>NW_025422431.1:0-2937098 GCF_011764305.1 Mustela putorius furo
ACAGATGAAGCTTGTTTCAGAATGGGAGGTTAATCCAATTTCAGAATCCATCGCACTTACGGAGATGATTTCTGTTATTTTCATTTACTCTGGAAGTTTCCGTTCATTCCAACTTAGGAATGAATCAGTTAATGGAAGAAGAAAGGCACTTCACGAGCTTCTGCGCCCGTGTTGGATACCTGTCGTCTCCCACAGCAGGGATACATTCAGTATGGATAAAGTAGCTTGGAGCATTTTTACCGGGTTTCATAATGTCCTTCATCTGGCTGCCGGGAAGTGGGCGCCAGGTGTCCTCGACTGTTAGCTTATTGTCTTACAGGGAATAGGCGCTCAAGCATTAGCCAATGGATGCATGAATGTGCAGACACTTTCTAGCACCTGGAGGCGATGTGAAGTAACTCACTGAATCTCACTCAATTTATAGGAATGTATATTATTTTTAGAATACCGTATGGCTTGTAAAGAAATTTCACACACATTCTCCATAGATTATTTTCCATATTTTAAAGTTGAGGAAACAAGGCTTCAGGAAGTTAACTAACGGCAAAGTCACACTGTGGCCGTCAGCTTTCTAGGACTCTGGTTACCCTTTTCAAAACAAAAGCTAATATTAAAAAATAGCTATTGAAAAACTTGCTTAAAGCTGTGGAAGCTGAAGCTTTAGATACTAAAACACAAGCAGAAAAGAAATCACTTATCACAAAAACTGGAAACAATACCATCTTTCTAATCTTTGTAGTTTCCAAGCATGTTCTACATCTGATTTCCTTTGGCCCTCACAAAATTCTCCCCCGTTGGAGTAAAATCCTCTCTCATCAGGTGAGCCCATTCTAAAAGACTGCCCCCTCCCCGCCATCCCATGATCTTTCCAGAAGACAGGTTCAGACTGAGAGGAACTGAACTTGCATACTCGTGCCATCTACTGGTGCTTTTCTGGTAGCGTGAGTTCCAGCAGATGTTCTATTAAAAAAACATTTTCTGCAGTGTAAACTTCAGCCGGGTCACTCAGATCGTTTTACTCATTATCCGTCAAGTCCTTGAAAACACTCAACCGTTGAGACTCACTGTCTAAGGAGCCTGCTTTAAAACAGGACCTAGGATTTACTCAGGAAAGGGTTTGAAAAGCTTCAGATTCCTGCCCACAGTTGACAGGTTTTGGAAATGGCTCTGCAAACCTTCCAATTGGCTTGGAAGCTGGGGGAAGGGAGATGGCTAAGAGGGAACACATAGAATCTTCATGTGGTCAGGGTAAGGCCTCCACTTTGCCAGGTGTTTTCTAGAAGGGCTTATAGTTAGAGCGGGTTGGCTGAGAAGGTAGTGTGGCCAGGTGCTGACCACTCACTCCATGGGACCTCAAAAGCTGGTGGAGGTGAAATTCTGGGAACAGCTGAAGCCACCGCCCCCTCCTTGCCCCGCCCCAGACCCAGGGGCACATCACGTGGGGTCTCCCAACTGCACCAGTCCCTAAAACCTCTGGCCAATCCTTGGGAACATAAATACCTCCTTTCCCAAAGTTGGGCTTTGCTCTGGGGATGTTTTTAAATGATTAGATGGAATTGGTTTTTGCACTTTGCTTTAAATCCAGGAACAAGAGATGACTTGTTCATCGCTAGGGCACAGAGGAGGATTAAAATGAGATGACTTGGTATATAAAACCATTTTTCTCATAATCTTAGGACTCTTAAAAATTGGACTAACCTCATTAGAGCACTAGTGTGAAATAGGCTAAGCCTAACACCGGAGAAAGAAAATTAGGTTTGAAAAGGTCAATACCTGTTAGTGAAAAAAAATTTTTTTTAAAGATTTTATTCATTAGAGAGAGAGAGAGAGAGAGAGAGTGAGTGAGCAGGGGGAGAGGCAGCAGGAGAGGGAGAAGCAGGCTCCCCACTGAGCAAGGAGCCCAACATGCGGACTCAATCCCAGGATCCCAGGATTATGACCGGAGGCAAAGGTGATAGTTTAACCATCTGAGCCACCCAGGTGCCCCACTGTTAGTGAAAATTCTTGCAGGATTCTCCAAAATTACACTGTCTGGCCAGGGGGGAAAATGGAGGCTTTTTTATTTCTTTATTTACCTTATCACTGAGGTTGTATTCACTGAACCTTTTACCTTTGCTTCCTTTTGTTCCATGGTAGGAGAAAAATAGGAGCTTTGACAGTTTTTGAAAGCAAAGTAAAATGTTGTAGCAGATTATGAAATGTTCCTTATGGTAAAAGGTAAAGATGGTAACATTTGATAAACAGCAGATTTTTAGCCCTAATTTGTTAAAAAGGCGTATCAAGACCAGGAAGAATTTAAAGAACTTTGAGAGCATTCTGGCCATTCATTAGAGTAAAATTAGAGTAAATTCTGAAGGATTGTGAAGGTTTATGGGGAAAAGAAGTATAGATACATTTATATAATTCACAGGTTTTTAGGCCATGTATTTCACTATGTTTTAACGAGAATCATTTAAGATAAGACTTCTTTTATGATTCATACTTGAGAAAACAAAGGTTAACAGGTTAAGTCACACACTTCCCTAAGCCATATAGTAAATCACACTCCATACTGAAGACAGGACTTTCAAGTCTAGTGACTTTTCTAGAAGCTTTCCACCAAGAGAATTTCCCCCTCCTTTAAAAAAGTGTATCTTAGAAAAAAAGTTTAACTGTTGTACTTACTCATTTTTAAGGATCACTATTTTTAAGCAAATGGCAATCATATTAATCCTTTTCTTGTTCATGCTTCTCTTTTGGCCTCTTTTTGAGAAACACCTGTTTGTATAGGTGGTAACATACCAGAAATAATACATTGCAGTAGCCCCCTCCCCCTTACCCACAAGGAATACATCCAATGCCCCAGTTAATGCCTGAAACTGTGGATAATACCAAACCTTATACATACTGTTTTTTCCTATAAAGCTTTTTTTTTAATTTTAAAAAGATGTTATTTAACAGAGAGCACAAGCAGGGGGAGTGGCAGATGGAGAGGGAGTAGCAGGCTCCCTGATCAGCAGCGAGCCCAGTGTGAGGCTCATCATGACCTGAGCCGAAGGCAACCGCTTAACTGACTGAGCCACCCAGATGCCCCTAAAGTTTATAAATTAGGCACAGTTAGAGATTAATAATTAAATATAACAATTCTAAGATACCGTAATGAAAGCAACGTGAATATGGTTTCTCTCAAAATATACCGTTCTCACCCTTCCTCTTCTTGTAATGATGTGCGATGGTAAAATGCCAACATGACCAGAGAAAGGGAGGTGGATGACGTAGGCGTTGTGACGTAGGGCAGGCTAGTCCTGACCTCTGACTTTGTCAGGAGCTCACCTGCTTCCTGACCGGGGTTGACCGCAGGTGACTGAAACCACAGAAACGGACACCATGGATAAGGGGAGACTACTGTATTGAGTTTGAATAACTCTTTGAAGAGTGACGGTCATGAATTTGCAGATGAGTTATGTTTGCAATTGGGTAAAAAAATATGGGTTTCTTGGCTCCACCTCAGAGGCCAATCCAGTATTGGCGCAGGCATAATTCACTATTTAATAAGCCTCCCGGGTGGTCAGATTACAGATGTTAAAAGCCTAAATATGTAGAGTGTTGTTCAGCACCTTAAAGGTGCTTTCGAATATATATTTTATGCCATAATATATAAAAGTTTCAATGTGCTAAGTCTCACTATTCTAAAATAAAGAAGCCATACAATTCATACTCAATTTTAGATGGATATGCATCCTAAAGTTTCCTTTTAGTTCTACTTTATTTCTAGAATAATTTTCATACCAGTGCAAAGTGCTAGCCTAACGGGAGTTTTTCAGTTTAATCTTGCTTTACTCCCAATTCACACCTTCCTTGCCTAGGTTTTATATGGCTCCTGGTGGGAAGCTGGTGTTAAAAACAGGCATGCAATAGTGGATGTCTATTTAAACTGAGGTATTTTTATAACTGGTATGGAACTATCATAAACAGGTCTCTGATTTTTTTTTTTTTTTCAACTGGTGGTTTCGCAATACAGCTGGATCCAAACTATCTGTCGACTGATTTTGGCCTGGGGCTGGGGCCACCACAGTCCTGAAGCATCCCCAAAGACTTTTATGAATAGATGAACTTAGAAAACAGATATGCCACTATTTTTCTCCTCCAATCCAAAAGTAGCCACTTACAAGGGTAACTTAAATTGTTACAGTAATTATTAACAAATGCTTAACCCCCAAAATACTGACTTTAGGTTCTCCTTAAATAAAAGCACTCACTATTTAAAATTAAAACAACTTAAGGCCGCTGTCTTCTAAAATGAAGAGGAAGGGTTCTGAAGTCTTCAAAGATTAAAGCTTATTAACCTATACACCCCACAGCAACCCAGTCATCATGGTTATCCTCTCCCCTGTATTTGGTCAACCTTTTCATCCCCAAGCAAAATCATTCACGTTAGTGCTTTCCCAGCTCCAGTGAACAGTGTATTTGCTTCCTATGAAAAATCCAATCTGGGCACCTGGGTGGCTCAGTGGGTTAGAGCCTCTGCCTTCCGCTCAGGTCATGATCTCAGGGTCCTGGGATTGAGCCCCATATCGGGCTCTCTGCTCAGCAGGGCGCCTGCGTCCTCCTCCCTCTCTCTGCCTGCCTCTCTGCCTGCTTGATCTGTGATCTCTGTCAAATGAATAAATAAAATCTTTGAGGAAAAAAAAAAAAGAAAAAGAAAAATCCAATCTGACTGCATCATCCATGTTGCTTTTTCTTTATGTTTTGTTTTGCATATGTTAAGTTTTTAAAAAGAAGGCACAGAGGACCTCATTGTTCATTGTGGTACCTGCCAGTCACCAGGTTTACCTAATGATAGGACATTCTTTTGTTCCTATGTACTAAACTGTAGTTTGTCAGTGTCTGAGGTAAAATCATCAAACAGAAGCTAATAGTGGTGAATTCTGTATCTCCTGGTGTAGATTAGGTTAAGTTAACTAAGCCAGAATGGCACCTTATCACTAACTAAAGAAAGCCATAGCTACTCAAAGGTATGACGAATATATTCACGTTGAAAACTAAGACAAGATGATTAAAACTAAGTTAAAACTAAGGATCAGTGGGAAATAAGTAGTATTGCACCAATGCAAGACAAAATATACTTTATTGTGACAGCAAATGCACATAGTGCTGCAGATACGGCATGCTACCAGGGATCTGACAAATAATCAAAGGCCAGTATGGAAATGAATGGGAATGAAAGCTGTTTCTTAAAGCTTGAAGTTTTATTCCATGGTGAAGGAAAGATCATTTGTGTCCACTTATCTCAAATGCAATATTATACACCTACTTAATCAGAGACCTATGCCTCTAACCAAGAGCTGGAAGGCAAAGAGAAACTTAATCTTAACTGTACTTAGAAGTCACTTCCAATATCAATGACAGAAAGATTTTGCTAGTTGAGGCAAACATCCTTTCCAGACAAAGACCTAGAGACTGAGCACTCAAACATCCATTCATACATTTAAATAATTAGCCAATTTTAATGTCATTTATTCCACCAGAAACAAGTATTAGAATATCTAGAAATAGTTTGGAAAACGAAACATTTATATTTTAATACTTCACAATGCTGTAAGTTTGGGGCTAAAATAACACCCTGAGGCAAATCTGATCCCTGAAGGGACCAAGTACAGTTTTAACTTCAATAGCTGAATTTCTGAGGGAAGATCTGAGAAAATAATGCTAATGACAGATCTAGTCCTTTGATGAAACTATTAGGTTCTACAGACTTGTCAAAATCAACACAAAACTGAGGAGAGGCTGAAAACATTCTGCAAAGCCTTATTTTTAGATAGGCTCCTTCATTTTCCCCCTCTTCTAAAACAGATGCAGATGAAATGCTTTCTGCATGAACGCACACCGACATTCTGTTCAACTCTTTTCTAAATGCAGTACTACGGGTTTAAAACAGTATGCTTTAATTTAAACAAAGTCATCTTTTCTACACAATTTAGCTTGAGAGCAGAAAAGAAACACTACCATGAAAATTACTTATCAATTACTCCACTCTTCTTTTAGAAGGTGTTTTTAAAAGCAACACAGGACCCAAAACATCCAACTATTACTTTATTTATATTACTATGCTTAAGTTACATGGAAAAGACAACCAAGCAGTTCTGCCCCATTTCAGGAAAAGTTTCCAATCAACACCAATTATGTGGTGACAAATAACTAGGAATGGTGATATCTTTGGGTCAAGACTGACAAGGAAGGATGGGCTCTGGGGCTACGGTTCATCTCCAACAAGAATATGGCACAGTGGCCAGCACAAGCCATACTAACACTGAACCTTTAGCGCTGGTCACAAATTCGGATCTCTTCCCTGAAGCTAGCAAATCAGTTGAAATAACTGGGTTTAAAAAAACATTTTTTTAAATGAAGCCCAAATAAGTTTAAAAACCATGCTCTTGACACATTTTCCTTTCAAAATTTACATAAAACACACTTTTTCACTCTAATAGCCCAGATTTTTTTCCCCTCACATAGCCCATCACATAGCTGCAGACAGACTATTCTGCCTCAAGATGTAAACACAGGGAAAAAAAAAAAATTAACGGCATCTGCATAATATTCTCTCTACACACTGATGCTGGATGGAAAACTGAAAATTTAAAAAAAAAAAAAAAAAAAAGGAAGAAAGAAAGAAAGAAAGGAAAGTTCCATCTTAGATTCTCGCAACCTCTTGTTCCGCAGTTCATGAATCCGACCTGATGCTAAGGTGACAGTGTATGTAAGTAGATTTTTGTTTTCAGTGAAGGAGACCTGGGAAAAGATGGAGTGATCTCTTTTTCTTCAAGAGTTATCAGACGGTACGTGCTCCTCGAAGCCCTCACTCTCTCGTACTAGGGCGCGCTCCAGGATCACGCGGCCTTCCTTATAGCGCTGGCTGTCTTCAGTGGCAAACTCGTAGATCCATCCCAGTTTGCTATTGCAGTTCTTGCAGCTCACATCTCGAACCATGTGGCGGCCCGTGAGCATGACCCGGTCTTGGACTTCACTGTACTGCAGGTTAACTACCTAAGAAACACGAGAAGACAAAATTGCCAAGCCCTGTGAGTCATCTGCCAAAAAAGTACATGTTCCTTTGGCTGGTGCAGGAAGAGCAACTTCAGAAAAGCAAACCACAGCGGTTACTTTAGTCAAACCTACAAGACCCTTCCCAAGGGCTATTTTTAGAAGTTGCTAGGAAAGGCAAAAATCTGAAAAACTACACTGGCCATCTAATGCGATCCTGCATCACTGTGCCATGTACTAGTCCAAGCTACACTATTCACATATCCTGTAGTTCCACTGCTGTGGCAGTGAAGAGTCCCTCCACCCAGAGCCATAAAATGTTGGTCGGGGTCCAACTGTGAATGTTCACCATTCAATGAGGAGTCCCAACAAGGCTACAATGAAGAGAACCTAGTAATCTAGTACAAAACGGGCATTCCAGAACAACAACAACAAAAGTTTGCCGAATTTGTTTCTGGAAATACATTTTATAGGCAAACCGACTGGGACACATTAGGCCTACTACACTGTGATACACAGTTTTCAAATGGGTTCAAATCATCTGTGAAGAATGTCCAATGACTGTGAACATCCAGCAATCCTCTATGCTTTACTTTTCTGTAAAGGGCCAGATAGTAAGTACTTCTGGCTTTGAGGGCTATATGATCTTTGTTTTAACTATTTAGTTCTGCTGTTATAGCACAAAAGCAGCCACAGGCAATACATGAATGATTGAGCATGCTGTGCTTTATTAAACTTCATTTACAACACCAGGCAGCAGGCCTGCCAAAGCATACCAACTCCTAGTCTACATCTAAAGAAAGATCAAGAGATGTACACTAACAATTCTTTGGGAGAAAAGCTTATTTCTAAATGGAACAGAGGGATGTCCACTGGGAAAGTTTAGCTGACCGTTTAAGATTTAGATTCTCACAAACTCTGGACTAGATGAAATGCTTTCTGCATGAACGCACACCGACATTCTGTTATGGACTAGTTCTGTCCCTTACCAGAAAAGATTCGGAAATTCAACTCTGCTAGAACACATTAGACTCCAGGAGGCAGAATCACACTGACCAATTTTAAAGCAAGCCAGAAATTAGAGAAGCAGACAGACTAGTCATTAATTTGTAAATCAGTTAACACTCTTCCTGTTGGCATGCAATAAGACACAACATAATCAGGATCACCAGTGAGCATAAATTAGAGCAAGGGAAGTTGGTTAGATGATCTTTTTCACTTGCACTGTCAAACTTGAAAGCTTAACACGCCATCTCCCTATAAGGATAAATCAGTGACATGGGTATAGGGGCGCTTCTAGCCCTTCTTCCAGTCTGTGAAGTCACTACTGAATTCTTACACTGAATGTTTCATGAAGCAATGGAGACTGCCCTTCTTATTGTAACACAGTCTTCAAAACTTCCACCATAAAAAATCACTTTCTAGTAATGCCTTCCTGAGGTCCAAAGGACAAGCTAGGGGCACTCTTTTCTGCATGCAGATTACAGACCTCATGAGGACTCTTTCTGGTATCTTTAAGCTCTGAGGGATGTTCTGGTACTGCTGTCAAATATACCCACTGAACTCACTTAGGAAATGAAACTGTTTTTCCCACCAACCTTATTAAAAAGAAACGCTCTGCCAGTGGCGCCTGTGAACCGAGTAGAGATGAGTTCTGAGCGGTTGGTCAGGATTGTGTCGCAGTTTGCACAAGAAAACAGACGGGTACCACCGATATGATCAAGGAAAATTCTGCCCATTTTTATAGCTGAAGTTCTAAAAACCTAGGAGCAAATGGAAAAGAACAAGGATACATTAGGATTAAAAAAAAAAAAGTTGTTGGTACCTACTTGGTAGGGGTCACAGAGAACCGTGAGTATGTGTGTGTGTGTGTGTGTGTGAGAGATCTCTGCTTTGTAATACTCAGTATGGGAAATAGCTGACTCTGTACTGAAGGATCCAAGGTTCATGCACTGGGCAAATAAACAGGCGTACCAAGCTAAGAACTCTTCAGAAGCAGTGAGCCAAGGGAGCAAACATGTTTAGACAAGGCCAGAACAATATCACTTCTCTTTTGGTTGGTATGACAAACATAGGAAGAAAAGTGGAGTATCAGAAACTGAATAATGAGAAAGCACAGTCAGCGATGTGAGAAAAAAGACTTAGCCAAGTGGTAAGTGCACATTCTGAGCATATGTAATTTGGGAAAAGACTTGTGGAGTATATGTGGGTGATCACAAGAGTAGAAAACGGAGCAATCAGAAAATGAGAAGAGGGTGGTCTCAGTTAAGAACACAGGGCAGCTCTGGTCGTCAGGCATGTCAGCAACCACGTAGGGGCGATGGCACGGACATCGGTGAGTCAAGAGTCTGTGGGAGCACTGTACTGCATGCTTATTTGAAAATCGTCTCAACAATTCTATGAGGTTATCACCCCCCATTTCATCAATTATCCAAGGTTATTAACTGATCAAAGGTCACACAGCTTTCAAATACAGAAGATCATGACTGGAATGCAGTTCACCCAACCGAAAGTCAGAATTCTTCTATTACCCTGGTGTAAGGCTAGGAAAACACGCACAGTAAAGAAGGGAAAGATAAACCATTGTTACATAACTTATATTGAATAAAACCACACTGATTCAATAAATCACAGAAGTGCTGAAGCACCGAAACAAGCTTTGAAACTAGATTCTGACAGAAGGATAATCACATTTCATTTATTCTCTCTTTTTTTTTTTTAAGATTTTATTTATTTATTTGACAGACAGAGATCACAAGTAGGCAGAGAGGCAGGCAGAGAGAGAGAGAGAGAGAGAGGGAAGCAGGCTTCCTGCGGAGCAGGGAGCCCGATGCGGGGCTCGATCCCAGGACCCTGAGATCATGACCCGAGCCGAAGGCAGCAGCCCAAACCACTGAGCCACCCAGGCTCCCCACACTTCATTTATTTTCAAAAGTTAGAGCTGGGACGCCTGGGTGGCTCAGTTGGTTAAGCAGCTGCCTTTGGCTCAGGTCATGATCCCAGCGTCCTGGGATCGAGTCCCACATCGGGCTCCTTGCTCCGCAGGGAGCCTGCTTCTCCCTCTGACTCTGCCTTCCACTCTGTCTGCCTGTGCTCGCTTTCACTCACGCTCTCTCTCTGACAAATAAATAAATAAAATCTTAAAAAAAAAAAAAAAAAGTTAGAGCTAATATGTGCAACTCCTTGAAATCATAGCAATTAATCCCCTTAAGCACTATTTTTTAAAGACATAGTCAAGAATGTACTACGGCTCTCATTAAAAAAAGAATTTATTCCTGGTATAGTTTTCAGCTCCTATGTTTTAAATATTTATATCACCTATCTTTGAAATGGCATGCAGAGCTGATACAGCTGCCACTATGAAAACAAAGCCCACAATCTATGTTTGTAATAAGAATCCACTGTCGTTTTAAATTTGGGGAAATTTCATTATAAGTTAAAGAGAAAATTCCATCATTCCTTTTTATCTGTGAACTTCCTTAGTTATTAGGTAGTCCTAATGTCATCAAAGAAGTCATTATCCCAAAGATTATGACTTCCATTAAACATTTTGATATAGAAGTTAATAAGAATGAGAAACAAATGCTAAATACAATTATAATGTGTGGCTAGTGAAAGGAAAACCACTCATTCACAAACATGTCAATGAAAAAACCCGGGGGGAAAACAAGACTTAAGAAACAGTATTTAGCTTTTTGATTACATTTCTGCAAAATGACAACAGAAGTTACTATTATTTCACAGCCTTTAAAAGGATAGCACTGCTTTTTTCAGATGCTTAAGAACACAGTATTTGTTACATAAGGGTCAGAGGTTGCAAATTTTAGGCCTAAGGGGTGAACTCATTTGGTGGCATAGGGATACAAGAGTGAACAAAATAAATAACCCTTCCCCTAGGAAACACCTGTGGACATGTTTCATTTGGCCCAGTCTTTTATTAATAAATAACACCTGGGCCACCATTAAACACGAGAGATTTCATTCAAGAGCCTGTTGTTGTTATTATTAACAATGGGGAGATCTGGCCCACATGGCACGTGTTCTCCTGTGGCAACAATGACTGGAGATGAGTGATAGCTGCCACTCCCCCAAGGTCATTGGGTCTGCCCAGTCACACTTTGCATCACATAATTACTTCCCCTGTTAAGACATCTGGGTTTAGGACTTCATCTAAGCACAGCACAGAACTACTTGTGAGCAGGTGATCTGGGTCATGTTTTTTACAGCTGCTCAACTACAGAAAAGTAATCAACGGCAAGGTTTTAGCCTCACCTCTTAAGACACAGTCCTCAGACTTTGTAGCTCTCTGAAAACCAGTATCATGCAGCGATTAGTCTCCTGCTTGGGCTTCTGGGACACATTACTTTAAAGCCAATTTTCCTTCAAACTTTGTTTTTAAAGATTTTATTTATTTATTTGACGGAGAAATAACAAGCAGGCGGAGAGAGGGGGAAGCAGGCTCCCTGCTGAGCAGAGAGCCCATTGGGGGGCTTGATCCCAGGACCCTGAGATCATGACCTCAGCCGAAGGTAGAGGCCTAACCCACTGAGCCACCCAGGCGCCCTTTCCTTCAAACTTTTAAATATAATATTCATATTTTAAGTTCTTTCAACCATAATGCAGTAATAACTAGATGTTTTTGAATTGGCCATGGCAGGCTGCTGTGGAAAATGTACTGGACTTCAAAATGAACTTTCCCTGTACCCTCTGCCTACATCACTCTATCTTTGACTCAAAATTACCATATACTGTGACCATTTGCTACTGGGTACAGGCAAGTTCTTTATTCTTTATTCCTAAAATGTGGTAAAGAGATTTAATATGCTTTCTCTTCCTTGCTTCAAATTCAGTCTATTTTTTATTTTTACCCAAGTATTTTTACTGCATTCAATTACATGATTCATTACCAAGACCAAAAATATCTGTGCAGAATCATTATTCCTAGTTGTGATTTCCATTTATAGAGTACTATATAAGAATATAAAACTGTAAAATTAGTTATTCGCCAAAAAAGATAGGCTAGAATGCCATGAAATTTAGCAAAAGCAAGCAAAACAGCCCTTTTTGTCAAAGATCTGGTCCTAAGGAAGTAGTAAAACCTCTACAGGGTCATCAGCTTCTAGGTGTTAAGCCTTAGTTTTGCAGGGCTAGAATCTCAACTTATTGACTCACACTATCCAAATTCTCAAGAGGCTGATAATCAATCTCCTTAGTATTTAAGGATTAAAGTCATTAAAAAACCAAGACATAGTGCCTGAATGAGGGTCCTTTTTACCTGGAGGATATACTGAATTCTGATTTGGACTTTTTAATGTCTACACTGTATGGGACACACTACTTCACATACCACATTTGATCTTGACAGTTTTTAATGGTCACCCTACTTTTGCAGAAGAAGAAATAAAGTCTATGTGACTTCCTGACACTGGCCACACTGGGCCTGAGGGAAACCTTGCTCCAGTTGTTCTTTTCCCCTCTCCTCATTCTCTAGTGACCAGAGGGCTGCCAGATTCACTGTCCTTCTCCCTCAGGTTTACCTTTACCCTTCCTGCCTGCATGCTGATCTCTCCTATATTCTCTTTCTTGGTTGGTGGCCAGTTCGAAAGACACACTCTCCTAAACCAGTATACCCTGGCAACCTGTCACAGAAACTGCAAAATCAACAAAACTTCCTAAACCACTTTTGGAGGTATTTGTATTTCCTCCTTCCCCATCGGTGTCTTATTTCAAATTCTCATCCCTTCTAGATAAACCTCTTGAGGCCAGGGATTGTGTATTATTAAATGCAACACACATTCACAGGTACCCCAACATTTGTGCTAAATTTGATAGCACTACAAAAGTAAGGTCAAACGCATGTGCTTTAGCCATCTCTATCTTTTTTTAGAGAAAGGGTGAAAGAGAATGAGTGGAAAAGGGCAGAGAAGAGAGATTCCCAAGCAAGCTCCATGCCTAGCACCGAGATGACTTGGTGCTTGACCTCACCACCCTGAGATCACACCTGAGCCCAAACCGACTGAGCTATCCAGTTGCCCCACCATCTCTTTCTAAGAGCTCCTACAGACCACTCTTCTACAAACTTTGAAACTTTTTTCTGACAGAATAGAACATAGCTAATTATTTTAACAAAAAAGTCCCCAGATTCTTATTATTTTTAGATTTATTTATTTGACAGAGAGAGAGAGATATCAAAAGAAGGCAGAGAGGCAGGCAGAGAGAGAGGGGGAAGCAGGATCCCTGCTGAGCAGAGAGCCAGATGCGGGGCTTGATCCTAGGACCCTGAGATCATGACCTGAGCCTAAGGCAGAGGCTTAACCCACCAAGCCGCCCAGGTGCCCCTGGGGAATTTAAAGAAATAATTTACATACCATAAAATTTAGCAACTGTAAGTATACAACTGAATGATCTGTAGATGTGTAAGGTTATATAAGGTTATATCATGTTATATCACCAGAACCCAGCACTAGAATATTTCTATCACCTCCCCCAAATTCCCAAAACCCTCTGCAGTCCCAGGCAACCAGTGATCTATTTTCTATTTTTTGGTTTTTATATCCAAAATATTCTCCCGATACGCTAAGTCCCTTGCTTAGACTTAGAAGAGTTCCAAATCTCTTCAGCCACATATTTTAAAAACACCTTAAAATTGAGCTGCTTTTATAGATGACTACTATTCTCTGTGTTGAGTCTAGGGGTACCTCACTGTGTCTCTAAGTAATAAAACACAAGCTTTGGTATTTGTTGGTGTCAAAGTTTATGACCAAAGCTAGGGCAAAACTCTCATAACTAAAGCTTTAATATGCTTTCTTCCTTTTTAACATCTCAAGCAAAAAAACAGTAATAACCTTAATTTTAATAAGTACTATTTCCCAGTTAGTTTTATAAATGAGATCTCTTTGGTACTAGCTTTTCTTACTTCCAGGTTACGAAAATCCTTAAAAGCTTGAAATAAGTATCAAATATGGTTGTTCATTAGAAATCTATTATCGGTTTATCTGAAATTAATGGAAACTGAAGGTACAAGTTCAAAATATAAGTGAAATTCAAAGATAATTTAAAGATCACATTTTAGTAATTATTTCAGTTTCCTTCCCCTTCAACAGTACATTTAGCTACGTAGAATTTTCTCTTTCTATTTTACTAGGAGACCCTGGTGAAACAATCACATTTTTGAACCTCTATGTTTTTACAGAATTTTTTAAAAATTTACAGAATTTACAGAATCTGTAAGAGAAAAAATTTTTTCTTTTTGCTTTGAAAAATCCATGAAATAAAATGTCTCCAGGAATGTATCAGAGTTGACCCCTGAACAATGTGGGGGGTGGTCAAGGGGGTGGTGGTTAGGGATGTTAACTACCCCATACCTTGCAGAGTGGAAAATCTGCATATAACCACGAACTTCCCAAAAACTTAATAGGCTATTGCGGACCCAAAGCCTTACTGACAAACATTAAGTGTCAAATAACAACTTTTGTATGTTGAATGCATTATATAGTCTTACAATAAACCTAGAACAGAAAACATTAAGAAAAGGAGGAAATAATACATCTATACAGTACTGTATTAAAAAAAATCCACGTGTAAGCAGACTCACAATTTAACCCTCTGTCCAAACTATTTCAAAAATTAGACAATATGGACTAAAACAATTTTCTGGTTTGAGTCCAAGTCAATAAAACAACTTTCTAAAAATGGCTATTTTTAGTTGAGATTTAAGGGTTTTGGGTTTTTTTTTTTTTTAAAGCAGTTTTAGGTTCACAGCAAAAAAACCCTCAAGACTTCTCTCTTTAAGAAATCTACGAAAGGCAGGTTTTATATGGATATTAAGTTTTTGGTTCCTTTGGGTAAATACCAAGGAGTACAATTACTGGATCACAAGCTATGTTTACTTTTTTAACAAACCATTACGTCTTCCAAACTGGCTGTACCATTTTACATTCTCACCAGTAAGGAACGAAAGTTCCTGTTACTCTATACATCCTCTTCAGCATTTGGTTTTGTCAGTGTTCAGTATGTTGGCCATTTCAATTGGTGTGTGTATCGTGGTATGCCACTGTTGTTTTAATTTGCATTTCCCTATTGGCATATATGATGGAACATCTTTTCATATACTATTTATTCATTTTTAAAAACAGGTTTTCTTTTTTTTTTTTTTAAGATTTTTATTTATTTGACAGAGAGATCACAAGTAGGCAGAGAGGCAGGCTAGAGAGAGGGGGAAACAGGCTCCATGCTGAGCAGAGAGCCCAATGTAGGGCTCGATTCCAGGACCCTGAGATCATGACCTGAGGTGAAGGCTGAGGCTTAACCCACTGAGCCACCCAGGTGCCCCACTGTTGAGTTTTTAGTAAGAGTTCTTTGTATATACTGGATAAAACCTTTATCCAATGTCTTTGCAAATCTTTTCTCCCAGCTTGTGGCTTATCTTCTTGCTCTCTTGATGTCTTTTGCACAGAAGTTTTTAATTTTAATAAAGTCTAACTTATCAACTATTTCTTACATGACTCATGCTTTTGGCATTATATTCAGAAAGTCACTGCCATACACAATGCCAACTAGATTTTCTTCTATCTTCTAGGAGATAATTTTTGCATTTTACATGTAGGTCAGTGACTAATTTTGAGTTAATTTTTGTGAATGAGGTATAAGGTCTGTGTCTTGATTTTTTCCCCCTCATGTAGAGATCCAGTTGTTTTAGTACTGGCTTACTGAAAATACTATCTTTGCTCCACTGTGTTGCCTTTGCCCCTGTCAAGTATCAGCTCATGATATTTATGTGGATCTGTTTCTGGGCTATTCTGTTCCATTGATCTATCTGTCTATTCTCTGGTCAATACCATACGGTCTTGATTACTGTACCTTTACATTAAGTCTTAAAGTCAGGTAGTGTCAGTCTTCTGACTATTCTTCTTCAGTATGGTATAGGCTATTCTTTCACCTCTATAGAAACTTCAGAATCAGTCTGTTGATATTCACTAAGTAACTTGTTGGGATTCTGACTTGGATTCAGTGCAATACCAAGTTAGGAAGAACTGATTATCTTGAAAACAGTGAGTCTTCCTATCCATGAACATGTAGTCTCTCCATTTATTTCATTCTTGATTGCATTCATCAGAGTTTTAAATTTTTCCTCATTTAGATCTTATAACATTTTGTTAGATTTATACCTAGGTATTTCAGTTTTGGGGATGCTAAATGCTATTGTTTTTCATTTCAAATTCTACTTGTTCATAAGTAATATATATGCATATATATACACATTATCACACACATACACACATAGAATCAATGACAAATACGGTATCCTGTTCTTTCTTTGGTTCACTGCTGCATACTCTCCTTAAAAGCAGGGGTCAGCCAACTAAGGCCTGTGGGTAAAATTCAGCTCACCATCTGTTTTTGTATGGCCCACAAAGAATGTTTTTATGCTTTTAAAGGTAGGAAAAAAAAAATCAAAAGATTATTCTGTGATATGTGAGAACTACATGAAATTCAAATTTCAGTGTCCATAAATAAAGTTTTATTGGGACACAGCCACACTCATCTGTTTATATTGGACAGTTCTCTCACTGCCATAGAGTCTGAATAGTTGTGGCTGAAATCTTATGGCTTGTAAAATTCACAATATTCAGTATTTGGCTCCTGATAAAGTATGCTGACCCCTTAAAAATGCTTTCAGATGGCAAAAGGGCTTTTCATTTAGAAAGCAGTCTTTCTCAGTAAAAACATAAACTTACTTTGCACTCAGATTTAAGGATCAACAGGAATATTGGGCAGGATCAATCTAATCCTGCTCCTTTTCTTCACAGATTTTCCTAGCTAAAATGTTTAACTTTTTATAATTAGATCAGCTCTAAGAAGATTACAAAATTAAGCAATATGTACCACTTAGCTGCTCCCTCCTTCTCTCCCCATCCTCAGGATCTAAACAGTGTGGCCCAGATATTTAATTTCTGGAATCAGACAGCCGGGGTTTAAATCTCAGCTCTGTCCCTTAAAAGCTGTGTAAACACTGGATAAGTTATCTTCTGCTTCTTCATCTTTAAAATGGAATATCAGTATCCATCTCTGAGTTGTGAGAATTCAATGCAGATAATACATTACGAGAATAGGCACAACACAAATATTAAAGGTAGATGCAGTAAAACTAGATTTCCTTCATCCACATTCCTCACCCCAACTTCCCCATTCTATTAAAGAGGAAGAAAATACAAAACAGAAAAAATATGAAACAAACAATTTACCAGCTTCACCTCCTGTTAATTACTGCAAAGTTAAGTGAAGAGGTGACAGAAATTACAAGCAGAAGGCAAGTTAGAAAACCTGAAGCATCTCAAATTCTCATTGTCAAGATTCCCTGTAATTAATAATCCAGTTGGGATCCAACCCTGGAAGGTAGATTTGGCCAAAGAAAGCATAACAATGCCCAGCCCTAAAAATACCAGGGAGAATAGTAGGTATTGATTTGCATCTCTAAGGATCCACTGATGAGAAAAACACCCATTCACAGACTTTTCCTCTGTAAAGTAATTATTTCCTCAGGGCATTTCCATGCCACAGAAGAGACAATACTGGGACTCTACCTATTGCTGGACAAATTAAGTGGGGTTTTTTCCAATGCCAGGAGGTGGTTGGCAAATGCAACCTACAAAGACTCTCCCCAGCGGGGAACTCAACGTGCAGAGGCCTAGTGCAGGCAGAGTTCAAGAAATGTGCCCTTCCAGAGGAGATTGTGTTTTGTGATGGTTCTTGTAAAATGAAAACATGCTGAAGCATGTTTATCTGTTTTTCAGTCTCTCCCCTCTTCAAGACAAAAGAAGGAACAAAACCTAAAGACTTTTTTTTTTTTTAAAAGATTCCACCCATTCATCCGACAGACAGAGATCACAAGCAGGCAGAGAGAGAGAGAGAGAGAGAGAAGCAGGCTTCCCGAGGGGCAGAGAGCCTGACGCGGGGCTCGATCCCAGGACCCCGAGACCATGACCTGAGCCAAAGGCAGCAGCCCAAACCACTGAGCCACCCAGGCGCCCCCCTAAAGACTTTTAATAGTGCTGGCTTGATTACTATAATTAACATTTAATGCTATTGTTCTCTCATCAACTATTTTCATAGGGACCTGTGAATCTTAGTAGATTCACATAGGGACTAAATCTTAGTAGAATTTCTAAATTCTACTCAAAACCTGCAAGGGAGAAAATAAATTGAGTTCAATCCATAAAACCAACTTACCAATTTTTGTACAAAATATTTACCAAGCCAAGGTTTCAGTGACAAGAGAAAGCTGTTTTCCTCTTGTTAATTCTCTTTGAATACCTGGCCAAGTTTCCTTTGCTGGGTCAAATGATGTTGTGGTTATGGAATCAGGTCTTCAATGGGCAATAACCTATATTTTTTTTTGTCCTTCGAATAATGCCTTTGTTGTTGTTGTTGAATGTTTTCCAGGTTTACTATATTTCTAGAATACTTACTGTTTAGTCATCACTAGAAAATAAGAGTAGTCCTATAACTCAGTGAGTCAGGTAAACAATCTGAGTTGGTAACCTCTCCCAAACAATCTGAGTTGGTAACCTCTCCTCTCCCATTGGCAAGACAAATTGGAGATCTCTCAATTGTTGTGATGCAATACCATGAGTCAGAAAAGCCTTATTGGGTGGACTGGAGTATAAATTAACTGTCTGGTTTCCTGATTCAGGTGTCAAGTAGCAAATTCACATCATACCTAAGGCTCAGTTCCACGGATTACCAGAGAAACAGATGATTTACACAGCCACTTAGCCTCTATAAAACCCAAAATGGTATTTTGGGCACAAATGTACTTAGAACTATCTTCACATCTCATGAATATATTCAGAACTAGCTTTTACATCTCATAAACATATTTAGGACTATGTTACCACCATGTTGGAGGGTAGTGTCTTAATTTAATTTTGTATCTTTTTAGACCTAATTTTGGCTTTATTTTCCTTCCCTTTTAATTGTTTCTAAATCTTGTTCTCTCTCCTGCCACTTAAGTAGAGCAAAAGGCAAATAAATAGGGAAAAGTCCTTGATGATCCAACCATATATTATTTTTAGAGGCCACATGTATGTTACTAACCTTTTTAGAAAAGGCGGTCTTCTAAAAATCCAATTTCCTTAGTTCCCCTGTATAGAATTAAATAATTTACTTTAACACATTTTATCATCTCCCTCTCCCATGGATAAGATGGTTGCTAGAGATAAACTTAAGAAGAAAGTCAACCAGTAGGCCTATAGTGGACACTGAGATGGGTGAAGGTATGATAAAGTTAGGGATCAGCCCTTTCCAAGGAGGTGTGCTTTACCTGGTGTTCTAGTACATACCCAGAAAGATAATGGGGTAAGTGGAAAAATACATTGTGTACCAAATTCCACAAGCTCCACCTTCTCACTGTTTGTAAATGCTCCAGGCCTGTTTTATGTTCTAGGTCTGTCTGCCCAAAAGCCACCCAAAGACTCACCCATTTTCTAGGTCTAACCAGTACCAATCCACCTAAGAATGATTCCCACCTCACTCTTACCCATTTTTTCCCCACTGCCCCATTTTTAAACTCCCGTGACACTCATTTCATAGTTTCCTAACACTGAAGTTGGTGCTGTTACTCAATTTCATTGGTCTAGGACTTTTTACTAAGCTACGGGCTTGTAGAGAAAAGTTCTTGGTAACTTCCTTCTTATCTAACAGTACAAATATGCAACGAAGTTTTAGAAAAAGAATCAACCGAAACACAGGAGATCTGGCAGAAATATTTACCCTGGGAACACTTCGTGTATTTTGGTTCGTCCGCGTTGGAACGCTGCTGCAACACTGTACACACGGCCACGCAAAGTGAGCTAGGATCCTATTACCCCCAGGGATTTCACCAGCAAGTCTAGTTTCCCAAAAACACAAGGTTAGCTAGCCTGAGGTTACTTCAGGTTTTCCATCTGTCAAGGAGACCTGGAATAAAAATGCTCACATTACCGACATGGCTCTGTAAACAGAAAAAGTTTAAAAATAAATGAGCTGTACGCCTTCGCAGACTCTCCCTTGAGGGGGGGGATTAATAGGTGTCAGGATTAAACCGATCTTTCGGTAGCAGTTCCGTTTTCCAACGCCCACTGTTCATAATACTCATTGTCTTACCTAGCTACCTCGAAGGAGGGTAGAATAAAGGGGCTCGGAGAGCACGCCCACCCTCCCACCCGTCGGGCGCGGCCCAGCGCGACCCGCACCCGCCCAGACCCGGCCGGCCGCCCGCGGCCCCAGCTGGCCCCAGCTGATTGCAGGCACGTGACGCCGCGGGCCAATCGGGAGGGGCACGGCGGAGCGCGCCGCGGCCTCCTCCCGCACCACAAACACCGGCCGGAAACAGCTGAGCGGGCGGCGACGCAGGGTCCGGTTCTGGCCGCCGCGGCCCGGGGACGCCCGTCTGACAGTCGCACCCCGCCCTCCGCCAGGCCAGTGAGGCCCCACGCTCGCTTCTGGGGCCCGCCTGCGAGCTACACGGCAGGGTGGCAGACATTCCCCCGGCAGGGCAGACACAAAGCCAAGGCGGTCCCCGGCCCCTGACTAGTGCCAGGCGGCCAGGACGGAGGCCCTCTTCAAAGAGGGGCCACGCCGCGGCGTAATCACTGCCCTAAAGCTCGGAGCCAAGTTCGGACTTCACTCCGGGGCTGCCGAGGAGCAGGCCTCCGGGACGACTGCGGTGGCGCGGAACCCCGGCGCGCCCCCGACACTGCGGCGGGGACGCGGCCCGTGGGGGCGGGGCAGTCGTGGCGGGGGGGGGGGGGGGGGAGTTGGGAGATCGCCGGCCAAACTGCCCGCGGAAGGGCCTCCCAAGCGGCGCCGGGGGTACTGGCCGGGCGGGAGGCTGCGGCGGGAGGGCGCGGCCGCCAAGCTCAGGGGTCGCGGCTGTTGCGGTCGCTCCGGTCGCCCCGGCTGCGCGGCGGAGGCGGGCCGACGGCGGCCGCCGCGCCTGGGCCTCACAAAGAGGAAACAGTCCAGCCCGTCAGCCCGCAGCCCCGGCACTGGGACCCGCCCAGAGGGGTCAAGGGCGACGGCGCTGGGCCCCCGGGGGGAGCCTAGTGAGGAAGAGGCACTTCCTGCCTGGGTCCCCCGCCCCGGGCCGATCCCGGAGTGTTTCGAAGCCGTCGGCCCGGAAGGCTCCTCATCCCCCATCGGGCTCCTAGTCCAGCCCCCCTCCCACCGCACTCACCCCGAGCGGCTGTGAGATCCGCGGCCGCAAGCGGCTCCTCGCTCCTCAGCTGGGATGAAGCCCCTCGGCCACCCGAGTCTCCAGGTTTAGTCAGGCCCTGGCCTTGGCCCCGCCTCTCCCTGGTTGGGCCTCAACGTCAATCACTCGGCATAGCTCCACCCCTCGAGCAGTCGGCTCTCCCGGTTGGCCCAGAACGCCCTTCATTCCTAGGCCCCGCCCTCATGCCCGGCATCCTGCCCCTTCCGCTAGGCCCCGCCCCTTCCCTGGTTCACCCTCCCCCACTCCCTCACCCCTTCGCGTCTCTGCCCACCCCTCCCAGAAGCCGCAGACCCAGGGCTAGCTCCCGCAGTTCGCTCCGCCCCTGACTCTACTCCTCGTACTTGTACAGCCAATCAAAGAGGCTAACTCTGCCCCTTCTCCGGAGGCGGCCAATGTGGAGAGACTTCGGATCCACCTCCTTCCCAGCTGAGAGCACACAACACAGCATCCACGTGAGTCAGCTTCTTAAAGGAGAAGGCTCAGCCTTTCTAATTGCGGCAGCTGTAAGACATCGCGCGTCATCAGCGTCACCAGGTGGTGGCTAAGGCCTACCTTTTTGAGACCCAGTGATGACAAATGAAAACAACAGGCTGTTTTTCTAAGGCAAAGCAGGTGCCTTGATAGTTAACACCTTACCGTGTCGTTAATTTCTTTGAGATTGCTTACTTTTGTCATGCCTTAAAAAAGGCCACCTTTTGTTGACAAACCCCAAACCCTTTGAATCTCGGTGTATAGGAGATCCGGAAGAACATGGGAAAAGGCATTTTTCAAGTGTGCCCGAATGAATTTACAACTCGAGTTTTCTTTTGGTAGTGGAAATGATTATCAAGAGGATGAGAAAATTCCACATAGAGATTTCTACCTCTGAAAGTCCGATATTTGTTGAAGAAGGTAGCTGTTCCCCCTAACCCTCATCGACGCCTAAGATAGGTTTTGCGTCTCATCTTATTTGAGTTTCCCAGGTAATTACATTAATGATCTTTGCCAGAGTTTCGGGATGAAGCGTATTTGATTCTCAGTATTTCTCAGGCAATAAATAAATAAATTAAATTAAATTAAAATAAAATAAAAAGCACTAACTTTTGAGGTTCATCTGCAAGGTTTTTAAAGCCATCTTAGTGCCACAGAGGTTTTGAAGCAAACCCTAGCAATCTGACTTCTCATCAACCTCAAAAGCACCAGTATTTTCATGCAGTTCAAATAAAAACATGATCGTCAAAGGCAAATGTCTAGAGAAAAGGAAGTTTTGAACAATTTTTAGTTTTCATTGTTCTTTTGTTTTTACTTAGCTTTAATTATAAATGTAAAACATGTTCATTATAGAGAGGTCATACAGCCTTATTTTCATAACAAAACCTCTGCCCTGTGCTTAAAAGCTTCCTGTGCATCTTATTCCTGAGACAAATGTGTATAAAAGCATATTATGCCTCTTATTCTTTGACCTATTTTTTCACTCAATGTATTATAGCCATCCCTCCATAGCAAATGCAACTTTTATTGACAAATATATCTTTGTCTCCATCACAGTTTTCCATAGTATGACTTCACCATCTTTTATTATATTTTTTTCTACAGACCTACTTCAATCTTTTCCTATTAAATGTACTGCTGTAAGGAACACCTGTGTCATTGATAACCTATTAGTCAAGTATTTCTGAAAATAATAATTTGAAAAGCACATAGTGTCTAAACCCACAGAAATGAATTTTCCTCAAAGTGCGTACTCTTAAGTACCAGGTAAAACAATGGGGAAGATATTTATTTATTAAACAAATATATAGATAGTGCTAACTGTTCTAAGTGCTCTACAAATTAACAATTTATAACATTTAATTTTCATGAAAACTCTATAAGGTAGGTACTATTATCTATTATCCCCATTTTACAGATGAGTAAACTGAAGCACAGTGATTAACATGCCCAAGGTCACCCAGTAGAGTTATTATACTCTGTAATCGTAAACTTGGAAGAGAATGATGAAAAGGTTAATCTAGATGATGACGACGTGCAGAGTTAAAATCCAAATGTGAGGTAAGGAGGGTAGACAGGAATGGAATGGAAGGAACAGGTTTAACTTTAACAAAAATGGCTGCACGGGGGACTGATTGTTTATTGGTGCACTAAGAAGAATTTTCCCAGATAAGCCAGGGATCTTCTCCCAGGTGACTGATAGGTGATGAACTCCCATTACCAGGTATAGGGCAATTAGGAAGGTCAGTTTGGGGCGGAAGGCAATGGACCCTGCTGACGTGGCACACCCATTAGAAGTAAATAATATACAGTTGAAGGTACTGGAACAAGTATGGAAGAGAAAACACAAAAAGATAAAAAATGTGAAGAAGGTCTTGTTTGGCTTTGGTTACAGTTGTTTTATACCTTTTAGTTTAATTACATTTGGGATAAGTTAGCACTTTTTAATACTGAGAAGTTCCCACTAAGAACATGGTATGTATCCATCCATTTACACATTCTTTATGTCTTTCTGTACAGTTTCATGGTATGGCTACCTTCCTTTAGGTTGTTCATAGATCTTCTCAGAGTTATATTTCAGTATTAGATCTTTTCTGGAGGTATTACGGGCTGAATTGTGTGCCCCTACTCCCATTCATATGTTGAGGTCCTAACTCTCAGTATCTCAGAACGTGTCTATATTTTGAGTTCCAGCTTTTAAAGAGGTGATTAAGTTAAAATATGGTCATTAGAGTGGGCCCCAAAACAATCTGACTGGTGTCCTTGTAAAAGGAGAAGTTCAGCAAATCTGGCTGTGACATTGGTCACCAGGGTAGATTTGGCTGGCTATGGAGGAGTCCCCTTCTTCCCTTAGCCTCCACGTGCCTGTCCCTCCCTGAAGCTGCATGCTTGATGGAAGATGGAAGATGACCTTCCCTGAGAGAGAGAAGGACTGTTCTTCCGTCAAAGGTATACAAGTAGCTGCACTCTTTTGCTAGAACCCCCAAACAAGCTCTCAAAGTCCATTTGTAGGAGAATGTAGGGTAGTCAAGCTTCCAAGACTCCAGACTCATTGCAGTGAGGCACAGCACACGGAAGTTTGCCTTTCTTTAAAAAACGAGAGAGATTGCTACATAAAAGGGGACACCAGGGGTGTGTAAAAATAGAAAAGACCATGTGAGGACGCAGAAGGCCACCTGCAAGCCAAGGAGTGAGACCTTGGTAGAAAACCAATCTGCTGACACCTTGAACTTGGACTTCTAGCCTCCAGAACTATGAGAAATAAATTTCTGTTGTGTAAGCCACCTAGTGTATGGGATTTTGTTGAATCAGTCCTAGGAAACTAACAGAGGGGATTACTGTGAGTGGAACTTACTTCTACTACATATTACAACTCTTCTTGGTTGAAAATTATTTTGGAAGAAAAATAATGTTTTTGTGGTTTATTTTCCTGAATGATCTAGATATTCTGTCTTCAAATGATAATTTTGCATACTTCTTTCCAGTCATTTGTCTTTTATTTAAGTACCTTTGAGTATGTGTGTGAATATATCTGTCAAAAAAAATTTCCTTTATTACTAGTTTGTAAGGTTCTTTTTGTTTTTTTTAAGATTTTATTTATTTATTTGACAGAGAGATCACAAGTAGGCAGAGAGGCAGGCAGAGAGAGGAGGAAGCAGGTTCCCTGCTGAGCGGAGAGCCCTATGTGGGGCTTGATCCCAGGACCCTGGATCATGACCTGAGCTAAAGGCAGAGGCTTTAACCCACTGAGCCACCCAGCCACCCCATAAGGTTCTTTTTAAAAGTAAAAAGTAGCAGATGCCTGGGTGGTTCAGTTGGTTGAGTGACTGCCCTCAGCTCAGGTCATGATCCCAGGACCCTGGGATCAAGTCCTGCATTGGGTTCCCTGCTCAGTGGGGAACATGCTTCTCCCTCTGCCTGTTCTGCCTGTTCTGCCTGTCACTCCCCCAGCTTGGGCTCTTCTCTCCCTCTCTGACAAATAAATAAAACAAAATAAAATAAAATAAAATAAAATCTTTAAAATCAAATTAAAAGTAGGTATGCAATTTGAATAGCTTCTTGTTGTCTATTAAAGTAATGTTTTTCTTTTACTCTATTTCATTATGTAATATATTATAGTGGTCCATCTCCAGCATTAAACGAACTTTGCATTTTGGGATAAGAGCTCCTTTACCACTTGTGGGTGCCAACTCTAACATTCTTCCAATAGGTAAAATCAGAAACACAAGTCTATCAGCAAACCCCAATACACCATGGTGCATTATCCTGGTTGTTGACTAAACTTTCTGACTGAACGGATCTGACCCACCCTAAATGGGTAATTCGGTATGATAGCTACAAACCCTGCATCAGACTTTCAGAATACCCTTCTGTTGGTGTGTCCATGGACTTCTCATCTGCCTTGATTTCTCTTCTCTTGCTTTGAAGAGCCCTTCCACTGGAGTTGTGCCGGTGGAGGTAAGAGAAGTTAAGAGAGCACTCACCTTCCACGTGAGCGCTTCTTACACAGCTCTAAGTGTCTCATTGCCTCCTCACACTTCCCAGGGTTTTGTAAATGTCTTTGCTCAATAAGCCCTGAAATGCTTGGACCTCTACCCACCGGTGTTACTCTCAGCAAATAATCATGCCTCCTAATCTCGAGTCAGATGAAGTCTGACTTCATCAGATGAGCTACCTCAGAGTTTCTCAATCTCCATATTTCTTCCTCTATCACCAATTTTCTTGGTGCTTTTTCCAGCACTACAAGAAAGACAATCTCTTCCTTTCTGAAGCCTGATGAACACCTATACGTGGAGAATGCTATGGATCTCTATTTTATTTTGTATTTTTTTAAAAAGATTTTATTCATTTATTTGACAGGCAGAGATAACAAGTAGGCAGAGAGGCAGGCAGAGAGAGAGAGAGGGAGGGAGGAGTAGGTTCCCTGCTGAGCCTTATTTGGGGCTTGATCCCAGGACCCTGAGATCATGACCTGAGCCCAAGGCAGAGGCTTAACACACTGAGCCACCCAGGTGCCCCAAGAATGCTATGGATCTTGAGACTCAGTCAGTCCTTAACAGAATCCAATTCTTGTCTTAACAGAACAAACAACACCTATTTCCTTGGCTCCTTCAACCTCTGTAATACTGGTCATCTCTCCCTTGTTTGGACCCTTCATACAAGTGATCTGCCCTCACACCCAACACCTTAATTTCGACCCAAGTGACCTCTTACAATAACTGGTCTATCTTTCCTCTTGTTGTATATTGGCATCCCCTTCATTTTTGCCTCTCCAGCCTGCTGCCTGGAATGTGGATGCCACCTAGACCACAAAGACCAGGACTTTGTTCCTGGAGACAGTGGAGCAGATAGTGGGAGGGAACCTGGACCCTGAACGCTGCAGAGTAGAGCTGCCATGTTGGTCTGAGACCGCATGTTAGGGTGTTTTGTTTTGTGTTGGGGGATGCGGCACGTTTTTTACTTTAACCTGAATTTATGAAAACTCTCGGTAGTTTAAACAGATTAGCTCCTTCAGGGAGAAACATATATATGTAAATACAATCACAAATTAGTTTACATAAAAATTTTAATAATTTCTCCTGAGTTGCAGCCCTGCCACTTTACCAAAAGCTATCTCAAAAGTCACTGATTGTAACATTTAGCTCAGCCTTTTTGGACTGCACAGATCTCTGCAGTATTTGAAATCATCAACCAAACATTCAGTCTTCAAACTTTTTATTCTCTTGGCTTTGGCCAGGACCTGCCTTACCTGTGGTAGGCAGATAATGACCTTCCCCCTGCACCACTATCATCCCCCAAGGTGTCTATGTCCCAGTCTCCTATGAATATGTTACCTAACATGACGGAAGGAACTTTGCAGGTGGGATTAATTTAAGGATCCTTAAATGAGGAGATAATTCTGGACCATCCAAGTGAACCAATGTAATCACAAGGGTCTTTATAAAAGAGAGGTAGGATGGCCAATAAGCATATGAACATGTTCAACATCACTAACCATTAGAGAAATGTAAAGCAAAGCCATCGTGAGATACCACTTTCTACCCATAAGGATGGTTACTATCAAAACAAACAACAAACAACAACAAATGTTGGCAAGAGTGTGGAGAGATTGGAGCCCAGTGCACTGCTGATGGAAATGTAAAAAGGTGCAGCTGCTATGGGAAACAATTTTGGCAGTTCCCAAAAAATTAAAAATAGAATTACCATGCAATACAACAATTCCACTTTGGTTATATGCCCCAAAGAATTGAAAGCAGGGTCTCAGAGAGATATTTATATACCCATTTTCATAGCAGCATTACAATAGTGCAGTATTAAAATTTATACAAAATATATATTTAGGCATTCAGCTAAAGGCATTCAGCTCAAGAATTGCTTGGTGTTGTCAGGGGAAGAACTGGGTCTGGGAACTGAAAAAAAAAAAAAAAAAAGCCCAAAACTAGAAACAAACTGAGTAGCCCCCAATATTTGAATGGATATCCAAAAGGTGTGTACACAAAATATTATATTATCTAGCCGGCGCCTGGGTGGCTCAGTGGGTTGAGGCTCTGCCTTCGGCCCAGGTCATGATCTCAGGGTCCTGGGATGGAGCCCCGCATCAGGCTCTCTGCTCAGCAGGGAGCCCGCTTCCCTTCCTCTCTCTCTCTGCCTGCCTCCCTGCCTACTTGTGACCTCTGTCTGTCAAATAAATGTATAAAATCTTTAAAAAAAAAAAAAAAGAGATTCTGACACATGCTATGACCTGAACTTTCAGATATTATGCTAAATGAAATAAACCAAATACAAAAGGACAGGGATGGTAGGATTCCAATATACAGAGTAGTCCAAATTTATAGAAACATGATGTAGAATTCTGCTTGCTAGGGGTTAGGAGGAGTAGTTGTTTAATGGGTATAGTGTATGAATATATTTAATAATACCAAACGGTACCCTCAAAAATGGTTAAGATGATAAACTTTATGTTTTGCGTATTTTACCACAATTAAGAAATAAACAAGGCTTTCTATCAAAAATAACAGCAATCAGGGCGCCTGGGTGGCTCAGTTGGTTAGGTGTCTGCCTTGCTCAGGTTGTGATCTTGAAGTCCCAGGATCACGCCCAGCATTGGGCTCCCTGCTCAGCAGGGAGTCTGCTTCTCCCTCTGCCCCTCCCTCCACTCCTCTCACTCTCTCTTTCTCTTTCTCTCTCTCTCAAGTACATAAATAAAATTAAAAAAAATAATAATAACAGCAATAATAACCAACTGAAAAAGGGAGGTAGGACAGTCAGAGTCAGAGAAGGAGATGTGATGACAGAAATAGAGGTCGGAGTGAGTGGGTCCTGGAGCAGGGAATGCATACATTTCTGGAGGCTCAAACAGGCAAGGAAATGGATCCTCCCTAGAGCTTTCAAAAGGAACCCAACTGTGCCAGCACCTGGATTTCAGCCTTGTGGGAGCCATTTCAGATTCAAGAGCTCCAGAACTGTAAGTTAACGAACCTGGGTTGTTTTAAGCCACTAAGTCTGTGGGGATTTGTTACAGCAGCCTTAGGAAATTAAAATCACTCAATTTTCCCAAAGTCATATTTTACGTTGAGTTTTCTTATTAATGACTTGGTGCTGTTTATAATTAGTATGAGTTTTATTACTGCACATAACTATGTTCTTTCTAATGGATAGTATACTCAGAAGTCTGACTCAGCAAATGTTGGAGATGTCTGGGAATGCAACCCCTCCAAACTCCTAACCCTTTCTTGCATCAGACTGTAACAACCCAGAGGATCTTGTAATATCCTCCCCTAAATTACTTGAAAACCAACAGCAACGGTATTAGTAAAATTTCCACAAACTTTCCCAACATTAAAAACTTTTATACCTCAAAACCCGAGCCCTGGGGTAAGGATAGATATAGGTCCCAAGTCAGGTGGGGCAGATTGGAGAGCAGAATAAATGTTGGTGAGGAGCCTGGGCTCTAGGGTTATTTAGCCTGAGCTAAGTAACACAGCCACTTGCTAGCTACCTGACCATGGGTGAGAGCTTCAAGTTAATTACTAAGAGTAGTGATAGTCTTAGGGTTATTATAAGCATTAAAGAAAATAAGGAATGTCAAGTGCTTAGCTAGGGTCCCTGGCACCTATCAAGTGTTCAAGAAAGTTGCAGTTGTGTTAGTTGTTATTATTTTCATGACTCTTGATTATGAAGCTGAGTCGAGAAGCCCAGAGCAAGCAGGCTTTTGCTGTTTCCCCTGTTCTGTCCACATTACGGAATGCTAAGGTCACCTGGCAGACTGCCAGGCGAATGTCCGCTAGCTCTCCTGTGTGGTTCCACCCTAAATCGAGAGAGCATTTGAAATACTGCCAACTGTCTGACAGGGTTTATATCATGGAGGTGAAAAATGAGGCATTCAACTTCTCTCAAAACCTACCTGCCACAAAAAGTCAATAGCAGAGGTCTCTCTGGGCTCCAAGCTAGATTTCCATCAATGAGATAACATGCACTCTTAGTGACCGCCATTACAAATGATAGACATTTAGGAGGACACACTTTGAACGTAAAATAAACACTGAAAAAACCAAGCAGATCTAAAGGAACTGATACAGTGTCCAAAATACATTATTAAGTGGAAAATGCAAGCTGTGGGATTATGTGCATAATCTTATCCAATTTTTGTAAAATAAGAAGATAATTATATACATTTATTTAATGTACAGATAAGTCTGAGATATTCATTTATACTGTCCTAGTTTTCTTATACCTATTTGACAATGCTTGTGTTTAACTTAGCAATCAGAAAACAGATAATTTTTATTGCCACAAGCATTTTATTTATTTATTTATTTATTTAACAGAGAGAGAGAGCAAGAGAAGGAACATAAGCAGGGGGAGTGAGAGAGGGAAAAGCAGGCTTCCCGCTGAGCAGGGAGCCCGATGTGGGGCTCAATGTGGGGCTCGATCCCAGGACTCTGTGGGTTTTTATTGAGGTTTGATACCAAAAATGGTAATGTGAAGATTTGCGCCTTCTGCAGAACCAGCAGTATCAGTCAGCACTAGTAGGTTGCAAGTAGTAGAAATCCAGCTCGAAGTATCTGAAGAATAAGAAGGAAATGTACTGGCCCACATCACTGGAGAACAGGAAGGGTGGTTTGATTGGGCCTTAGGGAGCTGGGATGCAGTTAAGACTGGCTAATTCTGTCTGATTCTGTCTTCACTTCTGTTTCTCTTTGCAAATTGACTGTCTGTCCTTTCCTGCCGTGGCCTCAAGTGGCTCCATGCTTGCATCCATTACAGCATCCTGACCAGAAAGGAAAGTAAGCTCCAGTTAGGAAGGTCCCCGAGAAGGATTTGGATGGCCTGGGTCGATCAGGACCCTGTCACCATGGTCATATGTGTGAGGGCTTGTCAATGGCAGCCCCCCTCCCTCCCTAGAATCCTAGATCTGTAGTTGGGGTGATGGATATTGTAGTCAGTAGAGGCTTACTGTCTAAGTCCCATAGACAGGTGGCTTATAAACAACGGAGATTTGTTTCTCATTGTTTTGGAGGCTGGAACTCCAAGATCAAGGTAGCAGCACAGTCAGGTTCTGGTGAGGGCCCTCTCCTGGGTGGCAGACTGCTGACATCTCATTGTATCCTCACATGGTAGAAAGGGATCACACTAACTCTCCGGCCTCTTCTTATAAGGACACTACTTCTATTCATAAGGGTTCCATCCTCTTGACCTAATTACCTCCCAAAGGCCCCACATCCAACTACCATTATAGTGGGGATTAGGGCTTCAACATGGGAATTTTGGAGGGGGGTACACAAGCTTTCAGTCTATAACAATGGTGTTCCCCAGAAGAAGAGTGGTTCTGTTCTGGGCAGACAGCTGTCTATTTTCATTGCTGAAGACACTGCCAACATGCATTCAAGCATCTGTTGTGAAAGTTTATTGGCAACTAATTTGCCCTTAAGCAAAGGCTCCAAGACAGGACGTGTCCGTGTGCTTGGGGGAAAAAGATGAAGAGACTCTGTTTAACAGAGTAGCATCTGTACAGGGCAGTGTCCAGAGACAAGATCGGAAACCCAGGTTGGGAAGAGATAGTAGATAGAGCATCAATGCTAGTCTAAGAAATCTGGCCAGAATAATACATTTATATTTAAGTTTTTTTTTTACATGTATTTTTAATCCCAAAGATTATAAGGTCTTAAGATCCCTAATTTCAAGTTTTTAAAAACCTACATTTTTCAGGAACAGAAGCCTCACTATTGGAAAAGGAATACTAGACATAATTAAAAAAAAGATTTTATTTATTTATTTGGCATAGAGTGAGAGAACACAAGCAAGGGGGGACAGCAGAGCGAGAGGGAGAAGCAGGCTCCCCGCCAAACAGGGAGCCCGATGCGGGGCTCAGTCTGAGGACCCTGAGGCCATGACCTGAGCCAAAGGCAGACACTTAACTGACTGAGCCACCCAGGCATCCCTAGACAAAAATTTTTATTAAATGTCAATTAAGTGAGTCTGTTAAAAATGTAGGTGACAGGACTGATGGATTAAGGAGTTCTATAAAAGACACCTTTTATAGAACTATTAGGGTATTAGGGTTCTCCACAGAAATGGAATCAATAGGAGACAGAGAGAGGGCGAGATGGGTAGGGATGTATTATAAGGTGACGGCTCCTGTGATGATGGAGGCTGGGAAGTCCCACACTTGCTCTCTGTGGGAGAGCTGCTGCCGTAGTTGCAGGGCCCGAGAGCCAGAGAGCTGATGGGGCAGATCCCATTGTGCATCTGAAGGCCTGAGGACAAGGAGCGTCAAGGGCAGGGGAAGATCCTTGTCTCAGCTCAGTCTGGCAGAGAGAGCTCGAATCCAACCAACCTTCCTCTGTCTGTTCTGTTCGACCCTTCAGAGAACTGGATGATACCCACTCACAATGGGGAGGGCGATCGGATTTACTCAGGCTTATCTGATCAAATGCTTATCTCTTCCAGAAACACTCCCACAGACACACCCAGAAATAATTCAACCAGATACCTGGAAATCTCAGGATCTAGTCAAGCAGATGCATAAAATTAACTATCACAGTACCTTTGTAGCCTTACATAATTTTGAATTTTAACGGATACCAGCCCAATAACCTTTGATCTGAAAAGATATCATCCTATGGAATTCAGAGAAATGAAATTCGGAGAAAGCCCCTGTTTTGACAAAGGTTGTAATTCTATCAGTAATCTAGGAGGTGGCTCAAGGCGAGCACGTTTTTACCCCTGTTGATCTGTTCTTGGTCTCCGAAATGGACAAACTGATCACTTCTTGGAAAACATAGAGGGAGACAGAGATCCAGAATTTCAAAAAATACAAAGAAGATGACCATATAATAAATAGATCAATGCTTATGTATCAAATTGTAAATAGCATTCTCTTTCCCCAGTGCCATGGGGTTCCATTGAGTTCCATTGAATCCCGGGAAGCCTCATGTCATTTTTAAGCACACACCAGGCAAAGAGCGTTAACTGTACTCACTGTCACAGCTCTGTTTCACTTGTGCATCTCAGCTCAGTGAGAATTCTGCAGAAAGACATCAAGTGGGGCTGAGCTTTGTCCTCCATGGATGTGCTGTCTGAATTTCCAGACGAACACACCATGAATATTAACCAGTACCTTTTGATGATGTACATGGCCGTTCAGTGCACTGGCAGCCTCCCCCTCCACCCCAGAACAGTGCTACATTATTGTGTTTATTGCCTAAAAATCGTTGAGAGATATTAGGTTTTTCTTTCTTTTAATCCAGTTTTTGAGTGACAAAAACAATACAGAATAGACTACATGTATCATTCTGCGTGACACATGAACCAGTTGAAAAGGATGACAAATTTAATAAAGGCTAAGAGAATGCAGGTAAAAGGGATAAAATGAGGAGAGAATTTTTTTTTTATGATGTATGAAGACGTGAGGACTTTTTTGGAAACCAAAAAAAGTATCATGAAGTATTTAGGTAGCTCTGTTTGTGGTAAAACAATGCTTTCTGTGCTCTGAAATAAATCACAACAGTAACAGTAAGACTGTCCTTACACAGTGCTGACCATGTGTTTCTCCGCAGTCTAAGTATTTCAGGCATATTTTAATTTATGTAATCCTCACAACAACTCTCTGGGGTGGTTACCATTATCATCCTCATCTTCTGCAAAGTCGGTGATACCGGGCATGGAAGGATACACTGTCTGCCCACAGGACACAGGAAACAGTGGTGCCCACGTTAGCCTTTGTGAATGGGATCAGTGCCCTTACAGGAAGAGGTCAGAGAGTTGGCTTGCCCTCTTTCTGTTGTGTGAGGATACAGTGACATTTCAGCCATCTTCCTTAGTACTTGGCAGTATGGCTCGAGAGCCTTTGCTCCTAAGGGCTATGCCATGCTACCAGGTTAATCATTTTCCCCTTTGTGCAGAGCTTTGCATCCTAGAACATGCTTATACACTTCAAAAAACCTGGAACTGACCTAAGTGTCTCTCAGAGAAATGCTTCGATAAATTATGGTATAAGCAGAATGTATCTTGTGTTAGGAGGGGGGTTTCTCTGCATGGACTTAGAACGGTGTTTGTGTAATGTTTTTATGTGAAAAGAACAAATTGAAAAGAGTAGTTATAGCTTGAAACCGTTATTTTAAAAATTGTAGATACATATGTATGTTCTTATTTTTTCTTTGATGAAGGACAGTGGAAGAAAGGCAGGCAGGGACAAGGGATCCCCCTCCCCACCAAAAAAAAAAAAAAAAAAAGGAAACAATTCTTAAAAGGATTTTACACCACCCTGGAAGGAGTCAGTCACCCTTTCCCATGTGACAAAAATCTGACTGGATGATGGGGCATGGAGGGTTAATCAGATTAAAATAGCCCATCAACGAGTCCATGAAAACCCCTAGATCAAAAGCCAAATCAGCAGCCCTCTGGGGCCCCTCCCTCCCTTTTTCCCCCTCCCTCTTTGGGAGCTTCTTACTATGGCTCCACAAGCTTTGCTTTGCTGCCCACCACTCTGCCTGGTCTACCTATTCAGTCTTCAAAGCAGCGTGACCAAGAACTGCAGGCACCGACAGAAAAGAAAATCCTGTAACAGAGTCAATAAATACTTACTAAGCCCCAAGCACTTACGAAGGAAACTAGGGATGCGGAGCTCAGTCCGACCAAGTCTGTGCCCCTCACAGGCGTTGAGCTCCCATGAGAGAGAGAAGGAACTGTAAATACTTGCAGATCCTTTTGCCTGCCTTGACAAAAACTAAGCACTATCTAGGGGAGGAGTGGGGGGTGTGTGTGTGTGTGAAGTTGTGTAAGGAGGGATATTAGAGAAGGAAGGCCATGGGAAAATGCCGGAGAAGAACGTCCCAGACAGAGGAGACACAAAGTCGAAGGTCCCTATGTGGAAGGAGCTCAGCATCGCCTGGAAAGTCTGGTGAGACAGGGGTGCAGGGAATGAAAGAAAGGGGGGGCAGTCCACGTGGGGCCAAAGGGGCTGGATTTTATCCCAAGTGCAACGGGAAGTCGGAGCAGTCATTTAAACTTCACTTTAAGGGTGCATCTGGCCGCTGCTGGAAGCAATGGAGATCGGTCAGAGCGCAAATACAGTCATCTAGGCGAGAGTGGGTGGTGGCTGCCCTTGGGGCTGAGGTCACAGACGCCAGGAGACAAGGCAGAATTCCGGATGTGTTTTGAAAGCAGTCAACAGGATTTCCTGGTGCACTGGTGTTGGGGTGTGAAGGGAAGAGAGAAACCAAGGCCAACTCCTTGATTTTATCCTGAACGAGATGATATTTGGGGCCCTGTAATGATAGGGAAACTCTGGGATGCGGAGTTGGGGCAGTAGTCGAGAGGCCCATCTTGGGCTTAATGAATTTGAGCTGCTTCGTTGGAATGCAAGTCAAGATATCAGGTAGGTGGCCGTAGAGTCACGTGCCTGAGTTGCCTCTTGGGTGTTGACTGACTTTGGTTAAGCAGAACTTAACATTTTTTCCTTTGTAAGCCCTGCATCTCCTATAAATTTTTGTTTTTGCACTAAGTTTCTAGGGTTTTTTTTTTATATAATTTTTAAAATACAGCAGAGAAAATGTTTATAAGTGCAAATATATGAATTTGTGTAAAAAGTTCTGGAAAGAAACGCATCATAAAGTGTGAACAACAATAACCCTTAAGCAGTGTAACTTTTACCCTTAAATGTATTGATTGGGTCTTTTTCATTAAATAAAGGGCATGTAAACCTTTGAAATTTCCGAAAGAAGTCCCTGAAATTAAGGGTGGGTTGTGGTGTCTCCACCACCTGTTTCTGGCAGGAACAAGAGGCACCAAAACCATTTTGTTCCTGCTCCTGTCTGTCTGGGGTTAATAACTGTGTCCTTCACAAGAAAGACTCAAACTGTGTGTAATTTTATTGGTTAATAAAGAAAATCCATCTTTTTCTTTGATAGTAAAGATCGCATCCACAGGGGGCGCCTGGGTGGCTCAGTGGCTTAAAGCCTCTGCTCAGGTCATGGTCTTAGGGACCTGGGATTGAGCCCCGCATGGGGCTCTCTGCTCAGCGGGGAGCCTGCTTCCCCCTCTCTCTCTGCCTGCCTCTGCCGACTTGTGATTTCTCTCTCTCTGCCAAATAAATAAATAAAATCTTAAAAAAACAAAAACAAACAACAACAAAAAAGATCGCATCCACCAATTTGAAATCTTAATGAATTCTGTCTGAAACACTATTGAGCTGCAGGGACCTGGGGAATCTGCAGATGACGGTGGAGGTCTAGGCTCCCCGCTTGGCCTTCTCTGCTGAATAGGGGCAAAGGGGCATTTGGCCGGAGTTAAGTGTTTTTGGTCTAAAAGTTTCTCCGGCTCTCTTCCCCTAAGCGGCCTGAGGTAACCTCTGAAAATGGTTCGCTATTTGCTTGACCCAGAAAACCCTACAAAATCATGCAAATCAAGAGGCAGAACTTCAGGGCTCCTGGTGGGATTGATCCCTACATAAGCTCTCCCTGCCACATCGAGAGGATCCTTACTGAAAAAGAACAGATTGTCCCTAAACCAGAAGAGGAGGTTGCACAGAAGAAAATGATATCCCAGAAGAAATTGAAGCAACAAAAACTTATGGCCTCAGAGTAAATTATGCACAGAATAAATGCAAATAAAAAGATAAAAATAAAAACAAGATAAGAATTTCTCTGTTGCCAGACAGCACTTTTCTTGGTTCTGTGGCTGGTTTTTCATGTCTGCTTGTCACCATTTCTTGAGTTTCCGATGCTTCGGCTCCAAGTCTGGGATCCATGAGGGAAAAAGAAAACCGAAGGAGCTGAGCACTGTTACTCCTTGTGTCCCAAAAGTCCCTAGCCTGTCTCATTTCTTCTGTCCACCTTCAGAGTCTTCTTTTGTGTGGGAATGAACTATGTCCAATGTGCAGTTGTATTTAGTAGGACAAGCAGAGCTAAGTACACCTATTCCGTCCTCCTGGAAGCAGAAGTCCTTTTGTGACATTTTAAAGAAGACAGAAGTGTGAGAATAAAACCTAGTGCATTGTTTCTCCAAGAGGACTTCCAGGCTTTGCTGCAGTGACTGCACCAGAAGAAGAGAAGGGGAGCGGGTGAGGCTTTGGGCACAGGCTGGCTTCTCCCAGAAGTAGACTCGGTATGCAGGATGTTCAGGAGGGAACATTTTGGGATCCACACACCGTGGGAAGAAAGCAGGATTTCACAGAGCAAAGATGTCTAGTCTCCATGGAAGCTTCAGCTGACCTGACAGGGCATTCTGAAGGTGTCCCAGGTTGGGAAAGCAGGTTCTGGCCTTCAGACTCCCACATTGTCACTCACAAGATGTGGGTCGCCTGGAAAAGGGCTGTGACCGTAGGCAGTGCTCTCTCCTTCTTTGAGGTCATCCCTGGAGGAGGCTGCCAATAGTGCTCCCAGCAACTGGGGAATGAGGTCTGTCACCTTGAAGGACCTTCTGGGTGACACAGCATAGCTTTGGGCTGCAATGGGCTGGTGACTGAGAGCTCCAATCGCTGTCCTTAAGCTGTGGCCCGACCTGGGGGCTATTGATTTCCATTGGTTTTCTATATTTCTGATAACTATTTTCAAGGAAGGGGCAAGTGAGCCTCAGATATGGGATATTTTCTCCAGCTATGCAAGGTAAGATCCTAGCAGTGGGAGCAGAATTCTTACCTTGTCCTACCCCAACATGTCTGGCTCCACCCAACTTTGCTTCAAGTTTTTATATTTTTTTTAACTCTTCAGAGACATTTTTAAAAATTTATTTACTTGACAGAGAGCACACAAACCAGGGGAACAGCAGGCAGAGGGAGAAGCAGGCTCCCTGCTGAGTGGGGAGCCCAATATAGGACTCGATTCCAGGACTCTGGGATCATAAAGAGCTGAAGGCAGATGCTTAGCCACTGAGCCATCCAGATATCCCAACTTTGCTTTAAGTTAAATTCTCTTTCTTCAAGATGGAGCCACCACCTCTAAACACATTATTGTGAACAGTACTGGTAATATGACCATAATTTATTGTGTATCATCATGTTTCTGTCAATCACATATTTTATTTTGGGTGTTTCCAACCATTGTAGGTGGTGGTAACTCTTATTCCTCATTTTCTCTTGCTTTTCCCACCATACTGTGCCACCTGCCTCTCGTGCTCCTGGGTCTCAGGAGCTTAACAGAGACCTTATTCCGTCCCCTAGGTATCCCATGCTCTGTACGATATGAAACCATCATGGGCAACTCCAGTTTTGAAAAATCATTTGGGGGCACCTGGGTGGCTCAGTGGGTTAAGCATCTGCCTTCAGCTCAGGTCATGATCCTAGGGTCCTGGTATCAAGCCCTGCATCGGGCTCTCTGCTCCGCGGGGAGTCGGCTTCCCCTTCTCTCTCTGCCTGCCTCTCTGCCTACTTGTGATCTCTGTCTGTCAAATAAATAAAATTTTTAAAAAAATCATTTGGAAAAAAGATATTACAAAATACTTTGTTTATCTCTAGAGTATGAGGCTTACAGGTGGTTCTGTTTTCTTCTAGTCTTTGCAGTGTCTTCTAAACATTTTATAAGAACGTATATGACATTGTAAATGGGGAAAAAGCCTTTGAAAAAAGAAAGTAAACAGTCAGAAAAGCCTGTTCAAAAGTGAGACCAGCTGTCAGTGGGCAAAGTGTGAAAAAAACACAACAGAGTCTGAGAATAGATGCAATTTATATACTTTGCCCTCATTTGTAGAAATGATTCCATTTATGTCCTAGATGAATTTCTGAAATGTTGACTCTAAATTGGTTTTTTCTAAGTTGAGGCCTACTTTAGATAGGCTAGAGAAAGTGCTTATATAAGTAAATACTATAGTAATTCCCTTTGTATAGTTACAATAATACATTTATTTGCACTTTCCTATTAACAAAGCATGTCAATATATATTGTCTGTTTTGACCGTCCCAACAGCGATGAGTGAGGCCTGCTCTTCCTTCCTTCCTTCATTTCTCTCTCTCTCTCTCCTTCGTTCTTTCTTCCACTCTTCATTTATTGTTTCAACAAGTATTTCTTGGGTACTCAAGGACACCCAGTTTAGTGGGTAAGGTCAGACAGACCTCCCTTTTGTGGGCACCAAACCTGCCCGAGTCTCAGAATTTTCAGTACATTGACAGTCACAGCTAGAAAAGCGACCCATCTAGGACTTAAATTCATGTCTTATGACCACTCAGCCTGGCCTGTTCCACTACACTAGCCTTGAACTGAGTTACTTACAAGCCATGATTTTCATGTCTACCTGACATGAATTTGTTTACACAGCATTTCTTTTTAAAAACTCATTCTAAAGCTACTGAGTGCCTGCCATGTGCTGGGCCTCCTCCCATAACTGGGAACACAGCTGTGTACAAGACAGACCTGATCTTCGTGTCCTAGAATTTTGGGTCTGGGGCCAGGGTCTGGGGGTGCAGGAGAGAGCGCTAACTGAACAGAATCATGTGAGATGATGGCTAAGTACGATGACGAGGACAAGCCAGACACGAGGGCAGAGAGACTCAAAGTGTGTGGGTGTGGGGTCACTTCAGGAAGGGGGCCCTTTCAGAGGAGGAAGCCCGCTGATTCCGCGGGTTACAGCATTCCAGTAAGAGGGAATCAGAAAAGCAAGCATCCTGAGGTGGTGGGAATAGACGTGGTTTGTTTTCAGGACCAGAGGAAGGTCTGCGAGACTGGGGCTTGTTAAAGCTGGTGGACTATAGCTCAAAATTCGGTGTGCAACTTATTATGATCAGTTTCCTACAGAGCCGGGTAGGGGCCCAGGCCCTTCCCTGAGGCTTTTGTGTGAGCAATGGCCAGTGTGGTGTGGTGGCTTCCATGCCTGGCCCTGGCACTGCCTTTATCCCATTCTTGGGCAAATGGGTCCCTACATTGCCAGCCTCAGTTTCCCTACCCATGAAGTGCAGGGCTTGTCACCGTTCTTGTCTCCCACTGAATTTATTCCCTTGTCTCATTCCTCACAAGACTGTAAGCTCAGGGCACCTGGGTGGCTCAGTCAGTTAAATGTTTGTGTTTGGCTCAGGTCGTGATCTCAGGGTCATGGGATTGAGCTCTGTATGGGCTGTCTGCTCAGCGGGGAGTCTGCTTCTCTGTCTGTGCCAACCCCCCCCCACTCTGGCCACCTGCTCACATTCTCTCTCTTTCTCAAATAAATAAATAAAAATCTTAAAACAAAAACAAAAACAAAACAAGATTATAAGCTCTGGGAAGTCTGGAATGAGGTCCCTGTTTTATATCTAGCTTCTCCACACCCCAACCCATCCATCCACCCACACCCAAAAGCACCGAGGCCATTTTTGTTAAATCATGACAGATCAACTGTTACAGAAGGCAGAGATTTGAGAAATATACAGGGGTTAGAATAAGCTGGATTTGTTAACCAACTGTAAAAACTAGCAATAAAATTAGCTATAAAAAGAAAAAGGAGGCCTGCGTCGGCACTGCAGCTGGCTTGCTGCTAGCTCCCAACAGCCCTCACCATCTGGGGCCCTGGGGGAGAGCCCCACTCTCCAATCCTCCCCTCGCTCAGAGGCGGGTGCCTCGCTGGGAAGAAATGCGCCATCTTGCCTAATGGGCTCTTTGGAGGTCAGGCCTGCTAGTCCAGGAGTCTTCTGGGAATGAGATGTACCTACCTGAACAGCCCATGTTTCATACCTACATCTCGACCCCAAAGACATCTTCTCTGAAGAGTTTAGGAAAGAAAGAGATAATATTTGCTCAGTTTCAACCTTAGGAATAAAGGAGTGAACTTGCCAAATTCAAACCTGATCATTTAACTCTTAGCTCTCCTGGGACTCCCCATCACCCCCAGAAGGAAGTTCAAAATCTTTATGAAGACTTTTGAGGTCCCAGAAATTCTAGCTCTTACCTCCCCTCCCAGCTTCACCCCATGCCATTCTGCTTTGCTCTCTCTCCACCTTCCCACCTTCTTTTAGTCCTTGGTATTGGCCATCCTGACCTCTCTCTCCCACGGCTGGGAATTCTCTCTACCTTTCCCCTTGCCCCTTTCTTTGGTGTGAGGGAACTCATTCCTATCCTCACCTCTTGTGCGTCCAGTCAAATAGAACTGCCTTGCAGAGATTCTCTCTTTAGTCCTTTCCAATAGCCTTCAGGGCCCTATCTCTTGGACCTCATTGTAATTCACCTTTAATGCTCAGTCTCCCTGAGGGCAGGGGTCTGGTTCCCAGGTGGTTGGTTTCGCTTCACGGTAGCCTTCCTGCCTCACGCAATGCCTGGCCTAGAGCCTACAGATCCTTGAGTAGATGAATGAATAAACCAGGAAGACCTCTGAAACTTGACAGCATTGCTTAGATTTTAGGATGAAATTTGGGCGGCCTCTTGAACTTGTGTTTCTTTGACTCTGGCAGCTGTTGAGATGAACAGGACCTGTGGCTAGGAAGGGGAGGTCTGCTAGGATAACACTAATAATGAAAGGAGTATTTTTATGCTCTTACCTTACGTCAGGCTCTGCTCTAGGCTCTTTATGTGAATTAGCTCGTTTAATCCCCACAAAGATTATATTATCTCTACTCTGAGATAATCACCCCCTCTGGTAAGGGGGGTGTAGTGAGGGAGGTGGGCAATAAGTACTGGGTGGGCAACTTTAAATACAAAGAAAAGTAGGCTTGATCTGGAGTTTGTGCCAAGAAAGGGAAGAAGCCCTGGGACTCTGGCTTCAGGCTGGGAAGTGGTTCTGGGTTGCCTGGTCAACAATAAACAAGGTTTACCTGGTCCTATGCTAGGACTGGGCTAGAAGAGTTTTCCTTTTTTGCTTTAAGATTTTATTTACTTACTAAGTCAATCAGAAAGACAATTATCATATCATCTCACTGATAAGTTTTTATTTTTGAAATTAAGTAAAACTTTTTATTCACAAATATCATTTAGTCTTGCATACAGAAAATCCTAAGGAATTCACTGAAAAAAATACTAGAATAAACAAGTTCAGCAAGATCACAGGATATAAGAGCAATATATACTCACAACAATCCAAAAATGAAATTAAGGAAGCAATTCCAAATGTGTAAAAGTGTAAGCATATTTTTTAAAAGGTGTTCTCTTCAAAAACAGAAAACACATAAAATTATCTTACTGTCATTATCGAGTATGGATGGACATGGAGTTCTACTTTGAAACTCCCTGGCTACTGACCTATCCAGAATAATTTTCACTTATATGAAAAAAAAATTTTTTTGCCATTCTCAATAGCATGAAATAAATACTTAGGAATAAATTTAACAAAAAAAAAGTGCAATACTTGTATGCTGAAAACTCTAAAATGCTGCTGAAGGAAGTCTTGACATAAATGGGAAAATATCCCATGCTCATAGACTAGATATTAGACTTAATATTTATATATTAAATAAATAAGGAGAGGATCATAGGAGAAGAAACAAGACAAAACCGGAGAGGGAGACAAACCATAAGACACTCTTAATCATTGGAAATAAACTGAGGGTTGCTGGAGGGGTGCAGGTGGAGGGATTGGGTAATTGGGTGATGGACATTGGGAAAGGTAGGTGAGCACTGGGTGTTATTTAAGACTGATGAATCACACACCTGTATCCCTGAAGCAAATAATATATGTCAATTAATTGAATTAAAATTAAAAAATTTAAAAAAGGATTTTATTTATTTGAGAGAGAGAGCGCACATGAACACAAGCAGTGTGGGGGGGATGGGCAGAAGGAGAGGGAGAAGCAGATTCCCGGTGAGCAGGGAGCCCCACATAGGGCTTGATCCCAGGACCTTGGGATCATGACCTGAGCTGAGAGCAGACGTTCAACAACTGAGCCACCCATGTGCCCCACAAGTGTTTTCTATGCAAGCTTCAGGCAATGGGCCCAAGAGCAGCCTGATGAAAAGGAACTTCAGAAATGTAAGTCACCTTCTCAATGTCACACAGCTGGCTGGGGGCAGAGCTACAGTTTTAGCCTGACTTGACCTCTGTCTTTGTCAGCTAGGACTGTTATCCAAAATACTGTAGGTTGGGCGCCGTAAATAACAGACACTTATTTTTTAAGTTCTGGAGACTGAGAAGATTGAGATCAGGATGCCAGCATGGTCAGGTTCTGTGGGGAACCCATTTCCTAGCTTGCAGACCCCTGCCTCCTTGCTGTGTCCTCACATGGCAGAGAGACAGAGGACAAGTGTGTGGGAGCCAGCACCGGTCTCTTCCTCTTCTTAGAATGGCACTAATCCCATGAATGGGCTCCATCTTCAGGACCTCCCAAAGGCTTCGCCTTCAAACACCATCACACTGGGGATTGGGTCTTCTGTGTTTGAATCTGGGGGGGGACACACACATTCAGTGCGGAACAACCCTGCGGTCTGCTTGCTCGCGGGGAGACGCCCGGGTGCTCAATGAAGCACCACGTTCTGGTTCTCTTCCTGAGCTCAGCTGGATGTGTTTAACACTTGGAGCAGTGAGGCTCTGTGAGGGATCTATGCAAACAATATGCTGCCCAGGTCAGCAAGTCCAAGTTCGTACGGGTGGATGCAGAGCCTGCTGTTGTCCCAGCAGGAGACAGAGGATTTTAACTGAGATCCCTCAGTATGGAGGCCCCCAGAGGGTCTCCTGAGCTCATTCTGGTATCTTGATCCAAGAGATTTTTGGCTAGTGCTCCAAGAACTCTCTCTGTTCTCTGGCTGAGCCTCCTCCATCTGATACCCACAAAACCCAGTATCTTCTATAAAAGTAAAACTTTTCTTTCTCAAGCTGAGTCTTCTGTCCCCAGCCAGATGCCTGAGGTCTCTTCTGTCTTATAGTCTCTGCATCCAGAGTCCTTTTCTCTCTCCAGATAGGCTGACTAACTCCTTCCTTCCTGTTTCCCCGGCTCCTTCCTGGTCTGCGTAGTTCTGCGTAGTTCAAAGTCCTCTCCTTATGTTCCCATTCAGTCCTAAGTAAACTGGGATGGATAGTCACTTTACACCAGGAGAAGGCAAAGGGATGTGTTTTCCTCACATACACATCACTTCCTTAGCTCCTATGGTATACATCTTGTCTGATTGTGTGACAAACTTGCATCTTTGTTTCCAGAAACTGGCAGGTTAGAAGCAATATATTTGTGCAAACGAAGCGGACTTCTTTCATGACCGCATGTCCCCTTTTGGACACTAGATGGCAGCCTCATCCGCCTTGTTTAAAGAAAGGCTGCACATCTCACTGTGCGGACCGCTTGGAAATGCTAGCCATCTGGGAAAACCACGGGCCAGAGAATTGAGAGAGAGATAGAAGTGAGATGTATATGTTTATGGGCCAGACTGGAGGGAGCAGATTAGTGCGAAATGGCAAGTAGTTAAAAGCAAAAATAATCCGATTCAGCATAAAATCTTTGAAGCATTTAGAATTTAGTTGGGGGGGTGGGAGAATGGTGCGCTGTTCCACTGCAGAATGGGTCTGTTTTCACCTGATCCAAATCTGATCCAAATCACATGTCCATGTGAACACATTGCCTAACTGAGGAAAGGGAAGCTAGCCGGAGTTAGAGAAGCCAAATGCAGGGATGGAACCTCTTCTGGGTACATTTAATTACAGCTTTGGTTCTCTAGGTGAGCACACAGCATGATCCAGGAGATGGCTGTCCCTTCAGGTGTGTTTCACGGGACCCTGCTGGCGCACTGGCTGAAGACAGGCTGACAAGCTCGGGTGGAGAGGCCCCTCTGGAGGCTGATGACTCACGCCGCCTGCAGAGAGCACAGTTGCTGTGAGCCTTGCTCATCCTCCTCGAGGAGCTAAATTTATATTCGGAGAAAAGAACATTGTGGTGCTGGGGCTGGCGAGAGGGAACAGGGAGGAGGTGGGAGAGGAGAGTGGCATCCTCTTGGGATGGGTCGTTGTTGGCTTTAAATGGATTCGCACCATGACCGTTCTGGGAATGAGCCCGAGGGATTTGTTTCATGGAGAAAGGAGAATTTGAGCAAGTCTAATTTTTTTTTTTTTTTTTTTTTTTTTTTTTTTTAAGATTTTATTTATTTATTTGACAGAGAGAAATTACAAGTACACTGAGAGGCAGGCAGAGAGAGAGAGAGAAGGAAGCAGGCTCCATGCTGAGCAGAGAGCCCGATGCGGGACTCAATCCCAGGACCCTGAGATCATGACCTGAGCCGAAGGCAGTGGCTTAACCCACTGAGCCACCCAGGCGCCCCAGCAAGTCTAATTTTTTCTGTAAGCATCTTCCCTCTTAAACCTTAGTAAGTACTAGCGAACGTTGAATGTATGAGGCATACAAATTATGCTACTGACCATAGCGCCCCCCCCACCCCAGCTTTCAAAAACCTTATTTACATTAAAGATGAACACCCTGCCTTTTATAAGCCGAACTTGTTCACCCAGACCTTGGTGGAGCTGGCCAGGCCTCAGGGGCCAGGTGGTCTGGAGGCTTTTCCAACTCTTAGAGGGTCCCAGCTACCCGGAGTTACTGCTGGGCTTTCCTTCAACAGTGATATATTTACATGGAGTAATTTTAAAATGTCTGAAAAAACTGTTACCACTTGTATCTCTTTTATTATGGACTCTGGAAATACTTCGAAAAAAGTTCCTTAATAAAAATAGAAGTTTGGGGGCACCTGGGTGGCTGAGTGGGTTAAAGCCTCTGCCTTCGGCTCAGGTCATGATCCCAGGGTCCTGGGATCAAGGCCCACATGGGGCTCCCTGCTCAGTGGGGAGTCTTCTCCTTCTTCCCCTGCTGCCCCCGTTTGTGCTCTCTCACTCACACACACTCTCTCTCAAATAAATAATATCTTTAAAAAATTTAGAAGTCTGGGGCGCCTGGGTGGCTCAGTGGGTTAAAGCCTCTGCCTTCGGCTCGGGTCATGATCTCAGGGTCCTGGGATCGAGCCCCGCATCGGGCTCTCTGCTCAGTGGGAAGCCTGCTTCTACCTCTCTCTCTGCCTGCCTCTCTGCCTACTTGTGATCTCTATCTGTCGAGTGAATAAATAAAATCTTTAAAAAAAAAATTTAGAAGTCTGAAGCCCACAGATCAATTTTTTTAGGCCCAGAGTGGTAGAATCAAACAATGACCTTCTCTGGGGCTGATCGTGCTGGATGAGTAAACCGATGTGGACAGAGCCGGTCCTGCAGAGCCCGGTCAGAAGACACACTTTTGCTGTCCTGGATCCCAAGGAACAAGCCCAAAGAAAGCTCCGAGGTAGGGAGCCTGGTGTGGGGCCCGCAGTGGGAGATGAGTTTCTGAGGAGAAAGCCCAGTGAGGCATCACAGAAGGTGCTTCAGCTCAGATGTGGGAGCTGCTCTCAGTCCTTCTGAGAGCAGGAAGCTGATGTCCCAAGAGGTCGCGTCACCTTTTTCTTTTTGGGACCAGGAGGAGATTTTCAGTCTCACACCCTTGGCATGGGCGTGTGATGGTGCGAGAGCTGAGGATGGCCTTGAAGTGCTGGCTGGTGGGAATGTCCCCAACTGGAGGGAGAAGTGACCGAGTGTGGAAGGAGCAGGACAGAAGGAGCCCTGAGCAGGGGCTGTGTGGGCCTCGGGTTCTTCATCTGTAACATTAGAGGTCATGACAGGGCTTCCAGGTAGAACTTAGGGTTGCTGTGAGAAGCAAGCAAAATGGTCCCCGGGACCTGTTTTTTTTTTTTTAAAGATTTTATTTATTTAGTTGACAGACAGGGATCACAAGTAGGCAGAGAAAGAGGAAGAGAAGCAGGCTCCCCGCTGAGCAGAGAGCCCAACATGGGAATTCCTGGCTTCCAGGATTGTGGTTGTAGAGGTTAAATGAGATAATGTATACAAAGCATTTAGCAAAATGCTTATCAAGTGCCTGTAGCATCAACATGAAAAGGAAGTTTCTATATGAGCTTCTGTAGAGCTCCCATCCTAGTCCCTGGGGGCACAATGACATTACTAGGGGCCTGCATCTGTCTTGAAGTGTTTATAATCTAATTGGAAGGTAAGATGTAAACATGGGCGGGTCACTAATGTATAAGACAGCAGCTGAAAGATAACAATAAATGATCCAAACTTTATATATTTTAAGTAATTTGGAGTAAGGAGAGCAATAACTTCAAGGTGGGGGGGCAAGAGGTAGGGCAGGAAGATTTTTTGCAAAAAAATTTACATGTACATAAAACTGATATTTTGTTATTCTCAGGACAACCATGTGAGGTATCTCATGGGTAAACCCAGCATCTTTGAGGATTAGATTTCAATATATAAATTTGGTGGTGGTGGTGGCTCAAACATTTAATCCGTAACACCGATGCATTTCTGAGAACAGTCCCCTCCAGATGTTTTCACACGTAGATATCTGAACTCTAGGAACTGTTCCTGATTATTATAGTTAAGACTGGTGTCCGAAGGACCCAAGCCTGGAAAGTTCCATTTTCTAGTGAATGTATGTCATTGGGCTGTTCTCTGTAGGCAGCTACAGGATGAGCATTGAGCTAGGCGAGACCTGGTCATTGTCCTTCATCCTCTTGGCCACAGTAACTGGTCAATGGAATGAGCACTGACTAAGGCTATGTCAGTCAACATGATTCCCTGGGATTTTCCATACATAATTAAAAGAATCTGGCATCTCAAGTTATGGATTGTGGTAGATTATATTTTCCAAAGATGCTCACAGTGATGTCTCCCAGACTACGGCTCTTCTTATGATGTGACTTTTTCACTTCTCCTATTGAGAAGCAGGGTTTGTTAGAGTCCCTCTCGTTGCATCCGGGTAAGTTTGCAACTATGGTGGAAATAATGCTTTGTGATATCAGAGGCTATGTAATTAAAGATAATGCATTTTCCATGTGGTTCTCTTGGGGTACTTGCTCTTGGAACTTAGCCATCATGCTGTGAGGAAGCCTGAGCAGCCATAGGGAAAGGTCATGAATATATGTTCTGGTGGATAGCCTCAGCTAAAGTCCCAATCAACCACTAACCCCAGTCATCAGACAAATGGGTGATCTCAGATGGTTCCAGATTCCAGCTGTCGTCACCCTTAGCCTTTGACACCCAGCTGATGCCAGAGAGACTAAAGATGAGGGCCTTTCCCAAGCTATGGCTTATAATGGTATGATTAGGAGAGGTTTGTCAGTAAGATAAAGGACTGTTGTTGTATTAAGCCACCAAGTTTGGGATGGTTTATAATACAGCAATAAGTAATTGAAATGTGGAACTTGATAATAAGAATTTAGAATTTCCAGGGGCCATGTCAACTGTAGGAAGACAACTGATCAGCAGTAGGGGAGAACAATGCCAACCAAAGATAAAAGTGAGAAAAGAGACACAGAGTTCTAATGGTGATCGAGTTCCCGAATTCAGTCCCGGAGGTCCTCAGTTTCTTTACTGCTCACGCTGTGAGCTACCCACTTCCATTTCCCTCCAACAAATTCATTTTCTTGCTTAAGGTAGTTTGATTTAGGTTTCCATCGTCACTTTCTTGATGAAGTCTTCATGGCACCTTTCCCCTTCAGAACGTGCTGGAACGTCATTTCTACATAGGGTGGGGTGTGAAGACTGGCTAGCAGCATTGGTCCCGGTTGGTCTGACACGTGCAAATTTCTAGGCACCATCCAAACCTCCTGAGTCTGTGACGGTGGGACCCTGGACTCATTTTAACAAGCTCTCCAGGGAATTCTAATGCATGTTCGAAATCAGAGACTCACTCGACATTTCAGTGTGTCTCATTTTTTTTCCCCCTACTTTCCCTAGAGTAGTGGTTCGAAGATGATGCAAATGACCCAAGATCCTGAAGGTCAACTCCTGATTTCTCTCTACTGTATCACTTCCATGTGGCGTGTTGTTCCCCAGGGCATGGAGGAGGAAGGGTGGCTGATGGTGACACTGCATGAAAATAATTTTCCCACAGAGACGATGCCTTTGAAATTGTTCATTCATAACCACTCATTGACTCTAAAGAATTTGCTGGTCTCTGCCTAGTTGTTGGGAGTACATTTAGGAATTGACAGAGCTCCTGTCCCCAGGGTAATTAAAACTTAACTTTGGAAAAATGATACAAATAAAACAATTTAATAATGCATCATGGATAGCTCATGCCAAAAGCCAAAGGACAGATACAGTCATGTATCCTGGACGTCAAATATGTTGGTCCCCCGCCCCACGCACTAGCAAGACATCCTGCAAAGTCCGATTTTGGAGCAATCGAGCCATGTTTCCCAGACTCTTTTACATCTGTTAACAGCACAAAACTCTACATTCACATGCCCCAATTTTGGGTTCAGAAATATAGTCTCTATACATAGGTCTTTAATGAAAGGAACGATAAATTATCGTCTAGTAGTGAAGCCAAGAAAGGTTCTGCAGAGGATGTAAAATTAAGCTGGGTCTAAAAGGGTGGGCAGGGTGCGAATTCTAGGGGGGGAACAGGAAGGGCAGCCTTGGGGGGTGGTGTGGGAAAGGAAGCACGTTCTCCCAGCATCTCAGGAGAGTTGAGAAAGTGCCAGGAGAACAGCCGGGGGTCGGGGAGGTCGGACTGTCGAGGAGAGAGTCGGAAAGAAGAAGAGGTGGAGAGTGCATTTGTCCACGTAAGTCGTGGAACAAGGTGCGAAATGGGAGAGCAGGTGCTGGCATGAAGATGGTCTCTGAGAAAGCAGATTGCAGCAACAGCACTTGGAACAGGTGAGGGAGACCGCGGAAGGGCCGCTCCTAAGACTCTGCTGTGCCCTGTCTCATTTCTGTTCCATTCTTTGGGAGGCTGGCCCTTTGCTTTTTAGGGCCCTGAATCCCATGTAAAAATGGTTCTGGGTTTATTGTAACTCCAGTTTTGATCAGTCATTTTCCCAGGGAGGTGTGTTCCTTATTTAGCATGCGTTACAAAATCCCCACAATCCTTTTAACCTGTGCACATTTTATCCTGCATTTTGCCCAACATCCACCCCTCCCCTCTGCCGCCATCCACCATTCTCTGCTTGGATCAGTGTTTCATAGTCAGTGGCAATGATTAGGGAATTTTTTTTTTTTTTAAGATTTTATTTATTTATTTGTCAGAGAGAGAGAGAGGGAGAACAAGTGTGAGCACAGGCAGAGAGAGTGGCAGGCAGAGTCAGAGGGAGAAGCAGGCTCCCTGCAGAGCAAGGAGCCCGATGTGGGACTCCATCCCAGGACGCTGGGATCATGACCTGAGCCAAAGGCAGCTGCTTAACCAACTGAGCCACCCAGGCGTCCCTGATTAGGGAATGTTTAATAAAAAACAAGCTAGCTTTATTCAAGTGACGGAAAATAGATTGTACAAATTTAAAGTGTATGGTTTGGGGGTGCTTGAGTGGCTCAGTTGGCTAAGTGTCTGCCTTTGACTTAGGTCGTGATCCCAGGATCCTGGGGATAGAGCCGCACATAGGGCTTATGGCTGAGCAGGGAGTCTGTTTCTTCCTCTACCTCTGCCCCTCCCCCCACTCATGCATGAGCTTGCTCTCTCTCTCCCAAACAAAAAAATAATCTTTTAAAAAATATAAAGTGTTCAATTTGAGATATATATATATATAATTTTTTCTATATGGTATATTGTGCTGTACATATACACATGCACAACCATTACCACAATCAAGACGAACATATATATTATCCTTGGAAGTTTTCTCATGCCAATTAGGGGGACTTTTTAGCTGCATTTTATAGATGAGGTGACAGAAATGCAGAAAGAGATTTTCTCAGGGGGCCAACCTGATTGGAAATAGAAACTGGTAAGCCCCAGTCTTCTAATCTGTAATGTAATTTTAGGCTTTAGTGTCCCTTAAATTATATTTTTAATTGTATAAGATAAAAATCAGGCAATTGTGCAATTGTGTTTTTTTTAAATTGTTGTGTTTTAAAAATGTTTGTATATACTTGTATTTTAACTTGTCTTAAGCTACTAGGGTATACCTATAGGAAACAAAACCACATTAAAATAAGTATTAAGTTTGGGGCTTTTGGATACTGTTTTCCCTTTGTTAGGGAAAAGAGACTACTCTTGGGGCAGTGAAGCAGATTAAGGAAACATTGTTTTAATCATAGCTGTTCACAGATAAATGATTCAAGAGAAAGTTTAGATTGGATTAGGCCAGAGATATTTTACATTTTTTTCCAGAAGGAAAACATTTCTACATAGGTTGCCTATTTTATTATTATTTTTTTAAACTCCAAATCAATTCAAAGTCCTTCAGACGAAGGCGTTTATTACTCTGGGTGCCGATTTTGCTTGTACATATGTTTGTAAAATTAGCTTGTGGATGAAAAGCACTACTTCCTTCTCAACCTCCTTCTATTCTAAAAACAAACAAAGGAATAGAGCAGTAGCCTTTTTGGTAAGTCAGCCTTTCCCCCGGAATTAAAGCTCTTGCTTTAGTTCCCTTCTTTAGGCAAAGGCCATAGAGGCAGGTTCTAATTCAGCTCCAACACTAATTGGGTTTTTACAATGGCAGCTTTAAAGTCCTTATTAGACAGCTGTGCCATCTCAGTGTTGGTCTCTGGTGTCTTTTCTCAACCCAGTTGAGATCTTTGATGTTGAGTAATCTTAAAATTGAAAGCAGGACATCTTGGGCGCCTGGGTGGCTCAGTGGGGTAAGCCGCTGCCTTCGGCTCAGGTCATGATCTCAGGGTCCTGGGGTCGAGCCCTGAGTCGGGCTCTCTGCTCGGCAGGGAGCCTGCTTCCTCCTCTCTCTCTCTGCCTGCCTCTCTGCCTACTTGTGATCTCTCTCTGTCAAATAAATAATAAATAATATCTTTAAAAAAAAAAAGTGGGACATCTTGAGTATGTTCTGAGATTCTGGATCTTACTTAGATCTTGTGTTTTAGCAGGTCCTTGCTGATGCTGCTTGGCAGGAGGGTGAGTGGACGTTGTCTATTAACTCCCAGCTGGGGATGGAAGTGCAGTTTCTTTTTCCTCCTGGCCTCAGCAGATACCTTGGCAGTGCTGGGGGGTGTGGGGGGAGCGGCTCCTTGTTATTGCTGGACAGTGGTGGGAGTTAGGCTCCTCACGTGGCTTCCACTGGTAGGTTAGGGTGGGGGGTTTGGGTGGTGAGGCTCATGATTGCTGAGTGGTGTTGTGAGTCCCGACTCTCCACTTGTCCTCCTCTGAACTTCCAATAGTCTGCCAACAGTGGAAAAAAAGGGGCGCCTTGCTACCACCTACTGGAGGTAGAAGTCCAGGACCCCGCCGGGTGGTCTCCACTGACCCCTCTGCATGGTTGGGGTGCTTGTTATTGGTCAAAGAGAATGAAGATCCCAGTTGCTCACTTGGCCTTCTCTGGCACCACACCGGTTGGGGGTGGGGGGAGGAAGGGAGTTGAGGGCGTCTTATTATGGTCTGGCGAAAGTAAAAATCTAGGCTTTCCTTTTGACCTTTATTGGTGAAGGTTGGGGTGAAGCTGCAACTTCTTTGGGCTATTTGGCGGGAGCTGAGTGGTTGTGCCCAGAAGTTCTGTGTTTACTAGGCTGTCCCTTACTTGGGGATAGTCTTTTCTTGGAGCATTTTTTGAGGAGGTAGGGTCTATATTTATTGGCATTTCTAGGTTGTCGGCTTCTCTGGCACTCAGACTAGAGGCAAAAAAGAAAACTCAGAGAGCTCACCAGTGTGTAGTTTCTTGGGTCCTGAGGTCCCTAGTCTGTCTGTCTTCTTCTCTCTAATTTCTAGAGTCCTCTTAAGTTTATTTTAAGGTTGAGGGTTTTTTCCTTAACAGGAAAAAGGGGAAAGAATGTCTTCTCCATTTTTCTGTAAGTGGTAGTCTTAGGGTCAGTTTTTCAAGCAACTGAAGATCCTGGACCCCTGGGGGATTACTAATAGATTTGGTGTGCCAGTGGTGCCCAGTGGCTGAAGGGTAGTTCAGCCCGAATGAAGACTCTGCTCTGACTGCTGTGTGACAATAGCCAAGTGACTGCCTCTCTCTGATCCTGGTCTCCTACATACCCTGAGGTGGGTTGCTAGAAACATAGGGTCTTCCAATTCAGAACATTCTGTTCTCTTTCCTTTTTGCTTTCCTTCACCATTAACCCTGGAACTCACTGTTCCTTTTTACTTTCCCTTCTCTTTTGCCTTTTCCTTCTCCTCTTGGCTTCTTACCCCTTTTACATTTTCTTCTTTTTCCAACTTGACTTGTAAAGTGGAATCAGAGTGTCAGCCCCTCCCCGCAGAGAGAGTGCACCTGTTTGTCTTCTTGCGGTATGCGGCGTGGAAGGAGTTTTTTCTGTCGTGATGTTCACCTGAGTTCTGCCCAGTGTTTTAGGGTACTTAGCAGGGAGTGTCTTTCCTAACAGGTTGCAGTGTTACCTGTTAGGTTAACAGGTTACCTGAGGTTGCAGTGTTGAGACCCTTGGATCCCAGCTTAACAGAGCTGTTGTACCCCTAACTTTGTGGAATATCGCCACCTTGTGGAGAGAGAGGGAAAACCAGATGAGAGAAGGAGACCCGAGGATAGACTATTCCAGTATATGATAAAGGTGTCCTCTGAATAAACAGCCCATCCTGCCTGATGACTGTCTTTCCTTGATGTTGTATAATCATTTCAACCAGTTTGTGCTCCTTATACACACATATCTCTGAAGGGGAGTGCTGTGGGAAGCATAAACAGTAGACTTTGGAGTTCCAGAGAATTAGGTCTGAAACTCTGCTAAGCCTCATAGGAGCTATGTGACCTTGAGAAGGTTACCTAACATCTCTGAGTTGTGTGTGGGGGGATCATCCGGAGGGATTCTAAGAAGGGTCAGGCAAGAGGAAAATGTCCGGGAAATGTTATTTCCTTCATGAGGCGATAAAAGAATATTAAGAAAAAAGCTCCCATGTGGTTCTGGGGATCCTGGCTACAACCAGATCTCTGGGTTAGAGGAGGAGGGGAACTGACATTCGCTGAAGTGCAAAGTGCCAGGTACTAGGCTAGGTACTTAAAAGATTTTCTTTAGCCCTCCAATGACCTTGAGCAAAAGGCCCTATTATCCTGACTTTACAGGTGCTGAAACAAGCTTGTCAGGTTTTTAACTCAATGTTTGCCTCTCCAACCCCCCCACCCCCTCCACACACACACTTTATTACATCGAATGATTGGACGAGGATAGTATTCTGCTGGATTCATCCTGGTTTACTCTCAGGCTACCACAGGCATCAATTTTAGAGTCTACCAACAAGTAAAGGTGAAGGGGTTAATAAGGGGGTTGCTTCCCACAAGATTCCATTTCTTCCTCCAGCATCTGCTAAGGAGGGTGAGTTGGGGTTGCCTAATGAAATGTGAGTCCCGGGCTGGAGTAGGAAGGAGGGGGAAGGAAGCCCTGGGCTAAGTTGCTGGGCTGAGCTAGAGATACCAGAGAAGGTGAGATCAGGAGGGAGACTTGTCTGAAGTCCAAAAGACTTGTCTTTTGGAGATTAGGGCTGTTAGATATTCCAGGACACCTGCTTCATACGGTAGATGAGAAATGTTGGGAGTATTGTGGCTCCAGTGGTCTGGGAGATTTGAACTGTGCGGGGGACATTGGAACCACTGCTGTCCTTGACTGAGGGCTGGTTGACTCTACACGTGGGCCATCACACTGACAGAGGAGGCCTGGGAGAAACACTGAGGTTGAAGGGCAGGCTTGTTTCAGGGTCATTGCTGGGGCAATAACAGTGTGGGGAAGGGAGGGAACATTAGTCAGAAAAGGAACAGATTTTTAACATTGGGGTACCGCTTCCTAGTTTAAAGAAGTTTTTTCATCTTGATCGCTTGAGTTAGCGTTTAACCATCAATGTGTGTTTCACGTAAGGGATGAGACAGACACACCCTCTGCCCTCCAAGAGCTTACACTTATCATTACAACTCTCTGACGTGGGCACATCAAGTTTGATCCCATTTCCCAGGTGGGAAAACAATGTCAGAAACTTGTCTGCTAGTGCAGCTGAATTGGAATGTGGGTCCATGTTTGAATGTCTTCCCCATGTATATTCTATTTTTATTCCCTTCAACTATGTTCAAATAGACTTTCTGAAGTGCCCCGGACTCCAAATAAACCACCCGCTCCCTCTTTCTCCTTTCTCTCTTTCAACGTGAGCTGGGAGTTTCTTAAGCTGGCAGTTTAGTACACAAAAGAGAATAATTTGTCAACTATATTTACTGATGTTATCATTACAAAATTTTGTGTCTGTTAACATACACACTCAAACACAAACATAATATTAGCTGGTTCTCACACCTTCTCCAAACTTCATGGCCCTCAGTATCCTCTCTTGCACATTCAAATATCTTTCCCCTCTTTTGCCTTGTAGTGTTCTCAGAGCAAAACTCTAACTTGGTTGAATGTACTCTCTGTCTTCTCTATGCTTGTACGCCTGCAGTTGAAGAGAGCTGGAAACACACACAAACCATGCTGATATGTCTCACTCTAAGTTTCTTACTGTTGCTCCTGTTCTGCAATCCTATCATGTTTTCATGTTTCACTGTCCGTCTCCCACTTTTATAATTAATAGTTTGTTCACATTCTCTCTTATTATCATTAAAGAGTATTCACAGCAGCTTTATTTGTAATAGCCCAAACTAGAAACAGCCAATATACCCATCAATAGACAAAGTGTGATGCATTCATACGGATGAAATACTACTTACTTATTGATAAGAGAAATGAAATATTAATACATGAAAGACCATGAATGAACCTCAAGATAATCATGCAGAGTGGCAGAAGCCAGACAGTAAAAAATAAACACTGTATGATTCTATTTCTATAACATTGTAGAAAATGCAAACAAATCTACAGAGTCAGCATGTAAACCAGTGGCTGTCTGAAGGGTAGGGGGAAGACAGGGCAGAAGGGAGGCATTACAAAGAGTCACAACCCTTCGGAGGGCTGGGTATATTCACTATCTTGATCCTAGGGATGGTTTTATGCAAGTCTCACTTAGTGTTTAGTGAGAATGCAAACTGGTGCAGCCACTCTGGAAAACAGTATGGAGGTTCCTCAAAAAGTTAAAAATAGAGCTACCCTATGACCCATCAGTTGCCTTAGTGGGCATTTATCCAAAGGATACAAACATAGTGAATAGAAGGGGCACATGAATCCCAATGTTTATAGCAGCAATATCCACAGTAGCCAAAATCTGGAATGAGCCCAGATATCCATTGATAGATGATGGATAAAGATGACTTGGTATGTATGTGTGTATTTATGTGTGTACACACACACGTGCATGTGCACATACATGCATAGGAATATTACTCAGCCATCAAAAAGAACAAAAGCTTGGCATTTCCAATGGCATGTATTAGGCTAAGGAAAACAAGCCAGGCAGAGAAAGACAAATACTGAATATTTTCACTTGTATGTGGAATTTAACTAACAAAAGAGATGAACATAAGAGAAGCAAACGAAAAATTAAGTAAGGTGAGGGGCACCTGGGTGGCTCAGTGGGTTAAGCCTCCGCCTTCAGCACAGGTCATGATCCCAGGGTCCTGGGATTGAGCCCTGCATGGGGCTCCCTGCTCAACAGGGAGCCTGATCCCGCCCCCCTCCACCTGCCTCTCTGCCTACTTGGGATCTCTCTCTCTCTGTGTCAAATAAATAAATAAAAATCTTAAAAAAAAAAAAAAAAAGTAAGATGAAATCAGAGAAGGAGACCATCCATAAGAGATACTAAAATCTGTTGCTGGAGGGAAGGTTAGGGAGGAGAAGGGATAATTGGGGGATGGGCATTAAGGAGGGCACTGAGTATTATATGCAACTAATGAATCATTAAATTCCACCCACGAAACTAATAATACAGTGTATGTTAACTAAATTGGATTTAAATAATTTTAAAAAAGAAAAAAGTGAATCTTTTCCTAATTTTAACATCTTGAAATACAAATAATAAATGGTTTTAGTACATAAAAACTTATAAAATTGTACTTTTTGTAAAAAAAGGTTTTATTTATTTGACAGCGATAAAAAGAGAGAGAGCAGGAACGAAGAAGTGAGAGAGAAGCAAGCTTCCACTGAGCAGGGACTCCCCCCACGTGGGGCTGGATCCCAGGACCCTGAGATCATGCCCTGAGCTGAAGGCAGGCACTTAACCGACTGAGCCACCCAGGCGCCCAGTAAGTTGTACACTTTATATACGTGCAGCTGTTTACCTGTCAATTATCCGTCCACGAAGCTTTAAATTTTTTTTTAAAACATAAAGACTAATAAGTCAAATTAAAAAAAAAATCTATGTAACTGATATAAAGCTTGTGTTACGTTGACCCAGTACTTTTTTTTTTTTTTTTTTTTTTAAATCTGCGCGAGGAGCTAAAAGACCTTGAAACGCTGACTTGCTGCTCCGAAGTACCAGAATATCCATTAATGGCTAGATCTGGGATCCCTGTTTGTCTTCCTTGCTTACAGTTTCCATAGGGCACACTGGAAAAAAAGCGTCACATGATTTTTACAGAAGCCCCTGCAAACTGTTTCAAAACCAAATGGTAAGAACGAGGCCCCGTGAGAATCGCACGGACACCTGGGGGCCTGCGACCGGAGCCCACGACGGCTACTGGACCCATTTCGCGGCGAGCGCACTGAGGCCTGAGAGCCCCCTTGGCACACTCACCCGACGGACGGAGCGGCCGAGGCCAAACCCGGAAACTGCCCCCGCTTCTCTCCGCTGTGTCGCAGAGGCAGACTCTTCAGGACCTCCTTGAGATTTGGAGGTTTTCTCTTCCTTCGCCTCCCTGCTCCCGCCCTTGGCCACTTCCCTCGATGTCGGGGGTATTTCCGCAGCCAGGGTCACGGCCCACGCCCGCCCCGGGTCACGGCGGCGTGTTCTGGGCCTGCGCCAGCGTCCACCCTGCGCGGATTTACGTGCCGCCCGGCAGGACGCTGGCCCAGGGCGCCCCAGGCCCCGGGAGCGCGCCCACCACCTGGAGTGTCCCCAGTTGCGCCCCGTTCCTGGGTCCCGGCCTGTGGGTGCGCGGCTCCCTGGCGGGGAGCGGGTCTGAAGACGCCGAGGCCGAGGAGGACGCGCCGCAGTGACCCCACGACGGCTGAGGGGCCCGCAGCCGCACGGAGGCGAGGTGAGGCCGGAGCCCTCGGCTTCTGGGCAGACGACCTGTGTGTCTTTTGTGGAGGAAGTTGGGGGCCTCGGGTTTCCCCACATCCATGGGCGAGCGCAGGATGCCTTTGGAAGGCACAGGCCTTGTCCTCTGGCTCAGGTTGGCCAGAGCCCTGTGCGTCCCTGGTGAGCCGGTGGCCCGCGCGGCGTCGGCTTCTGCGTGGCGGGCGCTGCGGCTGCTTGGTGACCCTGCGCACCCCACCTCATGCTTGTGAGGGGGAGCCACCCTCCAGTGAGTACGAGGCATAGCACGTGGAGACAGCTGCGGCTCTGCATGCTGGGCTGCGCTGGGGGCCTGCCGGTGGGGCTTGGAGCTGGGACCTTGGAGTCTGGTACCTGGGGCCTGCAGGCTGGGGCCTAGGGGCTGGAGCCTGGGACCTGGGGCTTGGGTCTGGGCTTGGCCTGGATAGCGTGCTGGTGACTATCCCGCTTCCCTCCTCTGGATGACATTTTCTATTATTTTTCACTCCCTACCATGACCCGCAATGCCACTTTCTTACGCTCAAAGATCTCCCCTCTTATTTCTGCGGACAACTGAAGGAATCAGAGGGAAACTTCCCTCGGCACCCACCACCACCTTGACCCTCCCGACCGTCCCCTTACACTGGGTCATCCTAACTGTTACTTTCAGTTTAAATCTCAGCCTCTGAAATTAGGCCAGCTCTGGCATTCTGTCCTGCCTCCTCATGTCTACCTCAGGGGCATTGCTTCTGCGGTTCTCCTTCATTTCTTTCATTTTTTAAAAAAAGATTTATTGATTTATTTGAGAGAGAAAGAGAGAGAGAGAGAGAGAGAGAACATAAGCAGAGAGAGGGAGAAGCAAGCCCCCTCGCCGAGCAGGGAGCCCGATGCCAGGCTGGATCCCAGTACCCGGGGATCATGACCTAAGCCGAAGGCAGATGTTTAACCAACTGAGCCACCTGGGTGCCCCTATTTTTTTCGACTTCTGTCTGTATTAGAATATAAGCTCCAGGAGGGCAAGAGGTTTGTCTGTTTTGTTCAGTCTTGTACCCGAGACGGTTGCCGTGATGACAGGCTGTGGACCCTAAAGCTGTAGCTGTGAGGCTAGGCTTCCGAGCGTGTGTGCGGTCAGATGTGGCATTCCTGGCTAGACGGGTGGTAGAACTCACTGTGAACAGCTGCCGTAGAACTTGTGCCATGTAACACCTTGGCCGCATTCCCGAGACTCGAAAGATGCCAAGTCGTATGGTAGGTGCTCAAAAATGTTTGCTGAATGAAAGAATGCCTAAATGAATGGACTTATTTTGGCTTTCTTTTATAGCCTAATACAAGGTCTACTTTTGTAAAGGTTACATATCTACTAACAAAATTATATTCTCTGCTATTGAGTGTAGAGTTCCAAATGGCCAGCAGGGCCATAGGATTTATTGTGCAAACTATGACACGCCTGAGAGTGAAGGGAGCAACTATGGATAATTAGTCAGGGCACAACAGGCATTAACGAGTAACGTCTGTGGCCAGTGGGGGCATAGAATCGTGCCAGTGATAGCTCATACTAATCCGTGGTATTGTTCTGATCTTCCGTATTTTCACTCGTTTCTGTCTCCTTGATTTATCTGCTTCCGAGAGGGGTATGTTAAAATTTTCAGCTGCAAGTGTTAATTTATTCTCTCCATTTTGATATTCCTGTACTTTGCTCTAGAGTTTGGTACTCCTTGAACCCTTTCAGACGTGTTCCTCTTCTTTCATTATAGGAAATTGATCTCCATTATTTCTTCACATCTTTCCTCGTCTTCTTCTGGGGACCCTACTTTTCAGATGTGGCCCTATAATTATTATTTATTTTGTAGATAGGTTTTTAAAATTTTAAATCTTTATCTTAATTTTTTTCTACTTAATTTTGGGACAGTTTCTCAACCTAATTTTCAAACTAACCAATTTATGCTTTCAGTTGAATCTGTCTTCCTATATAGTCTATCTATTGTGATTTTTATTTCAACTATTACAATCATCAAATCTAATGCTTTTTGTTTTTTAAAAAATCATTTCAAATTTTTATTTTGTATTACTAACATTATACTTCCAAGGTTACTTAAAAAAAAAAAAAACTAGTTCCTTTGTTTTAGTATTTCTTTTTCAGATAGGTATATGTTTCTTTAGTTTGTTGACTTTTTTCTGAGGTTGTTCTAATTCTCAAGAGTCTAGTTATTTTTGCCTCTGAGCTCTAGCTCCATTGGGAATATCTGCTGCTCTGTTTGGTAATGTGCATTTTTAAAGTGTTTGTGTTTGTTTGCTTTTGGTTTTTTTGAACTAATTGCATTGTGATCAGAAAATATGAATATTTCATGTATATTCCCTGAACTTTACAGAACCTTGCTTTATGGCTTCCCTTACACCTAGTCTATTTTTGTATTAGTTCAACATGGAAATGGGAAGATGCATAGTCTCTCATTATTGGGGGAAGAGTCCTGTCCCTGTCTGTGAGATGTAGCTTACGGATGCACCATTCACATCTGTAGCTCGACTACTACCTGACTGTTTCATCTTCTCAATAACTCAGAAGAGTGCATTAAAAGATTTTACTATGATGTTGAATTTATTAATCCTGTCAATTATTGCTTGATATGTTTTGAAGGTGGGTTATGAGCTATGACAAGTGTCGAATTGTTAGATCTTCCTGAGAATCAAAAATTTTTTTTTTTATTACTAGTGACCTTCTTTATCTGTTATAAAGTTTTCTGTTGACTTGTGTTTTGTCTGCTGTTACCTGGAGTCACCTGTCTGTTCTGTCAGTTAATGTGTACACTGTAGGCCTCAGTCATGGTTGCTTCTCAGTCTTTTACTCTCCGGTATTCTGTGTGCTATTTTAGGTGTATCTTTTGTAAGTTGCATAGAGTTGAATTTTGTTTGCCATCTGAAGTGATGATCTTTTTACTTCAACTGCAGAGTGTCATCAAGTTTTCTTCTTTATGATCACTCTTACATATTTATGTATCATTTTGGGGCTTTCTCTTTGCCCACATTTTCAATGCTTTTCCCTCTCCTTTCTCAGCAGTCTTAGGGTTCATTTACATTTTGTTTAATTCTATTTGTCTATACTGTTTTGGAAGTCATATGCTTTGTTTTCAAAAAATTTTAATGGTTTAATTTTTTTACGGTTGCTCTTCATATTTTAATATATGGGCCCAGCACGCTTCCGCTGTGCTACTCTGCTCATATTTTAGTATATATGTTTAACTTAAAACCTCAAATCATCAAGCACTTTTGTAATTCTCCTGAAAAATACAGAGATATTTTATCTAAACTCCAGTTGCCCTTTCTTATATTAGATGGGTTAGGTAGTATTTATGTAGTCTTTTTAAATCGTTTTAAAGCCCTAAAACTGAGGTGTTAATCACTAGTTCTTACACAGATAATGTGTAAATTATCTGTAAAAAAAACACCCCACGTTTATCAATTTCTTTTCTCATTTTTCCTTTTTGCAACATAGTTTTTTCTTCCTGAGGTTTCTTTAGTGAAGATTGTCAGTGATAAAAACTGCTAGTATTTATCTGAAAATTTCATGGTGTGTGGAATGGATCAGATTTTGTGTGTGTGTGTGTGTGTGTGTGTGTGTGTGTTTGTATAGGGATGTCTGGTTGTCTGGCATCACCTATTGAAAAGCTATCTTTTCTCCATTGGCTTGCCTTGACATCTTTGTTGAAAACCAACTGATGATATAAGTGAAGGTCTATTGTGTCTCCTTATTGTGTTCCACTCGTCCGAATGTCTGTCCTTTCCCTAGTATTAAACTGTCTTGATAACTTTAGCTTTATATCAAGTTTTAAAATCAGGTAGTGTGTGTCCTCCAACTTTGTTCCTCCTTTTTAAAGTTGTTTTCATTAATGTGATCCCTTTTGTTTTTCTGTATAAATTTTAGAGTCAGCTTATTAATTTCTGGGGAAAAGGCTATGAGGATTTTGGTTTGGATTGTACTGAATCTATAGCTGAATCTGGGGACACTTGACATCTTAACTAGAATGAGTGCTTCCATCATTTAACTCATTTTTAAAGTGCCATTCAAGACAGCGCTTAGAAAATGAAGTCATGAGATCTATAGCTATCAAATCTGTGTATAAGATTTGTCTGCTATAAACTATAAAACAGTGAGGGGAGGAATCAAAGAAGACCTGACTGGGGAGATAGACCCATAATTTTACAGAGAAAATTTAATGTGAAGAATTGTCGACCGGGTATAAATTTGTTGACCAGGTTTCTGAAAACAAACCAAAAAGAGGCATCTCCAGTGTTAAAGAGGTAGTGAGAGCAGATACCATCCCTGAGGCTGGGGGAGCAAAGGCAAGGGGTGAGAATTACTAAAACGGGAAAACTGGGAGGGGGGCCTCACAAAGCTGCGGTGTAGACCTTTGGGGAGTGGGTACTTACCGCTCATATGGTGATGGAGTCAGTGAGCTCAGGGGAAGGTCCTGGGCCTGAGATCCAGATTCCTGAGGCCAGGGGCCCAGTTGGCTGATGTTGGTGTCCCTGGGGGCATGCGATGAGGCTTGTTCTGCTAGAGTGCAAGAGCTGTCTGCCGAGCTCAGCTGCTGTCCGAGTAAAGATGTGGCTGCTTCACTAATATTTCCGTTCGCAGCAGAGCATCTCCCAGGCCGCTGTGACCTTCTGGAGCATGCCAAGGCTACTGGTGGGGCAGCGGTGGCTGCCCTGCTTCCTTGGTTTTTGAGGCTGTCGGGAGCCCTTGCCTGGTATTTCATTAAATGAGAGACATTGAGGCTGTGGATGATCTCTTCCTCCAAAGATGATTAACTTCTGCTTCAGTTAGGCAGCTGTGCTAGGTGACCACGTAATTCTTTTTTTTTTTTAAAAGATATTTATTGGGTGCCTGGGTGGCTCAGTGGGTTAAGCTGCTGCCTTCGGCTCAGGTCATGATCTCAGGGACCTGGGATTGAGCCCCATATCGGGCTCTCTGCTCAGCAGGGAGCCTGCTTCCCTCTCTCTCTCTCTGCCTGCCTCTCTGTCTACTTGTGATCTCTCTCTGTCAAATAAATAAATAAAATCTTTAGGAAAAAAAAAAAAAGATATTTATTTATTTATTTAAGAGAGAGAGTAAGAGAGGAAGGGAGGAAGAATGAGTTTCTAGCAAGACAGAGCATGAAAGAGGGAGAAGCAGGCTCCCCGCTGATCTGGGAACCGGACCTGGGGCTCAATCCCAGGACCCTGGGATCATGACCTGAGCCGAAGGCAGCCAGGTGCCCCAATTTAATTCATTCTTAAGTTCACTTGACTTAATGCTGGTTTTGGTCTTGGTGGAGACTATTGCTCTTACTACTAGGGTGTAACTCTGCTAGGCTCTCACCTGAAAGCCTGCGGATATGGTACAGGGTTCTGAACGCCCCTGTTTATCTCCCCAGCCTTCAAGACTGCCAAGAGGTTGGTTTAGCTTCGCTTCTTTGTTTCTGTATTCTTCACAACCTCCCACATTCGCATTTGGTCACTTTCAACAAATACTGTAAGAGGAAAAAGAACAGCCAAATACCTGACTCTCTTTCATGTCTTTTCTCTTTGAGGTCTTAGGTTCAAACCTCTTTCAGGTTCAAGTTCTCACTGTTTTGTTAGCTGTCCGGTGTTTGTTTATTTTTTTATTTTAAAGATTTTATTTATTCATTTGAAAGACAATGTGAGTATACAAGTGAGAGAGCATAAGTGGCAGAGGGAGGAGAAGCGGACGCCCCACTGAGCAGGGAGCAGAGGTGGGACTCGATACCAGGACCTTGGGATCATGACCTAAGCTGAATGAAGGCAAATGCTTACTGCCTGAGCCACCCAGGTGCCATGGGCTTTTAAGTGCCTTTTTAAAATAACAACTATGTTCTTCTACATCTTTAAATATTCTTGAGACATGACTTGGTCTGATAGAAGTCTTAGCTTGAAGCAGTACCTGTTCAGTTTTTTAATTCAGTGACTATGTATTTTTATTTCTAGAATTTCTTTCTGAAATTTTTTTCAGATATTCTTGATCACTTTTTATAGGATGGAAGATGCTGATTTCCACTTAAATATGTGTGTGCGTATTCTACCAAGATGTAACTAATACACAACAAAATGCACAAATCATAGCAGTGCAGTTTGATGACTCTTGGTAATTCTATGTCTTGTAAAACCATTATCGTAATCAGCATGTGGATATTTCCATAAATCCAGAAAGCTGCCCCATGTATCTCCAGTCAGTTCTCTTCCTTCTCCCCCAGCTGTTCTGGTATTTCTCCCCCATAGACTAGTTTTACCTGTTTTGAACTTTATATAAATAGAATCATACAGTTTGTATGTGTGGCTTCTGTCTCAGCCTAGCATTTCTGAGATTCATCTGTGTTGTGGTTCATTCTTTAATTCATTTCCTTTCTTATTGTTGAGTGGCATTTCTTTGAGTGAGTTATACCACGATTAGGTTTATCCATTCTTATGGAAGAACATCTGGGCTGTTTCCAGATGTTGGCTGTTATAAATAATAAAAAAAGAGAAAGCTGCCATGAACATCCTCAGACAAATGTCTTTATTCATGTGTGTTTTCTTCTGTTTTTACTTATTTTATATTTTGTATCTGATCATTTTTATATGTGAGGATTTTGGTTCGAAATCGTTGTATTGTTGTTGTCAATCCTTTCCAGGTAGTTTGTTTCTTAAGTTTTTGGTAATTTTTTGATTTGATCATATTTCACTGACTGTGGGACTCCTGAGGGGTTTGAACAATTTTGCCTTTGCATCTGCCGGGTGCCAGGGGTGATTTTGACAGCGAAGCACTTAAAGTTAATTTTCCCTTTGGAGTCCCCTGCATGTAGATAGTATATTTTCAAACCTCTCCTATAGGAGGGAAAGCTTGTGCATCTAAATTCTCAGTGGGGCCTTTTTTTTTTTTTTTTTTTTTTATCCCTCAACCCAGAGCTGTGGCCCGAGACAGATTTCCCTCTCAGCCCCCAGGTGGATGTTTCCTCCAGCCTGCCCCCCTCCAAGTGTATAGCTCTTTGGAGTTTCCGGGTGCACACAGAGGTTCTGTGTCTAGCCTCCACCTGGGGTTTCTCAGCATCTGGTCTTGGATCTTCCCTGGGACCGTTAAAACAATACTTCTAGGTTCTGGGCAGAGCATTCCAGAATAGCCCAAGGCTCTCTCCTCCATCTCCTTTCTGTTCCCACTTCATTTTGAGACCTTGTGGATTTCCCTTACTTTGCCATGAGCTTAGCTGTGCATCAAAAAGATGTTTTTATCTCTTGCCTGTGCTTTCAGATATTCAGATATTTATAGCGCAAGTTCCTCCCCACCACTGCCCACCCCAGCAATCTCTGGTCACCTTTTTGCCCAAAATACAAGTCCTTGAGATACTTTTTCACAGACTCTGCTCTGCCTTCTGCAGAGAATATATCTTGGCTTCATGTTTGCCATTCTCCGTATTCCTATTTTCGGAGTGAGCAGCAAGTCCGCTTACTCATCAGAAAACCCTGCATTGTCACGGGGTTTTTGGATGATGTTTAGCATTTCTTTCTTTTCAGCTGTCTCCAGTCAGAAGTGGCAGAGCTCTCTGCTGCCTGGCCTCACCGAGGGCTAGTGTTTTATAAAGATTTCTCAGTTGGCTCCCTGTTTCCCCGTTCCTTGGCAGTGCCAGTCCAGTTCCAAGAGGCTCTGATCTTGGTCCACCTAATCGTTGCTGGTTTGGCCTTTTGTGCTGTGTGCAGACCTCTCTAGAGCTATGCACTTCCCAAGGCCACTCTCTGCCTCCTCCTTTGACTTGGCCCAGACTGCTGTTACTCTCCATCCATCAGGCTTTGGGTTTTTGACTGTTTCCTAGGTTCACTGAAGGTGGATTTTCTTCTCCACTTTCTATCCTTGTGGGAAAGCAGGGTGGTGTGCAGAGGGGGTCCGGGGCAGGTGAGAGGGCTTGCTGAGCTGCTCCTGGCTGAGGGCTGCTGCTTTGTGTCTGGAGCAGAAGCGACTGTGCAGAGTACTTTGACCTCCTCTGGAAAGCTGGACCCCTGCTGTACTGGGCCAGCCCATCCCAGTTCTGTCCCATCCCATTTCATCCTGCTCATCTGCCTCGCTGGATAGATTACAGACCTCTTCAGAAAAAGAAAGGACTGCCTCTCGTTCTCAGACAGATAGTGCCTGGCGCACGGGAGTGCTCCCGAAGTCTATGTATACTGAATGACGTTGGGATTGCTCAGAGGCTGTGTCCTGTTTAAGGTCTGGAGCTTCAGGTGTGGGTCTCTCCTGCAGCTCCAGCGTCTCCCTGGCTAAGTCCTGATGGCCTGGTGTTAAGGAATGAGCACTTAGGACCCGAGACGTAGATTTGTAGATATATCTGTTAACTTCCCTGCAGTTTCATCTTCTTTCCATACAGTAGGGCTGACACCTTGCTCTGCCTGCCCACTGAGGTTGCAGTGAGGGTCAGAACAGGCAATGCATGCAAAAGTGCTTTAGAGACTGTCAGGCTGTCTCTTCACAGCTGTCATCATGAGACAGAATTGTAGGTCACTCTGCTTCTTATGGTCCAACTGACTCATCCACTGTCACCTAACTCCTGCCACCCTCAGCCCGGCTTGCCCTCCTGACTGGAGAAGCCAGAGGAATGCAGCTCTGTCTGGGTCTTGCCTGGGACCCAGCCCATCTTCTGTGCCCTGAACGAAAAGGGAGGTTGTTGGGAGCCTGGAGTGATCTCTGCGAACACTGGGTGTCACTCTTGGCCTTAAAATATGTATAATCCCCTGCCCTCTAAATTCTCCTCTTCCCTGCAGCCTTGGTTCTGGATGTTGAGCTTGGCAGGTCTCATGTGTTCCATGTCTTTCTGGTCTGTGACCCTTGCAGGTTTTCAGTCCCTGGCAGCAGCCCTTGGCATTATCACCGGGCATCCATTTGAGCCTTTGCTTTCAGGTAGAGGGTGCTCGTGCCATTCTAATTTATTTCAATTTTCACCTAACAGACACATAACCAGGAAGGTTTACCCACAGCCACGGTGTTTGTAAATTGGATTTCAGGACCCAAATCAGAAAAAAAATGTGTAAGTCAGCACCTGTGGGATTGGTCAGAGAAAGTACTCTTTCTTCCATCTTCCTCAACAACTTTGCTATTAAAATAAAATATTTAAAAACTGCTGCTTCAGGGTGACCTAGTTATTCCAGTAGCAGCAGGACGAGGCAGGAAAATCTCTGACTTTGTCTCCACCAGTCTTCCAGGTCGACCAAACCACTGATGCTCTCTCGTTTAGCTCCTGTGATTCTGGAGCTTTCTGGGGTGCTACTCTGTTGACTGCTTTCCTCTTTTAAAAACTCTGCCTCAACTTGTGTTCATGTTTCTCCTGCGGGACCTTCTGGGTCTCCAGCTGTTCTTCCAAGCTATCTTGCTGGGCTTCTCTGCACCTGTGCTCTCATGGTCTCTGGGATGCACTGGCCTTGGTCTTTGTCCTGCTTTATACCAGCCCCTCCCCCACTGTTTCCAAACCATGTTACGTATCTAGACCTATGCTCCAGCTGGCTGTCCCCAAGGACATCGCTTTAAAAAGTAGCTTTATTAAAAAAAAGAGGGGTGGATGCCTGGGTGGCTCGTCATTATCAGTCATTAAGCATCTGCCTTCAGCTCAGGTCATGATCCCAGGGTCCTGGGATCGAGCCCCACATTGGGCTCTCTGCTCAGAGGGAAGCCTGCTTCTCTAGCTCTTCCACTCCCCCTGCTTCTGTTCCTGCTCTCACTTTGTCTCTCTCATCAAATAAATAAAATCTTTAAAATAAATAAATAAATAAAAGGTAGCTCTATTGACATATTTAGACACAATAAAATCATTTTGGGGTACAGTTTCATGAGTTTCAGTCACCACCACCTCAGTGAAGATCGAAGCCTTAGAAAAATGTACCGTTCCCTTTTGGTAACATTTCCTTTTCATATCTTAGCCTTGGTTCTTGGTGTTTGTTCACCCTGAAAATTTTCTTGTGGTCCTTTGCGGTTGGTCCCCTGCCCTGACCATTAGGCCCCAGCAGCCACTGGTCTGCTTTCTGTCACTATGTTGTTTTGCATTCTTGAGAAGCAAATGAAAATAGAATCATATGGCATAGTCTTTTTTGTTTGACTTCTTTCCCTTAACCTCATCATTGCTTTTGACACGTGCAAGAAACAAGTGCATCTCTTCCTCTAAGCGTCTCTTGTGATGGTGCCTCTTCTCATTCACCCGAAGAGCAAAGTCAGAAACTGGGGTGTCATCTTCCCGAGGCCCCTTCTTCTCGCCTGCCACCCCTTGCCATGCCCTGTCATGTGCAGTTAGTCAGCGAGTCCTAGAGCTTTCTTTCTCTTCCCTATCCCTGAGCCTGCCCTTCTCTTCATTCTCAAGGTCACATACTTCACTGAAGCTCCATTTACTGTTTGCTCCTCTGACTGGTCTTTGTGCTTCCACTAGGAGCTCTGCTATCTACCCTTCTCACAATCACCAGTGAAAAGTTCTAAAACACAGATCTCACTCCACCACTCCCTGACTTTAGTGGATCCCCATGGCTTCTGAGCTTAGCAGATGCCACCTTCAGGATCTGGTTTATTTCTGCCTATGTATTCATTTTATTTTTCAGAACTTCCTCAAATGCAGAACTTCCTCAAATTGGCCATTCCTTGGGATTTGCTTGCAAGGGCCGTGCTCACTCATACCTCTGTTCCCTTGACCTGGGAGGCCTTTTCCTTCTCCTTCATCAGCTGACTCCTACTTACTCTTTAAGAGCCATCCCTTAGGACTCCTCCTCTGCAGTGCTCTCCCTAACTAGCAGCCCTAGGCAGGCTTAGGTGTTCCCCTGGCATCGTATTTATCATCAGTGATATCAGACTGTATCAGTTTATTGCTGAGTTAATAATCCGTCTCTCCCACTAGAATCATAAGCTCCTGAGGAGTTTGTGTTCTGTTTGACTTTGTGTCCTCTGTTCCTAGCACAGGGCCAGGCACGTAGGTGGCATCCAGTGACTGTTAGCTGAATTATTAAGGTGGAACAGAGAGAGGTCTAGAACTTCATGTGGAGGCAAGGGCGAGGGTCAAGAAAACATGGTGCGGAAAACAAATGCCCGTCTTATGTCTCAGTCATGGGTAAATCTACCTGTCGTGGCAGGAGGGAGGCACAAGGGCGGGAATCATTGGGGAGAGTGCACAGAGGATGCACGGGAAAGCATATTCAAACGTCTGGATCTCTGGTACTGGTAGTGAATGCGTCTGACTGAGAAGAGGGGCAGCTTCTTTATTTGTTAGCAAAGAGTTAAAAAAGATTTTAAGTGAGGGAAAGTCAAGAGAGAAAGAGAGCCTGAACTGGGGCAAAAATAATAAAAATGGGAGAAGAAATCACTCTTAGATTTCTGTGTGAGAGAGCAGGACTATCAAGTCTCAGACACTGGGCTCTTTTGACAGCGTGACTCAACTGGGATGGTCACACATGACATCTTAGACTTTATGCAGTGTCCTGCAGTCATCACAGTACTTTTCCAGACCTTGTCTCCTTGTATCCGTACACGAGCCATGGAAGCTGCTGGGGCTGATATGGTGAATCCCATGGAGCCAGTGCGAGACGGGAGCGTTAGGGAGCCTGGCTGGCTTACTTGGGCCACAAGGCTGGCGTGCCACCTGCGAAAGCATCTGGCTCTAAGGTGAGCCCTTGGGCTGAGTGGTCAATATCAGGCAGGTTTAGAGATGATGTAAGTGAGAAGGCTTGTGGCTATTTGCAGACCTTACAATGAGACGGGAGGGACCTGACGAAGAACATCCAGAGGAGGAAGCTACCGTAGGTTGAAGAGCAATCTTTGAGTCAATGAAATGTTAGAACAATTTAATATTACATTAACAGGAGAACTGTGGGTTCCCCAAAGTCTTAATGTCTTCTAGTTGCACAGCTGGGACAATTGGCCAAGGAAACTTTTGATTAGGTAGAGTTTTATGAGATGAAACACTTCCTATGACAGTGCCGCTATTTTATTTCTTTTTTTCCCCAATGAAAGAGAAATCATTCTCAAAAGGGGAAAAGGATAGTTATAAAAGGAAGCACTTTTATTTTTCCTTTTTAATAGATGTTCTTGTGTTAAATGATGTTGAGTCTTAATACCCTATTATTAATCTTTTTTATTTCTTCTTATTTTAAAAATATTTATTTATTGAGAGAGAGAGAGAGAGCATACAGGCATGTGCATAAGTGGGGATGTGGGGGAAGGGGGTTGGAGAGAGAGAGAATCCCAAGCAGACTGAGCAGAGCCTGATGTGGGGCTCGATCCCATGACCCTGAGATCATGACCCCAGCCAAACTCAAGAGTCAGAAGCTCCCAACTGATTGAGCTACCCAGGTACCCCTAACAAATTTTCTATCTAATCACAACATGAAACATGGGAAGTTTTTGTTTTGGGTTGAAGATTGGCATTTTTCTTAGTTGATATGGTATAGAGGTTAAGAGCACCGGCTCAGGCCTGAGACTGTCTTAATTCAAATCCAGGTTATAGCTCATAGAGCTGTAGGACCTTGGGCAATTTGGCAATTTATTCTGTGCCATTCTGGTCCTAACTCACAGACTTATTTAAGTATTAATTGATATAGTCAATAGAAAACACTTAGCATATTATTGGAAATAATAATATAGTAATAATGCCTCATATTTGTATGTAGCTGGATTAAAAAAATTTTTTTAAAGATTTTATTTATGTATTTGACAGAGATATAGAGAGAACACAAGTAGGCAGAATGGTAGGCAGAGGGAGAGGAGGAAGCAGCCTCCTCGCTGAGCAGGGAGCCTGATCAAGCCCAAGACTTGATCCTGGGACCTTGGGATCATGCCCTGAGCTGAAGGCAGATGCCTAACTGACTGAGCCACCCAGTGCCCCTACATGAGCTGGTTTGAACTTATTTATTTATTTATTTATTTGAGAGAGAGGGAGGGAAAGCACGCATGTGCATTTGCGTGCAAGCAGGAGGAGGGGCAGAGGGAGAGAAAGAAAGAGAATCTCAAGCAGACTCTCTGCTGAGCATGGGATCTGATAGGGGGCTTGATCCCATGACCCTGAGGTCATCACCTGAACCAATATCAAGACTTGGATGCTTAACCAACGGAGTCACCCAGGTCCCTGGTTTTAACTTTTTAAAAGCCCTTCCATTTCATTCCTGTAACCCTATTGAATAGTCTGGGTGGTCATTATTATTATTATTTTTTTGACACATGAAGCAGCTATGGCCCAGAAAGGATAGGTGATCTGTGAAAGGTCATTTCAGGCATGAAGGACATTCTCCCAAGTGCCAACTCAGATGAGTTCTCACCAGTCCACTGTTTACAGAGACGGTGGGGTTGGGAGTTGTTGCTGGGGAGTGAAAGGGTGGGTGTGGTGGGGCTCTTAGCCACTCTCTCTTCTTCTTTGTCTGGAATTTGCTTTCACTGGGCTTTAGATCTTAAGTAAGAGTCTGAACATAAGCTGAGGCTCCACAAATTAGATTATTGTGTATCAAATCCTGCTTCCGAATTTTAGAAATGAAGCCACTGTTATTTTCATTGATTCGTTCTTGGGATTGCTTTATAGTCATTTTATTCTCAAGTTTAAACTGATTAGAGCCAGAGTCCATTGCAGTCTTTCAGTAAGTGTTGGTTGAATGCATACTGTGTGTCAGGAAATGGGCTAAGTGATTTCACATATATTTTATCATTTAATCTTCATAGCAACTCTATACATTATGGTAAATCATCTCCATTTTACAGAAAAGGAAATACAGTTTCAGATGTTGAGTAACACATCCAGACCTATTAAAGACCATTAAGAGAAAGGAAAATTACAGGTGAATCTTTCCCTTGGATAATGATACAAAATTCCCAATGAAATAGTAGCAAACTGATCCAGCAGTATATGAAAAAGAGGCTATATCATGATTAAGTTGAATTTATGGAGGAGGTCAAGGTTGGTTTAACATTCCAAAACTAGCCAATTCAGTTTGCCTCATTAATGGAACAGTGAAGTTCAAATGATTAATTTAGTAGATGAAAGTCATATGATGAAATGCCAGATTTGATAAAGTTCAGTACTCATTTTTCTAAATGATTTTATTTATTTATTTATTTATTTATTTATTTGAGAGCAAGGGCAAGGAAGCATGGGGAGGGGCAGGGAGAGAGGGAGAGAATCTCAAGCAGACTCTGCTCTGAGTATGGAGCCTGATGTGGGGCTCATCTCATGACCCTGAGGTCATGACCTGGGCTGAAACCAAGAGTTAGACACTTAACCAACTGAGCCACCCAGGTACCCCAAGGTCAGTACTCATTTATGATAAAAACTCATAGTTAGCCAGGAGTAAAAGGGATCTTCCTTATTCTGATAATAGGGACTTACAAAGAATAATAAAATCTATAGTAAACATAATTAATGGTGAAATTTTGAAAGTTTTTGTTGTCGCCCTCAGCCTGCAAGAACGACAATCAGCCTGGTATGTTGTTAATGCTTCATCTGTTTATTTTGTCAACTTTCTTAGCTTATATGCGGCAGGGTGACCAATAAGGGGCCAAGCAATGGGGAGAGCCAATGAGAGTCCCGTTATTATGCTGATTAAATTTGAAACAGCCAATGACTATGTCCTCCTTTAGGCGGGCTTCACCAGAACGTTCGTTGTTTACTTGCAGCGTATTTTGCCCGCAGTGAGCCAAGCGCCATCTTGTAATGGTGGACACTTTCCTGGCCCGAGGCGGTCCCCGACCTTTTGTGAGACAATCAGAGAGGAGACAGTGATATCCCTAACACCACTTTGCTCCATACTGTACTGGAAATCATAGCTAAGGAAATAAATTGGGGGAAGAGAAAGGTAAAAAGAATAGAAGGGAAGAAATAAAATTTTCATTATTTGCAGATGCCGTGATTATGTCCCCAGAAAGTTCAGAAGATTCCACAGGTGTGGGATTCAGATTACTAGGCGAGGTTGGTAATGTCACTGGATACAAGATCAAATGGGCAATAGCAACAAAGCATTGGAAAATGAAAATTTTAGGGGTGCCTGGGTGGTCAGTTGGTCGAGTGTCCAACTCTTGATTTTAGCTCACATTGTGATGTCAGGGTCATGAGATTGAGCCCCGCACTGGGCTCCGCACTCAGCATGGAGTCTGCTTGAAACTCTCTCACTCCCTTTCCCTCCGCCCCTCCCTCCACTTTCGTGTTCTCTCTCTCTCTTTAAGTAAAAATATCTTAAGAAAATGAAAATAAACATTTTAAAACGGGATTTGAAATAATGTCAAAAACAACATGAGGAATAAGTTTAAAGAAAGACACGCAGAACTGCTAGATCAGGTGTCCCTCTTCAAAATGTAGCCTGTCGGGCGCCTGGGTGGCTCAGTGGGTTAAGCCGCTGCCTTTGGCTCAGGTCATGATCTCAGGGTCCTGGGATCGAGTCCCACATCGGGCTCTCTGCTCAGCAGGGGGCCTGCTTCCCTTCCTCTCTCTCTCTGATCTCTTCCCTTCCTCTCTCCTACTGTGATCTCTCTCTGTCAAATAAATAAATAAAATCTTTAAAAAAAAAAATGTAGCCTGTCATTCTGCACCACTGTTTTCACTGAGGTACTTTGCTCTTGCTTTCTGACAAGTCTGATGTGCTCAAGAGAACCTCACTGGTCCTGTTCCACCAGCAGCAACCCTCTTGTCCCCTCCCAGAGGAGGGAGGCTCAGTCACTTGGCCACTTGAGAGTGGCATTCTTAGCTGCTTCCTGTCCTCTTTCCATCCCTCACCCCAGCCATTGGTTTTCGGGTTCCTCCAAATTCAGAGATTTTTTTTTGAGGTGAAAATTGGTTTGCTTCTCGATGACTTCCCCCCTCTTCATGCTTAGTTTTCAGCTTTCTCTGTGTTCCTAAATCAGCTATCACTTCCGCTTTGCAGTCATGTTGATGTCTTTTGTCTGCTGTCATCCTCTCTACCCATTTTGTCCTTACGGATACACACTTAAAAAAAAAAAAAAAAGACCATTCTTGTACTGTCATTGTAGTGGGGTTGGAGGAGCAAGTAGAGCTAAATGCATGGGTTTAATCTGCCGTGTTTCACGGGAAGTTCCATACAAAGTTCTAAAAAAGCGAAGTCGCCAGGCAGTGTTTGCTGTGTTCATTCCTATACAAGCCGCTTCACAGCTAACACTGCCGGCTTCCCTCGTTCTCTCAGCCGCTCTCCCACGCAGGCATCTGCGTTTGCTGCTGCTGGACCAGGTGATCTCTGGGGCTCAATCCAGTCTCGATAGCCTGTCTTCACACTGCCTCCCAGATGGTGCTCCACACTGTGAGGAACCTGGGATGACTGACAGGAAGGAGACCACAGTCCCTGAGTCCCCAGCCCCCGACTCCATCCGTGAGATTGTCTTCTGGGGATTGAAAGAACACAGACCAACTTGAACAATGCCATTAATTAAAGCACATTCTAATTGATTGGCTAATCCCTGGGTAGTTTAGGGAGGGAAGGGATAAAGGAAATGGGAATAGAGGCAGAAATCAAGATAGAAAACTCTGCTCTCAAGCTCATCCTCAGTGCAGTGGAAAACGTCTCCTTCTGTAATTTGCTGAGCGAATGGCTCTCATCCTTGACCCCTTCTTGCCTTTCTTCTGTGCACACGCCTCTGTAGGATCTCCTAACTGTGAGGCCAAGGAGTGCAGGGGTAAGGTGTAGGAATGCCTGCGTTCAAATTATGCTCCTACCCGTCCTGGCCCTATGACCTTGGGCAAGTCAATTTACTTCCCCATACCTCAGCTTCCTCATCTTCAAACAGGGTGGATAGTAATGCCCAGCTTATATGGTATGAGTGTGTAAAAGTACTTAGAACCATGCCAGCCAGAGACTGAGCGGTTAATGCACATTAGCTCTTATTATTATTACGTGCTTGTCTTTGTGAATGGAGTTGAAAGTCATTATACTCAAGAGTTTGCCATCTGTAGGAAGGCAGACTAGTACTGGAACACACAGGAAGCTCTGAAGGTGAAGAGGCACAGTCATTAACTCAGTGGGAACTGGAAACTGGTGGTTGTGGGAGGGCAGTTTGGAGGGGACATTTGTGGAATCATTCCAGAGCGGGTGGAGATCCTTGAGTTGAGCATCACAGGGAGAGAGAGTCAGCCACCACCAGAATGTTAAGTAGTACGAGGGCAGGAACTTATCCCCAGTGCCTAGTACAGTGCCCGCCACATAATGAGTACTCAGTAGACGTTTGTTGAGTATGAATGAATGAGTGAGAAGCTGGCAGGGTAGGCCCGGGAGGGATGAATCCCAGACAGAAGAAACAGAGTAGGGGAAGGCACAGGGTTTGGAGAGCATATGACACACACTGGGGCAAGTGTCCTGTTACAGTGTAGCAGGGGCTTAGGGTCTGCGTCAGAGAGTGGTCACCAGAGGGGAGACAGGCTAGGAACCAGCGAGCATGTAGAAGATGTGCTTCATGGGACACAAAGTCCATGAACTCATTTCAGTGGTATATAGGCCCCAGACCCACATTTTCTTAGACATAGTGTTTCAGTTGCAATACCAGTCTTAATTAATATCAATCAAGTTTACATTTTTATAAGGCTTTGCACTCTACAATGCAATGGAACACTTTCACACGTATTCTCTCATTTAAGAATCACAATACCTTGTGAGGTGGGCGATATCCCCATTTTACAGAGAGGAAAACTGAGCTCAGGTTATGGGATTGACCAAGGTTACTCAGCTAATAAGTTGCAAACCTGGGATTCATACTAGGACTTTGGAGACCATAGCTTCACTTAGTTTTTTTGTTGCAGAAACAAATTCATAGTTAGATGAGTAGTTTAAAAATAAACACGCAACTCACTGTCAGCTAGGTTAAGCAGCAGAAACATTCCCAGCCGTTGCAAAAAGCCCCCAGGTTTCCTGCTCCAGTCACAACACCTCCCTCCCTCCAGAGGTAACATTATCCTGACTCATAGGGTAATTAGCTCGTTGCTTTTCTTTTTAATGGTGGCACCTAAGAATGCAGACTCTTTTTTTGATCAAGCAAATAATCATTTATAATATGGGCATTTTACTGTTAGCCTGAAAGTTCCTTGAGGAACCGCCTTTGTGGCTTAATGCATAATTATTCTCTTGTTAAGCGCTTAGTGACCATCTCCCAGCAGCCCCGAAGCTGGATTCTGAAGAGCTAGAAATAAAAGTAGGCCTTGGCATCAAGTCGGAACAGCCTTACAGTCACTGATTTAATAATTTGTAGAATTTTTTTTTAAAGATTTTATTTATTTATTTGGCAGACAGAGATCACAAGTAGGCAGAGAGGCAGGCAGAGAGAAGGGGGGAGCAGACTCCCTGCTGAGCAGAGATCCTGATGCAGGGCTCGATCCCAGGACCCTGACACCCTGACCTGAGTCAAAGGCAGAAGCTTAACCCACTGAGCCACCCAGGTGCCCCAGTAATTTGTAGGATTTTAAAGTTAGACATACAACACCTACAGCGACAATGACCCTCAACAGCCCTGATGCACAGACCCTTGATGTTGCTTGACCTGGCAGGTGTGCTTTCGCCCCTCCCGGCCAGGTTGTCCTTCGCTGCTCTGTGATGGATGGCGGAGCGCCCAGGACAGTGGCTCCTCACTGGGACTACTTGCTGGAATTCAGCAGTTGGACTTCGTAGGTTCTGTTCCCCTTCAGGAAGAAAGTTTAAAGGTTCCTGAGAATATAGCTGCTTGTTTCCAGCTTGAGAGACTTTTTATTAAAAGTTAAGCACTTAACAACAACAAAAAAATGTTAAGCACCTGTAGTTCTGGGTAATCACTCGGTGTCAGTATGACCAAACACCCAATTATAACACTGCCATTCAAATCTAATGGCAGTATTCAGTGACCATCATGAGCTATAGAATAAAGTCAGATTAATTTTTTAAAGGTTATCATAAAAAATGAAAGTAGAAAAAAAATTCTTACAGAGAGCTTTGAATTCCTGAGGCTATATCTCTACAGACACCAGTTTAAGAAACAGTGATGCACTTTGTCCAAGGAAAGGCATGCATTTCCACGTTGTCTGGAATTCTAGATAAATGCATGACCAGGCTGCTGTTGGGTGTAGCTTGATATGCTTAGGGCAGATCTAGCTTCTAGTTAGTTGACGTCACATTCTTGTAACACCTGTTGACTCCAGAGGAAACTGCCTGGGTGGGGGGTGGGGCGCAGAAGGTAGATGACACAGGGTTGCAAATTGTTGCGGATAATCTGTGAGTCAAGAGACCTGTCTTTGGATCCCCAGTGGAATTTTATTTTAAATTCCCACTGATGAACTGGAGGATGATCTGTTTTTTTTTTTTTTTTTTCCATCTGGTTGCCTAGTAAATCAAAGGTTTCAGTTTTTGCTCTGTTTGTTATTTATCTGACCACCAGCCCCAGCAGATTAAACAACTCACTGTGCCAGTTTGACCTGTGTCTGTTCTAACATATGGAGCAGATTTAATGAGCTCGTTACGACTGCTAGCAGGAACCTACCGAGAGAGTCATGGAATTTCAGAGTCGAACAGGAAAGAGCCGGTGTGGCTCAGCCGGATTGCGGCCTGAGCCTTCCACCTTGTCTTCCTGCTGTCAGTCTTCACCTGCTCCAATCCATTTTCCGTGCGGAGTATAGCTGCCTTCTGTTGGATTCCCTAGAAGCAGAGGCTGAGCTAGCTTTGGGGATGCTGCTGCAAATGATTTATTGAGAGAGTGTTTTTGAGAGAAGAGGAATGAGGGAAGCAGGCCACAGCAGGGGGAAAAATGCAAGGCTGAAGTCACAGCTAGACCGCAGCCTCAGCTTAATCCCACGAGATGGCTCTGGAGCGGGAACGGGACCACATGGGTATTCCCACCCTGGGGCAAAGGGGTGAACCCTCCGTACTCCACGGTAACCAGTCATTGGTTGTGGGTCCCCAGGCTAGCGGAGAGTGGGATAAGGGAGATTCTTCAAGGAAGAGGACAGCTGTGACCACCAGCACCCAGTACTCACAACACTGGGGAATCATTGCTGTGTTAGCAAATGTGACCTGGGCTGGACACCAGCATACAACACTAGATAAAGCTGACCAACACATTTGATGCGGACAGCTGGTAACCGACTTGCTTCGGGGCATGTCAGAACCAGGCACGCATCTAGTGCTTTGCTGATATGGCCTGCATCCTTTAAAGTTTAGTCTAGCTTATATGGTTATTTCATCATTTGCCAAAGACCCTGTAGTTTAGAGCTCAAATGCTTAATCTGAGGTTAAGCCTTTTGTGGTAGAGTGAAGGAAAAAACCCTCCAGGTATTTCATATAATCCAGACAGGCTTGATGGCCAGACATTCTGGACTGGATTTACCCTGCTGGAATCGACTAGAGCCTGTATGGGCTCCAGAGGAGGGTAGCCTGTCAGTGTCCCAGTGACTCTACTCCAGTGAGTTGGATGCAACAATAGGGTCTCTGGAAAATGGCATTCTTATAGTCAGGTGGGTAAGAGGGTAATTCTGGAGTAGGACACAAAGAATCCAAATTCTGGACCAGAGTCACAACACCTTAACTAGACCCTCTCCACTGAGCGTGATGGGACTTCTGGTATGCTCTTGGTCATGGTTGGCTCAGTAACAGTGTGGGTCTGGGCCTCAGAGACAACTAACCTTTGTCTCCAATCTTTATTAAAAGATAGTATTTCCAATTTGAGAAGCTCAGATGAAGAACTGTGTCCCAAGGGGACCTGTATTATTTTGTTACAAGCTAGTTGTTGCTTCATTTTGGTGAGAATTAAGTTTTCCCCTGGAGTCACTGTATGGTTTGATGATCTTCATGGTAATTATAGATGCGGTCTGGAAGCTGGTGCCAGAGGAAAGGAACTGTGTTCTTGCAGTCTTTACCCCCGTGTGCTCTATCGACTGGCAAATATGGCATGGAGAATTTCAAGCATAATGACCGATCAGCCAACTAGCTCAAATCTTATTTCTAAAAGCTGTTTTCTTTCAGAGCTAATACGTTTGTTCCTGACTCATTCTGATCAGTGGGGCATCGAGTTGTGAGGAACAGATTGGAAATTATTTTATTGATTTTTCCCCCCCTTTTTAATTTACCAAAGGTGAGAGTGAATTTCTCTTCCCTGAGTGGTATTCAGCTATGAGTAAAGCCAAGCACATTAGGAGGTTTGGGTAGAGTCGATTTGGAACCGTCACAGCCTGACTTTGCTGCCCTGGCACATGAGCACTTGGGAAACTGTATGTGGAGCAGAAGAGTGACTTCATTCTGCTGTCTAAAGGGCAAAGTCTGCTTCTGGTTCTGGCCCCCGCTGTGGTGGTCACTGTGAGATCTCAGCAGCCTCCGTGACCAGTGTCCAGCGGAGGCCTCAGGGCTTCACAGACGCAGCAGGAGATCATGATGTGGAATTGCAGAGGCCATGCTCTTGGCTCAAGTTCTTTGGGAATTGTCTGATTTCGAATCTTCCTTTCCTCCCTGGCTCCCAGTCTCATCAGGAGGGAGAATGAGAAGAGCTGATTTCTGTCGAATGCAGGAGAAAGAGAGCTTTTCTCACCATTCGCAAGCAGGAAGTGTCAGATAAGGAAGAGGAAACAATCCCCCCCACTCAGTTTTTTCTTCCTCGGAGACTCTCCAATTTTCCATTTCCAAATTGTCTAAAAATTAGTAGTGAAAACCATACTTAGGATGTCTTCACATGGCCCTCTTTGGTTTTTGTTCCCCTAAATGATTTTTAAATTATGCAAAATGAAAACTTTCATGTGCACTCTTGGCAAACGGTAATGACCTAGCATAGTACCGTGCTAAGAAGCTTTGCAGGCATTATTTCATATAGTCCTCAAAAGCCCTGTATGGGGGCTCCTGGGTGGCTCAGTGGGTTAAAGCCTCTGCCTTCGGCTCAGGTCATGATCTCAGGGTCCTGGGATCAAGCCCCGCATCCGGCTCTCTGCTCGGCAGGGAGCCTGCTTCCCTTCCTCTCTCTCTGCCTGCTTGTGATTTCTCTCTGTCAAATAAATAAATAAAAATCTTAAAAAAAAAAAAAAGCCCTGTATGAATTCAGTTATCATCATTACCTTCCATTTACATAGCTGGGAAGGGTTGAAACTTGAATTCAAACACAGGCACATTACCTCAGACTTTAGGGTCCAGTGGTCTTCAGCACGAAGTTTCATTACCTCCTAGGTCACTGGCAGTGAAGACGTTAGTAATTAGTGAGCCTTCTGTGGCGGCCTGGGTGCATGGTACAGTGGCACCTCCCACCCCCCGCTGTGCCAGCCCAGCCAGTGCCTTAATGTGGGGCCACCATGGTGACCAGAATAGGCTGCCAGAACCAGGCAATCTCCCAGAAGTGCAGCAAGTTCATTTCTAACTTTTTTACTGTCCCATATGACACGCACCATTGCCTGAGAACAGGTGGTAAAAGATGACTCTTAGATTGAAGAGAAGGATGCACACGGACCTGCAAAGAGCCCTTCATTATCACGATGGAAGGAAGAGGATTCGTTTGGACTTGTGGATGACCTCTTGCCTCATGTTGCCCCAAATTATCTGAGTAGATTGGTAGTTACCGCTGCTTGGAACTCAGAGTTCTGGGAGTGGCAGGGAGTCTGGAACCGGTGTTGCTAGAAGTACCCAGCTTTGCATCCCCTGGGTGCTTAGACCCTGAGCATCACAAGAGCCACTCTTCAATGCTTACAAACGTTAAGATGTTGCAGATGTACTCCATTAAGTTGAATCAGTATCTTATTAGCTGCTGTGTGTTTGATATGGCCTGTTAAGTGGATAAGCACCACCCAGGCCTCACATTTAGGTAGGGACGGGAAGGTAATAAAGTAGTTCTCAACCCGGGATGCACATTAGAATCACTTGCAAAGCATAGCAATGCCTGGGTCCTACCCCAGACCAATTAAATCGGCATCTCTGGGCGCGAGGTCCAAGCATCAGTTTGTTTTCAAAGCTCTCCAGGTGATTCTAATGTACCCGGGGCTGAGAACCACTGGATAAAAGCTAAGTCAGCTGTGAAACTGTGCTAACAAACCGTGTCCTAAGTAAACTATGATGCATGTGGGAGTGTAAGCATTAGTAGACAATTCAGTTGACCAGCGGGGAAGAGGTCTTGGTGGCGGCAGTGGGGGTGCCCGTGATGATCGCTTTGTCGAAGCAAGGGAAGGGACGGTGGGACTGGAGGATTAAAGGATGGTCTGGCACACAGCGCTATAGCAGTGTTGAGCTCTGGCGGGAGAGCTGGTGAGACTGCAGGGGAGGGAGTCAGGTGGCTGCAGCCCCGTCCAGACAGTGGCATTGGTGGCGTGACTTTGTGAAGGTGTACGGGTGTAGTAGCTCTTGGAACTGTGGCAGCCTCATGGAGCAAGATCGGGGGCCTTGGGGCCACCAGGGGCACTGGCAGCAGCCACAAACTGGGAGCAGTGGGCCTGATGCTGGAAAGGAGCAGGAAGCCTGAGCCTCATGGGTTTCTGGGAAGGTCACACAGGTATACAGATGTCTGTCATCCCAGAATCCCTTCTGAATGCTGCCTTTTGATGCTTGTGATGTGAACTCCTTTACTTGAAAAGCGTCTTCTAGGAACATTTAAAACTATACATGCGCAAGCAATGATAGCAAACGGAGGACATTGTGAAGATGTATTCAAAATGTTTGTGTGCTCTTTGTAATTTATTTATGTACAGTCGCCGTCAAGAGTATCAGTGCATTGTAGCTAGCCCAGAATTTAAGCCCAAGAGGAGACCAAAATTCCAAGGCTTCTAGAGGGAAAACAGGAAGAGGAAGAAAAAAAAAAGCCTTCATCCCTGAACCTTGATCACTCATCCTGTGGAGCTATGGCCTGTCCAGGTCATCACAGACAAAAATGGCAGAACGGAGTGCAGAGATGTGGTTGGGCCCATCGTGTGTATGGATGGAGACTGGCCATTCTAGCACTTGCCATGCTTGGAAACGTCCAGGTCTGAGAGGCCCAGACAGAGAGAATACATACAGCAAACGCCATTATCATTTCTCAGCGCTATCCATCTCTGATCACACATCACTGGAGCTTGCTGGGTGTCCCTTAACAGACTCTCTTAACAGTCCCTCCCCTCTAGGAGCCCAGGACCAGGTGAGGTGGAGAGAGAATTTATACAGGTATCTAGAGGACAGTGCAGATCTGTCAAACGAGGTAGTAGTTCTGCCTGCCTTCTCACCCTGTTGTTATGATCATCCGTTAGCTAACATAAGTGTAATGTGTAATAACAGTTAAGGTGTTCGTATTATCAAAATTCAGGCTATTAAGCTATAGTTCAGCTGTATTGCCCTATTTTTCATGTCAGAATCTGATGTTTAATGCAAAATCACCTACACTTTAGAAACGAGGTGAAGCCTGGAGGAATGAAAGTTCTTGAGCATTATGCCGAGGATGCCATTACAATATTTAATACACGCTCTGGTTTAAAGTAGCTCCTTGACTATAGTCTTCTTTCCTGCCTCCCTCCTCCAAGCAAAATGAGGAGACCAGCTCTGACATATGGAGGAATTTCTGTGGTGCAAATTATTCTGGAGGAGAAAAACAAAACATGATTTGCGAATGCTGTCAAGGAAATGTTTCTTTCCAAAGGCTACAAGCAGAACTGAGCCTCTCTCGCTGGGTGAGGACTGGGGGCTGTGCCCGGCTGTGAACAAGGGGGGCCATGGCAGTGAGTGGGCCAGACGCTGTCTCCGTGGTCTCCACCCAGACCTTTCGCTGTGATGCTCTTATGACCTCAGCATGGTCCCCCTGAAATCCTCCAACATCCAGGAAGTGAAATAAAATATTTGAGGAAACAAAATTCCAGCCCCTCTGTCTTCCATCATGTGTAGAGAGGATGATGTGGAATCCGTAGACGCCTTGGCCGAGCTCTCTCAGCAGCTGTCCATTCATGGATGGCCTCCTGAACAGCTTTAGGAGATCCCTCGGGGGACTGTTTGAGTGATGCAGAACACCTTATTTTCCCTGCAGGCCCTCTCTGAGTGGATCTCTTCCCCGTCTGACCAAACGGGAAATGGCGTTGGAGCAACAGTTCTTCCTCGAAGAACAACAGGGCTTTCATCTCCTAGCATCGCAGGTCGCTGGACCACGTGTGGCCAGAGGAACCACTGCCTTGTGGACAGCAACCCAGCCAGGGTCGCAGAGCAGCCAGGGTCGCAGAGCAGCGCTGAGCCAGGGCCCCCTACACCACAGCACCATTTGCTACAAAGCATACGAGTAGCAACACAGTATAGGGGACAGCGGCACAGATTTTGGCTCTGCTCCTTACTAGTAAGATGATTTGGGGTAAGGCACCTGAGTTGGGCCAAGTTTGCTGAGTTGTGAAATGGAGCATAATAATGGTACCCATCTCAGGGCGCCAGGGTGGCTCAGTGGTTAAAGCCTCTGCCTTCGGCTCAGGTCATGGTCTTAGGGTCCTGGGATCAAGCCCCACATGGGGCTCTCTGCTCAGCGGGGAGCCTGCTTCCTCCTCTCTCTCTCTCTGCTTGCCTGTCTGCCTACTTGTGATCTTTGTCAAATAAATAAAATCTTTTTTTTTTTTTTAAAGATTTTATTTATTTATTTGTCAGAGAGAGAGCGCGAGCGAAAGCGAGCACAGGCAGAGTGGAAGGCAGAGTCAGAGGGAGAAGCAGGCTCCCTGCGGAGCAAGGAGCCCGATGTGGGACTCGATCCCAGGACGCTGGGATCATGACCTGAGCCGAAGGCAGCTGCTTAACTGAGCCACCCAGGCATCCCCAAATAAATAAAATCTTAAAAAAAAAATGGTACCCATCTCACAGAGCTGTTAAAAGGACGAGTGTAGTAATGCAGGCAAAGGGCTTTGGCACAGGGCATGGGTGCATTGTAAGCATTTGACAAACTTGAATCAGGTCCTGCTGAAGAGAGTGAGCCTTGAACATTTACTTTGCTAGCTGATGAAATAAGTACCATCATATTTGTAGTGGGATGGGGGGTTATAGTAGGTATATATATACCTTTTATAACCATATATATATATACACACACATATATATGTATGATGGCAGCAAGGTATTCATATTCTGGTTTTAATGTGATTTCTTATGATATCATGCATCATGAAGGTGGGAACGCTCCAAACGACCAACAGGTGAGCAGAGAGTATTCATAAACATGTAAAACTACTAGCAGACAACTTGCTGCTATCTTGCTTAAGTCAGAGCGAAGGCATTGCCAGAGGTGAAGTGGAAATAAAACGTTCTTTGAAACCAGCAAACCACTTAGTGGCTTCTTAGAAGCCTAAGTTTAATTTTTGTCAAATTAATAAATCGGTATAACTTAAAAAGTCAACAAATACCACAAAGTTTATGTTGAGAGACTGTATGCCCCCCCCCCCCCGCCGTTCACCCCATTCATCTGAGACTTCCACTCACCATAGGGAATGACTTTAAATTCTTTACCTTTACTGTTGTGTTTATCTCCTATTTTAGGAAAACACACTCTGCTGCTCCTAGTGCATCTCCTGTTTTACACGGTCTCTCTTGTCACCCATTCCCTCACATGTCTCATGACTCTTGATCAGTCATCGTAGCGAGTGAGGCCACAGGGAGTGGACTGGATTTACATCCCAAGCAGGGAATGTAGACGAATCTGAGGTCCAGATCAGCCCTGAAGGGCTCTTACTTGTTGACTTGCTTTTAATCTTCAGAAAACTTGGTTGAGACTGTTTTCTTTGTCTCTGTGGGCCTGTATTCCTTTATTGTCATCTAAGTATGGTTTGAGATGGAATCAGAAGTAAGTGAGAGGATTCTGTGTACCCGGAAAATCCCATACTTGTCAGTAGCCTCTGAGAGGCTAGTAAGTAACAATTTAAAACATAACCAATAGCAATCAAACATTAACCAGTAGTTTCTTCTGGAAAAGCGGAAATCAGGTACGAGTGAGGAGACAGGATTTTACTTCTCATGCTACATACGTTTTTAAAATATATAGTGTATACATAAGTGTATATATTTAAATCAAACCACTCATGATAAAAACAAGGACACTTCAAATAATTTAGTCATTTAGTAGTAGTTTTTTCTCAAAAATTTACACTTATACCAGTGGATAAGATTGTGGTTAGGATTGAAATTTTACTTATTTCATTTCCATTTTGAGTTCTTCCAAGTTCTGGGGAAGAATTTTTTTTTTTTTTTAGGGTTATTTTATGCCAGCTTAAATGGCTATGGGATGTTAGACAAGATTTTTACTCCATGTGAACAAAAATTGATTGAGTCCCTGAAATGAAAAGCAATATTTTGTAGGGTGATGTCTTCTGGATTCTAACTACATTTTAACTCCAGAATGACTGAGTAGATATTCCAAAAGTACAGAAGAAAGTAAGGTTGACATTTTTGGGGAGGCATGACAGACCAGCAGTTTACTGTATCTGCTGCAAAGGTCCTGAATCCGAGAGAGGAAGGCAGAAAGGCAATAATATCAGCTGCAGTAACTTGCCAAAAAACCCAGAGCGGGTGAGAGCCAAAGCCACGAACAGGGCCACCATGGGTCCATTTTCGTTAGCCAGCATGCTAAGCATGGAACCAAGTGCCTTGGAAGGAGGCTGAGAGGTCCGATGGCGCCATCTGTCAGGGATGTCTGGGGTACGCTTTATTGAAAAGGGACATCTGGGCTGGGTACCCATTAACTGCTTACGAGGCAGGGCTTACGTAGGGCTATTTGCAGGCTTCCCTGTGTTTTAGAAGGAATGTATATTTGTTGGAAGTGGAGGACTTGCCAGCACTGTTTCTTTTCTTTGTTGTACATAAAGATATTCCTGATTTTCATGTGAGGAATGACTGTCTACTCAGACACATAAAATCGCTGTATGTAAAGTTACAGTGACCAAGTCAGCATGGTATTGGAATAAGGATAGACTCATGGAATACTGGCCCAGAATTGAGAGCCCCATAACTGATCATCCTTAGATGGTCAACTGATTTTTAGTAAAGATGTCTAGGTAGTTCAGTGGTGAAAAGGTAGCCTTTTCAATATGTGGTTCTTGAACAATTGGTTATTCTTGCTGGTGCTCTTTCTTTTTCTCATTGTTTATAATAAAGCTATTTTTGATTTCCATAAAAGAAATGACTCACCATTTAGAAATTTAAAATTATGGGACGACAATGGAATTAAATTAGAAATCAACACTGAGGAAATTTGAAAACTCCCCCAAATATAAATAATACACTTCTAAATAATGTGTGACTCAAGAAGAAATCACATGGGAAATTAGAGAGTATTTTGAACTGAATTAAAATGAAAATGCAGTGTGTCAAAATTTATAGAATGCAGCTGAAGCAATGAGTAAAGAAAAAGTTAATATCTTTAAATGCTTTCATTAGAAAAGCAGAAGGGTCCAAAATCAGTGAGATAATCTTCCACCTTAAGAAATAAAGGGCAGGGGTGCCTGGGTTGTGCAGTTGGTTAAGCATCTGATTCTTTGTTTTGGCTCAGGTTGTGATCTCATGGTCTTGGGAACGAACCCTGCATCAGGCTCCTTGCTCAGTGTGGAGTCTTCTTGGGATTCTCTCTCACTCTCTCTCTGCCCCTCCTGCTGTGCTCTCTCTTTCTCAAATAAATCAATAAATCTTAAAGAAAGAAGAAATAAAGAACAAATTAAATCCAAAGAAAAGCAGAAAGAGGAAAAGAATAAAGATCAGATAAGAAATCACTGACATATAAAACAGACAAATAATAGTGAAAATCATTGAAATCAAAAGCTTATACTGTGAAAAGAGGAATAAAGTCAATAAAACTTCAGAGACAGGGAGAGGGAGATTGAAAGAGAGAGAGCTTGTAAGAGGAGAGAGCAAGAGTAAAATTACCAGTATCAAAAGTGAGACAGGGACATCATTATAGATTTTACAAACATGGAAAAGATAATGAAGTAACAGTATGAAAAATTTTATGGCAACAAACTCAATAACTTAGATAAAATGGGTAAATTTCTTGGAAGACACAAATTGCCAAAGTTCATTCATGAAGAAAAATAAATTATCCCATATCTGTTGATTACATTGAATTCTTAATTAAAAACTGCAAAACCTCCAAGTGCCGATAGTTTTATTGGTGAATTTCATCAAATATTTAATGAATAACTACTATCAATCCTATATAAGTTTTTCAGAAAATTGAGGAGGAAGGACCATTACCCAACTCATCTTATGAGGCCAGTTTTATCACTTTGATGCCAAACTTAGATGGGGCAACACAAGAATAGAAAACCACAGACTAATATTCCTTGTGCATGTAGATTTAAAAATCTTGAAGTATTGGTAAATTCAGCAATATGCAAAAATTATATTATACCATGACAAGTGGATATCTTTAGAATGCAAAGTTAGTTTAACTTTATTAAATATACCATGTTAATACATAGTATAATCCATTTAATCATCTAATAGAGGCAGGAAATGCTTTTGAGAAAATTGAATATATATTTATGACAAAAACTCTCAGCAAACTGGGAATGGAAGGGAACCGCCACAATTTGAGGAAAGTCATCTATGAAAATCCTATAGTTTGCATCACACTTAAGGGTGAATATATTCCACCAAAAATCAGGAATAAGGGAAGTAATCTGCTCTCATTACTATTACTCAGTACTGTAATAGAGGTCTTAGCCAGTGCAGTAAGGCAAGAAAAAGAAACAAAAGGCATAGAGATTTGAAAGGAAGAAATAAAACTTTATTTGTAAATAATATTAGCATGTATGTAGAATGTTCTAAGGAATCTCCAGAAAAAAAGAAAAGTCACTAAAACTAATAAGCTAATATAGTGAGATTGGATTATATGAGATCCATAAGGCAAAACTAGCTGTATTTCTATAGGGGCAAATAACAATCAGAAATAAAATTATAGAAATACCATTCACAGTAGCAGCGCAGAATCCTCAGAAATAAGTTTAACAAAAGATATGTAAATACACTGAAATATATAAAACATCGCAGAGAGAAAGTAGAGAATATATAAATGAATGGAGAACTATACCAGATTCATTTATTGGAATATCCAGTGTTGTTTGGATGACTCTTCTACCAAAATGGACTTGTAATCTCAGTGTAATCCCATTCAAAATCCCAGTAAGCTTTTCTCTTTTTCTTTTTTTAAAAAGAAATTGACAAGCTCATTCTTTTTTAAAAATTTTTTAAAAATTATTTTTATTACCATAGAATGTATTATTTGCCCCAGGGGTACAGGTCTGTGAATCATCAGGCTTACACATGTCATAGCACTCACCATAGCACATATCCTCCCCAGTGTCTATAATCCAACCACCCTATCCCTCACCCCCACCCCCCAGCAACCCTCAGTTTGTTTCCTAAGATTAAGAGTCTCTTATGGTTTGTCTTCCTCCCAATCCCATCTTTTTTCACTTTTTCCCTCCCTACCCCTCACAACCCCCCGCCCTGCCTCTCAAGTTCTTCATATCAGAGAGATCATATGATAATTGTCTTTCTCTGACTGACTTATTTTGCTCAGCATCCATGTTGCAAATGGCAAGATTTCATTTCTTTTGATGGCTGCATAGTATTCCATTGTATATATACATACCACATCTTCTTTATCCATTCATCTGTTGATGGACATCTAGGTTCTTTCCATAGTTTGGCTGTTGTGGACATTGCTGTGACAAGCTCATTCTAAAACTTACATGGAACTACAAAGGAGGATCCAGAAAAATCAAACAATTACAGATGAATTGAAGGACTTAATATTTCCCAATTTTGAGAATTACTCTAAGGGGTCCCTGGCTGGCTGAGTCAGTAGAGCATGCCCCTCTTGACCTTGGGGTTATTGAGTTCAAGTCCCACATTAGGCATAGAATTTACTTTAAGAAAATAATTACTGTAAAATTACAGTGATCAAGGAGTGTAGTTTTGACCTAGGGATAGAGTTGTAGATCTTGGCACAGAATTGAGAGTCCTGGAACAGATCACCCTTATGTGGTCAGTTGATTTTCAGTAAATGTGTCAAGGTAGTTCAATGGTAAAAGGATAATCTTTTCAATGTGATACAGGAACAACTGGTTATTTATATGGAAAAAATGAACTTTGATTCTAACTTCAGGCCATACACCAAAATTAATTAAAAATAATTAGGTATTGGGACGCCTGGGTGGCTCAGTTGTTTAAGCAGCTGCCTTCAGTTCAGGTCATGATCCCAACGTCCTGGGATCGAGTCCCACGTCGGGCTCCTTGCTCAGTGGGGAGCCTGCTTCTCCCTCTGCCTCTGCCTGCCATTCGCTGTCTGCCTGTGCTCGCTCTCCCTCTCTCTCTCTCTGATAAATAAATAAAATCTTTAAAAAAAATAATTAGGTATTATAATGTTTTAATGAGAAAACAAAAAAATCATCATGGGTTAGACAAAGATTTTTTAGGACATAAAAAAGTATAAACCATAAGAGTAAGAAATTATAAATTGGATTTCATTAAAATTGTAAACTTTTACTCATAGAAAGATAAGAAAATGAATAAAAAACAACAGCTTGGGAAAAATATTTACCAAATACATATTTGATAAAGCTGCAAAGTGCAAAAGTGCAAAGCACTCTTAGAACTCAATAACAAGACGATTTTAAAAATGATCAACAAGATTCAGACATTTCACAGCAGAACATATAGGAATTACCAGCAAATATGAAAAGATGCTCAACATCATTAGTTATTAGGGAAATGCATATAAAACCACTATGAGATACCAGTTATTACTCCCAAGAGTAGCTGAAAAGATTGATAGTAGTAACGTGTTGAAAAATAATATGAATCCACTGAAATTGTCATGTTGCTGTTGGAAATGAAAAATGATATAGCCTCTTCAAAACGAGTTGGACAGTTTTTTTTTTTTTAAATCAAGTTGAGCGTACTCTTACCATATGACCTAGTAATTCTGCTGTTTGCTGTTCATTCAAGAGACAAAGACATGTGACCACACATGGAGGCGTTATTCATACTAGCCTAAAATCAGGAATTATCCAAAGTCAACCAACCAGTGCATAGAGAAACACGATATGGAACAGCAATGCAGTGAGCTATGACTCAGCAATAAAAAGGAAAGAACTACTGATAGACACAACAATATGGAGGAGTCCTAAAACCATCATGGTGCACGAAAGATGTCAGACACAGAAGGCTCTACCGTGTATAATTCTATTGAGATGAGATTCTGTAAGTGACAGAACTATGGTTGAAGAAAGTGGGTTTGTGGTTGCCTAGTGCTCCAGTGCCAGGGACTGACTACAGATGGGTACAAGGGAACCTTTTGAACCACACGCTCTAAACGGATGAATGTAAGTAACTTACACTCCAGTAGAATATAGAATAGTATTATTGCAGACAGCCATTTATGCAAATAGCTTCCCTCTCTCTGCCCCCGACTCTTAAAAAAGTGTTTTACCTCTAATTGTTTCTCCTGCTTCATGGTGGCTGTATGTGTTGGCATGAATTTTGGTGGCTAATTTATAGAACTTTCAATACCCGTGTATGTAAACTCTTAAGTGGGGTTGAGTGAACCTGTCCTGGTGGTATTTGGGTAAAATGGGGATTAAAAAATCAAGTTCAGGTCAGACTTGGTTATTTTGAGAAATACTTAAAAAAAAAAAAAAAAGAAAAGAAAAGTACATTTTGTGTCACAAAAAATTTGTCTGAAATTTTGACCAGCATTCTCTCCAGCAAAAATGACATGCTTGTTTATGTGCTTCTTTGTAGATTCTGTAACCTCTCTTCCCCTCATGCCCCCGTTCAGTGTGTTGGTGAAGAGAGAGATTCCCATCTGTTTATACAAATGGCCACATTTTAAGCTTCTGGAGAATAAATGAGGAGAATATAAATGCTCTTTATTGAATGCCAATATTTTGGCTACTCTGTGGTTGATGGTTATGATTAGAGAATATTCTAGGGGTCTAGGGCTCAACACTGAGAAGAAATAGTAAACGTTTTGTTTTGGGCAAGGAAGAGTTGGAGGAAAATAGTAGTTGGATTAATCCTTATGAGAAATAATAATTTTTGTCTTGATTTTCTTGAATCTTTCTCTTTTTTCTATCTTTCTTCTTGTCTTCTACACACACACACACACACACACACACACACACCTTCATCACAGTTGTTACATTTGGAGCTAGAAATGAAGAAAGGAAATAGAAGTAAAAAGCCAAAAACAAAACCACAAAACCAAAGGCGTTGTAACTTCTAATGAGTGTTTTTATTTCCAGGATTTTATACTAAGGAAAAATTAGTACATGAACAAAGTCTAAGCTATAAGGTTTCCCCGTCTCCCTTTTGCATGTAACAGTGGAAAGCTGTAAGCAATCTAAATGTCACAAAGGGATTTTATTTAATAAACTGTGATTTTGTACAGTGGAATGACATGCGGCCATTAGAAAGCCATTCTTTTTTTTTTTTTTTTTAAAGAATGTATTTATTTATTTGACAGAGAGAGATCACAAGTAGGCAGAGAGGCAGGCAGAGAGAGAAAGGAGGAAGCAGGCTCCCCGCTGAGCAGAGAGCCCGATGCGGGACTTGATCCCAGGACCCTGGGATCATGACCCGAGCCGAAGGCAGTGGCTTAACCCACTGAGCCACCCAGGCGCCCCTAGAAAGCCATTCTTGTAGAAGAATATTTCCAGTGCATGGATAGATGTTACCCTGCTGAGCACAAGGTAGATTTTGCTTCCATGACTGTGGTGGGGCCTTGGCAGGTCTACTGTGGGACAAACAGGCCTCTAAGGAACAGAGGACCAAAGCAGTCACTGTGATGCAGCAAAGCATTTCCTTGTGTAGTTTAGGTTGGGCCCACGAGGCACCTCCCAAAGGCAGTGATCCTCTACAACTTTCCTCTCCAAGTGGGACCCATGGACCTGTAGCACCCTGTTACCTGAGATGTGTTACACAGTCCCTGCCCTAGACCTCCGGAATCAGAATCTGCATTTAAGCAAGAGCTCTAGGTGGTTATGGTGCACATAGAGTAAAGAAGCCTTACTTTAACCTGATTCTGTGAGGGTCACCGAGACCACCAAACTTCAGGTGCCCATGGACAACTGTATGATCTCTTGTGCCCTTGGCTTTGCGAGTAATTGCATGGCTAGATTTGCTGGTTTTGAAGTCAGTCTCAGCGAAAACAACATTAATGGAGACAAGACACTGTTTTCTTCATCTTCAGAACAGACCAGCCTTTGTTATCTGGACTAGCTCATATGTATGATTCTAAGATCAGCAATTTCCAAGATGTGTTCATGGAACACTGGTTCCTTAATTTTCTCAATATCCACGTACTTGACCCTGACTGTGTACCCAGCTCTGTTGTAGGCACTGGGGTTGCAGCAGGAAGCTACCCAAAATCTGTGCTCTCATGAGGCTTATAATCTAGTTGTAAAAAATATGAACAGATAAAAAAAAAATAGGAAATGAGAGGGACCTGTGGCCACATACATTTATTAACTGTAGCGTTTCTCACATGCTTGAATATGTTATTACATTTGGTAAGAGGGGGTGGGAGGGGCAGAGGCTCAAGATACTCAGTGCAACATTTTTCAAAACCAGTTGGACATGGAGCCTCTTTATTAAGGGGATCCTGGCAGGATTTGTGGTCTGCATAAAGTACTCGGACAAATGTAGTCTTAAAATCTTAAGAGTGGGAGAGTCTCTCGTTATTGTTATTCAGGAGCTCAGGAGGGTAGGAACTTATCTTTCATAAAATTCAGAGATATTTATTTCTTCTCTCCTTTACCTTCAAGTAATGACACTTCATACTCATTTAACATCCAAGCCCACTGGTGCTTCCAACACGCTGACATTACCCCATGATGATGGTAAGACCCAATGAAGTGAGAGAGGCTGATATCCTCACCCCCACATAATAGATGAGAAAATGGAAGACAGAAAAAAAGTTATTGAAATAATGATTACAATGGAATGTGGCAGCCAGGATTCTAAGGCAGCCCCATGACCTTCACCCCTGTGAAAGGGATTTTGTAGGTAAAATAACATTATTAGTCAGTTTACCTTATGCTAAGGGCGTATTTGGGTGGGCCTCAACTCATCACCTGAGCCCTTTTTACAAGCCCAGTTTTCTTTGCCTCATACCTTGATTTCAGCCTGTGATAGTGTGAGCTGAGAACATGTCCATGCTGGTCTGGTCTTAGGACCTGCGGAACTGTGAGTCTCCTTTTAAGCTGCTAAGTTTGTGCCAGTTTGTTACAAAGCATAGAAAATGGAAATACAGAACTGAAAAGGTACCGTGCCTCTCACTTGACCAGCGAAGGGAGTAAAGCCTGTAGTTTGTCTAAGGCCAGTGTCTTAGAGGGTCTCTGAGGCCGCTTTGTCACCTCAGCCTAAATATTCAGTAGATTTACGGTCAGGCTCTCCCTCTCCTGGAGCAGGGTGTGTTTTCATTACTCGTATGGTATGTGTGCATTCAGGGAGCTCACCAGGCTGACGAGGGCGAGGGAGCAGCCAGGTGCACAGAGCTGGTGCCGTGGGGTGCCCTACAGAGCTGTGCCGCAGAGGGAAGGAGTGTCCTCTGTATCCATTGGGTGTGTTCTAGTAGGATTTGGGTGACATACGGTATTGCGAAACCCTACTACTACCTCCAGGGTGAGTACGTGGCCTTTGGGCTGGGAACCACTGCTCCTTACATTGATGAAGAAATCGACACCAGAACACAGGTTATGGGCCCCATGGAATAAGTCAGCACTTGTTTAGGAAGTCAGACCCACTGATTCCAGGACAGCATTTTTTCTGCTTTCCCTCCCTCCCTCCCCCTCCCTCCTTCCCTCCCTCCTACCCTCCCTTCCCCTCCTTCCCTCCTTCCCTCCTTCCTTTCCCTTCCTTTTTCTAAAAAGAAGCCGGTCTCTTCCCCTCGTCTGTAAAACTGTGAAGGAGAGCAGAGGACTAAAAGGAAAATTTCCACACTTCACTGATCTCGTAGGCTTTTCTTAAGCAATTCGTGAATCAGGCAGCAACTATCTAGCGGATGGAAAGGAGAGCTCTGAAGGGCTGTACAAGGTGAGAGATTTTCAAAGTGAGCAGAAACAGGGAAGTTACACTGGGCATTTGCTGGTTGGTTACTGCCCCTCTTTGGAACAAAGAGATGTCTTGTTGCTGGGTCAGGTAATTGGTGCTGAGCGGGCAGGTGCTGATTGGTTGAACTATCCCCTCTGCCACGTGCGCCCCCCCCCACCCCCCACCCTGGGAAAGCAGAGCATAGAAATAGTTGAATTTTGGTTTGGTGACATAGGACTTATGTGAGTGGTCTGCCTGGGCCTAGTTGGTTACTTTAACAGGTAATAAAGCTTTGGTCCGGATCTGTTCTGTTTCAAGGAATAGAAACTTATTCAAATGAGTTCAACTCCTAGGGGAGCTGCTGATAATGGAACTTGGCTTCTCCTTGGGCTTGGAAGAACCCAGTGCTATCAGCCTACTCTGTTCTTTGTCCCACGACTGCTGGGGCCCCTTCCCTGCCCTTCTGAGCATCTGTTCCTCTCTCTGTTTACCCAGAGCCCATCTTGACTTCCATAAGGTGGAGCCTCTAATCCTAACCAGCCCCTGGCTTTGCTCCTCATAGGTGACTGACTCAGTCTCTGGCTTTCTTATTTGGTATTGCTGCTCATTTGGGGGGACACTGAGGCACCCGAGATCAGGTGTCCACTCCTGGCCTGTGGGTGGGGTCTTTAACAAGTATATTATGGAAATCACTATTACAAGTGCCGAGTGAGGGGGCCTGTTGCCTGGCAGATAAGAATCTGCCCCCACCCAGGCAAGATATATACCATCCTGTAAAGATCCCATCCTTTCTCTCCTGTTCATAAATCCCGTTATCCAGAAGCCATTTCTGTCATGTCTTCTGTCACCGAATCTTTAATTCAGCTCTTTCACCCTTCATCTCTGTCTTGATGCTTTTGTGTCTCCTCTCTGGATTAGAGTATCTCGGGTTGGAGGAGCCTTCAGACACACGTTTTAGGGCTCTATCTGATCCCTGGAACCTTCCTTTCTTCATCTGTGCAAAGAGCAACCCCAAACTTGGTGTGTCCTAGCTTTGAGGGCAAGGACCAAATAGCCGTGGCTGGAACGATGGTGACCAAATGGGATGATGCTGGTGCTACTTGTTCCAAAGGCCCAGCTCTTTGGCTGATGTAAAAGCCAGGTGATGTCTGTGAAAATGACAACTGCCTGGGCTCAAGGGCCACATTCAGCCCTCCAGCTCTTCCTGTGATTCACCCTCACGGGAGGGGGGGGCTGTTGAGTCACTACAATCAGAAGGAGGCACTAATACTTGGCACTGAAATTTAGTAGCTCTCCTAGCCTAGGGACTTAATTAACTTGAGGGAGAATCAATGACAGGCTCTTTATGACCCAGGGCTTCCGACTTAGATCTCCCTAGGCCATACCATCAAAGAGCAAGAGTGGCTGCCATCTTGGAATAGACATTTGAGAGATAAAACTTTCTTTTCACTGTTATACATCCCTAAATATTTATTTCTCTTCTCTACAACCCAAACCTGCATCTTTCATGATGTCAAGGTAATTGTAATCTGGCCTTTGGAATATGGGAGAATAATTGATATAGCTAATAGCTATGATGTTAGACTCCTTCCTCTGTCCCTGGAGAAGTCTGTGTTTAGTAGCTTTGTCATTCTATGCTTGCTTGCTCAAGTCTATCACTAAGCAACCCAGTATATGGTGTCAAAACTGTTCCTTTGCTTTCTCTGTTTCACATTTCTCTTAACTTTCCTCAATTCTAATCAACTCCTCAAAATATTACCTCCTAAGAATTTAGTTTGGTTACTACAGATTAAGTGTCTGAGTTTGGCTTCAGAAGATCTGGATTCTAAGACTTGCTTGGCTGGTAACCCACTATGAGCTTGGGCACGTCATCCTCAGGAAAACAAAGGCACTTAGCCCAGGCTATTGCCTGGTGTTAAACGGGAAAAGAGAAGACTTAATTGGAAGTTACTTTTCCTGAGACAGTGCCCCTCAGTTTCAGGAATTGGCATGGTTATTATATAAACCATGGAGCAGACAGACAGGGACCCACATCCCAGCAACAGCCTGGCTTAGCTGTGTGTTCTTGGGCCAGGTTGTGAGTCTCACTATCCTCTTCACCTGAGAAGGAGGGAGAACATTGCCTCATTGCCTTATGTTGGGTTCAGTGAGGTGATTTAGATGAAGTATGATAATACATTGTTTTGCACCCTAGCATGTCCTGTCCCCCTTGCTCACCTCCGATGTTCTCACAGCTTTCATCAGTTTTTAGATTCTGTGTCATCTGTGTATTTTGTTGCATCTCTAGCCCCTCCCACAAGAGCCACAAGGACAGTTTTTTGTTTCATTCATGACCGCATCCCTAATGCCTGAAACAGAAGCATTCTGCGAATGAATGTTAAATGAATGTGATTTTTGTAGAGAAGAAAAAGAAAAGTCAGCAGTCTTTTTCTGTAAAGGACCAGATAGTAAATATTTTAAGCTCTGCAGTCCGTACGATTTCCGTCAGAATGACTCAGTTTGGTTGTGTGGCGTGAAAGCGGCCTCATAGACGATACATAAACAGATGACTGTGGCCGTGTTTCTGTAACGTTTCATTTCCAAAAAGCAGGGCTGGCGCTGGATTTGGTCCACAGGCTTTCGTGTGCCTGTCCCTGCTAGAGGCATTTAGCAGCTCAGAATTGTGGTGTGTCATGCCTGGAAGTCCTTAATTCAGCAACAGCCCCTGTTTGGCCTCCTGTGGGGAGGCAGGAGGCAAGCCCATCCCAAGAGCCTGTCTTTGGTCCCGATGCACTCTTCTTGCTTCCACACGCTGCCCCTGTCCTAGGAGGCTGAGCCTGGAGGGCTTTACCAGTCCCGTTTGCCCTCAGCCTTCTGGTTGATTTCCATGTCTTGGAAGCACTGGCAGGAATTCAGCATGTGGGAGGGGGGTGGTTAGGGAGCTTATTCCCCAGCTCCTTCCCTGCTGACCGTGGCTTGGGGAGAGTGCATTCCTTTCCCATAGCGTAGCTCTTTGCAGCTTCTGATCCCACTGTTCTAGACCCAGGACACTTTATCATCTTTTGGGGTGGGTTCACTTAGCTCTTTCATCTCCCACTTTCATAAACTGTGTCATTATTAAACTTGCTATCCTTACCCATTTTAGAAGAGCACATCTGTTTTCCGCCCTGTCCCTGACTCCTGTACTGTCCATAAGAGTATGTAGTGGGAGCCGATGGAGACCTCCCCCCATTCCTCATTTACAGCTGCCAGTGATCCCAGCCCTCCTGCAAACACTTTTGGTTGAGACTTCATGTTTTCTCTTCTTTTCCCACAAGAAGAGGAAGAGAAAACAGGAAATGATCTGCCTGAGGTGGTAGGTTGACAAAGCAGTGAGAGATTCTACTTATTTCTCAAAGTCATAAAAAAAAAAAAAACAACTAGAACAGAGTGTCACAATTTTTTGGTTTTAGACCCAGCCCTTTCACTCAACAGCTCTGTATCTTTGGACTGGCTATTGAACTTGAGAGCCTCAGGTTACTTATCTTTAAAAGCGGTCTAATAGTCCCTGCTAAACAAATTTCATTATTTAGCATGCTTACAACTCAGTGAAGGGGAAAAGAAAACTCAACAGAAGTGTCTCAAGGAACGTGCTATGCTACTGGAAAATGTTAAGCAGGAGGGGCATCTTTGTGGTGCAGTCCACTGAGTGTCCAAATCTTGGTTTCTGCTCAGGTGGTAATCTCAGGGTCCTCGGATCCAGCCCCACATTGGCCTCTGGGCTCCATGCTCAGTGGGTAGTCTGCTTGGGATTCTCTCCCTCTGCCCTTCCCACACCAACCCCACCCCTAAAATAAATAAATCTTTAAAAAAAATTAAGCATGAAAATCTACAGGTACTTTTTCTTTTTTCCTCTATTTTCCAAATTTTATGAGTAAGTATTCATTGTTTTCATTATAAGGAAAAAGAAAAGAAGCATACAGGTCTACAAAGCGACTCAGGAAATAAACAAAAGGTTATATTCGAGGGCACCTTGAGGACTGCAGGATGCCACGAGGATTAGAATTACCGTGATTTATTTGCCCTGTGGGTTTGATGTGGGCCGGGGGGTCTCCTTTGCTCTGCCAGGCCCTTTACTCTCGAGTACTCAAAGCTCAAGGTCATTACTAAAGGTTTTTGGATGAAACATTTTCCTGGTGCATGATGTTTTAGTGTTTGCCAAAGACAAGTTTTCATCCAAAGACATAGAAGAAAAGAGGGTCAATGACAAATGCCCGTGGTGCCCTCTTTTTTCATCCTCCTCCAGAGTCTTGGGGGCTGGGGCACATGCGGAGGACAACTTAAGGCCATGAACGTGGTGAAGGGTTCTGGCTCTGGCTGCTTCTGCCCAGCGGGCTCTGAGCTCCTGCAGCAGGCAAAAGAACCGTAGGGGCTGGAGCTGTGGGAGCCTCTAGGTTCCTTAGGCCTTGGACAGAAGAATCCACACTACAATCAGGACAGCCCAAGGGAAAGGGTCCTATGGGGGCAGGGGGTACTGCAGCAGAGGTAGAGTCATGCAGAAGGGTCTTGGCCAACCTTCAGTAATATCTCCTTGACTCAACTCCTGGAATTTTAACCATTCTGGAAGAAATAGAGTGGTGTATCTGTTTTTAAAAAATAGATGTAATTTTTAAAACAGTTTTAGAAAAAAATTGAGAAAATCACATGAAGAGTTTTATTGTATCTTGTTTTCAGTTTCCCTTACTGTTAACTTCTTACATTAGTATGGTACAGTTGCCACACTTAATGAGCAAACATTGCATATTCTTACTAACTAAATTTCATACTTTATTCAGATTTCCTTAGTTTTCTCCTCTTCTGCTCCACCCCCCCCCCCATTCCAGGATCCCATCCAGAATGCCATATTATATTAAGGTATAACATTTTGTCTCCTTAGGCTTCTCTTGGTTCTTATTGTTCTGCAGACCTTCTTTGTTTTTGATGATTCTCATAGTTTTGGTGAGTATTTTGTGGGGTGCCCCGCTCTCAGAATCCTAATGTTTTTCTCATGATGAGCAGGGTGGGTAAAAGGTGTTGGGAGGAGGACTGCAGAAGCAAGGGTCATTTCCATCACATCTTGTCAAGGTTACGTAATGTCAGTGTCTTTATCACAGATATTAACCTTGCTCATCAGCCAGAGTAGCTTTTGTCAGGTTTCTGAACTATAAAGTTAGTCTTGCCCCCACATGTTGTATTCTTTGAAAGGAAGTCCCAAACAGACCGTACTTAAGGAGTAGTGCGTTACTCTTCCCCTCTTTGAGGGCAGAGAATCTACATAAATTATCTGAAATTCTTATACAAGGGAGATTTGTCTCTTCTCTCCATTTATTAATTCAATCATTTATATCATATTGTGGTTTTAATGTGCATTTCCTTGGTCCCTAATGAATTAAGAAACCTTTATATGTTTATTGACCATTTGGATACCTTCTTTGTGAAATGCCTGTTTAATGCTTTTGCTTCATTTTTGAGTTGTCTGTATAATTGATTTGCAAAAGTTATGTATATGGTCTGGATAAGCCCTCCTCTTCCCCCCAGTTATATATAATGTCTTTTCCTCTGTCAGTGTTGTGTTTTGAAGCACAGCAGTTTTGAATTTTAATGTAGATCAATTCATGTTTTCATTATGGTCAGTGCTATCTGGGTCTTATATAAGAAATCTACACCTACCACCAAGGTTGATTCTCCTGTGTTTATTGTCTAGAAACTGTACTGTTTTGCTTTTCACATTTAGATCTGTAATCCACCTAGAATTGATTTTTGTGAATGATGTGAGATAGGAGTTGATTTTTTTTTTTTCTTCCTGTGTGAATATCCAGTTTACCCAGTAACTTTATGTAAAGTGCTGATGTGACCATTCTGGTTTTACTCCCAGTCTCAGAGAAAAAAACTTAAAACAATTCAAAATTAAATGTAATGTTTGCAGTAAGATTTTGGGCAGCTGTTCTGGATCAGATGAAGAAAGTCCCCTTCTACGCCTTGGGGGCTAGTAACCTAGGTTTTTTTCTTTTAAATTATGAGTTGATGTTTATCAGATGATTTTTCCTCATTTATTAAGTTGTTTTTTTAAATATTATATTTCTATTAAATTGGAAAATTTCATGGATAGATTTCCAAAATGTTAAACCAATCTTCCTTTTGAGATAAAACTACCTTTATGTTGATGTTTATACTCCTGTTGCATTTTGTATTTCAGCTGTTTCTTGCATGTGGGTCTTGCCCCCATCAGCTTGAGGACAGGCGTTTCCTTTGCATGGATTTGGGACACGCCCAGTGAATGCTTGTGGAGGTAAAGTGTCATTAATCTAGGTAGAGTCCTTCTACCTTGCTGCAGTCAGGGGGGCTTGACAGTTTGGATGGCGGGATTCTCCCAGTGGCTAATGAGCGTCTCAGGAATGCTAATGAAGGGCTTCCTTTGGTTGTCTCTGGTGAGTCAGCAAATGAGCTCTGCAGCTTGGAGAGCCAGAAGTTAATTAGCGACCCAGTATAGACAGACCCTAATGGAAATAGGGAATTTCAGTCTGTCAGAGCAGAGTGCTAAGAAGCTTTGAAGGTGAGGCCAGGATGGGGGACGTGAGATGAAAGGCAAACAGAAGCGAGAGCTAGGGTTTATAAATAAACGTCAGTGTGGAGGCTCTGTCGAGGAAGCCAGGAGAGGCCAGAACACGTGGCCTGCACGGGGAGACATGTGGGCCCCACATCTGGGTGTTGCTGACATCATGGTTGCTGTGGATTTGCATCTCTACCTCTTTGCAGCCGAGAAGACAGAAATGCAGGGGTGTGCCCAGCACGGAGAGCTCAAGTAGATCACCTGCAGGCGGGCGATGATGGATGAGAGGTTTTAGGGATTTTGCACTCCTTGTTCATTTTCTTTGAGATGGTGGAAAATTTAAAACCCCATCTGCTTACAAGTTGGCTACAGTAACCCAGTGGATAAATGATTTGCCAGGCAATACCATGGGTAATGTTCTCCGAATGAAGTCAGGTGGACTATAGATGTTCGGCCAAGAGGAGAGATCGGGGCCTTCCTGGTCGAGCTGCATGAGTGAGGCCCACCAGAAGCGCCGGGCTTGTGCATGCTGGGTGCGCTCACAACCCTGGAAAGGCATCTTCAACCAGAAAAAGTGTCACTCCCTTGGCTTAGGCAGGTACCTAATTAGGTTAGGAGAAATGCCAAGAAAAGACCTATTGAAAGCTAAACTGTTGCAAGGCACTGTGGGTAAAATATGCAAAATACCACCGAGACACAAGTAAGAAGGCCTATAGAACAGGTGCAGCATAGAACTATTAACCTGCCTGGGAGATTGTTTCCTCTTGAAATGGGTTTAATCTTCTCTTTCCCCCAATGTGGAAGTTCAGTCCCCTTTACCATTTAAGACCCAGAAACAGGTACTCCCCAGCCCTTCCCACTTGGACTTTACTAGTGGGCTGAAGCGGGAAGGGGGCTCCTTATTCTTCTGTATCCAGGTCGGGCGGCCCAGCCATTCTGTGTTCACTAGAAAACGCCGCAGAATGGAATACGGTCTATCAGAATACCGCCTGATTTAAGCACTGTCCTGGGAAGTTTGGCCCTTTGAATGCAATGCCCCTAATTTGCCTGCACTGATTTCTTACTGCGACCATATTAAGATGTCAGTGGTGTTCACTGGAGCTTCCACAGCCTGCAGGAGGCCCAGGATTGTGCCTTGGTTTTTGCAGAGAAGCTGGTTCTCCCGCACTTACTCTCTCTCGGTTCTAAGCCGTACTGGAACAGCCTCCTGGGAAGTGCAGCTCCCTCCCGGGCACACTGCTTATTACTAAGGGTTCCATTAGTCAGAAATCTTGCTACTGATAGGAGCAGGGTGGGGTGTGGTGGGAAGAGGGGTTGGGACCTTGTCGCTGCCCCTCACACCTCTGGCTATCTTCCTGGCTCTCCCTCACCTCTTTCTCTCAGGCTGTTCTCTGCGTTTTCGTTTAGAGATGTCTTGTCCCATGCAGAGAATTTCACCCCTTTCCTTAGCCCTCAGTCCCAGCTCTGTCCATGGCTTACTGGTCATATATATCTCAGGGGAGCTTCTCAGGGAAGTTGTCCTATAAAGCGGTCTCTCCTGAAGACATTTGGTTCCAGCTTCTTTTAAACACTTTGACGTGGGCAACAGTAACCCCATTTTACACTTGAGGAGACTGAGGCCTGGAAGGAATTAGTGAGTTGCCTGTTAACACCACAGGGCCAGTATCCTAAATGAGGTTGCTTGACCCCCAGTCCCAGGCTTTTCTGCTACCGCATGCTGCTTGTCAGAGCCCTTCTAAGGACTGCAGAACCCTTTACCCACATGAGCTCTCCTGCGGTCAGGTGGGGGGACGATGCCCTCTGTCAACCTTCAGACCACATGGTGCAGAAGGCTTTTGCCTACTTTACCTTACTACAGCCTGCGAGTGACTCCACACCTGTGAATAGCCCCAGGAAAGAGTAGACTCAAGTCTCAAACCCAGGCTTTCCACTTCCAGATTCGTTGCTCCTTAGCACTACCACGTGGTGGAAATTCGAAGTGGAGGGTGCGAGGTTTGTGACTTCCACGTGGCTTTTCAAGATCAGAGCAGAGTGGGGAGTGGGCTCAGCCACCAATGTGGGCTTATCCTGCACCTGCTTGCCCCCATAGCCCAGGCCAGTCCCCAGGTGGTGTCGCCTCCAGGGGCAGTGGTGGGCGCTGAACCTCCCTGGGAAGGCCGGAAGAACCCTGAGATGCCTGGGCTCTCACCTTTGTTTTCTTCCCTTCCCTTGGCTTTTTGTGGAGCTGAGCCTGTCATTAATCAGGCTCTGAAGCAAAGGGGATGAAAAACTGCCTTGGGAAGAACTCTTATTTATTTAAGAATTAGAAAAAAATAAAACAACAACCCTAATTCAGAAAAGACTGAAATGTGTTTCAGTGTACTGGATTTTCTCATGTGGTTGTGAACAAGGGGACCTAGTCCCTTACAATTAAACTTTAGGTATTTGACAAGTTTTTGTAATGAATCTTGTTCTGTGTGGAGCCCTGAGCAACAGCACCGTGAGACTTCCTTCATCCCTCGGTGCGTTTTGAGGGGCTTGTTAATGGCCCTCATGGCCCGAAGTCACTGTTCTACAAGGGCTGGGGAAGGGGTAGAGTCAGGGAGGTCCACATCCTCGATGTATAGTTCAAATAAGGCTTTTCTTCCGAACAAGGGAGTCCTGGCTTTCTCTCCCTAGGATTGACCCTGAGACCAGCCTCCTCACAGCACCCAAACCCTCTAGCACACTTCTTTCTGTTTTCTTTTTTAAATTAAGTTTGTATTTTAATTCCCGTGTAACATTAGTTTCAGGTGTACAATATACACATCTCCATACGTCTCCCCATCCGGCACAGGTACTTATGACTCTGACTGTGAATGTCAATCAGGCACTCAGCCTGTAACCAGTCCGGAGCAAAGGCAAACACGCCGTTCAGCCAGTAGAACAGGGCGGAGGACAGTGGGAAGCAGAGGATATTATTATTGTTCTCTGGGGCGGCTCCTCGAGGAGAAAGCCTGGCGATGTGCACAGGAAGCAGTCAGTGGAAGATATAATCCTGGCAGTATCAACACTGGGACGTATTGTTTGGTGCCGTCAGCTGAATTGCAGAATGAAATCCCAGTGGATGGGAGCCTCTCTTCCTATGAACTCATGCCCTCTCTCCTTCCTCGCACTGCAGTGTGCCCAACAGCTCTCTTTTCCCCAGGCACGTGGCCCTCTCTTGCTTAGGAAGCTGCAAGGGCTCCCTCCTGTCTGCTGAGCAGACTTGGCCTGCGAGTTTGTTCTGCCCCTGGACTCCTCCTCTCCTGCCCTTTCCACCTGCGGCCCGCATTGCCCTGCTGGCACCGGGCATTTCAGGTGATGGAAGCACCATGCTTCCCACACCCTCTGTCCCTCCTGTTGCCGTTCATGCTTTTCCTTTCTTTCCTTCTCCAGGGTTAGGATTTCTTTCCTAAATCTCATCTCTGCGTGTGCCCATTCTTCCCATGGTTCCAGAGCCCTGGTGTAGGAACACCTCCTTCTTTGATTCCGCTCCCCCAGCAAGATACCCCTCTCTCCTCTGGGTGGCCACAGGATTGTGTCTTGTTGATCATAAACCATCCCTCCCCCCCAGCTTTGCTAGTTGCTTGGTACGGTTTCTTTTTCGCCTGCCTTCCCTCATCTTTGAAAACAGGGCTAAGTGGGTCTTTATTTTGTGTAGTCTGGAGTCAGGCAGGATGCCTTGGGCAGAGCAGGCATCCAAAAAACGTGTGAATGAATGGATGGGAGGTTTCTTGAGGTGGAGGTCAGCGGTCTCCCGCCCAGGTTAGTGTTCACTGGTCGTATCTGTCCAGCCTTTCCTTCCTTCTCTGTTTTCGCTTTTGCTTTTCCCTCTTCTTTCTTTACCTTTCTTCTTTCTTCTTTTTCATTTCACTTGTCCCCAAGCCTTGGTCTCTAAATGGCTCTGCGGGGATACCCCCTCTCTCCAGGTGCTGATTCGTGCTCCAGGCATAGTTTGCCACGGTCCCAAACGACCTGAAAGAAGAGCAGCACACGGTAGGGGCTGTGATCTCAGCATGGTCTGGCAGCAGGGAAATAGGGCCCTTTCCCCATATGATGCTTATTTGCTTTGTAGATCATGATGTGAAAATATGCACTCATGGAGCATTCCCTTCTCTCCCCTGGGAAGCAACAAGTGCTCTTCCCTGACCAGTGTCTCTGTTTATCTCCAGTGGTTGGGAAGCGGGAAGGAAGCAGGTGAGCACAACCCAGAATAGTAGCGAAATCTTTTTTCTTGCTATGACTCCTCCGTCTGCAGTCAAGACTTCTGGACATAGGGTTTGGCTTTAAAAAGCAAGAAGTGAGCAAGGCTGTAAGGAAGGAGCCTCAGGTTGAACTGGACTCTGGCTCTGCTGTACCAGGGTGTGGAGGAGGATCTGCCATCATCTAAGGGGCTCAATTTCCTCTTCTGCACAGTAGGGGGAGGGGCTGGATGATCTCTGAGGTCTTTTCTAGACCAAATCATTCCAGAATGTCTGATTTGAGATTCCACATCCACCGGTAAAGACTGCTATGGCTCAGCCTGAGCCCAGGGCCAGGAGGGGGCAGTACCTGCCGCCATCAGAGCCCATGGCCTTAGCCACCACAGGGTCTGGGCTGTCCCTGCCATGGGGGTTGGGCTGGATATCACACTGCACTACCGTTTGGACCTTTGAGTTATGTCCCACTGCAGGTGCAGGTTTGTGATCGGCTGGGTCATGACTGCCAGCAGGACTGCTGAGCCCCGGGTACAGGAAGCACTTACTGTTCCCCCTCTGCCTGCAGCTGACTTCACCTGGCATGACACACACAGACCAGGGCACACTCATCCCCAACGAGGCCCCAGTGAGCAGCTCATATCCGGGTAGCTTGCTGGAGCTCTGGTGCTGGAGCTCCATGACGCAGGCTCGGGTCTCCCCCCGGGCTGGTTAGAGTGGCATCTGTGAGTAAGCGCCTGTGCTCGCCCACTCTGGTGTGCGCTGTTGTCTCCCAGGGACCCCTGTGCTGTGCCTGACAGCTGCATTTGCTCACGGCAAGAAAGGGAAATGCCTGGCATAACAGATCCGAACACCAGAAGGTGATTAGGGGGCTGTCCCTCTTATGGAGAGCTTTTACTAAATGGGGATGGCCACAGACACTTGAAATGGATCGAGTGTTTGAATTGCAAGGAACCTGCAAGATGATGTAGTTCAGTGATCCAGAAACCCTGCAGGGCATCAGCAGGAAGCTCGTGAAAACATATATTCCTTTTTTACCCCCAGGCCTCCACTGCCCCCACTTTTTTTTTTTTTTTTTTTTTTTTTTTTTTTTTTTTTTTTAGAACACATGTTCTCGGGCCCAGCTCCAGCTTTACTGAATAATAAGACTCTGGTGCTGGAACCTGGGAATCTTGATTTGCAGCCAGCTCTAAAGGCATGTGTAATGCAGCTGGTCTGCAGAAAGGCATTTAGGAGCCCCCCGCCATCCAGTCTGTAGCAGTGCATGTGGGGAGCTTACTAGCAGTGCAGACTGCTGGGGTAAGGCCTCTGGAGTAGGGTTTAACAAGCTCTCTGCGTGGATAGATGACCGACTCATCCTGGTTTGCCTGGGACTGTCCTGGTTTTAGTCCTGAAACTCCACTGTCCCAGGGCCTCCCTCAGTCCTGGAAACCCCAGGATGAATTGGTCCCTTTTCGAGGCAATTTAATGCATACTGAATTTTGAGAGGCACTGGAAACCGTTCATTCCGCAGTTGAGGAGAAGGGGACTGGAATGGAAGCAGTCTGCCCATGGACATGTAGAGAGAGTAAGAGGCTTCCCGCCTTGCATCCTTGCTATTCTTGGAAACATATGTTGTAAGTAGCTGCCTTGCTGTTTTCTACTCCCTACTAGAAGCCAGCCCCAGAGGAGCTCATTATGGAGTGGCTGTTTGGGGTGAATAATCTGTATTTTGTGGTCTTACATGACTGATGTATACAACAATGACAGGTACAGGTGTCATCAGACTCCCATGAAATCTTTCAGGGCTTCTCTTGGCCCAGGTAGGGGAAGCAATTTACAATTTAATGCATTTCCATTTGGTCATAGTCCCTGAGATAGCATTACCGAGACAGGGAACCCCTGAGAAGGGATTACAACCCTGGGGCTGTGGTTCAATGGAGTCAGGACCCTGGGCTGCGCTCCTACATCCAGGGTCCCTGCTGAGGTCCTGGGACATATCCTGGCATGGTTCCCTTTGTTGCTAGGAAGCTGCCAAGACTTGCCAGGCTGTGCCTGATTATCAACGCCAGTTTTGGTTTATTTGTTCCAGGTGCCCATCACATGACCAGTTATGTAGGAGTGGAGTTCCAGGCTAGAAGGTTCTTGTAAGACAGTGGTTCTCATACTGGAGTCTGCGGCAGACTCACCCAGAGGGCTTGTTGAAGCTCAGATGTCTGGCCCATGCCTCAGAGCAACCATAGATGGGTACATTATGAATACTTGAGTGACTTTGTCATGTGACACTCATTATTGGTGTCCACAGGCTGGGCTAACTGTATAAAGCCAGGCACTAGACAATTTCTAAGGGTTCTCCTAGCAACAGGGATTTTACTTATAAACAAATAGATATGGCCTGATAGAGGATGTACTTTCATCATCACTGTTCCCTCTTCTCCTAAGTGTGCCTATATGTAGGTTAGTACTTAAAATCCCACAAATGGAGAATAATTGTTTTGATGTAAAGGTTTAGTTTAATATATAAATATCTATGGGTACAGTAGGGAAAAAACCCAATTCAGACATTTATTCAGAATCTCTTTTGTTCCAGTTATCATAAGAGCAGAAATATTAAGCCTTACCAGTCATTCATACTTGAAACCTCTTAATCTTATTGTCTGTGGTACAAGAGTCTCCTGATTTCCTTCTTACCTCCCTGACCCCTGCCACCAGCTCCTCCTCCACCTGACTTCTTACTATTGGTGTTCTCAGGGGTTGGTCTTGGGCTTTGTCTCCCTGGGGGTGTAATCTGTCCCCTTAGCTTAAAACCCCATCAGTACGCTGGTGACTCTCAGATTATACCTTTAGAGTGAACTCCTCCAAACTCCAGCTGCTTTCCAGACAGTTTCACTTGGGTGTCTGCAGATACCATACATGAAACATGTTTCAATCCATATCACATAGGAAACCCGTCCATTTTTCTGTCTGTATGGCCCCTCCCCTAGTATTGTCTACCATTTATCTTTTTGTCAGTGCTGTGGTCTCCTCCTACTTTATCCCATAGTGGTTAGATGAGGGTCCTGAAATGGAAAGCAGACAATCTCTGCCATACTGAAAACCCCATAGAGGCTCTCCAGCCACATTCCTCAGCGTGGCCCACAAGGCTATCTGGGACCCACCTCTGCCTGTCTCCATAGCCTCGTCCTGCACTGTGTCTTCCTGCAGCCCACGTGTTCTGGCCACCTGCTTTCTCTTGGTTTCTGGAACATAGAAAACCTTGTCAGACCTTTGTATGTACTGTCCCCTCAGCTGGGAATGTGTGTTCTTTCCCTTTGCTGAGGAGGCTGGTTTCTTTTCATACTTCAGGTTTCAGTTTAAACATGACGCCTTAAAACGTCCTTCTCTGGCCGTTCCATTCTGAGTAGATGTTTTATGACTTACTGTTTTCCATTCAGCACCCTGTTGACCTTTGTCTTTGACCTTACAGTCTGTACTTATTTTCTGCTTCCAGGCTGATGACTTGTGTCTCGTCTCACTCCCACACTGGGCTGTGGGCTCTCTAAGGGCACGGTGTGGCTGACGGGGGGAGACTGCACTGCCTGCCGTGCAGAGCAGGCCCTTAAAAAAGTGAGGGAATGTAGTAGTTCCCATGTGGGTAGTGAAATAACTCTGCTCAGGGCTATCAACCAGGGGTCAGAAGGAAGGAGAGGAACAGAGGGAGAGAAAGAAGGTTTCAGACACAGGGAGCCGTGGGCATTGGCAAGAAAGGATGCAGGGCTCCCCTTCAGTTTTAGACCGGATTGCCTGGAGCATCAGGTCCAGGCTAGTCGGGAGCCTGCCCGCAGCATTTCAGACCTACTTCTTATGTTCTTACTCTCTCCTGAGCATCTCAGTGGCCTCTCATGGAGTCCTGCACGGGGCTGGCAGTAATTAGGTCCATACTCAGATCTGTGCCTTTTGGCATGTATCTGGGGGAAGGAAGCGCTTCCTTGTGATAGAGATACGCTTAGGTGAAGTAGGCAGCCACTGAGAAGTTCCCATCTCTCCTCCACCAGCCGGCCTCCCTTGTGCCTGGAATACTCACCCAAGGAAAAGCACCCTGGCCCAACAGCTGGAAAGGGCCCGAGGTGTGTTAGATACTGTTGTGGATTTGAGGACCAGCAGGGGACAGAAGGTTCTGAGGGTGTGGAGGTAAGAGAAGACGGTGGATACCAGAGTGCCATCTTAGAGAATGAGGTGTTAGCTTCTCAGCTAGGCTTGCACCTGGGTATAAGCAACACAAGGTGGTCTTGGCGCCTTATCATTTATTTATTCATATCTTCATGTATTCATTCATCAAACATTTATTGAGCCCTTGAGATTGGGCTTCTCTAAGGATTATGGAGAAAAACATGAATGGGATACTGTCCCTGCTTTCCAGAGTCCCAAAGATCATTACAGATCATTATGATGAGAACAAGAATAGCTCTATGCGCAAGTCCCTGTGGGAGCACAGAAGAGGAGTTCTAGCCCAGTCTGTGTGATCAGAGGAAGCTTCTGGAAGGAGTTAACATCTAACACTGAAACTAAAACTTCAAGTGGAAGTGAAGAGTTGTGGAAGGAGCTGCAGAAACTGATGTGTTCTCTCTCTGAACCCTGGCTGAGCCCTGCTGCAAGCCAGGCACTCTGCTCATTGTTTGTCTTTTTCTTTTAGAGGCGGCCTAGGAAATTACAGTCTTATGGAAGGGGTGAAGCTTGAGGGTAGGCAGGGAACTGGGGGAGAAGCATACGTAGTAATTGGAAGCCTGCATGCTGATCAAGACAGCCTTGGAAATCGGCTGTAAATTTAGGCTTTCACTACTCACTGTGTGACCACAAGCCAAGTGACCCAAACTCCCTTCCCTTCGTTTTTCTCATCTGCACGGTGGGGGCAGTGGTAGCACCTACCGTTGAGGGGGATATGGTGACAAATTTACGTGAGTGCATTTAGCATGCAGCCAGCACGTAGTAAACACAGCAAATGACAGCTGTTACCACAATCGTCATTAGCGCTGTAGCAGATTGTACACATTTCTCCTCCTTCCCTATTAGAGGATTCAGCATCCCTCCCCATTTCCATGTGACTTATGGTGTCTCCCTGAGGCAGGAGTATACATCCCTTGTCCAGCGATGGCAGACTTGGCCATGTGACATGCTTTGATCAACAGAGTGTGAGAGGAGGGGCGCCTGGGTGGCTCAGTCAAACATCTGACTCTTGATTGCGGCTCCGTTGTGGTCTTGGGACTGCGAGATCGAGCCCAGTGTCGGGCTCCTTGCTGGGCATGGAGCCTGCTTAGGATTCCCCCTCTCCCTCCCTCTGCCTCTCCCTGCCTGTAAAAAAACCCAGAATGGGAGAGGATGTGATCTGTACCAAGTGTGAGTAGAAGTTGTTGCTGGTTGTAAGCCGAGATTTTATGACTCTCTGTTACTGGGGGAAAGCCGACCAGTAACACCATTGTCCTCACACAGGAGCATGGGGTAGGGAGGGCTCTTCAGAGGAAAGCATTTCCAGACTGAGCCCTGAAGGTGGTCTAAGTCCTATTTAGACACAGGGATGTGAGTGGGGAGTATTCCAGGTGAGGAGAAAAAACCTGTAAAAACTCCTGATTTTATGAGAAGGAATGGAAAAGAAGTTCAGAATGGCCGTGGAACAAGGAGGGGAGAGTGTTGATAGGTGACGCTGGAGAGAGAGTGCGGGGGACTCGTAAGCCACGGTAGGAAATTTGCTCTTTATCCTTTATTTATGCTTTTATTATGCTCTTTATCCTTTATTCTGCACTGCTGGTGGGAGTAAAAATCAATACAACCACATTAGCAGCCAACAGACAGTATCTGCTCAACTAAAACACACCTACTAACCCTTCTTACTCCAGTATGGGTCTTAGTGGAAAACCATTCCATGATTTTTTTTTTTCTTTTTAGAATGATCCCCTGGGCTGCTTGCCCAGACTAGCTCTGAGGGGTCAGGAGACCACAGGGCAGTCTGGCAGCCATCTGGGTGAAGGATGATGGGGCTGGTGGCACAGGGAAGTAGACAAGTGTGACATGTGATGGAGAGATGAGGTGACTACCTGTGTGTGAGCTGAGGAGAAGGGGTCAGTGACGAGGCCTCCCACGTGGGAATTAGATGGGTGATGTGCATGTGGGGAGCCCAGGAGAGGAGGAGGGTGAAGGAGGCGGAGGAGGAGTCTCCTGTGGCCACTTGGGGTTGCGGGTATTTCGGAAACACCGTGACGTTTTTCCTCACAACGACCATGTGTCCAGCTAAAAGCTACATTGTCCAGCTTCCCTTGTGGCTAAGGAATGGGACAGCATTAAGAGGAAGTGACGCCAATAATGCAAAAATAAATACCATGCCTGAATTCCCCAGCGGACTGCCGTTTGTCTCTCATTTGTCCGATGTGGTTTTAACTGTGGTTTGCATTCCCCATAAACATTTCCCATGTGTGCATATTTTATGAGCATGGGTATTTCATACAAATGATACATTATTTGTATTTTTCTGTCATTTCCTTCTTAAAAACTCAACTGCACATCTTAGAAGCAGTCTGTGTCATTGCATACAGACCCAGAGCATCACTTGTAACTGCGGCGCGTTGCTGCGGCGTGCACGTGTGACTGGTGGGTTATCTGACTGCTCTCCCGCTGGCAGGCGTGGATGGAGTTAGGTTCACTTGTTCTCAGGTTTTTGCACCTAGACAAGGCCATGAGGGACATCTTTGTGTTTGCTTCTTTTTTGGTGTTTCATAAGTGTTTCTTACAAAAACAAGTCTCATAAATAATGTCTAAGACCCATAATGGAGTAAAAAGGGTTAGTAGGTGTGTTTTAGTTGAGCAGATACTATCTGTTGGCCGCTAATGTGGTTGTATTGATTTTTACTCCCACCAGCAGTGCAGAAGAGTACCTGTTTCTTACACCTGATATTCTAATACTTAACATTTGGATTATCTGATGAATGAAAAATAGCATCACTTAAATTTATGTGTACCTACCTATTAGCAAGATGGAGCATTTCTCTTTATTACTCATTTGTAAATCTTCTAAAACTATTCATATTCCAGACTGTTTTCTCTTAGTTTGTCCTTATTGATTTCTAGAAGTTCTTTGTATATTCCAGATACTACTCCTGTGTTATTATTTGCAAATATTTTATCTCCATTTCCTGTAATTATTTAAAGATTTTATTTATTTTATTTGACAGACAGAGATCACAAGTATGCAGACAAGCAGGCAGAGAGAGAGAAGGAAGCAGGATCCCTGCAGAGCGGAGAGCCCCATGTGGGGCTCGATCCCAGGACCCTGGGATCATGACCTGAGCTGAAGGCAGAGGCTTTAACCCACTGAGCCACCCAGGCACCCCCATTTCTTGTAATTATTTAACATTACATTTTAATATGTAGCATTTAGAAAAGTCAGATTCACCTATAGGATTTTTACTTTTTTTTTTTAATAAAGATTTTTATTTATTTATTTGACAGAGATCACAAGTGGGCAGAGAGGCAGGCAGACAGAGAGGGGGAAGCAGGCTCCCTGCCAAGAAGAGAGCCCGATGTGGGACTCGATCCCAGGACCCTGAGACCATGACTGAGCCAAAGGCAGAGGCTTTAACTCACTGAGCCACTCAGGTGCCCTGATTCTTACTTTTAACATCTTTACCTCCAAGGATAATAAATATTATACTTCCTTCTACTTCTTTTTATAGCTTTCTATTTTACTTTTAGGCATTTATTCCACTTGAAAGTTATTTTTATTACAGTATGACATAACTATCTAACCGTCTTCCTCCCTAAATAGAGAGCCTGTTGCTCGAACACCATTTTTTTGGAGTAATCCATCATTTCTCTTCTTATTTGAAATGCTGCCTCTACTATTTATTAGATTCCCATATAAATTCCTCTTCTCCCAACTCCTTCCTTCTGAATTTTGGGTTCTTAGTTCTCTTTCTTTTTCTATCTTCTGGATTCTGCGGATTGCTGTCTGTCTTTGCTTCTTGGGTCTTTGGGTGGTAATGACCCCATTGTCACTTGCTCTCTGGCATATGGATGGCACTTTTCCTTGTGAATTCCCTAGACCCAGACACTACCTATATCATGTGTAAAAATAGCTCCTTTTATTAAAACCTTTTGAAATCATCCTAATCTGAATGTTGTGTTTGTTTCCTGCTGGGTCCCTGAAAGATGCAGTCACATTGAAATTCTAATTGGGATTGAATTGAATAAATAGACTGTTTTGGGGGAAGAATGAAATACAATATTAAATCTCTCATCCATAAACATGGTTAGCCTTTAAAGAAGACTTTTTTAGAAAGACAAAGTTTTATGATTTTTTTGTAAAAGGTTTTGCATATTTTGTTTGTCTTATTAATGGGTAGCTTTTGTTTTTCTCATGACAGAGGATCTCTTTTCTAAAGTATTTTTAATTGATAAATGCTAGTTTATAGAAAAACCATTGATTCTTAAAAATTTATTTATTTGGCAGTCAGAGATCAGAAGTAGGCAGAAAGGCAGGCAGAGGTTGGCGGGGGGGGGGGGGGGGGGGGAAGCAGGCTCCCTGCTAAGCAGAGAGCCCTATGCAGGGCTCAATTCCAGGACCCTGAGATCATGACCTGAGCTGAAGGCAGAGGCTTAACCCACTGAGCCACCCAGGCAACCTGAAAAATCATTGATTTTTATGTAGTGGTTTTGCATCTGGTTACCTTGCTGAACTCTCTAATGAGTTCCAGGTGCTTTTTACTTGATTTACTTCAGTTTTCTAGATATATAACCTCGTCTGTGAGTAATAACAGTTTTATTTCCTTTCCATTTTTTCAATAACTTCTATTTCTTTCTTGTAGGTTTTCTTTTCTGGCACTTTGTTGAATAGTATCAATGATGATGAACATTCTTGTCTTGCATGATATTGATAGGTATCTCCAGCAAGTTAAGGGCTTAAATGTCTGTTTCTCATTTGCTGAAAGTCTTAAGAATCATAAATAGATGTTGAATTGTATCAAATGTCTTTTCAGCAGTTTTAGAAACAATCATATTCTTTAATTTTAATTTTTATTGAAATTATGCATGTACATGTGTTAAAAAGGAAGATAGTCTGAAAGGCATCTAATAGGAAATACCTTTTTAAAAGCTTCATAAAAGCTTATCCTTTTTACTTTCTGCTTCCCTGAGTCATTTCAGTTTTCTCTTCTGGTTATTTACATCCTTTTTTTTTTTTTTTTTAAGATGCTATTTGTTTATTTGACAGAGAGAGATACAGTGAAAGAGGGAACACAAACAAGGGGAGTGGAAGAGGGAGAAGCAGGCTCCCCGTTGAGCAGGGAGCCCAGTGCAGGGCTCGATCCCAGGACCCTGGGACCATGACCTGAACCCAGATTCCCCTTTACCTCCAGTTTTTAATCACATGGTTATGCTGCTACATTTTTTCTTTTTTTTTTTATGTTTTATTCTTGAAAAATTTCCTCCACTGATTGGAAGGATGTTATGCACTTTATTTCAAATTTTCTAGGTCTTTCATTCATTCTGACATGATACATAAATGCATATTTTTCTAGTGAATTATAGAGTTAATTAGTATTTAGATTCTTTCTCTGAATATGACTAAAAAGCATTTCTTTATTTGTGGCCCCCTTATCTAAACCCCATGTTGCTATTGACTAGAATTTAATATTTTTATTAAAAACTTTTTTCTTTTGCAGTCAGTACTTAGACTTAATGATAATCTTTTCTGTTTTTTCCCCTCTGTATCTTATTTATAAACATATTTAAAATGGTTTTTATTGGTTATTGAGTATATATAAAAGGCTGTCTATAAAATATGTGTGGGATAGAAATAAAAATAGTGAGCACATAAGTACCCCAAAACCAGTGTGTGAAAAGGAAAGCACACACAGCTGCTAACATCCTGCTTTCTTTGTTCCAATCCTAGGTCTACTATTTATTAATTGTATGACAGTGAGGAAATTGTTCAATTTCCTCAGTTTAAACTCAATTGTACCTCAGTTTCCTTGTCTGTAACACAAGCATAACACCTACCTCATAGGGGTATTGTAATGAGTTAAAAATCTGCTAATGTTTAGAACAGTACCTGATATATTATAAATGCTATATAAATATTATCTATTATTGTTGGAAAAATATACCATACTTCATTTATATATTTAATGATTTATGGACTTTTTTTTTTTTTTTACTATCTCAAACAGTGCTCTGCATGCATATACTAAATCATGGAGTACGAACATTTTGAACTATATGATACCAAATTGTTTTTCATGGTGGTTGTAATGATTTACACCCCAGCGAGCACTGTGAAAGCATTATGTTTGCTCCACATCTTCATTAGATGTGGAATTAAGAGCTTTTTAAATACTTTTCAACAGGGTGACTCTGAAAAGTTATCCTGTTATGATTTACTTTGTACCTTTCTGTTTACCAGTGCAGTTAGCCATTGCAATCTTCTTTCTTTCTTTTTTTTTTAAAGATTTTATTTATTTATTTGAGAGAGATGGAAAATGGGATAGAGAGGGCATGAGAGGGGAGAGGTCAGAGGGAGAGGGGCTCCCTGCCAAGCAAAGAGCCTGCTGTGGGACTTGATCCTGGGACTCCAGCCAGGATCATGACCTGAGCTGAAGGCAGTTGCTTAACCAATTGAGCCACCCAGGTGCCCACAATCTGCTTTCTTTGATGTAGTGTCTATTCAGTAGTTTCCCCATTTTTCTACTCTATTCTTATCTCTTATTGCTGTTTGAAGATAATATGGCCTCTTACTCTTTTGTTCAATATATATGTGTTATAAATTTCAGGATTATCTTTCCACTTCCTTTATAGTGTGTTTTGATGATCAAAAGTTATTCAGTTTTATATAGTTGATTTATAAATTTTGTCTTTTATGATTTTGCTTTTTGTGTTATTTTCAAGAATTCTTTCCTCACCCTGAGAACATACCAAAAAACCTCCTGTAATGGCTTTGAAAACTTTGCTTTTCACTATTATGCCTTTAACCCATCTAGAATTTAATTCCTTTGTGGTGGGAGTTTTGAGTTTCAATTTCACTTTTTCCCATATAAATGATATTATTTCAGTAATATTTATTGAGACATTCAACCCTTCTCTACTGATACACAGTGTTATAAATAAGTTATCATATTGAGTTTGAGATTCTTTGTCTTTTGCTGTAATATTTTAGTTCATTTGCGTTTATTGTAAGCACCAGTTTATCTGAATCTGTTTCTACAATCTCAGTTACTGGTATCATATTATTTGCCTTGCCCTTGTTATTTTTTTCTCTTTTTGCATTTTTTTTCAAAGATTTTATTTATTTATTAGAGAGAGAGGGAGCGCAAGCGAGCCCAGGCAGAGGCAGAGGGAGAAGCAGGCTCCCTGCCGAGCAAGGAGCCCGATGTGGGACTCGATCCCAGGATGCTGGGATCATGACCTGAGCCAAAGGCAGCTGCTTAACCAACTCAGCCACCCAGGCGTCCCTCTTTTTGCATTCTTTTTGGTTGAATGTAGTGGCTCATTCCACCTTTTTCTCTTTCTATTTTTAGTCGTTTCCCTAGAAATGCTAACACATGCTTAACTTAGCCAATCTAAAGCGTATCAAGATCTTTAATCTCACTTAGAACAGTAATAGGAGGACTTTAGAACAGTTTAACTTTGCTCACCTCCTCTCCTCTAACTTGTTTTGTTATGAATTTGTTATTCTTGTTTATTTTTAATACCACAGTGTTAATATTGCATCATATACACCATATATATTTTTAGATTTTTCGGCATACTTATCATATCTGTGCTCTTTGTTCCTTCTTATGTTCAGATTACTTTCCTTCATCTGAAGTATATCCTTTTGAATATTACTTACTGATGGCGCCTTGTGTCAAACTCTCTTATTTGTCTTAAAATGTCTGGTTTCCCTGTTTTTTGAAAGATGTTTTTTGAAGTTACTTTCCAAATTAACAGATTTATTTTTAGCCTGATGAAGATATTATTTCACTACTTTCAGGTTTACATTATTGCTCTTTGGAAGTCAGCTGTCAGACTAATTGTCATCCCTTTTCCCTCAGTCTGTTTGTCTCTGGTGGCTTTTAGGATCTTTTTATCTTTGGGAGTTTCCATTTTATTGTGATATATTTACTGGTCAAAGCAAGTAACAGAGCCAACTCAGATTCAGTGGGTTGGGAAAAACCTCTACTCTTGATGGGAAAAGTATAAAGTATTATACCTGTATATATATGTACCTTAAGTTTTTATTTAATTTCCTGTTAGTTAACATCCAGTGTAATACTAGTTTCAGGTATACAATATAGTGATTCAACACTTCTCTACATTACCTAGTGCTCATCACAACAAGGTCCTCCTTTTTTTTTTTTTTTAAAGATTTTATTTATTTATTTATTTGACAGAGATCCCAAGTAGGCAGAGAAGCAGGTAGAGAGAGGAGGAAGCAGGCTCCCAGTTGAGAAGAGAGCCCGATGCGGGGCTCGATCCCAGGACCTGAGCCGAAGGCAGAGGCTTTAACCCACTGAGCCACCCAGGTGCCCCAACAAGGGCCCTCCTTAATCCCCATCACATATTTCAGTCATCCCCCACCAACCCCGTAACCATTAGTTTGTTCTCTATAGTTTAAGAATCATTTTTTTTTTTTTTGCCTATCTTTTTTTTCCCCCTTTGCTCATTTGTTTTGTTTCTTAAATTCCACATGTAAGTGAAATTGCATGGTATTTGTCTTTCTCTGATGGTCTTATTTTGCTTAGCATAACACTTTCTACCTTCATCCATGTCATTGCAAATGGCAAGATTTCGATCTTAAGGCTGAGTAATATTCCATTGTATATATATACCACATCTTCTTTATCCATTCATCAGTGATACAGATGGCGAACAGACCCATAAAAAGATGCTCAACATCACTGATCATCAGGAAAACATAAATGAAAACTACTTCACACCTGTCAGGAATGGCTAAAGTCAACACCACAAGAAACAACAGGTGTTGGTGAGGATGTGGAGAAAGGGGAACACTCTTGCACTGTAAGTGGGAATGCAAACTGGTACATCCATTCTGGAAAACAGTATTGAGGTTCCTCAAAAAGTTAAAAATAGAACTATTATGTAATCTAGCAGTTGTACTACTAGGTATTTACCCAAAGGATACAAAAATACTAATTAAAGGGATACATGCACTCTGATGTTTATAGCAGCATAATCTATAAGAGCCAAATTATGGAAACAGTCCTAGTGTCCATTGACTAATACCTTTCTTTTTAATGAGTGAACATTTTGCTAGTCTACAAATGTACTTATATACTTCCGAAAAATATTATTACATAAATGTAGAAAGGTATATTCTATTTAAAGACAATATTTGGTGTGCAGATGGATTTTCAGAAAATTACCCACAGGTTACGAACCATGGATGTGGGATACGCTCAAATGTGACTTTCAAAAATAACCATGACAATAATAACCATCTATTGAGTGCTTATTCTGTATTAGGCACTATTCTGAGTGATTTTTTTTAAAAAACTTTTTATTTTGATAGAATTTTAGATGTACAGAAAAGTTGCAAAAGTAGTAACATACAATTTTAATATACCCTTTTTCCTGCTTTCACTAAATGATATTATAGTTCTTAAAATCAGGAAATTGACACTAATGTGACTATTAACTAATCTGAAGCCCTTATTTGAATTTCATCAGTTTTCCCACCAATGTCCCTTTTCTGGTCCAGGATCTAATTATAGGAATTGCAGGGTTTCACATTGAATTGGCAAATCTCCCTGACTCCTTCAACCTGACAATTCCTTGGATTTTCTTTGCCTTTCATGACCTTGACACTTTGGAAGAAGCCAGGCCAATTATTTTGTAAATAATCTTTCAATTTATGTTTGTCTTATGTTTTCTCTTGAATAGATGAAGTTAAACATCTTTGTCAAGAATACATAGAAGTGGGGCATCTGGGTGGCTCAGTTGGTTAAGCAGCTGATTTCAACTCAGGTCATGACCTCAGGGTTCTAGGATCCAGGCCCTAGTTGGGCTCCCTGATCAGCAGTGAGTCTGCTTCTCCCTCTTTCCCTCTCCCTCTGCTTCTCCTCCTGCTCATGCTCTCTCCCTCCCTTCCTCTCTCTCTCTCTCTCTCTCAAATAAATAAGTAAAATCTTAAAGAAAAAGAATACCACAGAAGTCATGTTTTGCCCTTCTTAGTGCATATCTAGGGGACATAGTGTTGATTTGTTTTGTTACCGGTAATATTAACTTTGACCACAGGATTAAGGATTGTGCCTTCCAGTTTTTTCCCATATAAAAATCACTATAGTGTTGGAGAGGATGTGGAGAAAGGGGAATCCTCTTACACTGTTGGTGGGAATGCAAGCTGGTGCAGCCACTTTGGAAAACAGTGTGGAGATTCCTTAAGGAATTAAAAATAGAGCTTCCCTATGACCCTGCAATTGCACTACTGGGTATTTACCCCAAAGATATAGATGTAGTGAAAACAAGTGCCATCTGTACTCCAATGTTCATAGCAGCAATGGCCACAATCACTAAACTGTAGAAAGAGCCAAGATGCCCTTCAACAGATGAATGGATAAAGAAGTTATGGTCCATATATGCAATGGGATATTATACCTCCATCAGAAAGGATGAACAGCCAACTTTTGTATCAACATTGACGGGATTGGAGAAGATTATGCTGAGTGAAGTAAGTCAGGCAGAGAGTCTATCATATGGTTTCACTTATTTGTGGAGCGCAAGGAATAACACGGATGACATGGGGAGATGGAGAGGAGAAGGGAGTTGGGGGAAATCGGAGGGGGAGATGAGCCATGAGAGACTATGGACTCTGAGAAACAATTTGAGGGTTTTGGAGAGGTGGGGGGGTGGGAGGTTGGGTGAGCCTGGTGGTGGGTATTAAGGAGGGCACGTATTGCATGGAGCACTGGGTGTGGTGCATAAACAATGAATCTTGGAACACTGAACAAATAAAATTTAAAAAAAAATCACTATAATTTTACCATTGTAATTGGTAAGAATTAACTTTTTAATTTGTGACTAATAACAGTTTCATGGGGAGATATCCTCCTATTTCTGATCATACCTTTTAATCTACAATACTCATTTCATTTCATATTTTCTGCTTATCTGTCTGTTATGAATTTTGGAAAATTACTACAGATTAACTTTCCAGTTCTCTACTTTTCTCTCTAGTAATGTTTACTCTGTTGCTAAATACATCAGTTATATTTTTAATTTTAAAGTCTGTAATTGGTTCTTCAAAGAAATTACCTTTTAAAAAGTCTTATTTTCACTGATAAAAGTTTATACTCACTTTTCAGAGGATTTCAATGCCACCTTGAGAAATCCTTTAGAATTTTGTCTTTTTACTATTTTCCCCATGTGGAAGTTCTTTGCTTTGTTGGAGAGTTCCCTCTTATGATCACTTGCATCTGACATTTATGTAGTTCTTAGTTCTGCATTGATTTTCAGTGACAGTATCCTCCCTAGTGACCCTGCTGATTTCTTTCCAGGTGGTTGAGTATCTTCTCGGCCAGTATCATTAGTTGTTTCTTGGCATGGCCGATGAGACGAGTTCCTGTATGTCCTGGCACGGCAACCCAGCAGTTTGCCATCTATAGGCCTCACTTTTTCTTCCCATGGAGTGTCAGGAGGTCCTGTGGAATCTTACCTTATGTAACAAGCCTTCTGATCTACTTTTTTTTTTTTTTTCCCCAGTATGCCTCACAACTATGGATACACCAAAATTTTCTCTATTTATATGTGTTTATGAAAGTGAAGTTTTAGAAGTTTGGAGTAGCAGGATAGGAAAGTTAACATTGATACGACTCTTATGCCATGCACTGTTGTAGGTGCTTAATGTATATAAACCTATTTACTCCTTATAGCATTACTGTCAGGTAGGCACCATTGCTTAGCCCCATTTTTTAGATCAGGAGAATAAGGTGCAGAGATATCAAGTGGCTTCGCTAAGATCACAGAACCAGAATCCTGCTGCATCATGGTCTTTTAAATCAGTTCTAAAACTTCCCCTGGCCCTCGCCTTCTTTTTTTTTTTTTTTTTAAAGATTTTATTTATTTATTTGACAGAGAGAGATCACAAGTAGGCAGAGAGGCAGGCAGAGAGAGAGAAGGAAGCAGGCTCCCTGCTGAGCAGAGAGCCCGATGCGGGACTCGATCCCAGGACCCTGGGATCATGACCTGAGCCGAAGGCAGTGGCTCAACCCACTGAGCCACCCAGGCGCCCCTGGCCCTCGCCTTCTTACCAGCCGGTGGGCCCAGCTTCTGCCCCTCAGATTCTCCAGGGCAACAGCACACCATTCAAATTAAAGCCTGGAACCAGAGAGGCTGGGGATACAAGAGTGGCCATTAGTTGGCTAATACAACCCCTGTGACCCTCTGGGCACAATGACAGTGCCTGACAATGACAATGATGGATTGAACTTCGGGCCTCATTCTTCCGTCTTCTGTTTCCCTGTGTCAACCACTCTTCCCCCAGGACTGTTCTGTTGAAGTAAGATTATTGTAGGAACCAGTTCCCTGTGAGGTTTTAGGCAAGTAATGTCTTCTCTGAGCCTGCCTTTCCCCCCTGTAAATAAGTAGAGGGCTGAGGGGAGCTGGAAGAGGGAATCTAGATTTTTTTTTTTTTTTCTTTTCTAGCTCCGTGGATTCTCTGGACCTGTAATCCACACATGATCATGTTTTCTTTATTTTCTTTCTTTGTATTTTGACTTGTTTGTATCCCTTTTATTTACATTTTTTTTTTCATTTAAGTCAGTCTGAAACACTTAATACATCTGGTTAAAAAATTGAATAATACACCAGTGCTCAAAATGAAAAACAGCATCCTCCTTTCCTCTTCTCCTCCCCAGTAGGACTCCCCGAAGACAGCTGCTCATGGCTCTCTCTGGTCTAGTTCTCCTGGAGGTTATTTCCATGCCTCTAAACAATGTGTGTATTGCCAGGACTTGATTTATGAGCTCCAGACCCCATCCGTTGGGCCCTGCTTTGAAGGATGAGGAGATCGCTCGCTCACTGTGGTGTAGGGGTGCGAACACTTGCCCCAGCTCTGGGATCTCAGCTAAATCCCAGAGGCTGTGCCCCTGCAAGGTGGGCTGTCACCCCTGGAGGGCTGCTCTGGCACTGGGAGGGTCTTATCCGGGTGTATTGGGCTGACGATGGTAGCACGGGGAGGCACTGGAGCCAGCTCGTGGCTGTCCTCTGATGATGGGCTTTCTACTCTGGAAACAGTGGCTTGGTTTTTAAAGAGGTTAATCAAGAGGGAGTGCAGAGATTGTCCCCGATCAGCACACAGTTTATTGCTCCCAAGAGGGCCTTGTGGCATTGGGGAGCCAAGGAATAGGAGCTGTTTTACTGTAATTGATGTCTGCTGCTGTTCCAGGCAGTGGGGAATCGCAAGGTCACCTGAGAGGGGATAGCTAAGCACCCAGAAGCCCTGTGGCCATGCCCAGCGACGGGCAGAGGAAAATTTGGGACGTGACCTGTGTCATCACAGCCACACAGCAGGGCAAGTTGCCTCCATCTTGCTGGGGACCAGGAGAGCCTCATTTGGCACCTTTGGGGGCGGGGACTGTGGATGGGGGCGGGAGCAGGTGGCTGCTCTCTGATAGTGAGGCTGCAACCATGGAGGCCTGGGGAGGAGTGAGAGCCACAGAGAGGACAGCCTGCAGACTCTGACCATCTTTCTTACCCAGGTGGGCCTGGTAGTTCACAGAGAACTCTGTCACTTGCAGCAATCTCTGTCCTCCTTAAGGTTCACTCTCCCAGTGTCTTTGGAGAAAGGGGGGTTTCTAATAGCTGCTACCGAATGCCCACTGGCATCCACTTCTCCCGGATGTGAGTGTCCTCCCCTCACAGCTCCTCCGTCATGGGTTTGCCTCACCTCTGTGCCTGCAGCTGCAAGGCTGCCATTCCACACAGAGTGATGATGGGACCTCCGTAGAGGGGTGATTTGCTCAAGGTCATACGTCCCTACACTGCCCTGCACCCTCTATCCCCTGTCTCACCTCTGTAGAGGGCTCAGTTATAGAGGGAGTAACTGGACGTAATTACAGAGTTGGAAGAAAAAAGGTGCATTCATGTGGGCATCACTTTTTCTATAGTCCAAGTAGGTGAAAAACCCAAACAAATAAGTTCTCCTTGGGTACACCCTGATACCTAATCTCCCTGTGCAAGGTGTGAAGTCTCTTCTTTACCTCCTTTATGAGAGACTTTATCAGGTATCCAACGTGGAAAACCTCCACCTTTACAAAAAGTGAAAACTCATATTGCTGTCACAGTGGTTGATCTCATCCCACAATCTACTCTTTTCACCACACCTCAAACTAGGATTATACCTCTAACAGCATCAAGGGGAGAGGATGGGGTACTTGGAGAGTCCATGGTGAGCTTTGGCTCTCCAAGGCCTGATGCCCTTTGGGCAGCTCTCTGTCAGTGTGAAGATAGGTCCCTTCTTTATTTTATTCCTGGTCCTCAAACCTACAAACACAGAATTCGCAAAGACAGTACAGTTGACCCTTGAATAATGTTGGAGTGAAGGGGGAACCAACCCACTGTGCAGTCAAAAATTGTGTATAACTTGATTCCCCCTCCCCACCCTGAATCTAACTACTAAGAGCCTACTGTTGACCAAAGTTTTACTGGTAACCTAGATCGTCGATTAACACGTATATTGTATGTTGTATGGATTATATATTATATTCTTACAATAAGATAAACTAGAGAAAATATTAAGAAAATCATAAGGAAGAGAAAATACATTTACAGTGCTGTATTCTCTTTATTGAAAATAATCCACATATAAGTGCACCCAAACAGTTCAAGCATGTGTTGGTCAAGGGTCAGCTATATTTCTCTGAAACAGTAATATAAAGGAGAGAAGCATGACCTTTCCCACCCTATCTTCTGCATAGTGTGCTGCCAGGATCAGAGAGAATTTCATGCCATTTGTTCTTTATTCATTCTTCCATATGCCCCAGACTCACTGCTCTCAAAAAGAAAGATGGTCAAAGACCCTGGACATTTAAAAAAAAATAATAATTTTTCTTTACCTTTGTCCCAAATTGTCAGGCATGGTGGCTTTCTCCCCCAGTGTGGAGCAGTGCTCCAGAAATGGTGGTGGTGTGGCCACAGTGGGGTCTTTCACCTGCATACTTAAGCTCATCTGATACCACAACAATATTAGTACATATTTAATATTTAATTTAATATTCCCTGTTTTAGAGATCAGGAAGTAGAGATCCCTAGAGGCTTTCTGGTTTTCCAAAGGTCCGGTGTGGCTGAGCCAGGACTAGAATGCAAATCTGATGAGTCCAGGCTTTGAGCTCTTTCTACGACATTAAAATGGAAGTGAACACCACAGTGTGTACCTCAATAAAACATTACTGCACTAGTAAAGGAGAAATTAGTGTGAGAATGTACAGGACAGGGGGACCCAGAGTTTAAAACAGATCAAAATATCCTCTAATTTTGTTTTCAAAGAGAACTTAGGGAAGAAGGATCCTGTCTACCATCTTGTTATAGGAGGCCTTATTTTTATTCTTCAGCCACATTTTCTATCAGATACTTCAAGGTCTTAGTTTTTTTTCATCTAAAGTTAGGAAATGTTGGATTGTGATCAGGCCTTTCTCACCCCAACATTCTCTGATATAAAAAAACTAGTTAAAATAGGTGATACGAAGTAAGGAGAACGTGTTCCTCTGTCATGTGTAGACTCAAGAATGGTCATAGTGCAGTCATGCAGCAGTGTCGCTGATCTTACAGCAGGAGAGCAGCCAAGGTCATCTAGTTCCCTGGTCTACAGCTACAATGAAGGGAAGAGCTTGATTTCATGATTGTGGAAGATGATTGACCACTATCAAGAGCAGAGAGCTCATACCAAATTCTCTGTGAGGTTAAACAAATCTTCAAATGAGATACTTGACATGGAAAAAGAAGCTTAAGTGGGTCAAGAAAAAGAGCTGTTGGCTGACACTGAAGGATTCATGGAGGTCAGATCCACGCATGATGTGGGCATCCGTCTGTAAGACTGATGAAAAATTGAAAAGGTCAGAAACTTGGTTTGTACAAACAGATAATTATCTTTGAGAATTATGGTTGAGGACTTAAATTGAGATGAAAGAACAGATTCATTTTGAGAGAACACTTGAGGAGGAAAGTTTCTGTGATGATCGTGCCTTGCATTTTATTAATGATTAGAAACAGCCAGGACGTGGCATTCGTCTGGCTCTCTCAAGGGAAGCTGGACACAGTGAAGGATTTTTGAGGAAAAAAATAACTGGTCAAACAATACCTTCTATCTCTGGCTCACCTCTCTAGGTCTCATAGTCCCAATTCTTGACCTAGAAGCACCCATCAAAGAAAACAAAAACCCAAAACAAAGGGATAATACCCATCTCACAGATTGTTGTCAGAATGAGATTATGTACATGAAAAGGCATGGCAAGTTGAGGAGCCCTTGGCTAATGTGACTGCTCTGTTTTGGGGGACTGACTAGGAGAGAGGATGAGGGCTCAGTGTGGTTTTGGCATCAGGGAGCATGGGTAATAACCCTGCTCTGTTACCCACAGATAAATCACTTAACACCTTAGAGTCTCATATTCCTCATCCATAAAATGGGGATAACAAATCTCACTTGCGCAGGTGTGTGATTTAAAGCCAAAATGAATAACATATGGGAAGACTTGGCAAATGCTAACGCCCTATATTAGGTGTGAAGAATTACAAATATGATTATTATTGCTTGGGTCCCCAGGTTATGGGATTGAAATTCAGCTGTCCCAGGGACAGATAAATGGGAATACATGAATGATTACCCCCAAAGTATACTTTTTCTCTTTACCATCTATCACCAATAAATATTTGGTTTACATTTGAAATCTGGCAACCTTGAAAGCCATTAATCCAGATAAAAACTCAGCACTCTACGAGGCAAAATGTTCCCCAGCCAGAGCCTCCACCTGTTCTGTAATGCTGGCCTTGCGCACATGCTGACAGACTCATTCACTGCTGATGTTGTCAATGATGACTCACCCATCAGTCAGTCAGCAATGTGGAGGAGGTGGCCGGTGTGCACGGAGCAGCTTCCAGGATTTGTAGGCAACCATAGAGGAAGAATACATCTTGATCCTTTTATGGATGACTGTTGTTTCTGGCTGTCCAGTCATCATTTTCCTTCTTCTGGGAGGAAAATCTTAGTTTTCCTTATGTTAACCACCCATACCCAACACTTACCAGTGTGGTATTTGGGTGAGGCTGACTTCAACCTCCTGTTCATAGAAGTGGGCACACAACCCAGGCCTTCTAACGAGAGAGCCCTGTGTCAGCTGGTTCTGGGATGAGTCATTGAATGCCAGGTCCTGAGCTCTTTCTCAGATACTAAGACATAAAGGTTGATTCTAAGATTCAGGATAACCATATATTTATGGCAACATACTGGGCAATATTTCCGAGCACTTGGATCTAGCCAGGTCTGTAGTGTACATTGAACTTTGAAGCTTACTTTAGACCTTGAAGCTTGCCCCAACCATTGAATTTCTTTTGTTTGCTTCTTCATTTATTTGGTCTCTTCAAGGCTGTGCATAACCATATAACTAGTTATGGATGTGCTCATTCCCTCAGTCTACATTCCTCTTATTGGTGCTCACTTGTGTCAGGACCTGAGAAGTGAGTTTTGATGACTAACACATGGACCTTCCCCTCATGGAACTTTTGTAGACTAGTAGGAGAGACAGCGATTAGTACAACACAATACAGTAAATATAATGGGCGATAGATGTTTGAGGCATTAAACAACATGAAACCCTTAACTTACCTAAGAGTAGGTAAAGTGTGAACAATCTGGGCAGGTCTTCTACCTTGAGGAAGTGAACCTTCAGAAGCTGCTTAAGGGCTGAGTAGGAATAATCCAGGAAGTGATGGAGTTGAAAGGAGATATATGCTTGTTCTTACCTCTGAGCCACAGAGAATGGGTGTGTGTGTGTGTATGTGTATGTATGTGTATGTATTAAGGCCTGGGGACTACAGGGGAACTATAAGCAGCTCCAGTTTCTGGAACGAAAATACAAAATCTTGTTGACAAATGAATGAGGGTGAAAGACAGTAAAAGTGATGGCTGGGTTAATAATGGAATGAATCCGGATGGTGGGAGGAATCCTTTTAGCTATGAACTTCTCTCAATTTTTGACTTTAGCCTGTAGGTCAGCCTTGAAATGTGTGAAACAGGAAAATGTTTTGAAAGGTCATGCTAGTAGCTATATGAGGAATGGTTTGAGAAACATAAATATGAAAGAAAGGGAACCAGTGAAGTGGTTTCTTAGGGTTCTTGCCCTAACCTTGGTGGAAAACCTACTCAAATTTGGAGAGAAATATAGAGATGAAAGAAGTCTTTTGAATGTAATATTCATAGTATTGCTGCTTAAATATGGGAGTTAGAGTCAAAGAGAAAAGAGTCAAGTATTTTTGGCTTAGGTGATTAGTGAAGATAGATGGCCAACTGAAATGATGAGTTTTGTTTTGGACTTGCTGAATGAAAGGTACGTGAGAGATGACTAGACACATACTATTGGATATTTGAGTCTATAGGTTGATAGAGAAGTCTAGGTTGGAAAGAGAAATGCAGGAATCATTAACATATAGTTAAAATTATATTATCCAAGGAGAAAAGTAGAATATAAAGAGCAGAGCCTTCAGGAGGAGCTGTGGGTTTACGGCAATACTGTGCTGGGGTAGAAAGAGCCCACGAAAGAGGCCCTGAAAGAATGGTGTGAAAAACAGGAGAAGAGCCAGGAGTGTGTGGAGTCCTGGAAGTTAAGGGAATAGAGATTTAAAGATCATCAGTAGTACAGAAAAAAAAAATGGATGGTGCCTCAAACTACTTACAGTGTTTGAGAGTTAGGAAGTCATCTGGTAATCACAGAGTAGGGTCGGTAGTGAAGGGATGGGGGTGGGGAACCAAATTGGAGTGAGTTGAAGTTGACAGAATGACTGTGACTACTTTTGGAGAAGTTTACCTGAACAAAGAGGAGAAAGATGGGACAGTAAATAGAAATGGACCCAGTACCAAGGAAAGTTTTCTCTTAAAGGTGGGAACCCTGTGTGCATATTTTCAGGATAACAGTTAAGACAGATTTACCAGAAAAGGGAAATTGAAGGCATAAAATGAGAAGGTTTGGAGATGCATCAGGACCTTAGAGCCTGGAGGGAGTGTGGTCAAGGGCATCGGAGATAGACTGGCCTTGGAAAGGAGAAGGGTAGCTCATGTTCCACTAATGGTAGGAAGGTTTTTAGGATGGGTATGAATTTTAATAATTGGGTTAGGGAAATCTTGAAGAAGAACACACATTATAGCTCGGTTTCCCAGAAGTGGGAGGTAAGTATGATGGGAGAAGGGCAAGGTTGGAAAGTTGAGAAGGTAATACCAGATAACTTTTCTTGCAGACACCATCCATTTGGTCACAAGTGGAAAATGATAAGAAAGGGTAGGTAGCTGGAAAGCACATGGCCCAAAGGCAGGTGGCCTTTTTTTTTTCTTTCTCTTTTCTTTCGTTGAAGTATGATTTATATACTATAAAGTTCACCTTTTAAAAGTGGTTTTGTGATTTGGTGAGTGCTGTGAAGTGTGTAAACCTGGTGATTCACAGACCTGTACCCCTGGGGATAAAAATATATGTTTATAAAAATAAAAAAAAAAAAAAAAAAAAAAAAAAAGTGGTTTTCAGTATATTCACTAAGTTTTCTAATTGTTATTATTATTTTTTAAAAATATTTTATTTACTTATTTGTCAGAGAGACAGAGCACACACAAGCAGGCAGAGTGGCAGGCAGAGGTGGAGAGAGAAGTAGGCTCCCTGCCGAGCAAGGAGCCTGTTGTGGGACTTGATTCTAAGACTCTGGGGTCACGACCTGAGCTGAAGGCAGTGGCTTAACCGCCTGAGCCACCCAGGCGTCAAAAGTTTTCTAATTATTACCACTATCTAATTCCAGAACATTTTAATCACGCCCCCCCCACTCCAATCCCATAGCTATTAGCAATCACCACCCATTTCCCCCTTCTTTTAGCCTCTGACAAGACCAGTCTACTTTATCTCTATAGATTTGCCTCTTCTGGACATTCTATGTAAATGGAATCATTCAGTATGTGGTCCTCTTTGTTACCAACTTCTTTCACTTCGTGTAATGTTTTCAAGATACACCCATGTTGTAGGCATTAGTACTTCAGTCCTCACTTTTGCTGAGTAATAGTCCATGGAATAGATATACCACATTTTGTTTATCCATTCCATACCGATGGGTATTTGATTTGTTCACTTTTGGGCTATTCTGATTAATGTGCTTTGAACATTTATTTATGTACAAGTGTTGGATGGACATGTTTTAAATTCTCTTGGTTACATAACTAGGGGTGGAATTGCTTGGCCATACAATATTTATGTTTAAATTATTGAGGAATGGTTAAACTCTTGCCCAAAGCAACTGAACCATTTTTTATTCCCATCAGCAATAGAGGGTGTCAGTTTCTCTGTATCATGACCATACCTGCTGTTATTACTTTTTTTTAATAACCATCTTAGTGGCTGTGAAGTTGTATCTCATTATGGATTTTATTTGCATTTATCTGATGGCTAATGATGTTGAACATCTTTTCATGGGTTTATTGGCATTTGTATATCTTCTTTGTAGAAATATCTTGCAAATATTTTGTTCATTTTAAAATTTTTTATTTTTATATTATTGAGTTGTTATATGTGTATAAAATTAGATTTCCAGATATGATTTGCAAATGTTTTCTCCAATTTTATGGGTTGTCTTTTCACTTCTGGATGGTGAAATCAGAAGATCAAGGCTTTAATTTTGGTGTAGTTCAGTTTCTGTTTTCTCTTTGATTGCTATGGGTCCAGTATCCTAGCTGAGAAACTGTTACGTAATCTGAGGCCCAGAGGATTTACATCTATGTTTCTTCTAAGAGTTTCGTAGTTTTGGCTGTTCCATTTAGGTTTTTCACTCACTTTACGTGAACTTTTTTTAGACGTGATTTGGGGCTGAGGTGCACCTCCATTCTTTTGCATGTTACCATCCCATTGTTGCCACACCATTTGTTGGAAAGGCCATTCTTTCCCCCATTTAACTGTCTTGGCCCCCTTGTCAGAAATCAGTTGACCATAGATGTAAGGGTTTATTTGTGGGTTTTCAGTTCTATTCCAGTAGGGCACTTGGGCAAGCTCCAGGACAGGTCAAATAATGACGGGCCTTGCCAATGGGATCTTCCAGGGAATTATAAGACAGGTCAAGTATTTGCAGTTCTCCAGAAATTAAGCTTTGATGGTGCTCTCCCCCATCCCTGACACCCCCCGCCCCCAGTGACTGCCAGGATGCTGATTTTCATTGTGACTGTAGGCTGTTGGGTCTGTGGACAGGGGATATCGAGGCTCTTGTTGGGCTGGAGCCAGGCGGAGGTTGGGAATAGGGCAAGTTAAAATGCCTTAATACTCATTGTTCTTATTGAGCTTTGCTCTTTTTCCCTGAATAAGTGCTCCTTGGAATGTTTCTTGTGTCCTGAAGAAGTTAATTATGACAATTTCTGCTGGTATTCTAGTTAGTTGAATGGAGGAGAGGATTTTAGAGGTCCTTACTCTGCCAAATTTACTGCCATCCCCAGATGGTTTTCTCATAAGGTAGAAGTAAGTCGAATGATGAATGAGTTCTGAGGAGTATACCACAAGCAAGACATGTTTGTAGCTCAGGAGGGGGTAAGTGTGTGGGATGCCTTAAGCAAATTTTGAGAGAAAAGGCTTATGTCTAGTTAGAAAAGGGGAAGGAGTTTACATGTGATTTGAGAGGCATTCAGGCTCCCAGGCTCCTAAAATGGGATATGTCATCTAGAGAATGATGGCAAAACTTGTTGTCTTGAAAATATATTCCCATCCTTAAAAGAAAAACTTCCATGAAGCTGTATCTCTCTCTAGTTAGTATTTCATCTTTCTCTTCTCTCCTGTATAGTTCTTGAAGGAGCTATAATGTCCTTTGCATTATATGTCATCTTCAACCCACTCTGCGTTGGCTTTCCCTTCTTTCCAGAGTGGCTAGAGAAGGAAGTCCCAAAAGAGAATCACTCAAGCTCAGGGTCATTCCAGTAGAAATTGTGTCTGGGTTCTAGATATGGAGTGAAAGTGGTAGGACTGAGAAGGATTCTTAGAGGATCAGTTGGCTTGATTCAGAGACAGACCATCTGGGGAAAGAGAGAGGTCCTGCTGGTTCTTAGTGAAATGGAGCAAGAGAGACCAACAAGCTAATTAACATGCATTAAGAAGTGAAACCAAGGAAGTAGTATTCTCATCTGTACCTGTTGAGTATATTGCTGTTCATGTTTTCAACTGTGGGTCTTTTCTGAATTAAGGCACAGATTGGGAGGACATCTCTTTATACTTGATGCTTTGGCCAGGATAAGATCAGACTAAGGGTCTGAGCAGCCTGGATATAAGGGACTGAATGGAGATTTGCATTCTTGCTGACAGGTAGTTGGATGAGGCTGATGTTAAACTCAGCCCAGTTCCTATCGCCTCTTGTTTCCCATTCCGCCTCAGCTCAGGTGCAAGGTGAACTTACTTTTCCTGAACCCCCACTGTAGATCAGGTGTTGGGTTAAGGTGCTCTAAGTGTGTTCCCCAGCAAATCTTCACATTAAACCTAAGAGGTGGGATTCATTGTTCTCACTTTATGGATGAGGGAACTCAGGCTTAGAAAGATTTTTATTTGCCCAAGGTCATACAATGAATAAAAAAATATAGCAAGGTTGTAATTTTAGGGCTGACTTCATATTGCTTCTTCCTCTTCTTCTTCTTTTTTTTTTTTAAGTCACTTTTCATTTTCAAAGAGTGACTCTGTGTCAGATGCCACGGATGCAAAAAAGTGCAAAGATAAATAAGATAAAAAAAGGTCTTGGACACTGGTCTCAAGAAGCTTACATGTTAGAGAGGGGAAGAGATATGCAAATAAATGAGATGGGGTAGTACAGGTTTAGACCTACGTACCTGTCCTGGGAGAGTTGGGGTACAGAGCTGGGGGTGAGGAGTGCAGATAAAAGGGGAAAGTCACTCTCCTGTTAGGTTTTACCAGGAAAATAGGTATGCCAGGGTGACCTAGCGATCACTGTGGCTACATGAATTTGATATAAATGCTCCCTCCTCCTGTCTGCAAGGGTCATAACTCCTTCCTTCTTTCTGGTTTGAATAAAGGGAAGAACAATTTGGGCTCAGTTTCTTCTCTGTCTCTGTCCCAGGAGCTCAACACAGAGCACTGCGGAGTTTCATTGCTGGAAGGAAGAGCTGGTGCGTTTAGACAAAAATAAAGAGAGCAACTTTCAGACTTTCAGAAATGTGGAGGAACTAAGGTAGCAAAAGGACCTGCTGGGTCTGTCTTCTCCATGGTGGATGGTGGGCCCAGAGCTGTGGCAAACTCAGAGACCCCCAGCGTAGGTCCCAACGAGAAACATAGGCAGGATACAGAAAGCACGTGGCCCACTCGATCAGTCTTCGTGTTCCCACTTTTGGTTATACACATGGGGTCCAGAAATATTTTATTCTCTTTTCTCTAAATAAATAACAGATCATGTGTGACGGTAAATGACAACAGGCTCCTGGCTGCTGTTGTAGGAAGACAGTAGGCGAGATGTGGTCTGTAGTGATGGGCGAGCAGTTGCCCCCCTCCCCCACAAATGGCAGGTGTAGTGGCTCAGTCAGTGTGTTGTCACATAGAAATGTGCGCCCAGTTTGCCCAAATCTGATTTTTCAGAAGAAGCTGCGAAGCTGGATTTTCAACGAAATCACTCGATTTCAAAGTGGTGGGTACTCAATTAAAAAACATTTTTTAAAAAAGTCTAGGCTGGGCTATTGAGCTGCAGGCCAAACATAATCGGCCTGCCACTAGCTGTGACTCTCATCAAGATCTGGCCATGTCTGGCCTCAGGCAACTGCTTTCAGAGCATGCCGGAGTTGAGGCTACTTCTAGCCCTTAGGGAGCAGCAGAGCCTCTGTGCTGGAGCAGTAGTCTTTCCTTCTGTTGGGGGTCAGACTCACATGCTCCTGCTCGATCCTCCTGACTCCTTGGCATGCCCTCCTTTATGCCTCTGGCTCCCTCAGAGCCCCTTCTTTCTAACTCACATGTACGCCTAAACTCAAGTATCTCCAGAATGGCTGGGAAACATAAAAGAATGAGCCTGTCCAGGATCACAGCAGAACTGTGCTCTTCAAGTGGTAATCACTGGACGTTTGTGACTACCTGGACAATTGAAACATGGCTAGTCCAAATTGAGGGGAGTTGTAAATGTGAGACCTATACAAGACTTCAAAGCCTTTGCTGTGGAGAAAAGAAGATAAGATATTTCAGCTGATTTTTTTTTTTTTTTAAATATCCCTTACCTATTGAGATGGTATTTTGGATGGCTTGACTTAAGTAGAATATATTATTAAAATTAATTTGCCTGTTCATTTTTACTTTCATTTAAATGTAACAGCTCACATCACTCACATTATATTTTCATTGGACAACCCTGTACGAGGCCCCTCCATGCTAAGGCTAAACTGAGAAAAGAAGATTGCTGATTCTGTTCTCATCATTGTGAGCACTGCCCCTCAGAGGCTCACGGGAGCTGGTGGGGCTATTGTGAGGGGTAACCAGGCCTAGCCATGTTGGGCGCCATTCTAAACAGCTTTGCTTAAGTGGCCACTGAACTCTTAAAGGAAATGACAATCTGTAGGGACAACTATAGGCTGAGGGCATCTTCGTGGTCTGCTACTCGATCTTTCCTTTTATTTTGACTCTGACTCTCTATTATAGCTCTCACTACTCTCTTGGAATCTGGGATTAGTCCCAACCCCGCATGTCTGGACTGGAAGGAGTGGCCAGGCCCATTTTGAGTGATAGCTCCTTTGTTCTGCAGTCAGCACCGAACTGAGCAGAAGGCTGTTTGAGTACAGGTGAGCGGGTTTAGGGATAAGATGTCCTTCTGTCCTCTTGTGGGCCACCTGCCATAGTGTGCCCTTTCCTAGCTGGTGGTGTAGGCTGGATAGTGGCCCCCAAAAGCTCTGCCTTGGGGTGAGAGATTTTAATGTCCTTCGACCCCTGACAGAAATTTAGGAATCTGTGAAGTAAAGTCCCCAGTCCTCCCAACCATGTGGGTCAAGGGGTATCTGGAGGATACCAGGAGAGGCAAAGAAAACCCAGAGCCAGAGTATGCACTGTTAACGGGGAATGCTTGCTGAACATGAGTGCTGAGTCCTGGGTGTGCCGGTGGGGATTTTAACCAGAAGAGGAATCATGGCAGTAGGGACAAGAGTGCAAGTGTTGGATGAAAACATTAGAAATTACTTGGAAAAATACTGTGCTGTATGCTACCACCAGCATTGTCATGGATAGATCTGCCCTCCTCCCTCCCTCCTCCCTTCCCTCCTCCCTCCCGCCCGCCCGCCCGCCCTTCCTTCCTTCTTTCTTTCCTTCCCTTCTTTCTTTCTGCTGGGGCATGAACCTGCCAGCATATCTTTGCAGTCTATCAGAGCCCTGATTTATGCCGCTCAGAAGTTTTGCATGGCTGTCACCTCATTAAGGTATTTATGTCCTGGTAGAGCCTGAACTTGAATCTACCTTGAAGGTGTAATTGTGTGTTGCTAATGTAATGGCTAGAGTTGCCCATGCAAAGAGCAACATGGGAAAGGTCACGGGGGAGGAATGCAAGGTCACAAAGCCACCTGAAGCGTGCTCAGGGTTGATGTGCTCCTTTCCTCCAATCCCGGGGAGGAGAAATCTCATGACAGCAGGTGGGGTTTGCAGAGGGGAATGACTGCAGCATGGGCTTGTGCAGATGGGAACGGAGTGGAGTTTATTGTGCTTTCCAAATGGCTGAAAGCTTCACTGACAATCTGAGCACACACACAGCAATAGGCCTGACCCAGATGCCCATAAATATGGATGAATCAACGGGAAGGTGGCTGCCTCTCCCCTAAAGGTGGCTTGCAGTTTCCCCAGTATTAGCGAATTTGTCTGCTAAACAATACAGGAAGATATTTTTCTTTTCAGAAATAGATACAGCATCCAGGCTTGCTCTCTTGCATTTGTTCTACTTTGCAGATGGAGTCCTTCAGTTACGTGGCCTACGAGATGTGGTCAGATGGACCACAGTCATGCTTTTTCTTCTACCACCCCAGGGAGGGTGGCTAGCTGTGTCACAGGGGCCTCCAGCCCTCTAGATTATATCACAGTTAGAGATTCAGCTAATATTTATTAAGTACCTGCTATGAGATGCGATCTGCTGGGGATCCAGCAGAGAGCAGGACAAACATGGAACCTGCCCCCAGTGCTCACCAATGAGCTACGGACACATGCACCTGTCCACAGGGTGCTAAATGTCAGCTTGGAGGAAACAGCAGGGGTCCAGGGCTGCATGGAGAAGGGACATGGCACCCAGACCAGGTGGCACAGGGAAACCTTCCCAGAGGCACAAGAACCTGTGGATCCTACTTCATAGAATCATGGACGAGACCTTAGAATCCCTCTCATTCCTCCTGTTCACAACAGTGAAGAAACTGAACAACAGTGGAAGTAAAACCCCAAGTTTATACAGCTCATAAGTGAAAGACCAGCTGAACTCAGGCCTCTTTAGTTCAGTCTGTCATCCTGTCTCACTAAAGTTAGGTAATCCTCTCTCCAGAATGTTGGGTGTTGAATGAATTGAACTTTAAGATGTAGATGAAAGAGTCGATGGGGACCAAAACGCGGCTGTTCTTAATCGTAGACGTGATCCTGGAGAATACGGCTATGGTCTTAGGCAGAACCCCAGGATCAGGCAGACCCATCTGTCTGCCCTGTCTCTGTGGTGCTAGAGCCAAGGGAACCTTTGTGCTGGTAGACAGCCCACTTGGAAGAGAAAGAGAAGAGGAAAGGGCTGGGCTACCTTCTCCAGCTTTGTCCTCCACGTGCGGTGAGCAAGTCAGGCCATAGTGAGCAGGAGGCGGGGTAGAGCCAGGGGCGCTGTTCATGAGCCCCCTTCACAAGGGAAGAATGTCAGAAGATAGGAGGACACACATCTCCAAACTCACCTTCCATGCTCATCCATTTGTCCACCACGTATATTTCTGAGCACTTTCTCCTTCTCTCTGCTAAGTGATGAGCATTTAAAGATGTCCTGGCTCTCAGAGAAGGAATACCTGAGTCATGAACAGTATTTTCCCTGGAGTCTGAAACGGGCAGAGGGAGGGGCTACGAGACCGGAATTTTGAGTGACACAGTCAGGAGGCCACAAAATGCCTTTTTCTGCTCTTTGAGTCAGGAAGAAAATCCATGTGGCATCACTTGCTGCAGAAATGCTCTCATCTTGCCTTTGTATGATGCAAACCACCATGAGGGGGCAACAGGGCCCTGAGTTCTGTGTTTCCGTGGAGAGAATGGGACAGGTGGTGTCTTTTTCCCTGTGACTGCCCATGCTCTTGCCCTGTGGTTGCACCCTGTGTCCCTGCCTGCCCCCATCCCACTCCCCTTCCAGCATCTCTTCTCCGTTTTCCCTTCCTTCCTAATAAAGCACTGCCAGCCTTTGGCTCATCTGTTTTCCAAAAGTTTAATGACTGGTCTCAGAATACATTTGACTGATGCCACAGACTCCTGAGTTTGGAGGGGTCTCAGTATAAGTGGGCATTGGAGTTAGCTTGAGTGAGTTTTCTATTATCTTGCTTTTGGTTCCCCCCACAGGAAACCCTGAGACAAGTTTGGGGGGGCAGTTCCAGGAAGTGCCAGTAGAAGGGTGAGGAAGTGATGGAGGTAAGGGGACAAAGCCAGACCAGCCTGGGTTCCTGAGAAGGTTACTGCTGTGTGCATCTGGGGAGCTGTTCCTCCGTGGAGAGCCTGTGTGCAGCATGTCTCAGGACTCCCTGGAAGGGGGAGGAATTCAGGTGTTTCCCCACGAACTCCTACTTCTCACTAGATGGCGGTGGCTTCTGGGTCACTGCCTTGCTGGGACAGCTGGCTTCCCCAGCAGAGACTGGAGGGCAGAGAAGGCCTGAAGCAGAGATGGTGCAGAAAGCCATGCACAGAATGGAACTCTGTGTGGTGACCTCCAGGGCAAGCTGGGGGTGTGGGTGGGGTGCTGACCACTTTGGTCATGTCTCTGCCTAATCTTTTAAGCTACTCTCTCTTTTTTTAAAAAATTGACTGTACTCATCATACTTTTTAATTTTACATTAGTTCACAAGTTTATAGTTCTAATATCTGGTTATTTATTACTGTATACCCAGTACTAAGCTCACTGCCTGAAACCTAGGAGATCCTCAATAATTATTTGTTAACTGAGTGCTAGACTGACTGACTGACTCAGTGCCCCTACGTCACCTTTCTGTTTCTGGGACAGGTCTGGGACTGCCTCTGGGGCTTTAGGTACTGGGGAGGGGGAGAGGAAGGGTGGAAACCATTCCTGATTCTGAGTAGTTCTTTGCCCAAGAACCTCTATTGGGACAGGGTGTGGCAATCATTCAAAGGATGTCCCCTCCCCACTCTTGGAGCTTAACTTTGTGTGATGCTAAGATCCTTTCAGTGGCTCACTCATTTGCTATCAGGTACCTACTATGGGCAGTCCACTATGTTCAGACCTATAAGAAATACATGAAAGATAGAAGGTTTTATCTTCCCAGAGTTTATAGTTGAATTGGGAGTAATAAAATAAACTTTGTGAATTATAAAACTGCTTATAATCAAGTGGAGTGAGCATCTCAGGCTAAGGGCTTGTAAGGTTCAGAATCATGGAGGGGGCGAGAATCAGTATGGCAAAGGGGGAATGGAACAAGCTCCAGACTTAGGGTGAAGAGACTTGTATTTGTGTCCTTTCTCTGTCCTTAGACCCCGAGACTCTTGAGAGTGCAGACTAGAGTTGATTCAATCTGATAGAACTCGTCCCCATACTGAGAGCCCACAGAAGCCACCTTGTTTTCAGCCCCAAGTTGAGCCGTATCTGATGCTCCAGTTTCGTTGGGTTTGGCCAGTGAAGAACCTAGTCAGAGGACAGAGAGGCTGTGATGTTGACATTCCATGTCCCCTTCCCTGTTGTCACCTCAGCCTGGCTACTGACTTTATCCTACACTTTCCTTTTGGGATCTATTTACCTGACCCTCTGTCATCTCTGGGTTTTTACTAGCTCTATATTCCCACATGGTCCACTGAAGCCCCTGTATCTTTCCCACAGCTTTATAAATTAATCCCTTGGTAAATAAATCCTCTTGGCATTATCCAATTTCTGTGCACCATCGGTTTCCTATTGGGACCTGGTCATTTACAGAACTCAGGCCCTGCCCTTAAGAAACTCTCAATCTAACAGGGGAGATAGTACCAGACAAAACCACTCCCATCCGCAACCACTCCAAAACCAATCTGAGGCAGATTTAAGGCAGTATGCTGACAGACAGGAGAAGGTGTGATGGTGGAAGTTATAGGAGGTAAAAGGCCTTGTTAAATATACTTTGGGATGTACAGGTGATAAGAACCCTTAGATAAGAGGTTCTTTCCTTGGGGCGCCTGGGTGGCTCAGTGGGTTAAGCCGCTGCCTTCGGCTCAGGTCATGATCTCAGGGTCCTGGGATCGAGTCCCGCATCGGGCTCTCTGCTCAGCAGGGAGCCTGCTTCCTCCTCTCTCTCTCTCTCTGCCTGCCTTTCTGCCTACTTGTGATCTCTCTCTGTCAAATAAATAAATAAAATCTAAAAAAAAGAAAAAAATTATAAAAAAAAAAGAGGTTCTTTCCTATAATAACGCTGATTAAACTGTGGCAGCATGATTTACTGAAATAGCAATTGGGGCTTTGTTGTTAATGCAATAGGGTTGGTATTTTCTGTACTCTGCTAAGGCCTCTGTTCCCTCGGAAGGAAGCTTCTGCTGGAAATGGAAGTTCTCAGCACTCCCAGAAGACAGTGCCTCTCCTGCTTTTGTTTTGCTGAATTCTGTGCTCTGGAAGAGATCATGCTAAGCTTTGAGAGTAGAGAAGGTGGAAACAAGTGTTTGGCATCCAAGAGGCTCAAGATGTTGAGGCTAACATAGGAGAAGGGGGCATTTTAGAGCATCCCCTTATACTTGGAGGGAAGGAAGAGTTCTCAGGTTCTTCAGGTTGTGGGTACCAGTGACTGGCCCTGAAGATAACTGCAGGGAAGTGGCAGGATCTCAGGGGAGTGTGGCTCCTTGAATGCCCCAAGGAAGCTGGACTTAGCACACTGTACACTCAGCCTTGACTGTGACTCCAGGACAGAGGAGATGCTCCCCCTGTGGGATTTCATGGACTTGGATGATACTGTATTAGCGATGGATCATGCATCAGAGAGCCATTCCTGAATGATTCCTCCTGTGCCAGGTCCCTGGGAACGTTGCCAACCCTCAGGGAGGAAAGTATACTCCAGAAGTGATTCAAGTTAAATTTGTTACCAACCCAATGGAATGGGGGCTCAGAAAAGATTGAATTTTATTTCAAGAGATAAAAATAATGTGAAATTTATGATGTCAAATCTTACAGAGTAAAATTCACACCTGCTTCATGTGGGGAACCTCCTCTGGGACTGCTAAGAATCCAGGGCGTAACATATCTGACCACAGATTTTATTACCATCCTAGAGGTGGGACCAATTGGTTTTGAGGAAATGACTGTTTCTCTATTGGAAAACTGGTGGGCAGAGATGAGTGTGGACTCTCAGAAGTCACAGCTGATTTGGGGAACACCGTGAGCTGCTGATGAGACAGAATTTGGAAGAGGACTCTAGAGTTTTTTAAACTTCTGTGTTGATACAGGTGGCTTATAGAGTATTTGGAAGGAAGAAAACTCAAGTGGAACTTTGTTAGATTACACTGACAATATTAATATTCCTGCAATCCCCAAGGGAAGACAGTGACCTTTTCGATTCACAGAAGGAGAAAGTTAAGGCCCTATCTCTGACAAAACAAACAAAATTTAACTTTTTTCCAGGATAGAGACACATCAGAGACTGATATCACCAGAGTCCCTGGTAGGAGAACTCCGTATTTCCCGAGGGTCATGGCGGGTGGAGAACAGATATCCTTACGTGATTCTAGCAGCAGTCTTCCCAGTGGGGGCACATGGGATGTACCTGGCATGTTGGGGAAGATACTCAGTGTCCTATGTCATTAGAGGATTGCAAATTAAAACAACAATTAGATCTCACTGTACACCTATTAGAATGGCTAACATTGAAAAACTGACAACACCAAAAGCTGATGAGGATATGGAACAGAAGGAACTCTCATTCATTGCTGGTGGGAATGCACAATGGCCCTCACTTTGGAAGGCAGTTTGGCAGTTTCTTACAGAGCTAAACATAGTCTTGCTATATGATCTAGTAATTATGCTCCTAGGCATTTCCCCAAATGAATCGAAATCTTACGTCTACAACGAAAACCTGCATATAGATGTTTGTACCAGCTTTATTCACAATTGCCCAAACTGGAAGTGACCAAGATGTCCTTCAGTAGATGAATCGAAACAAATTGTGGTACATCCATACAATGAAATGTTATCTGGCAATAAAAATAAATGAGCTATCAAGCTGCAAAAAACATGGAAGAAACTTAAATGCATCTTGCTTAGTGAAAGAAGCCAGTCTTGAAAAGACTACATACTGTATGATTCCAACTATATGACATTCTAGAAAATCATTGTTTTCTAAGGAAATCCCAGCTACTTAGAGATATCATATGATGGTGCTCCAGCCAGTAGTGCCAGCTAATGTCCCAGATGACAGACAACATCATCTGCTAGACATATGAGCACATGAGCTTCTAGATAATTCTAGCCCTTAGCTGTGAAGGTCCCCTCAGCCTTAGGGCCTTCCAGCTGAGGATCCAGGTATCATGAGCAGAGGTAAACCATCCCCACTCTGCTCTGCCTGAACTCTTGACTCCCAGAGTTCATGAGCATAATCAGTGCTTGTTTTGTACTTCATTTGTTTACAAAAAACCCAAATGAACTGAATTCCTGTGTTGGTTTCCTATGGCTGCTGTTGCAAATTATCAAAAACTCAGGGTCTTAGAACAGCACCAATTTATAATCTTGAGTTCCGGATGTCTGAAGTCTGCAATAAGTCTTACTAGGCTAAAACCAAGGTAGCAGGAAGGCTGGCTGCATTCATTCTGGAGGCTCTAGGGGAGATTCTATTTTCTTGTAGTTTCCCAGCGTTTCAGGGTTTCCCACATTCCTTTGCTTATGGCCTCATTCTTCCTCCATCTTCAAAGCTGGCAATATCAGGCCAAGTCTTTCCCATGCCGCCTTCCTTCTGTTTCTCCCTCTTTTGTCTTTTGACTTATAAAGGACCCTTATGATTCCATTGCCTGTCCCCTTCCCCTATGTCATTCAGGATAATCTTCTCATCTCAAGGTCTGCTGATTAGCAATCTTAATTCCATCTGTAACTTTAATTCTCCTTTGCTATATTACTTTATATATTCATAGGTTCTAGAGTTTAGGACATATAGACATCTTTGGGGGCCATTATTTATCAAAATCCCAAACTAGCTTTATTATCACTTATGGGATAGGAGTTTTGGTAGGCATTTCTTAAACTGGTTGAGAGTGTGTTTTGCACACTTCGTATCTCTCTGCAGACTTTACACATAACAGATTCTCAGTAAATGTATGTTGATTGTCTCCTCCTCAAAAAAAAAGTGCATGTAGAGAAAGTAAATATATTCACATACCAATTGCACTGTTTCTTGGAGAAGGAATTATACAGATGACATGCAGAGCAATCTGAAACCCGTCTGGGATGCATTAACCTGCTCTTCTTCTGTTTTAGCTCATTGAACTCTTAGCACAGCTTTGTGAAGTAGGTGGGTTAGAGCTGTTACCCATGTTTTACAGATGGGAAAGGAAATCTCAGGAGGGTGAATGACTTATCTGAAGTCACCCAGGAGTCACTCTAGAGCCAACCTTGAGGTCTGTCTGATGTTTACAAACCCAGTTCTTTTCCCTTATCCTCTCCAGTGCCCTAGCATCCCCTTAGCCTCTTCCTGAGAGGGTGAATTTCCTGTGTCAAAATCTTGTGTCAAAATCTTATATTTGCTTCTGTCTTCCCCTTGTATTTCTTTCCTAGCCTAAGAGATTTCTGTTTTCCCCCCTCTGTCCTATGATTTCACTTCCAGTATGTTCTTCATATGAAGCTCCATGTTTTGGGACATTCTCGGAGACCAGCCAAGGGAAGCCAGCAAGAGCAGCTACGTGAACTTGTCCCTGTCCTCTACTGCATGCAGAGGCTCTAAATTCCATGCTTCTGTACAGATGTGTTTGGACGGGCAACAGGTGATGAAGTCTGGTCTCACTCTCGAGTGATGTTCAAACTGCCAAGGGTCCTTTAGGGTTGTCAGGGGCAGAGAGAGCCAGAGTCACCAGTGGCTTCCTTAGTTGAGCGTTCATTAATTTAACCATCCATCTAGCTAATTAAACATATTATTGGCCATATTTAGAGAAATGGGGTTTTTCAAGATTTCTTAGTCAGTAGCAGAGATGAGAGTAGAACCCAATGTACTTCCTCAGCCATACTCACTACCATTATCAACCCATTCACAGACAACAGCATGTCAAGAGGGCATGGTCAGGCTATGAGCTTGCTTGTCTCCATTAGTCTTCAGCTGCCATTTTTTGAGCATTTTCAAGTTCAGAGGTTTGTTGGCTTGGAGACATCAGGGAACAGAGGGAAGGGGAGAGCTTGGAGTGACATTGGGTTTGAATCCCAGCTCTAGAAATGATCAGCTCTGTGAAAATAAGTTAAATAGTTTTTAACCTTACTGGACTCTTTGTGTATGAGAATAACGATACTGTCTTTCTAAGACTTGTGAGGGTAAATATTATGGTTCATATGAAAACATGTGACCAAGTGTGTGACCCACAGCAGGTGCTCGGTAAATACCCACTTCTCTCCTTCCTGTCTATATTGCATTCAGCTACTTCTCAGGGGTGTCCCCAAAGAAGATGCTAAGGGTAGGTAAGCCATACCTGGGAACTGAAATTACACTCTTGGTTCTGCTGGATAAGATGCAGCCTAATTCTGTATATTGTTTTTTTTGTACATCCATAAAACCATAAAAGTTTGGATAGTCAAGCCTACCATGATAACCTCATGAGGATTGGTGAATGTACTAAGCTCCTAGGACTGACAAATCTATATAACAGTAGATATATAGAAAAACAGATTTCAGATGCATAGAACAGTGAGGAAAAGGAGGCTCAGCTTCTAATATTTCTGTACCAGTGAAGAGAAAAATAAGCAGCCCGAGTAACTCGCCAATAGTTGAAAAGTAAATATTTCAGGATGGAATGGGTATAGAGTTGGTCAAAAAGCTGTTGAGTACAATATTGTACTCTGTTGTACTGTTGAGTACAATAGCTCCAGGGTTTGAAATTTTTTTTTACCAACATAGTTACTATGGTTAATAGAATATGTACTGAACATTCCCAGCTCTGCTCTAGGCAAGCTGTAAATAAGAATATGTAAACAGAACCCCTCCCCAATATCTACAATTAAAGGAGATTAAAAAAAAAAAACCAAGCCAAGCATGAATAAATGAGAGATATACTAGGGAAAGAAAGGGGCATTAGACTCATCATGAATCAGGAGAACCCCTGAGCATCACATAAGGGGCTCAGAGTCTGAGAAAGGAGATGGGTAAGTGGTCCAAAAGAAAGCAATGAAAATGACAAAATGAGCTCTGAAGGATGGTTAAATACTTTCGGCTGATTCCTCTGCCAGAGTAAGGGTTCGGATTTATGAGGCTCTGACTGTCCATTGCACACAAGTCCTCCTGTCCTCACGGCTTTCCTCGCAGCTGACTGTTCCTCTTCCTCTCCCGCCCTTTGTGGTCTGTTTCCAGAGCACAGAGTTTTATCAGACTGCAAGTCCTCTGAGGACGAGGATCATACCTTATTTGTCTCTGAATGTCAGTCCACTGGTGTTCATGCAGAGTAAAGGACTTACTGGGTGTTGAGTGAGTGACCGGGAGGCAGGATGGCTGCAGGCGAGCCAACCACAGCTGGCTCGGAGGAGTGAGAAGGTGCAGGTGGTTTGTCACTACTCAGAAAGTATCTTGACAACGTTTGCTGGGAGAGTAGCTGTTTGGATGCCACGGCGGATGTCAGTTGGTTGCTCACCTACCATCCGTGGCTGCCTTCCCCTCTTTCTGACAGCACAGTTTCCTTCTGGTGGCCACAGTGGGCATTCCCCCACCTTCAGCCAATCAATGTATCTTCCTCTCCTGGGTGTCTACGGCCGGGTGATGACCCAGGGCCACTCCGATTTCTTTTCAGGTTCATCTAAATCAGAGTGAAGCTTATTGGTCTGCTCCAAGGTTTGGAGGAGAGAAAGTACATGGCTCTCTCTTTAGTCTGGGTGACGTAGAGCATGAGCACTGTAATAGAATCACTGGGACCACTTTGCTTCAGTTAGAGACAAAGCAAGCACATGGATAAGGGCTGAACCAGAGAAACGGAACACAGGCCTGAATCAGGCTGCTCAGAAGACAGCTCTCCATTGTGCATTTCTGTGGGAGGCAGAATATTCTCTCCATGTTGAAGCCAATCTGGTTTAGATTTTATTAATATTCCTCACGCCATGCACATTAGGGGATGCAGCTATACTTGGGCCTGGGACCAAGAGTCAGCAGCATGGGGGACAGGAGCTCAGGGGTCTGGGTCTACTGCTGCCCCACCAGCTCTGAGCCTGGGGGAGTTGTTTGAACTTTGGGACTCAGTGTTGCTCACAGGTAGAGTAAGGCAGGGGAATAGGCTTCTGAGGATTGAATGAGGTAATAGGCATGTGATGAGATCTCAGAAGAGATTAGCACAAGGATGCTGACATAGGCAATCTTGACCCGTCCTACCTGGATTTTCAAGTATAAAAGGGCATATCCCAAGTCATAGTTGAGTTTTCTTGTCACAATTCTCTGCCTTAGGCTTGCTCACCTTAAGTTTTTTGTGTGTATTTCTTAGAATGTCAAATTAACTTAAAGGGCTTATTAATACAGTCCATTGTACTGTGCTTAACTCACTGTATTTCAGTCAGGGGCTTTGTAGAGAAACAGAACCACTAGGATAGAGGTGCAGATATCTAGATACCTATCTGTATCTCTCTATATTTATATAGCTCTATCAAAAGATTTTTTTATGAGGAATTTTTTTGTGAAAATTTCTTCTTAATTTAGCAAGTTCTTGGTCTTTGTTGTCTGATTTAATCCTCATAACAATGCTGTGAGGTTGTTTTGACAAGTGTTCTATTTTCGCCATACAAAAGAGGTGTTTGAGACACCAAGAGATTAATTTGTTGACTCGGTCAAGGTCACAGAGCTCCTAAACAGTAGAAAGAAGATGAGAATTGAAATCCTCTGAATCCAGCGTAATGCTGTCTTCACTCTACTGGATTTTTATGTACCTATTTACCTGCAGGGAGCTGCAAAGTTGAGAAGAGCCCATTTACAGAATTACCTATCTCCATTCTGCAGTGTGTTTAGGGACAGACAGCGTAATACGAACTGTCAGATCATGTGAAATTACTATTATTACTCATTCTCCAACAAAGTCTCACAACCTTGTATGCCTTTGTCCAATGAGCACCTGCATCTGAGAAACGTACTTGGGTTGGCATCAATTGGCCACTTAATTCTCAACCTGAGATGAGCTCTTGCTTCGTTTAATGGCTTTCAAAACGTTGACATGCATGGGAGCACAAAACAGCACTCTTTCTTGTTTTTCCCTCCTTCTAAAACCACAAGAAATTATTTAAGGAAGTTTTAATGAAATGCATCTGTCACTTATTAAGATGGATGGCTGGAGTGCAGCTTTCCATTACTGGAAATGGCAGAATCAAATTAGGAAATAACAGTCCTCAGCATCTTCTCCAACTGGCTTTTGCATAATGTGTTGGGAAAAATGCCACCTTGGCAGAAAGCATCTGTTGTGAGGGCCAGGGTTCCTTTCCCAAAGGGGTTGTGTTTACCAGTGAGATTCCTCTTCTCCTTCAGTGAGTGAAATGGCTGGGTCTGAAAGGGAAGCTTTCTTGCCCAGGACACTTTCTGGTGTTTAGAGGCTGGAGGCTCTGTCTCATAGTCCAGGAGGCTCAGAAAAACCTTCACTCTGTGTGCTTCTCCAAGTCAGAAGGCCTGACTTTGGTTTGGCTTTCTAAGCATTCGATCTCTCTTATCTTATTGGGCCTAGCAGCATTCATTCAACAAAATACTGGATGTCTACTGTGTGGCCACCACTCTTTTGACTCTGGGGTTACCAGCAAGAGCAGAACAATGTGCCTGCTTCATGTAGTTCCTACGGTAGATGGGGTCACAATAGATAAAGTTCAGAAAGTGTTTCATGCTATGAAGGTAGAAAAGCCAAGCCACAAAGTAAAGAGTGGGTGGAGAAGAGGTTTATTAGAGAGAATAAAATATCTTTCACAAGTTGTGAAACCCAGGCTCTTATTTCAGGAAAACCATTGTATTTTTGTGTCTCTGGGGGAAACTGTGGCTATCATTTTGTTGTTGTTGTTCTTGTTGGTTTTATTTAAAAGGATTTTTGAGATCATTTAATTAATCTCCCATCTAAACACAGGAATCTCATTTTTTGTTTTTGTTTTTGTTTTATTTGCCAGAGAGAGATAGAGCGAGCAAGCGAGTACACACAAGCAGGCAGAGAGGCAGACAGAGGCAGCGAGAGAAGCAGGTTCCCTGCCGAGCAAGGAGCCCAATGTGGGACTCGATCCCATGACCCGGGGATCATGACCTGAGCCGAAGGCAGCAGCTTAACCCACTGAGCCACCTAGGTGTCCCAGGAATCTCGTTTTTTAACAACTCAGAAATGATGGTGGACTGGTCACCTTTTCCTGAGTACATATAGTCTCAACTTCTGTTTTTCCCCAGAAGAAGTCAAATTGACTTAAATGTTTGTTAATCTACATTGTTTTTCAGTAACCATTTATGGAGCCTCTACCATGCACCAGGCATGTGAGAGGTCCTGGGGTGAGAGCAGTGAGCGAGGCACAGACTATCACCAGCACCCCATTCATTTCCATTTCACCTGTTGTTAACGAAGGGCTGTGATGCATGGGATTTTATCTCTTCATCCATCCTACAGGGTTGGCAGGTCAAGTATAATCAAAGCATTGAAATGTGTGACTGTCATTAACACTCTTCTGTACATATTTCTGGCTTTCTGTTTTCTGAGCATAACCCTTTTAGTTAGTTACACCATGTGACATGCTCTGGCCTGTGAAATATAACGAAGGATCTTGTCACCAGTGATAGAGACTCCAAGAGGACTATTCCCTTTTCCACTTTTGTGGGGATGATGAATGCTCATGTCCCCATCACCAGCTCACTGAGGAACCACGGGGAGGAATGACCCCACCCATCTTCCACTGCATGTGAGGTGTGAGAAATTAAACTTTTGCTGTATTAAGCTATTGAATTTTGTGGTATCATTACTGCTTTCTCAGCTGACCCCAGCTAAGACAAAGTTCCGTCTAATCACCTTTCCTCACTGGTAGTGTATTGTCTCATGGAGGCACTTCCCCTCTTAAAGGGGGTCCATTCTATTGCTGGAAAGTTCTCACTGTTGGGAAGTTCTTCTTTGAAAATGGAAATAAAATCTGCTTTTCCGTGATTCCCTCTGACTCCTCACTCTTCCCTCTGGAATATCAAGGCAGACACCTACATCTCCTTCTACATGGCTGCTTTTCAGATAGTATGACAGCTGTCATGTCTCCCCTCAGAGCTCTCTTCTCCAGGAGGAATGTGACTGATACCCTCAAACTGATTCTTTGATGACATGGTTCCCAGATGCCTCATTATTCTTGTTTTCAGTCTCTAGATATGCCCTAACTTGCCAATGTAGCTGTTATATGGGGAAATCATAGTTTCAGATGTTTTATGACCACATCTACTAAAATGAAACCTCTATTTTTTAAAATGTCCAGCTATTTAAAAACTAAAATATGTATATGTGTATATATATATTTAGTGATCCTTTAAAACAAATTCAGTCTTATACTTCCTGCTTAAAATCTTAAATAAATTCCCAGGGTTTTTAGGGGAAAGTACTTTTGAGACCCTCAGTGATCTGACCATAGCCTACTTTTTCAACTTTATCTTTCCCAGACATCCTTGTGTTTGTCATTTGTCTGTTTTTCCTCTGATCCATTCCTCCACTCTGTATCACAGTAACACAGAAAGAATACATTCCAAGGCTCCCCTTTTGGCTGGACTTCAGCTAGATTTGGCTCACTGAAGGCACCAGTGGGAGATAAGGGTGGGAGGGTATTTTTATTCAGATGATGTTCCAGAAAGGGCTGTGTTTTCGCTGTCTCCTGTGGCTATAGCTCCTGCCAGGCTGCTGTGTCTTCTGTAGCCCGTACGCTTGCCAGGCAGTCACCCCCAAGCTGGTGCCCTGCCACATGGCTCCTGCTCTGGGCTCTGGTAACCCCCAGTCGTCCCTGCCTTCCTGCTGTCACTGATGGCTGAGTTGCTGTCTCATCCTGTTTATCTTTTCAGTGATTCCATAAGAGTTGTAAAAAATTCCCTCTATTAAATTTTCCCTATTTGAGATGCCTGGAGAAGTTTCTGTTTTCTGACTTACATCCATCTGGCATACTATTCTCAACCACAGTGAACATCTTTTCTTGGAGTAAGCCATGTTCTGTCTTGTGGGTCTGAAACAGTTGTCTCTCCTCACTCCTAAAAGTGACTGACTTCTCTTCATTCTTCAGTTCTCAGTGTTCTCCCCTTGGAGCTCCCATAGCAGTCCATGCTCACTTTTATCAGTAACTTGTTTACTGTTGACTTGACCATTTTCCTTTGGAATTATGCCACGTCAGCCTTACTCATTGTGTTCTTAGAACCTAACGTCGTATCTGGCTACTAGAAGGTGCTCAATGAATAACTGAAGAATAAATGAATTAGTAGTAAATAAAACATAGTCAGGACCCAGAATTATATATGTTGAATATATATATTATATTATATTAATTCAAGTTAATTAATTAATTTAATTATATACAAATATATTTGTATTATGTTATATATATTATATAACTAAATAATTTTAATTATTATATATAATAAAACTTGTTTATTTTTAATTTATGTTTTATATAGAATACATATTATATATAAATGTATATTTATATAAATTATATATAATAAATGTTATTTAAATAAAATTAATAAAATTAATTAAATATAGATATTCTAAAGTGAAATGAGTACCTTGGTAATTATCTGTAATGTCTGGAACTTTGAGAGCAATGAGGAGTGTTGTAGTGGGGACCTGTATTGTGTCTCTGATATGTACAGGAACATGTGTAACCTTGGTTTATATTTTGGATGTCTGTGAGGAAAGACATTTCCTGATTTTTTTTTTTAACCACAAAAAGTGTAGCTTGGATAGGGAATTGTTGTTGCCGTTGGTTGGTGCCAGATGACCATGCCATTGGCAGTGGTCTCAGATTCTGTAAAAGTGTGTGGATGAAATTGATTATTGGCCAGGGCATCTAACCAGTGCTAAGATGACCACTGGATGTTAGGCCATTTGTACTTACTTTGGGTCCCATTCTTGATCGGGAATGTCCTGGTTGGGAAATGGAAAACACCAGCTCTCCAGTGGGCTCTGTCATGTGTGGTGGTGCCACCACCATGCATATTGCATACAGACTCTCTTTTCTAGTCAACTCAATTGATTCCAAGGGGCTCTCCAGGTGGCCTGTGGGTCTGGGAGAACAGGTGACCGCCTCTGACTCCATTGATCCTAGCAAGAGATTGAGGATGGGGAAGCCATTCCTCTTGTAGGCAGGATATGACAAAAGGCCCAGGTTTGGCTGTAACTATGCCATTTTAATAATGGAATAGTGGCCTCTGTGACTGTGCTGAACCTGTGGATTGCTGTCTCCATGACCCAAGGCATAATGGGCAGCTGGATAAAGGCTGGACTTAGAAAGCTGGGCAAGGGCTGGTGTTAGGAATTGTGAAAGCTTCCATCCATCTCCAGAGGAGCTCAGTATGTGGCCACAAGTCGCTGCTTTAATGGTGTCTATTATACACTGGAAGCACATGAGCAATTTACAGCCATCACAGGTGAGTCCAGAGACTTCAGGAGGCACGGGAAGGAGGTTGCTAATGTTCTACAGTGAAGGAGTCTCTAGGGAGCACTAATGGGATTGCACTGCAATTTGGACAGATTTTAGAGACTTTTATTGCCAGGGTGGGGGGCATTTTAAGGTGGACTGATTTATGTGTAACAAGAAAATGGACTTAAGGAGAATTTATAAGTGAGGAATGTGTCGCCTCCAAATCCAAATAGATCCAGTAAGTTAGTTGGGCTTTCCCTAAAGCAGTGGTACCAAGAAGGTGAGGAGTTGATTCCTTGATCAAACAGAAGTGTCATCAAAATGGTAGAGCCTTGAATCTTATGGGGAGCAGTGGCTTAGCCCTAACTGGGAAAATGTTCTGCTGAATGTTTACATATCTTGTGTGAGTGTTTCCCTTGAATCTCTTCAGAGGAAGATATCATCAGTGTGATGTCATACTTGTCATACTTGTGTTCCTGGGGAAGATTGAATGCAGTTAAGATTTTTCCTGCGAGCCACTTTGGAAAACAGTGTGGAGATTCCTTAAGAAATTAAAAATAGAGCTTCTCTATAACCTTGCAATTGCACTACTGGGTATTTACCAGATACAGATGTAGTGAAAAGAAGGGCCATCTGTACCCCAATGTTCATAGCAGCAATGGCCACGGTGACCAAACTGTGGAAAGAACCAAGATGCCCTTCAACGGACTCATGGATAAGGAAGATGTGGTCCCATACACACTATGGAGTATTATGCCTCTATCAGAAAGGATGAATACCCAACTTTTGTATCAACATGGATGGGACTGGAAGAGATTATGCTGAGTGAAATAAGTCAGGCAGAGAGAGTCAATTATCATATGGTTTCACTTATTTGTGGAGCATAATAAATAGCATGGAGGACAAGGGGAGATGGAGAGGAGATGGGAGTTGAGGGAAACTGGAAGAGGAGGTGAACCATGAGAGACTATAGACTCTGAAAAACAATCTGAGGGTTTTGGAGAGGTGAGGGGTGGGAAGTTGGGTGAGCCTGGTGGTGGGTATTATGGAGGGCATGTATTGCATGGAGCATTGGGTGTGGTGCATAAACAATGAATTCTGGTACACTGAAAAGAAATTAAAAAAAGAAAAAATTAAAAAAAAAAAAAAGAAAAAGAAAAATCTTGCCTGCAGAGACTGAGTGTGATGCAAGGGCTGTTGAAATACTCCACAGGGAGGCAATTATTGTGTTCATGCAAAAGTGAAGGTAAATTTCAATTGAGATTCTGTCAAAATTGGTACCAAAAAGAACATATGAGCTAAATTTATGACCAAAAATACTTTTTAACTGCTGATTGGTTGGAGTCAGTAATGTCAGTATTTGGTACGGGGACTTTAACTGAGGATATCGTGGCATTAAGGTTACTGGTAAACCACTGTTAGGTATCATTTATTTTCACCAGGTTTCAGTGAGCACTGGAAAATTGGGTTATTGAAGAGGGAGATGGTAGCAACAATGATCTCTTCTTTCAGTAAGTCTTGTATACTGGCTCTTAATTCCTGTAGGCCTGATTTCAGAATATATTGGGCCATCTGAAGTATTCTAACCAGGTGGAAGGGAGGTGTGGAGAAAGTCTGTGGGATTGCATTTTGTGAAACTGACTATCAGTGCCAAGTTGTTCATTTTATTCACATTTACTGTTTATTGTATCTGGGTGTCTGTGCCCACTGTGGGCTCTTGTGGGACAGGGAGTGCTGTGACCATGGGGAATTTAGGTAAGGTAACAGTGCTTATGGTTAAGGGGAGGCATACCTGTTTGTCCTGTTTATGTTTCGTAGCTTCCCTAAGAACATAGGAGTACCTCGTTAAATTTTGTGGGGTCCCAAGTATAATTGTAACTTAGCCCAATATTAAGGCCATGAGGATCAGCCAATTGTGTGGAAACCAATGAACCACCAGAGGAGGATAGGGGCAGTTGTCTCCAGATGGTGGCTGCTGCTTCTGGGAGATGCTAAGTTGCTAGCAAGCTTGTGATGGTTGCCTAAAATCCAGGTTCTGGATGGGGGCCGTTTGAGGTGGCAAGGGCGTGAGAGACACAGAGGTCTGGAGGCAACTTGCTGTGCATCTGGTGTGGCCTGGCACTGGGGGCCTGGCACCCATGGTCTGCTGTAATAAACTTACAGCTCTTCAGGGATTATGCTCCAAATGAAATGATTTAAGTCTCCAGGGGACTGGAGTTGATGGGGACCTTGGTTTTGGGAGGTTGGTTACCTGGATATCCTTTTGGAGGAGCATTACTTCCCTTATAATTCTTCTCTTGATTGCTTTCTTAATAAGCAAACATTTATTTGGGCTTCATCCTCTTGTTTTTCAGTGGCAACTAATAACCAGCGGCCATCTCATGCTTCTTAATAGTGTTGGCCTGGCTAATAAGGGAAAGTTGGGCTGCTCGATAATTTGGAGGTGCCCTTCTTAAGGATAATTGGCTTGTGTCAACATCAAAACGTTCTGTATGGGACTACTTAGGGCCTTTGGTCCATTGGGACATTTGGCGACAATAAGTCCATTGCACTATGCTAATTTTCCTCAATAGCTGTTGCTATTGTCCTTCCTCCAAGGTTTTCCCACAGTTGAAGGCCTGAGCATTTGCAGTGATGGCAGTGGGATGGGCTCTTCACTGTGCCATGAACACCTAACGGATGAGAGGAAAGACAGAGAGATGAGCTCTAGAGTGATGTAGGAGGCGCGTTATTATGGGTCCATTCTGATAGATTAAATGAGTTTCTTAAAAAGTTATTAATTTGTGGATCATGAGATAGGACTGCCAGTTGGCACATCTCAATAGACGTTAAAATTAATTCCAAACTAGTGCTGCAGAGGTGCAAAAGCCAGTTGGTTCCCTTTTCATCTTCCCATTAAGTTATTTTAATAAATTTCGAATCTCTAATCAGGTCAAATCATGGACCTCTGTTTTAGTTTCTGTTTCCTCCTGAAAAAATTTTTTTGAGTAATGATGAGGAGCACTTCAGGGGAGGTCTTGCCCTGTCCTGTCTTTAAGCTTCTCTGTCTAGGGAATCCCAGTCAGAGTCATCAGGGTCAGGAATCCACCCCTCCCCCCTCCTCCACCACAGTGTCACTCCCACAGTACCATCTCTTTTGTAGCCGTAGTGGAGCTGGAATGGTCACCTAGCATTCTGATAGGTGGTAGCACCCTGAGTCTTTGGTGATCACTTTGTCATTTTCCCAGTAAATATGGGTCCTTTGGGGAACTTGGGTAAAACACTCTGGTCCCCTTTCATTGGGATCTTTACCTTGGGGCATCAGGCATGTAATGCTGAAAATCAGGATCGTGTGTGTGTGTGTGTGTGTGTGTGTGTGTGTGTGTGTGTGTGTGTGTGTTTGTGTGTGTGTGTGTCTAATAGAAGCAAATTGGCAATGACAGCCGTGGCACTTTCAGCCTCCCAGAAATCTGGGGGGGCAGGTGCCTTATGGAGCTTGTACCTCGCATAATAGTTGCTTTACTCTTATGAGTGATGCCTGCATGGCCCGTATATTGCACACAGTAGCAGTTTGTCCCTGAGTATTCTATAGAACAGGGATCGATGGTGGCTGGTACCCACAGAGAACAGTCACAGAGCAAGAGTCCTTCCCTGAGCCTAGAGTCGGTCTGTCCTGGCTCATGGTGAAATCAAGGCATGCGATTCCATCTGAGACATACAAATAAACGCAGGCCATGACGCACTACCCAGGGTGACTGTCAGGAGGGCCCTAATCCTGTTTAAGGACTCTTGTTTCTAAATGACAGGGATCGCAGCTTCTGACTGAGATAGGTGGAGTGTCTAACAGGGGCAGTAGGCCTCACAGCTCAGAGAGCAAGCTCGCCAGCAGGCAGCGGCGCAGTGCACACAGCACACTGGCCAGCAGGCCACGGCTCTGTGTGCGTCCTTGCCAGTAGGCCGCTGAGCTGATTAGCCCACCGCAACCGAGAGAAGGAGTCCTGGAGGGTGGTGGTCATCGCCCAGACCATCCTGCTTATGGTGCCTGTTGTCTTATGGTTGTCCATGGAGGGTGGGGTCAGTTCTTCCTCCCACATTGGCTTGGATATCAAGACTGCTGATGCCAGGCCTGCACCAAGAGAGTGTGAGAATGAGTCATGTCTGCACTAGGGCTTTCTGGCAGGAGCAGGGCACGTGCCAGGCTAGTCTGAAATGGCTTGAGTGATACAAGGGGATTTTGTTGTGGTTGTGAGTGGGTTTTTGTTGTGGTTGTGAGTGGGAGGCTTGTGAGGTATCCAGGGGGCAAGCTCCAGGGCTTTCTCAGCAGCTTGCCCAGACGTGGGGCAAGAGGAAAGGGAGAGCGGTAGGGACCTGTCAAGCATGAAGAGAATGGAGTAAGAGCCTTTATTACATGGATACGAAATGGTTAACAAAATTCTGATTTTGATTTAAGAGTTCAAATGGTATCATTGGAAGCTGACCATGTCAGGTGTTTTCCCAAGAAGTAACAGTCTCATTCATTTGCTTTTGACCCAGTGCCTGCTAAATCCACAAGTCTGAATAACCATGGTCGGTTAGTCATTCTTACGAGTGAGGGTGCTGTGCTGTGCAAGAGTGGCGGGCGCACCTTGCCGCTGCCTTACACCCGTGCTTTCCCTGCCAGTGCCTGGACTGCTGAGGTGTGTGGCACGAGGGCTTTGTTCTTCCTTCCCACTTCCTCACCCAGGCTATGAAAGAGGCATTTGCACAGGCATCAAGATTTCGTAAAGTTAATCCTTTGTCTTGCTTCATCAAGGCAGTTTGTAGAGAAACCAGCCTTTTCTTTGACCAGGGGTGTCTGGCTGTGGAGGAGAGAGTAGCCCCAGCAAACTGTGGTGGCGCGGCTGTGATGCATGCGGAGACACGAGCAGGCTGACCGATGTTGCCTTTGCACCATCAGTACAAATACTACTTCAGTTTGAAAAGCAAGTAATGTCTCAGTACTACTAAAAAAATGGTTTTGACCTCATAGCCCCACTGAAAGTGTCTCAGCAACCACGCCTTTTAGCTTATTTGCTTTCCATACTGAAAATTGCTAGTCAGGGTCAAAGTCAAGGGGCAGGAAAGTAGCCTCTGCCCTCCTTGAGGCCCTACTGTAAGGGTGCTACTTCAGCAAGGTGAAGAGTTAGGACCAATAATTCATCAAATAATGGGTGTGTTACCAATCTTAGCTTATCTCTAACCACCTCACTCGCTTAATTTACATTATGTTGGGGCTTTGTTTGGGGGAATCAGTAATAAACAATAAATAAGATTTGGCTCCTGACATGTTCCCAGATCAGTACAGGCTAGACACACTGTGGTAAATGGTCGTAAAGCCCTTATCTTCCATAGACCTTGTGACAGAAGTACATACCACATCCGTGCTAAGGGAGTGCATAACTAAATCTTCATGTTGGGTTCAGAAAAGACTTAACTAACGGCTTTAGGCTGATCTTCCAGGATAGTAGCAGTAGCTCAGGTGGGAAAATGAGAATAGGAGGTTTCAGGTAAGGAAGTGACAGGTTAATGACACAAAGGCCACAGAGTCAAACCTGCTGGCATTTCTTCAAAACCAGCTCTAGCTTTGGCCTTCTATGACTATCTCAGTGATGCCTTCATTCACCCCAAATCACAACCTGAGCCTTCATCTCATCTTTGCCTTCTCCTTTTTAACCATTCATTCATCAGCTTTGTATCAAGCAAATTTTGGGGGGGAGTTGCATCTTATTCATGGTTGGGGCTCCAAAGTCGAAAGTGGCCAAGGTAGGAAGGTACATAGAAACCCTGTTACCTCCGAAAACTCCCTAGGTCATCCATAAAGCACACTACATATGTTTTTATGAAGACTTGATTTGGGGTTACATGCCACGTGTAAAGAAGGATCTTTCAACATTAGCTACACACGGGGAGCTGAGAGCGAGGGAAGGAATGAGTTTCCCAGCGCCTGCCTGGCGCTCGCTCACCCCCCGAAGCAGGACCTCAGTGCAGAGTAGCAGGCAGACAAGTCTGCACAGTTGAGAAGGCTTTTCCCTCTGTGCACACAGGTCCCTGCAGCTGAATCTGTAGAGGTGAAAGGCACATATGGTGGGACTCCCTTCTGTTTCGTCCCTGGTCATGTTGGCACTTATCACTTTCTGCCACCACCATCACCACCCTGCTTGGGGCTGCTTGATAGCTGTCAGAGTTCTGGATAGCTGGCCTGCTGCTCTGGTTTCTGCAAGTTCCCACCTGTTCTCAGCACTAGAGTCATGAAGCTTCTAAACCCTCCTTGATGGAAAATCTTCCTTCTGTATGTGGTCCTGTTGCCAAGTGGGCACAGCACAGACAGATTTGTCTTTTTTTCCTTTTTTTAAAATTTTAAATCTGTCTGGCTTTCCCACCACCCAGAATGTGAGGTCTTGGAGGCTAAAAATCACTTTTCTACCATCTGTATCCTGATACACTTTCCCCATAGTGGGACCCCCATGAATTCTGGTCCTTTCCATAGACAGGAAGGATGACACTGACGTGTACTATTTTGCCTACTGCATGCAAATTGATGTTCACTCGGCTTTGTTGTTTCCTCCCATGTCCACACAGCTTCCCCCTACGTCTGTCTTAATATAATGAATTATTTGACAATGATTACTCGCTTTCTGAGCTCTCTGCTTCTGGGAATCCAAAGCTGTCAATCATTTACCTTTTTTTAAAAAAAATTATTTTATTTTTTCAGTGTTCTAAGATTTACTGTTTAAGCACCACACCCGGTGCGCCATGCAATATGTGCCCCCCTTAATACCGACCACCAGGCTCACCCAACCCCCCAGTCCCCTCCCTTCCAAAACCCTCAGTTTGTCTCTCAGTGTCCACAGTCTCTCATGGTTCATCTCCCCCTCCAATTTCCCCCAGTTCACTTTTCCTTTCCTTCTCCTAATGTCCTCTGTGTTATTCCTTATGCTCTACAAGTAAGTGATACCATATGATAATTGACTCTCTTTGCCTGAACTTATTTCACTCAGCATAATCTCTTCCAGTCCCATCCATGTTGATACAAATGTTGGGTATTTATCCTTTCTGATAGAGGCATAAACTCCATTGTATATATGGACCATATCTTCTTTATCCATTCGGTGCTGGGAAAACTGGACAGCTATGTATAGAAGAATGAAACTTGACCATTCTCTTACACCATACACAAAGATAAACTTGAAATGGATAAAAGACCTCAATGTGAGGCAGGAATCCATCAAAGTCCTAGAGGAGAACATAGGCAGTAACCTCTTCAACATCGGCCATAGCAACTTCTTTCAAGACATGTCTGCAACGGCAAAGGAAACAAGTGATAATGAACTTTTGGGACTTCATCAAGATCAAAAGCTTCTGCGCAGCAAAGGAAACAATCTTTTGCCGATCATTTTTTCAAAGCTGATTCTCCTTAGGTCCCTAGAGCAAGTTCAGGGTTGCTCTGCCTGGGAGCAGTCACTCCTTGCCATGCTCCTGACTGGATGGACTGTGCGTGCCATGCAACAGCACATGCTCCTGGGGGCACAGCCTTATCAAGCTGTGCGAGAGAACGGGGTGGGTTGCAGCTCCATGGGACCTGCACAGAGTGTGAGTTTCTTAAGTGTTCTTATTATTTGTGACTAGCTTCTTTCTAAGAATGCTGTGTAGTTTGCAGAGAAAAATAAATTAATCATAAGGGGGAAAAAGAGGCAAAGAGAAAAAAAAGAGTTCAACCTCCTAAGATGCAGAAAGTGAGTGAAAAAAAGGCATACCATGGAAAGCTCCACACTTGTAAAGGTAGGTCAGGTATTCCTTCCTGCCTTGCTGGCACCCCCGCCGTGAGAACTGCAGGAGTCACAGGGCTTTGAGGTGAAAACAGGGCCATCAATTGAGAGAAGAACAATTCCTGTTAATGAAAATAATCTATATGGTAAACACTGTCCTCAACAATGTTTTTAGGGTAGATGCAGTAGAGGGTTTCTTAAGGCTGTTTCTTTTCTTTCTTTCTTTTTATTTTTATTTTTTTCTTATTTTACTGAAAAATAATTGATATACATCACTGTATGAGTTTAAGGCATACGGCATGATGGTTCGATTTACAAATATTGCGAGACAATTACCACAACAGGTTCAGTTAACATTCATCAACTCACATAGATACAGTAAAAAAGGAAACAATGGAGAAAAGAAAAGGAAAAAAATTTCTTTCTATGATCAGAACTCTTAGAATTCACTTCATAACAATTTTGCTATAAATCACTCAGCAGTGTTAGCTATAATCACATGGTGCATTACATCCCTAGTACCTATTTATTTTAACTGGAAGATTGTATCTTTTAACCACATTTTTCCAATTTCTGCTCCCCAGCACCCATCTCTGGTTAACTACAGTTTGGTCTCTTTTTCTATGAATTTGGCCTTTTTTCTTTTTAAAATTTAGATTTCACATACAAGTGAAATTATACAGTATTTGTCTTACTCTGCCTGATTTATTTTACTTATTAAGGCTATTTCTTATAAAGTCCCCAAATATATAGGGACTAGGACGTCTCGGAAAAAAGAGGCTTCCTTCCATCATGGGTGGTGGAGGGGTGGTCCTGAACTATATCAAGGGAGGGCTGACAGAGCTGGGCAGGGCATGGTGGGGTAGAGTAGGGCTGGGCCAGGCAGGGCAGGCAGCAGGGTTGAGCGGAGCATGAACTGGATTGAGCAGGGCTTAGCTTGGCCAGGCAGAACTGGGCAGGAGCCGACAGCACTGGGCAGAGCAAAGCATGGCGGTGCTGTGCTGAACAGATCTGGGCAAGGTCTGGACAAGGCAGGAGTCATCAGAACTGGACAGAGCTCAGCAGGACTGGGCAGGGCTACTAGGGCTGGACAAGACTCTGCAGGTTTGGGCAGGGAAAGAAAGCATAGCCTGATAGGGTCTTGTACTCTGGAAGGAGTTGCTGAAGGAAAGAGAATGTTCCTTGTTTCCAGCGCACCTAGGAACTGCAACCCTAGAACCCATCCTCCTTACATATCAGGAGCCTTCCTGCCCTGTTTTCGTTGTGGATTGTGAACTCTGGCAAGGGTCACATGGGCTCAAGAAGCTGCCCCTGAGGATACCGGCTCCGTTATCGTGCCCTGAACAGAGTATTGTCTTTCTGGCTGGAAAAGACCATTTGAATCTAATGTGTCTCTGGAAGGGCCCCTTTTCCTGGAAAACTCCTTATTCTTTAAGACCCAGCGCAAATGGCACTTCTATGCCATCTTTCTGATGTCTTAGTTTTGCAGATCTCTGACTTTCCACCTGCATCTGCCTTGGAGCACCAATAATTTGTATCTGTGCCATTCCTAATGCTGGTTGAAGTTCAGTCCTTTCTCTTGTGCTCACCCATGATCATGAGTAAGGGGATGTTACTTGATTCAATCTCCAACTTGGCACACCTAATACGAATAACAAACTATTCGTAATATGCTTCACAATTAACACCTCTGACAGGAGCCACTTTCATAGACTTTCATAGATTTGACTGTAGGATCAGTGAATAGAGTATTAAAAAATATCATTAAGAAGTCTTACTAGCTTTTGTTTCCTTGCTTTTGGAGATGTGTCTAGCAAGAAGTTGTTGCGGCTGAAGTCACAGAGGTTGCTGCCTGTGTTCTCCTCTATGATTTTAATGGGTTCCTGTCTCACATTGAGGTCTTTCACCCACTTTGGGTTTATTTTTGTGTGTGGTGTAAGGAAATGGTCCAGTTTCATTCTTATGCTGTCCAGTTTTCCCAACACCATTTGTTGAAGAGACTGTCTTTTTTCCATTGGATATTCTTTCCTACTTTGTCAAGATTGTTCACCATAGAGTTGAGGGTCCGTTTCTGGGCTCTCTGTGTTCTGTTGGTCTATGTGTCTGTTTTTGTGCCAGTACCATGCTGTATTTTTTAAATTATTATTAACATATAATGTACTACTTGCCCCAGGGATACAGGTCTGTGAATCATCAGGCTTATACATTTCATAGCACTCATCATAGCACATACTTTCCCCATTGCCCATAACATACTGTCTTGATGATTACAGCTTTGTAATAGAGTTTAAAGTCCAGAATTGTGATGCTTCCAGCTTTGGTTTTCTTCCTTTCTTTCTTCCTTTCTCTCTTTCCTTCTTTCTTCCTAAAAGATTTTATTTATTTATTTGACACAGAGAGAGACACAGCAAGGTCTGATTAGGAAACTGAGGCCCAGAGTGGATAATCCACTTACAGAAGTTACCCAGAGAATTCAGGGGAGAACTGAGGAAAATTTTTCTGACTCTTGGTCTGATGTTTTCCCTTTCAGGATATTTCAAAGCATGTGGCTTTATATCTCAGGGCACTCTGGGCTAAGGGTACTGAAAGCAAGACTCTCAAATGTGGGTCAGTAACTCCCAGGATTTGGGGAGTTGTAGAAACTTCTCTGGAATACCGCTGTCCAACCTGAGCTTATGACCCATCACCCCCTTAGACCTATGGTGTTCCCCAGGGGCTGCTGCTCTTTTTACAGTTTGGCTCGGGGGCGAGGTTGAGTGCAAGTCACAAAGAAACACAGTCAGACCAGCCTGGTGGGAAGAGGAAGAGACAAGAGTCTCTGCTGCACAGGACCATCAGAAGGAACATGACAGGTAATGAATGCAAAGTACCGAGCACAAAGTAGGTGCTCCGTAGACACATTTTTTGCCTTTTTCCATAAAAGAAACTTCAGACGTCATTTAGCAGAGTCCTGCCTGAGAGGTAGTTCAGAAGAGCAGGCTTAGGAGCCCAAACTGTGGGGTTGACACCGGTTCTGCTTCCGAGGTTTGCTGCCACTTATAGGCTATGTGACATGCAGAGGTGAGCCTCTGTCCACACCACCCCCTCTTTATAGAACCATCATGAAGAGCAAATGAAATACTGCTTGCAAACAGTTGAGAAGCTCAGTGCTTAGTTCCGATCGGTGCGGGCATCACTGGCAGTATCTCTACCCATTCAACACTTCAGACAGATGTCGCTGAGAATCATCCAAGGGCTGGAGCTCCCGAGGCTGACTAGCCACTCCCCCTTGGATCCAGCTCTCCTGCCAGGCCTGTTGCACCCTGCAGACAACTCTTGACTCTGGGCTCAACCCTGCAGCCATTATGAACATGGAGAGGCCTGGTGGCAGCTGCCTCTCCCTGGATGTGGCCAGTCCCGGCCTGCAGATGGCTCCGAAGCACATCTGAAACTGCGGATGTGACAGTAGCGTGGTGGGGCCACCAAACGCAGGCATCCTGTCCCCTCCCAATCCCCCCATAGCAGGCCTCCCACCCACAAGGCTTGCTGCTATGACACTGGGTCCAGGACCGCTCCCTCCCTTCACCCCAACCCCTGATTAGTGTTGTAGATTTTCCCAGCCATGACCTGCCTAATCCTAGGCTTGAGGCATTACATGATGAGGGTAGAGTGTGGTGGCCTCTGTCCTAAGGGCCTTAGGAGGGAGAGGAGCAGTCGGCCCCTATCCGGACCTACCGCTGTATGTTGCTGTCTACACCCCACCTTCTCCTCCTCTCAGTCTTGGCCACTCCAGCAGGCTCTATGGGTGTGTGTGCTTGGCTCGCTCCCTGAACCTCAGAGGTCAGATCTGCCCCCCACTCCTCCTGGGGCATGGGATTGGGCCCCAAGGATGGTATGGTTGGAGAGATGCTGGTAGAGCTGGGGAAAGGGCAGGAAGGGGCCCTTCCAGGAGCAACCTCCTTGGCCCGTCTAGTCCCAGAGAGGAAGGTCTAATGGCAGGCTGGGCCCCTGGTGGCTTGGGGTGACTTTAAAAGAGGGCATCTCCAGGGGCCTAGGAGACACAAGGAGGTGAAACCACTGCCTTGGAAACCATTTTTGTGTGTGCCATTTGTGCGTCATGTTGAGTAACACATTATGCCTATGAGGCCGGCAGGGCACATCTCCATCCCCGGTTTACAGAGAGGGGGACGGAGGCCTAGACAAGAGGAGTGGAGTGCCGGGGGCTGCTGACTGAAACAGTCAGGGCTAACACGAGATCTGGCATTTTGAGGTCAGGTCCACCAGAGGTCCTCTGCTCCTGGTGGGGGAGGGGGCTGTCCTCAGAGGGGGCCAAATGGCAGCCAGGCCCAGATGTCTGCGCGTGTGGTGTGAGTGCTGGGCCGGACAGCTAGGGGAGCAGAAGGAGCTGTGATTCCCCACTCAGCCGGCCAGTGGGAGTGGTCAGAGCAGGCCCCTACACATCCTGGGACTGCTGTGAGAATAAAGTGAAATGTGATGAGTGAGAAAGTGTTTGGTAAATTATAAACTGTCATAAAATGAGTGGCACCATGAATCCAGAGGCAAGCAGCAAGGTTGGGGAAACTCATAGAGGGAAACAACAAAGTAAGACGAAAGGAAGAGTGTCAGAATAGGGAGCTGTTCTTTGCTTGTCTCCTGCCATCTCCTACCTCCGAACCATTACTCCGGGTGGGAGGTGCTGACATATTCTCTTGGACCCACAAACCTCAAGACCAGCTTGAAGATGAAAATGATTTTACGAGGTAAAACCCCAATGTATATTCCTAACTTTCCTTGAGTTTTAGATTTTAAGCATGCTGTTATATTGACATTTTTAATACCCGTCTCCCTACTCCGAAGAATACAAATTAGGTATTCATCTGTTGACACGATGCATTAAAAGAAAAACAATTTAATTCAGATGGACTAATGTAATTTGCACACAGATACCACTTAAAAATCATGTCCTAAAACTGTCAGACTTACCTTGAACAAGTCTTAGTGGGGATATATTGCAAAGCAGAGGGAATAAAGGCATCATATAGAAAGTCGTAAAATAGGGAAAACTTAATCAACTGCAAGTGTAAGTTTAGACTCCAATAAAGGAGAATAATTACATGTGAGTGAATAATTATTTTAAATATAGAGATAATTGCCATTACCTTTTGGCTTACATAAAATACTGTAAAATGTGACTTTTATGCAGCAGACATTTTGTCATTAGTTCCCATTATTCGTCATAGAGTAGTTTTGGAGGAAGAAGGAGCTTTGCCAGTGACTGGAAGAACCTAAGGGAATAGGTCGGCATCATTAACCTTTACCTGAATGAGGAACTGAAGCCTGGAGAACCCAGGTGACCCTCTCAAGGTCATGCTGTCAGTCAACAGAGCGAATTATGGAGCCCAAACATCCTGATTTCTGAGCTTGTACATTGATTGGTCTCTAATGTTCAAATGCTGTTTTCACTATTAGTTTTTGTTAGGGATATCATCTGGTGCTACAGTCTCCTCTCTCCCCCTTATTCAGAACTGCCCCACTACTATTTGTCATATAGAATGGCTTTCAGAAAAAAGAAATGAATTTGAAAAGAGGATTCCACTGCCAAAAAAAGAATATCAAAACACCACTGAGAGGAAACCATCCCTCTTGGATGTTGTCAGGTCAGAGTTTGGAGGTCGAGGGTGGGTACTGAAGGGTGTGGCGGTTGTTTTCCCATGAAGGTGGGGAAGGAGGCCTGCAAAGAACAGGACTGCACATGTTCTTATTCCAGGTGTGAATCTGGAGGATCCAGGAAGCACCTGTCTTTCCCAGCTGCTCTGGGAGGTTGTTTGGCTCCAGGAATCTGGAGCAGCAGCCAAGGGCTGCCTCAGAAAGAAACAGGCTGTTTTCTGAAAATAAGATATTTGGTGTCTTTAAAGGCAGTATAGTCCCAGCACCCCACGTGGTGCATTCACTTTGAAAGGGAGCAAGATTACAGAGATGTTCGAGGCTGAATGGAGGGTTCAGAGACATATAGCATCAAGCAGTCCCAAACTCCATGTTTATGGGCCCAAATCTTTTCATCTTAGGATCTCAAAGCGCCTTACCTGGCATTAAGGATGATTACATCAGCTCTGTAGAGAGAAAAGAGAGACAGGAGCAGGAACAGAGCCTGCAGGATGACATAGGGAGGGGATGATAAATCGCAAATAAATCCTTAAAATGCTGTTGGAAATTTGGTAGGATTTCTTCCCTTTCTTCCCCCTCTCTTGTGGAGCTTGGGACTAAAAGAAGGGTGATTATGTGCATTTGGATCTGAATTTCATTTTTCATTCCTCAAAATATCGCCAATGAAATAATCCTAAATTGGGTTTTAGATTATTAAGAAACCTGAAAAGCAAGCCCATTCCATTCTTTGACTAGCTCCTGAAATAAAAGAATAAAAACCGTAATACTGTGCTTCATTGCTCAGGTACCAGTTTCTAACCCCACAATTTATTGATAAGGCTTCAGCAAGAGATCTAGCAGATATACCTGTGAGGATAAAGCAACAAATCTGAAATATATAAAAATGAAAACTCAGAGTCCAAGAATCAATGATCACATCATAAGAAGGGGGGAGTTGGTAACAACCTTGCATTTTGTTTTATTTTTATTTTTTAAATATTTTTTATTGTGTTGTATTAGTCATCATATAGTACATCATTAGTTTTGGATGTAGTGTTCCATGATTCATTGTTTGTGTGTAACACCCAGGGCTCCATGCAGTCTGTGCCCTCCTTATACCCATCGCCAGGCTAATCCATCCCCTCCCTTCTAAAACCCGCAGTTTGTTTCCTGGAGTCCATCATCTCTCATGATTTGTCTCTCCCACTCCAATTTCTCCCCCTTCATTTTCCCCTTCTCCTAATGTCCTCCATGCTATTCCTTATGTTCCACAAATAAGTGAAACCATATAATAATTGACTTTCTTTGACTTATTTCACTTAGCATAAGCTCCTCTAGTCCCATCCAAGTTGATACAAAAGTTGGGTATTCATCCTTTCTGATGGCTGAGTAGTATTCCATTGTGTATATGAACCACATCTTCTTTATCCATTCATCTGTTGAAGGGCATCTTGGCTCTTTGCATGTTTTGACTATTGTGGCCATTGCTGCTATGAACATTGAGGTATATAGGGCCCTTCTTTTCACTACATTTGTATCTTTGAGATAAGTACCCAGGAGCGCAATTGCTGGGTCTTAGGGAAGCTCTATTTTTAATTTTTTGAGGAACCTCCACACTGTTTTCCAAAGTGGCTGCACCAATTTAATTCCCACCAACTGTGTAAAAGGGTTCCCTTTTCTCCACAACTTCTCCAATATTTGTTGTTTCTTGCCTTGTCGATTTTTGCTAGATTCTAACTGGTGTGGTGGTATCTCAATGTGGTTTTGATTTGAATTTCCCTGATGGCTGATGATGATGAACACTTTCTCATGTGTCTGTTTGCCATTTGTATGTCTTCTTTGGAGAAGTGTTTGCTCATGTCTTCTGCCCAATTTTGACTTGATTATCTGTTTCTTGGGTATTAAGTTTGAGAAGTTCTTTATAGATCTTGGATATCAGCCTTTTGTCTGTAGTATCATTTGAAAATATCTTCTCCCATCCTGTGGGTTGCCCCTTTGTTGACTGTTTCCTTTGCTGTGCAGAAAGTTTTTATCTTAATGAATTCCCAAAAGTTCATTTTTGCTTTTGTTTCCCTTGCCTTTTGAGACGTGTCTTTAAAGAAGTTGCTATGGCCGATGTTGAAGAGGTTACTGCCTATGTTCTCCTCTAGGATTTTGATGGATTCCTGTCTCACATTGAGGTCATTCATCCATTTAGAGTCTATCTTTGGGTATGTGTAAGAGAATAGTCCAGTTTCCTGGGGAGTCTGCTTCTCCCTCTGACTTTGTCCCCTCTTATGCTCTCTCTCACTCTCTGTCTCTCAAATAAAAAAATCTTTAAAAAAATTGAAAAAAAGAGAATGGTCCAGTTTCATTCTTCTGTATATAGCTGTCCACTTTTCCCAGCACCATTTATTGAGGAGACTGTCTTTTTTTCCTTGGATATTTTTTCCAGCTTTGTTGAAGATTATTTGACCATAGAGTTGACAGTCCATATCTAGGCTCTCTCCTTTGTCCCATTGGTCTGTGTGTCTATTTTTGTGTTAGTACCATGCTGTCTTGGTGTTCACAGCTTTGTAATATAGCTTGAAAGATTTCAGTTATTTGGAAGAGAGAAAGAGAGTGAGAGAGAGAGAGAATGAGCATGAATGGAGGCAGGGAAAAGGGCAGAGGAAGAGGGAAAAGCAGACTTCCTGCTGAGCAGGGCTCCATCCCAGGATCCTGAGATCACAACCTGAGCCAAAGGCAGACTCTTAACCAACTGAGCCACCCAGGTGCCCCCCTCCCTTGTGTACATTTTAAATGGGCTATCTTATTTCATCCTTGTAGTAGCCTTTAGAGGTAGGAATCATCATCTTCATTGTACAGGTGAAGAAACTGAGCCTGAGAGAGGTAATAAGTGATTTAAGATCACAGGGTGAGGAAGAGTCAGGATTTGGATCCAGTGTAGTTGATTCTGAGGTCCATGTTCTTTTTATTATTATGGATGGATTCTGATTTGAGGCTGAATGTCAGCCTTATTAGACTTCTAAATGTGGTTATGACAACAAAATAGATGAAACATTTTGAAATAAATTTAACAAAATATTTGCAAATCCTGTATGAGGAAAACCCTAAAACACTTCCGACACAAAAGTCGACTTGAATAAGTTGGAACACATTCCTTGTTTTTGGATAGGATATCTCAATATCATTATTATGTTGGTACATTTTAAGTAAATTTATAAATTTGATGTAATCATATAAAAATACTAACATGCTTCCCAACTTCCCCACTGTAGTTAGACAAGATGATATTAAAAGTTCATGTGGGGAAATAAACATGAAAGAATAACTATGTGTATATATGGGGGGTGGTGGGTGGATTGGGGTGGGTAGAAGGAGGGGCCAGGCCTACCAGATACTAAAACATAGTATACATTTCTATAATTAAAATAACGTAGTACTGGTACATAGCTTGATAGACCAGTGGAATAAAATAGAAAGTTATAAATAGAAACAGACCAAATAGATAGAGAAACTTAATGCATATAATAAAGGTGACTTCTAAAATCACTGGGGAAAAGATAGGTACTTTAATAAGTAGTGTGAGACAACATGATAGCCATATAGCAAAGATACTAGATCCATAAAATATGCAAGAATACAGTTGAAATGGATCAGAGTGGGACTTCTGGCTATTTCTCCCCGCCCCCATAAGTATCAAACAGGACAAAATTATAAGAAAAAAAGTCATTTAAGGAATCTCAAAATTGACCAAAGACAGAAAATTGAGAAGCATTATTTATTAAAAACAAACAAACTACTAGAACTTTGGGTGAGAACACCAGGGTCTACAGCCCACTTACTGGGGCTGCTAACATTCTTCAGCCAATTCCTCATCTCTATACACAGATGTGTTGGCAAGAGTTATAGTTTCACCATTGCAGAATTGGCCAAGAAAAACAGCAGCTCTGCTGCTAAGAGGTTTGGACCTCACATGGGCCGAGTGCAAAAACTCAGAGTGTTGTCAGCAGAAATACAAAATTCAGCATAAAATGAATAGGCAAAACCTACCACTCTGCCTTCCTGAGGTTGTGGTTCAAGGGTAAGGCAGGGTAAGTGGTGGATCAGCCAGATTTTTAAGAGGGAAACCCTGGAAGTGACAGTATGGAAGGGGTACGTAAGCTCTCCACCCACCCTTGACTGATGGTGGAACTAGATGCATGCTCTGGAGAGACTCAAGAGAGTCCAGTGGAAAGTGAAAGTCAACACAAACTTGACAACTGCCTGAACTTTGAGCTTTTTTAGGAAGTGCATAGATATATACATGGATATGTATGTATCTATACATAGATAGGTCAGCAGAGAGGTGGGTGGAAGTCTTAAGGGATGAAGGTGTTGTCCATTATACTGTATAATCCCAGAAAGCCTGGTCTAAAAATGAAGGTAAAAATAAAAGAACTGATGAGAGATATTAGTGTTTGCTCAAAATAGTACTCCCACTGCTAAAAAAACAAAACAAAACAAAACAAAAAAACCAAACCCCAAAACAAAAGAATCCAGAACTGTTATAAAATATTATTTTAAATGTTTTCAACAAAAATGAGATATGCAGAGAATCAGGAAAGTGTGATTCATACTCAGGAAAAAAAACAAAACAAAACAAAACCTTAATAGCAGTGGATTCTCAGGAGACCCAGAATGTTAGATTTAACAAAGAAAACTGTTAGAACAATTATAAATATATTCAAATAATTAAAGGAATCTGTTTCCAAAGAAATAAGGAAAATATGGTGATAACAGATAGAAAATTTCAATAAAGGAGAAAAGCTATAAAAAGAACCAAATGTAATTTTCAAAGTTGAAGAATGTAGTAATTAAAACACTAGCTTTTCTCAGTAGTAGATTTGAGATAACAGAAGAAAGAATCAATGAAGTAAAAAAAAAAAGAAAACAGTTCAATAAAATTAAGCTAAAGATCAGGAACAAAAATTATTGAAGAAAACTTAACCAGAACCTCAGGGACGCCTGGGACAACATCAAATATACAACATATCTGTGAAGGGAGAAAAGAGTAGAACAAACATTTAAAGAAAAAACAATTAAAAACTTCCCAAATCAGATTTTAAAGATGAGACTGGTGGTGGGTATTAAAGAGGGCATGTATTACATGGAGTACTGGGTGTGGTATAAACAGTGAATTTTGGAACACTGAAAAAAAAATAAATAACATGCAAAAGGGTGAAAAAATAAAGATGAATATACAGATCCAAGAGGCTTAACAGCCCCAAGTAAAATAAACACAGAGAACCATACCTAAACACATCTGTCAATGATAAAATCCAAAGACGAATAACATTTTTTTTTAAGATTTTATTTATTTATTTGACAGACAGAGATCACAAGTAGGCAGAGAGGGGTGGGAAGGCAGGCTCCCTGCTGAGCAGAGAGCCCGATGTGGGGCTTGATCCCAAGACCCTGGGATCATGACCTGAGCTGAAAGCAGAGGCTTTAACCCACTGAGCCACCCAGGTGCCCCAACAAATAACATCTTTTAAGGAGCAAGAGAAAAATGGATTGTCATATGCAAGGTAACAATAATCCATTGGATGACTTCTCTTCAGAGAAAATGAAGGTCATAATGTGGTATAATGACATATTGCAAAAATGCTGACAGAAAAAAGAAATGTCAACCAGGAATTCTATATCCAGCAATAATATCCTTCAAATATGAAGACAAAAATAAAGTTTTCCCGGATAAACAAAAACTGAGAGAATTCATTGCCAGCAGACCTACCCTATAAGAAATTCTGAAGAAAGACCGTTAGAATTAAAGAAAGTGCTGTAAGATAGTGATTGAATGCATGAGAGGAAATGATGAATGCCAGAAATGGTGAATGTATGGGTAAACTATAAAGAAGAGTGGAGGAGGGGCGCCTGGGTGGTTCACTCTTGATTTCAGCTCAGGTTGTGATCTCAAGGTCCTGGGATAGAGCATTCAGCATGGAGTCCGCTTGATGATTCTCTCCCCCTCTCCCCCTTCTCTCTCTCTCTCTCTCTCTCTCAAATAAATAAGTTTTTAAGGAAGAGTGGAAGAAATTGAGTTATGTTGGAACAAACTTGTTACATTTTATTGGAATTAAGATGATAATAACTTGAATTAGATTATGGTAAATTAAAGACATATCATGTAATCTTTAAAGTGATCACTAAGAAAATAACTAAAAAAGTATAGTGAAAAATGAATTGAGTGACTAAAAAGTATATTAGAAATGATTTAATATTAGAGCCACTAAAGATAGAACAGAGAAATGGAAACAGGAGATCGTTTGGTAAATAAATAGCAAAATGGCAGACATAAATCCATTCATGTCAATAATTACATTAAGTATAAATGGATGCAGCACTCCCCTTGAAAGCCAGAAGCTAAAAGGCAGACTGGACTTAAAAGCAAGATTCGGTAACAGGGAAAAACTTAGCATATCTAACTCCATATTGCTTCTCTTTCCCTTGCTGCTGTGACCTACAACTTAGAAACTTCTGCTTAGGCCTGTCTGTGGGAACATTACAGCTGAGATTTGAAAAAAACTGCACTGCTTTTTTACCCAAAACCTACCTCACTCAAGGAGATAAGGAAGTATGTACAGAAATGATAGAGCTATGTTTAAAATTTATAGAGGCAACATGGAGGACATTAGGAGAAGGAAAGGAAAAATGAATTCGGGGAAATCAGAGGGGGAGAGGAACCATGAGAGACTGTGGACTCTGAGGAAGAAACTGAGGGTTTTGGAGGGTAGGGGGGTGGGGGGTGGGGTGAGCCTGGTGGTGGGTATTAAGGAGGGCACGTATTACATGGAGCACTGGGTGCGGGGCATAAACAAGGAATCTTAGAACACTGAAAAAATAAATTAAGATGTTAAAGAAAAAGGAAAAACCACATGCAGCTTTATAATTAAAAGAAATTAAAATTATACTGAAATACCGTTTCTCATCTTCAGAAATAGAATTGAAAAAGAAGACATATCATTCATTGGTGGTAGGAATGTAAAGCGGTGCAATTTCATAGTATCTAACAAACGCCATGTATTTATATATATATACATCACATGAGTCTAATCATGAAGAAACATCAAACAAACCCAAATTGAGACAAATTTTGTATAAAACTGACTTCTAATCTCTAAAACTATCAATTTAATTAATAACAAGGAAAAACTGAAACTTTCAGATTAAAGAATTCTAAAGTAACATGACAACTGAAAGTGTAATTCTGGACTGAATCCATTTCTGGGGAAAAAAAGCAACTACTGCAAAGGGTATTATTGGGATAATTGCTGAGATTAGAGAATCTGTAGTTAGATAAAAACATATTAAGATTAAATTTCCTGGACTTGATAACTGTACTATGGTTTTATAAGAGGGATATCTCTCTGTGTTGAGGACAGGTATGTTGAAGTATTAAGGGTAAAGGAACATGATATATATAACCCACCCTCAAATGGCCTGGAAAAAATAATATGTGAAATATGTAAAAGTTTTATGCTTATAAGCATAAATTATAATACTTTACCGTATCTATTATAAAAATATATATAGAGAAAGAGTGGCACAATGTTAAAAATATGGGTAAAGTTTGTATGAAACGTTTTGTGCTGTTCTTGCAACTTTTCTGTAAGCCTGAAATCATTTGAAAATACAAAAGAACAAAATTAATGTGGCTAAGAATAATGTCCAAAGCTCTGTAAGGCTTGCACTGTATTATGTGTGACTTAGAGAATTAGATTGCCCTTTAGTAAAAAAAAAAAAAAAAAAAAAAATCAGGGATACAGCACATTTTTCATGGATTCTGGATTTTAAGATTTCTTAAATAACCCTTTTGGAAATAATCTTTTTTCTTTTAAATAAAGCAGTAAACAAATATAAACCCATGATTTATACTGGAACCAATTTCTCTCAGCCCACTCCCTGACCTTCCCATCCTCAACCTTGTCCGTTTCTCAGAAGCCGTATCTTTGAATCCTTCCTGGATTTAGTCTGGTTCCCAGGCTATGTGTTATATGCACACTGAAACCACTCTGAACTTGGAGTGTGTCAGCTGACTTCCTCCTATGGTGAAGGAAGATGTGGCTTATTTACCCTCTCATCCTCCCCTTTCTGTTCTCCATTCTTCTAGAAGGTCTCCCCTTCTTCTAGAAGAATGATATCACTACTTACAATTCCTTTGGCTTTTTTTCCCCACCAGCTTATTGGGATATAACAGACATAGAACATTATGTGAATGTAAGTTTTGCAACTTGATGATTTGGTACATGTGTGTATTGTGAAATGATGAGCACAGCAAGGTCAGTTAGCACATCCATCACGTCACATAATTACGTGTGTGTGTGTGTGTGTGTGTGTGTGTGTGATAAGAACATTTAAGATCCAGGGGCGCCTGGGTGACTCAGTGGGTTAAAGCCTCTGCCTTCGGCTCAGGTCATGATCTCAGGTTCCTGGGATCAAGCCCCGCATTGGGCTGTCTGCTCTATGGGGAGCCTGCTTCCCCTCTTCTATCTGCCTGCCTCTCTGCCTGCCTGTGATCTCTGTCTGTCAAATAAATAAATATAATCTTTAAAAAAAAAATTTAAGATCTACACCCTTAGCAACTTTTAAGTATCTAATATAGTATTGTTAACTGTAGTCACAATGCTGTTCCTGAGACCCCTAGAATGTGTTCTTATAACTGGAAGTTGGTATTTTGTTTGTTTGTTTGTTTGATTTTTAAAGATTTTATTTATTTGTTTGTTTGTATGAGCAGAGGGGGAGAGGCAGAAGAAGAGGGAGAAGCAGACCCCCGCCAAGCAGGGAACCTGATGTGGGACTCGATCCCAGGACCTTGGCGTCACGACCTGGGCCAAAGCCAGACGCTTAGCTGACTGAGCCACCCAGGTGCCCTGTATCTTGTGACCAACATCTCCCCATTCCACCCTCTCTGCCCCTCATCCCACATCTCTGGTAACCATCCCACTCTCAGTTCCTAGCTTTAAAATTTTAAATATTGTATTAAACCACTGTATCTCATGGCAGCAAGTAAAGACCATAATACCTCTTGACTTCCACTTTGTAAAATGAAAACACTAAGACCCCACCCTTCCCTTTACTTCTTCAGCTCTGAATTTCTGTGAGCTAAACCTTTAGATGGCCAAAGCTGAGAGTATCTACATCATATTTTGGAATTATAATTAAGTTTTCTTTGCCTTTACTCTAATTGATTCCAAAAGTAGAAACTGGTGCAATACTTTACAGTTACCATGAGGAGATGCTGTTTTTTGCATGGCCAAGTTCTGTGCTCTGATTATAGTGCTTCCCCCATGGCCACGTGTCCTCACTCTTAAGCCACTCAAAGGAAAAAAAAATCTCCAGGGGATATTCTTTCTCACACTCCACCAATTGCTCAGAATCACATCACATACTTAAGCTTATTTCGTATTTGGATTTGGCCTTTCTTGTACTGGTCCCTCCTCAACCTGCATCTTGAAACTTCAGATGGGATTACACTTGACCTGTTACGTTAAGGGGGAAACAGCCCGTTTTTCACCTTGTTCCTTCACTCAGTCTGTTGCTCAGCATCCATTTCATTTTTTTCTTCAAGGATAACGATCTCCCGTCTGTCCTTTGTTGAGCCCACCGCTTCTTATTGGGACCATAGCTTTCTGGAGAGCTTTTTGTTTTTCTGGGAGTGTCTAAGTGCTTCTCTCTATTTATTGCCGGGTTTTACTGGGCTTTTATCCTTCCAGATGAGATTTCACACTCCGTTCTGTGGAGTCCCTTTTCCCTCCCTCCTCCCACTCCTTTTTTCTCTGTTTGTTTTTAGGTGTTTTTTTTTTTTTCTTTCTTTTTTCTTTTTTTTCCACTTTGAACTTCCTTTTGAGAGGGCCGAGGCTCCCTCATTCATCCTTAGGCTCCCCCACTAAGATGTTTTTTGGTATGGTCATCCTTGTTGCATCCATTATTTCCTGGATCCCTTAGCGGCCTCTTTGTTTTCTCCAATCCCTAATTTGTTGAAGTACACCTGAAAGCAACTTTTAAGAGAGGATATGTGGAATATTAACTTCCTGAGGCTTTACGGGTCTGAAATACTTTCATTCTCCTTTCACACTTGATTCATCAATTTCCTGATTATAAAACTCGAGAAGAAAATACTTTTTCCTCAGCCTTTAAGATATTCTTATTAGAGTCTAGCATCCAGTGCTCCCGATGAGGAATATGCTGTCAGCCCGAATGGTTTTCTTCTGTAAGTAAACACACCTCCTTCCCCTCTCCTCCCCCCACCCCGGGTCCCGATAGTTTTTATGAGCTCGTGGAAGGCTTGGTCCTCGCAGTGTCTTTCATCCTCCTTGACACTACGTTTTCTCTTAGCAACCCTATCAATTGAATCTAGACCTTCTGAATTGACCACTGTATCTCCTTTCTAAATATTTTGCATCAATCACTTTAGGTTTTTTTTTGTTGTAGTTGTTCTACCTTCTGAAAGTTGTCCTCGACTTTATCTTCTAATGATTCTGCTTATTTATTTTTACTTTAGAAATTATATTTTTGTTTTCCAAGACATCTTTATTATCCTCTGATATTAAAAAAAGAAAAGGCACCCTGGTCTTGTTTTGTTAATGTAACATTTTCTCAAATTCCACTGGGGACCTTTCCTTTTAATCTTGATGTTTCTTCATCGTGCTGCAGGCTTCATCCACCCCGTGTTCGAGTGAGTCTGGATCAGGCTCGTTGGAAACTAACTGTGCTTGTCTCCATTCTGACTCCAGGTCCCATTGTGCTTGCCCCTGCTGGAGTTTGCCAGACAGCTTCACGTCTTCCTCGTTTCTGGCCAACTCTGTGTGTATTCTAGGATGTGGTGTCATCTGTAATCGGTCAATATGTATCAGATGATTTCCTTTCCCCTTTGCTGAGCGCTCTGGTCTGCTGATGAAACCCTCCTGCCCTGTTGGATCTTTAACGAGATCTTGGGAGAAATACCTGTCTGGTATCTTTGGGAATACATTTGAATTACCAACGATGTTGTTAACAGGGGTCACTCCCAAGCCATCTGCCTCTCAGGACTGCCAACCTTGTATTGTCCTGTACGGTTTGAACTAAACTTTATGTTAAATTTAGACATGGCTTTTCAAAACAACAACAACAACAAAAAAACCAACAACAACCAAAAAACAAAACCAACAATACATTTTTTTCATCCCTATTAATGCATTCTGTGTTTTAAAACTTTCCTAGGTATAAACCTACTCATTTCTGAATTAGTGTTTCTCCTTTTACCAAGGATCAGTATTTATCATGTAATAAATAATCTTGGTTTTCTGGAACTTCTCCAAATCCTGACTTTCCAAAGGCCAAGCCAGGATCACAAAATCTAGAGTGATAGCTTTGTCCTGAGCGTTGCTGTCCCCAAGCCTCCACTTGTTTTTTCCACTGGAATGTTCCCTGTTTTCCCTGTACCCCACCTCCCATACACCTCCCCCGAGCTTCAGGACAAGATTGGGCCTGCCATTCAGAGTGCTCACCCCCATCGGTATTCTTCTACCAGAGTCTGCCCAGAGCCTTCTGAGGGAGCTGGTCATTGGAGGTCCCTTCAGTAACACATGCCGCGTTGTACCATGGACCCCCTGGACCCCCTCCTACTCCCCCATCACAGCTGATTATATGAGGCTTGGCCATGACCCAAGGAAAACCAATCTGTAGATATGACAGCAGCCTCTCGTGTGATTTTTGCCTTGTTTTGTCTTATCAGACTGACGGAGACTGTACTGCATCCCTGGTGCTGTATTGGCTATCAGGTAATGCTCAGAGGGTGGAGGGGCACAGAGTCCGAAGCACAGGGAGGAAGCAGACACAGATGCACACCAGGTCACGCTAATGGTGGGCATCCACGAGGGACAGAACAGGATAAAGCTGTCGCTGGCAGTGCCGGGGCCCCAAGTGGCCTTCACCTGGCCTCAGACTCTAGTGGCTGGCTTGTGCCATGGGACTGTTCTCAGTGTGAAGTCTCACTGGAAAGTTCTTCCTCATTACAGTGAGGTCTGGCCAATGGCCAGGAGTTTTTTTTTTTTTTTTTTTCCTTCACTTTGTCTATATTCTAATCACTAGCGTCTTTTTTTGTCTGAGAGTACTGTAAGAAAGTTTCAGAACCCAGGCCAGGGAGACACAAACCCAGAGGGGCTGTTCAAAGACCGTGCACTCTGCGAAGCTGCCGTTGCAACCCCAGGGGTTGCTCCTTCCTCTAAACTCATGGAGCACTTTGAACACCATAGAGGTTCCTTACAAGACATGGCCCATGCCTCCATTTTGGTTTTAGACCCGTGCTCTTACTCCTACAGAATGAGGAGAATTAGAGGAACATGGCTTGTGCACCAATATGTCCTCCAAAGTACCCAGAGTGGGGATGTCACAGAAGAACTCGCCACCAAATGTTTGCTCAATCAGTGCAAGAAAGCAGGAAGGGCAAGAAAAGGAGAGAACCATGGAGAAAAAGATTTTAATAAATACATATGGAAATTTCTGATAGTTATTCTTTATTCTACTTAAGCACATGGATGCATGAATTCATTTAACAGGACTTTTAAACATTTTTAAAAATTTTTTATTAACATATCATGTATTATTAGTCCCAGGGGTATAGGTCTGTGAATCGCCAGGTTTACACACTTCACAGCACTCACCATAGCACATACCCTCCCCAATGTCCATAACCCCACCACCTTCTCCCTACCCCCTTCCCCCCAACAACCCTCAGTTTGTTTTGTGAGATTAAGAGTCTGTTATGGTTTGTCTCTCTCCCCATCCCATCTTGTTTCATTTATTCTTTTCCTAGCCGCCAAATCCCCCACATTGCATCTCCACTTCCTCATATCAGGGAGATCATATGATAGTTGTCTTTCTCTGATTGACTTATTTCCCTAAGCATAATACCCTCTAGCTCCATCCACGTTGTCGCAAATGGCAAGATTTCATTTCTTTTGATGGCTGCATAGTATTCCATTGTATATATATACCTAATCTTCTTTATCCATTCATCTGTTGATGGACATCTAGGTTCTTTCCATAGTTTGGCTATTGTGGACATTGCTGCTATAAACATTTGCGTGCACGTGCCCCTTCGGATCACTACATTTGTATCTTTAGGGTAAATACCCAGTAGTGCAATTGCTAGGTCATAGGGTAGCTCTATTTTCAACTTTTTGAGGAAACTCCATGCTGTTTTCTAGAGTGGTTGCACCAGCTTGCATTCCCAACAGTGTAGGAGGGTTCCCCTTTCTCTGCATTCTCACCAGCATCTGTCATTTCTGATGTGTTAATTTTAGCCATTCTGACTGGTATGAGGTGGTATCTCATTGTGGTTTTGATTTGTATTTCCCTGAGGCTTAGTGATATGGAGCACTTTTTCATGTGTCTGCTGGCCATCTGGATGTCTTCTTTGCAGAAATGTCTGTTCATGTCCTCTGCCCATTTCTTGATTAGATTATTTGTTCTTTGGGTGTTGAGTTTGATAAGTTCTCTATAGATTTTGGATACTAGCCCTCTATCTGATATGTTGTTTGCAAGTATCTTCTCCCATTCTGTCAGTTGTCTTTTGGTTTTGTTAACTGTTTCCTTTGCTGTGCAAAAGCTTTTGATTTTGATGAAGTCGCGATAGTTCATTTTAGCCCTCGCTTCCCTTGCCTTTGGCGATGTTCCTAGGAAGAAGTTGCTGTGACTGAGGTCAAAGAGGTTGCTGCCTGTGTTCTCCTCAAGGATTTTGATGGATTCCTTTATCACATTGAGGTCTTTCATATATTTTGAGTCTATTTTCGTGTGTGGTGTAAGGAAATGGTTCAATTTCATTTTTCTGCATGTGGCTGTCCAATTTTCCCAACACCATTTGTTAAAGAGACTGTCTTTTTTCCATTGGACGTTCTTTCCTGCTTTGTTGAAGATTAATTGACCATAAAGTTGAGGGTCTATTTCTGGGCTCTCTATTATGTCCCATTGATCTATGTGTCTATTTTTGTGCCAGTACCATACTGTCTTGATGATGACAGCTTTATAATAGAGCGTGAAGTCTAGAATTGTGATGCCACCAACTTTGGCTTTCTTTTTCAATATTCCTCTAGTTATTTGAGGTCTTTTCTGATTCCATATAAACTTTAGGATTATTTGTTCCATTTCTTTGAAAAAAAAAAAAGGGTGGTATTTTGATATGGATTGCATTAAATGTGTAGATTGCTTTAGGTAGCATAGACATTTTCACAATATTTATTCTTCCAATCCATGAGCATGGAACATTTTTCCATTTCTTTGTGTCTTCCTCAGTTTCTTTCATGAATACTTTATAGTTTTCTGAGTATAGATACTTAGCCTCTTTGGTTAGGATTATTCCTAGGTATCTTATGGTTTTGGGTGCAATTGTAAATGGGACTGACTCCTTAATTTCTCTTTCTTCTGTCTTCCTATTGGTGTAAAGAAATGCAACTGATTTCTGTGCATTGATTTTATATCTTGACGCTTTACTGAATTCCTATACAAGTTCTAGCAGATTTGGAGTGGGGTCTTTTGGGTTTTCCACATATAGTATCATATCATCTGCAAACAGTGATAGTTTGACTTCTTCTTTGCCGATTGGGATGCCTTTAATTTCTTTTTGTTGTCTGATTGCTGAGGCTAGGACTTCTAGTACTATGTTGAATAACAGTGGTAATAATGGACATCCCTGCCGTGTTCCTGACTTTAGTGGAAATGATCTCAGTTTTCCTCCATTGAGAATGATATTTGTGGTGGGTTTTTCATAGATGGCTTTGATAATATTGAGTATGTGCCCTCTATCCCTACACTTTGAAGAGTTTTGATCAGGAAAGGATGCTGTACTTTCCAAATGCTTTTTCAGCATCTATTGAGAGTATCTTATGGTCCTTGTTCTTTCTTTTATTAATGTATTGCATCACATTGATTGATTTGCAGATGTTGAACCAACCTTGCAGCCCTGGAATAAATCCCACTTGGTCGTGGTGAATAATCTTTTTAATGTACTGTTGGATCCTATTGGCTAGTATTTTGGTGAGAATTTTCACATCTGTGTTCATCAAGGATATTGCTCTGTAATTCTCTTTTTTGATGGGATCTTTGTCTGGTTTTGGGATCAAGGTAATGCTGGCCTCATAAAATGAGTTTAGAAGTTTTCCTTCCATTTCTGTGTTTTGGAACAGTTTCAGGAGAATAGGAATTAATTCTTCTTTAAATGCTTGGTAGCATTCCCCTGGGAAGCCATCTGCCCCTGGGCTCTTGTTTGTTAGGAGATTTTTGATGACATCTTCAATCTCCTTACTGGTTATGGGTCTGTTCAGGTTTTCTCTTTCTTCCTGGTTCAGCTGTGGTAGTTTATATGTCTCTAGGAATGCATCCATTTCTTCTAGATTGTCAAATTTGCTGACATGTAGTTGCTCATAATATGTTTTTAAAATTGTTTGTATTTCTTTGGTGTTGGTTGTGATCTCTCCTCTAGCATTCATGATTTTATTTATTTGGGTCCTTTCTCTTCTCTTTTTGATAAGTCTGGCCAGGGGTTTATCAGTCTTACTAATTCTTTCAAAGAACCAGCTCCTAGTTTTGTTGATCTATACTATTGAGGTTTTTTTTTTTTTTTTTTTTTTTTTTTGTTTTTATTTCATTGATTTCTGCTCTGATCTTATTTCTCTTCTCCTGCTTGGTTTAGGCTTTCTTTGTTGTTCTTTCCCCAGCTCCTTTAGGTGTAGGGTTAGGTTGTGTATTTGAGACCATTCTTGTTTCTTGAGAAAGGCTTGTATCACTATATATTTTCCTCTCAGGACTGCATTTGCTGTGTCCCACAGATTTTGAACCATTGTGTTTTCATTATCATTTGTTCCCAGGAATTTTTTCAGTTCTTCTTTAATTTCCTTGTTGACCCATTCATTCTTTAGAAGGATGATCTTTAGTCTCCATGTATTTGGATTCTTTCCAAATTTCCTCTTGTGATTGAGTTCTAGCTTCAGAGCATTGTGGTCTGAAAATATGCAGGGAATGATCCCAATCTTTTGATACCAGTTGAGACCTGATTTGTGTCCCAGGATGTGATCTATTCTGGAGAATGTTCCATGTGCAAAAAGATTTTTTTTGGGGGGCGCACATGTGCTATGTATTAAGTGTGAGATACACAAAGAAAACCAAGATACAACCTTTCTTCTTCTTCTTCTTTTTTTTTTTTAAGATTTTATTTATTTATTTGACAGAGATCACAAGTAGGCAGAGAGGCAGGCAGAGAGGGAGAGGAAGAGGAAGCAGGTTCCCTGCTGAGTAGAGAGCCTGATGCGGGGCTCTATCTCAGGATCCTGAGATCTGATCTGAGTCAAAGGCAGAGGCTTAACCCACTGAGTCACCCAGGCACCCCACAACCTTTCTTCTTAAGACATTCTCAATCAAATGGGAAACAGAGAGTTTATAGTATAATTAATACGATTCAGTAAATGTTGTGCTCTGATAGGTCTCTGAAAAGAAACGAGAATCCAGCATATAAAAAAGAAAGTCTTCACAGAAACGGTGGAAATATTAGGCTACTACTGTATGTCTGCCCTCTGCATAGATTAACTTGATTGATTCTCTGAGTGAAGTTTCCATGGTCTAACACATCCTTTGTTCATCTTATAGGTGAGGAATCAGGCTCAGGGAGATTCAGGCTGAGCCCTGGGTCCCACGGCCAGCAAGCGACGGAGGCCATCCAGCTCCTCTGACTTGAAACCCTGCTGCTTTCTCCAGCATCGGGTACCTGCCACAGGTAACTGCTCCCAGAGCTTAACACAGCTCACATATGAGATTGGAGGCTCAAAAACATAGCGTTTGATATAAAAAGATTGTTCTGACTATAACTAACACCCTTGGGGCCTTTAGGCGAAAACAAACTCACTGTTTGTTAGCCTCACAAGACCCTTTTAGCCTCAGCAGCTGGCTTCTGTTCCAAGGAGGCCTCCTGGTTTTGTCATCTCACACCTGGCCCTCAGATCGTTGTGGCCGGGCCCCGGCTGCTGGGCCCAAAGGGAGGTGCAGCCACAGGCTCCAACCTGCATCTTCCCCAGCTGCTCTGGACCTGGCCTTGGCAGCAGCTCCGCCTACAGAACTTTCTTTACTTGCCATAAACCTGCTGACTCTGTTTTGTTTTTGTGTTTGTTTTTGTTTTTTAAGTCCTGGGTACTTAAGATCAGCCAGGGGCCTGGAAGAAGGAGTAAAACAGTTATCCATCATTGGTGATGCCATTACCAAAAAACAATTGGCAGTTTCCAGGCCAAAGTCGTGCTGGGGCCAATCTGGAGTGCAGTCTGGCTGTAGGACAGAGGAAGATGGATACTTAGGCAGGAGGATAGGGGCACTGAGGGACTGTGCCCTGAGGGGCTGCAGAGCCCCGTGTGGCTACCAGCAGCCCAGCCTGCATCCAGATCCTCAGGCACAAGACAGAGGCCTCGAAGTGGTAGACCCAGGGCCGCAAGTGCTGTTCTAAGGGGACCTGAGAGAGCGGGTACAAAAGCACCATTTGCCTCTCTTCCAGTGAGTGCCGCTGGAGGAAGGGATGCTGCTGGGAGGGCAGAGCTGCCCAGGAGCTTCCTGAGGATTCATAGAGCCCTCCTGAGCACATTCAGTCCCCAACTTTACCTCTTACAAATGCTCCGAGTGTGTGTTTCAGTGGCAGAGAAAAGCTCATGCCATTCCAGGGAAGACAGGAATGTACGTAGAGTTAGGAGCTTGGGCCTGAACATGAGAGCAAGCACCTTTCCACCCCCAACCCCTGTCCCTTCTCATTTGCAGAAGCCTGGGCAAGGAACTCCATATCTCTAAGTGCCAGTGCCAGTGATCTATACAACAGGGCTAATGCTGACTCCCTAGTGATTTGTTTGAAGATTTCACAAGCTGACATTTAAAGGGCACAAGATAGGGTTACAAGTGTTCACTGAGTGGTGGCTATTACATGAGTGAAGGACCCTTCGTCCTCCATCCTCAGTGGGGGACTGAAGGTCCACCCATATTAAGCCCTCTGCATGAACCCATGCTTTCTTCCTCTTCCTGGGTTTGGGTGGGTTTTACTGATCCAAAAATATTCAGCTTAAGGGTTTTTCTCTGTCTTGAACTTTCCTTGACCCCCACCAGGCTGAGTCAAGAGGCCCCTCCTCTGGGCTTCATAAATTGCCTCCTATCCCACGTTGTTTTTGAATGATCTGTGCATGTGTTTTTCTCTTCCTTTAAGCAGTAAACTCCAGGAGGGCAGGGACTGTATTTTCCTCTTTGTATTCCAGCATCGCTCACAGAATGTGCTGGAGAGAGGTCTAATATGAGAAGAACTGAATTCGGGGTTCAAGGTTGTCTCTTTCTTCGGGTCAAGGCCAAGTGCCTTGTTGTGGATTGATTAATAGGTAAAGCAGACCTTACCAGACAGGGTCTCTAGAAAAGCTGATTATATCTGGCACTAAGTACCTTCATTTAAGAACCTGAAGATTTCCGGGTGGAGGTAGGGGTGGGGTGGGGTGGGCGTGAGAAATGCGGAGCTTCCTCTGAAAGCAGAGCAGGAGCATGCAAGGCTGGGCATGGGTCCTCCTCCCAAGTATAAGCAGTGACTGGATGAGGCAGGTTTTTCCATGGGGGGACGGGAGAACCAAGAGCAGACCGCAGCCCTCGACTGTATGAAATGAAACGGTTGTCTGACAGGGAAGGGCAGAGCCCCCTTGGGCACCGTAGGGGAGCGGGATGACCTACAGGGCCCGTTTCAGATTGCTGTGTCATGCAGGAAAACGCATACATCTCGTTAAATGCAGGGGTTGGGAAGCTTGTCCGTAGAGGGACAGACAGTAGGTATTCTAGGCTTTGTGGGCCAGGCAGTATCTGTCACAGAGGCTCAGCCCTGCCATGTGGTGTGAGGGCAGCCACAGACGATCCGTGGGAAGCATGGCTGTGTGACTGTAAAGTTGGGCTCACAAGAGCTAGCAGCTGGCTGGATTTGCAGGCCCTCGCATTAGAGGAGCCCGGGGTGAGCTCTGTGACTGCTGGAAGGCACCCCTCCCCCACTTCACACCACAGGAGAGGTGTTCCAGGAGAGGTAGAAAGACCCTCTTACTAGCTAGGGTCAGGTGTATGTCTCTGTCTTAGGTAGGGGTTCTGGTTCACTGGCCTGTGGGCTCCCTTTACCACTAAACCCCACTCTTAGAAAGTGGACATGGGGCGAGCCCATGGGGCTCTGAGTGTCTGTGTGGAGGCAGAAGCCTTCAGAAGGAGGACTGGGCTCCTAAGACAAACTGCAAGTAGTCTGAGGCTTCTGCGATTCAGTTCAGCGTCTTTCAGCTTCGGTTCCCTTCATGGTGGAGGAACCTTGTCTGGGAAGGACTTTGTGCTCTTACAGCTTCAGCAGATTCCAAGGGGGATCTCATGGACATGGTCAGTTACGAATATATCAGATGGGCAAAAATTCCTTTCTTCTCTTTTCTGATATTTTGGATTCCCCCACCCCATTTGCCATGCGCGTACACACATGCACATAGACGCTCACATGCACGTACATACTCATGCACATTTCGCCACTCACTAGTGGTGTTTATACTGCCATGCAGACCAGCTGAATACAGAGCAGGCATCTAAGATCTCAAAAGAACATAGCGCAAGAGGAAAACTGCAGCTCTGTCTCACCCCCATACCCTCTTCTGCATGGTTTGCCCCCCAGAACCCCATCTTCTCTTTGGATTGCCTTCCTAGACCATTCAGTCTTCCTCAGAGACACAGCAGCACTTGGAGGCAGAAGGAGGGAATATCGAGCATACAGACGGGACTGCTGTGATGTGACTCAGACACCAGGCTCCCCCCAGGGCTGCCGGCAGCTTGCTGTGGGTCCTGTAACAGGCCACTGATAGGGTGAGTCCTTCTGAAGCCCGGCTCAGCCCGGGCAGGGTTCTCCGTCTTTCCCTGGCCATTCCATCCAACCGAGAGCCGATGAGAACTCCCTGCAGAAGCCCTGAATTATCCTTCGGTGTGATGGCCTGGCCGCCTGCCACCTTCTGAGACCTCGGCGATACTGGCTTGGCTGCTGTTTTGGGATCTGTAACCTTTCAGAATAGAAGTATGGAGGGAGCAGGAGTCAGACTATTTGGGTTCAAGTCCTGGCTCCATCGCTTAGTAGATAAGAGGGCCGTGGGGAAGACAGCCTTGTGAGACTAGGTTCTTTGTTCGTGAGAAGCAAATTTAAAAGTGAAATAGAGCAACGCCATGCCAAGTACAGTGGATCAGTGGATTCTCTTTGTTTGCAGTAGTCATGTTCTGTAACATCCTTGAGAATACAGTAGCAGCGAACATGGAGCCAGTGCTCTTATGGGGAATACAGAGTCAGGTGCCCACGAGCCTCTGGTCACAACAGTTTAATTACTGTGTCCATACAGAACCCTGTTGTGTGCGTGTGTGTGCTTGTAGACCTCTTACTTTATATGTATCACTGATTTGCTGACATTGAACTTGCCAGTGGTACTATAACCCGTGCCCGCATGAAGATATCGCACACACACATTTCCTCTGGCTCCTTGCTCTGCAGCACTCCAGCACCATGCTTGGGGACTATGTTAAACAGTGAAATCACTAACACAAAGCACAAAAATGTGTAAAATGTGGCACTAAATGAGTGGCAGAAAAGGCATTCACTTGCACTGTGAGAGCCGAAACATTAAGAGCATCACCTTTTCTGACCTCAGTTGGGATCAGGCACAAAACTTTTTGCTGCTCTGCCCATGTGAGTGGATCATCACAAAAGCACTGCAAGGATCGACCTCGGAGTTACCAATAAATTTTAATGAGTAGGAGAATTTGTGCCTATCAAATGTGTGAGAGGTGAGGATCGTCTGTAGGTGCGAGTCGTCATGAGGATCTATGGTGATAAAACCCAAGGCATCCCACCTTGTGCACAAAGGCCTCCAGGATCCATCCCCTGTCTGCTTTCTGAGCCTTTCTGTGGCTGCCCCCTGACACCCCATTTTCCAGCTGTCCTTGATGTTCTAGTCAGCAAGAGAAATGCTGTTTCTTGCCTCTCTGCCACTGTACACATCTTTTCTGCTTACAACACCCTCTTTATTCTAAAAAAGAGAAACTGTTACTGAGCTCAGGGGAATGCCATTGGGTAGAAAACCTGGTCTTCCACACAATCTGTATATTTGGCTCAGAATAAAAGGATTCAACCTCTAAGATTTATTCTTTAAGGCACATGTGAAACACTTGAAGATGTCTTTTCTGTAAAGACCAGTATCTTCTGATTCCCTTGACCATCAGCTCTTGCAGAAGCTCAGTCTGGTGAACGCCTTCAGAATCAGGGGTGGTGGTAGACTTCCTGCTTTATTTTTCCAGACTCTTCTGCTCAAGATTTGGGGAGCTCTCGTTCCCAACCTGTGTTTTCCACCCTTGACTTAAGCTTTCACCACACGAGACCTTTCAGAATGGTAAGCTTAGAACAACAGTCACAAAAATAACTTCTGAACTCAAAGGCAACCTTTAATGTTTCAGAACAATAGTGTGGCCAGCATCCCTTGTCCCTCCAGGTCAGGGCTGGCCTTCCGGGAGGCATGGAATCAGCCGTACAGTGAGTGCCTTGAGTCGGGCTCCTAGGTAATTGCCTCCAAGCAGCTTGGCTAGATGTCACTGGCTGTTAGGTTTGGGTTCCCATCTGCTCGGCCTATTGCTCAGACATGCCCATTCTGTCCCTGCCTTTTTTCATGGCTCATCTCTCTGGTCCCGGGGCTTGTTTCTGTGTTTGTTTCATCTTGACTCTAGCCAGCTGATTTCCAGCTGCTCCTGGCTCGCCCGCCTGCAGGAACTGCCTTTCTGTCCCGTTCCTGCCAAGGCTCTGCCAGTGCCAGCTGACTCCTAGAAGAGGGGACAGCAGGGAGCAGAAGAACACTGGGTTGGCAAGCACACGTGGGTTCTGGTCTCATCTCTGCATATTCTTGTATGAGGCCATTACGATTCTGTGTTCCATTTCCCTGGTCTGTACAGTGCAAGGGATGTGGACTGGGGAGGGCTTTTTCAGCATCCACCTCTCTGCTGCTCTGAATCCTTAGAAGGGAGATGGCGGGGGTCGGGGCAGGGGGGACACGTGTCTCATTTGTCCACAGGTGGAGAAGCCACCTTTGAATAGCTTCAGGGCCAGTGCAAATCAACTTCACGACTATTTGGTTGAAAATTTCAGCCTGCAGATGTTCAGGCTCGGTGGTGACAGCACCCGTGTACGTGCTGCTTGTGAAAACAAGACGGGGGCTACACTGGTTTTCAGAGCCATCAGACAGCCGGTCACCACTGCTCTTTCGGAGGAGGAGGAGCCTCTCAGGGTGTCAGAGAAAGCCTTGCTGCTCTCTGTTCTAATGCTGCTTGGGGGTTCAGATATTGGCTCAAGAAGAAAACACACTCAGCCGAATGCCCATGAATCAAGGAGAGGGAATGTTCACCAATTAGGGCTATTTATAGTTTTGAAAATGAATGACATGTGATAACTACCAAGAGGATGGTGGTGGGGAGGGGGAGGATGGTGGTGGAGGAGGTAGAGGAGGACATGTGGTGGGATGATGAGGAGCACAGGCAGAGCAGACAGGGCTACATAATACGTGCGTGCGCCTGGGCAAAGTCTCTATAGACACCATGTCATTTAATCCTCAGAGCCACGCAGTGTAGCCCAAGTCCCAGCCCTGTGTAAACAATGATAAGCTACGAACCACAGACCCAGACTTGTTGAGGAGACAAGAGTAATGTCCTTCACATTAACTCCCAGTCCGGAAGCCATTGCTCGTCTCTGACCCCTTCTCTGTTTTGACTTTGGCAGCTGTCCTGCAGGGTGGAAGGGCGGGCTGTGGCTCACGTCGTCCATAAGGAAGTTGAGACTCCCGAGGGTGGAGTAGCAGACTGGCAGACACCTGAGAAAAGCTGGTGGGGGTCCCTTCACGGAGACCACACTGGGGATTCGGGAAGGACCGTCCTCTCACTGTGACTTGTGTAACACGAAGAAAATGGAGTGTTTATCCTTGGATAGGAAAAGCATTTACTTAATTGCACACCCTTTGGCTATCTTGAGACCTGATATGGAAATATTTGAGACACGAAATGTTCCCAGAATTCTTTCGAGGGGAAGTGGTTTCCCTTCTCCTCCACGCCTGGCCCTGGCTGCTTTTCTGTGCTGGTGGGCCAGCTCCTTCCTGGGGTCAGTAGCGGGGTCGGCAGGGGGGCGGTGTCCCCGCAGCTTCTGCTGCTCTCTGCCCCTTGGTGAAGGCTGCTTTTCCTGCTGATTTTTTCTTTGAAATCATTGACCTTTGGAATTCTAGGCTTGCTTAATCTCCAGTCTGTGTTGGCTTAACTGTGGCCAACTCTTCACCCAGGCACTGTGCAGAGTGGGGCCAAGGGCCGTGGAGTGGAGTCCGAGACGGGGCCCTTCTTTTCCCCCAAGGTCAGCCAGAGGGCTCAGACAAGAATAGAGATGATCTCAGTATGCTCTCTCCCAGTTTCTACATCCAAGAACTTTATGAACTCATTCTTTTAATCTTTCCTCACATGTCTGTCTTGTCTCAGCTTGGCACCATGTGCCCTTCTGAGCAACTTTCTTCTTATTTCATCTTCTAGGTCATTCATAAGGATGTTAATCATTTAGAAGGATGGGAGCTTTCCCTACCTGGAGAATGCTTTTTTCCTGAACTCATTCAAAGTCTCTTTGATTTGCCCAAGTCCTAAGAAAATAAAATCTAGACTAAGTGGGAAAATATTCTGTGTGAATAACATATTTATAAGCTCTGGGTGTTATATCAAAATCCCCGCATTGTGGAAAGGCCTGCTGGCTGGTCCCATTGGCAGAGTAGGTGGTTGCCTATACAGTGTGTTTTAAAGTTTGCTAGAAAAGCTTCCTGCCTCTAAACATATTGCCTTGGATTCTGCCATTACAGATATATAGCTTAGCATTAAATACTGCCCTCTATGTTTGTGTGATAGGGGTGAGACTCTCTTTTAAAATCAGAATACCCCTAAGGTGGTTTTCAGCTAGAATTGTGCCTGACTCTGGTAACAGAGTCTGGATGGAGTTTTACCTGTTGTAGGCAGATGCTGTTGGCCGCCCATGTCTATCTACAAGACAATGCAGATGCCCCCAGTCTTGGTCTTAGGGCTTTTTCAGGCTTTGGGAGCATGCTTGGCTCGTTGTGCAGGGCAGGCCAGTGTGCTAGAGAATTAATGTCCTACGGAAGCTGGTTTGCCCCATGGTCAGTTAGGATTTCATGAAACACGCCCCCAGCCCCTCATCCCTTGGTGGCATAATTCTTAGATGTGTTTTGCACGGTCGACGAGATTTCCCCGGGAGGACTAAGCTGCAGTTTCCTCCCACTGTGGTAACTGGCTGATGAACACAGTTCTTGGCTTCTCTCCCTTCCCTGTGTCACTTCCCATTCCCCTACTGGTGTGTCCTGGGATTACTTCCCGGATAAACTGCAGTTGAATTTTTGTCTGAAGACCGCTTCTGGGGAAACCCAAACCTAGACACCAGGAAACAGCATGTAGGTACGTTCTGTGAGGCAAGAAGGACGCAGGTTTTCCTTCCTCCTCCACCAAGTCCGATGTGAGGTTTTCAGTGTCATGGTGATAGCCCCGTGTTTCAGTCAGGAAAAAGGAGAAAACAGGAAAAGCCAAGACAGAGACCAAAACCTTTTTCATCAGAGGTTTTGTCATTTTAAACAGGAAGGGATGTTTTCTCCAGAGTGTTCTAACTAAAATCTTTCCTCAGAATTTTATCACCCCCACTCCCACTCCAATTGATATTGGGGAACTGAAGTTTTACCCTCCCAAACGAACTGGGGCTCTCCTTGTAATATAAAAAGAGAATGGATATTGGGTTAGGCAGGTAGCAGTAAGACTCACAGAAGTTACTGCCTTGTAATGTTTACCAACACCTGAGTGCGGCATGAGCTTATTAGACCCATGCTCCTCAAAGTATCTGACTTGATACTTGGCATTGACATCACCTGGGAACTTGTTAGAAATGTAGGTTTCTAATGCCAGTCCTGCTGAATCAGAATTTGCTCTTTTTTTTTTTTTTTAAAGATTTTATTTATTTATTTGTGAGAGAGAAAGCAAGAAGGGGGTGGTACGAGGGGGAAGCCGGCTCCCCACTGAGCAGGGAGCCCGAGGCAGGGCTCCATCCCAAGACCCTGAGATCATGACCTGAGCCAAAGGCAGATACTTAACCCACTGAGCCACTCATGCACCCCCAGAAGTTGCCTTTTAGCAGCTCCCCATCATCGGGTCATTTGTATGCATGATCGAGTTTGGAAGCCCTGAGTTCAATCCCTTTCCTTGGTGTGAGGAGCAACAAGGAAATCTCTGGCTCTTGATATCCTTTCCTTGCTTTTGCCCAGTGCCTTATCTGGGGTACACTTCTGCTGGATGACTGAGTAACCCACGGCTGGGGGAGGGGTGTCCTCCCTGGTCCCTCACAGTCAAAGTGACCCCCTCTGCTCTGGACAACCCCTGTCCCTCTCAGTGCCTTTTACATCTCTCTTTTGTGTGTCATCGCCAGTTCTGAGCTCCTCTCATTGTTCTCTTGGACCATAAAGTCTAGGATCTCATCTCAGTCATCGGGGTACCACCCCCACCCCACTGCCTGCCAGCACCCAGCTGGGTGCTTTGCTAGGGGAACTTGAGTGGAGTGAAACTTTCTATACTTGGTTCCACCTTTGTTTTTTTCATTAATTTGACTCTTCATTTCTGTGTTCCTTTTCTTAAAATAAAGCAACACCCACAACTAACAAAGTCGTGTTTCCTTTCTGGATTTTCCTAGCATTGTATTAAATGACTATGGTATTTGAATAAATTGAAAGATGTAGTGCAAAGATTTCAAACATTTTTTTGGCAGCAGGGTTCTTTCTGCAAACACAGAAACTCAGTGTGTGCTCAGATTTGAGGCAAACTGCTGTGCTTTAATGAAGCGGCTAGGGGCCTGAATCCCCGGTCACGGGCTCCCCGTGCAGAGCCCCTCCCAACTACCCAAGTCTTTCTGTGATTTTCCCCATAATCTACTTGCATGAGGCCGGAGTTCCCGTGACCCACCCATTCCCTCTTTCACTCCTGAAGATGTGTGGTGAGGATAAAAAAGAAAATCAACAAACTGTGATAAACTCTCTGCTAGTAAGAAATGCATATTGCAAATTACATTGTAAAAGAGGAAAGCGAGCATAGGCAAGTCTCTATGTGCTGAAACAGTGCCATGTGATCTTAAAACAGCCCAGTGATTTAATCATGCTTTCTTGGGTAGAAGGTTCAAGTTATTCCAATGGCACAAATTCACAGGCAGCACATTACAATTTTTTTTTAAAGATTTTATTTATTTATTTGACACAGAGAGAGCGGGAGTGAGCAGGAGCACAAGCAGGGGGAGCAGCAGGCTGGGGAGCAGCAGGGTCCCTCCAGAGCAAGGAGCCCAATGTGGGGTGGGGTTCGGTCCCAGGATCCTGGATCATGACCTGAGCCGAAGGCAGATGCTTAACCACTGAGCCACCTAGATGCCCAGCACATTACAATTTAAGTGTCCTTATAAAAGCACAGGGATATTAATATTAAACTGTAATTATTGAAAACACTATAGGCCTGAAATGCCGTAAATGTAATATCACTGCACACCATGAGGTTAACCGAGTAACTGATAATACTCTAAATTGATAATAATGAAGCTAAATGAACAGCAATTTATATTTTAAAAAAATCAAAAGTAGTAGCTCTTAAACCTTACCAACTCATAACAGTTGTGGTAATCTTGTTTCTAGTAGGAAATCACATGGACCATTATTCACCTTGTGAGCGCATGTCCCAGTAGCCAGGAAGACCCAGGGGTAAGAAAGCCAGCTTCCTCAAAACTTCTGGAGAAACTACCTAGAAGATGCCGAGTGACCAAGAAGGAGGAGTTGGGCAAGATGGCCAGGCTTTGTGAGGCCTCCTCGCGTTTTAGTGGGTACAGAATTAAACACCTCTGCAGACTCTAATAATGAGCCCCTCTTAGTTTATGAATGCCAACATTTAATGACCTGATAACTCAATTTAAGTTGTTACTAAGTAGCCCATAGTCCCATATCCTGAGGAAAGTCTACAGAGCAGCTCCTCATTGCCTGGAAGAAAGAGAGACCTCTTGTCTTCATCAGGCTTCGAAAATCACTGCTGTAAGGGAGGAGAGACAGGATGGAAAAATGCCTTCCTTCCCTCAGAGGAGCTTCCTTTGTTATGTCCTGCTGCTGGAGATGGAGGCTAAACTCACCAGATGGGCTCCTTCAGTGGATGAGGCATGCATTCATGTCCCTGCAAGCTCACCTTGATGTGGTGTGACTTTTGGGGAAGTAGCTACAGGTGGTGCTGGAGGTTCATTAGCAGAGCCCTCAAAGGCCCCGGGGGGCATGTCAGGGGGACGGCTTCTGAGGAAGTGTTCTTTAATGCGCTGAGCTGCCTTACTCTTTTGCTAAAAGGCCAATTTATTATTATTTATTATTTTTGGCTTAAAGACCAATTTACAAGCAGTAGTTCTCCCACTTCTGACTGCTGCCTATGGGTCTACTCCCTGTTCTAAGACCACCTTCCAAAGTGGCCCTGACTACGTGCGTGTGAGCAGTAGACGGTTTGTAAAGATGGTGGGTCGTCTCCAAGAATTCTTGTACTTACCTGCGGCCATAGCGCAAGTAGATGGGGGCTGAGACCTGAACTGTGTCAGCAGCTGTGGGGAAAAGGAGGAGTCAGGAGGAGGTCAGAGCAGGGATCGGGGCAACCAAGCCTCTCTTACAAAAATGGAAGCTGGCAGATCAGTGACATAGCAACCCGGGGAGCTGCCCATGTCATCTTGGCTCTTGCTAGCCTTAACACCTGAGGTAATTCAGGAGCAAGCATGGGTTCTGAGACACTGGGGAATTAGAGGTAAGCTTGCTGCACAGATATGGGGGTACTGTGCCCGTCTGGATCTCATGCTCCCTATGACTGGAGAGATCTCATTGTTATAGTCTCTCATGGGCCATCCCACTAGAGGCTGATTTCTCTAAAGAAGGTTGCAAGTTGCCTCGTCTAGTTCTGGTTTAACTGACTTGCCTTGCTTATATACTTCTTTCAAAATGTCCATGAGAATCTACCCAGGAATGATTCCCATGGGTTTCCATCTTCCCATAAATGCATGAGAACCCTTGGAAACTCTAGGTCAAGATGGTTCAGAAAGAGTGTTTGTTCCCTCCAGGGTTTTCAGAACACACTCAGATCTAGGGGATAGCCTGATGATTTACCTTGGACCTGGAAGAGTTGAGGAAGAAGGGTGGGGCCTCCTGGGCCATTGACATTTCACTGGCTCTTCCAACAGTGATGGAACTGTAAGGTAGCACTTCTCATATTTTGGTATGCATACATATCAGCAGGTTTTGTGTGGAGCCTGGCCTTCTAAAGTTTTAAGCAAGCATCTTGGGCTATTCTTATGCTTGTTGGGAAACTCTGCCGTGAAATCTGGTTGTATAGCCTGCACAAGGGTGGTGTTAGCTGGTTTGGGGTCAGGATAGAGAGTGTGTCTGAAATGACCCTGCAGCTGGGGCTAAGGTATGCCATGTGAGTCAGAGACAGGCAAGGAATTAGAAGCCACAGGAGAAAGATCTCAGAACGATCAGTCATATGAATAAGTTTGGCTTTGAGGATTTTGCAGGCACCGTCTCCTTTCCTTAAATGTTCCTTGAAAACTAGTCAAGCCCCAATAGTAACTTCTCACTCAGCCCCCTAAAATGAAATTTTTGTAGTGCCTGTTTTTGGTAATCACCCTCTAGAAGAGGACCAATCCTGGTCCTCAAGTGAAGTTTGCCACCTGATTCTAGACGACAGGCTCCTTCCTCCAGTTGGAGATGTGCACACATGCCCTCTGACAGGTGCAGGATGGGGGGTCACGGTGATTGGGGGATCTGAAATTTTTATGGGGACATGGAGTTTGGAATTGTAAGTTATAATTCAATAAAAAGATGTATTTTTCAAAGCAAATCCCAACATCCATCTTACTGGTGAGATATTAGAATGATTCTCATACAGTCAGGAACAACAGACATATAGCTCTACACCAACTTCACTGTGATTTAAGTTTGTTTTTGGAGAAGCTCGCCAAAATATTCGATGAAAGAATGAAAGATGGTATAAAATTGGAGAGGAAGGAGGAATATTATCCTTGTTTGCAGGTGATATAGTTGTGTATTTGAAAAATCCAAGAAGATCAACTGAAAAACTGTTAGAAGCAGTAAGTGTATCTGCTAAGAAGCCTAGTTACAAACTGATATAGAAAAATCAGTAACACCCAACATACGTCTCAACAACCAGTTAGAAATTATATTGGAAGGAAAAAAAATCCTCATTTACAATAAGAAGAGAAATGATAGGAATAAATATTACAAAGAATATGTGAGAAGTGTGTGAAGAAGTTGTTAAATGTTATGAAGAACATAACGGAAAAAAACATTAACAACCTCCTGTGTTCTCTTTTTAAAATTTTATTTATATATTTATTTTTAAAGATTTTATTTATTTATTTGACAGACAGAGATCACAAGTAGGCAGAGAGGCAGGCAGAGAAGGGAGGGGGAGCAGGCTCCCTGCCAAGCAGAGAGCCTGATGCGGGGCTCGATCCCAGGACCCTGAGATTGTGACCTGAGCTGAAGGCAGAGGCTTAACCCACTGAGCCACCAGGTGTCCCATCTCCTGTGTTCTTGATATAAATACTCAGCATCATGAAGATATACAATCTCCCTATGTTAATTTGTAAATTTTAGGTGATCTCAATAAATAAAATAACAGGAATTTTTTTTAAACTAGTTGAGTCAGTTCTAAAATTCATATGGTAAAATAAAGGAGCAAGGATAAGTGAATTTAATATCAAGAAAGAATAATTGTAAGGAGGATATAGATTTCTACCTATTCTACTTTTGGGGAGGAGTAAACAAATAGATCCATGAACAGAATAGGGAATCAGGAAGAGATCCAAATTCAGGCAAAAGACCATTTTGTAATAAAGTTGGCATTTCTTATCAGTGTGGGAAAATATTGCTCATGAAATAAATATTAGGTGAATTCCCTGAGTCCCATGTAGGAAGAAAATTAAAAGATAAAGTTGGACTTCAGTTTTTTACCAAAAAAATCCAAATGGTTTAAAAAGGTCAAACCATGAAAACTCATAAAAATACTAGGATAAAATATAGGATAATTTTTTTAAAGATTTTATTTATTTCACAGAGAGAGAGAGATCACAAGTAGGCAGAGAGGCAGGCAGAGAGAGGGAGAAGCAGGCTCCCTGCTGAGCAGAGAGCCCGACTCAGGGCTCAATCCCAGGACCCTAAGATCATGACCTGAGCTGAAGTTAGAGGCTTAACCCACTGAGCTACCCAGGTGCCCCAAAATATAAGATAAATTTTAAAATACATGTGTATTTTGTATGAAGGGATCTTATAATCCGGAAGCTGTATAAGAGATTATTAATTTGCTAGTTGCAAAATTTGTTTTCCATGGTAAAATAAAATAATCAAAGGGAAAAAGATACAAATGTGCAAATTTCCTTAATATATAAAGATATCACACTAATCAATAAGAAGGAACTAATAAATGACAAATGGACAGACTACATAAGCAGAGACTTTCCAAAGTAGGTGATAAGAAGACTTTTCAAAATAGGAAACTATACCTGCTCTACTGAGAATGAAAGAAATGGAATTTAAAAGTACAGTAGGTTATAATATTTTTAATTATCTGATTTTAGTGATCACAAGTTTGATAATACACCGGGACTGGTGGTGAAGCTGTGAAGAAGCAATCATTCTCAACTATTTTGGGTATAAAAACTGATACATTCTTTGTGAGGCAGTTTCCCAGTGCCTGTTTTAAATGTGTCTACCCTTTGAGCCAGCAGTTCCACTACTGAGGATTTACTATAGAGATATACTTGCATTTGTAGAAAATGAGCATATGGGGTTATTCTGCACAGTATTTATTGTTATATAATAGTAATATGAAAGCAAAGATTTGAAAAAAAAAAGCACCCTAAATTCCATCAGTAGGAACTGGTTGAATACATGTGGAACAACCATGAAATAGAATGAAATACAGTCACTTAAGAACACTAAGGCTGTTTTATAGGTGCTGAGATGAAATAATCTTGAAGATATATTGTCATATTAACACACACACACACACGGCACACTACCAGCTATGTGTGTATGTGTGTTTTGAAGTCTGTATCAATAATCTCAAGCATTTTGGGTCTCCAGAGGCCTTTATAATCTTAAAAATTATTGAGGACCCTAATCAAGGGTTCTCAGTTGTATTAGAAAATTCTAGAAAGCCCAAGAATTCACAGGCACACATTCCATTACCTATCAAAGTGATGATGTGAGTAAAAGTGAAGAGATGAATAATGCCTTGCTATTATTATGAGAATAGCTTTGATTTTATGGGCTCCGTGAGAGGGTCTTAAGGTCCCCCAGGCGTCCATGGGCCACACTTTGAGAACCACTGATCTACATATATGTGATTGTGATTGTATATACATAGAGAATTTCTGCATGAATACCCCAAAATGGGTAAAAAATGTTACCTCTGGAGAAGGGACACTGGGAAGACCAGGGAACCCTGGTGGAAGAAAGGTGTACTTTCACTGCATAATTTTTTTTTTTTTTTTAAGATTTATTCATCCATTTCAGAGAGAGAGAGAGAATAAGTGAATGGTAGGGAGGAACAGAGGCAGATGGGAGAGAGAATCTCAAGCAGACTCCCCTCCAAGTGCTGAGCCTGAAGCGGGGCTCAGTCCCATGACCTCGAGATCATGATCCTAGCCCAAATCAAAAGTCAGACATTCAATCAACTGAGTCACCCAAGCACCTGGTCACTGCATAAGTTTTTGTAACTTTTAAATTCTGTGCATGTGTTAATGGTTACTGTGTGTGTGTGTGTGTGTTTTACAAAGGAACAAAGAATCTAAAGAAATGCAAACAGATTTATGAGCCATAGAATTAATCAGGCTAAAATTGATGTACATGAATATTTGTCACAGCATTATTTATAATGGTAGGGACTTGGAAAAACCCCACAAGTTCAAAGATAGAGATTGGTTAAACAAATTATAGTCCATCTACACATTGTAATTCTATGCAGTCATTAAAAATCATAAATCCCTAGAATGTTCTATGATGTGGGAAAATGCTCACAATATAATGTTAAGTTAAAAAAAAGTAGTGCAGAATATAACTTTGCATGAGCCAAATTGTAATAATTTAAAACAATTCTGGAAGGAAATATATCCAAATTTTGAGTCATTATTTTTGGGTGGCGAGACTAGGGGTTATTTAAACTTCTGACTTTTCCAAATTTCCTATAATTAATATGTATTGCTTTTATAAACAGAAAGAAAATGTTATAAGAGAAGGAAATGGAAAAGATTCATTCCCAGGGCCCTGTGGGGATGTGGAGCTTCTCTTGCAGTGCTGATAGAACAGGGAGGTATATTTAAAGGGTATCTTGCCCTTGGCTATCAGATGAACTCTGCCTGGGTGGGCGAACCCCATGCTGGTGGGCGTTGGGGCACAGGCAGCACCAGCTGTGGAAGACTGGTCTACACGGCATGGCGGGGAAGCAGGTGAAAGGGGAGACAGAGGAAACTAACGAATAGGAAGGGCTGGTACGTTTGCAACTTGTACAACACATCACTGCAAACCTCAGTAGCCTAACATATCCATAAATACTGTCATCTCCCAAGATCATGCAACTCAAGATTTGACTTAGCTAAGTGGTTCTGGCTCAGGGTCTCTTAGGAGGCCACAGTTAAGGTAGCAACTGAGGCTTCAGGGTCCACTTCCGAAGTGACTTATTCACATCCCTCCAAGGGAGGACTGGCTGTTGGGAGGACTCTTATGTCTGTTGCCACATGGACCTCTCCATATGGCTTCTTAAATACCTTGGGGTGCCTGGGTGCCTCAGTTGGTTAAATGTCTGACTCTTGATTTCAGTTCAGAGTATGTCTTGAGATCGAGCCCCATGTGGGGCTCTGCACTCAGGAGGAAATCTGCTTGAGATGCTCTCCCTCTCTGTCTGCCCCTGCCCCTCTCAAATAAATGAATAAATAAATCTTTAAATATCTGTACACCGTGGAAGCTGGCTTCCTGCAGAGCAAGTGATCCAAGAAAGTCTCCTATCTCTTACGACCAAATTCAGAAGTCACACAATATCCTTGTTATGTATCGTATTGGTGACACTGGTTGGCCCTATTTAGTGTGGGAGGGCAATGCACAAGGGTGCAATTAGAAGGAGACAGGGCCATCTTTGAAGCTGGGTAACACCGGTGGACACTTGCTGTTCAAAGTAATGGGCAAGCCTCTGGGGCTGGGCTGGCTTCCCATGGCCAAGCATCCTGGATAGGTGGGAGGTTTGAGGATCTGTTTTGCAGAATAGGAACCGATTAGCTGGGCCATACTGAGACTGCCAAGTTGCCAGGAACTTTTAGATAGGGTTTGGAACTTGGAAAGGGAAAGGAGGTATAAACAAGGCTCTTCCCTCATGCAACTAGGTAGCTCTCCCTGTTTAGAGGATGGCTGTAAAGTTCTGGGGGCCGAGGTATTGGTTCCTGGAATTACAGCCTTGCATCCTAGATGCTTCAGATCAGCATGATGTAATTTTATTTATTTATTTTTTTAAGATTTTATTTATTTATTTGACAGATGGAGATCACAGAGAAGCAGGTAGAGAGAGAGGAGGAAGTAGGCTCCCTGCTGAGCAGAGAGCCTGATTCGGGCGCTTGATCCCAGGACCCTGGGGTCATGACCTGAGCCGAAGGCAGAGGCTTTAACCCACTGAGTCACCCAGGTACTCTGTAATTTTATTTTCTATAGAGTCTTGAAACATCTGCAGAATATGAGCATTGCAACCTCAGAATTATCTGCCTTATGTGGAAACCTGCTGTAACATTGCAACCTCAAAATTATCTGCTTTATGTGGAAATCTGCTGTAGATAGAGATCACATCAGACCACATGTTTAGATTCGTGGCTTTGAAAATATGGTCCTAGGTTTTCCAGTGCTAGCCAGATCCACCTGGATACTCTGTTCCCAGTCAGCACAGATGTGAAAGCAGGGGACTCTGGAGCCAGTCCTGGTCAGCAGGGTGAGCAGTGCTGCGGATTGGTGCCTCTGGATTTAGACAACAGTGTCTACACAGAACCTAGGCAGAGAGTCAGTGCCAGGAAGACCAATGAGAGGGAAAGGGCAAGTGTCCCAGCTTGTCTTAGTTTGATGTGCCAGGAGCAAAGTCCATCCAAATTTGTTCAAAAAGTGAGTACAAAAAAAAAAAAAAAGTGAGGGTTTATTGGAAACCATCAGTCCTGAAGAAAGGGGGCATTCTGGTACCCCACTAATAATAGCACGACTCAGAAGTCAGCCACACAGTCCTTGCTACCTAGTTCAGATTTTGGAGAAGGAAGCTAATTGGCTTCAACGGGCTTGGGGACTGGCCTCTCTAGAATCAGATGTTTGACTCTCTTCTAATCTGCCATGGCCATGGCCTGCACCCCATTATAATTAGAGATGCTCGGGGCTGTGGATCCCATCCGAAGAAGGGGGAAAGGGTGGAAGGGTAGGCATCCTTAGTTCATTCTCCCTGGGAGAGGGGACTGAGACATAGCTGACTGGCACTGGGGAAGGCAAACAGTGGAAAGCAGACTTCAGAGAAAGGGGATTGCCAGGAAGATCAGGGCTAAGCCCAGTCCTTTAGGAAATGAGGGATAAGGTGTGGCTTGTTCACAGGAGCAAGACAAAAATAGCAGTTATTTGAAATAGGATTCAAAGTGAGAGGGGAATTAGCATGAATGTCGGTTCTGGCCTTAATTCTTCCTAAGTAGAGCCAAGGTTGGTCACTAAACTGGGTAGGGCTGAGTCAAAGGGGTTCAGCTAGCCCTGAGTCTGGATAAGAAAGGAAAGCAGGGACACAGCCCAGGCAGGACAATGGAGACATGAAATGACGAATCAGATAGGACTGGCCAGTGGGAACTCTTACTGTGATCATTCAATTAGCTGTAACCCATTGCTCAGAGATTATCTTGCCCATGGTCCATTTGATCTATCACAGTGACGTGACTAGGCTCTAAGACAGCAAAGCCTTCTTGATGCCACTAAAAGTCATAGGCCACGGCACTTACCTGTGTTGGCTGGAGATCAGAAAGGACTAAAATGGAATGGATACTGTGCTTCTGTGTGGAGTTCTTTGAAAGGCTTTTCGAGAAGACTATATTGGTCACCAAATTATTTCCCAAATTTTATTTTCATCTTCCACAGCCAAAAAGGATATTAAAACACACACACACACACACACACACACACACACACACACGAAAATACAAAGATAGCAGCAGGTGGTAAGACCAGCACGTGTTAGTTACAGTAATAGCTCCCCCCCTTTCTCCCTCATGTACTGTGCTTCAGCAAACAGGCGGGTTGCTGTGAAATACATAGTAGTGAACTGTTTGCTCTGATCTCTCTGGTTGTTACTCATCTCTTCAGTAAACCTGAGACTGTTTATAGTTTTCGGGAGAGAGCTCTTACTCCCTGGTGGTTGAGAAGGGCTTTTCCTGCGGCCCCTCCTATTGGCTTCCCCACTGATCTGGTCGGAGAAGAGCAGGCTGAGCTCTTCTGTTGTGGTTTCCGCAGTGACGTAGGTGCAGACTGAGAGGCTGTGCTCTCTGATGGCAGCGGGTCAGAGATCTGCTGTGAATCCCAAGAGAATCAGGTTATTTTCCTTGGGGTAACTGTCTTCTAGACCCTTCCTGGTCTAAGTCAGATAATGCAATCCTTGCAGGTTTTCTCCTTCTTTGGGAGCCAGTAAGGCTGTTGGTGAGGTATTTCTGATTCTGCCTTGTGGGGCTTCTTAGGGTAGAACCGCATGGATAGCTCCGTCCAGAGGTGCTGAGTGGAAATGACATGTACCTTTTCCAGGCTGGAGTATTTAGTTGTTGGTGCATGACCCAGGCGGTGAGGGCTCCATCAACCAGCATCTCTAACTGATTATGATGATCAGAGCCCTCTGCTCGAGATGGACATGGAATATGAGAATAGATTTCTTTGTTTTTAAATTACTGAGGTGTGTTGTTGTTACAACATAATCTGGGTATCCTGACAGATACGCTTTTTATTTTTTTAAAATAGGGATCAAATGCTATTATTATTTGTTACACAAAACCATTAAAAGTCATTTGTAAAAAAAAAAAAAAGTCACCCCAAATACTGCCACCTCAACAAGTTTATTTGTCAGTGATTTCCTCCGGGGTGTTTTGTTTGTCTGTCTGTATTTGTAATTTTTGCTTAGTTGTAGTGTAGGTATGAATTCCAATTTTGTATTTTTTTTTTTAGTGTAACTTTATGAGCGCATCTGGGTGGCTCAGTCAGTGAAGCATCCAACTCTTGATTTCAGCTCAGGTCATGATCTCAGGGTCGTGAGATTAAGCCCTATGTCGGGCTTCACGCTCAGCGTGGTCTTCTTAAGATTCTCTTTCCATCTCCCTCTGCCCCTCCCCCTACTCCCCTCCCTACATAAATAAATAAATAAATAAATAAATATTTTTAAAAATTTAATTTTTTCAAGGCTTCATGATGATAAGAACCTTGACTGTTCTTTTAACCACAGTCTCTCTCCTAGCACCTCACACAAATCCAAGCACATACTAGGTACCTAATACATAATGATTGAATTAATAACTGTACTTTCCTTTTAGCATGATTTTTTTTTTAGTTTTTATAGGTGATTTTAATGTTAATTTTGAAATGGATTGGGTATTGCTTCTGCTTTAAGTTTTTATATTGTTTAACTTTTTATTTTATTTTATTTTATTTATTTTTTAAATTAATTTATTTATTTTCAGAAAAACAGTATTCATTATTTTTTCACCACACCCAGTGCTCCATGCAATCCGTGCCCTCTATAATACCCACCACCTGGTACCCCAACCTTCCATACCCCCGCCACTTCAAACCCCTCAGATTGTTTTTCAGAGTCCATAATCTCTCATGATTCACCTCCCCTCCAATTTACCCCAACTCCCTTCTCCTCTCTAACACCCCTTGTCCTCCATGATATTTGTTATGCTCCACAAATAAGTGAAACCATATGGTAACTGACTCTCTCTGCTTGGCTTATTTCACTTAGCATAATCTCTTCCAGTCCCGTCCATGTTGCTACAAAAGTTGGGTATTCATCCTTTCTGATGGAGGCATAATACTCCATAGTGTATATGGACCACATCTTCCTTATCCATTCGTCCGTTGAAGGGCATCTTGGTTCTTTCCATAGTTTGGCGACTGTGGCCATTGCTGCTATAAACATTGGGGTACAGGTTGCCCTTCTTTTCATGACATCTGTATCTTTGGGGTAAATACCCAGGAGTGCAATGGTAGGGTCATAGGGAAGTTCTATTTTTAATTTCTTGAGGAATCTCCACACTGTTCTCCAAAGAGGCTGCACCAACTTGCATTCCCACCAACAGTGTAAGAGGGTTCCCCTTTCTCCACATCCTCTCCAACACATGTTGTTTCCTGTCTTCCTAATTTTGGCCATTCTAACTGGTGTAAGGTGGTATCTCAATGTGGTTTTAATTTGAATCTCCCTGAGGGCTAGTGATGATGAACATTTTTTCATGTGTCTGAGAGCCATTTGTATGTCTTGATTAGAGAAATGTCTGTTCATATCTTCTGCCCATTTTTGGATATGTTTGTCTCTTTTGTGTGTGTTGAGTTTGAGGAGTTCATTATAGATCCTGGATATCAACCTTTTGTCTGTACTGTCATTTGCAAATATCTTCTCCCATTCCGTGGGTTGCCTCTTTGTTTTTTTGACTGTTTCCTTTGCTGTGCAGAAGCTTTTGATTCTGATGAAGTCCCAAAAGTTTATTTTCACTTTTGTTTCCTTTGCCTTTGGAAACATATCTTGAAAGAAGTTGCTGTGGCTGATATGGAAGAGATTACTGCCTATGTTCTCCTCTAGGATTCTGATTCCTGTCTCACGTTGAGGTCTTTTATCCATTTTGAGTTTATCTTTGTGTACGGTGTAAGAGAATGGTCGAGTTTTATTTTTCTACATATAGCTGCCCAGTTTTCCCAGCACCATTTATTGAAGAGACTGTCTTTTTTCCACTGTATATTTTTTCCTGTTTTGTCGAAGATTATTTGACCATAGAGTTGAGGGTCCACATCTGGGCTCTCTACTCTGTTCCACTGGTCTATGTGTCTGTTTTTATGCCAGTACCATGCTGTCTTGGTGATCACAGCTTTGTAGTAAAGCTTGAAATCGGTAACGTGATGCCCCCAGCTTTATTTTTGTTTTTCAACATTTCCTTAGCAATTCGGGGTCTCTCTGATTCCATACCAATTTTTGGATTATTTGCTTCAGCTCTTTGAAGAGTACTGGTGGAATTTTGATCAGAATGGCATTAAAAGTATATATTGCTCGGGGCGCCTGGGTGTCTCAGTGGGTTAAAGCCTCTGCCTTCGGCTCAGGTCATGATCCCAGGGTCCTGGGATCAAGCCCCACATCGGGCTCTCTGCTCAGCGGGGAGCCTGCTTCCACCTCTCTCTCTCTCTGCCTGCCTCTCTGCCTACTTGTGATCTCTGTCAAATAAATAAATAAAATCTTTAAAAAAAAAGTATATATTGCTCTAGGCAGTATAGACATTTTAACAATGTTTATTCTTTCGATCCAAGAGCATGGAATGGTCTTCCATCTTTTTCTGTCTTCTTCAGTTTCTTTCATGAGTGTTCTGTAGTTCCTCGAGTACAGATCCTTTACCTCTTTTGTTAGGTTTATTCCCAGGTATCTTATGGTTCTTGGTGCTATAGTAAATGGAATCGATTCTCTAATTTCCCTTTCTGTATTTTCATTGTTAGTGTATAAGAAAGCCACTGATTTCTGCACATTGGCTTTGTATCCTGCCACGTTGCTGAATTGCTGTATGAGTTCTAGTAGTTTGGGGGTGGAGTGTTTTGGGTTTTCCATATAAAGAATCATGCCATCTAGCATGATTATTAGAAGACGCCTTACGTATGACTGACCAGAAACCGCAGGCTCTCGATTCAAAGCTCAGGTTTGTCTAGTGGCAGAGACATTTTTAAAAATAAGTTTTTGTTTTATTTTAATTTTACTCTGGCTAGCTTTAGATCAAGGCTCTTTTCCTGGTTTCCCTGCAAGTTCATAATCTCCTTTTGGTACCTTTTAACTCTGGTTCCCAGTCTTGGACCAGACTGGCCACTTAGAGAAATTTCAAACAGAATTTCAGTGTTGGGGAGTGCCTGGGTGGCTCAGTGGCTTAAGCAAGGCTTGGATTGAAAGCAGTTTTCCTGACTAGAAACCCACAGTTCGTTTGAATGTTTCTTCTGGGTTCTAGTTCCTGATTTTGGCCCAGAGTAAGCTATTTCAATAGTGGGTTCCAAATGTCTTAGCCTGACTATCTTACGATGCCTAATTTCAGCTTGACTTCGTGATTTTTCTCCCAGCTTTTTTCTCCTTCTCCTGCTCCTTTTCCTGTTTTCCTTCTTTCCAGCTTGCTTCCTTCTCCTCCCTCTCTTCCTCTTCCTTCCTGACCAACTGGATGCTTGACTTAATTAACCCTGTAGGTCGCCATCAGGTTTTTTGCAATTGTGAGATGTGTTTTGCCTTAAGTCACATTGTCTGGATTTGAGTTGAGTTTTTATTACTCTTTCTCTTGAGAGAATTCGAACCCCTTCCTAACTGAGTTGTCCATTTTTCCATTTTCAGAAATTGGGAGTTTCCTGAAGAGGCTCCTGGTGCTCTCACTATACAGCTTGGCCCTTTTCTTTCTTGGTTTGTCGTCTACTTACTTTCCTCCCTCCCATCGCAAATGGTCAAGTCAATGGCAGGGTGACTCACAGAAGCACATCTCATTAACTGTGTCCCCAGGGCTTCTGGTATCTTCTGTCTGCCCCTCCCCTAACCCCAGCTCCAGCTTCTCCCTTTTTGATTGGGTTTTCAGTTTTGTCCTCTGTCCCCCTCTGTCCTCTGTCCCCCTCTGTCCTCTGTTCCCCTCTGCCCCACGGTAGTCTATTCAGCCCTATTTCTATTTCTATTTCTATTTCTCCTTTTTGAGATTGCTCAGGTTTTGAGACCATGGACTTCATCTGATATCCAGGTACAAATCTTTTAACAGATTTTATTTCCTATGTAATCTTATTGTTGGGAACTCACTCTCTCTGAGCTTGCATTTGTGATCTGTAGAAGAGATACTATTATTTCCCCTCATAGTTTTATAGGGAATCTTAAATGAGATAATGCATGGGAATTATTTTGAAATATGCTGGCCATATAGGTGTGCAAGACATGTTAGCCGTCACTCGATCACTTTTTTTTTCTCCCTGTCTGTATTTCCCCTATTTGCTCTTAACTGCACTTTCTCATCTCCCTTCCTCTAGATGGCAAAGATATAGGTTAGAAGTGTCAACATTATAGCTGTAGGCGTGAGGAAAAGGCCTAATTTGTTCCAGAGGGATGTGTAAATTTCAGAGAAAAAGAATCATTGGTTTGAATTCCAGTGGCTTTATTTGCTTGCTATTTGACCTTGGGCAAATTATTTTGCCTCTCTGAACCTTAACTGTTTTTGTCTCTGTGATGAAAATAATAATACATACCTTCCCCCCAAAGGCCATTGTGTGATGTGAAACACACACACACACACACACACACACTCTCTCTCTCTCTCTCTCTCTCTCTCCTCAGATGCATGTGTAGTGACCAGCAGACTATCAATACTCATTCCTGCCAACCTTTTAAAATTAACAAAAAGGGAACATTTTTTAGATTTGGTGTGATTTAATGTACAGGGATTAGCAATGTTCCTCCTTCAGGGGAAATCTGAAAGAATTCATAAAAACTTGAGAATTAATTGAGACCCAGGTGTGCACTAGGTGCAAAGCCAGTGGTCCCAGACATTACCTGGGAGAAGGTTAAACCCTGGTGGCTCCTCTGAAGTTTCAGGTCTCTGCCGCCCCCTAGTGGCCACTGAGTGAAGCAGACGATTCATAGTTCTTGACAAATTACTCCAATTAATTTGACTTTGGACAAGAATTATGTAGAGAATAAAGAATGGAGTGAAAGGGCCTACATTTGAGTGTTTTTAAAAAAGCATTTCAGATAGAAAATTATTCTTCTATCAGTATGCATGCCAGTGAAATCTGGTGAAAATCCAAACATATATGGCCCCCTGCTAGGGAAGTATTAACCAACATATTACCTTTCCTTCCTCTTCTCTTTCTCCCTCCCTCTCTTCCTCTACCAAGGTAGGAGCATCTTTTCTTTCCTTGGGTCAGATCATTTTTTGCCCTTAAACTTGTTAAAGGCTGTGTACCCAGTTTGAGTTCCAGAGAGAGGCCAGTTACCTGTCAAATTAAGTGAGTTACCAAACACACAGCAGGAAGCAAAATATTCCTGGAATTAAGATTCTTTTGTTGTAAGGTTTCCAGTGGCCAAAGGCAATACCACAATGCTCTAAGGAGCCTGGCCTTGGAGAGCAGAGGTCTGCTTGGCCACCACTCCTGGAAGCAAGGGACGTCCTGCGACACTCTGCAGCTCATTGAGAGACATTCAACTCTACTCTGTGCTCTGGTTCTATGAGGAAGCTTCTCTGCTGTTCTGCAGGCTGTGAGCTCCTCCAGGGAGGCTCTTGCCTTATTTTTTGCTCTGACAGCACAAGACTTGGCAATCAACCTTTGACAAGAAGGATCGGAGGGGATTTATGTGAACCTAATACTATAGTCTTTGGTCCTAGTGAACCACTTGTTATAAACACAGCCATTATTTGAATTCTGTGTTGGCAGCTCAGGAGAGATGAAGGGAAAGAGAGACCAGAGGTATAGTCCTTACTTTACAGATGAATAAAAAATGGTCTTTGGTAATGAACTCTCACTCCCGAGACTGTGAGCAAGTGTTGGGTCATTATTCCTTCCAGCTAAGTCACCTCTAGATTTTCTTGGCCTGTTACTCATAGAGGGATAGGCAGTATGAATAAGAGCACACGAGGGAGGGCCTGGGATGCACATATGACTGTGTGACCCAAAGAAAATCAATTACCATCTTGGCAACTCTGTTGTCTCATCGCTAAAGCTGAAATTTAAAATATTTACCTTGCAGAGAATAAAAGAGGTGACACATGTTCAAGTACCATTCTGAGAAAATGCAGGATGACTGACAGGTCTGAAATGTACTTGCTGTAGCTGAAGAACTCTTAGAGATCATGTCACTCTACCCCCACACTGCTAACTTTTCTTCGTGTGGATGGCAAAACCGCCAGGTTCCCAGGAATGCGTTTAAATAATGGAAGGGTCAGGGAAGATTCTATCTCAGAGCCCTAATCCAAGCTGTTCTTGGCTTTGGCAATGTCGTGCTGCCTCTTCTCCCACTCCTCCCTTCCCCTCGCCTCCACTTTTATTCTAGAACCAGATTTTCTGAAGTCGGACCCGTTTAATCTCTTAAATGCATAATTAGGGAGAGTGCTTGATTGCCAAGGCCTCTTCCAATCCTCCCATTTATCCAAAACACGCTCCTGTTCACAAGGCAGAGAAATAGGGCAGGGAATCGGGAGGAAGGGAAGGAGAGAGGGGAGAGGGATGGAGGGAGGGCGGGGCGGGCCCTGTGCTTTTCTCAATGAATCCCGAGGCCTCTGCAGATTTGCATAGAATCCCGTCTAGCCGCGCGATTGGTTGGCGGGTGCGAGCGGGGCTGGGCGGGCCTGGGTGAGCCTGGCAGTGGCACGGAGTTGGCGTTCGAGCTCCGCCCCCATCACGGCCCCACCCCCTCCCAGCGCGAGCTCGCGACTCTGCCAGCTGCAAGTGGCGGGCGCCCAGGCAGATGCGATCCAGCGGCTCCGGGGGCGGCAGCAGAGGTAGCAGCTGGCACATCCCGTCACCGCTGTCCTGAGGGTCGCACAGCACAGAGGCGCCTTTCGGCCGCCCTCTGCTCAGCCACCCGAAGCCGGGGCGGGGGCGGCTGCCGTTGGGTGAGGAGGGGCAGCAAGATTTTGGGCTCTCTTGCCCGGAATGCTTTCATTCGGCTGCTGCCGCTGGGGCCGCTTCCGTGCCTGAGAAGTCTGAGCATAGGAGACGCGGGAGAGCAAGGACGCTGCAAACTTGGCACCACGGCGGCTTGAGCCTCTGCTTCACAGTGCGGGGGCTCGATTCAAGCCCAGAAGTTCAGCGAGCAGTGCAATCCGCAGACTTCCCGCTGCGGAGGGTTGCAGGAGGGTGCGCGAGAAAGCAACCCCTGCCCCGGGTTTTCCCCTACACTAAGGGAGAGAAGCTCAGAAGCCAAGAGAAGCGCAGAGGAAGGAGCTAGGACACCAGAACGCTCGGAGCCATCGTTCTCAGCTGGAAAGTTGCGGAGGATTGGAGGCTGCTGGAGAGCAGACAGACCACAGCTCAAGCCGCGGGAGGCAGGAGAGGACGGCACCCTGCTGCCGCCTCCCTTCAACCATAGTAGTTTCTCTTGTTCCGGAGCGCAGCAAGCTACAGACGAAGGCGCGGCACTCGTCTCTGGACGCCAGAGGCACAGGGTCCCAGCTGCTGAGCCCGAGGCGCTTAGGGTCTCTTGACACGCCCCGAGCTTCTAGCCCCATTTTACTGAGACTCCTCCTTGCCTCCTAGCAGTTGGAGGAAAACGAGAGAATCGAGTGCCCGCATAATCCCCCAGAGATCAGGTGGAAGGAGCCTTGCAGGACTAAGGACTATTCGGAGACCCTTCTAATTTGAGGGGAAGTGAAGGGCAAGGCTGGATAGTGGGGAGTCTAGTATAAACAACGCTTCTCTGGCGGGATGGGATCTTTAGAGCTCGTAGGGCTGCTGCTGCTGCTGCTGCTTTCAGTGGCAGCCTCGGGCTCAGGGACCGGTATTGAGACCGAGACTGGGACTGGGACCGGGACCGGGACCGGGACCGGCCAGCTCGTGGGCTCACCCGCCATGGGGCCAGCTCTGCAGCCTCGGGAGCCGCTCAGCTACTCACGTCTGCAGAGGAAGAGCCTGGCGGTAGACTTTGTGGTGCCCTCGCTCTTCCGCGTCTATGCCCGGGACCTGCTGCTGCCGCTTTCGTCTTGGTCGGAGTCGAGGGCTGGCCGGACGGAGGCGCGCGGCTCGCTGGCTCTAGACTGCGCCCCACTACTTCGGCTGGTGGGGCCACCGCCCACGGTCTCCTGGACAGAAGGCCCCAGTTCAGCAGCCCCGGCCCCTGCACGGACGCTGACCAGGGTGCTGAAGGGCGGCTCGGTTCGCAAGCTGCGGCGCGCCAAGCAGCTGGTGCTGGAGCTGGGAGAGGAGGCGATCCTTGAGGGCTGCGTCGGGCCCCCAGAGGAGGTGACTGCGGGACTGCTCCAGTTCAACCTCAGCGAGCTGTTCAGCTGGTGGATTCACCATGGTGAAGGGCGGCTGAGGATCCGCCTGATGCCAGAGAAGAAGTCTTCCGAAGTGGGCAGAGAGGGAAGGCTGTCCGCGGCGATCCGCGCCTCCCAGCCCCGCCTTCTCTTCCAGATCTTGGGGACCGGTGAGCAGCTCCCGCCTGAACATGTTGGGTTTTGTATTTTTAGACACATCAGTTTGCAACCGCTGTCAACTGACCCCTGTTTCCAAAACCCAGTCTCTGGTTCTTAGCTCTTTTCCTCCTACCACAAGCCTCCTCTCTCCCGTTAGACCATATTTTCTTATTTTCTTCCTGAACACAGTCACTCCCCAAGGGTTTTCCTTCCTCTCCAGCAACCAAGTTGGGAGAAAAGTTCTCTCTTATTGGCAGAATGCCTCTTTCTACCGACTTATATAGCGTTCTAGCCAAAATGAGATGCTCTTCTAATGGGGGCCCCTTGGATGGTTGAAATGCCCTTATTACTTCTGTGTTTTAAGCTTAGCTCTAAATCTCAAGACTCTTGTCCATCTTCCCATCCCCTTGTTCCTCTTCCTGGCCATCACAGATGTGGGAAATGTAGTACACATTCTCAGAGGACATAGAACTCTTCTTCATCTTGTTGAATCCTACCTAGCTGTCCCTTTCAAATGTTGGCTTACCTAGGAATTGCCTCTTCACTAATTTTTCTGCCCCTTTTCTCCAACCCATGTGCTGGCCACTCTCAGCCTCCTGTTTTTCCTCTTAAATGTTGATGGGAGAGCCCCAGAGGAAATAAGGAACATGGGACAGGAGGGAGATATGAAGAAGAGGGAGCAAACTTGCCAAGATTGTCTCCCTTTGAGGGAGTAAGTATGAAGCCAGGAGAGACAATAGTTGAATTCTCTTTCTTTTTCTGCTACCCCCCTCCCCCCAACCTCTAATTCTTAGCCTGTATGTCCGCAGTAGCAGCTCTGGGTGACAGTCTCTGGCAGGCCTGTTTCACTGCAGACCTCTCTGCTGGAGACTCCTGAAATGAGGTTTCTGTTTCATTTACTCTCACATTTTCTTCTCCTATTCACTGAGTTGGGTGTGTGTGTGTGCAGGCACTTACTTCTAACTCTTCCCATAGTATTCTTTGACTGGAAAACCAGGTGGTTTTGAATGGATGTTTCTCTCCTAAGACCACTGGGGAAAGGCTCAGTGAATAAAATACACCATGTAAATGAATGAGAAAGCACAGAAAAGAAATCATGCCTTTAAAATGCCTACACTAATTCCATTGAGCAAACCCAGCCTCTTTTATATCATTCTCATCATCAGAAATAAATGAAATTTTTATGCTCCACTGGTTACTAATGTCTAGCGTTAATTGGATGGAGAGCACTGAAAAGAGCCCACTGTAGAGCTACAAGTATCTTCCATGCTTGTCCTGGTGCATACATATACTCCCCCCTACATTCACTACACTGCTGAAGCAGGGACATTTACAGGCTGAGGTTCTTCAGTCATTGCACACACACGGAACCTACTGGTATGTCATCCCCGAGGAAAACAGTCTGGATGCATAGTTCAGCATTAGTGTTGGTGGCACTGGCACCTAAGATGACCCTTTTGTGTTCAGGGCTGGAATTTATATTAAGAGGCAGAATCAATAGTAAGAGGCAGGGTCTGATGGGTGTGATGGCGCCTTCTGTGAACTGAGCTAGGAGACCAATACTGTGGTCTCACCACAGATACTTTCATGAAGAACAGCTGTGCTTTATGTCAGCCTGACTTCTGTGGTTTATATGTACAGTGTCTTCTTCTAAATTCCCACAGTACTTGGAATGGGTCTAGGGATGACTTCTTGGGCAATGTGGAGTTTCTTCTCCCTTCGTATCAGTGAGCATCTCTGGAGCTTTTCCTGTTACCTCTTGTCAAATGACCATGGGCCCAGCAGTCTAGATCAGCTATTGTGAGATGTTGGTGACAGATAAAAGGGGTCCTTTCCATGGCCCTGAACTTGCCTACTGTCAACAGACAGGTTGCATGAAGTTGTCAGTGCGTGTCTCAGAAGCTTCATATGCTTATTGCATTTGAAGAATATACTCCAGTCAAGCCTCAGGTAAGCTGCTGAACAGGGGACTTTCATGTAGAGAGGAGCGTGTTTCAAGAGCTTGTCTGCTGCTGCCAGGGGGGATGCTCTGCGAGTGTCCCAAGTCCTCCTAAGTCCCATCGTAGTCCATTTGGCAGTTGGACCAAGGCCTTATGCATCATTTGACACATCCAGCACTGCTGTTTTCAGAAAGAGCCAGGATTCTGTCATTAAAAGGCTAGAAATTTTGGCCAAGCATTTTTCAGCAGCATTGGGATCAAATGATTATTGATGGGATCACATAAGACAGTAAGTGTAACTGGATGAGCTCTCCGTGACCTGCAGGGAGACAGGCAGCTTATTGAAAAGCACTTTGGGCCTTGTAGTGATCACACTTGGAACAGGCTGGGCTGTCCTGCTCCGAGGCATATGCTGTTTCCCATTAGGCAGCTGGCCGTGCAGGACTAGCCTCTTGCCTTTCCACTGCCTCCCCAGCCTCATTCAGATATGGTTTCCACCATAGACCTCCCTGTGGAGGGAGTGGACATACCCTGCTCTATCATGATTCATGTTTGGGGCAACATAAATCATGTGGTTCCATTCACTTTCCTGTATGAAAATTCAAGCTTAGGGTCTCACACTTGGGTTGATTTTACTGTTTGTTGCATTTGAGAAAATGGGTTTATTCTTTTTAAATAGGCTCGTGTCGTAGAAGAGGCATTCAACTCCTTTGTGACATAGGATCCTCAAGCAGACAAAGGGAAAATAGGCACAGCTCAGCTTGCCTCTTCCTGCTTCTGCACAAATGACCAGTGATCTGGTCTAGAGGGGCACAGGCATGCTGACGGGGCTAACTGTGAGGAGGGGAGAGGAGAGGAAGGGTGTTCTGTCCACTCTCCTTGTGGTGACTGGCCTGCAGCAGCTCATTTGTTTCAGACTGAGGATAGCTTCCTGAATCTCAACAGGATCGTGACCAGGGATCAAAATGGAAAAGCACCCAGTCAGGATAAAGCAGTTACTTTGTATTTCTTGTGGTTTGGGATGTCTGAGAGGCCTCCTAATGCATGACATGCAAATGTTTTTTCTCTGTGGGTTGCTCTGAATTCAAAAATGGGATCACTATTTCAAAGCACTCATTTATGGAAAGTAGAAGGGTAAAAGGGTAGATAGGCCATTGCTGAGACTCTATGAACTTCGGTACATCATTCTGGGCCAGTCCAAACCTCAGAAAAGATGTCTGCCACACTTCTCACAGCCCTACTTCTTAGCTTATTTTGTGAATGTTCTGATGTCTTGCTTCTGCCATCCCCCATGCAGAGGCCTAGAGGATATTGACTTGTAGGATAGGAGGGCCTGTTTCTCTGTAAGCACCCCCCTCTCCCTCCTGGAAAGGGGATATATGACTGGGGATTTTACATGTACTATGAAGAGTCCTGAGAAACTTAAAGTAGATGTATGCAGTGCGATACACCTGACCCTTGACCTCACATATCTTTCAGTCCCTTCCAATTTTATTTCTGGAGAGGGTGAGGGAGCCAAGGAAGATAGAAAGGAAGTTAGAGCTCCCAGAAGGGATATCAGTTATTGGAGGTGAATTGGGAGAATTGGAACTGGTCCAGAGAAGAGCAGAGAGCTGATTTAAGACTTGAAGGGACCGATTTATGGTGAAAGATGAAAAGAATTAAATATATATGGCTGAGTGAAGTGGCAGTGAAGGGAATGCCATGGTAACAGTCTACAAATCTCTGAAGAGGGAGAGGCTGTGAAGGAGAGTAGCCATATAGTGTAGCCCATAGGAGTAAAAGGATGAGACTCGCAGAAGGAAACTTTAGGGCAGATATCAGGGAAACCTTATTTTCTGACATTGATATTCCTCTGACTATGGAATGGAATTCCAAAGGAGCAAAGAGTAAGGTGAGATGTGGGTCAGATAAACCACAGCATTCATAATTAATCAGTGTTATATTTGGAAGTGTTGAGAAGCCACAACAGGCAGGAGAGCTGGGATGGGGAACATCAGCAGGAAACAGGATCTTTCAGGATCCAACTTTCAAGAGACCTTGGACATTGGTGTTCCCTGTAGGAAAAGATAAAAACTGCATATGTGTCTTTGAAATTGGTTGAGATGTACTTACAAAGAAGATAGTGATGAGAACAATATTTTGAAATTACCAGGTTTATCTATCTCTGCCTCTGGACTGATGCAGAGTATTTCTATGGGGTGTTGTCTGTCTGTCCCCTGTGGGGGAGTCATACCTGGAGAGCATTACACATCTGAGATGAATCTCTACTATGCATGTCATCAGGCCTTTGGGCAGGGTGGGAGATACCTGGCTCTTGAGAAGACGAGACCAGTTCTAGATTTGATGGACTCTTCCTGGCTCCTACTGGCTACTTGAAAACCCTTTGGCATACTGAGAATATATATATATATATATATATATATATATATATATATATGGCGTTAGATTATATATAGGAATATATATATATGTATATATATCTATAGATATAGCTATGGCCATATCTATATTTTCCTATCTATCTATGTGGCTGTTAGAGAGGTGGAATACATCTAAATCCATTTGATCTTTTCACAAATTGACAAAAGAAAAAGAAGGAAAGCCCATGAGGGGTTTGTGTGCGTGGTGTGGGAGGAAGGTGTTACCATTAGTAAAACTGAATGCTTTTAAGGAAGTGTGTCTTGTGAAGGACAAGGCCACTGGCTTGCAGGTGGGAGAAGAGAGGAAGAGTTGTGTCAGCAGAAGTGGCCCCTGCCACTCCTAGGATTACTGCCCGATTACCTCACTTTGTGGGAATTTGCCCAGCCTGGTTCATAAAGGACATTTTGCCTGTCTTTATAACCATTAATAATGTCCTATTATGGTTTTAAGACATTTTATAATTTATAAAGAACTTTCAAATGTATTATTTTTTCCAGTCTTACAGTGGGCAAGGCAAGTATTTGCTTTATTTTATAAATGAAGTAACTGGAATCTGGCTATTTGGTAAGGATTTTTTTCAGGGTAAAAGGTGGTAGGCCCAGAAACTTTAACTTATGGATCAAGAGGGTGTGAGATGCTGAATGCTGTGTTAGGTCCTGGCTAGGACTACACATCTTTTTGCCTTCAAATTGGGGCTCTTTTCACTAAAGGAATCATCTCAAGATACAGATTATAAATAACAAAGACATGTAAATAGATGAAGAGCTTTACATTATCCTTGTCAGAAGGCCATACAACAAATATTTGGTGTTTGAGAGCCATGAATTGGAAAAGTTCTTTAACATCTTTTATTTTCTTAAAATCTTTGAGATCAGTTTCATCATTAGTAAAATAGTGATAGTAAAAGTTCCTATCTCAAGATGTTGTCATGGAAATTGAATTAGAAGAGACGTGTAAATCTGTAACCTAACGCCTGACATAATAAAGTGCTCCATCGATATGAACCATATGGCTTTTCCTAGCAGCGGCAACACCACAGTGTCTGGTTGTGCAGGTTGTGTACTCTGTAACTCCAAGAGTTGCATATACATTTAAGTTTATTTAAATGGTGCCATCTGGAGTTGTGTAGTCCCTCTGTGTGGCCAGATGTGACCTTGGCAGAAGCAGTCGTAATACTGTGGACTCCCATGCAACTAACTACTAATTCCTGATGTAAGTGGGATCCAGTGGCAGTGGGGAGAGTGACAGGGTGATACTTCCTATTGTCTTACCTAGAAATGTGGATGGGGAGAATTGAGGTGTGATATTTACTTCATTTCTATCCACTAGTATCCTCCAAGGTCTTTTGACCTTGGATTTGGCTCAGAGATTCAAGCAGCATATTCACAACCCCATTATTTTTTTCTTCTACACAAAGAAAGCAAGCTTTAACTTAATGAAGATATGAAGTCTAATGATGAAGAACAAGTTAGAGGCATTACAGAACAGCAGTTTTCAGATGGTGGATCTTTCTTTTTTTTTTTTTTTTAAAGATTTTATTTATTTATTTGACAGAGAAATCACAAGTAGATGGAGAGGCAGGCAGAGAGAGAGAGGGAGGGAAGCAGGCTCCCTGCCGAGCAGAGAGCCCGATGCGGGACTCGATCCCAGGACCCCGAGATCATGACCTGAGCCGAAGGCAGCGGCTTAACCCACTGAGCCACCCAGGCGCCCCAAATGGTGGATCTTTCTTAATGGAGAGCAATGTGTGTAGTTCAAGCCCCTCAGTGCCCAGAGGGGTGCTTTGCCATTGACCTCCGGTAATTTCTTTGTCATACATAGCTGGAACTATGCCCTTTCATCTCTGGCTTCACCATTCATTGTCAAGTGGAAGGCAGGAGAGAGATGGAAGGTGCCAACTGGTTGATGGACAGGTGCCCATTAAGAGCAATTAGAACTTTGAGATTCCATGAAGACACATAGCCCAGGGACTTGAGTAGGAGGCTACCTCAGAAAAGTGGCTCAACCTAAAAGATTCTGTTAAGCATCCATATTGCATTTTATAGATAGTATTTTTTATGAGCCATGGCTGATCCATTGCTTTCAAAAGATGTACATGGATGTTATTTTTTCTTGGGGGTAGAAGGAGCCTAGGACATTTTTGTGAGGATAGTTATAGGCCCAGAGGTTATGTGACAAGAGTTGCGAATAAACTTACCAAAGATCCCTAGGGGTGTCTTCTTTCTTATAGCCACTATGTTGTCCTCCAGTCTAGGATGTGGCCAGTGTTTCTTTCTTTCTTTCTTTCTTTTTTTTTTTTTTTTAAGTAAAGTTCTTTTTGTTTTTGTTTTCTTTTTTAAATTTTTATTTTGTTTATTATGTTCAGTTAGCCCCTGTATAGTGCATCATTAATTTTTGACATAGTGATCAATGATTCATTAGTTGAATATAATACCCAGTGCTGATCATAGCATGTGCCCTCCTCAATACTCATCACCCAATTACCCCATCCCCCCAACCTCTCCCTCCCTTCTGAAACACTCAGTTTTTTTCCCAGAGTCCAGATTCTTTCATGGTTTATCTCCCTCTGATTTCTCCCCCTTCAGTTTTCCCTCCCTTCCTCTGCAATCCTCCATACTATTCCTTATGTTCCACATATGAGTGAAACCATATGCTAACTGTCTTTCTCTGCTTGACTTATTTCACTTAACATAATCCCCTCCAGTTCCATCCATGTTGATGCAGATGGTAGGTATACATCCTCTCTCATGGCTGGAGAATATTCCATTGTATATATGGACAACATCTTTATCTATTCATCTGTTGAAGGGCATCTCATATCCTTCCAGAGTTTAGCTGTTGTAGACATTGCTGCTATGAACACTGAGGTGCATATGCCCTTTCTTTTCACTCTGTGTATATCTTTGGGGTAAATAGCTAGTAGTACAATTCCTGGGTCGTAGGGTAGTTCTATTTTTAACATCTTAGGGAACCTCCATACTGTTTTCCAGAGTGACTGTACTAGCTTGCATTCCCACCAGCAGTGTAAGAGGGTTACCCTTTCTCCACATCCTCTCCAACACATGATGTTTACTGTCTTGTTAATTTTTGCCATTCTAACTGGTGTGAGGTGGTATCTCATTGTGATTTTGATTAGTATTTCTCTGATGGCTAGTGGTGTTGAGCATTTTTTCATGTGTCTGTTAGTCATTTGTATGTCTTCTTTGGAAAAGTGTCTGTTCATGTCTTCTGTTCATTTATTGGCTGGATTATTTGTTTTTTATGAGTGTTGAGTTTGAAAAGTTCTTTAAAGATCTTGGATACCAGCCCTTTATCTGTAATGTCATTTGCAAGTAACTTCTCCCATTCCATGGGTTGCCTCTTAGTTTTGTTGACTATTTCCTTTGCTGTGCAGAAGCTTTTTATCCTGATGAAGTCCCAGAAGTTCATTTTTGCTTTTGTTTCCCTTGCCTTTGGAGATGTGTCTTGAAAGAGGTTACTATGGAGGCCAGTGTTTCCTAACCTAGTGGAAACCCGGGCTTTTTCATATGGGCCAAGTTTGGAGAAAGGAGCAGTTTAAAAGAGTGTTGTCCTGGTGGGGAAATAGGGAGGGGGGGTGGGGGATATCTTAGTACCTTTATTGCTGAGCCAGATTTCTCAAAACAACTTTTTTTTTTTTTAATTCAGTAAATTTTGTGATGAACTTTCCAGCTGGGCTCTTATGAGCTTGGGTCCTGTCCCAGAAAAATTCTCTCAGATTCACTTGGTGAACATAGGCATTCCAGAATGTGCGAAGTCCCAGAACCAGGGAAAGCTCTGCTGGGACAGATACATCCATCCACTTGGTTAATTAAGAGTCTTTATTTTTTGAACTCTTACTTTTATGGTTATATAACAACAGGTGCCTGGAGAGGTAGGGAGTGAGAATTTCCTGGAGTAAGGAAAAGGCTAAAAGGAAGATGTGAAAATAAAAACAAAGAAAATCTAAGCAAACATAAAGGAAATCAGGCAACTGGCCAGAGGAAATCAAAAGGAAACTTTAAACCATTGATTCTGTTTTTCCTCTTTTTATCTTTTATTCAGTTTTCATTGGAATATGGTTCATGAAGGTGGGCACGGGCAGGTCTCCTTTATAGATCCTTTCCACATTTTCAGCCCAGGTAATTAAAATAAGTGTTCTGTGGTGAAGGGAACACTAGATTGGGAGCTAGAAGGCTTAGATTCCATTATGATACTGGCCTTTTTTAAATCTTTGACATCTTGTGCAACTACCTTAAACTTGTTGAACCTCTGGAACTTTTTTCCTAAAGGGGAAAATACAGAACTTGTCTTGACTACCTCATGGAGTGGGAGCATTATATAAAATAACCTCCATGGGAGATTTGGTTCTGGATTATTCAGAAAAAAATCTATAAGGCTGTAAAAGAATGAATGTGTACAAGATCATAAATGCATGAGATTCTACTTTATCAATTCATAATTTCAACCAACCTTGGCATTGGGGAGCAGCAGTGCCAGCTCCTAGATTTTGAGGCAGGTGTTGGGCTTCATTTAAGAGCTCAGTAGCCCTGAAGAGGGGTTAAGTGGCCCCTTCCCACAGTTTCTCGGAATTAGATCCTTTCATTGAAGTAATTTTCTTCAATCCCAGGCTTTTCTGGAAAAGAATTTATAGCTGTGGGACATAGGAACTTGTACTTTAACATCAGAAAATTATTTTTTAATGGAATGATGACAAATACAATGATGTACATTGAGTATGTTGTTCTCATGTGTAGCTTGATTATAATTCACATATGCAGCATCCATATAATCACTATCCACATAAAGATTCAGAGCATTTCTGGCATCCCAGAAAGTTCCTGTTTAAGCCATTATGTGGACATATATTGTCAGTTGTCTTAAGTTGTTTCTGGAATTGCTGAATTCCATGGTAAATATATGTTTAACTTTGTAAGAAATGGACAAACTGTTGTTACAAGCAGTTATGCCTTATGGTCCCACCAGTAATGTATGAGAATCCTTGAGAATGCTTGATATTGTTAGCTTGTGGTGGTAGCTCGTTGTTTTAATGTATACTTTTTTGTGTGTTGGTTATCTAATATAGCATAAGAAATTAGCTAAAAAATTATCAGAATAATAGTAACAATTTATCTATTATGGTTCCTATGAGTTAGGAATTTGGGAATAGCTTGACTAGGTATTCTTTGCTTGGAGTCTCTCATGAGATAACAGTCAGATATCAGCCAAGGATGCAGTCATCTTAAATCTTGGCTGGAGCTGCAGGATCTGCTTGCATGTTGCCTCGCTCATAGGGCTAGCGAGCTGATGCTGGCTAGTGATGGGAAGTCTCATTTTTTCTCCAGGTATTCCTGTCCGTAGGGCTGCTGGAGCATCCTTGTTACCTGATATCTGGCTTCCCTGAGAATGAGCATCCATTGAGATAGTATGATCTTTTGGGGGGTAAATATTATGGATCACAGTATTTGATTTTCAAATATTGAATTAGCTTCATATTCTCAGGATAAGCCACATGGTGATTATATATATATATATATATATATATATATATATAATTTTTTAAATATATATTGATGGATCAGCTCACTAATACCTTGTTGACAATTTCTGCATCTGTGTTCATGAAGATTATTGGTCTGTAGGTCTCTTTTCTCTGACAGGCTTTAAGGTGTGGGTAATGCTGGGCTCATAAAATGAGTTGTGAAATGTTTCCTCTTCTATTTCTCCTGGAAGAGAATTGTAGTTTTTTCTTTCTTGAATTTTTGTTTAATAGAACTTGCCAGTGAGGCCTTCTTGGCTTGGTATATTCATTGTTTGGAAAGTTTTAAATTACTAATTATATTTATTGAATGATAATGATTATAAGAATATTCATATTATCTGTTTCTTTTTGAATGAATTTTAGTAGTTTGTGTCTGTCAGAAAGGTTCATTTCATTTATGTTGTTGAATTAATGCAAGTTAAATTGTTCATAATTTTCCCATTATTTTTTGTCTGTAGCATCAGTAGTGATATCCCTTCTTTCATATTTGATATTGGTAGTTTATATCATCTCTCTCTTTTCTTCATGGTAATTCTGGCTAGAGGTTTACCAATTTCATTGACTTTTTTAAAAAAAATTTTGTGATACTGATTTCTTCTGTTATCCTTATTTAATTTTCATTGATTTCTGCTCTTATTTTATTATCTTTCCTTCATTTTGTTTGCATTGCTTTAAATCATTCTTCCTGTTTCTAGTTTCTTATGGTGAAAACCTAGATAATTGATTTGAGTCCTTTCTTCTTCTTTTAAAAAATTTTAAAAAATATAGTGTATTATTTTACTCCAGGGGTAAGGTCTGTGAATCCTCAGTCTTACATAGTTCACAGCGCTCACCATAGCACGTACCCTCCCCAATGTCCATAGCCCAGCCACTCTCTCCTCCCCCACCCCCCAACGGCCCTCAGTTTGTTTCCTGAGATTAAGAGTCTCTTATGGTTTGAGATCTTTCTTCTTTTTCTGTTATAAGTATGTAATGGAAAAATTCTCTGTAATATCTCAGTTTAGAAACATCATATAAATTTTGTTATGTTATAATGAAATTTACTTTCTATTCAATTAAAATATTTTAAAATTTTCCATTTGGTGTTCTTTTGACTCATGGTTATATATCTGTCTTTTATTTCTGAATATTTGGGGATTTCCCAGATATCTTTCTCTTATTAATTTCTAACTTAATTCTGATATTGTCTAAGAACACACTTGGTTTGATTTTAGTTATTTAAAATTTGTTCAGGTTTGTTTTATGCCTCAGAATATGGTGTATCTTGCTGAATGTTCCATGTTCCACTGTTCAAAAGAACATTTTCTGTTATTGTTTGGTGGAGCATTCTATCAATGTCAATTAGGTCAATTGGGTCAATAGAGTTGTTCAGGTCTTTTGTACCCTTCCTTATTTTTTTGTGTTTGCTATTTGCATTACCAGTAGAGGACTCCGAAAGCGCCCAAGTTTTTTTGGCCTACTTTTCCTTCCAGTTCTATCATTTTTTATTTCATGTATTTTTTTATTATGTTCAGTTAGCCAACATATAATACAGCATTAGTTTTTGTTGTAGTGTTCAGTGATTCATTAGTTGAGTATAACACCCAGGTCTCATCACTATATGATAACATCATAACATATATGATAACACCCATCACCCGGTTACCCCATCCACCTACCTCCATACCTCTGAAACCCTTAGTTTGTTTCCTAGAGTCCAGAGTCTTTCATGGTTTGTCACCCTCTCTGATTTCTTTCCATTCAGTTTCCCCCCCCTTCCCCTGTGATCCTCCACACTATTCCTTATGTTCCACATATGAGTGAAACCATATGGTAATTGTCTTTCTCTGCTTGACTTATTTCACTTAACATAATCCCCTCCAGTTCCATCCATGATGATGCAGATGGTGGGTATTCATCCTCTCTCATGGCTGGATAATATTCCATTGTATACATGGACCACATCTTCTTTATCCATTCATCTGTTGAAGGGCATCTCAGCTTCTTCCACAGTTTGGTTGGCTATTGTAGACATCGCTGCTATGAATATTGGGGTGCATATGCCCTTTCTTTTCACTATGTGTGTAACTTTGGGGGTAAATAACTAGTAGTACAGTTGCTGGGTCGTAGGGTAGCTCTATTTTTAATGTCTTGAGGAACCTCCATACTGTTTTCCAGAGTGACTGTACTAGCTTGCATTCCCACCAACAGTGTAAGAGGGTTCCTCTTTCTCCACATCCTCTCCAACACATGATGTTTACTGTCTTGTGAATTTTTGCCATTCTAACTGGTGTGAGGTGGTATCTCATTGTGGTTTTGATTAGTATTTCGCTGATGGCTAGTGGTGTTGAGCATTTTTCATGTGCCTGTTAGCCATTTTTATGTCTTCTTTGGAGAAGTGTCTGTTCATGTCTTCTGCCCATTTATTGACTGGATTATTTGTTTTTTGGGTGTTTTGTTTGAGGAGTTCTTTGTGAGGTGCCAACACATTTAGGATTAAGTCATTTCTTGATGATTTCACTCCTTTATTATTGTGTAATATGTCTTTTTATCCCTGGAGATATTAATATTTTGAAGTTGATATTAATATAGTCCTTTGGGTATCTTTTGATTATTGTGTATGTAGTATATCTGTTCCACTCTCTTAATTTATATCTTTATATTTATAGTGAGTTCCTTATAGAAAACATACTATTGGATATAGTGTGATTTTTTAAAAAATTTAATCTTATAGTCTTTGTCTTTTACTTGGTCTTTTAGGCTACTTGTATTTAATGTTATATTTGATATGGTTGGATTTAGGGTCTACCATTTTTTTTTTTTTTGTTTTTGTTTGGCTCTCTGTTTTAAGTTCTTCTCTTTTTCCTTTCTTGGTATCTTTTCGGTTATTAATATTTGAATATTTTTTAGTATTTCAGTTTTAATTTACCTGTTGGTTTTTGGTTTTATCTTTGTATTATTATTTTAGTGGTTGCTCTAGAGATTAAATATATATATGTATATATATATATATATATTTGTGCATATATGCATGTTATAATTATATATACCTATATATGCATACTATATATCATATATATGTATGTATAAAATCTCACAGGTACTTTAAGTTGATGTTTACGAGCCTTATAACCAAATAGGTCTCTTTACCCTCCCCCTTTGTTATAGTTGTCCTGTCTCTTTACCCACCCCCTTTGTTATAGTTGTCCTATGTGCGATAGCTACATAATTAAAAATACTGCTAGATTATACACACACATACACACAGACACACACACACACACATACATATAGCTTTTAGCAGGTATATATATTTAACATAATTGAGAGAAGAAAACTAGTCCTTTATATTTACCCAGATATATAACATTTTTCTTTCTCTTTCTTGTTTTCTGAAGTTCCAGTTTCCCTACTTTATCATTTTTCCTTCAACCTAAAGAACTTCCTCTTTCATTTGTTTTAAAGCAGTTCCACTGACAACAAATGAGCTTAGTTTTCCTTTATCTGAGAATGTCCTTTATTTCTGAATTGTGGGTTGATGGGTCTTTTCTTTTTATACTTTAAGAATGCTGTTCCTCTGTCCTTCATAGTTTCTGATAAGCATTCTGCCATTAAATTGTTTTTCCCTGTATGTAGCTGTTTTCAAGTTTTTTGTCTTTAGTTTTCAGAAGTTTGATTATTTGGCTATTTGATTATGATAAGTCTATGCATGGTTTGCAGTTTGTTGAGATTCTTGAATCTGTAAGTTTATATCTTTTATGAAGTCTGGTGAGTTTTCAGCCATTATTTCCTCATTTTTTTCTGTACATTGCTTTTTCCTCTCCTCTGGGACTTCGATTACACAATTTTTAGATCATTTGCTACTGTCTCACGTTCTCTTGAGACTCTGCTAATTTCTTTTTTCAACTTTTTTCTTTCTGTTCTGCAGATTGGATGGGTTCTGACTCTTCCTCTCTTTCCATTTTGCTATAATTTGTAATACTAGATATTATGTTTTTCAGTTAAAATTTTGTTTTTTTTACTTTCATTTTTTGAAGTTTTCATTTATTTATGAGTGTGAGTGGGGGGGGGGGCAGAAGGAGAAGCAGACTCCCCACTGAGCAGGGAGCCCGATGTGGAGCTCCATCCCAGAACCCTGTGATCATGACCTGAGCTGAAGGCAGAGGCTTAACTGACTGAGCCACCCAGGGACCCCAAATTTTCTACTTTTAAAAGTAATTTCTATTTCCCTACTTAGAACTACTTTTTCATCAATTTTCCAGGATGTTTACTTTTCCCTCTTGGAACACAGTTATAACAGATTGCTTCTTTAAAGTCTTTGTCTAATCATTTCCACATCTGGATCATCTTGTTATTGGCATTTGTTGATTATCTTTACCTTTAAGGATTGGCCGAATAATAATAATGGCTGAATAATATTTCATTGTACATCTGCACCATATCTTCTTTATCCATTCATCAGTCGATGGACATTTGGGCTCTCTCCGTAGTTATTCAGCCATCATAAAGAATGGAATCTTGCCATTTGCAATGACTTGAATGGAACTAGGGTGTATTATTCTAAATGAAATAAGTCATTCAGAGAAAGACAAATATCATATGTTCTCACTCATATGTGGAATTTAAGATTAACATGTTGGGAAGGGGGAAAAAAAAGGAGAGAGGTAAGCAAGTCATAAGTGGCTCTGAACTTTAAAGAACAAACTGAGGGTTGATGGAGGGACGTGGGTTGGGGGTGGGCTACATTGGTGATGGGGATTAAGGTGGCCACGTGTGATGAGCACTGGGTGTTGTATGTAAGTGATGAATCACCGAATTCTGCTCCAGAAACCAATATTGCACTGTATGGTAACTAACACAATTTATATTAAAAAAAAAAAAACAAAACACTTGGTCATTTATTTTGTTTTGTTTTGCTTTTGTATACTGAGTAATTTTACATCATATCCATGATTGCACATCATGTTTGGTCTGAGACCTGGGTGTATTTTAAATCTCAGTTTTTTTCTTAAAGATCCCCCCCCCTTTTTTTTTTTAAAGATTTTATTTATTTATTTGACAGACAGAGATCACAAGCAGATGGAGAGGCAGGCAGAGAGAGAGCGGGAAGGAGGCTCCCTGCTGAGCAGAGAGCCTGATGTGGGGCTTGATCCCAGGACCCTGAGATCATGACCTGAGCCGAAGGCACAGACTTTCACCCACTGAACCACCAAATCGCCCCCTTAAAACCTTTTTTATGCTGATTTGAGTCTGTCCATACATGTGCTGCTTGGAGATCCTAGCAACATCCTTGAGCTGGGATCCTAGGCCAGTTCCTTCATAGAATTAGCATATTTCTGTCTCTCCCCTCTAGAATTCTCTTTAAGCTCAGTTTTACCTATCTGTACTACGTTTGCATAGTTTGTGTGATCAGGACTGTCCTCGGGAAAAATAGAGAGATAATAAGGAGAAACAAATCAGGAATTCTCTCCATACTCTGGCCTGAGGTGCCCTTTTCCCCAAGTCCCTGGCCTGACAGATGTGGTTTCTAATAGGGTCTCTAGTAGAGTGGTGGCTGCTGACATTGCCAGCCACGCTGACACTGCTGAGAGCTCACTATCATGACATGAGAGGGAGAGAAAAGGAAAAAAGCAAGGAAAGATTTCCCTCCACACTCTCTGGACTTTTCCTGCCCTTTTGGCCAGAAAGAAGAGATTTCTATGGGCATTTTACCTATCCATGGTACCATCACCCTAGCTTTCTGGGTGCCCACATTTGTTTCAAGATGCAAGAGAAAAGAGGTAAAAATAGAAACTCTTTTCCATATGGATTGCTTTCCCAGATTTTGACTCTCTTCACCAGTATTCCTGGTTTTATTTATTTTTCAGAGTCCCTTTTTTGTTTTTTTTTTTTTTTTTTTTTTTTTTTTTTTTTTTTTATAAATAGAATTTAGTGGGCTTACTCCATCTTGCTGCACTGGAAGCCCCTCATTCCATTTTGGAATCAGAGTTTCCACCAGCAATATTTTTCTTTCATTCCCTCCTTCCTATGTCAGGGTGCGGCAAATGCTTCCAGGCAGAAAATCAGGACAGAGCTAGGGCCTACCCCATTTATTTTCCTTCTCCCCTGTGCTACTGATTATCCCATGAAAACAGTTTTTCTTATATTTTGTCCAGTTTTACAGCTGTTTATTACTTTATCATGGCTGAGGGCCTATAAAATGAACTTTGAGATCACGGCCATTTTGGCTTATCTCCAGGGACACCATCTAGATCTGTGTGGGAGGTACTCACCAAACAGATATTAGACAAGGGAATCCTCTGTATGAGTATCTATAAATTTGGACTTTTGCCTGAAGAAATGTTTATTTATTGGGTTTTTGTTTTTTTTTTTTTTTAACACTGAGTGCTTACCAAGTTGAATAGAGTACAGTCTGTTTCTCCCAGAAGTTCACAAACTAGTTAGGAGAAAAAGGGCAAACAAGACATGTTAATAAATAACTCCAACGAACAGCAGCACCTGCTGCCGAAGAACGGGCGCAGATGATTGTAGTGGCTCAGGGGAGGTTTGGCGATGTCAGCACCTGCTGGGGCGATTGGAGATGGTTTTGTTCTGTTCCTCCAGATCTCAAAAACCATTCCCTGAAAGCCTGATGAATTTTACTTGTTCAGTGCATGGTGGTAGCGGGGGTGAAGTTCCTCTGACAGGAAGTTATAGCTCTGGAAGTTTAGAAAGAATAAGCTTCCTACCTTTTGGCAGGGGGTCAGGTTAAAGGGTGTCTGCTGAGAATGATGGCTTTTCTTTTGAGATTGTGATAGAAATGAATTAGAAAAAACTTCCAGAAGGAGGTGATTTGAGAAAGAGGGTCTTGGAGGGAGTATAGAATCAGAGAAAAGAGAAGGGCACAGGACTTTACAAATTAGGGCAATAGCACAAAATAACACCCAGGAGAGGAACAGTTGTTGGTGAGAGATAGAGACAGAGAGTAAGACAGAGACAGACAGACAGACAGACACTGTGTGTGTGTGTGTGTGTTTATAACAATCTAGGACTAGCCTAAGAAGTCCTGGGGGTTGAGAGGCTGGGTGTTGAGTCAGATAATCTGAGTTAGAGGGAGGGCTGGCTTATTGAATCAGGAATTTACATTTGATGCTGAAGAAATCAGAAAGTATTTAGTTTTTGAGTAAGGGAATGCATGTTGACTGTAGATCTTGAAGGAATGTTGTTTGGTTGTGGGTCTCAGTCCTGGACTACACAGATGGCTGACAGTTACTTTGGAACCTTGAGAGGCTTTTGTAATGGCTCAGGAGTGAGAAGCTCAGAGCTGGGCCAAAAGACGCCCAGATATAAGGGGTATAAGAAGAAAGGAGTCAAAGGTCCAAGGGTTTGGCCTGGGGACCCTGCAGCCTGGTGATATTACTGAAAAGAGGACAGTTGGGAAGGGCATCTGGTTTGGGGGAAGAGTACTTGAAATGATGACCATTTCATGGGCCTCTACCAGATCAGGTTAGCTGGAGATGCACATGAAGATAGGGAACAGAAGCAGGGACAGGTAAGAGGTCCAGGTGAAAGACATCAATGTGGGAACTGTTTAATGGACCTGGTGGTCTAACTCTTTAGAACAGATGCATTTTCCTGAGGAAGAAGAGAGAGTCCAAGGTCATACCTCAAACTTAGGAAAATTCATGATTTGACAATGGAATGGAGTCGATGACATCACTAGAAAGAACTTCTAAGAAGGAAGAAAGGCCACTGCATTGTGATGTCATGGAAGCTAAGGGAGATGGATGTTCCAAAGATGGAATGGAAAGGCCTTGTGTTTGTCTCTGTCCCCTTCTGGGGAGCAGGTAGAGGCAGAAGGAAGTTTAGAGGGAGTGCTGAAGAAATCGCAGCAAAATGTGCTTCTGTAGTTCGATTTGTGAAAGGAAAAAGAGAAGACCAAGAGAATGAAATGTCAGTGATGTTAGAAGCTTTCGCAAAATGAAGAAAAGATGTGTTGAGTGTGAACCTTAATAAAATCAAGAGGGAAAACACTGAAGAGAGAGAAGGTTTGAGGAACAGTAAGGGAGGGGTTAATTACATAGCAAGACCACTCAGTCTAGGCAGTGTGAACCCTTCTCCCAGCCTTGAATGGATTCCATCCAGGCCCTGGCTGCTTCTTAAAATAGAGCTTTTGCTGCCTTATCCTTTTAAATATTTCTGGGAGGTGGGGATCACTATGTTAAGAGGTTGCCTGGTGCTTACTGTACAAAACTATTGGGAAAACATTGAGTAGTGGCTGCATCCTACTAATAGAATGCAGTATGTAAGTAACATGTAATGTAAGTTAAAGCTGGTAAGAACTACCACTGAACAGCTTTGCAGAGTTATGCTACCTACTGTAACATGGCAAAGTTGATTTTTAGTATTACTTCCATTTCCAGATACACTAAGGCTCAATGAGGTTAAGTAACTGGCCATGGTCACATACCAACTAAGAGAAGGATTTAGTATTTGAATCCCTGCCTGTTTAACTGTGCACCTGTTATCTCTAAGTCTTCTGTTCCTGCTTGTGGTGGTCCTTCTGACTCCCAAGTAGAGTCTGTTCTCCAACATGAGGGCCCTTCAAATATATGAAGTCAGCTTTCCCACATACCCTGGATAATGTCCTTTGTCTCCCCTTCTTTCTCTCTTTCCTTCTCTTTTTGGCTTTCTCTCTCTCTCTCTCTTAAATTGTTAATTCAATAGGTAGTTATCGAGGGGCTTCCGTGGGTCAGTCATTGCGCTAGGTGCTACACAGACAGCACTGAACAAAACAGACCAGTGCTTCGCCCTCACGGTGTTTACGGAGAGCTGAGGCAGGCATGTTAAACGTGCAAACGAACACAAAAATCTATACTAAGAAACGATGAGGAGCGCTGTGAAGGAATGGGGCATCTCTAGCCCTCCTCGGCACTATTTCTCATAAACTTTGATTTTCAGAGGCCTCATTATCCTTGCTGTTTTCCTCCAGACACTGCTCCTTTTAAGGGGTGGACTTCAAACAAGGCCAAGTTTCCGCCACTGTGGTCTAATCTTGGAGCACAGTGAGCCTCTTAACTGAGAAACCTTGTGTTACTGCATCTTCCAGGTAGGAAGGGGCAGAGCCACAGGCAGGAGAGTGACTAGAGAGAGAGAAAACTGCTTCCTTCTCTGAGACGAGAAGACAGATGTGCAGAGGGCAAGGGACAAGGATGGAGAGCCCAGGAATAGGGCCAGATGGCCTCTAACCATTCTGTGAAGTGTGACCAGAGGCCATGCTAAGTAGATCACCACATCACGCACTCCCTTGTTCCACAAATCCCTCCTCCCCTTTCCTGAGCCAGCCCAGCCCCTCTTGTTGCCAGGGCTCCCCTCCATCCTCTCTCCCCGTCCCTGTCCCTTCCTCCCGCTCCTTCCCTTCTTTCTCCCTGTCTTCTCTCCTTCTCTTTTCTCTCTCTCCTCTTCTCCCCTTTCCTCCCTCCCTCCCTCTTTCCCTCTCTCTTTCTCTCTCTCTCCGCCCTCCCACCCCTTCTTTCTTTGTTTCCTTCTCTGAGTATCCGTCTCCGTACCATAATTTGGAAGAATCTAGTTGGAGAAAAATGTCAAGAAGTACAAATGCAGATTTGATATATCTGACCTTTTTTCTCTTCAAAACAATAAATGCCGAATAGTTGAAAATGACAGCCAGGGTGGTTAGCGATTATTTATGTGCTTAAATATTTGGGAAGGAGAGGTAGTTCAGGTTTAAGTGTAATTTATGTGAAGATTCTGACAGGTGAGAGTCCTAAGGACTTTTAAGGAACCAGCATAAGTAGTGAAGTTTACATTTCAGGCAACAGAAAATGTGAAAAATCAGAAGAGAATGAAGTGGTAAATGATCCCTGATAAGTAATGAGACCATTTGATAACATCAAGGAAGTATTTTGCAACACATAACTGTGTTTGGGTTTTTCATATGGTATGGTGGCCTCCCAGAGAAAGACCCACAATCCTCATATCCCCTCCTTTGATGAAATACCAAATATTTTGTGTATGCAGGTCTACTGGTATCACTTACCTACTGCACTGAAGACATTTTATTGTTAAAACAGAAGGAGGGAGAATTATCTTGCTCCAGCTGTGTAAATCCTGATAGAAGTATAATCCATCCAGCCTGGAGTGTAATTCTGTACTCAATCTCATACTCAATTATCATCAGAAGCAGCAGTGTCCTTTTCAGAGTGGAGGCTCTGAAAGGTTTTTTTCCTTTTTTTAAAGAACTGTGAATACTAGTTAACCCATTTACTTCTGAAAGGAGACAACATCACATTGTGTTAAGAAAATAGAACGTGGATTTTGGTCTTGGTTTGGTGCCCAGGTCCAGAACTTAGTTACAAAATAGTTACTATATCTTAATATAGTTACAAAATCTTAAGGTAGTAGGATAATAATTTTGCTGCTCATCTATAAGGTAGAGATTATTATAGCACTTGCTTTATAGGGTTCTTAGGAGGAGTAAATGAGATAATTAAAAAGTTCAGTATAACACCTGGCACATGGTTAAAGCACTGAAAATATTGTCCATTATCTTCAATTTTATTATTATTGTTTTATTAATAAAGGGGCTTCCCATGATTATTATTATTTTTTGTGGCCTCCTTTCCATGTCATCTTTGCTAAAATCTAATGATACTTAAAATTATATTTATCTTGTAGAAAATATGGTTAAATAAATGAAGGGCCCCAAAGAAACCTTTACATATTATGGACTAAAGCAGCCTATTTGCTTAGAGCTAAAACTGTCAGAAAGTCAGTGCCATCCCATTGTGGGTTGCCTACGAATTCCACATGGAAATAGAAAATCTTTTATTTATTTATTTTTTAATGTCAAAGAATTTTAATTAAGTCGTGAAGATGATTTCTAAACCCTTAAGATACTCATTATAAGATCTTTTACTTGCATAGCAGGAAAAGTCCTTATTTAAATAATGAACTATGAAGTTTGAAAAACTATAATGTCATTTGAGGCCTGGAAGGAGGGAAGAGACTTCGGAACTAGGAACTGTGGGATTAGGTTTTCATTTTAGGGTGTGCCAAGTTGTCCTGTTTGAACCTGGGCCAGTCACCTAAGCTTTCTGAGTCTTAGTTTCTGTCATATGAAATAAGTGAGTTCTAATCTCTACTTTCCCTTTCATGTTAAAGTTGCATGATTCCAACCTCTTTCCAGGCATGGTGCTGAAGCTTTACCGGGAAGATGCTATTTCTATGAACAGTTGCAGGGTCAGTTAGAATTTCGTGGAGCAGTAATAAGAAATGATAACCTTTTCTGATTCTTACACATTTGGTCACTAGCAGATGATGACAAGAGCTGTTTACTCCTAACCAATATGACTTAGAGACTATGATAAGATTAAAGAAATTTGTTTTCATTTCTACCCAAAAGGAAAAAAACCAAGTTATTTTGGTTCTTTTCTGGATATATAGTGAACTCATCTAAGACGTTCTGTCCTGGTTTTCTCTTCAATCATTGCATCTGGTCAGGGACAAAGTGTGTGGTCAGAGGGGATAGATAAATTCTTATCCACCTACTTACCTACATGCATGAAAACTGTACTTCCTTTTCCTTATTTGGGTAGAGTTTAGGTTAGGTATGGGATATTGGGATATGGGAGTTCTTGACTCATCTGTCTCAGTATGAGGGACATAGGGGGTTCTCAGTAAATACTTGTTGAATCAACAAAGAAAGGAATAAAGAATGAATGAGGAATAAAAATATGATATATGAAAATGGCTGTAGGACAAGCCCTTTGCATCTTTAATAACCACCTGCCCCAGTGAACACAGTGTGTCTTACAAGTTCACGTGCTCACTTCTTAATGGCTCATTGACTCTTTCCTTAACTTCAGTTCTCCATCCAACAAATAATCTTAGAGATCCTTGTGTGTTCAGAACTTTGTAAAAGTATAAAGACAATAATTACAAAATGCGATTCCTGACTCTAAAGAACTTACAGGCTATTAAGAAAGACGAGAAATATGGGATTTGAAGTCAAACGTTGGGGATTCAAGACTTGACCCAGCATCAGTTAGCTTCATGATCTTCATTTAAATGGTCTTGAGTCCTGCTGATGTGCCGGGGATGATTCCAACCTCACAGGACTGTTGAGAGGATCAAATAAGATTATATATGTAGAATAGTGCTCTGTAAAGTTGAAAGCACTATAAGCATTACACCAGCTATTAGAAATAATACAAGAGGGTGTGGGCTTAAAGTCTAAGTGTACTGGGGCAAAGAACAGTGAGTAGGGGTGATAAGTATGGGACTGAGCCTTCATGGGTCCTGGAGGATGAGTAGGGTTTGGATAATCAAGATGAGAGGAGGGCATTCCGGATATGGAGCATGGAGCATGGAGGGAGGGGTGCTAGATTGAGTCTGATTAAATCAACTAGTCTTCATGGAGTACCTGATATGAACGTTATGGTCTGCTGGGATTTCTCTGGAGAAGAGATTTTGTGCTGGAAAGTACAGTTGGATGGGCAGGATGGGATCCAGACAATGATATGAGGGCTTTGGAGAGTACGCAAGAGTGTTTGATCTTCTCCTAGGAAGAACCAGGCAACTGTCAACAGGTGTCATCTGAATTTTAGGACAATGAAACTCATAGAGGTGTGCAGTTCAGATTAGAACATGGGGGGACTGGAGTTGGTTACCTGGGGTGCAGTGTGGGTTTGGAAAGTGGAATGGCAGAGAAAAAGATGACTGCAGAGAAACTTTGCAGATCCTGTTGTCAGAGGGGGAAGAGGGATGAATTCAAGTTATTCTGGAACTTTCTGCCAGCAAGATTAGAGTATCTTTGATAGAAACGCAGAACTGGGGAAGGAAAGATTTGGGGAGGGAGAGTTGAGTTCCACTTACATGTGGGAAGCTGAGGTAGTAGCTGGGTCCAGCCAGCAACATCCTGTAGGCGATTGGAAATGTGGGACTAGAACTCCTGTAAGAAGTCAGGGCCGGGCGTGGGGATTTGGGAATCAGCAGCACAGAGACTTCTCATAAATTATGCACTTTGCTTAGAACTTAATTTCATGTTTTTCAGAAGATAAGAGAAATGAGAAGCTTGCTGAATTATGGATTATGCAACTATTAAAAGTAATTCTCTCTTTCCCCCTCCCATCCTCCTCCCCAGTGATTTTGGTATTCTGTTCTGTTCTTCCCTCTGATCCACTCCCCCCTCCCCTAATGCTTTATAAACGGAGGGGCACGATAACCTCTATTGCTGTCAGATCAGAAGATTGTCAGTGAAGAGATTAAGGTGATCGGGAATGTTCACCAGAAGATATAGTGATCCTCTTGGCACCCTCTCCAGTCCGTCAGAGATCAGAGGGGTAGAAGCTTTCTCTAGAGGAAAGCAACCATTTATATTTATAGGAGGAAATGTTTAAAGAGCTAAATTCTCAGTTCCCTGGACAGCTCCGTTGTTTGATTTACAGCTTTTCTTAAGTAAAGCACTGATTCTCGACAAGAGACGAGCTGCTTGGCAGATAATGTGATCAGATGAAGTGGGGCTTTCAGGGCTGGTGGATGGGCTTGAAGCTGGGACTCCTTTCCTGGCACCAAGCTTTCATTAGTGGTTTGAACTGAGTTAGCGCAAACAGCAGGTGCAGCTCTCAGAAGTCCAATTTTCTTTGGTCTAATCCTCTTCTTCCTCCCCTTCAAAAGGAAAAATTTCCCCACAATTTACTTAGACATTCTCAAGCATTACCTGGCACTGGGTATCAGACTTGACTTCAGAGGAGGTAATGAGGGGAGGGGAGGAGAGGGGACCTTCAGAGAAATAAGATGCAGGGGCTCAATTTATTGAGCATTTATTATATGCTAGGAACTTTGCAAACATTCTCTCATTTAACCTTTACAGCCACAAAAGATGGGTATTTTTTTTAAAAAACTCTTCTGCAAATGAGCCTTCCGGGGGTTATGTGACGTGCCCGGAACATGAGATGAGTAATCAGCTGAACTGGGATTTGGTTCCCCGAACTGGGATTAGGTTTCTAAGCCTGAGGATCCCCTCCTTGTTCCAAGTCGGACTTTCTTCCAATCCCTGTTAGAAGGAAAAAGAAGCTTGTGGAGGAGGATGGGAACCCAGGAGTGCTCGTCTCCGTGTCCTCCGCAGCTGTGTCATCCTCATCCCTTGTCCCTCTTTCCTTCCCGCCTGCTCTTCTGCTTTGTTGCTGCCATGTCATTGTGGGAGGCGCCCTTCTCTTGTCACGTCTTTCCCTTGGGGTGTGCGGGTTAATGGGATGAGGCACAGAGAGGAGGCCCTGCAGTGCCGAGTCTTTCATCTTTCAGGGCATCCTGTGCACTTACTCTTGACCTTGGGTGGAGCCTGGCTAAGGGCAGGTGGCTGCTCTGGTGCAGCTCCATTGTGGCTGCTGATTTCCATTTTGACTGTGGACAGACTCTGAGAGAGGTGCCCTCTGCACAGGGCACCACGCTGGGTGCGAGAAAACATTACTTTGAAGTGACTAAATTGGTATTTCCTTAGAATTAAGGGAAAAAAGTGTGCTTATGTTTTACATACTTAAGAACAATGGGCTGGGGACGAAAGAGTGGGGGAGAGAGGGGAGCAGGCAGCAACTCCGCTTCGAGGCTAAGGCATTCCTGGGGGTGCAAGACGAGGCCAGCCTGATGTGCGGCCCCGGCCACCCATCCTGTTCTGGTACACGGCACAGCCCCAGCTCCGTGCATGGCCCCTGCTCAGTGCACAGCCCTCATGGGTCCCTGTTTTCCATTTGGCAGCCCATTCCCCTTGATAACCTTCAGGTGGTCCTCTGTGCAGACAGGCTGGTCGCTCCCCTTTCTCTCCTGCGCTGGAATCTGAGCCGTGGATGAGTGGGTGTCAGCCTGCCCTCCGGTAGACCTGAAGGTGTTTTCCGAGCCTGGTCCATCTGGGCAGGACTAGGGCGAGGGCGTGGGCACCCCTCAGAGCATTCTCCCAGCAGTCGGCGCGTGTGAGCTACAGCCTTCCGGAGAAGCGTTGCTACTGGTGAGGGCTGCAGGTCCATGAGGAGTGGTGAAGAGGACACAGATGACAGCTGGGACAGTCCCCACAGCACGTGGCTCACGGCCACCGTAATCCATGCTCCATGCAGCACGCGCAGCAGGGACACTCTTTGTACCCGAGTGTGTTCGTTCTCACTGAGATCAGCTCAAGTCCTTTGGGCTACCGTAATAAAGACCCACCTGACAGTAGCTCCGCAGTCTCATGTGATGAGAGGCGTGGAGCCGGCGTGGCTGCAGGGTCAGTTCGCTCATAACTCACGGTGCAGAACAAAGTGAAGGACCCGCGCCGGTCCTGGCTTCCCACTCTGCCTTCTTCAGGGTTGGGGACTGCAGAAGCTCCTTCCTACACAGCAGAAAAGGGCAAAAGCTTGTTTTTTTGTTCCTTCGTAAGGAGGAGGAAACCTTTTCCAAAGGCCCCTGGTGGAATTCTCCTGTGTCCCATTTGCTCAGGCCGAGAGGATACCCGCAGAGAAGAACATGGTTCACTTGGTCTCAGACCTGAACATGCATCAGAGCTTCTGACAGGGCTATTAAAATAGACTCTCCTCCTGGGCCCCAGCCCCAGAGATTCTGGTTCAGCAGGTGTAGGGCAGGGCCTGGGAGTTTGTATTTCTAACATCTCCTCTGTTGGTGCCGAGACTGCCCTCTGAGAACCATTGGCTTAAACTGTTTAACAGTCATCTGCCAGATCTGGGGCAGCGCCCTTGACCTCCACAGATGCCCCAAACGTGACCACAGTTGAACTTCTTTTAGCAAGAAGGGAGGCGGAATGCCTGCTGAGTGTCTCCATCATCGTTTTTAATTTTGGGAGTTCTAGAAAGAGAGGCTGTTCCATATAAGGCTTTCAGTCCCTCTGGGTCCTATCCTGGAGGGGTTTCCCTTCACATGGGACAGCCCAGGAGAGTGTCTGGATTGCAGACCCAACTCATAGGGAAGTTTCACTATCATTCTGGTCCACAGGCTTGTGGATGGCAAACGCGGATATTAACAGGCCACGGGAGCTGGTGGTGGCAGCATCTTCCGCCCCCTTTCCCTCCTCCTCTTCCCCTTCCCTCTCTTCTTCCTTTTCCTTCCTACAAACTTCAGTGTCATATGAAACTTCCACTTTTCAGAAGACGGAGCTCTTCCTGACCCTGCAGTGAGTGCAGTCAGAGCCTCCTACTTTCGAGACACGCAGCTCCCAAGGCAGCAAAGGGCTTGAGGGCCTTTCAGCTGGAGGCTAAGCTGCACGGAATCAGCCATCAGGGAGCTCGATGCCGCGGTTACTCCGAACCGAACGCTCATTATTGATGCTAATTGAACTTGAAGTTAATGAAAAAGGATTATTTTACAGGGCTTAAGTTGAGGCCAAAATTGTTATTACAGGTTAATTATTCTCCTTAAAAGGCACCATTACAGCCATGATTGTTTTTTATCAGCTTTTTCTCTGGTGCCGAAAGAGATTTCTTCGAAGGCAGATTCCTGATATAATTAGTCACCTCATCTAATTCTTAATCACCAATCATTTCTCTCCAGATAGAGGTTAATCAAAGGGAGATGAGTTGGATATTCTGCCTTAATTGCATTTGATCAGTTTCAAAGAAACTCTTTTCTCTTCCATTTTTGGTTAGGAATGTGGCCTTTCCTTGGTGCTTTTAAGCCCAGAATCTGGAAGAGGGAATCAACACGGGTTGAGTGGAAAGAAACACATCTGCTCTGGTCCTGGGGATGGTATGAGGCAGGCATGCAGGTGGGCTCCTGCCAGGGCTGGAGGCAGGGAGAGGTCCTCTGTGATGGTGGGGCTGGGGGTCAGCTGCCTTTTGGGGACTGGACACTGGGTCTCTGCTGGCTTTTCCCTTCACTCTCCTCCCTTCTCCTTTTCTTTCCTTTCATACAGGACAGTGGGGTCCTGTATGGGGTCCTGGGTGGGGTAAGGCACCGACCTATGGATTCAGTCTATAGCGACACCCAGTTTGCCCGCATAGCTCTGTGCTTTGGTTAAGTGTGTCCCTCATCCAGGGTACCCTTTTGTTCTTTCTCCATCCTGGAAAATGCTCCTCATACCTCATGTCTCCACCTATATGTCAACTCCTTCAAGGTGCAGAGCCTCCACAGCCCGCAGCCTTTGCCCTGGGCCATTGAACATACTGGAACGCCATGAGCGCACTCCCAGGCTCCTCCCTTCAAAGGTCCATTGGCCAAAATAGAGTCCAGGGAACTGATATCTAGCCAGCAGTCGGCCGGATTGAAGCCCACCATTAACTGGTGAATTTTGGTGGTAAGGGAGCGCCTGAATGAAGCCACTGGAAGAACCGGTAAAGCACTAGTAATATCTGGAAAGAATAAAATGAGCAATGGGGGCTAACCTTGCAACACTGGTTTGTGAGGACCGTGAACCTTTTCCACATTGTTGGGTCCATTCCCCGTCGGTCTAGGGGGGCAGCGGCAGAGGCAGAGGCACTGGCTGGTGCTTTTGCCGGACTGACGGGCTGACGGCCACAGCCCAGGGGTGTCAGGCTGCAGCTTCCTGGTTCCATTCGCGAAAATTTTTGTCTCTCTGCCAAGACTTTCAGCCGTATAACTTTCAACTCGCTGCTTATTCCCGTTTAAAGAAAAGCTTTGTCTTTTAACCCTTGTTCACCTCCAGTGTCTTTCAACACGAAGAAAAGATTTTCTAGTGGAATCTTAACGTGCATCACTGTGGCCCTGCCTTCGTGGGTGTCACCCGTTCACGGAGCAAAATGGCAGGGAGGAGGAGTAACAACTCCCAGTGCTGATGATGGTTTTAAATCATCCTAGAGAAGTAGGAACAACCAGAGGCCCTCATGGGTGCCCCTGTAACTTGTCAACCCCAAACCCTGTCTTATCTCCAGGCATAAAAGCCACATTAAGTTTTAAGACCTGATTCAAAAACGCATTATAGATTACGATGACGCCTTGATATGAATTCTTCACAGAGGAGCCTGGACATTTGACTTGACATATTGAGGTTTTACCACTGATAGAATTGTTAGGGGCTTTATGGTTTCCAGTGATTGTTAAGAAAATGCTACATCCTTCTATTGGAAATGTTGACCCCAAAAGTGCATTTTAAGGAGAAAATGTGTGGGTGATGTGTGTGTGGGTGCACGTGTGTGTGTGTGTGTGTGTGTATGTAAAGCAGCAACATTCTCAGACTTTTTCCCTTGTCTCCTTCCTAATGGAAAAGCAAGATTCTTGAGAATTTGAAGAGAATCCAGAGTCAAAGGATATACTACATTAAAGAAAAGTGCTTAGGAGCAAGAATGGAATATTAGATAACATGATAGTGTCCTGATGTTTTAAAATTTCATTTTTTCCTACTGTAGAAGAAAATAATATCCTGGCTAGAAATCACGTTATTGGGTTCTCATCGCTCTCCTACTAGTTCCTAGGTGATCTTAGATAAGTTATTGTGAGTTGTAAGAGGTAACACTTTATTGGGTTTTTGTGGCATTTTTTTTTTTTTTGAGTCGGTTTTGCTTCCCTTTCTTATGTAACCATCCTAGCCGTGCCACAAGGCAAGTATGATTGCCTTTCCCATTTGTCTCAAGAGCCTAGAGAGGTTAAGTCACCTGCCCAAGTGGAAGAGCTGGGCTCTTGCTCAGGGCTCCCAGACACCTAACACCTGCCATTAGCCTCCTTGCTCTGCTGCCTCTCTTGGGTCCAGCAACACAGTCCACAATGGTGGCAAATACCCACTAAGTGCTTACTGTGAGCCCAGGCATCGGGAATGGGATGGAGACAGGTGTGGCCTGGCTCTGTCCTCAGAGCTTACAGGGCAGGACAACCAAGGTCTCCCTTTGTTTCTTGATCTTCTTCTAGTAAATGAATAGATTTCAGAGCCTTGGCATCCCTTTCAACTTGAAAGCTTATGAACATTTAAATTATTTGCAGTGACTTCTGGTCTTCCATTTCTTTATTTATATTAGTCACACACTTTTATTGGAGGACTGTCATGTTCCAGGTACTCTGCCGAGGGTTTTTAGAGGACTGTTGGATTCAGCTTTCATGCCAGTCCAGGGAGAGGCTGCAAATGAGGAGATGGAGGCTCAAAGAGGTGACCTAGGTCAAGGTCATTTGGTTTATAAATGGCAGAGTGGGAATTGAACCCAGCTCTGTCAGCCCCACACTTTCCCTACATAAGGAACTTCTTGAGCCGTCGCACTTGAAATTTAATGAACTCCGTTCATTTAAACAAGCTAATAATTCCTCTAACTACAGATCTCATGGAAACAGGAATCTAGGTAACCGAGCAGTCTTGAAGCTGGGCAGCCATCTGCTTATTATAGGCAGCATTGGATACCAGAGGATTCTGACCCAGACAGCCTCAACCAGGGTGTTAGGCTTGTTTGAAGCAGAGAATGAATCTGGGAACCTTCACAGCAGGGAGAGCTAACATTTCGCCACAATAAATTGAACTTGGGAAGTTGTTAGGTATAGAAACAACAACAACAACGAAGAACTCGTATTTATATACCTTTTTTAGTACTGTAGACCCTTTCACATCCATTATCTCATTTGATAAGAGGAAAAGAATAATGGAATGGGTTGGAAGCCTGCAAAGATATAAAATGGTATTGAGTCTGCCAGGGAGAGACTCAGAGCGATGAGAAAAAGGAGCAGGGTCACTCATCAGAAGTAGACTGGCTTATCTTTAAATACCTGATCAGGAAGGCGGCTGAGCAGTGGATAAATGTAAAAAGAACCTGAAGCTGAGAATAAATGGAGCAATCTTTTTCTGAATGGAAAGTAGCTGCAATTCCATGGCTAGGGAAGGGGGGGTGGTATGCAGAAATTATGGCCCGCGAAGAATCCCGCAAGCTGTCAGGCAGCGGGGGATGGCAGCGGCCCATCAGGAGTGGCCTGGATAGATGGGGCTGTAAATCATGGGCAGAAGCATTATGGCCATCTCAAGGCACTGCTGTGCCCGAGCGGAGAATGGGCTGGATGGCTTTATAAAGCTGGGTCTCCCAGGCTCTGGGCATGATGGAATTGACTATGTCAACCTTGGGAAGGCTCAGAATTCAATCAACTTGCTTTTAAAAATGGGCTTGTGGGGATGGTTAGGTCATTCTAAAAATCCACAAGTCATTTTTAACCTCTCTCCCTAGAAACTATTTAACATAAAAAAGATTAGATTCTGTTGGGAAAGAGTAAGTATGCCTGATCAGGGGAGAGGTTCTGGATGTCCTGGCCTCTGGGTTTCCCATTTCCATCAGTGCCCACAGAAGCACTCTGGGGTAGTCCTGATGCACCCTGGGGCTCGGGCATAGATGGTCTTGGTTTCGAGTCCCAGACTGACCCCCCCCCTGTCATGGGCCAGGCCCTTCAGCTCTCAGTCTTCTGGTTCTCTCAGCTTCAGTTTTATCATCTGTAAAATGGGGACAATCATACATCATGACAGCTCATTGCGAATGAGCTCATGACTGTAAGGCACTTGACTCAGGGTCTAGTGCAGGGTAGAAGCAGTTATTAAAGTTGGGGGGGAGAATTGTTGTATCTGTTTACTCAGAAATCACAATCCAACAGATGAAGAGTATAGGAGAAAATTTCCTCTGATTCTGCTGTGTAAATGATCACAAACTCTTACTGCTTTACCCCATTTATAGTTCTCTCCTTCAGGCTGCTTGTTTGTGTCATGGGACAGCCACAGTTGCTCTGCCCCAGGCTGTCAGCAGCTTCAGATCTGCTCCGTGCATCTCATTCTGGGAGCAGGATGAAGGGCACCTCTTCTCCAGACCTCAGTGTTCCCATGGCAGAGGAAACAAGTACGAGCGAGCCTTTGCTTGGAGCTGGAACCTTGCCACATCTACATACATTCCAGCTTCCTAATGATATCTTGAGGTCCAGGCCACCATTGGTGGGGCAGGGAAGCCTGTCCTCCCATGGAGGGTGGGAAGGAGAGACAGTAATGGAGTCCTCCTTGTGCTCAAGACCATGGTTGTGAAGAAAGCCATAGGATAGGTCAGGGAGAGAGCAGTTGAATTTGGTCCAGCCACTGTTCACCCGAGCAGTGGTCACATAGTCAGAGAATGGGCTTTTGCTGAATCTTGCTCTTTGCTCTGGAACTGTGTTAAGAGAGGCTGAGTGTTAGGGGGGCTGTGCCCAAGTTCTCCCCACCACGGTGGCGCACAGGTGTTGCTGCATCTGGGCGTCTACCTGTGACTGGCAATGACCTCTCTGACCCTGAGCCCTCAGCACTTTGGTGGTAGTTCCAGGTCTGTGTGAGTTAACAGTGTGTCCATATTCCCTAAGCAGGCAGATGATGTAAATGTTAGCTCTGATTCCCAGGCAGTATCAGAATTTAGCAGTTTCTTACAGTTCTCCCCAGAATCATAAAATGTTCTTCTTTATGGGTCTCAGCCTTGTCATTTTTAAATGAGATGTGGTAGAGTAATCTCTGAGGCCATTTCCAGTGTCTATGGTCTATGACCATGATGATTTGACAAGTGCTTGGGAGGCATGAATGACATACTTGATTGGAAACTTCCTGATGTAGATAAGTGTTAATTGCAACATTACACTCGTTAAAGTTGAATTGCATTGCCCACATTACCGTAAAAGGGGGATCATCACCCAGCATCCTCTCCCAGTCTCCTGTTACCCTGGGTGCTTGTTTTCCTATATCCACCTCTTTCAGAAAATCTGCTTCAACTCTCACTGACATGTGCATGACTAATCATTATTTCCATTTTTGGAGGAGAAGAATCTTTACCTTCAAAGGAATGACTTCCAAATACCATGATGTTAGGGGCCTCCATCCAAGACTTGAGCCTGCTTCTGGTCCGTGTGACCTGAGGCAAGTCTCTGGCTATGTGAAATTGAGTCAAGGGAACGTTTATCTGTTAGGTGACCTTTGCTTTTATTTATTTATTTTTTAAAAGATTTTGTTTATTTATTTGACAGACAGAGATCACAAGTAGGCAGAAAGGCAGGCAGAGAGAGAGAGAGGGGAGGAAGCAGGCTCCCCACTGAGCAGAGAGCCCAATTCGGGGCTCAATCCCAGACCCTGAGATCATGACCTGAGCCGAAAGTGAAGGCTTAACCCACTGAGCCACCCAGGCCCCCCTGAGACATTTGTTTTTAGATTCAAGTTCACAGTTTATTAATTCAAAGCCTTTAGGCTAATCACATATAAAACAGTACTTATGATACCTACCCTGCCCACCTCCCAGAGATTCTGAGCTCAAAGAAAGAATAAAAGTGAAAATACTTTGCAAACTGTTTAATATTATTCAAATATGCAGCATTGTTGGTGGTTCTGTCTAGGAGGAAAAAGACGCAAACTGTCACTTCCCTTCCTAGAGATAGGTTCTGCCTAAAAGGGAAATCCTACCCCCTCAAATGTTTGTTTTGAGGGTTCCAAGAGACAGGAGAAGGACCATCAAGTCTGTAGCTCCTTTATGGAAGAGAGAACAAAAGAGAATTTCAAACTCACCTTCAGAAATCCAGATTTCCATCAAAGGCATTTGGGGATTCAGACCCAGGCTGCTTTGACCTCGGAAACTCCCACTTTTTTATCCTAAAACAGGATGAAAGTTGGCTAGATACTAACAGCATTTACCAAATAGAAGACATGGTCTCTCTACTCTAGCGACACACAGTCTGACTGGTGTGGGGGAAAGGCAGTTCCACAGAACGGCTAACTCCCAGCGCACGTGGTATGGTATAGGCTCTGTTGCCAAAACGAATGCCTGGTTAAGGCAGAGAGCGGAGCCTGCTTCTCTCCTACATGTGGGCTCTGTGATCCACAGAAAGTGTCAGCAGCCTGGAAGTACTCATTAAGGGGACTGAAATCCTCAGGACATACACCTTTTTTGAAGCATTTCTCCACCATGTATATGTAAAGCAGCCTGTTGTCTTGTATCAGCCTCTTACTCTTAGTAGAATCTCCAGTAGCTGGCTATCTGGAGGTTTTCCTTTTCACTCAATAAGCTGCATCATAAATCTAAGTGACTCCTCAGTCATCTAGAGCTAAGAATACTTGAGACCATCTTCATCCCCCTCATCTGACCATCTACCCCCCCCCATTTTCATTCATTTATTCTCTCTCTCTCTCTCTCTCTCTCCATAGATCCTGAGCTCCTTCCTTCTTTCCCCTCTCTCCGGTCTGCAGAGAAACTATTGTACAGCTCTGCAAATATTTTGTTCTATTCAGATGTGCTTTGAAATGTTACCAAAGTTAAAAGACACAACTTTTGGGGCACCCTGGGTGGTTCAGTGGGTTAAAGCCTCTACCTTCGGTTCAGGGTCCTGAGATTGAGCCCTGCATCTGGCTCTCTGCTTAGGAGGGAGCCTGCTTCCCTTCCTCTCTCTGCCTGCCTCTCTGCCTACTTGTGATCTCTGTCAAATTAAAAAAAAAACCTTAAAAAAAAAAAGACAACTTTTAAAGCAGAAACTGCAAGACTAGCAAATTACTATTCACAGTCACTTTTTGGTTTGAATTAACTTCTCCGCAGTGGTTTTCAGACTGTGTCCAGGGATGGAGATGCCCCCACTTTGGATTCCACCCTGGCCTCATGAATTTTATGCACTGGGATCCTCTTAGGACTTCACTGGACGAAATGTTCTGATACAAACAGCATGTAAATCCTTCTTTTATACCAATAGTGAGTTTCCTAAGAGAGGAAATCGCATACTGGATGTTGGAGTAAGATTTTTCAAATAGTAAGGAAACAGTCTTAGAAATTGACACGTAACTTGACATCTTTTGCAAGTGGTTTTGAATGGAATGTAAGAAATATGAAGAGTGTGCATATAGTAGAAGTAAGTCATTTTTGAGAAGTTGATAGGAAGTCACATATATATCTTGAACTTGACTTCTGTGAACTTAGAGTAGGCCAGAGCTAATATGGTTTACTGAAAAGAAGCATTAGTGAGGTGTTTTTATTTTTTGTTTTTGGTGGCGGTGGGGAATTACATGGTAGGTTTCCAGGCTGGTGGTGCCCATGAGTCTCTAAGTTCTGAATGAGGTTCAGTGGCTAGAGCAGCACAGCCTGGGGAATTTATACTTGTTGTGGTTGAACAAAGGAAAAGGTCCCTTAAAGAAAATAGATGTTATGGAGATAGTAATTTGGAATAGTTGAGAATTAATCCAGAAATACCTGTTATATCCAGGGGTTTATATTTATCTGAATACTGCCTTGAATTGTATCTTTTTTTTTTTTTTTGGAAAGCGGGAGGGGGAGGGAGGGACAGAGAGGGGCAAGGAGAGAATCTCAAGCAGACACCATGCCCAGCATGGAGCCTGACACGAGGCTCGATCTCATGACCCTGAGATCATGACCTGATCTAAAATCACAGGTCAGACACTTAATCAGTTGAGCCACCCAGGCTTCCCTGAATTGCACTGTTCCTTAAATAAGCAAGTAAATGTTAATAAATGAAGTTGTGTTAACCTTGATCATTACCTAGTGCATAGTCCTTTTTTAATAGAAAAGGTAATTGATTGAACTATATACTCAGTGCCTCCAGGCCCAACCGTCCACACCTGTGATAATTGACCAGAATGACCAGAACCCATGGCGTCAGTATTTACCCATTGGCAACTAGCTGGGTCCAGACCTTGCTGAGTCTCTCGAGGTGATACACAGCCAGTGAGCTCTTTCTCACAAGTTTCTTCTTGGATGTGTCTCTCAAATGGATGGTGGAGAGAAAGGTGCCCCAAAGTTCTTATGGTTACCTGACCTGACATGCTCGTTTGCCAAAGACTTTCCCCTTTAGCCATTTTAAGCTCCCTTGTGACATCTAAACACAGGGATGTTTCTTTCTTTTGAAATAAAGGTCTTTGAATGTAGCCGTCCTTCCAGTGAGCCCAAGAAAAGATTGTCCGGCTGAGTTCTAAATTAAATGAAGCTACCAGGAAATGAGAGAACAGAAACAGGAACAGACACGATTTGGGTTCAGTGGAAGATGGAGTGTGATGGGCTGTCGAAACCTTTCCTACTCAGTGTGATCTGCGGAAGAGCAGTAGCAGCACCACTAGGGAATTTTTTTTTTTTAAATGCAGAATCCCAGGTCCTGCCCCAGACCTGCTGAACCAGAATCTGCCTTTTAATAAGACTCCCAGGCTGACAGTTTAAAAAATGGGTCCCAATTCCTTGCTATTCCTGCCATCGAGAGGTGGGAAGCCTATGTCACCTCCTTTTGAATCTGGTTTGGCTTATGACTGTTTTGACTAATAGCATGTGGCAGGAGGGGCTGCATGACCTTCCGAGAGCAGGTCAGAAATGGCCAAGTCGCTTTCTCCCAGTTCTCCTGAGATGTTCACGATGGGGGAAACCAGCTGCAGTGTGAGAAGTCTGAGCAGCCTCAGGTAGCCGGGAAGGCACTTGGATAGCCTGTCTTGCCTAAGCCTTGACTTCCAGCTGTCCTGGCGAAAGTGCCAGAAGTATGAGTGAAGCCACCGTGGTCCCTGGAGACCAGCCCGTCCAGCAGCTGAGTACCACCAGCTGACCCCGGTGATGTCACAGGGAGCAGGAGAATTGCCTGGCCAAGCCCTGCTGGAATTTATGAACCATAAAATTCACAAGATATAATAAAATGGTGGCGTTTTAAGCCACTACATTTTGATGGGACTTTGTTAGGCAGCAAGGTACCTGAAATGTGTCCATACTAGGTGATCTGTATGTCCAATAAAAATTTAGATGCACTAGACAAAGTAACACCGATCAATCACTCAGGGAGGCATTGAGAGAGATGTGCAGAAGTAGTCGAAATGCTGGGGTGGATTAGGGTGTTCCTGATTTCAAGTGGGACTGCTCGTCTTTCAGGCTTTCTTCCGTTTACTGTGTCAACCATGGTGAGTCTTAGGATAAAAATTTGAAAACCAACATCTATTACGTGTCCGCTCTGCCAAAGAGCTAAGTGCTTCACCAAGCTCTGTTCCTCTTCATATAAAAACTTTATGAGTTAGGGGTAATTATTGCTGTGTTACCAATGATGACAATGAAGCCAAAGAGGTTATGGGACTTGCCCAAGGTGAACCACCTAGAAGTCAAACGTAGGTCTCTCTGACTTGAATGCCTCTTTTTCTCAGGTTGTACCATCTTTGGATGGCACAAGGTTGAGATTCACTTACTCTCAGGCCAGACAAGTTACTGTCAGCTAAAGGCACTCTCCCATCCTTCTCTTCCCTCCCGGGGAGAGACAGACAGGGCTGGTATCAACTGGCCTGAGTTTTGAGTTTCAACTTTTTTGATTTTTTAAAAAGATTTTATTTATTTATTTGACACAGAAAGAGAGATCACAAGTAGGCAGAGAGAGAGAGGAGGAAGCAGGCTCCCTGCTGAGTGGAGAGCCTGATGTGGGACTCAATCCCAGGACCCTGAGATCATGACCTGAGCCGAAGGCAGAGGCCCAACCCACTTTGCCAACCAGGCACCCTCAACTTTCTTGATTTTTTTAATATCCAGTCTCTGATGGAGGGCTAACAAATACCAAGATACAGGTGCCCAAAGGGATAGAGCACCAGGTACCCATGTACTGCACACCTGTGGTCAGTTTTTTCTTAGTCAGCAGGCTCAAAGGTAATTAATTGGCCTGCGAGGAAATTCCATCTCATTCTTCAAGGAGTGAATAGACTTGAGCCTAATTTCTACCCCACTGAGTTTGAGTTCCTCATCTCTGTATTTATTTCATGAGAGAGAAATGCCTTTCAGCATTTTTTATGAAGATCACTGCGTGCCTGGAGTAGTGCCAGCACTGTTGGGGGTGGGGTACAGATGAAAAGAGTTGACACCCACCTTGAGACATCATCATCACGCGCTAATGAATATCACTGGACAGAGGCCGGAGGATGGACAGTCTGGGAGGGGCAGGGAATGTTTTCTAGGTAAGATGGGCAAAGGTGGACCTTGAGCATTCCACAGAGATGGGGTTAAGAGCGTTTAGGCAGAGGTACCAAAAGCAAGGGTCTAGAGTAAGGAAAATGGCAATGGCAAATACCAATGGCAAAAAGATCTCAGTGGCTGGGGTCAGTCCAGGCTTTGGCTTTTGTTGTGTGTAGAGGATTGAGTTTGGCCCCCATTCTGTTGACCTTCTTAAAAGGGAAGTCAAGAGACTCTTTAATGCCCTCTTTTTTAAAATTTTTTTAAAAAAATTCTCTGTCAATATCAAGGATAGGCTTACTTGTTTTTTCCATTTATGACCAAGTAAAAGATGTTTGGGTATTAGGTAGAGTTGCTAGATTAAACAAATAAATATTCCAGATGCGCAATAAACTTGAATTTCAGATAAACATGTTCTATACAATATTTGGGATAGTCATGTGCTATCCCAAATTTATTCATTCTTTATTTGCAATTCAAATTTAATTTGCTGTCCTGTATTTTATCAGATGACTCTACTATTATGAAAACATAAACAGCCTCTCTGACTTCTGATGTCTATTCCATGAGGGAGGTGAGACCTACTGGGTCTTGTCTTGTTTTTATAAGTGAGTGAAGTTTCAATTTAACCCAGTGTAATAGTTTATGTCAAGACATCATGTTACACTTATACATTATTTTTTTCTTATTTTTTCAGTGACCTGTATGCAAGTTTCACTTGATTTCTACCTGTCTGCCTTTATTCTCCTGATTTTGACACTTTCAAGTCTGACAGCCATAATTCTGGAAATCATTCTGGATCAAGCCAAGGTTTGCTGTGAGGAGACACCCGAGCTCTCACACGTCTAATCCTTCCCCTCCTTTTGCCTTTCGTAGCAGACTTGGAAGTGATGACGTTTATTTAGACAACCTCAAATGGAGTCCCTGTGTGCACATGGACACATTGGGTGGGAGCTGTGGTGTGAGCGGGGGTCTTCCACAGGCTGCTGGAGAGCTGGGGCTCCGGAAGGGGAGGTGTCACCCCTCCTAGGACTCCCTGGACTCAGGAGCCTCCAGTGAGTCTCTCTCCAACTTGATGGCAATAGACGTCATCGAAGATGGGCGGTGTGAGACGAGGGGAAAGGGAGGTGTAGATAGAGTGAAGGGAATGATGAGAGAGTGATTCATTCTGACCTGGAGCGGGCAAAGGGGCCATGGGAAGGGGAGGGGTTAGGACAAGTTTCATGGAAGAGGTGGCATTTCAGAGAAGCTTTGGGAAGTTGGGTGGGATTTTGGCCCTGTTCTTGCCTGTGGAGTCTCGGCTGCTCTCCCAGTCTCATCACGTTACTTTGTGAAGAGTACAAGGGCTCAACTTGTGACAGCGCGTGGTGGAGTCAGGGAGACAGGCAGTGGGCTGCTCTGTCTGGAGGGACTGGCAGGGGAGCCTGCCTGCGGGGGCACAGAGGTTTGCGGAGCCCCCTTGCTCCAGAGTCAGAACTCTGTTCAGCCCCATCTCTCTCTCTCTCTCGCTTCCTGTAAGATACAGAAATGCTGCTCTTTGGAACTTGGTAAAAGCACCAACCTGCCAATCAGAAGAGGGAAGATCATAATTAATGATAATAGCCCTGTTTTAATTATAGCTATTTAGCAAGTTAGCAGAACAATACCAGTAACACAGCTCCATGCTGAATGGGTTGGGAGCAGGCTGCTCGTTCTCTCAGCATTCACTCAGTGCCCCTGGAGCTCTGCAAGGTTCAGCTTCCTGGAACTGGAAGGCTTGTCAGTGGTTGCTTGGTGGTGTGCCTCTTCCCTTTCCCCAGCAAGGTCTTTCTTCCTGGCTTTCTTCCGTACCTCTGGGGCTGCAAGGCTGATGACAGACCTCCATTCTGTTGGGGGCAGAGGCAAGGTCTGGGGTCTTTAGATCTCACTAAAGCCCCTTCTGAGCTGTTCTTCCTTGGTTCATCTCTCTGTTCTGGTCAGCCTTAGACTTCTAGAAAGTCAGCCCTGGAAGGGACCTTAGAGATCCTCTAATCCAGATTGCTCAAACTCTTCAAGACCAGAAGAGCTTCTCCGGTTGAATGGGAGGGTCAGAGAATGCTCCCTCGAACCCCTGCTCAATCAGCCTCCACCTTGCCCCTGGCTTCAACCACCTGGTTGTTGCTTAAGGAACACTTAAGACTCCTTGGAGAAGTTTTTCATCACCCCCACTTTTAAAAAATTATTATTTATTTATTTTTTATTTCTTTTCAGTGTTCCAGAATTTATTGTTTATACACCACACCCAGTGCTCCATGCAATACATGCCCTCCCTAATACCCACCACCTTGTTTCCCCAACCTCCTACACCCCGCCCCTCCAAAACCCTCAGTTTGTTTCTCAGAGTCCACAGTCTCTCATGGTTTGTCTCCCCCTCAGATTTCCTCCAACTCCCTTTTCCTCCCCATCTCCCCATGTCCTGTGTGTTATTCCTTATGCTCCACAAATAAGTGAAACCATATGATAATTGACTCTCTCTGCTTGACTTATTTCACTCAGCATCATCTCTTCCAGTCCCATCCATGTTGATACAGAAGTTGGGTATTCATCCTTTCTGATGGAAGCATTACACACACACACACACACACACACACACACACACACATTTATTTATTTTAACAATGGAATGACTAGAGGAAATACAGCTTTCTTACACCCAAGCAATTAGAGACTGGAAGAATTCAAACCCAGACCTCCTCCCTTCCAGATATATGCCACTATAACAAGCCCACTTAGGTTATTCTTTCAGTGCCGAGAATCCGAACCCACAGAACCCAAAGGACCTATAACAGAGAAAAAGAGGAGTATACGTAGGTCTTGGGGTTGGGGATAACCCCTAAGTCAGTGACTTTTCATCTGTGGTCCGTAAATGGTGTGTGTGTGTGTGTAGCATGTATGGGCTCTTTTTTTTTTTTTTTTCTTTTTTGAGAAGAAGATCCATAGTTTTCATCAGATTTTGGCAGGATTCATGACCCCCATTATTTAAGAACCATCGTCAGAGATTGCCCAGCAGATCACTGAAGGGCTGTGACAAACCCCGAGCTTCTGCTTCCTTTCCAAATCAGATTGGCAAACCCTTCTGCCTCGGGACACATCAGTCTTCTCAGCCGGTTCTTTCTACTTCACAGCTAATTCCGAGTGACCACAGACCCGAGCAAGATGGAACCTGACAGGGAGCAAAGGCGTGAAGCAGAAAGGAAGGGAGCAGGTTCTTCCCCAGGGCAGCCAGGGGGAGATTCGCTCTGAGAGATGACAAAGTGGCCTTGTCACTAATGAGGCAGACGTCTCTCCAAGGATGGGTCTGAAGGAAAGACGGCACTTCCCCAATCCCCTTGCTGACAAGATGCAGCCTTTAATGGATGAGGAAGACATGTGCCAGACAGGGTCTCCTGGATCTGCTGTAGAGCTGCCTTGGGATGTCGGCAGTCAGAGGGCGTCATCTCAGACGATAAAGACTTGGATTAGCATCAGATGAGTATGAAGTAATAAGTTGCCCCTTTGAAATAACTCAGGCAGCCTTTCTTCTCTCTGACAGATTCAGCCCCTGGAGTTTTGGCCTTGTTAGTTATCAGATTTACAGGAAACTTGCTGGCTGCTTCTTACCAAAGGGAAGAGGAATTTCTCCCCAAAAGACTTGGGCCCAGCAATCTTTCTTCCTTTCCTAATTCATAAGTGGTCACACCATCTTAGTTTCTGAGGAACAGTGACTCTACTGCTCTTGAAAGCAAAGGGACAGAAGAAGCTGGTGTGTGACAGCCACCCCTTCTTTTGAGTCGAGATAAACCGATCACGGCCTAGGAGGTGAGTCCTCGAGGCCCAGCTTCCCATGTTGTCGGTCTGCTGGGACACAGGTGACACCGCAGCACTGGTTTGGGGGGAGAGAGTGCATGCGCCCAAGGAGCTGGAGCAGAATGGTTTAGAACAGCTAAACCAACAGTTCACACACTGTTACCGGTCGCTGACAACACGGTCTTGCTCCAGAGCCACTGAGTTCACAGGGCTGTCCAGTTGACCTTGTTACCACTGAAAGACCCTCCCAAAGGAGGATGCAGCATGCCAGCAATTGTTTGCTCCTTCTGTCGCCATGGCTGGCACTTTGGGGGACACTGGTTGAAGAGGAAAGCATTTCCTTAAGCTTCTTCCTCTAAAGGTTGGAAGTTTATCAGTCCTGATGCTCTCAGAACTTAGAGGAATTGATTGGAGGACAGATTCTTGTCCCCTGGGTCAGGTCTGTATGTTCTGGTGCTGCTGTACAGGCTCCGGCCAGTAGTCCTTTAGGACTGTGCATGGGGAAGCTGGGTGCCCTCATTGACTAGGACCTCATGGTTCTGGTTGCAAAGGACAATGGGTGGAATGGTATTCCCTGGGCCACTGGGGCCCCACTGGAGTGATGTCCCTGGCCTCAGTCATTTCTTGCCTGCTCACTGCTCAGCCCTAAACCTAGGCTCTGCCCAGCCAGCCTGTTGAGCGGCTCCATGCTCGTCTCTGGCCTCCTTCCCTGCCCCATCTACCAGCCACGACTTCTGGATGCTGAATTCCTGGCCGTTGTCATCTCCCGATGCTACTGTCCTCATAGACCCAGTGACCCTGTGCCTTACACTTGCCAGCTCTAACATGCCCCAGTCCCTCAGCGCAGCTCTGTATTTCCCTCTGCTCCCTATCCTGTGGCAGGGGAGTTCCTTCCTGGCGACTGGCCATCCTTCAGGGTAGACTGGGAATTCCAGGGCCCCTGTAGTGACCCAGGCCTGCTGGGAGCGTCGAGATCTGAGTTGAGTGAAGTGGTGTTAGGAAATGTCCCAGCAGGACAGTGCAGCACATTTGCCTAAAGATGATGTTCAGGGATTAAAATGAGGCTTGGGATTAAATCTGTGGTTGACAGTTTACCAGCTGGTAGAGTTCAGGCCAGTCATATGACCACAGAACCTCAGTTTCTCAATCTGTAAAATATGGATAATTACAAGAATGTGTGAGTTCAGTAGTTGCATTGTACATGCCCTTAACAAGGCTCAGCTGATCATAGTTTCCATTATTATCACTCAACCTCCTGAAGACTGAATGTCCCTAAAAACCCATAGCTTTCTTCTTTGTCTTCTCTCTCCCGTTTCTGAGCCTCCAACGCTCCTCAGTGGGTAGAACGCTGTTGCTGCACACCAGTATTTCTCAGAGGCAATCAAGTCCCTTTACAGATGGTAAACAGGTGGTTTCTTTGTAAACAAAAAGCTGTGTACTTGGTTTATCCTGCAGTCCAACAGAATGAAAAGACAGCTTTTTATTCTGTACGATAGCAGAAAACCCATTCTTACCAAACAATACCCTCCTCAGTTTGTCTCCCAAGTTGGGGTGAGTGGGTTGGTGGCCCCACCCTTCAGTCTGGCAGTCATGTCTCCCCTTTGGGTCTTGGAAAGAGGCCAGTGTTCTGGGGCTGGGCATGGGGAAGAGGGGCTTCCTCGCTTCTGTTTCACTGGGAGCCACCTGGCAGTGGGTCATGCCTCTGGGAACAGCAACCCCCTGGGGACAGTCTGCTGCATTCTCCCACCTCGGGGTCAGGGACAAGCACAAGGAGGAGCCCTGAGGCTCCCCTGCCCTGAAGCCCTGATTCCCAAACTTCAGATGGGCAGAGCCTCTATGTGGGAGCCGTGAAGTGGGGGGTCTTGCCCATAATTTGCCTCTGCATTCTGTGAAATTTTGAGCCAATTAAATCAGTGGTAGAAGGTGGCCTCTGGAGTTCATTCAGTAAACGACTGACTAACTCCCTGAATGAACGAATGAACAATTGTTGAATTGCTCTCCAGGTACTAGGAATATAGCAATGAATGGAATGGGATAAAAGTTTCCCTTCTTTTTATGTTCTAGAAGGGAGAGCAGACAATAGCCAAGAAATCTGTAGCATAGGAGGGGGTAAGAAGGGTCAGGGAGAAAATGGAGCCTGGGAAGGGGGTGGGCTGCTGGTTTACATAGGAGGGTTGGGGAAGCCTCTGAGACAGGCTGGTGTTAGAGCAGGAATGATGTGAGAGGTAGAGCCATGAGACCTGAGGGGAAGAACTCCAGGCAGAGAGAACAGCAACCATGAGGGGTCTGTGGTGAGAGTATATGTTAGCTCACATGAACCTCCAACTTTAGCTCATAAAGATGCAAAAAAAAAAATTAAAATTAAAAAACTACATGCTTGTTTCTGATATGCACGTGTGACCTCACAGCAGTACATATAAATATAAATGTGTGGTATTTGATTTGCTCTGAGCTCCCTTCTGTAGGACAGGGCTTGGAGGCTGATTTTTTTCATGGGTACCAGTAGGCAGTGATTTTGGGGAGAAGCCAGGACCAGTGCATTTTACTTCCATGGGGTGTCCTTGTGCATTTCAGCCCTTTAGCGTTCATACCTGGCGAAGAGGGGGTCAGTGGATGCTTGCTGAATGAACGAATGACCTAGAAGTCAGACAGATGAGCTCCAGGAGGAAAAGCTGATGTCAGGAATGGAGGGGGCACTTGGGAGTGAAGGGGCTGGGTTGTTAGATTTGGTGATGACCTTTCAGGCCACTTTTTGTTCTGAGAGTCAAATTCAACAGGCTCACTTTGTTCATTCTCTTTATTCTTTTCTTCCTTCCTCCCTTCTTTCCTTCATTCCTTCCTTTTAAAGATTTTATTTATTCATTAGAGAGGCAGAAAGAGAGCACAAGCAGGGAAAGCTGCAGAAGCAGAGGGCGAAGCAGGCTTCCTGCCAAACAGGGCGCCCAGTGTGGGGCTTGATCCCAGGACCCTGGGATCATGACCTGAGTTGAAGGCAGATGCTTAAGGCACTGAGCCACCCAGGCGCCCCAAGACTTTGTAGACTTTTGAAAGTCACTGTGTCCACTTTATTAGCTCTGGGAACCTCATCAGGTCATTAACATTGATCCTCACCTGTTCCTTTCTGGCTCTTAGCATATTGCTTAAAACATGCAAAGGAATCTTTTCATGTTTATTTATTTAGCTAGGAGAAAAGGCCAGGGCAAGTGGACGGAGGCTGAGAGGGTGGTCAAGTATTAAAAAACACATGGGCCACACCGAAGAGATTCTGATTCAGTTGGTCTTAGGTAAGATGCAAGCACAGGTAATTTTTTTTTAAAGTTTTCTGTGCTTATTTAAGAGAATGTTTATATTAGTTCTTATTCTGGTAAAATATATAAACATCAAATTTAACATTTTAAAAAGTTTTTTGAGATTTTTTTTTTTTTATTTTGGTCAGAGCGAGTACACAAGCAGAGGGAGCAGTAGGCAGAGGGAGAAGCAGGCTCCCCGCTGAGCAAGGAGCCCATTGTGGGGCTCGATCCCAGGACCCTGGGATCATGACCTGACCTGAAGGAAGACGCTTAACCAACTGAGCCACCCAGCTATCCCATTTTAAACCACTTGAAATGCACATTGACATAAAGTACATTCACAATGTCATGGATCTCTTGCCACTGTGTATTTCTAGAACTTGTTCACTCCCCCAGACAGAAACTCTACATGCATTAGAGGACAACGCCCCATTCTCTCACTCCTATAATTCCTGCTACCACCTGTTCTGTTTTCTGATTCTATGCCTTTGCCTTACGAGGGTACTTCCTGTGAATGGAATCACACAGTAAATCTCCTTTTGTGTCTGGCTTATTTCACTTGGCATAAAATTTCAAGGTCTATCCATGTTGTAGCATGTGACCGAATTCCGTTCCTTTTTCATGGTGAAGGATATTCCGTGGACCAGGGAAATGGCTAAACACTTGGTTTAGCCATTCCTCTGTCGGGAGTACATTTGGCTCATTTCCGTCTTTTGGCCATTGTGGATAGTGCTGCTGTGAACACAGGTGTACAGGGTTCTGTTTCAGTCGTGCTTTGAGTTTGGGGGATACAAACCCAGAAGTGGAATTTCTGAATCAAATAGTCATTCCACTTAACTTTTCGAGGAGCTTCCCAATACAGGCATGTTTTAAAAGGCTCCCTGGGCAGTTCTGAGGAGGTGCTGAGGTGCTCCTGACTGTGGGTGAGGCCCTCTGAGGAAGGGCACCAGATGGCTGAGCCAGGAGGGACCTAGTCGTCAAGGCACACGTAGTTACATCCCAAGGGTTTATATCTGTGTAAACTTGTCTCCAGTGTTTCTTACGAAGGCCCCTCTGAAATGAGAAACAACTGTGTGCAAGTCCAGAATGCAAACATTGGTCTCCCTGTTGGCTTCCTGGAGATTTTCTGCAAATGATATCTCCGTACATATCTCAGTTTCCCCGTGTGAAAGCAACATCCTGCCTGGTCCCTTGGATCCTCCTGGCGTGTTGAGAAGTGGCATCGGTCACATGGAGACAGTTTATCTGAGGTGTGCTTGGGCGGTGTAGCGGGCGTCTCCTCTGCCTGCATGTGGGCTGAGGGGTCCTGTCCACGATACTGCTGCCACTGCAGCCGTGCCCCTCTCTTTAAATGTATGAATTTTCTCATTGATTTCTGACTTCCTCTCAAGAGGGAGGGAAATGTCTGATCTATGTATCTGATATTTCACTTAGTCCCTTTGGATTCAGCTTGTCATTGCCAAGGTTTCTTTCAAGTATGTCCGCCTTTGTCACGCCAACAGAGCATTTTTTGTACAGGACTTCAGTAGACAGATGTCAAGTGTTGCTTGGTTCTGAGCAGTGGGGGTGGGGAAAGGACCAGGGAAGGAGGCCACAGATAAGGAAATAATCTTACCATCTTTCAAAGCCACAGAAACAGCCATTGCCAACACATGCTTTGGAAGGACAAACCCTGGGGCACTGGGACAAGAGCATGTGTACACATACAAATCGGTAGATTTGGTCTATAGTTAGTGATAGCAGAACAATTTCTGGTCACAGCTGGGAGGTTGGGGAGGTTGTTGTAAGAATGGCCTTCTATGGAAACTGTATTTGTCCACTGCTAAATTTGGGCCATGCTGAAAGAGAGAGCTTTCGGAACAAACCAGTTTCCTCTACACATGGGGAAATACCTGCTTTATTGGCCAGAGGCCATTGTTTTGCCCAGTCATTGAGAGGGTCTGGCTTTTGAGCCCCAGCGTCAGACTAGAAATGTTCACAGGCAACTGCGTCTGGGCAGTGAGGAAGTCATAGGGGTTCTCATTGGTCTCATGGCCGAGAAGGGTGACCCCCAGCTCCACTAGGCACTGCTTTGCCCACAAAGAGGTCCCCGCTCTTCCTGTGAAGCATCTGCTTCTTCCTTTCAGATTCTGCTTTGAGCTCCTAATGCTGAATTCCCTCCCTAGGACTTGGCTCTAGAGCCCTTCTAGAACCTGTTTCTGGGCAGGTTTTTAGCATCTTGTTTTGCTCCACTGATTTTAGTTGGCCCAGTACCTCCTGTCTCACCCCGGAACTGATTTCTGAACAGAGTGGTTACTCTCGACCACCCCCTCACCCGCTATCGTCACTGGGTTTCTCCATCCCAGATGCCCGTGTTCTGGTCCCGCCTTAGCTTCCTTGGTCCCTTGACCTGCGCTGACCTGGCTTCAGGGGCTCTGTGCATCCCAGAGCACACCTTTCCTCCGGCTGTTTCCTCCACCCCCTCAAAGGTCATTCTGGCTCTGGATGTAATCTTTGGGGATGTTGTAGGAAAGGGGCATCTGAAATCGAGCCACTGGATTCTTGACTTTTAATCCCTGATTATGAGAAATAATACTTGGCTCTCTTGCCTGTTGGCAGTAGGATTCTGTAGCACTGAGCCATCACTTTGATAAACTGTTGGAGTCAGTGGCCAGAGCCACAGCCTGGGGCGGACACCACCAGTGTCCCTGTTTCCTGGAGGGAGCATGGATGGTGACACAGTGTGCTAAGGTGCCCACAGAATGCTAAGTCTAAGCCACGTCCAAGGAAGCCTTGGGGAATTCCCTGGTCTTCCTCCAAGGAGAGATGCTGCTTACATTTTGGTACACAAATATGCCCGCCAACTTGAAAGTGAGGAGAGCTGCTTTTGAGCAAATCTATAGCAGAGTTGAAGGAAAAATTTAAAGAAACACATAGCTATAAAAGACCTTAGTGACTATTTAGTTTGCCTGCCTATTTTGTCCCCTCGCCAGATGAGGAAACTGAGACGGGGGAGGATCAGTCAACTCCCTATCATTAAATATTCTGGAAGATTCTCTGAAAGCCTGAAGTGCTTAATTAGAAAGAGAAGAAGGTAGAGGGTAAGGTGGGAGGTTCGAGGTCTCCTGCAGCTTGGGTCTGAGGGTCTGTGTATCCAACAAGCCTGTAAGATCATTACCCACTTGAGACTTAATGACACCCAGTCTAGGGTTTGAAGGGCAACAGACTGCATGGATTCTTTGGCTAGCAGGGTGGGTTAGGAGACCGCTTTACCAGATATGTGTACTTTCTTTCCAACCCAATGAGGCAGGGACTATCATTGCTCTCAGTCTGTGATTGCTTCTTCAAAGCCAGTGCCGGGCTTCTGTCAGGATTGGTCTAGGATATGCTGTGAACCAGCTATGTGACCTTGGACCACTCATCTTCCTTCTCTGGGCTTCAGTTTTTCTCCTCTGTAAAACAAGAGGAGTTGCTGATATCTAAGACTTTTAAGGGTCTGTCATTCTGTGACAGGTGGTTGTGGCACCTGTCTGTGTTGTTGGCATCCAAGAATGATCCCAAGCCTCTTCCTGCATTTCCTACAGGCTTCTCTTGGTCAGGAAAGTAGTGGGAACCATCCATGAAGAGCTGGTCCCAGAATCAGAGGTTTTGTTGTTCTTGGGTGCTGGGCCTCCCCTGATTTGTTTTTCCCCCTTTTCATACTGCTTGTGGCTAATAGGTCTGAGCTTCTCACTGCCACATGCTTAGCCAGTGACCAGCCTTGGACTCCTACCTAGGGAGGACTAGGTGGACAAGGATGGGAGGACCCCCGTAGAGGAAAGTGGTAGCTGATCCCATGAAGCCTGTTTAGGACATTCCATCCTCTAGATTTAAGGGGTCAGTGCAGGATAGTTGCATGGATGCATTATGGCCTTAGTGCTAGTTGGAAATAACCCAGAGGAGCCTGGGTTAGCCTTGATACAAACTTCCACTGACCCAGAAGATGCCTATACTGGTGGTTGGTTGTAAGCTTGGTCTTACATGGATCTCTCCTTTGCAGTCAGACATTCTGTCCCTCAACACTTGGCTTCTACCAACTTTTTCCTAAAGCCAGTGGGGGTCTATACTAAGGTTCATGTATGTGGACCAGCCAGACTTCTCTGTTCCTACAGTGGACTGCTAAAGGAACATGAAATATATCCATCCACAAACTGAATGTTAACGTGCAAAGCATTACCTCTGGTCTGCTTTCCTGCGAAGGTAGTTACTTGAATTATGCTATGAATGATCCTGCATAGCCTTGTGGTTCCTGTAGGCAAGAGAATCGATCGCCACTTACCTCCTCTTACAGGGAAGTTGGGACTCAAACCTTGATCAGGCTTGCCTTGTTTTTGTTTTTTATTTCCTAAAAAATTCTACTGGAACAGAAATGTGTAGAATAGATAAGGAAATCGGCCAATAATCCCTAGAGATAACCAGTGCTAATAGTTTGAGATACATCTTAGACTTTTTTCTTTGCAGAAACATACATGTATTTGCATACTTTAAAATTTAAATTATGATCATATCATTGTCCACATCTTTAAAAACTCTTTGTGAACATGATTAATAAATATCTAATATTTTCTAAAACAGACATATTATAATTTGCTTAACAATTTTCCCTAATGGTGGAAATTTACCCTGCTTACCTTGGTTTCAAGTTTTTTTCTTTTCTTTTGTTTGCCCTTATGCGTATTGCCAACTTACTTCACCAAAGGTTGTATAAATGTATATTTCTGCCAGTAGTGTGTAAGAGTACTAAGCTTATGATGCACCATTATCATCATTTGCTATTATTATAAATGAAGATCATTATTGTCTTGTTATTATTTTAATTTGAAATTATTTGATAACGCATCAGGTTGGATATTTACCATTTGGATTTTCTCATTTAGAATTTTTGTGTTTTTGTCCTTTGTCCCTTAATCAGTTGGAATCTTATTGCTTTTGTTTTCTTTTCTTTTTTTTTTTGATATTTATTTTTTGCTTTGTTGCAGTTTTTCCTTGTTCATTGTCTTTTAATACTCCATATAAGCTTTTGGCCTGCAATTCAATCCATTGGCATTTTCCTTTGCTTTTAAATCTAGAAAGTCTTTTCCTCCAAGAAATAAATATACCCTTTTTTATTATTTGATTTTTTTCATTAAGCCCTTTGATTTATACTGAATTTATGTAAGGGCAGGATCTAAATTGATTTTCTTTCAAGTAGTTAACCAAGTGTTCCAGTATCAATTTTTAAATAATCTTCCCTTCTTTACTGATCTGTAATTCTTCCTTTAATGTTTATTAAGGTTTGTTTCTGGGCTATTTGTTTTTTGTTTTGTTTTTGCTTATCTCTTTTAGGGTAATGTTGAGACTGTTAGGTAGCTATGAGGTCAAGGGGCAAAGAAAAACATTAATCTTAACTTAGCATAACTACCTCTACTCCCTGTGAGATGCTTGAAGAAGGTATACACCCAAGGGACAAGTAAATCAATATAATATTTATTATTAGCTGGGGTGGGGCTCTCTCCTTTATCATGGATGCTTCAGTTATCTCTCATAGTAATAGCAAACCATTCAGTCTTAGAGGCTTAAAACAACCATTTTATTATGCCCATGGATTATATGGGTCAGGAATTGAATGGGGCACAGCAAGGGTGTCTTGTTTTTACTGCGTGGTATCTAGGACTTTAATTGGGAATGACCTGATGACTGTTAACTGGGACTTCGGCTGGAGCAGTCAGCCAGAACACAAACCTGTGGTCCCTCCATATGGCTGCTAGGGCTTCCTCATAGTATGGTGGCTGGGTTCTAAGAGTGAGTGTCTCAAGAAAACCAGGCAGGAACTTTACTGTATTTTCTGGCTCAACCTCAGAAGTTATGTAGGATCACTTCTGGCAGAGTCTCAAACCTGTCCTCATTCGAGATGATGGAAGGGGGGCCAAAGTCATAATAAAAGAGAGCAGGGGGGTGGGAGATACTCCCGTGATCTTTGGATGAGATACAGTTGTCAGGGCAGGGAGCTTTGACAAGTTGGGCTACAGAGTGAAGCTCAGACTGTTTCTCCTGCTTCATGGTCTCTTCCCCTAAATGACCACATGGTTCACTGCCTCACTAACTTCAAATTTTTGCTCAAAACCACCTCCTTAGTGAAGTCTTCCCTGATTAGCCTATTTAAATTTGACTTCACCCACCCCTCAAACTCTCTATTACCTGTCCTTGCTTTATTTTTTCCATAGTAACACTTATCATCAAACATGCAAGCTCACTTATTTACTATGCTATTATTTATTGTCAATTTCCCCTCTATAGAATACAATCTATATTGTATTCTATAGAATACAAAAGTAGAATCTTTGTTTCTTAAAGGTCATGGTTGTCTCCCAAGTGCCTAGACCTAGTACATGCTAGATGCTAAAAATTATTGAATGAGGAAATAGATGATTGAAGGGCAGGGGGCCCTCACTCCCTTCTTTCTCCTGGCCATCTTCCTTTGTGGGGCCTCTTTAGAAGCCAAAAGAGACAACAAGCTCATCTGCTTTCCTTCCTTTTTCTCTTCCTGGCTCCTGGAACCCCCCCTCCACTTTCCTGTTCTGAAACTATAGCCTTTCTGCTCGCCACTCCATCTTTAATGGCTGGCCTTCGTCTGGTTCCAGCTGAAACATGGGGAGTACTCTTCTGGCTCTGAGCCTCTCAGGCAACTCACACTTGCTCTGGCCACTCTTGTTTTCCACTTGCTTCTTAAGGGCCTGCGTGTTTTCTGTCCTTACTCATCAATGGGAAGTGAGGCCACTGCTCCTTCACCAACCAGTGGCTATGTCATCTCCTTTCATCGCATTCCTCACTCATGCAGGACAAGGACCCTTGGAGTCTTAAGGCAACCCCAGGAGGCAGGAAGGCCAAATATGGATTATATGTTTGCTGATGAGGAAATGGAAGATCTGTATAGTAAGAGAGCTTGCCTGAAGTCATGGAGAGCAGCAGCTTGAGCTAAGGTGCCTCTGACTTGGAGTACACGAGTCTCCATTTATATACACTTCAGTCCTTTCTGACGTGTTGACTATTAATTTGTGGCTCTGGACCTCTTCTCAGTCTCCTTGTGTTTCAGTTTTCCCAAAAGGGAATTTAAAAACATCCCAAGTTGTAAGGCAATTGTAAGCCATCAAGTTGTCAGGGACAAAACAGCCTTGTTGTAATTCATGAATCAGTTGAATAGCATGAACACAGCAAGAAAATGGTTGAATGTCTCTTTAGGATATCTCTTTAGTGAACCTTGTAATTTGATCAATCACCTTCCAGAAATACCATTTTGACTATTTTTAATACAGAAGTTACATACTGAGCAAATGATTATTTCAGTTATGGTACTTCTACTCCCGCTACCGTTGGTCTGGAGAATATTTTGACAATCTCTCTCTCTGTCTCTTTTTTTAAGAACTAAATTTCCTTGAAGGGATGTGAGGACACAAGAAAATAACTTTACTTCACCTTCTCTGACACACTCATTTGAGATCTGGGCTTCGATAAATGGGGACTATTTTCTAGAAGGTCCCCCTTCAAACTGTCATTCTGCTGTTATGGAGTGATGTCCTGTGGAATGTGGGGTGGGCTGGAGGCTTACTTTATGTAAATGTATTAATCCTTCTACTGCCCTGGAAGCTGCCAAGCAGGGCAAGCCAGATAATGAATTTTGCCCTTCAAATATCAAGCCTGTGTATATATTTCATCTATGAGGTAGAAGCCTGCTCATCCAGAAGTGGCAGGAAGGCCTAGGACCGTACATTGCTTGACAGGTGCCCCGGGATTCGCAAGCACATCCCCATCTGAGAGCCCACAGATGGGGGCCAGCGGGAGCAGGGAACCCTGAGGGACCTCACTGGGGTGTACTGCCGAGGGCACTTGCCTCGCCCACGTGGCTGTTGCAAGAGTTTTGGGGTTTCAAACAGCCGATGTGTACTCCACATGGCACACTTTCAGTATGCTTTTAAGGACTTTGTCCCTTCTCTGTTTCAGTCTCTCTCAACCCCTTTAATCGCATTGTTCTTTTCATCTGTTAACCTGGGTCATCCTCATGTAGGTTCTCCTCAGTCACGGCTGGTCCCTGGTCAGTCTGCATCTCATAGGGATCAGCATGGGCACAGCGATGTAGCTCACGCATTTAGCCTATAAATAGACCTGGAGTTTAACTTCCTTATTACCATAGAAATTAAAAATTCTTCCACTTGGATGTAAGTTTGGTCGTCAGACAGGGTCTGCTAAGCCCACCAACTCCTAGCGGGCTCTGAGAGCCTTGTACCTGCCACATGCCGAGCTGGTGCTTTCCTGGGAACTGCATCAGATATGGCAGCCCCCACTGCTCATGGTCTCCTGTACATTGTGTGTCATGCTGTGAGCATGAATGGGTTTCCTGGCCCTTCCTTTCATTCCATTTCCCAGAGAGTCACTGGGAGGGAGTTTAGTTCCTGGAGCTGAGCTGCACCTGAGGAATGATGTGGAAGAGGAAGATCCCTCTCCTGCGGTGAGAGATGGCTTCAGTCCACTTCCTGCGGGGCTGGAGGAGCCCCTCTGTGGCCTCCGGGCTGGCCGGGGTCTGTCTGCACTTTCCCCTTCTTTCCTTCAGGCCATTTCTTTCTCTGCTCTGTCGAGAAAGTCACTGATGTTGCTGTGGTTCTAGAAACAGTGGGAATAATTGTTAGTTTGGTTTAAAAAAGAAGATGAAAAAATGCAGTCTCTGCCAGGTCCCAGGCTCGACGCTGAGGATATGATTCTGAGTAGACTGGCTCCTGTTCCCAGAGACCCTTGGGCTCCAAGAGAAAGATGGTGGGCACCCAGGGATCTGGCTGCCTTCTCCGAGTCCTCCATCTTGCTGGCAAACAGGACTTTGGGCAGTAATCATGCTAATAACGTCTATTTTGGAACACTAAGCATGTGCTGGCCAGGAAATTAGGGGATTTCACACACATCACTGATTTAAGTAAGTCTGCCTTTCCTACTTCCAGTTTTTCTTTGTACCAGACAGGCATTTTGTCAGCCCAGCCCTTCCTCCACCGGAGTCCCCTCCCCCAGGCCCCATGGCCGTGGTTGTGTCATCTACAGATGGACGTCTGAGCAACGAGGGCCAACAGTCTTTATCCTGGAACGTGGGACAGGAGTGCATTGTGTCAGCAGAGAGAGAGTGGGAGAAGGTGAATCTGAGTCTCTGGGTGTGTGGATTGTTACACATCAAACTCAGAAGCAGCTGAGGAAGCTGGTCTACACATGAGAAACAAAGCAGATTAGCAGAAAGGTGGAGACAAAAGAGAGAGGGGCCCCAGGGGCTCTCCAGGCCCAGGTACCAGCATGCTCTGGATATCCAGCTCTTTACCTGTTCCTGGGCTCTGTGAGACAGTGCTGAGTCCTAGCAAAACCTTCCCTTCTTGGCTGGAGCCAGTGTGATTTGACTTTCTAGCCATTAACAAAGAGTCCTAAAGAATATATTTCCTTCGTGCAAGGAGGGAATTGACAGAATTCAGTGAGACCACATGTCCGAAGGTGCTCTAGAAGCTATAAGGATTGATGTAAAATATAGGAGATTATCGGCTGATGATGATGGTAATAATGTTGGCAGCGATGATGCCTACAACAGTGGGCACATTAAACTGTAAGATGTGAGATGAGTATTTTTCGGTAGAGCTGCATTGACAGGGTATTACCAGGTATGAAATGGAATAGATCTGGCTGTGGTGCTGGACCCATGGCTTCCATTGTGACTGAGGAGCCAATCTAGAAGTTTGAGCTCAGTGAGATTGGAGTTTGGGCCAGGGGAATGGCTATGTACTCTCTTAAAAGAGCCTCACTGTTGCCTTAGATTTGCTGGGAAAGGTTTTCCTCCCTCTAAGAAAAGGATCTGTTTCTTTCTCCTGCTCCTCACAACCCCAGATCCTCACCCCACTATCTTGAACTAGCTCCAGCCAGCTGCTCAGTAAGGGGGGGGGGTAAATTGCAGTCTCAGGGAGTGCGCATGCCCCAGGCATGTCACTTTAGGGTGGTGAGGAGGTCATGGCTATGTTGACAAGATGTCCCTGAAAGAGATCATCCACCTACCAGCTCTATTAATTTAATTATCAGCAGCAGAATTCTGTCTTGGGTGGACAGGGGCAAACCCACTGGGCTCCGTAGCCTCAGGCCAGAATGTGGCTGAGAGGACCTGGCCTTTGATGGATACCAGCCTGGCCAATCTCCCATGTCCTTCAGGGGAGAGGGTGGCAGAGGTGTTTGTTATCACGATGTGACTTGCATGTCAAACTGTTAGTTCTGTATCCATCTCTTCTGGGAAAAGAAATACTGCGTTTTCTCCAAAAATGGGTTGTGTCCTTACGGGACGCAGACTCTCCCATCATTAGAGATACCTGGCACCTGAGGCCATTTTGGAGCTGTGGGAAGTGACCTTTTTTTCCCATCCAATGGAATTAACCTTTCTCTTTTCTTTCCTTTGTGTTCTCTTCCTCATCATTCAACAAAATAATATATGTGGAAACTAACATGCAATATATTACTTATCCACTGATTCATTTATTCTACAAATGTTAGGCACTGTACTAGGATTTGTCAATATGGTGGAAAGAGAAAGGCATGATTCTTGGTGTTGTAGGACACGAGGGACAGAAACAGCCAGAAATAACAAGGAGGAAAATAAAGGAAGTAATCTTAAGTTGAAGTGAGTCCTATGAAGGGAAGAAGCCAGGGCCAGAGGTAGGGAGGCCAGAGAGTTGAGTACTCCTCCGCTGAGACCCATAAGAGGAGAAGAAGCCTGGCCCTTCAAAGGAAGAGCATTCAAAATAGAAGAAACTGTGTGAGGAAAAGCCCAAATCAGGAGGACCTGGGTGTGTTCAGGAATGGAATATGGCCAGGGTGATGCCAATGATTTTGGAGAAGTGCTTAACCACTCTGCACCCCATCAGAGAATGGGGCTAATGGTGTTTATATGTTGCAGTAACTATGAAATAGGGTAAAATGTTGTGTTCCTTCAAGTCTTCTGAGAAGTAGACGCCAAGACGAGATGAGTGCAATAGATGTATTGGGAGAAATGTTATGAGGAGTGAAGGGGAGGAAGCCAGAAAAGGGGAGAGGGTCTTCAGACCTCCAGGCAGAGTGAAAGAAAGGCATTCCAAGAAAGATTCAGCCAGGCTAGAGAGGGGTCCTGGAGCCAGAGCTGCCTGTTGGAGGAGGCTCACAGCTCACAGGACTACACATCCCACAGGCATGGCCTTGCTGTGGGCTTCACCCGCCTGAGGGATGGCTGCTGGAGCTCGAGGTCAGTGATGTTCCCACAGTAGGAGACCTGAGTAGTGCATTTTCATGGCTGCCAACAGGATGTGTTTAGCTGAACCTCTGGTACGTACCAGGTGTTAAAATTCAAGTGCAGCTTTGGTCATTATTACCAAGGTAATCTTAATAATTACTTTTGTGATCTTATCTTTGTTTGCCTAATTGCTTTTCTCTCTCCCCTGACTTGGCTGTTCCCTAGCCGGCTGCTAGAACCTCTGGATGTTCCTCATCCTCATGGTTGAGTAAAGGAGTTAACTAGCAAGAGAGAGGAAGCGGTTGCCATATGGTAGGATTGGAGAGCTACCAGTAAAAACACTCTTTCTTAAAAAGAAACTTGTCATACTAGAAGTTCTGTCATTAAGAATTTCTTCCTTTGGGAGAAGCCTCAAACCACAGCTCACAAAGGGAAGATTTCAAAGACTCTTTGTAGATTTTTGTCTTTGTTCTCCCCAACTATTTGGAAGCACTCAACACTGCTTAACTTCTCCTTAAAATTCTCCTCTTCTCTTTCATGGGTCCCTGCTATGCTGATTACGCCACCCCTGTCCCCTTCCTTTGGTCCATGTCTGTACGCTTTGCAGACTTTCTTCTTCCTCCCATCCTTTGGGACCCCCAAGGCTCTCTTAATGCTCTTCCTCTCAGCAATCTATGACTGTGACTGAAAGCATTCCTGCCAAGTCAGTCTGTCTGACTGGTACCTCTTCCAGCCTCTGTAGTGTGTCCCTCAACTCTCCTGTGGTCATTTCTCCGGGAAGACCTCCCAGCAACTCAGTGTCATTGTGACCAACCCAACTTCTCCAGCCCTGCCTTTTCTCACCTCTGGGTTTCCCACTCACTCAAGGCTGGAAATCTGGGGTGCATGTGTAACGTTTTCTTTTCCTTCCCCTCACTCCCGAGGCTTCTGTTTATTTTTCCACAAGTGATCACTTTCTTCTCTTTGGCTTCTCTGCCATTATCTTAATTTGGGTTCTCTTCTGGCTCCTGTGGCTTTGCCATGGCCTCTTCCCTGGCCTTTCTGCTGCCAGCCCTCGCTTCCTCCATTTATTAGGATTCATCCCCTGCTTATTTGATACCTGTGGGTGAAGTCGAAGTGGTTTCAAAGTTCTTGAAAGTGGTTTGGTCTCAACTTCAGCCACGTGAAACCATCTATGCCCACATCACTTGTGCATAGGTCTGGCTCTTTCGAGAGAACAGAGGCCAACTTCAACTCCAAGGCCTTTCTTCCAGGCCCAGCCTGGCTTTCACCCCAGACATGGCCACTTGGCGTACCACTATGGTGTGTACCTGACCTTTCAGACATGACATCTCCTTATCACTCCCCCTTTCACCGGCAAGGGGTTCTTCCCCAGTGCATGGTCCCTCTTGGGGGACAAATCCAGCTCCTAGCCTCAGTCCCTCCTCGCTGTCTTGCCCCACCCACTCAGGTTGTTAAATAGGACCAAGTGTCTATTTCCTGAGAATGTCAGAAAGTTCAGCCACATCCGACCCATTGTCTGTGTCGCCCTCTGTTAGCACAGAAGAAGGACTTTGTGGGAGGGGTCGTTCAACTTCTGGGTCTTGATTATTACCTCAAGGGATGTTCCTCATCCTTAATTATGTGCTGTTATCCATAGACGTGAAAGCTCATATGATTCCACTTACATAACATTATTGAAATGACAAAACTCTAGAGCTGGAGAACAGATTAGTGGTTACTGGCTGTTGGGGAGGGGGAATGTGGGCGGGTGGGAGGTGGGCGTGGTTGTAAGAGGGTGACATGAGAGAGCCTTGTGATGGAAGTGTTCTGTGTCTTGACTGTGCTGTGTCAGTCGCTACTGACACATGTGACCAAGTTGCACAGAGTCAAGTGTGCACAGGCTCAGGCAGAACTGGGGAGATCTGAGTGAGATCGTTGCATTGTATCACCGTGAGTAGCCTACGCTATTATGCTGCAGTGATGCGAGGTGTTGCTTTCGGGGGACACCGGGTAAAAGGTGCACCCTGGGATCTCACTCTGTTATTTCTTATAACTGCATGTGAATCTATTACTTACCCCAAGATAAAAAGTTTAATTAAAACAAATGTTAGCATCCTAGATATAATACTCAGTGGTATTTGTTGAACTGAACCATTTATTCTTTCAACCAGCTGTGCCTCGTGGGAGTAATAGAGTTCATGGGATTTTTGTTCACTTAATGAGAGAATGTTTCCATCTACTTTCCAGAATGTACCTCTAGTTTTGAGTTCTCCAGCCTGTGCTTATTCTTCTACGTATGATTTTGAGGACATCACCCACACCCCCTTAGTGCTCTTGCCTCTGGACTGGAGAGTCCCAGTTTAATGAGCGCAACCTCAGTGTCCCTTTGATTGTTCAAACTCTTCTTCTCGGGCTCCTTCTGTGTTTTTTGCTTTCTAAATGCCGGAGCCATACTCAGCCACAGCCCATCCCTGCTTGCCCCGTGGTTTGGCAGAGTCACAGTGGGCTCTTCTGTTTGGTTTCTATGTTTCCTGTTCATCCTCCCCAACCCCCTTTCCAACGTTTCTGACCACAGGAGCACCTTAAAGGGAATCCTGTGGAGTCCAGTCTGGGAAAGACTCCTGGCTGAGTTCCCCAGATCTTCACTGGGAACTCAGAGCTTTGAATCCTGTGAGGTCCTTTGTATAAAATATGCGGTGGTAGCAGGTGCTTTCAGTGTGATGACTTACATCACTATTAGTAGCTGTAATAATTTCCAGATATTTCGTTGAGCACTTCATATGTGGTATTTGATTTTACTTCTCACAACAACTGTATAATAAAAGTGCCATTATCATTTCCCACTTTCCAGAAGAGAGATCTGGGGCCAGAGGATGTCACTAGCCTAAGGCCACATAGCTGGAAAATGGCAGAGCCCAAACTCAAGCTCCGATCTTTCTGACACTAGAGGGAAAAGTCCTCAGCCATGAGGCCACGTCATTCATTCTTCCCCTTCCTCCCTCTCAGAACTTCAGCATATTAATCAGGCAGTCCCCTCACATCTTTCTGGGGGAAGAGACGGTGTATCAGTAAAGAGAAGGCGCATATTTTAACTGGAAGGAACCACAATACTTCTCACTCAGTGTTTATATAATTATGAATTTTAAATTAATGTCATTTGAATTAATGGGGTCACACATTAGAGAATCAAAACATGATCTTTGGGGTACTTTTAGTTTTAAAATTTGATGATTCTATTCACATAGCAAATCACAGGGAAATAAACAACTAAATAATTGAAGAACCAGGAAGGCTAAATGGGACTGATCAGGATTTTGCTCAGGATTTTCTAGGAACCACATAACCAGGGCTGTACCAAGACAAAATGGGCAGGGCCTCTCTCTGTCCAATCCTTTCTGACCTGATGGTCCTAGAAAGAGAACCAGAACTCATAAATTCCTGTGACTGCTTATTTAAGGGAGGCATGGAGACTTTTATCAGTGTGTTGATTTCTACTAATTAATTTTTAGGAGCTCTTCTGTTAATTTTTCCTAAAGTTCAAGGGTGTAATCCTTGAATATTGACCAATTAATTAAAGGTTACACATGGGCCATTTAATCAAGGTTCTCGCCTTTCTATTTCCATTTCCCTAAGAGCATGAGGCAGCAGTCTCTTGGTAGAAGGGAATAACTCTTCCAGCGTTGTTTGCAAGAGAGGAGCTTGGCATTGCCTAAAGAGATGGCTTGCTTGGGCACCTAGGCAGCAGCTCTGTGCAGCCTGAGCCTGACATTTAAACTGACTCAAGGGTCAGTCTCTTAGCCTGTGAGCCTTGGTGCATTCAAGTCTAGAAATGAAATAATAACACCCTTCCAGTGCAGCTGTGAGGATTAAATAAGATATTGTGTGTTGAGGGCTATGGGCCCTGCTCCTTCGTTTTGAAGGTCAAATGGGGCAATGGGTATGAAGGTACTTTGGCAACATTAAAGGGCCATGAAAATGTGGAATATGTGTTTTCATGGATTCTGCCACGCCGCTGTCCTCCTGGAAGTTTGTCTGGTGAGGAGGATAAACATGGGGCCAAAAGTGTGGCTAGGAAGGAGGGTAAGAAGATGCCTCTTTGGAAACTGTAACAAGGGTGGTGTTGCCTGGTTCTGACCAGTGGTTCTCAAAGCGTGGTCCCCAGAGGAGCAGCTGCTTCGGCTGGGAGCTGAAGGTCCCACCCCAAACTTACTGACCCAGAGGGGCCGAGAGCTACCGTTTTAATAAGCTCTCCAGGAGATTTGGATTCGTGTTCCCAGTTGAGCCAGTCCAGACATTCAGGAAGACCTTCCTGAGACAACAGCTGTAATGAAATCAGGAGAAATGATTAGAATTTACTCAAAGTGGAGGGGCTTGTGGGGTGAAGCCTATGATTCCAGTGGAAGGTCTCACACAAGAGAGAACTCAGTCCTTCTGAAAGAGTGAAGTAAGCTCAAGGCGGTAGGCAGAAGGGCAGAGCCACTGTAGGGGGGAGTGGAAAGAAGCAGCCCTGTGGAAAGGGCCTTGTAAATCTGGGGAAAGATTTTGCAGTTTATGCTCAGGTTAATGGGAAGCCATTAAAGGGTTTGGAGCAGGGAAGGCTTTTTCTGGTCAATATCATGCTATTGTAATTTTAAAACATTTCCTCACAATCCAATAAAGACAGTTAATTGTCTTAATTAGAGCTTATACTCTAATTGAGGAAAAGGCACAGTATAACCAGTGGGCCAGTCTGTGATGATCTAACCTCCACTAATTGAGTGTTTGGCACTGGACAAGGCACAGTAAAGGATGCAGGAAAAGAAGCAGCTTCTCTCCACGAGGATTGAGGACTGAGTACCTGGGTGAGGAGATGAGGTGCAAGTACACACAGGGCTCCCAGTGAAGGACTGCAGACATTTTCCCATTCAATTGTAGACACCTTGAGGATTCCAGAGATTGGGTAGTTAAAGTGCCTGGGTAGTCCGGTCAGGCTTCCTGGAGGAGGTGGGATGCAAGTTTGGCCTGGTGGAGGAAGGCATACGGACAGAGATGGACAGAGATGAGCGATGCAAAGGTCGCCAATGATCCTGAACCCAAATGAAGCCATCCTTGGGGTCCGGGGCCAGGGCGCTACTGGGAGGTCTTCCGCAAGGGTGAAGGGGCCCATTTTGTGCAGTCGCCACTGAGAATTCCTTCTTTGTCTCTTTCTGAGCCTCTTCTGGGGGCATCCCTGATAGTAAACGGCTTTGTGCTTGTTTTTAAATCATTTTATTGGCATATGCTAATCATAGGAAAAAGGTTCACAGATCTTAAAGTTAATAGCATGCAGAACCTCTCCAAGTGAACCCCTTCGTTAACCCTACTACCGTCAGAGGTCAGTACATTTCAGCACCCGGAAGCCCTCCTCCCGGGAGCCGTTCCCTTCCGGTTGCAGTCCTCCCCTAGAGAGTCATTGTTCTGACCTCTCACTGGCTTCTTTCAGTGCCTTATGGGCTCTCCGTCTCTGCTTTCCCCACATTTCATTCCCGAGATCTGTCTGTGTTTTTACCCGTAGCCATTTGTGGATGATTTCTTCGCGTGGCCAATGGATTTTTCTGTTGTGTGACCACACGACAGTCTATTTACCCATTCCAGATGGGCACTTAGGTGATTTCCAGTTTGGGGCTGTTTGGGGGGAGGTTGCATTTCAGCCTTTCATCTGGGTCTTCCTCTTCAGTTTTCTCAGATTTCCCTTATTGTCACTAAGTTCATCTCCTCTAAAACTAAACGCTTTCTTGGATATGTGTTTGCCAGGAAATAAATAGAAAGCAATACTAAATAAAAAATGCACAATAAGAAATCGGTGGTTTGAGGAAACTGCCTCCCCTCCCCAACTCTTCTTCGTGGAACCCAGCTGAAGGGAAGCTGCTGCCTCGACCCAGAGGGCCCAGCCCGACACCCTCCCCACTGTGCTGGCTGGGTCACTTGCAGGGGCTTGTGGAGGGCGGGAGATGTATCCCGTTCATTTTTATAAATGACTCGGTGTAGGCACTTGGTAGATGATTCTTGAATGAACGAGTTTCTAATAAAATAAAGCATACAAGTCGCTATGACTCTATGCTGTGCCAGGTGGACCCTGAGAAGATAGCGAGGTATGAAGTCCTTCTTCTGAGGATCTTCTGGGAAGTGTTTTTTAAGCACTCTGCCCCATGCCAGGCCCCTTCTAGGGCCTTTACAGTGTCACCTCCTTAAATTCTTACCCAGCTCCTGCGGTGGGTACTTCTCTTCTCCCCATTTGCGGACAGGAAAACTGAGGCATGGCCCATGCCCACAGAGTCATGGGTAACAGTCCGAGTCAGCAGGCAGCTCAGATCCGGGCACTTCACCCTCAGGGATGGCTGGTGTCAAGAGAGCGCAGCGGGCTGGAAGGGTGTGGGAGGAAGGGCACATGCGGGACCATCCCCTCCCATAGGAGGCCCGATTCCCAGGGGAGGTGGGGGGTGTGTGGTACCTTGAAGAAGGGGTAAGACTTACAGAGATGGAGAAGAGCAGGCAGGCCTCGAGAGGTGGGGGACCTGCTGGGCGAGGCTCCGGAGAGGCTGCAAGGGGATGGGGAGCTGGGGGAGAGAAGGGGCGTGTCCTGGTTGGCTTCAGAATGCAAGCACCAGGAGGCTGTCTGGGTACATCCCTTGACAAATACCGCCTGAGTCTGTATAGCCCAGACCAGGGTCTCTGCAGCTTGTCTGCTGTTGGGCTCTGGTGCCAAACCTCAGTGGCCCCGACTTCCTCATTTCATGTGAGCTCAGGCTGCTCCCTTCCTAGTCTCCTGAGCTGGCTGCTGCCCACTGTCCCTGGGGGCACGGCCTCGGGTGGGGCCTTCACCTGGACCCTCCGAGTGAGGCTGCCCCCACCCTGTCCTCTACCTGGCTGTAGGATCCTGCCACGGGGAACTCTGAACTGAGAGCTGCCCCAGACTCTCCCTTCCTACAGGCCTGCCTTCCCCATCCTAAGGAACCCTCCAGACAAATAGCAAATCCATTAACATTTATGAAGGTTTGAGAGGCTAGATATTAAAACACAATGCAGAAAGCTCTGTAGGCCAGCAGAAACACTTTAGAATTCTCTACTCATCCCCCTTTCACCACCAGCAATTTGATAATTATCTTGAAGACAGTAGAGGTGTTCCTTTCCTTCCTCCATTTTAAGGCTAGCTAGCCCAGTGGTTCTCAAACTTGATTGTGAGAAAAGCTTTCTGAACCAGGTGGTAGGCGAAGGGCAGATGCTGCACTTTACAGCAATTTAAGGGATTTTTCAAGCATAGTTTTGACTCTGCAGTTTTACCCTTTGCACTGATTTCAGAATGGAAGTCCCACTGTACTGGTAAGTTGGCTGGGAAGAACAGCCTTCCTCCTGCCGTGTCCTGGACCAAGGCACACTCAAGGCCTGCTGCTCCTGAGCCCCCAGGGACCTGGCAGCTGCCTCCCTAGCCTTGCCAGCAGCCAAGAGGACACTCTTGGAGACTTGGAAATCCCTGCCACTTATGGAGAGATTTAAGTCCAGTTGGCTCTTGAGCTGAGCCTGTATTTTTGGAGCCAAGAGTCTGTCTCCCCTACTAGACAATGTCATCAAAGGCAAGACTGTTTCCTCTTCTCCACTTCTCTTCGCCCTCCCCCTCCTCTTCTTCTCCTCCTTCTCCCCCTTCCACCCTCCCTTCTCTGTATTTCCACCATGGAGCACAGTGTCTGGCACAGAACAACGATTCTATAAAGTTTGATAAATGAGTGAATGAATGCCATTATTTGGCTTCAGAGGAAAATTTACTTTCTCCCCCCACCCCCCGCCCCAAGTCTCAGGTCCTTGGAACTGGATTGTCATGTTCACCTTTCTGTCTTTTTCATTATTCCCTGAAAGCACAAACTCAATTTAGGCTTTAGTGAAAAATGAAGAACATTAGACCAACCTTTCGAAATTGCTTGGTCAGTACTTCCTGCTCGCCCGCACTTCATGGTGCTGTCATCACTGGGTAATTATAACATTAAGTATGTACCTGATCAGCAAGTTGCTTTTAATTAAAATCCCCTGTTGGTTTCCTCGCACCTCAGGGCTCCTGGAGTATTTGTTCAGCTCCCTGGGCTGCTGGAAGAGTGTCAGCTCCAGGGGGGACAGGAGCAGATGCCGAGGTCCTAGGTCAACATTCCCCATCCCCTCTCCCAACAGTATCCTTCCAACTGTGTGGTCAGCTGCTCCCTCTGGTCACCTCTGGAAGGGGACATGCTTCCTTCCCAAGGTTGGGGGATTGCTCACACCCTGCAGAGGACTGAGGGAACCCCCAGATCCAGAGTTTTCCTGGGTAATTCCCAAACCATATCCAACCCACAGGGAGACTCCCGTCCTATGCTGGAGACGGTGGGGCCCCCCAGCCTCTCCTCTGGTGTTTCCACATGGGGGAGGTGGCAAGCATGGCACAAGTGGTTCTTCTCTTCCTTTCACATCTGTTTAAGATTCTGTAACTCAGCAAGAGCTGAGTCTTTCTGTTTACAAATCCTGAGGTAAATGATTTTTCTGAGCTTGGTGTTTTTGTCTATGAAATGGAAATAATAATAGAACCTGTCTCTCAGAATTTTTGTGAAGATTAAATGATAGATGTAAAGAGTTTCACAGAGTTTCTGGCATGTAATATAATCTCAGGAAGTGGTGTTGGCTACGACAGTCACTCCTCCTTCTCCTCCTCCTCTTCTTAAACTACCACCGCAGCTACCCCCAGTAGCAGCAGAAGTAAGAGAACTTCCTACCAACTACCCAGCAAGGAGGCTGCCTGACCCTCCCTCTTTTACAGTCTTCAGTGGCCTCCAGTGCCAGGAAAAGGGGTGGGTCTTGGACGACTCAGAAGACAATTGGATGGAGAAAGGAAGACCTCCACTGGGACAGACTAAACAGGCCATAGAGACTGAGTAAGTTTAAGGAGCAATATCTCTCTTTGAACACGGACATAACATCCCAGTAAAGTTCGCTAATACTTAAAATAAGTGCCTATTTATTTTTGGCAGAGGATTATATCCCCTTCACCTACATAAATAAAAAACCCCAATGTATTACTGTTTTATTTCAACAGATGCTTGTTGGGCACTCACTGAGTATCCAGTAGTTGCGGCAAATGGTTTTCATCACTCAGTGACCTTTCATGCACCTGCTGTGAGTTGGAGGTGGGTGTACAATGGTGAATGAGTTGAGCTGCTGTGCAGAAGGAGGAAAAAAAGCACAGAGAGGTCAAGAGTCTTCCCTAAAGGGACGCAGTGACAGGATTATGATTGACCCAGGCCTCCTCCAGCCTACCCTAGGACTCTTTCTGCTGAGCTTTGCTGACAGTAGACTCTGCCTTCAAGGGGATTGCGATGCTTTTTATGAGACAGAAGTCATTAGCAACAACCCATTGAGAGCTTTTATTCATTCAACAAATATCTCATCCCTACTATGTACCACATTCTGTGCGATGGAAGAGACAAGTTATGTTCTCGTGGAGCTTATGTGTGAGAGGGGAAGAGAGATGATAAACAAACGTGTAAATAAATGAATAAGGCAACTTTATAGAGCAAAAGTATTGTGAATAACATAAAACAGGGCATTGGAACCACAGGCGATTTGGAGAGGAGGACTGTTGAGTCCCAGGGGCTGATGAGACAAGCAACCAGCATGTGCTGGCTGTGGGATAGAGCAGTAGGCAAGTGCAAGGAGGCAGGAATAAACCCGATGAGAAACAGATGGAGGCCACAGTGGGTGACTGGCCTAGGAGAGGACTGTTTAGGGTGAGGTCAGGACCAGACTGTGGAGAGCCTGCAAATCATGACATTATGTTCCCAAGTCCTAAATTAAATTTCTTATAATCATGGGTCAATACGTATGGCCAGGCCCATAAGCACTGAATGTAGCCTTGACCCCTGGAGAAAGATTCCTTCACAAGGGCATTTAATATGAACCTTGAATGGGATGTGACACTGTATTGCGCTGAAGAGAGCCCTGGCGTGAATGAGGGCACTTGGAGAGCCACATTTCCCCATATTCTCCTTGGAGCATGGATGTTGAGAGATGTTCCTCAGCCCAAGGCTCTGGGAAGTCTTTAAAAAGTGTGGGGGATTTGTAAATTGGATTTCCTTCTTCTAGTTTAAAAACTACCAGAAAAGCTGGGGAAGTCTTGCAGCAAAGTTACCTGCCTTACCTTTTGTTACACAAAGGATCTGAAGTTCACTTGACTGTACAATCTTATTTATTTTCAGAACTCCTGTTAATATCACTTAGAATTAAGATACCAAGGGATGGCCTTTGGGAATCACTGCTGAAGAAAAATCTAGGGTTTGTGTGGGCCGGAGCAGTTAGTAGCTTCAGCTCTGGGATCTCAGAGTGAATGATTCACTACTTGTGCCCAGATTGTTCACGCTGATGATCCCCTCCAGTGACTCAAATCATTGAGTGTCAACTATGCCTTTGTTGGCTCAGATCCACTTGTTTTATTTTCGCTTTGCTAACAGGACAAGGGAGGGCCTGGAGAGAGGAAGTGAGCAGATGTGCATTCCTAAAGTGCCCAGACTTGGCTGCTGTGGATGAGCTGGTAACGAAAACACTCTTGGGCTTTAGATGGAACCCCTGTGAACACTAGTCTTCCAGAAGAGTCTATACCCACAGCTTTTAAGGGGTCTTTTCTTAGGATGGGCGGTGTGTGTGTGTGTGTGTGTGTGTGTGTGTGTCAGAGGAAATTCCGTGTCTATGTGTGAACCTGGTAGGTGGGAGTGGGTACAAAGTAAGCCAAAGCTTCACTACCAAAAATTCCAATTTATAGTTGAGACCGAATCTGCACGGTGGTAGGGTGCTAAGACCCCTTCTAGCAGATGAGCCTCCTGTCCCCCCATTCCCATTCCCCTCCTCTCCATCAGCACAACCTCCCAATGTTAGGATTACTCAGGTCTCAAGCCAAATATCTTTTTCAACTCAAGCACTCTTACCTCCTTACCCTGCCTTTGCCACTTGGTCAAGCTGTGTCTTGGGGACTTCACAGTGGGGCGAAGAAATCAGAAGCACAGCTTCATAAGAGATGAGAAGCCAGAAGCCTTCCCACCTTTCTCATTTCTCATTTCCTTAATGCTGGACCATTGGCTCAAACTTCCCCTTTGCCTCAGCATGCTGCCACTCAAGTATCGGTGCCAACTGAGCCCATCGTTCCCCAGATGCAGGTACCTCCCCACTTGCAAGAGAGGAGTTTGAATGGAAAGGAGAGTGAATGGGATATTTCCAGAGCTCTGGGTGCTCCAAGCGTGCAGTTGCTGTTTTTGAGATGACACAGTCAGATATAGCACCTGGCAGAGCTGCTCTGTTGGAGATGAGCCCGGCCTTCCGGACGTGCTTACCGTCTTCCCTCCCGACGTGGTCCGGGCCTGCTCTGTGCTGTGGGGGCCTGGATCCTGGTGGGCCTCTGCTGTGGCCTTGCTGCCCCCCGGTTGGATATACTGAGAATCCTGACTGCCCCTTAGCCGCAGCTGCCCTTAATCCAGAACGTGAGGGTCTTCCTCAAAGAATTGAGTAACTGTGTGGTGAGAAAGTCCATGGTTAAGTGATTAAACATCAAAATGAAACAAAACAACGCAAAAACCCAGGCACACCACGTAGCTGTGTGTCCTGGTGGAGCATGTGAATGATGGTCAGGGAGCTCCTGGAACACTCCGAGGGCCAGAGTCAGCCTCCATTTCTTGCATGATGAGCCTCTGCTTGGGTTCCTGGGCTTATGAGTCCTTCTGCTAAATCACTTGTTACTTGAGGTATCTCCCTGTAACCATGGGAGTCAGTCTAGCTAGAACTTCTCCTAGGGTTCTTGGTAATTTTTTTTTCTTTTTTAAATAGTCATAAAGATACCTGTCCTGTCTTCCTTATCAGATTATAAACTCCTTGAGGTAGGTTCTAATTCAGTCACCTTTTCAGCTTCTGATAAAAATTGTAAAAAGAGCAAAAAGAGAAAGGGAAGGAGGGAGGGAGAAGGAGGAGAAAGAGAAGGCAGGAGGAGGGAAGGTGTGGAGCAGGGAAAGAAGGAGGGACGGTAGGAAGTCAGAGGGATGGGGGGAGGGGCTGCAGGGAGGAAGGGAAGAGGGAAAGTTCCTTTTTAGGAGGTGCGCCATGGGCACGAGCCTCTTGTCATCACCCTGTGCACCGCGGGTGGGTAAGAGTGGGGAGGACATGGGTGGAACTTGGGATGAGGATGAAGCTGAGTTTTTCCTGAAGCAAGGCCAGACAAGCCCCTTCTTTGGAGCTGAGTTCTCTTTTTGGAGAAATTATTTTTGATGGATATTTTTGGGAGCTGAGAAAATGGAAGTTTATTTCACCGCCAATTCTGCCTGTTTCAGTTTGGCAAACGTAGATTTCTTCACTCCATTTTGTGTTTCGGATGGTGCTGAAATGAGCAGCGCTGGCTGGGCTCTAGGACTGGGCTGGTTGGTTGTTCACGGAGCTCCCAAGACTCAGACCAACTTCCACCCCCGGCAGACGCTTCTTGCTATGACCCAGAAGGCCAATAGAGGGCTCCCAAGAACACCGAGCCAAACTGGGTGGCCTTCACCACCAAGAGGTTCAACTCGGATGGCAGTGATTACTGTGGTTACCTAACGCGCAAAGGGATAGATCTGGATTCAGATGCTAAAGGCACGAAGGGGGACAATTGGCATGAGCACAATGGAAGTTGCTGCATTGGAGGAATCTCCGATTAGTTTGCATACCATATGCTAGATATGTTAAGGCCTTAATTCTGTGCACCTTTATCTTCAAGAAAAAAATCACTTAATTTCCTATTTTAAAAAAATGTGAGGGACACCTGGATGGCTCGGTCATTTGGGTGTCAGACTCTTGGTTTTGCCTCAGTCAAACCTGATCTCGTAGGTCCTGAGATGGAGCCCTGCTCGGCCACAAGACTCCATGCTCATCGGGGAGTCTGCTTGACGATTCTCTCCCTCTGTTCCTTCCCTGACTCACCATTGCTCTCTCTCTATCTTTATTACATAAATAAATGTCTTCTTAAAAATGTGATACCAAGATACTGAGAGCCTGGCTTTCTAAGACCTTTTAAGGTTTACCCTTCTATTACTCTAACTTATAGGAATCACTCTCAGGAACAGTCTGGCAAAACATGGCTTACTCAACAGAAGGAGGGTTAATCCTTCCCTCCCCAATACAGAACTAACAAAATGGTTCTACTATACACTTTGAGTGATAGTTAGAATAGGGAGAGCAGTCTTTAATGACCCAGTGAGCTAGAGACACTATGATGTGGGTGAAATTGACACTAATTAGAGCAGAAAGATTTTGATCGAGACCTTGATTTTATTTACTAGCTAATCCCTTCACCCCTCTGAGTCTTAGTTTCTTCATCTGTAAAATTGGGATAACCCAAGTTTCCTTGCCTACTCCAAAGTGTGAAGGTCAGATAAGATAATGCAGTGAAAGTATTTTGGTGACTGCCCTGTGTCCTGCAAGTAAGTGTTCAGCTATTACTAGATGAACTACTTATTACTTACTACTAACTTACACGGTCCCAATGTAGTGACATAGAATGTGGGAATGCCTTGAATCTTTTATTTCCTGAACTTAAGATCTCACGTAAACTGCATTATAGCCATTTGTAATCTTTGCGATCTCCTTTCAACAGAAAATAAATTAGGAAAGAGATATTTCTGAAGTGCAGAGGAGTAATATCGAGATATGCAGAACTTAGAACTGGAAGGGAATTCAAGATGGAAAAAAACCATCTCTTGTGATGGTTTGTGATTTGAAGCCAACATTGAGACTGTGTTTGAAATAAGAACTGATATGTGTTTGTATTGATTTATTTACTCATCAATTCATTTATTTCAGTTGCTGAGGTTCTAAGAATACAGATTTTGGAATTGGGGAAAGAACTAGGGTTTTGCAATGGGCTCGTGTATCTATTCACCCCTTCAAGCCTATGCTGAGATACACCTATTTGACAGACACCATGTTGATGCAGGAGACAATACAAAGATGTACAAACTATGACCCCTCCCTTCAAGGAACCGCGAACACTCTGCCTGTCACATAGAAAGCATATTGAGATGGAGATAGAGATGGGTTTTTGTTTTTGTTTTTGTTTTAGGATAAATGAGACCCAGATGTGTCAAAGAGGTAGTATAGTGGTTAAGAACAAGAGCTTTGGAGTTACACAGCCTTGGTTCTAATCCTAGATCTACTAAGTAGACCAGCTTTGTCCTTGAGCAAGTTATTTGGCCTTTCTAAGCCTTGGTCTCCTGTAAATTGGGTTAGTGCTGCCTACCTTGAAGAGTGGCTGTCGGGAGCAAATGAGCTGATGTGTATAAAGCTACAACGAGTAGCACCTTGTTAACCACCAATAATGGTTATTATTGTCATTATTATATGACAATTATATGATGGTTATATCATCGTCATTATTAAAGAGAGCCATGATACCAAGCCATGCTAGATTTCACAGGACATACTGAGTATCATGAAAGTTCAGAGAAGGGAGCAGTCAGCCAGGCTTTGTCAGGAATGACCTGTATGCCACTTAAAGGAAGAGGGGACTTGACATTGGCAGATGTAAGGAAAAGGTCATGCCAAAGAGACAGAGGGAGGGATATGAGCAAAGGAGGGAAGCTGGAGAGAGCATGGTATGTGGTAAGAATGACAAGACATTTATTTTGCCATGACAAAAAGCTCTTGTTGTGATCTACTTAATGCATTCATTTCTGATTTTGAAATTTCCATGAAGATATCTTGCCATGTCTCTCTGTGTAGGAAATTGCCTCAATTATCCTAATACTCTGCTGGTCTGAATTGCTTCTCTTTTTTTTTTTTTTTTTTTTTAAGATTTTATTTATTTATTTGACAGAGAGAAATCACAAGTAGATGGAGAGGCAGGCAGAGAGAGAGAGGGAAGCAGGCTCTCTGCTGAGCAGAGAGCCCGATGCGGGACTCGATCCCAGGACTCTGAGATCATGACCTGAGCCGAAGGCAGCGGCTTAACCCACTGAGCCACCCAGGCGCCCTGCTGGTCTGAATTGGAAGGCAGTTATGTGGAATCTTAAAGATGATGAAACTTGTCTTTTGGAATTCTCGGCTACTTTTCCCTCTGCCAGTTTTCCATCTTACTAGGGTCTTTCACCCCACCCAGTCATCCAGGATCTCCGAGTACTTAAAAAATTTCGATTTTCCCTCATATATATGTATTATATGTTCATTGAAGAGAAATTAGAACACAGAATAAAAATTAACTCCTGTGACTCTCATGGTATTGATCCAGTGATTCCCCAAAACGACATTCTTAGAAAAGGAGCAGATAATCTAGTTTCTAAAGGTACAAATGGTTTTCAGTGTTAACCCATTTAAGGACCTTTTTTTTTTTTAATGAACAGGCAGAGTGCTTTAAGGTAAATGAATTGGAATTTCAGCCATCTGCAGGCACACAGAGAAGTCATTTTGGGTGGTAAAGGTGATACCAGTAGATACTTACAATGTAAAAGTATATTATTGGTCACTTACACATAGAAATTGATTTTATTTTTACTTTTTAAAAACTTTTATTGATAAATACATACATATGTATATCATGAGATGCACATATCTTTAGCATACAGGTGAAGGTTTTGACAATTGAATGCACCTGCCTACCTCATCCTTATCAGAATGTACATTTTCACCACCACTAAAAGACCCCTTTTGCCCCTTGCCAGTAATCCACCCCTTGCAGAAAGCAACCACTGTTATTTCTTTCAACATAGATTCATTTTGCTGGAATTTCGTGTGTTCTTTTGTGTTTGGCTTCTTTCATTTGGTATACTTTGACAAAAGGATTCTTTTGTGTTTGGCTTCTTTTACAGAGCATAATGTCTGTGATATATATATTGTGTGTATCAGGGTTTTTTTATGAATAGTATTCTACTGTATAATTAAATTAAAAACTGCTTATACATTCTCCTGTTGATGGACACTTGGGTTCTTTTCATTTTGGAGCTATTATAGGTAATCCCATAGATGATTGAGGCTCTGATCAGTTTTTTCTTGTTATTCTTTTCTTTTTGATTCTCTAATCTTTCTAGTTTGGATGGTTCCTATTACCTGGTTTTCAAGTTCACTGATCTTTCCTTCTGTAGTGTTATCTGTTGTTTAAGCCCAACCAATGAAGTTTTCATTTCAGATATTGTACTTCTTTATTCTAGAATTATTATGTAATTCTTTTTTACTCTACTGTGATTCCTTGTTTGTTCATTAAATTCATATTTTCTTTTAAGTCTTTGAACGTATTCATAATACTTCTTTTAAAGTCACTGTTAATTCGCTCTTCTCTATCATTTCTGGTCTGTTTCTATAAATGGTGCTTCTCCTGGTCATGGATCATATTTTCTTGTTTTTTTTTCCCATCTGGTGTTTTTTTTTATTGTATGCAGGACATGATTGATGCTACAATGTTGACCACTTAGGTTTCTTTGTCTTCCTTAATAGATAGTTGAATTTTTCTCTAGCAGGCAATTTATTTACTTGTGAGTCAGTTTAATCCTTTTGAGGCTTATTTTTAAAATTTTTTAGGGACGACCTAGAGCAGCCTTTAACTTAGGGCTAGTTTAGGCCTGTACTTAAGGCATGGACTTTCTGGTGTCTCTAATGAATAATTAGGATTTTTCACTGTGGTTGGATTGTCATTGTAATGTCTCCCAGTGTCTCTAATAGATTGGGATATAGCCTCTAGTAGAAAAAGGAACAGTTATCCTCTGGAAATTGTTCTTTCTCTGGTATATGTTATTTTCCTAGCCCCGTGGAGTCATGCCCTCCATGTATGCAGTAGTGTTTAGCCAAAGACTCGAGGGGATATCTGTGCAGATTTGGGGATCTCCTTCTATGTACCACTTCTTTCTTTCTGGTACCATCTTCCAGTAATTTCAGTCACCTCGGGAGCCCTGACCCCCACATTTGTCCCCTGGGCTCAGGGAGACCATGTTTGTGATCCCTCTTATTGTGCTACAGTCCATCAAGTGCCTCCAGATAGAAAACCGGGTCAGTTACGTGGGTCATGTCATCTGTTTCCTCTTTCTCAAGAATCACAGTCTTTTGCTGCTTGCTGTTCAGTGTCGGAAAATAGTGATTTCATGTGTATTTTTCTGGTTATGTAAGTGTTTTCATTGGGACCTATAGCCAGTTATTCTATCTTGATTAAAGGGGAAGACCACATAAGGTAATTTTGTTAGCTCATTTTGCATATGGAGAAACCAAGGCATTGAGCATAGGTGATCTAGGATCATGGTGTTATCAACCCATGGTAAAGCTGGAATAATAGCAAGTTTGAAGTTCTTGGTTTCTCTAACTAATAGCACTGTCTCTTGTAAAAAAAAAAAATGGCTGTAAGTAGATTGTGGGGATAAATTGATATTCACAGAAACCAAATCATATTTCATAGAGAAGCAATAGATTTCAAGGTTCTAAGCTCTGATTTACTGTAGTAGTCATGAATGAGGTTTATCCCTGGCCTGCTTTTAGTTGGGTGGGACTATAAAACTAGTCAAAGACAGTGAGCTGTTAGCAAAAGTGATATATGTTAATTCTGAGTGAACACTTATTGCTGGCTGAGACTTTTGGTCTCTCTTTTCATTATGTCATGGTAACTGGCATTGCTGGGTTTTTGAGTGACTGAAGTGAGCAGAGACCAGCTGCTTCTGAACTCTCAGCGGACAAGCAGCATGAACAAGAAGTAGTCCTTTATCGTTTTAAGCCATTGATTTGGGGGATTGCATGTTTTCATTGTGTAATATAGCCTATCATAAATGACTGAATCTTGATAAAATTTGATTGTCTTAGCTTGGCTTAGCAGATGCAGACCCAGAGATGAAAATTAATGTACGTTACTTTTTTTTTTTTTTAATTCCAGTGTATTTAACATACAGTGTTCTATTAGTTTCAGGTATACAATATAGTGATTCAACAATTCCCTACACTACTCAGTGTTGATCAAGATAAGTGTACTCTTAATCCCCTTCACCTGTTTCACCCATCTCCTCCTCCCCCTGCTGACATATTGGATAGTATGCTGCAGCATGATTTTACAGAGGAATTCTGAACTTTAAGTTTTACCTTCATGTTCTTTCAACCCAAGGCAAGGGAGTTGGGCTTTCTTAGGATCATACACTACCATGGTTAGGGAGAGGAGGCTTGTGCATGGAGAATAAGTAGGAGGCAGTACAAGGACACCTAGGTGAAGCAATGGTGTGCTCCACTACCATGATCACAAGGGAGAGGGGAGAAGCTCTGTACCTTCATTTTTAGTTCTGTACAACAGGAAGACTCATAATTTCTTATCTCATAAAAATGGTGCAGAATAAATGCACTATCATATTTTTTGAAGATAGAAATGTTGGTTGCAGAAACCTCATATGGAAATTCCTTTTTTCCTCATGTCAGTATGTCTTGACTGTCAGTAAACACGCCGTAGCATAGCCACTGAATTTTGATGCAAATCTCCTACTAGCATTTTCTTCTACTTCCTCAGCCTCTAAATGAACTTAGAGTAAAAGTGAGCTTCAAAATTTGCCTTCAGCTCTTGTCCTCAGGGTCCTCAGACCATTTGCTATACAAAATGACATGGGTCACCATTGCTTGTTTTCTTGTCACTACTTGAATTACCCCATCATCAGCCCAGCCTGAGTGATGGCTGCCTCCTTATTTGGCTTAGATCACAAGACTTTGGGAAACTTGTCTAATAGGGAGATTGTCTTTACTAAGATTGCTGAATGGGTTACACTGTTTTTATGCTCTTTAAAGGGGGGACAAATGGAATTTTGCCTGCCACAATTTGAAGTGAAGGTGTATGTTTCCTTTACTGCTGTTAATGCTGTATTTGCTACTCAAGACAGATCAGGGGACTTTGATCTTTGTATGTTTTGGTGTGAGAGATGGGGAAAGACTTCTAAATTAGATTCAGTAAAGTGGCTGGGGACCAAGTGATAATTTGGGAATACAGGATTTTACCCGTTTTTATCTTTCCCTCCTCCCCCATCCCATCTCTTCTCCCCGCACTCACCTGTTTTATTTGTTAACATTTCTGGACAAAATATTTCCTGTTGCAATCCCAGTTCTTCATCATGATTTTTCACCTGAGAGAATGTCTGTTATATTGGCATTAAAGCTGATGTCTGAACTGACTTCACTATTAGCTTTGGGAAATTTTCACTGTGCCCTCCCACTCTATCTAGTTTCTGCATGTTAGCATTACCCTAGTTGTTTGGTGTTGATCCTTCCCCTAGAATTTTCTGCCTCCAGCTCTGTCAACCATTTTCAAAAATAACCTGTCAACTCATTTGTGGTAACGGTTGAGATGGGCCATTTAGCGTTGTGTCAGGGCCACAAAACCTGGCTAACTCAGCAGAATTTTTCCATTTTTCACTAATTGGGTGGGTACCACATAGACAATAAGCATACCATGTGATTGGAGCTCCCGGTCAGAAAGAAGCATTCTTCTCAGTGTCCCCAAATAGCACTGGCTGAGAAGTGGAATGATTTTGACCTTACCAGACATGTGACCTTGCTAGACACATTCTCTGTGCCTCTTTGGAGTCTTATATTCCCAGATGCATACCTTAAGATAATTTTAATAATCTGTCAGGCATTTGTCTGGCCCTCTGCAGTTTGCAAAGTGCTTTTGTATATGTGCTTCCCTTTTATGTGCCCAACTGTGTTCTGTTGACTTTATACGATTAAACTGTGCTCCCTGGCTTGAGAAAATGAAATCTGGGTTGGACTAGGAAGTGTAGTTGATATTGCTAATAACAAAATCCGGAAGGGGTCTCCAGAAACCATGTGACTAAGCTTCCAAGGACAATGGCACCAAAACTCTAGTGCTGGAGGTTGCGAGTTGTATTTCTAATTTTCCAGGAAAGGAGAGCCTGCATACCTCTTCCCAGTAGGGAAGGCCTTTAGAATCAAATAGGCATGGGCAACAATCCTGAATCCAGCCCTTACTAGCTATGTTACCTTAGGTAAATTCTATATCTTTGAGTCTGTTTCCTCATTTGTAAATGAGGTTAAAATTCCTTCAATGTGCAGCGGTGTTGGGAGGATTAAATCAAACAGTGCATGTAAAGCACATGTACAGTGCCTAGCACAGAAAATGGCAACTCTTCCTCTGTGTACTGAATGGTCCTTGCTATGGGGAGTCCTTCATTATGTTTAACTTTAGTCCCTTTTAGAGAGCTCAGAATATGGAAAACAATTGCCTCAACTCTTCAACCCGACTAGTGAAAATTCCTACCTTAGAGCATTGGGAGGCCACTATGTCCAAAAACTGACCTGAAAACGTGAGGGCAGCTGGATTTCCCATTTTGTCCAGTGTCTTCCAGATTCAGGGCACAGCCCCTCTTGCAGGGGTGCAGGAATGTAGGGGTGTAGGTAGATCAGAACTGCCTTTTCAGCACTCTGTTCATCAGATACCTACAGAGATTATGACAGAGGAGAGAACAGGGGCCTTGTGCTCACTGACCTTCTGGGCACGAGGACTTTTAAGTTGTCAGCCTCTAGGGGCTGCCTGGGAGGTCCTGTCCTCTACCAGACCTGTCTGTCCTGTGCAGTATGATTCTGTCTCCCGGCCTCAAGCGCTCCCTTGGCTCTTCACCCCACCCATGTTGGTCTTCTCTTGTCCCTCTTCTTGCCCTCTTCCTACCTACTGAACACACTCTTCCTACCCTTCTTTGCCAAGTCAGATTGCACACAGCGTTCAGAGTTCGGTTTGACTGCCACTTCCTCAGGGAAGTAAGCCCCTCCTGACCTCCTCACGTCCCTTATATGGTCTCAGAGTGGAGTGACAATTTTGCATTCCTTTTTTGTTCTTGCTTAATCTGTGTCCACTAGTCTTTGAGGTCTATGCGGGGGGGCACTGCTTTACTCAGAGCCTGGTGCATAGTAGGTACTCCAAAAATATGTGTAGCCTAGGTAGATAAACAGGTGCATGAGTGAGTATTAGGAAGCAGGCACCATGGTCGATAACTAGTCCCCTTGTACTGAAGAAGCAAGGTTCTAACTTCCCTACTGGCTGACAGAAGCTGAGTTCAGAAACATCCAGATTGCTGGGCAAAATGCCCATATGTATAGTACTGTGAGGCATGACCAGGAAAGCTGAGGCATTTGTGTAGACCATAGTGTGTACACGCCTTCACTCTCATGTGCATTCCACAAATTCCATCCCTCCAAAGATAGCACGTTTTGAGTTTCTTTGTTGTTGCTCCTTGGTTTACCCCTTTGAGAGAGCCACTTCTCGTACTCTTCTCCTTAATTTCCTTGTTCTAACACATTTAGGTGCTGTCTGCCTCTTGGACATTCTCCTGCTTGTGAGGCCTCCTGCCAGGGACTTAGAAGAGTCCCCACTCCTATCTGAATTTTCCAGATATTCCGCTTTCTGTGTCCTCCACCTTCTTCCTTCCTATCACTAGTTAGGAGTCCTATGGAATTGGCTTTTGAACATCCAGAATTCTAATCCAGTCTATCTGTGGTGTTAAGATCCCCCATATTACCATCCCTTGCTTGTCCATTTCCATAGAGATGATAATGCAGACAAGAGACCTCACCTTGCAGGGTAGCAGTGAAAATTCACCCCCTTTTAAAATTTTTTATTTATTTTTTTAAATTACTTTTCAGGGTACTAGAATTCATTGTTTATGCACCACACCCAGTGCTCCATGCAATTCGTGCCCTCCACAATACCCACCACCAGGCTCACCCAACCTTTCGTCCCCCGCCCCTTCAAAACCCTCAGTTTCTCAGAGTCCACAGTCTCTCATGGTTCATCTTTCCCTCCAATTTCCCTCAACTCTTCTCCTCTCCATCTCCCCATGTCCTCCGTGTTATTTCTTATGCTCCACAAATAAGTGAAACCATATGATAATTGACTCTCTCTGCTTAACTTATTTCACTCAGCATGATCTCTTCCAGTCCCGTCCATGTTGATACAAAAGTTGGGTGTTCATCCTTTCTGATGGAGGCATAATACTCCATAGTGTATATGGACCACATCTTCCTTATCCATGCATCCGTTGAAGGGCATCTTGGTTCTTTCCACAGTTTGGTGACCGTGGCCATTGCTGCTATGAACATTGGGGTACAGATGGCCCTTCTTTTCACTACATCTCTATCTTTGGGGTAAATACCCAGTAGTGCAATTGCAGGGTTATAGGGAAGCTCTATTTTTAATTCCTTAAGGAATCTCCACACTGTTCTCCAAATTGGCTGCACCAACTTGCATTCCCACCAAGAGTGTAAGAGGGTTCCCCTTTTGCCGCATCCTCTCCAACACATGTTGTTTCCTGTCTTGTTAAACGATTCCTTTTCTGTTGCTAGAGGTTTCTCATGAATCTTGTTCAGTACACTGAGACCTTTCAGCAATAAGGCCCTCCTCAGAGAACACTGTGAAACCCCAACTTTTTCTAACAGTCTCAGAATTAAGCATGCAGTGAAAATGGTTAACCTATTCAGGAGATAGCGGCCATTAACCCAGACAGATGCTCACAAATAATGCCTTGCACTTGCTGTATAATAATGAGCACTATTAACTATGAATGACCTCATTTGTCCTTCTGGCATGTGTGTCCCACAGAGAGTGACACATACGTAAATGGCCATTTAGCATCTGGGGAAACTGTAGCCTAGACAGGTTAAATGCTTTTTATCAACAACTAAAGCTACGCATTAGGTGTTGAACCTTGGGAAGGCATTGCATTTAGTGGATTTGTTGCCATAAAAGCTATCAGTTAGAGTGAGAGTGAGATGAGAAGCCAAAAATATAAACTGACTTGGTCAGTAGTGTTGGGACTGGGTCAACATGGAACACGGTGTGAAGAGTAAGAAGCAGAGGAGCTGGTTAGGGACTAGGAGTTTATCCTGTAGTGGAGTCATCGTGCCTAAGGGCACAGGGGGAGAAAGATCTCAGGTGTGCTTCTCGAAGTTTAATGCACATACAGATATTCTGAGGCTCTTGTTAAAATGAACATTCTGATTCAGGAGGGCAGAGTCGGGCCCGAGACACTGCATTTCTAATAAGCTCCAAGCCAATGTTACAGTTATTGGCCCAGTCACCTTAAATAGCCAGGGTGTCAGGAGCCCTTGGCCTGGGACACCAGACCTTGTACCAATAGGACTCTTCTTAGCTGACATCTCTTTTGAAAGCCTTAGATCTGTTTCCTCAGCGGGGCCTTCTACTGTCTCGTGGTTGGCGAGAGTAATGAGTGTCAGTGGGGCATACTGGGCTATGCCCACATTCTGGAAAGTGACATTAACAACCACCCTACTTTTTGAAGATTGGGAATTGTTTTCCCTCTGCGGTGACTAATTCAGTTGAAAGGAGAGAGAACTCTTTGCTGTTGGTGTCTTTGTGAAGGACAAAGCATGTGTTTGTTCACAGAATTGTAAGAAACGATTGAAAATCAGTTTTCCTGAAGGTATTTACAGCCAAGAACCTCACTAAAACATCCACTCCACACTGAATAGAGGGGTGATAGGCTACACAAACGCTGTCTTCAGCAAGTTGGAGCCAAGTCAATGTTCAACTTCTCAGCAGCCAGCGGCTCCATGCCACGTTGGTTTGCCAAGGGAGCGATGAAGGATGCCTGGGTTGGAAAGCAAACCTCAGGAGAGAGAGCAAATTATGGCACCAATGTAAACAGAAATCTCAACTCTTCCCCCAGAGGCTGACAGCTCCTGTGTTCCCATCGGCCCAGCACATTTGCTGAGACTTGTAGCTACTGAGAAGAGATCAAAGTTCAGTAGGAGGAGAGAGCCTCACAGATGGGGTCAGAGCAGCCTGAGAGGGAGATGCAGACACCCATAGCTTGAGACAACAGGCTTCAGAGAATCTGCGACAGTCTCATGCTGGTACCCTGAGAGTTTTCTAACACCAGACTTTGGTAGTATTAGGATAGGTTCACTCTTGGGGCACCTGGGTGGCTCAGTCAGTTAAGCATCTGCCATTGGCACTGGTCATGGTCTGGAAGTCCCTGGATTGAGCCCCAAATCAGGCTCTCTGCTCAGAGGGGAGTCTGTTTCTTCCTCTCCGTCTGTTCCTCCCCCTGCCCATGCCACCCCCCAGCAAATTTAAAAAAAAATCTTCTAAAATAAGATAGGTTCAGTCTTCATTGAGAATTAATTTAGTGAATAATATACTTCCCTTTGTAGGTGAAAATGATCTTAGTAGTTGACCCACATCACTCATACAAGTACAGACCTGTAATCTGATTCTGTCAAAATCAACTGTCCTCCAAACAACTGTGACAAGCCTAAAGCATGTACAGCCCTGCTTGGTAATAATCTTAGACTCCATGCAGTAGAACTGAGAGTAAGGGATGTCCTTGTTCTCTTCCATTATAAACAATGACCTGCTTCCCACCTAGCTCCTTGATTTTTAGGAGGGATGCCAGAATGTACAAGCTGATCTCCAACAAGCTCCAAGAGTAGAGCTGGGTTAGTTTAGCTATATCCATCCTTCATCCCAGGGCCCTTCGCAAAGCCAGTGGTAGAAGGTTTTCTCAGGCTGTGAAACTGGTTTCTTAGGGGGGCATTAAATCACCTGAGATGGGGTTTGAGCCTACCAGTTAAGTCCCTGACCCTGCCCTCAGCCAACAGAACTCACTAAACAGATTGGACTAAGTACTAAGGAAAAAAAAAAAATCACAGAGCATCTCTTATATATAAATTCTGCAGAGAACTCATTGGATAGCAGCTCATAAGCAGAGAAGACCTGTGCATTAGGGATCATCACAGCAAACCACAGGGACCAAGTGTGTTTCTGTTTAGAAATGTTTGGCTTGCCTCTTCCTAGAAGGTCACTGGGGTTTTGCTTTAGACAGCAAACCACAAATTAGGGATTTTGAACAAATTCCTTAGCCTCTTTGGACCTTGGCTCCTCACATATAAAATGATCTTGGAGGCCTTTCCTTCTAGCTCTGATGTTCTCCTTTTCCTGGGCTTGGTAAAAAGCATCCAGAGCTGGTTCTGAACTGTGTGCTCTTCTGAGACTATTACTTGGTATCTCCAAGCCTTCCTTTTCTTTCTAGCAATATTTGTGCAATCAGATATCTTACGGTCATTGGTTGAAAGATACTGGATTGAGACTGATTTTTCTGTTAGTCTCCAAAACTTGGATTTCAGTTCATATATTTGGAAATCAATCTCCTATAAGAGTACAGCGGCTGAAAGCAAACCTTTTGAAACGTTACACTATTAACAAGCCCCCTTAAATGGGTTTACAGTTTGATACCTAACTAATACCAGCATCCCATGCACCTGTAGGATTACAGCCATGAGCTTAGATAAAAGCATTGTGAGTGCCAGTCCAATTCTCTGTTCCTTACAGCAAAGAAACCAGGGGATACCCGCCCTTCATCGCTCAGTCAATGCTTGGTGGTCCTCAGTGCATGTAGCTGGGGAGAACAAGATCTGATTTATTGCTCCGATTAATCATGGAGGGCAAGACAGGCTGGTGTCAGACTTTCTCTAGGGAGAGTGTGAGAACATTATTCTCATTCTTGCACACCAGGAACATTCGCTGCTGCTTCAAGCACAGAAAGGGTTGCGTAAACATTTTAATATTGCATGAGGCTTGTATAAGACTGACTGAGTATGTGAATGGTAAAGCCTGACACATAAAGAGACAGAAGAGGGGGGGAAAAAAGGGAGAAATCCTAGTAAAGACCTAAGATTGTACTTTTTTGTTTTGTTTTGTGTTTTTTTTTCCTCAACTAGAAAGGCTATCTGTAGTAACTCAGAATGTTTCGATAATTCTCATTATAGACTTTTGTCATGGTGATATATCACGGCCCATAGTAATTCAAGCCTGAATGCCAAAAAGTACAAGGATATTTCCTGTGTTTTTTTTTTTTCTTGATTTTTCACACAGAAAAATTCTTAAAAATCACAGCCATTCTGTCTTCCTTTCCCCCCCAAGAGTCTGGGGTTTTGCAGTTGGATTTCTATGACCCTAGATAGAGAGGTAGGATTTCTGTAGATTTCAGGGCTGTTGTCTGTTTGTCCCTCCTACAGAACTCTAGGGCCATGACAGAGCTGCTAGGGAGAGGGTGTGAGGGCAGCACAGGCCAGAGTGGTCCCATGTGGGTGCCTCTCACCTGAAAGGGCCCCAGGGTTTTGGTGTAGGGAAAACTTGGTTTGGTTTTCGTATTCAGTGAGTCATGAGACCAAGCTGTGGGCCCCTGGCCTTCTTAGTCTTAATGCCCCGCCTCCAGAACGTCTTCCTTATGATCACTCCCTTCTAAGCCCCACCATTTCCACATCTAATTTCTTTTTTCGATGTTTTGTTTCTAGCTTCTGAACTCTTCTCAGATGCTTCCACATTTCTTCATCTCCATCCTGGTCCAAGTTCAAGTCATCTGCCTGCACTGGCCCCTGAGCTCATGTCCTGTATCTTTCTTTATCCAGTCCCTGCCACATGCAAGTGGTGGGTGGTTTGTTGTTGTTTTGTTTTTTGACACAAAATTGTCTTCTCAAGACAAAACCCTAGTTGTATCACAACCATGCTTCTGTCACTAAATGATTTCTTCTAGGATTCATTTTTTTAATAGTAATTTTTTAAAAAGATTTTATTTATTCATTTGACAGACAGAGATCACAAGTAGTCAGAGAGGCAAGCAGAGAGAGAGGAGGAAGCAGGCTCCCTGCTGAGCAGAGAGCCTGATGCAGGGCTCAATCCCAGGACTCTGGGATCATGACCTGAGCTGAAGGCAGAAACTTTAACCCACTGAGCCACCCAGGCACCCCTCTTCTAGGATTCTTTAAGATAGAAAGCATCACTCTCAAGCTGGAGTAGCAGGCTCTTCAGATCTGCCTCTTAGCTGTTCTCCAGCTTCCACAGCCACCACTTTCTACCTGACACTTTTTGGTCCAATCCTGTTGACTTTCTTTACTTTCCTTGAAGTATCAGGATCTCTAGTTCATCTAGCTCTACACACACACACACACACACACACACACACACACACACTTTGTGATATTGATTTAGCTCTCTGCCTCTTTTCCTTGGCTATAATTAAGTCAGGGACTGGACCATGCCCATCTTTCACTTTGTTTTGCCCCAGGGTACCTAGCAGAGGATCTGGCCTCATAACAGGCACTTAATAAATATATGACAAATATATGGATGGATAGGTGAAAAGATGAGGCAAAGAAAGGAGTCAATGTCTGGAAAAGACTCTTCCTACTATAGTTCCTTCCAAACACAATCCTTGAATTTAAAGAAAGAGGCCAGAACTGAGAAGGATCTTAAGGAGAGCATCTAACTGCCTCATTTTGTAAGCAAAGAAACCAAGGCCCTGACAACTTCAATGATTCACTCCCCATCACACAGCATTCAGCCAGCTGGTATCTTGAGCCTAGAACCTAGGTTTTCCAATGCTTATTCTAATAATCCTGTATCCATTGCTGTCTCTCCAAAGATTTCATATTTGTCAACTTCTAGAACCTTAGAGATGGGAGAGGTCTTTTTCATTTTATGAGTGGGGCACCTTCCTGAGGCTCAGGCTTGGAGAGGTAGAGGGACTTGCTCCAGATCAATTTTTGCAAACTGCCCAAGTCCTAGAGAATAAGGTGGGCATCAGCCACTCAGTCATAGCCCCAGCCACGCTGACCTGAGACAGCCTCTGAGCTAATAGACAATGACTTTTGACTACTCATGAGGCTGGGATGGTGCCCCCTGGCCAATGGTCGGAATTTAGGTTCTGCCATGCACATTTCCTCTTCCTTCCCCTGGCTGAGGGATGGTTTTCCCTCTGCCTAATGGCCCTGGTCCTTTAGCTCCCTAGGTTGGTCTGGTAAAGCATCAGCAGATTCTCGGTAGTGGTCCAAGACTAATCTGGTAGAATTCCAGATCTCCTCCTTGGGCAGTGGGGAGACGTGGGGAACCACGTGCATTGGTTCCTCTCTTGCCTGAATCAGAAGGTATTTAAGGACTAGAAGTTACTTTACTGGATTACTGGGAAAATGTGCATAAAATCCTGTGGGCCCCTTGAGGAAAAAGACAGTGTAAATACCAGACATTATTGTTATTTCTTCCTGCGGAGGAAAGCCTGATTCGAGGCTTAGAGGCTAAGTAAATAGGGACTGAGAAAACTTCCCGAGACTCTTTGACTTCCCAGCAGGCCCTGGGGAATGTCAGGAGAACATGTGGGACAGCTACCTTGGAGTGGACTGTCAGTCCCCAAATGTCCTGTCTGTGCTCATCTTTAGGAGGGTGACTATGAGGAAGGGAGAGTTTAGGCAAGATTGATTTCCCTTGCTGAGTCTTAATCATGGCTGGCAGCAGGAGATTGAGTTTCCTTCTCTTCCCTCAGGTTTGAGGAATGGGAACAACAGAGGGAGGCCAGGACAACCCAGTGTGTATAATGCCCTCAGAGCTCTTTCAGTTAGCGCAGGGAAGATGTCAGGAGCCGAGTGGTCTGGAGGCACGAGCAGCCAGCACTCCCCTCCAGATGTACTTCATCTGTGTGGGGGACCAGGGCAGGGGAAGCGGTTGGCTTCCTTTTCAGTCCCGTTTGTGGGGTTAGTCTTGGGCCTGTCGGGGAGGGAGGATTGAGTCTCAGGGATTAGAACCTCTCACCGAGAGGCCCCCCAGTCCAGAAGTTCAGGTTAGGCCCGCTTCACTTGATGTCCTGTGTGAGAAAGATTTGTCAAGATTTAGTGCCTGCCGGTCCTTTCACAGTCTTCCCAAGAGCTAGATTCTTGAGGCGGGGATGGCAACAGAGAATGCAAAGGAAGTGGGAGAGGGTGGAGGGTGGGGTGGGTAGGAGGGCTCTCCACTACTGTCACATCCTGTCACAAGCTTCCTCATCTTCCTCTGGCACCAGTGGCTGGAAGGACATAGCTGGGTTCTGCATGGCTCCCTGTGGTGCCACAAATGGTTATGATACCGCATAACTTTGGCAGGTCAGACATCGAGGAGCAGCTTAGCTACGTGCTTCAGGCTTAGGGTCTTTCCAGAGGTTGCAGTTAGGCTGTTGGTGAGGCTGTAGCCACCTGAAGGCTTGACTGGAGCTGGAGACTCTCCTTCCGTGATGGCCTCCTCGCTTGGCCTCCATTCCTTCCTGGTTGGACCTCCTCACAGGATGGCGTGACCGAGCTCACAGCATGGTAACAGTCTTCTCCCAGAGCAAGTGAACTCAGAAGCGGCAAGGAGCAAACTCCAGAACCTTCTTCAGTCTGATCTGGCAAGTCAAAAACTGTCACTACCACATTTTATTCATTGCAAGTGAGTCACTAATTCCTGCTCACCTTCAAGGAGAGACGAGTCAAGTTCCAGCTCTTCAAGGAGTGTCAAAGAACTTGCAGGTGGATTAAAAACCACTTAGCCCGTCATCCAAGGCACCCGCTAACAGGGCTGGGTGTTTCCCACCATCACGCCAGGGGAGCGTGGGTGCTAGAAATGCCTGTTCTGCGTCTGCAACATGCCCCTACCCCAAGGAAGACACGGAGCCTTCTGGTCCACAAAGGGTAGCATCACAGGGAGTGTGGATGATAGAGGGCAAGCTGTGACTTCTGGAAGCATCTTCTGGTGCCCTGCTGACCATGGGGAGTCTAGTCACTGGAGCAAAAGGGAACAAACGTACATACATGCTCATGCTGCAGCGTGTTTGAACCCTTTGCCCGTGCCCTGACATAAATGCTGCCAACCGATGGGTCACACCGGTTTGCTCGGACAATGTAGTTTTCAATATGGTATATAATTTTCTCTACCAGTCGGGGGATGTGAAAACTCCTGGCTGAGGGGGAGTTTCGGTCTTCAGCCAATCACTCCCCCAACTCCGGGTGACCCTTCATAACATGCAGAGAATCCGCACAGTGAGCCAGGCACTGTTTGAAGCAGTAGTAACTAATTCCTTTCACACAACAATTCTGTGAATTAAGTGCTGGAATTCATCTTACAGGTGAGGAAACGGAAACACGAAGGTTACAGAGTACATGCAAAGCCAAGTTGGCAGCACTGAGGCCTTGATCCTTGCGGTGTCTGGCTGTTGAATCCGGGCTCTTAGACATCGGTCTTAGTGGCTTTCCATGCAGCGTCGGATGAAAATGTAGGGGAAGGAGGCAGTGTCTCTCAGGTCATGATGTGAATGTGAATTTCCTGGAGTCCATGGGAACGTGTTAAAATACAGATTCTGATTCTGTGGGTTCTGGTTGGGAGCTGAGACTCTGCCTTTTAACAAGCTCCCAGGCGGCTCTGACCGGGGTAGGCGACCACGTTCTCTGCGACAAGAGGCCCTCCCCCCTCCCCTGCTGTGCCCGTTCTTGTCCTGGGACAGAGGGTCTCCACTTTGGCTGGATTTTAGAATCCTGTAGAAGGGGTGGAGCAGAGGGTGGAGATGGTAAAGAAAACAAACGCGGAAACAGAACCATCTACCATCACGTACTTAGATTCACTTGATCTGCAATGTCTTCTTGGGGGAAACAGAGGCTCTTAGAACCCTCTAGGTGATTCTCATGTGCAGAATCAAGGGTGCAGAACCAAGACCCTAGGAGTAAATCTGCAGTTTCCTAGGGACATCCCGAAGCCCTCCCCAGCCCAGGACTGGACCCACCTCTTTTCCCTGCTCCCCCCCCCCCCACTGGGCTAGGTACTGCCAGACTCTTTCTCTGGTGCAGGGTTGCTGGAGAGACTGGGGACAGAACAGCCCAGAGCTGCATTACTTATGCAACAGAATATTCTTGGAGTGCTAATGGGCTATCTTGCTTTGGGGGAGAACAGCAGGCACAGCGTCAAGCTCCTGAGCTCAGCCAGCCTGGGAAACCTGCTCACTGTCCGGGGCCAGACGATGTTGCCCATGCAGCACACGCGCCTGGCCGGGCTTCCTCTAACGTCCCATTTTGCATAACACTTTTTGTTTTCATTATGCCTAAATTTGGCCTGCCCAGAGAGCGTGATTAAAATGAAAACCTTATTCTAACAGAGCTCGGGAAATGGGAGAAGAAATCTAAAAATAGGCCATGGAAAAGAGAAAAACTCAAATGGTATAATGACCAAGTTCGTTCAAACACACACACTTGCAGTAATTTCTCTCGGAGAGAGAAAACAGCAGTGACATCCACGCAGGTGTCTATGTAATCCAGGTCACATCAAAGCTCCAGCCTGTTTTACAAATGCAGAACCCTGGGAAAAATGGAAGCAAACAGTAATAGGAGATAATAAGGGGAATAATAAGTCTTACTCCCTGCCTTCACACAGTGGAGGTCCGTGAGCCAAGAGAGTATCTGTGATGCACTTTGTTCTCTGCAGCAAAACGCCGGATAGTGAGAGGAAACAATTTGTTCTGACACAGAGCCTGAGGAGGACTGGCCAGGGGCACTTGGTTTTTGGTTTCAGTCCTTGCTTTCTTTAATGAAATGACCCACCCTAAGAGCTCCGCTTAAACTTAACTCCCTGTAGAAAGCAAGGCATCCTTTATAGTCCCCTGTCCTTAAGTGAAAGTCACCAGCTCCCAATTCCCAGCATCCTCTCTGTTTCCTCATCAGGGGCTTGTTTTTCTTTATTGCTTTTGTTCAATCTGTGTTTAGCTCAACCCTCAACTGTATGGCCTTCTCCAGTACAAGCACTTAAGAGATAGTATGAATGAATGAATCCATCCATTCATCCGTCCATCCATCCGTCCATCCATCTGTCCCTGGGAAAGTCACTTACGTTCTGAGGCTTCTGTAAAATATTCATTCCGTAAAATATTCATTGAGAAGAGTTTCGGAAGAGGATCTCAAAACACCCTTTCCCTTCTGATTTTCCATTAGGAAGGGCTTAGTTTTTCCAGTCTAGCAGTCCACTCTGTGGGGACAGAGTGGTTGACTAGGTAGACCAGTGGCAGAAGACATGGCCCCAGCCTTGTTGCTCAGGGGAGCAGAAAGGACCCCTAGAAAAGATGCCATCTTATAGTCCCACTGAATATTCATTTTATAATTTGTCCCCCGTCACACTGCATGCTGTGTAATCTGTTCTAGTGATTGCGTGTTGTATGTGCGGGCTGTGGGGTCTTACTGCCAGGCTCAAAACCAAGGCCTTGTTTGTCTCAAGCTGTGTGACCTTGTGCAAGTTATACCCTCCCTGTGCCTCTGTCTTGTGCCTTGTGGAAGAGAGATTATCCTTTTTTCTACCTTGCAGGGTTGTTGTGAGCATTTAATGAGTTAATACACATAGCACTTGAAACAGGGCCCAAAGTAGGCACTCAATAAATGTCAGCCCTTTTTATGACTCCCTCTCTCTTGTATATTCCTGTCTCTGCCCTTGTGCCTTTATTTACGAGCTCCTACTCCTCTACTGAAATCTGATTCAGCTTTCAAGGCCCAGCCCCTCACAGACCATACATCACAGCCTGTCAAGCTGGGAGGAGCCCTACAGATAATTGGATCCAACCCCCTCATTTGACAGATGAGAAGTCAGCGGCCCAGAGAGGCACCGCCAGTGGCTCAAGGTCGCAGAGCCAGCCGGGGCAGCACAGGCCACAAACCCTGGGGGGACTGACCTTGTAGCCAGGGCCTTCCTTCCGACAATGGGCAGCCTCCCTCTTTGGAACTCAGAGCTCTTGTCAGCATCTTTCCTTTGGAGATTACTCTCTTGTAAAGCCTTTATACTATGACATAGTAATCACTTTTAGGATAGTCTTTCTGATTAATCTTATATTCTCCACATGCTGAGCACATTCTTTTGTCCACAGTAGGTATTCACTGATGATGATGATGATAATAATAATAATATTAATAATAATATTAAGAGGGATTAAGAGATTGCTATTTACAATGTGCTTTCAGATATATCACTATCTTTTGAATGCAACAATGCCGAGAGGTGGGGATTATTTTTATCCCTGCTGGAGAGGGGGAAGCAGATTTAGAGGAAGGAAGAGAATTGCTCAGGGCCACCCAGCCACATGTCTGCAAATAGCCCTGCTATTCCTGCTGGCCGGAATGAATGAACCCATTAGTTACTGTTTCACGTGGATTTGTCTTGTTTTCTTCAATAGGCCTGGGCCATGTGTTAAGAATGCTTCATATTCTCAAAGAATCTACAGACACCACAGCAGGCTCACAATATGTGTTTATTGACAAAATTAGTAACAGTTTTTCACTGTTGCCTCCAACCCGGAGGAGACAGGGTCTGTCTGGACACAAATATTATCAGCTGTGCGGCCTTCATCCGCCTACTCCCCAGACTGTGTTTGTCTTTCTTCCTCTGTATAGTGTGGTTAAAGCTATTGACTTCCTTTCAAATTCTTGGTGATGCTTTGATAGCAGGCTGGCAGCTGAACATTTGTGGATGGCTCAGGCTTCTCCAACACAAAGTCAGGAGAAAGACAACATCGTATGGGTGTTTCAGAGGCTCAGTCTGGGGACAGAGTGTTTCAGGATTACAACGGGAAGAAAAAGTTTAGGGGGGCATGGACAGGAGGTGGGAGGGAGGCATCTGGCCAACCCACTCCTGCACTCTGTTTCCTCAATCTTTAATTACATCCTTGTTTTATGAATTAATGGTGGCCCTACTGACTTAAAATTACTCATTAAAGCAGTTGATTCCATGCAAGTCTGCATGGACTCCTCTCTGAGTCACATGAGAGACACCTCTCCACAGTCTAGCAGCTGAAGGCTTCTAAGAACAAAGCTGTCTTGGAGAAGGACCACCAAAAGTGGGGCTGGCTCGAGGTCTAGGTGCCTCTCTCGCTTTCTGGATCTCAATAAAGAGAATTATTTGAATTAAACAGATGGTGGACCAGGAATAGCGGGGTCCCTCAAAGACTTTGATGCACAGCCCTTGCCTCTTCCCTTTTGCTTTTAAATACATTAGAAAAATCCATAGAAACATAGAAAATGTTAATATAATCCAAGGAAGTCACAAATTTAGATGCCTATAGGTGCAGGCAGTTGATGGAATGAAATAAAAACAATGAAAAAAACAACTAGCTTCAACAAAAGAAGGCAAGCAGAGGCTAACTCTGGCCCTGTGGGGATCTGGAACCATACATGAAAACTCTCTGTTTTTAAGTGTTGGAAGCTGATTTAAATGAAAATAAAACAAAGTAACAACAACACACACACACACACACACTCACAAACACACACACACACACCCCATGACATAAACAAGATTGTCTGTGAAGCAGGATGTGATCAGGGCTACCAGTCCGGGGGATTCAGTAGGGTGACTACATTCAGGTGGTGGGTGCCCACAGCCCTACCTTTGGGAGGGAGAGCTTTTGAAGGTGTTCAGGAAGCCAGAAAGTTTTTGCTACTTATTGGTTTCTTTGAAAGTATGTACCTAAGAGGAGTTAGTAGTGTCTTTATACAGAAGTGCCAATACTGTGTTGAACACAAACTTTGACTCTTATCCTCCCAACCCTGCAAGTGGGGTATCATTGTTCCTATGCAGCAAAGAAGGAGACACAGGCTAAGAAGCCCAAGTAACTTATCCAAAGTCACACAGTTTTGATGTGACTTAAATTGAGACTGTAGCATTAGGAATATCTGAGGTTCCAGACACAACTCAGAAAGCACTTTAGATTTTTCTTGTTCTCCACTAATGGCCTGTGACACACCAGAAATGATGAGTAGGTTAGACCTACTCATTTCTTATCTATCCTATCACTTATTCCAGATTGAATTAGAGAGAGTCTCTATGGCTTGATTCTGAGGCACAACTATAGTCCCTACAGCCGCTAACTTAACCTTTCCCTGCATTGATGACTTTGGTTGCCAGATGCTATTATGTGCATTTAATTGCACACAATTCTCATACCAATCCTGTGGCATAGTATTGGTCCCATTTCAAAAAGGAGGCTCAGGGAATAACTAACTCAAGTTCCTACAGCTAGTAAGGCAGACCCAGGATTGAGGCTCAGGCATCTCTGATTCTTAACCCATAAGCAGAGTGCCTGGGTTGGAATCACAGCTTCTCTGCTTACAGTAAGTACAGTATAACATTAGGCTTGCTGGCCCTCAGTGTCTCACCTGTAAAATAGTACACATCCCTTTAGGGTTGTTGTAGAGTTAACATATGTAGTGAGCTTAGAGTCATGCCTGACACTCATTGAAGTGGGAGCTGTTGTCTTGCTTTTCGTTGCTCATGGCCCCGATGCCTGTGCTCTAGCTCTGAAGAGGGTGTCAACTGCACATTTGTTCCTCCTTTGCACCACAGTGGCAGAAGTGTATCCCCAGACTTCTAGAGAGATGCTTAGAGAGGCAACTCTCTGATGTTCTGGAAACATTAACTTTTCCTTTCTTTCTCTCCTCAAGTTTCTTTCAACCATGAAAGCCTTGGACTTAATAGAGTTCAATTCACTCAAGTTCTATTAGTTCTGGATATGAGTTATAGAAGGAGCTTTCCCAGGCAGCTGCTTTGGGGACTGGCAATATAACAGCTATTTGCCACACAATTATGGATTAAAGTTTCCATGAGGAGAACATGCTCAGCCAGTTTAGATGGGAGATGTGGACTGGGCAGGTATGGGTGCCATGAGAGCACTCTAGGGCTCATGTCACAAGTTGGTTGCTATATGGTCTACGTGTCACAAGTTGGTCTTATTACAGTGGGGCCTTATCTGTGCAGGGGCAGGGGTTCTCCTATTTTGTGTGGAAACATATGCCCATATCCCTGCAAGTTCTAGGAGGATTATTTATGTATTTATGTATGTATGTATTTTTAAGGAAGGGATTTTATTATTTTTCTTTTGTTTTGTTGTTGTTTTTTAAGTAAGCTCCATGCCCAGTATGGGGCTTGAACTCATGACCCTGAGATCAAGAGTTGTGTGCTATTCCAACTGAGCCAGCCAGGCGCCCCTAGGAGATTTATTTTTACACTTGTTTTTCATTTAAATAATGAATTCAGTAGACTGTGTTGAGAGAGACATTGTCACCCTGCCTCTTGTATAACAAGAATAGGTATTCAACCTTGAGCTCTCAACAGGGTTATCCCTTTGGCCCTCTGCCCTTCCTCTTCTCTCCACTCCCTAATTCCTCTTATACCCCCATCCTTAGTGCCCAGAAATTCTAGCTTGTGACATCTCTGCTCTGCCCCTCTTTGGAGCTTGCTGGTCAGACTGAAAGAGATGATGGGCACCTTCACCTCAAGGTAAGAAAGAGTGTGTTGACCAAAGGGCAGGGGAGCCTAGAAGAGACATCTCTGTGTCTTCTTCGATTTGTGGCACAGTGGGGACGCTCTTAGAAGGTACCCAGCAAAGGCCAGCTGGAGGGAGGTGTGAATGTGCTGGGCTCAGAATCAGCCACGTTTGCTGGGCTACTTCTCAGTTCTCCATCACCTTCTCTGTGACTTTTTCCCTGATGATGTCTTCATCCAAAAATAATGTCCTACAATCTGAAGTCCCCTGAAGTTTGTCTCTACCTCTTAAGAGAGTATCATATGCTCACACTGTGGCATATGTAATTTTTGGTTCCCTGGCAGGATTCAAATCAGGACCAAGTTGACCCAGTATTTATTTTCTGTATGGCACCCAGCATGATCCCATTAGTGAAAAGCATGTGTGTGCCTGTGTGAGCTTGAGTGCATTTTCTCTGAGGGAGCTCTGCCATTATAACTGGAAATCTGTCTCCCAAAGGACTGTGGACTCCTTCAGGGCAAAGATCATGTTTTTGCCTCCTTAGCCCGGGGCAGATCACGTGCCCCTCCCACGGCCATGTTTGTAACCTCTGCACGCAACTGCACTTGTCATGTCTTTGCTAGCCATGCTCATTCTGCTCATCGTTCAATGCCCTGCTCAACTCCCACCCAAGAAGATCCACTGGAGAAGAGCTGATTGCTCCTTCATGTGTGCTGTCCCTGCACCTCATCGAGAGCCTGGCTCATCATGGCTGGGCAGAGATTGTTGGATAAATGGCAGGACTAACACTTTATAAATATCTGCGGAGTAGATGATGGAACCTGAGAAGGAGAGCAGACTCTACTGGGCACCTGTTCCATTGTCATATTTAGATCTGTCTCCTCTCCTAGCTTGTGCATGTGTGTGTTTCGATGTGTGTGTGAGTGCAGCCCCACGCCAGCTCAGTGCCTAACACATATTAAGTGACCCATACATCTGTGCTGAATACAGAAAGCCCAGGCAGGAGATGTGATGGGAGGAAAAACAGCCAAGGAGAATGGGAGGGGTGGTGGGCTCTGAAAGATCTTGGGGGTGGAGGTCTCCTAGGGGATGTCCTCCCCCCCCCCCTTCATGCAGCCCTGTCAGCCAGAATCAACTGAGCCACATTAGCCAGCCAGTTCTTTGTGCCTCACTGGGCTTCTGCTTCCTGGAGCCAAGCATCATTCTGGTGATACCATTACGCTTGCATTTGGTAGAAAGCAATTGGAATTTAATCTGAAGTCCCATAAAAACAGGAATGGAATATTTATGTATAGATCTGGATATGGAATAATAATGTCAACTTCTCAGGGTGAGTGAGGCATCGAAGATACCCAGCAGGTGTTAGTGGTCTTTCATTTCCCTCTCCCAGCACTGTGTTGGAGGGCAGCTCCCGTACACCCCTGAGAAGTCAGTCATGTGCATCTCTTCCCAACTCTGTCCAGGGACTTCTTGTTGGTAGCTAGAAATTGGCAATGGTGAGAAGAGTTATGCCACAGAAATAGGCAAATGCTACAAATCAGAGCTTGTCTCCTCTGTTCCCGTGAACATCAATTGCCACACATTTACCAGCACACTCCTGACCGTCGTGATCTCCCTGCAGGCTTTGCCTATGTGTGCTTGGGTTTGTCATGTGTAGCTGTGAAGGGCCCAGCGGAGTGAGATATGCGGAGGGGAGCTGTGGGGGTGGGGACGGCATGACAGCCTTCTGGGTCTTCTCCTTCTTTCATGCACCTGCACCCATCCTGGCTAACATCTGGCAGGCACAAGAAGGCATGGAGGACCTGACTTAGGCCCTTTAAAACCAGAGATTTGCCTTGGCACCTTTCCTATTTGTGTCTCCCAATACCACCTTCAGTTTTCTTTTCCTCGTGTCCTCTACATTTCCCCCCAAGCCTTTACTCTGTTTGTGCCATAGATCTACCACATTCGCATCACAGAATCTGGAAGCATTTGAACTGGAAGGGACTTAGACATCCTCTAGCACCCAGGAAGTTAAACAGATTTTATTTCTTGTGCCAACTGAACCCACTGATTGTGGCTTCCCTGTGCTGTCTGAATCTGAGCTCAGTGGAAACCAGAGCCACGACTGATTATGTCTGCCCTGGGTGTGGGCGTGGGAAGCCAGGCTGGCTTTGCATATACCCTGGACCAACACATCCTGGCTCATTCCATCTCATGAAAGAGGTAAGAAAACTGAGGGCCAAAAGGGTTAAATGACTTGCCAGGCCCCACAGCTCATAAGTGGCTGAGCTGGGATTCAAACCTAGTCTTTTCCCCAGTGCCTTACCCTGGGCTTCATTTCTGTGGTGAGACATGTAGCCTTGAGGGAGGGGAAGAGAATCACCAACACCGTAAATGTTCAGTCCAGATCAGAACAGGGAATTGGAGAAACAGGTTATAGTTCTAACAACTCAATCTGCTATCTGTCCTCTGCTTGGGCTTACTGCTTCACATTCACCTCCTTGTGTGAAATCAGTTTGTGTTAAGAGAATAATAAGAAATTTCTTGTGTGAAGCAAATAATTAATCCAATCTCACGCCCTGTCAGTGAGTCACAAGCTGGAAGACTTGAAATTTCCATACTTGTAGCCTTTGGATTCAGGGAACCTCCAATTTAGAAGGATGTTAAATTGGGTCTAATCCCCTTCTCTTGAGAGATGACTTACACTCACGGTGCCCTGATATGGATACTATTGTAGATGCCTCATGGGTTCATCCTTTCCACATTTCTTACAGGTACTAATGGGAAGTACCTTGACCCAGTCCTACCAAGTATCTCTGCAGTGTGCTCAGTCCTCAAGCTCCTCCCCTGTCTCCAGCTCTTCGCTTCCAGTGGAGGAGTCAAGATATACCTTTACTGCCTCTTCACCTCCCCCTTGCCCCTTCACAGACTGCCTTAGACACCAGATGCACAATACTGCATGTACACACAAATACTACTTTTGTATGCCACTGTACATTTCTTTTCATGCCTCATCTCTTTGGACCCTGTGTTAGTCTGTGTGAGCTCTCACAGCACGTATCAACACTGGGTGCTTTAAACAAAAGAAATGTATTTTCTTATAGTTCTGGAGACTCGAAGTCCAAGTTCAAGGTGCTATCAGTGTTGGTTTCTGGTAAAGCTTTTCTTCCTGGTTTGCAGATGGCCACCTTCTCATGGTGTCCTCACATGGCCTTCCCTCTGTGCGTGCATGGAGAGGGAGCTCTCTGGTCTCTTGTCCTCTTCTTGGAAGGAAACCAGTCCTCATCCTTATGACCTCACTTAATCTTAATTACTTCCCTAGAGGCCCTATGTCCAGACACAGTCATATTGGGGCTTAGTGCTCTAACCTATGTGTTCTGGGAAGCACAATTGAATCCTTACCAGAGCCTTATTAGAAAGCCAGAAGAGAATCAGGACAACATTGTTATTGCCATTTTATTAATATTGGATCTGAGGCTCAGAAAGTTGACAGTAGGGTCAGGCGACTTGGCACAAGTGTGCCAGGCTGGTCGCTGTGGGAGTGGGGGAGGGAACCTGAGTTTTTGAACTATGCCTCTGACCTCTTCCCCTATTCTCCCAAGTCCCCAATACGAGTCATCCCCAACTGAAAAATAGCAGCCATTTCTTCTCAGTTCTTACCTCCTTGACTACATTAAACAATATGACTATATAACCATTAATTTGTTAATGATGATCTCAATTAAATTGTAAGGGAGAACATTCTACCTAAACCATCACCATCTTAACACCATTGCTGTTCTTTTTTGTCTGTATCACCTTTCACCAATATATATTTATTAGTTGTGCTGAGTAAACTGGCTCCAGAAATTTATGGGCTTATGATGCTTTTCAAATTGATGACTTGGGAGATGCCAAAGCCATGGGCAGATACACACCTGTTCGGTAGAAACTGGTCTCAGACTAGTCTCAGATAGACTGAACTGCCCAATGCTACCTTGTTGCTGTCTTTGCAAAGCAGTTAGCCAACACTGTTTGCTTTCTGAAATCTCCTGGCCTTATGTATATTTCTGGGAAGTAATCATTTGAATTCACGACACAGCAGTGGAAGTTGTATTGAGACTCTCGTGAAGTCTACACTCGGACCATACCCCAAGATGGGAAGTGGGTGTCACTGGGATTTCATACACCCTTTCAAATGTTCTGCACCCCCAACATCAGGAAAAGGGGTTGTGAGAAAACTAGATACGGCGAATGTATCAAGAAGCAGCAGCTCCCCCTGCGTACCCCTAACCAGGTCTCCTCACTGAGAGAACAGGAGTGAGGTCCCATAGAAGGAGTATGGATGGAGTGAGACGAACTACGGTTCACACCCCAACTCTGCCATGTGGTCATTCTTTCTCTCCCTGTTCTTACTCCCTGCTTCCAGCAAAACTTTAGAATGACTTGCTGCCTTGTTCCTTGCTATTGAGGTGACATTCTGCCAGCCACTCAGCTGATTTCAGACTCTCAGTATAATGGAAATGCTGATGGCCATTTTGCAAGGCTGTGTGGAGGGTGAAACAAGATAATGCATGTAAGTTCCAAGTACACGTGGTGCAGAGTGGGTGGCCGGTGGGCAATATCCATTGTTTAAAACATGGAAAAGTGTGACAGGCTTGTGTTTGCAGAGCCTGGTGAAAGAAAATCTCCCTCACTCATATTCTTTAAAACTCACATGCCTCCCAGATGCCATTTAGCTTCTGCATAAAGTTTATGCTGCCCTGGCATCATCAATAAGGGGCTCATTCTTTCCTTGGTTTGGGGAAGCAGCCCCTGGAAAGGCATTAGGATTTGGGAATGGCAGGTGATTATAGATGGAGCTAAACTATTTACTTCATCAGAGTGTCTCAGGCTTTATATGCAGACTTGTCATAGGAAGCTGTACATAAAGATGACTAATGGTCTCTTTAACTCGGGGATCTGGAAGGTCACCGGGGCCGTGGTAGACACAGAAAGATGTGTTCGCTGCATCCATCAGGATGCATTTGTATGTGGATGTGATGCATGGCAGGCCACGTGAGGGCAGATTTCCCTTTTTACTTTGTATTCTGGCCACATAGAGCTGCCATGTGGCAAGGTGGTGATTAGCCCTCTCAAGGCCCCAAATCCCGTACGTACACCACTCTTTGCAGCCACCACCTCCCGTGGCAGAATATTTGGAACACCGGGGTCTGGAGAATGGACCAGAGAGTGTAAGTAATGGCATCTGTTTTTCCATCTGAGAACGATCTTGGCTTGAGCTCACTTGTTATTTCCTAGAGATCTGGGAGATGGGTGGAGAAGGACAAGAAAATGAGGCAATGTGACTAATTCTGTGACTGCCATGTGACGCACGCCAGTGGGGGTCACTTGAGTCTTGGTGGTAGGTTTCTTGGCCTGAGAGGGAGGGACCAACACCTATTGAGACTCTTGGGGCCTAGAGCTTTCAAGAAGTCATGTGGTTTCTCTGAGCTTGGCATGATTTTTGTGTGAGGCTGACTTTCCCTCCTCTCCTTCTTTATTGGGGCCCAGCGGCAGCAGTGAAAGACACCAGTCAAATATGCCACTTCAGGCAAGTCATTGACCTCTCTGGGCCCGACGTCTCTATTCTCCAAACTCCGGTCACATTCATGCCGCCTTCATCAGCTGTGCCCTATTTGTGTAACATATTCGCACCACTGTTTCCCAACGGGCTAAGTTTTATTTCAATAAATTTATTTCTGAAGAAGGCTTAGATCATTAAACAAATGGATACAGAAAATAGGTGAAAGGATAGATAAAGTGAAAACCAAACAAGAAGATGAGATCCTTGCTAGATGTTTTGGCCGGGGCATCGTTGTTCCACTTGAAGCTTCGTCTCTTTTCATTACAAGGGAGCTTGGCAAGTGTTAGGAAAGTGTTAGACGTGGTAGCACCCAACTCCAGCTTTTTCTGAGGTGCCCAGAAGAGTTAAGAGGAGAGATTGAAGCAGGACCAACTTTCTCACCGTGTAATTTAATATTATTTAATAGCCCCCATCCTTGTGTCTTCTACAGCATTTTCTGGACCATCTAACGTCCTGTGTCATCCTAACCGTGGAATGAATCTTATACTTTGGGGAACACTGTGTTAAGAATCTTCGGTCCCTTTCGACTCCAAATTTTTTTTACTTCCTCTGTTACCCTAATGATTACCTAATTAACTATTTCTTTTTCTACTTCCTCTTCTTACTACTTGCTTACTGGGCTGTATTACACCGGTATTTATTTGAACTGCCCACCTGGCACTTTGCACTTTCAAAAAATTTCCAGGTGCTAATTAAAAACCATTGACACTTAAACTCAGCAGATCCCTGGAGCCTGGAAGCAGGCCAAGGAACTGGTCCCTGAGAGTCCCTCTGCCCACCACTGCTGGCATGCAGGGGGCCCGTAAGCACAGAGCCATCCCTTGTGGAAGGAAGCCTCCATGCTCCCTTCCTGAGGGCTGCTGCCATTCTGATGAGTAATGCTGGAGACAGATGTGCAGTCGATAGTGCTGGCCTCACACACCACTCCAGTTATCTTCCATTCTTTTCCATTCAGCCTCCCTTCGCTTCCCAGGATGAGAGTCTGGGGAGAGATTCATCCCCTCCCTTGTTTCTTATTATATCAAAGTTGTAGCCACAGGGGCAGGAGTGACAGATATTTCTGGGTTGTCAAGGGAGGGAAGGGAAAGATGAGTTCTTTGTAGTACCTGACAACTTGCCATAACGACCCAAAGTGCCATTCATGGGTTTTAAAAAAATTTACGTTTTAATTGTCATTGCCTTCTGCACAGATTGTAATCCTTGCTGAGGATCACTCCCGAGTGGAGTCTGAAAGTACCTTAGGTGGTTGAGTTGTCTGAGATCTCGTTAATGAATGTGTGTGTGAGTATATGTTTGTATCTGTGTTTTCCCTGGCAATTGTCAAACCAGAATGATGGTCTTTTCATTCAACACTGCCGTTTATTTTTCTTACCATCTTCTAACTCGGGACCTTCCTCTGTGACTTGTCCCTCAGCCATGTAGAAATGGGATGCTGTCCAAGCCTGGCTACTCCCTGCACTCTGGGGAGAGCTGTCAGGAATCAGTCCTTTCCCCATCAAATCTCCTTGTGATGTCACCAGTTCCTCAACATCCCCCTGGGAAGCTTTGAGTGCTCACCTCTTTCTTTCTCCCAGCCCCACCATTCTGGAAACATCCATATTGCCCAGCTAGAAAATCTCACCAGGTGAGTGGCTGGGGAGATGGCCTCTGCTGGGGTCTCGGCCAGGTCAGCCAGCCACTGTCTTCAGGTAGGTGTGTCTCTGCCCATGTTCACTTGGCAGTCTTCCTCACTCGGTTCCCGTTGTGTAACAGTGGGCTCTACAGCTCTCCTGCCATTGTGCGGGGGTCTCCCTACCTTTCTAGCTCACCTTCTCCTGACCTGTTCCTCTCCTCTTGTTTTCCTGCATGGGTCCCTTTCCTTCCAGTATAGAACACTGTTAGTCTTTCTTACATGCTATGGAGAAGCTGGTCTCAGGCCTTCATCACTCCACACCCCTTCCCCCTACAAGAGCCACAGGGCACACATACACACAGTGTGCTTTAGGGCTTTTCACTCAACTCTCCCTGACCCTTGCCCTTGGCCTTAAACCCTCCCTGAAGCGGGTATTTGCATGAGATACCACAGCTAGGAGACCATGGAAAAATCCAGCAGTCCATTGGAATTTTTAAATCAACATCTGCATATTTGAAAGCTCCTGGTAGTTATTCACCTATGGAGGCCTAGGGTTATACATCGTTCGTTTGCCCATGCTGTCACAGTGGGCATGCGCGAGCACACACGTGTGTGTGTGTGTGTTTGTGTGTGTGTGCACCAGACCCCTCCTTTCACGTCTTCATTCACACGCATGGGCCTTGCCTAATCCACTCTGTTCCTTGTAGATTGTGCTCTCTCCTCTTCAGCTGCTGTCCTTGTCTACTAGCCTCGCAGTGGGAAGAGTGTATTCAGATGAGTGAAACAGGAGGCGAAGACTGGGACTGGCCCCGGGGGGAGGGACTCACACCCTGGTACACATGAACAGTGGTGGGAGCGGGGGGAGAATGAGAACAGGCTGGCTGACCTGGCTGAGACCCCAGCAGAGGCCGTCTCCCCAGCCACTCACCTGGTGAGATTTTCTAGCTGGGCAATATGGATGTTTCCAGAATGGCGGGGCTGGGAGAAAGGTTCCTGGCACACATCCCTCCATGTATGCGAGGTCTCCTCGTGTTTTCTCTCAGCTGCTCTCTTCAGTCACTATGTGAGGTTAGGAGCTTGGTCTCATCTAAGAAACAGAGAGAGTGGGCATATTCTGGAAGGTCAGAGGTAGGACTGATGGGCCGACACCTGCACCGCCAGTCCGCACCTTACACCTGACGATGGTGTGCCTCCGGAGGGCAAGAAGCAGCAGGGGTCTGGTGGAACCCATGGGCCCTACCTCCAGGTAGGGAACTTTTTATTAGTTCGGTAAGCTCTCTGAACTTCCGTTGCCTTCTCTGCCGAATGCAGGCAGTCTTCCTGGCCTTATGTACCTCGCAGTCATGGTCATCAGCAGCACAGGTCATAAGCATACATGAAAGTTCTTTGAGACCGGAAGGGTGCTGTGCACACCTAAGGCTTCAGGGACTGAGTCATACCCTGCGTCTCCGCCTGCCCAGTTCTCAGAGAACTCATTAGCTCCAAATGGAATGAAATGACATCAGAGGGGAGCATTGGCTCCCCCGCTCTGTACCCCACCTGTCACCCACACTCACTTGTCTGTAGGACTAGGGGGAGCCGGCAGGTTTACCTTGAACATCCGTTTGGAAATTTGTCTGTAAACACGGTAGTGAGCTCTTGGAGGCTGAGATTACTGTTCTGAGAATGTTCTAACTGCTGGCTTTGCAGATAGGCCGTCTTTTACATTTTGCAGTGCAGTAATGAGAGAAAAAGATTTCGTTTCCTGCTTTGCCTCTGAGTATTACCTAATTGTCTTGAAAAACAATTGACTTGGTGTTTCTTCCTCGGCGTCTGATACTAAGCATACATAGATTATGTCTGCCAGCTTACTTATCTGTTTACCACTGTTGCTTGGGGAAGGTTAATTTCCTCTCAGTCTAAGTTGTTTGTTCCCAAAAATGCCGCCTCGAAGGGATACCGAGGCTTAGCCATGTGTGCAGATGGGGGGAACGGAGAGCGGCGTGGTTTACCGAGACACAGATCCATAGGACCAAGGGGACCTGTCTCCTCCAACCCCCAACCTCTAGGCTTGGGGTGCCACTGTCTCTCCGTGTAACTGTTTTAAATCTACATTTCACTGTGTAGACAACCTGAGACAGTGTTTATTCTACACAAATAAATCAACCCGGGTGCAGTCAATTTATTTCTCTTGGTTGGCTAAAAAGACCATTTCCACATGATAGATCTAATCAAACCTACAGCAATCTGAATTAATGTTGGAGAAGGGGGAGGCCAGCACCCTGCAAACCCACTGTTACTTTTCTTTCTAAACGGAGCAGAGACAGTTAAATCTCTCTGTGCAATTTTCTGCATCTTGACCATGAAGAATACCCCAAACACGCTGGTGGGGTAGTGGACCCGTGCAAATAGCCAATTACTCCTCTAAGAAGTTAATAACCAGTTGCTTGTCATTTGATTATTATTAAACAACCAGTGGAATTCAAGTAAACAAGGGTCTTCTTGACTATGTTCGACTTTTCAGTAATAGCTGGTGGGAGCTCTGTCTCCTCTGGCCCATTCCCTGCCCAAGTCTGCTGTCTGATGGGCTCAGTTGTTCAGAACCTCATGTCGGTGGAGTTGTGGTGATGGCAGATTTCTTTGATCTGAATTATGTGGACAGTTGCCCAAACTGCCACTTGGTTTTGCTGGCACGGACGCAGCTCATTGAGAGTATCTCCCTGATGTTGCTTTAAAAACAGATTTGGCATTTAATAAAAGCAATTCCTCTCTTGTATTACAGTTCAAGCCATTTAGACAATTAAGCAAGAATTCCTTTGAATATATCTGAAGTGTTTTAAAAATTCTCTTATTTTTGAAAAACCCCCTTTTTAAAGATTTTTAAAAAAATTTTTTTTTAAATTTTTAAATAATCTTTTAAAAAATGTAATTTGTGCACTCCAGGGGAAACAGAGGGCCTGGACTGAAGCCAACAGGCTGGTTTGGGGGTCAGTCTAGAGGGGATGGCTACAGTTGGTCTAAAATATGTCTCAGACTGGGGCACCTGGATGGCTTAGTGGGTTAAAGCCTCTGCCTTCAGCTTAGGTCATGATCTCAGGGTCCTGGTATCGAGCCCCACCTTGGGCTCTCTGCTCAGCAGGAGCCTGCTTCCTCCTCTCTCTCTCTCTGCCTGCCTCTCTGCCTCCTTGTGATCTCTGTCTGTCAAATAAATAAATAAAAATATTTAAAAAATAAAAAAATAAAATATGTCTCAGACTTTCTTTTTGGTTTTCTGCCACCTCCTTGGTTATTGTTAGGAACCACGACTTCTAACCCAATACATTGGTTTCATGTTTTCTTTTCCCTTTCCAGTATAGGTACAGGGAATAGAGCAATGACCTAAAAATCATGTCAGCAGTGGGAGAGGGTCCAAGCAAAGGTCCTGAGTAATTTGCCAACCTGATAATCTGCGAGTGGGTACAGAGTTGGCTGCCAAGGGTCTCCCTGCCCCCAGTGACAAGCCAGACGGAGGAATCCCACCACTGTAATCAACTGCTAAGCTTTCTTTTCTCATTTGATCTCCGTACTTGACTGAGCCTAAGTGGCTGACTATTTTGGGAAACATGCGTGGGTTTCTTATGTGACTGAGCAAAACATATTTGATCTTAATTAGGTCTGGGAGATTTTATTTTGTTTTGTTTTGACATTTAAACCAAGTCAACATTTGAAGCAAGAACTATTGTATTTTATAGGAGAGTTTATCTTGCAGAACTAGAAGCAAGTTTTCTTTTGGAACCTATTATTATCATTAATATTACTATTATTGTTAATATTTTTTTTAATTTTTTTTTTTAATTTGACAGATCATAAGTAGGCAGAGAGAGGAGGAAGCAGGCTCCCCGCCGAGCAGAGAGCCCAATGTGGGGCTCAATCCTAGGACCCTGAGTTCATGATCTGAGCTGAAGGCAGAGGCTTTGACCCACTGAGCCACCCAGGCACTCCTTAATATTATTATTATTAATGCCATTCTAGACCTAGGGCTTTAGAGATTGTTAAGTATATCATGTCCCGAACCAGCCCGTCCTGCAGCTGCACTGCCTTGTTGGGGGAGGAAGAATACTAACATGGCGGTCAAGTACCCTGGCATCCCAGAGCCGACTCAGTAAACAACCGTGGTGATGGGCTGTGATTTATTGTCTCTGTTTTCTCAATATGAGGTGAAAAGTTGCTGAAAGATTTCTGGAGACTCTTTGAACTCCCAGCAAAAGGAGAGGTATTTCTTTCCTCCTTGGGGGGAAACGAAGAAGATGTCAGACAGCAGGAAAGAAAACACAAAATGAAAAAGTTAAGGGAAGCAAAGAAGGCAAAAACAAGGAATAGAGGCCAGTTTCTGTTAGAGTGGCTGGGGGGCCCCCTGATCCTTCAAGGCTACAGGCCACCTAGCAGCGGTCTATGCAAGATGGACGTCGCAGGCCAAGCCTATATGTCTTGGAGCCGAATTCAGGGTCATTAAAAGTAAATGAGAAAACCGAAGCACTGCTGAGTATAGGTAGCGACATTCCAGTTTTTCTAGCTCTTTTTTTTTTTTTTCTTTCTTTAAAACAAAACAGTCTCTGGGACCAAGCGATAGATGACTAGTCATTCAGCTTAAAAAATTCTATGTGTTTTTCAAATTAGGTGCAATGAAGGGGAACTGCAAATTGGGAAAGCAAATGGGTATTGTCTCCCATGTTTCTTGTTGTTTTTTTTGTTCCTGTTCTTGGTGGGAAACATTTCTGACACTATTGCTGCTTGTTATATATGGTGTTCTTTTTCTGCCATCAACTAGGTGGGGGGAGGGTCTGCCTTGGCTCCTTGGTCTTCTCTGGGTTAAAGGGAGCCCCTGTCTTGCCATCTGTGTGTCTGTGGGAGATTGGGGTAGCTGCATTAGTGCCTTTCCCTTGCTGGGTTGGCAGAGGCTAGGCATGCCTTTAAGGGCTGTTCCGTTCCTCTCCGTGAGTAGGACCCTTTAGAATCTAGATGAAGAGGGCCGCTGTATGTGGGAGCCAATAGCATGGGCATTTCCTGCGGTAAGGCTGTGCTCTATTACCATATATCAGAGTTTCAACATGACTCAGCTGTAACCTAGCACCCCAAACTGCCTTGCTCAGGACCTGGAGGCCCCTTGGGGAAGTTGTGGTTCTTTCCTTCTGCCTGTAATCCTTGGTGGTGGGGGTGGGCAGGGGTAGATTTGAACCAAAAGGACTCTTCTTGGGTCTCAAAGAGAAAACCCTGCTGCTAAGTCCAATGTGTAGGAAATCTGAGCATCCTCAGGGCCCTGGTCCTTCTGAAAGATCTCCAGTTACTAGGACTGCCCACTGGAAGCTCTGGGGGAGTCTCATTTCAAGGTTTTTGGGAGAGAGAGAGAGAGAGAGAGAGTGTGTGTGTGTGTGTGTGTGTGTGTGGTTGTTGAAGGTTGTGAGCTGTCTGTCCTCGTTGACTTGCTGATCTTAAGAGGAAGCCTGTTCCATAGCAGCTTGCACTCTGCGTAGTGCTAAAACTCTTCCTTCTCCCTTTTACGAAAACTCCTTAGATTGCTTTTAGAAGAAGGAAGGTATAAGTAACAAGTGAATGAATGGTTCAGCTTCCCTTCCTGAGACTCGGGAAATGCTGGGAAGTGGTGAAGATACATGCAAGGCTTTATTGGTCTGCCCAGGTGAAGGCTCAGGGCTCACCGAATTGGGGCCTTTCCTTTGCTGAGCATGGCGGCAGCTGAACCCGAGTCTCTCTTCTCTGAGAGGCTGATTCTGCTCTTAGCCAGGACTGCCCTGCCCCACCTCTCCCCACTTGAGGCCCAGTTCAGGCATCACCTCCTCTGATGGATTTGTTCCTTCCTTGCTCCTCCCCAGACCTCGCTTCTAAACCATGCGGGTGTCCCCATCCTGGGTGGTCGGCATTCGTAGAGTACTGAACACACCACAGCAGACACAGTTGTTACTTTGCATATTTATGCCCCCCTGTTTGGAGGCAAGGCCTTTACCTTCTTGGGCACTGTGATGCTGCGCAGTGCCCGGCACAGAGAACAGTTCAAACACAGGTGCACTGAGTGAACAGGTGAAGGTATGACACCTGGGCAGGCCCTCACCACAGCCGTCGGCATTATGCCATTTTGGGACCCATTTCTGCATTTCTTGTTCAGTCAAATGCGATTTGTTAATGACAGTACAATAGTATGTCTCTTTCTCATTTTGAGATCTTTTCTTTTTTTTAAAGATTTTATTTATGTATTTGACAGAGATCACAAGTAGGCAGAGAGGCAGAGAGAGGAGGGGAAGCAGGCTCCCCACTGAGCAGAGAGCCTGATTCGGGGGCTCGATCTCAGGACCCTGAGATCATGACCTGAGCCAAAGGCAGAGGCTTAACCCACTGAGCCACCGAGGTGCCCCAAGATCTTATTTTATAATGAATTTGTTTTCCACTTCTCTCCCTCTCTCTCTCTTTGCTTTTTGGCCAACTCTTCTCTATCTTTAAAGAAAAATACTAAAATTCTTAGTCATACATGGTCATTCTTCCCAACCCAACTCTCCCGTATGTCCCTTATCCATTCAGAACCATTCAGATCTCCTCCTTACTGTCCTGGCCGGATCTCCGTGGATCATTCAGGGGTTTTAAAAAAAGCTTTTAATTAGAAAAGTTTCTGAAAATGTTTCTCCCTTAATTAAAAGAGAAACAAAGTGAAAAATCATATGGAGAAGATGCTATAGAAACTTTGTTTTGTTGTAATCTGGCTGATGAGAAAACCACATAAAAAAGAGCCAGTTAATTGTGGCCACGGGTTCAGATTTCAGACATTTTAACGTCCCCTCATGGTATCGGTCCCTTTCCGTAGCTCTGTGAGGTAGGTGAGGCAAAGCTTTATATTCCCATTTTGAAAGTGGCAAAACTGAAACTTGGAAAGTCTCGGTGTCTTATTCAGGCTTTCATGGACGTGGAGCTCAAAGGCAGGACCAAAGCCAGGGCTCCTGACTGAACACAGTGTTCCAGCCACGTTCTCCCTCTTTTTCTTTCCAGGAAAATTCTGCAGAAAGGTCGACATCTTTTCCTCTCTAGAGCCAAGCTTTCTGTGCACATTTTCTTCAGGTGTGAGGATGAGCTCCTCTGCCTCAGTGGGGGTGTGAGGGCCAAATGGAGTTGTTTGAGTTCTTGTCATCCTACCTGTGGATGTTCGTGGAGGCATGGTAGTCTTGAGATGTGGTGGCGGGTTCTATCATGTGGTCAGAGATCTCCCCTACTTCTCAGGAGCCCTCACCGTTCCTTAAATGTACACGGAAGTAACTTTGTGACACCAGCAGCAGGGCATTGCGTTGTTTGTGATGGGCAGACCCGACTCTAGATATTCTCTAACACAGAATCTCTCTGTGTCATGTACGATTTCTAAATCTTGACCAATGATTCTTATTCCAGCAATGTTTGAAACCACGTTTCCCATCTGCAGGTAAGAATTCTAATTCCTTAGATTTTCTTTTAATGGGATTTAATGTGGATAATTTTGTCCCTGTGAGTGAACCTATAGTTGAGAGTACTTGACTGTCCCAAAAGGAGGGGAGCTGATGAAGGTACCAGTTGAACAATAAAACACCCCAAATCCTTTTACACATGTGCACAGAAAGGGAAGAGTTGGCCGTGTTGTAATTGCCAAAGTGGTAGCAATTATTCCTCTTTTGGGTTTAGACTTCTAAGCATGTTTCCTGATCAGCTAATATAGTAAAGGATCCTGGCAGGTACAGAAAACCTGTCTGTTCACCCTCACCTTTCCCGATCAGTATCTGATGGTGGTACCCATGCAGTGCTCACCCTTACAAGCTGTGGCTGCTGACCCTCAGGCCCCCTTCCCTAGCTGGAAGACTTGCTTACTGACCAGGGAGATCCAAAGCTCACCATTCCGGTGCCTTCTACAGATGGTCCTACCCACTCATTGGGCCTGTCCCTTCCAACCCCTAGATGACCAGAGCTAAAGCCTCACTTAACCCAAACTCTTGAGCCAAGGACTGCATGAGTGAGTCCATCTGATCCTTGCATGAGAGTGAAATACTCCTCCATTTCGCTGTTAATATTTAATTCAACAAATTGAGCACCTACTATGTGCATGGATGTGGCCAGGATTAAGAAAGAGTCCCTGATCTTAAGGAGATTTAACATATATATGTAAACCAAAAGACAGTAAGTAATAATTAGTGTATCATAGATACGGAGACTAGATTGGTGGTGGGCAGAGGTGGGAGGTTGGGGCTGGGAGAAATGGGTGAATTTTTGTTGTTGTTGTTTTTATTTTTAGTTTACATAAATTAAATAATTTATTTTAAAAAAACAAAACAAAAAACAAAACTCTCTCCAGCTTCCCCAGCCAGCGCTCCCTGCCTTAAGGATCTACAGTGCTGCTGAATGTTCTCGTAGGTCCTCTGATAACAGTTCCAGTCAAGCCCAGCCTGCCAGCTCTCCCCGCTGAGGCATGGAAGGCCAACTTCCTTGGGTCCTCCAGACTAGCCCCTCCCCCAGCTGAAAACCATGTAGTGACATCTGTTAAAAACTTGTGGAATGGAAGAGTCAGCCTGCCTGAGTTCATGACCACAAACTGATGAGACAGAGTAAAATGGTCCTTGCTTTAATCCAGTCAGCCTGGGGACAGTTCGTTACACAACAGTAGATGGTGGCGCACAGACACATAAGGTCAGGATTTTGGTGAGAGTTCTCTTGTGGCAATGTATGTTACATGGCATGCTCATTTTCCTGTTTATTCCAGGCAGCCTTTTCCACATTGTCCTTGAAAGGAGAGTAAGATACTAAAATGAGAGGAAATCATGGAAAACAAGAAGCATATTATAAATAAACAAAAAAAAAATTCTAAGAGTAAACAAATAACTAGTCAGTTCATAGGTTGCTCATTCATTCAACAAATATTTGGTGAGTATTTCTCTGCCAAACACTGTCCCAAGCATTTGGGGCCAGCCTGATGAATGAGACAGACATGACCCCTGCCTGTAGATGGGGGGCAGTCCAGAGGGAGAGGCAGTCCAGGAAGGGGGAGAGACAGTGAAACAAGCAATGATAGAAAGGAGTATTTAGTGATTTGATGGGGGAATGCTCCGGCATCTCATAACCAGGGTGACTGCCTTGATCAGCTGAGTCTCAAGAGAGATTCAAAGGCAGGACATGGGATATAATTGGGGATGGGAGGGGCAGAGATCAGAGGATGCTTCAAAGATAAGCACTTGAAGACAAACCTCAGAGAGATCAGTGGAGAGTGGCAGGAGGAGTGCACTTTAGGTGGAGGAATAGCATGAACACAGGCAGGGGGTGGGAAAACAGAAAATGTGCTCAAGAAATACAGAGTTACCTGGACTGGTTAGAATGTGGGGTTTGTAGCCACTTCCGGAGACAGGACTGTTGAAAGAAGTTACAGAACAGATCATTTTTACTCATTTTTTATTTTTTATTTTTTAAGATTTTAGTTATTTATTTGACAGAGATCACAAGTAGGCAGAGAGACAGGCAGAAAGAGAGGAAGGGAAGCAGGCTCCCTGCCGAGCAGAGAGCTCAAGGCAGGGCTCGACCCCAGGACTCTGGGATCATGACCTAAGCCGAAGGCAAAGGCTTTAAACCACTGAGCCACCCAGCCAAATCATTTTTAAATTCAGTTTCTTTAAAAAAATAATTTAAAAATGATTCATATCTAAAGAAAAGTTGCTGGAACACCATCCTAGCATTTCATTTTCACCTGTGTTACATTTTCCAATTGTGTACATATGTATATTGATATATACATACTTACATATTATTAGTGTAGATACATAGCTGTATAGTTTATTATTGTGGTTGTCATGGAACCATGTGATAGTAAGTTGTAAACATCATGACCCTGGGCATAGCTCCTGATAACAAACAAATAGGATTTTATCTGCACTTCATTCTTCTACACACACACAGACACACACACACACACACACACACACACACAAAAGTATTGAAAGACTGTCCCATCAGCCTTCCTTTCCTCTGACATTGATCCCGGACAGTTTCCAGGCTGCCCCTCGCCAGCCAGCCCCGAGTTTCCTTTAAGTTACTCCCATCTCCACCTGCATCCTTCTGAGCCTTGCAGTGAACAGCTGCCGAACAGCCAGGTTGCTTGGAGAAAAGGAGCAAGTTTAAACAACTCCAGAGTCGTTTGCGTCTCTGCTGAGTTTAAGCAGACAGGGCCATCTGTGCTTTCTGCTCATCTCTCAGGGCCTGAAAGAAAATCTTCTATGAAGCTTAGGAGAAAATGACATAAAATGACTCCATTCTACTGTCAGAGATCATAATGAAACTGGAGAAGAGGTACAAAATCAATTCATTCTTATTATAATTTTCAGATTGCCATCTTCCCGTTTGTTCAGATGTGGGGACGATGGCTCAAATTGGTCTTTGGAATATTTAAGGAGCTTTTCTGGTCCCTTAATATTGGCTTATCAGTTCCAGTAATTTGACCTCCCAGGGTGAAATTGGCTGCTAACATTTGGAGGAAATTCGTGCTGTATTTTTTCGTAAGTTTTGCTGATCATCACCCGCCAAGCTACAAGAAATGCACTCGGGATTATTAGGAAGACAGTTGTGGAGCCTGGATGCTTTATCACGAAATTGCTGGTCATTCCAGGATCTCTTCCCTACTAGAAAGAACCTTTGTCAAGCATTTATCTATTTTTTGTCCTGCATAATAACTTAGGGTCTCCTGTTTAAAAAAAGCCTTCCCATTTGGCTGCTGGGATAAACGAGGAGAATCAGACCTGCAACAAGTGATTCTTTTATTCCTCATTTAAGGCCACATGTGTGGGCCTCTAAAGGGGAGGAAGGAAGAGAAGGGTAGAAAAAAGGCTAAGTCTGAAGACCCAGTTTAGTGCATCTTGTGTTGCAAAGTAATAGTTGGAATACATCTGTTCTGTTCACACAATTACTATCTTAATTGTATCTTAACATATAAAATAATTATTTAAAATCTTAATTCTAAGGGTAATATATTTTAATTTTTAATAATGAAAATAATATAGGATGCAATAAATATCCTTAAGTCTCCCAGCCAAAAATAACCCTTGAACAATGTGGGTATTAGAGCCACACCTGCCCCTTTTGTTGAAAATCCATGTATAACTTTGTTTCCTCCAAAACTTAACTATGAACAGCCTACTGTTGACTAGAAGCTTTACTGATAACATAAACAGTCAGCTAACACATGTTTCATATGTTATATGTATTAGGTATTTTATTCTTAAAATAATCCCTAACTTTCTCTTAACTTTTTTGGGTATTTCTGGGCTATGCACTTCATTTGTGAGTTTCTTCAAATTGTTGCAAATCTCTAAGAAATGTTCCAATATGTTTCTTGAAAAAAATCTGCATTTAAGTGGACCCACACAGTTCAAATCTGTGTTGTTCAAGGGTCAATTGTACTTTTAACAATGTAATGTTCCCTATCAATCTTTACTTTGTGAGTTTTAAACATAGAGTTGAGAATATATTACATGTAATTTTTTTTAAAGATTTTATTAATTTGTCAGACAGAGATCACAAGTAGCCAGAGAGGCAGACAGAGAGAGAGGGGGAAGCAGGCTCCCCACTGAGCAGAGAGCCCAATGCCAGGATCGATCCCAGGACCTTGAGATCATGACCTGCACCAAAGGCAGAGGCTTAACCCACTGAGCCACCCAGGCCCCCTACATGTAATATTTTGAAGATATTTTCATTACATAAACATTACATAAACTCTTTTTTAATATACTCTAAATAAACCTCTTTTTTAGAGGTCACATAAGAACACGTCTTGTGGATATCCATAATGTACTTTATCATTTCTTATTTCAGGCAGTTGGTTCATCTAGTTGTTCTGGTTTGTTTTTCCTATAGAAATTGGGGCAATGACTATCCTTATGCAAAAAGCCTCTATGTGTATATCAGATCATTTTCTTGGGATAGATTTCAGTAAGTTAAATTAATGGGTCAAAAGGTAGGCACATTGTAAAGATTATCTATATTTACCTTCAGAGAGTTTTACAAAATGCTCGGCTAGAACAATTTATACTCCCAGCAGCAGTGCATAAGAATGCTTATCTCACTGAACACTTGTCAGAAATGAATATTAGTTTAAAAAATATATTTTAATCTAATAGGTAAATAAAAAAATGCTATCCCCTTTTAAATTGCAATTTTTTGCTTACCAGTGAGTTTGAACAATTTTTCATGTTTGTTAGCAGTGTGTGTGTATGTGTGTGTGTGTTTGTGTGTGAATTTTCAGTTAATGTCCACAGCCTCTTTACCTACTAATAATGTTTTTCTAGAGTATTTGGATGACATCAGGAGGAATCCCATGTGTGTTGTAAATTTTTCCCCATTTGAAAGATTTTTACATAATTTTTATGCAGTCTTAAATTTCATGTGGTCAAAATTGTTTTCTCGGGGCGCCTGGGTGGCTCAGTGGGTTAAGCCTCTGCCTTCGGCTCAGGTCATGATCCCAGGGTCCTGGGATCGAGCCCCACATGGGGCTCTCTGCTCAGCGGGGAGCCTGCTTCCTCCTCTCTCTCTGCCTGCCTCTCTGCCTACTTGTGATCTCTGTCAGATAAATAAAGAAAAAATCTTAAAAAAAAATTGTTTTCTCTTCTCTTTTAACTTTTTCATTACTTTTAATCTTAGAAAATCCTCTCTTAAAGACACATGAAATACTACTTTGTATTTCTCTTGAGTTTTATTATGGACTAAGGTGTTTTGTTTTTGTTTTTAGTTATTTTACTTTATTCCACTTGCTTTTTATTGTGCTAGATGGTTTGAATTGAGATGCTAAATGAACTTTTCCCCAAATAGTTAACCAGTGGCTCTAGCAGTATTTAGTGGCTAATCCTACCCTTCCAACTAAACTGAGATCCTCCATTTATCATGCATAAAATTCTTTTTTCTTCCTTTTTAAATTTAAATTCAGTTAATTAACTTATAAGTTATTATTTGCTTCAGGGGTCCAGGTCTGTGTTTCATCAGTGTTCTATAACACCCAGCTCTCACCACAACACATACCCTCCCTAGTGTCCATCACCCAGCCATCTCATTCCCCTATCCCCCTCCATTCCAGCAACCCTCAATTTGTATCCTAAGGTTGAGAGTCTCTTCTGGTTTGTCTCCTTCTCTGGTTTCATTTTGTTTCAATTTTTCCTCTCTTCCCCTATGATCCTTTGCCTTGTTTCTTAAATTCTGCATGTCAGTGAGATCTTGGGATAACTGTCTTTCTCTGATTGACTTATTTCGCTTAGCATAATACCCTCTAGTTCCAGCCATCTCATTGCAAACGTCGTTACAAATGACAAGATTCCATTTTTTGGTGGTTGGTATTCCATTGTATATATATATATGCCGCATTCTTCTTTACCCATTCATCTGTCTATGAACATCTAAGCTCTTCCCATAGTTTGGCTATTGTGGACATTGCTGCTATAAACATTGGGGTGCAGGTGCCCCTTCGGATTACTACATTTGTATCTTTGGGGTAGATACCTAGTAGTGCAGTTGCTGGGTCATAGGCCACCTCTATTTTCACCTTTTTGAGGAAACCTCCATACTGTTTTCCAGAGTGTCTGCACAAGCTGGTGCATGTGTCAAGCTCTTACATAGACCTGGGTCTTATCTTGGAGTCTCCATTCAGTTCCACTGACCTCTTTTTGTGTCAGCATCATACTTTTTAACAATTAAAATTTGATAAAATACCTTATACATGATAAGAGAATCCCCCATCCCTACATTAATTTTCTTTTTTAAAAAAAATTTTCAAAACCATTTTAAACTACTTCACATAAGAATTTCTTTTTCATTTTTTTGTTATGTTCAGTTAGCCATGGAATAAGTACATCATTAGTTTTTGATGTAGTGTTCAATGATTCATTAGTTGTGTGCAACACTCAGTGCTCATCACAACACATAGGAATTTTAGAATCATTTTTCCAAGTTCCAGAGAAAGCCTATTGGTGTTTTAGGTGGAATCTTTAAGCCTATACATGAAGCCGACCTTCCTCAAGATCCCAAGTTAGTTTTTATTTCATCAGCTCATGTTACAAGTAGAATTAGTGATTCCTAAGCATAAAACACTAAATTAAATACTTATTTTCACATCATTTGGTGCCTCTGATTATTTGGAGACAATTCTGAAATGGAATGTTTTAAATTCCCTAGAATTTCAGTTGAAGACTGATCATTAATAGAGTTTGTCTCTGGGTCTATATTGGATAAAACATAAAACTAGTTGAATGTAAGTCAGTGAATGAATGAATGAGATTACAGATGGGCTGTGAAAAACACAAGATCTGGCTTACTAGGGGCCTTCAGTGTCCTCTGAGCAAAGTAGCTGTTACTTGGAAATCACTGACATCAGGTCTGATGGTATCAACTGTGGTTCCCCACGAGCGGTACAGAGATTGGAAACTAAATTTATTGAACAACGCTAGGCATTTTGCTAGGTGCTTTTCATGTGTTATCTAACAGAAGAAAAGAAAGTAGAAGAAAGGAAAAGACTTGCCCCAAGGTTATGGCGGTTGTAAGTGGTAGAACTAGGTACACATTCCCATCTCTTGGCCTCAAGGGTGTTGGCAAGCCATTCCAGTTTCCAAAGCCTGTGTATGGGCAGGTCTAATGGATAGGTTCTTATAGAAAGAAGATTTTTTCATAAGTTCTAATTTCAGTGGATCAGAAATAGCACAGGTAATAACATTTTAGAAGCCACGTTCCACTGATGATTATTTACTCTTGGAAAAGACCCACAAGACTCATCTTTTTTCCCTCTTCTATGGAAGTAGGTCTACAAAGACTTGGGCCACAGAGGAGTCTACTGGTGTGTGCTTGAGCACCAGAGGATCCTGCATAGATTAAAGTCCAGTCCATTTCAATTGTGATTGCATAGAGATATTTCATGGAGATTTGACCTGGCATCTAGTCTTAACAAGAGCAGATCTGCTTTAATCCACTTTCCACTTTGCCGTTCTCCATCCAGGCAAGATAGTCTAATTATGGCAGATGCGGGGTTGTGAACTGTGGTTTACTCTTCCTTAAAGAAATGACATTAATGTTGCTGTAGTCATTCTTCAGCTGCATATATTAGAGATTCCTCCCCCAGAGCCCCAAACACTTTGCAAATATGATCTCATTAACCCACATGCCAACCTTTTGTGGTAGGTCAGCCGTCTTGGCGGCATTCAAGAATTGAATTATGCAAAAAAAAAAAAAAAAAGTGGTCTTTTCAGAGCTGCCCACCAGCTGGGGATGGGACCAAGATTAACAGGGAATCTTAAAACTACACAGGGCCTTAGATATCACCTGGCCCCACACCCTCATTAAATAAACAGGAAACTGAGGCCCAGAGGGGCCATATCACTAAAATCCAGGGTTCTCAATAAGGACTATCTGTTACTATGACCTGGGAAGCTTTAAAAACATATGCTATTTTCCAGATTCCCCCCTAGACCCATTTAATCAGTGCCTCTGGGACTTCTGACCATCAATTTTAAAAGCTTTGTAGCTGATGGGGATTAGGGAGTGTACTCCTTGTGAGGAGTACCGGGTGTTTATAGTAAAGTGTTGAATTACTATATTGCAACTCAAAACTAACATTATACTGTTAACTAACTGGAATTTGAATAAAAACTATATATATATTATGGGGCACCTGGGAGGCTCAGTGGGTTAAAGCCTCTGCCTTCAGCTCACATCATGATCTCAGGGTCCTAGGATGGAGCCCACATCTGGCTCTCTGCTCATCGGGGAGCCTGCTTCAACCTCTCTCTCTCTCTACCTGCCTCTCTGCCTACTTGTGATCTCTGCCTGTCAAATAAATAAATAAATCTTAAAAAAAACCTGTATATATTATATATAATATGTATTATATATATTGAATAAAAACTATATATATTATATATGTATATTATATATATATGGAGAGTGAGGACTTCGTAGATGACTTTAATGAGTAGCCAGAGTTGAGGTTCAGCTGGACAAATGAAGGCAAACCCAGGGGGAGAAACTCTGCTCAATGCACTATAGTTCTGGGACCTGCCTGTGGTTTCCCTTCGCCCCGCCAGACCCACAGCTTGGCTTGTAGTAGTTGCTGAGGTTTTAACAATGCAGGCTGGCATCTTTGAAACAGGAAATATTTATAGTCATTTCTGAGCTTGTCACTTCATTTCACAGGAGAGGCACAGTGCAAAGTAGTGGCCACATGACGCCAAAGTCACTGTTACTCTGCCACCCACCGTCAGTCACCCAGTCAGGTCATTGGACACAGTCCGTCAGATCAGTTGGTTGGCTGATTTAGGCATTTCAGATAAAGTGGTCTGCCTCATTATCTAAGTGTGGACATTGCTTTTCTAGACCCTGCTTTCTACAGGGAGGTGGGATGATATATTTTTCATACATTGCATTATTTTCTGTCATAAGTTCAATTCTTGGGAGTACTGGGGAGTCTCACCATTAGCCCTGTAAAAGAAGAAATGAAATCCTATCTTCTACAGCTTTACGGATTCGGGATTCAGGAGTTCATCACAGTCCCCCTAGGAGATGCTCAGTAAGTGGTAGTCATTGTTAGATTCACATGGCCTTGCGATAATCGCAATGACCTAGACCCTGATCCAGATTCAGCCTATGCATGTGCACGTGAGCACCTGCACACACACACACACACACACACACACACCCAGTGTGCCAGAATGGAGCATGTTTTTTGCCTTGGCTATTTGCATGACTTGGCAAAAGTTGAGATTAGGAGGAAGAAACAACCAGCCCATCAACTCCTTTACCTCCAGAAAAAAAAAAAAACCTGGCTTGCAGAAAGTGGCATTGGTGGGTCACCTGAAGCACAGACATTATAAAGCCATGTCTGAAGAAGAAAATGTTGTTCCTCTTCTTAGCTTCCCAGAAGGTGCAGTCATACTGCAGCTCTTGGCTTTCGCTGCTTAACCCTTTGGCTCCTGAAGCTAACGCTCCTTGACCCTGGGATCATTCCTGTCCCCCAGCTCAGTAGCTCTGCGTGCCCCTTTCAGTTTAATTCTTCTTGACAGTCTCATTGAGGTTGTGCCTGGACCTGTGCTCGGTTCCCAGTGACTCAAGTCTCACTTGGCTGCCTGTTAACCGTCTCCTATCTCTTATTCAGGAGCTGGGCCCTTGTCTGTTTTCCTTTCTTATGAGTGCCCGAGTTCCTGAACAGCCTCTCCATTCTCCCAGGCCCAGGAATCCTGCCTTTGCATCACATAAGCAATAAAAATGGAAAGAAAGTGATCAGTGCTCCCAGTTCCCAAGGCAGGCTGTTGGGGATCTGTCTGGTTTCAGCAGCTAGACCTTTCCTTCCCTGACGCACATCGGTACACTAATTTATATAGCAGAACATGCCCTCACTGCCTGCTTCCCTTGACACTCGAGCCCTTCTTGTGTCAAAACCTGTCATGACAGGTGCCGTGGCTTGTGACCAGGTCATGAACCATGTCACTGAGGCCCTTGGCAAGATATCACCAGGCCCCTTAATCTAAACAGCTGTCCCATCATCAGACAGCTGGATGAGCTTAGACAACTCTATCTGTTGTCCCTAAGACAGGTCACAGCCTGAAGACGAGGCAGAGTCTACAAGGCAGGTCTCTCGTCAACTGTAATCACTGTGTGCTTTCAAGAAACCTCTCGGGTTCCTGAAAATCCTTAATGTCTGCAGCAAATGATGATGTGTTTCTCTTTCCACAATGATGCTTTCATGTCACACCTAACCAGTGTTTTCATATAACACACTTTGAATAAAGGTATAGGTTCTGATCTTATCTTCACGAGATTCATGTTTGCGGGTGAATACTAAAGAGGGTCAGTGATCACTTTGATCCCATTTTTCTTGGCGTGGGGTGTGATTGGTCACCTAGTCCCACATTCCTTTCTGGCATCATCTCCCTGCCTGTCCTTCAGAGAACCACTTCAGTGTTCAGCCTCATGTGATCTGCCCCACTGTCTTTCCAGATCCACTTTCTCACTCAAAGCTCCCTCTCCCTGGGGTTCTTGTCTCATTCTCTTCCTGGCTAATTCTAACTCATCTCTCACAACTCAACCCATGTGTCAAGTCCCCTGTAGCCTTCCCTGGGCTGTCCCTGCATTCAGGTACCCTCAGTGTGCACCCGTCCCGTGGGCCACTTATTCTATCCCTTTGAGCTCTTTGAGGAGAAGCCGGGCATAATTTAGTTTCATATACATGATGCGCACAGTATGAGCACAGTAAGTGTTTTGGTGAATAAAGTGAATAAATTTAAATGCAAAGTAACAAACAGAGGGCTTTGGATTGCCATCTTTTTTTTTTTTCCCCTGGCTCAGAAATGGAAAGATGTTAAGTGGCTTAAGGAATGAAGTCCTGATTCATTCGCCTTTGTATCCTTCACCCAGGGCTAAGATATGTTTTCTAGATGAGTGAACCATTGCCGGATGGATTACTGAGGTCCCTGTATGCCCCACCTAAAGTGTATTTGCTTGGCTTGGATTGAATCTAGCTTGGAAGATGGAATTGGACTTCAGGAGATATTTCTTTCATCGCGTAGGTTTCTGTTCCCTCTGGTGAACTCTTTAATCCTTGGGGCATTTGTCCGTGCAAACTCAAGAAGCAGAGGGAAGAAAGAGAAACTTTGTTTGCATTTAGTTTTCATCTATATTTTGGGCTCCCCCTGCTACGACTATGACCTCCTCCAGTTTGGGGACTGGGTGTTATTCTCCTCGACCTCTAATTTCCTAGCCCAGTGCCTGGCACAAGGTCAGTGCTTTAAATAAAGTGAGTGACCATGTGGTGCCTTTGGCATTACTTAGGAAGCCCTCTAGCGCCATCTGCCTAGCACGCCTGTTGGTTTGACCTCAATCATTATGGGTGCCATTTCCTCTCCAGGTAAAGTTATTTGTTCAAGGGCAACTTGCTTGCCTTTGCATTGTTCTCTAAAGACAATCCCTGATGGTCATGCTGATGCTTTACTTACGTGGAATGAGGTGGTATCAAATTTCGTATTGTTGAAAACTGCCACTTGTATTGGTTCATGGATAGTGGTTAGGGCTGGGGAAGTGGCCCTTGTCCTTCTAGTTTTTTTTTTTTTTTTTAAAGATTTATTTATTTATTTGAGAGAGAGAGAGAGAATATGTGCGCATGAGTGGGGGTAAGGGCAGAATGAGAGTACTGCAAGCGGACCCCACACTGAGCATAGAGCAGGATGCCTGGCTCGATCCTGGGACCCATGAGATCAGGACCTGAGCTGGAACCGGGATTCGGACACTTAACTGACTGAGCCACCCAGGCATCTCTGTCCTTCTAGGGTTATGTAGAAGTTTCAAATAATAGGAGGGAAAGAAATAAAAGACTGGATGGAAGAAGACGGGGAGGGGGCTCAGCTAGGCAAAAAAAAAAAAAAAAAAAAAAAAAAAAAAAAGAATTTGAAAAAACTTCTCCAAAGGATGCAAAAATCGGTAGAATTCATCATTAAAAAGAGGAGCATCAGTCATTCTCAGTATTACTTTATTTCCATTGTGTGTGCGAATAAAAGCGCAGATGGAAATGACAATGGTGAATAACTTTTAAAAGCCACTTTATCCAGGAACAGTGAATAAGAAAGATATTTAGTTCCAACCTTGCAGATAGGGGGAAAAAAAAAAGCTATGAACTGTAAAACATTGTCCCCCGGGTGGATGAAATTCCTCTGAACCTTTCTTGTGCTTCCTAATATCAAGGGAATGGGAGATGAGGAGTAATCCAAACCCATGGGGTTGTGTCCCTGGGGAACCTGGGTGGGGCTGGTGCTGGTTCATGGCCGTACTTGATACCAAAGTCTTTTTCCTGCTGCAAGATTCCTTTTCAGTCCCATCTTCTTTCTTTCTGGGTCTTAACCTTGTGACCTGCACAAATTTGCATGTTTTGCTCCTGCTTTACCCATTTCCCCATATCACATGGACTCCTACCCGTGTAACTCTTCTTTGTTAGTGCGAGGTTGTGTGGAAAGTTGTGCACAAATGGAACGTACTTTTATACATCTCATCATCTCTTGAATACTCAGGAGCTTTCTGTTTAATGGAAGCCAGGCTTGAGTCTTGCACAAAATGAAAGACTTGAGCAATCCCACTCACCTACCAGTTTGTCTTTTCTGAAAGATAATTTTTTTCAATCACCAGTTTTCTTAAAGCTGACCCTGCCTTGCTTGAAGCCATGAGTAGGTGACTGCAGTTTGTAGGACATTGGTGGGCTCGGATAAAACCACTCCCATCTCTCCATTCCCCTTACTTAACACCCAGAAGTGCCTGGGACAGAACTTTCCCTGCCTTCTATCTAGCTAACCCTTTATACCTACTGGCACAGGTGCGTCCGGTAGCTGGAGCTGGGTAACACGGGTAGGGCCTGTGCAGAGCCATGTGAGAAATTTGTGGCAAGAGTCTAGACCCTGCTAAGTGAGGGTCCCTCTCTTTGCCGCACCATCTGAACCGCACTGCATTCATCCTGAAACGCGATACTTCTTGTTGGGGATTAAGGGCATGTTCCCCTTGAACCTCTCCTTATACATTCAGGGCACATTCACACCTTCTGATGGACGAGGATCTTTCACAGATGGATCTTTCACAGATCCTCTACTTGAACTACACCTTACTAACTACAGCAGAAGAGAGTACTGGCTCCCTTGCTAAACAATGGGGCTAATGGTCTAAGAGACAGTATAAGGGAGAGGAAAGGCTGGCTTGGGTGCTTGGGTTCTTGAGTTCAATCACAGTGTAATGAACTATTAGCAGTATGAACCTGGATCAGTTTCTTCACCTCTCTGAGCCTGCGTTTCTTCATCTGTAAGATGGATATGTTAGCATTGATCTGGAAAAGCTGTGGATATTAGAGAACAGTGTACATGCAGCAAGGTAGGCACTGCGTAGATAGGAGCTGTCATTTTCAGTAATGTTCATGAGCATGACAGTGGTTTGCAACTTCCTTTCCTTTAGTTTCTCACCTCCCCACTTGGTCTCCCCTTCCATCTTCCATAACACTCCTCTTGTGGTTGCCTAAAACAAGGAGTGTTTTCTGCTTGCTCCCTAATTTCTTACCCACCCTCTCTCTTGCTTTCTCTCCCATCTGATGTTATGGTCTGCCCCTTCTCTCTTCCATCTAAGACTCATCACGTTTCAAAGCTAAAATGGCTCTTGGGCGTTCTTAGATCCAGCTCCTGCATGTCAGATAAGACAACCAACGCCCAAAGGAATGGACATTTGCACAAGGGCATCAGGTGGCGGGATCCTGGACTTTTATGACTCCCTGTCCCTGGGTGTGACCGTCTGAAGGACGTTTATCCCTGCAGAACCTGGTGAGGACAGGGATGAATTCCAGTTCTCAGGCTCTCTAATAGATATTGTTTTTCCTCTTTCTTTTCTGGCCCCTCAAGAACATTTTGTATTTCAAAGCGCTTTGATAAATCAGCTAAACTCGCTCATCTCCTGGGGCCGTGGGACTCAGCTGAGATGTCTCCTGAAACTCCCTTGCTATTGGACTAGGGGTATTTAAGGCTTTATTATTTTTTTTTTCCAGTCATAAAAAAAAAAAAAAAACCCTACAGTTGCTCAGCATGGATAGTACATCATGAATGAGCAGTAGTGGGCCTTTGATCTCATTTTCATGCATGTGTCTTCTTTCTCAATAATAAATGGGTTTTTGTTGTGTGACAGGTTGACACTCACTGAGTTTGCTTTTCATTGGTCTGTGGCGAGTTGGGAGCAGCTGAGAATGTGTTCTCTTTCTTAGTCCTATGGCAAAACTGTGACTTGACACATAATTGGGCATTGTTGCTTAGGCCTTTTCAATATTCCAGGCATTGAAGAGAAAGAAAAATTGTGTATTTTCCGTTCGGGAGAACAACATCCCAACTAAATGTCAGATGACATGTTAGTGTGGCGGTGCCTGATATGATTCATCACAAAGGAGAGAAGAACTATTGATTATGAGGCTGAAAAGAGAAAAAATACATTCCGGACAAAAAGGCAGGAGAAAGTGAGGAGCCGGTCATGCAGCGGCTGTCTTTAAGTCGCTGCCCTTGAGTCATGCACCCGCTCAGATTTCTTTGACTCCGCCTGGAAATGGAGCCCAACACCTTGATCGTCAGAGGCAGTAGGTACGAGGATCGAGAAAACCCGTTCTGAGGAATATTAATGTTGCCCAGAACCGCAGCCCCAACAGGGCATCCATCTGGAGTGTGGCTGGAGGGCACTTCCCAAAAGTCCTGAGAAGGAGGACTGAGGGAGCAGAACTGACGTAAACACCCCAGGAGGCTCCTCTGTGCTCTCAGAAAGGGGAGGTGAGAGGCAAAGGCACAGGGAAGGCTGGCCCCCGGGAGCAATAATGGTGTTCGGAGCCTTTTGCTTCGGCGCAGGTCACGGGTTCAGTTCAAGCTCTGACTGCTGGAAACCGTTCCCGCTTGACGGCTGATGGGAAATCAGGTCCCAGCTTTCCGTTGGCTTCCTAAACACACTCGCTGTGATTGCTCTCCTTCCTGGAAGGCTGCGGAGGGCTGGGGGTGGGTACAGGTACAGAACTGTTCCGAGTCCAGGAGGAGATTGTGCAGAGGGGAGTGGGAGGGGGACATAGGAGAGGCAGGCGCCCAGATGAAAGGCAGCTGGGAGGAGGGAAGAGAATGCTTGATTCCTCCAGCCCCTGAATGAGCCGCTGAATGAGTGATGAGTGAGGCTTGCAACAATCCTGACACTGGCCTTTAGCCAGACTGGCCTGGGGACATTGGGCAGAGAAGTTGGACCGAGTCCCACGAAGAAACGTCTGACCCACGAGCCTCTTTGCCTCTAGGCCCCTGCTCCCCCAGCCTCACAGCTCCAGGCTTAGTCCAGGTTCTGAGCAGGGGAGCACGATTTGTCAGCTGCCTCCCTTATCCCTTGTTTAATCCCTTCCGCTCGTAGGTTATTGCAAAGCTTAGGCTCTTACAAAGCAAAAACTTTGGCTCTTAGAGTTCAGCCACTTTTCTTTTTTTTTTTTTCTTCTTTTTTTTTTCCTACTATATTGTCACCCCTTTCCTGACACAGTGAATGGGGAGGGGGCTTGTCTCTAGGTTCGAGGAAGCCTATAGGATAAAAAGCCCCTCAGTTACTCTCTCCAGCTCTCACCCTGCTCCATTTAATTTCACCTGTTTCTTTTGACACTTACCCTGTTCTTGGGCTTTTGAAGCCTCCGCCCTTTTGAATCCTCCTGTGGGTCCATCAGCTTCTTGTCAAGAAGAAATTCTCCCTGTGGGCAGTTCACAAATTCAAAAACCCTGTGAAGGTCTCTTCTGTACAATGAGACAGGGGACAGAGGACCAGAGATAGAGGAAAGGGCCTGTGAGAAAACGGGCAGGGTCTAATAATTTATGGCTTACCGCCTTTTGGTCACAGGATGGGAGATGTGAGAGAAAAATTCAATATAGCTCATCACCCATCATAATAGCCAATGTCATTTCTGTGTAGGTGAGATAATTTATTTGTTTGCATATTATAGTGATTTTCTGTCACTTTGCAAATGATGTTCCCAGAAAGTTTGCCTAACATGGCAACTGTGTGGTTGTGGGCGTGTTCTCTCTCCCTCTAGAGGTAGAGAACCTGGCTTTGGACCTGGTCAGCCCATAGGAGGATAGGGAAGCTGGGGGGCTAGAGCTTTTGTTAAGCTGAGGAGAGGTTCAGAGAGTGGCTTCCATTTGTCTCTGGAACACAGGATTTGTGCAAAAGCTTCAATGCTGAGATACAGTTCTTTGAGCTGAGTTCTTTGAGCAGGACATGGTCCTGCCAAGGCAGAGGGAGGTATGGACAAGAAAGGTGGTGTTCTTGGGAACCAGCTGCTGCATCCGTGCCGTCTTGGAAGAAGGTGGGTGTGTTGTAGGTATTTGTGGGTAAGGTCCCCCTCACTACACCTGCAGCTCCCCGAAAGCAGTGTCTGAATCACCTCTGTGGACGTCACTCCTACCAGCTGCCAGGCACATAGTAGGTGCTCAGAAAATGCTTGTTAGAAGAAGGAGGGAACAGGGAGAACAGAGCTCAGGTAGTTCCATCTTTTCTGAAGATGACACTTGGCTGCCGTGGCGTATTTTCTGTCAGTTCCTACCTAATCTGCTCTTTGCACTACACTGATACATGCAGGAAGTCATCAAGGAACATCTTGCTGAGTGCGTGAGAAACTGATCTTAAAAACGGGAACTTAGATCTGAGGGTCCAGGGTTCATGTCCGTGTGTTCAGGCACCAGAAACCAAACCAAAGCAAACTGAAAATTGGAACTTAGGCTGCTGTATGATGATAAGGCCAAAGCTGAGTCAGCTGAAAGGATGCTGGCTGTATCTGGAGAACTGGCCCACATCTTGTTTCTCAAGCAACCGGGCCTGTTCCTTGTAGCATCCATCACCAGCTGCACAGCTGATGGGCTGGGCTAATGAGGCCCATTGGCTTCAGCAGCTGATGCTGCCCAGACCCTCGGCTGGATTAGCTTTCCCCACCCAGCTTCCTCCTGCATGTCTGGACACCCCTCCCCCCATGACCCTGTCATGTTGCATTTAGGCCCAATCAATAGTCTTTTAAAATAAGATTTGCCCTTTGAAAACCAGTCCTAAGCACTTTGCATTCCTTTGGTCTTTGAAAAGTTCAGTTTTGTTCTATGCTCAGTTCTAAAAATACCCACATGAATGGGAGGCCCAGGCTGGGCAGTTCAAAGCCATTCCAGTAGGTGAGGGTCTCCAGGGCTTGCATTGAGCTCACTGGGGTGAATTTAGTCCCCTCGAACCTTCAGGGGGTGGGCCTCACCCAGCACAGAGTAAGAAAGGGAGCATTCTGTCACCTGGCTGTCTCTACTCCATGGAAGGCAGGAGGGCACCATGACCCTGGAAGTTACTGGAATCCCTGGGTCCAGATGGCTGTGACATATTTCAAAAAAGGTTTTTTTTCCTTTCCGAGAGGGATGTAGTGTGTAGACGGTATGGATCGCAAGTCAATTGATGATCTTCAGTCTGCGTTTTTGTGTGCGGGTGGAGATCAGGAGTTGATACCCATTCTCTCCGGGGCTGGGATGCTTGATGCACAATTGAGGTTGGTTGTTTGGTTCTTAGGATTCCCAAGATCAAAATGCATAAATGAAAGACTATTTCCTGAATGTGAGTGAAATGATACACTCGTTCCCTTTTGCTGTAATTGTCCTAAAGTGCATGGCAGAGGCCTATTCTCTGTTTTTATTCTGTGTCCTTGTAGAATAAGGGCACGGGGAGATACATGCTGTTGAGACACTAAGCTTTACGCTCTGTTTATCTGATTCTTCTGTCTAATTAAAGTTACCTCTTATACTTGATTGGTTTTTAAAGCCTAATATTTGATAATTAAACATTCTTTATTCTACCAACTGGGTGGCACTTCCCTGAGTGATTTAGCTCATGACATATTATCTGCAGAACCAAGAACTGGCTTCCTTGGAGAGCTGTTCTTGAAGAATTTCATGTCTGGGTGGCTGGCCTGAGCACCCATCAAGGAATGTGCGGATAGAATTGCATGAATTCAACTCAGGAGTCCATACTGGTATGGGGAAACCCTTGGCTTGAACTGGGAATTAGGAGACATGATTTTATTCCAAAAGGGCCCATTCTTCTAAAGCCTCCTCAAGGTCTTTGAAGATGCTCCTTAGCCATGTGTTTGGGTCAAGCCAAAGAAGGGTGGCAGATGCTGGTGGAGAAGCTGGCCTGCCCTGACCATTGCAGTGGGCACTTGGCTCCGTTAGCCTGGACCTGTGCTGGTTTACAGAGTGCTTGGTGGGCAGGATGCTGGAGGGCCTTGGGGACCCATGGAGATTCCCAGTTGGACTTGCAAAGACATCAGGTGCCACTTATCTCCAGTTGGTCCTTCTCGAGAGCCTCATCCAAGTCCCAGAGGTTTTTCTTTATCTGGTGTCTTCTCAGATGGGAAAGCCTATGGCAGAGCATGCAGGTACTGGAGGGGGACATCAGCTTGACCCTTCCTCTTACCTCAGAAGAGTAGACTCTGTTTCCTATTCAGGCTTGCTGGGTTTTTGAAGGACACTGTGGTGTGACCTTTTCAGGGGAAATAAAAGACAGGTGGTTGAGTTATCTTACACTGTTAGAGAGAGGAGGCTGTGAAGGAGATGGCAGCCATCTCACAGACAAAGGATCAGTGTGTTTACCTCTTCTTCCGTGCCTTGCTCCTGCTGCCCTGCCAACACACAAATAGGAACATGTGTGTATACACACACACGTGCACATGCTCGCACAGATGCAGCCTTACATCTGCAAGGCTGGTGAGTCTGAGCCATCCAGGAGTTCACATGGTGCTCTCCTCTGGTCCCTTCTCACCTTGGTGGGGAGACATTCTCTTCCCCGAATCTGGCATGTGAGCTGGAGTTTGCTCAGTGATGGAGGCCCTTCCTGGGAACCCGGTCCAACCACGTAAGGTGTTTTTTATTTGTTTGAGAGTATTTTCATTTTCAGTCTTTTATCCCCACATATGAGTCCAGAGTGATGCTTGAGGGAGGCTGAATTACTGCCACCAACACGATCTGATTCATCGTGGGGTGATTAGCTTTGCCACCTGACACCAAGGGCTGTGGGACGCATCCTAATGTGTTTGTACTTCCTGTACTGTGAATGCAAATGACTGAGGGGGTTTCTTCCAGACTTTGTCTCCTTTCCTGAGGACTCCCCTGGGGAGGAAAACCGGGGCTGTTGAAGTCACGCCAGAGTCATTCTGGCAAGTCTGTAAGCTTCCTCAGCATCACGGCCCCACCTGGAGGTGTCCTCCTGCTATTGGGGTCCTGGCCCAGCTTGACTGTCTTCACCAGGTAGAGAAGATGGGGCGGATGTATGAGGACAGCACAGAAAGCAAGGGGCCTTTGGGAATGACCCCTGAGACTCTGTTGTTCTGTGAACTTGCAGCTTCAGTGGTGCTGGGGCGAGCTCACAGGTTTGGGGCAGTCAGAATAGCAGGGTCTCTGGTCCCAGGCTGCATTGAGACCAGAGACATCACCATCATCTAGGAGCTCGGTAGCAGGTGGAATCTCTGACCACAACCCAGGCGTGCCCGGTTAGAACCTGCATTTTAACAAGAACCCCAGGTGACCAGTTGACTCCCTTAGACGGCTATTCTAACAACAACACTTCTTCCCTCTGAGATAGACTGTACCGAGCAAATGTCCACATGGGGAGTACAAAGGAAGCAAGACAGCAGAAATTCGCAGCATGGATTTCTGACTCTGGGGTCTCCAGATGGCAGAAGGACCAAGGAACCCAGCAGGAGACAGTGGCATAGACAGTGGCCCGAGAGGACTCAGAGGGAAGGTCTGGGTGGATACCACACTTCCTCGATATCTCTCCCTTCCCCACAAACCAGCTGCCACTGACCTCACGGGTGCCCACTTCTAGGCGGGGTGATGCTTTTAAAAGACCCTGGGTCCCTAGGAAGTTTATGGTGTGCCCATTTCCCTATTCCTTCTGTGGAATTAAAAATAAAATAACAGTGAACTATAAAAAGCATAATAATGTTCTAATTCTCCTTTTGATGAATACTTTAATTCTTGCTTTAAAATAGCAAGTGTGATTTTCATGTGTGAGCCCTGGCTTTGCTGGTGCCCCAGACACATCACAGGGGGCATCAGACCCTGCCCAGGGCCCCCTGGTCCTGCCCTCACTGCAGTCAGAGGAGACACTTCGTCCCCAAGGAGATGAAGGTCCCAGCTCTGTGATCCCCTCTTGGTGACAGAGTCACTTATTAGTGGATTAGGGTCTGGAAGCTGGTTTGGGAGTTCCACCTGTTGACGCGTTCCTCCTCGGGGCCTCAAGTAATCCCAGGTCTGTCTCAGCATAGCTGGTGCCCCAAGGGAATCATGAAACTAATGTCAGCTTCCAGGGCTTGACCCAAGCTGGGACCTGTTTTGAGTTTACCCACGTCATAGCATCTAGACGCTGATGAAAAGCAGACCCGACTCAGACTTGAAAAAAGCCAGCTTGCCCTTCAGCCACCAGCATCTGACTTCTGCTTTCCGGAGGTCAGAAGGACACTTGGGCTCCCTGACAGACCCACAGGAGGCCTACGCCAAGGAAGGGGTCCCCGGCAGACCCATTCAGAAGGTCAGCACAACCAGGAGGGAGAGGGAGAAGCTGCCCCCTACAAAGGCAGTCCCCAGCCTTCACTCCACCGCTCCTTCTTGCTCGGCACTGACTGGAGGTTGGGACTCGAAAGACTGAGGAGGGGGTTGCAAATCATGGCGGCTTTCGACTTGTCAGTCAGTTTTGGATGAACATCCTTCTTGTGTGCTTAAAGCACCAGCTTAATTACCACAAAAACTTGCTGGCAATATCTTCCCTTTCTCCAAATTCTATATCTTTGTTTGTTTGTTTTAGTTTAGTTTAAGAGAGGGGTGTGTGTGTGTGTGTAAGAGTGTACCCATGCTTTCTGCTCTGCCTCCTACCATACCCGACAAGGAGAAGGTGGTCAGATCAACATGATTACATTTGGTGAAGGGTTTGTAATGTCATCAAATACGTGATTCCCTGCTTCAGAATGTGGAAATCTGAAACTCTCCCCACTGCCTTAGAGATGTTACTCTGGTGGACCTCGGAGTTCCCTGACTCCTAGGACTCCCTAGGAGTCCTGTGACGTCTTAAAAATGACCAAGAAACTGTGCAACACTATGCGATTGCAAAACTCTTTGGCCATAACCTTCATGGTTCTCCTTTAAGGCAACACTTTCTCACTAAAGCTTTGAGCTAAAGCAGTTTCTCATTCTAATCTTCACTGGGTGGTTACAACATCCCTGCTTAGCTGTTCTACTTTGATTAATTAACTTAATGCCATGGTGGCCTATAAGTTGCCTCCCTCGTTATCCCCATTTTACAGGTTAAGTGACTGTGGTCACGTGGCCAGTAAGTGGGGAAACAGAGATTTGGACCCAAAGAAGTCTGTGGAAGAGCCACAACTATGCTGTCTGCTAAAGCTACATGGAGCCCTTCTCCCTCTTTCCCCCGCCCCCCCAAACCTCTGCTTTGACGTTTTTGTAGAGGAGGAAGACTCCTCATGTCGTATGTGGTAGAGCAGGTTTCTGAGTGTGAGGCGGAGGTTTGGGGTAAAACCTCTCTGTTCCTTCCAAGTGTCTAGGGGGAGGGGTTTCCTTCTCTCCAAGGGGCATGATGATCTCCAGTTCCTTTGGTTAGCAAAAATAACAAGACTGGCACTTTCCTTTAGGTCAAAGTGTTTTGGTAACAGGAATAGTCAGCCTCAGTGAAACATTCCCCTGACTTCCATGTTAGAGAACAGTTTTGCTCAAAGTTAATCAAAACCCCAGGGCGAGAAGGGATTTTAAAGGCTCTTTTGTCCAAATCCCCATCTAATTTATGGGTCCCTTTTAGAACCTCGTACCAAGCATCATGTTGTATTTTGGTTTATCTTTTAATCAGTCAAAGGTGGCCCTGTGCTTGTTGACACCTCCAGTGATTAAAATAAGAAATCTTTTATTTCCCCCTTGTTCTGAATCTTCAGACTGGCTTTCTCTCCTTGTCTCTGTCTTTTCTCCTCTCAGAACCTATTCGTCTGCTCGACATGAACATCCAGGTTAATTACCTCCAGCAAGAAATCCCTTCTTTCAATTACAGAATGATTAACTCTGTAAATTTGAATTAACCCATCCCCAAGTCAGAATTTTGGAATCATCTTTTTCAGCCACCCTTTGGTGGACACCGTTCCATCTGCTGACTTTTCTTGGGAGCTCTGATATGTCATCCATTTTCAAAGACCATTTATACACAGGCCATGGATACACAACCAGAGCTGTTTAATTGCTGCCTCTCCTCTTTAGGCTTTTATGGCCCACAGAATAGGGTCTTTTGCACCATATTGGAAGAAATTTCTCAGACGTGTGGCATTCTACTTTTACCTCCTAGGCCTACCTCAGAGTCCAAATGTCAGCATTTTATGGAAGAAGGACTGGGCTAGAAGCCAAACGACTAAGGGAGTCCTAGGTTGGATTCTGCCCTGGGACCTTAAGAATCCAGGTTTCATCCTCAGGAGAATGGGCATTCTGCCAGCCCTGCCCTTGTTACAGGATTGCTGAGAAGCTGACATAGGGAAAGCTCACGAAAGAAAGCACTTAGGAGACTATAATACAAAATGGCAAATAGAAGACCAACGCTCTGAGTGCCCAGAATGGTTATGAAGTGGGTGCACTTGGAGATGATGGGGAGCAGAGAGCAAGAGAACCCCAGACTCTCCACCCGACAGTTGATTCTTGTCTGCCCTAGTGTGTGTCTGCAGAAGGCTGAGAGTGGTTGAGATTAAGTTGCCTCAGAGCTGAGCATTCCTGTCAGTCAGAAATGTGTCAGTCAGGGAGTTTCAAAGCAACAGGGGGGAGAGAATGAGCTGACAGTCATTTGTACAAATTTATGAACACTAATTAAGCTTCCAGTTTGTAAATAGCACCAAAGATAGTCGAACGTGAACCTTACCTGGGCCGTTTCAGAAGATGGCGTTACCCAGGGGATGTCACTCCAGCCACCGCTGTGCATTGTCTCCAGTGGCTCTGAACACTGCCAGGCACCTTTTCCTCAACAGGACTGGCTCCCAGTTGGATAATACCCTATCAAATTGTGTTTTTCTTAGGATTTTTATAAATCTGGTACTGTCCTAGTTCTAAGAGCTTCTTTTTAAAGAAGTCTTCATGGATTCTCCCTTTGTTTCCTTCAAGACTCTAAATTAGCTTATTCTTCCATTGAAATCCTATTTTTTAGGATTTTTTTGGGAAAGAATAGAATTTCATAGGAAATTCATGAACTAAAATTCAGCCAAAATTGCACATAGTGCTTATATAATGTAATAAGTAGTCCAATGGATGAATATTTTATTTGTATTTCTTTGAAGAATACAGTCTTTTAGCTACCATTAAATCTTAATTTGAAAAGAAATTCCTTATTATGGAGTGAACTTTTCCCTCTATGGTCATCAGTACCCTTTGGGGGAACCCACCAAGTTACTAATTGGTGAAACCAGAGCTGAGACCCTTCCGAAAAGCAGAGGCATCCTCTCCTCAAGAACTTGAAAATAAAGAGGAGAGGGCAGAAGCTGCTTCCATGAACATAGGCCCTTGAGGGATTATTTTGGTCAATTCTTCACTTCTAGTAAGGATTCCTCATTCCTCACTCCTTCCTATGCAATAGCTATAGGTTGAGGGCATGCCAGTAGATGTTTCACAACCAGCTCTCTGGAAAGAAACGTGTGTGTATGTGTGTGTGTGTGTGTGTGTGTGTGTGAACATACACTTACTGTATGTTTTACTGTTATAAAAGATGTGCAGCGCACAATTTACCATGTAATAGTAAGCACTCTCTTCCTTTGTAAATCTAACTTGATTCTCACAGTATGCTTTTGTTGATTTTTGCCAGAATTTGTGTTTGGAGCTAACATAGGGTTTGGCACTCACAAATATGTCTAGTTCTGCTATCGGTGTTGGTTGGTATTTTTATTTACATTAACGAGTGAGACAAACCTGAAACAAGAAAGCTGTATGTTGGTCCCCAGCACATGTAACAAGCCCCAGAGACCTCCAGTGGGGTGTTCAGCCAGTCCTCTGCTTTGACCCTGAGAACAGAGAAGAAAACACAGTTATGACCTGAGAGAGAAAAGAGCACTGGGAGAATTGAGATTTGTCAAATTTTATACATTCCCATAGTTTAAAAAAATGGTATATAGGCCTGTCCTACAACACAGCAGTCCTCTAGCTTTTACTGTCCATCTCCTCTCACTAGAGAGACCACATTCGACCGATTTAGCTGATTTAGGAGGCACACAGCTCCCTACCTCTAAATAATAGGCTTAAATTTAGGTTATTTCTTGATCTGGGGTCTTAAACACTATTGACTTCTCACTGTGGTAGGTGAGGAATGGGATCTTGCATACTCCATGCTCCCGGCCGCTTCCCACTCCCCATCCTACTAGACATGCCAAGACGGGCCTTTCTTTCCTTCTGTTCTTCCAGTAGTGTTACATTTTAATTTTACTCAAATCAATATTCAGTGTTTATATTATATGGTAATGTCCATGATACTCATGGCTAAGTCTTTACTTTTCCTTTCATGCACATTTTTTTCCCTCGAGGTTTTGTTTTGTTTGGGTTTTCTACTTATATTTAGATTACATTATATCCTTTTACATTAGCTTAGTTTCCTCTGAATTTATCACTGCTTCAACCACGAACTATCTGTCAGTTTTCTAAATGTTGTCTCTACATCTGAGATGCTTCCACTGCCCCACTGATGTCACCTTCTTTGAAAAGTCTTTCCTGGAGTGCTCTGCCCTGCTCTGCCCTGGATGGACTACTCTCTGATATCCTGGCTCCTTCCTTTGCTCTTCTGTGTTGGACCTCTCTCTTCCAGTGTCCCGCTGATACCAGTAGAACTCACAGGCAGGCAGCTTCCTGAGAATAACAGGGAGAGAAAACATTTGAGACCTTGTATATCTGACGAAACCATGATTTTACCTTCATATTTTATTAGTAGTTTCTCTGAATATAGAGTTGTAGGTTTGAAGTCATTTTTCTTCAGAAATTTGAAGGCATCACTCCATTTCTTTCTAGCTTCTGGCATTGAAATGGAGAAGGTCAAAGACATTCAGATTCATAATCTTTGGAATGGGATCTGGTTTTTTTCCCCCTCTCTGGAAGTTTATTTGATTGCGTCTTTTTCCTCTATATTCTAAAATTTCATGACACTGGGCCTTTTGAATTTATTTTAGTATGGTTTATGGACTCCTCTAATCTGGAAATTCAAGTCTCTCTGTTAAGGGACATTTCCTTAAATTATTCTGTGCTTAATTTCTTTCCCCTGTGTGTGTGTGTGTGTGTGTGTGTGTGTGTATTTTGTTTCTTGCCTCTGGAACTCTTATTGTTGGCGTGTTGAACTTCCTGGACTTGTCATTTACTTTTCTCATCTTTCCTGTCCTATTTTCTGTGTCTTTATCTTATAACCCCTCTGTTGACTTTATCCATTTCTATGATAATATTTTTATTTCACCAGTTTTGTTTTGGTCTTTTAGTGTTCTTTTTTTGTATTATCCAGTTCTTGTTTTCATAAACACGATTTATCTTCTTTTAGATCTCTCAGGATATTAAATATATTCTGAATATAAAAGTTTTCCTTACATAATTCCTATTAGGTTGCTTTTACCCCATTTGTTTGATTTTTTTTTCCGTATGTTTGATTTGATTTCCATCTTTCACTTTACAGATTTTCTTCAGAGCGGAGGGCTCAGACTCGGGCTGCAGGCTCTGAGCTTGTCACTGGGGCTTGTTACCTGAGGACTTCAATGTAGGCTGTGGCTGCGTTATTTTGTTGAACCTTGATGTCAGTATCTTTAGATCTTTCCTCTTGCACTGTTTCAAATCCCCCTTGGGAAAGCTCTCCTGGTCTCCTGCTTTTAGGAATAGACCTAGTGGCCACCTTTATAAGAACCAAATAGAAAGACGGTTGGAGGTATCAGCCTTTAGGAAGCAGATGGTCACTCCTTTCCTCCTTGCCCTCCCCCTTGAGTTCTGCCTGGTGTCCCTGGCACCGCGGGGGTCTCCATTTCTCTCAGTCCAGAGAACAAACCCACTCTCATTCCTGCTGGTGATGGGCAAGGGGTTTGTGGATTTTGATCGAGCTTCTTTGCAGAGCTCCTTCTCCCTCCCATACTCCTAGAAGTAGGAGAGTCAATTCCTCACACTTCTGAGGGGTTCACACTTTTGAGGGGTCCATGTCCTGTCAGCTGAGAATACAGCTTTCTCGGATCTGTTAACTCAGCTGGCTGTCAGTCTGGTTCTCCACTTGCTGCTCAGTTTCCGAAATGCTGCCGCTGTTGTCTGCTTTCCTGTTCTCTTTGTCCTTGTGCATTCATACCCTCCTTTGCTCCCATGGCATTTCTGTGCACGTTTATTTCATGGCACCTCTTTTTGTGTGTTATAGTTTGTTGTAAATCTGTCTACCCAAACCTTGGGAGAAGGAGCTCCTGTGCATCGTGCACATTTAATAGCCCTTAGTACTTAGCAGTGAGAGATGGCCGTGTACTGAAGTAGGTCCACCCAGAGGTAAGGCCTGAGGGCCTGCTGGTATGGGGTACTAAGGCTCAGACACGGGGCCAGGGGGCGTTTGCCCTCAGGGAGCTTGTGTTTGGGCACTGTTTTCCTCCCTCTGGCTTAGAGTCTGGTGCTGACTGTTGGCATCTCAGTGGCTAAAGAAAGAAGTGACAGCTCTAATCATGAGCTTTCTTTGTCCTCTTTATTAGAACAGAGACGTGGAAAGAGGTGAAAGATGGGTGGGACACAAAGGGACCCAGTGTTCTACAGATGGACGGCAGGGGGGGGGTGAGGTTGAAAGTCAGACGGTCCCCATACCCTTCCTATGGTCTTCTTTGCCCTCTTTTATATGAAAGGCTCTTTCCTGATTATAACATAATTCAAACACAATGTGGAAGTTTGAGAAATGAAGAGAAGCTAAAGAAAAAACTAAACTGATAATCCCATCACCTTCAAATGAAATGTTCTATTATAGTTGTGTGTATATATACATATAAATGTATATACACATATAATTTAATAACATTGAAATAATGAATGAGTATAATATATGTTTTTATACTCAACATTACATTGTGAGCTTTTCTTATATCATTGAATTTTCTTTGAACACATGATTCTTAATGAATGCAATATTCTATGTAAATATAATTTGTATTTTAAATTCTTTTGGCACTTTTAAATTTGCATCATTATAGATAATGCTTTAATTAATAATCTCTTATATGCTGTACCATTTTAACCCATTCCTTATTATTTTTGTAGAATTTATGGAAATGATTTTACTGGTTTATGGAAAACAGACATTACTAAAAATCTTTTTAAAAAATATTTTATTTATTTATCTGAGAGAGAGAGAGAGACATACAGAGAGAGCGTGTAAGCATATGAGTGGGGGAAAGAACAGAGGGAGAGGGCAAGAAGAATCTCAAGCAGGCTCTACGCCCAGTGCAGAGCCCACCTTGGGTTCCATCCCTTGACCAGAGATCATGACCTGAGCCAAAACCAAGAATCAGACATTTAACCAACTGAGCCACCCAGGCACCTGAACGTTGCTAAAGATCTTAATGCATATTATCAAATTGCCAAACAAAAAAGTTATATATAGTACCCCCAGCAGAAGATAAGAGACACATACTTACATAAAGTATGTGTGTGTGTGTGTGTGTGTGTGTGTGTGTGTGTGTGTGTGGTGTGGTGTGTGTGTATTTCAGAAGCAAATTTCAGGGTGCCTGTGTGGCTCAGTGGGTTAAGGCTCTGCCTTTGGCTCAGGTCATGATCCCAGGGTCCTGGGATCGAGCCCTATATCCCGCTCTCTGCTCAGCCGGGAGTCTGCTTCCCTTCCTCTCTCTCTGCCTGCCTCTCTGCCTATTTGTGATCTCTGTCTGTCAAATAAATAAAATCTTTTAAAAAAAAAGCAAATTTATTTTTTAAACATGCATTTCTGTATTTGGTTAAACTATCACCCTTCCTATTTATTTTAGATATTAAGTAACTTTAAACATTTTCTGTTTTGTTAAATTTGGCCCCATTTAATATTTTGAGGTTTATTATTTGTCAAGAACTCTATATATCAAGGTAATCAACCTTTTGTTGTGTCTTTTCCTTCTCTTTATTGTTTCCCTTTTTCTTTTGTTTTTACATCTTCTGATAGAGAAATTAGTAGTATTTGTATGATCAAAACTATCTTTCTTTCTTTGCAATCTCTTCTTGCTTATACTAAGAAGGTATGTTAAGTAGATTTCCAGAACAGGACATGAGTAAGCTTATTTTTCAAAATGCCATGAGCTCAATTACCACTTATCAGGCCCACATTTACCTGGAATTTGAAGACTGGCTCAGATACTTGGTGGGAAGATGAGGCCTTTCAGAACTCTGGTCCCCTCTGCTAACTGTGTCCATTCTTCCCGCTGCCACTTTCACACCGAGCACGTGCTGACAGAACCACAGATGTTGCCAAAGCTGTCATCAGACCTCTAACCCACAAAAATACCATGGCAGCTCCTTGAGTCACTCTAGCCCGCATCCACCTTCATTTGAAAGTCCCAGGATCCTCCCCAGAAGACTTGCTGAAACAAGAAGTTGCAAAGACTGCTCCAGGCACCAGCTGAGAACTGGGCCGCAGTGAATCATTTTTCTCTCCTTGTAGCTACCTAATGAGTAATTGTCATGCCTTCCCCCAGACTGGGACTAGGGGATGAGTGGTGTTCCTTGGAGTTATGTCCTTTCATCTCGCCTGTTTGACATCCCTGTTGACAGGACACGAGATGCTGGGCCAGATGGCACTGGGCACATTACACAGATGAGTGGCAGGACTCCAGGTGTGCCGTGTGGGCGGGGGAGGCAGGGGAGACACCGGGCATTTCATCACTGGAGTATACTAGAAAGAACAGTTCCAGCTGGGGTCTGTCTCTTTTTGAGAGCCTGAGTGATTAATGCTCTAAACAGATTCTGAGATGCCTGTTTTACGAAGGGCCAGGGAAAATGAATGTGTGCATCCTAATGACTTCATCTTCTATTATGAAGAGACATAAACTGACCAGTGGTTCTGGTTTTCCTGGGACCAATGGGCTGCTCAGGACATTGGACGTTTCTTTTCAGAATCACAGTAGTCCTGGGCTAAGATAGTTGGTCTGCTTATCTCGCTATATGGTTTTGGTGATGTGTATGTCTTGCTGAGCCCCTGTCTCCTGACATTTACCCCTGTTCTACCCTTAAAGAGTTGAGTAAGGATCACCAAAGATATTGGGAAGCAGAACAGTTTATGAGTTGTATGACCTTGATCAAGTTTCTTAGCCTCTTTAAGCTTGATCTTACTTTCTGGTCCTTACGGTGGGGTAATACTAGTGAAAACCTTATCAGATTACTGTGAGAATCAACTGAAAAGTTAAGAATTAAATGTAAATTCCTGATCATAGTAACTGGCACCTGGTAGCCCCTGTGAAATGGCTGTCATTACCAGAGTAGTAGAACATTGTCAAAAGTAGGCTACTCCGCTGTCGTTATTACTGGAGGAATCCTTGGATTTAGGAAAGTAAGTTCTGCCCTCTTGGTGTTGGATTGCCCTCATATCCAGTCTCAGAAGGCCAGTGTGCCCAGTGGCTTCCAGTAGAACCTTCTGGAGGCTGGGCCACGTACAAATCAGGAGCCATACTCTAAAGTTGACCATAGAGATGACTTCTTTTTCCTCTGGATATGTGTTCAAGAAGTTACAAAAAAGAATCTAATGTTTCTACAGTTCATTAAAAATTATATATATATTATACCACGGTATGCTAGAACCAACTCGTGGGAGCTCAGAAGAACCAATTGTTAGTATCTCTTCCCAAGTTCATGTTCAGTGACATCACACTGGCAGCTTGAAATCAGCCAAGTGGAAGTATTTATCATGAAAATTGGCAAATACTACAAGTCAGGACTTTTTGTTTTTATTAACAGAGAGCCACTTGTTAAGCATTTACGGGCACCCCACTGTGTGTACGGAAAGATACAGAGGAAGGCCTGGTTACTGCTGGATGGGGAGATCAGTGATTTCTTTGCTTATCTGTATTTTCTAAGTTTCTAAAAATTAACATGCATTACTTAGGTAATTTTTGTTTTAATTTTTTAAAAAAAGGAGGGCTTACTCTCGTAGCATTGTCATGATAAGGGACAGGAACAGGCAGACCAATTTCGAGGTTATTCTGACCAGCCTGTGAGCACACACAAGCCCCCTGGGATTGGGCAGTGCTGAAGCAAGGAGTGGAGGGCATTGTCCTAAGATTGCTGGAAGAGGCCACCCTCGAACTTCAAGAACCCTCAGTCCTTTTCAGGTGATCAACCTGTGGAGAATGGAGATTTGGGCAATACTTTTATACAACCAACCTCCCAAAAAACTAGAAACAGAGGTCACGGGAATGGACTCTCTGTGGGTGTGAATGTGATTGCCAACATTCATCCTGGCCAGAATTTCAGATCCTTTCCTGACCTCATTATTATTGAAGCTGATGACAAAAAGCAGAATAGCTGGACTGGAATGTCTTTGTCCTTGTGAGTCCCAGGGTCTCCCAAGGGGATAGATCAAGCCAGTGACAGAGCAAAAGACCTAAGCAGACAAGACGCATTATTTATTTTCATAGCGCGGTGGCACCTTGTGCGGTGCCTGGCCCGGAGGGAGCGTGTGAGTGAAGGATGGCGTGGCCCCTGTGTGTGTGTGTGTGGCTACGTGTTGAACAACCAACTTTACGAAGGAAAAACTTCCTAATTGATGGCATTTGCTGAAATTTGTGGTTTAATCCTCTCCTTGTGGCCAGTTTCAGGCTATGAGTGTGAAGTTGGCCAACTTGGGGTTGGGAAGACACAAGCACAATTAGCTTCTTCAGAGCTGGTTCTAGCATATCACTGGCCCACGTGGTTCTCAAGCTTCCATGACTACCACCATGCGCCTCTCTGGCTGGACCTCCCCTTCCCCTCTGCTTTGCCTAGCTAGCTCTGCAGTCGTTGCAGACCCTCATGATGACTGCTATGTTCAGAAGTCAAGGGATTGACCCTGAATAGGGAAATTATTAGAAATATTGGATTAAGGTTGAGGGAAATCTGGATCATATTCATGGCTGACTATAAGGAAGTCCCAGGATAAAACTGGTCCCCGTCCCTTTGCCTGTCATCTATAGATTAGTGTGCTCTATCCCTGAGGTGGCTAAGAGGGCAAGATAGAGAAGCAGGTACTGGGGAGTAGTTTTGGGGGTCCTTGAAAGTAGGCCTGGAACCCCAAAAGAAGCCACTTCTCTCTCTCCCCCTCTCTTTCTCCTCTCTCACTGCACTGGCCTCCCCAGATTGGCCTGAGTCCTATTATATAGGAATAGAAGCTCAGACTACCTTCTTAGTGCCCTAGGGTTTGGGTCTAAGGTTTCAGGAACTTTGGGGTAGGGGGTGTGCTGAGACAAAAAATAAGTTGTAGAGCAAAGCCCTCAACAGAGATATGAAAGGGACAGCAGGACAGTGCCCTTAGTCCTGCTGCTGTGGTCTCCGACCTATCAGGTGGGACCAAATGGTTTCCCTGCAGCAGAGGTGCTGTGAGACCCTCCTCCAGGGGCAGCCAGGTCTCCAAAGGCTGATAAACATGGGGACTGAGTCTGGTTTGATGGGGAAACACCTAATTTCCTGATTTATGAAGCACTCAGTTTTATTAGCTATTCTATTTTATTAGGCTTAATTCATGGCCTGGGAAAACCCATATCCTTGGGGCTCTCAATGCCCAGACCTCTTCCAAGCAGAGAGAGCCTATCATCTTGGGGCCTCTCACTGGGCAAAAATCTGACCCTCAAAGTTCCTAGAAGTATGATAGCATCTATAATAATTATAATAACACTGTTTTGGTGGCTGCTACGGACTTGGTCCTGAATTGGTGCCTTGTCTGTCATCTGATTCTCAAAGCATGACCCCATTATACAGATGAAGAAATCAAGGCTGGCAGCTTGTCCCATGTCATGTAGCTAGAAAGTGGTGGTGCAAGATCCACAACCAGATCGAATGACTCCAGAGCCCATTGGGAGGCCCTGCCATAGATTATTGAAGCTAGGAAAAGGCAGACAAGTTGTTCCTCAGCCTCCCTGGGTGGCTGGGCCCCTTCAGCTAATCTCTTAGGTCCCCACACCCCACTTCCCCTCATCATTCCCTCTTCTGTTTTGTAGTCTAGAGACACAGTAGGGTATGGCTCCAATAGCTGCTGTATTTTAAGGACTAACGTCATTTCAGCCATACCTCATCCTCACCAGTACCAACCTTGTCTCTCTCTCTCTCTCTCCTGAAACATGGATCCAGCAGGATCTGTGTTTTCCCTTGTCACATGGATTGAGGACTACAAGTTGCTCCACAACATACTGGGCGACTGAAAAAAGTCAACCCTCTGCTCAGCTACTAAAATAACCTTCCCTCCATAATGGATTAGTTATTTCAGCAATGAGGCCCATTTCAAGGGAGATCATGAGATAATTGACTGTCAGACAGTTGAGCAATGTTAAGGTCAATTGTAGCGGAGGTCAATTCATTTGAACAATGGGCTTACTCTGACAGTCCTCATAATGTTGATAATAGTAACTGGGGTTTAATGGAAATGTTCAATGATGTTAGAGAAGAACGAACCATTAGACGTTCCGATTAAAGTATTGTCTAAACCCAGAAGGTTTTGGAGGTGGTTTGGTCATAGCAAAGGCAAAATCCTCAGCTAGGGAAAACCGACTTTAAAGAACAGCTGGATTTAATGTCAAAGGCAAATGATTTTCTTTCCCCCTTTACCGATTGACGTGAATTTACACTGTGCAGACCGTGATTATTCCCTGACTCTGTATTTATAGCTTCTCATTTGCATTTTCCAGAATAATTAAGAATTTAACCTAGAATGGGCCATTTTTGAGTAGAGGTGAATGCTTTCTGATTTTTAAATGAACCGTCTAAATTAGATACTAAATATACATTGTATTCTCCTTGCCTCCTGCTTAAAGTCCTTCTAAACTTCTGGACTCATTATTGGAACCCAATGGGAGAGATCGCTCACTCCATCCTGAAGTCTTTGTCTGGGAGTGGGGCTCTGATCCATAGAAGACAATCTGTTTCACAAACGTGACCTTCTGCCTGTGGCTGTGTGGAGCCAGGGGACAAGCCAGCGGTCTCTTTAATGGGGGCACCAAGAGAATCTCCAGCAGACAGTAGAAGGGGAAGCTGCTCTATATTCTTAGCTTAAATTCCACAAGAAATCATTTCCAATCTACTTTCTTTGCTTGCCAGGGCTGGCTCTTGGCTTGTAAAGAATTTACTTCCCCAGAAAGAATGTAACTGCATACCCCTGAGTAATGGTGCCCTCCAGGTTCAGCTGAGAAGCAGAGAGCTCATTCTCCGCAGCACCTGTTTCTCTCGGCATCCTTATCATTGCCCCCCATTTGGCACAGGAGGGCTGAGGTTTCAAGGGTTAAGAAACGTGCCCACTTAAAGTCTGTTCACTCTTACTCTGTACTGTGCTACCTCCCATGTTTATAAACGGGGCCCAATATCTTGTTTTTCCAGCAACAGGAGCCCACGTCTGCTTCCCTAAGTTCATTCCCTGTTGGTGGGTAAGGGGTACTCAGGTCCCTGCAGCTGTCAGATTCTGCAGCATAAGAACGAAATTCTTGAGAGAGGGGAAGTGTTCTCCCTGGGGAGATGGGCCCTGTGTCCCCTGGCAGGCATGAGCAGAGCTGCAGAGATCATTCAACGGAGCTGGCTAGAAAACCTACAGCCACAGGCAGTTTTTTTCTTTTTTTCCCCTTAGAGCAGAAGGGAAAGAGAGGGTGCCATGAGGCTCTGGTGGGGAGTAGCCATGAACATGGCCAGAAGCTCCTTCAGGGTCTAGGGAAGGAGGCAGGGTGTGCTGAAGTGTGTTGAGGACAGCTCCCAGGTCTTACGGTAGGTTAGTGAGCTGTCTGCAGTGTTCTCTGCGGGGTTGGATTACGGGCTTCCAAACACTCCTCCCTGCCACAAGAATGAGCAGGGATCCCAACATCCACGTGTGTAATGTTTCTTGCTGAGGCAAGTGCCAGCCAAATCGGGTAACCCCGGAATTCATGGGCACTCACCTGAACCCGGGTACAGGTCAGACTAGTTAGCAAGGATCGAAGGGGGAGGGCTTTATGGAATCGGATGGCTCAGTTTTGCTGCTGAATTCCAGCACGTGGGCCAGCCCTGAGAAGACTGGGTCTGGGGTGAGGTTCTGCACCGGAGGAGCTTGGCTAAGGGTCCTACTGCTAATACCTGCTGACACTGAGCAGTCCCTTAGCCTGTGTCATGTGTGGCAGTTAAGACTCAGATGTGTGTTTGCTCGCTTCATCCTTACCCATTAAGGATGCAAGTGCTATTATTATCCCCATCTCCAAATGAAGAACCGCAGCTTTAAGGGGTAAACAGGTGACCAGAGGTCACCCAGTGTCAGCTGGAACTGACACTCTCAACCTGGGTTAGTCACTCAGACTCCAGAGACCGGCTGAGCAAATGGAAAAGTGGGGGGCAGTGTGGGGGGTTGGGGGTGATGAAAGGAGAGGAGATTTTGCCTGCTACACATTTGCCTTGAGTTCTTCTGGCATTCTTGTAACTATATGGAAAAAGATTTTATATATATATATATATATATATATTTATATATATATATAAATATATATATATATATATTTTTTTTTTTCCCAAAATGGACCGACTATATTTACCATAACTTTCATCCCATGGTTAAGGCTCTCAGACAAGATTCTCAGTGAGAATGGTGATTGGCCATTGCTGTGTGGGCTTCTGTTCATCTAGAAGGCTGGTATAAGATTCACAGCTGGCATAAAGCAATGATCAAAGCCAGTTTTCCAATACCAAGGAGAAAAACAAAAATAAAATTCATACATGTTCAATGAATAGGTCTTCAATGAATTAGGTCTTTTGTTTGGAAGACCTAAGTAAGTCTCCTTTAGGATTCATATTCCCATTTTCTGGCTAGACAAAACGAGGCCAAACATCTTGCCTGGGCTGAAAGTAGAATGGTGACTGAGGAAAATCCTCTAGCTCAGTCACCCTTCCTGTGACAGGGGAAAAAAAAATGACTTTACCTCCATGAGAATGACAGGCAGGGCTTTAAAAAAAGTCCTTTGATACTCCCTTTGTTTTGGCTTCAAACATGCTGTTGATAACAGCTGTTACCAGTGTACAGTGTGTTTATTGTTGAGTAATTATGTTTTGCCTTCATATTGGCAAAGCTATTATTTGCACTCTTAGGAGCAGTGGACATCTTGTGTGCACAAATGAATTAATGTGACAATGGCTTTTGACTTTGGAAGCAGTGACTTATTAATACTTTTATCTGCAGTGTTGTTAAATAAATACTCAGATCTGTTCATCCTGTGCATTTCACTAATAAGTTCCTCCAACTACACATTCCACAAGACTGTGCAACCTGAAGGACCAGATTATAGAAAAAAGAGAGAAATTATCGATATCTCTCTTATTATGATTTGGAATCCTGTCCAAAAGCCAGAGCATTTCTGATTTCCTGCAGTCAGCTTGGTCAAACCCAGACATTGGAAACTCCCTAGAGAGGATGTCCAAGGGGAGACTCCTGCATTGTCTCCATCCCTGGAAGACTAAATCAGAATGACATTCCTCTCCTTCCACCTCCACACGCTCACACACATGTGTGTGTACCTACATGCCCATGCTTGTGCATAACACATGCACACACACGCATGTCCAGGGATCTTTTATTTCTCTAGAACTTCCTAAGTACCTGGGGGAGGGCCCAGTCAGTAGTGTTGCTTGGCTATTTTATTATTACCTACCATCTCTTGGACACCAGGCACCCTGTAGTTAGCTAAATCACCCACTAAATTTTCTAAATGGAAAGGCAGACAGAAAACCCAAGTTAGATGAAGGATGATGGATATTTTCAAGGAGCAGGAAAACACAATAATGAATAAAGAAGTCTTGTGTGAGGATCCTGTAGACTTGCATGCAAATTGGCTGACTTCAGAAAAGAGATGAGGCCGGTGAGCAGGGAGGAGACAGCTCAGACTCACAGAGGAGGAGATGGGACATGAAAGGGTCCCACTTGGCAAATATTCTAGCGCCTTCATTATGTGCAAAGTGGAATGTGCTTTGCAAAGTCAAATCGTAGGATGACGCACGCCAAGTGTATATTAAAGGGCAGTGGTTTCTATGCTTTTGAAGAGGCTTTGTAGGGTCTAGTAAGAACAAAAGGAAAACAAACTTTGCTTCTGACACTCTTCCAGGCAAATATGAAATGTCCAGAAAATGGGAAACTTGAAGGTCTGATGGAGGAGGGACTGCATTTTGGCTTAAGTCTCTTTAAGTAGAAGAAGAAAGAGCAAGAAGCTGTAGAGGTCAGGAGTTGCTCACCCATGGGGACGGGAATGACGAATAAGTCAGGAGTAGAGCCCATGGGGAGAGGAAGAAGCCCAGGAGAGTGCCAGGGGCCCCAATGCATCTGCATAGATGGACAGAGCAGAAAGAAGCCCAAGGAGGCCTGGTACACATGATGCAAATACTGCTCATCTCTGATGCATCTTCTGGGCATGGGAGCCCTGGGCCAAGTTACCCTCCCAGCCACAACTGGGACAAGCCTCATCCTCAAAAAAGGCCTACCCAGTGCCTTGTTTATTGGGAACCATGGTTGAACCATTACGCCGAAGTGAGTGCCTACCCTAAGGCCAGCAGGGAGCTGTTCCTTTAGCCAATGTTAAACCCCAAATCAACTAACTCCTTCTTGCTCCCTAAATAAGAGTATTGTGGGTAAGGAGTAAATATTGGATGTTTTCTCAAGTGCAAAGCATCAAGACCTAAGGTAGACCCTGTCTGTCCAGTACTCAGAATCTTCTAGATCAAGGATCAGAAACTCTGGCTGGCACACCAGAGTTTTTATGTGTCAAGCGGTTGTTGAAAACAGCAGCAACCAAAAACAAACGAAAAATATGCCACAAAGACTGAATGTGGTTTTTAAAGCCCAAAATATTTACTATCTGATTCTTTATAGAAGAAGTATGCTGACTTCTGTTCTGAAGGATTCCAGCTCATTTAGGAAAAATCCAAAGTTTATTATGGCTTATAGGTAGTGCTGACAGATCTGACCCCCAGAACGACAAAGCAACAACAAAGACATGATACCCACCCAATATTTGGGATGTACTTCCACTAAAAAAAAAAAAAAAAAAAAAAAAAAAAAAAAAAAAAAAACTTCCTGTTTATCTGAAATTAAAATGTAACTAGACATCTTGTGTTTTATCTGGCAAACTGACCTCAGGGCTTAAAGGGATGGTGGAGTGCAAGAGAGTGGGCTGGAATCCGAGTGCCTCGGTTCAGGTCCCACCTCCGCCACTCATGTAACCGAGCAGTTGACCTTTCTTTGCGAAGCCTTGTCCTTGTGAAAAGGGGCTGATGGGATCTCAGAGGGCACCTGGAACAGAGCCTGGTCCAGGCTATTGTTACCGTGTCATCTTGATCCGGGCTACTTTCCTCTCCCAGACTTCACTCCTTCCACCACCACGGCTGCCTGCCACCACCCTTCCCACCCCCAGCCCTGATCCTGCCACGGGGCACCTGCTTTTAAGTCTTTGTGTTCGATGCTTCCTCCGCCAAAACTCTCTTCTTCCCAGTGTCCCTGGTGTCCCCTCTCTCCACACCTACAGGATTCTCCTCTGCAACTGTCTCCTCCAGAGGTCATCCATGGCCACACTCTCACTCTCTAGTCCCTTAGTCTGCTTTCCTTTGTCATCACCCTTCCCTGACCTTGGGCATCTGTGTCCTTTGCTCTTGGTCTGATTCATGGTTAGGCTTCTCATCCCGAGCATGGTGTCTGGCACGTATCTGAAGAATAAATGAATGAGTCAGTAAGGGACTGTACTTCCGCAAAGGGCTTAGTTCAGAGCCATGAGGTGGCCATAAACCAGGCAGGGTTGTTCATGAGGGTCGACCACAAGCCGGCGATAGCAGGGGAAGTAGACGGATGGGGTCCTGGGCCCTGAGTTGCGTCCTCACAGCCTCGCTGGGATGGTAGGCTAGCACAGGCACTTAGGAAAGAGGGAGGAAAAAAAGGCCGTCCATGAAATGTCCTCAGAGCCCTGAGAGCATTTGACAGGGAGGTCAGGGAAGGCTTTTCCCTACAGGGGTCCCTGTAGTTGGCCATGACAGTATACCGGAACTTATCCACGTAAACAGGGGAGGAAGAGCTCTGAAGGCTGGGGGAGCCACAGGTCCAAGGTCCTGCCTGCAGAGCACGGAGGAGTCTAGGACGCTGAGGGATGGGGTGCACAGACGCCTTATTTGTAGCCTCTCCATCCTGCATGTGGTGCTCAGATATTTTTGTGTTCTGTCCTGATGCTGTGTCAGCACCACTGAGATGGATCTGACCTCACTGCAGCCCCCTGGCATCTACTTTTCAACATGTGTGCCTGTTAGTATCACTGAGTCATTTTAGTGCTGGTGGGAAGGGACAGATGGACAGGTCTGAAGACTGAGGGGTGGACCCACCATGCAGCATCGCTACCATGAGGGGCCACAGCACCCCTCCACCCACTGTTCCCTTTCCAGTGGGGACAGCGATGAAGAGAGCTCAGGCTTGCAGCCAGCCCCTTGTGTTCTCCTGATAATCTCTGACCTCAGGCAAGTTAACCACCCCTTCAGAGCCTCAGTCTCCCTAGTTGCAAAATGGGGAGGTGGCTATTTATATGTAGCCTATAAAGCCAAGAAATTGAGAATCACATGGGAAAGGATGGGATGTTCCTGGCTTATTGCAGGGCACCTAGGAATGGGGAGCTCCTCTCTCCCATGTCTCCCTTCTCAATCCCAGCCCTCTTCTCCTTGGTAGGATCCATTCTGAGGTGAAGGACGCAGTTTGCATCGTGTGCTCTTTGAATTCTGGTCCCCTGAGATAGTCTGTAGAAATGGGTGTTGTGGTAAAATAGGTCTGTGCCCAAGCCTCAGGGTTCCTTCTCCAAACACCTGCTGATGGACTTGTTTGGGCACAGAGCTGAGAATGGCTGGCTTTGGACACACTGGAGCTTCCTGGCAAAATTATCTGGGGGATACGATGTAGGTCTTCATACAGGGGCTGCTCACCTACAGAGAGTCAAGGTCTGTGAGGGCAGGGTTGAGATGTTTTGGAGTGGGTAGCTCGTTCCCCCAAGAGAAGAAGGACCCAGAAGCCGACAGCCTGCAGACAGCAGTGTGGGATACCAGCTCAGTGTGGGATACCCTCCTTAGAAAGGTACTACGAAGTAACAAGATCTGAAACACTTTGAAAACATCTAAAGCAGTTCGGCCTGATTCAGACTACTGACCATGTTTAGGTGTTAATGCCAAAAGCAGACGTCTTTGTTTCTTCTGACATTTTAAACATCAGTTTCGTGCCCTGGAATAGCCAAAAACCTACCAGAAAAAGTTCCTTGGAGTCCGTCAAGGGCACCCTGTTATAGTTCAGTCAAGTTTAAATCTTGGGAAGCCGCAGGATGAAATTGGAAATCGCCCTGGGTAATGGAGAGCCAAATTGGGCCTTAGAGCAGGTAGCCTGGTGACTTATTTTTTAATGTTTCCAACATGAAAGAACACAATTGATTTTTTCCTCCTTAATCCCTCCAACTCCCTAGCTTTTATTGTTTCTAAAATAAGATAAACCAAGCAGGTATTATTTCAGCTCTGTAAACAATCTTTATTTTTCTGGCTGATAGGAATAGAAATTGAGACGGAGACCAGGCTTGCAAGAGGGGGAAACAAGGTAATCAAGGAAATCATTGATCTTAACTTAGTTGACGCCTACCACTTCTGCAAATGCTCTCAGTGGTCCCGCTCCCCCCACCCCCCATCGCTCACCCTCCAGGTTTTGTCGATAGCTCATGAAAGTGCAGAGCCTTAGGCAGAGAAATCTTCAAGCACTCCAGTTCCTTCCACGGATCAAATCACACTCGTTATTTTTTGAAGATTAGTGGCCACTTCAAAAATGACTTCACTTTCTAGATCCAGGCAAATAATTGCCAAATGATTTTATTTTAACGCTTTGGTGCTGGGAACATTGAAGGGGTTTCCATTTTATTGCATGTTCTGACATTCTCAGTCCGTTTCTTCTGCTTTCTGTGTCTCCGGCATGAGCAGAGCCGTGTTCGCTTCAGAGGCCTTTCCTGAGTTGGCAGACCCTCAGCGGGGTGTCCATGAGAGGAGAAATAAGCCAAAATGGGCCAAGCAGAGGAACCAGGCATTTTCTCCTGGGCTTGGGATGAGCATAAAGGTTGGAATGTACACAGCCCCACTCCCTCCAGCTGGGACCCAGAGGCAGCTGGACACGTGGGGTGCAGGGGACATCCCCCTTGCTTCCACTCACCAGCCCTGGTAGGCACTGATGCAGCTGTTGCTGGAGTGTGGGCCAGCCATGCCCTGTCCCTGTTCCACTTCTGAGTCCCCTTGATCACCTGGCGTGTGTCCCTTGACTTCTTGGGGAGTGAGGTTGCCCTAAGTGACTCCAGTGACAAGAGTTGTTTTTCCTTCATTCTACCTTCCAGAGTCATTTTACAGTGTTGGGGTAGTAAATGAGGGGAGAAGCAGCAGGGTATGGAGGATGACAGTGAGATCTAGGTTAGACAGTGACAACTTTGTGAAATTCCCTTAGCTTTCTGAGTCCCTGTGTCCTTATCTCTAAAATGGGGACATTACCTGTACCACCCTGAGTCACAAAAATGTTAGTTTTAAGTGTCACCAGTGTTCTTTTACTGCTGTTATTAATAGTATTTCTAGGGTTTATGTATATTTTCATCACCAAAGGCTAGGACTTGCGTGTGGTCCAATGAGAATACAGACTATTTGAACCACAAACTCTGCCAAAGAATCTAGAACACGAGAACATGATGCGCACTCCCTCTGCCTCAGCCTTACCTGGCTACTCACCTCACCTAAGCTTAGGGACTGTTTTGAGGTAGGCACCGCCTTCTGCGAGGGGCTGTTTGTCTAGAATGGCTGTTTTTCCTGGCATTACCTCCACCCTGAAGTGCTTCTCAAGGCCACTCCTTCCTGGTGAGGAACCCTTCTTTCTTCAGGCTAAGGCTTCCCTTGAGATGTCCATGTGAACCTGCTTTCCAGAGTCTGGGGTTGTCTTAGGGGAGGGGCTGAAGCTCTAGTTACTACAGGTCCTGGGGAGAATGTGTTCCCATTTCATGACACAAGAGGACTCATCTCTTCTCTTCTGTCTTGCTGGAGTCTGAGGAAGGACTCAATGAACTACAAGGTACCACCCTCATCTCCGCATGGACAAGCTATTGAGTTAAACCTTCGTGCTCTTCTCGTGAAAATGAGCTAGTAAATGATTGAACTCTTCAGTTTGGAGGTTGTTTGGGCCATGGAGGAAGCCATGACCTCCTCTTCTTTGGGGTCTGAGAGAGAGAATGGGGTCCTACCACCCCATGTAGGAGCTTCCCTCTTGCTTCACATGGCTGTGTCTTTCTTTGAATTTAGGCCTAAGGACTTCCTTCTGGGGTAGAAGTCTTGGCCCTGTCTGCACCCCAAACCATGAGAAAGTAGTCCCACAGGTTTTTGGGCCCTGAGAATATGTATTTAACTCTACTATCTTTTCAGGATTAAAGGCCTTTCCTTTGGAGGGCTTGTTCCCCTGAAGGGTACTTAGCATCTGAGGGGCTGTTTTAAAAATCACACCACCAGCTGCACCTCCCATGGTATGTTATAATGAGGGTGAGAATGTTGGGGTAGATTGAAAAGCTGCTCTGGTGATTTTAATAAGATTAACTTTCACCTAGACAGATTTTCAAAGTGGGGCAGCCAGACCACATCCCATCAGCACCACCTGGAATCGTATTAACAATGTTAATTCTCAGACTCCACTCCAAACCTGCCGAATCAGAAACAGCAATCAGTGCTTTAAGAAGTCCTCTGGGGTGGGGGTGCCTGGGTGGCTCAGTGGGTTAAAGCCTCTGCCTTCGGCTCGGGTCATGATCCCAGGGTGCTGGGATTGAGCCCCGCATGGGGCTCTCTGCTCAGTGGGGAGCCTACTTCCCCCCTTTCTCTCTGCCTGCCTCTCTGCCTACTTACGATCTCTCTCTGTCAAATAAATAAAAAAGTCCTCTGCGGGGGCATCTGGGTGGCTTAGTGGGTTATGCCTCTGCCTTCAGCTCAGGTCATGATCCCAGAGTCCTGGGATCGAGCCCCACATCAGGCTCTCTGCTTGGCGGGGAGCCGTCCCCCCCCCCCCGCCTGCTTGTGATCTCTCTCTCTGTCAAATAAATAAATAAATAAAATCTTACCAAAAAAAAAAAAAAAGAAGTCCTCTGGGTAAAGTATTCTAAAGTCTGAGAGCTACTGTCCTCATTGGTCAGGAGAAGTGGATGCCAGGGTGTTGTTTTTGCTCTGGACAGACCAGGGGACACACCCACAACAGCACCTTCTATGTCTGTATACTTTGAAGTACTGTCCACTAACTACTTCTATGAATTACTTGAGTATGTTTATTAAATATTGAAAATTCCTGGGCCCTACTTCAGATCTGCTGAATCAAAATCTTTGAGGTTGAGGGTCTGGGGATAGTGCATATTTAACATGCTCCTAAGAGGCTTTTTATACTCAGTAAATTTTAGGACTTACCTCATTGAATAGACCTTCATTGCTTGAAGTATGAACATTCCCTTGGAACTTGCTAGACATGTAGGATGTCAGGCTCAGTTAGACCTACTGAATCAGAATCTGCATTTCCAACAGGGTCCCCAGGTGAATTGTATACATTTTAACATTTGAGAAGCTTTGCCTTAGATCACATGCTCTGAGCATCTGCTGTATGTGGACCCCTAACTCAAAATACAAAGTATCATTCCAGAGTAGACTAAGGACTCTTAAAAAGCCCCTGTGTTCTGTGGATCCTCACCCAGACATCTTGGAGCTTGCCCCAGCGTGTAAGTAACATGAAACTATATACCCTTGAAAAGCACTGGAGAGCTGGCCAACATGTATGGAGTAAGGGTCAAAGAGCACCGTGTGCAAAAGCTTTTGATCTTGATGAAATCCCAATAGTTCATTTTTGCCCTTGCTTCCCTTGCCTTTGGCGTTGTTCCTAGGAAGATGTTGCTGCGGCTGAGGTCGAAGAGGTTGCTGCCTGTGTTCTCCTCAAGGATTTTGATGGATTCCTTTCGCACATTGAGGTCCTTCATCCATTTTGAGTCTATTTTCGTGTGTGATGTAAGGAAATGGTCCAATTTTATTTTTCTGCATGTGGCTGTCCAATTTTCCCAGCACCATTTATTGAAGAGGCTGTCTTTTTTCCATTGGACATTCTTTCCTGCTTTGTTGAAGATTAGTTGACCATAGAGTTGAGGATCTATTTCTGGGCTCTCTATTCTGTTCCATTGATCTATGTGTCTGTTTTTGTGCCAGTACCATGCTGTCTTGATGATGACAGCTTTGTAATAGAGCTTGAAGTCCGGAATTGTGATGCCACCAACGTTGGCTTTCTTTTTCAATATCCCTTTGGCTATTCGAGGTCTTTTCTGGTTCCATATAAATTTTAGCATTATTTGTTCCATTTCTTTGAAAAAGATGGATGGTACTTTGATAGGAATTGCATTAAATGTGTAGATTGCTTTAGGTAGCATAGACATTTTCACAAAATTTATTCTTCCAATCCAGGAGCATGGAACATTTTTCCATTTCTTTGTGTCTTCCTCAATTTCTTTCATGAGTACTTTATAGTTTTCTGAGTATAGATTCTGTGTCTCTTTGGTTAGGTTTATTCCTAGGTATCTTATGGTTTTGGGTGCAATTGTAAATGGGATTGACTCCTTAATTTCTCTTTCTTCTGTCTTGCTGTTGGTGTAGAGAAATGCAACTGATTTCTGTGCATTGATTTTATATCCTGACACTTTACTGAATTCCTGTATAAGTTCTAGCAGTTTTGGAGTGGAGTCTTTTGGGTTTTCCACATAAGGAAACAGTTAACAAAATAAAAAGACAACTGACAGAATGGGAGAAGATATTTGCAAACGACATATCAGATAAAGGACTAGTGTCCAGAATCTATAAAGAACTTAGCAAACTCAACACCCAAAGAACAAATAATCCAATCAAGAAATGGGCAGAGGACATGAACAGACATTTCTGCAAAGAAGACATCCAGTTGGCCAACAGACACATGAAAAAGTGCTCCATATCACTCGGCATCAGGGAAATACAAATCAAAACCACAATGCGATATCACCTCACACCAGTCAGAATGGCTAAAATAAACAAGTCAGGAAATGATAGATGCTGGCGAGGATGCGGAGAAAGGGGAACACTCCTACACTGTTGGTGGGAATGCAAGCTGGTGCAGCCACTCTGGAAAACAGCATGGAGGTTCCTCAAAATGTTGAAAATAGAACTGCCCTATGACCCAGCAATTGCACTATTGGGTATTTACCCTAAAGATACAAACATAGTGATCCAAAGGGGCACATGCACCCGAATGTTTATAGCAGCAATGTCCACAATAGCCAAACTATGGAAAGAACCTAGATGTCCATCAACAGATGAATGGATCAAGAAGATGTGGTATATATACACAATGGAATACTATGCAGCCATCAAAAGAAATGAAATCTTGCCATTTGCGACAACATGGATGGAACTAGAGCGTATCATGCTTAGCGAAATAAGTCAAGCAGAGAAAGACAACTATCATATGATCTCCCTGATATGAGGAAGTGGCGATGCAACATGGGGGCTTAAGTGGGTACGAGAAGAATAAATGAAACAAGATGGGATTGGGAGGGAGACAAACCATAAGTGACTCTTAATCTCACAAAACAAACTGAGGGTTGCTGGCGGGGAGGGGGTTTGGGAGAAGGGGGTGGGATTATGGACATTGGGGAGGGTATGTGCTTTGGTGAGTGCTGTGAAGTGTGTAAACCTGGTGATTCACAGACCTGTACCCCTGGGGATAAAAATATATGTTTATAAAAAATAAAAAATTAAAAAAAAAAAAGAGCACCGTGTGGATCCCTTGTTGTGGGTCTTGCATCTTTTAAAAGGAGAAGTCCATTCAAATGTCCTTCCAAAATAGTGCCCCCCTCCCCAACCCAGCCCCGAGCAGATAGGCAATCTCAGTTTATTCTGAATACTTTCTTAGTCCAGAGAAGCAGAGATTTAGGGACTTACTTGACTCAGTCTTTTGTTTAGAGCTGGTTTCCAAAAAGGGCCTGCCAACAGTCCTTTACACCTTAGTATAAGTTGAGGTTAATTTATCTTTTCTTTGGGTCTTGATGCTTTGGCAGGGAAAGGTTGACAGTAGGTGCTGTGATAGACTCTAGTCTTTCCTTAGAGGAACTTCAGGCAACAGTAGCAGAGGGAAAGGTGTTTAGGGCTGATGATATTCAAATCCCAAGCCTTCCAGGAGCTCCTGAGGTCATGTCTAGGATATCTGGGCCTAACTTCCAGCTGTTACGAGTATGTTTTTGTTTTGTATTTCTGGGAGGAAAGTATTTGGGTTGTACAGTCTCTGGAGCTCTTTCCATTTCTGGAAGTCCTCTGGATATTTGCTGAGCATTCAGTCTGTGTTAGTCCCTGTGTTAGACATTGAGGGGACAGGAAATTTAAGATAATGTTTCTCTGTTTTCCCTGCCTGGGGCCAGGGAGAGGGATAGAAACATCTGTTCTGTCTCTGAGGTCTAGGAGATATTTTCCTCCTCTCCATTCAAAACTGATGTACCTAGATGGAGGCCCAGTGGTATCTATAAAAAGAGTATGTTGAAACCCTCCACTTTTATTGGTATGAAGAAAATTGTTCATTCATTTATTTGTAGACTATTTTTTTAAAAATATCTACTACCTGTAGATAATTGTTACTGAGATTTGTTTTTAGGTTTGATTGTGGAAGCAATCTTTCTCAAGAGCACCTGTTTCCAGAGATAAGTTTTAAAAATTTCATACTAGTTGGAACATATTATCATGAATAGTGTACTGATTAGAGGAGAAGAAATGGCTCTCTTCCCCCACAATTTCCCAAAGGTAGTTTGAGGGAGGTCAAGTTGAAGTTCTCAGTAAGGAAGAGCTTTCCATCAGTCAGTATTGACCACTTCTGGATTAGAGAGACACCCCCCCCCCCCACAAAATACACACACACACACACACACACAGCACTGGTGGAGGACAGGCAGAAGAATAAGCTGTCATTGCCACAGGCTTTGAGATGGGACATGAGCTTGGCAGTCTTCCAACCTTTAGATTCTGGGAGAAGTGTAGGAATGCATGATATTCACCTCAGGCATTATGGTTCTTTTAGCACAACAACATCTACATGGCTTATTCCGTTTTGCTTCTACAGGATGAATAGAAGGGCTGGAAAATGCAAGCTAGGTTCTGTTCCTCTCTCTCAGGTGAGAAGACACTGGGAATTTGGCTCAGGTAGAGTAGACTGAGTAGCAAACATAAAGAGCTTAGAGTGCAATAAATATCCCAAAGCGAGCACTAGGAACAGCTGTAGGAACTTTGAAACCAGCCTAAAGTCCTAGAGTTTTGGAGGATCCCAGAAAACATTAGGCTTCTCTCACCAACAGGTTTCTGTTACCTAAGTGGATCACAAGACACCACTAGGGAAGATGCTGGAGATGGCATGGGGGCCAAGTTCTGCATCATGCCCTAGGCCTGGGTAGAAAACTGAGAGTTCAGTACAATTTACAGCAAGTCATCCTCTTACTTAAAGTGTTCAAGCAAAGCCAACCCTTAGTGATAAGGGTTCTGTGTCCTCTGAAGATCCCGATTTCAAGGGGCCCATAAATCCTGCTCCTACAATTTGGGTACCTGTCCCCAGAAAATGGGGATGTGGTCCAAATACTAGCTTTACATTAAGAATACACTGTTAGAGATTCTTCTATACAGTTCTCATTTTTCACAAAAATTGATTGTTCAAAGCTGAAATCCAGTTGGTTTTTTATTAGATCTTTAAAGAAACCCATAGTTGGCAGTATTGCCTAATAGCAGAGAGATAAGGCTGTGGAATCAAACAGATCTCAGTGGGAATTTTACCCTTGATTCTTTCTAGCAGTGTTAACTTGGGGCAAGTTGTATATCTTCTCTAAAAACCTCTTTCTTCATCTGTAAAATGGGAATAGTTTTCATACAAAGATCATGGGTTGTTGTATGTATTAAAGGAGATTAATATAAAGTCCTAGCAGAGTATCTGACTCAAAGTGTTTCGGTAAGATCACTGTTACTATGCCTAATTCTTCCACAGTGGGGTTTGAGGATATGAACCTATGGTTGTAGCATCCTAGAGGTCAGAAACTGATCTCAGCATTTTCATAGTCTGGGATCATTCTTTCATTCATTTTTTCATCCAGTAAGTATTAATTTAGCACCTACTCCCTGCTAGGCACTATTTTAAGCACTTGGTGTAGATGAATAAAATAGGGTTTGTCTCTACCCTTATGGGCCTTACAATCTAGGACAGGAGTCAGACAATGAGCAGGTGACCAGGAAACATGAAGGAAGCAGCGCTGGAACATATTAGTGTGTGGGGACCTTTCCTGGTAGTGATCAGGGAAAGACATTTGAAGAGGTGACATTTAGGCTGGGCCTGAAGGATGAAAAAGTTCCAGCCAGGCAAAGAACCCCTGATTTCTCTGTTAGCACACCAGGTAGACAGTCTTACCAGGAGTACCCCATCCAAGGTGAGAGCCCAAGACTTTTCCTCATCTATGTAGGTAGACTTTGCTGGCAACTGGGAGAGAGAATTTTGCTCATTTGTTTGGGTGTGAGGGAAGGTTCCATCATAACACAGTTCTTAGGGCTCAGCATTTCTTAGGATGGCATTCCACGTAGGGTTCTCCAGAGAAACAAAACCAATAGTGTGTGTGTGTGTGTGTGTGTGTGTGTGTGTATGATTCATGATAAGGAATTGGTTCATGCATTTGTGGAAGCTGAGAATTTCCATGGTCTGCAATTTTCAAGCTGGAGATCGAAGAAAGCCAGTCCCAGTTTGAGTCTAAAGACCTGAGAACCAGGAGTACCACCGATGGTCTAAGTTCCAGTCTAAGCGCAGGAGAAGACTGATGTCTCTGTATAGACAGTCCGGAGGAGGGAGAAAATTCAGCCTCCTTCTCTCTTTGTGTTCTATTCAGACTCTCAGTGGAGTGGATGATGCCAACCCACTTTGGGGAAGGCCATTTGCTTTATTTGGGTCCACCAATTCAAGGGCTAATCTCTTCTGGAAACACCAGTACAGACAACCCAGAAATAATGTTTGAACCAGATATCTGGGCATCTCTTCACCAGTCAAGTTGACACACGAAGTTAACCATCACACATCACTAGGATCCAGCTGCCGTCCACTGTAACTTGTGAGAAGAAAATGGGTGTTCGATCCAGACCTATGATTCAGCCTTTCTCTGCCATTTCCTCGTTGAGTGAGTGTAGGCGAGCTACCTATCTCTGAATGTCAGTTTCTTCATCTGTAAAATATGAGTGGGGGCTTCTGTTGCTAGGACTTAAACTGAAATGAGAAAAGCATAGAAAATGTTTATTATGTGCCTTTTATAGAGTAGGCACAGAGTAAAGCAGGTTTTCCTGGGGAGTTGTTTAAAATAATGGAAGACCACCCCTATTTTCCATGTGGTAGGAAAAAAGGCCTTTAGCAGTATGGTAGTTTGAAAACACGTCTGCGTATTCTTTGATGGTCCTACCTTCTCCTCACAAGTGGGCTTGTCTGCCTGACTCACACCTGATAGAGTGCAGCTGAAGTGACGCTCAGTTGACTTTTGAGGCTACAGTGGAAAAGGAAATAGCTTCCATCTGGCTCTCTTCTCTCTTGAGATGCCCTCCACCCCCAACCTTGGAACCCAGCCACCATGCTGTGAGGAAGCCAAGCAGCCACATAGAAAGGGCACATCTAGGTGCTCCAGCCACTGCCCCAGGTGAGGTTCCAGCCAAGAGCCAGCATCAACTACTAGATGTGGGAGGGAATTAGCTTTTGGATGATTCCAGGCACCTGCCTTCAAATGCCCCAGCTGACCCTGAGTGGAACAGGGATGAGCTACTGTCAAGCCCTTCCCATGTTTCAGATTTGTGAGCAAAATTACTGTTATCCTGGTTTTAAGCCCTTAGGACTGGAGTGATTTGTTACACAGCAACAGATAGCTAGAATAACACACTCTTGGTCCATCCTGCCCTCTACCCAGTGTCTCTCCCATGACACTGGGCCTAGCATAGCAGAGATGTCACCAAACACAGCTTTTCTGTGGGCCTCAGCTCCCGCCTCTTGTATGGCACTTTGGGATTAGAAACTCTTTGGCATTTTCTAGTCCAGTGTCATGTAGGAAACCAATATGGAAATAGGAGATGTTGCAAGATTTAGGTATTTTGGATTATAAACCTAAGTTTTGTGTGTTGTTGTATAGAAGTCTAATGTTCTCTGAGAGCCTTTGTTGTGAATTTTCAATGAAAGAAGACATATAGCCTAAGCACCTATGACTGGAGAAGGGGTTTTGCATGTCTCGAGACCTCCCCGTGAACCATGAAATGGGCTTGACTGGAGTCTTGCGGGCCTGTTCTAATCCACTTGTCTAGGAATTCTCATAGAATCCTCATTAGAACCTGGGCCCTGAAGAGGTCTGCAGTCCTGGGGGCCCATTTAACACCTGCAGATTCTCTTAAAGTTGAAACAAAGACGGGTAGGCTGCAGGCTCCCCGAGTTTTAAGCCCCCATCTGTTGAGTGGTTTCTGGCAGATGGTCTCTAAAGGGTGCTGTGTGTTTTATCATTTCAGTTTCTTCTGAAGAAGGATTTAAAATCAATTTAGGGGTCATGTTTGGGAACTTTGTCAAAACTACAGGCTCTGAGTCAAACAGGAATTGGTCCTCAGGGGCTCTCTAATGACAAAGGGAAAGTGATCTGGGCTGTTCTGAGTATCTTTGTTCTCATCCCCTCCCTTTGCCGAGGGGTAGACTTTTCGTTTGAAGTCGGTTGCCTCCTTCATTTATTCTTTAATTTCATACTACTGAGTTGAATGTGCTCAGTCTAGGGTCTGTAACTCCTGTCCTGGGCTAGGATTGTCTGATGTACAAACGTGAGCCTGAAAGGGGTCTCTTTGAAAACCAGGTCCAATGTTGAACATCACATCCTTAAATGAAACGGTAGAAACACACTCTAATTAAAGGAAGTTTCTGGGTGAGCTTCAGAGAGAGAGAGAGAAGATCATAGAGACTTTAGAGATCTTGTCTAGCTTATGGAATATCAATATGGAAAGACTGATTTGTTTGTTTTTCTGGTCCCTCCCCCTACCCATAACTAGGTAGATCATGAAACTTAATGTCAGAAAAAGTTAATACTAAGAGCCCAGCAAGAATAAAACGTGTTTTCCTTGGTCCGTTTAAGGCTGCTAAGATTGGATTATATCCCCGGGATATTGGCTTTTCTCTCCTTTTACTGCCTGGAGCTTGGCCATTATTGTGATATTGGAGAGATGTTGTCAAAGTGCAAGAGAGGCTCCGTGTTTTAAGTCCCTCAATGATGGATGGCTGGCATACAAGGGGTCTTGTTCATCAGCTGGGCTTTGCGGTCATTACCCTGGTGGTGGCTAAAGCCGTGAGGAGGGTTGACTCTTGCTCTGGGGTGCTCTTAGAGCAAAGGAAAGGGGGACCTAGGTTTTGGGTTGGAATTTTGGCTGAGAGATTTTCACTCACCTGGCTAGGATTAGAGAGTCGTTCAGGTTGGACATGCCAGGGGGGTTCTGCCTGGGAGTCCCCAGCCCTGAGCTGTGGTTGTTGGCTTCTGTTGGCCAGAGCCCTAAAGGGTCGACATTTGATGTCAGATCCCTCGTTGGGTGGAGGGAGGATCTGAGATCCAGGGATAAATGCTATAGGTAACCTCAGAGACTGGGGAGGGACCTTGACAGTCTATTAGTCTAGCCCCCTTGTACTGTAAATGCAGAGATGGGGACCTAGAACCAGGGACTGATTGGCCCATAGTCTGTAACATAGGCAAGACATCCTCGTTCTTCTGTCAGCCCTGGTCTCAGTCTGGGGCAGGCAGCCTGCACGTGCTGGCTCTTGGTCACAGGGATGACCCGAGGAGAAGTTAGTGCCATGAGCTTGTGCCTGCTGGGAGAGAAACAATTTAGCGTGTTTGCCCTCCTGGTATTTGTCAGCAGAGCCACCTCAGGGTTCACGGTGGCAGCTTACGCAATGAACCTGGCTCTGGGGCTCTTTCAGCAGGAGGGCCCTGGGCAAAACAGTCTCCCTGCCCAGTTCATCCATAGTCATGCAGGCCCTGCCAGAGCCGAGGCTGAGGGGAGGCACAGGTCCTGCCATGTGGTAGAGACCATCACCAAGTCTCAGAGGAACCCAGTGATACTCCTGGGGGTGACATTGAAGCTGTGGCTGTGAAGGAAGCCGATACCCTCACTGGCATGGGAGGCCAAGTTCATGTTTTGTTGCAGAAATATTTACATTTTTTTCTCCCATGGGTGACTGAAACCCAAGTCCATTTGGGTGTGTGGTTCTCCTCGCCCCCCAAGCTTCTCCTCCAAACCGTATTCGGGTGCAGTCATGTAACTGCCGGCCTTTGCTGCCTGGAGCCGCTCCACTGCTACGCAGGAGCCGTGCAGCTGGATTCGGACTCAGTCTGTAGGGACAGTGCCCTCCACTTGTCTCAGAGACTCTTCTAAGAAAATGGAGGCCAAAGAGGCTTTTGTCTTGTAAGACGCAGCATTTCGGTAGTACTAAGGGAGGAGTTGAGTTCGGCTCCTGTGAGCTTCTCAGTGACTAGATGAATGCCACTGGGGAAGACTGGGCTGGACTGGCTTTAATAACCAGGCAGCTCAGCTTAAGAGCTCACAGAAGATCTAACCTGTTTTTCATTTTTTGTGTGTGTGTATGTGAAGATTGATTAATCAGCTTCACTATGCAGATTATAGGAATTTTTAAAAATCAAATATCCTTATGTTAGTATATTTATCTGTTTGATTTGGTACTGTTGATGGTTTCTGTTACTGTTTAGAACCTGATGTTTTCTCTTATTTTTAAAAAAAAATTTATCTGTTTTAGGGAGGGTGGGGGGCAGGACAGTGGGAGAAGGAGAAACTGAATCTGGAGTAGACACCCTTTTGAGCACAGACCACCCCCGCCACAGGGTCCTCGATCTCAGGACCCTGAGATTATGACCCAAGCAGAAATCAAGAGTCAGACACTTAACTGACTGAGCCACCCAGGCACCTCTCTCTTATTTTTAAAATGTTTGTTTTAGTAGTCCATGAAGTAGATAAGAAGACATTTTTCTGTTGGTCTGTCCCTCTGACTGTCCCTTTGTCTATATTTTGGACCATTCTCTGTCTGTCTGTGTGACTCACTGTTCCTCTTTCTCCCCTCCCTTTTTTGTTTTCCCTTCGTCCATCTTCCTTTTTTTTTTTTCCTTACTTTTTTGACTGAGTAAGTATTTGATCTCCTACTATGTGGAAAGCATTATTTGTTTATTGATTCGTGAAGCTGATAGAACCCCTCAGCACCAGTGTGGAGCTTGACAGTAAAGCAAACTGGCCCTGCAGAATTGAGGACAGAAGACTCCTCAATGTCAGAACAACAGACTTGAAATACTAGTGTCTGACCTCACATGAAAATACAATAGCTCTCTGAAGTTCTACTAAGCTAGACAATGAATATGGATGGCGTAGGCATTCAATAAATGTTTGCTGAATTGAATGCAATAAAAATGATAAAAGAGACATTACAAATGCATTTTTTAAAACTTCATTACATGTACTGAAAGATGTTTTTGACATTTTATCTACATTCCTAGTTACATTCCTAGTGCCTGGCTCATACCATGATTGAGTTCCTTACACCGCCATATTGTGAATCGCTGGTTGCAGGGTCAAAACCCAAGATGCCCTCCAATACTTTGATTCTGATGGGAGGGGGGACTCACATTACAGTCATTGATATGTGCCTGGCATTCATAATATACACCTCATAAAATCTTTCAATAATCACATAAGGCAGAATTTTCATCCCCATTGAGTTTTTTAGCAGGTGAGAAAGTTGAGACTGTTCATGAATGAAATGTAAATCCAGATTTATCAAACTTTACAAAATATGTAACCATGTTTTTTCCACCTTTCCCTGTGTACCCTTGAAATCACGCCCCAGAAATTGGTTTTTTGCTATTTTTGGATTTAGGTTATCAATAGCAAGTGTCCTGTGTTCTGACTTAATCGTCATTTCATTTTGAGTCTCACGGAACTTAAAACATAAAGCTTCAAATTGTCAGAAAGGGCAAATGGTTCATGGTGTTCTTACCATGCTTTAGCTCTAAGTCCAGGCCACTCTTTAATGAATCCAATCGCACTGGATAAATGAGTTTCCTTTCAGTAGTTCCTGTTTCATTGTTTCAGTTTTTCATTCGGCACCCTTCTCCATGTTGAAAAATCCTAAGATTGATATACTTAAAACACGCCTCAAAATGTTGTTGGTCTTAAAAACCTGGGCAAATGCCTCTAAATATGAGCAGAGCTCAATACCTGAGCTGCATCGTCACTACCCTGTAATTCCAGAGTGACAACAAAATAATAGACAATTGAAGAAGTTAATTCCCTTCAACTTGTAAGCCAAGTTGTACTGTCAAGACAAAAACATGAAGCCATATTTTATGATAAAAATTAATGATACATGGAATTTGAGCATGATTCCTCTGCAGAAAAAAGGATGAAAATTTATAATGTATCACTTCCTTTTCAACAAATTCCACTTGGTGGTTCTTCTTTTTAAATTTTAACTCCAGTGTAGTTAATATACAGTATTATATTAGTTTCTAATGTACAATACAGTGATTCAACAATTTTGTATATTACTTGGTGCTCATTATGATAAGTGTACTCTTAATCCCCTGCCCCCATACACTTCCCCTCTGGCAACCAACAGTTTGTTCTCTATAGTTAAGAATCTATTGCTTAGTTTCTCTCTCATTTTTTTTTCTGTGTTCTTTTGTTTCATCTACATATGAATGAAATCATATGGTATTGGTCTTTCTTTGGCTTATTTCACTTAGCATTATACTTTCTAGATCCATCCATGTTGTTGCAAATGACAAGATTCATTCCTTTTTATGACTGCATAGTATTCCATTATATATATATATATCGCATCTTCTTTATCCATTCATCTATCAACGAATACTTTTGTTGCTTCCATAATTTGGTTATTATAAATAATGATGCAAGAAACATAGGGGTGCATATATCTTTTTGAATAAGTTTTTTTTTAATGTTCTTTGGGTAAATACCCAGTAGTGAAATTACTGGATCATGTGGTAGTTCTATTTTTAATTTTTTGAGGAACCTCCATACTGTATTCCACAGTGGCTACACCAGTTTGCATTCCCACCAACAGAGCAGGAGGTTTGCTTTTATCCACATCCTCACCAACACATATTGTTTCTTGTATTTTTTATTTTAGCCACTCTGACAGGTGTGAGGTGATATCTCATTGTGGTTTTGATTTGTATTTCTCCGATGATCAGTAATGTTGACCATTTCCTCATTCATCTGTTGGCCTTTGTCTTCTTTGGAGAAAGTTCCATGTTTTCTGCCTATTTTTAATTGGATTATTTGGGTCTTTGGTGTTCAGTTGTGTAAGTTCTTTATATATTTTGGATACTAACCCTTCATTGGATATGTCATTGGCAGATATCTTCTACCATTCAGTAGGTTGTCTTTTAGTTTTGTTGATTGTTTCCTTAGCTGTGCAGAAGTTTTTTTTTATTTTGGTTGTCCCAATAGTTCACTTTTGCTTTGGTTTCCCTTGCCCCAGGAGACATACTAGAAAAGTATTGTTACATCGAAATGTCAGAGAAATTACTGCCTGTGCTCTCTTCTAGGATTCTTATGGTTTCAGGTCTCACATTTAGTTCCTTAATCCATTTTAAGTTTATTTTTCTCTATGATGTAAGAAAGTGGTCCAGTTTCAGTCTTTTGCCTGTAGCAAACACCATTTGTTGAAGGGACTTTTTCCCATTGTGTCTTCATTTCTCTTTGTGAAAGATTAATTGACTATATAATTATGAGTTTATTTCTGGGTTTTCCATTCTCTTCCATTGATCTATGTATCTATTTTTATGCCAATACAGTACTAATTACTGCCATTTTGTAATATAGCTAGAAGTCTGGAATTGTGATACCTCCAGTTCTGCTTTTCTTTTTCAAGATTGCTTTGACTATTTGGGTTTTCTGTGGTTCCATACAAATTTTAGAATTGTTTGTTCTACTATTGTGAAAAATGCTGTTAGTATTTTGATAGAGATTGCATTAAATGTGTAGATTGTTTTAGGTAGTATAGATATTTTAACAATATTTTTTTCTTTCAGCTCATGAGCATGGAATGTCTTTCCATTTCTTGGTGTCATCCTGAATTTTTTATTCAGTGTTTTATAGTTTTCAGAGTATAGATCTCTCACCTTTTTGGTGAAGTTTATTCCTTGATATTTTATTGTTTTCAATGCAATTGTAAATAGGATGGCTTTGTTAATTTCACTTTATATTGCTTCATTATTAGTGTATAGCACTGTAACAGATTTCTGTACATTGATTTTTATATCAGGCAAACTTCCCAAATTCATTTATGAGTTCTAGTAGTTTTTTGGTGGAATCATTAGGGTTTTCTATGTATATTATCATGTCATCTGCAAATAGTGAGAGTCCTACTTTTTCCTTGCCAATTTGGATGCCTTTCACTTCTTTTTCTTTTCTGATTGCTGTGGCTAGGACTTCCAGTACTATGTTGAATAAAAGTGGTGAGAATGGTGCCAGGTGGTGGGTATTATAGAGGGCACGGATTGCATGGAGCACTGAGTGTGGTGCAAAAATAATGAATACTGTTATGCTGAAAATAAAAAATAAATTTAAAAAAGTGGTGAGAATGGACAGCCTTGTCTTGTTCTTGATTTTAGGTGAAACACTCTGTTTTTCACCTGTCAATATGATGGTAACCACAGTTTTTTCATATATGGCCTTCATTATTTTGAGGTATGTTCCCCCAAACATGCTTTGTTGAAGGTTTTTATCATGAATGGATGTTATACTTTATCAAATGCTTTTTCTGAATATATTGAAATGATCATTTGGTTTTTATCCTTTTTCTTGTTGATGTGATATATCACATGGACTGATTTGCAAATATTGAACCACCCTTGCATCCTGGGAATAAATTCTATTTGATTATAGTGAATAATGTGTTTGTTGTACTGTGTTTTGTGTTTATTAATGTGTTTAATGTACTGTTGGATTTGGTTTGCTAGTATTTTGTTGAAGATTTTTGAATCTATGTTCATCAGAGATATTGACTTATGGTTCTCTCTCTCTTTCTTTTTTGGTAGTGTCTTTATCTGGTTTTTGTATTGGGGTAATACTGGCTTCATAAATGAATTTGGAAGCTTTCCTCCTTCTAGTTTTTGGAATAGTTTGAGAAAAATAGGTATTAACTCTTCTTTAAATGTTTAATAGGAAAGCATCTGTGAAGATGTGTATCCTGGATTTTTGTTTGTCAGGAGTTTTGGATTACTGATTCAGTTTCATTGTTGGTAGTACATCTGCTCCCATTTTTTATTTCTTCCTGAATCAGTTTGAGGAGGTTATATGTTGCTAGGAGTTTATCCATTTCTTCTAAGTTGTCCAATTTGTTTGTTGGCATATAATTTTTCATAATCTCTTATAATCTTTTGTATTGCTGTGGTATCAGTTTTTATTTATCCTCTGTCATTTCTTATTTTGTTTATTTGAGTCCTTTCTCTCTTGCTTTTTTTTTTTTTTCTTTTTGATGGGTCTGGCTGAAGGTTTATAAATTTTGTTAATCTTTTCAAAGAACCAGCTTCAGGTTTCATTGACTTGTTCTATTGTTTTTTAGTTTCTATTTTATTTATTTATGCTCTAATCTTTAGTATTTCCTTCCTTGTATTGCCTTGGTGTTAGTTTATTCTTCTTTTACTAAATCCTTTAGGTGTAAACTTAGGTTATTTATGTGGAATTTTTCTTGCTTCTTGAGATAGGCCTGTATTGCTATAAATTTCCCTTTTAGAAACAGTTTTTGTTGCATCCCAGAGACTTTGGACTGTTGTGTTTTCATTTTCATTTGTCTCCATGTGTTTTTTAATTTCCTTTTTGATTTATTGGTTAACCCAATTGCTGCTTAGTAACATATTATATAACCTCCATGTATTTGTGTTCTTTCCAGATTTTTTTCTTATGATTGATTTCTACTTTAATAGTGTTGTCGATGGAAAAGAAGCATGGTATAATTTTATTTTTTTTTTAACTTGTTGAGACTTGATCTATTCTGGAGAATGTTCCATGTACTTTTGAATGCATGTTCTGCTGTTTTAGGATAGAATGTTCCGAATATATCTGATAAATCCATCTGGTCCAATGTGTTATTCAAAGCAACTGTTTTCTTGTCGATTTTCTGTTTGGATGTTCTATCCATTGATATAAGTAGGACATTAAAGTCCCATATTATTGTGTTACTATTGATTATTTCATTTCTGTTTGTTATTAGCTGATTTATGTATTTGGGTGTTCCCACATTGGGTGCATAAAAATTTACAGTTGTTACATCTTCTTTTTAGATTGTTCCCTTTATGATTATATAGTGTCCTTCTTTGTCTCTTGTTACAGTATTTGTTTTAAAGTCAATTTTATCTGATATAAGTATTGTTATTCTGGCTTTCTTTTCATCTCCATTTGCATGACAATTTTCCGTCCCTTCACTTTCAATCTGCATATATCCTTAGGTTGAAATGAGTCTCTTCTAAGCAGTGTATAAATTGGGTCTTGCTTATTTGTTTCTTTATTTCTTTATTTATATTTTAAGATTTTATTTATTTGTTTGACAGAGATCACAAGTAGACAGAGAAGCAGGCAGAAAGAGGGAGAAACAGGCCCCCTGATGAGCAGAGAGCCCAATGCGGGGCTTGATCCCAGGACCCTGAGATCAGAGGGCTTAACCCTCTGAGCCACCCAGGTGCCCCAGGTCTTGCTTTTTTAAAATCCATTCCATCATCCTGTGTCTTTTGATTGGAGTGTTTAGTCCATTTACATTTAAAGTAATTAGCAGATATGTATCTACTGCCATTTTGTTACTTGTTTTGTGATTGTTTTTGTAGTTCCTTTCTTCTCTTGCTCTTTTCTATCATGTTTTGTTGGCTTTCTTTAGTGGTATACTTGAATTCCTTTCTCTTTATTTTTTGCATTTCCATTACTAGTTTTTGATTTGTGGACACTGTTAGGTTTGTATATAACATCTTGTGCATATTGCAGCCTGTGTTAAGTTCATGGCCACTCAAGTTTGAACTCATTCCTTATTCTTCTATGCCCCACATTGTAGGTATATGGTATCATACTTTACATCATTTTATTTTGTGAATCCCTGGACTGATTTTTATAGATATACTTACTCTTAGTGTTTAGCTTCCTAATTTTCTCACTCCTGGTTATGGTCTTTCATTTCCAATCAAAGAGTTCCTTTTAACATCTCTTGTAGGGATGGTTTAGTGGTCATGAATTCCTTGAACTTTTGTTTGTCTTGGAAACTCTTTATCTCTCCTTCTATTCTGAATAATAGCCTTGCTGGATAGAGTATTCTTGGCTGTAGGTTTTTGTTTTGTTTTGTTTTTCCAATTTCAGAACTTTTAAAATACCATGACACTCACTTCTGGTTTGTAAAGTTTCTGCTGAAAACTCTGCTGAAGCCTTGTGGGTTTTCCCTTGTATATAACTGTTTTGTTTTCTCTTGCTGCTTTTATAGTTCTCTCTTTCACTGCTTTGTCCTATTTTAATTATTGTAGGTCTTGGTGTGGATCTTTTGGGGTTGATCTTGGGGGCTCTCTGTACCTTCTGGATCTGGATTTCTGTTTCCTTCTCCAGATTTGGGAAGTTTTCTGCTATTGTTTCTTCAAATTAGTTGTCTGCTATCTTTCTCTCTCTTCTTTTTTCTAGGATCCCTTAGTGCAAGTGTTACTATGCTTGATGGTGTCACTTCGTTCCCTATTTTCATTTTTTATTATTTTTTTCTCTCTGCTCTTTAGCTTGATTGCTTTCCATTACTCTGTTCTCCAGGTCACTGATCAGTTTTTTTCTTCGTCTAGTCTACTATTTATTTCATCCAGTGTATTTTTAAATTTCATTTATTGAGTTCTTCATTTCTGATTGGTTCTTTTTTATGTTTTTTTTTATCTCTTTTTTGAGGGTCTCACTGAGGTCCTCCACTCTTTTCTCAGGTCCATTGAGTATATTTATGACCCTGACTTTAAATTCTCTATCAGATGTATGATTTATCTCCATTTTTTTAGGTCTCTTCCTATGATTTTGTCCTTTTCTTTCATTTGGTACACATTGCTCTGTCTCCTCATTTTCTCTAACTCTCTGTGTCTGTTTCTGCATTTTAGCAAAGTCAGCTATGTGTTCTGCTCTTGAAAGTAGTGGTATTATAAAGAAGAGGTCTTGTAGTGCCCTGAAGTTCAGTGTGCCCTGTACACTAGAACCTGGCACTTCAAGGGTGTCTTCTATATGTGTTTTACGCACCCTACTCCTGTGGCTGAGCTACTTTTGCCTTTAGTCCAGTCGTCTGAAGTGTCTCTCTTTGCCTTTTGTGGACAGAGTTTGGTCCCTGTATTGTTATTGGCCAGTCTGGGCCCACCTTGAGTTTGAGTTGAGTCAGACCAAGTGTCTGACAGAGATGCTGTAGCACCATATTGCTGGGGGATTCCCCTGTGTTGTCCCCTGCAAAGTCAGTCAGATCTGTAGTCCGATCTGCAGATGTCTGCCCCCAGCCCACTACTGGGGGTCACATTCTGACTGAATGTGTGGCTATTTTCCATTCTCCCCCAGGAGGAGTCACTTTGGAGTGGTGCTGGCCCCTTTTGAGGGCTGCTTGCACTTTGCCAAGCTGTGACACAGCTTTGGTTGGGCTTCAGCCAAGAGCTTATTGGAAGGGGCAGGTCTATAGGTAAATGTAGGGGTGGTACAAAAATATTATCAAGCTCATGTAGGTTTGCTGTAGGAGGAAACCTGGAGCAGAGTGTTGGGCTGGAGGGGGTGGGGTGTGCTGTTAGCAAGTTAGGTAGTAAGTGTTGGCACCTATGCTGGTTCCTACAGGTATCTGTGTGTCTAGGCTGGGACACAGGGGAAGGAAATGGTCCCTGACAGCTCTTTTGTTCCTGGGGAAGTCTCCCAATGATCCCTGCCCCTCTAGCACATGCTCTGAGATTCATTACTAAATCTTCCTCCCATATACCTTAGGCATTTTTCAAACTGCTGCTTCCATACTGTATCTCAATGGTGTTGTTTCTTGTGAAGTCTCTTTAAAGGTGGGGACTCAGTTTCCTATTGCCCTCCCAGCTCTCTCAGAGTGGAGCCAGCTGATTTTGAAAGTTCCAGGTATTAAGCACTGTTGATTGTAAGAACTCATGAAATTTGACCCCAGTGGTTCCCAAATGCTATAGAGATTTTTCTTTCCCCTGTGGGATCCCTGTGCCTGGGGTGGCTGGGGTGAGGGTCTCTTTTTCCCCCTCTTTATGCCCATAGCATCCCTCCATTCTATGGACAGTTCTGTGGGTCCATCTGGCTCCTGACCATCTCTCTACCCTTACTAACCTTTTAGATGTGCCCTCTTCTCTACATGTAGCTGTGGAGGTCTGTTCTGCCAGTTTTTGGTTCATTTTCTGGGTTATTTACACTGATATAGGTGTTATATATGTATATCCATGGGACAGGTGAGCTTAGAACCCCCAACTTTGCAATCTTCACTGGACCAGTTGTTCTTTTTCTTTTGTCAAAGGCTGCAGTCTCTATGAGGGCCAAGATCCTTTGGGTTTGAAACTAGTTGTATGTCTGCAGTGCCCAAGTGCCCTGGTAGTATTTGATGAGTAAGTGGAGGAGTATAATAAAGCATGAACTCCTCCCTAACCTGAGCCATTTAAAAAAGCTACTGAGGAAGCTTCCTTGCCATTGCCAGCCATCTCTTTGCTTCTCACCTCCTCCCTTGCCAGGAGCAGGGTTTTGAGGCTCTCAGTAGGTTCACCAAGTTTGTATTTTTACCCTTTCCCCTTCTTGTGCTTGCCTTTCTCCTTCATACTTTAGCTCAGTTACTCTTGTCATGACCTTCCTGTTCCTGCTAAACCACCCTCCAACTCTAGCTCCACCATTTCCCACCCTTTGTGCAGACATACTATGTCATTCTGGGGAATTAACCCAGGAGGTTTCCTGGTAGTAGAAACACAAGGAAGATTATGTAAAAGAAAATAGACACCAAGTTGGGAAGGATGGTAGATGGAATGTCTCCCAGTAGACTCTTCTTTTCCAGGCAAACCTTGCTCATGGCAGATGTCCCTGCCACCTGCTTGTTTTGCTCTGGACTCCCTGACTTGTCAGTTCTTTTTCTAAGATAATGCAAGAAGTGAATGCAATATTATCCATGTGCTTGCCCGCCACAGAGCCCAAGGGAGTCACTGCTGCCTATAGTCTGGGGGTTTTGCTACTGGTGGTGTCACTTAAGATTGGAATTAATGTCTTTTTAGCTGCCATATGGTATTGCTTAGGTAAGGGCTTAGGGCAATCATACATTCAAAGCCCTCCACCTTTTTAAAATGTGAAATGTTGTAAAATCAGCACCAATTCCCCAAAACACATTCTGTAGTTGTTATAGAAGATATTTTTACATTTTACAAATATGTGATGGAGCATAGTGAAAAAAAATACAAATAAAGCTACCCATAATTACACCATGTGAAGATATCTGCTCCTAAAATTTTACTTATAGCCTTCAAATGTGCTTTCTCTCTAGGTATTTACCAGTTATGTATTTTAACCAAAGTAGGATCATACTGTTTTATCTTCACAAAAATGTCTACATCAGGGCACCTGGGTGGCTCAGTGGGTTAAGCCATTGCCTTCAGCTCAGGTCATGATCTCAGGGTCCTGGGATCAAATCCCGCATGGGCTCTCTGCTCAGCAGGGAGCTTGCTTCCCTCTCTCTCTCTCTCTGCCTGCCTCTTTGCCTACTTGTGATCTCTCTCTGTCAAATAAATAAATAAAATCTTTAAAAAAATATCTACATCAATAAAAAAATCCTACAACATCCTTTTACAAGACAATATCTATTTTAAGGATGCCCATAGTATATTCAACATATCATGTACTGTTACAGAGGTAATTGTTTTTCATCTTTAGGGGTTACCAGGAGCATCATTGGGGCTAAGTCTTTGTGTACATTCTTAGATATTTCCTTCGGATGTTTTTAGAATCACATCAGCAAATTAGTAACTTATTTTAAGACTTTTGATACATAAACAATGGGTAACTTTAAAAGTTTAATGAATATTACATTTTGTCTGAATTTGGCTTAGATAATTTCAAATTTTTTCTCTGTTTTCTGTTGCATCAATTATCACTACAAATTCAGTCAGGAATTCATTCTTCCATGTTTTACTGATTTTTTAAAAAGTGTTGAAGAAGATAAGGTCACTCATTTTGCAAATATTTGCCAAAAGTTAACACTGCACAAGGCACTGTGTTAGATATTGGGGTAAAGGGAATAGAAATTCAAGAGTGCATAAGACTTAATCTTGTCTTGTTCCTCTTCTATTTACTTCATATAGGCAGCATTGTTCTGTTAATAAATAATTATAGTCATTTTATGTTAAATGTGTTCCCTTTTTTAATGTACTAAATATAATTACCTCAGTCAAATTTTAAATTACATTATCAAAAAAAATAATTTTAATAAAATAATTTGGCTTGAGTATGATTTCCTCCCCCCCCACCCTGGATTTAAAAAAAAAAAAAAGATCCATGCTTATTTCAGTAAATTAGAAATATTTGGAAAAGTGTAAAGAAGGAAATAAATGACTCATGACCGGACCATTCGAAGACAATTACTGTTAATTGGTGTTTTCCTTTCAGGCATTTTCTTTGTATATTTTTTATATAGCTGAGATCATACAATATATGCAATTTTCCAAGTGTATAATGTAAATATTTCCTATGTTATGAACAACTCTTTGAAAACATTACCTGTAATGGTTCCATAATAGTCTGTCATGGAAATTGATTAAATATATAGGGTTTGATGATTAATAGTGAATACTCTGGAGTAAGATTGTGTGGGTTCCCAGTCCTGATGCTGCCACGGGTTAGTCTGTGATGCCAGGCAAATTACTTTTCTGTGGCTCAGTTTCCTTACTTGCAAAAGAGGATAATTATAATTACTATCTTTTCAAGTTTCTATAAGGAATACATGGGAAATCAAGTAAAGCTTAAACTAATATCTGGCACATAATCAGCAAGCAATAAAAGTTATTATTATTATTACCATTACCACTACTATTATTTTCTTAATGATTCCACCTAATGCTAGATAATCTCCTTCCAATTGAGATAACATTTACTGTTATGAAATCACTGTGGAGTGTAGTTGTTCACAAATATTTTATATAACATTAGAAGTTTTCTTAGACTAGAATCAAAGTCAGTGGTATGCACACACATAATGTTCTAAATATTACCAAAATTGCTTCCAGTGTGGTGCAGTGTTGTTATTCTCAGTAGAGAGATCATCATGCCCAGACCTGAGTCACCTGTAGGATATTTTCACTTCTCTCATCCTCTCCCCGTGAATCATCCTTCTATCAGTTGACAGGTGAGCATTGGAATTTGAAAATATCCTCTTAATTTCTTCATGTGCAAAAACAAGGTTCTCAATATCTATTTCATAGGGTTGCTGTGATAAATAAAATGATGCATGTTTATGGGGCTTTACACACAGTAAGCACTCATTGTTAGCTATCATAACATTATCATTACAGTAACAATCACATTTATAATTTTTATTCCTATCAGGGGTATGTAAAATTATCTGTCTCATTGCCCCTCATCTTTATTGAGCATGATCATTTTGACATCTATTTTAAATTAATTTAAATGAATTTAAACCATCTACATTCCTAAATATTATTAAAAAATATTTTCGAGGGGCACCTGGGTGGCTCAGTTATTAAGCGTTTGCCTTCAGCTCAGGTCATGATCCCAGGGTCCTGGGATTGAGCCCCACATTCGGGCTCCCTGTTTGGCGGGGAGTCTGCTTCTCCCTGTCCTACTCCCCCTGCTTGTGTTCCCTCTCTCGCTGTGTCTCTCTCTGTCACATAAATACAGAAAATCCTAAAAATAAATAAATAAATAAATAAATAATAAGAATAAAAGTATTTTCTGATTCAATAACTGAAAAGTATTTTGGTGTTTTTAAAAATGAAATATTTATTTACTTGAGAGAAAGAAGAGAGAGAGACCATGAGCAGGGCAATGAGGGGCAGAGGGAGAAGCAGACTCCCTGCTGAGCAGGGAGCCCAACTCAAGGCTTCATCCCAGGACCCTAGGATCATGACCTGAGCCAAAGGCAGATGCTTAACCAACTGAGCCACTCAGGCAACCCACATGTTGGTATTTTAATTTGCTTCCTTTTGATTACTATTGGAGTTTAACTTTTGTCAAATATTTATTAGCCATTTGAATTTCTGCATGTGAGTATGTGGGGGGGTGTAGTAGGGAAGGGATGAGATCAGGTTCTATTTATTTTATGGGGTTCTTCATTTTGTAATTTATTTTCCTTTTTGGTGGGGGTGAGGGGGTGCTGTGTTAGTCTTTTGATAGTAAGTATATTGTTCTTAGTCTGATCCTGTCTTATTCCTACTGAACTAGTTCTATCTCCCTATGATCAGTCTATGTTTCTAAAGGTTTCCAAGCCATCTGGTTAAGTGTCCATTTTAGAATTGTGCCAGAGAGCTTTATTAAGCTTACAAGTCTAATAAGGTCCGTAACTCCATCCCTTTTTCCCATTAAAAAAAAAATCTGGGAACATTAGCTATCTTGCCATCTCTGGCACAATGTGAGATCTCTATGATTGCTTGGCGTCTCTGGGGGGTGATTGAGATTGCTGGCAGCACCTTTCATCTAGGCTCGAGTGTGGGCAAGGGGACTGATTATAAGGAGTACAGACAGCTCGGTCAGCGAGTCTGGGACAGGGTCAGAGGGAGGCTGATGCTGGGGCCCCGTGTTAGGTCTCCACCCTATTCCTTGGCTTGTTCTCCGCCTCTCTGTGGCTGGCCTCTCTGATTCTGGCCAATCTGCACGCCCCAGCTCCCATGGCCACTTTTTCTGGAGGCAGCCCCTTCAACCCACCTTTGGCATTGCCTACACACTCCTGTGGCTGTTTCTGGATTCCATATCTTTCCCCACGGCCCACAGAACTCTTGTTCTCCCTCTTGGGATGGTACAGACTCTTCCCTGAAATTTCAGAACTCAGATCTCTTAAAGGCTGGGCCCAAAATTTGTTTAGCATTTCCTTTATTTATAATAATAATCATACAATATTATTTTTGGCAATATAAATAACATTTACTGAACACGTACTGTGGGTTAGGCGTTGTGCCATGTGACTCAGAGGTACTCTCTCGTGGCATCTTCAAGGCAAGCACATAATGCTGGTTGTTACTGTCCCACGTCACAGACAAGAACAGCGGAGTTTAGAGAAGTCAAATAGCATGCCCGTGGTCACCCCTGTGGCAGCAGGTGTTGGAGCTATCAGCTGATTTCAGGTCAGCCTCGTGTCTAAGCCCAGGATCTAAACTCCAAGATGATATGGCACTATCTGGGATTCCCCATCTGGCCTCCTCTTCCTAATCTCATTTTGAGCCCCTTTTATAAACCCTCTCCTACCACATATCTCTATAAACAAGGATAATTCAAATGGGAGGAAGCTCTGACTGCCATTTCATTCTGGTGGGGTGACATTGGATTTTCACTTCCCTGATTCAGCTTGTACTCCCTGAATGACTTCCTAGGAGCCCAGCGAGGTCAATCCATCAGTGCCCGCAGGACAGGGGTCCCACCAGCCAAATGTACGTGTTTCTTTTTAGAGTCATACTCTCCTGTTTGCTTTGGGAGTGGGTATCCTTCTGCTCGTTCTAGCTTCCTTCTTTTTATTTTTATTTTTTAGATTTTATTTATTTATTTGACAGAGAAAGGCACAATGAGAGAGGGAACACAAGCAGGGGGAGTGGGAAAGAGAGAAGCAGACTTCCTACCAAGCAGAGAGCCTGATGCAGGGCTTGATCCCAGGACCCTGGGATCATGACCTGAGCCAAAAGTAGACACTTAACGAGAACTGAGTCACCCAGGCGCCCCTTTAGCTTCCTTCTTGCTCTTGGCCAGCAGACAGCATCACATTCCAGAAACTTTCTCTGTTGGTCTTCTATCTTCTCTGCCTCTATCCACTCCAGAGGGCAAGGATCTCAGTGCCTTTATCTGTGGGGACCCCCCCCCCTAACAATTAACAATCTTGCAAACATGCCTTGCTCAAGCCTTTTCACCTCAAGGATGAGTTCAACCTAGCAAGGTTATATTTGCTATGTACCTTGGATGGGAAAACTGCACACATCTACAGACCTGGGAAGATGGGTCTTCTGGCCTGTGTGATAAACAGTTCTCCCCTCCTCCCTGCCTGTTGCAGAGTCTGGAATCCAAGTATCCCCTGCCCCAGAGAACCCCCCAGGACCTAGAAAGGTGACTCTTGTATCTGATTGTATCCCTTCACTTTCATATTCTGACTGCAGCAACTTCTCACTGGTGGCTGATGAAATAGTCACAATTTACACAATTTGCCAGTGATTCCAAATTCCATGATATATAATAAATTGTCATTCTGCTGAGATAAGACTTTGAAAGTCTCACACTATTAGGCTGGGTGTGGTCCCCAGTCACTTAGCAAATGATTTGTTTTCTGCATGTTGTGACAATGCATTTTACAGAAGTAATGATATGCTTCAGCAGTATTCATGGATGTGAATATTCCAGGAGTCTCTGGATGCATTCTGTACAAGAAATAAAAAAATAAAAATAAAAAGGGAGGGGGAGAGGTTTATCCTGTGTGCAAGGCCCGGGTTAAAGTGAGGTCTCTCCCCACCCACTGCTGCTCTGTTGCTCAGTATAAGCTATTAGCAGGGGAATGATGTTCATCTTCCTATAGCACCTTTCCCAGTCACTGATGGAACTCTCTAGAAGTCAGGCTTACTCTACATACACAAATGATAAGTGATACAAGTAGTATTGTTCATTTAACTCATGTTTCATTCATCTCCAGATGCTTCTAATGCTCAGTCCTGACTGCTTCTCTTTTCTTTTTTTTTTCAGTATTTCTTTCTTTTTTTATTTTTTAAGTTTTATTTACATATTAACTTCCACTCAACTTATAAAAAATTATTAAAATTTAAATTCAGTTAATTAACACATACTGTACTACTAGTTTCAGACAAACTGACTGCTTCTCTTGGGCTGGATTGGTAGAGGGCATGCACATTATCTTTTTTTTTATTTTTTATTTTTTATAAACATATATTTTTATCCCCAGGGGTACAGGTCTGTGAATCACCAGGTTTACACACTTCACAGCACTCACCAAAGCACATTATCTTGACAAGAATGGACATTTCTGGTTAACGTTTGGAGATATTCAGAGAACTGAGGAAATACTTTCATTTTCCAACCAGGGGGTTCATGTTGTGTAGACACTACACCAGTGTAAACTATTCGTGTTGAGTATGACCGTATACTCAGCAGGCTAGAAGGTTGAGTTTCTCACACACCTGCTCCTGGCCGCCATCATGTCCCGGGGCAGCCCAGACTCCCCAGTGACAGCCAGACCTGGGAGGTTTGGTGGAGACAGACTACCACTTGCGGAAAAAGAGTCCATTATCTTGAAAGCCACTCCCAGACTCATTGCCGAAAGTAATTTCTCAGGGTTTATGCTCAAACCTTAGATGGTTCCTCCTGCCACTATGATTGAAGGGGCAAGGGTTGGAGCCCAGCCGTCTTGGTCGACAAATACCATCCGTCATGATGAGCCACTAACCCTGATGAGGCCCCCGATCGGGCTCTGGAATGATGACAGATGAGACCATATATAGCAGTTAACGCCATCATTTGTAATCATTACTTTTTGGCCATTCAATAACCATCCCGTGAAATTATTTTCTGAATTTCCCACAGTAGAGAAAGGAACTGAGTTTACCTCCTATTTGTTTTTTGGAAGCATCTCAGCAGTTAAAGGTGCTTGAAGGGAACTTTCTATGGCCCCATCAGATCCAACTTCAGCACCCCTATTCCCTCGAACCACCTGCCCTGTGTGGTGATGACATTGGACATGCCTCTTCTTTCCCTGACTTCCCACAGGGGAAGCCCTGGGTTCCTCTGTGGCTAATAGCTCTGTCGCTACTCTGGGATGTCCCAGGCGTAAGGTGCAGAGTGATAGCATTCCCTGTCACTTCTTCTTCTTTTTTTTTTTTTTTAAGGATTTTATTTATTTATTTGACAGAGACCACAAGTAGGCAGAGAGAGAGAGAGAGAGAGAGAAGCAGGCTCCCTGCTGAGCAGAGAGCCCGATACGGGACTCGATCCCAGGACCCTGAGATCATGACCTGAGCCAAAGGCAACGGCTTAACCCACTGAGCCACCCAGGCGCCCTCCCTGTCACTTCTCATAGCGTGACTCTGGCCACATCGCTTGGCCTGGAGCTTTCTTCCCCAGCAGCACCATGGTCGTGCATGGCTGCTGAGAGCCAGCCGTTGTGCAGAGATGCCACTCACGGATGCTGAATCAGAGGGAGAAGAGGCTGAAGCCCTTGGACCACTTGCCTCTAACTGCTGGTACCCTCTTCTGCGTACCCCAGTGGGCCGTGTAAATATCATTTTCTCTGTGTGTCATGATGTGCAAAAAGGTTAGGAAGCATCTGATTTTCATTTTCCTTCTCTGTAAACTGGTATTATTTTTTATTATCTTATGGGACCATTGTGAGGCTCAAAGGCTTAAATGCCTATGAAGGGGGTTTTAAGAGCTGCCATACATTCGTTGAGGGCCACTGGCCACCGAGAGATAGGACTCCGTCTCCAGTTTACCTTCATTGGCTGTCCCTTCAAGACTGGGATGGAATTCCACTTTTAAAAAAAAAAATTCCACTTATTTTTAAATCTTTCCCATGCCATCAATATTTCACGTCTATTACTTAGGTTCCAGCACTGACATCACATATTTGCTATAGTCCATGGTTCTTGGAACTTCTTTAAGGCATTTGCAAGAGCAGAAGTTCCTCACCTCTCTGCCCAGGGTGCTGAGGGTACACGCCAGGTCCCTGTACCCTGGGTCTCTCTGCATCCCCTGCTGCCATCTCTGCCCAGGCCAAGGCCTCACCTCCCTGCCGAAGACGGAACTTTACTCCCTCTGAGCCTGTGTTGCATTTGGCTGTAGTCCCCTGCTCTGGGCTGAGAGCCTCTCCAGCGTCAATGGTTTTAGCATGTGTGCTTCAAGGTTTTAGCCCCTGGGGTGTTGCCCCCCGCTGCCCAGATGGTTCCAGAGAATGGCTCCTCTCAGCCTTGCAAACAGAGATCTCATGGGTGGAGCGAAAAATCTCTCCTGCCCTTCTCAACAGACCTTAAGCCAAATGTTCGAAGTGTGAAAACCAAGTGTGCGAAAACTGAGTTCCAGAATACCATGCCAGAATGTATCAACACCGGTTTCTGGGTGCTGAGGGTAGGAGTCAGACTTCTTTTCTTCCTTCGAACTTCCTGACTTTTTCAGATTTTCTATAGTGAAACTGAAAGTGTATTTTAAAATATATTTCTAATAGATGCACTCAAGATGTGCTTCGTGAAGGCAAATAGCAGCTCCGACATTCCTTCACACTTGCTGGCTCCAAATTACTGCCTTTGCTCTGGAGCCAGGCGGTTTGGAGGGGGTGGGAGCTGGGAGGGAGAGGGTGGAGGCAGCCGTGTGGGCCATTGAATTTCCTCTTTTCTGACATTTCTCTGGCAGCTAATTCCAGGGTGCTCATCTGTATGGTGGCGGCATGACTTTCATGTTTTCCCCAAGGTGTTTTATGGCCTTTTTAGAGTGGTACTTTGAATAACTTTTCTCAGTAACTTCCAAATGGTGAAAAATATCAGATGGTTTCCCTTCTCCCTCTGCCCTCCTCTTCTCTTTGTTTCTGCTCCCTCCTCATTGTTAGTCTCTTCACCATCTCTTCCCTCACCTCCCTCCCTCTCCTTTTCTCTTTCTTCCCACTGCCCCCGCTTCTCTCTTCACCTAATATTTCAAGCAAAATAAAACTTGGTAGTGAGAAAGAAAGTCTTTGGTGGTATTGGCCTGGGCCCTGGTGGGGGGAAAGCAAACACAGGTTCATCACCAGGAGCTAGAGGGCTGTGAGAGTGTCCCAGGGGCAGCGTCATGCCTTCGCTTTTCCAGAAGGCAATTAATTCAGTGCTCAGACCTGTAATGACTTAGTGTTGACTTCATTGGATGTCATCGTTAAGGCCAGGGTAGGATTGTCTAAGAAACTGATGTTTGAGCTGGGGACCTGAAGTGGATGAGCAGAGTTAGCCAGTTAAAGGGAGTGGGATGGAGAGGGAGACCAGGCTGGGAAGGGGTCTGTTTGAACCCAAGTGTGTCTCAGTCCAGAGTACCTGCTCCTTAGTCCCCACCAAGATGAGGGAGGCGTTGCTGAGGACTCCTGCCATAAGGACCAACCAGCAATGGCACAGTCCAACTCGGAACCTCTTGGAGATGAGGTAAATTGTCCTGGAGAACAGGGACATTGAGTTACACACAGAAGCGAGACTGATCAGATCACAGATACCTGTAGCATCTTCTATAGGGTCAACCAGGAAGGTTACTTGGAACTGCCACAGAATAGCTCTTCCCCATTGGCAGGACTACTCTGTCCTCTTGATGATCCTTCTGCTTTTTTTCTGATGCTCAGCTTGTTGGCCAAGCTTCCTGTAGGGAGAAAGCTTGGAATCCAGACGCCAGGGCCCAGCCTTTCCCTATGGTGTATGGCAGTGTGCTTGGATTCTGTGGTTCTAATCCCCTGGGGTTTCCTCCTCAGCACGTCCACCAACAGACTCCCACCCTCTGGCAAATTTCACCCTATGTGTCCTTCCTCTGGTCCAGCCAAAGCCTCATGTATGGGAAAGACATCAGACCTAATGGTGGTCTCCATGGAAACGGTGCTGTCTGAGCTTCAGGTCACGGAGAGCCAGCTTCCTAGACTGAAAGCATATGTTTCTAAGTGACCTTCCTGGTTGACCTGAGGGAAGCCTTGCCCTCAGTTAGGAAAATGTTCTAATCAGTCTGTATTCTATGTGTAGCTCAAAGTCCCTGTTCTCATGGACAATCAACATCATCTCCAAGAGGTTCCGAGTTGGACTGTGCCATTTCTGGTTGGTCCTTATGGCAGGAGTCCTCAGCAACACCTCCCTCATCTTCGAGGGGACTAAGGAGCAGGTACTCTGAACTGAGACACACTTGGACTCAAAAAGACCCCTTCCCAGTCTGGTCTCCTTCCCCATCCCACTCCCTTTAACTGGCTAACTCTGCTCATCCACTTTAAGTCCCCAGCTCAAGCATCAATTTCTTGGGCAATCCTACCCAGGCCTTAAGGCTGAAATCTAGTCTCTCTTTTACACAATCTCATAGGGCCATGTATCTCTCCTTCACAACACATGTCAATGTGAGACATTACAAGGATTTGTGAGGTGGTTGAACTGCTGTCTGCAGCCCCCACCCCCCAACTCTGAGCTCTTCAGCCTATAAGCTCCAAGAGGGTAACACCTAATTCTGCTCACTAAGGCATCCTATCTGCCAAGGGCAGAGTTTGGCACATAAGAGATGCTCAATAAATATTCATTGAATGAATCAGTCTTAGTTCCATTCTTTTCCACCCCAGGATCTTGGGCAAATTACTTAACTTATGTGAGTATCAGGTCCCTCATTATAAATGAGGATTATAATTCCCCATTCAGAAAATTGTAGGATTTACATGGGACAATGGTTGTAAAGCACCAGTATGGGGCTGGCATACCTAACAGGTATGTACACAAAGTACTGGTTTTTTTCCCTTAGTTTCTTTTTCATCCCAGAGTACTGAACAGAACAGTAGTTTAAAGGTTTACAGAGCAAAAGTACCTGTACTCCTATGTCTTTCCCCTCCTTCTTTCTCTATTACCTTCTCCTGTGGTTGGGTGAGACACAGGATGAAGGGTTAGAAGATCAGGTTCTTGATTTTTTATGAGTAAGATGACCCTGGGTAAACCATTGGCCTTTCCTCTCTTTCAGCTTCCTCGGATATGTGATAGGAAGGCATAGACAAATAGTCTTTAGAGCCCTGCCAGCTCTCACCCTGGGTTTCTGCACAGGGGTCAAGGGTAACACTGACCACAGTTGTTTGCAGTGCAAGATGAATGGAAGCCAAAAAGAAGTGCAGCATCAGAATAGGGAGAAGCAAATTAGGCTATTGGCCTATCTATTTTAATACAAGCTGAGTTTATTTTAGTAGTACAGGTGAAATATGTTTTAAAGTGTGTCATTATGACAATGCCCCTTGGTAACAGCCCAAGGATTTCTAGTGTGTCTTTCTTCAAAGAGCCTGAGGGCTTTGTACATACGTCTCATTAATTCTCAGAACGTCCCTAAAGTTGGATGGAAAAGCATGATGAGCTCTGTTTTATATGCAGAGAAACAAAGCTTCAAAAAGGTTAAGTAGCTTACCCAAGGTCGCACAGTAACATCACTGCTCCCAGAAACCTGGGTCTCTATTTAGCACACCAGCCTGTTCAGGCATTCTGCTTCCATTCTTTGGAAATGAGTCCAGCCATGGGTGAGAGGTCTTTGTTCTGAGAAATGGTATTTGAAGTGCAGTTTCCTGGAGGATAGACTCTTTCCTGAAATGAGAAGGTGACAAGTAGATAAAGAGAGATTGAAAGGACTGGAAGTTAGTAGAAAGTGTTCTGCCCTTTTCCTTCCCCCATCCCAAGCATCCTCCCCCTAGACCAGCCAAGCCCCATCTCAAGGGCCAAGCACCAGACCTGGGGTGGTTGCTATGGAAACAGTGCAGGTGCAGCTTGAGGCCCTGGAGAGCTGGCTGTCCTGACTGAAGGTGTGTGTTTCTAGGTCACCTTCCTGGTTGACCTGAAGGGAATCTGTCATCCTCAGGAGAATGCTGCAGGCATCGGTGATCTGATCAATCTTTCTGCTGTGTTTAACTCAATGTCGCTGTTCTCTGGGGCAATCAACATCATCGGCAAGAGGTTGAGAGTGGCATTTCTGGTTAGTCCATATATCAGGGGTCCTCAGTCCTATGTTCTGTCCCGATACCAGCTATGCAACCTTGCGTAGGGCCGTTCTGTTTTCTGAGCCTGAATCTTCTGATCTGTAAAAAAGGGTAACTAACAGGACTGTTGTCAGGATGATGAGATGAACGACTCCAAAAGGCATCAGTGAGCCAGAAATCACAGTGATTGTGTAAGTAGTTAATATCCAGTCCTCTGGGATCACCTGGGTGGCTCAGTTGGTTAAGCATCCAACTCTTGGTTTCAACACATGTCTGTGATCTCAGGGTCGTGAGACTGAGCCCCATGTTGGGCTCCACACTCAGTGGAGTCTGTTTCTCTCCCTCTCCCTCTGCTTGTCCCTTCACACTTTCTCTCTCCCTCAAATAAATAAACATTTTTTAAAAAAATTAAGAAACGATCCTCTTCCTTTGCTGGAGCTCACCTCTTCTTATGAAAGGGGGTCATGCCATAACCTCTTCAGAGGTTACCCTGGAAACTGTCCCTTCCCAGCTTGAAATATCAGGTCAAAAGAAGAGCCAGTTGTTCCTAGATGGTTTGTTGCTTCCTGTTCAACCTACCCAGGGACTACTGGGCCCACTGGTTGGTCTTTGTCTCCACAGGCAACCCTCATTCCACAAACTCTTTCACGGATGGATGTGGTTTTCCAGGCTGCCTGGTCTTTGTGTCACTTGCGGTACATTAATTATGTAGTGCCTGGTGAAGCTCTCTGAGATCACAAGATGAAAGGCCTGGTGGCAGTTCAAAGTCTTCCTTTTGATTATTATTCTACTCAGTGTATTTTGGGGGGAAGAAAATGGGCTTGAGATCACAGTGCAGTAAATTTCGTAAAGAGTAGAATACAAGCAAACCAAAGAAATGGACCTGGAACAGATAATCAGGTTGCCTGTAAGGTTGGGGTATGAGTGTGTGTGTGTGGGGGGGGGGGTGCGTACACGCATGTGTGTGCGAAGAATCAGGCTATCTGGAGAACGATACCCTCTCTGTTGCTCTTGTGGGTTGTACAAATGCTAGTTGGTCTTCCTCTATTACTGAAAGCCAGTGAGTTCACCCTGAAGAGACAGGTAGGACCAGGGACTAACTATACTTGGAACAGGGATTGCAGGACAAGAGAAGGTACTCTGGGGCTCACAGGCCAGTCATGAGTACTTGCTTGGGGCACTGAGGTCATCTCTAGATAGGTCAAAATGTAGCAGCTTAGAACACAAATTCTGAAGTGCCATCATTATCTGGCTTTGGCCGTAAATTAGGAGTCAGTGGTGGATGACCTACATAAACGTGGTATCGGAACTGATTGTGAGCTACCTGGGGTCTATGCCCCTTATTTGACCCTAATCTTGACCCCAGGAAGAATGTTCTCCATAAGACTAAACAACAGCCCTTTTGAGTTTTCCCTAATTTCTTCTAAATCTGTGAGCTTGAGATCTGTGAGTGAAAATAACATATTATCTTCTGTTGTCATGGGCAATGAAGGAAATTTGAACAACATTTGATAAAGGATGTAAACGTCACTATCCTGAATGGCAATAAGTCTTGGTGGTCAATGAGGCAGGAGGGACCAGTTGAGTTTTTTTGTTTGTTTGTTTTGTTTTTTAAGATTTTATTTACTTATTTGAGAGAGAGCGAGAGAGTGTGCATGAGCAGGGGGAAGGGGCAGAGGGATAAGAAGAAGCAGACTCCCTGCTGAGCAGAAAGCCCAATGAGGGGCTTGGTCTCAGAACCCCAAAATCATGACCTGAGCTGAAGGCAGATGCCTACCTGACTGAGCCACCCAGGTGCCCCTCAGCTGAGTTTGTGTTAGTCCTTTCTGAATCCTAGCTCAACTGCTTTGATGGGGCCCGAGCTCAGGGAAGATGGGGACCCTTGGAGAGGGAGAGATTTGGCTTGGATCGTTTTTTTTTTTTTTTTTAAGATTTTATTTATTTGGGGCGCCTGGGTGGCTCAGTGGGTTAAGCTGCTGCCTTCGGCTCGGGTTATGATCTCAGGGTCCTGGGATCGAGTCCCGCATCAGGCTCTCTGCTCGGCGGGGAGCCTGCTCCCTCCTCTCTCTCTCTCTCTCTGCCTGCCTCTCTGCCTGCTTGTGATCTCTGTCTGTCAAATAAATAAATAAAATCTTAAAAAAAAAAAAGATTTTATTTATTTGCCAGAGAGAGAGAGAGAACAAGCGAGTACACACAAACAGGCAGAGAGGCAGCCAGAGGCAGCGAGAGAAGCAGGTTCCCTGCCGAGCAAGGAGCCCAATGCGGGACTAAATCCCATGACCTTAGGATCATGACCTGAGCCGAAGGCAGTGGCTTAACCCACTGAGCCACCCAGGCGTCCCTTGGCTTGGATCGTTATGGAAGGGCAGGGTTTAGGAAAGCAGTGAGTAAGAAAGGATGTTCTAGGGAGAGATCAAATTAGGCAGAAGCTTGAAAACATGTGTCCTAGAGACCATAGACTGCAAAAGGATTGAGTGGGAAATAGGGCCAAGAAAGTACATAGTAGCAGAAGCATGAAGCTTCAACTTTACACGTCTTAGCCATTTTTGCAGAAACCCCTTTGTGATGCCCTTTTTGGTGTGGGTGTAGTATACCCTGCAGGTAACCATCTCCCCAAGGGCAGGGACCAGCCTCATAATTTCCTTTATATTCCCTTAATATTCCTTAATGCCTGCTTTTCCCAACTGACGAATGTGGTTCACTGCTGAGTGAACTCAGCAGTTATACACGGATCCTTTTGGGTGTGGGGAGAGACAAAACACATGTGTTGAAACTCTGGCTTTCAGTAGTACAAGAGACTATTAGGGGAGATAATTTTTGCTTCAGGACCCGAGCTGCGAAGAAGGAACTTGAAGCTTCCTGGCAGGGAGAGGGTGGAGCCTGGAGAAGGACAGGGTGGAGTGGGGGCTGCTGAGCTCCATTCACGTTCCACCCCTGACGCTAATAGCCCTCTCTCTGAAAGAGCCAGCTGGAAGGAAATGTGGAAGCAAACCGTGGCAAATAAGCTATGTGTGAGCTGGAGAGGACCTTCATGAACGGCTGATTCAACCCCTTGATTTTTCAGGCCCGGCGAAGGTGTGGGAGGTCTGCGTGTTCGGGACAAAGGACACATCTGCACATCTCTCTCTGTCTATTCTTTGAAAATCACATCTCTGTTGTTCAGGCTCTATGAACCGCCTGTTACAACTCCACCATCACCGCTGACTCCAGGAGACATGCAAACGCACTGGGAGGGTTTCTTTGGCTGAGCAGGTGTGGGTGCAGCCCGGTGCATGCGGACCATGCTCCCTTGGGCGGCCTGCCCCACGCGCCTGGCCTTGCTGGGTTTGCTCGCCACCCCCATTCGACGTCAGGACCACTATTCACTTGACCACATTAAGCTTTGCTTTGTGTGACACAAAATCATTGTAAAAGAATGCATTATTAAGTGTGTTTTCGAATAAGGGAGGAATGCTAGCAGCCTGTCACTGATTGTTTTATTGTCGGAAGGAAAATAAATAAGTAGAGCGCGTATGAGGCAAGGCAGGAACGGTTCCAAGAAGTGTTTAGAATAGAAGCATTTTTACATTTTATTGATGTCGGTTTGTAAAACATGCTTGCTAGGGAACCCAGGGCATTTATATAAATAACCATCACACACAAATAGCTCTTTATTATTTATACTGAGGTGAGTATGATGTATTTACCATATTATGTACATTGGCTTAGGAATAAATAGACACACAGTGAGACGTGTAAAATACAGACTGGAAATAAAGATATTGGCCATTGGCTGATCTGGAGTAATAGAGTTTGTGGACAGTTGGTAGAGTTAATAATTAACTGGTGAAGAATACAGAAACAGCTCTCTGGGAGCACTTTCCGTTTCTGGACATTGTATCCAAGATCCCCGGACATAGAAAGGGAACCAAGACGCCCGTTCATTTTAGATTCTGAAGCGGAGATAGAGGTGTAAAACTTCCAGAGTGGCATAAGTGATATTTAAAGAGTAGATCATGCCCACATTAGCTCATCTGGCCCTTACAAAACCCTGAGGGTTGGTAGAACATACATTATTCTTGGTCTTATCATTTTGGAAATGTGGAGTTTCCAGAGTATGTGATTAGCATGAAGGCCAGTAGCTAGCAAGTGTCAGAGTTAGCACTTTTCTCCAAGGCTCTGGTTTCATGCATTTATTTATTTATTTTTAAATTTATTTATTTGACAGACAGAGATCACAAGTTGGCAGAGAGGCAGGCAGAGAAAGAGAGGGGCAAGCAGGCTCCTTGTCGAGCAGAGAACCTGATGTGGGGCTCGATCCCAGGACGCTGAGATCATGACCTGAGCCGAAGGCAGAGGCTTTAACCCACTGAGCCACACAGGTGCCCCTCTGGTTTCATGCATTTAACAAGTATTTACTAAGCGCTTCCTATGTGCCTGGCATGGGGATATATCCGTACCTAGGGCAGGAGGCATACAATAAACAAGTAGATGTAACTGTAAGAAATGCTAAATGCAGATCAAGGGGATAGCGAGTGGTTTACAGGGCAGGTTGTTTCTGGCAGGTTGATCTGAAAGATCTTTCTGAGGAGGTGGCCTTTGGGCAGAAACCTGGGTGGATAGCGGGAATGGCTATGTGCCTCTGGGAAGGAGGAGCTTTCCAGACAGAGAGAACCACCCATGCAAAAGCCCTGAGGTGGCGGTTTGCTTGGTGAGTTTGAGGGTTGGCAAGGAGGCCTGGAAGACTGGAGCTCCCCAGGCAAGGGGAAACATGGTTGGAAATGAGGTCAGAGAGAGAACCAGGGGCCGGTTCATGAGGGGCTGTCAAGGACTACGCCATGACATAGGCCACGTGAAAGCCATTTCAGGGCTGAAGGGGCAGTCTAAGTGCTGTATGGAAAACTCCCCAAGAGTGAAAAATCGTAGAAGCAGGAGGCCGGTTGGGAGTGTGTTCAGCAGTCTTCAGGCCGAGAGGCGATGGGAGAGAAAGGGAAAGGACAGAATTCAGGGAAAGCCAGCGAGATCTGCTGATGAATTGATGTCCGGGTGGGAAAAGAAAGAAGTCAAGGATTGCTCCTGGTTTTGCCCGAAGCAACCGGAAGAGTTTTGCCGTCACTTTCTGAAACGGGATCACCTGAGTTTAAGTGGAGACCAGTGTGTCATTTTGCACATGTTAAGTTTGAGATACTTATCAGGCAATAAAATGGTGATTTCAAACTGGCAGTTGGTGATACATGTTGCTGTTTAGGGAAGTTGGGCCAGGAGCTGTATTTAGTAGCCTTAGTATACAGGTGGTATTTGAAGGCATGAACCTGGTTAAGATCCCTTTGAGAGTGAGTTTAGATAGAGAAGAGAAAAGGCCCAAACCCCCCAAATTTCAACAACTGTCAAATAATAAAACAATGATGCCCCTATCCCCTGACCACCAGTGTTTTTAAAAAATGCTGAGCATATTTATTTGTCACACAAGGAGAAATTCACTGAGGAGTTCTCTAAGGAAGAAAGGTCACAGTTTCTAAAGCTTTAGGAATAGGGTTCTATGGGGGTCATGCCAAGTCAGAATTAGAAACCAGCACTTTGGGTAGGAGAGGATGAGTTTATAAGTGGGCAAGTGCTTGGCTAAAACAGATTCCTTGTTCACTGGCCAAAAGCCTCCAGTGAAACCCAGGAATGGTCTCATGTCCTGGGGTCGTATGAAATTCATAGTCCTTGGTCACTGCCAGCTGGTAAAACCACTGCGATGAAATTCAGTATTCAGCATGAAATCTCCCAAATGGTTGTTTCTGGAAAGTTCAGAGTTGTTGTGGGGTATTTTGGTGGGAGAGTGGTTTGGACAATCTTACCTATAGCCAACCAATAATGCCCTCAGCCCAGAGTCCGTTTCCGTACTGTTTGCTCCTCCAGTGGTCTCAGCTATCAAAGGCCAGCCTCATTTGGGCACCTGAAGCTTCTTGCTCCTGCTTTCCCCTCCCCTTTCCTTGCCACCCCACTTCCCAGGGTCCAAGATGCACTCTTCTTGGCTAGCAGGACTTATCTCACCCCCTTCACCCCATACATATGTGCTGACGAAGCCCCTTTCATTCTGCACCCTAACATGTCCAAAGGGAAGCCCCCCAAAACTAAGCCATTCTCTTGCTTCCGTGGATTGCATCTCATGGCATCTGTGCTTCTGTGCCGGGAGACCCCCCTCGCCACCGAGGGTGAGGATGGGGTCTGAGTGAGGGCATAAAGGAGATGGAGATCCTCTTCCCTGCATGTGTTAGCTTCAGAGGTACTTTCTCCTTTATATTTCCAATTTCTGCATGTTCTGTGGACTTTGGCTAGAACTCATATGTATCTCATGCTTCAGATACTGGCAAAACCAACTTCATCTATGTGGGCTGTGTTTTTCTTGGTTTTTACTTTTTCCCGTGGGGGAGGCCCATCCTTCTGGTTGCCACCCCCCACTCCCCGCCATGCAAGAAATTACTACCTGTCTCCCTCTGGGAACCACAGAAACCCAGATTCCAGGCAAGAATCCTAGGAGCTCCTGTAAGGGCAGCATCTGTATTTCTGCGTTTTCTCCACTATTCCTCTCTGAAGATGCCCACCAATTTATTGGCATTTTGGGATAGAAAATGCTTTAGCTTATCTTAGGGATGACCCACAGTGATGCCTGTGGCTCCTTGCTGGGCCATGACTCAGCCCTCAGAGCCCTTGCTTTTGAATGATTTCAGATATTTTTTTCTCCCTCAATATATAACCTGGCCTTTATCTGTATTGGAAGTCATCTGCTGCTCTGTGCCCACGCACGGATCCATAAGTGCTTCTTGAAGTTGAGCGCGCTCCATTTGGTGCTTCTCATCCAGGAGGAAGTTAGTACCATTCCCAGACGGTGTGATTGAGAAAAATGACCTCAATTGGAAGCAGGGAAACACTGCCTAGGCTTGATCTTCCTCGTGCTTCAAAACTACTTAAAACTTGAGCTATGTTGATGACTCAGACCTAGAGATGCAAGTTGTTATTCGCACAGAGGTCATTGCAGGGTTTGGCTGCCAATGTCGTGAGTTCAGAGAGCCCCCGTACAGTTGCCCTGTTCTGGAACATGCTCAGTGGTGACCCTGGACCTTAGCCATTGCCCCCTGGGGACCTGAAGCCCAGTAGAGAGCTTCAGGACCCCCTACACTGGTTGGTGGGGGCTCAGAAGGGTGGTGGGAGGAACATGGACTGTAGCATTGGGCTGACCTAGTCTGTTGACTCTGGTCTCCTGCCTACTGGCCCTGTGGTCACAGTCCAGGAGTCTAACTTCCCTCAGCCTTGGTTTCCCTGGCTGCAAAATGAGGACCTGTAATAGTACCATTCACAAGGTTGTTGGGAGATGTGTTTAAAGTGCTTATTAGCATAGTGCCTGGTCCATATGTGTTCAGTTCATATTATTAATTTTAAGACTAATAAGCCCAAGTTCTGCCCCCAAGTTCTGTGTGGTTCTGGGCCTGATGTCTCTCTGCCCCATTGCCCATCTACAAAACAGAGCTGACACAAGGGTGACATGAGATAGCTTCTCTCTGAAATTATCAGCAGAGTTCCTGACCCCTTTCAGCCCATGTCCCCTGAATCATATGTAGAAAAAGTTACCAGAAAGATGGATCTGGGTACCAGTCAACTCAGTTCTGATTTCTTTAGATTAGTGGGAGGAAAAGAGTCAAAAACCCTTCCCACTTCCAACTGCAGTCTTTGGAAGGCAGAGATCAGGATGTCTCCTTCAGGAAGGTGACTGTAGCATGCCCATCCTGGTCTAGGTGCAGGGGCGTGTGATCCCAAGTGAGGCACCAGCAGACAAAACCGTGGAGAAGCCCAGTGATGCAAGGCTGCCCTGGCCACCCAGCACAGTTATTTCCCCAAAGCATGTGAAGAGGGATTGAGACTCACTTGGGAGTAGGGCCCGGAGGAGATGCTGTGGAGGGGATCTGGAAGAAACTACAAAGCAGACAGGCTGGAAAAAGGTTTCTACTGCTGTTCCCTGCTCTTCTTTCTCTTCTTCTTCCTCTTTTTCTTCACCAAGTCCCTCCTGAAGGTGGCTTAAGAGTTATGTTTGAGGGGCGCCTGGGTGGCTCAGTGGGTTAAAGCCCCTGCCTTCAGCTCAGGTCATGATCTCAGGGTCCTGCTCTGCGGGAGCCTGCTTCCTCCTCTCTCTCTGCCTGCCTCTCTGCCTACTTGTGATCTCTGTCAAATAAATCAATAAAATCTTAAAAAAAAAAAAAAAAGAGTTATGTTTGAGTAGCAAATCAGCCTGCCCACAGTGGAGCGTGGCCTTTTGATACTAGGCAGACCGGGATTCAGCTCTGGATTCCATCATTTGCTCTGCTTAGTTGTTGCATCTGTACAATGGGGTGATAATGCTTGTCTCAGCCAATGTGAATCTTATGTGGGATTACGCAGATTAAAAGCCCAGCAAGAGGGTCAGGCCCATGGAAGCTACAGAGGAATAGACAGTCCCCTTCCTTCCCTTTCTCCTACACTCACTCTTATTGCTTATCTGTCTACGAAACAGGGCCGATTCTCGAATTTAACAGAAAAGCTCTTTCTTCTCCAGCAGGAGAGGCTTTGCCTGCCATGAACATTAGCAAATAGGGAGCGAGTTGGGGATTTCCTGGGAAGAGCTGCATAAGAGCATGTAACCTGTGCTCATTTGATTTGTAGGTATATCGTAATTACTTTACGCCACACAAAACCCATTTGAGGTACTGTTAAGCAAAGGAATGATGCTGCTTTTGCTCCTTTTTTCTCAACCCTTCTCTCTCTCATGCAAATCAGACCACTAATCCTTTGTGGCTGCCTGGACTGTTGGCTGGGGGAAAACCCATCACCTAGCTTTTTTTGTCCCTGAATATAACATAATTGTCAAAATCTCATAACTTCTGAGTGCAATTTCAACCCTCTCGTTGGTAAGGCAATAATAAGCCAAGCAAACAGCATTAGATGAAGTAACGATTCTGAACATAAAATAGAGTAGAGGCATTATCTGGACAAGATGAATGGAGTTCTCTATGAAGTTGTACAAATTCTTATAGGAAGAATAGACTTTGAAAAGAGCCATTAGACCAAGCCATTAAGTAGCCTGGCTTCTAGTTCATCTCCCAGAGATGTTTGTCAGGGTGTTGGTCACAAGATTCAGACTTCTTAGATTTGGCTGCCTTGGTAGAAAATGTGTACTGAGGTGCTGAGGTCAATTCTGTCTACTAGGGGCACAGTCTGTCTCCCCGCCACCGCCCCTCCTGCCCGATTTTCCAGTGGATGATGTGAAAGTCCTTACACACTTTCTCGTAGAAGCCATATGAGTGACAGAAGACACACTTCAAGCACACGGGTCATTGTTCTCTCTGTTTTCATGTCCAGGTCACAGCTCCTTGGAATCGCCAACAAGCCTGTCTTCTCCTCCTCCTGATCCTTTTGCGTGGAATCTGACATGGATAATGAAAGACTCTTTCCCTTTCCTGTCTCATCGCAGTCGATATGGTAAGTGTATCTTTCACAGTTATTGGTGATGTACAATCACCAGCTCATAATTAAGGGAACTGTGAGTTTTAGTGTCCTCCATCTTCCACTGGTGCACATTCCAGCCAGGCCTGGCCTCTCCAGACCCACAGTGGCTTTCTTTATCATAGAGGAAGCTGACAGTTCTGTTGCTACCATATCCCAACCCCCAGCCTTTATGGTGTATAGTGTTCCTGACACCCCTGACCAATCACGAGACGCCAGACTTACCGGTGTTTTGACTGTGGTTTCTCGATACAGGGTTCTGACTCATGCATGTTTCTGTTGTTCTGAAGGTCACCAGTCTTCCAGGGCCCCTCAAGCGACTCCTTTACATTTGGGTAACTCTTTAAAGATACCTGGACATGTTCCTAGAGATTAGCTCAACTCACGTGCTTCTGCCATCACCTCGGCAGTAAGGAGGCCAGGTCTCATTCCACTTTCACAGATGTAGAAACTGAGCTTAATAAGATGGCACAGACTGGATTCTCTAACTACAAAACCAGAATTCTTCCCTTCCATTCAGATTTGCTCCCAGGAGGCCACCTACTCAATCTGCTACGTCCTGGTCTAGGAGCCATAAGGAGGCCATATTTATATGGTGTAGGATTTCCTCGTTCTCTGTGCTAACGCCTAACATTCTAACAGCTCCTAGAAGCTGGGCCTCTGCAGTGGAAAGAGCAGGTTTGGAAGAGTTGGTGTATTTTCAGGTGGACATTTCTTTTCTCTTGAACGTCACTAGAGTGAATCCCATGAGGGTAGGCACTAAGATGTGTTTGTTTCCCCACTTTATCGTATTACATAGAAGACTCTCATAAAGACTTGTGCATGATGAACGAATACAAAAGGCTTCCAGGGATAGGACATACTCATGAAGTCTGATTCAATGAAGTATTTATGAACCTGGTAGAGCACTAAGTTCTAGATTCCCTTCTGGGCATATTTACCTATTCCTGACAATCAGTCTCTGCCAATGGACCCAAGCTTTTAAAAATGAACCTAACAGAAATCTTCCCACTCACCGCAATCCCTCATGCATAAATGTAGCTGGTCCTGGTTCATATTAACTGTACCTTTCATTTCGAACTTAAAAAAAAAAAAAATGCATCCAAAGCCCTAGGGCGGTAGAGGATTATACTCTACTGGGATGTTTCCTGCTGCTTCTAAGCCTCCCTAGTGGGAGAGGAAGATCAGTAGTTGTCAGAAGATCCCAGATAAGAATTACTTCTTGATTTTATTTAAGCCAGACATTGAGTGTCATTTTGTGATAAGGGCAAGTGTCTATAAATAATTGAAATCTGGGGCTTTGTATCGTTATTGCTTTGTAACCAGATTTGTGATACAACCAGTCTTTGGATAACATTTTGAATTCGCTCTCAAAGTCATTCAGTATCTCCACAGGATGACAACTTCTATAAAATGCAGAATGTCCAAGAAAAGGCAGGTCTACCTCCCTCCTGCGTGACACAGAGAGCATTGCATCCCTCCTCCGTGGAACTTCCAGAAGGAGGTTGAAGGTCAAAAGGAGAAAGCCACGGAAGTTTGTTAAGTGGCTGTCTCCTGGGGCTTGGCCCTGCTATGCCTACTTGCTCTTGCTGGGCCTCACCCTTCTTGCCTGTAAAATGAGGTAGCATGGTATGCTGCCTTGGGGCAAAAGTGGAGATCAGGGGTATTCCCACATCCTTTTCAAATTCTCCTTGTGGCCTAGAATCCTCACAAATTGCCTTCTAGGCTGAGAGGAGGACCTAGACCATTGGCCACACATTGCCCAAATGCTGGATAAAGATGCCAAAGACAGTACCATCATTGCCGTTGAGTCACAGGGTCGGAAGAACTGATTTTGCCTTGGTGACTCCTTGATTGAGGGTAAGGGACTTCAGAGCCTTTTATCTTACTATATTTAATTCAGTGGAGACCTGCCTGCCTCCCCCGTCACCTCTGTGTGCCTGGTCCACTGCTGGAGAGCAGAGGGGATACAAATACATACATAGGTAAGACTCACTCCGGTTCTCTCAGGACTCAGAGGCCAGAGAAATAACTCTGAAGGCAGCTAGCCAAGCGCCCGCCACAGCCAGTGCCTCTGGGCACAGAGCACACTGAAGGCCAAGACTCCTGTCCCCTTAAGGGTATTTGTGGGGGCTCAGCCCACATGTGTCTATGAACCAGAGAAGCCAGCAGGCTCCCTGGTGATAAATCCACACCTTTCAACTGCCGTGAAAGACATTTTAAGAAATGTTAACAACTTCATTAATTTTAAGGCCTCAAACTTGGGCAGAGAAATTTGACTGGAAAATTGCCGCCTGAAGGGATAGTTCTTCAGACTGTGAGAAGTAACCAAGTCTCAGCAAGTTGACGTGGGTGTTTGAGTCGTGGAGCCTGGCGCCTGTGTTCTGGAGAGGAGGTGGGAGGCGTTTTCTGGAAGTGGGGGGACTCACAAGGGGGCAACGAGAGGGGGGCAACAGCCTGCCCACAGGTGTCATGACGGACAGCGGCTGGCTGGCCCTCTCAGGCAGGCTGTCCAGTCCGGAATTGAGCGTGGCTTTCTTTTCACCGGTGTTTTATGAGAAGGGACGAGGTGGTGAGAGGCTAACAAGATTTACTCACCCCCAGCCTGTAATTATCTGCTTGAGGAAAAAGTTTGACCTACCTTTTTGAAGTCTTCCCATATTTCTTCTAATTTATGTTGGGGCCTTTTATGTTGTATAAAATATATTCTCTTCAGTGGCATTTGGTATCAGATCCCAGCGCTTTCTCGCTTCTTGTCTTGAAGGACGGCAGCCCGCTAATTTCATCATTGACGAGCGAAGAGCCACACAGTCCTGCCCCAAGGCTTTGAAGGAGGTGGGGGCATCTAAAGAAATACCTTTTTTTGTTCCTTTTATCATCAGCTCTGATACCTTAAGACTTATTTATAAGCTTGGCTAGAGGACTGGGCTCTCACTACCCACCCAGATAAAAATCTGTTCATTCTGGTGGCTCCAGGGCCTAAGAGATTGAGGCCACTGAAGGCTGTGACCACATTTGGTTCTAGAGGAACAGAAGCAGATGGTGTCCCACCCACTGAACTCATGTTTGCCCACTCCAGGTGTGGGAAGAATCAGACCAACATATGAAGCGTAATACATCCAAAGGTTCTGCCCCAGGTGAGCAGGAGGAAGAGAGTTCTTACTTACTGAAAAACAAAAACATTGATACTTGGCAAAACTCTTTCACACCTCTTTCTCACTTAAGCCTGTTACGAAATTATTTATATCCCATGTCTGTAATGTAAATTGAGGGCCGAAGGAGTTTATTAACAAGCTCCTATGATAGAACAGAACAGCAGTTAGACAAGACTGAACGCAGATTGTCTGACTCCAAGTCAGAGTTCTCTTTCTACTACAACACAAAATGAATTCAAAAGTGAAGTCTTCCCTCCATGGAGACAGCTCTCATTTCCTGGATGACCTGGTGTTCAGACTGAATGTCTGATACCCAAGATCTAGGCAGCTATAGATTGAGACTTGATGCCCCCAAATTGAGGCTCTCCCGAGTAGGCCAGCTAATTCATCTCTTCCCAAATGTGGGCACTGTAGGCAGTCTAGACTGTTGTTCCTGTTAAAAGGTGAATGGTGTCCCCCCAAAAAATAAATTGAAGTCCTAAGCCCTAGTACCTGTGAATGTGACCTTATTTGGAAATAGGATTTTTGTAGATATAATCGGGCCCATTCTTCTTTAGAGGAGGGCTTGATCTAATGTAACTAGGTCCTTACTAGAAGAGAAAACAAGACATAGATACATACATAGGATGAACACCATGTAATGATGGAGGCAGAGATTAGAGTGACATATCTACAAGCCAAGGACTGCCAAGGATTGCCAAGGATTGCCAGAAACCACCAAGAGCTGGGAGAAAAGCATGGGACAGATCCCTTTTAATGCTGTCAAAGAGCATAGCTCTGACAATGCCTTGATTTGGGGCTCCTGGCCTCCAGAACTGTGAGAGAATAAATGACTATTATTTCAAGCCACCCCATTTGCAGGACTTTGTTATGATAGCCCTAATAAAGTCATACAGCCCTTCGTCCCTCCAGTCCTGCAGTGTCTACATGGACTCCTGGCAAAGAAAGAGTCCTCCTAACACCCAACATTAGGGCACAAAAAAGCCATTGTTGGACTTTAAATAAAAGTCCTATTAAAACTTCGTCTGCTTCCAAGCCCATGGAGACCCATCCAATTTAAGGACTGGTGCTATTGGAAAGAAAGAAAAATTAGACTTTTTAATTACTTTCCCTGCTGCCACTGCCACCATCACTGGTGCTGTTAATGTATCAATTTCTTTGATTGAAAACATTGGGTAAATTAAACATATCTCTCTCTCAAGGAAAGAAAAAAAAAATCAACCTACCACAGAATCAAAAATGGAAAACAAAAAGGTTCTCTAGCCTCTTATGGGATTTGCTTCATATCTCTGGCAAGAAGTCAGTTTGATCACATTTCTGAAATTACATATTTAATGTGGCTGGACGTGATCAGCTGTTCCGCCCTCAAGGGCCTGGTGTCAGTGAAAAGCAGCTCCCAGTTCCCTCGTGGACCACTAGCATGGTTGAAAGCTTTCCTAACAATTCCCCTGCCCTGACAGGCCAGGCCTCTTTGTATTCTGTTCTCACCCTGCTCCACTGAACTGGGAAGTCGAGTTCTTTCTTAGTCCATACTCTCATATTTTAATCTACAACACGGTGAGCACAAGGCCTGTGGTTGCCTTCCCCAAAAAGACTGAGTCCTAAGGGGTACCAGCAATGCTGGCAGTCACATGCCACCAAGAACAGGGTATGCCATCCACCCTGAGTACTGCTGACCTGCTCAGGGCCAATGAACCCAAACCATGAAAATCACATAAAAAGCAGATGGCTTAGGTGTTTCCATAAAAGATCTGTTTAAATTGCTGCACGTGATCATATCCCTTATCTTTTTTTTTTTTTAAGATTTTATTTATTTATTTGACAGAGAGAAATTACAAGTACACTGAGAGGCAGGCAGAGAGAGAGAGAAGGAAGCAGGCTCCCCGCTGAGTGGAGAGCCCAATGCGGGACTGGATCCCAGGACCCTGAGATCATGACCTGAGCCGAAGGCAGCGGCTTAACCCACTGAGCCACCCAGGCGCCCCCATATCCCTTATCTTTAAATTGAAGGCACATAGGCCCACTCAGCAATACCAGCCATTTCTCCATTAGTGGCAGATTGAATAAAGAGAAGCCCAAAGGAAACAGGCAGATTAAAAGATATAAGAGTGATTCACCAACTGATGCAAAGACAAGAAAAGCAAGTCAAAAGAGAACCATTTAAAACAACTGTCACAGGGACTTCTGGGTGGCTCAGTCCCGTAAGGGGGATTATGGCTCAGGTCATAATCTCTTGTTCATCAGATCAAGCCCTGTGCAGAGCTCATCATGAAGCCCAGCATAGAGCCCGCTTAAGATTTTCTCTTTCTCTCTTTCTGTCCCTTATCTCCTCATTCTCTCTGTCTCTCTAAACAAACAAACAAACAAACAAACAAAACCCAAATAAACAAATACATAAAACAATTGTCACAAACATGGGGAAAAGCATTGACAAAAGGAGGCAGATGAGGGAATGGAAACAGAGACACACAGAGATAGAGATAGATAGACGAATGTGGAAAGGATCACTCATGCCTTTCTGGTCTCCTGTTTCCGTATTCTTTCTCCTGCTTATATGGTCTCAGCAATCCTACCTGGGCAGGTGGTTCTCTGATGCAGGTGATTCCCCACTGAAGGTTGCTTCAGTATCCCTACCTGCCTGCATCATTTCCCCCTTAGTGTGTCTCTGACACCACAGAGAATGGGTGGATGGGTATACACATTCTTGGAATACCAGCCATATGACTGGTTTTGCTCTAGGCATTGCTGTGATAAATAGGGCACAATCACTCCCCTTAAGAACTCTCAAGGAAGAGGCAGATATGCCTTCTGTATGACAGGTGCAGAAACAAAGGCATGTTCAAAGCTCCTTGGAAATAAAGAAGCAAGGCCAGTTTGTGGGGGACTTCGGAAGTAGGTGTTTTGAAGATGGGGACAGCTCAGTTGGGCCTCGGACCCTGAAACCAATGAGAAGGCAGAGGGAAAGAATGTGCAAAGGCATGTTTAGGACCAGGTCAATGTCAGTGACACAGGACGGGGAGGACCTGCAAGGAAGCAGCAGGGATGAGCCCAGGAGACAGTTACTTCCGGATGTACTCAGGATTTAGACATGATCCTGCATGTGAAGCATAGGTTGGAGAAGGAATGGCAGGATGGGAATCGGGGAGAGATTCTGGCTATGGGGTGAGCATGACTTAGTTGTCCATTCAGGAGAGTCCAGCTTCACTGGCTGAGTAGATGAATGTCGTGTTAACTGAAATGAGGAGGAGGAGAAACAGTTGGCAAGGAGAGATGGTGACCAAGACATCTAGAGGGGAGAAGATGGGGAGAACTCTGCGGAGCAAGTTATACATGAATGTTGTCAGGACATCCAGGTGAAGGTGACAGGTAGAGAGTTGGAAGTCTGGGTCTTGGATTAGGCAGAAGTCTAGGACAGAGGTGAGATGGAGAGTCATTAGCATAGAAGTTGTGGTTGAGGCTGGGGGTTGGAGGATAACGATTCTGGATATTTCATGTAAGAGGACGAGAAGCATGGCACACAGAAATGGAAAAATAGGAAATATAGGAGGAGAACCAGAAGATGGGATCGTCTCAGAAGCCAAGGTGGGGAAGAATTTTAGATACAGAAATCATCAATAGTGTTGAAGCCACTGAGCCATAAAGCGGAACAAGGACTTTAAGAGCCTTTTCTCACCCTTATGTAAATACTCCTTATGTTTTACATTCTTCCTCTCCCCTCTTTCTTGCTTTCTCATTCCATTCTGTTCCCAGCTGCTTTGTTTATGCTTCCCTTGAACCTGTCTCCCTGGAGCCTACCAGCTCCAGCCTGTAAGGCCCAGCTCAGTTCCTGCCTCCACATCGGGGCTTTCACCGATGCCCAGACTATACTCATGTGTCCTCCTCCTTGGATTTTTTTCTGAAGGAAAAATTGATGGAATGCTTTTTATAACATTGGGTTGGTATAATTCCCCTCTCAGTATCTGAGAAGATTCTGACTTGTACAGGAAATGGTTATTTCTTGAACATTCCAAATTCTCTAAGAAACTCCATTAGATTATGTCCATCATCACAAAACCTGGAACTTCCCTGATGTTTCTTTTCAACCCAGTAAATTTCCTAGGTTGTATTTCATCCCTTTTAAATTAGGTCAGTGAAACTAAGGTCAGTTAACTAGGTAACTGTTAACTAGGTAAACTAGGTCAGTTGATAGAGCAATCATGGATGAATCTAATTTGCCTAACCAGAGATAAGTAAGAAGGAGACAAACCATAAGAGACTTGTAACCATAGGAAACAAACTGAGGGTTGCTGGAGGGGAGTTGGGTGGGGGATAGGATAACTGGGGGATGGGCCTCAAGGAGGGCACGTGGTATCATGAGCACTGGGTGTTATCTATAACTGATGTGTCACTGACCTCCACCTCTGAAGCTAATAATACGTTAATTAATTGAATTAAAATAAAATAAAATAAAATTTGTAGAAAAATATAAAAAAAGAAGGTAAGTCATCTTCATCTATTATCCTTATATGCATGTATGTGTCTATCCATCTATTTTTATCTATCACCCATGTACTCATCCAGTCGGTGTCTACAGTTTGCCAAGCTCTTTGCCTCTGCTCCTTATAGAGATTCTGCTCTAGTTCACTTTTATCGTAGGTCTAAGATAGTCCCCAACACCCATCTGAAAGGTGCTTCTTAAATGCTCGTTGTGTGATTGTTTTGTGTATGTGGGCAATATCCCTGGGTCTGATGATCCATTAAAACTAACAGGAAGATTTGGTTGGGAAATAAGACTTTTCAGTTTTAGCAAAGACATGGTATGTCTATTAGATTGACAGAGCTTCTTTTTGGAGACCATATAGGAAGCATTCCCTCCCAGCAGTTGGTGACCACATTACCCCCAGACTGGAGCAGCCTGCAAGGTTGCAGACCTCACTCTGTCCCCATTTTCTCACCAAGGAAAGTTGTGTGGTGTCTTTCCACAGTACTTTATATTTCTGATGTCACACTTATTAGTGTGACTTATCTTAGTTATTTCTGGCCCAGAATCATCATGGTTCTGAGACTGTAAGCTCTTAGAGGTCAAGGAATCCACATTTTTTCCCTTTTGCATTTCTAGTGATTAAGCCAGTGTTTTGTACTCAGTTGAGTTCTTGATAAATACATACTAGATGAAATTGCAGCATTTGCCAAACAATCCAGGGGCAAACTAGGAGTTTACTCGGGTCTCTCAGTTCCCAGCCCAGAGCCCCTGAGGATCTCTGTTTTAGTAAAGGGTAGGGATGTTCTCACCAGCCCTCTTATTCCTAAAGTCATGGCAGTTGGTTTCAGAAAAAGACAGAGGGCTAAGGGGAAAACAGTTTCTGTGTTGGATATACTTTGGTTTAAAATTAAAAGCTATGACATTAACTACTTTGGGCAGGCTTATTTTTTCTTTATGTAATCTAAAAAAGCATATTCAGCAGACGTGAGTGAGCTGAGGAATTTTTGTTTTGACAGCTTTGGGACATCTGAGATATTTTATATGGAGCATTTCTAAGCAGTCCAGAAAGACATGTGTCTAAAACATATGCAGGAAAAAGACTGATCAAGAGTGAGAAAAATGAGAGGAAATCCTTTTAAAATGAAATGTTTTGTCAAAGCAATCTCATATGCAAATATATTCCAGAAGAGACTTCAGATTAATAGAACTTTACCCAGTCCATTTGAGTAGATGCCTAGAATAATTTGGTTGGTTAGAAATCGTGAGCTGTCAGGGTCCACAGTGGTCAAATACCCTCATCTTAAGATAAGGAAACTTGACCCAGAGAGGTCAGCGATCTGCCCAGAGCTGGTGGCAAAGTTGAGAGTCAAACCCAGGTCATCTGCACAGAAGAGCCCACATCTAACCGACCACACAGATGCTTGAGCGATGGTTCAGATATATTCTCAGAACTTGGGCTGCAAAACATTTCCTCAGATGTCACTCCTATCTATGGCTTTATGCATGTCATCCCTTTAAGTCCTCAGGTCTCCATCAATCCAGCAGGTTCCTGATGTCCAAAGGGTTGCATCAGTTTGGGGTTGGTACCATCCTGCGGTGGAAGGACCCACTGGTAACTAGCCTGGTCTAGTTACCTCACGATCACATGAAGAGCATCTTAAAAACAAGATCTGGGGTCCAGGCACAATAGGACTAGGTTTGGGAACCCAGGTCTTCTGAATAGTGACCTCCTTGTTGCCTATTTAAATGTCATCTCTAACATTCAGGCAAGTTGTCTGCCAGCCTCGGTCTGAAAGCCAAGAGCAGCACGGTGGGCAAGGAGCTCAGTTGGGGTCTGAGATGCGGAATCCGCTTCCAGCTCCAGGGCCTGTGTGTTTCACTACCTTCAGCCAATAAATAAAGCACTCCCTGGTTCTGTTTGTCATCTGAAAAATGGAAATGGTCATGATTCTTAACTGACCAAATCACTGACCCTGAGGAGAAATTTCTGTGCCAAAACAGAGCATGTCACTAACACCTTCTGAACCGGAGTGAGACCCATTTCTTTCTTTCTGTCTTTCTTTCTTTCTTTCTTTTTTTTAGGTTTTATTTATTTATTTGACAGGCAGAGATCATAAGTAGGCAGAGAGGCAGGCAGAGGCGGGGGTTGGGGGAGCAGGCTCCCTCCTGAGCAGAGAACCCGATGCAGAGCTTGATCCCAGGACCCTGGGATCGTGACCTGAGCCGAAGGCAGAGGCTTTAACCCACTGAGCCACCCAGGCACCCCCGGAGTGAGACCCATTTCAGTGAGAGGCCGGTGGTAGCCTGCATTTTGGTGACCTGGCTCTACTTTGCTAGACAGTTTTTCCAGAAAACTCTTTAAATCCCTAGTTTTACCCTCTGGAACCTGAAAGCACTTTAGTTTAACCATGATACTCTCTGTGCTGGGATTTAATGCTATGTAACCCAACTTCAAAATTCATACAACGACATGAAAATCCACACTCTTAGTTCCCCCCACCTGCCTGGAATAACCTTACTCCTTCATCCGTTCTTAACACATTCGCTAGTATAAACCTATACCATGTCAAAATCTTCTCATTATTCAAGCTGCAGCCCTAAAATAGCCTCCTCTGTGAGCCTCTGGTCCTCCCAGGCAGAAAGTCTCTCTTGTTCTGTGTCCCCATGTCTCCACCATGTCTGCCAGCTGTGAGAGTTAGGTGGGAGAAGTCTGTCTCCTCTCCCAGGGCTAGGAGTCCCCAGAGGGCACAGGGTCCAGGCTACAGCAGCCTGGTATCTGTCTGTGTTTCGAGATTGGTATCAGGGAAGAACCCCATGGTTGGTAACCTCCAACACCCAGCAGGTCCTCACTATTAGAGACCAGAAGAGTAAGTGGGGAGGATCATTTCGCATGTTCTGAGGTTGAGAGCCCCCATGACCATAAGCCTTTTCTGGTTATCATGGATGCCACATTGCTCAGGCTCTCCTCCAACCTTCTGCTTTTAGCAATGATCCCATTTATATGGATGTCAGTGCTGAGCAGTGGACAAACTGCCAAAGTTTTCACCATGTTCTGTGGGGTCTGAGACTCCATGTTCTACATGAACACTTCATGGAAATCACAGGCAAAGAACTGGACTGGAAGTCCAATCTGGGTTCTGGTCTCAGCTCTCTTACTTCTCCAGACCCCTTACTTCTCAGCTCTGCTATTTTGGCCAAGTCACATCACCCTCCTGAGCCTTGGTTTTCGCATCTGTAAACTGAGGAGGCTGGGCTAGTTAACTTCAGAATACCTGGGATTTTAATTATTTTCACTTTTCTGTTCTGGGATGAAGAGCCGAGACCCATTTCTTCAATCCACAACATTGCTTTGGCCACAGATAAGAGAAATGAGAATCAAGCTTTCTGTGCCTATCTCCCACCACCCCGGGCATGCTTGCACACACACCCTCTTTGAGCCTCTTTTGTGGCTGTGTTTATATAATTGATTGATTGAAGGAGACTTGGCCCTTCTTTGCTGAAGCTTGATTATAAGTGAACTAAACAGATGTCTTGAATTGGGTGATTGGTTCCCAGATGCATTCTAGGGAGCGAACTGGTGGGAAGGAAGTGAATGATTTTAGTTCTGGGGCCCCATGACAAATGAGTAGTGGTTGTGGGTGGGGGAGCAGGCAGTGGCTAGGTTTGGTACTTAGTCTTATGATGAAGTAAGTGACCAGATGTTGGTGGCAGCTGGAAGATTAATATCAAAGGTAACTGGTGTGCCAAGTGCCCCTTTAGGAGATAAACCAGCAAGGGGGAGGAGCAGCCCCTCATCATCCAAGCCTGGGCTATAAGTCAGGATTCTTGGGGTTCTGCTGACCAGCTGCTGGAGCCAAGTTGGAGAGCTTGTTTTGGCCATCTGCCCAAAAAAGGAAATTGGTCTTAAAATCGTAGAGATGGAAGAGACCTGAGGATCATTTCATTCCCCCACTTCATATTTCAGATGAGGACACCGAGGCCTTGGAAGTTTAAATGATCTGCCTAAAGTCGCAGCACAGAGCCAGGGTCTAGAACACAGCTCTTCTTACTTAAGGTCTAGTGTGACTTCATTTCCAAAGGAAAGTTAGATCATCAGGGCAAAAGGCAAGGATGCCCACTTTCGCCACTGTTGTTCAACATAGTACTAGAAGTCCCAGCAACAGACGTCAGACAACAAAAAGAAATAAATTGGCAACAAAGAAGTCAAACTCTCTCTTTGCAGATGACATGATACTTTATGTGGAAAACCAGGGTGCCTGGGTGACTCAGTTGGTTAAGCAATGGCCTTTGGCTCAAGTCATGATCCTAATGCCCCAGAATCAAATCCTGCATCAGGCTCCCTGCTCAGCAGAGAGTCTTTTTCTCCCTCTGACCCAACCCCTCTCATGCTTTGTCTCTCTCATCCTCTCTCTTGCTCTCAAATAAATAGATAAAATCTTTAAAAAAAAGAAAACTCTCAAAATTCCACCCCTAAATTACTAGAACTCATACAGCAATTCAGTAATGAGATAGGATACAAAATCAGAGCACAGAAATCCGTTGCTTTCCTATACACTAACAATGTAACTGCTGAAAGAGAAATTAGTGAATTGATTCCATTTACAATAGCACCAAAAACTGTAAGATAACTTGGAATAAACCTAACCAAAGAGGTGAAGGAACAATACTATAGAAACTACAGAACACTTATGAAGGAAATTGAAGAAGACACAAAAAGATGGAAAAACATTCCATGCTCTTGGGTCAGAAGAATAAACACATTAAATATAAAACACTAAAATGTCTATGTTGCCCAGTGCAGTCTATACTTTCAACGCCATCCCGATCAAAATACCAATGGCATTTTTCAAAGTGCTGGAACAAAAATCCTAAAATTTGTATGGAACCGGAAAGACCCTGAATCGCCAAGGAAAGTTGAAAAAGAAAAACAAAGCTGGGGGCATCACATTGCCTGATTTCAAGCCAGATTACAAAGCTGTGATCACCAAGACAGCATGGTACTGGCGCAAAAACAGACAGATCAATGGAACAGAACAGAGAGCCCAGATATGGACCCGCAACTCTATGGTCAACTAATCTTTGACAAAGCAGGAAAAAATATTCAGTGGAAAAAAGACAGTCTCTTAAATAAATGGTGCTGGGAAAATTGGACAGCTATATACAGAAGAATGAAGCGACCATTCACTTACACTATACACAAAGATAAACTCTAAATGGATGAGAGACCTCAGTGTGAGACAAGAATCCGTCAAAATCCTAGAGAACATAGGCAGTAACCTCTTCGACATTGGCCACAGCAACTTCTTTCAAGACATGTCTCCTAAGGCAAAGGAAACAAAAGTGAAAATGAACTTTTCAGACTTCATCAAGATAAAAAAAGGTTCTGCACAGCAAAGGAAACACTGGACAAACAAAGAGGCAACCCATAGAGCAAGAGAAGAAAGATATATGCAAATGACACTGCAAAGGGCTGATTATCCAAGATCTATAAAGAACTTCTGAAACTCAGCACCCCCCAAAAAAACCAGATAAGTCAAAAAATGCCCAGAAGACATGAACAGACACTTCTCTCAAAGAACACGTACAAATGTCTAATAGATACATGAAAAAGTGTTCATCATCATTGGCCATCAGGGAAATTCAAATCAAAACCGCACTGCAATGCCACCTTATACAAGTTAGAAGGGCAAAAATTGACAAGGCAAGAAAAAACAAATGTGGAGAAGCTGTGGAGAAAGGGGAACCCTCTTATGCTGTTGGTAGGAACGCAAGGTGGTGCAACCACTTTGGAAAAGAGTGTGGAGGTTCCTCAAAAAAAATTAGAAATAGAGCTACCCTATGACCCAGCAATTACAACCATTGGTATTTATCCCAAAGATACAGACGTAGTGAAAAGGGCCACATGCACCCCAATGTTCACAGCAGCAATGTCCACAATAGCCACAATGTGGCAAGAGCTGAGATGCCCTTCAACAGACGAATAGATAAAGATGTGGCCCACATACACAATGGAATATTACGCAGCCATCAGAAAGGATGAATACCTACCATTTGCATCAACATGGATGGGATTGGAGGGGATTATCCTGAGTGAAATAAGTCAATCAGAGAAAGTTGATTATCATATGGGTTCACTTATTTGTGGAACATAAGGAATAGCATGGAGGCCATTAGGAGAAGGAAGGGAAAAATGAACTGGGGGGGATCAGAGGGAAAAACGAGCCATGAGAGACTGTGGACTCCAGGAAACAAACTGAGGGTTTTAGAGGGGAGTAGGGGGGGATCAGTTAGCCCAGTGATGGGTATTAAGGAGGGCACACTACATCAAAAACTAATGATGTACTGTATGGTGACTATCATAACATAATAATAATAATAATAATAATAATAATAATAATAAAAAGCAAAAATTGAGTAAGGAGTTTCCACAGGGTTAGACCCAGTTCAAGCTTCCTGCCTTCAGTGCTGGACATGTACATGTTCATCTCCCCTCTGCCATGGCTGACCCCTGAGGCCACCTGAGGAGCAGGAGTACAGACTGCCAAATTTAATAATAAATGTAGGCCAGTCACTGCCATACTGGGAGCTTGATATGCATACTGCATTTAATCCTTCTCACATTCCCCTTTAGGTGGTCTCTGCTTTGATCCCCATTTTACAGATGCAAGAATTGAGGCACAGAGGGAGTAAATAATTTGCCCCCAGGTATAGAGCAAGTAAGATGAAAGAGCCAAGCTTTCACCTTGGTCAACCTGGTCCTGTGCAGCATCTGTGTGCCTGCATGTTCCCCAGCCAGCATGGTGAGCCCCAAGGTTTCGATGTCAAGCAGAGCAACATAGAAAGATGCCTGTTCTAGTCAGTGTCTCCCTGGGTTCTCCAAGGTCAAGTCAGTCCGGCTCATTCCAAGGCTCCCGGTGGCAAATACGAGGCACAGCTCGGCCACAGTGGAAAGACATGCAGGTAGGGTCCTTCCTAATTAAGAAAGCATGCCCACACTCATTCTCTTATTTGATCATCGCTGCAGGTATGATTATGTTTATGAGCATCATTATCATGATAAAGCTCTCATTTCATGCACAAGGAAACCAAGACTCAGGTGGTTAAATGAATTGCCTAAAAGCTTAAGGCTGATGAGCCCAGAGTTTGGAGATTTCCAAGAATTCTCTAGTGGTCTTCTCCTTTCACTCCTAGGGCCCTGTCTTTCCTTCCTTTGTTCTTATCATAGCTTCTGGCCTCTGCACAGACCTACTCTCCAGCAGGGAGCTTCCAGCAACCATCAAAAAGCAGCTTGTTGGCAGGAGAGTACATCTAGGATGAGAGAAGCCAGAAAGACTGACCAGAAGCGATTTGAGACTTCAAATCATTGGAAGATATTTGAAACCTAGCCATGTATGCTTTTGCTTACTTATTCCAGACAAACAGAGTCAAAATTTTTGAGAATTTTCCTTATTATTGAAGGAATTATTTTGGTTTTTTCTTGTTGTTGTTGTTAGAGCTGAGAATAATAATAATAGATATCACACAGAAACCACATTTTACTACCAGTTTTGCACTTTCATCTGTACTAGCTCTGGACCTCAGTTTCTTTGTGTCAGATGGTCTCAATGGTTCCTCATCACCCAAAGGTCAATGACTGAGAAGCTCTGGAGAAGTCCTTGAGAAAAGGAGATGACTCCACCTTGTGCCTCAAGATTGGTGGGAGTCATGGGAGTTCCCTTGAGCTGGGTACGCCTCTTAAGGACTGCCAATGTTTTGAGAATGTTGGTTTCTAGACCTCTCTATATGGACCGAAGCTTCAAACATGAAGCTCTATTATATGACATCTAAAAGCCACTTGTAAGAGAATTGTCACATGTGTACGATGCTTCACGTGTTTCTTTGTTCAATACACAAATCAGACACATCAGGACTCTTCTGGCATTGGTATATGCCATCCTTGAAGCCATCTATCTAGCCTCAGCTTAACTGTGCCAGTAAGCCAAACCTGAGGAACTGAGGGTTGGTGATTCAGTAAATCTGATGTTCATCCTGGCCCAAGCCCGGTGCTGCCCAGAGAGGGTGGCATTTGAAAAGACCTCCATAGCCAGGAAAAGTGCCTTCCACACTGTGTGGGAAGGACCCCCCAACAGCTGCATGACCCCGGGGTAGTCTTTTCCCTTGTCTGGGTGTTGGTTTTTTTACCTGTCCAGTGAGAGAAGAAGTTGACCTCAAATGTTGTTTCAAGTTCTAGTAGACTTTATCTCTGTGAATATCACCTAGGCATGGACGTGCCAACCTTCACATGGGACAACATAATACCAAGCAAATGGTCATCTGCCATCAGGTAAAATGGCTCACATAAATACGATTTCTCATAGTAAACAAGCAACTGTATTCAGAAAAAGCATGACTGTGCAAATTCTGAATCCACTAATGCGTGTTGGGAATTTCTCCATTCCAAGCACATGCATCACTTCATTCAGTCCTTCTAGCAGTGCTGGGAAGTTAGTCTGATCACTGAGATGGCCGATGCTCAGAGAGAGGGAGAGAGTGCCCTGTACTACACATCTGGCAGGTGGTATAATTGGAGTCAAATTTCAGGTCTTGTGCTCTGTCCCTGAGAAACAATTCTGGTGATATTAAGGTCACTTAATGAATAAGACCTATGGGCATAGATACATTGGAGAGGCTTGTAGGACCAGGTGGGACCGAAGACACCAACATTCAATAAGTGAGGAATGTCAGGTCCAACATCAAGGCCATCTGCATCCTGGTAGTCAAACAGGAAAATAACCCCAAGACAAAATCACAATCATGTTGCCATATTTTAAACTAGCAGCCAACCTGGTGATTCTGTTCTCAGATGAAGATTTGATGGCTGAGTATCCAGTTGGGTAAACTCTCTTGTGGGCCCTTGATGGCCATAGAAACCTTTCCCATCCCACCCTCAGTTCCCTCAACTGTAGCCCTATCCAAGAAACAGCAGATATTCTAGAAGATGTTAGGAAGCCTAGATGGGAACTTGGACCCCAGCCCTTATTGCACATGCAGCCTTGGCTTCCTGAGTCAACATACCCATGGGGATTAAGGAATGGATCTTAGAAATATGGAGCACTGGGTGTGGTGCAAAAATAATGAATACTGTTATACTGAAAAAAAAAAGAAATATGAACTTTGACTCAGTCCTCACTCAGGGTATCCCAGTTCTGACTCGTTCAAGGGTAGCTCAAATTCTCCAGCTCCTCTAGCTTGGCCCTGCTTGTCTCGCCATGGGTCCAGTTCCTGACCTGCCTCACAAGAGGTCTTGACCCTTACTGGTGTCTGGTGCTCTGAATGAGGGCAGCTATTTCTGCTGCTTTTTTTAGTGAGCAGTTCCCTGTTTGTGAGTATCAGGGTCCCAGGAAGGAAGCAGGTCAGCAAAAGCCCACACAGTCTCTTCATATATAACTCAGCTATAACTTCACTGCTCTAAGCCCAGGGTCTTCATCTGTTAAGTGAGGGTAAGAATCCTGCCTGCTTCATAAGGATCAAATATGATAACAGTGTAAAGGGACTGACATACTATGTCTGAACACAGCAAGCCCTCAGTAAATATTGTAAATTATGAAAATACTTCCTATGGGCCTTCGTGGGGGTCCTCCCCTCAGGGCTCCTCTATGAACACTTACCCAGTGCTGCCAGAGCCAAGTATTGAGGCGTCTGACCCCACGTTTGATTTCTGCAACATTCATAAGAGTAAAAATGAAGGGTGAAGCAAAGTAGGATTGATAAACATGGCATTCTTCTCTCTTTTATGACTTTGCTTTTTACTTGCAATGTTTGTTTATAAACCTCATGGTGGGCCAGGGGGTTCCTGTGGACCTGACCCAGGACAGTTGCTCTTAAGGATTCTGGAAACCAGCCTTGTAAAGAAAGTCTTAAAAAAGTAGAGGCTGCTGGTCCCCTCACTTGAAATTGACTTGAGGTGACCGAGGAAATTAGTGGGTGGTCTCTGGGTTTCCAGGGTCAGGATCAAGGAGGCACACAAGGCCTCAATCCAAAGTTTTTTGGAGCCTGAGGTGAGTCTGGGTCAGTCTACAAAGGAGGACTGTTGGATTTTCTAACCCCACCCAAGGGAAGACCTGAGTGTCCAAAGGACATCATGTCTCCCTGTCACCTTTATGTGGTCTTGTCGATGGTGCCTAGAACTTTCATGAGATGTCCTTTATGCAGTTCAGCCTGGGAAGACCTCCCCCCATCTCTGCTGATTAGCCAGGGAGGCTTCCTTAGCACAGGCCTTGGCATGAGTGCTTAGGTAGTCTCACACATTCCTAGAGGCTAGTTGTCCCCCTCAGTCTCAGTGTGAGGTCATTGCCAACTGCTCTGCAGCCAAGGGCATTGGATAAGGGAACTGGGCATCTCTCTGGGCAGGGCCACCATGGGGTTTTCTTTTCTTTCTTTTCTTTTTTTTTTTTTTTTTAAGATTTTATTTATTTATTTGTCAGAGAGAGAGAGAGCAAAAGCGAGCACAGGCAGAGTGGCAGGCAGAGTCAGAGGGAGAAGCAGGCTCCCTGCGGAGCAAGGAGCCCGATGTGGGACTCGATCCCAGGACGCTGGGATCATGACCTGAGCCAAAGGCAGCTGCTTAACCAACTGAGCCACCCAGGCTCACCATAGGGTTTTCTGATCTGTTTCTGTAACATTCTTCTGAATGGATGCCTTTTATACTAGAACAGTGCCTTAAAGCTAACTATTAATGAACTCCAGTTTTTGAAATGTGACTCATACCCTGGAAGGTTTTAGAATATAGGTACAAGCTGATAAAAATTTATGAACACGCACACACACACATTCACATCCACGCTCAATCACCCAGGAACAGTCTTACCTGAGCTTTTCTTCTTAGTTCTTTGAGGATCTTGAGGTAAACTGAGTCCCCATTGAGTGTGATACACTTTCAGCCTCATTTCATGGGGAATCTGTTTCTAGGGGTGACAACAAGGCCCCATTCAGAGGAAGGCAGAGTGAGAAGGACTGATAGTCTGTAGGTTTGGTTGTACTGGCCCCGTAGAATCACTGACCTTCAGAGACAGAGGGCATGATAGAAGGCATATACGCCATGGGGTGCCTGGGTGGCTCAGTCAGTTAAGCGTCTGCTTTTGTCTCAGATCATGATTTCAGGGTCCTGGGATCTTGGGATTGAGCCCCACATGAGGTTCTCTGCTCAGCAGGGGGTCTGCTTCTCTCTCTCACACACACTCTCTCTTTCAAATAAATAAAATCTTCTTTAAAAAGTTAATGGGCCCCATTTCTTTCTTTCTTTTCTTTCTTTCTTTCTTTCTTTCTTTCTTTCTTTCTTTCTTTCTTTTTAATGCAGAAAACTAGGCATTGAGTGGCGAGCAGACCTGCTGGGGTCTCTCAGCTGCTATGGTGCAAACCCAAGTCTAGAACTATCCTCACTATTCTACCAAGACCTTTCCCTCTACAGCACTTGATACCCCTCTCAGCAGGATAGCTGTTTCCAGAAGATTCCATTACCTTATCTTTCTTTCATGGTGAAGTAATAAGAAAGTGGGTAGCAATGATCAGCAGGTTCTAGGAAGTATGGTTTTTTCTCATTATTGTTTTTCTCGTTGTTTTTCATTGCTCATTCAACTATGTGATCAGCAGGTTCTGGAAAGTATGTCCTTTTCTCATTGCTGTTTTTCAGTGGTTATATTCTCCTGGGTCCTAATAGGTAAAGTAAGGTTGAGATCTCTGGATTTTTTTTTTTTTTTTGAAGGTCATGGTCACTTTGCCAAATAGGCCTGACAGAGAGGAAGTTTAGATCTCTTCCCTTAGGGTAGAGGATAAGCCATTGCAGATATAAAGAGACTATAGACTTTGGGTCTAATCATAACCAAAATAAAACACTTCACAGGTATCTCATATATTATTTAATTTACTCGGTTGGCCCTGGATTGAGATTTTGAAACTTTGGAGTTGTGATGAAAAAATGCCTGGATCTTCATCATTATCCAGCCTTGGGTCACATTCTGGTTCTGCCTGAGGCTGATCCTTTGATCTGTGGGTGAACTTTCTGAGCCTCTATTTCCTCATCTGTAGGGAGAGGACATCATCTACTTTTCATTGTTCTTCTGTGGCTTCAATTTAGTGACATAAGAACACCTCGCAGTCTCTGGCAGAGAGCTAGGACTCAGTGAATGTAATCCACGCTCCTTCCCTTGGGTATGGACTGCATTGTTTAAGGCTGAATCCTTCCCTGACACCCTGGATCCCTAAGTCCTGTCTGGAAAACAGACTCGGCCATCCCTAACCTATAAGGACTGGGTCAGAGGAGGGTTAAGGAGGAAGATGCAAGAATCATCTTAGGTCTCCAATCTCAGAAGAGGCCCCAGGAACATGTTCCTTAACCCAGTGTTTTCAGAGGTGTTTTCAGACACTATTTTCAGTGTTTTCAGAAGACCCAGGTCTTCTTGCTTGAAAGGCAGTGGGGCTAGTGCAGGAGAAAGAAACCTATCTTGATACTTTAGGAGGAATTAAATTGGAATATAGGAAAGCCCAATTCAGTCTGACCCACAATGAACAGTAAAGTTAACCCCCTTTCTATTTAAAGCCAAAGAGTATGGCTTTGACAGCTCAAGGGAGGCTGCCTCGGAGTCAGAATTTCAAAATGAACCAGTTTGATAATTGGAACATGTGCCTAGCCTGTGTCACTAGGCAGGGTTTGGTCCAAACACAGCCAGTTCTCCAACTGTTCAGAGTCAAAGATCCCAGGATGGATGATGCTTGATGCTGGGATTCTGTGGTCTGTTCTAATATGCCCCAGACAGTGTATGACCTTGCATGCCACACCTCTGTCCCAAATAGAGAAAGGATGACTTTAATTGGAGGAGAAAAATCAAGATAGAGGATGGGGCACAGACGAAGAAGCTTTGGGAAAGTCGCCACTAATTGTCGGTGTGAGTTGGGGACAGCCAACACCTTTCTCTCCCGTCTTTTGACTAGATCATTAGCTAATATGGATGGCTTCTTCTGACCCTCTTCAGAAGAGCCGCCAAGGTTAGCAGCTACATTTTTCATTACGAGGATCACTGTTGTGCTACAAAGTACAAAATGTCGGGTCAGTTTTCTCCTTGCATTTTGCTGTCAAAACCAGGTGGCTGGCTGGCAAGTAAGTCTTGAAGAGGAAGGCAGCATGCCATTCGTGGATACCACCTCACGGACTTTGCAGCAACTCAGTCCCCAGAGGAAGTTAGGAGGTCTTCAAAGCTGATAAAATATGTAGGCGGCACATGGCACATCAAGTCAGACAAGGCTGGTGCTGCCCATTTCAGCTTGCCATTGTGAAGGTGAATTGTCTGCGTTGTGAAAGGGTGAGTGGTATTAACCTTAGGACAAGAAAGATGGTGGCTCGTGGAGAGCAGCCTGTACATAAATCTCTACAGGCTGAGAAGCAGAAAGATGTTTAATAGAAGTGTAACTGAAGGATGTACCCCTGCCCCCAAACTTAGTTTGGCTCATGTCAAAGGGAATTTGTTTACTCCCACTCTGGGGCAGGGCTTAGCTGCCTGTGTGTGCCTAAGGGACCATCCAGGTACGATTGACCCCATTTCTCCTCTGTGTTGGGAAATTCTCAACAGCAGGCTCATCTTGGGGGTCAAGACAGCAGTGACCCCAGAAGCAACCATTAAAATGCAGAATGGTAATTGGGAACTAGCACCCATTAGCACCACCCCATAGACTGATTTCTCAGATTCGCTGTAACCCTTCTGAGAACAAGGACTTAGGAATCATTAAAAAGTCAAATCAGGAAGGAGCTTTAGAAAACTCCTAGTATGGGTCTCAATTTGCAATCGAGGAACTTGAGGCCCAGAGAGGTTCAGTGTCTTGTTCAAGGGAACCAGCGCACTGATGGCAGAGCTGGAGATGTATTTTGCCGGTCACCTGGTCTAAACCCCTGTTTCACAGCTGAGGACACCAAGTGCCACACGTGAGAAGAGACTGTCCGAGCCTGGACACCAACCACAGTCCTATCTGCTAGTCCGGTGGTCTGTCCTCCCTATGACCTTCTCCCTTTCCTCCCCCCCGTGGCTGAGGCGAGGCCGTGAAGTAAAAGGTTGCTGAATAGTTTGCACTTTGGCACACGTTTCCCTTGCCCTCAGGGCGCTCTGGGTGCCTACGGGGCACAGAGCACTTCAGCCAGGTTAGGTAATGCCCACTGAGGAAGGGAAGGAGGAAGTGAGCGGATCTCAAAAGTTTGGCAAACGTGGAATGGTTTGGACTCAAGAAACCCAAGTCAAAGGTCATAAAAAGTCCCAGGGCATGGTTTCATCCTGCGTCCTCCCTCTCTCTCTCCTTACGTGGGGACCTTGCCCAACCGCCCCCACCCCCAAAGGGAGAATGAGTCCCATCTTGACTGTCCTAGCCTTGGCCTTCTTGTGCGGAGGGGGCCAAAGGGCAGATTGCTGGCTGGCAGCCTGGGCTATGAGTAAGGCCTGAGTTCCCTTTGGCCTTCCTCTCAGGTAGGGTGGAACCTGCCAGAATTTCTCCTGAGCATCCACTGTAGGCGGGCTCGCGTGCAGGGACAGCAGATTATCCTCCCAGCTCACACAGCAGTCTCTCGAGGTAGGCGTTACCATCCGCAGTGTGCAGGTGAGGAAGTTGGAGGCTGCACAGGCTGATTTTTCTTGCCTGGAGTCAGCCCAGACTTAGAGGCAGACCTCTCCAGTTGCAAAGCCAGCATCTGGCCGTGTGGCCTCAGGCCCTCTCATGTCACCAGGCGACCTTAGAGGATGCAGAGCTTCTCCAGGTTCCACCTGTTACCTCTGTTTTCATCTGCCTTCTCTGAAGATACCTCCGATAACCTGAATTATACAAGGAACTCCTTTCTCTCTCTCTCCCCCTCTCCCTCTCTCTCCCTCTCTCCCTCTCTCTCTCTCAGTCCCCTTTCTAGCCTTACGGAGCCAAGCCAGCTGTGAACCTGACCGCCGGCTGCCACGGGATAGAGTGAGGGCTGTGGATGAGATGAAGGCCGCCTTCCTGGAGTGGAGGGTTGGGGCTGTAAGGTCTCCCTGGGGACACAGTTCGCCCCCCCTGACTGCTGGCTGTCCTTGCAGGTCTGGAGTGCAGCTTCGACTTTCCCTGTGAGCTGGAGTACTCCCCACCCCTTCACGACCTTGGCAACCAGAGCTGGTCCTGGCGCCGCGTTCCCTCTGAGGAGGCCTCCCAGATGGACCTGTTGGATGGGCCCGACACCGAGCACTCCAAGGAGATGCCCCGAGGTAAGGGTACAGGCTGCCCCGGAGTGTCCCGGCCAGGCCAGGCCAGGGCGGTGGAATGTCCATTCCTGTTGGCAGGTTTGAGGTTTCCCTGGCTCTGTTTTCACCTGTTCCCTTTGAAACCTGCTTTTTTTTTTTTTTTAATGTTTTAATATGATACATTTTATTATGCATTACTTATTTATATATATTTTATTGTGTTATGTTAGTCATGGTGCCTGTGCCTTCCAATGCAAGGATCAAGGCGACCCTTTACTCTTTCATCAAGAGAAGGGAATGGGATTTTTATAGCTCTCTTTCACACAGATGTAGAAGGAAGGGTTGTTCTGTTTGTCCATGGGGAATAGAGTTGCCACGTAAAATACAGGACACCCAGTTGAGTTTGAGTTTCTGGTGAATGATCAATGGTTTCTTAGTATAAGTATATCTCATGCAATCGTTGGAGACTTTTACACTTTTAAAAGTTATTCCAATTTCTAATTATATTTAAAAATTCAAATGTAATTGAGGGTCCAATGTTTTTACTTGCTAAATATGGCCTCTCTAATTTGGAAGGTATGGTATAAGTGGGTTAAATGTTAGTTTCAAAACCATTAAATGAATATTCACGCTGCGTCCTAGCTTTGCAAGGTGTTTTCAGTAGTCCTGAGCTATTGATGAGCATCATTTTCTGAACTATTAGGAACTGGAGGAGGTAGTACTGGATTGTGGGTACTTGTGAAGTATTTGCTGAGTTTTTAGACATAGAAATGGAGGCATCAAGCCCGAGTTCTGCCTTCAGGCCTACCGTGGCAAATCTTAGAACTCCACATTCCTTGGACCTGGGAAACTCTACTTATCCAGAATCAACAGCCTGTGCTTCTGATTCATAAGAAAAGATAACCCCTGGCACGGTGATGGACTTAAAGAACATTCAGTGTCGTACTTTTGGTTTGCCAAGCCCTTCTGCCTACACGGTCTCATTGGATTCCAGTGTTGCGAGAGAGGCAGGCCAGATGAGATGGCAGGGGGCTCAAAGAGGGGAAACAACTTGCAAAAGATCACACAGCTTGTCCGTGCCGGTCCAGGTCTGGATGTCTGCAGTGATGAGTGCTAGACGAGGACACTTTCTACCACATCGTGTTTCTGTCTTTGCAGGAAAAGCTATAGCGAGAGCCTACCCTGGGCCCAGGTCTGGAGGGCAGTTATCTCAGGCTCATGCTACTGTGACTCTAATAGGGACAGAGCTCAATTAAGTTCCAAGGGAGGTTGGAGGTGGTACAGAAATAGCTGATGCCCCCAGGCTTCTTTTCCTTTCTACATGCTCTCCCAGGCTCACCTTTTTTTCTGTTTTTATGACTCTTTTGAAATTGCTTGACCTTGATTTATATTTTAAGCTGCGTTCACCCGGATACCGATGTGTATTGCCTTGTGGGGGGCTGGCGGTGTGTGGAGGTGAGTGGCTCTTAGCCCTGTGGTCCGTATGAATCTTCTGGAGAACTTACACAGAGTACTGCCTAGACCCCACAGCCTAAGATTCCGACTCGAAGGATCTGAGGTGGGACCTGGTAATCTGTATATTTTTAAATTTTATTATAAAATCTAACGTGTGCAGCAAAGTAGAACATGTATGCATGGATCGACAGTTACAATGAGATTCACACTTGTGCTCTGAACACCAAGTGTAAGAACCTGAATGAGGTCAGTCCATTTACAGCCTCTTCTGTTGCCCGCCCAGACCCAGAATCTTTCCCTTCCCTCAAACGTGACCCACTATCCTATTTTGTGTTCATTGTTCATTTGCTTTTCCTTGCAGCCTTACCACTTCTGCCCCAAATGTCTCGATTGGGTTTGTAACCTATTACATAAATGAGATAATGCTTTTGTTTTGTGATTTGTCCATTCTGATGCGCGTAGCTGTGTTCCTTTGGTTTTCAATCACTGCATGAAAATACCACACTTTATCTCTTCTACTGTCCTTAGACATTTGGATTGTTTCTATGGTTTTGCTATTACCAGCAGTACTCCAGTAAGTGTTTCTGCACAGGCCTCTTGGTGCATGTGCGTGCCCAAGAGTTTTCCTACAGCAGAGAGGGGGAGCGCAATCACTGGATCTCGGGTGCAGCAGCTTGTTTTGATAGATAGTGCCGACCTATTTTCCCAAGTGGTGGTACCAAGTTATACCCCTCCTAGTGAGGTGTTCGTATTCCTCCTCAGGACTTACATCCTCACCTGTCCCTGATATCGTCAGACTTGGTCATTTTTGTCCAGCTTGTAGATGCAATCCAGTATTTCTTCAGAAGCTTTCATTTCCATGAGACTCTTCCTTTCCCTTCTTTTTTTTTTTTTTTCTCACTTAATGTTTGGAGAAGCTTCTCAGGTGATTCTGAGGTAGAGCTAGGTTTGTTATACTCTTGATGGGGACCCCCTTTCAGACACTCCTATTCACCCACCAACCCCAACCCAACCCCACTAGGATTGGCTCCAGACCCTTCTCCCCAGTCACTCCAAGTTGTCAGGTCAGGCCCTGTCCTTCTGGTCCTTGTAGGTTTTATATTTGATTACTAATGAATTATGAGCCTGTTTCAGTGAGATCAGGAGAGAGGGACAAGTAGCAGTTGTTCTCAGACTTTGTAGGAGTCAGACTCTATACATCTGAAAGTTGGTGCTTTTTAAATTTTTAAGCAATTTTTAGAAGAGCGCCAATAGATTGTGTGTTGCCGTTCTCTGATGTGTTTCTCTTCCTTGATCTGTTCTCTTGTGATCTCTGGCATCTGCTTGTTACCCCGAGTGCTAGGAGAAAAACAAAAAGAAGAGGAACAAGAGGGAATTAAGAAATAAACACTCACTTCTCAGTGTTCCTGAATGTGGAAATATATCCGTGCCTCTATGTTTTTATAAAGTTGGGTCCCAAAGGCCAGTACCTGCACTGAATACAAACCTTCTCTCATTAGTTAAATCAGTCAGGATTGGAATAGTCCCATGTTAGTGAGTACTGCCAACTTCCAGCTGTCTGAAAAACATTCTCCCTGGCATGGTAGCATGTTGCATCACTAAGAACGATGATGTGAACAGCCATGACAAAAGCCACCGTAGACACCCCAGCCCACTGCATCAAGTTCTTTAGTGAACAAATACATCCAAACACAACTCGAGAAACTCTCACCACTGTTTAAAACTGGTGTTGATTTTTCCTGGGTCTCATGGAGGGACCTATGCTCATATCAGTCTCAGAAACAAGGGACTAACCTCCCAGGCTTTATAGGGACACTTCTGGAATGTCACTGACAGGTGCTCAGAACCTCTAGTATTGGACCACTCATTGCTTTTTGCTTCAACTAATTATATCACTACCCATTCTCCAAAGTAGACCTGCTCCCAGTGAAGCAAGCTGGTGTATCTTAGTGTTTCTCAACCATCAGGGAAAGAGGTGAAGGTGAAGGGAGAGAAAATCACATGCTCAGTTAGCACAGTGCTAAAGCAAGGACCTACATCTCAGTCCTAACGGCCAGCTCTTCGGAATCTCACTTTCTCTGTCATTTTGGCAGAAGGGATGCCTGTGTTGGAGATGAGGAGGAGTGATGGGGTGCCCTTTAGGGTAGTGTAGTCAATAGAGATTTCTTAAAACTCAACATTTATTGGTTGGATGGTATTTAGACTCCATTGCAATAATTCTTGTCAGGGGATATAGAAAGACCAGAAAAATGCAGTGAGATAATACCAATCACAGATAATGAACTGTAAGAGTATAAATTCTGAATGATTTTAATTTATAGCCCCTGTAGCTGAGAATAATAAGGAAGATACAATTTGAGCAGCAAGATAATAAAAAGTGATGATCTTGATGGAACGCAATATTATAAATTAATAAAATCTGGGGAAAATCATCAGGCTGAGGCATTCTGTGACTTTTTAAGAAGTGCCAGGGGCATATCTGACATCTACTACTTCCGGTCTTTTGGAATATAGTCACGTTTTTCTTTTCCAGCAAGACAAGACCTTAGTCTCCAGCATGAACCCTAGCTTTCAAATGGAAAACAGATTAGAAGCTTTACCCCATAGCAAATAGCATGGATGACATGGGGAGTTAGAGAGGAGAAGGGAGTTGAGGGAAATTGGAAGGGGAGGTGAACCATGAGAGACTATGAACTCTGAAAAACAATCTGAGGGTTTTGAAGGGGCGGGGGGTGGGAGCTTGGGGTACCAGGTGGTGGGTATTATAGAGGGCACAGATTGCATGGAGCACTGGGTGTGGTGCAAAAGTAATGAATACTGTTATGCTGAAAATAAATTTAAAAAAAAAGAAGAAGAAGAAGAAGCTTTACCCCAAACCTGTCCACAACCCTTCAGTGATATGCATACCCAGGAGGGACGGGAGGAGAGTCACCTGGGAGCGGCTGACATCCTTCCTGCATCAGCTCAGCTCTCTCAAAGAGAACTGATTCTCAAGTCTTTGTTTTGGTTTGGTTTCTGTCTTTCTCCGAATGACCTACTTGGCTTAGCATTATACTCTCTAGCCATATGATTTTGCTCATACATGAAATTTTAGAAAAAACAGAAACAAACCAAGAAACAGACTCTTAACTATAGAAAACAAACTGCTGGTCACCAGAGGGGAGGTTGGGGGGCCGTGATGGGCGAAATAGGTGATGGTAATGAAGGAGGGCCTGTGCTGTGATGGGCACGGGCTGTGGAAGTGCTGAGTCGCTATGTGTACGCCTGAAACTAATGGAACACTGTATGAAAAAATAAAAAAGATGGCTTAGTTTTCAGAAGGCTGAGAAGCATTGTCCTAGAGTTCTGGAATGGTTAATGGTGCAGCCACAGATGACAAGGGTACTCTAATGCCAGAGTGCGGTCATTCAGCCTTTCGGTCCACTCCTGTCGTACCCTTGTGCTTGAGTTTCTTGTAGCTGCTGTAACAAATAAACACAAACTCGGTGGCTTAAAACAACATAAATTAATTTTATCCTGGTTGCAGAAGCTAGCAGTCTGAAATCAAGGTGTGATCAGGGCTGGTACCTTCTGGAGACTCTGCAGGAGTATACAGGCCAAGCGTGGTTGCCTAGCTTCTGCTGGCTGCTGGGACCTCAGTGCTTCTTTGCTCGTAGATGCTTCGTTCCATTCCCTGCCTCCAGCTCCACCTGGCATTCTCCTCGAGTCTCAGATCTGACTCCTATAGGGACATATGTCACTGGATTTGGGGCCCACCTTAAATGCAGTGTGATCTCATCTCAAGATTCTTAATTACATTTGTAAAGATCTTGTTTCCAAATAAGATCACTTTCACAGGCACCGGGGATTAGGACTTGGACGTGTCTCTTGGGGACCTGATTCAACCTACTACATATTGATTTTTCTCCCCGTGTGTGTGGATTGGCCTGTGGATCCTGCATGTCTCTCCCTTTGTACTGGTGGCTTCTTCGACCCTCGGGAAGTCAGGTTAGGTGGTATCAGAGGAGCCCAGATTACTACCAGCATTTCTCTTCTTTCCTTTAATCCCTTCCCTTGCTCTAGGGGTTTGCAGTGTTCTTAAAAGGGTCTCTGAACACTTCGCAGATTGACTCCAACCTGGGAGTTTAAGAACCTGGAAATGGGGCCACATTTTGAGCTGCAGGCACAACTTTGATAGGCAGTTTCTCTCGGGATACATCGCCCTTTGCACCCGCAGTCATAGGGGGCTGCAGCTGGTGGGCTGAACTGGCTGTGAGTCTCCTGCTCTGCCCTTAACCCTTTGTGGTGTTGACAGCAGCTGGAGTGGTGAACGTCTGCCCAGCACTTCCTCCCTCACCCAGTGTGTCTCATCACCAGCCGCCTATTTCTGCTCTTGGGATTTATTGGCCGACCAAGTAGGACCTTATAAATTAGCTCCTTCAGTGGTGGATCCCTACACATGAGTGGGTTTACAGCTCTATCCAGGGAGCAAGCTCCATAGGTGAGGACGGGGCAGAGGTGGCGGAACTGGCTGTCAGTGAGGTCAGGCTGGGAGGAGCCGCGGGGCCGGAGCATCACTGACAGCATGCCCCAGAAGCACCCTCTGGTCCCTGGGCTCACGTTGCTATGCAGTTGAAGTATGCTAATGCGTGCTCAAAATCAGCTCCTCCCTGACCGAGGGGTGTAGCGGTCACCTTTAAGGTGATCTGGTTCATGGGAGAGTCAGTAATGCCTCACCTCACTTTGTTTAAGCAGCCTCTAGCAAAGACCTCTGGTTTTTATATGTTGATGCTGAGAGAGGTCAGGAGAGAAAGGCAAACTGGGGCAGAAGAAAAATACAGTTGGAATGACAGATGCACATGCACACACACGCACACATACACATTCTCTGGGACAGAACAGTCTTTTTTTCTTTTCATTTGGTTCAAACGGGGTGATCTAAGCGGGGAATGTTGATGCAAATTTTTCTTGGACTTCGGTCCCCCAGAGCTCCCTTCCTATGCTGCTTGCTCTGTCTACTATGAAGTTACCGTTTTAAGACAACGCTTTCTAAACGTTATGGTATGCCTCATTAGTAAAATATTCCTGAGCTTGTGTCCCTACTAGATATATGTTCAACATATACAATATATTCAAGCTAGACAGGTCTAGCTCTTGTGGTCTCTCTGACTCTTCCATTTCAAAGACCACTTAGTCTCTTTTCTCAGACCCTACATGGTTTAGAGAAGGAATCACTTTCTGGGTCGAGTACCACCAACAAAACAAACTCAACCCTCAAGAATCAGAAGATACCTTTCTCTAGAGACTACCTGACAGGCTTAAGGGACAGGGTCACAACCAAATGTTTCCTACTGGCTTATCTACAAAGCTCTCTTGGTGGTGGTGTTTATGATGGTAAAAAACTAGAAATCACTTAAATATTCAAACAATAAGGAATTGGTTAAATAAAATACAGTACACCTAAATATTATGTTGCCACTCCATCGATGCTATGTAAAAGCAGTATTTAATAAGATGCGAAAGTATTCAAGGCCCATTATTAGAATTTTTAAAAACAGGTTAAACAATTTGTGTGATATAGCTTATTTCATAAAAGAGGAAACAGGCGGGGGGGTGGGAGGTCGGGGTACCAGGTGGTGGGTATTATAGAGGGCACGGATTGCATGGAGCACTGGGTGTGGTGAAAAAATAATGATACTGTTATGCTGAAAATAAATAAATGAAAAAAAAAAAGAAGAGGAAACAGGGTGTATATGTAAGGAGGAAAGTCTATATATACCAACGTAGTGGTAGAAGTTATTTCTAGATGACTGAATTATCAGTAATTTATATCTTTCTCTGTGTGCTTTGGTATTTTTCAAACTTGAGTCCATGAACATGCATTGCTTTTATAATAAGATAAAACATGTTATTTTTTTAAATATGGGGATCAAAAATTCCCATTTGAAGCTATGTTCTATTGAATTATTTTAGATTTTTTTTTGGGGGGGGAGGAGCATGTTAACTATTTTCTGTCACAACAACCAAATGAAGCCCTGCTAACTATGGTGGGATAGACAAGTAGAGAGACAAGCAGGTTGCTTTTCTGCCTGCCTGGATAGTGCACATCCACACTGGCCCACAAATCCAGAACACCCCTCCTCCACCACCCTTGTTCTGCTTGACTTGTCCTTGACGGGTGGGAAAGGGTAACCTTGGGAACCAATTGTGCATCAGGTTCAAGAGCGTACCCAGCGAGCACGTGCAGTATTGTAAGCAGGAGTGGAATGCTCTATTTTCATTGAATTTTTGCAGAAGAGTTCTGGATGGTCCTGCCTTTCATTGGAGCCAACTTTTCATCATAGTAAGGTCTCTGGAGGGACTAGTCACCTTTTATCCCTGCCCCTTTTCTGGAACTCATCATGAGAGGTCACACTAACTGTCACGTGCTGCTTGCAGAAATGTGTCCCTCCTCTCCTGAGCAATGTGGTCGTTGGGCCCTGAATCCTGACCCTGGAGCAAACCCTTCAACAATCTGTGACTTGTCATTCTCTTCATTTTAATGAGATTCTGGTGCCAAGTCTGCAGCTCATGGCTGCAGAGGGACTTGCCTTTAGGAGACAGGGTGCTTTGGGGTATCTGTGAAGTCCTCTCCATCTGGACGGGCCTCTCCCCCAGTATTACCTCTGCCTTCTAGAAGAAGTCTTCACTGGGAAGGAACACATTATGGTTGTCTGGTGAAGATTCTGCCCTTCCTTACCTGAGCTTTATAACCCTGCCCAAAGGGCATGTAGAGTAAGAAAAGAGGACAGGTGTTGGAGGGAGAAGGGCTCTCTCTCCCAGCTCTCCTATGAAGGATGTCCCTTCACCTCTAGGCCCTTGGGTTTCTGATCTAGAAGGTAAAGATCTTGGCCTACACTGTCACTAAGGCTCCTCTTGCTCTGATATGAGACTGAGAGAGTGAGGGTGAACATATCCACTACAAACGATGGCCACATAGCTGATAGAAATCTGTGAGCCACAGCTGTCCCCACCAGCCACAGGAGATACACCCAGACCCCCAAATTTAGCTATGGCTTCCAGAAGCTATACAGCAACGTGGCTGAAGTCATTCTTTGGACCAGAGCATCAAGATGGGAGCATTGACTAGAAACTTGTGTGGCACCACGGAGAGAAAGAAGAAAGGCCCCCATCCATTAGCACAAATGAATATGTCAGGCTAGCTCCTTGAGGCTGGTGATCCTGAGGTGTATTCACAGCCCAGGACTTAGGGCTAATGTGACAGATAAAATCGTGACCTCCCAAAGAAGGCCTAATTCCAGGAACCTGTGAATATGTTACCTTAGAGGGCAGAAGGGACTTTGCAGATGAGATTATTCTGGATAATATTTGGGCCCAATGGAATCACAGGGGTCCTTATATTTGAGAAAGGGAGGCAAGAGGGCCAGAGTCAGAGCAGATGTGATGATGGAAGCAGAGAGAGACAGAGATTTGAAGATCACTATGTGCTAATGTGTATCCATTTTTCAGTTTCATTAATTTTTTGAATCAGGTATTTCTTCATATCTGAAGCCAGCAATTGGCAAGCTCTGACTGTGTGCAGGGCACTGCAGGTTAAACTTTAAGCTAGCGGGATGCCTCACATCTAAGGGGGCATAAATCCACGTAAAAAGTCAGAGTACAGACACTGAAGGTGGAGGAAGAGGCCACAAGCGAGGGGACGCAGGCAGCTTCTAGAAGCTGGAAAGGCAAGAAACTGCATCATCTTCCCTTGAATCTCATTTCAAAGGAAGGCAGCTCACCAACCCGTGTTAGACTTCTAACCTCTAGAACTGCAGGATAATAAATGGGTATTATTTCAAGCCACTAAATTTCTGGCAATTTGTTACAGCAGCAATAAGAAACTACCATAGCTGGTCTTAACCAAGTTTGGAGGAAAAGGGTTGGTCTTGGAGTATGATTCTGGGAAGGGTAGGACTCAGAGGACTGACCGCGCCTTAGAAACACACTTCCTTATAGAGACCGTAGAAGCTGTGCCATGAGCTATCGCCAGGAGGGCTGCCTGTAAACTGGCCCCCTCCACTGGGAACAGAGCAGACATCTCTGTGCACAGGAAGTGGAACAGAAATAACAGCAGGAACCGTGGCTGGAAGTAGCAGCTAGAAGTGAGAGAAGTTCTATGAGTCCGGCTCCTGTGGATAAGAAGGACTGAAGGAATCCAAGCCAGGAGCCTAGAGAGGCTGGTTTTTCAGAATGGAGGGAGCTGGGGGATGGCTAGTTCACCCATGGAAGGAAGCTGTGATGTTTCCCAGGTCAGGGTCTGCAGCTCTCCTGGGTGCGGTGGCTGGAGGAGGCAGTGGAGCGGTGGCTGCAGGGCCCACGGTGAGCTGCTGACAGCTCCGGGACTGGCCCTTGGCTCTGTCCCAGAGGCAACTGGCAGGACCTACAGTCAGCAAAGTGCTTTTGCATTCATGATCACATTTGATGCTCACAATGCAGCGAGATGGGTACTGTTAGTGTGACTCAGTATGGAGGTTGGTAGACTCAGGCTAAAGAGTGAGCTCCGAAGAGAGGAAACTAGGTCGCTCTCATTCACTGTAATCCCCAGAGCCTGGCCCTGAGCCCAATATAAAATAGACATTCATTAAGTATTTCTTGACCCATGGATGGAAGCTGAGAGAAATGAAGTAAATTGCTCAAGTCTACAAAGCTGGTGTATAGCCCAGTCAGATCTTGAATTCCAGTTTTTGAACGTCAGATATCAGGTCCTTCCAGTGTCCCAAACTGTTCCTAAAACACGTTTCCCAGGGCCTACTCCTATGTGGGACTCACCGTCATTAAATGTCTGAGGTACATTCAGCTGGTGGCATTGACCACATGCCCGTGATGCTGGGGAGATGCACTCAGTTTTGTGACACAACCAGGTTACATCTGCTGTGGTGTCTTGTAAACAGCAGCATCTTTAGAAGGGCCTCGGGAAGCCCAGTCTCTCCTCTGTCTTCTTTGCAGCTGGCCAGAGCGAGGAGTGCTGCCTGAGGCAGGCACAGCACGAAGCTTGCTGTCCAGGCTACATGGTGACGCAATTAGTGTGAGAAGGTGGACTAGAGTTCTGCAACCAGTGCTGCCTTTTAGAAATGGAAGGAGCACTGTCCTGGGAGTCAGGAGCGGTGGGGAGTTTGCCCTTGGCTAACATGTAAGCTCAGGCCTCCATTTTCAACTGGTAAATTGAGTGGGTAGGACTAGATAATCTCTAAGACTATGGGAACCTCTCTTTCTGACTTCCTTATTGCTTCTTATTAAGAACCTTTTATTAGTAGACGTTTTAGCCTCACTGATTTCTGTATATCAAATGGTTCAAATAAGACATGGCTTACAGAAATATGGACTCTGCTTCAGAAAAGTCATGAACTGCTCTGAATTTATGCTTGAAAAGAATTGAAGGAAAGCCAGGACCTTGCAAAGAGGAATAAAATAAAATTCTCTTGAATGGGGATAACCCCAGTGCAATTCTACTTAGAGTGCAAAGATAATCTTTATTCAAGATGGAGAAAGACTGGTTCAATGGAAGTTGAAGAGAGATCTGGGGGTCATTATACCTCTGTGGCTTTGTTTCCTGACTTGTTATAAAAATTAATGGAAATAATGCATGAGAGACCACTCTGTAAACAGGAAAATGGCATAGTAACTGATAGCCCAGTCTGATAGTGGTTATCCCAGTCATGAAGCCTGAAATAAAGGGTTCTGCTCTGTCTTAATTTAAGAATCTTGACCCTAAAAGATAGGAGGCTTATTCATCCTAGGTAACCAAGTATATCTCTAGGTGTATTTTTAAACTCAGGACTTTTGGGACATGAAAATGGATTTGCTGTGAATGACTGAGCCCTTTCCAGTGATGGTAACCATGCACATTTGCAAACAGAATTATAGCAGATTCTGCAGAATGCATGGGGGTTCCATTTTCAGTGTCCAGTTCTCCCACTAAAGGATTATTAAGAATATTTAAGGTGGAGAGCTTTAATAGTAGTCCACATTGTTTCCAGCTAAAGCATTATGACCTATTTTTATTCTCCTGTTCTTGCTTTAGGATTCTTAGTACTAATTGCCAGTCATGCTTGATCAAAACATACTTGTTAGGTACCAGGTCTTTCCCGGTTGATTTTCTTGGAAGCTGTTATTATTTAGAAATGTGCTTGATTCCGGGTTTATTTTGTTAAGGAAACTGGTTGCAGGCATGCACACTGTGGCGTGTGGCACACATGTGGCAGCTCCTGGTGTCTCTGTTAGGGAGTGCCCTGACCTGTGGTTCTGTTCTCTTTGGCAACTGTCTTCTCTCTGATATGATCAGCGTTCTCCATTCTGGAAACAATGGAAAGGGCATTAGAGGTGTTATGTTGGCAATAAGGGATGATTATTCCTTATAAGTGAAATGAGAATGGTCAAAAATGAGCATGTCTCAAATGGGACTGGTCTTCTCATAAAGTAGATAGACATTAAATTTACTTCTGCAACAATGGCACAAGATGCTCTTTTTTAATACCCTCATCTGCAATATTGCTTAAGCTACACAAATACCAAGTGTCATTAAGATAGACTGTGGACTCTGAGAAACAAACTGAGGGTTTGGAGGGGAGGGGAGTGGGAGGTTGGGTGAGCCTGGTGGTGGGTATTATGGAGGGCATGTATTGCATGGAGCACTGGGTGTGATGCATGAACAATGAATTCTGGAACACTGAAAAGAAATTTTAAAAAATTCATTAATTTAAAAAATTACACTTGAAGGATGAAATGAGGAACACCAAAAACAGTAAACAGGTGAGAAAATATATATATAAATATATATTTATATATATATATAAAGAGATGTCAGTCATTGCTCTTAATTCTAGGAAACAAACTGGGGGTTGCTGGAGGGAAGGTGTATGGGGGGTCGGGAACTGATGGGCATTAAGGAGGGCAGGTGATATAATGCGCTGCACACCCGGGTGTTATCTGCAACTGATGAGTCACTAAATTCTATCCCTGAAACTAACAAAAATATATCATTCATTGCATTATATACCCCCCAAGAATTCTTTTTTCTTCATTTATTAACATAATAGGCTTATACCCGAAAGTTATCCATTCTGTAGCCTTGTGTACTCAGGGAGGTATGAGAGAGCTCAGTGCAGTTGCTGCTCTCCTTCTCAGGTCCAAGCTCTTAATACAGATTATACCCTATTTAAAGTCTAACTATAAGTTAGATCAAGAACATTGAGAATTTTTTTAAAAAGAACAATCAAAATAATTAATACTTTCAAAATGAGGATTTCGGAGAAGGTCAGAGTCTCAATTCTTTTGACTTGGCAACCCTCCAGAGGTCATTCACAATTGTCCGGCTCTCACACAAAAGCTTCATTCCTTTCTTATTTTTTGGTCTCTTGCTTTCCCCTCTCTCTCCTATCCCTGTGTCTTCTATTACTCTTCTTTTCTCATCCTCTCTTTCTTCTCAGAAGCTAAATGCACCCTTCCCATCATCTACAACTCTGGAAGCAGAATAAGCAAGATCAGCAGGCTTGGCTGGCACAGGGACTGGAAGCAGGCTTCACCTACCGATAAAGACAGATCCAGACATGTTGGCCTTTTGTATGACACACATATAAGGGCAAATTTGAGAAATGTTGCTTGCTGGAGAAACAAGAAAGTTATACAAATTCTTGAAGTCCTCTGCTCTATGAGGAGTAAATAAAATAAAAACCCCACATACTAGAAAAGTAAGCTGAGTGAATTGGCTTCTTTATCCCTGGAGTCAAAGGCAAGACAAGAAATCAGTGTCCTGAGTGAAAGAAGGATCCTGAAGGAGCCCTAGGTCTTTCAGAGAGATTTAGAAATTGAGTTTCTGCAAGAAATCTAACTAGCAGTATTCTTCCCAATATCTCCACTAGCAGCAGCAACAGTCAACACTTATTTTTAACTCATGCTTCCATAAATGCATGCATAAAGTCATTGAGCCCATTTACTCTGAAAAGGGGAAAGAAAAAAATAACATGAAAATAGAGGAGAAACTAGCAAAGGATGTGAGCTTGATACGGAACTTTGGTGTGAGCATTATTTATTATTTATTTGGGCCAGCTCAAGATAAAGGACTTGGCCTCCACTTAGAAGGTCCAGAATGGAGGGAAGGAAAGATAGTAGGATTCGATATTCAGGGACCAGCTAGACTATGTGGTATTTCTGTGTGAATTTGAAAAAAAAATTGCCTTCTCTGGGTGAAGGCATTAGGAAAAGATGCTTCCTCTGGAGAGATGCAGTGAGTAATAGAACTCGTAGCTAAAGAAGAGAACATGAGCTGAATTTCAGTCCCACTTGTCCCCTCACTCAATACATTCGTGCAGGGCACAAATCACCCAATTGTGCATAATGACCCTATTACTGTGTTATCAAGGGCTTCCTTTATGCCAAGCACTTGTCATGTGCTGCCCTATAAGATTCTTACCATAACCCCATAAAATAGTTTCAGAAACATGAATATCAATGTTTCAGACTAAGAAAATTAGACTCACAAAAGTAAGGTAAGGCAGGACCTCCAGCCATGCCAAATGAAGAGACTGGCACATTCTTTCCCCAAAAAGCAACTATAAAGGTGGACAAAATTGACAAAACAACCATTTGGATGCTCTGAGAAATTGACTAAATGGATATAACAATCTGAGAAACATTTGTGGTTAAGAAACTGATGAACTTTCTGTCTTCTCTGCAGAGTGTGGTTGCAGATAATACCCAGGTAAGAAGAGTGGGAATCTGTGGCATTCTGACCTGAAGCCTCTATGGTCTCCCCAACTCTGTATGCACAGAGGTCCTCACAAAGCAGGGTACACCATGCAGACCAACAGCTTCTATGCTGCAGAGGAGGGTGACTCACTAGATGTGGAGGAGAATTGTAGGTGAAAGTGATCATCCTTGATGCAGCTAGTCTGAGGCTCAGTCATGGTCAGGGCAGGTGTGCTCATGGTTGAGACTATGTGTATTCCCAGTGGGAGTGGGGAAAGGTCCAAGCTAGACACACCCATCTACTTAGCCGTTAGACTGTACATACAAGCAAAAGACACACCAGCATCCTGAGATTTGAATGTATCCCTTTGCCTACACACAGACCTATGGCAAAAGACAAGAGTTTTACTGATTCAAGGTATTTGAGCTTATCCTCTGTCCGAATATTTGTAAACCACTAGGCTATACATGGATGAAGCATAGGAATCCAGGCTTAAAATGAAAAGCAAGAACACAGCTAATGAATCATTGAACACTACTTCAAAAAATAATGATGTACTATATGTTGGCTGATTGAATTAAATAAAAAGAAAAAAACCAAGAATACTAAAACAATGACAACAACAACAGCAGCAACAACAAAGCTGAACAGAGATATCAGCAGTCACACTTTGTGGGGAAGACAGATTTCCCAGAAATATCTCAGCCAAGGTATTAAACAAAGAGACTGACAAAGAAAAACAAAGCATCAACAACAAAAAAGCCAACAAAAGTCTTCAGGGGAGAAAATTAAAACCCAAAGTTGCCAGCTAACCTGCCTTACTATAAATATTAAAGTAAATCCTTTAGGCCAAAATGAAATCAAAACAGGAGTAACTCATATCCATAGGAAGAAATGAAGAATAATAGAAATAGTAAGTATGTGGGTTAATATAAAATAGTCAAAAAATATGTCTTTTTCTCATTTCTTTTGTTAGCATCTCTGAGAGACATAATATTATATAAATGCACAAATACAAAACTATATTTTTGGGGTGACACAAATAGAAATGAATTATATATGAAATAATAACAAAAAGGGTAGAAAATGGGATGGAGCAGTTTGGGAGCAAATTTTCTATATTTTATTGGAATTAGGTGGGTATTAACCTGAAGATTCTGGTAAGTTCAGATGCATATAACATAGAGCAACAACAACTAAGAAAATGACTCCAAAAATGTAAAAAAAGTTAACAGAAGTTTTTAAAGGATACACTGAAATATGTAGTCAGGAATGAATAGAGGAACCAAAATACAGAAGACATATAAAAAATAATCAAAAGACAAATATAAATCCAACCAAATCACTAGTTATATTACATGTAAATAGTTCAAGCATTCAATCAAAATACAGAGATCATCAGATAAATAAAAAACAATATCTAACAGTATGCTTTTTATAAGATGTATACCTTAGATTCAAAGACACAAACAGATGAAAAGTAAAATGATAGAAAAAGAAATACCTTGCAAACAGTAACCATAAGAGAATAGCTATATTAATATAAAACAAATGGACATTAAGACAAGAAATATTACTAAGGGAAAGGGACATTCTGTAACAATAAAAGAGGCTATTTATCAGGGATATATAACAATTATAAATATATATGCATCTAACAACAAAGCCTTAAAACACATGAAAGCAAAACTGTCACAACTGAAAGAAAACCACACAATTTAATAATTATAGTTGGAGATTTCAATAACCCCCTCCCAACAATGAGTAGAACAATTACACAGAAAAGAGTATGGAAGAATTGAATGCTACTGTGAACCAACCAACAGATATATGACATTCTATTCAAAGACTATAGAATACACATTCGTTTCAAAAGTGCAGAGAGAATTTTCTCTATGAAAACTATTTGCTGGGTCATAGAACAAGTCTCTGTAAACTAACAAGGATTGAAATCCATACAAAATGTGTTCTCTGACCACAATGGAATACCTTAGAAGTTGACAACAGAAAGAAATCTGGGGAATCCATAAGTATTGTGAAATCAAATAATACATGTGTAAAAGAAAAAAACACAAGGAAAATTAGAAAATAGTTTAACCATGGGACACCTGGGTGGCTCAGTCAGTTAAGCATCCAACTCTTGATCTCAGCTCAGGTCTTGAGCTCAGGGTTGTGAGTTCAAGTCCCTTGTGGCCATGGAGCCTACTTAAAAAAAATAAAAGAGAGAAAGAGAGGTAGGTAGGCAGGCAGGGGAGGGCAGGGGAGAGGAAAGGAGAGGAGAGAAGGAAAGAAATAGCTTAACCAAATGAAAATGAAAATGAAACATGTTAAAATTTATAGGATAAAACCAAAAATAAAATGCTTTGAGGGAAATGTATAGCTTTAAATGGACATAGTAGAGAAGAATAAAAGTCTCAAATTCATAACCTAAGATTCCATTTTAAGAAACTTAAAAAAAAAAAAAAACCCAAAGCATGCAAAAGAAAGGAAATAAAGATCGGGGTGGAGATCAATGAAACAGAAAACAATAGTGAGAATCAATGAAACCAAAAATTGCTTCTTGGAAAAGATCCCCCAAACTGACAAACCTTTAATTAGAAGAATCAAGGGGGAAAAAGAGAGTAGACACAACCAAAATCAGGAATGAAAAAGGGAGTATCACTACTGACCCCAAAGAAATTAAATGATTATGAGGAAATACTATAGATAGGTTTTTGCCAGTAAATTAGACAACTTAGATAAAATGGACTAATTCTTAGAAATATACAAATTACGAGAACTAATTCTAGAAGAAATAGAAAAATTTGAACAGACCTACCTGTAACAGACAAATAACTTGACTTTGTAATTAAAAATCTTCCCACAAAGGAAAGCTCAAATCCAGATGCCTTCACTGGTGAATTCTATCAAATATTTAAAGAACAAAAAATACTAATTATTAATATACTCTTTCAGGAAGTAGAGGAAGAGACAACCCAACTCATTCTTTGAAGCCACCCACTTTTCCCTGAAACTAAAGTCAGCATAAGACATCACAAGGAAAGAGAACCATTTATCAATATCCCTCATGGATATAGATACAAGAAGTCCATAACAGCACATTAGCAAACAAAATTCAGCAAAATGCTGTGATCAACTGGTATTTATCCAGGAATCCAAAGTTAACTTAACATCCACAAAGCAATCAGTAAGTATAATACCTATACCATATTAATAGATAAAGGACATAAATCATATGACCACCACAGTAGACACGGAAAAGGCATTTGACAAAATCCAACATCCATTCATGATAGAAATCTCTCTACAAACGAGGAAAAAAGAGAGTTTCCTAAACCTGATAAACAGTATCTATGGAAAAATCCATATCTAATAACATGTGATAAAAGACTGAAAGGATGTCTACTTTCATTACTTCTGTTCAACATTACACTTAGCCAGTACAACAAAGAAAAAAAGAGAAAGATAAAGGAATGAAGGGAGGAAAAGGGGAAAGGATGGAGGGAGAAGTGAAAGGTATACAGCTTAAAAAGGAAAAAGTGTAATTTTCTTTATTAGCAGATAACATAATCTTTTATTTAGAAAATTTAAGAGGCAACCCATGGAATGGGAGAAGATATTTGCAAATGACAGTACAAAGGGCTCATATCTAAGATCTATAAAGAAATCCTCAAACTCAACACACACAAAACAGATAATCACATCAAAAAATGGACAGAAGACATGAACAGACACTTCTCCAAAGAAGACATAGAAATAGCTAATATACACATGAAAAAATGTTCATCATAATAGCTATCAGGGAGATTCAAATCAAAACCACATTGAGATACCACCTTACACCAGTCAGAATGGCCAAAATTAACAAGACAGTAAACAACAAGTGTTGGAGAGGATGTGAAGGAAGGGGAACCCTCTTACACTGTTGGTGGGAATGCAAGTTGGTGCAGCCACTTCGGAGAACAGTGTGGAGTTCCTTAAGAAATTAAAAATAGAGCTTCCCTATGACCCTGCAATTGCACTACTGGGTATTTACCCCAAAGATACAGATGAAGTAAAAAGAAGGGCCATCTGTTCCCCAATGTTTATAGCAGCAATGGCCACAATAGCCACTGTGGAAAGAACCAAGACGGATGAAAGGATAAAGAAGATATGATCCATATATTCTATGGAGTATTATGCCTCCTTCAGAAAGGATGAATACCCAACTTCTGTATCAACATGGATGGGACTGGAAGAGATCATGCTGAGTGAAATAAGCCAAGCAGAGAGTCAATTATCATATGGTTTTACTTATTTGTAGAGCTTAAGGAATAACACATAGGACATGGGGAGATGGAGAGAAGGGAGTTGGGAGAAACAGGAGGGGGAGATGAACCATGAGAGACTGTGGACTCTGAGGAACAAAATGAGGGTTTTGGATGGGAGGAGGGTGGGAGGTTGGGTGAGCCTGGTGGTGGGTATTAAGGAGGGCATGTATTACATGGAGCACTGGGTGTGGTACATACACAATGAATTCTGGAACACTGAAAAGAAATTTACAAAAAAAGAAAATCTAAAAGAATTCACAAAAAATAAGTAATAGAATAAATAAATGAATTTAGTAAGATTACAGGATACAAAGTCACTATAAAAATCAATTTTATTTATTGTATAACAAAAATAAAATTCTCAGAACGGAATTAAGGAAACAATTCAAATGATAAGAGCATCAAAAAGAAAATACTCGGGACTAAATTTAACAAAGGAAGGGCTAACCTTGCATACTAAAAATTACAGAATATTGCTGAAAGAAATTAAAGGTAGTATAAACAAAAAGAGAGACCCTAGATTTTTATGGTTTGAATAACTCAGTAGTGTTGAGATGACGTTTCTCACCAAATTGATCTGTAAAGTTAATGAAATCCCTTTCAAAGTCCCAGTAGCCTCTTTTTTCTTCTTTTTTTGGTAGTCTAAAATTGTTACAAAAATACAAAGAACCTATAATATATAAAACAATTTCTAAAGGAGGAAGAAAAGGAAAAATGTGGAGGATTTCTGCTATCTGATTTCAGAACTTAGCCTAAAACCAAATTAAGAAACACAGAATAATATTGGGGAAAGGAAAGGCATACATATATATTAGTGGAGCAGAATAGAAAGTACAGAAATGAATCCTTAACATTTATGAGCAGTTGATTTTTAACAAAGTGCCAAGACAGTTCAATGGGGGGAAAGATAGTCTTTTGGCAAATAGTGCTGGGATAATTGGATATTCACGTACAAAAAAACTAAACTTAGACCCTTACTTCACACGCTATACAAAAAAATAACTCAAAATGAGTCCTAACCTGGAGGTGTCTTCGGGCTTAAAATGAGTTTCTTGGAGGCAACATATAGATGGATTTTGTTTTTTTATCCATTCTGATACCCTGTGTCTTTTGACAGGGGCATTTAGCCCATTAACATTCAGGGTAACTATTGAAAATATATGTTTATAAAAAATAAAAAATTATATTAAAAAAAATGAGTCCTAACCTAAATGTAGGAGCTAAAACTATACAGTTTCTAGAAAAAAATGGAGGAAAATCTTTGTGACTTTGGTTAGGAAAATAGTTCTTAGGATACTAAAATCACACAATCAATAGAAGAATTGATAAATTGGATCTCATTAAAACTCTAAACTTCTCTGCTAAACACATCATTGAGAGAGTGAAAGAACAAACCACAGACTGGGATAAATTATTTGCAATCACAAAACATAAAGGACTTGTATCCTGAATATATAAATAATACTAATAATTCAGTAATGATTAAATCCCAATTAAAATTGAGAGTGATATCATCTCCTATAAAAGAATTTAGTAAGGATTAAGATAATATACTACAGCTCACTTTGGCACAGGGTTTAGCATGTAGTAAGTGCCCAGTAAATGGCAATGATAGCTATGATCAAAAATACTGATTCGAAGGGGCACATGGACCCTGATGTTTAAAGCAGCATTATCTATGATAGCCAAATTATGGAAACAGCCCAAGTGTCCATTGGCAGATGAATGGATAAAGATGTGTGTGCACATGCACACACACACACACACACACACACACACACACACACAAACGAATATTACTCAGCCATCAAAAAGAATGAAATCTTGCCATTTGCAATGACTTGAATGGACTAGAGAGTATTATGCTAAGCAAAATAAGTCACAAAAAGACAAATACCATAAGATTTCACTCATATTTAGAATTTAAGGAACAAAACAAATGAGCAAATGGGGGAAAAAAGAGGGAGAGAGAGGCAAACCAAGAAATAGACTGTTAACAATAGAGAACACACTGCTGGTCAGCAGAGGGGAGATGAATGGGTGAAACAGGTGCTAGAGATTAAGAAGGGCACTTGTGATGGGCACTGGATATTATATGGAAGTGCTGAGTCACTATATTGTACACCTGAAACTACTATTACATGTATGTTAACTAATGGGAATTTAAATAAAAACAAAAAAAAGTTATTACTATTTCATAATAAATAGGTTGAGCTCTGGAGAAGGTGAAGAACTGCCCCCAGGACACCCAGGCTGCCTCTTGCAGGTTCAGGGAGATTTTAGAAAGTCCCACTGGGTGAGTGAAAGGTGCTCCTCTGGGCCATCTCTTCATTCGGAAGGATGGGGCCTCACTGTGTTCCTGTTCTATCAAGTTCTGCTGGTAGGGGAGGCTGTGGGAGAGGAAGAGGGAGAAGGATGCCTTTAGGGGGCAGTTTTCATGGTCTTACAGTTCTCACTCTTCCTCTGTCTTGATTTTCATTAATGTTTAAACATGATTATTGTTGGCATTGTTTGGAATAGAGAAAAACAGTGCAAACTACTTTAAATGTCGATTAACTGGGACTGGCCAAATTAAGTAGAATACAATTACAAAAGTAATACATACTTATTGTGAAAAATTTTTAGGTAGATTCAGATTCCTAGATTTATGTACTGACATGGAAAACTATTGATATATAGTTAAACGAAAAATGTAGGTTGTAAGACACTGTGCATATTATGGGCTCATTTTGGTTTGTATATGTTTATTGAGATATGGAAAATATTCTGGAAGAAAATAGATCAAACTATGTTCACCAGTTGCTTCTGGAAAGTAGAATTTTGGTTGGAGATCCAAAGGGAAAATACACTTTTTTTTTTTTAATTTTTTATTTTTTATAAACATATATTTTTATCCCCAGGGGTACAGGTCTGTGAATCACACTTTTTTACCAGTAGAACTTTTTTCACATATTTCTTTTGTAATTAAAAACTAAAGAAAAGTAAATATAACATTTTTAAAAGTTTTTATTTTAAAATTCCTCCTTGCTTTCCATTGGGGGGAAAAAAAGAAATAGGGTGACATACTTCACATCACACAGCTAGTAAATGACATGTTCAGCATTTGGACTCAGATCTGTGCCTTCTCCATCATACCATCATCCTTCAGATGAGAAATTAGGAAGTGCTTCCTGAGAATAAGGTTGTGAATTACTGAGTCAGTTATCCGAAGAAGTCTCAGACTTTCCTGTTCAGGGAGACTTTGGATAGTGGATAATGGTCTGAATGGTTCAGCAAAATGATGGAGCCTTTAGAAGCAGGGATACTCCTTTCCTATTCTTCTGTGATTTGCCAGAATAAGAAAATACCATTCTGTTGATAGTATCAAATTAGGTAGCAAACTTTCAAAGCAGTCGTGGAAAAAGGAATCCTAGAAACGACCATCTAGTAATTCAATTCCTGTTAAAATAGTGGAACAAATATTAAAAGGGAAAAAAATACTATCTAGGATAATGGAATTATGAGCAATAAGCATTATGGGTTTTAAAAGAACAAATCATGCCAGACAAAGTTGATTGCTTTTTTGATTAGTAGACTAAGGGAATAGAGTAGATGTAATATATCTTTATTTTAGCAAAAGGTTTGATAGTGTCTCGTGAAATTTTACTCAGGAAATTAATTGAAAATGGCCTAGAGATGAGCACTGTTGCGTGAACTTCAGCATGGTGGCAAGACAGCAGAAGGGAATGAGAAACGGCGATGCATCATAGTGGGGAGATGTGGAGCAGGGAGGTTCAGGTCAGGGGTCGGTTCTATTTAATTATTTCATTACTTCTCAGGAAGAAGAGGAGGCTGCTCTTACGTGAGTGAAATTCATAGTATAGCTTATCTGTGTACTTTAATGAAAAAATCCTGTAAGAGCCAGCAAGTCTACCTGGTTTCCAGTCCCAGGTATAGCCTCCTTCTGGGTCCCAAGAGAAGCTGTGTGGATGCAAACAGTATCATGTGGTCCCAGATGAACTGGGACTCTAATTCTGAATGATGAAGTGGGTCAAGAATTCCACCTATTCTGGTCATCATGCCTTAGCCTGCATAGGCTCCCCTCATGACGTTTGATGCCTGGGAGCCCTCCAACACTTTGGAGCCCAACACTCAACCCTTTAACTAACTGTACCTACTGTATGCCAGGCCCATGGTAGACAGAAAAGATAAGAGATGTCCCATGTACATAAGACATACAGTTCCTGATTTAGAATAGGTAACCGGCACCTTGAACTGGTAGTGACCATTGCTGTGGTCCAGCTTAAACAGAAATCTATGGAAAAACAGAAGAGACCAAGAGTAACATTAGATGGGAGAGAAGGGGAGTTTGGGAGAGCTGGGGATGATGAGGCCACCTTCAAACAGGGTGATATTTGACCAGGGGCTTAAAGGTTATATTAGCCATATAACGTTGGGAAAGTTACTTTATTCTCATCTATACAATGCAAATAAAGGGTTGTACCTTGTAGGATTTATTGGATTGGGAAGGAAAAGGCAATCCAGCCAGAGGATGGAGACTAGTGGGCAACCTTGAACAAGTTACTGAACCTCTGTAAATGATCTGTAAAACTGTAGTAGTCATCGTATCACCCCTAAGTGGTATGGTGAGGACACAATGTTGTCTGTATGGGATATAGCCCTGTGTAGAGCACAGAATAGAGTTTCAACAGCCAAAGCCATGACGCTGCTGCTACGTCAATGGTGGGGGGACAATGAGTGAGGTGGGAGGGGTTGTGGCAGGACAAGAGAATGGAAAGACAGATTTAAACCAACTTGTGAAGAAAGACCTTAAAGGTCACATTAAGGAATCCAGACTTGATAAGGCAGACCATAGGAGGACATCAGTGGGCTCGTAAACTGGAGTAACTTGGCCAGATCTTGTTTTACCAAGACCATTCCGATAGTGATGGAGGAAAAATATGAGGAAACAGTGGCCAGAACGAGGCCAGGGAAGAGGCTGGTCAAGTGCTGAAGACCCAAACTGGGGCAGTCACCCTGGGAGTAGAAATTAGGCTGTGAATATTGAAATCAGTCTTGGTGGCTGAAGAAAGGAGACTCAGCATGGGCTTAATTGTATCGTTTGGGCAACTGGGTATTTATTAATGCTGGTATCCAAGAAATGGAGCTCAGACACAGAAATTGCAGACCGTAAGTTTGGTTTTTTATCATCCTACAGAAAGCTTCTCTGGACTTATGCAAATCCAAATCAAGTGTCTGAACTATGGCAGAAAGGCCATTCTCACCATCTCTGTCTGTAAAAGCAAAGTCTTATTAGGCTGACCCCAAGCTCTCTCACCCAGCATTCAGAAACATTGGCAGTAGGGGCACTGTTTGTAGGAGAAACGTTTCTGGAATTTCATCCTGGGAGAGAATAGAAAAACTTGTGCTAATCAGGAAGAAGTAAGTGAGGAACCAAGAAAAGGCAGTTCCTGGAGATACTATCCTTCTCCCTTTCCCCTTTCATTTTATTGGTTCAGTTTAACAACGAAACATTTTCAAAAGTCCTTCTCAGATGTGTTCAGCATGGAGCTAAACATTTCATTTTTTTCTTTTTTTTTTTCATTAATTTTTTATTTTTTTATAAACATATATTTTTATCCCCAGGGGTACAGGTCTGTGAATCACCAGGTTTACACACTTCACAGCACTCATCAAAGCACATACCCTCCCCAGTGTCCATAATCCCACCCCTTTCTCCCAAACCCCCTCCCCCCAGCAACCCTCAGTTTGTTTTGTGAGATTAAGAGTCACTTATGGTTTGTCTCCCTCCCAATCCCATCTTGTTTCATTGATTCTTCTCCTACCCACTTAAGCCACCATGTTGCATCACCACTTCCTCATATCAGGGAGATCATATGATAGTTGTCTTTCTCTGCTTGACTTATTTCGCTAAGCATGATACGCTCTAGTTCCATCCATGTTGTCGCAAATGGCAAGATTTCATTTCTTTTGATGGCTGCATAGTATTCCATGTGTATATATACCACATCTTCTTGATCCATTCATCTGTTGATGGACATCTAGGTTCTTTCCATAGTTTGGCTATTATGGACATTGCTGCTATAAACATTCGGGTGCACGTGCCCCTTTGGATCACTACGTTTGTATCTTTAGGGTAAATACCCAATAGTGCAATTGCTGGGTCATAGGGCAGTTCTATTTTCAACATTTTGAGGAACCTCCATGCTGTTTTCCAGAGTGGCTGCACCAGCTTGCATTCCCACCAACAGTGTAGGAGGGTTCCCCTTTCTCCGCATCCTCGCCAGCATCTGTCATTTCCTGACTTGTTTATTTTAGCCATTCTGACTGGTGTGAGGTGATATCGCATTGATTTGTATTTCCCTGATGCCGAGTGATATGGAGCACTTTTTCATGTGTCTGTTGGCCATCTGGATGTCTTCTTTGCAGAAATGTCTGTTCATGTCCTCTGCCCATTTCTTGATTGGATTATTTGTTCTTTGGGTGTTGAGTTTGCTAAGTTCTTTATAGATTCTGGACACTAGTCCTTTATCTGATATGTCGTTTGCAAATATCTTCTCCCATTCTGTCAGTTGTCTTTTAATTTTGTTAACTGTTTCCTTTGCTGTGCAAAAGCTTTTGATCTTGATGAAATCCCAATAGTTCATTTTTTCCCTTGCTTCCCTTGCGTTTTGCGTTGTTCCTAGGAAGATGTTGCTGCGGCAGAGGTCGAAGAGGTTGCTGCCTGTGTTCTCCTCAAGGATTTTGATGGATTCCTTTTGCACATTGAGGTCCTTCATCCATTTTGAGTCTATTTTCGTGTGTGGTGTAAGGAAATGGTCCAATTTTATTTTTCTGCATGTGGCTGTCCAATTTTCCCAGCACCATTTATTGAAGAGGCTGTCTTTTTTCCATTGGACATTCTTTCCTGCTTTGTCAAAGATTAGTTGACCATAGAGTTGAGGGTCTATTTCTGGGCTCTCTATTCTGTTCCATTGATCTATGTGTCTGTTTTTGTGCCAGTACCATGCTGTCTTGATGATGACAGCTTTGTAATAGAGCTTGAAGTCCGGAATTGTGATGCCACCAACGTTGGCTTTCTTTTTCAATATCCCTTTGGCTATTCGAGGTCTTTTCTGGTTCCATATAAATTTTAGCATTATTTGTTCCATTTCTTTGAAAAAGATGGATGGTACTTTGATAGGAATTGCATTAAATGTGTAGATTGCTTTAGGTAGCATAGACATGTTCACAATATTTATTCTTCCAATCCAGGAGCATGGAACATTTTTCCATTTCTTTGTGTCTTCCTCAATTTCTTTCATGAGTACTTTATAGTTTTCTGAGTATAGATTCTGTGTCTCTTTGGTTAGGTTTATGCCTAGGTATCTTATGGTTTTGGATGCAATTGTAAATGGGATTGACTCCTTAATTTCTCTTTCTTCTGTCTTGCTGTTGGTGTAGAGAAATGCAACTGATTTCTTGCATTGATTTTATATCCTGACACTTTACTGAATTCCTGTATAAGTTCTAGCAGTTTTGGAGTGGAGTCTTTTGGGTTTTCCACATATAGTATCATATCATCTGCGAAGAGTGATAATTTGACTTCTTCTTTGCTGATTTGGATGCCTTTAATTTCCTTTTGTTGTCTGATTGCTGAGGCTAGGACCTCTAGTACTATGTTGAATAGCAGTGGTGATAATGGACATCCCTGCCCTGTTCCTGACCTTAGTGGAAAAGCTTTCAGTTTTTCTCCATTGAGAATGATATTTGCGGTGGGTTTTTTCATAGATGGCTTTGATGATATTGAGGTATGTGCCCTCTATCCCTACACCTTGAAAAACATTTCATTTTTTTCTAACTGGCATATAAGCAAACATGATATAGAAACACTATAAATACCTTGACCTGAAACATACCAATTTAGAGACCAGACCTGTTTGCTGTAATCTTCCTGGCATGACATGAAACCACACCTAAACTTTCATAACTTCTCCTGTCCAACGTTGTCCTATGCTTACCTTTAAACATATTAAATGGAAGAGAATGCAAAGTAATTGAAGATATTGTCTGATTTTGTTGAAACCCCTCACAAAAAGATATTCAATGTGTCCTAGGTATCTGAAGCAGCTGTGAGTCCCCCCAAATCCAACAGTCTTCCTGAAATGGTTCTCATGAGGTTAAACTCAATGGCGGGAGGTGGCTCCAGGATCACACAGATGTCATCATGGCTCACGTTCTTTCTGGGGTTAAAAGTTGCTGAGAGAATGGGGGAGGGAACAAAGGAGGACAATGGGAAGGAGAAAAGGGAGGGAAAGCAATCGTTTGGGACCAAGAATTTTCTTTCAACCTCTTCCTTTAAAGAAGGAATCAATCAGCTTTGACTGATTGTGTTTACTTTGACCCACCTGAAGTGATTAATAAGAGCTCGGCTTCATGAAAGAATTCTGTGCCAGTGTAATCAAGACGTTTTTACTTCAACTTTTTTCAGTGTCCCCAAGACATAATCACCAGGTCATTTTGGAATCATGTTTTACAGTTCCTCAGGAAGATGAATACTATGAGTTTCAATGGGGAAATTAGGTCCACGGTTTAGTCTGCTCTGATTTATGAATTGCCCTTTAAGGAAATATAGTGGTAGTTGTACGTGGATTTGTAGAAAGTCGGCGTTGTTCAGCGAGTGTGTTCAGTGGAGAGAGTATTAGTGTAACAGTCAGACTTCCTATGAGTTGACGAATGAATGTACAAAGCTGTGGTTTCTTATTAATCATCAAACAGACCTTACGCACCTAGTATCTCCTGGGCACTTGATCAGGCCTGGAGGGAAATACATAGCCGTGTAAGGTAACAGTACTTGTCCCAAGGAGCTTATGCTTCTGTCAAAGTGATAAGTCACAAACATGTTGTAAGGGTTAAAAACTGTATTATAAAAACTAGTACATAAATACCCCTTGGGAAGAAACTGTCTTTATTTAGAAAAAATATTTTGGGGGCACCAAAATATTAGGTGGCTCAGTGGTTAGGCCTCTGCCTTTGGCTCAGGTCATGATCCCAAGGTCCTGGGATCAAACCCCACACTGGGCTCTCTGCTCAGCAGGGAACCTGCTCCCCCTTCTCTCTCTGCCTGTCTGTCTGCCTACCTGTGATCTCTGTCAAATAAATAAATAAAATCTTTAGAGAAAGAGAATCCCTGCCGAGCAGAGAGCCAGAGGCATGGCTTGATCCCAGGATCCCAGGATCATGACCTGAGCCAAAGACAGAGGCTTTAAACCACTGAGCCACCCAGGTGCCCCTGGAGCATTTGGCTCTTGATCTCAGGGTCATGGGTTTGAGCCCCATGTTATGTAAAGCTCAGCAGATGAAGCATTTCTTACATTGGCCTCTGTCAAATTGCAGCTTTCTGCTATGTAGGTTCTGAGTGATGTGGACCAGCCATTTCAGTCGTGTGCAAGTGGAGTATACAGGTTACTGGGACCACAGAGTCAGGATGCTTGAGTTCACATCCTGGCTCCATATTTATTAGCCATACAGCCTTGGGAAATTTACTTTATTCTCTTTTATACAATGCAAATAAAGAGTCATACCCTGTAGGATTTTGGTGAGGACTAAATGACTAATACATGGCAAGGCCTTAGAACACCACCTATAAAACTTAAACAATCATCGTTCTTTCTCTTTTTCACGTTCGAAGGTATTTCACACTTGTGTGTCCTCACAACACTGCCAGCCATAAGCTGTTCTTATCTCAAAGGCAAAGTGGAAATATTTATTTATTCATTTAATGAAAATGTAATGAGCTAGACCACGTGGTGGGTCTGGGGGCTATGCCCCCAATTGTCGTATCAGTGCAAAATTACTTTATCATCTATAAAGTAGGAATACTATTATAAGCATGAAGTATAATAAGAACAAAGTAGGAATAATAAACTTTCTTATAGAGCTATGATGAGATTTAAATGAGCCAATGTATATATAAAATCCCTAGAACAGTGCCTAATGCTTAATAAATGCTGGCATCTTCCTTGCTTTTCATAACTGTGTTGCAAGGAGCCTAGAGGAGCAGAGAGGCAGTAAATGCTTTGACTGCACAGGAAGATACCCAGCGTGAGCGCTTCCTGGGAGAAGTCAACCAGATGAGAAGGAGGGCGAGCACCACACTTTCCATTAAGGCAACATGTGGTCTCATGCCTCTATGTCTTTACAGCTGCACAGAGTACTTCAGTGGGGTGGCAGGGGATGGCTGTGTGATCACCTTCAGAAAGAGATGAGAAATACAGAGCACTATTTGTGAAATAAGTCAATCAGAGGAAGACAGTTATCATATGATCTCACTCATATGTGGCATTTAAGAAACAAAATAGATGAACATAGGGGAAGGGAGGGAAGAATAAAATAAGACAAAATCAGAGAGTGAGACAAACCATTAGAGACTCTTAACTATAGGAAACAAACTGAGGGTTGCTGGAGGGGAGGAGGGTGAGGGGATGGGGTGACTGGGGGATGGGCATTAAGGGGGGCTCCTGATGTAATGAGCACTGGGTGTTATACACGACTCATATATCACTAAATTCTACCCCTGAAACTGATAATACATTGGATGTTAATTAATCGGTTTTGAATTTTTAAAAAAGAAGGAGAAGAAATGGAGAACATAATAGAAATGGAGAGGATCCCAAAGAGAAGAAATCAGTGCACTCTGGAATAGCTGTGCCCACGCTTGACTGAAAGGCGAGCTCCAGCCTTCCCTGGCTTCCTGTCCGCTGCTCTGCCCACCCTTCCTACTACCCCATTTTGCCCTCTTCTGCCCTCCTACTTGGCCCTGTTTATTTCCCCTCCTTTTCTTCTCCCCAGTCTTCTACTGATTTCCTTCGTTCCCCATTCACCCTCACTTCCTCCTGTTTCCTTCCTTCCTTCCTTCCGCACCACACTCCATCCCTTGGAAAGGACAGAGGGGACAGCATTAAGTATTGCCCTGAGGGTTGGCAGGACCTAGTGGCTGACATCCAGGGGGAGGCCCCGCCCCCCATGGCTGACTTCTGGATGAGAGGGGCCTCTGGAGGGGGCAGCTGAGACCTGCCTTGGCCACTCTTCTTGGGCTGTTTGTTTCCACTTCCTCTGAACAAATTGCGCACAGATGACTTAGGCTTTAAAATGCTCTTTGGTCTGTGTTCTTAGTCGGTCCATGTACTTTCCTTATTCAGCCTCTACAGCGTCTCTGGACCAGAGTTTAATCACATAACCTGTCAGCAAACATGCCTGGGGGTCCGTGCATATGAAGCGCCGGCTGGGCCCTGGGCCCCAGAAGGACCATTCTGGGCCAACTCTCAATGCCTCCATTCTCCACAGCATATCAGAAACTTGGTTGCTAAGGTCAAAGCTTCCTTCCAGAATTGTTTATATTGAAGGGCTGTGTATTTTATGATGCTTTTGATAGGAGCATTGATCTTCTCAAAAGATATATTCTAGCTAATAATACAGAAAATGAGGATCCGGGATGCCTGTGTGGCTCAGTGGGTTAAGCCGCCGCTGCCTTTGGCTCAGGTCATGATCCCAGTGTCCTGGGATTGAGTTCCGCATCGGACTCCTTGCTTGGCAGGAGTCTGCTTCTCTCTTCTCCTCTGCCTGCCACACTCTGCCTGCTTGTGCATGCGCTCTCTCTCTCTCTGACAAATAAGTAAATAAATAAAATCTTAAAAAAAAATGAGGATCTGTAAGAAGGGGCTATATTAGGGCAAGGAAAAGGAAGACAGAGTAGAGGAGAGAAGAGATGAGACAAAGTGAGCAGATGGGAAAGAATGTAAAGAGCACAGGTAGGAAGAGGAAGGAGGAGGGAGGAAGAATATTCCAAGAAAGTGATTAAATTTCTTGTATTAAATATTTTATGAAGATTAAGACCCCCCTAATGATACATACACACATGTATACGTACATACCTACATAAATTATATTTTTAAAACTAACATTCACATCTACTTCCAAATGGATATTGAATCAGAGTGGATTGTCAAAAATGCCAAGTCCCTGAGGACAGATACTGTAAGTGTAAAGACGGGTTGGGTTTGCTGGTAGGCCGGTAGATGTTTGCAGCCTTTTGTAACTTCTTGGGTCTGATCTCGGCCCTGAGGGATGAGGTCACTTGCCTCCTCTGTCTGAACTTTCAGCCTCCTGGTGTATAACCCAACCGCTAGACTGTCTCACTGTCCACAAGGGCCTGCCCACCTAAAGTGTGTGGTGAGCTTTTGTGAGCTGTCCAGGTCACGGGTGCTCCTTAGGTCACAGCCAGCAGCTCTCAGTGGGGACCCTGTCCCATTTCCTCAGCTTGCTTTCCCGGGGTGGAGGAGCCCACTCAGGGATTAGCAATGTTAGTCACACATACTTGCCTACTGGGGACTGACAGTTTGTTGTGGGACGTGAAGTGCTCGCTATAAATGCAGTGCTTATTTCTTTAAGTCGCATTGTGCCTGGTCAAACAAGTCTCCCTACCAGCCCCTGATTCTTTTGTTTGAATGGGTGTAGAGGATCCCAAACATTCCCGTTAACTACCTGCAGCAGGCTTGCTGGGGGAGGCGAATGCTGGGAGAGGTTGGAAGAGCGGAAGCCACAGTTCATGAGCCCCTAGCTGGGCATTGAAACTTAGGGCTTTAACTTCTTAGTCTTATTCAAGAAGAGGGGGAGGGAAAACAACTCTGAAAGCCCGGTAAGATGTATGTGGTGGCTGGAGATAATGAGCCCCTCCCCGGTTTTCTCTTCTTTTTGCTGAAAACTTTATAATTTTGAATAAAATATGGTTTAAAAACCACAGCAGCTGAACAATAGCTTAAACCAGCTCAAAGAGGGGATTAAACTTACAGTCTCTGCTTCCATGTGGTTTATGAGCCTCTTTATCTTGGTCTTTTCTGGGGGTGAGTACGTAATAAATATTGTATATGTGTAGTGTATATTACACAACACACATAATTAAGAAAATTTGTATCACTTAATCCACCCTAGAAAGTAAATATATTAGTGCGAATATGCATGCGGAACAAAATGGCATTCATTGTGTGTGCATATTACACATCTTTAGGAGAAATGCTAGTATATTTTGAGGCCAAGGCAACCTCTGTGTGCAAATACGTTGAGGGGCTCTGCCAGGCCTTACACTGATGGCTTTCTGAAGCGGTGGTCTGGAATGTTTGGCCAATGCTTGTACATTTCTCTGGGAAAGGATACCTATCTATTGACTCAAATTTCCCAAAAGTAGGAGAGATGCCAAATGAGTGTCTTTCCACACAGGTAGGCAGTTCAAATGAGCTTCTGGAAGCCTGGTGAAGTTTAACTACCTTTTCATGGCCCCAGAGCCCTTCAGTGGGAGAGGTGGGCCTGGGGGCTGTACCAGGACGGCGGCTACAGGGTTCCTTGCGCCAGAGCATCCTGATGCACCTGTGAATGATGTACAGAGACAGAAATAACCTTCTCCTAAGAATTTGTGTCTCCCTCTTAATCTCACAAAACAAACTGGGGGTTGCTGGAGGAGGGGGTTAGGGAGAGGCTGGTTGGGTTATGGACACTGGGGAGGGTATGTGCTATGGTGAGTACTGTGAAATGTGTAAACCTCGCGATTCATAGACCTTCACCCCTAAGGCTAATAATACATTATATGTTAATAGAAAAAAAAAAAAAAGAATTTGTGTCTCCTTTATTGCTCATGGCCTTGCAGTTCTTTGCCATGGTTTGAATGGATTATGGGGGAAAGGAGCAGGAAGAGCACCTGAAAACTCGTATTTTTTCAGCCCGGGGTTTGGCTCTACCTCCTGCTCCTGGAACCAGGGACAGAGGAGTGGCCTGGAGACACGCCCACCAGCCCTCCAGCTGTTCAGTTGAGTGGGACAGATGCTCTGGCCGGCAAGTGACCTGAAGTGACTGGCAAAAATTAATTAACTTGCTGCGGAACTAATAATAAGCTGCTGGTTTGTTTTTTCTTTCCCTAACACCAGTCGCCAAAGAGTTTTTCATTAGGGGGCTGAATGCTTCCTTTGTAACCAGAATAACCTCATTAGTTACAGGCCCATCATGGCTGGAGAGTTAGACAACAAATCATTGTGTCCTCTTCAGCCACCGTGACCTGACTTGTCATCTTTCATTGTCTTCCTGGGAGGAGTTTCTCTCCACTCCCAACAATCTTCCATCCGTTCTTCAGGGTCTCTTTCAGAAGTGACTTTCAAGCATACCTACTGTGAGGGTTTTTGTTTGTTTGTTTGTTTGTTTTTCTTGACAGCAGAGCTAGTTTGTTGACCTGGGTATCTGTTGGGAAGAGATTAATTCTGATTGTTCATGTTTGTGTTCCCCTGGCCTCTTTGCCCAGCCTTCTTTGGCTGGTGATCTGCCATTTTCATCCTTACTTGCAGTGTAATTTAGAATGTGCGATCAGTTTCAAAGACCACCTTAAGTCTCCACAACAACCCTACTGGAATTTATTGAAGAGTTTAATGTACAAATTTACATTTGTAAAATTCACTATTTGTAGTACGCAGTCCCTGTGAGTTTTGATAAACACACACAGGCATGAAACCACCTCCATAATCATGGCAAAAAAATTTCTTATCATCTCAAAAATTTCTGTCGTATCTCCTCTGTGCAGTTGAATTTGTATATACACATATGCTTTTGACCCTCAGGCAGAATTATATATTCTTGGAAGAAGAAATCTATAATCTATAGATAGATGGATAGATGCCAATGTAGATACAGATATAAGCATTTAACAGAATGGAGAGTCAACTATTTTGACCCAGTCTCCAGCTATCTTATGCCAACCAATAGTGAAACACAAGAAGTATTAAGAAACTTGAGATTTAAGCCAGTATTTTTCCAAATTATTTAAGCTTGGTCCCTCAGAAAAGAGAAATAAATCTTATATTTTCAATTTGTTTTACAGAGTGTCTAGACGAATTTCTAATTGTTCAAAAGCAATGCATGTTTGTGAGCTTGTTTTTTAATGACCTTGATCTCTGAAAGCAGTTGAGACTTTTACGACACCAGGTGAGGGTGATAGAGTCCAGAGGTTATGGGTCTAGAATCCAGAGAACTGTCTTCTTGCCCTGTGTGATCCTTCCAGGGCCCTTTCAGGCCTTCAGGGACACAGCTCAGAATAACCAGAGGAAGGACTCAGTGAGTTCCTCCTAGAATCTGTTGTTAGTAAAATTTTAGTATTAGTGTGGATCCCCTAAGATACTATGTTCAGTACCTTCAAGACCCCAGGAGATCAGCTTGTAGAAACACTATGGGGAGCTGGCATACTAACACTCATTATTCTATTGGGCATCTTGATATATTTCCAAAACCATGAAGCTCAGAACCACTCAGGTCCATAAAATATGTAGTTCCCAGTTTCTCTTAGAGTGTTCTGAAGTTGCCACTTTTTCACCTGAAAGAGCACCTGAGATGGCTTTTCTATAATCTAGACACAGAGAGAACCCCCTTAAACTTTGAAGGTTGATAAATCAGAGACAAACATGGCTGTTCTCTTTAGTTTTTGCACATTCCTGTCAGTATTTTTGAATATTTCAATGAATATCAATATATGGTCTTCAGCAGCCCAGATCCATTAAGCTTCTTGAAGATGTGTCTAGTTGGTGGAACAAAAGAACTTGTTTTATTGGCCTACAGTAAGCTAGCAATGACAGAAGCAGCCAGTTTATCATCTATTTTTTATTAACAGATGTCAGAATAATTGATGAGAGTTTTTTTTTTCAACCTTTGGTATATTTTTTAAATGGATTGATTATGGGACATTTCAGTTCATTTACTGACAGTGTCTTAAGGAGTAGAATGTGACTGTAATCAATTTTCATTATCATTGTGTAGCTAATAGGGCTAAAAATAAGAACTCTTAATTTGCTATGGCATGATTGATTATCCAAGAAGAATATGGAAATAATGTCTTTCAGTATGCCTTGAGAGTTACATTAGACCTTTAAATTTTTTTTTTAAGATTTTATTTATTTATTTGACAGAGAGAGATCACAAGTAGGCAGAGAGGCAGGCAGAGAGAGAGAGAGGAGGAAACAGGCTCCCTGCTGAGCAGAGAGCCCAATGTGGGACTCGATCCCAGGACCCTGAGATCATGACCTGAGCCGAAGGCAGCGGCTTAACCCACTGAGCCACCCAGGCACCCCAGACCTTTAAATTCTTCGTCCTCAAAACATATCACTTCCTGTAATTTTCTACCCACTAATAAAACAACTCAGGGCTCATAAGACTACCTTTCTCTGGCTCTTAATTTCAGGAGGTAATCTCCAGTTGCAAATTTCATATTTGTGTTCCCTCTACAAAACGTCATAACCCAACCTTTTGTTTTCCATAGATTATCTCCAGCCTTATTTCTCTTGAAATAATCGTTGGAAGGGATTCTCGATTTAGAAGACCCAAAGCAGCTTCCTAGAGCAATGACTCTGTTTATAGAAGTTCTTTGTAGACCAAATCCCATCGGGGGGTGGGGGTGAGATTCATCAGAGAGTCCCCAGTGTGATGTGGTAATGATGGAAGTTTGAAGCTCATATAGCCTCATGTAAGAATATGGGGCTGGGAATAAGGAGACGTTGGGTCTAATGTCAACTCTGTTCCATCATTTTAACCAGCTTTTAATCCTCAGGGCTTCAGCTTCCTCATCTCTAGAAGGAATACTAGTGTCCATCCTGTCTCACAGGATTCTTAGGATATGCCAATGATATAATGTGTGCAAGTTTCATTTGTAACTACTATTTTAACTACTCCTTCTTATATACTCTCTCTCTCTTGCATCTTCTGCTCCTCCCTCTTTATATTTTTTTCCTCAATTTTTTTTGTCTTCCAGTAAAACTTGGTTACCTTTTGCTCCTGCTTAATATTTATTGAACACCTACACATGCCTGGTCTTTTGGGATATCCTGAAGCATTTATTTCTCATAATAACTCTGTGGAATACTTATTACCATGACCTTTTACAGACAAGAGACAGATATTTGAATTAAGTGAACTTAGATAAGCAAGTGGAATGGTCATGACTGGAACCAAAGACCATCTGCTTGAGGGGCACTTTCTTCAATAGGATGCTTCTCAAGTCTGAAGAGGTTGCTATTTCCTGGCCTGGTCTAATTAAAAGACAAGATGTGATGCAGTCAAAGCCAGAGCCAAAGGAAGAGGAATTGGACAAAGTACAAAATGGGCAAATTGGTGGCTTTCTTCTTCTTTAGCACTGATATTTCTTGTGACTTTTAAACTGTTCAGGAAGAGTTCATTAGGAAGAGTGGCTCTCAATAGAACCCCTTCATCATTCTCCCCTTGGATTTTTAAATCACTAATACACAAAGAGAATTTTATTAACCATTTTTTTTATTAACCTACCTCAATATTTCTTACCCTACTATGGGTAGGAAACCCTAAGCCAGGGGTTCCCAACCTGAGAACTAATATGTCTGGAGAGCTCTGGTGAGGAATCCCCAAATCTGCCTGTGGACTAGAAAGATAAAATGCCTCATACCTCTGGATGATAGTTTCAAAAATATATAGAAGCTGCTATAAACATTGGGGTACAGATGGCCCTTCTTTTCACTCCATCTGTATCTTTGGGGTAAATACCCAGTAGTGCAATTGCAGGGTCATAGGGAAGTTCTATTTTTAATTTCTTGAGGAATCTCCACACTATTCTCCAAAGAGGGTACACCAACTTGCATTCCCACCAACAGTGTAAGAGGGTTCCCTTTTCTCCACACCCCCTCCAACACATGTTGTTTCCTGTCTTGCTAATTTTGGCCATTTTAACTGGTGTAAGGTGATATCTCAATGTGGGTTTTGTTTGTTTGTTTGTTTTTTCATTTATTTATTTTCAGCATAACAGTATTCATTATTTTTTCACCACACCCAGTGCTCCATGCAATCCGTGCCCTCTATAATACCCACCACCTGGTACCCTGACCTCCCACCCCCCCACCACTTCAAACCCCTCAGATTGTTTTTCAGAGTCCATAGTCTCTCATGATTCACCTCCCCTTCCAATTTACCCCAACCCCCTTCTCTCTAACTCCCCATGTCCTCCATGCTATTTGTTATGCTCCACAAATAAGCGAAGCCGTATGATAATTGACTCTCTCTGCTTGACTTATTTTATTCAGCATAATCTCTTCCAGTCCCGTCCATGTTGCTACAAAAGTTGGGTATTCGTCCTTTCTGATGGAGGCATAATACTCCATAGTGTATATGGACCACATCTTCCTTATCCATTCATCCGTTGAAGGGCATCTTGGTTCTTTCCACAGTCTGGCAACCGAGGCCATTGCTGCTATAAACATTGGGGTACAGATGGCCCTTCTTTTCACGACATCTGTATCTTTGGGGTAAATACCCAGGAGTGCAATTGCAGGGTCATAGGGAAGTTCTATTTTTAATTTCTTGAGGAATCTCCACACTGTTCTCCAAAGAGGGTGCACCAACTTGCATTCCCACCAACAGTATAAGAGGTTTCCCCTTTCTCCACATCCTCTCTAACACATGTTGTTTCCTGTCTTGCTAATTTTGGCTGTTCTAACTGGTGTAAGGTGATATCTCAATGTAGTTTTAATTTGAATCTCCCTGATGGCTAGTGATGATGAACATTTTTTTTGTATGTCTTCATTGAAGAAGTGTCTCTTCATATCTTCTGCCCATTTTTTGATATGATTATCTGTTTTGTGTGTGTTGAGTTTGAGGAGTTCTTTATAGATCCTGGATATCAACCTTTTGTCTGTACTGTCATTTGCAAATATCTTCTCCCATTCCGTGGGTTGCCTCTTTGTTTTGTTGACTGTTTCCTTTGCTGTGCAGAAGCTTTTGATTTTGATGAAGTCCCAAAAGTTCATCTTCGCTTTTGTTTCCTTTGCCTTTGGAGATATATCTTGAAAGAAGTTGCTGTAGCTGATATTGAAGAGATTACTGCCTATGTTCTCCTCTAGGATTCTGATGGATTCCTGTCTCACATTGAGGTCTTTTATCCATTTTGAGTTTATCTTTGTGTACAGTGTAAGAGAATGGTTGAGTTTCATCCTTCTACAAATGTTTATAGCAGCAATGGCCATGGTCGCCAAACTGTGGAAAGAACCAAGATGCCCTTCAACGGATGAATGGATAAGGAAGATGTGGTCCATATACACTATGGAGTATTATGCCTCCATCAGAAAGGACGAATACCAACTTTTGTAGCAACATGGACGGGACTGGAAGAGATTATGCTGAGTAAAATAAGTCAAGCAGAGAGAGTCAATTATTGTATGGTTTCACTTATTTGTGGAGCATAACAAATAGCATGGAGGACATGGGGAGATAGAGAGGAGAAGGGAGTTGGGGAAATTGGAAGGGGAGGTGAACCATGAGAGACTATGGACTCTGAAAAACAATATGACGGTTTTGAAGGGGTGGGGGGTAGGAGGTCGGGGTACCAAGAGGTGGGTATTATAGAGGGCACGGACTGCATAGAGCACTGGGTGTGGTGCAAAAATAATGAATACTGTTATGCTGAAAATAAAAAATAAATTAAAAAAATATATAGAAGCAACAGTGAAAAACAAAATACCAATTGATTTAAGCACATCACTAAATTCTAGGATAGTAGAAGCTCTCTTAACTAACCTCCACTTTACCAACTTGCTGGGGTAACTGCTCCCTCTGTAAAGCTTCCTGATTGATGCCCACCATAGCCTGAACACTCGAGGTCAACAAGCTATTCTCTAGTACACCTGCACACTTCTGCTACCATCAGTTAAGATGTTAGCTTCCCAAGAGTCCATTGTTGTATTCGTTCTCAAAGATATTTATGGTAATTACAAAATTCAATTACAATGCAAGAAGAGAGCTATTGTTTCTATGAAAATTCAGTTGAATGCTCTGGAAAGATTCAATAAAGTCAATCCACTAAAAAAGAAGTTGCTGCTGAATAAGGCAGGGCCCCTGAGAAAGGCTCTGCAGGTTGTAGCCACAGAGTTCTGAAAGAGCATGCTGTGGATGGCACCCCCTTGAGTGGTGTAGGGGGAAACTGCAAGCAGCACATGGAGCCTCTGCATTGGAAGTAAGAGGACAGTGAAAGTTCAGAAAGAAAAGCATTAATAGCTCTAAGAAGTTTATAGTCAGAATGCTCCACAAATCTTTTTAGGTTCTTATTCTACTTTACGAAAACCCAAATGAGAAATTGTAGACAAAGCACTAAGGGTATGGTGAATTTAATAAAGATAATTCACAAACAGAAGACCCAAGACTCAAGACCTTAACTTGAGCCCTACAAAAAACACAATTGGGTATGAGAGTGTGCGTGTGTGTATGTGTGTGTGTGTGTTTTCTAGTTAAAATAGAACTTTCAAGGTATCCTATCTTATGATTCTCCTCCCAACTGGTGTTTTTGATTAACACAAACTGCTAGTTCTTGGGGACTCTAGTCTTTGCTTGTTTCACATGGTCTCAACCAGCAGATATTCAGTGTACAGCCACCGTCACATCATGAAGGGTGGTCTGTAAAAAGTTTGGAAGTAACAAAGGATATTTGTTTTCGTGGCACTCCATTAGCTCTTAACCGAGTTTGGGCTAGGTAATACTGTCATTGTCAGAGAAGGGACTGAGATTCCTGCAGACACACATAGCAGTTTCTGTGTATGCCACACATTTTCTGAACAACCCACACCACTGTTGTTTCAAGAGCTCCAAGTCACTGTGAGGCGACTAGCAGACTCTGCATTCTCCATAATTACACCCAATTTTCCAATTGAATTATCGCATGATTTAATTCGTTGGCTGCATCTGGAGAGCATCAGTATTGTGCAGCTGTTGCAGCTTCAAGAGCTAATTGTTGCTAAGCACATTAAAAGTAGCCCTATTGCAATGCACTGCAGTAAGAAGGGGAGGGGGTACAAACTTTCACTTCCCATTCTCTCTTCGGTTGAATCATCACCCAAAGAGCCCGAGGGGGTAGAAAACATTTAAACACTGTTAACATGGAGACCTCATCGGGTATGGTTCTTGTCACTGGATGAAAGCCCCTAAGTGAGTCAGACATATCCAGATACCAAAATACACAAAGACCTGAAAGCTCTATTTGGCATGTCTCAGAGAACCATGACAAATAAGATTAGGTTAGAAACTAAAGGTCCAGTTAAAGGAAAGGCAGTCTGTCATCAAAAAAGTACTGGGAAGCCAATTGATGATAAGGGACACAGACATTTAAAGATCTCCAGATCTTAGTTCCATTTAGAAGCAACCATAAACTTGCCACCCTACTCATATGTTAAATTTACTGTAACATGTTTCCATAGAGCATCTACTATGTGCCTACTCATATGAAGGCTTGTCATAGTCTGAAATATTTCATGATGTTCATCTTTAATCTATTGTTACTTGGTGTCTTAAAATTAAGAATCTGAAACCTGAAAGTCATGGTTTGGACACTTCTCTTTCTTCATTCTCTTCCTTATGGTTCTAAGGATATGGAATTTGATTCCCAGAGGGTCTCAGTGCTCTGCCTAGAATTAGGGATCCACACAGATTCTTTATCTTATGTGAAAGACAGAAAATATGAGTTTGTTTACAAATATTAGGGATATTATATCTGAACTTAAGGCTAGCAGGGGAGAAAAGCAGGCCAGGGCTTTCTGAAGGGCCAGCTGAAGGAAAGAATAGAGGAACCCCAAATAGAATCTAGGGATAGAGTCCAGGAGACAAGAAAAGGTGAGAGAATGGGTTTGAACCATATCATCTACTGGGGGATTAAGGGCGAGACTTTCATGAACAGTAAGCTGCCCTAGCTTGTTCCTCCCTGTTCCAGGCTTCAGAAGAGTGGAAGACAGGCTTATGGCCTCCCAGCTAGGAGGAAAGCAGAAGGTTCCTCCCAGAGAAACTGGCAAACCGAAGAGAAAGCTCTACTGATATTGATATCAAGGGCCCTTTACACAATGGTTAGATCCCAGCCCAATCACCCTCCTATGAAATTTTCAGCAGCCCTGACCAATGCACATAGAGGTTCCAATTGGTTGTTAGTTCCTCCCATTCTTAATTAACAAAGGACAAAGACCACCAGACATTTGGTGATAGTTCAACAGAACTGTATAGCTTAACAGAAGAAAATAGGCTGAAACCAAAACCAAGAAGTAAATCAAAACAAAGAGGGGGAAAGTATGCTCAGATTTAATGCAGAGAACAGGAGTAAATTTTAAACACACACACATGTGCACACAAATGACTGAAAGTACCCAGTACAATTAATTACAAAATAAAAAAAGTGTACACAGTAGCATATAATTGTGAAATTTTAGAAGACTATAAAATAAGAAAAGATTATGTATCTTTTAAATGAAAAATGTAAATCACATACAAATAATAGAGAATCAGAATAACATCTGCAATGGGCGCCTGGGTGGCTCAGTGGGTTAAGCTGCTGCCTTCGGCTCAGGTCATGATCTCAGGGTCCTGGGATCGAGTCCCGCATCGGGCTCTCTGCTCAGCAGGGAGCCTGCTTCCTTCTCTCTCTCTCTCTGCCTGCCTCTCAGTGTACTTGTGATTTCTCTCTGTCAAATAAATAAATAAAATCTTTAAAAAAAAAAAAAAAGAATAACATCTGCAAATTAGGGATCTGGAAGTCAAATGATAAATTTCCAACCTAGAATTTCATACCCAACCAAACTATCATTAAATGTGGAGTTAAAATAAGAATACTTTCATAAGTGCAAAGTCTAAAAAATTAACCTTATATGTAAACTTTCTTCTTAAAAAAATACTGGAAGATGTGCTATATCAAAATATAGCAGTAAAAACAAGAAATAGGAAAACATGGGAACCAGGAAATAGAAGATCCATCTGGAAGAGAGGTAAAGAGAATTCTCAGAATAATAGTCAAAGGAAGTCTTGGGGTGAATTGAAAGTGTTATATTCTACAACATGTATGAACTTTGGAGTCATTATTCTGAATAAAGTAATCCAGTCACAAAAGAATAACTACTTCTTGAGTCCACCTATATGAGAGAGCTGGAGTAGTTAGATTCATAGGGACAGAAATGGAATGGTGCCTGCCATGGGTTGGGAGAAGGGGGAAATGTGAATTCTTGTTAATGGATATGACGTTTAAGTTTGGAAAGAAGAAAAAATTTCTGGGGATGGATGGTAGTGATGGTTGTATAACAATGTGAACATATTTAATGCCACAGATCTCTACAGTTAGAAATGGTTAAAAATGATACATTTTATGTTATATATATCTTACCACAATCTGGAAAAGATTAAAAGTGTTTGCCTTGGGGAGTGGAATTTAGCATGGTGGGGCAACTGCTTTCTATTATTAGCCTAGAGCATTAACTGACTTTTTAAATCATGTCTGTGTAATACTTTAACAACAACAACAACAAACCCTAAAGCTGAATTTTATTTGGGATAGGCAACCAGAAGAACTAGGCAAAGGCAACTGCATGAGCAAAATCAGGGAGGCATGAAACAGCATGGGGTGGGGTGGAGAGCATTATGAAGTTCTGTGTTCCTGGAGAGCACTGAACAGGTCATGGGAAGAAGCTGGGGCTCTGTTCTCTCAGCTTGTGTCTCTCATGTTATGGTGTGCATTTACAGATGTACCCAGTGATCTTTGTCATTTGAAGGGCTTTATATTTAATTTTAAGGTTACCTTCTACTCCTAACAAGTGACCCTGGCTTTTAGTTTATAGAAGTGATAATAGTGATATAGATTCTTCATAACTAAATTTAAGTTTATAAATGTGAGTTGATTTTAAGAAGAACACTAAGTGCATAATCTTATGAGAGGCATACAGTTGTGGTAAGAAATCATGAAGGTGGTACACGGATGACCAAGCTAGAGAAAACACTTTTCCAGATAAAGGGAGTCTTTGATGGTTTATGTAAGGTAGAGTGTCCAGGCAGAGTTTGAGTCCTGTATTGGCCAAGGGAATATGAAACTGCCTTCTACAGCTACCTGAGACCTGAAGACATCTTCAGAGGTTGCCTTGAAGTGAGAGAGATGGAACTTCAAGTGGAGATTCTCTGTTCCATGAATTATCTATGAGTAAAAAAGGAAGTGGCCACTAAAAACTAAAAGATTGAAGATCACTGAGATAGATCATTGTGGTTTGCAGGTGGGGAGGGAGATTAGAGGGGAAAGGCTGAGAATGGAAAGAACAATAGAGAAACTTCTGCAAGTGACCCAGCAGGACACTGGCTTGGGACAGTGTACCAGTGTACAGGGAGAGGAAGAGACAGATTTGAAGCATAGAGCTTCTGACTACAAGCCTTGTTCTACCTGGTGGCAACATATCTGATCTACAAGTATAGTACTTAAGGAAGAAATAAACCAGCTCTTAGAGGGCAAGCCTTATACACCCAAACACAGAAGCAATGGTGGAAGTTCATTGCCATCTTGAATTCTCCAACATTACAGTTACACTACTCAGAGCAGTGGTATGAGAAACTGATTTTTCCAAGACTCATAAGAGTGTGAAACTAGAAAAGGAACTATATATTCTAGTAGAAGGAGACTGGACTTGGAGCCAATCATTCATTCACTTATTCATCCACTCAACACACATTTTTGTGAGGAACTGTTCTAAACACTGGCGATTGATCAATCAATAGAACTAACAAAAATTCCTGCTTTCTTGGTGCTTATGTTCTCATAGAAAGAGGAAAAATAAATAAGTGAAACATACAGTATGCTGGAAGAGAATTGGTGCTATAAAAAATAATAAGGCTGGACAGGTGGGAATGGTGAGGTATAATTTTTTTTAAGGTTTGTTAGTCAAAACCTTATGGGAGGGTTAACATTTGAGCAAAGAGTTGAAGGAAGTAAGATAATGAGCAGTGCAGACTTCTTGGGGAAGAGCATCCAGACAGGGGGAGGAGTGAGCACAAAGGCTCTGAAGTAGGAGAATGCCTCGAATATTCAGGAATAGTTAGGAGGCCATGTGGCTGGAACAAAGTAAGCCAGGGGAAATGTAACAGGAGGTGAGGACAGGGATGGTTTGGGGATAGGCTGCACAGTGTCTTGAAAGGACTTGGGCTTTTATTCTTAGTGAAATGGAAGGCCTTTAGAGGGTTTGGATCAAAGGGGTGACATCTGTAATTTAAGTTTTAAAAGGATCACTTTAGCTGATGTGTTGAGACTAGCCTATAGGGCAGAAAGGGCTGGGGTAGATAAATGTGTGGAAAGCATTTGCAAGAAATAAATCCAGGTAAGAGAAGAAGGTAATATGAGTCAGATACTAGCAGGACAGAAAGGAAGTGGTCGCATTGGAGGTGTTTTGTAGCCAAGGATTTGAATGGGAAGTATAAGAGAAAGAAAGGAAATAAGAGTAACTCCAATGGTTTGGGCTTGGTAGGATGGGATTGCAAGACTGGGATAATGAGTGTGAGTAGCTCAAGTTTCTGTGGTTGGATCATGAATTCAATTTTTGACATGGAAAATTTAAACATCTTTTAGAAATTCGAAGTGTAAATCTTAAGAAGACAGAGAAATAAATGGGCCGGGAATTCAGGGGAGTGTGCTGGGCTGAAGATGCACCTTGAAGGTCTTCACTAGAGAGATGCCATTTAAATCCATGAGACTGGATGAGATTTCTCAAGAGAATGAGTGTAGCTGAAAAAGAGCAGAGGTCCAAAGGCTGAACCCTGGGGAACACCAGCATGAGCAAGTTAGGGCCATGAGGAGCAACCAGCAAAAGAGATTGAAGAGAGGACAATGCAGTGGGAGGAGAACCACAGGGTCCTGTATCCTGGAAGTTAGGTGAAGAAAATGGGGAGTGAGAGTCACTGGTTATAGGTAAGTGCTGCAGGTGGTCCGGGAAGAGCATCTGAGGGCCGAGGATTGACCCCTGGGTTTGACAACATGGAGATGACTGGTAACCTTAAACAGAGAGCATCTTGGTGGAAGAAGGGACAAAAGCCTGGCTGAAGTCATACTTGCTGGGCTCTTATTACTATTACTTATTACTTATTACTAACATGCAGAGGGACGAGATATGTCCCACAACTTCTCCGGAGCTAGTGTCCCCATTTGTAAAGTGAGGGGGTTTGAATAAGATCTCTGCAGCTCCGCTAGCCTTAAAATTGTAAGATTTTTGATCACTTTAATGGATTAGTTTCTCAGGTTTGTTGTTTCTCATGACATGGAGACACAAAAGTATTTGGAATCTGAAACTTGAGTGTGAGACTTCTCTTTTTGCAGAGTGAGAAAAATGTGTGTGGAAATAGAGGATGTTCAGCAGGCTGAATTTTGGGTCTTATGCAAAAGAAGCCAAGTTAGTTCATTGTTTGTTCTAAAACACCCTAATGCACACGTGTGCTCACACATGCACACACACATTTTCTGACTTTTCCCATAAGGGGAAACACTTCAATTATATTTGTATTTTTGTTTTTGTTCTGTGTGTAATATTGATCCTATTTAATTAAGATTTCCAGACTCTCGTTAAATAGAAGTTGTTTTGGTAATTTCCCAAAAGTGAACTTTTACGCTGTGTTAACTCCCCCTTTCCCATGGATGCACCAACCTACTACCACCTGGTGGTAGCAAAAATACTACAACATTGAGCAAAAGAGGAAAAAGCAAAGGAGGAGCATTTCTTAGTTTGTTGCTCCCAAGGATTGGTCCTGGATCTTTCTGGGAAATATTGACTTCGTGATATCTCCAAGGCCACTGAGGCTATGAGATGTGCACAGCCCCATGGACATCTGGGACTTGGCCTGGGGTCATTATATCCAGAGCCGATGAAAGCCAGACATACCAACTATTTACCAAATATTTCTAGGGGTGTGGACTAAGTAAGTGAGGGCCATTAAATTAAACCTAATTTTCTTTTCTTTTCTTTTTTTTTAAAAGATTTTTATTTATTTATTAGACAGATCACAAGTAGGCAGAGAGGCAGACAGAGAGAGAGAGGAGGAAGCAGGCTCCCCACTGAGCAGAGAGCCTGATGCGGGGCTCCATCCCACGACCTTGGGATCATGATCTGAGCCGAAGGCAGAGGCTTTAACCCACTGAGCCATCCAGGTGCCCCTAAACCTAATTTTCTAAAACCACTTAAACTAAGAAATTATCTATGCAAGCATTGTTTTTAAAATTACCTTTTTGAAGACATACTTTCAGAAAACTGTTTTTAGTAGAGGTTAGGTTTTTGTATTTGTAAGGTCTTCCATCTGTGGCAGAGACAAACTGTGAGCATATCTGGTTGCTAAGGGATATAAACTTCTTTAAATTATCAGCAAACACAATAGCTAACAACTGGATTCCTACATGAATAGAGAAGATTCTGCTATCCCTGGAGAGTAAAAAACAAAGCAAAAAGAAAAAAAAGAAAGAAAGAAAAACTCTTTAATTTGAAAAAAAAGATAGTTACTGGGATTTATTCTGCTGATGCAAAGACACGCCGATATGACTATACTTTCTTTGTGTTTCCAAAACCGCAGGGAAATCTGGAAGCAGCTCTAAGTAAGGAATAATAAAAGATAACAGGAAACTGCCAGATTTCTATCATTATAGCACGCTATCCCGTCTCCTCCCCTGGTTTTTCTGAGCCAACTCAGAGCAGAGGGTCTGAGTTATAGGACAGAGAGAGCCAGAGTAATGGATGACACCAAGGAGAAGAGAGATTCTCCCCAAAGACATCTGTATCATTGCCCTGAACAACGGAAGGATTCAGTGTCAGGTCCAATGAGGATGATAGATGTTGGCATTTCTCGTAATGAAGGAAGTGATTAAATATCACATGAATTAAAATCATTTTAAGGAATAACTTTACCTGGATTTTTGTTTCTTGAAATCATTCTATATAAATGTATAAAGGTTTAAAATTGTATTGTATGATGTTGGGGTAGCAATTTTACTAATCATGGCAAAAAGTGAGAAGAAATGGATAGGACTCAACTAATGATGGAGACCTGCACATATTATGATCCAATTTTTTGACATAAGAAGACATAAGGAGCCTTTAGGAGCCTGAAATGATCTTAGTCGAAGCGTCCAATAGGCCAAGTAAATTTAGCAGTAGAGATGTCAAATAATCAGTGATTTGGCTTGGGAAAGAAGGACATGTGGCATATTTGAGTGATGTCACAGAGAGTGAAAGAGTTGATCTTCATAATCTCTTTCACATCAGAGTGGAGAGACTCTGAGTTAAACTGTAGGTCCTTTGGTTTACTCCTTACCACTTTAGATGCAAACTCCAGGCTAGAGAGAGAGAAAATTAGCTACCCCAAGTATCAAGGGAATTAGTGCAGCAGAACTGGGACTAGAATCTATGCCTTCCAGGCTGGCATTCATTCCAATGCCTCAATGACATCTTTCAGCCCTCTGTGAAGTGAGGACTTAAGGGGTCTGAATAAGGAGCTTTGATAGACAGGGGCAGAGAAAGCTACTGTGAAGGATGTGCAGGGCAGGGGCAGGCTGGTAGATAAGAAAGAACCTTTAGCTCTGCCATACTGATTTTACAACATCCAACTAAGCACCTTTGGTTTACCTTTGGAAAACAGCTTCCTTTTCCTTCTCTTTCTTCTGTCATATTCAGTCTCATGGCCTCGCCTCTCATATCTAGATAGAAGATCCCCAAATCACTGCCTTCAATTTCTTCCAGTCTCCTAGTACATATTTCCAATTGCCTCCTCCATTCCCATTAGCATGACAGACTGAGGTCACTCATACTATTACTCTCTTTACTTCGAAATGACTGTATTGGTTCCATCACCCTCCCAGACATCCAGATTCAAACTTTTAGTATTACTTTTACTTCTTTCTCTTCCTTGCAAATTCCGAATGAGCTGCAGTCAGTTTGCACACCAACAGTGGTATCTTTTATCACCATCGCATCTCTTGCCCCTGCCCCCTCTTCTTCAACTGCTCATAGCTTAGGCCCTCATTGCCCTGTACCAAACTTTTTGTAATGCTCTTCCTCTAGGCTTTTAGTGTCCAATACTCTTTTTTTTTTTTTTAAGATTTTATTTTTATTTCTTTATCTGTCAGAGAGAGAGGTAGAGTGAGCGCAAGCACAAGCAGACAGAGTGTCAGGCAGAGTCAGAGGGAGAAGCAGGCTCCTTGCAGAGCAAGGAGCCCGATGTGGGACTCGATCCCAGGATGCTGGAATCATGACCTGAGCTGAAGGCAGCTGCTTAACCAACTGAGCCACCCAGGCGTCCCTGTCCAATACTCTTTTATCAGTATTTTTCTCCAAAGTCTCAGACTTGGTTATGTCACTCTTCTTTTGAGAAAGGCTTCAGTGGCTCCTGTTGCCTATAGAATAAAGTTCAAATTTCTTAGCCTAAAATTGAACCCTCCACCACACCTCTCATCCTATTTTTCCATTATTTATCTTCATACAGGGACCATTCAAGTCAATTTTGCTAGATTTGGCTGTTGGCTAACCCTGTATGTGGTAACTATCTGGACCTTGCATATGCATATGCTTTCTCTTTCCTGGTTTTCTTTCTTCCCAATGCTAGCCCTGGGAAATTTTAAACCTACCTACATTTTCACTTTTCAGTGCATATTTCAAGCCCACCATGACACCCAAGAAACCTTTATTTTCCCCCAGCTAAAAAGGATTCGGTCTTTTGGCTTTCTCCCAAACTATTCTCTTTCTAAATCTTCACTTTTCACTTTCTATTAGGTATTATTATTCCTGAAGTTTAAATCCCTAATAAACTATGAGCTTCCAAAGGGTAGAGACAGATTTAATTTACTCTAACTAGTGTGATACCTGAGCGTCACACTAAGAAGGTGCTCAACACATATTAGTCGAATGAATAAAGGAACATTAATGAGTAAAATCCTGAAGACAGTGGGCAGATGGGGCTTGAATGCCAGTGAAGAAGTGTGGATTTGGAATTTATCCATCTACTACTGACAGAAGAATTCCAGAAGAGTTTTGTTGTTATTGTTGCTCATTTTGTTTTCTTTTATTTATTTATTTATTTATTTATTTATCTATTTATTTATTTATTTTTTAAGAGTAGCTGAAAAGGTGAGATCCAGGTGTAAGACAAGGGAAACTACGTGCAGAACATGGCCCAGGTTCAGAAGGACCCAGTGGAAGAGGAAATTGAAAGAAGGATATACAATATCCTTGAGGAGAAATTTATGTAGACCCAGATTTGAAGTCAACCTCTGATTATCTACTATTTATATATTTTAAAGAAATATGCACAAGATTTTAGTGCTTCGTGTTTTGCTTGTCTTCCAAGATATGCATGAGCCAGCACAATCCAGGACTTGATTTACCTTTGCTGATTCGACTTCTTTTCTCTGAGCTTATTTATGGCTGGGAGAGAAGCATTGTGTCCTTGCTGATAGAGGACACCACACTGTATTTTCAGCTCAGCCACGAAGTTGCTATGTGACTCCTAGGAGGTTGGTTTCTTCCCCAGCTGCCAAGTTTTCTTGAACTCCAGGAAATGAGGACCATGTGTGAAAGGTAAAGTCCTAAACTGGAGCTTCTCCGATGTTAATGTACATACAGTCTCCTGGGACTCTCGTTAAAAAAGTAGATTCTGTTTCAGCAAGTCTGGGGTGGGGCCCAGGTCTCTGTGGTTAGTCTAACAAGCTCCCAAGTTGACTGCACCAAAGAGCAGAGTCCTGGACTTTTAGAGGCAGAAGGAACCTTAGAGTTGAGCCAAGCCAGTAGTTCACAGCCTGAGCAATCATTACAATCACACAGGGAGCATTTTAGAATACTGAGACCCAGGAAGGGGCCCTAACAAGTTGAGTTTTCGGGAAGCTCCCTACCTCATTCTGATGGGCAGCTGGATATGAAAACCACAAATACCATCTGATTGCCCCCTAGCAGTGGCAAAACTGAGGCCCAGAGACCCCTGAATTCTGTGAAGAAGATTCTGCTAATATGGGAGGGGTTTTCCTGGAAAAAAAAAACAATAACCCCTAGACATTTTGCTACCTTAGGTGAAAGTTCCCCTGTAAAGCTGCAGAAATAACTGGATCCTGTATATAATTTGATTCTTAAAAGCTGCTAACACAGAAAACCAATTTTGGGGGCCTCTTTTAGAATGATAAATACTCTAGATTATTTTAGTTTCCTCCTAATGGTAGAGGGTGGTGGTGGTAAGGAATGGCTATTAAGCAATTATGTTATTCAAACACATCATCATTATTATTACCGTGATGAGTGGACTCATTATAATTGAACAATAAAAGCATGAATGACTTTGCATTGTTATCAGTCTGTCTCGGGGCCCCTGCCTTTCCCAGGAGTTCTTGCGTCAGCAGACATGATTCACGATGTACCGTACTTACAGTGCTAAACTTGCAAGCCATTGCATTGACTTCCAGAGTCTAATGCAGTCATCTTTTCTTTCCCGGTGCCGACCTATTGTTCTCTCAAGATCTTCACCCTTCCCCCAAGCCCCTCCCCACCCCAGATAACCTAGTCTTGGGAAGACTGTGATTTCCCTGCCTCCATTCTTATTCCTTCATGCCTTGTTTCACATGCACCCCACTGACAAACAGGATTGTGAACTGGCATTATAATTCCCTTGCTTCAAACCCATGAATGGCTGCCTGTTTCTTTTAGGATAAAATAAAAATCTTTGGCAAGGCTTCTCAGGCCCTGAGTACATGGTACCACTTCCTTTCATCAGCCTTGCTACCAGCCATTCTTTCTCCCTCTCACCATACTGTTTTGGGCTTCTGGACTGTTCTCAAGTCTCCAGTTTCTGGAATGTTCTGACGTAAGGACTTTATACATTGTTCTTCTCCTGGCTTATAAGATGCTTTTCCAAGCTATGTCCTCCTCATCCTTCAGCTCTCAGCTAATGTTTGTGTTTCACGCGCAGACTTCCCAGACCACCAGACTAGAATGGGAGAGACTGACACCCAGTCAGTCCCTTCCACAACACCCAGCGCTTGTCCATTGGTAACAGCTGACTACACCAATGATTATTTGCTCAACATCTTTCTTCCCTCACTTATGATGAGTCCCAAAAGGATATGACTGTTTTTTTGAAGTTAATTCCTCACTGTCCAACACACACCTGACTTGATAGTTCTATGTCGGAGAAATGAGTGTTAAGAATGCACCCAGCAATTGAACTGACCATCCAGAGTCATGAGGACCTAAGAGGAAACAAGGCACTGGGCCTCCCCCTGTATAGTTCCCTGAGTTAGCTGCTGCCTTCCTCTTCCCAATAGCCACATCTCCCCATCCTCCTTCCTCAAAATATGTTTCAAAAGACTTCAAGTGATTAAAATATTTTATCCCTAAATTGGACATCAGAACCCAGCAAACGATCTGTGTCTCCCAGCCCTGCTGCTACAGTGTTAGCCTAGGCAGGTACATGGTGACGCTGCACAGTGCACCCAGGACGGTAGACACGCTGTTGAGGACGCCGTTGACCACTCCATGTCCACTGTGGAAAGGCCCACCTGGGAAGCGGCTCCTGTAGATTCCAGTGTCAGGAGGAGTGTCACTTCTTGTGGCAGCTGTTGAGGATTTTCCTTATACCCCTGAATGTGTGAATCCCATTTTTCTTTCTTAGCTGTTGCTGCCAGGAAGCTCACAGCCACAGTCTCAGCAGCACTGGTCCCCGTGGGGGCCCGTGGCCCGCACCGTTGTGATATCGCTTTGCCCTGGTCTTGGTTTTCTGTTCTGAATGTATTTCTCTGCTCTCGATTGATTCAATTATTTATAGCTTTCTATTTTAGAGTACAAAATCTTGTAAGCTTCCTCAGATCCATGGTGCAATGAGGCAGGGAGATACATGAAAGGAAGAAATTCATGCGGCTCTGAGATACATTCCCTTTAAAGTGTAGAGGGTTCCTTTCTGGGACTGATCCCTGGAGGAGGGATGAGCAGAAGAGAGCCCTGCCAGCCAGGTGTTCCTTAGCCTTGCAATGACATATCAGCGTTTCTAGGAGAGAGGACCATCTTGGAACAGCTTATGGACCTGGTTTTGTTTCTGATCTCTCACCAAAGCTACCTTCAGGTGACCCAGGAGTGTGAGTGGCTCTGTCCTCTCTTTGGGGTTTCAATCCTTCTCTGGGGAGTGGTGGAATAGACCCTTGGAATTTGTCCTCAAATTCTATGTGAAAGCTAGATTTCCATTGGCATAAGGTCTTCTCTTCTAAGGTCAGAATTAGAGTGATTTTGTAAGCAAGACTAATTATAGCTACTTTCCAGTTCTTTTTAAGTGTCTGACATTACAGTGGAAACCCTATTTACTTTGAGAAGCTGCATTCACTTCTGTCTCTGAGGGGAGCGAGGATGAGCACATGTTCCACATGGACTGCGGGCTGGATGCTTGTCCCTACCTCTCATGTGCAGAGCTAACTCCTGTACCCATTCTGCAGAGCAGGCTAGTTCTCTGCCTTTTATGTGTGGGTGAAACAAGGATCAGAAAGAGCGACTTGCCCAAGGTCACCTGGTTAATGAGAGGTAGTGGCAGGTTATATCCAGATCTTCCGGCCTTGATGAGGCTCGTCTTCTATAGTTCAGTGAGAAGATCGTGTCAGAGCAGGGGGAACTGATAGGGCAAAAATCGGGCAGCTCAACGAGTGGGTGAGGGGAAGAGCAGTGACATGCGCAGAGGCAGATGGAGGAGGAAGGGGGAAACCCTCATAAGAACCCAGCCCCTCGACTGGATGGCTCTGTTGGTTAAGCATCTGCCTTAGGCTCAGATCATGATCCCAGGGTCCTGAGATCGAGCCCTGTATCAGGTTCCCTGCTCAATAGGGAGCTTGTTTCTCCCTCTCCCTCTCCCTCTGCCTGCTGCTCTGCCTGCTTGTATCGTGTGTGTATGTGTGTGTGTGATATAAATAAATAAAATCTTAAAAAAATAAAAAAAAAAGAACCTAGCCCCTGTCCTCAGTGAAGATGTCCCACTCCCAACCCACTGCCCCTCCTTCCCCCATCCTGTCATCTTTGGTGTTCCGTTATTGCCACAGACAAGTTCCCTGATGCTGTAGACGATCCCAGAGTCATCATTCTTGTATCTCAGGAATGAGGTGTTGAGAGAAACAGATATATAGAAATCTCCACAGCGTCCTTCTGGGTGGTAGGTACTCCTTGAGAGTGCAGACCAATTAATTACTGAATATCAATATTGGTGACAGTTGCTATGTATTGAGATACTGTCATGTGCTGGATCCTTTAGAGGTATTATCTCATTTAAGCATCACAAGAGACTAGCATGGTAGACCCGATGATCTCTGCAGTGCAGAGAAGAAAGCTGAAGCTTACAGAGGTTGCCCACCGTCCTTCTGTCAGCAAGTACTGGTGCCCCAGTTTCCTGCCTCCATTTCCCATCATCGCTGAAATGCCAGCCATGGTCGACAGAGTTCTTTTAGGATTAAGTTTGAGTACCTCTTTAGGGAGAATGGATCAATAAAAAGGAATGTGTTTCACAGACTTCCATAAAGTTCTGATATTTTTAAAAATATTTTTTTCATTCATTTGACAGAGAGAGAAAGGGAAAGAGAGAACAAGTGGGACGGGAGAGGGAGAACCAGGCTCCCTGCTGAGCAGGGAGCCCGACTCGGGGCTTGATCCCAGGCAGGACCCTGAGATCAAGATCCGAGCTGAAGGCTGATGCTTCAGGGCTGAGGGACCCAGGCGCCCCTGAAGTTTTGATTTGAACATTGGTTCTCTTCACTCACTTCACTGACATGCACACTGATTTGTTTTCATGTTTATTTCAGAATTCTGTGTTGGGTTTCATTCCCAGCTTCAGTTTTAATAGCAACTCTCTCTATATATGTATGTGTGTGTGTGTGTGTATACACACATATACATATATATATTTAATTTTTATTTATTTATTTTTAATTTATTTTAGTCTTCCAGAATTCATTGCTTATGCACCACACCCAGTGCTCCATGCAATACGTGCCCTCCTTAATACCCACCCACCAGGCTCACCCAACCCCCCAACCCCCCGCCCCTCCATAACCCTCAGTTTGTTTCTCAGAGTCCACAGTCTCTCATGGTTCATCTCCCCCTCCAATTTTCCCCAACTCCCTTCTCCTCTCCATCTCCACATGTCCTATGTGTTATTCCTTATGCTCCACAAGTAAGTGAAACCATATGATAATTGACTGTGCTTGACTTGTTTCACTCAGCATAATCTCCTCCAGACCTGTCCATGTTGATACAAAAGTTGGGTATTCATCATTTCTGATGGAGGCATAATACTCCACAGTATATATGAACCATATCTTCTTTATTCATTTGTCTGTTGAAAGGTATCTTGGTTCTTTCCACAGTTTGGTGACTTATCTTTGAGATAAGTATAGATTCTCATGCTGTTATAAAAAATAATATAGAAGATTCCATTTATCCTTTCCCCAGTTTCTGCTAAGTGTAATGTTTTGTGAAACTTAAGTACAATATCACAACCAGAATACCGACGTGGATAGAATTCAGATACAGAAGAGTTCCAGTGCCACAGGGACGCCTCATACTGCCCTTTTATTGGCCACACTCTTCCACTGCCATCCCTTTCTTAATGCTGGTAACTGCTAATCTGTTCTCCATTTCTTTGACTTCATAATTTCAAGAATGCTGTATAAATGGAGACATGTTAAGTAACATTTTGGAGATTGTTTTTTTCACTCATTTTGAATTCTCTGGAGAGTCACCCAAATTGTTGCATGTATCAGTAGCTTGTTTTTTGTTTGTTTGTTTGTTTTGTTTTGTTTATTATCATCACTGAGTAGTATTCCATGGTATAATAGAATTCATTTAACTATTACTATTAACTAATACAATTCATTTAACTGTTCACCCATTGAAAAACATCTAGGTTTCCAGTTTGGAGCTATTACATATAAAGCTACTCCAAAAATCCAAGTCAGGTTTTTGTGTATGAAATGTCTTCATTTCTCTGGGATAAATTTCCACAACTGCAATTGCTAGGTCCTGTGATTACACATGTTTAGTTTTATATGAAATTGCCAAAATGTTTTCCAGAGCTGCCGTACCATTTTATATTCCCACCAGTAATGTGGAAGTGATATAGTTTCCCTGCATCCTTTCTAGGATTTGGTGGTGGCACTTTAAAAGTTTTAGCCATTATGGTGAGCATGTAGTAATATCTCGTTGTGATTTTCATTTGCATTTCCCTAATAACTAACGATGTGTAATGTCTCTTATCTGCTTATTTGCTATCTATTTATCCTCTTTGGTGAAATGTATCTTAGTGTCTTCTGCCCATTCGAGTTTTGAGGTACTTTATATATTCCAGATACTAGTCTTTTCTCAGATTTGCAAATATTTTCTCCCAGTCTGTGGCTTGTCTTTTTATCCCTTTAGCAGGGTCCACTGTAGAGCAAAAGTTCTTGCGATGAAATAGAGTTTCTCAGTTTTTCTTTTTATAGATTGTGCTTTTGGTATCAAGTCTAAGAATTCTTTGAGTTTTCCTATATCCCCCAAATTTTCTCCTAAACCTTTTCTAAAAATGTTATGGTTTTACATCTTCTACTTAAGTAAGACCATGATCTGTTTCAAGTTAATAGATGTCCAGTTGCTCCAGGATCATTTGCAAAGGCTGTCCTTGCTCCATTGAATAGTTTTTTGTATTTTTTTCAAGAATAAATGGGCATACTTGTGTGGGTCTATTTCTGTGTTCTCATTCTGGTCCTTTGATCTACGTGTCTGTCCTTCCACTAACACCACATAGTCTTCATTACTGTAGCTGTATAATAGCTTGAAATCAGGTAGAGCAGTTCTTTTCATTTTATTCTTATTTTTCAAAAGTGTTTTAGATGTTCCAGTTTCTTTTTCTTTTATATGATTTTTATATTATCTTGTTTATACCTACAAAAATCTTTCTGGTATTTTGATATTAATTATATGTATTAAAACTTGTAATTTTTTCTTGTGGGTGCTATAACAAATTACCACAAACTTAGTGTCTTAAAATAACAGAAATGTGTTTCTCTCAGAGTTCTGGAGGCCAGAAATCCAAATCAAAGTGTCAGTAGGGCCAGTATCTCTCAGAAGGCTCTAAGAGGAGAATCTTTCCCTTGTCTTTTCCAGCCTCTGGTGACTTGTAGCATTTTTTGGCCATTTCACTCGAAACTCTGCCCGTTATTAGATCATCTTCTCGTCTGTGTGTGTGTGAGTACCTTCTGCTACTCTTTCATCAGGACACTCGTGATTGGATTTGTCTCATCACCTGGCTAATCTATAATAATCTCTCCAGTGCCAGCATTCTTAACTTAATCGCATCTGCAAAGACCCTTTTCTGTGTTAGGTAATATTTAATATACAGGTTCCAACCAAGGAATAGGACCTGATACCTTTGGGTGGTCATTATTCAGTTCCTACTATAAACCTATATATCATTTTGGGAAAAATTGGCATCTTTATGATGTTGGATCTTCTAATCCATGAACTTGGTATGTCTCTCCATTTATTTAAATCTTTTATTTCTTTCATCGGCATTTTGTAGTTTTCAGTACATAAGCTCTGAGAAAGTTTTGTTAGATTCATACCTGAATATTTAATGGTTAATGGTATTATGTTTTTTATTTTGAAGCCCATGTGTTAAAATACAATTGATTTTTATATGTAGATCTTATATCCTGCAACCTGGCTGAATTCATTTATTAGCTACAGATTTTTTTATATATATATATTTCCTTGGGATTTTCTACATAGATAGTAATGTCATTTGAAAATAAGGACAGGTTTACTTCTTCCTTTCTGAATAGCATTAGTTAGAGTAAACATCTCACCTTACTCCCAATCTTTGGAAGAAAAGACTGATTATTTTACCATTAAGTATAATGTTAGTTGTGGGGGTTTTTTTTCTTAAGATTTGTTTTATCAACTTGGAGTTTCCCTCCCTTCTTAGTTTTCTGAGAGTTTTTATCATGAATGGGTATTGAGTTTGTCTGTTACTTTTTCTGCCTCAATTGGTATGTTTATGTGATTTTTTTCTTATTCTCCTATCAGTATGATGGGTTATACTGATTGATTTTTGAGTATTGAATCTGCCTTGTATTGCTGGAATAAATCCTACTTGGTCATGCTGCATAATTACTTCTATATTTTGTTGAATCTTATTTACCAGTATTTTGTTAAGGATTGTTGCATCTAGATACAGGAGGGGTATCATTCTGTGGTTCCCCCCCCCCAACTTTTTTGGATACTCTCTCAATTTTATTTTGATATCAGGTAATTCTAGGTTTATAAATAAATTGGAAAGTGTACCTCTTTAGTTTTCTTGAAAGGATTGTGTAGAATTGGCATTAGTTCTTCTTTAACTATGTAGTAGAATTCTCCAGTTAAACAAACTGGGCCTGGTGCTTCCTTTTCTGGGAGTTTTTAAATGGCAAATTCAATTTCCTAATTAGTTATTGGGTGTTCAGATTATCTGTTTCATATTGGGTATATTGTGAAGTTTGTATTTTGAGAATTAGCCCATTTTATCTCAGTGTTAACTTGTTATGTGTACATTTGTTCATAGTACTCTCTTGTTAGCCTTCTAATGAGTGCAGGATCTTTGGGATCCCTTACTTTAGTCCTTGTGTTGGTAATCTGTGTCTTACTTTTTTCCTTTGTTATTCTTGCTAGATGTTCATCAATTTTATTGATCTTTTCAAAGAATCGGTTTTATTGATTATTTTCTTGTTTTTCTGTTTTCAATTTTATTGATTTCTGCTCTTACATTTCTTAGGCCATTCCTTCTGCTTGCTTTGGGTTTGTTTGGGTTTATTTTTCCTTTCTTTTTCTAGTTTCTTGAGTTGGGAGCATAGATTATTGATTTGAGAATTTCATTCTTTTATAATGTAAACATTTAGTACTATAAAATTCCCTTTCAGCACTGCTTTAACTGTGTTCCACACACTTTGATATGTTTTTTTCATTCTCATTCAGTTCAGAATATTTTTAAGTTTCCTATGAGAACACCTCTTTGACACACAGGTAGTATGTGACATGAGGAAAGCTGTCCCACACCTCCTGAGCCCACAATGCAAAGTGGAGCCTCTTCATGCCCAAAAGATCGTTCTTGACAAGCTCATTGTTATAACTGTGTGTGGTGAAACAGTTTCTGCCAGAGAAGTGAAGCCCATTAACCCCATGGGGCAGGTCTTTACCAACTTCGCCTTCATCCCTAGGTACAGTCTCTGCCCTTGCTATCTTAGTCTTCTAGGGTTACCTTAACAAAATGCCATAGACTGGGGACAGAAACAACAGAAATTCATTTTCTTATAGTTCTGGAGGCCAGAAGTCCAAAATCAGGGTGCCAGCATATGTAGCTTCTGGTGAGTGCCCTCTTCCTGATGCCAAAGGCCACCATTTCACTGTGTTCTCACATCGGGGAGAGAGGGAGGGGGATCTCTTCCTCTCATGAGGCCACCAATCCTATTAAGTTAGGGCCTCACCCTTAATTACTTTTTTAAACCTTATTTTACCTTAATTTAACACTATTTATCTTAACCTTATTTAACGTTAACCTTTTTTTTTAATATAATTTTTTATTTTTAACGTTAACCTTTATTTTTTAACATTAATTATCTCCTTGGTCATAACCTTATTTATCTCCTAAATTATCTAAGTTTAACTTTATTACCTCCTTAAAACTGTCTCTCCAAATACAGTCACAGTGAAGGTTGGGGCTTCTATATTTGAATTTGTGTGTGTGTGTGTGTGTGATACAATTAATTCAGTCCATAGCCCCTTCCCTTCCACCAGCCCTATACCCTCTGAGGAGAACCTGGCCCCCACTTGGCTCCCACAGGTTCAGTTCAGCATCGCCAGCTTTAATTAGTTCATATTCTCTGCAAAGCTCTGCACGGGACAGCATAGAGGTGGAAAGGAAGCAGTGTCAGCCCTCTCTACAAGTTAACTACCTAGTCCAGGGAGACACATACAGAAGCTCTACAGAAGGCAGCACTAAGAGACAGACTGGGACTCACCACCTGGCTCCGCCACTTATTAGCTGTACGGGATCTGTGCAGTTCACTTATTTGCACCATTACTGCTAATTAGAGACTGGTGCCTCTTCTGTCTGCCTTAAAGAGTTAATATCAAATGAGATATGAATGAAGTATGCATGGGAAACACAATAAAGTGTATTCAAAGTATGGGAGAAAATGGTGGCTTATTTGATTCCTGTTGCGGGATCAGGGAGTTTGTGGATCAGTAGAGAAGACACGGAGGCAGGGTACATGGGAAAGGACTGGATGGTGTAGGATGTTGAGGCTATGTTGCAAGACTGAATCTTTGTGCTTAAGGCAGGTTAACTGTGAAGTTCAATGCGTATCTGTTTTACAGCTTTTAGAAAGCCTTGGCATCCATTTTCATTGGATGCACAGATAGTCCTTTGAATTGCACAGGGTGGATTCTATTTTTTCAGTTTTAGGGATTAAAAAAAAATGAAGCTCAGACAGGTTAATTAATTTGCCAAAGTCAGGTAGGTCGTCACTGGTAGACCTGGGATTTCTAACTCCTAGTCCTTTGTCCGCTGGCCCATCCAGTTGTGGGGATGTACAGCCAGTCTCTGGATGGGATCTAGAATGAAAGCTGTCTTCATGCTCACATGTTCATACATGATAGCATAGCCTGAAGCAGGGCTCCTTTGCATCAGCAAGATTTCCCTGATTGACCTAAACTCACCTAAAATTAAGAGTAGCTACAGCCCCTGCCTGGAATGATGATAAAGGCTAGTTTCCTTTGTCTGTCAAAGTTTGAAACTTAACCTGAATAACCCTCATCTTGAGTATATAGCCCAGGGGTCAAAGTCATCACTTGTTCAATGACATCTATTAATGAGAAATTTTCTTCAGTGAATCTTAACAACATTTATGATGTAAAGAGTGCATAAATGCTTTCTAAATCTTAAAGCTCAGTATATAATAGTATGAACTTGTTGCCCACTTACATTTTTATTTAGTTTGTATATATTTCATGCAGTTTCACTCTGGTCATTTAATCTGTAGAACTGTGAATTGGCTTTCTTATTTGAATATATTGAAAATATACATTTTTTGCCATTTTTAAATTTCTTTTCAGCGTAACAGTATTCATTGTTTTTGCACCACACCAGTGCTCCATGCAATACGTGCTCTCCCCAATACCCACCACCTTGGTCCCCCAACCTCCCACCCCCCACCCCTTCAAGACCCTCAGGTTGTTTTTCAGAGTCCATAGTCTCTCATGGCTCACCTCCCCTTCCAATTTCCCTCAACTCCCTTCTTCTCTCCATCTCCCCATGTCCTCCATGTTATTTGTTATACTCCACAAATAAGTGAAACCATAGGATAATTGACTCTCTCTGCTAGACTTATTTCACTCAGCATAATCTCTTCCAGTCCTGTCCATGTTGATACAAAAGTTGGGTATTCATCCTTTCTGATAGAGGCATAATACTCCATAGTGTATATGGACCACATCTTCCTTATCCATTTGTCCATTGAAGGGCATCTTGGTTCTTTCCACAGTTTGGTGACTGTGGTCATTGCTGCTATAAATATTGGGGTACAGATGGCCCTTCTTTTCACTACATCTGTATCTTTAGGGTAAATATCCAGTAGTGCAATTGCAAGGTCATAGGGAAGCTCTATTTTTAATTTCTTGAAGAATCTCCACACTGTTCTCCAAAGTGGCTGCACCAACTTGCATTCCCACCAACAGTGTAAGAGGGTTCCCCTTTCTCCACATCCTCTCCAACACATGTTGTTTCCTGTCTTGCTAATTTTGGCCATTCTAACTGATGTAAGTTGGTATCTCAATGTGGTTTTAATTTGAATCTCCCTGATGGCTAGTGATGATGAACATTTTTTCATGTGTCTGATAGCCATTTGTATGTCTTCATTGAAGAAGTGTCTGTTCATATCTTCTGCCCATTTTTTGATACGATTATCTGTTTTGTGTGTGTTAAGTTTGAGGAGTTCTTTACAGATCCTGGATATCAACCTTTTGTCTGTACTGTCATTTGCAAATATCTTCTCCCATTCTGTGGGTTGCCTTTTTGTTTTGTTGACTGTTTCCTTTGCTGTGCATAAGCTTTTGATCTTGATGAAGTCTCAAAAGTTCATTTTTGCTTTTGTCTCCTTTGCCTTTGGAGACATATCTTGAAAAAGGTTGCTGTGGCTGGTATCGAAGAGGTTACTGCCTATATTCTCCTCTAGGATTCTGATGGATTCCTGCCTCACGTTAAGGAACTATGGAACACTCATGAAAGAAATCGAAGAAGACACAAAAAGATGGAAGACCATTCCATGCTCTTGGATCAGAAGAATAAACATTGTTAAAATATCTATATTGCCTAGAGCAATCTATACTTTTAATGTCATTCCGATCAAAATTCCACTTGTATTTTTCAAAGAGCTGGAGCAAATAATCCTAAAATTTGTATGGAATCAGAAGAGACCCCGAATTGCTAAGGAAATGTTGAAAAACAAAAATAAAACTGGTGGCATCACATTACCTGATTTCAAGCTTTACTACAAAGCTGTGATCACCAAGACAGCATGGTACTGGCATAAAAACAGACACATAGACCAGTGGAACAGAGTAGAGAGCCCAGATATGGACCCTCACCTCTATTGTCAAATAATCTTTGACAAAACAGGAAAAAAATATACAGTGGAAAAAAGACAGTCTCTTCAATAAATGGTGCTGGGGGAACTGGACAGCTATATGTAGAAGAATGAAACTCGACCATTCTCTTACACCATACACAAAGATAAACTCAAAATGGATAAAAGACCTCAACGTGAGATAGGAATCCATCAGAAAATATACATTTTGATATCCTCCTTTTTTTTACAAAGAACCTAAAGAGCCAAAGTCACCTCTTCACCATGTAGTACACAAATCACACTTAAACACATCCATCTGGAGAGATAAGACTGGTAGTGGATCCTTGATTAAGGGTGACCCATTTGACTCTGGGGCTTGTGAAGTTCATTCAAAAGAAAAAAATAGGTACCAACAGGTAATTGGTCATACAGTGTGAGTGCCACCGTTCCTCAAAGACATAGGTAACCAAATTTCAAAATATAACCTTTGATAACTACATCAATGTGTATATTTCCTGTGAAAATAAGTACTTTTAATATAGCAAAGTACTAATCTAGGAGGATCACTAATACTTGATGGTTTGTATAACATTTTTTGTGATACCTCTAAGAACAACATTTAAAATAGTGTATTAAAATTGTAAATACCTAATACACTCAGGTACTTAATATTTGACAACCTTGATTCTGTCTCTCTTTTCCTTCTCTGTTTTCCATAAAACCTTAACATTTTCTTCTTGCTTACAGTAGCTTTGGTGTCAAAGTCCCTAAGCTACCATGTAACTCTCTTGTCCCTAAGCTACCATGTAACTCTCTTGTGCTTGGAATTAGGGAATAGGCTTGATATCGCTTACAAAAAAAATGAAGTAAAATTCTTCATTTATGATAATTCTATTAATACCAGAAAATCCCTAAGGTCACCTCTTAGTTATTGTTTTATTCTCCTACTTCTTTGCAAGGAGGAAAGGCTTTTATTTTCTCCTTGGTGATTTTGGAGGAGTCCAGAAGAGGTAAAGTATGCACAGTCTACGTTGGGGACCCGCCTGTGCCTCCACAGCTGTTGTTCCCCAACCAACTGACCTTCCACTCCACGCTCTTCTGTGTTGCTCACCAGGGTTTGAAGGTGCACATGGCCATGAATGTTCAGTCAAGTTTCTGTCTAGACTGAACTGAAGCTGTAGTGTCTCTGGAAGACAACTGACATGAACCACCCAAAACATGCATTACTCTTTATTATTAAAGTGCTCTTATGGGCAATGAGGGGAGGGAGTAGAATGGGAACTGTGTCTGTTGGGTCCTCGACTGACCCTCAGGCCTGCCCCATCATTTTATAGGTCTGGGAACATGAGGGGACCTCTTCAGGGTTAGCTTGTTTCCAATTAACTTAATGGGTAAAACTGTGAGTGTAGAGTCAGGCTGACCTGCATTCATGTCCTGACCCCTGACCTGCCACGGCGTGGTGCACTGCTCCAGGCGTTGGTCTGTAAATGGGAATGATAAGAGTACTCACCTCACAAGGTTGTTACCAGGATTAATTGAGATCACATATCGCAGTGCCTGCAACTCAATAATGTTCGATGTTGCTGTTGCCAGAAGATAGATAGTGGCCACTGAGTTTGAGAACAGTGCCTTGGATTGTGGTTCCTTGGACTCTGTGCTTGCTGCAACAGAAAGAATTATGAGAGCAATTGAGGATTATTCAATTTAAGGTTCTCCTGTAAAGCTTAGTTCTAAAAAAATCCTAAAAGAAAACTCTGACTGCTCTGTGAGGAAATTCAATATTCCATTTCAAGGGAGATTAAAACAAATGAAACTCCTCTTAGAGCCCATTGTATTTCTGTTCCTGATCACAGATGTCTGCTGGGAAAAATACCTGCAGTTTGGGGTGCCTAGGCGGCTCAGGCAGTTGAACATCAGACTCTTGATTGCAGCTCAGGTCATGATCTCAGGGTCCTGAGATCGAGCCCCGTGTTGGGCTCCGTGCTCAGTGGGGGAGTCTACTTAAGATTCTCTCTCTCTCCCTCATGCAGCAGGAGGAGCAGAGGGAGAGAGAGAGAATAAATTTAAAAAAATTAAATAAATTAAATTAATAAATAAAAAAAAATAAATTTAAAAAAAAAAACTAAAGAAAACAAAAACCTGTGATTGGAAAACGAGTTTCCCAAGACAGAGGACCATAGGGGAAGGGAAAGAAAAATGGAAGAAAATGAAACCAGAGAGGGAGACAAACCATAAGAGACTCTTAATCTCAGAAAACAAACTGAGGGCTGCTGGGTGGGAGGGATAGGGTGTCTGGGTGATGGACACCGGGGAGGGTATGTGCAATAGTGTAAGACTGAGGATTCACAGACCTGTACCCCTGAAACAAATAATACATGATATGTTAATAAAAAATAAGAAAGAAAATGAGTTTCCCCTTGCTCCATTCTTTCCTCAGTCCCTTGAACTTTGTAGCACTTGTGTGCAGAGTTACTTAGTAAAACACAATAGAAGTTCAAATATTTGATTTGCAGGTTATTTTAATCATAGTTAATAGGAAGTAGTCCTGTGGATTGGCTGTGAGTGTGGGGCTTCTTCAGCACCCAGAAGCCTGTGTGAAGGGGGAATTTTCCCACGGTGCCCACAGCAGGTCTGACGCCATTGCTTTAGTGCACACGTAACTCAACAGAACCCCACGTGCCCTCTAAGTGACAGCTCACAGCTCACAATGAGAAGTGTCTAATTTTGCCTTCTGAATACTTACACGGCAGTCTTAGGCTCGGCTTTTATTTTGGTTCCTTGAATCCTGTCTACATTAGAGAGAATGACTGGTCCCAGTGCATGAGCTCATTCTGTTTGCGGGGCAGTGCTCTAGTTTCTGAGGAGAAACAAATCACAGAATCTCGAACATACTAAGTCTGAATCACGTAATGCTTTTCTTTTGGCATTTTTTTTTAACAGATTTTTCTGTATTTGCATAGCTTCTCCTTTAAAGCTTCATTCATTTGAAAGTTACTTGCATTGAGCTGCTTGGGATTATACATGGACTATTCTAGAAAAAAGCTTTTGCAGTCGGGTCTTTGCCAAAGATTTGGTTTTAGTTATTAAAGTGTCCAGACAATTTTTTTTTTGACTCAAGCATCTTAAATAGAATTCCACTAAGTTTTAAAACAGAACTGTACACCAGTTTCTTTGTAATACAACACAGTAAGTGTTTTCTATGCAATAACAAATGAATGCCGTATAATACTAGTAAACTGGTACGACTGAATTCTATCCAAGAAAACTCCACCATATGGTTCTTCCAGCTCATACATTTGGCTGAAATCCTTAAGAATTCTCCTGGTGACTATGGCTGCTGATACATTTAAGCCCCATGGAGTCACGAAAAATTGCAGTAAAATGAAAATTAGCTCTATAACATGTTTTAATGGAGAATACATGTGATTTATCCTGAATGTGCTAAGATTATATAGAAAAGTATAAATTTTTCTTATGGTTTTGTGGAACAATTTAAAGCTCATAGAATGCATGTTGACAAAGGTAGAATGCTTGCCGTGAATCATAAGAGGCCTAAATGGGGCTTTTATTGTATTTGGGGGTCTCAAGGAACCATATCTCTGAAATCATAATGGAAGTCAAAGGGAAAAGAATGTAACTTAATACACACCTTTTAACTTTACACATCACTATTTAGGGACTGCCTGAGATGCGTAAAGTAAGATCAAGCTTTCCTGAATTTACCAGTTCTTCATCTGAAGAATTCTTAGACTAAGCCCTGTTGATTTCTCCACTGGTTGCTGAAAGAGAATTAATGATATTTCCCCAGCCAAATCAAGGTTTGATGCTCTAAAGATTATTTCACTGCTTTTCCCTTTTCAGCACTTTCTTTCAGCTTGGGCCTTTTGCAGCACCCTGTAAAAGGGAGCACACTAAACTTTTCTGTCTTTAAACACACAAGACCTCTTCTTGCTTAAATGGTCATGAATAAATTACTCTCTGCCGCCTGACAGAAAGATGAATTGTTTAGCACTTATTATGCAACCGTCTACTTTAAACCCTGATTACAGTTCAATTCATATTTGATTCATAGAACTTGAAATATTCATCATTCCACCCCCTGCCCCCCTTCAAAAGGTCCTGGGACATCTTCCTGCTTCAGCAAACAAGATGTGACTCATGCTTTCCTGCTCTCTCTCCTGTGGGGGTCTTGGTGGTAAACCAGTCTGAGACACGTGTGCCCAACATAAGCCCTAAGCTGGGTTGGTTGGGATGCTTCACCCTTCCCTGGCCCACGGGGGTTCGCACCATGGAGATACGATAATCATCTTCATCTGCATAGTTAGGGAGTAGAAAGAGGCTACCTGCCTTCCACTGTAGAAATCCGCAGCATCAACAGTGAGTGGTGTCCCAGGGGAGAGAGGAATGAAAGACCCCGCCAGTGTCCTTCTTTGCAAACCATCCAACTTCAGAATCAGCGGAATGATGCGTTGTCCTCTGGGTACTGTGCAGAGGGCAGCTGGGGCTGGAGGACACCAGAGAACGGAGGAGAATTTTCCATTCTAATTGGGCTAGAGAGAAATCTTTTTATAAAACAGAGCCGCGGTGGTCTGGAAAAGGCTGCCGTGGGCCTTCCAGAGATCATCGTGCCCAGCAGAGCCTCCCTGCATGCGCCAGGCCTCGGAGCCACGGCAGCGCCTGGCAGTAAGCATCATTAGGGATGATGGGTGTGATTACCTAACACTGAGATCTTTCTTTTGAAAACTGCAGCCAGGCTCCTAGCAGCAGGCCTCCCAACTGCAGTGGGTAGACAGCGGGTGCTCCGGAGTAGCTCCTGGGTGCGCGGATGTAGGACGGCTGGGGCAGGGATAAGAGGGGCTTCCTTTACACGGTGCATCTTTCCTGCTCCTGTGGGCTTCCGCCATGATCTCTGCAGAGGTGGCAGCCTGTTTTGCTGGAAGGCAGCCATATTCAACGCAGAAAAGTAGAGTGGAAAATGCGTACTACGTTAGTCTTCTTGGGCTGCTGTAACAAAGGCCACAGTCAGAGTGGCTAACAGTCATTTATTTCTCACAGCTCTGGAGGCGGGAAATCCAAGCTCAAGGTGCCGCGTGGTCAGGGGTTTGGTAAGGGCCCTATTCCTGCCTTGTACATGGTTGTCTTCTTGCTGTGTCTTCAGGTGGGAGACGGAGAGAGTGAGGGAGGGAGAGAGCAAGCAGGAGCAGTGCTGGTCTCTTCTTTCTAGAAGGACACTAAACTCATCATGGGAGTCCCACCCTCATGACCTCATTTAAACCTATTGCCTCCCAAAGGCTTTTCCTCCTAATACCATCACACCGAGGCTCAGGGCTTCAACCTATGGATTTGATGGGGACACAAACATGTAGTCCATAACACATAGGTCGGTAGCTCTCCTGAGCCCTGTGCCACTCCTCACTTCTTTGCTTTTGTAGATGTCGTTTACTCTGATGGGGATGCCTTCATCTGTCTTGGTCTAGTGTCAAACCCATGTTTTAAGATGCCAGTTGAGGGGTCCTTGAAGCCCTCCCCAGCCGTATCTTTGCTTGCCAGGTGGAGCATAAAGGCTCTGTCTCACCCTTCTCTTCCCCTGCCCCCAGGGGGCATGCAGAGCTTGGAGAGGGAGGGTAGGGGGAGCGGGCAGGCTTCTCCACACCAGGCAGAGGCAGAACTAGATTCCTCTCTGGGTCTCCAGGGCCTGTCCCCAGCCTGGCCTGCCAGTAACAGCCAGAGAAGGTTTGCTGGATGAATGAGTGAGTAGTGAGCATGGGTTCTACAGAAAAAGTGGGTTCACACACTTTCTTTGCCCCTCACCAGTTCACTTATCTCCCATACTCTCTCATTATCCATTTTTCTCATCTGTTCAACTGTAGTCATTATAAATTGCTACTTTGCTGGGCTGTTGAGAGAGTCAAATTAAATACCTAGAAGGGGAAAGTGTCGCAAAGGGGAAATAAATCAAACCATTTGGAACACTTTCTGTGAGTATATACATATATAGGTACACACAAGTATGTGTGGGCATTCTTCCTTCCCTCTACCCATGGATTTTGAAGCCAAACAGTTAATACTCAAGTTGAGCTCCAGCCGCCTTCTAGCTATGTAATCTTTAATGATTAATTTTCTCATTGTAGAATCAAGAAAGCAAATCGAGGATGTTAGTGAAGATTACATAATATAAAACAGTGAAATTGCTTCACACAAAGCCTCTACGGGGCCTACAGACACTGGTCCTTATAGCCTTACACGCACCCCAAAGCTTTGCTGACCTAGAGCTCCTTGGGCCCACACCACTCAGGCTGGCCACTGTGGATCACACAGTATGGACTCCAAGGTAACTTATACCCAGGTGTTCATCTCACTGCCCCAGGGAGTATGTATCTTCCGGAGATGAGGCCCCTCGACCTCATCCAACACCAGGTTCTGCCCACAGTGAACACCCAGCCCATAAAAGCCCATGTGGATGAATGTCTCTCCAGTGCATTGGAGCAGGGCCCAGGCGGAACGCAAGAACAGGGAATCTTACATACAGAGTCTTAGCGATGGTGCCCGGCTCCGCAGGAATCGTTCCTCCAAACCGAGGTCTGCCTTTCTCTTGCAGGCATGAACACCAAAGAGGAAGGGGGACCCTCCCCCTGGCATCTGCTTTCTCTCCCCTGCCCTCTTTCCCCTCAGAATTTCTTGCACTCATCTTACAGACATTAAACCTCCCTTTGTAACTCAGAAACATTTCTGTGTGTGAGCTCAAAGAATTCCAGAGGGTTGGTTCTGCTTTGATAGAGAGCCCAGATGAGATGAACTTGGAAGAAATTTAAGGGTCCAGGCATAAGCCTGGTCTCTCCTTACAAATCTCCACCTGGACATCTCCCCTAGGACTTGGTTTGGGGTTCTTGCTCTCACCTACAGCAAGACTAGGGTTTGAACAGAAGGAAAGCCCTTTTCCCTTCATATGCCTCCTCATCCCACTCCCCCCAACTCTGTAGTGAGCATATTTGCAGTCTGAAAGCAGGACACATGGTTTGACAAAGGTTTTTTTTCCTGACTAGCGAATTGATTTTTTTCGATGAAGAGTCTTGCTGGGGTATAAATGTCTAATCCCATATGTTACACATTACAGCGAATTACTTTATTGAAAGGAAAAAAAATACATGAGCAGAAATACAATTTTAGCTTTATGTGTATCTGTGTATACATCAGGTAATTTAGTATTTAAACGTCTTAATTCAAGATAGCTCCAGAGTATTTAACCCCACAACTGAACAACTATTGTAAACATATTTTGCAAGTAGACATTTGAAAAAGATTTACATATTATGATTAATTTTTATTAAAATTTTTTATTATATTGTGTTAGTCATCATATAATACATCATTAGTTTTTGATGTAGTGTTCCAAGATTCACTGTTTATGTATAACACCCAGTCGTCCATGCAATCTGTGCCCTCCTTAATACCCACCACCCATCCCTAACCAGTCCCCTCACCACCCTCCCCTCTAAAACCCTTAGTTTTTTTCTTGGAGTCCACAGTCTCTCATGGTTTGTCTCCCCCTCTGATTCCCCCTTCGCTTTTCCTTTCCTTCTCCTAATGTCCTCCATGTTATTCCTTATGTTCCACAAATAAGTGAAACCATATGATAATTGACTTTCTCTGCTTGGCTTATTTCACACAACAAAATCTCCAGTCCCATCCATGTTGATGCAGAAGTTGGGTATTCATCTTTTCTGATGGCTGAGTAATACTCCATTGCATATACTGGCCACATTTTTTTTTTTTGTCCATTTGTCTATTAAAGGGTATCTTGGCTCTTTCCACAGTTTGGCTATTGTGGCCATTGCTGCTATAAACACTGGGGTACAGATGGCCCTTCTTTTTAGTACATCTGTATCTTTGGGGTAAATACCCAGTAGTGCAATTGCTAGGTCATAGGGTAACTCTATTTTTAATTCTTTTGAGGAATCTCCACACTGTTTTCCAAAGTGGCTGCACCAACTTGCATTCCCACCAACAGTGTAAGAGGGTTCCCCTTTCTCCACATCCTCTCTAACACGTGTTGTTTCTTGTCTTGTTAATTTTGGCCATTCTAACTGGTGTAAGTTGGTATCTCAATGTGGTTTTGATTTGGATTTCCCTGATGGCTAATGATGATGAACATTTTTTCATGTGTCTGCTTGCCATTTTTATTTAAAATATTGTTCTTTTCTAGAGATAATATAAGCACATTCTAGAAAACTTTAAATACAGGGAAATAAAATAAATTCATTTATATTTTCACAGCCTTAGAGTAATAGCATTTTGTTTATTTCTTTTCAAGCTCTGGATGAATTTTGTGTGCTAGTGGCCGAGAGCACAGCCTCTTGACACAGACTGTTCAAATTCGAGCTCTGTCACTTACTAGGCATATGATTTAGGTCAAGTTACTTAACCTCTCTGTGCTTCTGCCCCCATCATCTATAAAATGGAGATATTAAAGGCATTGTTATAAAATTATTCATGACATTTTAAAAACATTTTTTTTATTTATTTATTTGAGAGAGAGCATGCATGTGAACACAAGTGGGGGGAGGGGCCAGGCAAGGGGCAGAGGGAGAGGAAAAAGGAGACCCCCCCTGCTCAGTAGGGAGCCCAACTGGGGGCTCTATCCCAGAATCCTGAAATCATGACCTGAACCCAAGGCAGACGCTTAACCAGCTGAACCACTCAGGTGCCCCTCTTGACATCTGTAAAAGAACAGTAAGGCAGGGGCGCCTGGGTGGCTCAGTGGGTTAAAGCCTCTGCCTTCGGCTCAGGTCATGATCCCAGGGTCCTGGTATTGAGTCCCGCATCAGGCTCTCTGCTCAGCAGGGAACCTGCTTCCCCTCCTTCTTTCTCTGCCTGCCTCTCTGCCTACTTGTGATCTCTGTCTGTCAAATAAATAAGTAAAAATATAAAAAAAAATAAAAGAACAGTAAGGCAGATCTTCTTCAAGAGAGGGCCTACCATAATGAGTTTGTAGTAGAGGAGAGCGATTGGGCTCAACTTTGGATACAACAAAGGAGCAGGATGGGGATCAGTGAATGGAGGAAACACCACGGGTGAGGGAAGATTCTAGCTAAACTGACCTAACAGGATTCTTGCTGATGGCAGGTCAGAGGGATCAGACATTACCTGAGGGATGGTGGAGTCTGAGGACCCAGAACAAATATTGAGGGATTTGGACTGAAATGGCTTAACAGGATTCCTGCTAGAACTGGACTTTACAAAGAAGGACAAGGGAGCCCCAGACCAGATGTGGTCAAAAGGAGAGCTCAGAAGAGCCTGCCCAGAGTTTGATCAAGGGGAGAATCTCCATTAGCACCTACCACATATAGTAATTGTGAGGATTTAGAATTAATACAAGGGTTAAAGTGAGCCACCATATATGTGTTAGCTATTATTCTTATTTTGCATCATCTTAATCATCCTACATGCATTTTATATCTTTTTCACATAAAGTTTTACCATAATTTTCTTTCACATTGCACATACTTTTTCACAACCATGATTTTCAATGGCTGCAAAACATTGGATCAGATTGTACTTAATCATTCTTCTATTAGTGGACATTTAAGTTCACTCCAGGTATTTTTTACTTTAAATAGCACTATCCTGATAATCATTATGGATATCGCTTTTTCATAGTTTATCTTATTGTGAGACTAGATTCCCAGAAGAGGAGTACCAGGGTAAAAGGCTATGAAGTCACAATTGCTCGTGAGATGCCAAATGGCTTTCCAAGGGCCTTGAATCAATTTATATTTCCAAAGTAGAAGATAAGCACTTTAAATCACCCTCTCCATGTTGAGTCCTGTCATTTTTTAATCAGCGAATTTAATAGGTAAAAAAGTTTTTTATTCACAATAAATGTGGTTAAGCATTTCCTAAGTGCCAGGGATGGAGTCTCACACTAGGGTTGCCAAGATGGAGTCCTTTGGTTCCTCCCATGCTCCAGAAGAGGAAACTGGAAACCAAGCTAACAATTACAACCAGAGGGATGAGTCCCTCCCACAGTGCAGGGGAGGAACCCTCACCTAGCTTGGAAGTCAGGGAAGGCTTTCTGGAAGTGGAGGGCTTCAGTTTGTCTTGAATAAAGAATAGTGAAATAGCCATGGAAGGTGGTGGAGTGTGGCTCCATGTGCAGAGGAGGTGTGAGGAGCTGGAACACTTGGAGAACTACAAGAAGTTGGGGGTAGATATGGTTGAAAGAATGGTGAGAGATGGGGGTAGGCCAGGTCAGCCGAGAAGCTAGGTTCATTTAGTGTTAACAGCCTTAAAGGTTGTTTGTTTGTTTGTTTCTTAATTTGTTTTTGATAATATAAGCAGCCTCAGTAGAACCCTGCAAGAGAGTTTCTCACCACATATAATCAGATTTACCAGTAGGGTCACAGTATTAAAATGTGAACAGAATTCAGCCATGATGATGCTTCACTACATAAAGTTAACCTGTATGCTATTAGCCTTGCTGCTTCTCTAAGTGAGGTTAAGCACTATTAGCAGTCCAGGCTGCAGAGCAGTGACGTGGGAAGAGATGATCTTCAGATGATCTTCAGATCTTCTACCCCCTCCACACCCCCTTCTTGTTCTTCTCTTTCCTGCTTTTCTCTATGGGTTTGGGGACATGCTCTACCCACTTCCCCTCTAAGTAATCTCACAGTACCATAGAGAAGGTTGATTGGCGAAGCCCCTCTCATACTAAGACAGTGGTGATTAGTTGAGAGTTTCAGCCCTTACTTCTCCAGGAGCATTTGGATTTTAAAGGAGGTCATTTGGAAATAAAAAATCTTGCAAACTCATAAATCTCCAATGGTTGAATTTCAGGCCAGAAAACTGGCCAGTGAGAGAGCTCTTTAAGGCTGGGAGGGGGGCGCTGTGGGCAAGAAGTGTCCTCTGAGCCACTTCCATCATCCACCACCATGGAGAGTTTGTCCAAGTCCAGACACGAACATAACCTTTGTCCCACTGCCCAAGGTTTGGCTCTTGCCTCGGATTGTCTCCTTCATCTTGCCGTCTAGGTAGAGTGGGGTCAGTGTCCTGGGATAGAATGCACCTTGTGATTAGCTGTCTCTGAAAGCTGGTGAGAATCAGGAAAATGCCCAGTTGCCTGTCTGGGAGGGGAGGGCTTCTATGAAATGGCCACAGTTCCATAATCTCAATGTCACCTACATTTTTGCCCTACTCACCTTGTACACAGAAAAAAAAAAAAAAAATCTAGGGCAGGGCTTTTTTTCTCACCTCAGGAAAACATTATAATTCCCTCCCAGAAGATTTCCTAGATCTTAAATATCAGCTCAAACATTTATGCATGAAAAATTAGAGGCCATGAATGATGCATGTGTTCTGGAAAGTCTGCTCGTAAATCTCCCCTCCTTCCTTTGGAAAGTCCCAGGATGGCAGCCAAAGCCTCATTTCCAACCCCTATTTCGAAGCCACCTGAGATGAAATTTCCTATTTGTTTCCAACTTCCATGGCCTTTGCATATTCAGCCCTCCCCTGTGGTAGATAAGTCTGCTATTATCTTGTCTGAGATATTGTTCTTTTACTTGACCAGATTATAGCACAATTGTCAGTTTGCTCTTTAATAATACTACTTCACAGGGGATTTGTACGGATTAATGAAATAATGTTTGAAAACCACTTCCAATTTGTATGCACTCTTTCTATGGAAGCTTGGGGGTTATTATTTCTTAGTGTTTATACTGTATCTTCCGTGTAAGAAGTTTTAAAATGCTTTGCAAACATTTGGATCCATTTCAATTAGATGATGAAGCTATTGGCTATTCGAGCTGGAGGGACCTTTGAGACCATCTAGCCTTACCTTCAGACTGAGGACACAAGAAGCCTGAGGCCTAGAGAAATTCCCAGCACCCGCAGGGCTGCTTAATGGCAGAGCCAGGTCTAGAATCTGCTGCCCTGCCTCCTTGCTCAGTTCTTCAGGTGTGATGATCGAATTGTGCCCCTCCCCAAATTCAAATGTTGAAGTCCTTACCCTCTAGCACCTTGAAATGTGACCAGATTTGAAAATAGGGTTGTTGCAGATGTAATTAATTAAGATGAGCTCATATTGGAGGAGGGCAGGCCCCTGGTGTCCTTGTAAAAGGGAGAGATTTGGAAACAGGCACACATAGAGGGAGATCACCATGTGAGCATGAGGACTGCCATCTACAAGCCAAGGAGAAATGCCTGGAAGGGATCCTTCCCTCAGAGCTCTCAGAAGGAGCAAGCAAACCCTGCCAGTACCTTGATTTGGGACTGCTAGCCTCTGGAACTCCAAGACCATACATTTCTACTGTTGAAGTCATCTGGTTTGCGGTACCTCTTTACAGTAGCCCTAGCAAACTAACAAAGTCTTTCTTACCCCTAATCCTAATTATTAACTTTGAGCACAGTAAGAGATTGAGACAGGAAGAAGAGGAGTCATTGGGTCAAAGGCTGGGAAGCTAAGTAATGAACCTAGAAACCCAGCTGCTTCTCTTCACTCACCCCAGAGCTCCTCTTGGGCCTGCCACATATGGCGGCCCCGACTTGATGCCATTCTGAGGGCCCCACTAGGTAACTATGACAGCCCATAATGATACACCCATGCCCTACAGGCTGCTTCCTGGCATTCCTCCAGCATATTCCCCATCCCTAGCAGGCGAGCAGCAGTGCTGAGTGAGGGCAGCAGCCCAGGGACCCCCGACTGCATGTTGTTTGACTTTCAACTATGAAGGTTCTAAAAGTCTTCTTGTGAATGAGATGCTAGGAGTTCAGAATCCATTTTTTTTTCCTGGAGTAACGCCCACCATACATATTCAAATAAGTGCATAACTATTTTTAAAGTGTTTTATTTTTTTATCATCTTGTACATAACTGGTAGTAACTACCTGGGGGATGGCAAGTGGCAGGGAGAAGAGAACTGGGGCCTAAGGAGTATCCTGCAGGGTGGTGGGGGGGGTGCGGAGAGTGGAAAGGGTGTGAACACAGAGGGTAGGCTTAACTCTGGAGAGGAGATGGGACCTTCTTTCCCCAAAACAAGGGCAAATAGGCTCAGGAACAGAGCAACCTTGAAATGGAGGGGAAAGAAGTTGACAGAGCTCATGCCCACTGAACTTGATTTTTTTTTTTTTTAACAAAGCAGTATGACAAACTGATGACAACTTGAAGGGAGCATTGAGCTTTAGATTTTAAATTAAAATTGTATTATAGTTCCCCTGAGATTTAACCTTGTTTGTCAAAGGCCATAAGCAAGTTGTTTCAGAAGAAAAAAGTTCGACTTTGAACCTCAACTGCATGGTTCTTAAACACTACTATAATTGCTTCTGGACTGGATTTTGAGGTCGACCTCTGATCAGAAACATTGGTTCCTAAAATGAAGCCTTCTGTAAATAAATGCTGGTGTGATTGCTCTGAACTGGGCTGAATGTGGGTGGGAAATAAAGAGCAGCTTCTAAAGGACCGGCCAGCCCCCCCGCCCCTCCAGCAGTTTACCATGTTGACCCTGAAGAAGAAGACTGAGGAGTGTGTTGGAGTAGACTCTGTACCCCTCCCCATTTGATCCCAAAGCACCTACCTGTAGACATTATATGAGGGAAGGTCTTCCCAACTTAACTCTAATGTCGGGAAGGACGAGTTATCACGTGACTGTGGATGTGCTCCCTTTTCACCCAGGAACTGGTAGACAAATCCCATGATCTCCTGATTCCTGAAAGAGAGCAAAGATGATGGCAACGCTCATTGGCATGTACTGTTAAAGAAAGATGGTTCTGATGCTTGCTAAAATGGTAACAAAAACTTTATTCAAGTCTATTGCAGTAGGGGAGATGGAGCTTACCTCCAAATACAACAAGGACATGTGAGGACTTATAGCCAGGGAGCAGGTCGAGGGGGTCAGGGGATGGAAAAGCTCCAAAAGGAGACATCAAGGGCAGGGGGATTCTTGCTGAACTGACTTAGCAGGATTCTTGCTAAGATGGGATGAGGCAGGCCAAAGACAGCACAGGAGGCCAAGGTTACAGTCTAGTGGGCTCAGAAGAGCCTGACTGAAGCTTGGGCAAGGAGAGAATATTTGTGAATCTCTGAATCATTTGGAGTGAATGGACTATACTGTCAATCTGTGGAGGGGGGAACCTTGCAGAAAAGAGACAAACTAGATAAAGTCTGTAAAGGGGCAGGGACGGGAGAATAGAGAAAAAAGGGAATTCATCATAACTGATCCTTTACTGGTGACCTACCATTATGCCAGGCACATGAAATAGGATAATATTTTTAAAATTTTTTTCCTATTTATTTATTTGTCTTATTTAATTATTTCCTAGGGTATACTAATGTGTTGATGTGATACCTTTATAAATTGCCAAATGATTACCTCCATAGTGTCAGTTACTGCCTCGCTCCTATCACACAGCTACCATTTCGGTTTTGCAGTGAGAACTTGTGAGACTTCTCTTAGCAACACTCAAATATAGGATACCGTATTGTTAAATAAAATCACCCTGCTGTACAGTAAAGCCCCAGAACTTATTAATCTTATAATTGGAAGTTTGTACCCTTTGAGTAACATCTCCCCATTTCTCCCATCCCCCAACCATTAGCAACCATTCCTCTAGTCCTTGTTTTTCTGAGTTTGTCTTTTGTAGTTTCCATATATAAGTGAGATCACGCAGTGTTTTTCTTTCCCTGTCTGACTTATTTCACTTACAGTAACACCCTCAAGGTCCATCTGTGTTGCAAATGGCAGAATGTCCTTCTTTCTCATAACTGAATAATATTCCATTGTGTATGTATGTGTGCACATGTGTATGTGTGTGCATATGTATGTATGTCTATATCTCACATCTCTTTCAGCCATCGATGTTCTCTTGGTTTGCTTTTATGTCTTGGCTATTATGAGTAATGCTGCAGTAAACACAGGTGTGCAGATATCTTTTTGATATCTTGTTTTCATTTTGAAATAGGATAACATTTAATGGTGAGGCAAGGGTGATTCTCCCTTTTGAACAAACTGAACTTCCGAGAGGTCGAGGAATACAGAACTGGCAAGTGAACTGGATACCTTGTCCCACTGATGCCAGCTATGGCTGCTATCAAGGGAAGGGAACCAGGTGGCCCTGGTCAGCAGGCACTGAAGGATTCAGGGGCCCGGAGAAAGCAGGACATTGGTTTAGGGAGGAACCATAGGTAGGACAGAGGGACAGTATTTCTGCTCCTGGTTGTCACCCATTTTTCCCGAGCCCCAACATCCCTGGTGAGTTTCTTATAGCCTGGATCAAAACTGGTTGGACGCAAGGTGATGATTAGGCATTTGGTGCTGGCTTCTGTCCTGTTGCCCAGCTGTCCATGTTCTTACCTTTTCCCTGGCTTGCCAGAAGTGGATCTGTCTCTACTTAGCCACAGGGAAAAGCCAGTCCCACTGAATCCACACAAAGCTAAGTAACCAGATTATCACAGGACAGGAGTAAATCAATCTTAGTAATCACGTTTGGCAGTATTGGAAGCCATTCCACTTGGGCCGTGCAAATTCATTTTATGGTATAAAATGGTGTGTGTTTGTTGTGGAAAAACACTGAACTCAGGCCCACTACCTGGTATTCAAAATCTCCTACCCACAAAGAACAGGATTTTATTTTCTTTGTGGAGGAGATACAGATGTTGTAAGTGCTTGTGTATCAATGCGAGCCATGTTTCTTGCTAAAGATCAAGTCAGCCGATGTCCACAGCAGGGAGGAACAGTGGCCAAGACAAGCCGCTCTGTTTCCATTTCCATTCTTTCTCCAAAGCTGATGTTTTTTGTTTGTTTTTACAGGAAGGGCTTATACCTTGAAAGGAAGTGCCAACATCTGAAAATATTAGCTAATTTGACTTCCTAAGGAGAACTACAAAAGGGATAGAGGCAGTTTATTATGTTAAATCTCAAATAAACCTTGACAATTAAAAGTGGAAGGGGAGCCAAAAGTAATTAAAAGAAGCAGAGAATGAAAAATGCCAGGCATCTGGGATAAATTTATGATTTCTGTTGAGCACTAAATTTGGCTCTAGGCTTCCTTTTGGCACAGACATTTAAAAAATAATTTGGGTTAATAAAGTTTTTTAAGTTCATTTACAGAAAGCTACCAGTGACCATGATCATGGCAGAATACTAATGAATGAACAATTAGCTTGGGGACCGAAATTCAAAGAGGACTAGAATTCATGAATTTGTTCTCAGTGTGTTTCCTTTCTGATGAAGCTCATGTTTGATAGCATACCTTGACGTGTAGACTCTGAGCCCCCTTTGTGCATGCACACCCAAGTAGGAGGACGTCGTGCTCCTAAGTGTTGTACTTGTTTTGATTCCTTCCTTCCCACACTGGCTTGGAGTTGTTTTGAGGGCTATGTGTAGTCTGGAACTCTAAAATTCCAAAGGTATCTGTGAAAGTGACAAAGAAAATCAGAGCTGGACAGTGTCTACAGCAGTAACAAGAGATTTTACTCAGAAACAGTTGCAACAGGGGAAAAGAGACCTCAGCATAAAGCTAAGCTCATTTCCAAAGATGACAAGGAAGAGGAGGGATTTATTGCCAAAGAGCAGTTGGTGGATGGAGAATTAGGAACAGAGTAGGGTTAGTCTGGTTACATTGACCTAAAGGGAGTCTTGCTGAAGGAAGCCTGGGGTAATCAGACACTCCCTGGAGGAGAATAGGGATGAAGAGTTTGGCCAGATGTCTGGCGTGGGGATTCTCTGGCTAACGAGACTTTAAGGGATTTATACTAAAATGGGGATGTGCAGGCCTGACAAGGATGCATGCTGAAGGTCAAGGCCTAAAGGGTTTAGCAGACCCTGACTAGAGTTAGGTCAAGGAGGGGAGTCTTTGTCAGAAGACAGCAAAACCACCTGTTCCCAGATTCACCCCCTTAGTAAGCATTGCGGGGCTCTCCCATGCACCCCTCCACCCCCTGCTGTGAGCTGCCGCACTTGGAGAGCTGCCATCATGGACTCCTCTCCAGGGGGCTTGCCTTCAGGGCTGGGAGCCAGAGCGAAAGAAAGACAAGGTCAGAAGAGTAGTGGCTGGAAGGAGAATGGCCACCAGGGAGAACTCTCCTCTGGCCAAGGGTGAGTCCTCCTCATCTCATGGTAACTTTGGGAACCAGAGAGAAATGAACCGTGTTAGGAATAGAATTCCCACATTTGTTGTAAAAGCACAAAGCCCTAAAATGTGGGCATGACTGGCAGCCACAAGTGAGACCAAGAAAGCAGAGTGAAATGAAAATTATCAAGGGGTTTATTGATCATCCAGGTAAAGATAGAGAAAACAAAAACAAAACAAAACAAAAAAAACCCTTGCAGTTAAAATGAAGGGGATGGATGTAAATTAAAGTTAGAAAGCCTTAATTTCTCTCTCTCTCTCTTTTTTTTTTACATTAAAGTCAAAGATGGCTGTTCGAACACTACTGAGATGGTGACCGCTGAAGTATCTCATCAGCGCCGAGGCATTAAAGTTTGCTCACGTAGAGGCAGTGTAGGGGGAGGAAGGGGGAGAGCCTGGTGTCCAGTGTCCACTCTGCCACTTCCAGCTGTGTGATTCGGGGGGAGTCTTCCTGCCCAGATCAGCTCCCTACGGAGGTACTAGCATTGAGAGCGCAGAGGAAGAAGCTGTTTGTCTCTCTGTTGTCTATTTATTTATCCAAAGTCCACCTTCCTCCTGATAAGATTAAAGATGGCTGACAGAAGCATTTCCCGGAACTGCTAACAGCAAACAGCCAGGGGACGCTCAAAATCTGCGCCGCTATGGTTACACTGTGGAAGTTCAATTCCTCCAAGGATGCTTGCTCTTTGCATGGGCCCGGGGTAGATACTCAGTAAATGTTTGTTGAACCTGCAAATATGTTCATGCCACCCCAAGGAAGTGAAGCACTGTGGCTTCTTCCCACAACACCCCAAGGGGAGCCAGAGAGAGTTTCTTCCACAGCAGCTTCCATTCCTAGGCATAACGCCTAGTCCCACACCTTCTGTCCCCTCAAGGGCTCCTAAGTCTGATGGTGGTGCTCTTTGCTCCTGGTCCCTTACAGTCCAGCCACTCCCAAGGCTGTCAGGTGCAGCGTGTTTGGACTGATAGGTGACACCACCCCACCTGCCCTTCTCTCCCAGGCTCTGCCGGCATCAGTGACCCAGGTCACACAAAGGAAACTTTGGCTCTTCCTTAGGAGCTGAAGCCCGAGAAATGGGCTCCAACAGAAATCTGGGAGAATCAATTAATGGTCCCAGACACTTCGAATAAATTTTTTAGTGGGGTTTGGGAGAAAGTACAGTGTCAGCAACTCCAAACTGATTTCAGTATAAGTGAAATGTATTCAAGTAACGAAATTCACAAGCAGACCTGGAGCGTGATTTTATCTAGTCATTTTTAAAATTATTGTTGAGAGGCAGAATCTAGTTACAGAGAAATGATTTGATGCTGATGCCCAGACTCTAGCTGTAAAATGAGATACAGGGTAACATTTGCCCAATGACCTTTTCCTTCCACGGGACAATTAATAGATCTTATTTTTGTAGAGCTATGATCTTGTCAGTTCAAATTCGACTTGCTGACCAAACTGGAGAGAAACCTTTGTTTCCAACAGACCAAGTGCTACCGTCTGTGGCTGCCCAGAGTCGAGTTTGCTGGCTGGTGTGAGTGGAATTTTAGCTTTATCAGGCCAGCAGTGGAGCGGAAATAATAAACATGGGATTCGAATGAAGGGAAAGCAGAAAGTAGAACTCATCTGAGAAGAATGAAACCCTTTAAATGAAAGTGCATCTTTCTCAATAATAGGAATTCTAATGTTCTTGGAGTCGTTATTGTAATAGCTTTCTCCAGAGTGCAGAGTACATTAAAGATCCAAGTCAGAGCAAAAGATGAGCAGCCCTGAATCATTTGTCCACTGTGAGCCTTCTGTCATCCATATGCCTCAGTTCCCCCATCCACACCCTGCAGAGGCAGCCCTGCATGCTTCTCCTGTTGCAACTGGAGGGCAAACAGAAAGATCTACTGATCTCGATTTGCTTTCACAGCCAAGAGAGTGACTCTGGTAGCTCGGTCCAGCATGCTCCCAGACTTGTCTGAGGACCTGGCAAGTGAGCAGAAGGGGAGATTTAGGTGGAACTAGGTCTCAAAGATGAAACCAAGACCAATGTGTGGAGGCTTTAGGGAGCTGGCTTTGACTCAACCTAAGGCAAGTTGTATGACAGTGAATATACTTTGTTGATAAAGGGGCTCAAGGAAAGGTTACCCACATGTCACAGATGTTTCAGGGATCTCTGCATTGGTGCAAAATGGTGGGACAATGTGACATTCAAGATCTCCTCCAAATTGAAGAGTCTGGCTTCTAAGATGTTATTCACCTCGAATGTGTAGATGAGTGAGGGAAGACCTCACTCAATAATAGTTCCTATAATTTTTCTTCTGTGGGTCACCAGGATGGGGCAAAGACCTCACAGAGCCTCTGTCCCTCTCTGCTTGCCACTGTGTAATGGAATCTTCTCAGAATGGAAGGGCAGACTTTGCAGCGCTTTGGGTTAGACGCCAGTAAGGGTGAATGGTTGTATGGGCATTAGAAACAGGAAATGCAAATGTGAGAGACCAGTAGATAGATACTGGGACACTTCAGAGACCACACAAGACAGCCACCACTTGTTCACAGGCATAGTTTAAGAGCCAAGGAAGTTGTCTTGAATGGGAGGTATAACCTCATTTCCTGCTATAGAATCTTCAAAAATTTATGCCCCAAGAGGGAGTAATTGCTATTTCTCTAAGCTCAGACATCTTAGTCTTGGGTGGTGGTAACAGGAGCTACAGAAAGACCTTAGCCTGGAAGGCAAGAGGCAAATTGCCATGGTCTATTCAAAGTCCGTCTTCACTGAAAAAGTCCATTAGAGCAGAAGTGGAACCCATATCCTCATTGTCCACCAGAGTGGTTGTTTCTTAGTAGAGACTCAGTAAATGACCAGGTTTCTAACATCAGCTCTGTCACTAACAAGCATGTGATTTGAGGCAAAAAGACCTAAACTCAGTTCCCTCAGCTACGAAATCATGTTGAATTCTATAACCCCAGTGCAGGCAACTCACACTACTATTCATACATCCTATGATATTCACTGAGTGCCTGCTATGTGCCTTCCAGGGTTCTAGGCCCTGGGATTATAGCAAAGAACAAAACAGCCTTGGATTTTATGAAGTTCATGTTGTAGTGACAGGAGACAAACGACTAACAACTAAGGAACAAACAAGCAGATAGAGATGATAACAGATGGTAATAAGTGCTAAGAAGGGATGGGGAAAGCATGGTAAGGGAGCCCTGGCAGGCGGGGGGCGGGGAGTGATGGGTGTTATTTATACATATATTTATAGAGGGTAGTCAGAGTGGACCATATTGATAATGTGATATTTGAGCAGAAACATGAGAGAAGTGAACCAAGCAAATTTCTGGGGAAGGAACATTCCAGCCTGAGCATGGAGATAGAAATGTAGGAGTCATTGGTATTTAAAGCCAAGAGACAGAATGAGATCACCCAGGGAAAATGTAGATAGAACAAAGCATTCCAGCAAGAGGTCTGCAAACACTCCGGCAGTTAGAGGTCAGGGAAATTCGGATGATTGTGGAGTAGCTCAGAAGGAGGGGGCCGGTGAGATAGAAGGAGAGTCAGAGGAAAGCAGGATCCCGAAAGCCAAGAGAAGGATGTGTTTTGGAGAGAAGGCTCATTCTCTGTGTGGAATGCTGCTGATATGTTGAGTACAACTGAGCCTTGCCCACTGGGTGTAGCCGCACGGAAGTCACAGTGACCTTGGCAAGAGCCATTTCAGGGGAGTGATTGGGGGAGAAAGCCCAAGTAGAGGGGGTTCAAGAGAGAATATGAAGAGGTAATTGAAGGAGCTATGTACAGACAATTCTTCGGAAAGTTGTTGTAAATGGCATTAGAGAAATGGGTGGTCGCTGCTTGGGAATGGGGATCCAGAGATGGCTAGGTATTGTTTGAATACGGAAGATATTGTGTCCTTTGCCCATAGGAATGATCTGATAAAGAAACAAAATATGATGACATTAGAGAGGGAATCCTCTGGCCCACTGGAGATTTCCTTCAATTCCCAGAATATTCCCTCCCCACCAGGGCAGAAAGGCCTTGCATACCTGCACCACTATAGCCCAAGGGGAGCACCACAGGCCTTCCCTCAGATCTCATCAGTGTCACTGACACTAGACTGGAAAATCTAAGCATGGCTTGTCTACAGGCTGAGGGAAAAAACTGAAGGAAAATCAATTCAAAGAGCAGTAATAAGCACCAAGATTGGTGTTTCACCGAGTGTGCTCCTTGTGCTCCGTGGAATGTTGATAGGGTCAAGAGAGGCTGAGGAATGCTGAGTTAAACAAAGATAAATAGACGTGTGTGATGGGACTTCTCAGACCCTTTAAAAGGCTGATGATCACCATGAAATTTCCAAGAGGGGCATCTTGTGTGAAGAATTTCCCCCATTATATATGAGGGAGGGGAGTATCACACAGGGCTAGTGTTACAAGGCATGCTCCATAGGAAATAGCACACTAGATCAGGGGTTGGCAGACTTTTTCTGGAAAGGTCTGAAGAGTAAATATTTTAGGCTTCCTTGGTCACAGTCTGTATCACAACTCCTCAACTCTGCTGTTGTAGCAAAAAAGTAACCACAGACAGTAGGTAAATGGATGCATGTAGCTTTGTTTTAATAAAACTTTAGGCAACATCCAGATTTGCCGACTGTTGAATCAGATCGTCTGCCTCAAGAGGTGAACTCATTCTGCTTCAGTCTAACTGCCCACAGGGATACCCAGTTTTTAGCTACCTTGATGTGACGGGGATACTCTTTCTCAGTCTCCCACTGAGGGGCACTCTTGAAGACATTTAAATTCTTCGAAGTTGAGCACAAAAGCCCAAGACCTGAAATGGCTCATCTAGATTCCCATTGCCTTCCTGGAGTCCTTCCCCTCTACCCTTGTGATTGATCAGTAACTTCCATTCTTTCTGCCATAAACGTTTGGATCCACACTGAGAGCCACTCTTAATGGTCGAGACTGTGGCTTTTCCAGTGGGACTTTGACTTTCCGGCTTCTCTCTTTCCGTCAGGCCTCTGAGGAAGAGAGTGAAGGGAGATGAAGTAAGCGCTCAGCACATTGGCTGCTTATTGTCTCTGTTGAAAGCTTTAAGTGAGAAGAGAAGAGTTTTAGAAGCATAGGAGGATTGGTTGGGTCTGGAGAGAGTAGAGCAGTAAGGTTATGGCGGGGGGGCGATGAGGGTGGGAGCTGGGGACAAGCTGAGTGATTGTGGAGCTGCTTCATGGAAGGGAAATTAAGTTTCTCCTGTGAATCTGAAGGATGGAGACAAGACCATTGGGCAGGACTTATAGGGAGTACATTCCAGCCAACGATCAGAAGTCATTCTGATCTTGTGTCAGGGATGGGGACATAGCATCGCATGAGCATCCAAACAGAGGCAGTGGAGGGGACACTCAAAATGAAGGTGTGCCAGCAGGCTAGTGTCTTAGCTTAGGCTGCTGTGACAAGATATTATAACCTCGGGGACTTCAACACTGAACATTTCTTTCTCAAGTGTGAGGGCTGAAAAGACCAAGGTTCTCGCAGGTTCAGCTCGAGTGGACAGCCTTCTTTCTGATGTGTAAATGGCCTCCTCCTCTTTCTGACCCGTGGATGGCCTCCTCTTTCTGACCTGTAGATGGCCTCCTCCTCTTTCTGACCTGTAGATGGCCTCCTCCTCTTTCTGACCCATAGATGGCCTCCTCCTTGGGGTCATACTGATACAGAGACATAGAGGAAGCGAAAGGGCTCTGGTCTCTTTTCCTTTTCTTATAACAACACTGATCCCATCATGGGGGCCCTATCCTCGTGACCCTGTGTAAACCTAATCACTTCCCAAAGGCCCCAGCTCCTAACACTATCACACTGGGGTCTCAGGTTTCAACATGGGAATTTTAGGAGGATACAAACGTTCAGTCCAGTCCACAATGGCTGGACAACCTTTTAAGGCCCCTCTAATCCTGAGAGTTTATGAGATCAAAAGGGTCTGCTCAGTCATTGTTCCCTCTGGGCTATAGACCATTGTCTTCAAGCTTCCCATAGCTTCCTCTAACTACTATCTTGGCCCCCCCATTGTCATTAAACATCATCTGCATTTATTAGTTGGAGTGAAATATGCCAGAATATCCCAACAACAATAGGAGTGTTCGCCAACTTTCAGGAATCTTGAATTCACACCAGGGTCGCCACCTTAACATAGCTCTGGCTTGAGCAGGATAAATTGAAGCAAGGCACTGTAATCCAAGGACATTTGTCTGCACAGGGCTGTGGCTTTGTTCCAATGTCAGAGATGTGAGTAGGAACAAAAGCAAGAGCTGAAAGCAGAACAATGTGGCATCAGAACATGAAACTCCTAGGGCTGTTGCATTTTGTAATAGAATGGAAACCAACCTCGGCTTCAGCACAAACAGAACACACCCGGCATCCTTCCACCGGAAATGCTTTCATCCCTTTAAGTGTCTTTTCTCAGGGAGGTGTTCAAAGTGGCTTTTAACAAAACACCTTTTATCTCAAGTCCTAGGGAATATTTACGTACCATGGATATCTCGAAAACCCACTGAGGTGGGGGCCAGGTTGGATTCTGGGCCATGGTTTTTGCAGTCCTTGTTGCCAGTTTGGATAAATTCAATAAGTGGAAACTCGGCAGGAGTTTGAAAGGTCTGAGTTTAATCCTTGACACGTGTCTGAACTTCAGCATCGCCCTTCTCCGCTTTTTTGGCTTTGTTATAACAAGTCAACTCTGCCATTATAATGTGAAAACAGTTAATACATAAGTGAACAAGCGTGACTGTGTTCCAATAAAGCTTTATTTATGGACACCGAAACTGGAGTTTTATACCATTTTCATATGTCATGAAATATTCTTCTTTTGTTTTTTTTTTTTCCAATCCTTAAAAAATACAAAAACTGTCCTCAGCTCTTGGGTCCCAGAGAGACAGTGGGCGGATCTGGCCTGCGGGCTGGAGTTTGCCAACCCCCATGATTGACTTTGGGTATACAAAAGGGGTAATGCTGGTCATGGTTCTAGCCTTCCTGTTGATGGAAGAGATGGATATAAAACAAATAATTCAAATTGCTTTTATGGAATTACTAATTGCATAGGAAGGAAAACAGAGGTGAGAGGAGAACAGAGACCAGAGGATGAGTCATATTTAGCCAGGAAAGAGTAGATAAAAAAGGAAGTGTTCCAGGCAGAGAGGACTCAGAGCTCAGACTGATAAACTAAGGAGTGTTTTTTTTTTAATTTTTAAAAAATTTTTTATAAACATATAATGTATTTTTATCCCCAGGGGCACAGGTCTGTGACTCGCCAAGTTTACAAACTTCACAGCACTCACCATAGCACATACCCTCCCCAATGTCCATAACCCCACCCCCCTTTCTCAAGCCCCCTCCCCGCAGCAACCCTCAGTTTGTTTTGTGAGATTAAGAGTCACTTATGGTTTGTCTCCCTCCCAATCCCATCTTGTTTCATTCATTCTTCTCCTACCCCTTTAACCCCCCATGTTGCATCTCCATTTCCTCATATCAGGGAGATCATATGATAGTTGTCTTTCTCTGCTTGACTTATTTCGCTAAGCATGATACCCTCTAGTTCCATCCACATCATTGCAAGTGGCAAGATTTCATTTCTTTTGATGGCTGCATAGTATTCCATTGTGTATATATACCACATCTCCTTTATCCATTCATCTGTTGATGGACATCTAGGTTCTTTCCATGGTTTGGCTATTGTGGACATTGCTGCTATAAACATTCGGGTGCACGTGCCCCTTCGGATCACTATGTTTGTATCTTTAGGGTAAATACCCAGTAGTGCAATTGCTGGGTCATAGGGTAATTCTATTTTCAACATTTTGAGGAACCTCCAAGATGTTTTCCAGAGTGGTTGCACCAGCTTGCATTCCCACCAACAGTGTAGGAGTGTTCCCCTTTCTCCACATCCTCGCCAGCATCTGTCATTTCCTGACTTGTTAATTTTAGCCATTCTGACTGGTGTGAGGTGATATATCATTGTGGTTTTGATTTGTATTTCCCTGATGCCGAGTGATGTAGAGTACTTTTTCATGTGTCTGTTGGCCATCTGGATGTCTTCTTTGCAGAAATGTCTGTTCATGTCTTGCCCATTTCTTGATTGGATTATTTGTTCTTTGGGTGTTGAGTTTGCTAAGTTCTTTATAGATTTTGGACACTAGCTTTTTATCTGATATGTCGTTTGCAAATATCTTCCTAAGGAGTGGTTTTTATCCTTCTTTGCAGTCCTATCAGGTAAGCAAATGCTCCAGGAGATTTAGAGAGAACGTGGTGCCCCAGTGTGAGGGAATGATCTTGCCTCTAAATGTGACACAGAAAGGGAAGGTCTCTGTACCTTCCTTAATGTCATTGTGTATTTTCAGAAGTTCAGTCTCTATCCTGAGCTTTATCACCATTCTTCCTACCCTGGGAGGCAGGTGAGAGACTGTGACATTATAAAGCAGAGAGCATTTCTGTACAACTGGGAGTGGGGTACCTGGGTTCTGGATTCATTTCTGCCACCTCCTTTTCCGGTAGTCCTAGACACATCGCCTGACCTTTCGTAAACTGAAAAACAAAGGCTATGATATGCCCACAGTCTCCAGGAATAAGAATGACTGAATGAGTGGGGGGACCCCAGCTCTGGCAGAGTACCCCCATTTGTATCTGTTTCACATACATTCAGACATAGAGGTATATACAGAGTTCACTGGACCCAGCAACTGCCGGACCACCCCCACCACCTGCCCCAGGCCTGGCCCTCCACGAGTCTGTGGTCGGGGTCTCTACTCCAAGTTTGTCCATGTTAGATCCCGAGCTAGGAGGGAACCCAGGTGTGGGGATTCCCTGGGCAAATGGACTGCGACAGTGTCTGCCCAACCCCTCTGCAAGGAGAATCAGGGAAAATTAAGCTATTTTCTTCAGAAAAATGAAGTACCCCCATTCTGCTGGTAAAGTATCAGAGCCAAAAAAAAAAATATACGGTTTATGTCAAGATTGTCCAGCTTTCTCTTACCTCAGTTGACAGGCAATGAGTGACATACACTAGGTGGAGGCCTTTAACTTCCCAGTACATCAGCATCCAGCCATGAGACATTTCCATCCCAGAGAACCCTGAACCAGACTGAGCTCCTGTCCCCTCACACATCAGGTGTCCTGGGAGGCAGTGTTGGGTCTCTGCCTGGCTCCGACCAGCTTCTTTCCATCAGAGCTCCTGTCTGCTGCTCAGTTGATGGGCCACTTCAGCTTCCACTCTGAGTCTGGAAAGGGGCATCCAGACAACAAAGGCCAGGACAAGGTTCTGGACCCTATTTGTTGAAATCTGCCCAAACCGTGTTCGGAGTCTCCTAAACCCAGCAATGCTCTTCTGCAGCCCAGTCATCTACCTTTTTGCCTGCCACCTTTTTCCTCCAGGCGATCACTTCCCACAGCCTTCCTCACCCTTTGGAACATTCAGACAAGCAGAGTGAGCACCATGACTCCGTCCTGTCCTCTCCCCTCCGAGAAGAAACTCATCAGTCCTCTGGACACTGGTAATGAGATGAATTGAAAGAGAATCCAGGCCTCCTGCCTCTGGGGATCCCCCCGCCCTACCCCTACCCAGACTTCACATCACAGTTCACAAAGTCTTCTCATTCATATCCTGGCAGTTGGCACTCCAGATATCCCCCACATGTTGGCAGAGGAGGTGTGATTACCCCCAGTGATACATGGGGAAACTGAGCCACCAGGATCAAGTTCTTAAGGAGGGATGGAGCCATAACTGGTGTCCAAGGTCTTGATGGAGTTTGCAGTTAATATGTGGAAAGTGCTCCAAACCAGCCTGGGGCTCGTTGAAACACCCGGCTCCCACTGTCTGGTCCCCCAACCTGATATTTCTGTGTTGCTCACAGAGGCCATTCGCCAATCTCTGAACTGGCTAGCTCAAAACTGCTTTTTATAGGGCCTTTGGACAAAGCGAATTCCTCGGCATATAGTCACAACTGGGTGCAAATGCAGTTCTGGTTATTTTGAACTATTTTACAGTGAATTTGAGCTCCAGAAATGAGTGATTGCCAGTGAATTGTAAAAATAGGTTACAAACCCAATTCTGAAGCCTTTAACCAAAGATAGCCAGTGACCCAAGCAGCCCTCTCCCCTTCCACCCAGACAGACCGATGTCCCCCTGGGCTTGCCTGTTAAAGAATTTGCTGTTAAGCTTCAGTAGAGACACTTAGCCCTTTTTTTGGTTTTCCAAGCTAAGCTGCCTATTTCCAAATATATGACCTGGGTTCCTTCCTACCACCCCCCCACCACCATACCTCTTTGCTCTATTAATTTCTGTGTTATAGTTTCTTTACTATTTGAGCTCTTAAAGTGCCCCTAGCCCTCCCTTTGAAGTAGCTCCTCCAGCTCCAGCTCTGCCAAGTTCAGCCCTGCCCGAATCACTGAGCTATCAGGGCCATCAACACCACTCACAAGCTGTACCCCGCAGGGGGCAGCTCCCACTGGCTCAGTCTAGAAGGCCCAGCTGTCCGTCTCCCAGCACACTTCAGAGCCCACTTCTCAGCCCCGTCCCTGTCTTCTGTTTGCTTCTCCTCTAATGCTGGGAACTATGCCTTCAGCCTCAATATTTTGTTTCCCAGTGATGATTTAATTCTACATTTATAGTCTTCGTTTCCAACATTTCTAGGGTTGTTTTATTTTGTTTTGTTTTGGAACCACCTCTTCTCATTCTGTATCTTCTCATTCCATATCTTCTAGTCTTTTCCATGGATACTATTGCCTCCTTTCTGTCTTTGAGTTTCTTAAAGATATCTAGTCAGAAATCCTACTGAAGGTTATTCTCTAAATTTTCGCGTAAGTTCTCCTACTTGTTGTCTGCCTCTCGTGGTGTTCCTGCCCCACACAGGCCTGAGGAATTCGGCTTTGTGAGCTCATCTTCTACCAGAGGTTTTGCTTCTGAGTTTCTTGGGTGATATCCCAGGGAAACAGGCTTCCAGAACCTCAGCCCTAGGCTTGAGAGAAGTGCCTCCTAGCCAGGCCTGTGCTGACCACTGGTTTGAGCCTCTCCTGGGTGGGTGGTATGGTTCTGAGCCCTGTTCTCACTGATACAACATAGCTCTGGGTCTTGGTCTCATGTGACTGGAATGTTCCTCACCTAGACCCTGGTAAGCAGTTCAACATCACCCCCATCTTGAGATGAGATGGGGGTAATGAGCCACACAGCTTAGTTCTGCAACCCTGATGAGCATCAGAACTTAGCCCCCAGCCTCATGATCGTGGTCTTGGCCTCAACGCAGGTAAAAAAAAAAAATATATATATATATATGGGCCCTATTGCCCACATTGGGTTTCCTTTTTTCTCTTTCTTTTAGGGGTTTAAAGAATCCCTGCTTTGATCTAGTGAGAAGTATCTTTCTTGCTTTTGAGTCTGGATATATATTTGTTAATTCATATCACTCAAATATTTTTCTATCTTTTCCTGTGTTTGGTGTGGAAAACAAGGAGTCAGCTTATGCTCATTTTGCCCTCTTGAACAGGAAGTTCAAGTTCAAATTCTACCCTTTAGTCCAGACCAGTACCTGAGAACCTGCATTTTCCAGCTGGCCCTACAGACAAAGTCCTGGTCACATTCTTGTACCCCAAGAGCAGACTCATTCAACAGTTTAATCTAAAGTCCCCTTGGTACTCCACAAGTCCAACAATGACATTTCCTCATCTCTTGCAAACAGTTTCCAGCTTAAACACGTGTTACCCAGTGAGAGAACCACCATCCTACTCCTGGCAGTCAGTCCCTCATTGACTTTGAAACATTAAAAAGTACTTAAGAGCTCACATTTTTATTCCATCACATCTGGGATTGCCCCTTATACTAAGGATGTTCTTGTTACACCATAGGCTTTGCAATTATATCGCGCTCCTCTAGGACAGAGCGTAATATTTTTTTTGCAGAGTCAGATATTTAAGTGAATTTTATTGTCGGGTGTTCTTTGTAGTCGTTTTAAAGTCAGCCACTGTTCCTTAAGCTACCTCTGAGGGTAACTTATCTATTGATGACACAGCTCTATCTTTCTACAGTGTTCCACGCCATACGGCTTAAGTGCCTGGACATCATTAAAGTAGAGAATTGTTTTTTTTTTTTTTTTTTTGGTCTTTGATGTTCTGTGCGTCCTTTCACATGTCATTTGAGGTGTTCATATACTTTCTAACAGGGAATAGAAGACATGATTTGTGGTGTCTTATAAATGAAGACAGTATTATTTTATATAACATGAATTATATATTTATAATATTTTTTGTTATAAAGGCAGTTCATACCCATTATAGAATATTCATCAAGGACACAGATAATATAAAATAAAAAAATAAAGATCATTCATAATCTCTTCAACCAGAGGCTATTAATCATTATTAATGTCTTTGAGCATCTCCTCCCAGTCTTCTTTCAGTATAAATAAGTGCCCGTATATATTGTATTTTCCATGATAGGAATCAGTGTGTGTATGTATGTGTGTGTGTCTGTTGTTTTTATAGCCTACTATTTTCACTTAGTGTCGTGTAATTTTAAATCCAGAGCCCAATGCCCTTTGCTCTTTATTTATTTTTTTTAAAGATTTATTTTTTTCTTTTTTTTCTAATTAATTATTTTCAGAAAAACAGTATTCATTATTTTTTCACTTCACCCAGTGCTCCGTGCAATCCGTGCCCTCTATAATACCCACCACCTGGTACCCCAACCTCCCACCCCCCCGCCACTTCAAACCCCTCAGATTGTTTTTCAGAGTCCATAGTCTCTCATGATTCACCTCCCTTTCCAATTTACCCCAACTCCCTTCTCCTCTCTAACACCCCTTGTTTGACAGAGATCACAAGTAGGCAGAGAGGCAGGCAGAGAGGGGTGGAGGAAGCAGGCTTCCCGCTGAGCGGAGAGCCCAATGCAGGGCTCAATCCCAGGACCTCAGGATCATGACCTGAGCCGAAGGCAGAGGCTTTAACCCACTGAGTCACCGAGGCGCCCCCCCCCCTTTGCTCTTTAGATTCACTGCAATTCCCTTCCTTCTTTATAAGGTGAAGCCATGAGCTCTTATGGTATCTCTCATAAAAGATATTGGGCTGAGAACAACTTGCTTTTGGGTCATGCAGCACCTTAGTGTGTGTCCACCCCCCTCCCCCGCCCAGTATCCTAGACCAGGTTCTATGCTAGTTCATGCACAAAAAATAAACAAGTGTTCTTGTTCAAGTGCTCCCTGAACCTCCATAGAGCGGGTGGTCCAACTTTGACCCAGCCCCCTCCTCAGACACTAGCGCTGGCAGAGCACTCCTCTCACCTCACAGGTGCTCCACCTTCTCTCACTCCGGCCCTCCTCAGCCCTGCACCCCCACCTGCCCTGCTGTCCCCTTACTTCCCCAGAGGCGGCAGTCTGCATCTCCTCATCTGCTGAACAGAAAAGAGGGCTCTCCTGGAGCTTTCAAGGTTTTAATTAAATATGACTCCAGTCGAGCAGCAGTATATATTAAAACTTTTATTAAAAACACTGCTAAGGTTCCATGTTAATCAGGAAGCCCCATCTTCCCTTAATGGACGGAATTACTCATTAGATCATTAGAACCAGTTAAAACCCCTCGGCTGACAGATTTTTTTTTTTTCCCACTAATGCAAAATCTGTATGAGTCACTCTTATGTTAAGAATGAATAAATGTATTATTATTTGATTGGTTATGTAATTTTAAGAGAAGGGCACCTGGCTTTTGTTGAGGAATTTCCAAGGACCCCATAGCAAATGGAATGACTCGGCACCAAATTAGAGGTGTCAATCCATATTCTTATTTGATTTATCATCTTTCCCATGCTCAGGAGCACAGCAGATATGATGGCTCTGGGAGTGAGCACTAAATCTGCTTTCCTTCACCACCCTGTTGACAGTCACTACTTAAGTAGAATCTGATTTGTGAGGCTGGCCAAGCTTGCTATCTGCTACCTCAGTCATGGCCAGTCAGGGCGCTGGATTTCCCTAAGACCAACTGTCCCTTTCCTTCAGATTTCCTTCACTGAATTCTTAATAACTGCTTGTGTTTCTGAGGAACTTTGCTGTGGCCTTAAAGAGTTTCACTGGTTGAGTCTCATTTCTACTCTTATAGTGAGTGGTATTTTCAGGGCAGTGTTGAAGTGGGGGGATGCTAGGAAATAGAGGTACTGACTGGCTCAGAGTTGTACAAATTCAAGATCCATAAGCCTACACTGGAATGTTCCCTCTGGGGAGGAATCCAGTGGCAGGCAAGGGGCCTTTGGACCCCACCACAGAGGGTAATGATGAAAGACCTCATTCAAGACATAGGGTTCAGTATCCACTCCAGAAGTAGTCCCAGGAGGTTCCCCACCTGCTCTCAGTGTTTCTCTTTTGAAGTCAAGACCTGCTCCATTGTGCCTGGGGAATTCCCAAGTGGCCAGGTTCTTGCCTTCTATTTTCTTAGCCTCTTTCATCTATAGCCAGTCCCTTAGTGTTAGAGTTACCTGCTGGATTTCATGATAAAGTCATAAATCTTTACTGAGGCTCAAGACTCTAAGAATCTGGCCCAGATCACCATTTCTGGCTCCCCTGCCCCCTCACCCCCACTTCCCAGCCATTCTGAATTTCTTTCATTTCTTTTAGATGTCCATGCTCTCTCCCCTTGCCATCAGTCTTCAGATATATTGCTTCCTCTGCCTGGAGCACTGTTAGGTAAAGAAAAATGATTTGGGGATACAGACCATGAGTTTTTTTGGACATACTGAGTGCAAGTGACAACAGAATATTCAAGATGTCTATAGGCTACTAAAAATATAGGACATGGGGAATGCAAGATCAAGACTTAGGCTGTGTGCCTCAGTCTTTTTCAGAGAGAGAGGGCAATTGAAGGTACCAACTGGAATCCAGGGAGAAGTGCACAGATCCCTGAGCAAAGCCTCTACTGGGGTTTTGGAAATGACAAGTCTAGCAAAAAGGTGAGGAGAAACAGGTCCACCTGGGGGAGGTCAGAAATGAGAGGAAAATCACAGCAGTGTGTGACTTAAGTAAGAGAGAGGAGCTAAGATTTGTTGAGGGTCTAATAAGGCCAACACTGTATTAGGCTATTTGTATACATGTAGCTGAAATTTAAGCCTCAAGCTATATTCTCTCCTACAGATGACTCCGGAGATGATTCTAGTGCCAAATATTATGGAGATATCAAAAAGGTGAAGACTGAGAAGAGTTACTAAATCTAGCAAAGGAAATCACTGATAATTATCAACAGATAAGATACAGGTGGAATGAGGTCTAGTTTTTATTAATATTTATCACCTTTGGGATATAGTAGAAGGAGGACTGGACTAGAATAGAAATACATAGGTTCTGTTCTTGATGCTTCCATTGATTACATGTCACAGATGCATTTGATCTGTTTCTACAACCGTGGAAGGAGGTATGTTATGAAAGGTTTTGACAGTAAAGGATCTGATCTTCTAGCTCTTCAGGAATCCATCGTCCTAACTTGGTTGAATTTTGCCTGAAGTGTATGTACCTGAACATACTGCTATGTGAGATAGATGCACTGCCTGTTTTGTTCACTGTTGTGTCCACAGAACCCAGAATAGTGCCTGGAACATAATAGACACAAAATTTATATCTGTTACACAAATTCAGATCATTTTGTACTAATCTAAAGCAAAAATATTGTCATATTGGGAAGCCAGAGAGTTTAACACAGTTTATTAAAATAACAAGAATAACAGGTAAGGGAGACCTGGGTGGCTCAGTCAGTTAAGCATCTGTCTTTGGCTTAGGTCATGATCTCGGGTCCTGGGATCGAGTCCTGCATCTGGCTCCTTCTGCCCCTCTGTCCACTCAGGTGCTTGCTCTCTCTCTCCCTCAAAAAAATGGATAAATCTCTTTTTAAAAAAAGCATAACAGGTAAAAAGTACTGAAATTCTTAATGTGAATATTCAGATATAGTTTCATTCTAGTTATAAAATAGTAGGAAACTAGGTTTGAAATTGAGGAACAGGGCAAAGAAACATGGGTATCACTGCTTCGAACTGTTCTGCCTTTGAGGTGTCAAAATCACAAAAGATATAAGTCAGTCTGAGTCTTTGTTAAATATCTGAAATAGCAATAGTAAGACTGGGTGTTGACACAGTTGGAGAAACAAACCCAACTGCAACAAGGACATTCAGTGCTGTGTTTTGGGCCCACCACTTTGGATGAGCCTGTCACCTAGAAACATACCAACTACACATGTATATTTACTTCTGGTCATTTTCTCTTTTTGGAAATAACTTTTTTCCCCCCTGGTTATAGATTAGCCCTTGTTCGTGATAGAGAATTTTGAAAATATAGGACTGTAGAAAGAATAAGATAGAACCCCCCCCCCCAACCCTAGCTAGTAGCAAAGCCCTGCTTTATTCTTTGGGAATCCTCCATCCCATCATTCTTCTAGGATACTCATGTCTCATGTAGACTCCCAAATTGGGGCTGATTTGGCCAATAGCCATTGATCCTCAATGGGGAGGCCTGGTGATAACTGGTGATCTCTCCACACCCACCTCCACCTCCTGGACAACAGGACTGAGCTCAGTTATCTGGGTCCCATGATCTAAGTGGACACTCTTGGACTCGCAGCTCCCCAAATACAGTTAGCCTTTTTTCTCACTGGCCCTCCAGCTGTCAGCTCCCGGAATGCAAGATGTCTCAACTCAGTCCCTAGTTCACTCCTGTCAGGGTCCGGGGCTCTCCTGTGTTCTCCCCTCAGTTCCAGAAATCTCTCAGCTTCAGAGAACCTTTCTGTTCTGCTTCAGTCTCGAAGCTACTACTTCATCTCATCAGACTTCATTCATGTATGTATTCCATTTTAAAATTTATAAAATTCTAGAAGATGTTTTGTTTTCTCTCTCTTCCTTTCCCACCCTTCCCCTCCTGTTTCTTCTCGAGAGAAACTCTTTGAGGGTGTTACCACCTCACAGAGTAATCTGTAATTCAACACAAGACAACTAAGGAACTCTGAATGTGGTAGCCACCATCTGGCATCCTGGCTTCCAACTTGGCTCCTTCTGAAACCGAGTTCTACTCTAGCAAAAGTGAACTTGCTTTCAAATACCTGAACAGCAAGGCAAAAGGGGGGAAATCATTGTAGTATTTGCTAATATTGAGATACTATGCCTCACATAATCTAAATATTCTAATATTCATCTACTTGGCATCACAAAGAAAAGACATCTGGGTAAAGGATTGATTTTTCATTTCTCATCCAGATGTTTTGATAGTATAAAAAGAGTTAGATGCATGGCTTTCTTTCCATTTAAGATTATTTCTTATAAACACCTTATTTCTTCATTTCCTTCCTTTTGCCTTTTGATCAAGGACTTCATTTTTCCAATCTTCTTTGGCCCCCTCCCTATTTTTGTTTAGAAATACAGAGGTTTCCACTTCACTGTGTTCTTTTGAGAAAAGTAAAAAGAGAGAGAGAGAAAATCCCACCCTCATTCACGCTCACTACATCTATACCATCTATACCTACAGTGGTGTGCTAATGGATGCTTAATAAATGTGAGGGGAGGGGAGACTTCATGGGCAGTGTTTGCTTCTTTCCATGATATAAATCTTCTCACCATGGCCAGTTTTAAGCTATTAATATGCTTTTACCAAGTGGGGAGTTGAGAAGAGTAACGTAGTTTACACCATTATATAGTATTTCCACCAGACAGATACGATCTGTTTTTAAATAGATAACCACAAAAACATAAATACTAGTAAATAATTAGAAAGTGGTGAATTCTGTTGGATTGGTTGCCTCTACTTTTATTTTCATTTATTTAGTTCACAATTTGTCAACCTTGGCACTGTTGGCACTTTAGCCCAAAGAATTCTTTGTCCTGGGGGGTCTACCTTGTGATTGCTGGGGTTCAGGAGCAGTCCTGATCTCTACCCAAGAGTTATGACAACCGTAAAACCTCTTCAAATGTTGCTACGTGTTCCCTGGGGTGCAAAATCACCTGTAGGGAGAAGCACTGACCTCACTGTAAGTGAAGTACTTTAATATTAATGATGGGTACATTGAACAACCTTCTCTCAAAATCCAGAAAATTCAACAGGCGGGTCTTGCTTACTCACTACTACATCTCCCATAGAGAAGCCTGTCCTGGGAATACAATGGCTTGCCATGGTCACATCATAAATGAGAAGCAACAGGAAGAAGAGAGCTCGGCCTCACTTTCGGATTTTTTTGGTTTCTACATTTAACCACTGGGTTCATCCCATCCCTGAATGCAGAGCAACATCTTTCTTTCATCATGTTTTTGGTTTTCTTTGAATTAAAAGTGACTTGGCTGACTGCCTGATTTCTTTCAAAGTGGACTTTATTCGTTGCAAGGCTCTAGAGTTCCCTCTATGGTGAGTGTGACTTTCTGCTCAGCCAAACTCAGGGACCTCCCCTTGGTCCTCAAGTTACTGTCCATGGAAGCCAGCTTTCGAGTGGGAGGTGAGGGGCAGAGAGTGAATGGGAAGGGGCCTCTGAGGCAGCATTAGGCAGTGATGTGGGTGGACCCTCCCGTTCCCCAGTGAGGCTACGTCCTGGAACAAGAAATGCTAGCCTGTCCCCATCACATTGCTCTACCCCAGGAAAAGGGGAGCTGGAAAGTGACAGGTGGGCACTGAAAGGTCTGCCAAGCTATGCGGGTGGGGGTGAGGGTGGGAGGAACTTCCTGCCTCATCTCTCTGTAGGCAATGAGGTTAGCCTTTGCAGATTCAAGATGGCATTTCCTTTTCTGGGTCTTTCCTGACCTCTTGATGCCTTCATCCTTTGCTCCCTCCAAGTGCCCTATGCCCCTTCACTGACCGAGGATACCTCTGGCTTCACTTAGAGCTCCCGCAACACATGCCAGTTACATTACCCATGGGCTAATCCATCTCAGCTTACGAGGGCCAGTTTATAACTCCACAACCCTGTTGTGTCAACAGAATTTATTCCATTATTGGCAGAAGTTGCCTAGGGGGATATATTAGCTTCCTAGGGCAGCCACAAATTACCAACAAACTGGGTGGCTTAAAACAACAGAAATTTATTCTCTCATAGGTCTGTAGACCGAAAATCTGAAATTGAGGTGTCAACAGGGCCATGCTCCCTTCAGAGGCTCTACGGGGGAGTCCTTCCATGTCTGCCTCAGCTCTGATGGCTCTTGATTCTCCTTGGCTTATGTCTGCCCAACTCCAGAATCTCTTCCTCTGTCTTCCTGTGTCTTTCTTTCCTGTGTTTCAAATTCCCCTCTCTTGTCTCCTGTGAAGACACCAGTCACTGGATTCAGAGTTTATCTAAACTTAATGACATCTGCAAAGACTCTATTTCCAAATAAGGTCACCGTCCTAGGGACTGAAGCTTAGAATGAAGACGTATCTTTTTGAGAGACGCTATTCCATCCACAGCAGGGGGATCAGGAGTGAGGACTGTTTCTCCTGCCCGTGGATTACTCAAGTGGTCGGGCCATTCAGCACTGAAACTAGCCAGGGGGTGAGGAGAAGGAGCCTTGGGGCCTTGGGCTCTCCCCTTTTCCCCTTTTCCAGGTGTAGAGAGGGATTGAACCTGCTTGCACTTCCTCTTCCTCCTACCAGCTTCGTGTTGGAGAGATAGCCCTGACACCTCGGTCTGAGGGACCCTTTCCAGCTCTAAGCAGGGCAGGTTAAGGAGCAGAGAGGGCTGGCAGGGAGCCCCCCCAGCCTGACCTGGGAGAGGCAGGGAGCTGGATCCCAAGGTACACAGTGCTTTTTTTTTTTTTTTTTAATAACATATAATGTATTATTTGCTTCAGGGGTATAGGACTTACACAGTACTTTGTAACCAAGTGCCCGGAGCAGCAGGAGACAGGGTATTGTGGCTGAGGCCAAGCTGGTGGGGCCTGTGGTAACCCAGGAATGAAGTATGGGGATTAGGGGATCTGGGATCCCTCCCAGTACCCAGGGGGCCATTAACTGTTGGTGACTCCTGGACTTTGGCTCCTTCCTCCCTCTCATTCTCCTCCCTCAGGCCCATCCCTGGGACTTGTCATCTGAGTTCTCTTGGGGCTGGATCTCTGTGACAGTTTCCCTAGCTCTAAGTGTTGACTAGCTCTAAGCCTTGACTTTGCATGTGAGATACAGAAGGATCTTATAAAGATTGGCAAAAAAGGATCTTAAGCCAAAATGGATAAAGATGGATACACAAGGAAAACAACAGAAAGAATAAAGCCCAGAATGATTTCAGTTTCTGAAAAATGCTAGCCGTGACCCAAAAGGTTTGTTTTAGCTCTGATGATAGTGAAAATGAGAAGGCATGGGCTACCCAGACCACCACTGGGGGAAGACATGGTCATATACATAAAGAAGGTTCTGGGGATTAATTATTTCTGGGGGGGGGGGAAATATATATATATACATACACACACACACATATATATATAATATATTTATTTTTTTTCAGATATATAATATATATTTATATATGTATTATATATTTTTTATATATTTTTTTTCTTCCTTCTCCTACCAGGTCCCCTCCTCCTTCTCATTTCATTTCTCTCTACCCACACCATTCCTCCTCCTTCTACCCTCCTACTCCCTCCCCTCCCCACCTCTCCTCCCCACCTGTCCCTCCTCCTCTCTTTTCTGTCTCTCTTTCTCCCTGTCTTTGCTCCTCTCCTTCTCTGCCTCCCTCTTCTCTCTGACCTTTAGTAAGAAAAATCCAAAACACAGTCTCCAAGGAGTTGCTTTGGAGCTGTTTATTTCCATCTCTTTAAATTCTGGCCGAGTCCAGCCTTCGCCTGTGTTTTAGATTCTCCTGTCTTCCCAGCCATCGCCATGAATGTTTCACGGTTCTGCGGTGTAACTGAGGGGGCGGCCGTTCCCACTTGCCTGACTCCAGCCCTCCTGCATGCTTCTCTGTCTCGCTTTCCCTGCTTCCCTCTGTTTACCGTACTGGCTGGGGCTGGGAAGCCAAATATTCTTTGAGATCCCAAAGAGGAGCTTTAAATCTTGGAACTTCCTTCTAGTGACTAAAAAGAACAAGGGAGGACTTTAGCTTATCATAATGAGGAACTCCAAAGGACCTGGTAAGTGAACTTGGCTTAGAGGGCCCCTGTTTTAATAAAGGAGTTCCTGAACATGATCATGAGTTTGGATGTAAACAATTCAACCTTTAAAAATGACCAACTGGAAACAAAGTCTGGAATCATGCAGGATTGGGTACACTGCTGCAGACTCACAAACACAATACAAGTTAGTGACTGATTTTCAAGAAGTTCAAATATAAGAAACAACTGATAACATTGTGTTTACAATAATCACAGGGTTTCATGATTAAGAAGGCACACATTCAGGGCGCCTGCGTGGCTTAGTGGGTTAAAGCCTTGGCCTTCAGTTCCCGTCATGATCTCAGGGTTCTGGGATCGAGCCCCAGGACCAATAGGGCTCTCTGCTCAGTAGGAGCCTGCTTCCTCCTCTCTCTCTCTCTCTGCCTGCCTCTCTGCCTACTTGCGATCTCTGTCTGTCAAATTAATAAGTTAAAAAATCTTAAAAAAAAAAAAAAAGGCACACATTCTTCTCAGAGTGCCGCTGGTCACAATTATGTCCATGAGTCTTCACTGCCCTGTAGATACAGGCACATGTGGGCCGAGGAAGTCCTTTCAGTGCCAAGCCAGGAAAGCTAGATTTGATTGTGGCCAGATGGCATTCCAGGGGTGACTCCTCTAATGTGTTCAATAATGTCTCATTCCCTGTTGTATAGAGAGCTTGACTCAATGACCCCCCCCGCACTCCCCCACCCAGTCCCTCCAGGTTGGCAATTTGACGAGCACACTACAGGGTACTCTGCTATTGACTTTCTGTTCTGCCAAAGAACTTCCATCTGCAACAGAGGTAACCAGTCCCTGGCCACCAATCCCATTTTTATAGAAGCTCTTTATGCCAGGTCTCTGGATACCCATTGGACTCTTTTGATCTAGGTCATGTCTTGAAAATAGTTTCCTCTTCCATTAAATGGGGATGGTGCCACTTCCCATGCTCATATCCTGGATGAGAAGGCCCCCACTCTGTAGAACAGTGGTGGAGTTACCCAGTGTTCTGGGATGTTGTTGCTGAATGCATAGCCTGAAGACCATGGGCTGTCAGTTTTTGAGGTTTCTCTGACACCCATGACACTAAAAGCTGTGTAGTTTAGCAAAATCCCCAAATTTGAAGATTCTAGAGACCCAGGTCAGTGTTCCAGCCCCATTGCTTATGGGCTGTGCAACCTTGAGTATGTTGCTCAGTCCCTTGGTCTGCTCAGTGTGTATGTTCAGGACCCCACATCCTTCCAGGACCCTTCCTGTGCGGGGCTATTGGGAAGACCCTTCCCCATGTGAAAAAGGATGAGGCCAGACAAGGTCAAAGGTCCCACAGTTCTGGGATGTCCAGGAGAGTCTGTCCTGACCTTGAACATCACCTGCCACTCATGTCACAACAGATTCCCCCCTTACTATCCTAAGAAAGCAGGTCAGAATGCAAGTGAGGAAGAGCACCGTTTTTATAAGAAAACGTTACATCTTCTCTACTTTATAAATAGGCATAAATCATTCTCAAGCTCTGATAGTTTATAATCAGTACCAAATTACATAGGATATACCGCTCTGTTTTCAGCTGCAGTGATGATAAGATTTCCTTACCTCTAAAGATCCCACACTTCATGCATGTGTTCAGGCCATATAAAGGTAAATGTTGATGATGATGATACCTGCTATAGGCTCCACCCACTGGCCCACCTTATCCCTCTGTCCCTGCTCTCATTGTATTTCAATATTTCTCAATGTTCTTGCTTTTGGAGGGATAAGCTACTTAATTTTTGTTTTTTAATTCTTAGCACATAGAAGAATATTGAACACAACATAAACACAGTCTCTTACCTTTGTTTTTGAAATTTACTAAAAATATGTCTGTTACACAGCCTCTAGTTATTTGTATGGGAGAGGGGGACTGAACGAAGTCAAAGAAAGAAGCATGCAGCTGGGGATAGGTATTCCTCTTCCAGAAAACCAAAGCAAAATGCTAAGTATTTGGCCCAGGTCTGTGAATTGACAGAGTAGCATGCAGTGAAACAGAAAAGGGAGCTGGTTTTTAGAGGCTGGGAAGTTTGGTCTTCTGACTAGTTAATCTCAGAAACAAAACAAAATAAAACCGATGGACTCTGGTAGAGACAGAAGGAGAAGAGATCACTCAGAAAAGTCAGGGCTATATCATCTTGGGCTTTATATTTCATTATGAAATCAGTGCTTTGTGCTTAAAAAGAAGCTCATAGCCTAAGCCAGTTATAATAAATAAATAAATAAATAAATAAATACAACAAACAAACAAACAAAAAAACCATCCAGATGTATCATATCAAACAACAGCCAGAGATCTCAAGTCCACTAGTACATGTGACCAGGGACTTGGAGTCTGTGCCCAGGACTGAAAGTGAAGACTTATCCCTCCCTCACTTAGAGAAGAAATATATCAGTGTTGCTTCAGTTGCCCTGGGTGCTGCCTAACTCACCATCCTTGGAGAAGTTGCCCTGAGGAGCTAAGCTAAGTCTCAGGCTAGGGGAATCAGGAGCAGGAAGAGGCGGAGCAAAGCAGTGATCCAGGCCCCACCCTCACCTGCTGCTGAGGCCCCGCCCACGTCAGCCCCATGGATCCCTTCTCCCACTGCTCCTCCATCCTGGATATTGTCCCACTGAGTTTGGGACTCTTAGTTAAAAGTCTTGGGACATAATCACCCCTAATTCTGGGAACCAGCTTAAGGATTTTACTTTACCAACTTTTGCTTTTTGTTTGTTTCTTGTAATCTAGTACAAAGAAAAATGATCCATATATAATGGTGAAATTTGGAACTTGTCCCTACATGCTAAAGGTACTGTATATTTTTTGGTATGTAGCAATGAGGGGATATATCTTCCTGATTCAATTCTAATCATACCACATAAGTTGTTATCTGTAGTACTTTCTTCAAAGAGTCCAGCTGAAATGAATGCTAGGTTCCTGTTTCCCAAGTTAGAGAGCAGAACCACTAGCCGGCAGAGTGTTGGAGAGGATTGATACATCCCATGGACACAGAAGCCCCAAAATATACCAAAATGAATTCTGGAGTTTAGCTAAATGTAGCTAAATTTAAAAGATCAAAACATTTTTGGAAACTTTAAAGAAAGTATATGTGAACAGTTATTTCATCCTCAAATATAGCTAAGAATTAAAATAAATTGGGCAAATATGTGGAGATGATTAGATAATTAAAATCTTACAACCAAAAATTATAAGCACAATGAGAACACAAACATATGCTCCAAAAACTCATAGGAAAATAGTCGATCTATTTTATATACATAAAAAGCCTCATATAGGGGTGCCTGGGTAGCTCAGTCATTAAGTGTCTGCCTTCAGGTCAGGTCACCATCTCAGAGTCCTGGGATCGAGCCCTGCATCAGGCTCCCTGGTTGGTGGGAATCCTGCTTCTCCCTCTCCCCCTTCTTGTGCTTGTGTTCTCTCTCTGGCTGTGTCTCTCTCTTTCAAATGAATAAATAAAATCTTTTTTTAAAAAAAGCCTCATATAAATAAAAAAGAAAAGCATTAATATCCCCAGAAGAAAAATACACAACCAATACAAAGCAATAATTCAAAGAAAAATATATGAAACAGATCAATAAAGAGAAGAAAAATGATCGAGATTCTAATCATCTAAAATGCAAGCTTAATTTGTAACAGTGTATGGCAGTGGATGTTAAAAAATGCAAATTAAAAAATAAATTGTCTCCAACTACAAAATTAGCAAAATTTCTGAAAGATAACATGATGGAATCACGCCAGGGAAGTTGCTGTGCTGCTGACAGGGATAGAGACCGATCCAGTGGTTTTGGATAGCAGTTGTACAGTATCTATCAAGAGCATTAAAAGTGTTTATAGCCTTCACACTACTGAGTCTCTTAGGAATGTATCCTAAAATAACTAAAAACTGGGAATAAAAAAGATTTTAAGGCAGCATTATTTATAGCATTAAAAAAACACCCTGAAAATATGCTGAAAGCCCTCAAAGAAGAAAGTGTTCAAAATAGAGAATATTTAAGGTAACAGAAAAATACTTAGGATGTAATTAAGTGGAAAAAGTAAGACACAAACTTGTGTAAGTTGTACAATTCTAATTTTGTAAAACTTGACAGAAAATACATAGAAATATTAGCAGTCTATAACTTTCTCTTGGTGTTGTCATTACACTTCAATTTCACTTTCTTCTGTGCATCAGCACTTAAAATGAGCATTTTAAAATTTTTAATTATGCATTCATACCTTGCCTAATTCCAAAATGAACTTCAGATTTAAAAATAGGAATAATTAAACCAAATAAAAAACACTAAAAATAATTAAGAAATTATGATGAAGGAGAAAATGCGAGGAAAAAGGTTACTATGGATCTCGGAATATCCCTAGTACAAAACACCCACCAATGTATTCTACTTAGAGGAAACCACAGATTGGGCTATAGGCTTCCTGGCAGTCCTCAGGAAGCATGGAATGCTTTTCAGTTACAAGATTCACAGTGTGTCTAAAGTGAAATGAAACCTTTAATTGCTTAGTAAAAATCATTGTGGTCTGAAAATGACCAGAGAGAAATGTTCCTTGTGGGTTTTTTTCTTTAAATATTTTGATTTATTTATTAGAGAGAGATAACACAAGCAGGGGGGGCAGAGGGAGAGCGAGAGAAAGTCACCCACAGACTCTGCTGAGTTCAACAGGGGACTCGACACAGGGCTCAATCCCACGACCCTGAAATCACCACCGGAGCCCAAACCAAGAGTTGGATGCTTAACCAACCAACCCTCATATAGATTCTTAAAGAGAGATACTCAGCATCATCTTAATAATCATCATAGCAATGCTTTTTATTCAGCATTGCTTACAATGACCTTTAAATATGAGCTAATTCACCATACCCAGACATAAATCAAAAAAGCAGTTCTGATCCTTCACCTGTAGTCAGGAGTAGACTCTGGGACTGAGTTCTGCACATCCTTGACCACTGAGTTTTCTCCAGGAGAAAAGGATGCATTTCTGTGGCCCTAGGGAATGCCTGCGTACCCCACGTGCCTCTCTGAGAGTCCCAGTACATGATCACCAAATCCAGTTTATTTAATTTAGCATTGCCCAGATTTATTTGACTATTTTTTTTGTAAGAATTCCTGTTAAGATCCACATGAACCAGCCATAGGTCTTTATCAGATTTTACTTTGGGAAAAATTCCCAAGGAACATTTATTGTTTTAATTTGTTTTTAATTTTTTAAATTTAATTTTATTTTTTCAGTGTTCCAAGATTCATTGTTTATGTGCCACACCCAGTGCTCCATGCAATATGTATCCTCCTTAATACACACCACTAGGCTCCACCCGTCCCCCCATCCCCCTCCCTTCCAAAACCCTCAGTTTGTATCTCAGAGTCCACAGTCTCTCATGGTTCATCTCCCTCTCCAATTTCCCCCAATTTACTTTTCCTTTCCTTCTTCTATTGTCCTCTGTGCTATTCCTTATCTTCCACAAATAACTGAAACCACGTGATAATTGACTCTGTCTCCTTGACTTATTTCACTCAGCATCATCTCCTCCAGTCCTGTCCATCTTGATACAAAAGTTGGGTGTTCATCATTTCTGATGGAGGCATAATACTCCATAGTATATATGGACCATATCTTCTTTATCCATATCTTCTTTATCTGTTGAAGGGCATCTTGGTTCTTTCCACAGTTTGGCTATTGTGGCCATTGCTGCTATAAACATTGGGATACAGATGGTCTTTCTTTTCACTACATCTGTATCTTTGGGGTAAATACCCAGTAGTTCAATTGCAAGGTCATAGGGTAGCTCTATTTTTAGTTTCTTAAGGAATCTCCACGCTGTTTTCCAAAGTGGCCACACCAACTTGAATTCCTATCAACAGTGTAAGAGGGTTCCCCTTCCCCTTTCTCCACATCTTCTCCAACACATGTTGTTTACTGTCTTGTTAATTTTGGCCATTCTAACTGGTGTAGGGTGGTATCTCATTGTGGCTTGTTTTTTCCCCCTTGTTTTATTTTTTAATTTTATTTTTTATTACCATATAATGTATTATTTGCCCCAGGAGTACAGGTCTGTGAATCATCAGGCTTATCAGCACTCATCATAGCACATACCCTCCCCAATGTCCATAACCCAGCCACCCTATCCCTCCCCCACTAACCCCCAGCAACCCTCAGTTTGTTTCCTGAGATTAAGAGTCTCTTATGGTTTTTCTCCCTCCCAATCCCATCTCATTTCATTTTTCCCCCAGCCCCCATGACACCCCCCACCCTGCCTCTCAAATTCTTCATATCAGAGAGATCATATGATGTCTTTCTCTGATTGACTTATTTCACTTAGCATAATACTCTCTATTCCATCCACATCATTGCAAATGGCAAGATTTTGTTTCTCTTGATGGTTGTATAGTATTCCATTGTATATATACATACCATATCTTCTTTATCCATTCATTTGTTGATGGACATCTAGGTTCTTTCCATAGTTCGGCTATTGTGGACATTGCTGCTATAAACATTTGGGAGCACGTGCCCCTTCAGATCACTACATTTATATCTTTAGGGTAAATACCCAGTAGTGTGATTGTTGGGTCTTAGGGTAGCTCTATTTTCGACTTTTTGAGGAACCTCTATACTGTTTTCCAGAGTGGCTGCACAAGTTTGCATTCCCATCAACAGTGTGGAGGGTTCCCTTTCTCTGCATCCTCACCAACATCTTGTTGGTGTTCATTTTAGCCATTCTGACTGGTGTGAGGTGTATCTCACTGTGCTTTTGATTTGTATTTCCCTGATGCCGAGTGATGTGGAGCACTTTTTCATGTGTCTATTGGCCATCTGGATGTCTTCTTTGCAGGAATGTCTGTTCATGTCTTCTACCCATTTCTTGAATGGACTATTTGTTCTTTGGATGTTGAGTTTGATAAGTTCTTCATAGATTTTGGATACTAGCCCTTTATCTGATATGTCATTTGTGAATATCTTCTCCTATTCTGTCAGTTGTCTTTTGGTTTTGTTGACTGTTTCCTTTGCTGTGCAAAAGCTTTTGATCATGATGAAGTCCCAGTAGTTCATGTTTGCCCTTGCTTCCCTTGCCTTTGGTGTTGTTTCTAGGAAGAAGTTGTTGTGGCTGAGGTAGAAGAGGTTGCCTGTGTTCTCCTCAAGGATTTTGATGGATTCCAGTCTCACATTGAGGTCTTTCATCCATTTTGTCTATTTTTATGGTGTAAGAAAATGGTCCAGTTTCATTCTTCTGCCTGTGGCTGTCCAATTTTCCCAACACCATTTGTTTAAGAGACTTTCTTTTTTTCTATTGGACATTCTTTCCTGCTTTGTTGAAGATTAGTTGACCATAGAGTTGGGGGGTCCATTTCTCAGCGCTCTATTCTGTTCCACTGATCTATATCTGCTTTTGTGTGAGTACCATACTGTCTTGATGATGACAGCTTTGTAATAGAGCTTAAAGTCTGGAATTGTGATGCCACCAACTTTGGTTTTCTTTTTCAACTTTCCTCTGGCTATTCAGGGTCTTTTCTGCTTCCATATAATTTTAGGATTGTATCTTCCATTTCTTTGACAAAAATTGATGCTATTTTGATAGCCCCCAGTTTTGTTTTTCTTTTTCAACATTTCCGTAGCAATTCGGGGTCTTTTCTGGTTCCATGCAAATTTTAGGATCGTTTGTTCCAGCACTTTGAAAAATGCCAGTAGAATTTGATCGGGATGGCATTGAACGTGTAGATTGATCTGGGCAGGATGGACATTTTAACAATGTTTATTCTTCTGATCCATGAACATGGAATGGTCTTCCATCTTTTTGTGTCTTCTTCAATTTCTTTCATGAGTGTTCTGTAGTTCCTCGAGTACAGATCCTTTGCCTCTTTGGTTAGGTTTATTCCAAGGTATTTTATGGTTCTTGGTGCTATAGTAAATGGAATCTATTCTCTAATTTCCCTTTCTATATTTTCACTGTTAGTGTATAAAAAAGCAACTGATTTCTGTACATTGATTTTGTATCCTGCCACATTACTGAATTGCTTTATGGGTTATAGTAGTTCGAGGGTGGAGTCTTTTGGGTTTTTCATATAAAGTATCATGTCATCTGTGAAGAGAGAGAGTTTGACTTTAAAGGCAGAAGAACATCAACTTAACAATAAAAGAGGAAGGTCCTTGCATCATGCAGTGACCGTACATGCAGTTTTGAAGATACCACATCCTTACCCTTGCATTAAATCCTACTAAGTTTTACTCTATAGTGCTTCCTAGGGACTCAGGCTCATAGGAACCCCACTTAGATTGGGTGATTCTTTGGAGTTTTTGGTTTTGTTTGGCAAATGCTCTGTCCCTTGAACGCCCACCCCTCCCACCCTACCTCATCCTGGTTTCACCCTTAGTACACTGCTCCCTCCTACTATTGGGCCAAGATCCAAACAGGAGGGTGACTTTTTATTATTATACACGCTAGCTGGAGTGGTGGGGTTGCAGAGCTGGAGAAGGTGGTGAGACCTTGATAGACATGGAGTAAATAAATCAGGCCTCTAATTAGATTTACATGATAAATAAATAGGTTGTCTCATTTATTTAGTAAACAAATTTAGGCAGATAATGAGATTTCTACTGGAGGCCGTACAATGCCCCAGAGGCGTATGCCAGCTCTCACCCTGTTAACATTCCACGTTTCTGTAAAAGGGTTTAATCTGGCTCATCAGGTGGTTGTGTCTGCAAGAGAAGGGGGCGGGATGAATGCCAAACAGCGAGGAAGAGACATCCCCAGTGCACACAGGGTGTCCAGCCACAGAAAAAATCAGAGAAGATCACCCAAGAAAGGGCTTTTAGGGAAGAAGGAAGCAGATTTCTCATGGTAATTGGAACAGGAAAAGGAAGAGGACAGATGGAGCATTTTCATTTCAACGTTGGAAATCAGGAAACAGAGGTCATGAGGGCTTGGAATTAGAATGAAGTGTCTGACTCACGCTCTCCATTCAGGGCTCCACTGTGACTGGAGGTCTAGCAGAGAGCAGAATGTTCAGTGGCACAGGGCGGGGTGGGGTGGGGGGAAGCTTTTCTTGAATTCACAGAGGCAGGCTGTGGGGTTTCCCACTAGCCAGTGGTGTAGCCTTAAGCAAATCATCCTGTGTGTGTGTGACTTAATTTCTTCATCTCTAAAGAGAGACTAAGAATGGAGAAGGGATCACCAAGCAATTTTAAGACTCAGAATGCTTTGCAAATTTGGAAGCATGATGCAAATGTTTAGTTTTATTATAATATTATGTAAATAACAGCAGGAAGCAACATGTCATGAAAAAGAACAATTTCTCTGAATTAAGAAGGAAGCTGGGCTTGAATTCTGACTTTTCATTCTTTTCCATTGTCTGAAGATGATGTTGGAAAAAAATCCTGCCTTTCTCTGATTCCGTCTGTCTTTCTCTGTATCTGTGTCTGTACTCTGTCTCTCTCTGTTTCTGTCTGTGAAATCAACTTGACCACTCCTTGGAAAGGAATCTTGATGCCAGGCTTTGGAGAATTTCTGTTCCCCCAAATTACAGTGAGGTTCTTTATAAAGCTCATCAGCACAGAAGTGAACGAGATGAGATCGCATCGCGGTGTCCCTTTAATTTGCCAGCCTTGTAGCCCCGCCGCAGCCTGGCAGATACAGGACAGGTGAGAATATGCAGCACAGGGTTTCTGAACAATCTGACACCCACCCAAACTCAATTTTAGGTCCTAGTTATCAGACTGGTCCCATGAGCTGCTGCCTCAAGCTCTCTCTCCAGGTCTTGTTATTAAAATACAGAACAAAACCCAGGGTGCATGGCTCAGTCAGTTAAATGCTGACTCTTGGTTTCAGCTCAGGTGGTGATCTCATGCGGGGTGACGCTGAACCCCGTGTTGGGCTTCACAATCATTGGGGAGTCTGCCTGAGATTCTCTCCCTCTGCCCGTGCTCCCACTCCCTCTCTCTCTCTCTCTCAAATAAATAAATAAATAAATCTTAAAAAAAAATACAGGGCAAAATCCATTTTGCATTTAGGAAAAACAAAAACAAAACAACAAAAAAAGCACCTACATAGAAGGAAAGCAAGATTCCCATTCTTCCAAGGTTTGGGATGGCACTTCTAGGGTCTGCTCCAGTGTCTCCCTCCCACATGAGCTCTCAGGATTATCCTGGCAAGAAGACCACACTTGTCTGCTGTACCTGTGGGTTTTCAGCACTCTTTGGCACTCTTCCCACCCTCTCCTCCAGACAGGGTTCTGTCTATGCGGATCTCCTCATCTCTGAGAAGTGCAAACAACGCAAGGTCAGGGACTCCCTGGGAGGCAGAGCTGTGCCTTTGTCGCACTGGCGCAGTGCCTTCCAAACAGGGCCTGATTGCCGCTTGTTGAGTGAATGTTTGACTTGAGTCTGCACTCTAGATGGTGGAGGGTTAGAATGGCACAAGGGCCCACCACCTTGCAGCCTGCTCTGCACAGGCACCCGTGTTCTCCCGCACCCACACTCCCTGTCTCCTGGCTTTCCACACCCTTCTGTCTGCCTGAGAGATAGGAAATAAAGCAGAAGAGGCACTTCAGCTCTCGGGTGCAAAAGCTTGGCAGACCCTAATGCCAGTCTTCTCAGAAATTATTCTAATTTGGAAAGAAAGGAGTATAAAGAGAGGAGAAAGAACTCTTGATCCGGGAGTCCAGGGACTAGGGTCCCTGCCTTTCCGTCGCTACTCTGGTCAACTCTGATGGTCCTCATTTCCTGCAGCTCTGGCTCTTGGTCCAGATGACTCTCACCTCCAGCCTTGGCCAGCAACCTCTAGACCTCGAGGGGCCCCCAGGCCACAGTTCCCTTGCCTGTCTCTCTGTCCTCCTCCAGGGCTCTGACAGCGGAAAACCGTAAGCAAAGCCTGCTGGGAGGCAGGCCCACAGAAGCAGTCCTCGCCTCTGTTCTCTTGGCTCTGGGGCTGTGGATGGAGCCCATCAAGGAAGACCCTTCCCCTGAGCTGTTCCTGTGCACAGGCTCTGCTCCACACGGTTCTTGGAGGAACCACACGGTAAGGCCGGAGAGCCGCGGGGAAGACCTTGACCTTGGGAAAAGAGGCACCATATGTTCAGCGAGTCCGGCTCCTCTCTTAGTCCTGGCTTTGACACTTCTCTCTGCCTGAGACATATGGAAACTAAGACAGAAAGGGCACTGATGCTGTCATTGAGCAGAACGCGACGAGCCCACTGCTGCTGGGCCCGGGGACGCGAGCCTGCCGCTCATCCCCTTGGACTTGCCACCCGCGGGCCACAGGACAACAGAAAGAGCCCCACACCATGCCAGGGCCTGTCTCTGTTCCAGATGAACCCGACTGTCACGTGGATGGCAACAGGCCCCTCCACATCTGTTTAGCCTAATTTGAAAATCACAGCCCTTACACCTCGGCGACTGCTCCACATGTTGTTCATCTTCCTTATTATCCCAAATTAAAGTGTTGCCTGGTGTCTGGGTTTCTGCAGAGACCATAATAATGGAGCTCTAATCGGACTCCCAATCAAAGTTTGGGAGAAAAAGCATACTGAGTCAGAGGGGGATTATGTAAACCTGATCTCCACGTGGCCCCAGCAAAGACGGCCTCTGCCCTGGCTGGGCCCCAAATCCCAGGCTTCGGTGATAATGACGTTCAGATGCTAGCGCTGGCCTTGGTCTGGCTCCTGTGCGTGACAGAGAGAGGGAGAGCCAGAGAGGACACCGACGGGAGTGCATCTGGGCTTCATTAGTTGCAATGTAATTTACAAAAGGCAGCTTTTCAGATGTTGGGATAATCAGCAGGCTGTTAGCGAGGTAGTACACGGTAATCACGGGTTGACTTGAGCAATCCATGCTCAGTGAGATAAATGGGTTTGACTGGCAGGGCAGCGGTTGGACTTTAATAAAAAACAAATTGAATTTTTTTCCATGGCTTAATATGAGAATCATCTGTACATATGCATAAAACCCACACAGTAGAAAAAAAAAAAAAAAAACCCTGGGAGAAAGAAAATGCCACAGCACTGGGTCTCTGAGCCAATTTCTCTTATAAATTCTGTGGCTCTTTGGGCAGTAGTTGGAATGGAGGGGTGGGTGGGGTGAGGAGGAGAAAGTAAGGCAGGGACCTCCAGCCCAGTCCCGGCATAAATCACATAATAATGGACAAGTAATTTAATACCGTTCTGAAGCCTCAGAGTGAATCATTGCTTTTTCCTACAATGAGTCTGGGTTCTGGTGGGTGAAGAACTTGAAACTGTTGACTCCTAGAATTATGCCCTCTTTGGGGGCAATATATCCACGTGCTTAGCTTAGCCAAGACTGAAGACTCTGCTGAGGGGTCTGTTAAACTTTCCTTTCTATAGCCAGTATCCAAGGCACAGGGAACTGCCTTCAGTCTGCCATACGCCCTGTCCCCACACCCCTAAAGAGTTCCATGGGGGCTCACCCATCCTTCAGAGCAGCTGTTTCTTAGTCTGACTAGCTGGCGATACGCACAGTTTTTCAAGTCTGGCACGTAGCAGGTGCTCTTGGACATGCCTCGGGATGGCTCATGGTTGCTGAGTTAGTTTGCAGGTCACAGAGGAAAAGAGCAAAATACCAGCTAAGAGCGCAGAGGACATGCCGAGGATGCGGGGTTTGGGGGGTTTGGGGGCTTTCTTTGAGTAGAGCAATACAGGTTATCATCAAAGCCGGGCTGAACATTTTCTATCATGTCACTCCCACAGGGACCAGAATGTCACCTTTTTGAAGGTCAGATTAAATAAGGGAACATTTAAGGCAACTACCTGAAGCTTGTGACACCTATTTTTTATAGCAACGTGATTGCAAACACAGACACGGGTGCCAGGTTGAGGTCATCATTAAAGATGAGAGAGAGGCTAGAATTCTCGGGCTGGAAGGGTCTTGGAAATAATCTATCCATAGAGGAGGGGATGCAAAGACATAATTACTTACCCGGAGTCACGTGGCAAACGGAAGGCAGAGGCAGGGCTGGACTCCTGGGCTCTGGATTCTCCGGTGCTGCCTCAGGCCCCGGGGAGCCCCAGACCCACTCAGCAGGGGTGAGGAACTCCCCTGATGTCTCTCTAGGCACAGCCGCTGCTTCCTGGAGACTGTGCAGGTGGCACTGCCTCCAGCTCCCACATTCCCCCGGCCAGGACGGCCCTTCTGGCATCAGCAGCAGAGAAAGCATGGAGGGAGCACAAAGATAGCCTGAAGGGCGGGGCGGGGCAGGGCAGGGCAGGGGAGGAGCTCTGCTAACCAGCCAGGGTCCTTCTAACCAGCTGGGTAACCTTGGGCAAGTCTCCTCAATTCTCTGGACGTGAACGTGGACATGGATTAAAACACCTCTGGGGCTTTTGTAGCTGTTTTTGCTTGGCTCCGGTAAAACCCTTTTATTCCGTATGAAGCCTTCATTAGCCACACACCCCAGCGTCAGGAAAGAGATGGAGAGGAGTGGTTCTGGTCAACGGCAATGGAGAACAGGCGCTGTCTCAGAGTCCCGTCCAGCTTCCTCAGTGTGTGATTCCATAATAGCCCAGACTCAGTTGTCTGAGGCACTGTGCCCTGTGACCCCTCCTTGAGCTGTTGCAGATCAAGACCCTCTCTTGCTCCTCTGCCCAGAGGAAAGAGCCCCGGCAGCCAGGGGGTGCCGTCCTGGCCTGCCCACATCCTTGCTACCCAGCACCTCCTCTTGGCTTTCCCCTGACCCAGGAAGGCAGCGTAGCTTCAAGAACTGCGGAGCCCATTGTGCAGGAAGCGAGATCTTGGAAGTCATGAGAATTAGGTTGGACTGTTCCTTTCCGTTGCTGGAAAATATTCATCACCTGCCAATTCACGTGAGAACTGGGGCAGAGATTCACCGAGCACATGATTTGCTCTCAGAGGAGTGTTTGAGGCCATCTGGGAAACAAGGAGGTTGGGAAGAGCTCCTGTATTTGCAAAGCTGGGGCGGAGGGCGGGGGAGGAGGCTAGAACGACGGGCCTGGGATGGGCAGTGGTGCGCAACATTGCAGCGTCCCCACGGGTTGGACCCTTGACTCCTTTCTCTGCCTCTGCTAATCCTTCACCATCTCGGCCCCAGATCTGCTCTGTGTGGACTTACCGACCCTCCCTTGCACCCCTGTGAGGGTGTTACGTGAGGCAATTAGATACACTCCCAACCCTGGACTGCTCACCGGATCCCTTCTTGCGTGTTTTCACACCTCCGGAAAGGAAGCATGATTTATTCAGTGAGCGCCGGGTGGGTGCCATCACAGGGCATGTGGGGACTGCTACAAATGTCATCTGCTCTAAGATCCCCTGGAAGGGGTATCTTTCTTTCTTTCCAAGTGAGGAACCTGCAGCTCAGCGGGGGTAAAAGGGCTTAAAGAAACTAAAGGGTGGGCCCGAGATTTAAACCTAAACACACCACCACGGTTTATTTTACGAACTTCTAATGCCACTTGGTATAAGAACAAGGATAAAGTCTTGGGCTCCTGAGGGGTGCGGGGGGTGGGCGGGGGGTGGTGAAAGGCAGCCAGGAATTCCTCCTAAGGACTCCAAGTTGGGGCTGTCAGGGCCCCCACAATCAGCACGTAGGTGCTCCGAGGACAGAGCCTGGGCTGGGCCCATTTCCTGGGCATATGTTGACAGAGCACCTGCTGAGGACACATGTCCCTCCCTCACCACGCTGGTATTGACAGTGGTGGTGGGGGGATTGCGAGCCAGCCTGTAGTCAGAGCACACTGCCCAGGATGTTAAGAAGGAAAGTGAGGGAGGAAAACAGAGCGTTTCCCAGCCTGGAGCCTTGGGCCCTGGCTCTAGAGGAGGCAGGAAAGAAGGACTTGGAGGTTTTGCTCCTGTTCCAAACCTTTAAAGGGCCGGTGAGTTTGTGGCAAAGCATTCTTGTAAACTGGGCCACTTTTGAATGTATTGTGGTTATTTGGAGGTATATAAGCTGCCTCCCCTTTTTTTTAGCACATCGTATTTCTCCGTTTCAATCATTTGAGAGTCTTTAAAATGTACTTCTGTTCTGAACAGCAAATTGGTTGCTCAGACCCTGACTCTACACCCCTCAGCATCTGCCATCGAATAGAAAAGGGCATTCATTATATCATAATTCAGGGGTCTATCCACCAAGAATCTAACAATTGCAAATATTTATGCCTCCAATTTGGGAGCAGCCAAATATGTAAATCAATTGATAATAAACATAAGGAAACTCATTGATGATAGTAAAAAAGTAGGGGACTTAAACAGCCCCCACACAGCGATGGACAGATCATCCAAGCAGAAGATCAACAGGAAACAATGGCTTTGAATAGCACACTGGACCAGATGGACTTCACAGATCGATTCAGAACATTCCATCCTAAAGCAGCAGAACACACATTCCTTTCGACTGCACATGGAACATTCTGCAGAACAGGCCACAGATCAGCCCTCAAGTACGAAGAGATCATAATCATACCCTGCAGTTTTCCAGACAGCGACACTATGCAACTTGACGTCAACCACAAGAAAAATTTTGGAAAGACCACAAATCCCTAGAGGTTAAAGAACATCCTCCAAAGGAATGAAGGGGTTAACCAGGAAATTAAAGAAGACATTTTTAAAAAGCTACGTGGAAGCTAACGAAAATGAAAACACGGCAGTCCAAAACCTTTGGCATGCAACGAAGGTGGTCCTAAGTGGGAAGGATGCCGAGATACAGAACAGGGGGTCATGGCGATGCCTTCTACTACCGGCCGTGGCCTGGAGTCTGTCCTTCTTCATCTCCACCTCCTTCAACCTAGAGGCAGACATAAACGCGGAGGCTGGAAGGGCGCACCGTGGGTTCTCTGCTGTGACACTGGAGTTGTCGGAGTGTGCCACTCAGGAGAACATCCACCCTGTCCCTGAGCTGAGGCCCCCTGGACCCCTCTAGCTTGAGTGTTTGGCGAGCCTGGCACTAGGCAGACTTGGCCAACAGAAACACCATTCTGGGGCCACGGCCCTGCACAAGAGCAAGCTCCGTGCCCAGAAACTTTCCAGAAGGCTGGGAACTCACTTATCTGCCGGCAAAATTGCCAACTTGGGGATTCAGCGCTGCTTCTCTGGAAAAACAGGCGTCGAATTACCCCACACTTAACAAATGGTTGCCCTGTTCTCCTAAAGCTGCCAACACAAATTGAATTGTATTTTTTCATTGGTGTATACGGTGGGTGTGCTCTCGAGCCAGCACTAATTTCCCCCAAGCAAGATAAATGCCCAGACCTGAGCCTTCTTACTTACATTCTGTCTCATTCTAGCAAATTAAAATGTCACAGAGCTACAGCCTTCCTGGAGGAAGACCCGGTCACATGGCGGGGGGTGCGGTGGGGGTGGGGAGGCCATCATTTGATTTCCCACCCCAGCTGCCACTTAGATAACTAAGGAGAATGAAAACCGATGACGACCTGGTTGAGACACTCACCGTTTGCCATAAAATAGGAATGCTCAGAAGGCCATGTTGACTGAATCTTGCAAAGAAGCAAAACCCTATTATTTGGCGGCTTCCTTAAGAGTGATTTTTACATGACTGGGATCCTCTGATGCATTTTCACTCTTATAACCAACCACAATCAATGTGATTTCATGGAGTTCTGTGAAAATTTTCTCCTCGAGTGGCCATCCTGCAAATCGGAGTTCAGCAACGAACAAAGGTCATGCGACCAGAAACATCGCTGGATTTCCAGAGGCTCCCTGGGGTGCCTTGCGGCAGGAAACTGAATTGTTTGAGGCTGGAGGGCCACGGGTCACGCCTACTGGGATTTGCCCTAGTGGCCGAAGAACCGATGTTAATAATGTCGACAGGACACTGCAGTGAGCTTGCTTTCATCCCAAAGGTGTCCTCTTTGGAAGGGGTTGGGGGTCCATGCCCATCCCACTTTATAGAGCAGGAAACCCAGGTGCCTAGGAAGCTCTTGAGGACCTCGGGGGTGGCTGACAGAGAAGCCAGGGCCAGCCCGTGTCCTCGCCAGTGGCACGGTGGAAGCCTTGACTCTCAAGTATCGGCCTCAAAGCAATCCTGCACAACTTTTACCTTTTCCCGCCCCGGTGGCCAGAGGTCAGGCTTTTCTCACCAGATCGTCATTCACCAGGGTCTGCCGGAGGGCCCTGCATGTGAGAAGCAGACCTGAGCTGCGGTTTAGAGGCTGAAATACAAGACTTTCTGGGACATTTCAGTGGTTTATAGGGCCAGCTGGACTGCCCTCTGAAATCAGAGCAGGCCTAGAGAATTGAGGGTGAATGGCAGCCCGTGCACGGGGGACCTACAGTCAGCAGCAGAGATCACCCACGGAGGCAGGCAGGTAGGCGCCTGTCGTAGTGCTGCTCCCCCCCCCCCCAACCAAAGCACACTGCACTTTAGAAGGAGCCTGTGTGTTCATGATCTCTCCAAACAAGCCGAGGTGGGCTGGGAAGACCCATCCTGCCCAGCTTCCTGGGACCGAGGCCCAGGGACACGGGCCAGAGCAAGGCTCGGTGCGGCTGGATCCCATCAGAGCTGTCCCTGCGACTGCCACGCACCCTCTCCAGACAGAGGCAGTGCAGCCTGCGGGTCTCTCCCAGCAGCAATCAGTGTTGCCAGGAACATTTTCAGATGGAAGGTTCTGGCCAAGGACCCTCCTCCCTTGAGGTCTTTACACATGGTGCTCCCGAGCACGCGCACGTCTCTCCCCCAACCATCCCAGGGCTCGTCCTGTTCTGTGCTCCAGTGCCTGCCCACCTGGGTCATCTTGCCACCTGCCCAGGCCCCTCATTTATCTTCCTCCATCTCTTAAATTTTTCTCTGTAGCATTTCTCACTTTTTATTTACCAGGGACCTGTTTCCTTCGAGTCTAGCTGTGTGACTTCACTGGGACTGTTCCTCTGTCCCAGGGTCTGGAACAGGAGTTGGCTGCCCCTGGGAAGGGCAGATCATGAATCGTTGAGGCTTCGGGGGCCATGTGTTCTCTGTGGCGGCCACTGGACTTTGCCCCTGTAGCGTGAAGGCCACCATAGACAGCACGTGTGGGAGTGGGCATGGCTCTGTTCTGATGGATTTTTTATTGACGGACCTGGAAGTTTGAATTTCATGTGATTTTTATATCATGAAGTATTCTTCCTTCTCTTTTCCTCACACATTTAAGGACATTAAAAACATTCTTACCTGTGGGTCACGCAGATAAGATGTGAGGCTAGATTTGACCTTCTGGCCACAGTTTGCTGACCTCGGTTTGGATCAGTGGCTGGCTCAGAGGAAGTAGGCATGAAGTCATTGTTGGAGGGGCCACCGAACCTATATGTGACTTGGCTGTATCATGCGGCAGCATCAAGCAGCCGTCATTGGCCATCAGGTGTCTACGAAGAAGCTGAGGTGTGCTGGAAGTCAGACATGGCCCTGTTCACAGACAGCCCTTGTTCTGTTTTACATGGAAGGGGAGGAGGGAGTGGAGGGAGCCGTAGGAGCTCTTTGTCAGGACAAGAGGAAGGCATGGCGTCATCCTTCTCCCCCAAAGCTTACCCAGAGATTGGGTCCCCTTAATAAAAACCTCTTTGGATCTACAGAGAGACAGGCTGATGAACCTAGAAGGCAGGGCCCGAGGGGAGCACTGTTATCTTGGGGGCCTAGTTTTTCGGAGACAAGAACTGCAGAAGCCTCATCCCGAAAGACACAGAGACAGCCACTGGGCTGCTTGTCTGGGGCTGGGTGAAGGGATGCACTGGGTATTGTGGGAAAGAATGGGAGAGCCCCCTCCCACAGCCTGGGGAAGTGGGTAGATCAGGGCTACATTCTTAGCAAGAAGTATTTGAGAGAGGCCCTCATTTGTATGTTCAACTGCTACGTGTTAAGAGACACTGGGCCAGGAGATGAAGATAAAGACTTGTGTGGGCTTTGCCTTTGGAGAATTCACAGTAGCAGGCAGTAAATAGATCTTAACCGTTATCTCATTAAATTGGTAGCAGGTATTAAGGAGAAGAAGCAGAGGATGCTGTGAGACTACAATAGACACCCAGGCTAGGTGCCAAAGAGGGTATGTGTTTGTCTGGCGGACAAGGTGGGGAGGAGCATGCCAGACATGTAGGCACGTGCAAAGGCCCAGGGGCAGGAAGGAGTCTTCAGTAGGGCTGAACTGTGAGCTGTATGCTGGAGACTGGAGCAAGGACCTTCCCATGAGGGAGTGCCCAGCAAACCCAGGCCTTGAGTGCTACACTGAGGTGTTGGTATTCCATTCTGACAACTAAAATTTTTCATTTCAGTGGCAGCCAGCCACCTCTCTGGATGGCCTAAAATCTTGAACTCTCCATCAAGAGTTCAAGATCTCTCATCAAATCTGCCTCACAAAGTAATTTCCAAGAAAAATCCCTATCTATACTCAGGGTTTAACAAACCCCAAATGGCTGTAAGTGATACCAGCTAAGATATTCTAAACAAAATGCCACAATTTGGAAATGACTCTTTAAACATGGGCCTGTTTTTCTTTAAAATGGGAAGGGACTCCAGCCGTGTTGCTGGATAAAAATTTCAGAGTTGTCTCCAGTGAAAGTGAGGATGAGATCTTCTCTCTCATGATAGTTCTTAAACTTTTCGCCCTCATTCTGGTAAGGTCCAGCACATTCTTCAGCTGGAGTTTCCCTGCATTTGCTGGTGTCCTGGTTTATAAACCACTTCAGTGCATGGCTGGGCCCTGTGTGGCCCTGAGTCCCTCTGAGTGTGTGGCTTTGTGTGGCACCACACAGAACCCCCTCAGACCTCTGTAAGGGATGCCTTTTCATTTCTCACCCTGACAGGGAAAGAAGAAGTGTGTGATGCTGCTTCCCCATCCAGCTGAACCCATCAACGATCTGTGTTCCGCTTTTCTATTTTTCTCTCCTCCAACTGTCTCTTTCCTCTCTACTCTACCCCCTCCCCTTCTCCCTGAGTCTCTGCTCCATAGTTATCCATAAGACAAACAGAGCATTCTATTATTTTGTTCTAATCATTTGAAAAGATGTTATGTTTCCTGCTTTGAGTTTAAAAAGCTGATGAGAAAGTGGTATAGTCCTTTCTCAGAAACAGGTAAATACAAGGCTTTCTTCGTTGAGGAACCCTCATTAGATAAAATGCTGCCCATCTGCTGCCTGTACAAGGATGCCCGGTGCCTGGGAACTTGGTTCTCATCAAAATCACTTCCAAGCAGCCAGCTTTCCTGTGGAGAGAGTGAAAAGTCCAAAAAACATACACTCTGCCCGACAGAGGTTCTGAGGAGCCTTGGTTGGGAGCTGGAGGTGACCAGCTTCTGACAAAGAACTTTCCACAAGGACTTGGCCTCAGAGACAGCTTCGCTGAGACCATTTCCATCTCCTGGGAGACCCCGTGGTCTGGACTCGGTCACCCTCTGGGCCCTTTCAGCCCAGAGCCCTTGCTAAACACAGACCCTTTCTGTTCACACATGTCCCTCTTGGCACACAACACTTCCAGAATTCTCGGATCCTTGAGCACCGGCTGTCTGACTTGAACAAACTCACCAGGGCCCCTCGGCAAAGAGGTCCCTTTAGCCCTGTGACCTGCGTAGGCAACTCTACGTACACACATCATCCCTTCTTTAAACACCACCTTCCAGACCTAGGCTTTCCACAGTAGCTTGAGAATCGATCTTCATCGTTTATCTTCTCTTTCTTTTCAGAAATCTGTTAGAATCCCAGGTTTTACTAGTTGTTTCCTTGATAGAAGGCATTTAATTGTGCAGTTCTTAGCATGCCCTGGGGAGTCTAATGAGAAATAAATAATCCTAAATAGACTCCCTTAGGGATGAAGGATAAACTCTTTACCCAGAGGCCCCTGTTCAGGAGATTTGCTAATTGTTTCAGCAGTGGTAGCTACTCCCCAATTAAGTAGGAGATTCCTTCAGAGCCAAGATCATTTTTTATCCTACTCAGGTACTCCTTAAGTCCTTAGCACAGGCCCTGGGGCAGAAAAGGGATTCTGTGCTGTCCCCAGAGCCATTTTGTGTCTCCTTGAGCAGACAAGCCATGGCTAAGGAACTCTGTTAGTTTCTTCTTGCTTCCATGTCCTCATCAGTAAAAGGAGACCTCATCTGGGGAAAGAAAGGGGAAAGCGAAGGGAGTCACCTTTACTGAGCATGAAGGACATCCTGTGTTAAGTACTTTCTCATCTGTTGTTACCCCTGATCTCTACAAAGCACATTTTCGTATCCATCCCATTTTATAGACAGGGAAACTGAGACTCGGTGGTGAGGTTAAGTGATTTACCCAAGTAACGTAGTTATTTAGTGATAGACACGAGATTAAGTGGCTTCGACCAGGTAAGGACCTGGAAGGGCAGGGAGAAGGGCTCAGTAGGTATTGATGACTTTTAGGGCCACTCCTGTGGTTCTAAAGGCGGGCTGTTTGATTTCCAGGCTCAGGGTCTAAGAATGAGTGAGAGGAAACATGAGGAATTCATTGAGCCAGGATGAGGAACCTCACACACTGGACAAAATTCAAGTAGTTTAAGCCACATACAGGTGCAAATCAACAGCCAGTGTTCGAGGGCTTAGCAGGGATCCCTATAGTCAGAGGTCATCTGAGCACTCAGCCTCTGGCCTCCTCCATCAGGTGGAAAGAAGGGGGGTACTGCTGGGGGCCCAGGCGACAGTCTCTCTAGATTCATCCTCCCCACCCCCAGCATAAGGCAAGAAATGGAGAGAGCCCATGTAGCTGGAAAGTGCTCCGTCGGTCCCTCCTGTGGATGTACACAAGAGCCAGGTGGACGAGATGTCCCTGCCCGGGGCCCGAGCTGTGCCTTTTCCTACCTGGGCCTGCCAAAAAAAAAAACACTGGCAACACACACCAATTTTAGGACCCAGAGGGGAAGAAAGACCTCCCTCCAAATCAAGTTAGTTCTTTTCCCTTTCTTCACAATCTCTGCCAACCTGGGGCCCTCCCCACATCTTCTCTTTCCTCAGTGAGCAAGTAGAGCAAGGAGGAGAGGGGGTAGGGAGACCATCGAGCACCCAGGTTCTCGTGGCTGTGCCGAGCCCAAGGACCACTGGGAGCCTTCACTCGAAAGGCTCGTCCTAAGCTCTGAGCCACCACCCCTGGAAAGCTCGCTGCACGCTCAGAATTACTGACCGAAACCAGTTCTCAATTTGATTTTCTCTGCCCCTTCTCATTTCCCTGGCTAGACTCAGGCAGTTACACTTGTTGTCACCGCTACAAAATGTGGCATCAGGGAAAAAAAAAATGTTTCTATGCTGTTGACAAAAGAGGAAAGTCACTCTGTTCAATCAACTGTGGGAAAGACTGAATTATTTATACTGCCTTTGTCAGTCACTGGGAAAGGTAATTTCATTGCTGAATTTTAAGTTTTTCATTAATTAACCACTTTTTCAGTTCAGTGCTTCGCAGCTAGGCGTAAACCCACGGCAGAGCCATTGGGTTTGGGGAGGGGGGGCAGTTGGGGGGAGTTGGCTCCAGCCCTGCTGCTCCGGGTGACATATGGATGTTTTCGTGTTTTTGTTTTTTTGCAGTTTCTTGGGCTGTGTGCTGGTGCAGATATTGGATGTTTCATTTAAGACTCAGAATCTCACCCAAACTGTCTGCAATTTAATATGTCACAATATATACATGGGTAAATTATCTCTGTGTCATCTTTCTCAACATTCTGTTATTAAAGCCCATTTTTCATGGTAAAATATTCCTCCAAGAGATGGCATGAGGTACACGCGTCTCTGCGCCTAGTATTTAACACTAATAGGCTAAGCCTCCTCTCAGAAACTAAACTAGGAATTGAGAAAATGTAGCAGAATGAATCAGGAAAATGCTTTCCTGGAAATGGAATGAGATTTAGACTAGAAAGGAGATTCGGAAGAAAGCTGACATTTTACCTGAACTCCCCAGATAATTGCTTCATCTTTTCCACTTCGCTGGAAAAGTAGAAACCCGGTGAGACTCACCTAGGGGACAGCGAGTTCCTTGTTTCCAGGAGTCTGTGCGGCGGTACTTCGCAAGGCAGAGGCGTGCAAAGTTTCCAGAACTTGATTTCCAGCATAGCAGTAAGTTGATGATGTTGTGTGATTGCCAGACTTCGGTCTGAAGACATCTTTTTGGATAAGAGTCTTTGAAATGTCACTCCCGTGAGAAACAGAGACCAGATCCAAGCTCAAGCTTGGTCAAGTCAGAGGGTATTTGTGTGCCTACGATGTGCCAGCACAGGACAGATGCTGGGCATGTGGGGAAGAGCATGGGCTTGACCCCTGTCCATTTATGAACGACTATACAGAGATGGAAAATATCAGTGGGTCTTGCTTGCTGGTTCTTGGCAAGGCCAGGGTTTCTGTGCCCTGATCCCAGGATCCTATCTCAGTATCAATACTGTATCAATAAGCCATAGGTAATCCACCCATCAGCAAGGCTGTATGGCATATCTAGTGAGTCCTTACTGTTGGGGGAACACAAGGCCGTCACACAACCAAGACGCGCTATCTAGTTTCTGTTGCCTTTGGTCCTGGAGCCGCTGGATTTTCTCAAAGGTCCCTCTTGTATTGTGACTTCTTCATTTACATAAAGCACCACCAAGAGCTCCTCACATCTTTAAAAAATATCACTTTTATAGTTTAATTTGATTAACATGTCCATTGTAAAAATTTGAGAAAATGACGATCGGCATAAAATGCAGAAAAGTCACTCATAACTTGATGACTTCAAGCTAATCATATTAGCATTTTGGTGCATGTCCTCCTAGTCTCTTTTCTTTCTATGCATATATTTACATACAAAGTTCATACATCATAGGGCAATTCTGTTTTGTGACTTTTTTTTTTTATTATATTGATATATGTCATGGTCATCTTCAAGGTTACTACTGATTGTTCTCCTCCAGTCTTGTCTCCTATATTCCCATTGTGTACATGAATTATTTCACTTAACCATTCTCCTTTCCAGGCTTTTTCTTTTTTGTGTGTTTTGCTCTTATAATCAATATTTCTTAGAATATTCTAGAAACTTAATTTTTGCTCACTTTCATATCATTTCTGTTTAAACAGATTTTGAGTTTTGAAAACTTTCATATCATTTCTGCATCTCCCTCTCCTCCGCCTCCTTCCCCTTCTCCTTCCCATCCCCCTCTCCTCCTCCTTCTCCTCCTCCTCCTCCTCCACCTTCTTCTTCTTCTTCTTCTTCCTCTTCTTCTTCCTCCTCCTCCACCTCCTCCTCCTTCTCCTCCTTCTGTAACTGCTCTAACTCAATCTCACCCAGTGTTGAACTCATAGGCGAAAGGCAATACAAACCTTTTAGGAGGAAGACAGACATTATGTTCAGAATAACAACGTGCTGGTTTTGCAAGATTCTGGGAGGTCACTGCCATGGGACAGGGGCTGGGGCGGGTGAGTCTGGCTGCCTTTGTCTTGCCACCTTGCTTTTCCATGTGAGAAGCCGAGCCGGGGGAAAGGTGGCTGCTGGTGATGACAGGGGCTGGGCCACTGCCGTTGGGGATTCTCCATTGAATAACCTCCCCGAGAAGTAGATTCCTCGGGCTCCTCTCATTTGGCTCTCCTGTTATTTATTCTGTAGCTATCAGATATAATTTTTCCGTAATGCACTTGCTTAATGCCTGGTTTCTAACACTCTGTAATTTTCCTTTGCTTCCTTTTGTTCTTGCTGCCCTCCCCCCACTCACTAAGCTTCCCCGAGGCTTGCTAAGCAGCTAAACAGGGTCTTGGGCTATCTGTACCTCTTTATCTGCGTCCACATCCAGCTGTCTACCTAGCTACCTTGGCGTCCTTCCTGCTCACCTTTAGGAAGCTATGTGCTCATAGCTTTAAGTCTCAGTTCTGCCATTTAGGATCTTCTTGTCCTTAGACCTGAAACTTCTTTGCCTCAGTTTTGCCATCTGCAAAAATGGGTGTCATAATCCCATCCAGGGATTTCTGTAAGGATTGAGTGAGAATGTATTAGATCATCTTGCCATGCGGGGCCACAGGAACACATGCCCCCAAAGGGCACATTTCCCATCATCAGTTTGAGTTGTTCCTTGCAACCGCCCCTCCCCCAGCTCCAGGCCAGGCATAATAATGGGGCTGTGATTGTCATTTCCTGAAAACAGCTTCAAGTCATAGGCTGGATTGTGGACCCCAGAAGGTGTTCTGGTGAATGTCCCTGGGTATATGTGGCCTACAAATATGGGGTTCTAGTTAGAGGTTAGCTATGCTGCTTCTGGAAAGATCTGTGCATGTTAGACCCCAAGACAGACAAAGGCTTCTTGAGGGCTGGCTCATTGCATGTCCATTGTTCGGGCAGAGCAGTCTTATAGAAATGCTGCTTATACCCATGAGACTACAACTGGTTGCATAGCCTGAGCTGCCCTAAATTCCCATAAGCGTGTAGCTGAGGTGCACCTGGACCCCTTCGGTCAGATGTCTGGGTAAGAGTTTGGAACTGACCCATCAGACTTCAGTTCCTGGGTCTCTTCTGGGAAACAGTGCTTTGCAACATTTCGTCCCAATGGTTTTCAGTGCTCATTTGAATCACCTGGAAAATTTTAAAAAATTCTCAAAGCCCACGTCCCACCCAGACCAGTCAAATTTCAGGGGTGGGACACAGATACCAGTGTTTGTTTTTTGTTTTTGGTTTTTTAAAGCCAGCATGGCAGACCAGCTTGGAAAGCACTGGTTTAACTTACAGTGGGAAGAAGGTCAAGGCTGTGTTGAGCCCAGCATGGTCCCTCCCTGCTATTAACTGGCCTGCCATAGCATTCCCTCTCCTGAGTACGATTGCTGGGACATTTGCTGTGGGGTTTGTTTCATTGCATTGATCGTGATGCCATTATGTCTTTTCCTAAAGCCACCTTGCCACATGCATCATGGGCACAGCATCTAATCTGTATTTTCCTGGGAAGGACTCAGAGGATGCTTTGCAAAAATACCATAGTCAGAGCCTTAAAAGAATGTAAACCAGAGTAAAACTGCCCTCAGCAGACAGAACTCCCTTCCCTGGTCTTTCTGTAATAAAGCAAGAAGACACAGGGGTCCTCTCAGATCAAACCCTGGAAAAACCATGGAAAAATCAAGTTACAGCAGCACAAACCCACCAAAAACTATGGAGCAGCAACCTGCCCAAGAATGGCCCCACCTGTCTCTGACTCAGACCTTCGATGCCATCTTCCTTCTGGGGCCTCGGGTTCCTCCCTCGTGACCATCTCGATGGAGCCTCTGAGCTCTGCCAGTTCCAGGATTCTGGAAATATGGGTGATTTTTATTAATTTCATTTACTTGTTAGGAGGGAAACAGAGAAAAAAAAGGAGTGGATGGGAAGATAGGCCGATGAACCTCGTGTCAAGCACCCTCTCAGCATGACCATAGTAGTGACAAGAAATCGTGGAGGAGGTGGGCACTTTGCTGCATGGGAGGTGGCAGTGGAAAGCCTTTGTTTTAGGCCAAGTGCTCTATGCTCATTCATTTTTGTTGAAACACCCATTTAACAGTGCCTGTTTCTCTGTTGATTTGACTTTGTTTCAATTTTGATAGTTAAATGGGTAAGATCAATAAGAGGAAGTGCCACTGGCCTTACAGTGTTCGGGTTGGAATGGTCCATTCCCAGGGTTCAGAAGGAATTTCCCCTGGGAGGGTGTATCACACCAGTGGGTGGGGAAGGCAGCCCCTCACATCAGAGGGGCTTGTGTATGACAAAATCATCAGTAGCCCCCCCCCATGCCCCTTGCAGCCCCTACCATGTGTGTCTGTAGAATTCTGCTAATTTCGTGTCATTAGGGGATGCAGGAAGTGTGAGAAATAGTCCTACTCTTGTGAATAGTCTCAAGATCAGGCAGGAAGACTAGGTGTTCCTGAGTTTTTCTGGTACTTGCCTGGGTCTTCTCTCAACTCCAATATCAACCCTCCTTCTCCCTGGAGTCCAGTGATCTTTTCTGAATCACATTCCATGTCTCTCTTCCACTCTGCAGTCCAAGTTACACCACTGCAGGAAATTGACAGTGTTTATGTAATAAGCCATATGTGAAAGCACCCTACTCGGGTATCTAGCATAAAAGTGAGCATTTGATGTATATAAATTGAATTTGAAATGAATTGTCTCTGGAGACAGGTGTGGGTAATTAAGCCAGCCAAGAAGCAGATACCATCTACCACGTTCTGGGCCCTGGGGCAGCACCAACGAGTCAGATGTGGACACTGCTTTCAGAGAGGCCGTGTTTTTGTGAGCAAAGCCACATAAGGTCCAGCTTCATTTCACTGAGTGGGATTTCAGTGGCCTCTCCAGACAGGAGATGTGATTTGTGGTCTTTTTTTTTTTTTAATTTTTAATTTTAATTTTAATTTTTTAAAAATTTTTTAATCTTTAAAATTTTATTTATTTATTTAAAAATTTTTTTTTAACGTGATTTGCATTTGATCTAGGCTTACCTTTGGGAACCAAGTCATTTTCCCAAACAGAGTATACCCTACCCAGGGTGGACCCAGCTCTTACAGATCCGCTAAGCCCTTTGCTGAGTATCGTCACTTTGCGCACATTGCCAAACTTCAGTGGCGGGGGGAACTGAAGATTAATGGAATAATTAATGTGTAAATTTAATAATATTTAATTATTTTCGTGATAATGATCGCAAAATCACGGTGGAAGATTAATCGCTAAGCAATAGGTTGAAACAATGGGAATTCCCTTTCTCTGCCCCTAATCCCTCTGTTCTCATAAACCCGGTTGACGCTCGCTCAGATGAGTGTTTTGTGACATGCCACACTCAAATGTTAAAATTTTACAGATGGAAAATTTTAGGAATCTCACTTTCTTTCCCCGCCCCTATCCTCTTTCCAATTGTTCTGCTGTTTAGCTAGCATGGTGTGGTGTTGCGTTACCAGGAGTGTAATGGCCTTATCAAGGAATGTAATTGTCCTGCTGTACTCAGCCCTGGGCAGACACCATCTGGAGGCTGAGCGTCCAGTGTCCGCATTTTAAAAGGGAAATTGACAAATTCGTGCTGAGAGGTGGTTATAGGCCTGGAGAGGGGACCATGCTGGGAACAGATCAAAGAACAGGGGCTGTAGAGGATAGAAAGGAAGAGCCCAGAGGTCCTGATAATTGTTTTCAAATAATGGAAAGACCATTGTGTGGGGAAAGGGTAGCCTTCATTAGGCTTGTCCGGGTGGTGGGATAAGACTGCAAGTGGACACTAGCAGTGGATTTGAGCTTGGACTAGGAAAGACACAGATCCCAGTTAAAGCCTGGCCAGCACAGCCGAGTCTCATAGGCTGTAGGCAGTGTCCTCCTCGAGGATCTCCAGCAGATGCTGGATGGTCGCCAGAGAGAGCCGAGGGCAGTTCCTACCTGGCTGGGAGGGGGATTAGGAAATTTGAGGGGCTTGTGGGAGTCTGTGGTTCCTCCTTGTCCATCCCTTCTTCCCCCTCTTTCTATGAACCCAAAACTCTATTATTAAATGCTTGCTGAGCAAGGCCCTGAGTTGGTGACTTTCAGGCTGGCCTTTATTAGAGTAACTTTAAACCTTTCAGAAGATCATGACCGGGGCGCCTGGGTGGCTCAGTGGTTAGGCGGCTGCCTTCAGCTCAGGTCATGTTCCCAGGGTCTGGGATCAAGCCCCACATTGGGCTCCTTGCTCAGACGGGACCCTGCTTCTCTCTCTGCCTGCCACTCCCCCTGCTTGTGATTTCTCTCTCGCTCTCTGACAAAGAAACAAAATCTTAAAAAAGAAAAAAAAAAGATCATGACCAAGGGGTGCCTGGGTGGCTCAGAGGATTAAGCCTCTGCCTTCGGCTCAGGTCGTGATCCCGGGGTCCTGGGATCCAGCCCCGCATCAGGCTGAATGCTCAGTAGGGAGCCTGCTTCCCCTGCCTCGTTCTCTGCCTACTTGTGATCTCTGTCTGTCAAAAAAAAAAAGTTTATGACCAAAATCCCACGTGACAATCCTGTGTTCTCCCCCTCCCAGCCCCACCCCAGGCTATTAACATCTACCCTTCCAACATGCTGTATGATACTGTTTTTAAAAAATAAAATTTAGTTTTCTCTTAATAAATTCGTAGCCCTCAAGCTTAGCTCCTCCTAGATGGTTTTAGTAGCTTGTAACCTTAAATTATTTTAGCAGGTTAACACTGACATTGAAAGACATGTAGGGTATGTGAGCAGGTAGTTATACAATGAACCATCGCAGGCATGAGCGATGTTCTCCTGACAATGCAATGGTTTTCCCCTCATGCCTGTGCCTCGGCTGGCGAGGGTCACACCTTTGTCAGCACCCAAGCCCCAGCCCTCTTCCAGTGAGCGGAGTACTGTCGTGTAGTCAAGTCAGTCACCAAAACAGCTACAAACCTGGCCATTTCCTTTTGGTTTTATGTCTTTTAAGGGATGCCAGCACTCTGCTCTTCTGTGGGGCTAATTGTGAGCCAGGAAGAGGGGAAGCACTCGCTCTGGAATTTAATGGAAGTATGGGGATTGCTCAGTTGGCATCACCGGACCATTGAAAGTTGTGCTGTCCGATAGAAATATAATGAAAGCAACATACATACTTTGAAATTTTCTAGTAGCCACATTACAAAGTAATAATAAGCAGGTAAAATTAAGCTTAACATATTTTATTTAACCGAATATATCCAAAACTTTGTAATTTTAACAGGTAAACAATGTAAACATTATTACATTTAAAATTACATTGGAAATATTGCATATTAATGACATAATGAGTATAATTTACATGTTATAAAATTTCCTCATTGCAGGTATAAGATTCAGTGATTTTCAGTAACTTTATTGAGTTGTGCAACCATCCTCATAATCTAATTTTAAAACAGAGCCATCACAGGGTGCCTGGCTGGCCCAGTCGGTAGAGCATGCGACTCTTAATCTTGGAACTGTGAGTTCAAGCCCCAGGTTGGGGGTAGGGTTTACTTTAAAAAAATAAAACAAAGTGGTTCCATTACCCCAAAAAGAAGGGCTCAACCCACTTGAAGTCGCCCCTAGTTCTTATCACCAAACCTAGGCAACCACTAATCTATTTCCTTTCTCTGTGGCTTTAAAGGTAATTATATGTCGACCTCTATGTTTGGCTTCTTTCCCTGAACATAATGTTTCATCCGTGTTGTAGCATGCATCAGTCCTTAGCTCCTTTCTAATCCTAAGCAATATTCCATTGTATAGCTATGCCACCTTTTGTTTATTTGTTCATTACTTCGTAGGCATTTGACTTGTTTCCAGTCATTCGCTATTACTTATGGATAAAACTGCAATGAACTCAATGTCCAAATTGTGTAGACCTATGTTACCATTTCTCTTGGATAGTATCTATGAATGGAATTGCAAGGTGTATGTTAACCCTATGTTTAACCTCTTAAGAATCTTCAAAACTGCTGTCCAGATACTGGGATATTTCACATTAAAAAAAAAAATAGTCCTCAAAATGTGGTATGTGTTTTACACTTATAATATTTCGGTTTGGACCAGCCACATTTCAGAAGCTCAGTAGCTTCCTGGGGTGTGGGGTTACTGCATTGGACAGTAAAGATCAGAAGTATGTCTGCCTTGACATCCTGTTCGAGGCCCAGGCTTGGTCAGGAGAATGTGTTTTGCGAGCTAATGCAACACATGCTTGCACATGCACACACACACACACACACACACGCACACACACGCACACCTGCACCTGCATCTCATACACATTTATACGCTCACCAGAAACACATGCATAGCCATTCCACCCTCATTATTCTTCGTTTATGATTTATTCATTTGCCTTTACCGAATGTTGTAATAATTAGATTGTGCTAAATAAATATGCTTTACAATAATTTATCCATGGCTTGCTGAAATACGTATCTCACGGGACCGAAGGTGATAAATTAACAGAAATATATCCCCCAAAATGAAGATATAGAACCTCATTAAGGGTTGATGGCAAATATTAAGAATATGGAGAGACAACGAAGATTAGAAAGCTGAACATATTAAAAATTGTGTCATAATTCTGGAGATCTCTATTACTTGTCAGTGATGACAAGTGTTCAGCCAGCGAGCTTCTGTCAGCAAGCGTTTGGGGCTGCTTCTCTTACCTACTCCATCATTTCTACATAGTTATTCAAGATTTCAAGATGTTTCATCCCTTGGCTTTCTGAGTCTCTAACATAAGACCTGAATGTAACTCTGAGTCTCCAAAACTGACAGAGTAAGGGTTCCAAGGCCGTCAGATGGGCCCCCGTTCGATACAAATTCTTAGAAAGGCTGTTGAAATTCAGCTTGGGGTTCTCTCTACCACTTCATGAAGCAAAGCGAAAGTCCATCCAGCTGTCCGGGAACTCTTTGCTTTCAGATCTGGGTACACCTGTCTGAATCCTTCTGAGTGTATCAGGTACAGGATACATGTTGATGAGAATGTTTTCCCACCTGTGCATGTATACGGCAGTTTTATGGACAGGAAATTATAGGCTATCCTCTTGAAACCTTTGAAGTTGATCTATTACAGCAATTAGTAGATGAGTTCACGTTTCTAAACCTGAATTCCCTATCGGTTTAATTCAGGAGTCACTTATGGGTATCTACTGTGTGTCAGGGCTGGGATAAGTGCTGGGGAGAATGAGTGAATGAATGAGTGAACGAATGTATGAATAAATGTTGAATGAATGAATTGTGATCTGTACCCTTGGAGAGAACACAGACTAGCTGGAAACACGGGTACATGGGTACACAGTCAAAATAGTGCACCAAGTTTTGGGAAATAATAATAATAATACACAAGCTTATGGATGTAGGAAAGAAGAAAAGACTAATTTTGCTTGAAGAAATTGGTGCGGGCATGCCAGAGGAGGTAACCCTTTGACGTGGCCCTGAGAGGTGATTAGGAGATTTCTAGGTAGACAAGGGGAGGAAAGGCCTAGAGGGGATGGTCTGTGCAAAGGCTTGGTGGTACCTTCAAGGTACCTTGAATAGCAGTGACTAGCTCTGTGGATTGGGGGCTGGGTCCTGGAGTGACCCAGGGTCTGAGGGCATGGAAGCGTAAAGAAGATGTGGGCCAGGTTGAAGAGATTGGGCTTCATTCTGTAGGCAAAGCTAAGTATAGAAAGGACTCTGGAAGAGGCAAATCCTGAGCATTTAGCCAAAGACTAACCCTGAGACGAGCAGTAATATGTGAGTACAGAATCAGAAATCTCCTTCCAAGATTCCTTGCAAGTCTAAAGTTCCCTGGTTTGGTGAATGATCTAAAATGTTCTTACTCATGTCATAAACAGGCAAGACCTGTTTGAAAATAAAGAAGAGATGATTAAGGACAATGTTGTAGTGTTTGTAGGTGTCATAAAGAAGGAAGAACATTTCAGACCAGATTTGGTTGATACCCTTCTTTTCCAGCAACCAGAAGACTATAGACACTGTTGGCCAGGCATGGAGGGAAGGAGGAAACAGACTTTTATATTTTTTTTTTCTTAAAGAGTTTATTTATTTATTTAAGAGAGAGATTGAGACTGAGATAGCGAGGGAAAGTACAAGTGGGGAGGAAAGGGAGAAGCAGACTCCCCATAGAGCAGGGAGCCCAATGCAGGGCTGGATCCCAGGACCCTGAGATCATGACCTGATCTGAAGGCAGATGCTTAACCCACTGAGCCACCCAGGTGCCCCCAGCTTTTTAATCTCTTTAAAGGCACTAGGACCTGTTGGCCTAGAGGACCCCTCTGCCAGAGCTTCGAAAGAGCACATACACGCAGGCTCAGACTCCCTGAGTCACCTTAGAGAAGTCAGGCAAGAGATGACATATGCAAATGTCCAACCTTCACCCACAACCTAAAATCACAGCATGGATTATTTTGCAGTTCTTTGGCACCTATGACTTATCCACGCCTATGGTTTTTTGTTCTTGCTTTTCTTTCCTCTATACTCTATGTTCCCTGATGACCAGGAAGGTGTATATAATCCTTTAGGGACATCTCCACCCCACTCAATATAGTGTTACATATAGTAAAGGCTTAAAATCTATCTTGTAACCTACCAGTGGTTATTTCAGATGAAGGAGAATGCTTTCATTTGGAAGCCCTTCATCGGTTTTGTCTCATGCCCAGCTGTGAGTTAAAAGGTCAAAGTGAAGGATGTTGCTGAACCTCTACTGCCTATTCCCAGCCTATCAACCCTCCAAATGCCCCAGGATCTGAAACCAGTGAGCTCTGAGCCCTGACAATCTGAATGGAACAATTTCAAAAATAGTTCCCTAAGACAGTGTTAGCATCCTTGGCTATATGGGAAATACCTACATTACTCATGACCATTTAGTTCCTGAAAACCAAGCACTTTCAATATGTCTTAGTGTTTCCAAATAGGCTATTTGATGATCTGCTCTAGGCTACTTACAAGCAGAATTTAGAGAATATGTCTCAATTTCAGAGTTATGCTTAGTTCCCTCATTCTTTTCTTTTTTCCATTAAAAAATGGTTGCATTTGGTTTTTTCAGCTGTCAATCACTCAGTGAACATCTACCTGTATAGGACCTACCCAGTACTTAGAGAAAAAAGTGTATGTGATATTATTATGCATTTAAATGATACATGTTCCTATACTTAGAATAGACCACATGCTGCATGAAATATTGTAGAAGGGAGCCAGATAATAACACTGAAACATTTGTAAAGATGTTTCTGATTTTGCCAGATAGTGTTCAAAAAAGGGAAAAATCAAAATTGGAAGTGTAATTTACTACAAGTTGTTTGGGTGAGAGATATTTACAACTTATAACATAGGCTAAATGGTGTAAGATTATAAATTCCAAATGAAGGCTAGCTCAGGCCCCTTGAGGCTTAGTAACAAGCCTTGGGAAACTTGGGAAATGTCATCAGCATAAACCTGCACAGGTGGAATATTGATCAGAAAACCCGAAGCTGAATGTCACTTCCAGGTTTTAAATGAAACTTGGATAGCTCTCATAGGCTTCGCTAAAATCACCCACAAAACCTAAGACTTCTTGATAATAACTTATGTATAAAGAAGAGTGAACTTATGAAATCAGAGCCCCAGGCCTGGTCCACCCCTACTCAGGCCCCTCCATGGTGACCGTGACCTTGAGGTTTTGTCCCTGTGGCATTTCTTGTCTCCCTCATCATTGAAAGTTGTCTTGACAGCAACAGAAGTGCTTAGGACAGTCTTGTTTGCAATAGTGGTGATTGTGATGACAGTAATAATGAGAGTGAACAGGTATTGAACCCTTGCTGAATACCAGAATGTCTGCTAAGTGCTTTTACATGGTTTTCCGCTATAAATCTTCACAACAAGTGTTTAAGAGGACCCCATCCCTGTCCTCTTTTCCAAATACCTTGGAGTGCCTCTTTACCTCATTCTATAGTAAGATCACACACCACATACTGCAGAGCCAGGATTTGGCCCAGGTGATTAGAGCTCCAAGTGCAGGGGCTGTGTCTGGGCTGTGTATCCCGGGTAGGCTCCCAGGTACCAGCTGGTACAGAGCTGAGATGCAAACTTCCCTTTGGGGCCAGTTTTGACCATCTTCTCATTCAGTGAGGCTGCAGCTGCTCAGGATCCTTTTTTTTTTTTTTTTAAATTTAAAGATTTTATTTATTTATTTGACAGGCAGAGATCATAAGTAGGCAGAGGAGCAGGCAGAGAAATAGGAGGATGCAGGTTCCCTGCTGGGCAGAGAGCCCAATGAGGGGCTTGATCCCAAGACCCTGGAATCATTACTTGAGACAAAGGCAGAGGCTTTAACCCACTAAACCACCCAGGCACCCGCTGCTCAGGATTCTAATCCCCTTCTCCCATGTCAGGATAATTCAGCCTCACCCTTAAGGTAGTTCTTTTTCCCCCACAAACTTTTACCTTTAACAGCCTGAAAAGCCATTTCTTTCTTCTACAACCAAATATTTTTTTTCTAACTTGTATTTATAAATATGTAAAAGTTCTCCTTTTCTTTTTTTTAGTCCTAGGCAACTGATTGAACTTTGGTCTTTTTCCCCCTCCTGATTTTTGAAACCCAAAGCATTCTTACTTTCCAAAGAAATAGAGAGTGTGATGAATGGATAAAGAAATGATATATATGTATATGCTTAAATATTACTAAGCCTTCAGAAAGAATGAAATCTTGCCATTTGCAATAATGTGGGTGGAGCTAGAAAGAATTACACTAAGTGAAATAAGTCAGTCAGAGAAAGACAAATACCATATCATTTCACTCACGTGTGGAATTTAAAAAACAAAACAATCATGGGGGGAAAGACAGGCAGACCAACAAACAGACTCTTAACTATAGAGAATGAACTGATGGTAATGAGGGAAATTTGGTGAGAGGATGGATTAAATGGGTGATGGGGATTAAGAAAGCTACTGGTGATGTATTGTATGGAAGTATTGAATCACTGAATTGTATACCTGATACTAATATTACACTGTATATTAACTAAATTGAATTTAAATAAAAACTTTAAAAAGTAAAATAAAAAAAAAGAAAGAAAGAAATAGAGAGTGTGCCCCTAATATTTATCATCATTATCTGTGGCCATTAGGATATAAGATACAAGATGCCAGTTTCATCCTCAGATAGTCACAATGAGTGTCATTTTACTATTCTTCAAATGGGCTTTAGTTACAGAATTTCTGAATTGAAGTCCATATGAATCGTATTCACTAGGTCCAAAGCAAGGGAGTGAGAAGGAGAAGGAGATGGAAGGTAAGGTGGGAAGCAGGTAGCAATTTCCACTTATAGCCATAGGTCAAATACTAGAAGATTGACAGTTCCCAGTTCAGAAACCATGGCTTTACCCTGGGAACTTCATAGCTTTATGGTTTGTTAAGACTACCAAGTGGATTCTAGGAGCCTGATTTGGTATCCCAAACCAAAACACAAATTCCCACAGCAGCCTAGCAGACAAAGTGAATGAGTGAAGTGGACCAAGAGCAAGATGCTAAATGGCCATTGATCCTCATCCTCCATGATGGGACATCAGGGCATGGTGGGGACTGTGGGGAAGGAAAGCACATGACCATCAAGGGGTTAGCAGATAACTCAACGCCAACCAATTATTGTCACCAAAAAGCAAGTCCCTTGTTGCCAGAAGTTACTTTTTTTTCCCCCCAGAGCAGCTAGATATGCAGATTTTCATGTGATTGATGTTTCTTGACTTTTGAATGTTGACTGCTAATTTCCATTTAAAAGCCAGTGTTGACCAAGATGTGGGTCAAAGGAAAGCCCACCTATGGACAGTGGCCTCTGAGGCTGATGATTAGCATGCTCGTTCATATTCCCTTTTTCTCCAGATCTGACTATTGTTTTGCAATTTAGATCTCATTTGAAATTTAGGGCTTTTTTCTCTGTCTAATTGTAATAGCTAAAGAAGCTCTAAAGAAAGCTCAATTTACACTATAAATTCAGTGACTTCTCTTACATTTCTTTTTTTTTAACTTAATGATTTCTATGAATATAATTATGCTTAGAAGTTCTATCTAAAGACTCAGAATGCAATTGGTATATCTTTAAGTAAAGTGATTATTCTTATCAAATATTATTGAAAGTGATTCTATAGAAAGCCATTAGAGAATATTCAAATTCATCAATATAGTCAAATTGATAAACTTTATATATAAGATCTTGATAGCATAAAATTGTTTGAATATTTTTACATTAAAAACAAAATTAAAAAACAAAGAACAAATGAAAGGAATTTCTTTTAGCAAATAGAAAAGACACAGGGTTAATAGCCTTGTTTTTTTAAAGAGTTCCTACAAATCAGTAAGGAAGTAACCTTGCTATAGATGGCTGAACAAAAGAAATGAGCAGGCAATTCACAAAAGAGAAGAAATGACTAATTGAAGAACATATGGGGAGATGACTCAACCTCACTGGTAATTAAAGAAATGCAAATTGAAACAACAAATATTATCATTCCCAATGCAGCCAAGAGTGCAATGAAACAGGTATTTCTATGCATTATTGATAGACAAAGTAGAAAGCCTGGTTGGTAAGCAGTTAGTTAATAAAAATCAAGAGTTTGGTTCTGTTAAGCAAATACTGAGCTCCTTCTCTGTACTGGGAATTGGTGTATGCAGATGACAAGGGCCCACACATCCTGTCAATGAGTGAGCATGACTTGTGTGAGATACTTGCACAGATACCTCCATCATTAGGAGGTAAATGGCAGAGTCATGTAAAGCATGGAGCTAATGCAGGAGTAAGACCCTAGCCCAGCCTGGAGGGTTTGGAAGGATTATTTGAAGAAATGATCCTGAGATGACTCTTACAGGTTATGAGAATATGGCTGGATAAAGAAGGGCGATTATAAGACAGAAGAGAAGGAAAAGAGATCCCTGCAAAGGTAGAGCCTCGGCAAGTATATAGTGTCTGCAGGAAGGCTGGAACTCCTGGAGCACTGAGTGTGATAGGAGTCTGCAGAGAGAACCTGGCCCACCCATGCTTGGGTAGTGTGAATTTCATCCCAGAAGCAGCCCAAGGTAGAGAGGCAGGAAAGAATACAACCAGATATGTATTTTTTTTAATCCTACATAAAAGTCACTGTGGTTTATTTTTCCAATTTAAAAAGTAAGAGATGAGAACAAACAGCACAATTAAGACTTGGACAAAGGACATGAATAGACATTTCTCCAAAGAAGATTTACAAATGGCCAATAAGCACAAGGAAAGATGCTCAACATCATTAGTCATTAGGGAAATGCAAATCAAAACCACAAAGAGATACCACTTTATAACAATTAGGATGACTATTATTTTAAAAAGAAAAGAAAAGAACAAATATTGATGAGCATGTAGAGAAATCAGAGTCTTCATACAGTTCTGGTGGGAATGTAAACTGGTGTGGCTGCTGCAGGAAACAGGCTCTTCCATAGAAGGTTAAACACAGAATTCCCATATGACCCAGCAATTCCACTCCTAGGTATATCCCTGGAGGAACTGAAAGCAGGACTCCAACAGATACTTATACACGCATGTTCATGGCAACATTATTGACAATAGCGGAAAGGTAGAAACAACTCAAATGTCTATTAACAGATGAACGGATAAACAAAATGCGGTCTATCCATACAATAGAATACTATACAATCTTAACAAAGAATGAAATTCTGACACATACTACAACATATATGAACCTTGGGACACCTGGGTGACTCAGTTGGTTAAGCATCCGCCTTCGGCTCAGATCATGATCCCAGGGTCCTAGGATCAAGTCCCACATCAGGGTCCTTGCTCAGTAGGGAGCCTGCTTCTTCCTCTGCCTGCTGCTCTCCCTGTTTGTGCTCTTTCTCTCTCTGTCAGATAAATAAATAAAATATTTTGAAAAAATATATGAATCTTGAAGAAATTATATTCAATGAAATAAGCCAATCACAAAAGGACACATGTATGATTCCACTTATGTGAGGCACCTAGAGTAGTTAAGTTACCAAGGGCTGGGGGAGAAGGGGATACTGGGAGCTTCTGTTTGAAATGATGAGAAAGTTCCTGGTTAGACGGTGATGACAGTTGCACAACATTGTGAATATCCTTAATGCCACCGAATTTTACATTTAAAATTGGTTAAAATGGGGGATGCCCCGGAAGGCCTGTGTGGCTCTGTTGGTTAAGCATCTGCCTGTGGCTCACCTAGTAATCCCAGTGTTCTGGGATCAGGCGCCTGCTTCTCTCTCTCCAGCTGCCCCTCCCCTCTCTCATGCTCTCTCTCTCTCTCTCTCTCTCTGTCTTTCTCTCAGCTAAATTACAATTTTTTTTTTTTTTTAATGAAGGGTGCCCGGGTGGCTCAGTCTGTTGAGTGTCCAACTCTTGGTTTCCACTCAGGTCATGATCTCAAGGTTGTGGGATCGAGCCCCACGTCGGGCTCCGTTCTGGGTGGAGATTCTGCTCAGGATTCTTGTCTCCTTCTCCCTCTGCCCCTCCCCCAGCTCGTGCTCTCTGTCTCTCAAACAAATAAATAAGTCTTTTAAAAAGTGGTTAAAATGATAAAGTCCATGTTATGTATATTTTAGTACAATAAAAAATAGCCAAAAAGTAATAGGAGCTTTGGAAAATTCAAAAAAGTACACAGAAAATCATTCTATCCCCTGGAATTACCCACTTACCCTTTTGGTGAATACCCTCAAATATTTTCTCTTTTCATGTGCATACTCATATAGTTATTATATTTTACTATGCTGGGGTTACATTATCCTTGCTGTTTTGTCCTTGCATTTTCCATCTAGTGATAGACCATGAACACCCTTGGTATTTCTACAGCACGGGGGTTAAGGAGGTAAGCCCTGGAGACAGACCCCCCAGGTTTGTGTTCTGATTCTGTTGCTCACTCAGCTGCCAGCTTGTTTCCTTCTCTGTACAAAAGATATGGGTAACAAAAGTACCAAGCACGTAGGTTGTTAAGGGTTACATTGGTTCTTAAATATGTATAAGCACAGGGCCCAGCACTAAATAAAGAGAACTATGATCATTATTGATAATGGTAGCTAATAATCCTCACCTGTTCTACAAGATGGGCTTCTTTTTAGTGGCTTCCTAAAGTACTTTAGCACATGGCTACACCATACATTACTTAATGAATCTCCTATGTCCAACACTTACCATTTCTAAATATCAGCTCACATAAATAATGCTAAATGACTTTGCCATGAAGTCTAGATAGATAACTCTGTTTTTTTAAAGCAGACCCATAGAAAGGCAATTGTTGGGTCATGCATGATTTAAGATTTTTGATTCCTGTTGATAGACTACCCCTCCAGAAAGACTATGATATGCTGAGGAGCGAGAGAACAATATTATCTTTAACAGCAAAAAATTGGAAACAACCTAACTTTCTAAACTAAAGAAATAGTTGAAATGTGATGTCCACTTATTGGACTATCATACAAGTATCATAATAAACATATTTGCAAAGCCTACTTAAAAGCATAGAAAATGCTTATGACACAGTGTTAAGTGAAAGAGTAAGGAAAAAATTATATTTATGAGATTATCAACTTTAAAAATCATATGCATATTGAGGAATAAAAAAAAACAAGTCAAATAGAATGTTTGAATAGTAAGACTCTACATAACTTGTTTTTTCTTATTTTTTTTCTAAATTTCATTTAATGAGCATATACCGTGTTTATAATAAAAAAATAATTTCACCGGGAAAGGATGATATGTCCCTGTCTTTGAAGCTATGATTGAAATTTAGTTTCACATGGCAAGTAGATCTTTAAATAAGCATCCATAGTAGGAAGCCCATATTTCAATTTTCTGGCTGAAAATTTTTCAGATACAAAGTCACCTTCTTGACCTTATCTATATATTCAAAGACTGTGTGGTGCTTAGAGATTTCTACTGTATGGTATTGGAATCAGCAGCAAGATCAGCAGACATTATTTCCCAAAGGAAATGAATCTAACGGGGCTCTGGAAGATACAGCTGCTTCTCTGTCCCCCAAACAGAGTCCAGCTGCTTTCATGAGGGCTGTAATCCAGGGAAAGGCCCTAAATCTTCAGCCATCTGTGTGGACCTCCTACCTTCTGGGCCCCTCTGACTGCACCACATTGAGCTGATAGGCAGGTTAATTGATCTCTCTGAGCCTCTGTCTCCTCATCTAAAAAGTGGATATAGGGGTGCCTGGGTGGCTCAGTGGGTTAAAGCCTCTGTCTTCGACTCAGGTCATGATCCCAGGGTCCTGGGATCGAGCCCCACACCGGGCTCTCTGCTCCACGGGGTGCCTGCTTCCCCCCTCTCTCTCTCTGCCTGCCTCTCTGCCTACTTGTGATCTCTGTCTGTCAAATAAATAAATAAAATATTTTAAATAAATAAATAAAAAGTGGATATGAGGATCATATACCTACTTAGTGGGTTGTTGTGAAATCAAGTGCAGTAAACCTTATAAGATGTTAACTCAGTGTCTGAAACGTGTTAGGCGCCCATTAAGTGTTAGCCATCATTATACTTATTATCACCCTACATCTATATTTCACTCACTGTTTTTAGAGATAACAGTGAAGCCTAGGGAGATGTGATTTGTTGTAGTTTAATGCGAGGAGCCATGGATTTGGAGTCAGATGACCTGGATCATAACAGTGGTTGAAGCACTTACTCATTTAGTGGCCTGGGGCAAGACACTTAATCCTTACAGCAGTGCTGTCCAAGAGAAATATAACAGGAGCCAAAAATGTAATTTTGGATTTTCTAGAAAACACATTATAAAAAAGCAAAAATAGATATTTTCTTTAACCCAACATACCCCATATTATCCAACATGTCACCAGTTTAAAATTATTGGTGAAGTATCGTATCTTCTTTTCCTGTCCTAAATCCAGTGTGCATTTTATACTGAAAGTACATTTCAACTTGGAAGCTACTTATTCATCTGAAATATTTTATCTGTATTTCCTGAAATTCATAGTTGAAAAATTAGATCGACATACTCAAGTTGTTCAAACATATTCTTCCAATAACTGAATCAACTGTCAGCTTTCAAATGTGAATAAATTAAAATTAAATGGAGAATTCAGTTCCTCAGCTGCATGAGCTACATTTTGAGTACCAGTGGCCAGGCTTAGCTGGCAGCTGGCATATTAGCCATAGCTACCATTGGAGATGACAGATCACTTCTCCTCCCAGAGCCACTCAGCCAATGGGATGTGGCTCTGGGATGAGAGTCCAGCCAATAGAATCACCATATATGGACATTTGAAACTTGAACACGATTCATTTTGAGCCTTTTCTTTTTTGTAACTGTGATCCGCAATAAGAAATATACTTTACATGACAACATGGTACACAATAACACATGTGCATCTGTGTGTGTGTGTGTGTGTACATGTGTGTCTGTGTGTCTCTGTGTGTATGTATGCACGTGTGTGTCTGGGTGTGTACATATAGGTCAACAGCCATTATTTCCCAAAGGAAAATTATAATGTGGGTCTTTTAAAATCCTACTCTACTTCTTCCTCCCCCCGATTTCCTCCTCTTTCTCCTTCTCCTCCTCTTTATTTAATGCTGGTCATGACCCACTAAAGTGATTTCATGGCCCACTAATGGGTTATAAACCACAATTTGAGAAACACGGATCTTAAGAGTCTAAATTTCCAGCCATCTTAAAAATTGATTTGTTTTGTGTTGTAAATAATAATCTTTCTATAGCCACCAGTCGGTTCAAAGGAACAATGTTCTCCCCAATATAAATAAGAAGAATGACACCAGTCTAGATAAGATATACGGGAACAAATGACTTAACTGCTTTTTTGTCACTTGATCTGTTTGGCAAATAGTCACTGTGGAAGCACTGTCCCTGTCACTGTGGTAGGCACTAACAGCTGGCCTGAGACAGCCAGGATCCCTGCTCACAGAGTCAGCTACACAACCACCAAAGCCCTTGCTGCAGAGGCTTAGTCAAAGAAAGATCTTTGATGCTTTGTTTTATTTTTCCCTTATGAAGACCAGAGACAAGCAGTGGTGCAGATGTCCAGCAACCCCATTAGTGACTCAACTCCCATTCTGTTCCACATGCTCTTGCCTGTCACTTTATGGTTACAAGACCGCTGCTACCCCTCCAGGCCTTCTGTCCATGTTCCAGGCAAGAAAAAGAAAGAAGTGGGGGATGGGGGAATGATATCTCAAAATTCTCCAGCACAGAGTGTTGCCAGATAAAACACGGGATGTCCAGTTAAATGTGAGTTTTAGAGAAACAATAAATAATGTTTTCAGTCTCAACATGACCCATGCAATATTTGAGACATATTTATACCAAAAACATTATTCACTATTTATTAATGAAGTTCACATTTAACTGGGTGTCCTGTATCTTTATTTGCTAATTCTGGCAAACCTATGAGTATGGTTCTGCTTACGGTTCCCTGGCCAGAATGTGTCACAAGGCCACTCCTATCTGTCAAGAAGACTGGTAAACACTAGTCATTTTTTAACTTCCAGTCTCAATAAAAGAGAAAGGCAAGAGAGGAGGAAGTTGGTCATGGAGTTGAGTTGAGTGAGCCAACCTGTGGCATCTGATGCAGGTCAGGTCTGCTCTGGCCTTCTTTTTAGATCATAGTTGGAAGTTTGGATTTTAATTCACGGTCAGTGGGAAGCTATTGGAGATTTTCAAACAAGGGAGTAACTAACTCTATTTAAGAAGATGGCTCTGGCTGTGTGTGCAGAATGGAAAGGGGGAGGTAAGCAAGAAGTGGGAAGACCAGTTGAAAGAAACCCAGCTTGTTTTAGAACCTTTGAGAACTCTGCCTAACTACGTAGGCCCCTTGCTACACGTGAGTTCCCTCTTCTGAAAAACAAAGATTTGGGCGGGATGGTCTCTTGGTGCTTCACGCCGCATGCCCAGAGTGGCATGCAGGTGACACGGCCTCCTCTTGCTTTTGGGCTGCGTAGCTTGGTGATCAATGTTGGCCCACGTTTTGTACTCCTTCTTCAACAGAGGAGTGTCTGAGAGCCATAGTACGTGGAACGTCAGAGCTTATGATCATGAAGCTAAGACCCTGTGAGATTCCCACAAAGAAATGGGTAAAAAATTGCTTTTTAAAATTTTAACTTCAAAAATAATCAAGGAAACGCACAGAAAGATAATAAAATCTGCTACCTCTTAGCAAAAATTTTAAAAGTAACACGGACGATTTTTATACCCTGACATCTGGGACTTAAAGCAAAGGTTAAATAATCTGATTCCAGAGTTAAGAACCAATGTGGATAAGGGAAAACCTGATTTCATGCTTCTCTCCCTCCAAAGTGGGTTTTGTTACAACGAAGGCACTTTGGTCCCCTAACTCTCTCCCTTTCCTACCCCGCCAACAGCAGATCATTTTCTCTCTCCTTCCTTCTGCTTCTCATTGAATTAAATCAATTGTTAGTTTTCTTTTGGCTTCTCCTTTCTCCCTCTCATCAGATCAAGTGCTTTTCTATTTTCCTTGAGGATTACCAAAATGAGCTCTTAGGGAAAAAGAGGTTTCTCAGCACTTTAGCTTCTGTTCCTTCTATTTATTTGCTTTGCCTTTTATTATCTTTTTTGCTGACACCCCAGGACACGCACGCAGAATGTAGAGATTATTGGCTTTTCCCCTTTTTCCTAAACGAAACCTGTTGGTTAAAAACAAACAAAAAAAAGTGTGTCCCCAGAAAGATTTCTTCTTTTTAAGAGGGCCAGAGCTCTAATAAGGAATCTGTAAAAGCATGCACACACACTCACATACCCTTTTATAGCTCTCTGTAGACATGCACACACAAATCTACACATACTTACTATACACACACACAAGCATCAGTGAACTTGGACCTGAGAGGGAGTTTGCAGAACTCCACCAAACACGCAAGTTGTACTGTGACTTTAGGTTACAACTGAACTCATAGTGTTAAGATTAACAGTACTGTCAAGGAAAATCAACTCCCCCTACCTTCCTTCCCTCCCTTAATGAGCACACTTGGTTCTTCTAATCATTTGATATCAAAAGCTGATAGCATTTCTCTTCAGAGAGCTTGGCAATGAAGGGACAGTAAAGCAACACGTTTAAGTCCTGGTGGCAGACCATCACAGCAGAGACGGTCAAAGTGCCCAGAGTTGGGTCCTACCATGGCCAGCTGCCCTTTCTGGAGTCCAACCATTCCCCTTCCCCCTACTGGATTGAGTTTCCTGCCCCGCAAGGTGAAAGGTGGCACTCGATGACCCTTAAGAGCTCTAGGTCTTTGAAGCTCTGAATTCCTAAGTTAACCCACTCTTAGGCCAAGCTCCCGAATGGGGATAATACCACCTATTCCTTCCTCTAAGTTTCAGAATTCTGGACTGAAACCTAAAGCCTGAGTTGAGGGTAGGGTAGCAGAAGTTGAGTGTGAAAACTAAACAATAAGGAAACTCTTAATGTGGTACCAATGTGCTATCGCCGCTTTGTAAGATCACATGAACAAAGGAGACCTTCAAATATGCCCAGCAACGGGGACCACCATAGCCCCCATGAGTGATTTCCAAAGGAGAACTCATGTGTCTGGGTCTCACCAGCCCACGCCTTGGTCTTTGACCTCTGTGCATAGTTAGATGATGGGCTTGAGACCATATGCTGGGCACAGTCCTCAGAGCTGTCAGGGTACAAAGAGAGGAAAGTAAGGCCTGGGGCATCAGGGTATCTCGCCAAAAACATCATCAAAGGTTTCTCTCCTAGACAAGTGGGGACTGGAGCTTCTGCTGGGAAGGGAGTCTGAGAACCTTGCTTCCAATTCCAGACCCACCACTGACTTGCCATGTGACCTTGGGCGAGTCCTTCACTTCTTTGCTTCTTGGTTTTCTCCCCGGTAGAGCTAGGGGTTAAGCTTTGTGACCACCACATTTGTCTCTGGCTCTGACATTCTAAGAGGCCAGACTTGGAATGTAGTGCTTTTAAATCCCATCAGGTAGAGAGACCTACACGGTAACGCAGGAGCCTCTCAGAAGCAGGATTCTGCCCTGAGGAGCTCAGTTCTTGATGAGATGACAATTTAAGTCAGACAAACCAAGATGTAAGATTTAAGAGATGCTAGTGATACAGATAGATCCTTCACCTTCTACACAACCTTTCTTTTTTCATTTTTACCCCTTTCTTTCTGCAGTCTCTAGCACAGAAATGCATTAGAGGCGAGTTACTGAGCACATTCTGTGGTACATTATACACAACAGCAAAAGAGTTCTGTACTCAAAGGAATCTGGGTAATCTTAATTTTATGTTCTTCTCTTAAAGTCATGACTCTTTGACCTGCTAAGGTTCTAGGAAGCCCTGCAATGAAAAAGCCTATTTCCTTCCTACTTAACTTGATCCCAGAGCTTCCCCATGAGATCTGTCAGCCCTGCATGGGGCTGGTATTCTGTGACACGTACTCTGGGGGACAGCACAGCATTATCCCCTGATACCACAGCTAGTATGGCATGTGTCCAGAATGAGGCCTGCATGGGTCACATTGTACTCCCTCTGTCCATATTCCAGCCCATTAAACTTCTGCTGCTCCTTGGGTCCCATCAATATGATTGGCATCATGATCAATCGAATGAATAATAGCTTATAATAATGATTTAATGGTTTAATTGCAATATGGACAATTAGCCAATGGTGACAGAGTTCTGTATGGTTTGTTGAGATGGAAGTCTGTCCATCTATCCATCTGTTTACCAAAGTTCTCTTTCAAAGAATATGATTAAGAGGCTTCTGCTTCAGGATGGTGGGTTGCACGCACGCTTGTCTCCTTCTCTCCTGAAACACCACTCAAGTGATGATCAAGGCTTCAATGGAGGGATAAATTCTGACTAGCAGGCAGAACCGGAGGAAACCCATGAGCGATTTTAAGAGCACACGGCTGGTGATGGAGAAGCTGAAGTTGCCATAGCTAAAAAGATGCAGAGAGGGTTTAGCGCAGAAGAGGGAACACATCTGCTGGGAGACACCACAGCTGAGCACTGATAAGGGATCCTCTGGAAGGATGGAACAGAGTAAAATTTGTCTGGAGTATGGTTACCCCATGTGTCTCCATCCCCTTTCAACCTCAGTTTTCCAGACTAAAAGTAATAGGATACCCAACCACAGGGGAAAGGAAAAGGTGCTAAGACTGCTAGCAGCAGTGTTCGTGCCCAGAATGATGTGTGCATACTGCTGGCATTGCGGAGCAGGCACCAGCAACGTAGCAGAGCCCTGACACCTGCCATCAGGCCAGTTCTGACAGGTCAAGCACCATCTACATGCACTGAAGCCCGATCAGCAATCCTTGTCTCACCTGTTTGACTATAAGGTGCTGATCCAGGATCAACCAGCCTATGAATAGCCCAGCAGCATGGAAAGGAAACACCAGGGCACCTGGGTGGCTCAGTCAGTGAAGCATCTGACTCTTGGCGTGGCTCAGGTTGTGATCTCAGAGTCCTGGGATCGAGATCCAAGTCGAGCTCTGCATTCAGTGTGGAATCTGCTTGGGATTCTCTCTTCCTCTCCCTCTGCCCCTCCCACACACGTGCTCTCTCTCTTTCTAAAGTAACTAAATACATCTTTTTTAAAAAGAAGAAAAAAAACGAAAAAGAAATACCAATATAAAAAAAATTGTTCCCAGAGAAAACAAGGATAAATTAGGTAACTTGAAAAGTAAATTTGAAGTTAATTTAATTTGAAAGTTATTAATTTGAAAAGTAAAATTTGAAAAGTAAAACTCTTCAGAAAAATTTAAGGTAGAGAAGAGGGGATAATGAAGGCATCAAGGAAATAATAAAACAAATTTACTAGAGATGAAAGAAGAGTATGTTTTCTGATTGAAAGAACCCACCAGATGCCAGGAGGAGTTTTTATAAAGATCTGTACCTAGAGACATTGTATTGAAATTTTAGCAACTCAGCGTTAAAAAAAGATCCTGAGGGGCACCTGGGTGGCTCAGTTGGTTAAGCATCTGCCTCTTGATGATAGCTCGGGTGTCGATCTCATGGTGGGGAGTTCAAGCCTCACATTAAAAAAAATAATAATAACAAAATCCTGAAGACCTCCAAGAAGAGAAAAGAGACAGATTGACTACAAAGAAATTAACAATAAAACTAGCCTCGGACTTCTCCTCAGTCACACAGATGCTAGACAACACTGAAGTAAGGCCTTCAAATTTCTGAAGCAGAATTTCTAATCTAGAGGCTATTTCCAGAAAAGCTGTCAACCAAGTGTGAAGACAAAATAGAAATAATTCAGATATTCAGAGATTCACAATGAGTTTCCCCTAAGGAAGTTTCCTGAGGACGGTGGCTGATGGAAGAATCCCAGTGAAAATAAATCCCAGAATAATGGCTCTGCAGGAAGCCCAGAAAACAGCTGGTCCAAATTAAAACAGGAAATCAGTGTCTTTGAGAAGAACGGAGAGATTTTTCAAGGAATATATAAAGGTGTTAGTGATACGGTATAAAAGGCACATGGAAAATAAATAGAAAAAGGAAAGAAAGAAGGCAGATATAAAATAAAAGAGAACAGCAACTAGAAATTTCTGGAAAGACAAACTGCACAAGAAAATCTGGGCTCAAACATGAGGCAAATTAAGACAGAGAAAGAATATTCATTTGATTCTGATGCTAGAAACATTCTTCATGAAGTAGAATGTGTTGTTTGGACCTATGGAGAAGGTCGCAAATAGAACCCTTCTTCACTGCACTGGAGAAATATATGTACATCAGTGTAAAAGTTCTGCTTACTGATCGTCAAGGTTTAATATCAACCTGTAAACTAAACACAAGACTTAATCGCTCTTGGGCAATGTTGACAATGTGAGGAAAAGCCCAGCTGACACAGGAGGTGGACGTGGACAAGGACAGAAGGACTAACAGCCATCTTCTAGTGAGGAGAGCCAACGGAATGGTGTATAAAGTGGATGAATAAAGTAATACAATTGTGTGAGGCGAACGTGATAACCACTACACTACGGAAACCGGCCAGTAATACAATTGTGATGGAAAATTAAAAAGGCAAGTAATAAAAAAGTAAAACAGGATTTAAGAAATAAAGAATTAGAAGGGGGAGAGTACCATTTTTCTAACTGTCCCCTGGATGTAAGCCTGAAAGTTGTTGCATCCACAAGTAACAGGATGATCGCCATATTTAGAATCCTGAGGGAGGACACCAAAGAAATGAGAAATCCTTAAATTATGTTTCCAGGACTTGGGGAGAGGAGCAGGATTGAGGGATAGCTTTGAGAAAACTATGATTATGAACCATTCTGGACTGTCTGACTTCGGGCCATGTGCATATATTACGTTGACTCATTGAAGTCAGTGAGTACCTTCCCTGTAGCAGGCATTGTGTTCAATACCAGATATTTGGAAGTGGTACCAGCCTTGTAGCAGAAGCGTCTACAGAAACAGATGACGGGAGTTTAGGAGCCCTTCCCAGGGATGTGTTTGTGGAGATCGGAAGAGAAGAAGCAGGGCAGGAAATCAGAGTTCACAGAGAATTCGGCCAACCAATTGAAACTGTTGCTATAGAACTGCCAAAGAGGCAAAGCCATTGGGATTTGGGGACTTGGGGGATTCACATGATTCCTTTAGACTGACCATATTCTAGGCAGGCAGATAGAATTACTGACAGCTTGGAGCTGGGAGGGTCCTTAGTGAGATCTATCCAACTCTTTCATTTTACAAAAGAGGCTTGGTCGTGGCAGAGCTAGTCCTCCTGATTCAGTCCTTCTGACAGTGAGTTTAGGAATAGCTACAAGGAGCTTCCCATGAAGACACCCCTCAAAGCAAAAAATCGACATCTCTCACAGACCCACAGAGGCTAGGCACCGCACTGGCCATGTCACGTGTGTTAATCTCTACAACAGCCACGTGACAGAGGCTAGACACATTACACTCAAGCAAACCTAGTGTTTAAAGAGTTTAAATCATTTGTCTGAAGCTTAGAACCAGACAGACAGAGCCTGGATATGAATGAGTCTGTCTGACTCCAAGGTTCACGCCCCTTGGTTTCTGGCCCGTAATTTGCACCCCGCTGACCGTGATAAGAGCTACATATCCCTATATTGGTGACTGAGGTAAAAAAACTAATAACCATTTCATACTTAATCATGGAACATAACAACATGATCCGCTAGTGAGGGAAACAGGATCGCAGCACCATCTAAGCAAGGCTCACTCTTTGATCTGCTTCTCCACTCCCCCAGCCCACCTTGGGGGAGGGTCTGTGAGCTGCCAGACCATCCTTCTTAATTAGAAGGGACCCCAGGAGCCTCTGAGTAGCCCCAAGCTATTCTGAGCGAAATAAACAGGAAACGGAAAAGAGGGAGGGGAGACAGAAATGCTCACTGACTTTAAAAGATTTATACTGACAATATCCCAAGGAGCTTATGAAATGTATTTTTTCCTTTTTTTTTTTTTTTTTTTTTTGGAAAGAGGAAAGCTGCTGATGAAGAGATAGCTCTCAACTAGAGTTTCATTGACAGTGAAAATACTTTAAGCTCAGGCTTTTATTGATAGCCCAGTTGCACAAAATAAAATTCATATAAACATCATCTCACATATTAGAACTGGAAAAATAATCCATCTTCCAGTCAACTTTGAAAGAGTCCCATTATTGAGCTACTGAATTAGAAGGACAGAATCCACATGTGCTCCCAAACCCAGGAGGGAGAAACAGTGGTGCAGGGGGAGCCCCAAACTTAGTGCCTGATTCAGCTTGATTTTTCTCCCGCTGGGAACTTGAGTTTCCCCTGGGGATGTGTCTGCACACATGCACGTAATCCTTCTAAGAAGAAGGAAAACACTGCCTTTCTCTTCCTCACATTCCTTCCCTCCACAGTTCCCAAACTGGATTTCAGTATGACTTTTCATCCACTTGAAAACATCAGAGTAGGGTGTCAGACCAGGGTCCGGTAGTTACTCCCCTCTGTGTGACAGGCTGGCTCCATCCTAACCCCAGACTGTGCCCCAAAGTCTCCGGAGCAAGACTCTGCCCCCAGAGATGCTTCCAGGATTCTCACCTGCTGTGGACAGACACACTCATGTAAGTGTTGGAAACCCCTGTCGATCCCAGAGTCCGTCCCCCACATGGCACTTCTGCTTTAAAAAATAACGCTCTAACCACGCCCCACTGGCATTTAACTACACGCTTTCCTCGTGTGACTGATGCTATAGGACAAGGTCGGGTCAGTAGGCTCCTTTCCACCACCATCTCAGATTCATCTTCCTAAAGCACTGCTCTGACGACCTCACTCTCCTCCTCAAAAAGCTCTTCCAAAAAAAAGTTGAATACCTTCAGCCAGGAATTAGAAGTCCCGTAGGATCTGCTCCCAACCCCACTGCCCTCCCCTTGCTTATACCCCAGCCTCATGTTCAGCTGTCCCGCTGTGACCCAGTGTGCCTACGCACTTCCTACATTTATGCCTTTTCTCCTCTTCTCTCAGCTTCCACATGGCCAGTTCTGCCAATATCTTTGTCTTTCTCTCCCTTTAAGATCTAGCTCAGAGATCATCTGCTTTATGAGTCTTCCTACCTGAACCTAATGTCTTCTTCCCACAGCCTCTGAAAGTGCTTCCCTTGTATGTGTCTTACGACTTTATAAGCTCTCCTGTTGATGGCTGTTCTTCCCGGGCCCTCATCCCCCTATGGACCCAGAGTTCCAGAACTGTGTCTGGTTTATGTCTGTGTCCCCAGGACAGAGCCAGTGCTTGGATGTTTGCTCAACATTGGCATCCAGTAAATGAAATTTGAGGGCAAGAAAGAGCGAGCAAAAGAGCCAGTGAAAAATGGATTCGATCCAGCATCCAGCTATCTGCCTTTCTCTCTTTTTCCTCCTCTGAGTGTCTAAGCCATAAAGCTTGGCCATAACGCACCCTCCTCGTATTTTAGGATAAGGGATATGATAGGATAATGAGAAAGATACAAGGAAAAGAGCTCTGGTTAGAAATCCCAACACCTGGACTCTGGTCTGGAGTTTCGTATCAAGAGTTGGACAAGTATTTCCCCACTCTGACCTGCAGTCTGCTTCTCTAGGTAGGTGAGGGCTTCCTATTAGATGATCTTTAAGTCCTTTCTAATTCTGAGTTTTTTATTCTATTTTTATTTATTTTTGTATGTATTTATTTTTATTCTATATTTATTTATTATTTCTTCTACTTCTGTGATGAGAATATCTCTCCCATTGTAAAACAGGGTCATAATGTAGATTATTTATTGAGGTTTGTAGAGCACTTTTCACTGGCCCATCTGCCATGTCTGAAACTTTCCAGCAATCACAGAGGTTTCAGTCTCCAGTGCTAACCCCAGGACCCCAGTCCCACTTAGATACAGTCTTGTGCTGACCTCACCCTGATGTTACCTGGAAGTCACAATTCTCTACTTCCGGAATTTTGCAAATCTTCCAATTCCTGACATAAAACCTTCTCCTTGAAGAACGGGTCCAGTAGGGATTCCTTCTTTTCATCTGCATCATTCTCTGCCCCTGACTGCTAGCTCATTTCCCTACGTGGTGAATTGTGCTGTCTGTAGAAAGAGACCAGTTCGAAGGGCTCTGGAGTGATTTCAGTAGGCGACTGAGCACTCATTAGCTCATTCCCAGCCGAGGAGTCGGGGATCTTGGAATAGGCTTCCACTGCAAAAGAAGCAGCATCAAATGGCTCAAAACTTCAAGGCGGAGGTATGGCAAATAAAATTAATGCATCAGAAGGAATGCCTGAAACAATAAAATGGTGCTGTGCTTTTATGCTGACAGTAAGCCCCATGGATACAGGTTTCTTATAGATCACTTGGCCTGTGCTACTGGAATTAGGCTTGACTTGCCCCAGAGGGAAACTCTGCTACAGGCATGGCACCAGGGGGATTTGTAGGGCTTTCCTTATGGAGACCAGTTACAGATTCACATGACTCATAGACTCAAGAGCTGAAATGGATCTTAAGAGTTGATTGAGTTCAGCCAACCCTTTTCACCCTGTTTTATAAGCAAGGAAACTGAAATCCAAGAAAGTTAATGCTTCACACAAGATCACCCATCCAGTAACCAAAGGAGCAGGAGCCATGAATGTGTGATCCAAATGCTGCCTCTCCAAGCCACCCACCTCTCAAGGGAAACATTTAACTTGTCAGCACTATTTGCGACTGTAGAGCCAACCCATACATTCCTGAGAAACTCTGACTTGACCATAAATTGAAGGCCAAGTTGGCTTGAAGGCAATATGGAGAGCTCAGGTCAGCTTTTATTTGAAACTGGCCTGTCGGGGGGCCTGAGAGGCACCGAGTGTGCCCTGGTTCATGGGGTGTGGAAACACCTTACATGGATATTGGCAAGATGGCACTGATGTCTTTGCTCCACTCTTGGTGCATTTATAGAGTCAGTGACTGTTGAAGCCATCCGTCTAGACCAGGATATAAGTCCAGCAGAATGTCTTAGCACCTAGGTTAGGTTTCTGATGCTGGTTACTCTTTGGGGATATGGGTAACCCCCCATATTTTTCTCCAGTTTCCTGTGACACCTTGTTAGTTGTGCCCATTATAGTCTGGCAAAGAATCTGTAGCTATCATCTCTACTTTGACGTAGAAGACAGTGGAAGTCAAATAATTGATTATTTAATAGGGTCTGTCCTATATGCTTATGGTCTGTCCTCTATGCTGTCCTCTATGCTTATGTCGCATGATCCTTACAACCACCCTTTGGAATAGGTGTTTTCACTCCCATCTTGCAGATGAAGACTTGAGACGCAAGGACATAGTACTAGCAAGTTGGGGAGCTAAAGTCAGAACCTTAGTCTGCCAAACTATAAAGCCCAAGTCCTGAATTACCATTCTCTTGCCTCAGGCTTTGCTTTTCACAGAGATAATCTTAGAACAGGGAAGGAGGACTGGTGTATGTGAAGAAGGTAAGAAAGTCCTCCGGCATTACTGGCTTGGGTGCCAATGGTCTCTATATCCAGCCACAGAGATGGTGCTGGTCCTCCTCTCTGGACACACCTGCAAAGTCACCTTCTCTGTCTCTTGCCAGGCTCCTTCCTCCTCCTCAACACCTCCGCAAACTCCAAGCACACCATCCTGAGCCCATGGATGAGGAGCAGCAGCGAGCACTGCAGGCTGGCTGTCTCCGTGCACAGGCATCTACAGCCTTCTGGGAGGTACGTCGCCCAGCTGCTGCCACACAACGAGCCTGGAAGAGAGATCCTCCTGGTCCCCACTCCGGGAAAGCATGGGTAAGTCCTTCCCCACATCCAAAAGTGATTCTATAAAAGGCCATTTGGCTTTGGGCTGCAAATTTCCAGAGTCTGTGACATCTACTTAAAACTCACCATTGTCCTTTAATGGGTAGGATCCAGATTGGGCCATTACTGCTAATATTCCCAAGGTAGTATCTCAGGCACTGATCTGTGGGGCCCTCTGACCGCCCAGGCTCGTGGTCCTACCAGAGGCCAGAAGACCAGCTGGCAGAGTGGGCATTTAATGAGCGGGTATTAAAGATATTTATTTCCCAAAGTACAGATGGAGCCAAGAAGAAAACAGCCAAGGGGAGTGTTAAAAGGCCAAAATGAAAGTAATTTAATATGCTGGAAACTGGGTTTTACCAGCAGGACTTTGGCAGGAAGGGAAAGAGCAAACTATTGGAGGCACCCAAGCAGGTGCGACAGGAGTGCAGGACCTCAGAGCAGAACTGGTCAGGGACATCACATTAGTATCAGTTTCGTGGAGATTGGGACAAGATTTGTTCCAGAACCTCTAAGGCTTATAGGGTCTTGAAGTCACACTAGATGCCCACGCCAGTGAGCTCAAGCTTCTAGGAGATACTCGATTGCTTACTCAGCAATTCTCTGACCCTCTAGAAGTAGTGACTTTGGAAAGCAAACTTGAACCAGGGTGTCTGTGTGCATACCTATTTTCCTTATTCCACAAGAATAAATACCATCATAAGACCCCAGATTTGAGGGGCCCACAATCTGAACACTTCAGATAATCAACAAGGTTAGAGATCTTTCTTTGTGACATGTTTGCAGAAGAAAGACCTCAAATTTCTAAGCTTAGACTTAACGTCTCTCTAAGAAGAAACCCTTCAGAAAAGTCCCATCCAAACAGTGGTGTTACCCATTCTTCACCTCCATAGCGTGCTGGATCAGGAGGGGAGATTGCCTGGTTACTGACTTTCCAACAAAGCTCTATGGCCTCCTTACTAAGTTCTTGAAAGTCTTTGCCCTGCTCTCCTACTACTGACCCACCTGTCTTTAGTTGTGCTTCGAAGAATTGCAAGCTGCTCTGGTCCTAGCAGGACTGAAGCCTTGGCTTCAAGAAGGGTGCTGTACCCATACCTAAACCCGCCATCTTCTTGTCTCTGAAACGCCTCACTGGGCTCTGTGGGAGGGTCCCAGCCCCAAGTGCCTCTTGCTCGGTTCACCAGAAGTTTGGAATGTTGGGTGTCTGGGCTACCCACTGTTTTGGATGAGCTGTCCTCTGGGCTAAACTCCCCTCCAGTAGGGCCTTCCTTTCTTGTGAAAAGCCCAGATGGGAAGGCCTCCCACCTGTGTCCAAGGGGAGTGCCGGCCTCAGCCGAGGTGTTATCCTACAGGCATCGGCCCCGCCTCATGAGCTCTTTATTCTGACTTCTGCAGTCAGCACTCTTGCCCCACCGAATTCAGCAGAGACCCAATAGTGCTGCTCAGGGCTGCCGAGATTCACGTCGTTCATCTGTTCGAGTGTGCGGTGGGGGACTGGGACCCGTTGATGTCACAGGTGGAGGTGAAGTACAGAGTCTCCCCGAACTGCAGGCTGAGCATGTGCATGGGTGTGAAGGGAGGGGGCCAGAGAGATTTCAGTGCTTCCTGCCTAGCAGAGCCTGGTCCCCTCGAGAGCGTGGGCAGGAGACCAGAGCTCCTCTGAACCATTAGACTTGGGGGCTTTCAAAGATGTTTCCCATCTTTATCTTTCCGTGCTTGCAACTACTCCATGAGTTACCATTTAACAGATGAGAAAACTGAGGCAGGGAGTGGAAATAGGAAGGGATATGGCCCAAAGTAGACTCCAGAATTTTCTCCCCTTTCCTCATTCCTGCACTTTCCAGGAAACACATAGCTTCTCAGCAGGAATTCAGGGCAAAAGAGTGGGGTCAGAAAAAAGGACATGGACAGTGATGGAATCTTGCAAAAAGAGGTGATCTAGTTTCTTTGGTGCATCCAGACAGATGAGCACTGGGGGCATGTGCCCTCCCAGAGAGTGAGAATAAGGAGAGGAAGACAGCACTGTGTGGGCAGGCTGTGAGGCCGCTATCGCTATCAGTCTCCAGGTCCACCCTCCTGGCCATTGTGTCACATTCCCAAGGTGACTCTCCCATCGCCTGAGTTGGCCTGTTCCCTCAAGAGTGGGAGTTGAGGCAGGAGAGCGGAAGCAGGTGTGCTGGGGCAAGCCCGCTGACTTGATGGCTCTGCCTGGGGCTGCCCTCCTTCTACAGGGGCTTCGCCTTGGGCTGGGCTTCATGCAACCCCGGGCAGAGATGCTCTCACCCCGCCCTGGCAGAGCCATCTTGGAGCTTGAGGATGAGCAGAAATGATTCCAAACTGAAACTAAAGCTGCTGGGGCCAACCTCTCCACCTCAAGCAGAATCGATGGAGTAAGGGAAGAAGGCAGCAGCTGAAGGCCAGGCCAGGATGCTCCGCTGCCCCAGGCATCTCAGCAAGCCGCAGGGCACGGGCACCCGTCCAGTACCTCACAGGGCCCCCAGCATTTGCTTTGAGCTGGGTTGGGGTTGCTCAGCCTCTGCACTGTTGACATCCGGGACCAGAGAATTCCTTTAGGGGGCGCTGTCCTGAGCCTGGCTCCCAGCTTCCCAGGCCTCTACCTACTTGATGCCAGGAGTACGTTCCCTGGTTACGGCAACAAAAGTATCTCCAGACATTGCCACATGTCCCCTGTGGGGCAAAATTTCCTCCACTGAGAACCACAGAACTAGCTAGAACATTTTGGAGCTGGGAGGAACACCGAAATGCACCTGGTTCAACCTTGTCAATTCACAGGGGTGGGGACTGAGGCCGGGTTGAAGAGGGGACTTGCTCCGTGTCATAGGATGCGTGTCAGTGTTGGTCAACGGGTGTTTTGAGCCCTATACTCACGTCTGTGTGCCAACCTGGGTTGCAAAGATGTATAAGGCCCAGTGTCCATGCTTGAATGACAGTAACTACTACTGACACTTATAAACGTTTTCTAGATGTGCTGACTGGTCAATGCTGTGCCCTTTGTGTGCATTTTCTTATTTAACACTTGATAACACAGTGACTCAGGTACCATTACTATCTTCCATTTCACAGATGAGGAAATGCAGTGGGGTCATATAACCTTCTCTGAGGTCATCAGCTAGACAGTGTACAGGGGAGGTGTCTAAACCCTGCTGGCCTGGCTTCAGACTATTTTTACCCATTGCTGGAAGAGCTCACTTAGACCATGGTGGTGAGGAAGAAAAACTAGTATGCTAGCAATTGATGCCCTGATTTGGGTCCCAGGGTCCCATTCAGCAGTCAGTTAGGGAAGCGTGACTCACTGGGTACTTCCTATATGTTGGGGACTGCACCAGTGCCAGAGATACAGAGGGCCAGCCTTTGATGGTCCCTAGGAAGATGTTCATGAATGAGCTCTGTCACTTCAGGTAAATCCTACTCCCTACCAAGCCTCAGTTCCCCCATCTGTGAAATGGGGATGAAGATGGCAGCTTTGCTCCTGTGGTGCTGTGGGGTCAATGTGATAAAGGGTTTTCCACACGAAGCAGGATGCAAATGTGAGAGGCCATTATTTAATACCCTAGTCTGCTCTGTTCTGCTTAGAACTGGGCCTCAGAAAGGATGGAGACTCATCTGCTCTTGGATAATGGGGTCAGGGCCCATCTCAAGAATCCTTTGGTTTTGAGATCTGGAGAAGCCTTTGCCTCCCTGAAGCTCACTCCCTTTAAGGTCAGAGATAACCCAGCAACACAGTGCTCCACGTGGAGAGGGGAACACGGTTAAAGCCTGGTGCTGATGACAGTGAGGATAAAAACAGACATATCATGGTTGCTTGGGGATTCCCGTTTGCAAAACAACATTCAGCGATCGTAGTAACACGGGAGGAAGCTGTCCTACACAGCTGGCCGTGGAAAACTTGACTCATAGGAGTGGGCTGAGGCAGGACAAGCCTGAGGCCACTGAGTTCCCCAGAAACCGAGTCGTGAGCACGAGATGCCACGCCGGGGGAGCAGCAGCCTGCCCGGAGATGCTGGAGGCAGGGGAAGGCAGTCGGGAAGGACCAGCAGCTGCTCCCTTCCTTGTCGCCTAGAAAACAGCCACATGCACGAGGTCTCCTGAATCACGGGGCACGAACAACCCCGTCTGCCAAGGCAGCCTGGCTTCGGCCGGGGTCCCCCAGGGGACACACCGTGATGAGTGCCCGGTCTGCTCATCTGCTTTCATTTCTCCTGCCAGAATGGCCGCAGGAGCAAGGAAGCAGAGAAAAGCTCTGTCCAACAGCCTGGCCCTGCTGACCCCAGAATCCAGCAGTCCTGGGATATCTTAACTAGAAGTCGGAGGTCACGAAGTCCCTGTGCACTGGACGAATATGATGATCCCTCTTTAAGGGTGGGCTGTGAGATGGCGTGAGGACAATGGTCTGCACTGTGCCGGCTGTAGCAGTATGTACTTGGCACATGCGAGATGCGTCACTAGATGGTTTTCAGTGCCTCGATCCGTGGACCAGCCGCCTCCCATCAATAGGTGTTGGGAATTCGCAGCTGAGCATGGCATGGCCATGACTTTCCAGGAGCATCTGGTCCAGTAAGGAAGACTCAGCCCGTGCTTGGGAGACGGCTTTAAATGGGGTCCCAGAAAGTGTCAGAAGCTGAGCTGAGCTCTGCGTTGCCCTGCCTTTCTGCAGAGAAAGATTTCAAAGAAGGAGCAAGCGGCAGCCGTTGGCGGCGGGAAGTCAGTGCCCTCCTAGGCTCAGGACCACAAACTCAGGGGCTGAGGGGCTGGGGTCTGTAGGAGTGCCTTCACCCCCTCCTTCCCAGACACCCACAAGTCTTACTTCCTCTCCAAGCACACGGCTTTCTCTAGCATCCCCTGGTGTCTGGGGACTTGATTATGTGTGACCAGAACTACAGTGTGTGGAGGGAAGAATTGGGCCCTGAGGGGATAGAAGTTGCTAACCATTTGAATTACTAATACTTGAAAAGATGTTTTAAACCTAAAGGATTTGGTGAGACTTGAGCTTGAGCCAGGAAAAGCTGTCAGGGCCGTTGCATAGCACAAACAAAGGTTTTTTCCAGAAGGGGCAGAGAAACAAGGTTCCCCTCAGCACAGAGCTTCACCATTCTGCAGGATCTTTTTAACCCCTACCCTCAGAGGAGGCGTGAGTTCTTTCTCTGTCAGTGTCCTGATGGGGGAGGAAGCCAAGGTCCAGAGGCATGACGTGATGTGATGGACAAAGGGCAGGCTGCCGGCCATGCCAGGACCCACGCCCATGTCTGCCCTCCAGAGCCCGCCCTCCTGTACTCCCGTCTGTCTATCTTCTGGCTGAACAGCTGCATCAAGAAATCCTCAAACTCATTGCCCTTGGTTTAAAATCTGTAGCCCCGGAGCGCCTGGGTGGCTCAGTGGGTTAAGCCGCTGCCTTTGGCTCATGTCATGATCTCAGGGTCCTGGGGTCGAGTCCCGCATCGGGCTCTCTGCTCGGCGGGGAGCCTGCTTCCCTCTCTCTCTCTCTCTGCCTGCCTCTCCATCTACTTGTGATTTCTCTCTGTCAAATAAATAAATAAAATCTAAAAAAAAAAAATCTGCAGCCCCCCCTCCCTGGGTGAAGAAAAACCCATGTCCATGCTGGGTACCCACAAGGCTGCCACGTTTATTTAAACCCATCAGTCTGACCAAAGATCCTAGCTTTCACGAGAACCATCCTGATGGGAGACCTGCCCAAGTAATTTAATCCAAAGCAGTATTTACTTGTGGGCTCCGAGGCGCCGTGTCAGTCCCAGCAACCCTACCCGTTTGCAGCTCTTCCTGGCCTCAGATTCTCACATCCAAACCAGAGATTCCCCCTGTAGTCTGTCCCCTTCCACATCCTGCCATGGCAGCCTCCTCACCTCAGGGGACCACTGAGGGCTGAGGTGGCAGGAAATGATTTTCCGCACACCAGGGTCCCCAGTCTGGCTCGCAGGACAGTTACCCCTCCTGACACAGAGACCTTCTGCTGCCCACATACAGAACCACGAATTGTCCTGTAAAAAGACCGGCTGGACTCAGCATGCTGAGCGGGGTTTCGGCTCCGGGCAGGGCCACGTGGAAAGATGCCACAAGGCATTTGCTTCTGAAAAGGTGCCCAACTGCTGAGCTGTCGGCCCATGGCAGTGGGCAGGTCTGGCCAGCGCGGGGCAAGCAGGGGCCCATGGCATTCAGCATGCTTCAGCCAAAGTTCTCCATCCGGCCTATGTGATAAACGGGATAGGGAATAAAAAAGGTGATCATTTATTGAAATTGATGCCCTCGAGTGGCAGTGTCACAATGATTTAATTTCAGGCCCAGCATTTTCTCCCTTTCAAAGTCATTCAGATTGTCGGTTTTTCTCTTTTTCCCCTTGGTCTGAATAACACACTAATAAATATACAATAAGGGCTTTAATGTCTGGGTGATTTACACTAAAAAAGAGAGAGCCATTCAGAGGCTTTAAAGATAATTCTTAAAAGCCTTAAAACTCACACCCAGGCTTGTCAGGGGCCTACTTCCAGGGCACCTGCCCCCGGGAATAGTCATGCAGGTTGGTGTTCTCTGAGCACAGTGCTGTCAGGGTGTTAACGTGTGCATGGAGGTCACTCCCTCCCGCTATGTGAGTTTAGGCAAGTTTGTGAATCTCTAGGAGCCTCAGCTTTCCTATCTGTAAAATGGTAATAATGGGTGCGCCTCTCTAGGTTGTTGTGAGGATTAAGCTAGGTGACAGGCAGAGCAGGTGCTGGTAGTGCTTTATCCCCACCCCCTCGGCTGCCCCTCAAAGGGGTCCAAGGCTGGCCTTCCTCCAGGTTGCTCTGGGCTATGTGGAGGTGGGCACAAGAATAACCAAGGTTAGCAATTTCTGTTCTCAAAGTGACTGCTTGTGTTCCTCTACGGCCCCAAAATACCAGTCCCACTGGCTATGCCTGGAGGCACCATATTTATCATCCCTGTGAGTAGTACTATTGAAGCAACGACTAAAATGCTAGTCCTCTCTAGAACACCTGGACTTGGAGCCATTAGTATGATAGGTCTCAAGCCTTGGGGGTACAAATCAGAACTGCACCTTCTACAGAATCTATACGGCTTAGTCCCATGCACAGTGATTCTGATTTTATTTGTCTTGAGAAGAGGCACGAGCATCAATATTTCTAGAAAGGGGCACAAGGGATTCTGGCATACATCAGCAATTAAGAGTCATGGCTAACACCTCAGCTTCAGTTGGTTGATCACATATGCTAGTAACTTTCTACGATCATTCCCTACACACTGAATACAGAAGTTAAAAAGAAAGCTTGGAGAAGCAAGTTGCACTTGTATAGCAATAGGGTAGAAAGTCCTATTTCCTTCTCTGGCCTGGTCCTGCCCCCATGTGGAGCAACTGGGTGAACTCAAGGCCTTGTATGGGACTGGTCTCCACCAGTGGGTCTATGAAAGAAATATCTGTGATTCTCTCTCCAGAATTACTGTGGCTTTCAAGGCCATAGGAGACTAAGAAGAATATAGAATGGACTAGAGAGAGCTGGATTTTTTCAGAGTCAGATAGAGTCTCCATCCATTCATCTGTCCGTCTCTATCCATCCACCCATCCATCTACCATCCACATCCATCCATCCACTGTCTACATCCAACCATCCATCTGTCCATCTATCCATCAACTATCCACATCATCCATCCATCCATCCATCCATCCATCCATCCATCTACCATCTACATCCATCCATCCATCGTCTACATCCTTCCATCCAGCCATCCGTCCATCTATCCATCCACTATCCACATCATCCATCCATCCATCCACCCACCCACCCACCCACCATCGGTCCATCTCTGTTCTTCAGAATGTCATGTGTTGGCTCTCATCTAGGTCCCAGGTTAACGGCAGAGCTGTGACACTCCTTTTTTGTTCTCAGGAGGTAGATACTATGCTTTTAATACTCACAGAAAATCTCTGTATAGTGCATGTTCAGGTTACCAGGTGCATCAGCCACCATCAATCCATCAATTTATTTCATCTTCACTCTGATCTATGTCATATGTATTACTATCCTCGTTTTATAGATGAGTAAACAGAATCTCAGAGAAATTCAATGATTTTCCCTTAGTCTTAGGTAACACACAGGGAAGCGCATATCTTTGGGGCCTTTTCTTTTTTTGTGGGGTGGGGTTCCTGTTGTTTGCACAAGGAGGCCTTATAGTTGAACCCTGGTGTCATGTTTGGCTCTGAGGAGATGGACACCTGTTCTCATCCAGTCAGGAAAAGCTCTTCTCCAGAAGACTCAACTGATACTTGGTCATCTGATTCTGAGCCACAAGCCCTGGAGGCAGAAACTCAGGCTTACATATCTTCTTAATCCTCGCAGTGCCTGACCCAGTGCCTAGCACATAGTAAGTGTTCTTTGTTGGGTGAATGGACACTAGATCAATTTATGGTAGTCTATGATGCAACTCTTCTTAAACCTGAGCTCTGAGTCTAAAACATAAAGCCCAATCTGGGATCACAGAAGGGTCTCCAATGAAAAGATGAAAAGTATTTTCTACCCACCCCTACCCCACATCCAGGGAGACATGTCTAATCCTCCCTGGGGCTCAGGAAGCAGCTGTCAGAGTGCACCTCAACTGTGAAGGTTGCCACTAAGTACAAAGGACAATTCCTCTCCTGGCAGGTACAACTTTTACTCACGATTTCTTTCATTGATGGGCGTCAAGAAAAATAAATGAAAAGACCATCGGCTTCTGCCAGTTTTGACCTTAGAGATTTGACAGCCCAAGGCTTGTAGTAGGGCTCTTTTGAGCTGGTTGCTTTCCTTTTCCCACTCTGCCCTGGATATTTGATGGACTGAACACTGGGAAGTTTAGAGAATTGTGAATACCTGTAACCCCTTGGCTTGTCAGAATGGCATCTTGGAAAATCCCATAATGATAAATATCTGTTATATACAAAAAGAAGTCAAAAGGCATAAAAACAATCACTTCTCATCTAAGAAATGTTTATTGAGCCTCACCTTTTCCCAGTGGGGAGGGAGGTACTGAAAATTGGTGGAGGAATTTAGGCGATGGACCTCTAGTGTCAAGGAATTCACTCATCCATTCCCTCATGCGTTCCATCAACAAATGTTTATGAGTTTTACTCTCTCCCAAACACTAGCTAGACTCTGACGGCTCATCCTGCCTTCAAGGGGCTCACAGTGAGGTTTGGTGGTGGATAACAAGGGACAGCTGTGATGCTCTGAGGACAGGGTTTGCACACAGGGTGTGTACAAAGGGGTGTGGAGGAATGTATGCCAGATGGCTTGTAGGCAAGCTGGCGCAGAGAAGACAACTTGAGCTGGCTTTCAAGGGAAGAGGGGTGTAGTCAGGCAGAAAATGAGATGAAGGCCTCCATGCATGGAGGGACCATGTGCGAGGGCCTGGCAGCTGGAAAAGTAGGTGGTGCTGAGGCTATCTCATCCTGAACCCCTTGCCCCCATCTGGTCTCTCAGGGCACTCACACTTTATCCGTACATACGCACGTGCCACCAGCATATGTAGCCATAGTACCTGTCCCCACCGAGGCAGTCTCCAAACACAAGTCTCATCCCTGTCCCCCCTCCCCCACCTCCAGCAAAGATCCTGCTACAAGTGCTCCAAGGATCTCGCCCTGACTCTAGGCTCTTCTCTGAATTTCTCTCCCTCTGCAGTAGCATCTTCCTCCTGAAAGAGGATTCCACTTTCCTATAGACAATCCATGTGAGCAGCTGATTTCTAACCCAGCACATTTCCATCTTCACAGTACTGAAGAGGAAGAGGAATGTCTGGGTGCATTCGGGCTGCTCTAACACAGTACCCCTGCCTGGCGGATTCACAAACAACAGAAATCTATTTGTCACGGTTCTTTAGGCTGGAAGTCCCAGACAGGGTGCTGACTCAGCCATGTGCTGGGTGGACCCTCTTCCGGATTCCCAGCTGGCACTTTGTCACTGTGACATGGTGAGAGGGGCAGGGAGCTCTCTCTGGAGCCCTTTTTATAAGACCGCTAATCCCATATGTGAGGGCTTCCCCCTCATGACTCAACACCTCCAATGACCTCGCCTCCTAATGCCATCACTGTGGGGGTTTGGTTTCAACCTGTGAACTGGGGGGAGGGAAGACACATTCAGACCACAGCAAGGAGACAGATAGTTACTGGGTGCTCACTGTGTGGTGCCAAGCGTTGGTTGGAGAGCCTTCCACGTGTTGTCTCATGGGATGGCATGCCGTTTTATTACCTGCATTCTATGGTGAAGAAGCTGCACCTCAGTGAGGTTAAGTAACTTGCCCAGAGTCACACAGCTCTTAGGGAACATCCAAAGATTTGAAGCCAGGCAGACTAGCCCCACAGTCCGCACCCCTACTCACTGTGCTCCAGGCCTTCCTATCACCAACCGATAATTAAGAAGACATTATTATTTCCATATGATGATTAACCAGTGTTTACTCTTCATAAATACCTAGTGCACATTTTCTATGGTATATATATGTCATCCATCTCATCTGAAAATAAAGGGCAAAGTTCTAAGGTCTTGGGCCACAGAAGAAGCACATTTTAGAGAGCAGACAGCCTTAACAATGGGTACTAGAAAGCCTGGCCCTGTAGCTAGGTTCTAGAAAGTCCAACCCGGTAACATGGTCCCAGCTTCCCTGTTTCCTGAAGCTCTTGGGCCATCAGAGCTCATTTGCCTGGGGACATCAGGTCTCTTCTGGTTGTAAAGGAGACAGAACCAGGTGATGGAGTGACCTGCTCTTTTAGTTGTAATACGAAAAGTCTCGGCCACCAGAGCTGACCACTTGTGAGTAAAGAAACAACCCAGCTCAGCTTTTTAGTCAGTCACTCCAGGCCCAAAGCAAAGTGCCCTGTTTTTCATTACCTGGCCTGCTTCTGAGTTTTCTTTTTTCCCGTTTGTTTTGCTTATAGTACCACATTCACACATCTACCTAAAATCCTTGTTTTTATAACAGAAATTCATTTTCTTATGGTTCAGAGTCTTAGTTAAGAGCTGAATCAACCATGGGACTTTGCATTTAAAAGGCTTTACAAAATCTACACACGGATTTGGTGCGATGTCTATTCCTGAGATGATCTTACATTACTAAGCTCCAAGAAAGTGTGTTCCCACTGCTTTCAGCTTGCTGATTGCTTTTCCTCTGCCAATGGCTTAGTCTTGCGGTGGGGAGAAGAGGGAGGGCGTGCAGTGAATACCACAGCTTTTCAACTGGGAGCAGACTGAGAGAACAGGCAGGAGAACCACCAGTGAGGCCAGTCACCCAAGGACATCAGGTTCCCTGAGGGTCTGGACCTCCCTGCACCCCTCAGGGCAACTTTGAACAAACAATGGTACACAGTAGGTATCAGTAAAGAGCTGTATGCTGTGTTTCTTCTTTCCTGGCCCCACTTCTAGACTCAGATTTTGTTCTCTGTTGTATTAATAACTCTGTGGAATGTTCCTTGAAGTCTTTGAGAACAATAACTTCAATGACAACTCCTGGGCATTGGGAAGTCACCAGATGGAGCCAATTGAGAACTTGATGAGGGAGCTAGCAGGTGAATGTTGCAGACCACAAATCTTCTGCTTCATACCATTCAGTAAATGCCTGCACATCAAACCCAAGCTCCTTCTCAGTAGGACGCATGGCCCAATCCAGCCCTCCCCTTCTTGAACCAACCCCATTCCACTGGACCCAAACTTCATTTATCATAACTATTCACAATCACCCTAACTGAAGCAAGTGATTTCAAGCCCTCATACCTTCTCCTACCACTCTGACCACCGAGTAAAACCCTTCCCCTCCTTCAAAACAGGAATCCCATAGCTCCCAAGCCTTCCCTGCGACTCCAGACCCACTCCCACCAGTGCTGAGTATACCATCCTTTGCAGGCACCTCTCTGGCCTATTTCACCTCTCTGTTAGTGTTCTCAGGCCTGCACCACCTTTGTTCTTTTACACGTCTTTTTCGCCAATTAAGTCCCCTAAGAATAGGGGTGGGCGTTATTGATCACTGCCTCCTAACTGCCTCATACAGAGCCTGACTTGCAGCATATGCTCAAGAAGTGTTTATTAAATGAACAAATCCCAAATTAATTGGACCAGGAACTCTTTGAGAACTTGAGATACGGTTTTAAGGGGGGAAAAATGCTTCTGGAAAGCTCTTGACCAAAATTCCATCACCATTCTCCATAACATGTCACTTCCTTCTACCCAACCCCAGGTAGAAGGACAGTCTGTCCTCAGCCTGCATCCTCTCCATTTATCTCTGTAACCGTCTCACACCACTAGGCAAATGCTGGGATATATCAACCTTGGAAACAAGATGGTTCCCATGCTTCCTGATTGCCTACTCTGGGATCGTCTTAGCCCCTCCAATTTTCCAGAATATTTCCTATATATTTCCTATATGTTATCTTATCTTTCACAAGAATATTCTACTTGGTATCCCACCGCCCCCCCCCCAATTTATCCCTCTCCTTAGTTTACTTGTCTTTACACTCTCACTTACATTCTCTGACTCCCATTGAGTTTTTATCTTTTCAGACAAGCTAGGATGAATTCCAGTTGTGGTCTCTCCAACTATTCCTTAAATATTCCCTCCATTATTTTGTTTTTCCCTCTCAGGACTAAAATTCCTCCCTGACTGCATGAAATTCTAATCATGATTTTATTGGTTGTTTACTTACAGGCCTCAGTGTGATTCTTCTGTCTGGACTTTCTTCTCCTGGTCCCTTTGCCTGGAGGGCCTCTTGGTGCCCATGAGTCTTCCTCCCAGTAGAACAGATGATTTCCATTTCTAAAAATTCTCACTTGTCTATTAACTTTCTTCATTAACTCTCTGCCACCCTGTCTAACTTAAGGCTGACCTCTGGGGTTTGGGGTACTATGGCCATCGGTCCATCATGTATGGAACTGAGCCAAGAAATTTGATGATTGACAAAGCCAGAGTCCAGATGGAAGTAAAAACTTCTGTATTGCACTGTTTATCCATGGTCCTTGAGTCCTTAGTCTTCTGTGGCTGGCTCTCCAATTTCACATTCCCACATGACCATTCATGCTGATTTGGGTTAAAGGCATAGTCGATCCAACAGAACTAGAAAAATATTTTAGTCATAGTCTCATCAAGCAGAAGAGAACCTTAAAAGTCATTGAATTCAGCCCCTTTACCTCAACCCTAAACCAGTACAAGATCTTTTTCCAAAGTTCATTTGATACCAGTTTCCCTGGTCCAACCAGTAGGATGCTCACCTTCTTGCAGAGCAGATGGCCCCTATGGGGCAGCTTTTGCTGCTAGGAAGAACTTGCTAGTAACCCACTGCCTTTGCAATCTTGAAACGCTGTTGAATGGCTCTTAAGAGTTGTTTAATTTCTTCAAGCCTCCTATATCTCATCCATGAAATGGGACTAGTAATAGCTATCTTGTAGGAGCTTTTAACAATGATAACTAATATGCATGGAGTGTTTCCCTTGTTCTTAACACTGGGGGATTTAATTCCATTTAATATTGCAATTTTCCTGGGAAGTAGTACTACGAACATGCATATAGAAGGCACCTAGAGTCATTTGAGCCAATTTTGTATGTTAGTTTCCTCTCCTGTTTCACTAGATTTTCACCATTATCTGGTCGATCTTCTGTGTCTTCTTTGGAATCGCATAGAACAAGCTTACTTTCTCCTCAGAAAGCCATTTTTCATTCCTCTGAGAATAGTTTTCATGTCTCTTCTTAACTTCTTCCCCCCAAACAACTTTAGTTTCTTGTACAGCATATTTTCCAGAGCCACATTCTTCCCAGGTGATCTTAACCAGCTAAGGGGTCAGGGGCCAGCTCTTCAGTGATCTGGAAACCTCTACCCACCCATGTAGCTTAAGTTTGGCTCACTCTTCCACCAGCTCCTTCCTGCTGCTTGAAGCCCAGGCACCCTAAAGTGAGTGACCAGGGACACGGCAGGAACACTTCATCAAAACTATTTTCAAGACGATTTGCATATTTTCTTCCCGATAGAGGATCCTCAAGTGTCCCATGTGGGCAAAGGAGGCCTTTATTGTTTGCTATTGACATTCCCCAAAATATCTGTTTCAAAAAGAAATTTAATTTCGTCCCCAGCTTTCACATCATCTTGCTTTGTTTGTCATCCTTGTGGTCCGCCAGCTTTGCCCCTTTGTTCCCCTAATTGCCAGAGACATTTTTATACTGAGTAAATTGCATCAGGCTCACTGCAAAATGAATCAATTTGGGAAGAGTATGAGCTGCTCTGTTGTCTTAAGTGTGCATTAACATTTAGATGCGTTATTTAAAACGGGTCTGGGGTTAGTGCCAGGGAGATAGCTTCATGACTATTCTGACTCATTCACTGCAGTCAGACTCCACAGAAGGCAACTGAGGAACCCTGAAACCCATCCTGGCCCTGTTGTTTTCTCTATCCCTCTAGGGAGGGCTTTAACTAGGTGAGATCTTTTAAGAGCTTAGATTTGGAAATTTGATTGACAGACTGGGATTGACTTGGTGATCTCAGAGCGGAGCATAGCCGAGAATAGGAGACAATGGAGAGCAGAGATCCTCTTTCTTATCCTACATCAGGCGCACACATGACATCTAGGTTTAAGTAGAAGTCAGATGGCCAGAAGTCTTTGGCAGTAAAACAAAGCTCAGGCATGCACACGCGCATGCGCGTGTGCGCGCGCGCGCGCACACACTCACACACACACACACACACCAGCCAGCCCTCTCTTGTGTACAAATTAAACAATGTTTTGAAAGCCAGTGAAAAGGAAAAGCTGCAATCCAGATGATCCTGTGGTGATTCAATGAGCTAATTCTTTTATCATCAAGAGAGTCAGGTAATATCTCCATTAGTAGCAGAAGGTTTAAAAATTGGAGAGAGTGGCAACACCAGGACAATTGCCTGATTTATGCTTTTTCAATCACCTGGGCTCATAGCCTAAACTGGTAATGGACTCCATCCATCAAAAAATTATTCCATCTGGCATCCTGGTTTCTGAAGAAATCTGGACGTCCTCACAGAGAATTGGCCAAATGATATAATGCGTGTGAAAGCCCTTAGCACAGTAGCTCAGTAAAAGGTGGTCAAATCTGTTCAGTCTATTTTATGTTCAGAGGGATGACAGTGCGTTAGATACACAAGAGGAATAAAGCGTCCATTGCAGAATGCCCTAATGTAGGTTCCAAAGCCTGAGACGCACAGCCCTGGAGATTGTGAGGGTGGCACTCTCCCCAGGGGCTCTCCCAGATGCCTCTGTCCCTGGGCATCCCTTCCCTCTCCTCCCTGAAGGCCCTCTGTAGGGAGCAGGACCCATCACGTGGAAACTCACCAGCTTTGCGCATTTCTGCCCAGTTTTCCCACTAGAGTCTGAACTTCAGGCAGGTGCACACTGTGCTTTCATTTCGATGTCCTCAGAGTCCCAAACAGTGCCTGACACAGACCCGGCATCGAGTACTGTGTGTTGACTGAACAACTAGAGCTCAGAAAACATTGTCATGCTGCTTTCTGAGTTGAAGCAGATGATGACTATCTCACCCCTGTGTGCTGGGCAGGCCTGAAGTGGTAGGATCCCTGGCCAGAGATAGAAAATGATGCATAAGGACCCCTGAAAAATGGTGTAGTGCTTTAAAATAACAATAGCTACCACGTGTATAGCAGTTATGCATTTATCTTCACAATAGTTCTATGAGGTGACATACCCTTTTTATCCCCATTTGTGGGTAAAGACACTGAACTTGCCAACGGCCGCACAGCTAGAAATGATCAGAGCTGGAATTTGAACCCACGGGTTCTCACTCCACTGCCCATGACCAGCACACTATACGATGTAACCTCTCCAAAAAGGGCTCCCCCCAGGCTTTCCCTGGAAGCTCACAGGTGGCCCCATCAGGTGACATGTCAAGGAGACAGGGGCAGACACCAGTGAAAAGAGACCATCTTCTCTGTGTTTCACCTGAAACAACATCTCCACCACCTACCCAGGCACAATACTGCCCAGGAGAGGGACAGGGGGACCCTTGATTCAGCTACCCTTAGCCCTGGGAGGAGGACACTATAGAAAGCCTCAGGTAGGGTGCTGGTTTGGGGGAAAAGGAGATCAGAATTGCTGCAGGCTTTCCTGCTGAGCAAGAGAGAAGTTCCCTGCACAACCCAGTGTCCTGAGGACATGAGTAGAGAGACGGAGGAGGCAGGCACGTCAGACCTGCCCTCCCACCCAAAATCCAGTTATGCACTTAGCCCTTGAATGACAAACCAGAAGCAGAGGGACACAAACATAATGTATTGCTAGATAAACTGAGCAAGATGGAAATAACATAGTTTGCGTGCGTTCTGCCCCTGAGCTGGGCCCCAGACTCCCGCTTTTTCACTGCCAGAGCCCCTACTCAAATCATTGGCCCCTGCTCTCTCCTCAGCCCTGCTCAGCCGGGCTTGAACTGGCCTCACGCATCAGTGTGAATGGATTTCCAGAAGCTCTAGAGGAAAACTGAAAAACATCTCTCTCCTTTCCAGTTGGCTTATGAAAATATCTTTTTCTAATTGAACTTTCCCCTCTTGCTTATGCCTTTTGATGCCTTCATTTAATTGCCTTTAAACAGAAAGCTGCTGTGATCAGAGATTTCAGAGTCACATCTGCATCTTTTGTGCTGAAACTGTTTTACCATCTGCCTCTGAAGATGAGTATAGGTTGATTTTGATAAGAGCAATGTAGGTCCCACCAGTCTTGCTATAATTGGTTGTCTGGTTACATGATTGGAGAAAGAAAATTATTTATTGATTCCTGATCCAAAAAGCAAATCAACAAACATGTTTCCCACAACCATATGATTCCATTCTGACCTCTCTGTCTTGGGGGGATTGTGCCCCATGGTCACCCCTTCCCCTCTTCCCATCCAAGGTTGCCCTTCTCTTTGTCTTTGTTCATTCATTCATTCATTCATTCATACATTTGCTTAGTAAATACTAAATGTATTTATTATTCCTCTACAACATGCAGGGAAGTGTGCCAGGCAGTGGGAATTGAGCTGGGAGCAAGCAGAAACCACCGCTGTCCTCGTGAGGCTCACATTCTAGGGGGGGGGATTGAGGGTTAGATTACTAAGGACATGTATTGCCCTGTAGTTACCATAGTGATACATGGCAGAGTACAGGTTCCTGGGAGCTCTTATAAGAGGAGGGGCTGATCCAGGCTAGGGGATTAGAGAAGCCTTCCTGAGAAAGTGGCATTTGAATTAAAGTCTGCAGGAAGAGTGGTAGTATAACCATGGCAAGATGCTTTCTGGGAGTGGGAATGGCATGGAAATGTCCAGAAGGGAAAGAGATGTGAGAAAATCAAGACAGACTTGTGCTTGTGGGCCTGTAGATGAAGAGAGGTCTGGCTGGAGAGAAGGATGGGGAGAAAGACATGCAGAGTGGGGATCAGGCACATGCAGGGGTACAACCTTTATCATAAGAACCAAGAAAAGCTGCTGCAGAGTTTAAAGGATAAGACTGTGAGTAAATTGGAGGTAGGGCAGGGATGGCTAATAGAGACCCAAAAGCCCAAGGGACAGAAGGGTAGTCCTGACTTAAGAATGCAGATAGAAGGCAATGGCCTTGTACGTATCTATGTATAAGGTGCAGTAGGCAGGTTTAGTGATGGATTGGATACAGCTGGGAGAAAGAGGAAGGTATGTTTGCCTTGACCAACAGGGTAGATGGAATCATCCACTGAAACAGGCAAAAATGAAGGAGGCACATGTATGGAAGGAAAGTAGAGAGTGCAGTTTGGAAATCTTGAGTCTTTAGTAACTTATAAACATCCAAGTGAACATGCAGGTGGAAACAGGAGTCTGGAGAGCAGAGAAAAGTTCTGGGCTGGAGAAAACAAAACTAGGAACATATTAAATGCCTAGGGAATTAACTGGTAATGCATCACAGACCTAAGTGTAAAATCTAAAACTATAGAGTTTCTAGAGGAAAACATAAGAGAGCTCGCAAAGATTCTTTTAGATGGCACACAGAAAGCATAAACTATAAAACAAAATGTTTATCGGTTGGGTTAGAATTTATCAGAATTAAAAACTTGCTCTTCAAAAGATTGCATTTAAGAAATATAAGCTCATCACACAATTGAAGGAAATATTTTGAAATTTTTATATATATATATATATATATATATATATATATATATATATATATATATATAAAATCTCAAAGGGCTTGCACCCACCCATTTAAGAAATGGGTAATATATTTTAATAGACACTACAGAGAGACATAAAATGATCATTAATCATGTAAAAAGATGTTCAATATCACTAGTCATCAGGAAAATTTGAATGACTAAAATTAGAAAGACTGGCCATACCTAGAGTTAGTAAGGCTGAGAAGAAACTAGAACTCTCATATACTGCTAATGAAAATGTAAGAGGGTCTAACCACTTTTGGAAAGTAGTTTGGAAGTTTCTCTAAAAATTAGACATATGCCTACCATCCAACCCAACTGTTTCCCTCCTAGGTATTTATTCAAGAGAATGAAAACATAGATTTACACAAAGACTCGCACGTTAAAGTTTACAGCAGCTTTATTCATCGTAGTCCCAAAATGGACATGACCCAGTTGTCTATGAACAGGTGAGTGGGTAAACACACTGTGCCTTGTGTATACAATGGAACACTATCCAGCAACAAAAAGAAATGAACTTACAGCAACATGGATAGATCTCAGAATCATTATGCCAAGAGAAGGAAGCCAGCCACAAAGACCACATCGTGTGTGCTTCCATTCAAACATAATTCTAGAAAATGCAATCTAATCTACTAACCTACAGTGACAGAAGCAGGACAGTGGTTTTGTGGGAAGTGGAGCAGGACTGACTCCAAAGGGGCAGAGAACCTTTAGGGTGTGCTGTGAGGATAAAGGAAACATTCTATATTTTGAATGTGGTTCTGGTTTCCTGGTGTAACAACCGTTTAAAACTCTTTAAATTGTGCATTTCAAATGGATGCCATTTATGGCACATAAATTATACCATAATAAAACTGACTTAAAAAGTACCTGGAGACAGAGAGAATCCAGTGGGAAGGCTAAAGAACAGAGAATAAAGGCAGTGGAAGGGAGCTGGGGAGGTGGGTGGACATGCACACACAGGGTGAGAACTTAAGTGTTGGGGGTTGGTGAGAGGTGGCAGCTGAAGGGGCAGAAAATCAAGGCCACTCATGTCCTTTCCCACTTGTCCTTCTGTCTGACTTTTGTCAGACACAGCTAGTCAGGATGGAGCCCCTGACTCATGAATCACCAGCCCCAGGAAGGCTTCCCAGGGGACTTCAGCCACTCTGTTTTCATCTCTTCTCAGCTCTGTACAACTGTCTAGACCACAGAATAACACTCCAGTGTCCCATCTGGTCAGATAATGCCTGTAGGTTGCTATCCTCTGTCCTTAGTTTCCTTGGTCTATCAATATCCACTGCTGTTTTTGTTTATAAATTGTTCTGTGTAGGTGTTTATGGTTTCCCCAGAGACTCTTCTTTTGCTACTAAATATTGAATTTTTGCCATAAGCTAGACACTTTACAAATATTGTACATATTGAATCCTTGTAACAGCTTATGAAATAAATATTGTTAACTTCCTTTTACAGGGAAGAAAACAACTAAGGCTCAGGGAAATTAAGCGATGTTTCCAAGCAGCAGATGTGGGATTTGAATTTAGGTCTTTGTGAGTTCTGAGTTCTGAGTTCTTTCTGAGTGCTAAAGCCTGTTCATAAGCACTGTAGATAGGGCCTCCTTCCAACTGAGGCCATTTTTTATAATTACTGTGTATATCTTTGCAACAGGTGTGGTGCTAAACATACTTCAGATAATAAACCGGTATTGATTTATTCATTGATCAAGTCCCTCAATTAATACTTTAATGCTTCTTTAAAATAGTAACTACCTGCCACCCAGAATGTCAGTTACTAGGTCCATTTCATCCTTGCTGGAGCAGATTAAGAAATTCACTAAAAGATCCCCAGACTTTTTGCCATTGCCTGGGTAGGAGAAGAGAAAAGGAGGTCAGCTTCTTTCTCTCCATTCATTCCAACTATCCTTTTTTTTAAAATTAATTTATTTATTTTCAGCATAACAGTATTCATTATTTTTTTCACCACACCCAGTGCTCCATGCAATCCATGCCCTCTATAATATCCACCACCTGGTACCCTAACCTCCCACCCCCCACCACTCCAAACCCCTCCAACTATCTTTTTGTCCCTTCTCTTCAGAAGAAGCCACAGGAATGTTGGGGAATTGTTGTCAGTTCCACTGGTCACCTTGGCCCAGACCCAATATAACAGCTTCCATTATTTCTATGACCCCATAGGGAATCCCTGAACAGGGAGTGGTGATTAAAGCCGCTGCTTGGTTGGTCCTTCTTCTTTTTTTTAAATGTAGTTTTTTTGTGTGTTTTTTTTTTCTTTTTAAGATTTTACTTATTTATTTGAGAGAGAGAGTGTGTGTGTGCACAAGAGCATGAGGCAGGAGGGAGAGGAGAAGCAGAAGACTCCATGCTGAGCAGGGAGACTGACACCAGCTGGATCCCAGGACCACGGGATCATGACCTGAGCCAAAACCAAGGGTTGGACGCTTAACCAACTGAGCCACCCAGACACCCCAGTTAACCTTTCTTCTGACAGCAAAGTGACAACTATCAAACTTAAAATACAAATAGACCACAATTGCTAAACATAAAAATTTCCTTTCAGTTGCTTTGCACATAAAGCCCCCTCTAGTTCTCCCTCTTTCTCTCCTTTTCAAAATGTCTCTCTCCAACCCTACCTTCTTTCTGCTTCTCTAATGTCCCAAAAAGGCTGCATTATACTTGCTTACCTAAAAGGTTCTTTTATCTGTAAAAAACATTCTATGAAGAAGACATTGGAACTAGACTCCAATTATGTGTCCTTGATTTTTGCATAATTTAGTGTGAGTTACTGTTCTTTGAATCAGTGGGGGATAGGAATTCATTCACGAATAATGGTTTCCAAAGATGCATGAGGACCCAGATGAGGTACTTGCCTAGAAGGTAGAAAGGCTCTTTTCTTCCAGATTTCAGAATGCATGTTCAATGAAAAGCAAAAGAGTAGGAGGTACAGAAAGGGATTGTACAGGCAAGTGCAGAAAGCTTTTACTAATCTAATTCACTCTTAAATCAGCCTTCTCCATGGTTGAAGGAATCCCTGTTCTCCTTAAGCTTTTCTATCTTGGATACATTTTTTTAAAATAAGCTTCTTTTAATGTATCAGAGGAAACCAGGGATATGTTTAAGATGCTTCAGTGAGAGATGAAGCTGAAATCAGTAAGGCTGGAAAAGGTCAAAGCCAGAATTGTTATTTAAACGTTGAATACCCCAAATTTGCTGCAAGTTGCTTATCAACATTCACAAAAGTCAGTGTCCTTTTCCTGTACAAGCTTTTATTACAAGGAAGCCTCCTGCCCATGAACATTAGCACTGTGGTCTGTGTGTGTGTGTCTGTGTGTGTTTGTGCGTGCATGCGCGGGTGTTCACACATGTGAAACAAGTGTCTTCTTTTTTTTTTTTTAAAGATTTTATTTATTTATTTGACAGAGAGAGATCACAAGTAGACAGAGAGGCAGGCAGAGAGAGAGAGGGAAGCAGGCTCCCTGCTGAGCAGAGAGCCCGATGCAGGCCTCGATCCCAGAACCCCGAGATCATGACCTGAGCCGAAGGCAGCGGCTTAACCCACTGAGCCACCCAGGCGCCCGAAACAAGTGTCTTCTTATAGCATGACTTGAGTATCCTTCTTCCTGACTGTTCAAATGTGGGGGTACCTGCACATACTACTCACGTCCCATTTCTAACCTTTTCTCCTCCCCATTCAAGTACAAAAATCTACTGAATCAGAATCACCAAGAGAGGAGCCTGGGAATGTCTTTAATTACCCAGCCCAGATGGCTCACACAACTGGGAAGGCTTGGGAAACAGGAATTAGAGGGTCTGAAGCAGAGCTTCTCAAGGTTTGTTAGACATTTGAATCACCTGGGGACCTAGTTAAATGCGGATTCTTTTTCAGTAGGTCAGGATTGGGCTGAAAATCTGCATTTGTAGCAAGGTCCCAGATGATGCTGGTGATGCTCCAGCCACTCTGTGTAGCAAAGGTCCAAAGGAGATGCATCCAAATGTCCAAACAGATATTAGTTGGAGCTAGAGACAGGAACAATTAGAGAAGGACCTAGACCACCTTCTGCTCTTCTGGCTCATCTGATGTGTGATGGTAGAAACAATTTTTGAGAAAGCCAGTAAGGCCCCATGGGGCAACAGTTTCTCAGTGCACTCACCAAGTTCTAGGTCAAACCTTGGTTTTGCAGGGCCAGACATGCTCAGGACTCAACCTACCCATGCTCCCTGAAGACGTATGTAAGTCATAAATGCTAATATTTAAATGTCCCATAAAACATGTAATGATTGGTGAGAATCCCTTTGGTGGCCGCCGGTGTGTTCTCTGCCTACAAGCAGACCCAGAGGGGCAGCCAGAATATTAGATTCAAATCAGCAGGTGGCCTGGCAAGCCGCTTGGCCTGCCTTTCCTGCTCCTATTCTAAGAAGTTGTTTCTTTTCTTGAAGTGTTTGGGTTCAGAGCATTCCCTCATCTTTTAAACATGAAACCCTCCTAAGCCCCAGGTGCTGTGCAGGGCACTGAGGTCACAGAAATATTAGTGAAAATGAAGCCCTGATTTGTATCTGGAAGCCATCCTGTCTCTTACGTTTTTAGTATGTATTTTCATTTTTACTTTAAAAACTTTTAATAGCAGTGAAATACAAATAAAATTTACCATCTTAACCATTTTTTTAAAAAGATTTTATATATTTAGAGAGAGAGTGGTGAAGGGGTAGAGGGAGAGAATCCCCAGCAGACTCTACCGAGTGGGCGAGCAGGATGATGAGGGGATGGAGGGGGGGGTGGGGAGGTGCCGGGGAAGGACAGTGAGAATCTTGAGCAGACGCCCCACTGAGTGCAGAGCCTGCCACAGGGCTTGATCTCACAACCCTGGGATCACAACCTGAGCCGAAATCAAGTGTCGGACGCTTAACCAACTGACCCCTCCCAGGTGCTCCCATGCCCACCATTTTTAAGTGTACAGTTGAGTTGCATAAGTGCACTCACATGGTTGTACAACCATCACTACTATCCATCTTCAGAAGTTTTTCATCATCCCACACTGAAACTCCATATCCATCAGGCAACTCCTCAAAGATATCCATGTTGTAACATATATCAGAATTTCATTCCTTTTTAGGCCCGAGTAATAGGCCGTTGTATGTACAGACCACATTTGTTTGTCCATTCTTCTGCCCAGGGACACCGAAGTTCCTTCTATACTTCGGCTACTGTGAGCAGTGCTGCTATGAACACAGGTGTACAAATATCCCTTTGAGACTTGCTTTCGATTCTTCTGGCTACAGACATACCTTGCTTTATGGTGCCTCACAGATATGTTTCATTTTTGTGAAAATGGCAACTCTGCATCAAGCAAGTCTGTTGGCAGCATTTTGCTGATGGTGTTTGCTCACACTGTGACTCTGTGTCACACTTCGGTAATTTTCACAATATTTAAACTTTTTCATAACTGTTTTATTTGTCATGGTGATCTGTGATTATAACTTGCTGAACACTCAAGGTGATGGCTAATATTTTTTAGCAATAAGTCATTTTTTAATTAAGGTGCATACACTTTTTAGACATAATGCCATTGCACACTTAAGAGACCACAATAGAGTATAAACATCACTTTTATATATAGTAAGAAACAAGAAATTTCATTTGACTTGCTTTATTGTGATATTTGCTTTATTGCAGTGGTCTGGAATTGTTAGGTCGTATCGTAATTCAGTTTTTGATTTTTGAGGATCCACGGTACTATTTCCATAGTAGTGGCCCAATTTTACATTCCCATCAACAGGACACAAGGGTTTCAATTCCTCTATCCTTGCCACTACACCTGACTCCTGCTTTAAGTGACTTCCTTAGCTGTAACTTGGGCTATTGTCCCAATGTCCCACCTGAAATGCTCTCCTTCTTCTCTGTCCTCTCCAAATCCTGCTTGCTCAACCTCTAAAGCCAGGTCAGGTCACACATTTTCTAAAAAGTCCGATGACATTAGCCCCTGATGAGCCCTCTTTGTCTGCCCGAGACCATTTTTATTTTTCCTTGATAATGACAGTCTTGTTCTTGGATTGTCTCCCCATTGCTCCCAGGTGGAGGTCATGTTCTATGCTTTTGGTTTCACCTAGCAATAAAAGCAATTGCTCTCTGTTGTAACTTGTTTGATAGAAAAATATAAAGAAAAGCAAGTACGCAGTCTGAAAAAGGGGCCAAATGACCAAAGCTTGGTTTCTGTTCTGAGAACTCTTTACATGAAGAAAAGAAACTGAGTCCTGTTGCCCCAGAACACTGTCTCTGGTGGAGACTTACTAAGAGCCTCTGCACCCACCTAGCCAAACACCCTTCCCCTAGGATGTCATCCTCCAAGGCCATCATCACCTTGGAGACACCAACCCTAAAGATGATCAGATGAGAAGAGATGCCTCTAGGGGAGGGACTGGCTCTGGGAGGGCTAACCACAAAATTGTTGCAAACAAGAATTCATTAGCTCAGGGGATTGCTTTGGGAGTTCATGTGGGTTTTATTACAATGTCTGCAACCACTTACATTACACAAGGGCTGAGTTTTCTTCCATGTCTATTCACTTCATGGTGGATGTCTGTAAACAGTCCCAGTGGGGCTGCTGCTGGCTGCTGAACCTAAAAAATGCTACTTTCCCCCCCCCCAATTAATCTACCCTCATATGAGTTTGAAATCTTCTCGACCTTTCACTGTGTTCTCATTAGGGATGCTATCATACCCCTTGGCTGCCTTATGTTATAGGAGGAGCTTAAACCACCATGTCTGGCTAGAAAACTCTTCTGATTGAAACTCCCTCTCTTCTCAAAAGCCTTTCCAGCTTCACCGAGCAGTTAGTCTGCCAGACTGCCATGTTCCACAGTAGGGTGCCCATGCTTCTATTCTCACTGTTGGCAACTTGGTTGTCATGATTTATTTTCAAAATGGTATCCTCTGAATATTATGATATCCCTAAGGAAAGAGATTATGTCTTCTCCATCTCTCCAACCTTCCCCTATAATCAAGTAACAGAGCCCTGGACCATAGTAGTTGCTCGAGAAACGCTTATTGGAAAAACAAATGAATTAAGTGGAAGGGCAGTCCCTGGATAGAAATTTAATAGGCCAGATTACTAACCCCAGCTGCTCCCTGGTAGGTCATCTGAGTGACTCATGCCACTTTGTGTCTCAGGTTCTCCACCTGTAAATTAGGAATAATAACTCACTACCTACCTATCTCAGATGGTCAAAGACTAGAATAGTAAATATGAAAATAATCTGAAAAATATAAATTCATTAACTTCAAAAATATTTATTGAGTCCTCACCTAGTGTTATGGCCCCTGGGTTACAAATAGGAAGATACAACCCCTTAAAGGTTCTACTTCTGCACGATGGCATTACTGTCAGTTAGCCACCCATCATCAAGACATGCCTACTTCATCCCATTGTCCTGTTGTGGTTGGCAACATTTTTGCCCATGTCCTTTGTTTTTGAATTCACCACATACCTCATATTCTGGTTTTACTAGAGGTCTCTGCCTGCTTTCCAGCTGTAATCACAGCTGAACGATTCCCTACCAGTCCTGGTTCCACTTCAGAAGAACCATCAGCCGTACACACAGCACCAAGCCCATCCATCTGTGTAAGAGATAATGTAATTCTAAGACAATATTTAACAATGTGGGACGAGGCATAAACTCAATATGTTTCCAGGCAGAATAGAAAAAAAATATGTGCCCCATCTCATTAATCACAATAAGAATGAGGGATGGGGCAGATACCCAGGCTGGTGCTGTTCCCTCCAAGTTAATCTGTCTTAATACTAGGCCCTTGATAAAAAGAATGCCCATGTCGTCGTTCTGCTTGTTCAATGCCAATTTACATTGGGGAGTGAAAGATTTATGCCGTAACAAGACTCTCTCAGTAATAAAAACTTGAGTGATCCATGCTGTGTTTGGAGGTAGCTTCTACAGCAAACACTCTCTGGGGACAAAACTTCAAGAGAAGGATTTCAAGATATGTATTGACAAAACTGATCCTATTCACAAGTGCTCATTGGGTTCATTCATTCCCTCATTCAACAAATTTCTACTGGGCACCACCCCTGTGCAGAAGGCTCTGTTAGAGGTTTGGGACTTCACAGGAGCCAGATATGTCTGTACTTTCCAGGGACCCTCGTCAGAGGAGATGCAACTCACACCCAATAATGAGGGTGCCACATGGACCGTAAGCTCACAAGGACAGAGACAGTGTCTATTTACATTCCAGGGCATACCAGTGTCTATCACAGGGCCTTGCGCAGAGAAGCTCATTAAAAGTTTATTAAGTGACAAGTGCCCAACAATGGATGAATGGATAAACAAAATGTGGCACATACATGCAATGGAATATTATTCAGCCTTAAAAAGCAAGGAAACTCTAACACATGCTACAACCTAGATGGGCCTTGAAGATGTTCTGCTAAATGAAATAAGCCAGTCACAGAAGTACAAATACTGTATGAGCTCCCTAACAGGAGAGGTCAAATTCACAGAGACAGAAAGTGGGATGGTGTGTTGCCAGGTGCTGGGATAGGAGGACATGGGTTGTTTAATGGGCATAGAGCTTCAGTTTTGTAGAAGGAAAAATGTTCTGGAGATGGATGGTGGTGATGGTTGCAGACCAAGGTGAATAAACTTAATGCCAGTGAACTATACTCTAAAAAATAGTTACAATGCTAAACTGCATGCTATACATATTTTACCATAACAACAAGAATAAAAATCTTTAAAGGGCTAGCAAGAAGTCCAGAGACAGCTTGAGGCAGGAGATGTAATGGAGTGTCCTGAAGAGAAGGGACCAATGGAAGTGTATGTGCTTTCTGAGGGAGGGAAGAAGAAGGGGGCATAGTATTGTGCTGAGGACTCACTCCAGGGGTGTCATGGAAAGGAAGCCAAGGGAAGTATGTTAATAACCTGCAGGAGCAGGAGCAGCTCCAGAACCTACTGGACCAAGTAGAGACATGGAAAGGAAGGGCCAGAGAGTTCCAAGAAGGGCCTTTTAGAGGATGACAGTGGTTGACCAAAGCCTTTGGATTTGACAGTTGGGAAATAAGGGGCAACCCCTAGTAGAGCAAGCATCTTCGGAGCATTGTGAGCATGGCAGTGAAGACTACAATACCAAGTGAATGAAGAATAAGACATTGAAGTTTGATTGTAAAGGAAGGAAAATGATCGCAGAAACTGGAAGGAATCAGTGGATGAGAGAGAAGAAAGACATAGCAAGGGACAGAGGTATTAAAAGAGAAGGAAAGAATGTTCTGGAAGGATCTAGAATGGCTGGGAATGATGAATTGGGGATTCCTTCTCCCTTTGAAACAAGAGGGCAGGATGAGAAGATGGAGGAGCTATCAGGAAGAAATGTGTGAAGAAGAGGAAGCTCCAGGGCTGCTTCCTCCTGAGGAGGGAGGACACCAGAGTAAGTGCTCTGAAAATACACCACAGAAAAGTCAGAGAGTTTGAAGATGGTGTCCTAGGGAATTCATGCAGGCACACAATGGGGAATGGTGGAGCACTGGATCCAGCTAGGATTCAGAGCCCCGGTGTATGTAAAGAAACCAGTCGGCTGGCCTGAAGGAAGGGAGCAAATAGCATATTTTCCCAATGGGGATGGGGAGGCAGGGTGAGTGGCAGGCCAGAGAGACCTGCTTCATCAGGAGGGCAAGTGTGTGGAGAGAACCGTTGTCAGTGAGGTCCAGGCTGGATGGCAGGGAAATTGGGATCCAAGGAGGATATGAAGTCAAGGACTTGAGTTCATGATGAGGTTGAGGAGATGGTTCTGGAAGAAAGAGAAGTTGGGCCACAGAGAAATTTTGAATCTGAAATCACGATCAAGGGGCTGCTGTGTGGGAGGGCAGGGTCCAAGAGAGTGGTGCTGACCAAGAGTGGACACCAGCCAAGAATAAGTCCAGGAACTGTGAGGTCCAGGAATTTGTAGAATGTTGAAGTGCCCCCCAGGGATAGTGACAGGGTGATGAGGTGGAGACAAGTGTTAGATGAATAACAAAAGCAGTCATTGGGGCGAGAAGATGGAAAGGGAAGGGAAAGATTTGCTTGGCTAGCAAGTATAAAAGAGGAGCTTGTTGAAAGAGAGTGATGCCGCCATGAAACCTGAAGAGCCTGGAGGACCCTGTCAGTCAGTCCGTCAGTCAGTCAGTCAGATAGTCAGGAAGAAATGGACCAGAATGGGGGAATCAACTTCCACTGGTGAGGGTTCTGTGTGGGAATGGCTGAGAACACCCATGAAGGAAGGAGAGAGCCAGATTTGGAATTGATAGCTTGAGCGAGAATTGTGAATAAGCTGGACGATGAGCGAGGCTAGAGGGAGGAGCAGAGTCAGGGAGACGCGAGGCAAGGAAAGCATCCAAGCTCCAGGGGTCTGTAAAGTGGATGTCAGGACCCCCGGGAAGGAGGCCCAAAGCAGTCATGGGGTATGGGATTCTCAAGTGCCACAAAACCGGGGTGCGCAACATATGTCTTGGGAAGGAGAGGCTCCTGCTTCAGTTTCCCGTTCCAGCTGCCACCAGCCAGCTTTACGAACAGAGCAATAAGCCTGTTTTTTTTTTATATATATATAATTTTTTATTTTTTATAAACATATATTTTTATCCCCAGGGGTACAGGTCTGTGAATCACCAGGTTTACACACTTCACAGCACTCACCAAAGCACATACCCTCCCCAATGTCCATAATCCCACCCCCTTCTCCCAAACCCCCTCCCCCCAGCAACCCTCAGTTTGTTTTGTGAGATTAAGAGTCACTTATGGTTTGTCTCCCTCCCAATCCCATCTTGTTTCATTTATTCTTCTACCCACTTAAGTCCCCATGTTGTATCACCACTTCCTCATATCAGGGAGATCATATGATAGTTGTCTTTCTCCACTTGACTTATTTCGCTAAGCATGATACGCTCTAGTTCCATCCATGTTGTCGCAAATGGCAAGATTTCATGTCTTTTGATGGCTGCATAGTATTCCATTGTGTATATATACCACATCTTCTTGATCCATTCATCTGTTGATGGACATCTAGGTTCTGTTTTTGAAAGCGAGGAGATTTACTCTGAGTCTTAGACTCGTTTTCTGCAAAATGGGAGGATTGGGGGTAGGTGACCTTCCAGCTTCAGAATGCTGTGCTCCTGTGAAGTAGTGTCCTTGGCCTGTCAGTGCCTCTGCTTCTGACTGTGTTTCAGTTTCAGTGATGACCCACTCCACATCCTCTCCATGGGTGGGAAGGGTAGACATTGTTAGGAAAAAGTGGAAAAGCGGAGTGATAATATCATTACGTACTCAGTTGGGCTGGTTGCTAGCCCAACAACTCCTTGCAAATTGGGGAGGTGGGCAGGAAACAAGCTCTTGGCAGACAAATGAGCCTAAAGGCCATGATGTGGCAAGTGGGACCAAGCTGGGCCAGGGGCCCCTTGTCCCTGTCGCAGGCACTCCCATGCAGGCCCTAGCCTGCAGCTGCAACCCAGATTTCAGACCTTGTGACAACGGAGGTGTCATTGACGGCGACTCAGCACTCCCACTGTAGGGATGAAGACATCAGCAGGTGGAAAACCTCAGGAGTCCTCCTTCTACTCCCATACCCCGCCCCTTCAGGCTTTAAATTCCTGAAAAGTTTTCATTTCAGAATTATTCTGGTTTTCTGCATTTTTTTTTAAATGAAATGAGCATTTCCTTGCCTAAGCAACTTTACACTTAATGGAGACTATCTCCTTTCCCCCCACAACCCGGTCACTATGCTTCCCACCCTGTTTTGGAACCATATTTGGACATTAATCATATTACCCACAGTCAAAATGCCATCTCATCTAGAAGGAGCATAGCTGCAGTATTAGGAAAGCATAGAATAAATACTGAAGCCCATAATTCTCTATCATCCTCTCCGCTCCCATATGCACTTACTGAAATGCATTTGGTCAAATGAGAAGGGGGGAAAGAGAAATGAATCCTAAAGAAGTTAATAGTAATAGCATAAGAAATTATATTTTGACTGATAATATTAGTACTTATTATAAGCGATAGTATGATAAAGATACCAGGAGCCCTCAATTACTTTTGTGTTTTTCAGACTTGAGAAGAGAGAGGAAAAAAAATTTAAATTTACTTTCTGGACCAGGAGAGTAATAATCCTTTTATGACTATATTCATTTTCTCAGCCTCAGATGAGAAAGATGACCAGGGACTAGGTTATAATAAATGACGGTGCTTTGTCAAGGCCCCTGACATGACCAAAACAGTATGGCTTGGGGTGTTCCCGTGGGAGCTGAGTGTTGAACCTGAAGGGAAGACAAGATCCTTTCTCCAGGGGATTTGTCTCCACGATGTAAATCCAGGGCCTAGACACACAAATGAGTTAAAATTAGTTCTACAAAAACTTACAAATCACCACCCAGTGCTGATTAGTAGAAAACAGCAGAGCACAGGGCTGGGCAAAGCCTACAGAAAGGAGAGGGGAGCTAAGGGAGCTGGAGTGAGTGAGGTTGTGAGGGAAGGTGGGAGCCGGGGTCGCTCCAGGTCTCACGCCCAGTGTCTGACGCAGACCAAGGCTTTCACGTTCCATCAAGGTCTGAGGCAAAGCACAGGCTGGTGGAGAGGTGGGAGCCAGCCAGTGCCAAGAGAGGGACTGGTACGCCAAGGACATGGAGAACATTCCCAGAGCCCTGGGGGAAGTTTTATGTCCTTATGTAACAGCAGTCTTCACCACGTTCCATGCCCTGTAGATCTGTCATCTTGAGATCCTTACAAGCCTTGTGTAAGGGGTTGTAATGCAGTGATGGGGAATGGGTGTCAGCCAGGATGCCAGACCTTTTGGGCCCATTGTGGTTGCCCAGGACATGGTATGGCTTGCATCCAGGTTTGGTGAGAAAGGGAGTCACGATGGGTTACAGGTTTCTGCCATGGGCACAGAGGGTTGTGAGACCCACAGCAAGTGTTTCTCATCTCGGTTCTCCAGAATCTCAGTTGATTGAGTTAGGGAATCAGGGTTAAGTTACAGAGCTTTCATAAATTCATAGTTGCTTTTTGTGGAGCTAGAAGAAGGTCATATAAGGGAAAAGCATCCCTTCCTCTAGATACTTTACTTTCATCTGCTATAAAATTGTTGTAATACACCAATTTGAATAGAGCAAGCCACTCTCCTACCATCTTCTGGAATATTGTCATAAAAAACAGGAAGATCTACAGCATCTGTGGTAAAAATGCCTTAGACATGGCCCTCCTTGTGCAAGGCACAGCTGTCCACCGTGACCCTGAACCAGGATTGAATCAAGATGGACTGTATTTGTTCTAATCCCCTCTGCCTTAATGAAAAAGTGAGGGAGTTGGAGAGGAAAGGCAGTAAGTTTTTAGAGGGCCTTAAAATTTTACCTAAAGAGCTTGGATCTGATGTAATAGGTAATAAGCAAAAGGGCTGTTTATATGCATATGCTTTCCTTAAATCAGATATTTGTAGGTTTAGTGCCTGTAATGTTTTGCATTTTGTCAAGCCTGTGATGCTCTTTAAAATACTTCAGCTAAGTTACTTCATTTGATCTACACGTGGAGTTCCAGTAGATTCCTGAGAAAGAACCGACATCAGTGGGTGGGGAGCGCATGTTGATAAGAGCATTGGCCGGGGGTCTCAGAGCAGGAGTCACATGGAGCTTCCCTCTTTTAAAAGCTGTATGCAAGGTCGTGCTCTCTTGCTCTTTTCTTTAACTGGGTTTGGATTCTCTTAACCGAAACTGGAATGTGTGCTCTACATTTATCAACATCTCTAGAAGACTTGCTAAATCATAGCTCCCCTCATTGGCTGTGCCAGCATCATTAATTACACTGCGATACTCCAGACAGCATTTTTCAGGGACTTAGGGAAAATAAAAAAAGACTAAACATCAGAAAACGGGAAAATCTGGGTTCGTCCTCTTTATATCCCATCGCAGCGTTCCGCAGTTTGTTACCTGGCTTCCTGCAGTTGAGTGACCTTGGGCAAGTCACTTCCTAAGTTTTGCCCTCTGTCAAAATGAGGTGTTTGGAACAGATGATTTTTGTCCTTTGGGGTCGCAGGAGGAAAAAGATGGCAGATTCAAACTGGATAATTTGAAGTGCGCTTAAGAAAGGAGATTCTTTAGGAAAGGTGTGGGCAGGGTAAGGAAACCACAAGGGATAGAGCAGTAGCCCAGGGCAGTGACCACAGGCCATCGCCACCCCAGTTCTGAAGGGGAAAGGGGGCATGGTTACTCGAATCCAGAGAAAGTTGTAGAGAGAAGTCAGCCTTGAGGAGGCAGTAAGCTTTGCAGAGGGACAGACTGGTGATGCCAGAGCAGGGAAGTAAAGAAAGAAATTCTCCAATGCCATCCCACTACCCACTGCCTGTCCACTCTTTCTATTGGCCAAACCCAACCGGAAGCCGAAAAGCAAGGGAGCTGGGGAAGTACTCACGCAGCTCCCACCTGCTGCACGATGCAGGGAGAAGGGCAGAGAGCAGACCTGGGGGTGGGCATGAGATACCCTGCACACCCCTGAAGTCCCACTCAGCGATGTGTACGTATTTGATGTACAGTAAATTAAGTATGCAAAATAGAAACGTATGAGAAGAATTTTTTTTTTTAGTAGAGGATGTGCTAGCAGGTTAGGGGAATATAATATAAAACATAATAGGTAAGCAAACTATATTTATAGAACAAAAAAATAGGTGAAAGAAAAAATAGCTTTAACTGAGGCCCAGCAGCAAAGAATGAGACTACACACACACACACACACACACACAGAAACACACATGCAATCTCTCTCTCTCTCAAGAGCTTTGAGCTTCTAAAAATAGCATGGAATTTACTAGGTAGTGAGTCGATCCTGAGATTTCAGCCTTGAGACAAAATTATTGAGATCCCCGAAGGGCCCGTTGTAATGCCATGTTGCAAGACCGCACATGCCAGGAGTCCTGAGATTTTAGGTCTGGGGAGGACTTAGGGGAACAACTAGCCCAGCCCACCCCTTGGTGTTCCAAAGTGGGCCGGTGACTGCAGAAGGGTCTGGATGGGGCCGAGCCTGTGCTGCACCCATCAGCCCCCACGTCCCCACCACCCGCTTTGGGACTCACCATCTCACTCCAAAGTCACAGCCCACAGTGATTGTGGGAAATGTTGCTGGTTTTTCAGATCTAGGAGCTCCAAACTTCATGAGCCTCTAAACACACTCTGTTTTGCAAGCTCTCTGCAGTTTAAAGGTTTTATTTATTTATTTGTCAGAGAGAGAGAGGGAGAGAGAGCGAGCACAGGCAGACAGAGTGGCAGGCAGAGGCAGAGGGAGAAGCAGGCTCCCTGCGGGGCAAGGGATGCTCAATCCCAGGACACTGGGATCATACCTGAGCTGAAGGCAGCCGCTTAACCAACTGAGCCACTCAGGCATCCTAAGCTTTCTGCAGTTTAGCCTTCGCTGGGGCTGACTGAGATTTTTGTAGCTGTGCTCTCCCTCATGGTAACGGAGAGCCTGAATGGACGCATACCAGGTGTGAAGACTCAAAGGCTTCAGCTGTTCTTTAGATTATCATCGCTATAAGTCATTTTAAAACCTGCCATTAATTCAGCATCTCCCAGATGCCAGGCTCTGATCCAGACCATCTCACATAAGCTAACCCTCTCCAAACCCATCAGGTTGGGATTCAGCTTCTTATTCCTCATAGGAGGACGCTGGGACAGTGTGCCAGACACTGAGAAACCTGCTTAAAATGCCACAAGTTAGTGGGAGTCCCCGTGTTATCTCTGAACTCACGCCACTACTTCCCTTCTGCTCTGCCAGCGTCAAAACCTCTCACCGGTAGAAAGAACCTGCTACTTCACCATCAGGCGGTTTTATCCTGGAAATCACAGCCTTGCAATAAGGGACTCGGAGGGCAGCATCACTAAGCCCTGAGGTTCTGCAGGGCACCGGCCCCCTTGATACACATCTAGGTGCCGGAAGACGGAAGGGAACTAACATTTATCAAGGGCCTACACTGTGCTTTGTGCAGTCAAGAGTGAAGTCAGTTCTGTTCTGGAAGTTAATGTGCTTTCTGTTCTACACTGCTCCCTCAGATGGCGAACCAAGAAAGGGTAAGCGGGAAAGCTTCAGAGAGCATCTGAGTCAATGTCTCACTGATACAGCAAACTTCTAGAAAACGTTCTGACTGGGACCCTCACTGCCCTCCCGAGGCAGCTTATTGGGTCATGGGGCAACTGGAGAAAACCGTCACTCTGACAGGATATGCCTTTGGCTTTGGCTGGGACAGTTTTAGAATGAGGGAACACCAGGACCTGGACCAAAGGCGTGCTCACAGCCCCCAGAGCTGCAGGAATGTCAGGAGTGAGCCACCGAGGGGAAGCCATCGGGAAAATCTGATTGGCGAGCCTTCCAGGGTCCATCCCAGTATTGGATGAAAACCTCCAGCAGCACATAGCCGTGGACATTAATCCTCACTCCTTTGCTGTTGACGCTCGAGTAACTATAAATCCACTTAATACTGTTACCAGCTAATCCACATCCATCTCAGTATTCAAATGGAGAGCAGGAGACACTGCAGCAAAGGCCGGAACGAGTTGCATGTTCTCTGCCGCATTATTGCCCAACCTGCCGTGTGCCAGGCCTATCGGAAGAGGAAACGAGATTGGCTTACATGCCTTGTTCTGAGTTTACCCACCGTGTCTTTTCAGGGATCCCTGCGTTCTTTTCTAAATGCTTCCAAACCATCTGGTTAGAAATCTGTTTTAAAATTTGGCCAAAGACCCATGCCAGTATTGCCACAATGAAGTTGATTTTTAAAATCAGAACACTTGGGGCACCTGGGTGGCTTAGTGGGTTAAGCCTCTGCCTTCGGCTCAGGTCATGATCTCAGGGTCCTGGGACTGAGCCAGGCATTGGGCTCTCTGCTCAGCGGGAGCCTGCTTCCCCCTCTCTCTCTGCCTGCCTCTCTGCCTACTTGTGGTCTCTGTCAGTCAAATAAATAAATGAAATCTTAAAAAAATAAAATAAAATCAGAACACTTATCTACATGTCATCCACAACAGGCCTCTGCATAACCACACAGCCTGGGACCACCTCCCTAGCTGAGCCAAGCACCGTCTCCATGTTACTTCCAGCCTCAAAAACCATCTCAAAGAAACTCTATGAACAGAAGAACAGAATATCTGTATTCTTGGTTTCATGCTTATTAGGCAGAGCCACTGGCCCAACGTGAAGTCATAAAACTTCTGGTATGCACCTACTGTGTGCCACACACTGAGCCAGGAACTAAAGAAACCCAGAGCTGAACAGTCCAGGCCAAAGTGGGGTCTCGCCCTACGGCGCTGAGCCTCTCTCTCCCTCCTTCAAAGCAACTCTACCTCACACTATTGTCTCTTCTGTCCTCAAGGGCAGGGACTGTGTTTTATTTCTCAGAGCGTCCCCAGTGGTGAGCCCCATGTCTTCCATGGAAAGCACAGTCAGTACACTCTTGTAATAATGATTAACAGTGTTGACAATGAGTTGGGGCAAGAAGACACGGCCCAAAGAAAAATGAATTTCTGAATCAGAAGGAAGGGGTTATGAAAACACATTAAGCATAGTGTTGCCAATTAATATGATTGAGTATTAAAACAGACCCAGCAACACTGTAATTTGGAATGGTAACCATGGTGTATTTCTTTCAGTCAGGCCAAGGGTGATATTTTTCAAGATTAGTTTTTGATTAATCCTATTAGATAGATACTTCATTTATGGCCTATACATTTGTTCTTAAGGGTTTAATTGCTTGTGCAATTTATAAGCATTAGAATTGCTGTTATGTAAATGAATTTCCAGCATCCAATTCACCTTTAAGATAATTAAATTAAGTGTGGTTAGTTAAGAACATTAGACATCTATGAAAAGCCCCTGAGAAAAATTTGGTTTGTTCAGAAGGAGAGGGTCGCCTTCTGTGTTTCTTTCTTTTCTTTTTTTTTTTTCTACATTGTATCTCTCCCAGTACCTGGGTCCTCCACATCCCCCCCTTCCCGCTCCTGGTAGTCCTTGCCTCCCTCCTCACCTGCTGGCACCAACTAATTTATCAGTTAAAGGATACATGTTGAGTGAAAATAACAACCTCTTTCATAAACAAGTTCCTCTGTTTCCAAGAGAAACCAGAGGGACTCATGTTCCTTGCTGAGATGCTCCTCTCCTCAATTTGTCGAATTGTTTTCCAATTTTGATAGAATAATGTTGCTCATGGTATGTATATTCAGCATGAATGTTAGAATCAAAGCTCAGCTATCGGGTCCGGCAGATCAGGGAACTGAACTTGTTTGTTCCTGCCTCCTGGGTAAATGAGGAGAAATGTCCCATTTTAATAGTAGCGCAGAGTGGAAGGAGGGAGTAGAAAGAGCATGGACTTTTCAGGTAGGCAGGTTTGGCTTTCGTTCAGTCCAGTTAAGTTCACTCACTCATTCTTTCTTTCATTCATTCAGCAAATACTCAATGAGCACATAGTATGGGCCTGGTCCTATTCTGGGCACTGGAGAGAAACTAGCTCATTATTCAGGAAAATCTGATTCCAGTGGGGCTTTGAATCAGCACTACATATCTCACTAGCCCTGTGAGACATTGGTTATGTTTCTTCAATTCTCTGAGCATTAATTTCCCCATCCATAAAATGGGAATATTAAAAATAGGATTGTTAAAAGAATAAAACAAGATGATGTTTCTCAAATATTTATCCCAGAGGTCTTAATCCTGTGACTGTGGACCCTTAGAGCACTATAGGCAGAATTGAAAGGTCTGTGAGCTGGGGCGCCTGGGTGGTTCAGTGGGTTAAGCCTCTGCCTTTGGCTCAGGTCATGATCTCAGGGTCCTGGGATTGAGCCCCAAATTGAGCCCCACATCGAGCCCCGCATCGGGCTCTCTGCTCAGCAGGGAGCCTGCTTCCCCCCTCTCTCTGCCTGCCTCTCTGCCTACCTGTGATCTCTCTCTCTCTCTTCAAATAAATAAATAAAATCTTTAAAAAAAAAAAAAAGAAAGGTCTGTGAACTGGGATGGAAAAAATGTATCTTTATTTTTACTACTTGTAATAGAAATTTAACACTTCCTTAATTGTGAATGTAGGTAATAAATCTACCGCTGTGACAGTAATAAAGGCGGTTGTGATTTTGTCACAAACACAAATCTCATTACAGTTGTTGCAGACATTATACTATTTAAGCTCATCACTACTTCAAATTTACATATGTTATTAGATCTGCCATGAGATAGTTATTAAGTGCATTAATAAAGAAGCACGCATATGACCACATCATAACTTTTTAATTGTTTCTGATAACTGTATTTCAGTATAATTCATCTTCTTTCGGACACGTTTCTCTCTTCCGTGGAGCCATATCATTTTCAGAACACCTGTGTAACCAGCTGTCTATCTGCTTGTCCTTCACATACCAGATCCTGGGCCTTTCCCAGTCTCAGCACCTGAGACAGCTCCCTTGGAACGAGCTTCTGGGTTCAGTTGCGCCTGCTTCAGTTAACCCATCCTTCTTGAGTCTACTGTGACACATCCTGTCGTGCCCCCAAAAACATATGCCATGCTCTGTTAATTTTGGGCAGGATCAAGCATTGTATTAATATAACATCTTTGGATGTGGTTACATGTATAGAATATTTAGCTCAATTAATCACTTATTGAGTATCTATTAAGTACTAAGCATCATGCCAAGCCTTACAGATAGAAAGGTAAAAATATAAATAAGATACAGACCTTGTTTTAAGAAATGTGCAGACTGATATGAGATATAAACATAAATAAATAATTATGGGCTTTTTTCATCTCCTTTGCCTATTCATTTGCATAGTTCAGCTCTAGTTATTACTTCATCTCTAAATCTTAGGTGGACTTTTTCTTAAATCCTGAAGATGGGCATTTATGAGTTCTCCTTTAGCAAGTCTTCAGTCTTCTGGCTTTCTTCTTAAGAGTTTGTAGCTCCATTTCCTACCCCAGGGATCCCAGTGATCATTTGGATTGAGTTGGCTAATAAAGTGATACTCCTCTCCTTTGTTCCCTGAAACCAAAGTGACGACCTTGGACAAAGACAAGAACCTTCCCAGATGGAAGAAAAACAAGTTGTGATCAAAAGCAGCCAACCAAATTCACTTTATCTAAGCCCACCTGGTACTCCCACTGTCATTGTCCTCATCCCTCTTTGAATATACTCCATGGTTATGGGTCTCCATGGGTCTGAATAATTTGAAGTTCTCTCTATAGACCATCACTAGTAAATGGGAGGTGAAGATCATGAGTAAATCATGAAGAAGAGAATGTTAGAGGTAATTTTTTTTCAGTTCTGAGCTTTTTCATCGAACCTCAGCAAAATTTATGAAATACAGCCATGAAGGCTATCTGGATTCTCACCAGTATTATTTGGCCCAAGCCAACCTATAGCTCTGGTGTGATCGGTCGTGTTGGGGGTCGTGTCGGTCGTGTTGCACGGCTTTGACATGCCCTCCAGTGGTGCTACTCTGCTCCAGGGCTGCTGTAATTAATTAGATGTTCAGGAGAGCTGATGAGTCACTATGTTTGAATATCAGTTTTGGGGGGTTAGGGAGTGACCCTAGCATTCTGCTGAATATAACAACAGGATGAAACGCAATTTATGTAATGGGAACTAGGCACCATCTGATACAGCATGGTGACAGATTATCCAGAAATAAACAACAGGAAGTTGTCAGTTGCCTAAAAAGCAGCCTGCAAAACTAAGAGAATGCCAGTTTAGTCATTTACATAGGCATATATTAATAGCACCTGCTTCGTCCAGAGAACTGTCCTGGGATTACCTACAAGTGCATATGAGATGATCCTCACTGCTATAAAGTTGAGTCTAAGTAGGGCAGACAGAACATGGAGGGCTGTTGGCGTGTGTGTGTGTGCGAGTGCGTGCGTGCGCGCGCATGTGTGTATAGCTGTTGTGGAAGCATCCAGCAGAAAAAAAATAACAATGCAAAAAAATGAGCTCAGCAGAGAAGACCAAAATAACTCCAGTCACACTGGGCCCCTCTTGCCTTTGAATATGGGCTGAGCTCCAGAAGCAAGCACGAGACAGCACACGGTCTGCAGGGATGGGCGCAGACACACACTATGGCCCTGATTCTATCTCAGTAAAATAATGATTAGACCAGTAAGTGGGCAGGAAAAGAAATGAAATAGTCTTTAATATCTGGTGAAGTGACTGGTACATAGCAGGCATTGAGTAAATATCTCCTTATCCTCTGAATCATCTACCACTAACCCATTTTACAGATTAGCAAACTGGGCCTCTGAGATAAGTGAGTGGCCCCGAGGTCACAGAATGTTAAGCCATAGAGATGGGACTTTTGACCTTGAATCTGATGCTCTGAACACTAGGCCACATTGCTTCCCATTTCACATTTGCACGGTTAAGCTATCTCAAGTAGGGTGCTTTCTTTAGCCAAAGCTGGAGTTCATAAGTAGGAATCTTAACAGAGCACACCTGCCTTTCCTCATTGTCAAAGAAGGACTTGGGAAGACACCCCCACTTCATTATCTAACCTGAGCCTTCTTCCTGGAGCTATAAATTCAGCCACATCCACAGAGGCTGACGGGGTTTGGCACTTCCTTCCACCCCCCCCCCACTTGCTGCCCTGCGTGCCTACAGAGATCCAGTGGGAAGCCACGACTCATTCTCCCCCACATGGCAATCTGTTTATTTTAGTACCTTTTGGACCATGATTCCAAGCTGGCAATCCTTAGAAATCCAATTTTTGTTTACTTTTTTGATGACTCCAAAGTTCAGAAAGTTAGAGTATTGCTTTTTAATTAATTCTGCTTTTCCAAAGTTCAAAATGCATCGTTCTGCTATTAGCAATCCCCTCTAACTCTACTGAAAAACGGATATGGACCTGTTAGCTGGCATTTCTTTTAGTCATTGTTATTCTCTTAGGACTCTGCTTCAGAAAAACTTGCATTTTTAAAATTGCTGTCATTTAATTCCATAGGCAGTTGATTTAAGTTTCATTTTTTTTCCATTAAATGAAAATTAAATTAAGCTCATTATTGTATTAGACAGGCATTGATTGTACTCACTTTGGTTTTAATTAAATGCTACTATTCATTATTTCCTCCTGTGTAGTGCTTTTAATTTTCTTTGGTATATGATTTGGGGTAACAACAGTATCAGTAAATTATCCTTCATAAATAATATTCAAACAGAAAGACATATAAAACACACTGTGAAAGCAATTTGAAGGTATTTGCTTATTGTTTTTAATTTACTGGTAGGATATTTATCAGAGAATATTTTCCATGTTGCTCCTTTGTGATAAAACAGGGCATGTCCATATCTCTCTAATGCAGCTCTGACTTTTGCCGCTAATAGCTGACTTCAAGACACCATTGATCTTAAAAATGTGCTGACTTTATGTACAACACTGACGTTGCGGACCAGGGGTAGATGTTTGAATTTAAGTCTAAGAACATTATCAGAAATGTTCAGAAAAATGTCCAGAGAAGCTTATTTTGTTTTGTTTTGTTTTTTCCTATAACACTGTGAAGCACTCATTTCATGCCATACTATCTCCTGGGTCCTGGAAATGCATGGGATGATAGAGAACCACAGACCTTGTCCTTCTGGTACTTGTATTCTAAAGGGTAGGTGATAACATAATATATACTAACTCCAGCTGTCTGAGAAAACAGGATTCCCCATTAACCTGCTGACAGTGCCTGGGCCATTCTCTGCAGATCAAGACTTTGAGGGAGACTGGGTATTTCATATTCCCCTCTTCTAAATGTATCACAGTGATAGGTATGGAATGACATAACTGAGCTCAAAAATGCAGATGCCATCTCTCAAACCCAGAACAGTAATGGAAACTAGTAGGCAAAGCTGTAGCCCCAAAGAGCTCTGGGGAAGAAAGCAGTCCATTCAGCTAGGAATTGGGCCTCACAGAGGTAAATAGGAGTTCTCCAAGAGGAGAACTCAGTGCTCAGTCCTTACAGCCAGGGCTGACATGGAATAAGCTCTCCTGATGATGAAAGGAGACGAAAAAGTGCCCCTGAGACCACCATTTTTAGCAAGCTGCCGTCCGATGGACAACATCTTGTGACCTAGAACTGAACCAAAGTGCCCAGGGACTGGATCTGTTCTGGCCTTGAGGGAAGAGCCAGCAGGGGTGATACGAACACGACGAGGGAGGGTGAGCCTGGCTGGCAAGGGGGTTTCTGCTAACAAACACCATCACTCAGATGGAGGCTGGCCTTCAAGTACAAAATCCGAAAATGTAAAGATAGGCCAAGAAGAAAGCCTACAATCATTGATTGTATGATATGAATGTTCCTCACATTAAAAGAAGTTTTTGGGGGCACCTGGGTGGCTCAGTGGGTTAAGCCGCTGCCTTCGGCTCAGGTCATGATCTCAGGGTCCTGGGATCGAGTCCCGCATCGGGCTCCCTGCTCAGCAGGGAGCCTGCTTCCCTCTCTCTCTCTCTGCCTGCCTCTCTGTCTACCGTGATCTCTCTCTGTCAAATAAATAAATAAAATCTTTAAAAAAAAAAAAGAAGTTTTTGTACCAGTCTGAATGGGCTGTAGAATGAGTACGTTTAGGGTCTACTCACATAGACACATGAAGAAAAACTTCTGTTTAAAAAGTCAGGAAACACGAGTTAGGAAACAAAAGCTGGCTGACATTAAATGAGACGGGAATATGGAAAGGAACTGATTTATAAAGCCAGAAATAAAAAATGAAGTAAATATCAATCTTTAAGTCAGATTTAACGGCTCGATAGATGGGACCAACTCTGGAATGGTCTTGTTCAGGTGGAGAATCAAAGGATCAAGATGGTTACACTCAGCGATCCCCCCAGCATGCCACAGAGACGAAGAGATTCTCTATGCTTCGGAAAAAAGAAAAAAAAAAAAAGCAGTTAAAAAAAAAGGCTATTTAGAGACAAGGGAGATAGAGAGGGTCTTCTGCAGTCTAGCAGGATGTCAGAAGAAAGTAGAGGGATCAAGGACAATAAAGAGAAAAATTAAAAAGCTGGAAGAATATTTTTAAACAGATTACATGTAATCAGCACAACATCAACCTTCTCATTAGCAACAAAAGATACCAGGAAGCAGGAGACATGGTATTTTGGAAGTGCTGAGGAAAAGGAGTTGTCAACCTAGAATTTTAAAGCCGTCTGAAGTGTCATTAAGAAATAAGGCCAGGCCTTATTTGCTCTTCTTTCTCCATGTCCTTTAGGTATAAGGTTAGCTTGTGCATTTGGGATTTTTAAATTTTTCGAGAGAAGCTTGGATGTCTATCTATTTCCCTTTTAGGACTGCAGTATCCCATAGGTTTTGGACCAAGGTGTTTTCATTAGTTTCCATGAAATGTATAAGTTGTTCTTCTTCAGTTTCCTGGTTGGCCCAATCATTCTTTAGAAAGATGCTCTTTAACTTCCAAGTGTTTGAGTTCCTTCCAAATTTCTTCCTGTGGTTGAATTCCTGTTTCACAGCATTGTGGTCTGAAAATAGGCAAGGGATCATCCCAGTCTTTTGGTATTGGTTAAGACCTGATTTGTGACCCAGTATGTGGTCTATTCTGGAGAAAGCTCCATGTGCACTTGAGAAGAATAAGTATTCTGTTGTTTTAGGACGAAGTGTTCTGTTTATATCTACAAAGTCCCTCTGGTCCAATGTGTCACTCAGAGCTCATATTTCTTTGTTGATCTTCTGCTTAAATGATCCATTGCTGTGAGTGACCACAAGGGAAGGGAGGGAAAATGGAATGGGGAGAAATCAGAAAGGGAAACGAACCATGAAAGACTCTGGACTCCAGGAAATATACTGAGGGTTACAGAAGAGAAGTGACTGGGGGCTGGGGTAACTGGGTGATGGGCAGTAAGGAGGGCATGTGTTGTGATGAGCACTGGGTGTCACATGCAACTGATGCATCGCGGAACACTACATCAGAAACTTAAGTACTATATGCTGGCTAACCAAACATAATAAACAAACAACAACAACAAAAATGAAATAAAGTTAGGTGGGGGTGGGGGTGGCCTGGTTAGCTCAGTTGGTGAGACTCTTGATCTCAGGGTTATGAGTTTGAGCTCCACATTGGGCATGGACCCTACTTAAAAGAAAGAAAGAAAAAAAAAAAAAACAGGCAGGATGAACACACATTTAGAATTATGAGAGTTTACAATCCATACACTCATGAAAATAACATTAAAGGATGCACTTCATCAAAAGGAAAATAAATCTAGGGGCGCCTGGGTGGCTCAGTGGGTTAAAGCCTCTGCCTTCAGCTCAGGTCTTGATCCCAGGGTCCTGGGATCGAGCCCCACATCGGGCTCTCTGCTCAGCAGGGAGCCTGCTTCCCTTCCTCTCTCTCTGCCTGCCTCTCTGCCTAGTTGTAATCTCTCTCTCTGTGTCAAATGAATAGATAAAATATTTTTTTAAAAAGAAGGAAAATAAATCTAGAGGTCTAGAGGGAAAGTACAGGACGCAAGAAACAACAGATAGCACAGAAGTGATTAAACTATGCCGGTAGATTTTATAACGTTCTCTCGTGGTTTGTCTCCCTCTCTGATTTCTTGCCAATCGGTTCTTGCCTTTCTCTAAGATCCTCTGCATTGTTTCTTATATTTCCAAAGCATTAAATATTCCAAAAAATAATAAATGAAAAATAAATTAGGGGTAATAATAATAATAAAATATAGTTAAAAACAATAGCAACATAAAAATGTCTTCCTAAATAACTCAAGGATAAAAGAGACAATCACAGTGGAAATTGCTAGATATTTAGAATCAAGAGACATTAAGATTACTAATCAAAACTCGACCATGAATGTTGAGGTCAGCACACTTTCCAAAAAAAAGTTGTAAGATGCAATTCAACGGGCTATAAATATAAAATCTAACTAGATTTAAAGAACAGATAAGAAAAAGCAATCAAAAGTAGTTAACAAAAGCTGGTTCTTTAAAAATAAAAAACTTAAATCAAACACCAAAAAAATAAATAAATAAAAAGGAAAATCAGGCAATAACCATAGCTACAGTAAAATTTTAAATAAATGAGGTCAATAAACAATTTTATGTCAATAAAATTGAAAACTTAGATGAAATGCATCTTTTTCTAGAAAGATAAATTAGCAACATTGACTCAAGAAAAAATAGAAACTGCAAATAAACTGATACGCATTAATGAAAAAGAATCAATAATAAACCCATAGGACATTCTGCACGAGACACGAGATCCAGATGTTTTTTCTAAGCAAGCTTTTTTATTCCTCCAAGAAACAGTAAAATAATCCTATCTCTTACCAACTCTTTCTCATTTAATATGGCCAGCATGTTCTTGATGACAAAACTGACAATAAAAGAACAATTTAGGCCAATCTCATATAATACCATAAGTCCTAAATAAAATACACAAGCAACTAAATCCAGCAGTGGATTAAAAAAACATATGGGTATAGCTATAGACATATCATGGCCCATTAGGATTTGTCCCAGGAGTACAAAGGTAGATCAACAATGGAAAATGTATTAAGTAACCAAAGCCTTCTTATGCATCTATCTACCCTTCTGCCTTCCTATCTGATTATTTATGCCCATAATAATAGTATAAAAACATTCCTGAAATAGAAAAACACCGAAGTCGGGATAGTGACTGTTTCTATGAAGAGGGGCGGGGGAAAAGACAGTATTCAGGAGAAATACATAGAGGGACTTCAACTTAAAATATATGTTATTACGTTAAACAAAATCTAAAGCAAAAAGGATAACCACTAATGATTTGATAGCACTGACTTGGGTAGGGACACCTGGGTGGCTCAGTTAGCTAAGTGGCTGCCTTTGGCTCAGGTCATGATCTCAGGGTCTTGGGATTGAGTCCTGCATCAGGCTTCTTGCTCGACAGGCAGCCTGCTTTTCTCTCTCTCTCTCTCTCTCTGCCTGTTTATTCTCTCTCTCTCTCTCTCTCTCTCTCTATGTGCGTGTCAAATAAATAAAATCTTTAAAAAAAAAAAAAACCTGACTTGGGTACTTGGGGACATGGGTGTTACATTCTTCTCTAAGTGTTTCTACATGTCAAAAATATTTCAAAAATAAAAATTAATTGTCATCTGTCTTGGAGCTTCTCAAACTTGGATGGGCCTATGAGTCACCTGAGAATCTTGTTAAAATGCAAATCACCATTTTGAACTGTATATTTCTAGAGTTAAGAAACTAAAACATCTTGCAGACCAGCACCTCCCTTTTATGAAATCAAGGCGCTGAGCATGGGCAACTTTCCACACCCGTGACATGCCATGCATTGGTATAAATCCTACCACTAGAAATATGTTTCCAAGCCCAGAGAGAGCATTTATGTTCTAACGCTGCTGGGGTTTTCATTTCCAATACTAGCCTCAAACCAGGAATGTCTCAAGGGAAAGAGGCAGTGGCCGGTCAGAATTTACCCGGAGGTTATTCTAAAGCTTGATGCTTTGTCCATTTGAGATCTGTGGTCACAGGCAGGAAGGGAAAGCCACAATTGGCTTCATTAAGTTTTCTAATAGGCACACTGCCCTGACCATGTTCTTTCTTCTAAGGAAGGTAGGAGGTGGGGCAATTAATCTATTTCTTTGTGGTAAGAACTGAGGCTTAAGAGCCTTTGAAAATCAATCTACAAGTCATTCTGTCGCTGGATTTTAAATAGTACCTTGACCCTCTTTCCTGAATATAAAGTAACTACTGTATCAATAGTCCTTCCTTTTACTTATCACTTTTCTGGGCAGGAAAGCTGTGAACCATGTAAAGAGAAAAATGACATCTGGAGAAGAGTCCCAGAAAACCATATTTAAGGTATACAAAGAAGAAAATTTTAGACTCAAAAACCATTAAAACTGAAAAGACCTTCGAGGCAGTGGATCCAACACCATTTTTAGGTGGAGAAATTGAATCCAAAAGAAATCGCTTTGCCAAAGTCAGAGATTCTTGAAAGCTAAAGAAAGACAAGGACCTAGCATGCAGCAGAGACAGAATAAGCAGTTAAGGTGGGCCTTTATTTGTGCAATGTGTGCTGATAAAATAGTACGTATAAATCAATTTTTGGTAAAATCAAATTATATGTGAGGTCTATTATGGGAGCTTGCGGTTTGTAGGAACGCTATGATCAGGACTGAAACAATTTTTTTCCCTTCCCCATTGCTCTTCTATTTTTAAATCTGGGTTAATCTACAGGGGAGTAGCTTTAAACCAACTCTATTGGCAATTCAGTGAATTCTGACTGCTGGAGTTTTTTCTTACTAAGATGGAAATGATGAGATGGTAGAAGTTAAAACACTGAACTACAGATCAGGAATCCAAGTTCCGGTCCAGGTCTACCACTAACCAGCTGTGCGGCCATGGATGAGTCACTATTTCCTCCCCAGCCATTCTAGAATTATCTGTAGGACCTCCCCTTCACTAGATGGGGAGCTGACCCCCCGACAGGGGAGCTCAGGCTCCTGTTAGGGGAACACACCCAAGTGTTATGGACCCAAAGGACCATATCGAATCTCTTTTTCCCTCTTTAGGACCTCGTTGCTCAAAGTGTGGTTCTTGCCCCGCAGCAGTATCCACAGCACCTGGGAGCTCATTAGAAAAGCAGAATCTCAGGCTCAGCTCAGACCTGCCAAATCAGAATCTGTGTTTTAACAAGTTCTTTAGGAGATTTATACCCACATTTAAGTTTGAGAAGAGATGAGCTTAGAACCCCTCCAGTTTCCCAGATGACAGAGGCTCTTCGTTGAGCTTCCACACAGCCCACTTTTTCATCCATCTATGTGGGGACAGAAAGTAACTCTAGGGCTCTTGCCCTTCCCAGCCCCACTCCTGCTTGCCTTCCTGTTCTGACTGGGCTCCCTTCTGGGCTGGTGTGTAAAGGAGGTGGGTAGGTTGACTGACAACAGCGAGAGACGTCAGTGTGTCCCTCGGGCAAGGGAACAGTGAGAAGCAGAGACCAGAAATATAAACAGACAACCTGGGACCTGTTAGTTTAGAGGGAAACAGTTCCGTACCACTCAGCAAACCCTGAAAATACAAGAGAGGGGCTAGTTATGTCTATTTAAGGAGTTGTTATGTGAGTTTTTCTAGCTCAAGAAGACAAAGCACAAAAGACCAACAAATAAAAGAAAAATAAGAATGTGAAGAGGCAGTTCACAAAAGAGAAGGTAGAATGGTCGATAAATTTGTGAAAAGAGGCTCAACCTCAGAAAATTCAAATTGAAGGAAAAAATGCCATTTCATACCTCTTCGTATACGTTTTATTCTTCTTAAAATAATATTTTACTTTTATTTGTGAAATATTGCAGACATAAAGAAAATAATATACCAAGTATAAGAAATACCCATGTACCTAACATTTGAAATTAATGTTAACATTTTGCCCTATTTCCCTTCGTTCCCCTCCTTTTTATTTTATTTTTTAAAAAGATTTTATTTATTTATTTGAGAGAGAGTGAGAGAAACCATGGAGCTGGGAGCCCAATGAGGGACTCAATCCCGGAACTCCAGGATCATGACCTGAGCCAAAGGCAGTTGCTTAACCACCTTAGCCACCCAGGCACCCTCCCCCCACTTTTTAATAAAGGTAAAGCCACAGTCCATTTCCCCTTCGCCCTCCCCTCCTCCTGCATTATTCTCCTGAAGTTGCTGAATGTTATTCCGTGTGACACTTTATATTTTTCCTGTATATGAATGTGTCCACAACCAACTCATGTGCTTGTTTTGATCCCACTGTATCTTTTGGAACTTGTGTTTCTCTAATTGGCATTGTTTTGGGCATTTATCTTTGTTGAAATGTATAGAGTTCATTCATTCTGTTTAAATTGCTGTTTAGTATTTAACTGAATGAATAAAACACTGAGGAGCCATCAAGCTGAAGAGAATGAGAAAGGCTGGTTAGAGAAAAAACGAGTTTTAGTTACGTGTCTCATGTGTTTTAGGTCAAAAATTTTCTGTACCTCATTGCAAGAATCCCATGCCCTTTCTCCTGATCTAAACCTATTCCTTCTGTCCCTGAGAAGACTTTGTCCACACCTTTGTCCCAGGGTCACCGCCAGCAGAAACACCCCTGCCTCTAAGTGGCGGTTGAAGGGCAGAGACCTGGAGACCCGCAAGGCCTACAGTCACGCCACCTCACATCACCCTGTCTTACCCCACAGTCTGCAAAGTGCTAGGGATTAGAGAAGGCCCAGTTCCCCCGCACCAAACAGTACATGGAGAAAATGCAAACACTTTATTGCTACAATTTATCCTAAAGGAGATTTGCAAAGCCGCATGCCTGAGATTTATGGTGTGACATCCCAAGATTTCATACACTGTATTTCTCATTTATGGGCCTCAATTTAGTTAAGAGAAAAGAAGCTTTCTAGAGCAAAAACACCCTAAAGCTTTGGTAAAATGGGATATTTAATTAATTCCGAAATCACCAAGCGTGTAAAAAGGAAGTTTCAGACCTGTGTGTTCAAGCATTCCCCAGGCCTCCCGATTAGCTCTCGCCTGGGTCTTGGTCTCGGCATCCGGAGCTGTGCACTGAGAAGGACTGAGGCTGTGCTTAAGGGCTCACATCCCACAATCTCGGCAGCCCTCAAGCCTAGGGAGCTGCAGGTTCTCTAGGGAGAACCCTGCCCCTAAAAAACTGGGTGGTGTGAATTCGTTGGCATATGCAAACAACTCACTCCTAATCGGTCTGCAGGAGACTTGAGAGCACAGAGTAAGAGGGTAGTGGACGGATGGATGCAGTGGCTAGCCGCTGGGGAGGCAAGTCCTCCACTGTCCCTGGCTGTTTCCACAGGCATACCCAGGTGACAGCACCTGCCCCGCTTGTTCTGGAAGGAGCTCGTTTGATATGTGGCAGACAAGGGATGTGAGAGCTGTCTTCAGGCTACAAGACACTTTACACAAAACAGGATCATTATAGTCAGGTGTACAGTCTAAGGCTGACTCTGAGTAAGGAATTCGGAGGGAGAACTGTCCTTCCCCAGAGGAAGGAGGAAGGAGGAGAGGAGGAAGACAGGTACCGTGTTCATGTATGTGTTTATGTTTTATTTGTAGGGACATATTTATGTTCATCTGTGCGCCTTATTCGTAGTTGTGATTTTGTTAATATTCATATTTCCATCTGTTTGGGCTGGAGCCAAAAGCAGGGAGCCTGGGGATCTCGGAGAAGCTAAAAGTGACACGGTCTCTTCATTTCTTAGGGATGGAGACACATACATCAAGCAGGGTCACACTTTTCACAGCTTATCAATACTGAACTCAGACTGGAGAAAATAGTCTTTTTCTCTTTTTTGTTTAAAAATCAATGTTTTATCTCCTGACAAGAGACCTTCACTGGTCTTGCCTGTGTGCTCCCGCACAGCGCCTCCCGCTAAAACCCAAGCTGCTAAATCACATTCAGATTCGGCTCACGCGTGCGGACCGCAGACCGCGCGCTAGCTAGCCGGGTAAGCAACTGGCCCGAAGTCATCCAGCCGCATCTGAAGTGCCCACGTTTCTCGTGGCCCCTTCCCACAGAGAGCCCTCCGCATCCCCTGGTCTGCCATCACTTCGCCTCTAACACTGGGAGCCAGTTACAATCTGACGTCCTCAGAACAGCTGTGTCCCCGAGCAGGAAAAGCAGGGACCTTTGGAAAGATCACCCTTTTAGCCAGTAACCTTCAAAATCTGGGATGCACTCTGGGTTATTAAGAATCCCACGGTGCCTCCAGTGTACCAGCCCGATCCCAGGGCTGGGAACTTACTGACTCACTTGGCTGGCAAGGAAAGAAAATCAACATCAGGGAAATACACGTTGTGTGACAGGCAAGTCTCCGAGGCGATTTCATGGTTTCCATCTTCCTAAACCCTCGCCGCAATTAGAGAGCTAAGTATGGCGATTTATCTTAGGAGGTGGAATCTCAGATCTGCTAACCGAGTGCCCCCAACCACGCAGCTGGTAAGCAGCTGAGCAGCTCTGTCCATAGCGTGCTACTGCCTCTGGAGAGTGGGATACGGTGGCCCTCGGCATGTTAATGACAACTCTGTAATGTGCAGGTCCCCTGGCTCGTTCCAGGCTCTGTGACCCACTAAGGTCTTCCACAGCTCACTTACCGGAACCTTACCTCGTCTGCACCACTCAGTTCAACCCTCCTTCCTTGACTGCCTCCTCCTGTGGCTTTCTATAGTCCAGTCTATGCCCAACCTAGACCCTCCTGCATCCTCCGCCCACTGAGGGGTTAATGGAAAGCCATGGAGGAGCCCCGATTGAGTGGGCAGAGTGAGCAGAGCCCAGGAGGCACTGGATGCCATTTGTGGCTTTGGATTTGGCTGGGACTCGCTATTCACATTCTTTTATTTGGCTCAAAAGTCTATCATTGGTAACAGGAAGGAATGACGCATAATGAGCCTTATCAGATATTTGCATCATTCTTCGAACTTTTTTTTTTTTTAAGGATTTTATTTATTTGACACAGAAAAAACACAAGCGTGGTGTTAGTGGGAGCGGGGGAAGCAGGAGAGGGAGAAGCAGGCTCTCAGCTGAGCAGAGACTCAGTCCTGGGATCATGACCTGAGCTGAAGACAGACGCTTAACCATCTGAGCCACCCAGCCACCCTGCATTGTTCTTTGATTTCACTTTATGAGAATAGTTTTGATCAGGAGAGGAGGAATCAGTGTGAGGTCCATGGAGTTGCTCAAGGACCGTGAGAAGAAGGGAGAAAGAGTATGAGAGGGAGAGAGGTAAAGGTTGTCCTCACCCTCTTGCCAAGTTTGCCTAAGGGTCTGGTGGTTGTTGACTGATCTGTCAAGGATTCCAAAACATGCGAAGTAGAATTCTTAGGAAGCATCCAGGTCTGTTTCCAGAAATGACCAAGAAATTAAGGTCCAAAAGAGGCAGCTGTCATCTCTTTAAAACACAAGATCTGACCGAGCCATGCCGGGACCATGAGCTCTTCCTCACCATTGGCCACAGCAGCCAGGCTTTGATCCTGACAGGCATCGCTCCCACATGTGACATGCACCCATGGGTATATGCAGATTGTGACAGTTTTCCCATTCATTACATAATTCTTTAGTGCCTGTTCTGTTCCAGCTCCTTTAGGAACCATCTAAAATATAATTTCCTTGGCAATTTCTTCGTGGCTCCTGGCCTCATTAGCCCTCCCCATGAGGAACCCCTGTACTATTCTTTAATAGTATTCTTAGTGCTTATAATGAAATATTGTCAGCATGCTTACTCGTTCAAAGTCCCACTGCCACCAGACTGTATACTCCATGAGGCCGGGATGTTCATCTGTCATACTGAAGTGTGCCGATTGTCCAGAACGTAGTAGACACTCGATAAATACTTATAAATGAGTAAATGGATGAATAAATGAAGCGTGCAAGGCACTGGGGACATAGCAGAACTTAAGACAGGTGTGGACTCTGCCCTCTCAGGGCAGGAGGGATGACACAGCAGGTAATCATCACGGGGCGGAAGGGACATGTTGAGGCTCACTCCTGGGGGGTGGGGGGCACCATCTCTGCTCTGCGCCACCCTTTCCCCATCCGCTCTGGAAGCCAGCCAGCATGGGAGTAAGACAAAGTGCTTAGTGACCACTTTGGATCTGCTCTGTTGTAAATTAACTATAAAAAGCCATGTCAATCGATATCTGAAGGGTCATTAGTAACAAATTACCAGCAACCCGTCTCACAACTAATTTCTGCAGAGGGATACCACATTGAGAAAGGCCACAGGATGGGATCCAAGTTGTGTGCAGATACCAGGGGTTCCTTTGCAATCTGCCTGACCTCTCTTTTCGGTGTCTTCTTCCACACCATCCCCCAGGGCTCACACACATACAACACTGTCCTGCTCTTTCCTCAGGCTCCCCCAAGGAAGCACTGCCCTCCTCTCCACCTGGAAAGACCTCTCCACTGCCTGGGCCAGTCACTCACTCTTTCTTCGGAGCCCCTACCCACTTTCTCCCTCTTCTACTGCACTGACTCTGGGTTTATGAGCTCTAGCTATAACCCTAAATGTATACTATGGCTGTCTCTGGAGAGCAGTATGGTGTGTGGTTTTTATTTCCTTCTTGATATTTTCAGGTATTTTCTTTTTTTTTCCCTACAAGGTTATCTTTCCTACAATTTTCTTTGTAAGTGGAAAAAACAATTGTCAGTGTTAAAAAAAAAAATGGTGGTTATTTTATGCCTATCCCTCCTGCTATGCCAGGGGATTGTCAAGGCCAGGAACCAGGTGTTCTTTGTTTTATCTTCGAAGCTCAGAACCTATTGTGTGCTAGTTGTATGTCAGGTGAATGAATGAATGAGAAAGGACAGCAGTTGATTTGGCAATGAAAGACATGATCCAAACTTCAGTTCATCATCTGGAAAGTGCGTAACAAATTCTATTGGTCTCAGCTTCGTACACTAATAAGTTGTCCCTAAGGCTTCTCGTGACCACCGTCTCCCACAGCAAACACTGGTGGGGCCCAAAGCTCCCTGGCCAGGGTCTGTGACCCACTGTCCCCAACAGGTCTGTCTGTCTGAGGCCATCTACCTGGCCCAGCTGACACTTTCTTTCAGTGCCGTTGTGGGTCTCGATGTCACCAGAGGCATTTGCCGCCTGTCTGGGATATTATAGACATGCCTTCTCTGTTTATTGTGATGTCAGTTTGCACAGTTTCTCTTCAGGCGCTCGGAGCCTTTCAAGCATGAAGCTCCTAGAGATGAATGAGCTTTTATCGGGGGCTCCCTGCTCTTTACTCAGTGGGAGCCAGCTGTGCTCTCTGCTGTCTTAAATTTCCAGCCAGATTTTCCAAACCTTTGACTGAGGGTCCAGGGCCAAAGAGAGACTGGCCCAGAGGGTTCGGGGATATGTCCCTGGTGTCAGCAGGGAGTCAGCCACTCACTAAGGGGAAAAAGAAGCTGCCTTGCTCCCCGCTGGCTCCGAGGGCCTAGAGATGTGGTCTCCTGCAGCTAACCCAGGGAGGCCCAGAGTGTTCAGCGGTGTGGGAATCTGGAGAACGGAGGACCCCGGCAGAGTGGCGAGGGGCCCTGGGATAAGGCAGGAGAGGGGAATTCTGCCTCCGGCACATTGTGGCCTCAGGCAGGGAACTTGACCTTTCTCAGCCTGTCTCCCCATAAGACTACCTGAGATCACGTGGGATACAGTCATAGATACTCAATAAAGGGAAGTTCTGTCCCTTCAGTGCTGCCCTCGGGCTCCTTGAGGCCCATGTTGTCCCCAGATATGCCTGTGGCTCAGCCAAGAGGGGATTTCTCCAGGGCAGGCTGCAGGACCTCTGACCTCAACCCCGCCTTCCTCATTTCTTCTTCACTCTCCCCTCTCTCCACTGAAGTTGGGCACTGCTACTCCAGAAGGCGAGTGGAAGGAATCAGAGGTAGAGTGGATGGCTCCATGGTGGGGACCGGAGGGGATTTCAGATTAGACGGAAGAGTCGTAGTGTCTGCTTCTGCGGGAACTTCAAGGGTCTCCTAAGGTCTCCCTTCAAAGTGATACGGAAGCCTGGGCCCCAACAAGTGGCAGGAGTGGTGGACAGGCCTCGACTCAGAAAGCATTTTGAGCAGGTAATTAGCTCGGGCTTTTGTGCTGTTCTGTCTCAGCCTTTCAACTTGATCTGATGAATCACCCTCTCCACAACCATCTTTCTCCCTGCCGCCACTTTTATTCCTCCAGAAAACCAAGCCAAACTAAACCTCCCCAAATACGGAGTGAATTTAGGAGTAAGTTTCAACATTAGGGTACCAATTTTGGCTCAGCCCTGAATTCCCAGTTTGCCCCCAGAGACAACAGAGACATGGTTGCTGCTGAATTAGTTACATTGTGATACCTGGAATTCCATATGTGACATCTGCATGGAGACCACCCTTTGGGGGTTCGGCAAAAACCTGTGTCTGCTTAGGATCAGAAAGTCCTCACTATTGACATCAATACTTTCCAGCTGTCTCTCATGTGTTTTCTTCTTTTTATGTTTTTTTAAGTCTTTTGATGAACTATAACATACATACACACACCAGTGGATGAAATTTTATAAAACAAAACCATTCATACTACGACCAGGCAGACCAAGATATGTAACATGAACTAACATGTGAGAAGGCTCCCCATGAAGATGGACTCCTTACTTTAAAGACCATCATTATTTGGACTTCTTTCCCTATAGATTAGCATTCCTGCTTTTACAATGGGTATAGTTTTATATGAATAAGTATATGAGTATTATTAACTACTTTGTCTCTGTGTGATAGTTGGTAGTTGCCTTTAGTTTTCATTATTATATAATATTCCATTGTATAAATATACTACCATTTATCTAGTGAATTAGGTTGTTTCTGTGGATATCTTTTGGTGCACATATGTCTGCATTTCTCTCATATATTTACTTGGGGGGGGTGTCAAAAGTGTGTGTCCATTCAGCTTTAGAAGATACTGCTGAACAGTTTGTCAAAGTGGTTCTATCAATTCACAGCAATATGTGAGACTTCCAGCTGCTCTGTATTTTCAGCAAGTTGGAAGGGTCTGTTTTGGAGGGGTTTTGTGGCTCTTCGTTGTTGTTCTGTTCTGTTTGTTTTTAGCCATTCTGGTGGTTGTGAAAGTAGTATTTCATTGTGGTTTTGATTTGCATTGCTCTGACGAATAATGATATTGAACATCTTTTCATATGCTTTTTGTATCTGTGTAAGCCTTTTGCTCTTTTGTTGTTGTTAATGTATTATCTATATATTTCTTACTTGATTTTAGGAATCCCTTATATATTCTGAACAAATCTGCTTTATCAGATATGCATTGTGAATACTGCAGATATCCACCCCCACAACCCCAAGGCTTGCCTTTCCATTTACTTAATAGAATCTTCCAGTAAGAAGTTTGGAATTTTTATGAGGTCCTGCTTACCAGTTCTTTAATTAATGTGATTTGTGTCCTGCTTAAGAAATCTTTACCTACCCAACATCATAAACATTTTCTCCTGCATTGTCTTCTAGAAGCTATATTGTTTCACTTTTCATATTTAGGACAATAATTCCCTTAATATGGATTTTGTGTAAGTCATGGAGTACAGATGCATACTCACTTTTTCATATAGATATCCATGATCCAACACTATTTGCTGAAAAAAATTATCCTTTCCTCACTGTGGCAACTTTGTTGTAAATCAGGCAATTCTAGCTGTGGATTTGCTTCTGGACTCTATTCAGCTGGCCTGTGTGTGTCTGTGTTTGCATCTTCTTCGAAATTATCTTTGCCATGCCTAACCCTTTCTTTCCCATTTTAGAATCATCTCATGAAAGAAAGAAAGAAAGAAAGAGAAAGAGAGAGAAAGAAAGAAAGAGAGAAAGAAAAAAGAAAACCTGCTCAGATTTTGATTGGGATTGCACTGAATCTATAGATTAACTTGAGGACAACTGGCATTCTTTCAATATTGAGTCTTCCAATCCATTAGCATAATAGAGCTTTCCATTTATTTAGGTTTTCCGTAATTTCTTTCAGTAATATTTTGCATTCTTGCCAGTCTTTGTTTAGACTTAGTCCTATGTGAATTGTAAGTGCTTTCGTAAAAGTTGTTTTTAAAAATTCATTTTTCTTTTGTGGCTGGTATTTTAAAATATACTTTTTATTGTATGTTTACTTTGTATCCAAAGACCATGCTAAATTTACTTATTGATCCTCAAATCAATAAGTAATAGTTAGTTATTGATTCTCAAAATTTATAGATTATTTTGGATTTTCTATCCTGGTATCTGCCAAAGTTGAGGTTTCTTTTCCCTTTTCTAAATAGTATGCCTTTTCTTTCTTTTTCTTGCTTTATTGTATTGGCTGGGGGAGCCAGTTTAATGTGTTTTAGGAGTGGTGAGAATGAGTATCATTGTTTCATTCCTTAACTTAGAGGAAAGTTTTCAGTATCTTATCCTTGAGTATGATGTTAGCTGTAGGATTTTCAAAGATGTCGTTTATCAAACTGAGGGCATTTTCTTCTGTTCCAGTTCCTGTGGTTGTATCCTAAAACTTAGTGGCAAAAAATAACCATTTATTATCCCCCACAGATTCTGTGGGTCAGGAATTAGAGAACTATCTCTGTTTCACAGTGTCTGTGGCCTCACCTAGAAGACTTGAATTTGAGGGGATGGAATCCTTTGGAAGCTTGTTCACTTACACATCTGGTGGTTGAGGCGACCTGCAGCCTCTCTATTTGGGCTTCTCCCTACAGGCTCTTCATCCAGGCTAATTCGAGCTTTCTCATAGCAGAATACTATGGAGCAGAGACTCCAATAGGGAGTATCCTGCAAGAGGGCAGAGTGGAAGCTGCATTGCCTTCTCTGATCTAGCCTCGAAAGTCTCACAGGATCATTTCTGCTGCATTCTACTCAACAGATTTCTGCAAGTTCTAGAAGAGCATGTGGAAGCAGAAATGTTGTGGCCATTTGGGGGAACTAGTCTAACTAATACAATTCCTATATCTAGTGTATGGAGACTTTTAATCATGAATGGGGGATGAATTGTATTGGGTACTCTTTCCATATCTATTAAGTTGTTTATAGAATGTTTATTTTTTTCTATTGATGTTTTAAATTATATTGATTGAATTTTGAGAATTAAACCAACCTTATATCCCGACATAAGCCAGCTTCCTGTAATGGATCATCCATTTTATATGTAATTCATATTAATATACTAATGTTTTCTTTAGAACTTTCAGAAATTTGCATCTATGTTCATGAGCGAGATTGGCCTGTGATTTTTCCTTTTATAAGCTTTCTTAGCTTTTGTTATCAAAGTTATTCTAGCTTTATAAAACAAGATGGGGCATCTTCCTTATTTTTCAATATTCTGCTAAGAGTTTGTGTGAAATTGGCTTTACTTCGTCTTTAAATATTTGGAAGAATTCCCTGGCAAAGCCATCTTGGCCTGGAATAATCCTTGTGAAAAATGATGTACTCTTTTAACTTGTTACTTACATATTCTTGTAAGATGCTAGTTGTTACCCTAGAGATCATTAGAGTATATCTTAAATTAATATGTTTACCAATCCTCAACAAGACAAGGACCTTAGATTACCTAAATTCCACATTCCCTCCCTGTTTTTTGTCTTTTTGTTGTCACATATATTATTGCCTCACATATTTTAAATCTTGCAGGACAGCTGTGTTAAATACTCAAATTTGTGTTAAATACTCAAAATTCATTTAACTATTTTTCCATATTTTCCCTTTCCAGTGCTCTTTAGGCCCTTGCATTACTAAGTGTCTATCTGGGGCCATTTTCCTCTCGCATCAAGCGCTCCCATCAGTATTTCTTTCAGTGAAGATCTGCTGGGGGGGGGAAGAAAACAACTTCCCAGGAGATGTGTCTGAAAAGGTCTTCATTTCACCTTCACTTTTCTAAATTTTGTTTAATTATATTTTTTTGTTCCAAGATTCATTGTTTATGAACCACACCCAGTGCTCCATGCAATACGTGCCCTCCTTAATACCCACCACCAGGCTCACCCAACCTCCCACCCCCCCACCCCTCCAAAACCCTCAGTTTGTTTCTCAGAGTCTGCAGTCTCTCATGGTTTGTCTCCCCCCTCCGATGTGTTATTTTCACCAGGTAAATAATTCTTGGCTGGCAGTCACTTTCCTTCTGTACTTTATGTATATCACTCTGTTCTCTGGCCTCCATTGCTTCTCTTGGAAAGTTGGGTTTTAGCTTTATCGATGCTCCTTCGGAGGTAATGTGTTTTTTCCCCTCTGGTTGTTTTAAAGATTTTATTTTTGTCTCCAACTTTCAGCGGCTTTATTATAATGTAACTAAATGTGTTTCTCTTTGTATTTATTCTGAGCCAGTACTTCTTAAAATATTACCTCACTCTTTTCTTCTCTCTTCTCTCTTTCTGAGACTTCGACTTAATCTGTTTTTAGACATTTTCACTGGGTCTCATATGTCTCTCTTTTCTGTATATTTCATCTCCTTTTTTCTCTCTATTTTCAATCTGGATATTTTTCTAGTCTCTCTTCTAGGTTACTAATTCTATCTTCTGCTGTGTCCAAGGCACTATGAAATCCATCTACTAAATTATTGATTTCAGTTACTAAATTTTTCACTTCTGGAATTTCCATTTGATTCTTATTTAATAGATTCATGTTCTGTGAAAGTTTTAGATTCGTGCTTATGAAAATTGTTCCTGCTTCATTCATTTTCTTGAACTTATTCTTCAGATAATCAAAGTGTATATTTGATAAGTCTAGCTTATCAAGTTCTGTTTTTCTCTGCTGTTTTTTTATCTTAGCTTTGGACCGTTTGACCCTGTTTTCTGTATTCCTGGTAATACTTGATTGAAATTCCAGAAGCTCTGGATGATTTTGTTGTTCTTCTGAGAAGTTTCATTTTATTTTGGCAGGCAGATCCCACTGATCCAATCAAGGAGTAAATGATTCAAGGCTGTGGAGACTCAATGAAAGACTGGTTAGATTTGGCAGGGATCACCAACTTACTGAAAATCCAGAGCTAGAGGAAAGGGGGTGGTTAGGATCATCAAGAGAGAAGTCAAACACTCTAAGCTGGGAACTTCAGTGACCAGGAGGATGACGCCGTGAAGAGAGCTGCAAGGAAGACAAAAACTGGGAAAGAAAAGGGAGAGATTTGACCGCCACAAAGTTGAAGATACTTGTGAAAGGATGTTGGGCCTAGATAGACACACTGGTTTTGGCTTTTTGGGAGAAAACACCTTGAAATACAAGTCAAAAAATTCATGGAGAAGGACCTTATCAAGATACTTAGGCTAATAGAAGCTGTAATAGCTAAAGACCACCTACAGCTTCCTTATTTGATGTTCCTACTGATATCACTGTCTTTTCTCAGTCCCAGTCAAACTAAAAGATCTGAGTACTGAGAAGTCGATTGCAGAAGCTAATGGCTAATGATCACCGATTTGTGTAATTTTTTATGCTTCTCCAATATATCCACAGATATAAATAGATAGAACACTCATCTCTTCGTTATCTTGTTGACAGGATGCCTGTTCTTTTCGTTCAGATTGGCAGTAAGAGTAGCTTCCTTAGGAAAGCTTCTTAGCACTATCTCTACTTTCCCAGGCCTCATTAGGGCTGGCCCCTTCCAAGGTGCATCAGTCTGTGACATTAGTGGTATTGGAATTACTGTACTTTGCTTTGTGCCAAATCAGTCTGAACCAGGAACTTTTCATCTGGAAGAATAGAGAAGAGAAATGCATGTTCCTGAGTTTATACTGTCTTCACACCCCTAGTAAGCTGGCACTTTTCTAATCTGTATTTCTGTGATTCCTCAGTTTCATCGCAAAAGGTATCTATTAATCCACTAACTGCTCAGCACTGGTCTAGATCAGGCCTTGAACTTTCTGTCTCAAAAACACTTTGCGGGCGCCTGGGTGGCTCAGTGGGTTAAGCCGCTGCCTTCGGCTCAGGTCATGATCTCAGGGTCCTGGGATCGAGTCCCGCATCGGGCTCTCTGCTCAGCGGGGAGCCTGCTTCCTCCTCTCTCTCTCTGCCTGCCTCTCTGCCTACTTGTGATTTCTCTCTGTCAAATAAATAAATAAAATCTTTAAAAAAAAAAAAAACACTTTGCACTCTTGAAAAGTATTTATGTATATAGTTTTAATTTTATTTTATTTTTTCAGTGTTCCAAGATTCACTCTTAAAAATGATTAAGGATTCCAAGAAGTTTTGTTCACATGGGTTAAAGCTAGTGATTTTATTTTATTACATTAAACTGAGCAATTTTTAAATGTTTATTAATGTACTTGAAAATAATAATAGACCTATTCATTCTTAACATAAATAACATGTTTTAGTGAAAAACAACTATTTTTACCAAAACTAAAACTAATTGAGTGAGAAGAGTGGCATTGTACATTTTTGCAAATCTCATTCATGTCTGGTATGATAGAAGTCATATGGCTTCTGGAAAATTCTACTATTTACTCATGAGAAACTGAGAGTAGAAAAGGCAAGTATATCTAAATACTATTCTGAAAATCATTTTGTCCTTGTGGACCACCTGAAAGAGACTCAGGAGCACCCAGGGATCTCTAAGCCACAATTTGAGAAGCAGTGATCTAGCGGATGTGCTGTTAGACTGGAAAGAGTGAGGAAATTCCAAGTTCTGGTCTTCACCATACTCTTCTTTTTAAATGATCCCCTTGGTTTCCTAAATCAGAATTAAAAATGGATTTTAATTCTTTCAAATGACAGAAATTGAAAATAAACTAGGTGAAAAAGGAAGATTAATTGGTTCACATAAATAGAAAGTATAAAGTAATGGGACTGAACTTGAGAATTTATCCTATTAAGGGACTCAAGAATTCACTAGAATGTAAGCATTTATGAGCCTTGTTCACTACCATATCCCTAAAGCCAAGAACAGTGATAAACACAGTAAGCACTCAATATATATTTTCTAATTATTATACAATAGACAAATTACTATTAACAGAACTCTGTTTCCATGCCTCAAACTTGCTTGCCTCTTATTTTTTCTATTAGCAGTAAGACTTCCTGGCAAGATGGCCCCAGGAAGCTCTGGTAAAACAGGGTTCTTAGTGCTCACAGTCCCAGAGAAAAAGTAATCCCTTCCTTCACACAGCATCCATATTATTCCACAGAAGGGAAGATCATTAGCCCTTTTTGAGCCATGTGCCCATTCTAAATTAATTACTGTCTGTGAGGGGAATGGGTATTGCCAGCTCAGAAGGGGAAGAGTGGTAAAATTATTATCAACCCCACCAGAATCAAATTGAGAATGTAGCAGTTCCCAAAAATAAGGAACACTGAGCACATATCACTCATGATTACAAATGTCCACTGAAAATATCATAATAACCTGTCAACAAATGACTGGCTTAGCTAATCAAGTGTAAACTCAAATTTTCAGATGTATAATACCTGGTCTGGTCATCTTATTGATCCAAACAGAGAACAGTAAGCCACCCAAATTAACAGTTAAGTGATTGATTTGCAATTGTTCAATTTAGTTTTAGTCACTGAGCTTCAGAACAAATTATTTAACTTTTTCCTACCTCACTTCCATCAGATATGGAATGTGTGAGAGCATTGTTGTCATATGTCACACCATTCAGAAACCATCAGTGATTGCTTGTTATCTATAAGGAAGAGTCGCAAATTCTCAAGGCCAAGCTCTTCAATCTAACACAGTGGTTCCATGGTTCCCAGTCTTTATTTTATTTTATTTTTTTAAAGATTTTATTTATTTATTTGACAGACAGGGATCACAAGTAGACAGAGAGGCAGGCAGGGGGTGGGGGGGAAGCAGGCTCCCCGCTGAGCAGAGAGCCAATGCGGGGCTCTATCCCAGGACCCCGAGGATCATGACCTGAGCTGAAGGCAGAGGCTTAACCCACTGAGCCACCCAGGTGCCCTGGTTCCCAGTTTTTATAAAAGCCCTTTTTATGACTCCCATTTAGTAGACATTAATTCTTTAGTGATAAACATTAATTGATTTAAAAAACACATAATAGCAACTCCTATCAATTCAATAATACTTTAAAATAAACTTGCAATATGAGAGCATCCACATGTGTTTGAATGTTGTTATACATATATCGTAAGGCATATCTGACCGTCAGACTCCAAATAAAGTTTGGGGCGTGTGTGTGTGTGTGTGTGTGTGTGGTTTCCATGACTCATTAAACATAGAGTGACAACAGATACTGAGAACTAAGGTATAAACACTGTGACAGAGGTTTAGAAGTTCTTTTCTAAGGTCTGTACTAATGTTTTCATGACTTTCTAAAAAGTAAGGGGGAGAAGCCCTGGGACCATAAAGAGCTTCAAATTACTTGAATATTGTTTTGATTCAATTTGACTTCACTTATGGTTTATTAGCTAAGCCTCCTTGTTTTACATCTTAGTGCCTTGGCTAAGGTTTTTATTATTCAACTTAAAGTTATCAAAATCTGTCTTCAAATAATATCACTTCATGTGCAGTCATAAGAATGTTGTATTAGGATAAATCCAGTCCTCATCCTTCAACCCTTGCACAATTGTTGCTATACTTTTCCTTCTACAAACGTTAGAGACCCCACAATACATTGTTATTATTTTTGCTTTAAACAGTGAATTCTTCTAAAAGGATTGAAGTCAGACAAATGTCTCTTTTATTTACCTACATATGTACCATTTCTGGCATTCCTCATTCCTTTACGTAGATCCAAATTTCCATCTGGTATTATTTTCCTTCTGTTTAAAGAACTTCCTTTAACTTGTCTTATAGTGGAAGTCCCTTGGCTTCATTTTTAAAGGATGTTTTTGCCAAATATAGAATTCTACGTTGACATTTTTTTCCTTTCAGCACTTTAAAGATGTTGCTCTATTGTCTCTGGGCCAACATAACTTCTAACAATGAGTTGGCTGCCATTATTATGTTTGTTCCCCTGTACCTAATGTATCCTTCTTCTCTGGAAGCTTTAAAGATTTTTTTTTTCTTAAATCACTGGTTTTAAGCACCAATTTGATTATAATAGGTCTTAGTGTGATTTTCTTTATGTTTGTTCAGGTTGGTCATTAAGCCTCTTGGATCTGTGGATTGATAGTTTTCAGCAAATTTGTAAATATTTCTACTATTATTTCTTCAAATAGTTTTCCCCTTCTCTGGGACTCCAATTATACTTACGTTAGATTGGACTGTTTGATAACAATCTCATAGTTCACTGACACTCTGTTCATTTTTTTTTTCCCAGTCTTTTTCTCTCTGAACTTCATTTTGGATAGTTTCACCCTGCTTTACATACTCGAACATATTTATAAGATTTATGATAGATGTTTAAGGTCATTGTCTACTAATTCTAATGTTTCTATTACTTCTGGGTCTGTTTCCATTGACTGCTTTTCCTCTTGATAATGGGTTATATTTTCTTTTCTTTGATTGCCTGGTAAGTTTTGGCTGGCTGTTGGACATTGTGATCTCCATTGTTGGGGGCTGGATATTTACTATATTCCCTGGATGAGTGTTGAACTTTGTTCTAGTGTGCAGTTAGGTAACAGTTTGATCCTTTCAAGGATTACTTTTTAACTTTTGCTGTGTCAGGGTCAGAGTAGTTCTTGTTCTGAGACGAATTTAACCCTATTACTACTAAAATGTGATTCTCCTGAGGACTCCACTGAATGGTCTTGCTAGATTTCTCTGCTCTGGCTGGTTGGAACACAGACTATTTATCACTCCAGCTCCAGAGATGTTTAGTCCTTTGCTTCCTGGTGCTTCTCTCCTTGTCCTGTGGTGCCTCATTTAGCAATCAGCCAAAGATTCAAGGGGACCTCTGCAGATTTCTGGGGTGTTCATGCTCTCCTCCCCACACACCTCCTCCCTCCAATTTCTCCAGCATTTTCTCTGGTATTGTACCTGGAAATTATAGCAATTTGTTCTCCCAGAACTCCCATCTCTGCCTCTTCTACTTGGAAAAGTCACCATGCTCTGTTTGGGTCTACTCTCTGATTTTCAGCCAGGAAGCAGCTTCTGGGCAATGTCTGGGAAATTATATGGCTCATCTCATTCATTTCCTTTACTTCGTGGATCACAGTCTTGTGCTATCTGTTGTTAAGTGTCTGAAACCCACCACTTTATATAAACTTACAGAGATTTTTAGCTGTCTAGTTGTTTATGACAAGAGGTCAGTCCTTGTAGCAGTTAATCCTCATGGGCAAGTGAGGAAGTCTCCATGAAGCGCTTGGAATAAAACAAAAAACCTGGGAGACTTTTCCATTTAAAACAATTTGCAATATGAAAACTACCACACCTGCCACTGTGGATCTCTGAACCACAGTCATCATTTTCTATGGAATTTCAGGTGATTGGAATATTTGGAATACTTCTGTTTGCTTCAGGAGTGAATCCAAAACAAAGGAGTGCATAAATACTAAATTCCTTGTCAGAGAAGTGAGCATCTAAATCACCATCTGAAGTCTCAAAGAAGCAAGTATAATTAACACTCATTACATGTTTTTGGTTTACTGCTGTTAGTGTGTTAGTTTTAGGTCAGATTTATATGGTGTAGATTTTTATGTTTATATGTTATATGACTACTTTGATTATACATATGCCCAAATGTGCTATAATATGTTCAGTATATTTATTCCCACTTTATAGGGCTTGGATCATCATTTTATTATTTCAGATGATGTAACATTTTGCTCTTGTGCCTTGTTATTGGTTATATTTATAATTAATTGGATCCTATGTCTTTGGTTAGGAATATAACTGTTTTATGACACAATTCTTATGGGAGAAATAGGAATCATTTTATAATGATTTGCTTTATAACACTGTTCTCAGGGACATATTGTAGCAAAAAAGTAGCCTTTGCCTTAAACAGCTCTAGTTTAACTCTTGCATTGCTCCTCAACATGGTATGTATGTCTTATCTCCTTCAATAGGTAACAAATGTGCTGAAAGGAAAAATCAAGGATTCCAGTTGTTTTTATCTACAATGCCTTACATATAAGAGGAAAGCTGTATGGCATAATGTCATTTTATTTTAAACTATATTTTTTTAAATCAGCAGAACCCTTTCTTTAAATTATGTCTTAAAAGAAAGTCCAATTTATAAAAATAAATCCATCTGAGTTCAAGTCCAGGACCCACTATTTGCTTACTGAGAGAATTGGAGCAAGTTTCTTAACCCCTCTAAGGCTGTTTTCTTAAAAAAAAAAAAAAAAAAAAAAAAGATTTTTTTTTTAAAGATTTTATTTATTTATTTATTTGACAGACAGAGATCACAAGTAGGCAGAGAGGCAGGCAGAGAGAGAGGAAGAAGCAGGCTCCCTGCTAAGCAGAGAGCCTGATGCAGGGCTAGATCCCAGGACCCTGGGATCATGACCTGAGCCGAAGGCAGATGCTTTAACCCACTGAGCCACCCAGGCGCCCCAAGGATAAGGATTTTAATAATTATAATACCTCTGTATTATTTAGGGATGTTTTTAGCTGAAAGTTCTAGAAAAAATATAATTTACAGTAACCTAAAAGCACAGGTTTATTTTTCTTACATATAAATGAGTTCAGGTGTATGCAGTTTCCAAGGTTTTTCTTCACAAGTTCAATTATATTATTGGAGACCCTGGTGCCATTTATCTCTTTTTCTGCTTTACCATATTTAGCATTTTGGCTTTCATCCTTATGCTCATTACTTCAAAGTCACAAAATGGCCATTTATTTATAAGTCCCAGAAAATAAAAAGGGGCCGGCATCTACCTCAGGAAGTTGTTTGTTTGTTTCCTTTCTTTTTGTTGTTGTTGATTTGCATATATTTTTGTTTTTAGCAAATTAATAGCTGTACTAATAATGAATACTGTTATGCTGAAAATAAAAAATAAATTTAAAAAAATTATTTTTATTATGTTTAGTTAGCCAACATAGAAGTACATCATTAGCTTTTGATGTTATCTTTTAATTTAGGAAGGGAAATTCTCCCCAGAATACTCCCTTTTATACTCATTAATCAGAACAGGCTCAGGCTCTGCCAATCAATTGCTGAAAGTAATGAGTTTGGACCAATCAAAAAATTTCCCCTGGGGATGGGATTGGGACCCACGTTCTCAGGTTTCCTGGGCTCTCCACCTACCACACGAATGCATTTGGGTCCCGATGGCAGAGGAGAAGCAGCAGAGGAAGAGTGCTCACTGATGTCTGCTGTGTCTGCCCCCATACCTGCCTGATGGAGTTCAAATGACTGGTATAACCTTCAATTAGGATATATGTGGAAGTGATTTTCCAACTGTCAAAGCACCCTCAAATAAGATCCTTCACCATGTTAACTTTTTGGTGGATGTTTGAGAAGTGAATGGAGGCGGGTATTTTAGTAGAGAATAAGAATGGCATCTTAAGCCCTAAGTCAGTGGTGATCAAAGTAGACTTGTGTGATGCCTACATTAGACTGTATCAGGAAGATTGATAGTTAAAACTATAAATTCAGACCTACGAAGGTGAACCTTTAGGTTGGTTCTAGGAACCTATACTTTAAAGCATTTCGCAAGTAGTTCTTATTTCCTTTAAAATGGAAAACCATGGCCATGCATGACTGGGGATGACCCAGTAGAGTAGAAGCAGGTATTCTTGGGTAGATGTGCCCATGAGAGGGGACACTGAAAGAGCAGAATGCTGAACAGCAACCCTCCTTTCTCGGCAGCATAGCCCCAAACACAGTAAGCACTCAGTAATGCTGCCCCCCACCTTTTTATTATTGACAATTCTCACCAGTATCAAGAGACCCAGATCTTAATGATTGCCTCAGCTATGGTTCAGTTTTCCAGTCATTGTGAAATCAGTTCACTCTCACCCAAGTCTGTGTGTGGTAGATGCCACTGAGGTCTCCTAATTCAACCCACCAGAACAATAGGAAATGTCCAGTGCATTCTCGAGGGCATTAAAATTTTCAAGTTTCAAGACTATTTTGAAGGTATTTGTAAGACTGATGTAATATCTTTAAAGGGTACAGAGTCCCGCAAAAGAAAGAGGGCCTAAAACAAATTCAAGCTGTAATGATTAGTGGCATCTCCTTAGCCCAGAGTGTTGGGAAGGGCAGATGATAAATTACTATAAAACCCTTGGCAGAATGCTGAAAAGTTATACATAACATAACAATGTAGCATGTCTGAGGCTAAGTATCTGGGCGTGATTGAGCAGATGCTTTCCTGGTTGATTTTGGAACAAATTAATCAAGTTATAGATGATCCTTCTAGACTGTGTGTTCCAAGTTACACAACTGGGCCCACACATATAGATATATACATATACATACACATACACATACGTAACTGTATATATGTGTGTATTTGTGTACACACACACACACACACACACACACACATTATAAACATAATATGGGAACCACATAGTCAAGAGGGTTATCTGTTTAAAAAGTAGATTGCAGGGGTTCCTGTGTGGCTCAGTGGGTTAAGCCTCTGCCTTCAGCTCAGGTATGATCCCAGGGTCTTGGGTTTGAGCCCTGCATCGGGCTCTCTGCTCAGCAGGGGCCTGCTTACTCACCCCTCCACCCCGCCTTCCTCTCTGCCTATTTGTGATCTCTCTCTCTCTTCTGTGTCAAATAAATAAATAAAATATTTTTTAAAAAGTAGATTGCATAGTTCCATTTGTCATTCTTTTAACTTTTTTTCCTATAGGCTAGACACACCCCTAGGATTTGTACAGAGTTTATTTGTAAGCATAGCATCTGAGACCTTCCTAAATTCCCTAACAATAATACTTTCAAGATGCTGAACAGATAGTGAGGGGCAGAAGGAAAAGTCCATGGAAATAAAGATTTTTTAAATAATTAATTAATTCATTCATTATTTTGGACCAGGCACCTAACCTCTGTCAACTTTAGTTACCTCATTCATGAGGTGGAAATGATAATACCAACATCACTAGATTGGTACGAGATCCAGTGGAATAATGTATATAAACACTACTACAGTTTCCAAACACATTGTAGGACTTTGGTAAATCACAGTTGTTTTTACTGTTACTACCTTCTATATTTAGATGTGACAAGTTTAAAGAAGCAAGTTGAGCCCAAGCTCCTGAGAGTCTGAGAAGGAGGGACAGAGTCCCAGCCCAACCTGGCCAGGTATGTAGAAGGCTCAGGACCTGGCATGGGCTCCTGAGGGAGGAGTTTTCCCTGACTTGCAGGCTGCAGCCTCTCCTCCAACCTGGAGGCCACAAAGGCATCAAAGTTGTATTTGGAAGAGGCGCTCTTTGGCGTCACCCCTTAAAAGTCCATTTCCCACCAGCTGCGGAAACCCTCCCCACTCCTGCGTCAGACAGGACCTGACCTCAGCTTACCTCCTCATCCTGTTTCTGATCATCCTGGATCCTTCTGACCATCATTTCACCACTCGAGCATAGCAAGGCAGGTGTGGTGACTTCCTGATCAGAAATTCCATTCAGCATGATGGTTCCCACACCCGAATCAAGTTGGTGCTGAAATGTCTGTTGGCAGTGACCTAGGCAGGCAAGGATGCTTTCCTTCACTTTTGAGACCTAGAAACATTTTTCTCTATTCCTATTTTAAACACAAGAGAAATTTACAATAGGTCCCCAGGGGCTCCTTTCTGCATTCAGTTGGTTTCAAGAAGTAGATTATTCTTTGAGCATAAAATGGAAGGAAGAGGGGTTTCCAGACTGACCTATAACTACTGTCTTCTTTCTTTGAGTGTGATCGTCTTTATGTAGAAGTGTTATTCTATCCATCTCCGTCTGTGTGTTCCCTCTTCAGTGAAGGCAAGGAGAGGCCCTGTAACACTGTACATGCTGTATGGAGAGGGAGACTAATATATGTTACACAGCTACTATGTAACTTGCATTATTCTAAGCTGCTTCACATGTTATCTACTTTAATCTCCAAAATAACCTCGCAAGTTGCATGTTTTTAAATTGTGGTAAGATATCCATAACATCAAATTTACCATCTTAACCATTTTCAGTATAAAGTTCACTGGCATTCACATTTTTGGACAGCCATCACAGTCATTTGCCTCCGGCACGTTTTATCTTCCCGAACTGAAACTTTGTGCCCATTAAACATCAGCTCGCATTTCCCCCCTCCTCCCAGCCCCTGGCAATGACCATTCATTCCACTTTCTGTCTCTGTGAATTTGACTGCTCTCCGTGCCCGCCCCCCATCTAAGTGAAATCACGCAGTGTCTGTTCTCTTGTGTCTGCTTTATCTCACTTAGCATAACGTCATCAGAGTTCATTTATACTGTAGCATGTGTCAGGATTTCCTTGCTTTTTAAGATGAATCATGTTCCATTGTATGTATAGGCCACATTTTGTTTACCCAATGCTCTATTGAAGAGCACTTGGGTTATTTCCACTTCCTGGCTATTGGGAAACTGTGGCTATGAACATTGGCATACAGTATCTGTTTGAGTCCCTCCTTTCCGTTCTCTTTGCTATATACCTAGGAGTGGAATTGCTGGATCCTATGGTGGTTCTGTGTTCAACTTTCTGAGGAACTACTGCACTGGTTTCTCCCCAGCAGCTATGCCATTTTATCTTCCCACCAGCCATGAGGCTTCCATTTCTTCCACATCGTCACCAACGCTCGCTATTTTCTGCCCTTTGGTTGTGGTGTGATAATGGCCATCCTAGTGCGTGTGAGCTGGCATTCCCAGTTTATTGGTGAGGAAGCTAAGATTCAAACATGAGAGGGTAACCTCTTCAACATCAGGCTGTTAGCAGCAAACAAGGCTTGATTCTACTCCAGAACTCTCAGACCTCACACTCTTTGCTGAGCTCCTTGCACCAGGATGGTGCTTGACCTGCCGAGCCCTTGAGAAAACCACAGAGGAGGGTGTCCCTTTAGAAGAAGAGCCTGGTTGAGTCTGTTTTTATTCCCATGAGCCACCTGAGGATGGACAGCCTGTTTCTGTGATGTAATTGCCCACTTAAGAACAGAACTCAGAATTCCAGTTTCCACAGTTATACACTGAGGCTTTTGAATTTCCCTTTCTTTTACTTCTCTTGGTCAGTCAAGTGCTCTCTAACCTTTTCTTTCTTACATCCAAACTAAGGTTCCCCCTGGAGACATCGTGCATGTTCCTTTCTGCAGCCAATTAGATTGTTTTGATCATGCAGTTAACACACAATTTTTGTTTGAAAACTCAGAGGGAGAGAGAGATGCACACACAGAGAAAGATGGCAAAATAGAGGCAATGAAGGGGAGGAAAAAAAGATTATGAGGCTGATGTGTGTAGCATAGCACCATAATTCTGAAGGTTAAACCAGCTCTGTAGGTATCCTTGGCATTCAGGGCAGCAGGATCTCCAGCAGAGACCAGACGCAAGATCCCACATCCCTGCTCTCCTGGCACAGGAGGGGCTTCCATATCTTCATCATCTGACAGATGGCACAGCCAAAGTTCAGACAGAGCAACTGGCTTTCTTGACCGAGATCCTACAGCAAAAATAACCTGAGAGGCCAGAAGGGACTCCAGCCTGCAGGTGCCCGCTTCGTGCACATGCTTCCCGCTGGCCTCCTGTTCCAGTGTTTCATGAGAGAGACTGGCCAAGGGCCTCTCTCTGAAAGTCTGGTCTGTCTCACCTGCTAATGTCTATTATTCTTAGCATGAAACATGGGGCAAGGCCGCGTGGAGTTTAAACGATGTTTAAGACCCTTTTCAAGAGTTTTGGATGAGAGAAAACTGGACATGAGTTTCTGGCTCGATGACTCCAGTGCCATCTAAATTAGGACTGGTGATTTGCCTCTCTGGGCTTCATTTTCCTCATCCGTGAAGCAGAAACATTAACTTAATCCTGAGCTGTTTTTATTGGGAACAATTAAGGAAATCGCTAACTAAATGCTAGGCACACTATTAGTTGTTGATAGGTAGAATTAAAATAATATTCATCGATGAAATTCCACTCCTTCTACTAGAAAGACAACCCAAATTTTGAACCCTTCTTAGGTTCTTCGATTTGGAGGACAGTGAAGCATGTAATTTTAAATATCCTGCAGTTGAAAATAGATTCAGTTCTGTAGGTCATCCCAGTATGCGCTGCGTTTCACTGAATTAATGTCGCTCCAATTTCCAACAGTCTACAGAGACTCACTTACCCAAGCTCTCAGAACCCAGGCCTTACTCTGGGCCAGTTCCTTTTAGCAGTCAGCATTATTAACCTGCCCACCAGAAGCCAGAGAATTCTCTGGGGAGGGCATTGACTGTGTTAATCGAACCATTGCATTTAATCCAAGTCATTAACTACTTTAATTAAATCAAATTCAATAAACGTGTGTTGAACCCCTAAAATGTGACATGTGTACCAGGTTCCAGGGACACAAAGATGAATAACCACAGCCCCTGCCTGGGGGATATCCCCCAAGCTTTTTTGTGTCCATGGCTGTGGCAGATGCTGTGAGTGAAACTTTTCCTTTAAGACCTTAATGGTCTGTTACTTATTTCATATCTTCTTCAAGGGACACCTCAAGTCTTCCCAAATCCTTTCTTCTCACACACGCCTTTCTTCTCATACTTCCTCCATCTCTTCTCCCCCTACCCTTTGTCCTTCACCAGTTCCTGCTTCCCTCCAGCCCATCCTTCTTTCTTCCTTCTCATCCTTCCTCCCGTTGACAAATAATTAGTGACTATGTAATAGCTACTGTTCTAGAACAAAACAGGGAAGCATCTGCTCTCAAGAAGCTTATATTCTTTTAGGAAAATATTTTGTTTTGAGATAATTTTAGACTTACATAAAAGTTGTATAAAAAAAAAATACAGAGTTCTGGGGCGCCTGGGTGGCTCAGTGAGTTAAAGCCTATGCCTTTGGCTCAGTTCATGATCCCAGGGTCCTGGGATCAGCCCCGCGGGCATCAGGCTCTCTGCTCAGTGGGGAGCCTGCTTGCTCTTCTCTCTCTGCCTGCTTCTCACTTATTTGTGATCTCCGTCTCTCAAATAGATAAATAACATCTTAAAAAAGAAAAAAAGAAGTTACAGAGTTCTTATATACCCTTCACCTAACTTCCCCATCTGCCAACATCTTACATGACCATAGTATAAATACTATTTACACTAGTATAATGTTTATATTTATACTATAAATATCATTTATATGATATATAAAATAAATCATATTTATATAATATATAAGTTATATGATTTATATGTTATTAACATTATATATGATGTTGTATATTATATATATATATAATTTCCCTTATCATAATTAGGATAATTATCATAACATAGATAATATTGATGCATTTATAATAGCAATCCTACAGATACTACCAGGATGTTTTCCTACTCCTTTTTTTTCTGATCCAGGAGCCAGTCCAGATCCCTGTATCATGTTCAGTTATCACATCTCCTAAGTTTTCTCTAGTCGATGGCAATCCTTCAGTCTTTGTCACCTTGACACTTTTTCATAGAACTAGTCAGGCGTCCTGTAGAACGTCACTCAGTTTGAGACTGTCTAACACTGTCTCATGATTAGACTGAGGTCCTGCAGAGCTGGGAGGATACCACAGTCATGATGCGCTCCATGTATCATAGCAGGGACATACATGATGTAATGTCTTGTCATTGGTGATGTTAATCCTGGGTGACCCAAGGAGACGTTAATGCCTAACAAAGATGGCGTCTGAGAGTTTTCTCCTCTGTATCAAAGGTACCATTTTCTTCTTTACCATCGGTTAGTGACTTGCTGGGAGATGGCGTGAGACTATCGAAATACCCTTTTGCTCATCGTCCTTTCACTCACTGATTTTATGACGCACTGTTTGTTGAATGCTTTCTTACTCAAGAAGCTCACCGTCTATTTGGAGTAACAAAGAAGCAATGAAATCAATGAGATGATTTTCGATAGTGAGAGTGTTGTAAGGAAAATAAAAGAAGGTGGAGTGACAGGAGGTCTACTTCGATGGTCAAGGGAGACCTCTTGGCAGAAGGGACATTTGAGCTGAGACTTGAATGACAAAAACCCGGCAGAGTGAGATGTGAGAGAATAGCACTCCAGGCAAAGCACACAGCCAGAGCTAGCATGATCAAGGCCTGTTTGAGCAAGGGAAATGAACCAGGCATGACTAGAGTGAGTGAATAAGAGGCCGACCTAGGGCACTTTGGTAGCTCAGTCAGTTAAGTGTCTGTCTTCAGCTCAGGTCATGATCTCAGGATCCTGGAATAGAACCCTGCACGGGCTCCCTGCTCAGCAGGGAGTCTGCTTCTCCCTCTCCTTCTGCCCCTCCCCCCACGTGTGCATGCTCTCTCTCTCTCCCCCCAAATAAATAAACAAAATTAAAAAAAAAAAAAAAAACTAAGAAGCAGAGTGATGGGAACTAAGGATGCCCAAGTATGGAGAACCGGCTCAGCTGGAACTTGAAGGCAGGGTAGAGATTTCAAAAGTTTTCTAAATGCAGTGTAACTTCCTTCATGAAATACGGTGTCTCTCTGTGCTGTCCCATAGGGTATTTACTAGCCACATCTACTACTCACACTTAAATTTTAATGGATTAAAATAAAGTAAAAAAGAATTCAGTTCTTCAGTCACCCCCCAGCCATATTTTAAAGTGTTGCGTAGTACACTGTTGTGGTTAGCACCCTAACCACTGTTGTGGTTAGCACCCTACCCTGTTGGATGACACAGAGACAGAATATTTCCATCACGGCAGAAAATTCTACCAGACAGTGTGTTCTTGTGTATGCCTTCTATAGGTCATTCGTTGTGTTCATTTCTATGGGCAATACACAGTTGACCGGGTTAAGAGCCCTTCAAGAATGGTAGGCAAGTGTGCAAATAAACACCATCCCAGTAACATGGATGTGGCATGGGAGAAAATGCCGTAGGATTTGGACAAAGCACTGACAACTGGAAGATCAGAAAAGGTTTCATGGGGAAACAGCACTTCGATATCTAGGCTAAGATCCTGATGGGTTGAGACAAGGAAGTCATTCCTGATGAAAGCCTTGGTATGAGCTGAGGTTGGGGATACATAACGTACAAGACAAAATTGACAAGTAGTCTACACTGGCTGGAACTTGGGTGTATGTAGGAGAATGGGAGGGCGAGACGAGCAGGAAGGTGGGTGGTATTGGAAAAGGCATTGGAACAGTCTAAGGAGTTTTACCGTCATCCCTCAGACAGTGGGGAGCCATTGATGATTTTTCCCAAAGGAGTAACCTTATCACACACAAAGGTGTGCTTCAGAAAGCTCGACGAGCCTGTGAGGTATGAAGAGGTCTCTAGTTGGGAGAGACAGACCACAGGGGGAGGGAGGGTTGGAAATCCATTTGCAGTGGAACAACCTAAGCTCATCCCTTTTCCAGCATATATTTTTCTAAAACCCAAGCATTATCAAGAGCTTAAAGATAGGCTGCTTGAAATATAACATTCAGAAACAAACTGAAATTTTAAAAGATACCACTTACTCTTTATAGCAAACAGACACGTTCTAGAACAGTAATATAAATACCGAAACCGTGAAATTAATATTACCATATAAATCCCATAAGATTTGGTATGGATATTTGATAAACTGGTGCTCTTTGTTCAAGTGTATTTACCCAAGTCAGAGTTTTTAAAACTTCAGTGTTCATAAAAATCACCTGGGCAGCTGGCTGTGATGCCGAGTCCTGGGCCCCACTCCAGAGGTTCTGGTTTATTCGGTATGGGGTAGGGCCTAGGAACTTGTATTTTAACATAAAAGGAGCAATAATCTGAGGAAAGACACCAGAGAAAAACTGACCAATCCCAAGAGCTTGCTTTCTTCAAGTGAACAGTTTCCCCTTCTCATTATTTATAGGCTGTAGTCCTGCAGATATAAAAACACGTTCCTCTCCCATCATGCCCTTTTCTCCCACCTCTGTGGAATAGTAGAGCTGAGAGAACTGTAACATATTTCTCCACTTGTAACTTCTTTTTATTTTATCCACTCAAAACAGGCTTAAGGAGGTGATTGGCTGGCTCAGTCAGTAGAGCATGGAACTCTTGGTCTTGAGGTCATGAATTTGAGCCTCAAGTTAGGGGTAGAGTTTACTGTAAAAAGGGGGGGGGAGCTCAAAGAAGTATCCCTTCTAAAAAATTAAAAATTAAAAAAAAATTTTTTTAATTTTTTTTAAAGATTTTATTTATTTATTTGACAGAGGGAGAGAGATCACAAGTAGGCAGAGAGGCAGGCAGAGAGAGAGGAGGAAGCAGGCTCCCTGCCGAGCAGAGAGCCCGATGTGGGGCTCGATCCCAGGACCTTGGGATCATGACCTGAGCTGAAGGCAGAGGCTTAACCCACTGAGCCACCCAGGCGCCCCCCCCCAAAATTTTTTTTTTACTGAAAAAGAATGACCCCTTCATTGCCCTCTCATTCTTCCAAGTGCTCATTTCCAGAGATTGATCTGTCTATCCTTCTCCCACATATGTCTTATATTGACATTCGTTTTGATATGCCCTGTCTGCCCTACACAACCAAAAATCCCAGGAGGACAAGAACCTTGTTGGAGTTACTTCCATGAATCCAGAAGGGCTCAGCCGGTGTCCTAGGATCATCCCAGGTAGCTGGTACTTGCAGGACCCTCCTCAGAGCTGTAGCCCACCTGCTATCCCAAGGGTTCCAGTGACCCTGCCAAACTAGAGTCATTACCAAAGCCATTCCCAGATGAGGTCACTGAATCTCAAAGGGTTTCAGTGACATCTTCAAGGGCATGCAGTAAATATCAGAGTGATTTTGAACTTAGACCTCTGAGCCCAGCACCCCATAGGTTTTTCTCTTCATCACATTGCCCCAGACAAGACAGGTGGTGATGCCAATGGCCTGGGTCCATAAGAGCCTTGTGGTCAACAGGGGAGCAGGAGAGTGAGCAGGATGCAGAAGAAGCGTCTTCCTTTTGCCCTCTGGGGTTTGCTTCCTGTATTCACTTCCAACTCCAGCACTTTCTCTTCCTATCTGTCCAAAGCCAAATGCCCAGATGCGATCTGCACAGGCAGCTGTTCCATTAGCCCTTTGTCAAGAGGAATGTTCCTGATTCACAGGTACCTGGGGAAGTCCAGAGGGTGGTAGTTAAGGACCTTTCCTCCAATTCCACACAAGGAAGGAGCTTTCACAATTTAACATGGTCCCTTTGCCCTAAGTGGGTCACACTGCACACAAAATGCTTGCAAAAGGAGCCTCAAGATTTCCTTTGGCAATCCATGCCTCTGCGAAACAGACGAGGGTTTTGACACAGAGTTTCATCAGCATAGACAGTCCCTATAAGGAAGTGACTAGGATGGGGGACAGACAGCCATGAGCCCTCAGGTACTGCAGCCAGACCCTTGGGGGCCATGTCTTTTCTCAAGGGCTTCCTTGCTCCAGATAAGGACCTCCAGGCTACACAACCAGGCGAAGAGAGCTGGGTCTGGACCAGGAGCAGAAAATCCCTAACAGCAGTAACTGTTAGGGCCTGCATTAATGGAAACCTGACACAGTGGCTGGGCTGACACCAACATGCAAATCTGCTAATGAGGAATTTACCAAGAAGCTTAGAGAGCAGGTAGGAAGCGTGCAGCCTGCAGGGTCCATGACCAGAGCTATCACCCTGGGAAGCTGTCTGTGCTTCTCCTCACCTTTCCACCCACCGGATACATAAATGTTTTCCTGTAGGCCCCCAGAGGACATTGTTTAGACCTTTGCTCAACACAGTGAATTCAAATTAGTTCATTGGGTGTCTGCTTCCCTCTTATATGGTGAGCGGGGTTCTATGTCTTATGCACCTCCTAGCCCTAGACCCTGTTTTCTGGCACATGGTAGGTGCTCAAAACATGTGCACTTCATGAATGAACAAAAAAACAAATTCTAGGGCCTGACGGGATGACAGCTGTCTGCAACTATTGGAAGATTATCACACACAGAGGGATCATGTTTACCCGTCGTGCTGTCGTGGGCAGAACTAGACTAGAACAATAGGTGCTATGACTTTAACGACATGCAGATTTTGTTTTGTTTTGTTTTTTTAATTGTCTAGACACTGAGAAGCTGAATGTGTTAATTGCTTACAGGTAGTGAGATCCCCATGGTGGAAGGGGTTCCAACCGGAAATATGAGAATATGCAAAGATGTTAAGAGGATTCAAGCATGGGTGTTTGGATGGGTGGCTGGTCTAGACACCTTTATGGTTTATCCCAACCCTGAGACTCTGATTTCAGGATTTGTTTTTATTCACCTGCATAGCTGCTTTATTGGCCTGAATATATAGGGGAATATTTTTCATCTTCCAAAGTAATCTGAAGGCAGCCTCTCCACTTACCTAAGGAGCTTTTGGTGGGCAGCGTGGATTGACTTATAGTGGGGCTGCCTTGCATGTTCGATGATTCACGGTGCTCTGTAGCTGCCCCCAAACACGTATATCATTGTGTCTGCTGTTCCAAGATGACACTGTTATTTCCCACCTGTGCAAATACAGCTGTAAAAAATGACGCATGGCCAGCCGCCCCCTCCCCAGAGTACGGACAGGGAGCATGCACCCTCTGGCTTAACAGGCCCATGAGGCACACACACCCTCTTCTGAATTTCCACACTCATTTCCAAGCCTGCTAAGAAGGGGAGAGAATTGCAAATGAACTCACATTACCAGCAAAACCAAGCCAGCCTCCCTCCTAAATTACTTCATATATTAAGCCTGCGGACTACAGAAACCCCTGCATCTTCTCTGGCTTCCTAGAAAATCAAAATCGGTTTCCAGCAGTTTCAGCAAACAAGCAGGCTCTGAGCCTTCTCTCTTTGTTAGAGATTTGATTCAAACTGTGTCCGCTAGCAATGAAATACAAAGGAAAAGAAAGTCAGTATGGTTTAACTTTGAAATTTTTAGCAACCGCCACAGGAAGGAATAATAAAACCACAAATTGCTGCATCTGGCCTTAAATTTATAAAGAAAACAATAATGCGAGAAACCGAAAAATGTTACTCTCCTTTGTCATTTAAAAAAAGATCGTTTCGATTCTTCATCACTTTTTGTTCACCCTTTTACTTCACTGATTGTGAAAGGGCATCAAAAGCACCATCGGTTTCTTGCCGGCTTCCAGAAGGCAGAACACTTGCGCTGAGAAATTCACACAAATTCAAGGATCAAGGAGACTAACTAGGGAGAGTCCAGAGCGGTAAGGCCGACCGGCCCAGAGAGACGATGCGTGGGTGGGTTTCCAGTTAGGAATCAGAGCCAGGAGCTTACCTGGAGGACCTGTGCCACTGAACCTGAGATACAGAGTGTCTACCTGTGTTCAGGGTGACATCCTGGCACGTGTCCCCCAGCCGCCCTCTTTTTACCGGAGGTGCCACTGAGTCGTGTCATTGACGAATAGAAGCAAACTGCGGGGGGAAGGACGGGGTCTGACTCCATTTGCTTTTCCTTTATGTGTGCTCAGCAAACCAGGACCAATTCTATATTTTGTTCATTCGGGTCAATCAGCTCGGCCCACATTATCATGAGCACAGAGGACTTTTGTCCCCTCCTGAAGCCACCGCTTGCCGTGCTGCTCACGATAATTTCCCAGGCTGCCAGGAGCACCCCGTGTCAGCAGACCCGTTCTGTGTGCACTCTCTGCCGCCGGTCGAGAGGTGCTGGGTCTCTGCAAGGGCTCGGCATGAGCCGCCCTGATGAGCAGCAGCAGATAACCTCTGGGTGAGCAGGAGGGCTGGCCCCTGGATAGTCAGGGTAAGTGACATCCATGCCCCGCTCACTCCTTCAGCCCAGGGAGAGAGGCAGGAGGTAACCAGGTGGCTGGTCAGCCTTGCAGCTATGCTAGGGCCACAGGGAATGAACCAAATCAGGGGTATCTGGGGGCAGTCAGAGACACAGAGAGGGTCTCTGTGCAAGGGAGCAACCTCACCTCAGCTCCCTGCAGCCTGGCTCCTCCAGATGCCCTGAAAGTAAGGATGCCTGGGTCGTCCCCCCAAGATCCCATTTAAGGGGTGGGGTCAGAGCCTGAGCCCTGATAGGCTTCACTTATAAGCCCCAAGTGATGTTAGTGTGTAGCCAGACTTGAGAACCTCTTGTCCAGACTCTGGGGAGGGGGGGAGTGACAGAGGGTTGCACAGTGCCCAACCCAGAGTTCAGAGACCGTACATGTGAGCTGCTCTCATTACTATTGTTATCATTCATACAAAGGGTGGTTGCACATCTGTGTAGCACCTATATTGCAATCCCTGGGAGGGGAGGGCCTTGTCCTAGAAATTTAGGGTCTCCTTGCTACTTTCCACCCAGAGCAGGTGTTCAGTAAACATAGTCTGATTTGTTTAGATGGCCCAGAAGTTGATCAACTGGTTATTTTCTTGTACTTCTGGCTGGGAGCCATGAGCATTTGTTATAAAGAGTCCTGGAGTTGGGTCAGGGCACTTGGGTTCTGGTTCTAACTCTATCACTTTGATCAATTTCCTTTCCATCTCTTGGCCTCGGTTTACCCACTTGTAGAACAAGGGTGTTGGGTTCTGTGATCGACCGCTAAAGATTCACCTGCTTTCACTTTCTCTGGCTTTAGAAGCCTATGTTAACAAGACACTCCTGTTTGTCTACCAAGAGGAAACCTGGGCCAGGAATAATGACGGAAAGCTCTTTGGTATTTGGGAAATAAGCAACATCATAGGCACAGAGCAAGGGGAAGAGGTAAACATGTTTGGAAGAATAAAAATATTACACGCTGAACACCTGGGAAAAGTAGAGGGCTCCCGTAAAGAGGAAGAGGGAGAGATTCTGGGGGGGAAAGTCGATCGGGGCTAGGTTGTAAAGAGAGTCTTGAGAGCCTTGGCCAAGTATTTGGACTTTATTCAGGATGGCATTGGGCACACCCCATGAATGTGCGCCAGGAAACTGAGGCCCCAGCTGTGTTTTAACAGGCAGCCCTGGCCTCCACATTGCCAGGGAGGTCCTTAAGGAAGAGCCGGCATCTCACTCCTCTACTAGTGAGTTAGTACCTGGTACCATCATTGTTGGATAATTAATGGACAGAAGACTTAGCTGCTATCAGATCTCCTGATGAAGACTAAAAAACTGTAATATCCAGACAGCCGAAAAGCCACACACTAAACTCTAGGTTCCCTGACATCTATATATTTTTTAAACATCTGGAAGGGAAACTGAAGTTTAAAATATTCTTCCTGATTTTAGGGACGATATAAACAGCCTTTGGCCACCAGATTTTTCTAAGCCAACACAGGGACACTATTTGCATGTTATTTTGCATGAAATGTAGTCATTTACATACATTTGCATGGCGCTTTCAAAAAGCCTTAATTCTAAGTATGTCAAATAAAATAAAACAAATTAGTGTAATCTACCACCATTGTATTGCAGCCCCGGGAGGCGATGGTGGTGGTGACGGGGCCAGCGGCTGCGAGAGCAAAGAGGCAGCTTTGAGGGAGCCGTGACCACCCCCGATCGGTGTATCTAGGAGCAAGTGGATGACAATAAAGTCTGAGAACAGGAAACTCATGAGGGGCAGGGGAAGGTCTTAAGCAACCGGACAGTAGTGTGCACAGTAGTGGGGGGATTGGCAAGGACTTGATTTGTAAGAGCACAAAAGAGGGGCAGTGACTTGTCTGTGACACACCAGTGAACGGTCACGCCCAGACAGAAACCCCGGACTGTCCCAGTCCATCCAGGCCTCTTGGTCCTCCAGAGGCTTGATGCTCTAAGAATGGATCTAGTTCCCTCCAGAAGAGGCAAAATGTCCCCCCTTGCTGCCATTCCAGCTGCTCCAGGGTGGTGTCAGCTACCACCCTGCCTCTGGGACACTGGGCAAGGGCACCCCTTTGGGCTCAGGGATCATGTCGCCCAGCCTGTGATGCATCCGGCCCTAAGTAATTGCCTTTTTATCATTCGAGACAGATACTTGAAAGTTACGACAATGGGGTGAAAATATAAGCAGCTTACAGTTTACTAGAACATTAATCCTCTGGGGATGATTTCTTTCTTTCCTGTGAGCTTCTCTGTGGGACCTTGTTCGTTGCATTATATAGAATTTATTTTTAGACTTTTCTCCCCACGATCCACCATCACCTCTCCACCCTTGCCTAATTACCAATTTCCATATTTGCTAAGCTCTATAATATATATGATACATATACATATATCTGATGCAAGTCCTCGAAGTCCTCTGGTCTGGGGCAGTGGTGTTCAGCAGCAGGAAGTAGGAGTCAAATCATGGGGTTGGAGCCAGGCTGAGCTATGTTCGAATCTGGACTCCTCTACCTTTGATGACTTGACTTTGGCCTCTTTGAGCTTCAGCTTCTGTGAAGGTAGTGGTGCCTCTGCACTTCCTAGGAGCTCATACCGATGCTTTAAGGCTGATCCCCTAAGTTTGGGTAAGCTAAGCCTGGGCACGCTTGGGCCGACCGGAGGGGTCAGTCAGCTAGTGCAGTCGGCAGCCTTGGGAGGCCGTAGGTGTCCCCGGAGGACACCTCACAGAAGGCACCATGTCATGGGGGTTTTTAGGGCCCCAGGGAAACATTTTAATTTCTTTTAAAATCAGAAGGGGACAAAAGGAGCTTTTAGGTAGAATAGAATGGTTTCATATATAATATTAATATATTTATCTGCATACCAATGCAATTGCCAAATAAATTTTTATTTTTATTTTTATTTTTATTTTTATTTTGCTGGAGAAAAGGTCCCATGAAGGCAAAAGTACCTGAGCCCTTGAAAGTCGTAATACAGTCTTAGATGCACCCACCCAGCCCTCTATTTTCCCCTGGGCACCCATTCTGCTCAGTTTTCATCTGTTCATTTACAAAAGAGCATCCAAATTGGGGGCCTTGAGTGACTTAGCCCCCAACATGTCAAGGGCATGTGAGAACCCCACCTCTCTGTGAAGGTCATTTGTTTTGGAGTGTGGTTGACGTGTCCTGACTCATCTACTTGCTTTCCCTGTGTCTTGCTCCAGCCACTTGTCTTTCCACATTCCCTGTTGCTCTCGTGTTCCTGCCAACAACCTCCTGAATGCCAAGAACAAGCCACAGGACAGAGAAGGGAGACGGTGCTTGGGAAACGGGGAGCTCCTGTCTCCCTATCCCATGGCACACCACTTCCCCCCTCCCCTTCCATTCAGAAATCCTTGGAGCAGCACAGATGAATATTTCAACAGCTGTCCCATGGTTCTTTATTGTAGCTTATCTGTCGCAACCATTGAGAAAATAAGAAAACCAATTTCAATTCTTGATGTGACTTTCTCCTTTCTGTGCCTCAGTTTCTGCACATGGAGGCTAATGAGAGCAGGCATGGAGGGGCAGTGGGAAGGGGAATGTAATTACATCTGAGAAGGTGCAGATGCTTCAAAAAAAACATTCCAGCTGAACTAGGAGTTATTATTAGGTTGATTACCAGGGAGCTCAAGCCTCTCAGAGCACCCAGGGCAGAAGGACTTCCAGTGTTTCCAAGGCTGACTATCCTCCTCCACTTCCTTCCTGAATTACCATCCATTAATTTCGTCACTACTGAAAGGGCCCTGATTTTCGGTTCACACCCACTCTCAGTTCACACCCACGACCTGTGAAAGACTGAGTGAGCCAGCAGTCGGTTGAGCTTGCAAACTTAGCCATGCTCCTTCCCAACCACTTTGGAAAGGTTTGGTCAGCCTCCTGGTGGGCCTAAAATCCACGGGGCTGAGGACATGGGAGCGAGAAGGGAAGAGCATGGGGAGAAAAGGAAGCTAAAGGTGTTACAGTGAAGGGAAAGTCACCCCTTACCCCTCCGGGTGTCACTCCAGGCCTGTGCCCTAATTCTCCACCACATGCCCATTTTCTGGGCAGGACACTAAGAAGTGCCCCCAGGCCCCTGCACCCTGCTCTCATTGCAGCCACCATGTGGCCCCTAACCATACCTAGGGGCAGGGCCATGGCTTTGTCTCTTTCGGGTTCTCAGAATCAGAGGTCTTTGACCTGATAAGGACATTGGAAATCATTTGTCCAACACTGCCTTTTTACAGATGAGGAACTGAAGCCCAGAAACTTAAGGCACTTGTCTAAGTTCACACAGCAAATAGGTCAGGACCGAACCCCAGGTGTTATGCTCTCCAGTCCATTGTCATTTCACTGCAGTGCATAAGGTTTTTAGGTGTGTGCATGTATAAACACACACAATTACATAAATACACACACACACACACACACATTTCCACACAGTGGGAGGGGTCTAAGTGAGCTGTCATTATTTTATGTATCCTTACAGCAACCAGGCCTGGAAGACAAATAATATATCCCCATTTTTACCAATGAAGGAGTTGAAGCTCAAAATGGGGGTAGGGGGATACTCAAGTTCACCCAGGTCATAGCAGGTCATTGTAGCAAAGTTGGTATAAAACCCAGTCTCCTGACTCCCAGACAGTGGACTTCCCAGATGCCACACTGCCCGGGAGCCAGCTGTCCAGGGCTCTTGGCTATGGCTCTTAGGAAAGAGCCAGGAGTCCCATCCATATTTATAGGGAAAACTTCTGGCTCAACTGTATTTCACGCTTAGAAGTCTCAACATTTTTTTTTTTTAATTTATGAGAGGAAAGAGAGTAACAATGGAGTTGATGGGCAATTTGTGTAATTAACGCCCCAAAGTTACTAGTACTATAAGGTTTTTGGATTCAGTACATTCTCCCGACAGATGCTCCTTTACTGGTCAAGTGCATTGTCACAAGGATTACAACGGAGGGGGAAAGACACCTGCCAGAGGAGAGTGGAGGGGAAGCCTGATTTGGGTTTGGCGTAATGATCATAGGTACACTTCACTGTACCTGTGAGCCTGCTTCCTGCGAAGATTTGAATGATGGAACCAGCGAGTTCCACACAAGGAGTCAGACATCTGCTTCTCAATTAGTGCTAATTTAGCTTGTTTAGAAATGATTTGTGCCTCTACAAGACAGATAACGGAAAGTTGTTTGCTTTCCTATGACCGTAACTTTTTACTCCTCTCACAATGGTCCAGATGGACGCATCCAAGGGGTCTTGCGGGGCTGCTGCAGAATGGTGGCTATGCCGGTTTCTGCCTGTGTTTGAGAAGTCATTGTTACTGTACAATCTCAGTACAGTCGTGTAACACCCAAACCAAGGTCTTGAGAGATGTCTGATCCCTTCTAAAGTACTTTGGAAAACACATGATTGGCTCTTCTCTCGTTGCTAAGCCAGGACAGATATTCAGGGAGCCCACACCACTACAACTGTGTTGAGTCTTAAAACATTGATGTTTTCCTGATCCACCAGAAAATAGCCTCTGGGCTGTGCAAATGCTCACTGACTTCTCCAGCTGCCCCAGACTCAGGAAGACCAGATGAACCCCAACAAGGAGCTGCCCAGGCACTCAGCCCCTTGCCACCTTGCCAGTCAGGCCCCCATGGCTTCTGTGGGCCTGCCTCATTCCTGTCTGTCCCCCAGCCACACAGCCGTGGCCCTGCTGAGGGAGATGGCACTCCCAGAGGAGACTGATTGCTGATTGGTTGTAATATCACACTCTATGTCCGGATTTCTTAGTGATGTGCATAAGGAGGACAGTGTTTTTTGTTTTTTTGTTTTGTTTTTGTTTTTGTTTTTTTTCACAGAGAGCTCTGCAGGTCTGGGGCCAGCTGGTTGGCAGTGAGGTTGACATGGCTGGCCCTAGAGCCAGGCATGGCAAGCCCTACCTCTTAAAGGGGTCAGGGGGCTGATGTTGGAGGCTGTTTGCCTACACCCTGACAGCAAAGCCCAGCTAAAGTCCTGTGTGGCAAGGAGCAGAAATCTAATGTATCTTTTAAAGCCAGAAGCTCTTGATCCAAGAGTTACCGCCCAGGGCCCAGGGCCCAAAGCCAAACAAGAATCAGAGAACCACGGGAGACAAGAGGGAAAGAGAAATAACAAAATCTAGATATTTCTGCCCCTCAGTCACAGGCCATCGACATACAAGGATCTGTGAGTTCCCTCTGATAATTTAAAGGATCTGTTTTCATTTTAATGAGAATCAAAGTGAAACCAAAATAAAGACATCTTTACCTTTACCTTTGAGCTTCTGTTTTCAATCACTTTGGCACCAATGAGTGGTGCTTTCATTGTGATGACACCCAAAAAAAGAAACAAGGCAGCCTTGGCAAGGGTTCATGCCCTTGATGGCCAGTGAACCAAGGGAGACCTGCTAAAGAGAAGGATTTGCTGTAGTTGGCATCACATAACCTCTTGGGAGAACTGATTCATCAGACAGCCCATGTAGGATGGGCATGTCCAGCTGGAAAGCCCTGTATTGGTTCTCTAAGGCTCTGTAAGGAAATACCACAAGCTGGATGGCTTCATCTTCCACAATATTGGCAGCCAGAATCAAGGGGTCAGCTCCCTTGGTCCCTCCAAAACTCCTGGTAGAACCCTTCCTTGCCTCTTTCTAGCATTTGGAGGTGGTTGTTGATAGTTGGCCTTCCTTGACTTGCACCTGCCACTGCCCAATCTCTGGTCACTTGACATCTCTGGGCGGCTCTCCTTTTTCTTCTTGTAAGCACACCAGTCATATTGGATTCAGGCCCACCCTCATGACCTCATCTTGGCTGAATCTGCTGAGACCCTATACAAGGTCACATTCACAGGCACCAGGGGTTAGCATCTGAACAGATCTTTTTGGGGGACATGACTTGTATGTTTCCAGGCCTGAGCAAGAGCAGTGTTTGCCCCCACTGTCGTGGGAGCAATGCTGTTGTTTGCGCCCACGGCACCTGCCGTCTCATTGAATTGATCTGCACATTTGAATTGCATGGTTTTGTACATTTGTTTGTATCTGCTTTGTAAATAATTATTAGATTATTTTGTTTGGTTTTAATAGTCATACAAGAGCTGTAAGGGTAAGGAGATTATACCCACTTTTATGTTGTACGTTTTTAAATAACACTGTAATACAAATAATTTGTCACCTCAGGTAGTCCTTGACAATTTTCCTTTGTTCTATTTAAAGTAGCTGCATGTTGTTTCAGTACTAGAGCCCCTGGGGTCTCAGTGAATTCCAGATGTGACAGGAAACAGTGCCTTTCCAAAACTCATACGTGTGAATAGATCTGTTAAAAGGAGCTTTCTTGGGCTTATGGTCAGATTTCAAACTCCCTGAAGGTCTGTATGCCTCCTATGACCAGGGTATGCCCTGAGGTTATTGCTGGGGTTTGACATGGCATGGAGTCAAGGTCAGTTGTTTCAGGGACCTTTCCTTTTCCCCCCACCTCTCAGGAGTAATATCTGAGCCGGAGAGGGGCCAGATTGTGGTTTGCGTCCCACAGGGAAGGCAGGTCTGGAGATACCCAAGCTCCAAAAAGTTGGGTGGTCTCTGGAACTCTAGAGAATATCTCTCATCTCAGACAAGTCCACAACTCCCCTTCCTCAGAATCAGTAGGGGCCCCAAGGGACACTTTACCTACTCCATTGACCCTCTGAAGACAGGATTGCCCTCAGCACTCCAATAAGAGAGCTTGAACCTCAGCCCAAGGTGTTTACTATGCTCTGTGATCCAAAACCAGATGGATGAACATCAGATGGAATTCTCATCATCAAAATATCCCTAAGTCCAAAGTACCCCTAAGTCCAGACCCCAGGACGGTGGGGCTGGGAATCCCAGAGCGTAGCCTTAAACCCCTTGTAGCAAATAATAAATGTCTGTGCTTTCTTTTCATCTTTAATTTTTTCTTGAATTTTGTTTAGCTATAAAATGTTAAACCTCATTCTTAAAAAAAAAAAAAAGATTATTTATTTATTTGAGAGAGAGAGAACATGAGCAGAGAGAAGGGGCAGAGGGAGAAAGAGAAGCAGAAATCCCCCACGGAGCAGGGAGCCTGATATGGGGTTCGATCCCAGGACTCTGGGATCATGACTTGAGCTGAAAGGCAGATGCTTAACCAACTGAGGTACCCAGGCGCCCCTAAACCTCATTCTTTGAAAAAATATTAAACTAGTTTCCTTAAAACTCCTTGTAAAACAGACGCTTCTGAAGAATATTCCAGCCTCGTCCCCTTCTCACCCACAATGTCCAGTTCCACTAAGTAACAGATAGTTGAGGGATGTGTTTCCTCAACGACCGGCCAAGAGGAAAAACCACTGAATGTGGAGCAAAAACTCTGGCTCAAATCCAGATTCCTTGTCACTCAGCCACCAGACGGTGTGAGAACACGATGGCATGGCTGGACCTCAGAGGTGCGATGCCCAGTGAAATCGGTCACACAGGGAAGGACAAACACTATATGGATTTCCCTATCTGTAGGATCAACAGATCAAAGCAAATAAACAAAAGAGAACCAGTCTCACGGATCTAGAGAACAGACGGAGGGGAGGGCTTGGGTGGGGGGGGGATGGGTAAAAGAAGGGAGATGAAAAGGTCCATACTTGCAGTTATAAAATAAGTAAGACATGGGGATCCAGTGTACGGCGTAGGAAATACAGTTAATAATGGGGAGCAGCTTTAATGGTGACCGATGGTAGCTAGATACCTCAGTTAGCTAAACCACCATTTCCTAATCTGGAAAAGGGGTTTAATAATAATAATAATACCTGCCTGCTGTCCTCATTGTCACGAAGATTGAATACAATAATACAATAATGGGTGTGAAAGCTTTTTACAATGTAAATTGCATTTCAGGCTGAGTTATTTTTGCCATGTGTCAATGCCCTTTAGGCAGAGACCACCAAGAATACACCAGTAGTTAAACAGAGTTGAGTTAATTATTCGTTGTAGTCCAGATGAACAAACACCATAGAAAGCTGTAGGGTGTCTGGGTAAGAGAGTCTCAGAGGAACTTATTCTAGGATCTGGGCTTTGGTTGGATGGTGTGAGAGGACGTCTAAGGAACCAAGGGTTTGCTTTAAATCAGAGGCCGTCAGAAAGTGGGTGAAATTCTATGACTGGAAATCTCAGTAAATCTTCTCTATCGGGAGGGAAGACTAGAAGGAGGATAAAGCTGTCATGGTGGCTGGTAAGGAAGCAGGAGTAACTCACAGTCGAGAGAGGGGGTGTTCAGTATTTGGTATGCAGCACGGTAATCGTGTTTTTTTCTGTGCTTGGAAGTGGCCTTGCTTTGTCTCTTTTTATCACGATCTCAGAGTAACCTTGTCTGAGCTCAGTACTCTGTGTTCATGTCTGATAGGGGAATAACATGGCTGAGATGCGAGTGCCAGGCCAGCTTCCGAATGTCAGGGGCTGTTTATTTCTTCTCCCTCACATTACACGTGTTCACACCAACAGGTACTCTGTAGAACCACGGGCCTACGTGGAGTTTTAAAAATAGAGGCACATAGGTTAGGTAACAGAGAAGGAAGAAAGGAGAGAGAAAAAAACAAGGAGAAAGAATAAGAAATGTAACAGGGAAAGAATCTGAGAGGCTGGGGTGTGCACATTTGCTGGTACTTTGGGAGCAGAGGAAGAGTTTGGAGGACAGGACGGAGGATTGAGTTGATTCCATTTCATAACTGGCGGCCACCACCAGAGGCAGCATTGAAAGGCCAGCCTAGAAAGCACCACGCCTCTTGAGTCCCTTAAAGGGACACCAGTTTCATCAAATCCTGGGATTGGCTATGGATTTGGTCCTAACATCCTCTCCCATTTCCGCTGGATTCGGTCACGTGAATCTTGGGAGCTATGCTTCCTGAATGGTTTGAGAGGGATCCTAGAGCCATATTTCTCCTGTGGCTGGTCTATGATCCGAGTGTGCAGATGGTTCATAAAACCTAAAAATGACTAAGCCGTGTACCTCAGGTGGTTAATCAAGCAGGTTGAAAAAATTCCAAGGTATCGAGGAACCACAAGTGCAGAGTGGAAATTGAATTGCGGTCACAGATACGGTTTGGCCATTAAAAGCTGAACTCGATGGGCTAATAGAGAGTTATCAGCTGATGAGCAAACATGACTATGATAGCAACAGAGTTGGCCTTTGTTGGAAGGGGCTCTTCTGAAAGACCTCATGATCCCGGTAGAAGATGAACTCCTGATACCTGCTCCATTTCAGTTAATAGCTTCAGTTGAATCAGATTAATTTAAAGGGGCTAATGAAAATGATGTAGGAGAGAAGAGTTTGGAGGTGATAATTTGATGCGAAGACATCAGCTAAAGGATGATGAGATTATGCAACCAGTCCCCTGGGGAATGGGCAGTGGGTGCTGGGAAGTGAGTTCACCTGGCCTCACTCAGACTGGAAGATGTGGCAAACTCCTTGGCATTTCTCAGTAAAAGAATTTTAGCTGGCTGTCATATTTCTAAGGAATTCAAGTCTTACTGATGGTTTTATAATATATAGATTCTGTAAATTTTTTGTTTACGTTAGTATGAAAGTTCTCTGGCTGTACTTGCTGTGCCTTCTTGGTCTCTTCCTATCATTTTGGGGGACCAAAGTTGTACTCAGAGGAAAATATTAGCATTGTTCGGGCCAGAATGCATTATACATTATAGAGGGGGAAAAAAGTGCCTAGGATAAAAATGGAAAATTAAGTAGTTAACAAGTAGGAGGAAAGAATCGTGATGGCCCGTGGATTCTAACTTTGCTGTGTCTTTCAGTGTATTAAAGATGCTCTAACAAGAGCACCACAGACTAGGTAATTTAAACAGCAGACATCTCACAGTTCTAGAGACTGGGAAATCTAAGCCTGGCTGATGTGGTATCTGGGGAGGACCTGCTTCCTAGTACATAGACAGCTACTTTCTTGCTGTGTCCTCACACCTGTGAGAGAGGAAGCTCTGATCTCTTGATCTCTGTATAAAGTGACAGATCCCATCATGATGGCTCCACCCTCATGACCTAATCATGTCCCAAAGGTCTGCCTCCAAATACCACCATCCTGGGAATTTAGTCTTCAACCTGTGCATCTGGGAGGGACACAAATGTTTAGCCTTTTAGCACTAAAAGACCAAGAAGGCACAGCAAGTACAGCCAGAGAACTTTCATACTCACGTTAAGGCTTAAAGTGAGGTTCTGTCTAGCTAACTGTTCTTGATGCAGTTCCTCAACAGAATTGACAAATATAGGGCAAAGCATATACTGCTTTTAAGGTCAACTTCACCTGTATTCAGGTCTTAGCTCCAGCTTTTCTTACTCCTGTGACCTTGAATTGGCTTCATAAAACCTTTCGAAATTTCCGTATTCCTATGTTGTTGTTGTCTTTAATATGGGGTAGGAAGGTAGTCCTTCACTGTGTTACTGCCAGAGCCAGGGGAGAACATGAGTCTGAAAGCACCTGACGTGGCCCTTGGAGGCCCAGAAACAACATGTTGTGTTGTTCTCAGTTATTCTCTTGTTTATAGCACCTGATAGGGCCACCTCTGACAGGTGCATAAAATTATTACCCTTGAGTTAGATTCACCAGAATGGTTTTTAGTGGGGCTCCACACTCCTACGAGTCTTTCTGTTGAAAAATGAGCTTCAAAGTCCCAAGTAAGAAGGTTCAGTGACTCCTTGGGATTTTATCATTTGAATGCCTGCACATAGTAGGCTCAGTATATATTTTGTATAATGAATGGATATCAGATGGTAGGGACTCTGTTTCCTTTAATCGATTAGTTAATTTCCACCCTGTTTGGAGTCAAAGCCACACAAATCTGTTGGTAGAAAGAGCAATGACCTACTGAAGTGGGGGCTCCTGAGGACATTGCTTGAAACAAGGCAGGTTCTTTCTTGAACTCTACTGGCCTAACAACCAAGGAGATCTTGGCGCTTAAAATAGTAGTATAACCTGGGCAAATACTTCTCTAGGTGTTGGTGTCCTTATCTGTGAAATGACAGCTTTGGGCAGAAGATTTCTATTATTCCCTCCCAGTTATAATGATATGTAGTCCAAAATTGACTGTTTCCTTGCAAATGGATTCCCCACTGATCTAAAGGGAAAAGATACGATTGCCTCGTCACTCAGCCATACGTCCAGCACTGTCCATTAGAAGTGGAAGGCGAGTCTCCATTGTACGTGGATATTATATGTGTTGGGAACTGATCAATTCCTTTCCTTTGTGGGTGAAGTGTTAGTTTGATAAATGCCTATCTTATGAATTTTAATCATGTGGATTGTCAGTGGTCCTCAAACTCTAAAGACCAAACTATTATTATTACTTATTGACTGATTTAGAGCCAGGTCAAAGAAACAAGTCCTAAACATTGGCAGCTGAAATATTTATGATTCAACCAGCATTGCTTCCAAGTAATGCACACTATATTCAGGAAGAAACACATTATGGAAAGCAAGGGCTTAAATTGATGAACATGTTTCCATTTTAGCCATGCAAATCATTCATCAGAGAGCAATCAATACAAATTGGATATTCCTAGGAGACAAAGCACAAACTGAAGTGTGCCTTGGGTCCGATTCTGCTTTCTTGCCTTTCAGAAAAGGAATAAGCTATCCTTGGTAACTCACTGTAGTCCCAGTCCCGTTTGTATCAATCTATTATGTTCTTCCATCCTCTTTTTACTTGGAGTGTGTCTTAGAGATATTTAAGATTGAGATCAAGAGTTGCTGAAAATATTCAGCTAAAAACTTTATGCATTCCCTTTCTAACCAAGGATAACCCATGAGGGTTCTTGTATAGATTCAAGTGTTGAAGTGATATGGAAAGCATCCTTCCTAAAATTGAGACAAAATCATACATCCCCATGTCCACTGCTTCTCTACACTTAATAAAAAGTACATTGACTGATTTCCGGCTATTGAGTCGTTAGGGTCAAGGAAGCTCTGAGTTTTAAAGTATCTTGTTGGCAGATATTCCATCAAAGTTGGTCTAACAGATTTAGAAAGCCTTAATAGGAATTGCCAGCAGGATGGCATGTGATCCTCCAGGTAAGGGAAACCTTTGGACAATTATTGCCTTAGGTAGGAAGGTACCTTTTCTCCTAACTTTTAACAAGAGTAAAATCCATCAACCAGTGAGTCGATTACTAGGCACTTCCTTTGAGCAAGCACTTGGGGAGAACATAAGTTAGTTGAAATTTGGTATTCTTTCAGATGTAGTAGCAAACCTCCTAATACCTCCATGATCTCATGTCTCCTCCTCAAAACCCTCTGGAAACTTGCTGCTCAAAATGTGGTCATCATCAGCACGACTTGAGAGCTTGTTAGAAATACACAATCTCCAACCCCACTGTAGACCTACTAAATCAGGATCTGCATTTCAACAAAATCCTCCTGTCACTCACATTAAAGTTTAAGAAACATCACTGCAGACCAGAGGAGTCTGAGAAACAATCACTTAGCCAATCAAAGGGTACTCACCAGGGGCATCCTGAAGTTCCTACCATGCATCCAATAGTGTCATAACAGCCTCTTATAGTCATTAAACATTGCCTGGTCACTTAGGAAATAATTAGTGATTTTCTCTACAGGTCTGATAAGGAGGAAATTTTTGTTGATTATGTGAAATCATAGATGGTGCAGCTGGGAAGGATCTCACTGACTACCTACTTCCTCCTGATAGAAATAAGGAAACCCAGAGCTGGGAAATGATCCACAACTAAGGGCTAATGAGTAGGAGAGCTGGGGCTAGAGCTGAGGTCTCTGAATTTCATTAGCTAGGGCTTCTTCACCCCTACTTCACTCCATTCCCCCTCCACTGCAGGGCATGTCTCCATGAATCACAAATCAGTTACTGCCCAATGGATCAGATCAATCAGTTAAAAAAAAAAAAAAAGACTACATATAATTTACCATTGGGTGATCCGTAGTTTAGAGTCATATTCTCAAGTGGAGAAAATCGAACCATAGGAACATGGCCCTTTTGTACCATAGCTGTTGCCATGGCATGAGTCAGGGACAACATGCAGACTGACCAAGGTTAATCATCAAATAAATGGCCTAGTTATCATACCACCTAAGGTTATTTGTTCTGTACAATCCCAGACAGTATGTCAGAGAGAGACCTATTTGTAACCTAGGCCTCAGGGATTGAGGGGTTCACTTTAAGTTCCTTTTGTGCTAGAATGCCTTCCCCCACCCCATCCTTCAAGGACCAGCTAAAATGCTGCCTCCTCCACCTAATGAATGGGAATGAGAATGGGAATGGAATAGAATGGAATGAGACAGAGCACTCTCTTTTCTACTGGCCTGGGAGCTCCTGAAGACATAATACACATCTGATTTGTATCTGGGTCCCCACAGCACCTAGGACCTCATAGGCCCTGAATCCTTACTTGCCTGGGGACACTTCCTCCTAAGGGTGCTCTTTCATAATCCACTGATCAACTCGGCCTCCATCGTGAGAATGAGTGACACAGGACCTTCAGCTTCCACTGGTGGCCATCACCAAGGGATCACCCCTCTGTGAACATCTCCAAAGTACTCGCTGCTGATCCTGCTTGCTATTGCCATGGCACACACACCTGTCAGTCAGCTGAGTCAAGAGACAAGCAAGCAGTTTTCATGGAATCCTGAGCAAGATGGAAGGTTTCACCAAATTGATTGGTCAGTCCTTAGGTACCTAGAATACATAGGTCATAACAAATGAAAAAAGTAAATCATTTTGCTGATTTCTTTTTTTTTTAAGGTTTTATTTACTTATTTGACAGAGAGAAAGAGATCACAAGTAGGCACAGAGGCAGGCAGAGAGAGAGGGGGAAGCAGGCTCCCCACTGAGCAGAGAGCCCCATGCAGGGCTTGATCCCAAGACCCTGAGATCATGACCTGAGCCAGAGGCAGAGGCTTAACCCACTGAGCCATCCAGGTGCCCCTCACTTCACTGATTTCTATTCATAATTTAGTTTTGGCTAAAATTCAGAATCAGTTGGTTACAGGAGTCAAGAGCATTGACTCCCATCTCCTACTTAATCCATTAGCCTGAATGCTCTGCTTTTCACATTGTTGTTTGCTCTTATAGACATGGTCTTAAATGCGTATTAATGACTCTTGGAGGATACAACGCGAGAGTGTGTTATCTTCCCATATTTATCATTTGGTTTGATTTTCCAACCTTGTCGGTCCCTTTGTGTCTTATATCAGAAATCATTTGATTGAATCACCTAAATCAATTTCTCTTCGCTTTCAGCTGGCTTACTGTTGTCCTTTCCGGCTCACAGCTTATAACGATTCTCTTATGTTTGGCATCTCCAAATCTGTCTTTGGTGGAAGTGATTATATTTCCAAGAACTGTTATTTTTACCCCCCAATCACAGAAAAACACTTTTCCCTTTGCAGTAGAGCCTCCTTGTCCTCGGCGTGCCTCTCAGCCCAGCCTCCTTCCCCAGCTGGAGCGCTGATGGAGCAAGCGCGCCCGCACGGCCCTGGCTGGGCTCTTTTCTTCCTGAAGCTCCAAGCAGAGCTGCTCCAAAACACAGGGCATTTGGAGATCTGTGAGGAATCTAGAATCCAAATGCATGCCAGTGATGGCACATGCTGCCCTGCGATTATTATTTCCAGTTATCTCCATAGGAAGTTGGCTATTATCACCACCTCACCCGTGAGGAAACAGAGGTCTAAGGTGTTCAGTGACTTGCCTGAGATCTCACCTTTACCAAGTGTTGGAGCCAAGAGACCAAACCAAGTCTCTTGCACTGAGGCTCTCCCCACATCGCCCTTGCATCTCTAGCACTCAGTGTGGCTCTCTGGATACAGGTGCCGGCAGAATGAATGAAAAAAAATTATAAGTGAATGAATCAGTAATTGAACTCTTGGGCACAGAAGCCTTGGAATGTGCATCAATACATGACTACTGTTACTCTTTCTGCATTTTGCTTTCCACTGCATTGTTGCACTTTGACAGAAAGCTCTCTGCTTTTGCTAATTAGTCCCGATGGCTTAATGGCAATCATAATACATAACAACCTTGATCCTAAATCCATTACATTAGCTCGATGCGTATTCTACAGCCACAGTGTTCAGAAGTAGAACACAAAGCTCTCTGGAATTTGCAAAAGGTCTTCCCTTCAAGTTTATTTCAGTGACAGATTAAAGGTGGTAGTGTTCTGTGCTATTAGATTTGGGCACAATTCCTCACTTTGGCTGTCATTAGGTCGGTCATCTTCTGTGCTGCATTGCTCAGAAATTCAGTCAGTTACCCCATTCATGCTATGCTAGTATCTCAGTCTACTTCTCACAACTACCTCTAATGCACTAAAAGTTGAATCAGTAACTTCATTCCAAAAGGAGCTTTACTTTTTAAGTTCCACTTTTTCTTTCTTCTCTTTTCTTGTTTAGAATTAAATTTTCATAAGCCAAGTAATGCATGAATTTATTATCCTTGTGAACATTTCTATAGATACATATTTGCGTGTGTGTGTGTGTGTGGTGTGTGTGTGTGAAAGAGAAAGAGACATAAAAAGAGGCCTGCAAAGATCTACTGAAAGCGACATCGTAGTTATCTCTAGGGATGGCAAGGGGAAGTGGAGGAAGGGGGCCTGCTGGTCAAAGAGAACACTAGGCTTATCTGTAATGTTTTACTATTTTACAAAGAAAATGTGCCTTCCTCCTCTTTGTTCCCTTTGCTTACTGTCATCTTGGAGCAAACACATGAGAATATGCATACCCCCACATGTATATATGAAATAAATTCAGCCAAAACCTCCTAGTGGGTCCCCCAATGGCCAGAGAAATCACTCACCCCTTCCTAATTGGTGTCTCTCGAGGAGGAGAAATGGGGTACCGTTCTTCTTGCCTGTGCCTTTTTTTTCTACAATGTATATTTCCTATTAGCTTGGTCTGATGTGGTTTATGGCAATTTTATTGCTTAGATTATTTGCCAGCAAACACCAGTTTGATCACGAAGGAGCAGAGGGAATTGAAGAGGTACTTCTGAAGGCATATTCTGTTCCCAGTCGTTAGTCACATCATTGCTTGGAGATTGAGCCTGGGCAACCATCTAGACCTGCATTTCCACTGTCTCCTCAGAGGACACTAATTGCTCCCATGTAATTAGTCCCAGAAGGATGCAGATTGTTGGTTAGGTCAATGTATGTGGTGGAGAGGGCAAGGACCCTGGGGGGTTGATCCTGAAACAAATCCTAGTTTGATCTCTGGCTGATGGGCTCACAAGCAAGTCTCAGTCGCTTTCAAGTCAGTTTAAGTTTCTGCCTCCCCCCTTTATCCCCCCCTTCCAGAATTAAATTAACTGACCCAGGAAAGAGCTGAGTTCCATGCATGCTGTGGTACATGAAGGTGTTCTGTGACTGACTACCAGTTTCCTTTCCCTCAGCTAAGACAGAAAAAAATTTCTCATTTTTAAGGCATTAATGTATCCTCTGTTTCTCCTCCTAAAAATATGGGGAGCAATCCTCACCTGTGCCCATCCCTCCCCCCAGCACCGTTGGTGACACTTACAGGTAAGATCCCTTAGACTGAGCAGAAAAAAACAAACTACCAAATGTTGTCCTGATGGAGGCTTGGAGTTGTCACAAATCCAGGCACCACTTTTGTTTGTTTGTTTGTTTGTTGTTTTTAAGATTTTATTTATTTATTTGACAGACAGAGATCACAAGTAGGCAGAGAGGCAGGCAAAGACAGAGGAAGGGAAGCAGGCCCCCCCACTGAGCAGAGAGCCCGATGCAGGACTCGATCCCAGGACCCTGGGACCATGACCTGAGCCGAAGGCAGAGGCTTTAACCCACTGAGTCACCCAGGCGCCCCCAGGCACCACTTTTGAAGCAGTTTCTAAAAAAGCTTCTAAGATGAAAGATTTCCAGTGTCTGTAGAGCAGTAAAACCTGGGCACTTGAGGAACGATAACCCTGGGCCATGCCAAATGCTCGCATCCTCTGGATAGGGGCTCTCGTGGAGAAACAGCACCTGGCAGGAGATGTCACTAGCATTCTTATTTCTGTGTGATAAACTTGGTGTGAAGTATACCTAACAAGTCCCCCAAAGAGGAAAGAAGCCATAAAAACTTCTTGAGCATCATGTTGCTTTCATTACACATTTCCTCAGAAAGCAAGTGTGAAGGGAGCTGAGGAAGGGAGAATGAGGGTCATGTTGGACTGACGCCTGGGGAATCATCCCAACTTAGAATGGTGATACTCATCATTTGTGGTAAGAAGCCTGGGACTCCAGAGGCCTCCCATAGGATCAAGGATGAAATTTTCTCTGAGTGTGTACATCCCATCAATTTGCAGCCTGCAGTCCATCCTAAGGCTGTCCCCAAGCCAAGGGGGACTGGGCCTTCCGTTAGTAAGAAAGTCGAGAGACCCCAATCGCTCTCCTGAAACTCACCTGATTTTGCCTGGGGCCATTAGCTTCTCCTGAAAGGACTTGCTTATCATTAGTCAGCCATTTACTTCTATGATCCTGGCCCAGAGGCGCTGAGTCGCACTCAACTACTTCTGTCCTCCTAGCAGACCATCCTGGTTTTATTCTCCAGACTCATTCCTTAGCCTCTCCTCATGGACAAAACCCAAGGAGCCTCAATATATAGGCCTTACTATAATGAAGTTTTCTGGGAAAATTCTTAACATTCTTAAATCCTAAGTAAGCATTCTTAAAAGTTAAGAAAGAAGAAGTTGGCAATAAAAGGAGTTGCTTTTCTAGAATTTCTAGCAAACAGAGGGTCTTCCTCGAGACATTACAAGGGTATGAGTTTGATTTGCAGAACGGGGCTTTGCAGGAAGGTTTGAATATAAGAGCTCTTCTCTACCCACACTGTGGTTGCCATCTGGACAGAGGTTACTTGAGATGCCTGATCACGGCCTGGCACTGAGGATTCTCCTGCCCAACTCAGTGCTCTGGCTTTCTGAGACATAGGAGGGAGCCAGGCTGAGCCCTGTGAGTCAGGACCCACATCTCTCAAGCTTTGCTCATCTCTGGTGGGGTCGCAGAACCCAGTCACTCACCCATAGACTGTTAGAGTGGAAAGGGACCTTAGAAGTAATGCTCAGCACCTTTGCTTTTAAAGGAAACAGGCCCAAAGGGATCAAATGGCCTTCCAGATGCCTCCTCTCCCAGTACCGGTGAGGGGTCTCATTCATCTTTGTGTTCGCAGCTACCAGCGTGCTTCCTGATGCAGGCTGGGTACGCAGCAAATACGGAATGAGTGAGTGTACATTGTGCTAGTGACTCAGTGGTCCAGCTAAATTAGCACAGGACTCTCTTTTCCATGCTGCCCATGAGTCATCGAAGCATCACTGAGCACTATTTTATCAGCAGGTTCAAAAAGTCACTTGGAGCCAAACACAGAGTCAGAAAACTGGCCTCCTGCCTGCACTCAGTCTGGACAGCCCCTCCTGTGGTTGCTCGGCGGACCTCTGGATGGGCGGGGTTGCTGTGCGCAGATGCCCCTGGGCTTAAGGAATGGACTGGAGCCAACTTCCTCTCTGGATACCGGGGAGGATGGAAGAACAGTGCTGTTCAGCCAGCGCCACCCTGGCGGAATAGGGACTAACGGTGTGGAAAAAGGAGGGGCGGTGAGCCAGAAGCCCCCATAGCCGTTGCTTTCCCCGGCAAGTTCCGCGCTGCGGTCCGGCATGTGGCCTCCGTCCCTTCGTCGGTTCTCCTGCTTCTACTGCGATTCCTGGCGGGTAACTGCCCAGCAGAGGGGGCAGGCTTGTCACTGGGAAGCCAGCATTCCATTTCTCCACTTTTTAAATAACAGGCTGCGGGGCTAGCCGTTCTCTTCTCTGTGGTTATTATCTGTTTCTTTTTGCAAAGCAAGACATTCCCGTGAAGGGCGCTGGGACCGTAAGGCGGGTCATAAAGGGTGACAAAGCAGAAAGAAAGTCGCCCGCAGTCTCCTCTGCTGGCGATTCACTCTGCCTGGTTATTCATCCGCACAGAGGAGTCGCGGGCCTCACTCTTAAATGGCTTCATTCATGATGATTGACTTCGGAGATTTGCCCGCGTCTTTTGCAGAATGTTAAGCAGGAAAGGATTTTTCCCTCCTTTGAACCAGCTATGTTAGGAGGCTGTGGTTTCAAAGGCCTGGAGTGGGAGGCTGGAAGGAAAAAAATCAGCCCTCTGCGGGAATGCAGCCCTCAAATGGGAATCATCACCGAATAAATATGGTAATGAACCTGGGAGCAGCTCCATGGGGGAAATTGATGCCTCTGGGGACTCAGGTGTTTTTCTGACCAATTCTCAGCACCATCTAAAACCTTCAAACGCCAGTCAAAGTTTGTTTTTTTCACATGCCATCACTCCCATCTACTGACTACCTTTGGTCTGTATATTACAGAGGTTGGGGGAGACATGAGCTTAATCACAGTTCTTTAGAAATTCAATGTCAGATATGTTCATGTCCTGCCTTCGAGGCCTTCCTGGTGGAGCCCCCACCTCTCTCGCCCTACCACCAGCACCCGAATTCAAGTCTTACTCCCCAAACCTTGGCACTAGCATGAGGTGCCCATCACTGATAGGTCACGGCTCCCCCCAGCCCTGATCCCTGACCCCCAAATATCTTCATTATTGCTAATGCCAAAACGTTTTCCCTATGGGCCACTTTACTTACATAACTTCCCTGGTGATGGTAAACTTTCAAAGCTCCCCACAGACCCTCAAACAAAAACTGAACTCCTTCATAGATCAGATAAAGTCTTTTGTTTTGTATCATATTAATAATGCTCTACATTCTCCACTCCAGCCAAGCAAGTTCACTCCTTATTTATAATGGACCTTCACACCTTCTCACTCTGCAACCTTTACTTAGGATTGTTCCTTCACCTGGAAGGCCCTCACATCCCATCTCTGCCTGTCACATTCCGATGCATGCCCTAGGGTCAGGAGATCTTTACTGAACTTCTTGTATTATAAACATATTAGAAAAAGCTCATCTTCCCCACTGGGATGTAGAGTTATTGAGAGGAGGGATCATGTATTTTTTTTTTTTTATTTCTACCCTGCCCCCTTGCTTTTAGTAGCCCACAGCTTTGCATGTCCCATATACTTAATAAACATTTTTTAATGATGAATGAATATATAAGTGAATGAGCGATCAACAAATTTGTTAACTTGCTAACTTATTAATAGTGGACATACCTTCCCTTAACCCCTAGTCTCTATTTTCCTATGCAACCCAAAACAAAGAAACTCACCTTTTAGTAACATGATTTGAAAACCAAGATTATAAAATATCTGTTACTAATTATGTTCTTTTTTTTTTCTCTGAAACACTTGGTTGCAAAAATACTTGAAAAGAGTGGAACATGAAAACTTGGAACTAAGGGCTGGGTTTTCTGATCCCAGGAGTCCCCAAGGAGTGCTGAGGTGTAGGGATTGGAAACTATTAAGAATTAGACCAGCCAGAGCACACAAAAGATTGACTGCTTTTTGGTCTGGGTGAATATTTTTCAATTGTAGAGTTGATTCAGCTCTCAAAGGTCAAGAACTAGGAAATCAAGCTCTCCGTGGTTTTACTCAAATTAAAGGACTAATTGAATCTAGCCATTAAAAAGCAAGCCACTTCTTATGGGTTGTAAGTATAGGGTAAGAAAAAGAAGCCAGGAAGCATGAACTTAGAGGGGTGCCATTCCCCTGGGTTGTGAAACATTGAGGTTTCTTCTACTGATTTTCCCAAATAGAATTCCAGTGATACTTGTGAGGAACAAATACATAAAATAAACATGTCATGAAACATATAGTTTATAAGCCTGGCCACCTGGGTAAGTGCAATCTCGGTCTTAAGCATGGTGTTCAAATATATTCCAGGACATGAGACCATGATGCTTAGCAGCTGCAAGAATAGAGCACAGCAGTCCTGGTCCCTATGCACTTAAAGCAGAGAGGGGACAGCCTTGGGAAAGCGTCTCCTTTCCTGGTGTCATATCTGGGTTTTTTTACTTGGGTTGGAAATTCTCTAGCTGGTGAGCACAAGATGTATGCTAGAGGCTGTTTAATCAGCAGAAACAGCCTTGACTTGGGATGAACATAGTCTGTATTGCTGTGTGATCTTGAACAAGTCACTTCCTTCTCCATCAGTCTCTAGCTGGTGAACTGAGGCATTAGAAAGAGGGTCTCTAGGTCTCCTTTCAACCCTAGAGCCTCCTCTTGTGAAGGAAATTCCAGGAGCCTATGCATCTTTGTTCTTCATAGCATCTTCAGGATGATTGCTTTGCAGTACAAATTTGCCTCTTGAGATACTCCAAAAATAGGTTTGGGAATTTTAGGAATGGAGAAAGTGTTTCAGAAGTTGATCAGCAAAGCAAAGAAAGGATGCTAACTTTGATTTGCAAGAATGCGTAAAACGCACCAAACAGGAGTACTAAGTAAGGAGTAATTCTTGTCTTACGAGCAAGTATTTACTGACTGCCTATTGTATTGCACATCCTGAACCTGGTACTAGAGGTGCAAAATTCTATAGTTGGAAAAGTTGACCTTTAGCTTAAGTAATCGGCACAAGGTCACGTGGCTACTGGTGGGTGGATTGTTCCGACTGTGGCAGTTCCTCATGTTGCATCCTGGGAGCTGAGAAAAAAGGACCAAAGGAGTAGTGTCTGGAGCTGGAGACTGGGTCTGACATTCTTTGCTTTATTTCTAGTGAAGGCACCACAGTTTTTTTATGCTTCCTGACACTATCCCCAAGGTCCAGTGGTCTCTGAAAATTCCTCACTTTCCTTAATAATTTTTGCAGAAACATATCCTATAAATCATGCTAATTCCTTGGAAAATCACTTCTGGAAAACTCAATACTAGGCCTCTGAAGCCTGGCCTTGGGCACCATGTTTAATGCTTCTAGAAGCCCTATTTCAGATCACAATCAGGTACTTGAAAAAATAGCTGAAAGGTGAGAGTTTCGTCCCCTAATCCCCTTCCCCAGAACCCCTGGCTTCTTGTTGGATTTGCACGTCAGTGTTGGGGCAGGCCTTCCCCACTCTCCCACTGGTGACTTGCAGCTTTCAGGCCTGTGTCCTTAACAGTTACTCTGACTGGGGACCTTGTTCTTTCCGAACCTTGAAGCAGTGTTGTACCATCCTAAGGTACCTCCTTGCCCAATCTCTCCTGTAGGGCTGCAGGGCAGATATCTGGAGGTTCAAAAGGATTGAGGTGGAGGCTGGAAGAAGGCTAATGACTTGAGTTTAGACTCCATTTTATGTTAAAAGGGGACTAGCGTTCTTGAGGGGAGCAAATCAAGCTTTGGCAGAGACAAGACTAGGGATAAAAACCATGCTTTGGAGTCAGAGTGGAAAGATAGTGGGTTTCACTGTCAGCTCAGCATACTAACCACGTACCTTGGATTACCAGGCATCAGGTATGTTCCTCCTGAATGAGAATAATAACAGTTCTCTTGGAAGGTCATGAAGAGAATTACTAACATAGAGCAAAAGTCTAGTTTACAATTAAAGGCACTGCTATTATTTTTGCTTTATTTGTATTATCCTTCATGGATCAGGTGAGATGTCAGACCCAGCATGGTGGCACTTGAAATATCTGGATGGTCACTTGTTCGGAAGGGAAGGGGAAGCTTACCAGTGAACAGAAACATGTAACTTTGTTTTCTGTGTATGTCTGCATATATGTGCGTGTGTAAGTGGGCACATACCCTGTGTATGGACGCATGCACGCACATGCCCTTGGATGTGGAGCCATACCTCCAGGCAGCATCTCCTGAAGTCACCGGGGGATTGTGATACCCTCCCTTTTCATGCAGCTCTGTCTTCAGCGTGGCAGTTGAAGAATCCCAATTACAGACTCTTGTCTCAAAACAGCCTGGAAAACATAAAGACAAGCCTCACAAACATTGTCTCATTAGTTCAGTAAAACCTTACTAATTTACCCTAATTGTGGGGAAAGATCATTTGCATACGGGAAATGTCTGGAAGGGGTCTGCTTTAATAAATAGACAGGACGTATTTGTAATTAGTGGTGCCCCTTGCACACAAACAATCAATGTGCTCGAGTCCTTAAAAACAGTTTGTTCTCGTAAGTGGGTTGCTCATTCCTACCGTCATCTTGAAGCTGCTAATGCAAGAAGTGACCTGGGAGCAAGGGTCCTTTATTTTCCTTCTTATTTCCAAGTAAACAACAGTCTAACAGATGGTCAGGGGGTTGAACGAGGGCCCGCTTGCAGGGAGAGAGGGAGGCAACAATGGCCAAACAGAGAGTTTTAGCAAGAGTCGGGGCTGGGAGACCTAGATTCTAATCCCAGCTCAGTCCCCGGACTGTCACATTACTTTATTTCTCTGAGTCTCATTTTCTCATCTCTCAAAAGAAGAGTTTAGTGGAATGGTCTCTCAGTGCTTTTAAATCCTATGGTTTCAGAGCTCTAAGACATTGTGGAGATTAACTGATTTCGACTCTTGATTTACATATGAGATAGGAAAGTGTTCTTACCGTACTGTGCTCCTGCGGGGGTTCCTGAGCTACAAATTATGAAGGTTGAACATATGTTTAACGATGTGTACTACTGAGATGAAGACTCAGGCATGAGGGTGGGACTGGAAGAACTTGACCCAGGTCAAGGTCTGAGCAGAGAACAGATGAGCTGCCAACAGGCCACACAGAGAAGCCAGAAATGAGCAATGGAGTAGAGAAGTGGGCAGGAGACTCCAGATTTCAGTGAGCAGAATAGGTCTGAGATCACCAACAGAGAAGGCAGGTGGGAAGCCTGCTAGAAATTAAGGACCTGGATAAGAGCCTTGGCAAAGAAAAGCAAAAGTCAGCAAAAAAAAAAAATGGGCCATCAGAGAGGAGAATGAGACTTGATGGGGAGCCATGGCCCCAGCCAGTAGTGGTAATTTCAAGACTGAGGTCCGAAGTCTTCTTCTCTTCTCTGAAGCCCTGGGCTTGTGGATTGTTTCCTGTGCTCTGGAAACATGCAGCTTAATGGATGGAAGGACTGGCTGGTTGACTGAAGGGAGTTCCACACAGTGGAGAGCATCCAGGTACAAATCGTTCAAAGCAGCAGGAAATGCAATACTTGTGGCCCAGGTGAGCCCTCAGATCAGAGCTGGAGTTGACAGTCCTGAAAGCCATTCCCACAGAAGGCAGCACTGAACCTGTGAGAATGGACAAGCTCTCTGCAGAGAGCAGAGGGAGAAGGAGAAAGGTCAAAGACAGTCTTAGAGAACACCCCCATTTTGACTGAACAAATAAATTAAAAAGCACCCTATCCTCTTACCTTACTTGAGGCCAATAGTGAGATATATATTGAGGACAGGTGAGAGAAAGGAAAAGTAGCATTTTAGAGGACACAGGAATAAATATGGGCTTTCTTCCTTGAGTTGCATATTATCAGATCCACCTGTCTGTGCCTCTCTTTCACTTATGTTATTGTTCACTGATGAGATGGCATCCCCATTGTCTCCAGAATGCAAACAACAAAATAAGGCTCTGGTTTTCTTTTCCTTCGGGGGGGGGGGTGGGGGTGAGATGTGGAAGCCACAGAAATAAATCAGCCCCTCGATGTGGGTGTTTGCATGTTTCCTTCTCCCTGGACAATTCCATTCCAGAGAAAATAACAGCAAGTCCTGCTTTCTTCTTGATCTGGTTTTCTAATTCAGCACAGTCATGGTCAAAACGGGTGACCTTGACATGGCCGACTATGGTCGCAATCTCAGAAGGGTCCCCCCGCCTCTCTTCTCAGCATAAAATTCATAGAATTAAAAATTATCTCATCTCCCATCCCCCACTGTGTGTGTGTGTGTGTATGTGTGTGTGTGTGTGTGTTTTAAACATGAAGAACCATTAAAATGGCTTGCCCAAGGTCATTAGTGCCAAGATGGATTAAGCAATATTTCTCAAACCAGAGTATTGTATGAGCCCCTTTTAAATTAAAAAAAAAAAAAAAAAAAAGATATTTTATGAGTCCTGGAGGAATATGCTGCTTGTCCCTTCAGGTAACCTGAGACTCCAGGTTAAGAGTCCAAAGTCTAGTTCAAGGTGACTGGTGATGAAGGGTTGTCTCCTGAAGAGCCTGGCTGAGATATGTGGCACGTTCCTCTCCCATTGGCATGTGCCCTGAGCTGCAGTTGGCTTGCCGCCCTTCATGAGCCACTCCCATTCTGAGCTCCCGGCAAGTTCTATAAAAAGGTATTCCTAAAGTACTTTTACCTCCAGGAATCTTCACAGACCTCACCCCATAGCCTGCTCACTCTTTCTCCTTTGACCCTGGTGCTATATCTTTCTCTGCCTCTGATTGTAAGGGTCTCTGTGGCTTTTTGGCTTTCCAGGCCACTCTACTAGGATTTGGATCTTATTTGGTTCCCTTCATCTCTCACTTCCACACTCATGCAGAAGGTGATGGCTGGGTACCACGATATGGCTCATGGAGAGAAAAAGTCAGTGGCCCAGTAGGAAGAGGGAAAAACCTTGGGCAGCTCTGAATGGCTTGAGGATAGAAAAGTCTGTGGGTCAAAGAGAGTGTGTGGGGACTGGATCCATAACATTTAGGAACTAGAGGGGCATAGGAAGTCCTAGACCTACCCCCTTATTTTGCAAATAAAAAAGAAACGTAGGCCCTGGAACCTAAAGGGGCTTGCCTCATTCCACATGGTTTGGGAGGCAGTGCAGGTAGCAGTTAAGAGCAGTGGATTTGGGGAACCTGGGTAACTCACTGGGTTGGGCCTCTGCCTTTGGCTTGGGTCGTGGTCGCGGGGTCCTGGGATCGGGCCCCACATGGGGCTCTCTGCTCGGCGGGGAGCCTGCTTCCTCCTCTCTCTCTGCCTGCCTCTCTGCCTACTTGCGATCTCTCTATCAAATAAATAAATAAAAATCTTTTAAAAAAAAAAAAAAAAAGAGCAGTGGATTTGAACTCAGGCAGACCTATGTCCTCAGTCCCAACTTCACATCTGGGACTAGTTGTAGAATCTTGAACAACTCACCTAACTTTTGTCGATTCCTATTACCACATCAAGACAGTCCTACCTCATAAGGTGGTGAAGGTTGAGTGAAAAGTGGATAGGAAGTGCTTACCACACTGTCCAGCACTTAAAAAGAACTCAATAAACATTGGCTGCAAATAGTAACAAAGGTAGACTTAGAGACCCAGGTGCCCTGAAGACCTCATGTAGGGTGTTGCAACATCTCACCCAGAGGAGACAAAGCAGATTCACAGACTCATGTACAGTTGAGGCTGGTGAAAAATATGTTGGCCAAGAAGATGAACTTACTCAGAAAGCTATGAATCCTAGGCAGTTAGAAGTGTTGACCACAGAGCCGAGGAAGGGTCCTGCTGCCCTGGATGGAGCAGGCAGTGTGAGTATATACTTGGGACTCAGTGCACAGAATAAGATGTGTGGTTAATAGGGACAGCTGACACAGACACAATCAATGGGCCATGGGATGAAGAAGTAGCAAGTCCTGCCTCCTTTACTCAGTCCACTACTTTCCTGAAAATTCTGTTTTAACTTCATCACCGAGAGGGTCCATGAATTGGCTAGCCCTCTCCGTTGCCCCCAGGCTCTGCTAATGAGAAGATGTATAATCAGTGATCAGTGGGCTTGATATCAAAGGTACTGGTCATCCCCCAAGTAGAGAACTGAATGTAAGAGGGACCTCATGTTTACTCAAGGCAGATCTGAGGACAGGCTGGGAATAACTCACTCATAGCCTCAGAGATTCTCATTCCACCTCAAACCCTAAGGAGTCTCAGTGCAAAGGGGTTGTGGGTGGGAGGAATGGAGAATGGAGTGGTGTGGAAAAGGAAGTTCACAGGGTCAGAGTTTCTAGGGAACACTGGGGAGAACGCGGAACGGCAGATTTGGTGGCACGACGCTTTCATTCCTTCGGTCTTTTCTGTAGAAGATCCCCCACCCTTCCCTGAATTGCATCCTGGGGAACAGTAGGGGTTGACTTGTCCCAAGGTCATGCTCATCAGCGATGGGGTGGAGACATGTCACTCCGGGCCTGTTGGCTCTGCAATTATTCAAATGCTTTGCTTAGAATACAATCACAGCTCCCAGCTCTGATTATTGGCATCATCAACATCATCTATTAATGGGTTTTGAAGTCCTCTGGGTACAGGGCATTGTACAAGATGCTAAATAGTGCCAAATACAGATTCAGAAAATGAAAGATGGAAAAGAGCAGAAAGTGGACCCGGACCAGGGCTCATTCTGAGAAGCAAGCTCTAAATCAGCCTAAAGGCTTTGATATGAGCTAATCTTAAAGGGCCAGGGCTCCTAAATTCAAGAAGAGCGTTCATTATTCCAGGGTCTTCCTTATCATTCCCGTCTTCATTATTTTCAGTTGCCTATTTTAGCCAGAAGTATTTAAACTTCTATTAGATTTCCTTTTATCCTTCTTGTTAAATAAACTTTCCCTTTATCACCTATCGGCCTCTTCCAATGTCACTGTCTGCAGGGGGAGAAGTAGCAGAAATCTACCAGAACGAAATAAGAAAAGGAGGAGTTGCCTCCAAACCTGCCAGACCTCGCTGTGTTTGCCCAGTGGGCACCTTGCCACCTGGCGTTTCTACTCGATGGTACCTTAGGAACTCAGCTCCAAGTGAGGAGACACACTTTGCTGAGAAAGCCCATCACCCCGGCAGGAAACGGGCTACATCCACTGCAGAGCTGCAAACATCTGTTCTGCCTCTTTTTGTGCATGTGCTTTTAAGCTGATGGTGGGAGACAGCCTGCCAGAAACGTCTGAGTCTCCACCAAAGACATATTGCAGGTTAGAAGGCAGACGGCTGCCTTTGTCTCGAAAACCTGTTCATCAGAGTTTCCAAAAGGAACAGATATGAAAGGTTCAAATGAACCCTTCGGTTTCTCCATCTAACCAGGTCTGAAGCTCTGCCTCTCATTAATCTTTAATGAACAACAAAGAAAATGTGTCGCTGGCTAATTATTGTGTAGGATGGCAGATGCTGCACGAGGAAGCGTCCCCAGAGTCACATCATTTAAAGGGACACTGTCAAAAAGGAAGGCTTACTTCAGAATGGGTTCCCTGACCTGTAACATGATCTATTTCTTGTTAAATTAGAATTTGGCTTCTCTCTCTCTCTCTCTCTCTCTCTCTCTCCATTCTTACCATTGTCTCTATCAGGGGGATTTGAGCTCTAAGAACCTGGAGCAATTGGGTGACGGAAACCCAAGTTTGTTACCCACGCAGGGAATTCTCACCCCTGCTCCCAGAAGCCAGATGCAGGGACTTGCGTGCTGCTTTGGTTCCTATCCTGATGCCTACCTGGAATGTGTTCCACTTCCTTCAAATTCCTCTTTCCCCACTTACTTTGAATTTTCTCAGCACTTAAGCAGTCTCAACCCATGAATTACTCAATGTAACTTGCCTTCAGGCAGGAACTATGTTCCAGTCTCCACGTCCAGGATCTACCTCTTGCCTAAGTCTTGGTCGAATTCAGTGAACTTGCCTCTATTTGACTTAAGCTTATTTGTTTCTCATTCTGGATGATCTCTTTAGTACTCACAACTGCAGATTCCTTGAGGGTAGGATTCTTGTCCTGCTCCTCCTGTGCCCTACTGCTAGAACACTTGCTATGGATTTATGTAAGAAGGATTTACGTATGGATTACGTATGGATTTATGTGCTCGATGGCCATGTTGTTTGTTTTTAAAGTCCATTTTTTATACCAACCCAGCAAGAGCTATAAAATGTCCTGTTGGAATAGATTGTTATATGCTCTCTCTATACGACGAAACTAGGCTCGTCTGAGTGGACTTCCTTTTATAGCCAATTTTATTTTTAGATTTAAAATGCAAAGATCTCAATGCTGTATTTTTAGGATTCTGTTTACTTGAGGAGTGAAACTTCTTTTTTTAATTTTAAAATATTAATCCTAGTCAAATTCTAAACAAGCTGCTGAAGAAGTGGCTTGCAGTGTTTCCAAGAAGCCAACATAGGCTCACCCAAAGCAGGTCCTGGAAGACACCTTCTTCAAAAAAGCTGTGTGTTGCTGAGGGTAAAGGGGTGTGAAAGACACAGGTTCTCTTAATTTAAGCCCATGCGTTTGACAGTGTTTTCATTGATACTCTGGTATGCAGGTCTGCAGCAACCGAACACTTGACTCCAAAGAGGCATAGTGAGTGAGCCTTGTCCATCCGGAAGGGATCTCCAATAAAAACAGTAAAGGCTCTTGCCTTGACCTTTGGTTCTGGGATGCTTTTGCTGCATGCCTGAGATGGTTGGTAGAAGGAGAAGCTAACATTTGCTCAGCCCTCCCGCGTGCCTGCCAAGCTATGTGTTCATTATCTCATTTCATAGGAGGCCTGGTCTTCTGATGATTCCAAGCTTGGTAGGAGAGCTAACACCATAGGTAACAGACTCTAAATTCTGAACCAAGTCAGTTGAAACTGGCTGCAGGAAATGTTATGGCCCTGCACTCAGGTTTAAAGCAACCCATTTCTTTGAGCCACAACCTATAGGATCTGGCAGCTTCTGGGGAAAGGAAAATGGGTAATCTGGAGTGGAGGGGATTCTAGTTGATCACAGTTTAGCCTGAAGCCATGGGGTGCCCCCGCATATGGTATGATACCACCATTGTCCTAGTATCCAAGAGCTGAAAGAGCTTTAGGGCTCATCTAGCTTTATTTTTGTTGACAAATTTTAAAGGAATAAACTTAAAATAAGTCCTGAGAGGAGAATGACCACATAGAGAGGAACATCGGAAAGCAAAATGATAGAAACCTGTTATATATTTTCAAAGCACTCTCCTAGTCATTCCACCATTTAACCTTTCCAGCAATCCTGTGAAGGAGGCATTAAAACCGAGGAACCGTGAATGGAGAGGTGGAGTGACTTCCAAAGCCCCCAAGTCAGTGAAGAAGCTAGGTCCTGAGCCTGGATCTTGGGACTCTCACTCCAGTGTTCCTCGCCAGTGCCATGCCCCCTCTCCAGGTCAGCTCCCTGGCCCTGACCCCTCCCCGGGCAACTGCTGCCTGCCTGGTCTGGCCCAGAGCAGTGACAAGGCAGGCAAGGGCCATCGACACCTCTGGCTTCCAGCAGCACTTGAGCTGGGGTTCACCGGGCAATGGCTCTGCCAGGTTTTCACTCAACACCGCTCTGCCAAGCCTGCTCTTGCTGCCATCACCGATCTCTTGCGAAGCAGGGGCTGTAAAACACGAGCAAACGCAAGCCTGCAGTTTCCTGCCAGCCCGTCCCTGGGAGCTGCCCCTGCTCCCAGAAACAATACCCTGGTTATCATTCATTATTTCTACTTCTTAGTATTAAAACCCTTTTAATATGGCATTGGAGACCATTGGGGGGTTTTAAATTTCATGTCAGACCAAGATTTATGGGCCAGTTCTGAAATTTTACCTCTGGGCTCAATAATTGCAATTCTCTCTTAATCGCTCTCTTAGACACCTCTGTTAAAAGACTGCAATTATTTCCACACAGTGGCCCCCGGGGTTTGGCCGATCTGAATACTCAACTTATGTCACCTCCCTTTAGGAGGCCTGCATGTGAGATGTTAGCCATGGCTCCTGGGTCAAGACACCAGGTCTTACAAGCGGTCCCACCAAAGAGCCTGGGGTTCATAGGAAAGACATCCCCCCACGCAGGAAGTGGAGGCTGGAAACCACATGACCATCCAGCCCTGCCCTCCCAGTCCTTGGGAGGAAGCCACAGATGGATGCATTAGGATGTGAATGTTTGCCATGCTTGTGGGCCAAGCAGTAAAATCCTGAGAACAAAAAAATGCAGAGTGGGAGCCCTTCCTTGGAAAAGAGCGTAAAGCAACGTGATTAGGGGCGTCACTGGAAGGACCAAGGAGGGGAGAGATCCTTCAGCTGAGCCCCAGAGAGCCCTGTGATGCTTTGGAGAAAGTGAAAGCGATGCTATCAGAAGGGATATGCAGTATTGGAAAGTGAACCCCACCCCACCCCACCCCCATCCCCACCCCCACCAAGGAGAGAATGAGGACACTGGAGCAGCAACATCCCGCCGGGGCAGCTAAGTCCCCAAGAGAGAAGAACTGGGGTCGCAGCAAGCTCTTACCTTATTCCAATGACCCAGCAGGACAGGGTGTAGTGAGGGAGACTACAACAGGATGCTGGGGTGAGAGTAGCTAAAGGAGCCACCTCCAAGATGTCATTTAGTGCTTTACTATCTGGTGACGGCAGTTTGTATGGGAGAAATGCGTAACTCTGTATCCAGAGTCATCCGTTGCTGAAAGGAGATTTACTTATGGACCAAAAACATCTGCTTCGGTTAGGAGATAGGGGCTGGTTGGGGGCCAGAGCTCAGGCTGAGAAAGGGGGAATTCACCAAAGAGATTTGACCTCATACACTGATATTCTGAATCCTGTCCTCCTGTAAAGTCACCCAAGAGGGAATGAGACACCCCCCCAACCTAAGCAAGGAGATGCCCTCAGGCCCTCTGTTTGCAACCCTTCCCAGGCAATATACGGCTCGTCTGTACTGGGAGGCATGTTAAGTCAAGTTAAGTGACTTGATATTAAAAGATTCAGGGATATCTGATTTAATTCAATATGGGCTCCAGCCACAGGCCCACCCCCAGGCATACACCCATCAACATATGGGCCAAGTCATGGGTGTGGACAAAAGGGCCCGTTACCTTCACTCAATTCAGTAGGACACTACCAGGATTAGGCACCAGATGCTGACCCCAAGGATCCTCGTGTCTATGCTCTTTTCCTAGCTAAAAAACTGGGTTCCCTTTCCTTCTTTTTCTCATACCTTGGTTTTCTCATCTGTAAAATGGGAAGTCATGTATTATCCCTGTACTATAAGAACTGACGTTTATTTTCACCCTGTGAAAATGCCAGAGAAGGAGAAAACTCCCAACTCAGATTTGTCTCAACCTCCACCCCCCCACCCCCCTGCCAATACAGATGCCTCCCATCCCCTGCTAGTGGATGGCTCTAGAAACAGAAGGACATCATCAATCAGGCTCCACATGTACCAGCACCAAGCAGACAGCATGGCGGCCAGTCTCCACACTATGAGACCCTTCCTGCTTCCAGTAATCTTCAGGGGATGGATAGGAAAGCACCAGCCTTGGAATCACAAGACCAGGCTCTACCACTTCTTAACTAGTCCTCTGAGCAAGCCTTGTAACTCTTTATTCCACTCCACCTGGCTGTGTGACTAAGAAGAGAGCCTGTGTGCTTGTTGCCCCAGGTGACAAGGAGAGGGTGTGTGCAGGGATATGAAGCCCCTCAGATGGGAGTCATTGAGCTCAAGCAGATGTCCCATGGCCATCCCAAGGAGCACTAGCGTCATGAACCTGAATATTCTGGAAGGAAAGTCTGTTTCCCACTGAGTCCATCTCAGGTTCAAAATCTGATACATGTGGTAAATGCTATGGTCTGCCATTGTAGACCCTCAAGAAACTACCACATCTCAGCCTTCTCAGGATACTCCGTGGCTCTGAAACTATGGGATCTTTGAGTGCCTGAGGCCATCCTCCCCTAGTTCTTAAAGCAGCCCGATTGCATCCTGCCTCTGTGGGAAGTTGAGGCAACAGAGACAGTCATAGGCTTGGAATCTGACAGACCTGGGTTTGAATCTCAGCTCTGTTACTTACAAAGTCGAGAGAGAAATAGTTCACCTGCTGGGGTCTCAGTTTCTTCATGCATACAGTGGGGCAACAGCATCTTCCCCTCACAGCTTTGAAAAGGATCAGATGAAAGAGCTATGACGAATTCACAGTGTCTGGCACACATAGCATTAGTTCCCAAGGAGTGGTAGGCATTATGATACTTATAATCATCTAATAGCAGTATAACAATTATTACCATCATTGCCTGGATGACACCACTGGCAATTTTCCAAAGCCAGAGATGCTAGCCGAACACCAATTCTGCCCACATCTTTCAGGATCTACCCACAGTAGTACGGGCCACACCCTTCCTGCTCTGTGAGCACGAAGAGCCAGAGGTGGGTGTCCACCACCTGCTTGGTGCAGAGGCCATCAGCCCCTTGAATCAGAGGATCATAGCTGTTTTGAATGATATCTCTGAACCTGTCTAGAGCTGTTGGCAGAGCCAACCAACGGAGCTCCCATGAGCCAGGAGCTCCTGAGCTAGACTTTGTTTCCCAGCCTTTGTCACAGTCCATTCCCACAATCCTCTGTCCTTTGAGGATGCCATACGGTGGAGAGAAAAAGAGGGCTTCTGCTGTCCCTGCTGGTTCCGTGAGAAACATGCCAAACAATGGGATAGACTCCAGTCTCCATGATCTATGAGTACAAGGCCTGAGCAAAGAGATGGGTTTTACAACCTCATCTCTAGGAGTCAGTTTTTATTGACTCTTTGGAGGTTTCTGCTTGGTTTCCTTTTAACAAAACTGCATTGCAGGCTTACCAGTGGCTACGGTGACATTTATAATACAGTGGAAATGCAGGCAGCTCTTTCTAAGACACTTTGCATATATCTCTTGGGAGGCAGGTAAAGGAAGATGGGCTATTCCTGTCTTGTAGGTGACTGTTCCCTAAGCTCTTATTGATTAAATATATCACTGAAGGGCTGAACCAGCCAAAAAATAGGAGCCTGCTCTTTCCAGAAAATTGCAGCTTCCAGTGTATAGGGTCAGGGACAGTGTCAAAAGATTCTGAGTGTCCCGAGCTTTCTGACTGTGAATATTCAAAGTCTGAGATGAATCAGGAGAGGGGAGAAAAAAGTTGGCACCAACCCCAGCCCAGAACTTTCTGGCTCCCCCATGTGCCTCTCTCTCTAGTGCAGGCTCAGCATGTCTTAAAAGTTCCAGGTCACAATTTTGAGCTGACCCTTTGGTGTTGGCAGTTTCAGCCCAGAAATCGACTCCCAGGTGGACACAGCATTGGCACAATCTCATGGCCTCTCAAGTTGTTCTGGCTGCTGGGTTCCAAAGAGTTCCCCCATGGCTAACATGGTAGAAGCCCAAAGTCCAAATTCCATTAGTTTCCTTGAGCATGGCTTAAAGGTATGAGCATTACCCAGGCAAATCTAATGAGCCCATGGGTTATTAGCAAGTACTTCCAAGTATCATTCATACAGTGGATCTCCCTGAAGGCAAAGGTGATATTATTCACCTGGAAGACAGAAATAAGAGTATAGGAAAACTTCCTACGTCGTTTCTGGCCTCAAGGAAAAGGGAGCTTCTTTGTTAGAAATGAGTTGTTTTTTCAGTAGACTGGGTTGCCTGTCTACTGTATCATCACATAAAAAGATAACCATTCATATGTAGCTGGTGAACATATTTTTAAAGTTTGTTCCTTCACTTAGTTGGGATGGTTTTGAGCTATCCAACAATATTCATTTTCTACAGTGACCATAACAAAAGACCACAAATTGGAGGACTTAAACAACAGATCTTGATGGTTCACAGTGTGGAAGCTAGACGTTTGAGCTCAGGGTATCAGCAGCTCGGTTGTTTCTGAGGGCCATGAGGAAGAATCTGTTCCATGCCTCTCCTAGCTTCTGGTGGCTTGTGGCAATCTTTCAAACTCCTTGGCTTGTAGACATGTCACCTGATCTCTGCCTTCCTCTTCTCATGGTGCTCTCCCTGTATGTTTCTGCCTCTATGTCCAACTTTCTCCTTATTACAAGGACACCGTCATATTGGATTAGAGCCCACCCTAATAATCTCATTTTAACTTGATCTCCTCTGTAAAGACTCTGTTTCCAAATAAGGTCACATTCTGAGACATTGGGCATTTGGATTTAAACATATCTTTTTCAGGGGGGGGATGCAATTCAATACATAACACTACCCCTTCTGTCATCCCTTCTTGGACGAGAGAGGACCAGCCAATAATAACAGATGTCACATCCTTCAAGAAGCTCTTCTAAAAGCCTACTGGGCAAAGGTAGGTATGTGTCACCCTTGTTCCCCTATAACAGTCACCCAGTTCAACCTGGGAGTCAGATGAGTAAGGGATACCAAGTTGAGTCTTGACAGTGAAGAACAGCCCAGCAGAGAAAAGGCAGGAAAGATATTTGGGGTATAAGGGACACCCTGAGCACATGTACGGGGCAGGGAAGAACTGTGGCCTGCTCTGAGAAGCACAGGCAAGTCCTGAGGGCATTGGGGAACATGGTCATGATTCAGTTTTAAAGAGATGATTCAGGACGCAAGGTATAGAATGGAACTCTCCTCTATCCATGGAGGGAGGTACATAGTTCAGGCTTTCTCTGTCCTGTGAAAAGAAGGCACATAGTGATTTCCAAGATTCATGCCAGTCTTCCATCTTTTGACCTCACAACAACATCATCATCCATAATACTTGCCACCATACAGTATGGCCCCTGTAGCAGGGCCAAGCTCCCTGTGCACCAAGGAGCTTAGAACATGGTCTTTCAGTGCTTCCGGCAATTACTTCTGCATCTGTGGATGGCCGGATAGCCACCCAGCAAAGGGCTGGGGCTGGTACAGCATGTGTAATGGAGGAATCATCTCCCATGATTCCCTTGACAAGTCCTGGCTATCCTGACCCCACCTGTCTGGGCCCCTCCAGCTTTTTCCAGCTAACCACTATCCCAGCCCCAGAATTTGCTTACAGGACTGCAGTTTATGGTCAACTCTTCCCCACCATGTGGAGTTTCCCCACAGGGTGGCTTGACTTGGCCAGAGATTTATGACTCAAATGGAGCCTCTGAGCTTGGGCATCAGTCAGCATTTTGCTTAGTGTAGAGGCTTGCCTTTGTATTGAGCCAATCAATACATCAACGCATTAAATGCTATTTAGGCTGGCTCTCTAGAGAAAGATGGACAACTGGCTGTCATTTGAGCATGGGCAAGGAGGATTGCTTTCAGGCCTGGAAAATGATGGGTGTCCAGGTGGGGGCACAGGATAAATGCCCTAATCCTAGCCCCACTCAAGAATCAGAGCTCGAGCAAGAGGCAGACTATGCCAAAGGAAGAATCCTACAGAAACAGTTACATTCCAGGTTTCAGTGTTGTCTTTATCCTTTCCCCAGGGGAGGATGTATTATAGGAAAACAAAAACAAAAGGACTACCTGCATTGAGTTGGCTTAGGAGAAAAAGAGGTGGTATTTGGAAAGAACAGATGGTGGCGAAAAGCTATTGGAAGGAGCAGAATTGGAAACCAGATTCCAGATTCCTACTGTCTGCAGGTGGGTGCAGAAGGAGTTTGAAAGGCAAAATGATCACCTGGGGCTCTAACCTGAGAAAATCCTTGGCCCACCCTGCCAGAGATTGTCTGACGAGCCTATAGAATGGGGAGCCCCACTGGGATCCCCTCTGGCACTCACTTCTGTAATTTTAAATGATTCCTGGAATGTGGCTACAACAAAACCCCCTCTTCTTCCCCATTCCTTGCCCAGAATCCAGCTGAGTCCCTTCCTGATGGGGAATGTTCAGCAGATGCTAGAGGAGGTGGTGGCTTGTGTGGGACCTAATCCCAAAATGCAGAGGAACTCAAAGAGGAATTTCAGGATCTCAGACTCTCTACTCTTGATTTGGGTTTTTCTCTCCCTTGGTTTTTTGCCTAGTAATCAATGGGACCTCCTTTAAAAGAAGAAAAAATACCAGTGAATCCTCCTATTTTTTTTTTTTTAATAGAACCGAGAGGAAAGAAGCCCTCTAGACAACAAACTTGGGACCAATAGTTGCTTGTGAATCAAATGACATCCTTAAACATTTGTCTTTCCTTATGACTTCTAGATACCTGCTCAGTCACTAACCTCTTGATGTAGGGCCAAGGCCTTTGCTTCCAATATGGGCCTGTTGCCTGGAGTCCTGCTTTGTCTTGTCATAAAGTGTTCATGACACCACAACACCACATCCATGATTTTCAGGTTTAGTTCCTCTAAAACGGAAATAATTTTAAAACACCTGGGAAATAACCTGAAAACTTCTCAATTTTAAAGATTTTTTTCCCCCAATCTTTTCTGTTGCCCCATATATACCAATTTAAACAGCAGTCATCTGTAGTGATTTATCACTATCCATCTTTACAAAGAAATTCAGATTTTTCTTGCTCGTGTTGTGTCAGCTGAACGAGCACAGCTGGCATCAACAGGCTTGGGAACAAGCCTAACTGACTCTCCGTAGGCGTCTAACTCAGGCAATGGGAGTAGAAAGTGGAGGAGTCCTGAAAGGTTAGCAGGAACATCCAGGAGGCACAGGGGGGTTCTGCTGAATGTGCAATGCAGAGATTGGGCTAACCCAGCAAGCAGGTTGGTCACATGGCTTCCAGTTAGGAACACTTCTTTGACCATTATTTTCCTAACAGCTGTGGCTATGACCAGTCTACACTCCTAATGATTCAGGAGCTAGCTCAGTAGAGGTAGACTCCATCTCCCCTTCCTGGCCTGTTATAGAGAATGAAGGAAAGCATCTCAACCAGGGACCATGTGGTGCCTGCCTCCCACAAGCTTGCATATTCCAACTGGGATTAGAATGTTCTGCGCGGGGGGTGGGAGGTTGGGGATCCAGGTGGTGGGTATTATAGAGGGCATGGATTGCAAGGATCACTGGGTGTGGTGAAAAAACAATGAATACCATTACGCTGAAAAGAAATATTTTTTAAATATTTCTTTAATATTTAAATATTATTTAAAAAAATAAATAAAAATAAATATTTAAAAAAATTTGAGAATTGCCAGGTACAACATAATTTCAGCCAAATACAAAAATTTTGCAAAACACTTACTTAAGTCACCTGATTATTTTAATTTAGGCTATTTCAGGAATTAATATACAGAAAAACATACTGTTGTAAGTAAAAAAAAAATAAAGTGTGTATATAAAGGGTAAAATAATAATATATTTTTAATTGGAATAAATGGTGTAGCTCTGAGAATATTTGGACTAAACTCTGTAAGTGAGTAAAAAGTGTTCCCTGATTTCATGTAATTAGTTTTGTATTTCTTCTATGTATAACAGAAGAGGTCATAAACAGAGTAATTTCTATTTTGTTTTAGATGATTTGTCATAGAAGTATGAAAAACATATCCAGGCTTCCTGCATCCTGTGTAGGCTACTCAGTTGACAGCCTAATTCCTGGCTACAACATACAAAGATAGTCAATTCCTGTCACAATAAAAATGTGTCTTGAGATCATTTAAAAAAAAAAAAAAGAATGATCTGGGGTCTGAAGAGGGGAGGAATAAGGTAGTCTGGGGCAACATCTAAAAGAAGCCAAAATATTTCTTGGATGCATCCTTTGCTGCACACCGTTGTTCTTCAGGGACTAACCACCCTCAACCCACTAAAAAGCCCTTCTAATCATTTACGTTTAGCATAAATGTAAACCTGTGTGCCATGTAGTGGGAAGCGTGAGCGTTTTGAGATAATGTGTCTTGGGTTCATATTACTTCTTACCATTTACTACATGGGCAAGTTGTGTAAACCTCTCTGAGCCTCAATTTTCTTACTTATGAAATGGGGGCGATACTCTCTGTCTCGTGCGTTTATTGTGAATATTAAATGAGATAAAGTAAAACAGCTTTATTTATGGTCTCCCTTAAGTCCCTTCTGGAAAGACAAAGAACTTAAATAAACATGTGCACAGACCCACCAAGCTCTGGGCACATGCTCCCTGGAATATCTGCATTTGTACATTTTGCCTCTTCGCCTGCACAGGAGGGAATGAAAGAGGCCTCAAAAATCCTCGTATTCTGGGGTGGAAGTCTCACTCCAAATTTCCCAAATCCCACCACAGGGTCAGTTTCCTATCCCACTTTCTTCTAAGGTCTCTCCCTGAAAGGTCATCTGCCACCCTGGGTTTAGGAGAGAAGAGAAACATGAACACAAGGGGTTCTTGTGACATGCCCCCCATGTCTTAACTCGTGCCGTCTGCCCAGCACCTCTGGAAGGTTCTATTATTATCCCCACGTCTTAATGACAGAACACTGGCACCGACATGCTGGGTTAGGTACCTGGTCAAAGGTCACAGGCAAAAAGAGACAGAATAGAAATGATAAAACCGGAAATCTGGCTCCAGAGTTTGTGGTCTTAATATGTTTCCTCAAAAGGAAGAAAAAGGGAAGGAGGGAGGAAAATTAGAAGACGCTCAAGGGAGGTCCGGATAAGGAGCCTATTCATTTTGTCTTTGCTCAAAAGCTTGATGGAGGAATTAGGAGAAACAAGCTTGGGAACATTTTCTTGGCCCCCAATCCAGGAAAGCCCGGCAAACTTCCAGACCCCTGTCACCTGTACAGCATGTCTGATGTAAACCAAAACCACTCTGCAGCTGCCAATGCTAAGTTCTCAACCAAGTCCTCCTGGGGCCCCAGTGAGTACCCCCTTTGCTCCAGCAGAGACATAAGCCACTCTTGGCCTCCAGGCAGCTCTTTGCCACCATGGGCCAGTGGGAGCCACATTCCAGAATCGACCTGAAACCTCATTTCGACCCAGACCTGATCCTCCCCAGGGTACATCTGTCTAACTCTGAGGAAGCTGTAAAGGGCAAGGGAATAAGAAAGCCAAGGGCGCCTGAATAAAAGACCCCATGCCCCATACCAAGTATTACTAGTATTATTACAGAAAATTAATAAGCAACAAAGGATTTCCACTAAAATTTACATTGATCTGGCATTTTTTCCCCTGCTGTCTCCCATAAAAAATGCTCTAAATGCAGGCTGATTTAATGGAAACGATAAAAAAATAGTGCTGAATGGTTTATATTTGCTGCAGAATTTAAGGTATATTTTAAGGAAAATTTGAAAGGTAATGTGTGTGTGTGTGTGTGTGTGTGTGTGTGTGTGTGTTTTTCTTTAGGATAAGATGAGGGAGAAAAGTGCAATTGGCTTTTTTTTTTTTTTTTTCCTGTACTGATCTAAACGAACTCCCACAGGCTCATTCTTGTTTCTCAAGAATCTTCACACCTTCACACGCACGCCTGGACACTCGTCAAGAGAGTCTTAGCAGAGAGACACACGAAGGAATGTCAGCAACAAGGCCTGAGCCTCGACAATGCTACACTCACTAATGATGATAGTTGTGACACTGAGCTCTACCAGATAGGGACACGCTGGTTGTTTAATTTATGTGGCTCCCATCATCCTCTGCTTAACCCAGGGGTTTGGCTGTCTTGGCAAGGGGCCTGGTCACCACGTGGATGAATTTGCTTTCATGACCACTGCAGAACATAAGATGACCACATCTTTTGGCTTCTGGCCCATGTCGTATTCACCAGGGCCAGCAGTGAGAACAAAGCCTCAGGAAGACCCACTTTCCAACCTCAAGAAGCTTAAAAGGGCAGTTTCAGATAGTGTACCTAAAGACTAATGGAGTCGTGCTAAACTGAGTTTAAACCTCAGCTGGGAGGACACCTGGGTGGCTCAGTCGGCTAGGCAGCCGACTCTTGGATTTGGCTTAGGTTGTGATCTCCTGGTTGGGAGATAGAGCCCTGCATAGGGCTCCCTCTTCAGTGGGGAGTCTGCTTCCCCTCTCCCTTTTCCTCTGTCCCTCCCTCCACTCATGAGCTCTCTCTCTCTCTTTCAAGTAAATATATAAACCTTTACAACTCAGCTCGAAGCAGAGTATGCTAGAGGCCTCCAATAATAGTAACTGCTGTTGCTGCTCACATTGATATACACAGTGACTTGGCGTAAGGTTGACCTGCCTTGTAGAGGACATTCCCACACCAGACAGGACCTCTTCCAGTGGAGCACCCAGATCCCTCCATGTCTCAATTACTTTAATTCTCTGAGTCCCTTCTTGGGTTCTTGGGTACTTGAGTAAGAGCTAATTTGACAGCTACTTCCCATGGTCCTGCCCCTTTAAAGAAGGAAATGGGGAGCCAAGAGCTATGGGATGAAGCAACCTGCAAACAGCCCTCAACCTCCAAACTTTCCCAGTCCTTAGATTCCTCCTTACAGGGAAGGCATCATTATTAGCTGAATGGACGATAGCTAATGAATAATGAATTGGCAGGAACTTTCAGATGAACTCAGCTCCACTAAAACACAACTTTTATCCAAGAATGTCATAATCTTGTCTGATTTAACAGAAATGTGTTCATGTATTTGTTCTCTTGTTCAACAAATATGGCATCTAGAGACACAATGATGAATGACCTACTACTCTTAACTTTATGGAGGAGTGTGAAAGACCTAGGGGATCTCCTTCCTATATAGACCAATGGAAACCATTGACTCCAGGCAGCCTAGACCTCCTGTTCTCAGAACACACAGTCTATATGGCCTCTTCTCATGTGCTCATACCAACCTCTCTTTCTGCATTGCCCTTTTCCCAATTCCTGCCCTCCATAACCCATCCTCAAGTTACACCTCTCATGATCACCCAACCTGGGACATCACTTTGCCCTCTAAGCTTTAAATGTACATAATGCCTATGCCACTCACTCAGTTTTCTATACTGCCATTCATTATAAATGTTGGTATTTACTTACTCTTTCTCACTAGTCTGTGAGTTCCAAGAGTGCCAAGCTAAATCCTAAACCCTTAGGATCCCCAGAGCATTTAATACTTTTTTTAGTGTGCAACAAAACTCCAAAAAATACCTGAGAAATGGAATTCAATCCAACAAGTTCTAACCAACATCTAGACACAAGGCATCTTTCCACATGCCCCAAGAAGACAGAAAAGTAAATAAGAGGCTTTTACTGTAAAGTGAGATCAGTCCCCCTGGAGAGCTGTGCACAGAATGTTGACCTCCTGCTGTAGTCACTAATATGTTTTGTTGTATGGGTATTTCAACACAGTTTCTTTGGGCTGTGCTTAACACATGAAGATCTGTTTTAAAATGAAGACTTCTTTTCTGGCTTAAATAAATAGGGTGTCTGCTATTAATAAATTACGAATGCTTTTCTCCCTTTCTTTTTCCTACGTTCCTTTCCCCCTTGAGTCTTGTAAATGAGTGGAGATGCTGATAGTTTCATGGACCAGTGCCATTCCATAAAGAAAGCTGTGGTCTTCTGTAAAAATAGCTTCCGCTATTGAGATTCCCAAAAGGATGTTCCTTTGCATACCTCCTTCTGACAAATCCTCACAACAGTCCAGTGAGCTAGACATTATGATTTCCATCTTAAAACTAAGGAAACTGGGGGTGCCTGGGTGGCTCAGTGGGTTGGGCCCCTGCCTTCGGCTTGGGTCATGATCTCAGGGTCCTGGGATTGAGCCCTGCATCAGGCTCTCTGCTCGGCAGAGAGCCCACTTCCCCCTCTCTCTCTGCCTGCCTCTCTGCCACTTGTGATTTCTCTCTGTGTGTCAAATAAATAAACAAAACCTTTAAAAAAAAAAAAACTGAGGAAACTGAAGATCAGAGAAGTTAAATTATTTGCCAAAGTTCCCTTAGCTAAGTTGGTAGTGGAGCTGAGAACTGACTCCAGGCCTCAGGACATTCCAACAACTAAAACCATCTCAGAAAGGCATCCCATTGAATAGCAAGTAGGGTTCCAAGGCTTGATTTGGGAGCCAACCCCATGTCAATATCACACCCTTTAGAATAGCACACAGCAGCAAAGTAACACACATTCCTCTCTCTTATCAACTGCTCTGTATAGTCCTCAGGGGCTATCAAAAATTTCCCCTTCCCCCTGGACTTTAAATAACTCTGTGCCTCCGCCCTCTGTGAGTCACGGATGCTGACCCTTCAGTCTCATCAGCAGCTTGCTTCACATCAGATGTGCTGATGATTTCCTTTAAACATGTACAAACTCACCTGGTATGGAGTGGGCAGAGACCTGACGATGCCCCTGACCATGTCAGAGCTTCTTAGGATTTTCTGGTTTGTGTGTGCATTTTCTGATGATGTATTTTACTATGTGGCCTGCCTGTGTATCCTTAAAACCCAAACTGGTGATTCTTCTAATAATGCAAAGTAGATATCTCCCTTTTTGTTTTCAGGATTCCAGTGATATGGAGTGGTGACTAAATATACAGACTGAACCATAGTTTGCCTTGTCTCTTGTCCTTGTAATCTGGGCGCAATAATATACTTGACTTTGACCTTTGGTATTCAGGTCACCAAAGGTGTGACCTTGGGCAAGTTGCTCCATTTCTCTGAAGGGCTGGAACTTCATCTCTTTATAGGTGTAAATCTGTAATTCTTTGACTAATCATTTCTTCCAACTTCTGTAGAACATTATTTGTGCATTACAGCTTTCAGGGCTTTCAGAAAGTGTTTCGTCACTAGGCCTCCTACAAATTGCTAGAGAAGTATAAGCACCAGATCAGTAAGGGACCCTGGAGAACTTGTGATTCAATCCTTGCATTTTGTTAACAAAGAAACTAAAACCCAAGGAGGTACAGGAACTTACCCTAACCTGTGCAGATATAAAACCAGAACCCAGGACTCAGCTCTCAACTGAGTGGCCTTTCTATCTATTATTTTTAGTCTCCAGGTCAAAAATGGACCTTGATATTCACAAAACAAACAGCCCTCCTAACTTTTTTTTCCCATGAATTCTAATTTATTCAGTATGAGGTAACCACTCAGCAAAAATGTGTGGTCTAGTTTGTTTGGTTTTTTGTTTGTTTGTTTGTTTGTTTTTCCCCTTGGCAAATTCACACAAATTTGGAGACACTTTCTCTGGTTGAGAATACATAGATCAGAAAACATGCAGAATTTCAGACATTCAGAGTAAAGGGCCTTGTTCAAAGTCATCAGATACTTGAGGGGCAGAGCCAAAACTGGAAGTGGAGAACCCTAGAGAGACAACTGGAAGATAATGGATGGTGACAGGCTGACCATTCAGTCTTTCTGGCTTCCCAGAATCCAGATGGACCCCTCACACTGTCACATTGATCGATTGGCGCACCAGGGCTAAGACAGCCACAAATCCCCAGCCCATGGACACAGCTGCCCGTTGGTCTCAAGGAGGATCTAGGTCAGAAGATAACCCATCCTCCTGCAAACACAAGTAGAGTTGCCGCAGCCAAAGAGGGAAACAGAACCCGGATACAGGAGTTTCATGAGTGCTGGGATATGAGCAAAGAAAATGGAGTCAGAAAGAAAAGAGACTTGCCTTTGCTTTTCCTGGGGTTACTGCTGTCTCTTAAACAAAGCTGACCCTAGGTACAAGCTTGCCCTTTTCTTGTCCCAACTTCCCTGGTCATAAAATACATGTTTGGCAACTGCTTTGAAAGTTATTAAAGCTGCAGCCGTAAACTATGGGAGGCCAGAGAATTTCAGACAAAAGTTATTGCATCAGTAACTCAGAAACTAATTCCTAAAACTCTTGACACATTTATCCAGAGGGCTAGTGCCAATATAGAAATGGAAATCATTGTCAAGGGCCACAGTGTACCTGGAATTAAAATCCATCATTCCTTGCAGCAGAGAGCTACAATTTTTGCAGACTGTGAATAGTCAGGCGTTTCTCTACCATCTTTCCTCAAAAATAGGGTTCATTATTTTTTCAGAAGTCAAGAAAAATTCTGCTCTCTTTGTTTTCTTAAGAACCCCACGTTTACATTTTCTTTTCATGTATTTATTTCTTTGACAGCTCCACATTTAAACGAAAGGCCTCCTTTTGCTTATTCAAGTGCTCCGGTTTTATTTTGGATAGAAATCCTGCTGGGTACCGTAACAGGGAACAAACTTTACAACAGCAATAATCCCTTCTACAGCGTCTATTGTGGGGAAACTTAATACACTTGTATGAAATGGCTGAGGCATTGGCTCCGGTGATCTGAATTAACTACAGAAGAGCATAGTTAGAGAACAAAACTACCTCCTTCGCTCAGCAGATTCCCACTGCGTGCCCCGCAACGTGGCAGGACTGGAGACTCCAAACAGGGGCGCCCCACGGAAAGACCACGGACTGCCTTAGGCAATGCCTTCATCACCTAAAGGCAGCAGAGATGGGAAAGATGAGATGAGATCCAGTGTTAACAAGCAGATGGAGAAACAGGCTCTCTGAGGCACTGCTGGAGGACTGACAATATGCTCAGACTTTCCAGTGTACATGCACTTGAACTTGGGCTCTATGAATTTGTCCTAAGGCAGTATTTACAGAAGTGCACAAGGCTAGCCTCAGTGCGATCGCAAAGAGGAAAACTCAGAAGCAGTACACAAATCATTAAAATTGCAATCATTGAACTCATCACATGGTCTGTTTTTCTCATCTCCTGACATACCACTGAACGGCAAAGTCCAGTCACGTTGAGCACACGGGAGACGGTCTCATTTGCATAAAAGTGTAAATAAAAGGCTACACTGGGGTGTTGACTATGGTTATCTCTAGATAATGACCTTCCGGGTGACTTTTAGTTTCCTTTGCCAACTTTGCTGAATGGTTGGATCTTTAATATTTTTTTATGTTGAGCATCACTTTACACCTTGCAGGGAATGGGTGCTTTAAATGTTTGTTTGTTTGTTTGTTTGTTTTAACAGAAAGTGAATCTTCCCTAAATTCCTTTGCACTTGTACTGGTCAGCCTACCGCAGACCTTACATCGTGGTAGGATACTATGAAACATTGTGAGGGGGTTATGGGTGTATACATATATCAGACCTCATCAAATCATACCCTTTAATTCACCAAACTATGCATTTTTAGGACATGCAATTGATCGTATGTCAATCATACCTCAATAAAACTGTTTTTTAAAGGAAAAAAAATATGAAGTAGTCCAGGTTATTTCCATTCACCACACAAAATGTCGACATAACTATATAGGTTTTAAAAAACCTGAATCAATGGCGGAAAGTAAATTTGATGTTTCAATCAGTGACAGGAGGTTATTCTAAGAGGTTAATAGCATGAGTGAGGTGTAAAAAATGTTCATTCAGCTTATTCTTTGCTCTCCAGCAGTGTCCGTATCCTTGATCATAGATGGCTGTGGAGCTCACCGTTCGACCTTCTTCTATCTTCTTCTGTTTGCACCTTTGTGCAGAGTTCATACCAATCTTAGGTACCTTTTACCCCCAAAATACATGCTTCGGTGCACTCTAATTTTTCTAAAGTAAATAAATAGCCCTTGCTCCCTTCTCGTAAGTGACCACAGAGCAAACTCAAGGGTTATGAGACTTTGGGATCAGAATAAATTCTGAAAGCCAAAATTCTTTCCAAAGATAATAACAAGTACACTGATACATGTTTTTGAAGAGTATCCCTTCACTCTGCCAGCAGATATTTTTTTTTTCTTTTTAAGATTTTATTTATTTATTTGAGAGAGAGAGAGTGTGAGAGAGAGAGCAGGAGAGAGCATGAGAGGGGAAAATGCTAGAGGGAGAAGCAGACTCCCTGCAGAGCTGGGAGCCAAATGCATGTCTCAATCCTGGAACTCCAGACCGTGACCTGAGCCGAAGGCAGCCACTTAACCAACTGAGTCACCCTGGTGCCCTGCAGATTCTTAAATACATATATTCTCTTCCTGTCAGATTAACTACTAAAGCAGTCTGAAGGTCTGCAATTGCCTAAAAGAATATCGAAAGAAACACCAGTGGCTACAGTGGGTTTGAGGAGCGGGTCTCTGGGTTAGCTGGACAAAAAGGAAACATTTGTGTTGCTGTCAGAGTTGTCTTTCTCAGAACCTCTTAGGGTTGCATCTGGTGGTGTCCACAAAGAGTGGACCCAGAAATCACTACAGAATCTCTGCGCAAATTAGGTCTGCCTCTCATCACTGTTTCTCTCTGCTCTTCCCCTCTGCCTCCCAATGTGACCAGATGGACGGTGCTTCAGGGGAGAATTGGACGCCCAGAGAATCCCTTCCGAGTGGCCCTGGAATACATCTCGAGTGGAAACCGAAGCTTGTCTGCGGTGGACTTCTTTGCCCTGAAGAACTGCAGTGAAGGTATCTGAATCTGGCTTTCTCCTCCCCTCCTTGAGAGCTTGCTGTCTTTAAAGTATGTCCATAACCTGCCAGCACAATTAGCTGGGTATATGCTTGCTGATCTAGTAAAGTCTACAGGGCCATGGGGCTGGTTCTATGCATAGCCAAGTGCTCCACAGCCCAGCTGATCAACTTTCAAAGATTAAGTATAACATTATTTATACCTACTTACCTTAAAACATCATCAAACAGGATATAGTCTTTGTTAGAGAACGTATCATCGTACCTTCTCTGGCTGCCAGATGCTTTCAGCTATGTTGTTTTGGTTTGGTTTGGTTTGGGTTGGGTTGGGTTGAGTTGGATTGTTTTTTTATTGTGAAAACTTCAAATGTATGCAAATAAATAGAACAGTGCAGTGCCCCACATATACCCTCAACCCAGTTTCAAAGATTACCAACATTCTACCATTTTTCTTTCACTTGTATTTCTACCCACTCCTTACCCCACCAACTTGACGGTGATCATTTTACTTCTTTTTCCTGAGGCAAAGTTTATGACTAAGTATTTTTAATGACTTGATTCCTGCTACTATTAAGGGGTGACTTGAGAAATGGTTATATATGAAATCTTCTGCTTATTTTGTAAATTAAGGCACGATCTGCTCTGTCATTGAATTCCTTTTGCGTAATTCTCATGTTCAAGATGTGTTACCAAGAAAAAGCAGCTGTCTCCTGAAGAATAATTTGTTGGTTTTTTTTTTCTTTTTGCATTTGTTGCCAGGAAACTCTGAACTGAGTGCAATACTCAATCACAGTAATTATATCTGTATAGGTTTTTGATAAGCTTATTCCCCCACCCTCTAAAGAGTTTTTGACCTTCTACTCTTGTTTTCAAGATCACCTATGTATCTTTCATTAGACAATGCTTCAAGTCTGATTGGTAAATAGGGGGAAATCAATCATCCATAGATACATAAGGTTGACCTTTGCTTGATTGTCCAGAAGACCTAGGGTCATAACATTAAACATCCTTTATTGGTTCCCACATGTGGAAGATTTAGGAGATGGGCTTGAATTATACAGATCTTCAGGAAGAAGTTCTTTTCATTATTGCTGCTCTTCTGGCCCTGCCTCTGCCCAGAGGTTCAGAGGGAAGGGAGCTCTTCTGTGTGCCGTGGAATCTGTGGTCTGAGAGGACCAAGAGTGAAGTATGGAAAGGAAGGAAGCTTATGGTGCTCCTAGACCGAAATTCTCAATTTAGACGGTTCATGAACAACCATGAAGGCTCATAACACACAGAAATCTACTGCATGTAGAGGCCCAGCTTTGAATCTTGGGCCTCTTAAAGGTGCTATACAAAGGGGACTCCCCCAAGAGATCCCTGACCACCCAGTTTCCTGTACTGCTGTGCTTCTTCACTCATTGTTAGTCTTGCAAGAACTTTCACAAAGTGGTTTTTTTTCCCCTTTAAAGAAAACGGGTTTATGTGTGAGAAAAAAGAAAAATAATCATAATGTGATAGATTGAACTTCAGTTCTAGTTGAAAAGGTGGTTAACCTATGATGTGAGGCAATGTATAAGAAGCATGTGATTTGGGAGAAAGCCAGGAGCTTGTACAAATATTTCCATATCCACAAAGTTGATGGCTCTGGACATCATCAATCCTTGCTGATGTCAAGAATCTGTGTACCGTCCCAAAGAGGCCACCTGTTGAAATGGAGCCAGTTAACAGGAATGTGACGGAGAGAAGGTATCCGTTCCTAAAACTGGCCTAATCTGATTTGAGCAATGGCAGGAAAAGGGAATAAGAGACTACAAAACCTCAGCTATCAGGCCCAGCCCATCCTCCTGCAAAAATTCTTTATACCTCTGAGTCAAGGCTCTCAACCAGTTATGCACATTTTTCCTCCCTCCCCCCTACAACTCCCTTTCACCTCCAGAATTCTTCCTCTGAATCTTATGTTGCATTTGCAGTGAGTTTATTGCAGTGTTTCAAAGACCTGTTTCTTGTCTGCCTCTCTACCCTTATGAAAGCAAGAGAGTTGCTGTCTCTAACTTTCTTTAATGATCCAAAAAGTATGTCTTCTGGCAGGACAATCTCTTAGAGGGAGGAGAAGAGAAATCTGTTTCTAATTCTGTAGAGAAGGTAAATTGGCCAAGAGACTCAGGAAAGTTCTCGTCCCAGCTACCTTCCATCAGAGGCTCATGTCTAAGAACAGATTGTCTCCATGGAGAAGCAGACGTTCTCTGCACTCCTTCTCTGATTTGGACTCCTGTGGCCACCAGTGGCTATGAAGAGATAAGTGTGAATGTGTAAAGCACAGAGCAGAGAAAAACAAAGGGACTTCTGTGTTTCCTGAGAACATCTAATTCTCCTTCCCATCGTGGAACAATTTCAGGTGCACATCAGTTGGTGTGGACAAGTTGCAAACATAAGAAGCATCCTAAAGCTACACTCACATTTTTAAATGGAAAGAGTTATTTCAGAGGTACACTCAAGGCTTATTTGATGCAGACAAATGTCTGCATTTTCTGATGTATTGCTTTGATCAGGTCATGAAAGGAAAGAGATAAGGAGAGAGGGGTATTCTCTTTGAGAGGGTGAACAGGGATGGTAGCACATTAGCCCATGTTATAAAGAGGTCTACAGAGTGCCAGGTCTATTTTCTGATAGTAACTTTGTCCCTTCCTGATAAGACACAGGCAGACTATGAAAGGAGACACATCTGTAGAACTCTACAACTCTTCCTTCACCTACGTAAAGAGAGGCGCCATTTTAGTTATCCGGAGAAGCCTTACAGGGGATGTTGGGACAATTCTCCCTGCAGAGGAGATGATACTTATCTGTGAGTGTCATCAGGGCAGAGGCCCTGCCTCTTTCCTCTCTGAATCCTGACAGCTATCACAGTGTGTAACGCTTAATAACTGCCCAGTTAAGAAGCAATAAAAGCCAACGTCAACAGAACCCTTACCATGTGCAAAGGGATGTGCTGATCCTTCAAAGTGTGTTATTTCCTGTGACCTTTACCATAATGCTATAAAGCAGGTTTGTTGTCCTCATTTATAGGTGGGGAATCTGAAGCTCATGGAAGTTTCAAAAACTTGCCCAGATCATTCAGTTAGGGAAAGATAGAACCAAACTCAATCCCAAGTCAGTCTGACCACCAAGCCGATGTTTTTGTCCACAGTGTTCTATCAGCTTACTGAGTGCCTAGAGGCTGGGCTTTTAAATTCGTTGCCAGAATCTTAGAATTATCTTTGACTCATTCTCTTATTCCTATATCCAAATGAGCAAGCCCTGGGCTCTAGACTTGTGGGTGCTTTTCATCCTATCCGTTGCTATCTAGATGCTACTGTTGCTGTCTCTTGAATTTATCCTTCTGACTTCATTTCCTCAGCAACATAATTTTCCCAGGCCTTTGTTGTGCAGTCGTGGACTCTGACAGTAGCCAGCTGGTCTCCCTGATATCACTACCCATCCTTCACACATTGCCACAAATTTTCTTTCCGTGTGGCACTTTCATGAGACCTCAGTAACTTCTCATTGCCTCCCACATCAGAAATATGGGGGCTAGACTGGGCCCTCTCACTCATTCCTGGGTCCAGTAAAGTGATGGGCTAGAGATCACCCAGCTGGCTGGTGGTAGAACTGAGAGTGACATCAAGGCCTTCTTGACTCTGACATTGGTATTTTTGCCACTGCTCAGTCCTGCCTGGAAAGCTCCCTGTGTCTCTGCCTGACTTCTAAGCTTTACAATCTGGTCTCAGTACCTGTCCAATGCTATGCCTTCTGTTCTCCCACATCCCTGGCCCTCTAGTCAGACTGGTACAGTCTATAGAAAACCAGCTTGGTCCCTTCTGTTTTGAATGCAGATTCATCATTTAGGATCCAATATAGGGCCCAAACCCTCCAGAACATCACTCACAGCCATAGAAATTCTTCTATGAATACTTTGCTCTCTACATCTAAATTTAGTAGTTGTTTTTTTTTTTTTTTTTTTTTTTTTTTTTTTTTTTTTTTTTTTTTTTTTTTTTTTTTTTTTTTTTTTTTTTTTTTTTTTTTTTTTTTTTTTTTTTTTTTATATATTTTTATCCCCAGGGGTACAGGTCTGTGAATCACCAGGTTTACACACTTCACAGCACTCACCAAATCACATACCCTCCCCAATGTCCATAATCCCACCCCCTTCTCCCAAACCCCCTCCCCCCGGCAACCCTCAGTTTGTTTTGTGAGATTAAGAGTCACTTATGGTTTGTCTCCCTCCCAATCCCATCTTGTTTCATTTATTCTTCTACCCACTTAAGCCTCCATGTTGCATCACCACTTCCTCATATCAGGGAGATCATATGATAGTTGTCTTTCTCTGCTTGACTTATTTCGCTAAGCATGATACGCTCTAGTTCCATCCATGTTGTTGCAAATGGCAAGATTTCATTTCTTTTGATGGCTGCATAGTATTCCATTGTGTATATATACCACATCTTCTTGATCCATTCATCTGTTGATGGACATCTAGGTTCTTTCCATAGTTTGGCTATTGTGGACATTGCTGCTATAAACATTCGGGTGCATGTGTCCCTTTGGATCACTACATTTGTATCTTTAGGGTAAATACCCAATAGTGCAATTGCTGGATCATAGGGCAGTTCTATTTTCAACATTTTGAGGAACCTCCATGCTGTTTTCCAGAGTGGCTGCACCAGCTTGCATTCCCACCAACAGTGTAGGAGGGTTCCCCTTTCTCCGCATCCTCGCCAGCATCTGTCATTTCCTGACTTGTTGATTTTAGCCATTCTGACTGGTGTGAGGTGATATCTCATTGTGGTTTTGATTTGTATTTCCCTGATGCCGAGTGATATGGAGCACTTTTTCATGTGTCTGTTCGCCATCTGGATGTCTTCTTTGCAGAAATGTCTGTTCATGTCTTCTGCCCATTTCTTGATTGGATTATTTGTTCTTTGGGTATTGAGTTTGCTAAGTTCTTTATAGATTCTGGACACTAGTCCTTTATCTGATATGTCGTTTGCAAATATCTTCTCCCATTCTGTCAGTTGTCTTTTGATTTTGTTAACTGTTTCCTTTGCTGTGCAAAAGCTTTTGATCTTGATGAAATCCCAGTAGTTCATTTTTTCCCTTGCTTCCCTTGCCTTTTGCGTTGTTCCTAGGAAGATGTTGCTGCGGCAGAGGTCGAAGAGGTTGCTGCCCGTGTTCTCCTCAAGGATTTTGATGGATTCCTTTCGTACATTGAGGTCCTTCATCCATTTTGAGTCTATTTTTGTGTGTGGTGTAAGGAAATGGTCCAATTTCATTTTCCTGCATGTGGCTGTCCAATTTTCCCAGCACCATTTATTGAAAAGGCTGTCTTTTTTCCATTGGACATTCTTTCCTGCTTTGTCGAAGATTAGTTGACCATAGATTTGAGGGTCTATTTCTGGGCTCTCTATTCTGTTCCATTGATCTATGTGTCTGTTTTTGTGCCAGTACCATGCTGTCTGGATGATGACAGCTTTGTAATAGAGCTTGAAGTCCGGAATTGTGATGCCACCAACGTTGGCTTTCTTTTTCAATATCCCTTTGGCTATTCGAGGTCTTTTCTGGTTCCATATAAATTTTAGCATTATTTGTTCCATTTCTTTGAAAAAGATGGATGGTACTTTGATAGGAATTGCATTAAATGTGTAGATTGCTTTAGGTAGCATAGACATTTTCACAATATTTATTCTTCCAATCCAGGAGCATGGAACATTTTTCCATTTCTTTGTGTCTTCCTCAATTTCTTTCATGAGTACTTTATAGTTTTCTGAGTATAGATTCTGTGTCTCTTTGGTTAGGTTTATTCCTAGGTATCTTATGGTTTTGGATGCAATTGTAAATGGGATTGACTCCTTAATATCTCTTTCTTCTGTCTTGCTGTTGGTGTAGAGAAATGCAACTGATTTCTGTGCATTGATTTTATATCCTGACACTTTACTGAATTCCTGTATAAGTTCTAGCAGTTTTGGAGTGGAGTCTTTTGGGTTTTCCACATATAGTATCATATCATCTGCGAAGAGTGATAATTTGACTTCTTCTTTGCCGATTTGGATGCCTTTAATTTCCTTTTGTTGTCTGATTGCTGAGGCTAGGACCTCTAGTACTATGTTGAATAGCAGTGGTGATAATGGACATCCCTGCCGTGTTCCTGACCTTAGCGGAAAAGCTTTCAGTTTTTCTCCATTGAGAATGATATTTGCGGTGGGTTTTTTCATAGATGGCTTTGATGATATTGAGGTATGTGCCCTCTATCCCTACACTTTGAAGAGTTTTGATCAGGAAGGGATGTTGTACTTTGTCAAATGCTTTTTCAGCATCTATTGAGAGTATCATATGGTTCTTGTTCTTTCTTTTATTGATGTGTTGTATCACATTGACTGATTTGCGGATGTTGAACCAACCTTGCAGCCCTGGAATAAATCCCACTTGGTCGTGGTGAATAATCTTTTTAATGTACTGTTGAATCCTATTGGCTAGTATTTTGTTGAGTATTTTCGCATCTGTGTTCATCAAGGATATCGGTCTATAGCTCTCTTTTTTGGTGGGATCCTTGTCTGGTTTTTGGATCAAGGTGATGCTGGCCTCATAAAATGAGTTTGGAAGTTTTCCTTCCATTTCTATTTTTTGGAACAGTTTCAGGAGAATAGGAATTAGTTCTTCTTTAAATGTTTGGTAGAATTCCCCCGGGAAGCCGTCTGGCCCTGGGCTTTTGTTTGTTTGGAGATTTTTAATGACTGTTTCTATCTCCTTACTGGTTATGGGTCTGTTCAGGCTTTCTATTTCTTTCTGGTTCAGTTGCGGTAGTTTATATGTTTCTAGGAATGCATCCATTTCTTCCAGATTGTCAAATTTATTGCCGTAGAGTTGCTCATAGTATGTTCTTATAATAGTTTGTATTTCTTTGGTGTTAGTTGTGATCTCTCCTCTTTCATTCATGATTTTATTTATTTGGGTCCTTTCTCTTTTCTTTTTGATAAGTCGGGCCAGGGGTTTATCAATCTTATTAATTCTTTCAAAGAACCAGCTCCTAGTTTCGTTGATTTGTTCTATTGTTTTTTTGGTTTCTATTTCATTGATTTCTGCTCTGATCTTTATGATTTCTCTTCTCCTGCTGGGCTTAGGGTTTCTTTCTTGTTCTTTCTCCAGCTCCTTTAGGTGTAGGGTTAGGTTGTGTACCTGAGACCTTTCTTGTTTCTTGAGAAAGGCTTGTACCGCTATATATTTTCCTCTCAGGACTGCCTTTGTTGTGTCCCACAGATTTTGAACCGTTGTATTTTCATTATCATTTGTTTCCATGATTTTTTTTCAATTCTTCTTTAATTTCCCGGTTGACCCATTCATTCTTTAGAAGGATACTGTTTAGTCTCCATGTATTTGGGTTCTTTCCAAACTTCCTTTTGTGGTTGAGTTCTAGCTTTAGAGCATTGTGGTCTGAAAATATGCAGGGAATGATCCCAATCTTTTGATACCGGTTGAGTCCTGATTTAGGACCGAGGATGTGATCTATTCTGGAGAGAATGTTCCATGTGCACTAGAGAAGAATGTGTATTCTGTTGCTTTGGGATGAAATATTCTGAATATATCTGTGATGTCCATCTGGTCCAGTGTGTCATTTAAGGCCTTTATTTCCTTGCTGATCTTTTGCTTGGATGACCTGTCCATTTCAGTGAGGGGAGTGTTAAAGTCCCCTACTATCATTGTATTATTGTTGATGTGTTTCTTTGATTTTGTTATTAATTGGTTTATATAGTTGGCTGCTCCCACATTGGGGGCATAGATATTTAAAATTGTTAAATCTTCTTGTTGGACAGACCCTTTGAGTATGATATAGTGTCCTTCCTCATCTCTTATTATAGTCTTTGGCTTAAAATCTAATTGATCTGATATAAGGATTGCCACTCCTGCTTTCTTCTGATGTCCATTAGCATGGTAAATTCTTTTCCACCCCCTCACTTTAAATCTGGAGGTGTCTTCGGGCTTAAAATGTGTTTCTTGGAGGCAACATATAGATGGGTTTTGTTTTTTTTATCCATTCTGATACCCTGTGTCTTTTGACAGGGGCATTTAGCCCATTCACATTCAGGGTAACTATTGAGAGATATGAATTTAGTGCCATTGTATTGCCTGTAAGGTGACTGTTACTGTATATGGTCTCTGTTCCTTTCTGATCTACCACTTGTAGGCTCTCTCTTTGCTTAGAGGACCCCTTTCAATATTTCCTGTAGAGCTGGTTTGGTATTTGCAAATTCTTTCAGTTGTTGTTTGTCCTGGAAGCTTTTAATCTCTCCTTCTATTTTCAATGATAGCCTAGCTGGATATAGTATTCTTGGCTGCATGTTTTTCTCGTTTAGTGCTCTGAAAATATCATGCCAGCTCTTTCTGGCCTGCCAGGTCTCTGTGGATAAGTCAGCTGCCAATCTAATATTTTTACCATTGTATGTTACAGACTTCTTTTCCCGGGCTGCTTTCAGGATTTTCTCTTTGTCATTGAGACTTGTAAAATTTTACTATTAGGTGACGGGGTGTGGTCCTATTCTTATTGATTTTGAGGGGCATTCTCTGAACCTCCTGAATTTTGATGCTCGTTCCCTTTGCCATATTGGGGAAATTCTCCCCAATAATTCTCTCCAGTATACCTTCTGCTCCCCTCTCACTTTCTTCTTCTTCTGGAATCCCAATTATTCTAATGTTGTTTCGTCTTATGGTGTCACTTATCTCTCGAATTCTCCCCTCGTGGTCCAGTAGCTGTTTGTCCCTCTTTTGCTCAGCTTCTTTATTCTCTGTCATTTGGTCTTCTATATCACTAATTCTTTCTTCTGCCTCACTTATCCTAGCAGTTAGAGCCTCCATTTTTGATTGCACCTCATTAATAGCTTTTTTGATTTCACCTTGGTTAGATTTTAGTTCTTTTATTTCTCCAGAAAGGGCTTTTATATCTCTCGAGAGGGTTTCTCTAATATCTTCCATGCCTTTTTCGAGCCCGGCTAGAAGCTTGAGAATTGTCATTCTGAACTCTAGATCTGACATATTACCGATGTCTGTATTGATTAGGTCCCTAGCCTTCGGTACTGCCTCTTGTTCTTTTTTTTGTGTTGTTGTTTTACAATTACTTCCCAGTTAGTCATTTTGGGGCCCTAATTTGAGGTTTGGGATCTTGTCTTATATTTCTTTTATTTCCCCAGGGGACAGTTAACACAATGCTAAACACATAGAAAATACTACTTAAATACTGGTTGACTGATTGTTAATCAATCAATTGATAAATGTGGCTCCTGCTTTTATAGCTTTGGGCTATTACCCTACTCCTGCCAAAAAAAGGTAGCAATAGGTGGAAATTGCTTAGACGAGGTCTTTCCCTATTCGTAAAAAAGCCAGTATGTATATTTGGCAGTGATGGGAAGGATATCAGCCCCCAGAGACCCATGCCTAAAGAGACCAGGGACCACATCCCTAAAGAGGTCATTGCCCATGTGGCAATGACCAGGGAACAGGGAACCCTTCCCTGTTCTATCTAGATGCTACTGTTGCTGTCTCTTGAATTTATCCTTCTGACTTCATTTCCTCAGCAACATAATTTTCCCAGGCCTTTGTTGTGCAGTCGTGGACTCTGACAGTAGCCAGCTAGTCTCCCTGATATCACTACCCATCCTTCACACATTGTCATGTGGCAATGACCAGGGAACAGGGAACCCTTCCCTGTTCTATCTAGGGAACCCTTCATCCATTGACAAAGAACTGTCTTTAGCAGACAGTCCAAAGCAATAGAACTGTGCAGGACACTCACCAGGATGTCTCATGTTCAGAGGAGCCAATAGAAAAACACATGTCAAAAAGGGCAGGACTAGCTTCTTGAAAAAGATTTGAAAAACACTGCGCCTCTGAGAAGCTCATAGCTGGTGGGGAGGGTACCGGAGTGTCTCAGTCAGTTGAGCATCTGACTCTTGATTTCAGCCCAGGATGATCTCGGGGTGGTAAGATCAAGCCCTGTGTCAGGCTCCACGCTCTGCAGGGAGTCTGCTTCTCTCCTTCTCCTTCTCCCTCTCCGCTGCACTCCCTGCTCATGTATGCTTCCTCTCTCTCTAATAAATAAACAAATAAAAATAAATCTTTAAAAAAAATAAAGAATATGCATTCTTGCAAACACCCATCTCACACCTTCTGTGTGCCAAGCCCTGTTCTACACTTGTTGCATATAGTAACTCACTTCATCCTTACAACAGTGCTATGAGGTATGTGTTATCATTATCAGCACATCAATGGGGAAATGGAGGCACAGGGACTTAAGTAATTTATCCCAAGTCTCACAGTTGATATCAGAGCAGAGGTCATCTGCTCCAGCATCCATACTCTTCTGCCGCGTGTTACTGCTACCTGCTGGAAAGCATCTCTTCTGCCTCCCTCACCAGTAGAAATTGAATGAACAGACCACTCAGTGATTTACCTTAAACTCTGACACACTAAATGACTGACCGGCCCAGTCCCGTGTGATTTCTACCTTCATGTCATGATTGTCAAGTTCTCGGGGGATTTTGTGTGTGTGTGTGTGTTTTTAATTAATTAATTTATTTATTTATTAATAAACATATAACGTATTTTTATCCCCAGCGGTATAGGTCTGTGAATCGCCAGGTTTACACATTTCACAGCACTCATCATAGCACATACCCTCCCCAATGTCTATATCCCCACCACCCTCTCCCGTCCCCCCTCCCCCTAGCAACCCTCAGTCTGTTTTTTGAGATTGAGTCTTTTATGGTTTGAAGTTCTCGGTTTTTCTAAGGAGCTGATTCAGAACTTCCCTCTCCCTGCCTCGGTTGGTCAGAGGTAGTTTAAGTGTACCGCTGCCCACTGGCCCACTGGTGGGCCCCTCCACCCTCCGTCCATGAACATGAAGGAGCTGAAGATGACACCTGTGTGAGCCTAAATACATTTTCCTGTCGGTCCCCATGGTTTCCATCCTGTTTCGTGAACCTACAAGAATCACATCTGAGATTTCCTAGGTCAGAACCACTTTGAGCTCACGAACAGATTTCTCAACAAGAAGCACTCTTGGTTTCTTACCCTACTGAGACACTTTCATACACATTACCTCCTCTGATCTGCTCAGCAGAGAGGATGTCATAATCCTCGTGTTCCCCATGAGGGGTTATTTCATTAACTTTGGCCGTGTAGGAAGGGGAAGGAATCCACAGCGTCAAAAGCAGTCCCACCCCCACGGATACATTAAAACACATGTCCGGAAAGAGCCAGGGATGTGACGATCTTAACCTCTCTGGGCCTAAAATGCTGGCATTTAAACTGGATTTATGGACTTCAAACATTTTTTAGAGGCTGAATGCTTAATTCAAATAAAGTCCTGGATAGAAGTCCAGTATATAAAATTAGGCAAACAGAGCTGCCCAGGGGAAGTGATGGCAGGGGGTCCAGAACCCACTTTTGCTCCATAGCCCTTGACACCACTGCCCCACCACCACCATGGGGTCTCATAAAATACAGTTTGAGAACTGCTGGACATTCTGATTTTCAACTCTACTATTAATTCCAGCTTTATGATCACAACATTCTGTGCTTACACAACACGTGATAGCCAAAAATTGTTACATACCTATACCTTCCTTAAACAATTAGGACTAAGTACAAGGCTGATACACCTTGGTGATGGCCCATCTACACAAAGCAAGTTCTTATCTCACTGGGTCCTAGTTTTGAGATCCTAGATAAAGAGCTAGTATAAACACTTCCAATTTAAAGAAAAAAAAAATGTGTGGCATGTCCCAGCCTGTCCCCTCTATCTCCTATTCCACCAAAGACAATGATGGCCAGACAAGAATGCCATCCTTAGGCCAAGAAGGGGACAAGAGGAAATGAAAGAAGCTGAACAAACAGATTCTCGTCTTGGCCAGCCACGTGGAACCAATCAGCCTCTGGAGTAGACTCCAAAATCCAGCTGGGTACAATCCAGCCCCTCCTGGGCTCCTGGACATTTTCTGTTCCATCAGCAAACAGCACTCCAGCAGGATCTTCAGTCCATGCTTGTAAAACAGAGATTACTGGAGCCCTCTCTTGGGGCTGCCAACAGAAAATGCTCTACGTAGCAGAGTCATCCATCTACCCACCCGTGCATTTGCTCATTCATTCGACAAACATTTACTAAGCACTTACTAAACTGAATGCACAGTGACACCAAATATAAACTTGTTTCTGTCTTCGGACTAAGTTTTGGTGTCGTGGCCTTAAAATCCCATCCGACTTCACACAAAACTGCTCCCCAAAGGACATCCCACAACTTACACTGAATCCACACCAGAGATATTGAATAAATGCTCTATTTGTAGAGATCAACTTCTTCTGAACTGGTTCCCATGTCTTTCTCAGAAATAAGAATGAGCCCTGAGCCAGCCATTGGGGGATTGAAGTCCCCTTTCTACCTTTTATTTACGAGAGTCTCATCAACTCTTTGGATCAGAAGGTACATGAAAGTTCTCTATCAGAATTGGCACGCTGATTGTTTTATTTAAAATGGGAATAACAATATGTCAGTGGTGGTCCCAACATTGACCTTCATCGTGAGGGTCCAATGAGAAGAGGGCTGTGGAGATGCATTGTACATGATCCCCTGAGCTACTGGACCTATCTGGAGCTCCCTTGGCCTGAAGCCTCTAGAAACATAACTTCTCCCTCCCTGCTGCTCAGTTTCTTATGGAGAAAGTGCTATTCATAGAAACAAATCAGCTGTTCTAATGCCTTCTGCAAAATTGTGTGATGCTAACAATAACCAAATGTCATGTTGGTTTTGAGCACCACAGCCCTGCCAACGTGACTCCAGCACCGAGGTGGCCACTGCCTGGGTTGGTCACTTCAGGGGACTGGGTCATCTATGCAGAGAGGGGATCTATTGCTTGGAAGTGAGAGCCAAGGAGCTGTAGCAGCCACAGCCTTGTCCATTTGCTGTCGTTGTGCCCTTCCTTGAAGGGTGAGGCCCATCCTTCTTAACTACCAATTTCTAAAATTTCCCACCGTAATTTATCCGTGGATTGTTCTGTTAAAAATTAAGCATTAAAATTGTGATTTCCTCTCGCACTTCCCAAAGTCCTCCCGTCTCAAGCTTTGGTTCTAGCTATGCCCCCTGTCAAGTGCCTTCCTGCTCACATCCCCAATATCTGTCTCCCCACGCCTTGCACTTCTTTCAGCTCTCAGCACAAATACAATCTTCTCCAAGAAGTCTCAGTTCAGAATTATGTCTCCATAGATTTCCGTTTTAGAGCCATCTACTTCTTTCCAGAGTTATTTATGTATCTTGCTCAATAGATGCTAAATTCCTAGAATCAAAGACTGTGTCTTTTTCTTTTTAATCTCTGTACCCCAATTAGCAACTAACAGTGCTTTTCTTGGGGTAAGCCCTGAATAAATGTTTTCTAGTTACAATGTAGGAGGGAGATTATAGGCTTTGGAATCCAACAGAATGAGTGTGGAGTCCCGGGTCTATGGCTTACCACCCTTCTGAGCTCAGAAGAGTTTTTAAAATCGTTGAGTTTTGGGTTTTCTCAATAGTAAATGGGGCTAATGACACATAATTATAGGTTTGTTGAGAAATGAAAAACTGATATTATGTGTAGAGCCCCTGGCACAGAGCTTGGCACAATAAATACTACTGCCTTCTCCTTTCCTCAGCCCCTGATGGGGCTGTATGTCCTTATTCTGGAACCAGGATGGAATAATTCATTCCAGCTAGACCGGGGTATGTCTGCAGGTTCGCACCTACCTTTTCCTTTCCATTTCCACCTTGTCTGAGCCATTGGGCCAAGGTCAAGTTTACCTCCCTTCCATCAGAAACTCTGAAAGCCCAGATCTATTTTCTGATTTCGAAGGCAGCTGCTTCTCTTCTCCTTTCCCCCCTCCCCCACAATCATGCTTTTATCTCTGATAAAGTCATTTTTTCCCCTTGTGCCTGGGTGCCCAGAATCCAATGTGCCATGCAAAGGAGTAAGACTGTTTAATCCTGTGGGGATGGGTAGTGGCCAAGGAAAAAGGTAAACATCCTGTGATATGCTTATCACACTGCGTCCTCCTGGTAGACCGAGGATGGGGTCTAAAGCAGCCAGGCCCCGAGCTGAGGGGACCAGGAAAGAGATTTTCTGGCCCCTCCTCTCCTTACCCGTGTACAGCTGCTGTTGGCAGAGACCTCCTTACATTGGAATGGCTTATTCATAATCGCTAATAAAGCCAATTAAAAAATGCCCCACAAAGTACATAGGAACAATCACTGCTGGGGTGACTATTTTAAATATTTGACCATTGGAAATCACCCAGAAATGGGGACAGAGAAAAAAGATTTTTTAAATATAAATAAATAAGGAACCAGTGTGCGGAGGTCATTGTACTCCCAGAAGAAAATTACTTTCAAATTACAACTACATAAAAGAAATAATTGAAAAGATTAATCACACTAAAATAATTGGTCTATTTTACAAGTAATTTGGAGCAATTTCAGTCATTGACATAAATGTCTAGTAGTAAAATAGTAATGAATTTCATTCTCTGACTAATGTATTTATTTTATTAATGGTACTAAATGGCGTTGTTACTGCTTATAAATATTTCATAACTTTTAATTCATTAAAATGTTCAAGGAATTTCCAAAAGTATTTATTAGTTTTAAATCATCCTTGGTATTCAACATGCGATTGCCATTCTGCCTGGGTAATTAAAAAAATTATTGTTTTGGGTAATGGGAGTCTCTTTGAATGTGGAGGATTAAGCCCCAGTTATTAATGAGATCAAGGCTCTGGCTGGTGATGAATGAGAGGCTGGGTAAAGCTGTGTTCCCTCCCCTCTCTAAGGCCCCCCTGTAACCATTCCTTAAAATCTGTCTCTGTGAGGAAGAACCAAATAAATAAATTCCAGAGAGAAGAGAAATGTCCGTTTAGACGCTGGTTTCCGTCCCCCACCTCTCCCACATCCTCTTTCTCTTCCCGGAGCAGCCAACATAGAATCCATCCATTCTGACCTCATCTCCTGTCTGTTTCGTTCATTCCTTGATAGAGGCAAAGGAGGGAAATGGGCAAAAGATGTGACAGAGAAAAAAAAAAAAAAAAAACAAGGGGCACTGCATCCTGAACAGTGGGCAGAGGATGGGATTTGGATAAGAGGAACGTGGATTTGGATCCTAACTGAGTTGTTTGGGCGCTACGTATCTTTCACACTAACCTTGCAGTGCTAGGTGGTTAATGCGTGGAGTGGAGACAGTGGCACTACGCCACGTAAGGGTTTAATCCGTGTAAGGATGAAATCTGACGATGTGTGTGCCTTCTGTGACACAGTGCCTGCGACCCAGTGGGAAATCAAACAGGGTTAGTTCCACCCCTCCCTGACTCCAAAGAGCGTATCATAATGATGTTGATCCAATGGCCTTGGCAACTTTTAATTAACCGTGGAGCAAATAATTCATATGAGTCATGAAGGGAAACCAGACCAACAGTGAACTGTACAATTTCAGGGGCTTGACGAAGTCTTAGGACATCCCCTGGAGGAAGGACAGGATGTTTCCACTCTCAGTGCCCTGCCGCTCACTGCCATGCCTCCCAAGCCCCGTCCACATAGGAAATGGCTAAAGGCATTTCACTGTGAGAAAATTGGGAGGGGCCGAGATCCAAAGAGTGGGTTGGGATAAAGGGGCAGGTGTTTTTCACAGCTGGACACTTGTACCTTAAGGATATGAAGTAGTGTTCTGGGCATAGGTAGTCCCACAGAATCAACATAGTACATGTTCCCAAAGCTTCAATTTTACCAAAATATTGGAATAGAGGGGTATTTTAATATTTAAATTAACATGGCTATATATTGGGCTTCAATGCAAACTACACACAGATTTTAAGATAAAACATGAGCTTTAGGATCTTTTCTGCTAGAAATGATCCCCTAGACTCTGGAAGGTGACTTCACCCTTCTCTGCCGTTTGAGGCACATCAGAGGGGATATTTGAAGCACAACTTTAAAGGGACAGAGGGACATGGCCTAAGAAAAAGAGGTACAGCTTGACCTGGAGAGCTGGAGCCAAATGGAAGGTATCTTTTCAGTTGCAAGCCATAGGGCGGCAGGATGGGAAGCCAAATCCCAAGGTGGCACCAGAGACCAGCAGGGGGGCCCTAACCTACCAAATCAGTCAGAGAGGGATTCCATTCCTAAAATTTAAGTACCAGGTCAGAGCCAGACTAACCAAATATTAGGTTTTAAAATCCCTTGTGCATTGGTCTAAAGCTTATTTAATTTCCCCCAAGAAAAAATGGATCTCAGAATTGACTTTGTTTTGTTTTGTTTTGATTTGAAGGGGGATAGGAAGAAAGGGGCACTAAGTCTCTTATCTGAAGAGCTGGGAAACATTTTACTTCCTCTGTGCCCAGACGCCTGGACAAAGCTCCTCAACACTAAGGACTATGGGAACCAAAGGGCCAGGTCCCCCAGAGTGGAGGGTGAGAGCTCCCTATGCCAGGGTGGCGTGCTTTTTCTTTTTACTCGTGGTTATTTTGAAGTCTTTGGATTCTCTGTCTTCAGGTTATGCTATGAGCATGGAACTTTAGTCTGCCTTTTTTGGTCATGATTTGTTTTGGGAGGAAACTTGGGCAAACAGTTGCTTGATGGGTGCCTAGAAGGTCCCACAAGTTCAAAGTTTGCAAATCACAGGGCAAGCGATCGCTGCCTCCTTGCCTCCACTCAACATTCTGGGATTCTATGAGCAGCATTTGGATGGAAGTCTTTTGGCTTTTGCTGCTTTTGCTTCATTTAGCTCTTAGCCAGCATTTTTGTGTCTATAAAATGCTTAACAACATTGACTAATTACCCCTCATTAATCATTCATGCAACTGGTAGACCAGGGGTCTTATTTCCTTCAAGAACATAGGTGCAATATCCTGTCTGGTTCCCAAGTCACACACAGGGGGGTGATGGGGCTATCATGGCAGCACTGGGATCCTCCCAGGCTCACTGGGGGAGTGGGCCGGAAGGTGGGCACAGACTCTGTGAGGCTGCAACCCCTGTGTTGCTCTGATGAACAGGAAGGATGAGCCACATTGCCGGCCAATGGCAGCTGAGAAGCAATAAGCCTTAATTAGAAGCTTCTTCCTGGAAATTCACATGGACATAATAACTTTCTTGTCTTAAAAGGCCCAGAGAGGTTAAATGCCTCAACTTTCTTTTGTTTTTATAAGCCAATCCTTTCAATCATTTGTGAAATGTAAATATAATCAAAACATTGGCACTGATGAGCTTCCCCATGCTATAGGGATAGACAACCTAAGTCTAGGGCCAGAGGCAGCCTGTCTGTAGGTTTATGGTTCAGGAACACGGGTGAAGGAGCTGTCACGGCTGGGAACAGCAGTGGAACAGACCCTTGGAGAGGGTCTCATTGGTCTCTGGGAGGGCTAAGCTTGGAGAAGCTCCCTGCACTCTGCTCCTAGAGGTCAAGGAGAACATGGGAGTAGCCCAAAGCCTCTTCCTGTGGACTTGGGCTTGTGAGTATGTAAAGCTGAGGTGACAGAATTATAAGGTGACAGAAAGGAGAAGAAGACAGTGAGAGATGTTCACTGTTTTCCTTCCCATACATCTCAGGACTGATAATCTGTCTTGTCTGTGCGCAAATACAAACCCTAGTTTGCTGCATTCCGCACTCTGTCGCACATATCCCACGCGCCTGCATGCATACGGATGCTAGAGGGCTGCCCACTCTCCGCCGTCCTTCCCCTGGCATGGCCCTTCCCCCTTCCTTTCTTCCCATTCCTCTCCTGTGCCTATTTGTCATGCCAAAGCGTCTCCTGGAAGCAGAGTCATAGCATTTGCTTGTGCTGCGTGAGGCAGACGCGAGGCAGTACGTGAGGCAGACACATCATCCCCATCTTGTTTGTTTTGGCATCTTGTGGACAGCCGTTCCTACATCTCTTTGCCCTCAGCTTCCCTTCCCTCTGTCTCTCCCAGACTCTAAATGACTTTGTCTTTTCGCTTGTCTGTTAATTCATTTTCTCTTCTCAACTTTCTTTCTCTCTTTCTATGTGGAGGGAAAAACTGGGCCGTGAAGTCGGCCATCTGATTGCTGGGGCACCTCAGAAACCAGTGAAGCCTGCTCTGCTTGTACTCCAGGCACGTAGACAGCAGCTGAAATGCCCAGACTGGCTGCTCAGGGGCAGATCTGGGGTGTGCACACAAGGAGTCTTCCTTCCTTTTCTTCTTATTCTAAGCACAGATTTTCTCCTCTCCTTGCTTTTCTCTTCCCTACTCTGCCTCCTTTCCCTTCATGTACCTGGCATCCTCCCATGAGGAAGCCCCCACTCCACATGCATACACATGGGGACACGGGCATATACATGCTTCTCAACAGTGAGGGATTTTGTGGGGGCATTTGGACACGGTGATCCTAAAGAAGACCTCAGGGGCAAGACCACAGTCTTTAGTTGAGAGTGAAGTCTTCCTGATGTCAATCATATGGCAAAGGCAAGGATCTAGATAGGTAAGACGGTCTAGCATTTTCCTCTAGGGGTCAAGAAGTTAAACTGGAGTGAGCTCTTGGGTAACAGCAGCTGAAGCTACAGTCATGACCAGAGAAGACACCAGAAGCTAGGAAGGAGAGTCTCTTCTCTTCAGGGGTCAGGAAAGCACAGAGTCTAAGCTCATGGTGTGCACTAAAGATGTTTTTCCCCTTATTTTTCCCTGTCTTTAGTAAAGTCACGTTGAACATTCCGGCTTACTTTGGTTGTATTGCAAGAGTTTTGTCTGGGCTTCGGTCAGGGTTTTATTTTTATATTTTTTAAAGATTTATCTATTTATTTATTTGAGAGAGAGACAGTGAGAGAGAGCATGAGTGAGGAGAAGGTCAGAGGGAGAAGCAGACTCCCCGTGGAACGGGAGCCCGATGTAGGACTCGATCCTGGGACTCCCGGATCATGACCTGAGCCGAAGGCAGTCGTCCAACCAACTGAGCCACCCATGCGTCCCTCGGTCAGGGTTTTAAAGGCTTTAAATATCACAGTTGTGATCCATAAGATTCTCCAAGGAAATAAGAGGGAGGAAAGGAAGGAAGAAAAGAGAGAGGTAGAAAAGACTATGAGGTCTAGATACTCCACCCACCATAAAACGCTCCTCTTGTACCCAACTAGGAAGTACTGAACTTGCATTAAGGAAGATGGAAACTTCCTACCTACTGCCCTGGTATCTGTCCCAGTGCACAAACTGGGCTTTCCGTTTCCCCACCACCTAGTAACTGGACTCCCTGCTTCCAGAACCAAGGCTGGAAAGTTTATTAAATAACCCAAACTCCTTGGGATTTAAAAAAAATCATATTTTCATTTCCATGTTATTGTATTATCTGGTACAACATTATCAGAAGCCATACTAACATACGAGGCAGCACCTTCTCTCATCATTGGTTGTTGCTTTTCAGAGATAAAAGATAGAAAGGAGTCACGGGCACCCGTTTGATGGGTTCTTTTGTCAGATGTAAGACTCCTCCCAACACACCCCTACCCCAGCCCTTGGTTCCAGCCACAGACAACCAACATCATTAGGTGTAGTATGAGGGGCAGACCAGTGTGCTGTCCACAGAGCTCCAGCTAGTGGCTGGATCCAGTGGCTAGACTGGACCATCCAAGTACCGTAGCTCATCTGACTTCTGCTTCTGTTATTTTCCCCTCCTGCTAAGTTGTGTGCTTTCTACCTCATCTCTGCATCCCTAGTGCTTGGCTTAAAGCCTGACACACGATAGGGGCTCCATGAGTTTTTGTAGAGTGTTGAATGAGTGAATGTATAAATGAGTCAAGAGGGAGCAGTGTGAGAAAGTGTCTATGAATGCAAAGCAGAGTGGAAAATTGAGATCAGCAGCAAGCAATTGTAAACAAGGCAAATATGTCAATATTTCAAATGGTTTCAGTTATCCACTTAACTATCGTAGGTGGGCATTCTGCTTTGTAAGTATAGGCAAAGACAAATAGCCACTTACATCCCAGATTCTCCCCTGCCAAAATACTAATACTAATACTAATACTAATACTAATACTAGTACTAATATTAGTAATGATTGTAGGATTAGAACCTCTGGTATACATCAACTAGCAACTCGTTCCCTAGGTCCTGAACACTGGAGGATGACCCAGATTGGTAATGACTGACATACTCACCCCCAAGTGATTTGCTTGAGGTAAGCCTTTGCCTCTGCTCCAAAGTCATTACAACAGAATCAAACAGCAAAGATACTGTATTTGCTGTATTCTATGAACTCTTTTGCCTTTGGGGGCTTCCATTAACTATACCAGTCTTCACTTTTAAAAATCATAAATGTCATATAATTTAGCATCTGGAAAAAGCCTAAAGGAATTTTTTTTTTCCTCTCTTCCTTAATTTTACAGATTAGCAGACTGAGGCCCAAAGACGTTTAGGTTCTGGTAATTACCAAATGGCCAAGTTGTGACTTTTTACCTCTTATTCTAGTTTTCCTTCAACCTATTCCTTTTATTTCTCAGCCTTGGAAGGATTAGAAAGTGTCTTTAACACCTATGCATTTCTGTTCCCCACTCCATGGGGGTCTTGTCCCAGATCCTCACCATCCTGCATAGAGCCTGGCACAGACCAGATGCTCAGTGTTCATAATTGAAGTAAATGGCATACATGCCATCCAGATAAAGTGTTAAATGAATGATAATCATACTGGAACCTTGTATCTCAACTTGTATATTCAGAGAGAGGACCAACCCATGCTCAGGCAGGAAAAGGGTATGCTTAAGAAGAGAGCTATATTGGGTTAGGTAGACCCAGACCAGTTGTTATATAAGAGAATTGGCCCATTGGAAAGGATTGTAAACATCATATAGAAGATGTAAACTGTAGAGTCCATATGCAAAAATTGAAAATGACACATGACTTGGCTCTTAGGAGAAGCCCTTATTTCCAATGATGGCAAACAGCTTACTTTAAGGTCAGGAGTTGAAGTCAACTCTCAATGGGAATTTTTAAAATCTCTTTTGGATAGATAATCAGACTGTTCTGAATTCACCCCTTTTCCACACTCCTTCCCATTCCTTTGGGGAGCAAGTAAAAATGGGAAGTGTTCTGTGCCATCTGGTGATGAAAGAGCCATCCTTTCTGGCCTCCTCTGAGAGAGTCACTCCCTGTCGTTCTTCAGTCATCAGGTCAACCCCATGATTGTGACCGAAGGAGTCCTTGTTTGTAGGTCATCTGGTTCACCTAAACCATCCCAGCTCCATTCACAAGGCCTCTACAGGTCTACCCACACTCTCTTGGCCACCTCTGGGCCCTTCTCAGGAAGACACTGAGACCCTCGACACTCTTCCATGCTGCTCTGGGTTCGGGCCCTTTCTACCTACAACCTCCCAGATTCTCCCCTGCACTCTTCTGATTCCACTGAAACAGTCTAGAGCTAACCCAGCATTCATATACCTTTAAAAAATTTTTTTTAATTTAAATTCAATTTAGCTAACATATAGTGTATTATTAGTTCCAGGGGTAAAATTTAGTGATTAATCGGTTGCATATAACACCCAGTGCTTATTACATCAAGTGCTCTGCTTACTGCCTATCACGCAGTTACCCCAGTCTCCTACCCATCTTGCCTCCAGCAACCCTCGGTTTATTTCCTGCCTGAGTCTCTTAAGGTTTGCCTCCCTCCCTGTTTTTCTCTTATTTTATTTTTTCTTTCTTTCCTCTATGTTCATTTGTTTCATTCCTTAAATTCCCATATGAGTGAAATTATATGTTATTTGTCTTTCTCTGGCTGATTTATTTCACTTAGCATAATACCCTCTAGTTCCATCCACATCAATACAAATGGCAAGATTTCATTCTTTTTGGTGACTGGGTAATATTCCATTGTATATCTATACCACATCTTCTTTATCTGTTCATCTGTTGATGGGCATCTGGGCTCTTTCTATAGTTTGACTATTGTGGACTTTGCTGCTATAAACATTGGGGTGTAAATGCCCCTTCAAATCGCTATTTTTGTATCCTTTGGATAAATACCTAATAGTACAGTTACTGTGTCATAGTGTAGTTCTATTTTTAACTTTCTGAGGAACCTCCATACTGTTTTCCAGAGTGGCTGCACCAGCTTGCATTACAACCAACAGTGTAAGAGGGTTCCCCTTTCTCCTCATCCTCACCAACATCTGTTATTTCCTGAGTTTTTCATTTTTGCCATTCTGACCAGTTTGAGGAGTTATCTCATTATGGTTTTGATTTGTATTTCCCTGATGGCTAGTGATGTTGAGCATTTTTTCATGTGTCTTGTATCCGGAGAAATGTCTGTTTATGTCTTCTGTCCATTCTTGTCTGGATTTTTTGGGGGCGGGAGGTATTGAGTTTGATAAATTCCTTTCAGATTTTGGATACTATCCCTTTATAAGATAGGTCATTCAGGAATATCTTCTCCCATTCTGTCAGATGCCCATTAATTTTTTTGATTGTTTCCTTTGCTGTGCAAAACTTTTTATCCTGATGAGGTCCCAATAGTTCATGTTCGCTTTTGTTTCCCTTGCTTCTGGAGACATGTCTAACAAGAAGTTGCCCTGGCCAAGGTCAAAGAAGTTGCTGCCAGTATTCTTCTCCAGGATTTTGATGGATTTCTGTCTCACATTTTGGTCTTTCATCTATTTTTGTATAGCTCACGTGCCTTCTTGCTTACAAGTCTTCTCAAACCTTCTGGTCTTTATCTCCTTCCCACAACCCAACCAGACAAGTCCCACCAACTATAGGAAGTGCACAGACTTTGCTATCTTAGCTCTCCTTTTCTAATTTTCTCTTTGTTCCCAATCTGTGGGGTCTATTCCACACCCTTCTATGTTGTCCCTCACTCTGTTTTTTTTTTTACTTATAAACCTGTTTTGGGGCCTCTCAATTCTTGGTTCCAGATACTCAAGACTTAACTTTTTTTTTTTTTTTTTTTACTCTAAGATCTACTTCGCTCTCAAAAAGTCCATATCTCACTGTTGAAAATCTATATTTTCAGGTATATATGCCCTTCCCCAGCCAAGGCAATACAAGGGCTGATAGCAACTCTGAATGGAGGAAGGTGGAGAGAGTGAGTCTATGACGTTCGGGAAAAAAGAAACTTCAGATGACTATCGTATTTTGAATCATAATTATCATAATCATGATAATATTATTGTATTATCACACCCCTCCACTCAGGTTGTCCAACTGCCTCCAGCTAAACAGTCACCAGAGAGAGCTATCGATTGCCCCTTTTTAGTGACTTCATGGAAGGAGTTTCTGTAACAATTTTGATAGGAGACAAAAAACTCAAAACATTTTAAAGTCTAAGATGTTCCAACAAATACTCACCACTTCTAGGTACAGATTGTAGTCCTGAATTAGGCTCAGAGCCCCATAGAACTACATGTGAATCTCTTTGGTTTTTACTTTCTTTTCCCCTGACAAAAGATCATGACCTAAGGCAAAATCCCTCCTGTGTTCTGTTATAGCCAGATTCATTTTTTGGAAGCACCTCTTACATCTTTTTTCCTGCTCAAGATCACTGTCACCTGTAAAGTTCAAAGAACGTGAGGCCTTCTTTCTCTGGCCCCATCCTTCCTGTCTAGCCCTTTCCGTCTTGGCCTCTGACTAAATCCCACACTCCAGCCCACCAGATCAGTAATGTGTTCTCTGAACATGCCAGGGGTGGTCATTCCAGCTGTTCCAGTCCCATCCATTCATCAAAGGCCATCACAATGCTCATTTCATCCATGAACATTTTCCATGGCATCACCATTTAAACTCCTTTTTTGTCACTAACTAGCCTTAAGTCATTCTGTATTCATGGCTTCTTATAGAAAGTGATTTCATTTTTAGCCTTGGTCTATGTTTTGTGTAGAGTCTACCAGCTTTTGGTTCATGCAACACACAAGAATGCATGCCTGCCTGCCTCAATGGTGAGTTCTCTGAGGACAGTGCACTACAGTGAAAAAGATTTTGGAGCTAAACACAGCTCCTAAATTAATTCTTCTAAGCCCTGGTTATCTGCCATCATAAAATGAGAGTCATTGTAATGCCAACTTCAGAAGGATGAGATTAGACTCAGTGAGACAACATCAAGGGTTAGCACAAGAATCTTCAGAGTTGCCTAGGTGGCTCAGTTGGCCAAGCTTACGACTCTTGTTTTGGCTCAGGTCATGATCTCAGGGTCATGGGACTGAGCCCCACATTGGGCTCTGCTCTCAGCATGGAGTCTGCTTGTCCCTCTCCCTCTGCTCCTCCTCCTGCTTGCTCATTCTCTCCCTGTCTCTCTCTAATAAATAAATAAATAAAATCTTTAAAAAAAGGAAATCTTCAAAAAAGTTGATTTTCTTCTTTCTTTCTCCTTTGAGTTCTACCTTTCCTCCCCTACCCCACCCCCACTTACCAAAATGGAACCTATCAACTCACATGATGACCTAAAACCTGGAGCTTAAGAAATCCTCAGTAAGGATGTGCTAGATGGATGAAAGATAAATGAGTGAATGAGTTGATGGGAAGGAATGACATGTTAGGATTTCTCCATTACCTGCACTTGCTTTCCTTTCCATATTCCGTCTTCACCAGAGCAACTTCAACCAGCTTCTGGGAGGTCTCTGACCTCTGCCCCAAGCCCCAGCTCTCCTTTGTCCATTTTGCTAAGGGAGAGGTTAGCAAGGATCCATAAGTGGGCCTTCAGTTTCCTTAACAGTGAAAACCAGGGCACAAGTAAGGAATGCTGAATCTTTCCTCAAGGACAGTGTGTCCTTCAGAAAAAACTGGCAGGATTTCTGTCAGAACCACATTATCTCTTACTGCAAGTATGCTAGGGTTTTCCAGCTTTTCTAAGCAGTAGCATGAAGCCCATGTCAGGCCAACGTCATTATCTATCTGGCCCTTCCCCAGTTCAACCACTGCCCTGCATTTCAGAGAAGTCATCACAGCTCCTTGCACTGCTCTATTTCCCTTTCCAGAGTGAATAAGGAGATGTACCCAAAACCAGAGCCTGGCAGCCAAGCTATCTATTATCATTACCCAAGCTGGGCCTTTCTTTTCCTGGTCTAAAAATGCCAGGTGTCTGCCACGGAGGTGGGGTAGCTATATCTGGATAGAAAACCTCCCTTTAATTAATCTCTAATCATGAAAGACTCCGATTTAAAGTAGAACATTAACTCAGTAGTATTTAGATTTTCCCCATGTTGAGTTTGTGTTTATAGCTCATAACAATGAGGGACTATGAGGTTGGGTGACATTTTTAAGGGCTTAGATTTATTTCAGTGAGACCATTAGAGCCTTTCATAATCTCACTCCCAAAATGGAAGGAAGAAGGAGGTCTCTTCAGGGAGGGGGGTACCGATTCACTCCACTGTTCCTCCAGTTCCCTGCTAAGGTATTATATTCTCCTGAATTCTCCTGATGCTTTTCACAAACAGATTGCAATCTGGTTTCCTCCATACATTCCTTAATAACTTTTCTGAAGAGATGACGGAGTCTGAATTGTTGACTTAAATTGTACCAGCTTTCCAAGAATCCTGCTCTCAGAGGTGGGAATGATGAATTGAGGAGTTATTTATTGTGATTTTTTGAATATGTCCATCACTGAGGTCCCTGAGCTTGTGTGCAAAGATCAAAAGACTCAATTCCCTCAGAAAAATAGACTGAGTAACCGATGTGTAGACCAAGCAACTATAGTCCAGACAACCATGCAATCCAGACATGGTGGGGGACCCCTGAGACATGTCCTGGTAGAGGTGAAGGTTACATGAGAGTGTGATAGATGAGGCCAGGGGACTTCCATGTGTGCTTTAAAGCCATGACACCAACATTTTGGGGGCTGAGTGGTGTGAGCTCTGAGAGGAACCACTGCACTGTGTGAAGGCCATGCCTCCAGTTCCCTGGATATGCTCCTTTCCAAGAAATAACCCAGCAGCTATGGATGCCAGCCCCCCAGGAAGAAGGGAGCCAAAGTGGGGTCCATGCTCCCAAGAAAGAGATCGTCCCAGGAACCACCGATCTACAGTAGTGCACACCCCAGGCTCTGACTGAGAGGAGATCCCCGAAACACCACACCCTTAGAAAAAGGTTCTAGATGGCCTGAATGAGAGGAAAACTGAGGCTGACCCATCTCTACTCAGGCCCCCAGAGGGGAGGAAGAGGCAGATACAAAAGAAAGGAGAGAAGCAGGAGGAAAAGGCAAAGGCATGGAAGGGAAGGCATGGATGTTGATAAAAGCATTCAGAGAAAAATCTTTCTCCAAAATGGTGGTGATGCGATGGAAATTGTGGCCTGGGAGTTAGTCACCATGGTAACCTATGGATATGGGAACCAGTAGTAGAGTTGTTACATGTGCCTAACATTTCCATTCAAGGGGCTTTTGGTTCGGGTTTGGAGTTTTTTTTGAATCTGCTATTTGCTAGCAATATGCTAAGTCCCGGGCAATATAAATATAAAAGCAATTCAACCAAGTTTCCTAGCCTTAAAGAGCTCAGTCTAGTGAGTGAGAAGGACATGTAAGGAAGTGATTACAACACAGTGAGGTGAATGCAGATTTGCACAGTGCCATGGAAATGCAGAGGATGGAGCGACTAGCTCAGGGCCCGTGTGAAGGGAGATAATTCAACAGAGCTATAGAGAGGCTGCTGTGTAATAGAACAGCACAGAAATCCTTCTCCTCTCATGAGACCCGTCCAGCTCCGTGAAGCCTGTCTGACCCTCCTTCCCTCCTCGCAGTAGAATCGATCCACGCTCCTTGCTGCCTGCACACCCCCCAGTGCTCGTGTTTCCACACCTTGTCACACATTAAAATCTCGGCCTCCTTCTAATGTGCTGTAAACTCCTCACATGCATGGACCATGTTTTATTCATGTGTGCATCCTTAGCACCTAGAATATTGATGTAGAATATTGTGTGTCAGATCTTGACTTGCTAATTAGTGTTTGTGGGAAGGAAGGAAGGGGGGGTAGGGAGAAAGGAAGGAAGGAGGTAGAAGGGAGGAAGGAAGGAAGGAAGGAAGTCAGTTTCTCCAACATCCAGGGCATCTTTCCATAACCTCCTGTCATCTGCCTATATTTGGCCTCCTTCCAATAACTCAGGCTCAAAGTCTGTCCCTCTTCCACCTATTCTCTTCTAATCCTTCCTCCTCACCCACCCATGCCTGGGCCCTCCCTCTTCCCTTCCTCAGCCCTGCTCCCACTTCCTGTTTCTTGTCCATTTCCTGCCCCTTTCTCACTTCCTCTTCTACCCCTGAGCATTTGTGGTTTTTTCTCCTGCCTTCTCTCCCTAACTTTGCATTATCCTAGTGAGGTCAGAAGGCTGATAGGGATCCTGAAAAACAAGATAGCGAGGCAAAGGATGTGCCAAATATAATTTGTTTCAAAAGCTGCCAGTCTCCTTAGACCTCGGGTCAGTGAGGAACAAAGAAGAACCGGGCCCAGTGCCTCCAAACCGCTGTTCTCTGCAGTTGGCGGCCGTGGGTAGGGCACAGTGTCCAAGGACCACGTGGCCAATCTGTTTTGAGGTTTCAGCCCAGCGCCAGAGTCATAGAGAGCCCACGCTCTGCCGATACAGAGCCCACACAGTGACCCCAAAAGGCAGATCGCACCAATCCCAGCCTCCTCACGCTGCAGCTTAGGAACCCCGGGCACCGGAGAAAGTAAGTGACTTAGACAAGGTCACACAACAAGTCATGGCAGAGCCAAACCCGGAGCCCCATCCCCCGACAAGGAGTGCGGACTTTTTTCCGCAGGCCAGGATGGAGGCGGCTGCCGTGCACACACAGACACACGGGGACTCATTCTTCCTGCCGAGAAATGCATCCAGTGACGGGGAGGAAGGTGACAGCTGTTTAATAGCAGCTCTGTGGGATGGTTCTGGACTTAGAATGTGGAATATTATCTCCTGCTAATGCGTTAGCGGAGACGCAGGGAAACAGAATGTAATTACCCAAACGGCTTTTCCCGGATACCAAAACTAATTCTCCCGCCTGGTGAATAATGCTGAGGGGTCTTTACCAATTGCTTTATGCCCCGTCTGAAAGCTGTCACCACTCCTAATAGCACAGGGACCCGTTCTGCCAAGAGGTATCCATCTGAGGAGGTCTGAGAGATCAGCTCGCACGTGCTCCTCAGTTTCCGGAGGGGCCCAGAGAGTCTCTCCAGCCAGGAGGACCTGGAGAGGCCGCTGCTCAGCTTCTGACAGCGAGGACTCAGGGGGCCTCCCTCAGATACGCCGGTTCTTCTCTCCATCTCCCGCCAAGCCCCTGGCAACCCATTTGGTTCTAGGCCCCCATACCAGGGGGCAAACGGGGCATGGGGCTTTAGAGAAAGACTCTAGCTATTCTTAGAAGAACCCAGAACAAGTGGGCTTCCTGCCACCCCTCTTTTTAAACAAACCTCATAGACAAGCATCTCGACTATAAAGCACATAAATTAAGCATAATTAATTCACCTTGTCAACCTAGAAATAACTCCTCCTCTAAATGTCTGCAGGCTTTTATTTTTATCATCACGACGGCACTTCTGTTTTACCACAACCCCTAGCTATTTGTGCCCCTGTCACATCTGCCCAAAGATCGCTGCTCCTTGAGGATAACCGTCAATGAATCATTTCTGTATTTCCACGGCACCTGACACCTACCACAGGAAAGATGCCCCATGAATAAAACCTTCGTGGGGAGCAACTGACAAAAGCATGTTTAATACGTGGCTTTCCAGAAAAGCCACCCCGGGGGGAGCCTTGTGGAGGGAGCCTGCACTATGTGTGCCCTTTGTCCTTCCCGCTCTGCTGAGGCCAGGACTCAATCTGGGATAGGGCTGGGTCAGCCGGCCACATTCAGAACAGTGCGCCAACCCTAAAACTCCATAGCAGCTCCTAATCGGAAAGGATGGAAGCACGGCCCTCTCTGGGGTAAGCGAGCCCAGAACCCTGGAGCTCCCTTGTGGCTATGCAGACTTCACCCCGCGAGGGAAGGTCAGTGCGGGGGGAGCCAGAGCTCTTTGAGACATAACCCCGACTCATGACTCGGGAATCTGGTCAGGCTTTCAGACTGTGGACACTTACTGCCTGGGATGTAAGAAGGGAGTTGAAAGGCATATCTTGTCCCCCCTCAAGTGATGAGGAAGCATTTGGACAAAGTCTGTGAAGATGCTGGCACCCCTCACAGGCCGAGCTCCGTAAGCTCCGTGCCAGGTAGAATGGTCTCCAAGGTGGAGAGAGGAAGTGAGCAGGCGGTGAGACCCCCTGACCAGACCGCCTTGCTCAGAGTTTCAGTCTAGCGATGAGTTGGGCAGTGCCGGCTGCCCTCCTGGAGGTAAGCCGGCTGATGCAGTCCACTACATGATACACCGAATTGAGTCTCTGCAAGTCCAACTAGAGACTGTATTGATCCCAAAGTCACCCTCGGGTGAAACAGCCATAAATTACCAGTCAGCTTTTATTATGTGAGAGACTTTCACATTCTAAGAGTTTGACTTTCTCCCTTTTATTATCCTAATGAAATACCATGACTTGGCCCAACCACAAGAAAGCATCCAGTAAAAAGGGAACGGGATTTCTGGGCTAATTGACTTAGCTCCTCACTGAGCACACTCGGATGCCAACCCTGCCAGGAGCCCTGCTGCATGTGGGGGACAGTCTGCAAGGCTAGGGCTGGAAGAAGATGGAGATCTCGAATCAGGGTGCAGAGGAGCGCTAGGCCAGCCTCGGCAATCCCCTCTTCAGGGCTTGGGGAGCTGGCTGCTGTATGGACCCTGATCTGATGACCCAAGGACGACAACAGAACCACTTGGTATATGTGTGAAGACTCCAGGGCAAACTCTGAAAGGCTCCTTCAAAATTCTGCTGCGCCTCGTCCTTCTAGATCGTCTTACTTGCTCATCCATCCGTTGGAGAAGTCCTATGCTGGAAGCATTTATTTACTAATTTCCAACGTTTATAAATCATCTGCATAGTAGGGAATCACTGATCCTCCCAGAGCTTGTAAGGTAGTCAAGGAGAAGGATATATGACAACTAATGATGATGGAGAGAAGTACCACAGGGGGTGGGGGTGGCGGGAAGCTGTGGAAACAGAGAAATGAGCAGATGATTCCAAATGGGAGAGATGACTTTGGCGCCTGCCTCTCACCAAGACCACACACAGTTTATTTTATGGAGATGCAGATGAGAAGCTGTACTGAAAAGTGGGCACCCACTGGCCGAAGAAATCCATATGCAAGTAGGATTGTGAACAATCGGCTTTCCCAACACTTGAGCAAACTGGAAATCAAAACAGTTCCTCGGGAGACCTTGGGAAAATTCGCTGCCAGCCAGACTGCTTCCTGGGGGCCAGAAGCCAGAGACTTTTGTTCTTATTTGGAGACAGACAAGTCTAAGAGCCCGAAACAGCAGCGGGCTGAATCCCTAACATTCTGTGTGAGGCCACATATTTATCTGAGGAAGATGGGTTCTCCAGCTTTATTTTACAGCTAAGACCAGAACATTTATTTAAAATTACAGAATTTGGTCAGTCTGTCATTCCTCATTCAGAGATTCAAATTTCCAAATAATAAGATAAATTATCTTCTGAGTACAGCGTTGCTCATTTCAAAGAACAGCACTTGTCTTGATCATTGTTCTCTTTTGCCACATTTGCACGTTTCCTTGCATAAGTTGCTTATCCCTCTCTCTCTCTCTCTCTCTCTCACACACACACACACACACATACACACAACTTCCCCTGACAAACTCAATATGATATTGATTAAGAACTCTGGTTCTAGAGTCTGAAGCTCTGAGTTCAAGTCTCCTACCTGCTGTTTCCCAGCCATGTGAACTGGGTCAGTTCCTTCGCACCTCTTAGCCTCAACATACTCATCTGTAAAATAGTGATAATTGTGTCTATCTCCTAGAGGTGCTGAGGGGAGTAAATAAGAGACGTCATATTCTGTGTTTGCCACAGTGATTAGTATGTAGGGAAACTTGATAACTAGAAATTATTCTTGTTTAAGGGCCCAGGAAAGAGCCAAGCCAATGAGATATCATGAAGCATCTCAGAAATTGAAGGTGTAGTTTCTGAAATACACCCTCGAGCACCATATGCAAGAAGAGAATTCTCCCTACCCACCCCACCCCCACAGGAAGAGGCTGCTCAGTCAGCCTGGGATGCTGACAGGAAAGAATGCACCAGGTTGAATCCCGGTGGGAGCCTGGTACTTGACATGGGGACCATGAACAGCCCAAAGGATAGGGCAACGAAGGGGATGTGCCACGGAACATGAATGCCAGGAGGGCAGAATGGGTAGCAAAGATGTCTGCCATGAAAACTTGCCAAGACTACTGAGACTTCAGGACTAATACAGTTGGTCTTTCTAGAAGCAGTGTTTTAACATACTGTGTGGAGGGAAAGAGGCTGCCTCTCCCTGGATGTGCCACAGAAGTCTTCAGAGAAGACCCAGGAACCCTGCCATGCATCTGGTTGGCAGATGGCTGAGAGAGATGGGAAGGGAGATCCAGATGCAGGGGACAGTGAGAATGTTGGCGAGGAGGGGACGAGGGCAGAGCGGTAACATCAACATCACCGCCATGTTTCACTGCTACCATATTTTGTCCTGGCCAGGACTTCAGGTGGGTTATCTCATACCCCCTACCATAACCCATGTGGTAGCTCATTGTCCTAGTTTTAGACACAGAGGCTGCCACTAGAACTAATGGGTCAGAACAAAGGCAACAGCCGTGGTCCAACTGGAACTTTTCATTCAATTCCATGTGGAAAAAGTCCAGGAGGGCTTGCTTAGGAAACCCTGAGTAGCGTGGGGTGGCTGAAGGTCCCGGGGCTGGGTTGGGAGTTTTGAGGAAAGGTAGACTTGGTGCAGTGAAGGGCAGGTTACAAATAGCGGGGAAAACCCTGGGCACTAGTAGGTTTCAGCTCTTACTCAGGAACCTGGAAAATTCTTTACCCTTAGCTCAACTCAGGTTTCTCCTTCTCCGTCCAGACAGCCCAGAATAAACAGCACCCGGCAGCTGTGTGGGAGCCCGTGCTGTGCTGGGCCCAGACAGTGAGCTTGATTTTCTTTATTTATTTAGATGTCATTTTCAGTGTGATTGAGTGATTCCACTGCCCCAGCAGGTCTGCTCAGTCTCCCGTCCCAAACTCAGGCTGGAGGAGTGGACCGATGTGGGGCTTCAGAAGTGTCCTTATTGATTGGGCCGACTCGGATCAAGCAGCTTTTGCTAAATTTCAGAACCAGAAGCAGCAAAGGGCAGGAGGGTAGAAGGGAATACTCAATCCTTCGATTCATACTTTAGTGAAAATATTACTTGATATTCGAACTTTTTTTTTAACCTGGGAATTTTTTTCCCAAGTTAAATCAGATGCAGTGAAGAAATAGAGCACAGAGATTGAGTGTAGGGCTAAGAGTCAGACTACCTGAACCTGGTGCCACCCTGACTGGCTGGATGATCTGCGGTGAGTTACTTAACCTCTCTGAGCCTCAATGTTCTCATGTGCAAAAAGGCAGTTAATAATAATACCTACTCTTAGGGTCTTGAGATAAAATGAGTTAATACTTGTAAAGCCTCAGCATAGAACTTGGCACACGTTCAGTGCTAAGTCAGGGTGGCTACCATTGTTCTGTGGAACAGGACAGAGGGGCCTGCCTTCTGGTCCCATCAGCTGCCACCCAAGCTCCCTGTGCAGGCTCTCATGCTACCTCTGGGAGCCCTGGGCAGGGGTGAGCTAACAGATACTAACAACTGTCTCTCCAGAGGGATAGGAGAGAAGGATCTCTGCTCTTAGCATCTGCCAATTTCTGTGTGTAGATACTCCCAGTAATGGCTGATTTTAAGGTGGCCCGAAAGGTCACTGGACTCAGACGTGGGAAGAGATGCTCTCACACAGCTGACTCCAGCATACCACTGGCCCTAGCACTCTGGAAAACCTAGTGTGGAAACCAGAGAATTTGTGCGGTCTCTCCTACCTCTGGTTTTCTATTCTGTATTCTACGTCAGGGTAACCCAAACTTTGGAATTAAGCTTCCCCCAGCGGTGGGCAAATGTAAAGCAGTGGGCAGAGATAGGGAGCAAGAACAGGCTGGAGAGTTCAGGGTCTTGGTTTTATGCCTAATCCAAAAGGCAATGTGTCTGACAGTTCAGTGACTCTTAATTAGATGAGATTGAATCAGCACAACTGCTTCCTGTGGCTAAAAAGCTTTCCCTTCGAGTGCAGCCATTCAATTACTTCCAGGGCCCATTGGGCAACAAGCCTCAGCTGAGAGATGGGAGCATGACCTAATGACGTGCATTACAGAGACCTTCAAGGACGATGGGTGAGTGTGTGTGTTTGCCCGCGCGCGTGCATACACGCAGGTGTGTGCTGGAGAAGCACAGGCCAGGATTGGCTGAGAGCTCGGACTTGCAAGTTCAGGAGTTACCTACTAGAAGATGACCCCAGAACTAGAGAGATCCCATAGAAAAGCCCTGGACTGGAATCCAGGAGCCTGGATTTAGGACCAGTACCGTTTAACTTTGTGTTCCCTTCCAAAAATATGAGAAGTATGATGCCTGCCATGTCTTTTTCACAAGAGTATTAAAGGATCAAGGGAAATAGTATCTGTGAAAGCTCTCTACAGACAGATAAGATGAAACCCTACTCATCAGAGAAGTGGCCAGACACCCATGGGTTGGCCTAAGGCCTCTGAAATCGGTCACTTGCTAGGACAGGTGTCAGATACCCACTTGTGTTGCCACCAAGAAGGGTGGGAACATTGGAAGCGTGCTCACGACCTAGGACTGGAACTGGAAAGCTCTAGGCACCCAGAAAGTGACTCTTCATCTTACTCCTCAAGGGAGTGGTGAGAGCATTTCATCTGCTCCTGTGTGTTAGGGATCATGAAGGACTCTGAGTTTTAGCTATTCTGTGTCTACCATTAGATGAGGAGAAAAAATAAGAGTAAGATGAAGAGGTAGTTGGCATGGTGTCTTGTGCATAGTCTTTCTGCTTCTCCTGGGGCCCTCTTCTGTTTTCCTTATCATCTTGACCTTAGCTGAAGAATGACTCAAAAGGGCTGCCTTGGCCCCCAAATCCACCCTAGGACCTTTCAGCTGAACCACTGCAGACAATAACTACCACCTCAGTTTCCAGTTCTGAAGAAAGACCCAGACTGACCTTTTAAGCAAAGCCATATAAATCACGGGTGGCTGGCTAGCCTGGGGAAAGGCTGCCCTTCATTCGCAGCCAGGAAGGGGTCACACAGCACAGAGAGAACTTGGCCACTCAGCACAGGGAGGATTCCTTTAGGAGCCAATGCAGAGAACAGACCATACTTGGCCTCTTGGGTATATCCTATCTTTTTCTGGACGTGTTTCCAGTCTTTTAATGGCCCCTTTACACCCCCAGACATAAAATTCTGAAGGACCTTGTGTCTGACACATGAAACCACCCTGAAGTTCCTACCAAAGGTGCACATGTTAGGAAGGTGGTTTGGGGCATCTCAACCGTAGTGAACAAAGCACGTCTGTCTCAGAGTTAAGTCTCTCTTGTAAATAGGGACCAAAATGGCAGCCCGTTGTTGAAAGATTCAGTACTCATCCATTTCTCTATCTTTGAATTGCATTATAGACCCAGACTTGGCCAGGCCACCCAAGCTCTGTGTTCTCAGGTTGGAAAACTTCAGAGATGAGTCTTCTGTTGAATTATGTTGGGATTTTTTTCCCTCTTTTCCCTGGAAATTGGAACAATTGGAAATGTAAATACACAGCAAGTGAAAAATTGATGGTTGATCAGGAAGAACAATGCATCCAGCTCATTATCTTCCCCTGGAGCGGCATTCAGCCAGCCCTGCAGTTCTTGCACACACAAGGGGCTGATGGAGGAGATGGCCCATGGGGTCGTGGGGTAGCTGGGTAGCAGAACATGGAGGATGCAGGCCTGGAAGCCAGGTCAGCTGTTAACAGCATGGGACTTAGCCCATAGCCCCTTCCCCTTGCTAGAGCTATGTTTCTCAGCTGCAAAATGAACTCTCAGTTAGGTGTACCCTCACTCCTGCTCAGCAGCAACAGTCTCAGGGACAAGGGGGCACATGGTCAGGTAATCTGGAACGAGAGGGGGTGGCCAGGGTGAGTCCTGCACCAACTGTGAGTAAATGAATCATCCCTGCCCGCTCACCACCCCACTCTTGACCCCTTCTCATTCTGTGCCCTTCCCAGACACCCCTTCCAACGGGATGCTGTCGGGCTCTGCCCCCTTCCCACATTCTTCCTATTCCTCATCACCCACCCCCCAGCCATGACCCTCTGGCCTCCCTTCTTCTTCTTGCCCATCACAGTCTAGGCACCTTGAGGTCACTACTCATAGATGGATTTGGAAGTGCCTGACTTGCTAATTACCAATTAATTAGTCAATGTCACAATGTCTCATAACCTCTCCAGGCCTCAGTTGTCCCATCTGACATTCTGTCCCCCCTGCCTTCACTTGAGTGTATTTGATACCGCCACTGGGCAGGGATGTGACATTTGGGGAACATAAGGGAGACTGAGGCTTGGGTAGGCCTCGAGCAGGGCCTTCTCACGTGGCTCCCCTGAGTAGCAGCAGCTCCCACATGACCTTTAAATGCATCTCTAACTTTCTTTTTTACCTACATTTCCACCACAAATAATAGTAATAAATCTACACTGCTTATAATAACTTACAGAGGGTTTTCATACATGGTATCTCCTTTGCCCCTTCCTACAATCCTTGTTGATTGTGAGCAGTGGGGGATGTGAGGGCACAGCAGACATAATAGGGGTGGCCAACAGCTAAAACCAGATTACTAGCTACTAGCCTGCGGCTATCTCTATTTCATGCCCTTCCCTGTTCTGAGACAGTCACCATTTCCAACTCCTCATGCCAAGGGAAGCTGGAAGAAGAGAGGATGACTCCCAATGTCAAGGATGATGGTAGAGTTGGCTTTGCTGTGGCTAGGGCTGAGGAGGTTCTGAATACCCAGGGCTTTGGGGACCCTAATAGGAACATTCTTGGCTCTTAAAGCCAACATCTGCCCTTCACGTGCATTAGCCCCAATTGACCATCAGTCCTCTCTCTGGCTCTTTTTGTTCCAACTAGAACATCTACTTAAGGAATAAGTATCTGCATCCCCTCCCCCAGCCCTCCTTCCCACGGAGGTAACTGAATTGCACTTGACCCACCCTGGCCGCTCCAGCGTCACTCCCCTCCATGACTTTTCAGCTGCAACTATCGCCATAAATCATCAGATCTTCCTGTGGGTGTGGTCAGACTTCCCCAGCTGAGAATCTGATGCTCTAGCTTATTTCTTTAAGTCATAGCATGTAAATCACAGGTGATAGCTAACCTAGGAATTGGTTGCTCCTGGATCCATCAGATGTGGCTCGGGCCAGTGTCGTGTGATACAGAGGTGGCCTTCCAGGATACCGGGACTTGGGACAGTAAAGGCCGCAGGACTGATGTCTCCAGTGCAGATATGTTGCTGATGCCCTGATCTTTGCCTGGGACACCTTCCCCTCTGTCCTTAGCAGGTGGTCCCTGCTGATTTGTCTTGACTTAATCCAAGTGTTACCTCCTTTATGAAGCCTTCTGTGAGAATGTCAGCTCTCCCTCTAAATTTCCATACATCCCTCCTCAGTTTCACATATGTCTTAACCCCTACAAGAATAGAAGATACCAGGGGCACCTGGGTGGCTCAGTGGTTAAGCGTCTGTCTTCACCTCAGGTCATGATCTCAGGGTCCTGGGATCAAGCCCCATGTCAGGCTCCCTGCTCGGCGGGGAGTCTGCTTCTCCTTCTCCTTCTGTTCCTCCCCCTACTCATGCTCTCACTATCATTCACTCTCTCTCAAACACATAAAATCCTTTAAAAAACTATTTAAAACATTACCAAAAAATTAAAATATTTTTATCTATATTTAGTAATTCTATTTATTAATTTTTCTTAAAAAGTAATGTATATAACTCAGTTTTCCCTAGCATCATTGGGATGAAAAAGTGCCACATCTTCAAATACATGTAATCAATGTTGAGTTTTAAAATGCCCAAATTGGGGCGCCTGGGTGATTCAGTGGGTTAAGCCGCTGCCTTCGGCTCAGGTCATGATCTCAGGGTCCTGGGATCGAGTCCCGCATCGGGCTCTCTGCTCAGCAGAGAGCCTGCTTCCCTCTCTCTCTCTCTGCCTGCCTCTCCGACTACTTGTGATTTCTCTCTGTCAAATAAATAAATAAAATCTTTAAAAAAAAAAAATAAAAAAAATAAAATAAAATGCCCAAATTTCTCTAGCACAGGACTTCTCAGAGCCTTTAATTTGCTAATGTGCATTGTAAACTCCAATGGGAAAATAAAATACATAGCTTTCCTTTACCATGAAATTACTTTTTCAGGAAGCACCAAAAACAAGTCCCAGAACCAGTGTTTTCTACAGAGAACAGCTTGGGAGACACCAAGGTAGCAGAAGCTGCTGAGACTCAGGTGTGGGCAAGTCATAGTTCAAATTTGGCTCAGTGACCTTGGACAAGTCACCTAACTTTTCTGGTCCTGGGTCCCTTCATCTGCTCAAAGATAGTGATACCTACTCATAGGGCTGATGGGAGAGGAAGTGGCATATGCTGAGTGACTTCCACATTCCTGACGCTGAACTGGTGCTCAGTATGTGGCCACTGTTGGTTTCTTGGCATTTCTTCACTCCTCAGCTTACTCTAGGGCAGGCCCTCAGGAGATGCTCATTCAGAAGTATAGCATGTTGGAGAAATCTAGAAGGTTCCTGATAGCTAACAGAAACCCAGCAAGGCCAGAGCCAACTACAACCTTGCCTTTGGGAGACTCAACCCTTCTGCTCAGGGCAGGGATCTTCCTGAGATTTCCACCTCTGCCCATCCCCTCACTAGAGCTAGAGACCTCTGATGGACTTCTAACTTCTTTCTGGCCACAATAAATACCCACAGGCTCTGGGGCAGTCTCATCTAGCACACTGAACAAAATAATAAAGTTACATTTGCATGTTTCCTTCAAGTTCACAAAGAGCTATCCTTTTTAAAGCTTCTGTCTTATCAGGTCCAATAGACCTCAACCAGGTCCAATAGATCTCACATAGAATGCCCTGGGAGTTGTGCAGCAGGATAGGTCCCAGCAACAGTGCAGGATAGACAGGACAAGGATTATTTATGCCTATCAAAAAAGAAGACTTGGAAAAAATAAGCTAGTTGCCCAAGCCTTTGCCCTAAGATCAAGGATTCATTGGCTTTGGCTACTAGACATGCTCTTACTGATTCTCAGTCCCCCTCTAGGGCTCTGGGACCTTCCTCCTTCCATTCTGAATATGTGATGTTCCCGTCTCAGTGATTCCTCCCTTGCCTAAGCCAAATGGCCCTCCTGACCAGCCCCGTCTGGTAGCCATGGTGACAGGGACCCTGCAGGCACTGGTTCTATTTGCCCAGCTTGGAGCCTTCCCTGCAGACCTCACCATGTGTCCCAGGCTGCTCTCTGCTGGGCGTGGATATCCCCGGGTATTGACTGTGTAAACCATGTCTCCATCATTCTCCTTGCTCATGTGGTTCCTCTCCATGAGCTGTCACCCAGCCAACCTCTACTTATCCTTCATGGCACCTGCAAGGTGTTCCTCGAGAGCTGGAAAGAAGGAAAAGAGAGGTCACAAGCCAGGGCTTAAGCGGCAATCTATTTTTGCATGCGGAGGTTGGAAACAGCCTCAGTGTGGTAGAATCCTGCCTCCTGGGTATGGAGTTGTTTTGTGTCTATATAAACCTCTCTTCAGCCACTGCCCCTGCCCTGGTGGGCTCCGCCATGCCAATTGCCGCCACATAATGTACTCTAATTTCCCCACTGTGACTCAAAATGGACTGTTAAGCCAGTGTTGCCCCCATGAATCTTAGACTATGAGGCAGCAATCACAAGCAAGCAGTTTGAAATGACTTTCCCTAGATTAGACCACAAACAGAAGCCAAAACCCGGGCTTGGGCCTATTATCAAGACACCAGTCAGAGTGGGGCCAAGAACGAAGGGGTAGACTGTGCCATAGGCCGAGGAGACCACTACTTCCTGGTAATTAGGACCCAGCAAAGCCCCATAGAAGAAGGCACACTGCATGGCCTTCTTCAAGGCGGCAGAGAGGGTGGCCCTACAACCAACTTAAAGGCCGGCGGGGTGGCGGGGGGAGTGGCGGGGATGTGATAGAAACACAGCCAGCATGTAAGTTTTCTCCAGGCCAGGCACCCTTGAAAGCTTTAGGGATTCTGACTCTTCGGAAAGACTGGATGAAGAAGGTACTCTCACTTATCCCCATTATATACTTGAGAAACCAACGCTTAGCAAGGATAAGCCACATGGCTAAGCTTACAGAGCAAATACATAACAGAGCCAGAGTCAAATTCAGGCAGCCCATCTTCAGCACCCAGTTCAGGACCCACTCAGGCGTCCTGATGAATCGGGGACCCCCTTGTGGAGCACCTCAGTGGCCACTGTCTGTCCTGGCAGAAGGAGCTGTAAATAGGAGAAACGGCGCTGCCTACAGCTCTGCCTTGCTGCTTCTCCATGATCCAGGCAAGAAGCAAACCTCTTCATGCTTTATCACTACCTCACACAATAATTACAAAGATTGAGCCTCATCATGGGTATCAAAGTGCTTTGGAAACCATGATGCTGAGCACGTAAACTGTTGGGACTTGCTATCGTTAAGAAGCAGCAGGAGATGAAGAAGTCGGTTGCTGACTGGCCAACTGCATGGGCCCAACAAGCTGTGTGAATGGCACATCTGAGCTTCGGCTCTCCAACCACAGAATGGCATGACTGACACATGGCCGCCTTCTCCCCTCGCTTCCTAATGACCTAATTGTCCAAGCCTTAAAAGCCCCAGTGAGCTGTGGCCCAGGAGAGCCCTGAGGACACACAGCCACCGCACGAAGGGAAAGCATTTATTATGATGGTGATTGCACCAAGATGCCCTCTCCGAAGAGCTGCCAGGACTCAACCAACACAGTTCATTCATACTTCTAAGCAGACCCAGATGGACCACCCTGAGGGACCATCTGGCTGGGTAGATGTGCCAAGTCAGCCACGGAGAGATGGAGAGACTCTGGCTGAGTCGCATGGTGGTAAAATCCTGGAACTCCTGCTTTCAACCCCTGTTCAGCCTGGCACAGACTGTGGGCTTGCCCCTAAGAGAAAGGAGTAGACCCTTTCACTCCCAAACTTCCCCTTGTCCTTAAGGAGCCCAGTTTGCCCGCCCACATCAGGTTAATGGGAAAACCTTCAAGATGACACAGCAGACCCCAACAGCAGTCCCTCACCAACCAACCCCTTATAGCAGAGGTTCTCAAGGTGTGGCCCAGGACCAGCATTACCAGGGTTTGCCTAATTAGAAATATAACTTATCAGGCTCTACCTTAGACCTACTAAATGAGAAATTTGGAGGGTTTTAATAAGCATGATTTTGATGCATGCTGAAGTCTGAGAACCCACTTTCTTGGAGTAAATCCCAGTTGCAGGTGGTTTATTTCTGGCTCATGGAAGGCACCGTCTGCAGATGTGTGGGTTAGCTTTATGACAGCTCAGTTTCTGAGCAGTCGTTATTCCCAGGGCTGGAGCCTGAATTAAAGCCCCAACCATTACCACCCTGTTAGTCCCCCTTACTACTCAAGCATCCGCTGCATTTTAGGAGTACATTGGACCAGATGCCAGTTCTTTGATAATGAGTAAGATGTAATAAGAGAGAGGCTTCCCAAGTCCTTTTGCCCGAGAATTTAGACCTTAATCTCCTCTCTGTCCTCTGAAAAAGCCACCAAGGTCTCAGTGGCAGGCAGACCTCAGCAGCTCAGAGCCTCTGCCCTGCCACCTCCTCCCCATCCCATCCAAACCAAACAATTCCCTGTAGCGATTCTGCTCAGTATTTTTCCTAAGTGCTAACAGAACTGCTCCCGTATCTCATTGCTAAGTAGAGAACTCTGCTCTGACAAGTTAATTGATAATTGGGATGTGATCAGAAGCAAGCAGGCACACTTTCTGTTTCACCTGGTCTCCCCCAGCATACTGACATATCTGACTGGGGAACCTCAGCAGCAAGGACCATGCAGTATCTCATTTATCTCTGTAGTCCCATATGAACATGTGAGAGGTGCTCTGCAGTCATTTTGATTGGGGGGGGGGTCTGCCCTGGGTTCCCCAGAGGGTTCCCTGCAAAGTCTGCTTTGAAGGAACACAGGGTGTAGTGCCCAGCTGACAGACAGCAAGCCTGGGGAGGGTTGGAGTTAGATGGCATCAGTGCCTGCAAAGATGTGGATCTGACTCCTAGTCCACATCAGGGAGGGCTTGAGACTGGCCTGGGGTAAGAAGGAATTGCTACCAGGGGAATGTTGGCTATGGTAGAGAACTCAATGCCATCCTACTGTATTCATCATCAAGGACCCCTGTGCCCATTAGGGGACAGGGGGCAAGAGAAGGACCCCAGGTTCTGTAGCCTGAAGGACAACTCTAGAAACAAACAACTGGGTCATCTTTGAAGTGTTACTAGACCTTTTTTTTTTTAATTTATTTTTAGTATAACAGTATTCATTGATTTTGCACCACACCCAGTGCTCCATGCAATCCATGCCCTCTCTAATACCCACCACCTGGTTCCCCCAACCTCCCACCCGCCCCCCCGCCGCTTTAAACCCCTCAGATTGTTTTTCAGAGTCCATAGTCTCTCATGGTTCACCTCCCCTTCCAGTTTCTCCCAACTCCCTTCTCCTCTCTATCTCCCCATGTCCTCCATGCTATTTGTTATGCTCCACAAATAAGTGAAACCATAAGATAATTGACTCTCTCTGCTTGACTTATTTCACTCAGCATAATCTCTTCCAGTCCCATCCATGTTGCTACAAAAGTTGGGTATTCATCCTTTCTGATGGAGGCATAATACTCCATAGTGTATATGGACCACATCTTCCTTATCCATTCATCCGTTGAAGGGCATCTTGGTTCTTTCCACAGTTTGGCAACCGTGGCCATTGCTGCTATAAACATTACTAGACCTTTGACGACTGTTTTCCATCTAGAATATGGAGAGACCAAACCTGAATTCCAGGGTTGCTGTGAGGATCAAGTAAGCCAGCATATCTGAAACACCTCATCACACAGGCGACCTCCTCGTCTCTCTGGTTCTTCTTAGGACTCAATACTTGGAGGCAAGGACATAGGAATCTGGGAGCCATAAAACTTGAGGGGAAAATGGAATGAACACAGCTATCTGCAGAGTAAGGTTTGTGCCCAAAAGCTGGTGGTGGCCACTGGCTAAGTGGCATGGCCTCTCAGAAGTTTGGCAGGAGTTCCTCCACCCGTAGACGCTGACCGCAAACAGATACCTCCCCGTTGCTGTTCCCACCCAAGCCTCCAGGGTCTGGGCTCTAAGCAAATGGATAGCAAGATCAAGAATGGAGAAGGAAACAGAGAAGAGTCCATAGCATATGGCTGCATGCATCTAAAATGCTAATTAATCTAAAGTGACTAAATGCAGAGCAGTAGCCTCCTAGAGCTGGGATAGAGGGAAGGGGACATGAGAAATTTCTGGGGACAATGGAGATGTTTGGAGTTTTCATTACGGTGATGGTTGCACAGGTATATATCAGTGCCATCGATTTTGTACCCTTTAAGTGGATGTGATTTACTCTATGTAAAATATTCCTTGATAACATTGATTTAAAAAAAGAAAAGGAGAGAGACCTCAGGCCCCCCCAATCATCCTACAGCTGGTTCAGCACATGCAGATTAGAATCTTGTTCTGCCATTTTTACAAAGGAGAGACAGGCCTCAAACAGGTGTCTGTGCCTGTTCAGAACATTGTTCGTAACAGCCAGAAGGTGGGAGCAGCCCAAGTGTCCACTGGTGGATAAACAAAATGTGGACTATGCATACAATGGTTCATTTGAATAATAAGGACGAATGCCTTAAAAGGGAAATAAATTCTGCAATATGGTGTGGCAGGGATAAACCCCGAAGCCACTAAGCTAAGTGAAGAAAGACACACAAAAGGACACATTTTGTGATTCTGCTTACCTGAGGGACCTAGAATAGTCAAATTCACAGACACAGTAATCAAGCCATAGAGACGGAAGCTAGGAGGGTAATTCTCTGGGATTTCAGGGGGTAGGGAGTGGGAACTTAACCTCTAATGGACACAACCTTTCAGCTTTGCAAGAAAGCCAGAGTTCCATGGCTGGAGAGTGGTGATCGTTGCCACACCAACGGGGATGTACTTGATGCCACTCAGCCATGCACTTGAAAACAGCTAAGATGGCAAAATTTTTTGTTATGTGTATTTTACCATAATTAAAAAAAAATTTTTTTTAATATAAAAAAGGGAGAGGCCCCCTGCCAGCTGGCTGGGAGTCACGCTGCCTGGTTGGAGTATACAAAAGTCTGCTCAGAAAACCAGGTTTTAGCAGAGGGAGGTGACTTGGGCTCCAGAGGAGCGATTAGAGCCCTTCCTCTTAGTTCCAAGTCAGAGACCCCACCCTTAGAATGTTCTAAAGGGTGTCCAGACTGGTAACCACGAGACCACCAGTCTAGTCTCTCTCTACCCTTATCACCTGTCTGACATTGAACCAACTTCCTCATCTGTAAGATGGAGGTGACAGTAACATGTCACAGGGTTATCAGGACCCAATGAGACCATTTATGTTACTGGACTGCAAAAAGTGGAGGGTGTGTGCATATGAAGGTCTTTCTTGTTCTGAGCCACTCATCCTCAAGGGAGCCAAGTGAGGTCTGGGGAGCAGATGTAGACCAAGTGTGACCAGGTCAAGAAACTATGAGTGAACGTCTCCTTCTGATTGTAATGGAGCCCCAGGAACTGTGCTGCAAAGTGAATAACCAGCTCTTGGGGGCTTCCTGGCCAGGTCAGCTGCCTCTGATTCATGCCTCTCCTCCCTGCTCAGAGATCCTGACAGATGGAGGCAGGAATTGCCTCCTAGTTCAGTGAGTGAAATGGACGCGGTGAATAGTTTACAGTTTACCCCCGAGCCAGTAAATCCAAACTCCCCTGCACTGTATTGTGCCTGAAACACATTAAATATGGCATAAGATGAGACAAAATATATCGGAGTTTAGTTGATGTGTTAATTTAGCTGTCAATGGAAATCAGATGTCGAGATTCACTGCAGTGCAAAGTAGCAATTTGTGCCTCTGTCAGAAGTGCGGGTCCAAACTGTGATTTAGAAGGCTTGCCAGAGCACTGTGGGCGTCTCGGGGATGAGGTAATCCTGAGAAGCGTCAGCAGCTTGGCGGTCCAGCCCCGGGTAGGGTCCACCATCCCGTCTCTACCACTGTCCTCCCTGTTCCAGCGGGGGGTTCTCAGGTGTGGTTCTCCGGGTTGTAGATGGGGTGTGTGTTCCTAAAAATAAAGCAAAGACTCCATTCCAATAGGACTTTCCTAGGGGTCATTGTTCCCCTCTAAATATGGAAGGAATCACTACCTTGCCTGCCTTCTGGAGTGATCTTGAGACACTAATGCGGTAATAGACATGAAAGTACTTGGAAGACTTTCATGAATAGAAACTCAGATGGTTTGGTATCCTTTAATGTAAACATCGGACTAAGGAGAGAGAGAGGATTGAGAAGCCATGGCTTCTTGCAGAGTAACTTTACTTCCTTTATTCTAATTATCAAATTATGTTATTATTATGTGTGTCCATTATAGATCACATAAATTCAGAAAGGCATGAAAGAGAAAACTCAAAGCATTCCTAATCCTCCAGCTCAGAGGGAGCTTGGGCTAACAATTTGATATATTCCTTCCACTTGGTCTTTCTGTGCATATAAATGGGTTTTGCCCTGCTGTTTTGAAAGTCTTACCCACAGGTGGTAGGCATGGCAGGGTAGTGAACTAGGTCAGCACACTCAAATTCCACCCAGACTTTGGTGCGTTTATTTTTTAGTTAATTTATCATGAAAATTCTCTCTTGTTAGTAAAAGCTCTTCAAAAACATCTTTGGGTAATATGGGCAGGCCGGCTCCTATTAGCATTCCGCCCATCATTAGACTTCTTTCTTTCTCTCTTTCTACTTTTATGGTGTTCTAATCTGCTGCAAATACCTTTGGGTCTAACTATCTGTATAATGCTCTTTCCCCAAGGACATTTCCTACAAGTGGAACTTTGGAGTCTAAGGGCCCAAACAAATTGTTTAGTTTAGTTTAACATATTGTCAAGTATTTCTGGGAAAATTCTATCAGCTCACATTCTCACCAGGGGTCTAAGAAAGTCCCTAACTCACTACATCCTTGCTAGTACTGAATATTATTTTTATTTAAATTCAATTAACTAACATATAATGGATTATTAGTTGCAGAGATAGAGGTCAGTATCCATCAGTTGTATATCCTACCCAGAGCTCATGGCATCACGTGCCCTCCTTAACGCCCATCCCCCGGTTATCCCATCCCCACACCCCCTTCCCCTCCAGCAATCCTCAATTTGTTTCCTATTGTTTAAGCGTCTGAAGCCCCAAACTTTTAAATCTAACCCTCAGGTCAGTTACAGGCTTTTTCCCACTCTACAAAAGGACTCAGTGAACATGCTACTGTATTGAGGAATACACGAGCAAGTGACAATGTTGTCATTTATAACATTCATGAGGACCCACAAAACAATTTCTCGAGGAGCTCAATGTCAGGAACGACATTCCTTTTCCTATGAACAAACATCTTGAACCTTCTCACTGATCCTGTTTTCCTTTTGGCTTTGGCTTCTATGAAGCCCGGAAGTGTACTTTAGCTACATTTTGGTTCTCATGTAGAAATCTGATCGCACCTTTGCCCTAAGATAGATCAGCCTGATTCATTTATTCATATGCTTTCGAGATTTGTCATTATGTGTCACCTCAAATCCTTTTTTGAACAAGGCAGAAATAGTTTAAGCTTTTCCTGCAAAGACTTGAGTTTGTTTGCTCTCATAGAAGAGAGTAAATCTGCCATCAGTAAAATGACTTTCTGAGAAGTTCTGATGAGTGGTCCTCCTTTCCTTTCTGACACTTGAACTCAGAGAGATGCACGCTGAGACGCCCAGTGCCAGAGTCTGGCTGGAATTGGAATGTGCTGAACTAGCCCACCACCCTGCCATGCCTGCCCTGTCCCTTTCTCTCTCTCTCCTCCTCCCCTTCATCGGCAGGAGCCCTCAGAGGTTTGACACGAACGTTGCAGCAAGTAGGATGCTTAGCTCAAAGAGGTTCAGTGGCCAAGCATCTTCCTGAGGGTCTTTTTTGCTGAGCCAACTTCTGGCATAAGACATCCCAGGCCAGCAGATCTGGCCCCGTTAATGACTTGGATGAGCTCCAGTCATCAGCATTGGTGGTGCTGGTCCTTGGCCCAGAGTCTGCAGTCGGCAAGACGACTGCTCTGCCAGCACGTTGGCAGTGTTCAGGGTGGGGGTAGGGGGTGGTCCAGAAATGGCTCCACATTCTAGGATCAGACTGCAGAGCTGCCCAGACCCCTGCATCTGAGCCAGCATCCTCCCTACCCTCCCTGGCACCTGTCCTCTCCCCTGGGCTGTGCCAAGCACTTCAACAGAAAACCGCAAGGGGAAGCCAGCTCTCCCAAGCCAGGGCCTGCAGTCGTCCACCAAGAGGCAGGTGTATGTGAGCAGAGGAGGCCGCTCTCATCTGCCCAGAGAGTTCGGCTGACAAGGTGGGCCAATGGCTGCCCGTCTGAGCTCAGAACAGAGCTCTCTGCCCAGCCTCCCCATTGCTGAGATGGATTCCCAGGTGGAAGGACTGGACCAGCCTCTCTCTGACTGCCTTCCTGTTTAGGAAACGCAGCTGAATCCTTCCAATGACCCTGCAAATGATAAAAGACGTTGTCTCCGTTTTACACAAGAGGAAGCCCCATGGCACAGGCACGTTTTGGGATGGCTGGCCTCACCAACTGTTGGCAAGCAGTGCAAGTGGTGCAGAGCAATAGATGGACCCTTGAAGCAGAGGAGGGAGGGAAGAAGGCATCCCTCCATCTTCCGGCCAATCCCAGCTTCACGAAGAATCTACAGCACCTAATCCTTTGTGGTGACTGCAGGGTGGGGAGGGCCTGCGGACCCATCTTTCTCGGAGCCTCAGCGACTGTCGTGGGGTAGCCGAGGGAACAGGGAGCAGAGCTGGCTGGGTCTGCCACAGCTTCTGTGGCCAGTGCACCTTCCCAGAATGCACCTCACCTCAAGACCGTCTGGGACAGGTGGCCATGCCCCGGTCAGAGTCCCACTCCCCAATTCCCAGTGCACCCCTGTCCCCTGAGCCTCCTTGACACTACGGCAGCTGCCCTTCGAGGCCCTGGAGATCCTGCAAGAGAACGGAATGGGGGTGCTCCATGTCCCTGCTCCTGCAGTCAGTTCCAGCAGGCAGCCGCCCATTCCTCTCATCAGCCTCTACCGATGAAGGTCCACCATCGCCGAGATGCTTAAGCTGCAGTGCCATCCACTACTTCCTCCACCATCCTATAGTCCTAAATCTACCTCAGAAATACCTCTCACCAGCCCCCTCCTCTCCGCCCACAGCCCTGTTCTGACTCTCTCTGGACTCCTGCCAGGGCCCTCTGACCACCAGCATCTCCAGTCCCCTCCCCTCTGCACCCCACACCTTTCTCCAAACCCCTCTAGGACATAGAGTGTTTGCTCTGGTCCTGTCCCTTTCAAAAGTGTTTTAGATATTCTTTTGTTACCTGTGCGCTTGCAGTAGTCCACAATCCTCCCTCTTAATTTATTCCTGAGCCTTCAAAAATGACCTCTTCCACCTGGCGGGTCTAGCACGTTGATTAAGAGCATGGGTTTCGGAGCTGGGGAGACCTGTCCAAATCCTGGCTCCGCTAATATGGAGACTCTGCCAAGAGTCTATGACTTTACAAATCCTCGGATCCCAGTTTCCTTCTCAATAAGATGGAGACAACAGCTACTTCATAGAGTTGCTGAATGGGCTAAATAAGATAAAGCCTAAAGCCTGAACTCTTTGGTCGGCCATAAAAGTCTTTCACAAATTGCTTCCTGCATGTTTTTCCAGATTGCCCTGTGGCCAGATCACACTAGGGGTCATCCAGACATCCCGCTGTTTTCTGAGCACACCATCCTCTTCCTGGTGTCTCCTTGTCCTTTCCCATGTTTGATGAACTCTTGTCCGTTCTTTGAGCAGAACTCCGTTATTAGCTCTTTCCTTCTTGAGGCTTCCTTTGGCCCAGAGGCAGACATCTCTCCTCTGTGTGCTGGTCATTCATACATTTCAGTAATCTATTCCTGAATAACAGATCCTCCTGAGTATAGCTGCTTAAAACAACAACAATTATATCTTGTGGGGCAATAATTCAGGCAGAGCTCAACGAGGGAACTTTCTGGACAATGTGGCATGGCTGGAGATGATGCACGAGTACTCAGCTGGCAGACCGACTGACTTAGCTTACATACCTGCTGCATTTGCAGAGATGGTTGGGAGGCCAGGTTCAGCTGGGACTGTCCCTCATGGGCCTACCTTTCACCTCTCTGGCATGGTAGCCTTGGGGGAATCAAACTTCTTGCATGGAAGCTTCAGGCTCCAAGGCCAAATGTCCAGGAGCAGAGTGGGAGGTGCATAGCTTTCTATGATCTTGCTTTGACAGTCACATGGTGGTTCCATTGTGTGCTGTTAGTCCAAGCAGTCAAAAGCCTGTGTAGATTCAAGAAGAGATAGACATTTCCCACCCGATTATTAAAGAAATTGCAAATATGTTGTAAAACTCTCACAACATACACCTAATTTAGCACTCTCATGATTATTATTACTATTATTATTTGCTCACACACCTGCCACAACATACAAGATGGCCTCAAGAGTGGAGACTGTTTTCTCCATCATTCACCATTTATTGAGTACCTACTATGTACTTCTCACTGAGGCTTACCTGAAGTTTTTTTAAGCCTGAAAACAGCCCCGTGAGATAAATGCTGAAACTTTAGGCAGTGGAGTAGTTGGCCCTAGACCACACAGTGGAGTAAGAATTCAGTTTTCCAAAACCAGTCTTATTTCCTTAGCTTCTGCACATGCTCAGCAAACTACAAAGACCAATGGGGATTCAAGACAGACACACAATTAAAAAAACTTTCCACTGGACACCAAATTCTATGTAATGGGCCCTGTTTCCTTCTTTGCTATGGCCACAAGGAAGCGCAGAGACAATCATCGCCAACCTTTAGGAAGTAGGCATTTGCATTTCTGTATACCAGTCTTACCATAGATTTATTATTTTCCTTCCTGTAGTGTCCCTTTGCCCTAATTTCCCTTGTTTACTTATTTTACTTACTTTTTATTGTACATATTTTTTAATTCAAATAATTCACATAGAGTATATTATTATTGTATGTATTTTTTAAACCTACTCAAATCCTTGATGCAAATAGGCAGAGTATATTAAATACAATATAGTCACTGTGATTCTAATTAATTTATTTGGCAAAAATTACTAAGTACATGTTGTATTTACCAGAACTATTGTAGGTCCTGCATATTAACAGAAATGTCCAAAGTAAAAACATTAACATAATCATAAAAAATAATTTTTCCACGTGGCACCTGGGTGACTCAGTCAGTGAAGTGTCTGCCTTTGGCTCAGGTCATGATCTCAGGATCCTGCAGTGGAGTCCTGCATCCCGCTCTCTGCTCAGCAGGGATCCTGCTTCTCCTTCTGCCTCTCCCTCTCTTCCTCCCACCTGTCGTGCTTGCAACTACTGTTTTTCTCAAAAACAATTTCAGGGTTTTGGAAGGGAAGGGGTGGGGAGTTGGGAGGGCCTGGTGGTGGGTATTAAAGAGGGCACGTATTGCACTAGGTGTGGTGCATAAACAATGAATCTTGGAACACTGAAAACACAAAATTAAATTTAAAAAAATAAATAAATAATAAGTAAATTAAAAATAAAAAAAATAAATAATATCTTAAAAAATAAATAAATAAAGCTTTCCACTGGGTCCATTTAAATCAGGCTATCCTGATATTCCCAGGAGCTCGATGGAGGAACTGTTTTTCTCTGGGGACCCTTCCTGAATGGAGAGGACATGCGTGTCTGTGCCCCTGTGACTTGGCCGGTCTGCCCGAGACCTGTGGGCATGAAGACAACACTGTAGGTGTTCTCCAGGACATGTCCCATCAAGTCCTGTCTCCTTCTCACCTGTTTTCTCAAAATGAAATTATAAAGTCCATTCAGCAGCGCTTCGCTCTCGAGCACACAGCACCCGGCAGAAAGTCCCTGGGGGTCCAGGAAATACTCATAAAGGTGGAAATGGAGCTCTGTGTGCAGGGGACCTGCTGGGCCTGAAGCAGCCCTCTGCGTGACATGCCCCACATTTAATAGCAAGAGCGGTGACTGAGAGGATTCTAGCTGAGCTGGGAGTGTCCCCATAAGCTGTCCAAATTGTCATCCACATTTATCACTATTACCAGACCGCCCTCCCCTACCCCTGCACCCGCCCTCCCCTATCCTGCTGCTTCCTCCTATGTACTGAACTCTTCTCCCCTGCTCCCTGCTGTTAGCAGAGACCTCAACCCTCAGGAAAGGTGGAATCGAGGCCCCTTAGAGCTCAGCCATCGTTTCACAGCTGACCAGACTGAGGCCGAGAGAGCACATGTTCCCGGTTCAATGTCACAGGGTGGGCACCTAGCAGTGTCCACGCAGATCTGAGGCCTTCTGACCACCAGCCAGGTGCGCTCTGGCGCTGTCCGCTGCCTCACATACCAGCTTATCCCACTGGAAGCCACACAGAAGGGGTATTTAAAGGAAGAAGAAAGAGAAGAAGAATCTGACCTCCTTGCAAGGCTCCAGCAACAGGCTTTACCCGCAAGGAACACTGGTGTCCTCTTGCCCAGCCATCTTAGCTAGGGCCTGGTTTTAAGGTCAGCATAACCAGTCATCATCTTGTTGTTTAATCGTGGTAAAACATGTATAACATAAAATTCACCATCTTAACCGTCTGTAAGTGTACGGTTCAGTAGTGTTAAAAATAGTCACGATGGGGCACCTCGGTGGCTCAGTGAGTTAAAAGCCTCTGCCTTCGGCTCAGGTCATGATTCCGGGGTTCTGGAATCGAGCCCCACGTCGGGCTCACTCCTCGGCGGGGAGCCTGTTTCCTCCTCTCTCTCTGCCTGCCTCTCTTCCTACTTGTGATCTCTGTCAAATAAGTGAATAAAATCTTTAAAAAAAAAAAAATAGTCACGATGGGGCACCTGGATACCTCAGTTGGTTAATGGTCTGACTCTTGATTTTGGCTCAGGTCATAATCCCAGGTCATGATCTCAAGGTCATGGAATGCAGCCCCACATGGGCTCTGCACTCAATGGGGAGTCTGCTTGAGATTCTCTTCCCCGCCCCCCCGCCCCTCCCCGGTGCATACCCACACCGTCTCTCTATCTAAAATAAATAAATTAATCTTTAGGGGGAAAAAAAGAATATTCACAGGGCCTGGGTGGCTCAATAAGTTAAACATTTGCCTTCAGATCAGATCATGATCCCAGGATCCTGGAATCAAGACCTGTGTCGGGCTCCTTGCTCAGCGGGGAGTCTGCCTCTCTCTCTCTCTCTCTCTCTCTCTCTCTCCCTCTGACCCTCTTCCCTGCTTGTGCTCTCTCTCTCTCTCTCTCTCAAATAAATAAATAAAATCTTAAAAAAAAAAAAACTATTCACATTGTTCAATCAGTTTCCAGAATTTTTTGACCTTGCAAAATTGAAACTCGGTACTCATGAAGCAATTCCCCATTTTTCCTCCTCACACCCCATCCCTGGAGACCAGCATTCCATGCTCTGTCTATTAATTTGACTACACTAGTTAGCTCATGTAAATGGAATCATACTGTATGTATCTTTTTTTTTTAAGATTTTATTTATTTGAGAGAGAGGGAGAGCAGGCATGGGGCAAGGAGGGACAGGGGAGAGGGAAAAACAGACCCCCCACTGAGAAGGGAGCCCAATTTGGGGGCCCAGTCCCAGTGCCCCAAGATCATGACGTGAGCCAAGGGCAGAGGCTTCACTGACTAGGCCACCCAGGCATCCCCAGTATTTGCCTTTTTGTAACTGGTTGATTTTACTTAGCATGATGTTCTCAGGGTTCACCCATGTTGTAGCAGGTATCAGGATCTTCTCCCTTCAGAAGGCTCAGTGATATTGTATTGTGTGTATAAACCACACTTTGCTTATCCAGGCATCTGCTGATGAACATTTGGGTTAGTTCTGGCTATTGTGACCAATGCTACTATGAACATGAGTGTACAAACATTTTTCCGAAACCCCGCTCTCAACGTTTTAGATATGTTTATACCCAGAAGTAATTGCTGACTCATACGGTGACTTTATTTTTGATTTTTTGAGCAACCACCATACTGTTTTCTGCAGCAGCTGCTCCATTTTCCATTCCTGCCAAGAGAGTATGAGAGTTTACATTCCTTCTCCATATCTTGCCACCACTTGATATTTTCCTTTTTTTTTTTTTTTATACTTACCATTCTAAATCGCTCCCTTCTTATGTATTTCAGTTGTGTTCGTTTAAGGAACAGGTGAAAGATGATACACACAAAAAAGGCTGATACACAGTAGTAGTCACGGCTTATTAGTTCATCTTCTAATTACTTCTCATCCTTCCTCCCTGCCTGTCACCAAGCTTTCCTCCTTCACTAGGTTTCTCTCAGTGTCCTGGTTCTGAGGTCTGACTCTAAGATGAGGATCTTACAAAAGAACTAAACACTAAAAAATACAAAGAGAATCTTGACTCCTAGCCAGAGCAAATGACCTTGATCTTGTCATAGGAGACTTTATCCCCCTTCTAGATTTCTGCATATCAAACTAAATAACTAAATAACAAAATCAAACTAAGAAAAATCAAACTAAATAACACAGTGTCCTCCAACGACACCGACTTTCCTCTTGACTCTGCCCAGAAGTGGCCCATCCACACAACACTGAGAGCTGGGGGCCTGGTCCTAGCCTCCTTCCTCGTTTGGAGTCTGGAATAGAAAGTACTTTCTGAGAGTCTTACTCCTCACTGTGAATTGGCTGGCACTTCTCCCCTCTGTGTGTGGTGCTCCTGGAAGCCTGTGCCTGCCCCAGCTTCCTTACCTCCCCAGTTCCTGTGCTCCAACATGCTTACGCATATGCAGCCATCGTCCCGAAGGGGGTGGCAGCCTGTGGCAGAGAAGGCCACAGCCACTTCCATGAGCCTCTACTTGATTTGCTTTTTATGCGGACAAATCCCAAGTGTGTACATATATAGCCATGGGAGGTGGGCCTCCATGGAGGTCCTCTTCAGTGAAAGGCCTTTTCTCTGAAATACCAGTCGTAAACTGTGAATAAAACAGAAATCCCACTTTCGAATCTATTGTCAAAAATGGCTTATTAAAAACATCTATTTACCTGTTCTTTCAAGAAACATTTATGAACCACCCACTGTAGGCCAGGCAGTGTTCTAGGAACTGGGGGTTCTATCCCCTTAGTGTGGGTGGGGGAGAGACCAGCAATAAGGGAGCTAATACGGAAAGTGTCCACTGCCCCATTGTAAGTAGAAGGAAAAACAACACAGCAGAGACGGGACGTAGGAAGTGTCTAGGGTGGGAGCAGGGGAGAGATTTTAAATAAGGTCACCAGGGAACGCCTCACTGAGAAGTTAACATTTCAGTAAAGACAGGGAGGTGAGGGAGTGAGCCTCTTACGATTTTGGTGAGATCCTGTATGAATGTCAGGTGGTTTAATTAAAAAAATTAAAAAAAAAAAACAAATCTTAATGATTTGCTAGCATTCCGTGGTTTACAAAATACCTTTCCTTAGGTATGTGGCCCCAACCACCCCCGACAGAGATTCTTGCCTGACCCAGGAGACAAGCCATGAATCCTGATAGTCAGGTCTCATCTTTTCTTCCCCTCGTGTCTAGACCCTGGCTTAGCATCTGCGTGGGTATATCATCTCCCTAAAAAGGTATTCCCAGCCCTTTGAGGAACTAGAATCCAGTCCCGAATCGCAGCCAGCCTCTCTCTCTCCCCCTCTACGGCTCTCCGAGCCTGCCAGCTCGCCTGCCCAGCCTGGCTCCCCAGCCAATCGCACACATCCTCTCGCTGGCTACAGTCCATGCAGGACCCCACTAGCTTGCAGTCCATGATCCTCCCTCCTGTGTGTCCCTGGGGCTTCTAACGTGGCCTCTCCACCTGGCGAGTCTAGCATACTGATGAAGAGCGTGGGCTTTGGAGTCAAGTAGACATAAAATCCTGCCTCTGTGACCTTGGGAATGTTTTTACAATCCTTGGGTCCTGGTATATAAAGCTGTAAAGATAGTACCTAGGACAGGCACTAGATAGAGTGTGAGGGTGGTAGCTGTTATTGCTGCAATTGATATCTACCTCCACACCCAATGGCTCTCCTGTCTCTCCATCAAGCATCCATCCCCTCCACCACCACTTCCATGGGTCGAATGGAAGCAAGATGGCCCCCCACCTCTCTTCCAGGGGCCCAATCCACCCAGCTCCCCCCAGTGGAGTTGTTGCCCCACGAGGCCCTTCTCCCCATCAGTGCTGCTGTCCTCACCCCTCCGTCCTCAGGATTCCCACTCACCTTTGCTCTCTGTTGCAGGCAACCCTCTCTGCCGCGCAATCTGCGTTGTCCCTCCTGTGGTCTCGGTTGTCGCTGTAATTTGTGTTTGTGATTAGTGCTAATTCTCCAAGGTGTGCCTGGAATTGCTCATTGTTTACTGAACAAACAAGAGGAGAAAACGACATATTATATGGGGAGCTGTGGTGCAGCATGGTTAAATACCACTGCTTTTCAGGGAGATTAATGGTAAATGTGCACAGAGGTCATTTATAATATTAAAAATAAAATTATTGCTGGCTCTTTTCGGCAAAGCAATGAAGATAAATGTCGCAGAGAGAAACCTTGGGGAAAGGGCCATGCAGCAAAATCAAGGGCCTGTTGAGGCTGCAGAGGGATGAGAAAATTTTTAATTTCTTAAAAGAGCTCAGCCATGAAAACACAACACAGTCAGCTTTCCTACTGCTGGCCTCCAGGAACTTTTGTGCTTCTTTCCCGGTTTATATGGATGGAGACTGGCATTGTCTGAGGACTTGGGACTTTGAAGCCAACTTTCAATATCTCTGTCGCATCAGCTGGCAGCCATGGTCTCTGTTGCCTCACCAAGCCATCCTCTCCAAATCGCTCTGAACGATCTTTAAAAAAAAAAAAGGAATCAAATTGTTTTCAAATAATTTGAGACTTAGGGAGATTAAACTCCCTAAGCAGTATCCATACCCCCTTCACCACCTCCAAGGTCCTACCTGACTGGGCTGCTGCCTTCCTCCCCATGGCTCTCCCGATCCTCTGTGACCCTCCAAGCCACACTAGGCTTTGCTCTGTTTCTAGATCACAAGCATCCTCTCCATCCTCTCTCAGGAGCTTTAGTGGCTCCTCCTCCTCCAGAGCTTTTCTACGTGGCTGACTCTCTCATACCCTTCGGGGTCGGCTCAAATATCACCTCCCCAGAGAGAACTCACGCAGCCCACCTGTCAAACTAGAATCACCCACATTGTCCTCTAGTCACTACTCCTTACCCCAGTGCCAGGCTCCTAGTAGAAGCTCTGGACTTAGTTGTTCAATAAACAGAAGACAGAGGTGGGTGGCAGGGGGTTGTCTATGGTGTAACCTAAAGGAATTAGCAATTTCCAGAATGCAAGGAAATTCCACCTCGCCCCTTTCTTCTGCTCAAACTTGGTGATCTATTCTGCGCTCCTTCCCCACATATTCATTAGTGCTTACTATGTGCCAGGCACTCTCCAGGAGATCAAACAGGGAAGACAGACCCCCTGCCTCCAAGAATTTAGAATTTAGTGAGAGAAACTAACAATGTAGACATAATCGCCCAGTAGGGGAGGCGAATACACAGTTAAAGGTGTGGAGCGTTTACCAGCGTACCCCAGAGGGAGGCACACGTCTTTCTTCAAGGGAGAAGAACAAGCAGTTGGGGAAAGTGACATGTGAGTTAGGAGGAATTGCTCAGACAAAGAAGATGATTCTAGACAACAGACTGGAGTTACGCAGAGGTCATAGCCATGACTGCCTGTTTAAGAACCCACAAGCCGTGGTGTTTAGCTCAAGATGTAAAGGAACATGGTGAAGCTGGAAATGTGGGCTGTGCCGGCTGGGCAAAGCCTCAACTTGGTTCGAATGCCATGGAAAGCAGCAAAGATGGAGGATTCTGACCTTAACGGAGCTGGGGTCAGAAAGTGAACTCCAGTGGTGGGGTGAGGCCAGAGTAAATCATGTTGAAAATTCATCATTGCCATTCTTTTTCATAGCTGGATTTGTTTGGATTTGTTTGGCAGGTTACTGTCGGGTTTGTTTCTATCATTGCGCTGTAGATGTTTGCCTCTACTGGGATGAGCGATCCCCAAAGGTGTTGTCTGACCCCAAGACTGGGACTGTTCAACCCCTTTGTTGACCTCTCCCCCGCACCCTCTATGGCCAATTCTCCCCACCTCCCTGGGATACTCTGTGAACTTAGCTCAAAAGAAGCCCACTTACTGTGTTACTGGTCCAGTTTCACTCGGTCCCCACAAAACCCCTGTGGACTAGACAGCAGCCACAACTTACACAAGGGAAAGGCCCTCTAAACTGTGTCAGAGTCTGCACTCCTAGCTAGTGAGGTGTTGGGCCTGCTAGAGGACAACAGAGACAGAATCTGGGTGTGAAGGGAACTCTGAGAACCCTGGACCGAGGAGGAAGTCTTCATGGTGAGAGAGTGGGTGGTGTCAGGAGACTCAGGATTCTTCCCAAGGGAGAAGGAACTAAATACCCATTTATGTCTCCAACACAAGAGGTTCTCCGACTTTAGCATCCCAGTTGTTGCCCAGGGAGCTTGTGGAAAATGCTGGTTCCAGAGTCTCACTCCTAGATATTCTGACTCTGTAGGTCTGCAGTGAGGCCCAGGAAGTAAGATGGTTACCAAGCTCATATGACTTTGATGCAGTGGGCTAAGCCCATGGTAAACGTAAAAATGGCTGGCTGTAGAAGGTCTGCAAACAAGGAAACTGAGGCCCAGAGAAGCGATATGCCCACAAAGTCGGAGGCCTAGTGACAGATCCAGGCCCCCAACCAGCTCTCCTGACTCCCAGCACCATATTTCTTATCCATCCCACTGGGGCCCTCCATACCCAGGCCCTTTCCTCCCCAGTTTGCCTTTTGAGCAGGAACCCAAGATGCCAGTTCTTTAACGAGGTTGTCCAGCTACAATTTACGAGGCCCGAAGCCCTCGGCAGGACTGTTCTCTGCCAGGCTTAACAGTTCCAGGTCTTCCAACACCCCCATTAACGTGAGCATGGGCGGAGGGGTGCTATTAGTCTGTGCACTCTGTCTGACTACACCCTCACCGTACCCCCATCCATTTTCACATCTCTGTGCTTCTTTCCCCTTGAGCACTTGATTCTCCTCGTCCTGGAAAACATGAAAGTTTCCACCGGCAGGTGGGAGCTGGGTGCCGCCTCCAGGCTCTAGCTATAGTCCCCCTCCTGACCTCCCCACCATCGGGAAGCCAGCCTCCTCCCTCTCCCCTTTAATTTAAAAGCAAGACCCCCCTTCTCGCTGACACAGCACTCAATTTTTCCCCCTTTAATGAGTGGCATCGGTTAGGCAAGAGCAAGCAGGTGGGAGAGGCCTGAAAGCTGATACAAATGTGCCTTTTTTAATGCCGCATAAATCACCTTAATTAAAAATTAATTAAGCGCCCTAAAATTTGACATTCATTTTAAAAAGAAATTTGAGTTAAGAGAGATGTGTCCATTTCAGAGCATCAAATCTCCAAGACATGACTGAAGGAGGAGAGCAGGTGTGGGTTTCTGTTTGGAATGCACAATTAGGGAAAAGGAGTCATTCCCGGAGAGCAAACCCACCAAGTCTCCCGTGGGGCAGAGGAGCGCCCCGTGTAACCTGACCCGGGGCCCATGTATCTCCTGTGCAGATCCAAACTCATTTCTACCACACCCACAGTGGAGATAAAAGGCCAGACAAATGGTGGCATGCTGTTTGTTGTTTCAGGAGAGATGTTCCAGGATGCCGATGACAGATGACCAAGACAGGAAAAGTCAACATGAGACAACCAAGGGAAGCTTGTAGGCAAGTGAGTGGCTCAGTAGAGAGACAGAGCAGGGCAGCAGGCTTCAGGAGAAAATCATTAAGGGTTCAATGTCAATAAAGATGGAACCAACTCTATCCAATCAACCTAGGAACATAGAGCCACCAACAGCCATTGCTGGCACCCTAGAATCAGGATGTTGAGGATGGAAGGGGTCTTGGTGGTTGGATTTGAGGTTATACATTCTTTACCAGGGGGCCCTGGAGAACCATGGAGGAACAGGACCCACCTAACACACATAGATCCTCCTGCACTCTGAGGAAGTAGTTCTCAACCCTATGAGAATCACCCATGAAGCTTCTAACATCACCAGAACCAAGGGCTTCTTCTCCAGAGAGACTAATTTCACTGATCCAACCAGAACATCCACAGTATTTCTAACTTCCCAAGTGACTCCCTTGGGCACTCAGGGAGCTGCTCCAGGAGGTAATGTCATCTGCCTCCTGGGAGAGGGATCACACCTGGGACCAGGTGACCAGGTGACCCGGTTCTGGGCCCTTCCCCTGCTATTGGCTAGCTGTTGAGACCTCAGGCAAGGCACCTCGCAAGTAACCAGTTGTATTTTGTTGCGCCTTACTGTTTAAACAACATTTCTCACTACATTATTTAATCTCTCAAATTCCCCATCTTTTGATTAATCAGAAGGGGATCATAAAAAATGTTCTGCCCTTTGTTTATGAGATTCGAGCAAAGAAGAATTAGGAAGGCACATAGTAAGGTGTTCAAATGTTCCACAAAGGTAAGGAATCATGACAGTTTACTCCCCCAGTGCCTGAGATGTTGTTCTGGGAAGAAATGCCTTTTTGAAGGTAATGAATAAATTCCCAGAAGGGATGACCCTTATTAACAAAAGACCCTCAAGCACCAGCTCTCCCCAGAGTTGATCCTAACTCTTCACAATCTCTCTGTGACTAGGGCATTTGACATTTCAGCAGTTACCAGGTATCCCCGGCGCTGTGGCCGGAAGTGATTAGGAAGCGCCATCAGGAAGCACCTTTCTCATGGTCTGGAGCTGGCTCTGACCATCCAGGGCCTCAGGTTATCCTACTGCACAAGCTGGGACATCCACTTCACTGCCACAGAGGGGATGCTGTTAGGAAACTCAGGCCCTTGATTAAAACTGTTCACCAAGGGTACTTTCCTCCTTGGAATTTATGGGCCCCATAAAGAGAAGAACTTGGGAAGACAGAGCGGTTGTTTTCTGTCGCGCCTCATTAGTTTTGAGTTTAGGCTGGCAGTAGAGATCAGAGTACCAGGCGTCCATCTAATTGAATCTCTCGCAGGCATAAAGTTCCCCTTGGTACAGGGGAGGAGGGGGTGCCAGGGAGTCTGGAAGTCTCCAGCCAGGGGAGGGAGGGAGGGAGAAGTTGGTAGAAGCAGGGCTGAAGGAGACAGCTTCTCTGGGTTGCAGCTGTGCAGCAGAAAGTTCCTGGGGATAAACTCTGCGACCTCCAGAGAGTAAAAGCAGCCCTCCCTTCCAGCTACTGGACCCCTCCTTTGTGGAGGTTTATGGTTGCAAGGGAGGGATACTGACTTCCTGCCCTTTTGAGTACCCGCAGCAACCACTCCTGAAAACCCCCATCACCCAGGGGGACCCCACAGACAGACAAAGTACAAAAGGCAGAGAACAAGGTGTCAAAGCCCTGGGCGAGCCATGTGAGCACTTCAAACCTTTGTAATCTCCACTATAAAAGAAAGACAAGACACCGCCCACCCATGATATATCGTTTCACTTCAACTCTCTAATATTGGGGTGGAGAGATCTCTCTGGAGGACATTGTTGGAGACTCATGTGGACGAGATTTGATATTCTTCAAGTCTCTTACCGTTTGCAGAGGAAGACGGGCATACAAACAGCGAGTTATATATAACATGAAGCAGAATGTCCCCCATGTTCAAGCGAGAAGTCCAAGAGAAAGGACCGTTTGTGGAAGGGGGTGAATGGGGCCCTCCATGAAAATGCCGCAGAGGAGCTCGGGAAGTCTAGAGCCCATGGCTGCAAGCTGGGCAGTTGGCAGAAGCTGTTCCCAAATGCCGCGGCAGCCTTAGCAAGGGGAGGACAACCCTATGACAACTAAGAACGACCTACACATTGCCTACTGGCCCCACATGGAAGAAACTCTGGAAGCATAAAAGACAGTGATCACCAAGGAAGGTGTGGATAGTTCTGGATGACATACAAGTTTACAACTCCTACGTATCAAGATGCATTATAGGTAGAATGAAAATGCACATAGAATACTGGGGGAAATCTTCAAACATATAACCAGATGTCTCACGTCCTTATTAATAATCTTATACAGGGGCACCTGGGTGGCTCGGTGGGTTAGGCCTCTGCCTTCAGCTCAGGTCATGATCTCAGGGTCCTGGGATCAAGGCCTGCGTCAAGCTCTTTGCACGGCAGGGAGCCTGCTTCCCACTCTTTCTCTGCCTGCCTCTCTGCCTCCTTGTGATCTCTGTTGAATAAATGAAGAAAAATCTTAAAAAAAAAATTATCTTATACACTTCAACAGGAAAATGTGAAGAACCCAACAGATACACTGACAAAAGGAAGTGGGCAAGTCCCAAAAAGGGTAAAATAAAGCCAGTAATATGCAGGAAAATATCCAGCCTCACTAACTATCAAAAAAATACAAATAAAACAGCAGGGAAATACTTTGAGTTAAAAATAAAAACCATGATAATACTTGGGGTTGGCCAGGATGTAGTTAAGAGGGGTGTATGTGTGTGTGAACACAGCTGGTGAGAGTGGAAATTGGATTAACTTCTAGAAAGCAATTTGGCAATATGTATCAAGGGCCTTTAAAATGTTTATACTCTTTGATTCAGTAATTCCACTTCTGGGAATCTATCCTATGAAAATAATCTGAAATGCGGGCAAAGGTTTACGCTCAAAGATATTCTTCAAAGTGTTCTTCTAAACAGTCTAACAACACAGTCCTTGACTAATGTTTAGATAAACGATGGTACCGATCACAAAGGATCGTAGCCGTTCAAAAGTGTCCTTACGGGGAATTTTTTTTTTTTTTAATGGGGAATTTTTAAAGCCTGGAAAAACCTTGTGATATAACCTAATTATTTTAAGGCCTATATACATAAGATACAATTATACACACTTGGAAAGCGTCGGCCAAAAACATTATTGAGAAACCTACATTAAAAATGCTGGCCTCTGGGCGGTGGAATTCTGGGCATTGTTTTTGTTGCTTTGTACCCTGGTTTCAAACTTTTGACAGTAGACCTATATTTTTCAAATGAAGGAAAGCAAAGGAAACTAGGAGACATATTCAGGGAATGACAAGCAACTCTTCACGTGGCACGCATGTGCTCACAGTTCTACACGCAGTGAAACGGAAGGACTGATTGAAAGGTGTGAAGCCAGCATGACACGATTTGGGTCGGGAGGGACTTCACAGATTTTTTTTTTATTTCGCTCATGTTGTCTTCGGTAGCGCTGGGAGTGAGGGGAATAAGATCCTCATTATGTAATGGTCCCATAGAGGGCATAAGAAGAAAAGGTTTGGGAAATCACCAAGCAAGATCAAGGAGAATTTTTTTCTCATTATCCTAAATGTCCTTGCGCTGAAGGAGGGACAGAGAGGACAGGCAGGGTGGCCAGCAGGCAGGACACAGCAGTCCGCCTTCAGGAGCCGCACCCAGCTGGGGGCCACATGCCTGGCACTGCCCTTCGCCCTCCCTTAGTTGGGACTCCCCCCTCGTAAGTGGGAATGACAGAGCCGCCCTGTCCTGGTGGTTATAAGGTTTGTGCACAAGTGGAGGAAGTGCCTGGCGCTGTGCTCGGCAGGGAGCTGGTGGGCGGTGTAGGACACCAGGTGTCCTTGCTGGGCCCCTGCTTCTGGGGACCAAGACTACAGCCATCCCCAGCCAGTCTGCCTCCGTCAGAGCTTCAGGGAGCACACCCCTCCTCCAGCTCTGCCAGGGTGGGGAGACTGCACTTTCTGGGGACTGGCACCAGTTCCCTAGAAGCACTGTGTTGCCCAGCTTTCGAGATGCCAGGACTCACAAGTCCTATGCAGGATTAAAGCATTAAAATGAATTTGGCATTTTACCCTTGAAAATGAGCATCGTGTCTCCTGTCGTTCCTTCTGTATTTTGATCCTGGGAGCTGAGTATTTGGAACTTGGAGGGATGGGGTGGCTTTCCGTGGTGAAGCCCCCTGCCCTTGGATGGGGAAGGGATTTGGAGGGAACATTGTCTCCAGCTGTCTCAAGATACGGGGATGGAGAGGGTGGCCTTTCTCCTTCTGTGTGGGAGGAAAGGCAGAGATGTCTAGCCCAGGGAACCACAAAACACAAAACAAACTAAGGAACAGAGTGGTCCATCTAAAGCCACACAGGGCCTCAGCTGACTGAGCCCATGGCTGCAGCTGGCATCAGTATTAGCTGGTGTATTCACCTCCTGGGCGTGCTATGACCGACCACCAGAAACCTAGTGGCTTAAAACAACACCCATTTATTCTCTTCTGGTTCTGAAGGGTGGAAGCCCAAAATCAGTTTCAGTGGCTCAAGGAGCAGGGCCGTCTCCTTCTGGAGGCTCCAAGGGAGAAAGAGTTGTCTCATCTTTTCCCACTTCGAGAAGCTACCTGTGTTCCAGATGCTTCTAGAAGCTGCCGGCTCCTGACACCTTCCTCACATTTCTCCAGACTTGCTCCCATGATCACATGTACAGCTTCTGTGACTCTCTTGCCACCTTCTTCGAAGAACCCTTGTGATCACACCTGGGTAATCGGATACTTTCCCCATCTAGAGACCTTTATCTTGGTCACATCACCAAGTCCCTTTGATCACATAAAGTAATATTCACAGGTTTTGGGGATTAGGATATGGATCTCTGGGGGTGGGGGGCATTACTCTAGGGGTTACTGCAGGCAGGTAACCTCATGTGCAGGCTTTTCACGAATGTTCCTGGAGCCAGGCCCCGATGAGGGCTGTGGGGACAACACACAGACACCCAACAATGTGGTGAAGAAGATGGGGCCATGCACACATGTTCTAGAACCAGAGGGCATGGAATCAACACCCAATGAGACTCGAGCAAAGGGCTGTCGGAGAGACAGAGCGAGATGAGACAAGAAAGGAAACTGAGCACAGAAGAGCACAGAAGACCTTGAAGAGCAGGTTGGAGAGTTGGGATGTGAGTCCCTGGAGGGCCTGTGATTCCCATGCCCGGCAGTTACAGAGAAGCCCCAGGGAGGCCAGGGACCCATCTGGCAATGGGGGCGACCATGTGGCACCCACTAACAAACTGAGCCTTACCTGAGCTGATCTGTGAAAGAGGCCCCGAGGCACTTCCAGCGCTCCCCTTCCATGAGATGGAGGGAGCAGCTTTACAGTCTGACGGGCTGGGTCTACACCCCTCTTACCAGCCTTAGGGAAGTCACTCCGCTGCCCTGACTCAGTTTCCCCACTTAGGAAAGGGGACTCTTAAGACTTGCCTAGCCTCTTCGCAGAGCCAGATGTGCTGAGGTGCGCAGCAGACTCTTGAAGTAAACAGCCTGGACTTGATGTTAGTTTCAGCAGGAACTGAAATGAACCAGAAAATCACGGCACTCCAGATAGTAAAGATGATCTAACCTGCGCAGTCCTGCCTCACAATCAGCTGGGAGGTTTTACTGAGATAAAATCTAATAAAAGGAAGTCTAATCTTACAGCCAGAATTGGAGAAGCCCACCCCTTATGTAAAGCTCAGAGAGGCTGTGGGACTCAGCCAAGTGGGGGGGTGAGGGGTGTCACCCTCTCACCCACCCAGCTGAGCATTGAGGGGGTGGGATCGGGATGTAGAGACTGCAAAGGCACCAGCCATCATGGGGAGAGAGCAAGAAAAGAGGACAGAGTAGAAGGCCACCAGATGTGGTGGTGAAACCAGGTGGGCCCTGCTCCACAGGAGCCAAAGTTTTCCCCCATCCCACAAAAACCAAGAGCTGGAGGGCAGGAGATACCCTCAGAAACACAAGCCAGACGCTTGCTAGGTGTCTCTAGGCAAAGGCCCCCATTTAGAAGGACAGCCTGGTGCAGGCCAACTTAAGCCTGGTTCTCTGGGGTGAAAGGTTAATTCACTATCATAACCCATTGTTCTCGATACAGAAATAATGGCTATAAATTGCTCCTTCTCCCTTCTGCCACTGGATAACGTGATTTATATGAGATTTATGATTTATATAAAAATTCCAGAATGGACTTGAGAAATATCATCAGAATCCCTCCTTTAATAGATGGGGAAAGAGAGGGCCAGACAGAGAAGGGATAGGGTCAGCCTCACTCAGTTGGTCCAACACTAGAAAGTGCTGCATGTTTCTAGCATTATTCCAGTGGTGAACCTGGGGTCAAGAATACATGGGAGATACACTGGGTGAGATACACAACAAATCTGACCCTGCAGGTAGAGCTGCCTGTGTGCAAATGAGACTTGACCCACAGGCTCTCCACCTGGCACACTGAAGCCAGGGGTTGAGGACCCCAGAGTGTTGAAGGAACGTGGACCAAACCTAGGGCCACTCTGCTAGTCACCATCACTAGAAAGTGAGGACCTCCCGGGGGGCTAGGGGATGGGGTGTAAAGGCTTTAACATCCTCTCAGCCTCCTGGTGTCGGCCCTGCATGTAACCAGATTGAGATGTGGGCATCCCAATGGGATGCAACAGGGTTGAGTGAAGCTGTCCCAGAGCCTTCCCATAGGGCCATCCAAACTAACCAAGGGCCTGTGTCTCTGTGTGCTCTCCAGGAACATCTCCAGGCTCCAAGATGGCCTTGCAGAGCTCCTTCACCTGCTGGAACGGGACCGTCCTCCAGCTCGGGCAGGCCTGCGACTTCCACCGGGACTGCGCCCAGGGTGAAGACGAGGGCCAGCTATGCAGTGAGTAGATGGGGCTTCCCTACCCTCCCCAGCCCACGCCTACAGCCCCCTGCCCACCTCACCCCAGGCACATGAGCTTGGACACCTTCCCTCACGTTCTGTGCTACTCGCGCCCTCTCAGTGGTGACTTCCAAAAGCTACATAGTCTTCAAGAGACGGAGCTGAGTTACGACCCAAATAAGATCTTGTAAGTTATGCTGGCAGCATCCTTGTGGCACAGAGGAGATGTGCAGCATAAAGCCTGACTCAGGAACATGACATTAGAAGCCCTCTGTACCCACACTCCCCTCCCTCTTCGGGCTTTCTCTTCCGCCGCCCACCTGGACCTCCCATCCGCTCAGGCTTCCATGTGCCCCAGCGCCAGGTGGGTCAGACCGCTTCTCTGTGGCTTTGCTCGTGCAGTACCCCTGGCCCAGAAGGCCCTTTCCTTCTCTGGTCACATCTGCTCTTCCAAGACTCACCTCTAGGGCACCTGGGTTGCTCAGTGGGCTAAGCATCTGCCTTTGGCTCAGGTCAGGATCTCAGGGTCCTAGGATCGAGTCCCGCATTGGGCTCCCCGACTCAACAAGGAGCCTGCTTCTCCCTCTCCCTATGCCCCACCCCCCACCACCACCACTCATTCCCTCTCTCTCTCTAAGAAATAAAAAATAAAACCTTAAAAAAAGAAAAAAAAAGACTCCCCTCCAGAATCAATCCTTCTGGGGAGGCTCTTCTGATCATTCCCACAAACATCTCCCCAACACGGACAGTCATTTCTCCTTCCTCTGCTCCCCTCCATGGGCTGCATCCATGCACCCCCCCCATACATCCATTATTTATCTGCTAACAGCTTTTTAGAACTATAATTCATATACCATTCAAGTCACCCATTTAAAGTACACACTTCAGTGTTTCTTCATCTGGCCACCATCACCACAATCTAATTTTAGGACATTTTTATCACTTCAAAGGTAACCCCGAGCCCTCTTTCCTCGTTTCTCTCCAATCTCAGCTAGCCCTAAGCAGCCCCTAATCTACTTTCTGTTTCTATAGATTTGCCTATTTGGGGCATTTCATATAAGCGGAATCACTCGGTTTGTATTCTTTTGTGGTTAACTTCTTTCACTGGCGTCATGTTTTCAAGGCCCATCCCTGTTTGTCCTGTGTAAGAACTCCCTTCCTTTTTACTGCCAAATACTGTTTCTTTGTACGGCTACTCATCTGTTCGTCAGCTGATGTCCATCTGCGTTGGTTCTACTTTCTGGCTATTATGAATTAGGCCGCTTTGAACATCCGGGTACACATTTTTAGATGGACAGATACTTTCATTTCTCTTGGGCATCTACCTAGGATTAAATTGCTGGGTCAGCTCTGCATTTAACACTTCTAAAAACTTCTAGGCTGTTTTCCAAAATACTTAGGCCATCTGACCTTCCACCAGTAACGTATAACCCTTCTAATTTCTCTGCAACCCTGTCAGCACCCATTGCGATGTCCTTATTTGTGCCAGGCTAGCGGGTGTGCACCGTCCCATTTCACCGAGGTAGTTTCCATGTCTGTCTCCCTCTCTGTGGGCAAACTGAATCTGGTAGTGTCCCCCATACCAGTATCTCCTGGCACGGCATGGGGGTCACTAACTATTTGTTGATTGAACATGACTAAATGCGTTGGGAAATTTGGTCCCCGTAGACAAAAACCACTTGCTGAGGTCATCTGGGGACAGTTAGACTCCCAGGCTAGTGCGCACTCCACCTGAATCCGGTGTTCTTAGCAGTGGCCTGGCTCCGAGTATACACACGTGTACCAGGGGAACCACAAATACTTATAAAACCCACACATTATGAGCTAGAAAATGTACTAGAGCTTCCAGCAGAGATGAATAACACAGGCCCCGTCTTCAGAATGCTGAAAATCCAGCACAGGCACAGGGAGTAAGACCACAGAGTCGGAGTAGGGAGCGGATGTATGCCTGGGGCCCAGACATGGGAGCAAATGCCTCGCCTCCCAGATACACTGGCCCTAAGACACTGTGGCCTGCAAAAGGACTTTAAAAATTAATGGTATCCCTCACATCATCTGGAAAACAGATTTTTCCCTTGGGGGGATCCAAGGAATTATTTATTTTCTTTTAAATGAAGCAATAAGGAAAATCCATTTTTCAACTTGAAAACTTCCTTTTTATATAAAACTTCCTAATGAAGTTTTCTGGTCATGATGGAATTGTGGCTGTTTAGATAAAACTTAGTCAAGACTTGCAGGTAAGCCCTTTGTTTATCCCACACTGGTCCTGGCCTTTCTCACAAAGCTCTCATGATTCACTATGCATGTGAATCAAAATGAAGCCAGCCCACCCGCGTTGCCCTGGGCAGGGGTCTGTGTGTGTCTCTCTAGTTATTGGCCCCTGCAGAATTTCCAGCAGTGCATCTGAGCTGTGTGATTTTGGTTTTCCCTTTTTAAAGGGAAAACCCACTTTGATACCCACTTCCCAGCTTGGGCACAGGTCAGGACAGCCATACCCTGATTTACAATTGGGTAAACGAAAGCACAGAGAAGGTAATTGATTTGTTCAGGGTCACACAGCATGTCAGAGACAGAACCATGATTAAAGCACTGAGCCTGTGGGATCCAGCCCATTACTGTGGGCTCAGGGCATTTTCTTACCTTTCTGGGCCCGCCATGAGTGGATTTCCAGGGCTAACTCCAAGCTTGAGGACAGCCTATCTCCTGTATGGAGGGCAACTTCCTAGGGCCCAGAGGTCTTTCCAGCCACACTTGAAAAGCTGCTCTGACCAGCTCTCAGAATGACAGCTCCACCCCGGAGGATCCCCCCACTGATTTCTTTGCTACAGAAATCACTTGCTAGGAGGAGAAGTTCAATTCAGAAGGAGGGTTATTTCGATCTTTTTCTCCTCTGATCTTGGCAGTACTCTTAGCAAATATCCTTTTCCTTTTTAGCGTGCCCCATTCTGTGTGGCATCAATGCAGCTTTCCCTATCACATTGATTGATGTTGATTCCAGAAAGCATCCCCATAGAGAAGAAAAAAATGATAATGACGGCGATGATGATGATGATGATGACGATGATGGCTAACATTTATTGAACATTTTCTGTGTGCCAGGAACTGTCCAAATACTTGTCATGTATGAACTTATTTTGTCCTCAGAATAATCCTATGTGATGCTATTATACCCATCTTAGAGATGAGGAACCTCAAGTCCATGAAACTGTTAGCCAGTGGCTGAGCAGCAGCTCAGACCCAGTCTGAACCACTGTGAACCAGATTCATTTGTTATATGAGTTTCCAGTGGTTGGTTGTACCAAGCACAACACTAGCTACATATCTACCCAGGAAGACGGGGAGGAAGGGAAAAGTCAAGTAGGGTCCAGAGCTCTGCCACAACGTTCTCCTGTGGGGAGAAGGGGGCTCAGATCATTCGTCTCCACCCTCTGGGCCTCTTTCCTCACCTGTAATAGAACCTGTAACATGATGCCCGCTGATGTGTTGATGTTTGTGTTGCATTTAGGACAATGGTCTGTGACATCACCTGGTCCTTCCCAGCTAGTCTGGAACCTGTTAGAATGTCTTCTCTGGGAAGGTGGTCACCCAAACTTGTTGGGAATGTCCAGTTCTAAGGACCCCCCCCCATGAGTGAGGGTCTCTGGCCAGGGTAGTCCACGAAGAGCTGCCATCATTGAAATTTGGAGGGGAAAGTAGGTTGGGTCCCATGAACTCCGAGCCTTAGCTCCCCATACTTGCTCCAGAAGGAAGTCCACACACGGCTTTATTCAGATAATCACACTCAATCCTGAGCACCATTGCGAGCCAGGACAAAGAGGGTACCTGAAGTGCAGGGGGCATTGCCTTTGCCTTCCTGCATCCATCATGAACATCCATTCACATCACATCCTCCAAACCACACACCACATGCCATCCTCCGTCCCTCCTTCCACTTAAACATTGCTGATACAAGTGAGATACCCCAGCATTCAGGAGCCCACCAAAGGATGTCTTCAGGGTTCCCTGTGAGTCAAGCCATAGCATCAATGTCATGTGACTCACCAGAAAAGGGTCAGGATCTCCCCATTTCCTCCCCTAATGGGTCATTGACTCACTGAGTAATCCGGGCAGCTTGCTTCCCCTCCCTGTACTCACTCACCTCCTCTGTTTCGTGGGGACACTCTTCCTGCCAGGCCAAAAAACAGTTTTTTTAAGTTTATTTCTTTATTGTAAAATAAAACATATTGGCTGTAAAATATTTGGAAAATCTAGAAAAGTACACAGGAGAAAATAACTATCACCCATAATCCTCTCAGACATTCAGAGATAACCATAATATGGTGATGTATTTCTTCTAGCATTTTTTTTCCATGACTCTATATTTTCAAGGAAGCATATAACATGTATTTATCAAAAATGTTAACAGAGCTGTCACACAGGAAGGAAAAGAAGTAGTGTCATTTGGCCTGGAGTTTACACTTGGCAGCTTCCTGCTGCTCCTGCTGAGGCCACATCTTTGTGACTCTCCCAATCTGTCTCTCTTACACTGGAATCAGGTGTCATAATTGCCAAATGTTGCAGGATTGATTGGCCCCCACGCAGGCTGATTTGGCCATCCGGCCAATGAAGTAAGAGACTCCGTTAGGGCAGTGTTTCTCGGCCACTAAAGTGCATAGGAACCACCTGGGAAATGTTAGAAATGTGGATTCTCACTCAGCAGGTGGTGATGGGGGAGCATGGCCTAAGAGTCAGCACTTCTAGCCGTTTCACCAGTGATGGGGAGGTGGGTATGGCTGGTCCCTGCACCACATATGGAGTAGAAAGGGGTTAGATGAGTGAACCCATGCCCATTTCATTCAGCAAATAAGTATTTCAATCCTACAGTGTGCTGAGCACTGAGAGGCACTTTTGGTGAATGAGAGGAGAAGGCCATGAGTTGAAACCATTGGACTCAACTCTGCACACCAACATTGGCCCTGCACATCAGCCATTGGCCCTGGCAGCAGTGTTCCAAACCTGGCCTAATCCATCAAGGGTCTTTGTTTGGATGCCCCCCACCCCACCGGCTTCCTTAGAAGTGGCTTCTCGTTGAGCTCACAATGGGTTATGTTGGCAAGAACAGCAATCCTCTCCTCCTATATCCCCTCCCGTCCTGCAAGGTTTTCGGGGTCACATAAATTGTCTGTTGACCCAACTAGTTCACCTACCTCCTCTCCCTTTATTCAAGCAGCCAAAAAGAAAGGGGCTCCCAATCCTGGCTCACCTGGATCTTAGGGAAAACCAGCACAACGATGGGCTTCCAGAAGGTGGAGAATGCCAGTGGCTTTCCTCTTTCCTGTCCAAGGAGGAAGGGATAGGTAGAGCTATGATGGGCATTTCCAGAAAGGCAGCTGAGGCATCTGTCTTCGCCCCCAGGACAGTGCTGGCTGTTGCAGTTCGTCCTCTGATGAGTCCTCTGCACCAGGAGTGATTGGTGATTAATAATGCCACCACCACTCTGTCCACTAACTCCATCGGCTTACAGAACTCCACACTCTCTGCCTTATTTGATCCTCACAACAGCCCTGTGAAATAGACACTCATATCACCCCAGCGTACAGACGATGGAGCTATGGCTCTGAGGGAAAGAGGTGACTTACACGGTAGAATCCAGCTGGTTAAGCTTAAAGCCAGGTGTCCAGATCCCAGGACTGTTGAGGCTAACTGCTCTGTGTCTGCCTCCTAAAAAGGGGAGGAGGGAGTGGTAAGCTGTGAATACTTCAACCCAGCCCTGCCTCCTCTTACTACCAGGAGCCCTTGCCTGCTAGGATCTTCCTTCATGGTCCCTGGTTTAAAGCACACTTGCAAAGGACGCTTCGTGGAAGGTCACTTCCAGCTACCAGTTAGTTTTTGAAAAAGAAGTGGATGTGGGGTCCCTTGAGAGGGCATAAAAAATAAAACAGAAAGATCTCCTTAGCTTTTGGATTTTTAATCAGAGGAACATGCGGGGCTTGGGGGGAAAATGATTTCTTCAGGGGGGTATAAATGGGAAGAGATGCTCAAAGTCAGTGACAGCTGGTTTTAATTTATAATTCTGCCTCTGTGTGAAATGCACGGAGAATCAGGGGGAAATGAGTAATAATTCACTAAGGTGCTGTCAGAGCCAGGAAGCGTTAGGGCCCTCTTTGTCAGCCTGCCATTGCCGGGAAGGCTGAGACAGAGGAAGGACACAGAGAGTGGTGGGTCCAGCTAGAGCCCCTTTCCTCCTGCTCAGAGACATAGTCCTGCTCCTTCTCCCCCAGCCTGGCCTGGGGCTGTTGGTGCAGTTGGTGGAATAGCCTAGAATGGCCCACTAGCTCCTTGGGGCTGAGTGCCTTCCCTGCAGCCATTGTTTGAGCGAGCCGCAGAAAGTGAGCTCTTTCTGACCCTCTTCTCCTTCCTTCCTCCTTCTGCGGGCACTTGGGAAATATATGGTCATAAAGCTGACTGTGGTCTTTTCAATGGGACCCGAGGTCAGCCTGATGTAGAGAAAAGGGTAAAAGGGCCCTTTATGCTGAGACAACAGATGATATAAAGGGGCCCTGTGGCTGGCATTGCTCGGCCAGGGTAAGGTAGATTAGAGCAGTAATAAACCAGCCCCAAATTTCAGGGGCTTAACATAACATTTACAGTATTTGTGCATCAAAGTGAGGGGCTCCACAGCATCTCTCGGGGCCCCAGGCTGGCAGGGGCCCTGTCATCACACAGCAGCAGTCTTAGGAACAAGAGCTCTTCTTGACCACTTCAGCAGGGAGAAAGACTGAAGAATTGCAAGAGGGGCTCTTTGCAGCCTCAATCCAGAAGCGACACACATCATTTCCACGTACATTTCTTGGGCCAGAGCCACTCATGGTGGCGTCTTGTCACTGGAAGGGAGGTGGGAGATAAAGGGGGGCAAGTAGAAAGTTTGAGCAATATATTTCTCTGCGGATGGGAGTGATTGAGAGACCAACACTGCCACTGCCTCCATCACATTCTTGTCACTGTGTCGACCATCAGAAATGTATTCCAGTGCCTTCTCCCAGGGGCACATTTGTGGTGAATCAGAATAAGGAGCACAGATTTAGAAGCAGAAGATCTGTGTTCAAGCCCAGCTGTGTTACCTACCGGCTGTGTGACCTCAGTCAGATTGCTTCACCCTCCTGAGCCCTTCTCTGTCACATATAAAACTGGGTTATTCCCCTGCTACTGCACTATTATTATTATTATTATTACTATTTTATTTTCTGAAGATCACGTCTACATGTTAGGGACTGGGCCTTCTTTTCATTGTTATCAGTATGATTAGCCATTGAGGGTCCGGCCTGGGAGCTGTAGTTGATGAAGATACTTACTAATGTTAGTTGACATTAGCGTCTTTTGCTTTCAGCAGTCCCGGAAATGACCGTGCCCCTCTGGTCTCCCTGCAGGTAAACTCCCTGCTGGTTTTTACTGCAACTTCGAGGATGGCTTCTGTGGCTGGACCCAGGGCACACTGTCATCTCACAACCCCCGGTGGCAGGTCAGAACCCTGAAGGATGCCCGGGACCAGGACCATGGAGGTACTGCTGCTCTCTACCCTTCCCCCTGGTGCACCTCTGTCAAGACAAGAGACGTAGGGCCCTACCCCAGAATAGCTGGGCCTCCCCACCCCTGCAGGGCAAGGCCAGGGGCCTCCCAGAGCTTGCCTGGGGTGCTCGCTCACAATTCCCTCTTTAGACTTTCCGGGCTTCAGAATGATCAAATCAGGCCAAGGTAGATGTCACCTCTGATTCCCTAAAATAAGAACCTAGATGAAGGATTAGCTAAAAGATGAGAAGAGTGGCAACAATAGTAGTCATTCATTCATTTACTAAGTGATTGTTGAGAACCTACTTTGTGACTGGCATGTAGGTAACTCACTGAGAGGTAAGGAAAACCCTTGACCTTGTGTCATTGACCCAAGATCGTGCCCTGGAAACCCAACCCCACATCTGGTCCATTCCCTGGAGCCCAGCCTCCTCAGCCATATGCCCCATCCCGGCCCAACTCAAGCTGGCAACTCCCACCTTCCCAGTGCCAGAGCCCAGCCTCCCTCTGCCCCTGCTGGGCTGCCAGAGGGACAAAGCCTCCACACACTCAAGAGATGGCCACCCACACCTGGGTGAGCTGATGCCCTGGGAGACATGGCTGGGGCATGGAATGAGGGAGGAATGAGGCCGGGCCTGTGAGGCCAACACAGCTCCCAAATTTGGGCTGCTGGAGAGGCCGGACCACCCAGCCATGTCCCCAGCCTTGGGCTCTACCCAGTGGCTAGGCAGGATAGAGCTGGGGTCAGGGCCGAGGGCCCTCTCTCGCCTTCTCTCACCTGCATTTGTCAGCTCTTTGTGGAGCTAGAGCCCCTGAACCAAACCCCTCCCTTTCCAAGTAAAGATCATACGTACATCCTATGGATCCCTTTAAGAATTAATAATAGTAATAGTGAAGATGCTCAAAGCATGAGAGAAGGCAGTGTCCAGCGCTACCACCAGGGATGCCAGAGCCCATGCAGTCCTGTCCTTGGCCCTCAGAGCTAACCGCACCTGAGCAAGCTGGCTTTGGCCCGTGAGGAAGACGCCTGGGTTGTTGAAGCCATGGAGACGAGAGGGACTCAGCAGGGACGAGAGCCCAGACCTCCTACTTCCCCTCCCGGCCTCCTCACCATTCAGCATCACCTCAGCACCTTGTGGAGGAGAAGAGAACAGAAATGGGGCTCAAAGCAAGACCTGATCTTCATGTCTCTGCTCTCAGCTGCGTAGCCTCCCTTGGCACCCATAGCAAGTGGATGACATACGTCTAGGGACAGGGCCCTCATGGCTTCCTAAGGTTATCCCTTCCATTGATGGCTGCAACAAAAGACCAGTCTTCCTTTCTCAGAGATAAGCTTCACTTCCCTATAAACTCTACTTATGGATCGTACTTTCTGTCTCCTGGAGCCCCTAGGAACTGTACTCTTCCCTTTCTCACCAGAGAAGCCCATCAGATATTTGAAGACACTGCTTGTGTCTTCACCGCTGGGGGCCTTTCTCTCCCTAGTCACAGGTTCTTCCTCAAGGATGGGCCACATGCGTTCTAGGCTTTCTGGCCTGTCTTGAATACTCTGCTCTGGACCCACTTGAATTTGTTACTTAGTAGTAACCCCAAAACAGACTTTACTAAGAGAGAAAAGCAGAAGTGAATAACGTCATGTGTAGGGTTCTGTGGGGTAAAGATTTCGGGAGCACCCTGGCACCCATTTCCATAGCACTGACCACCCAAAATGCTCTGTAGTCCCTGGAGGTTTCCAGATGCTTCTTCCCTACCATGTGGGGTTGGGGGCTTGTGTTCTCCCAGGTTTATAGACGGATCGTTGAGAACACACAAGCAATAGGACTTCCTCGTCAGGTCATGGGGCACAGGATGACCTGGTGGAAGAGAGTGAAAGTCGTGGAGACCAGGGGAGGGCAAAGGGCTGGCAGGGCCAGAAATGGGAGGGGTGGGGGAGGGGGAGTCCAGTGTGCTTCAGACTGCTCCTGGGCTGTGGGCTAAAGCTGGTGACCTGGGGAGATGAAAGGTACAATAGCCTGGATGTATGATGCTGGGATATTGCAGGGCACTTGGAAACCTTTGCATGAGCCAAGTTTTGTTGACAGTGACAAGTCGACTGCCTTACCCATTGGACCACAGAAAGCTGTGTCCTCAAAGATGTTCCAAGTCTAGAGAAGAATGATGCAGAGCCCATTAACCCTGCACCCTGAGGCACTTCAGTGCAGGAAGTCAGTGTGTTTCTGACACTTTTCCTCTCTGCCCCAGGCCATGCCCTGTTGCTCAGCACCACGGACAGCCCTACTTACGAAAGTGCTACAGTGACCAGCGTCACGTTTCCTGCCCCGATGAAGAACTCTCCGTGTGAGGCAAGTCTCAATGTCCCCCTCATTCTTGGACTGGTCCTCCCACCCCTCACCTTGGGTACTTCCAGCCGAACTCATAAGCAAAGTAGCCTGAGTAGTAGGGCTGCTTGTTCTCCTGGGGAGAGGACAAGATGGCATTTTGGTCATCTTTGACACAGAGTACATACACCAACACGGTGAAGTCCTATCTGCAGAGAATCTGGCCTTAAACACCCATAGCACCCACACTGGACTCTTTGCAGTGGGGTCTCAATTGAAGCAAACCCAGAAAATATTTCCAAGGCATAACACGGGAGGGTAACAGTGATCTACAAAAGACCTTCTGCAAAAGCTTTTTCATAAACATGAAGCTCTTGTGATACATTTTAAATTTTATAGCGCATCAAAAATTTTATCTATGTAAATTTCACTAAGATATGGGTGGCATTCAGTACGGTACCTCCAAAGCCACTGACCTGAATGGTTCCTGTGGCTGTAACATCTTTCGTGTGTGGACTGAGGGGCTTGACATGTTTTTTTTTAGCTTAATGTCATCATCTCTAGAGAACAAGAAATGTGCTTAGACCCAAACGTGGCCCAGTGATTAAGCTCATGGACTCTGGAGTCAATTGCCTGAGTCCAAGCTATGTTCCACCACTGAGCAGCTGTACAGTTTATTTGGGAAGTTAATAACCTTTCAGGGCCTCAGTTTTCCCACCTGGAAAGTGGGCACAATAGGAGTGCGTACCCCACAGAGGAAAGAATTAAATAAGTTACTATGTCCTCAGGGCTTATCGCAGCACCTGGCACAACTATTCATGACAATAGTTAGCCAGCAGTGCCTGGCACCCTGAGGAAGCATAAGTAAGGAGAATGGGGACGGAGGGAAAGGACATGAGCCCAAACCAGATTCCAGGTTCTCCGAGAGCTCTGCACACCTCTGCTTCTTTTGCACCACCATCAACATCTTACACTGAGTAGAAAGCCAACACGTACTTTAGATTTAGCCAGTTTTCTCTTTCTGGAAACTCACAGGAGAAATCCCTCCCTGGCTTTGTTTCAGAAATAGCTACGTGTCCCCTGAGCAATTTGTTTCCTTCCAAACTGTGGCCCGTGTGAAACTGACCAGACTCGCTTCCCCTGCGCCGGAAGCCCCGGGGAGATGTGGGGAGACGGGCTTCTGTCGCTCAGCGACACAGCTCAACTCAAGCCCTCCAGGCTTTTTGTGAGATACAAACCCACAGGCAAACACAAATTTGTTTTGTTTTTTTAATTGGAAGAATGGTCAAATTAAATCTGAAGTTCCCCTCTTAGTAAGCAAATAGGAGTTCATGGTGTATAGTCTGTGACAGCCTTTCTCTTAGCTGGATTTTCTAAACCAGCGTTTGGCCAATTTCTCCCCCTCTTCTAGTTAATTTATGTTTCCTTACTAGATTTTATGTATCTCTGTGAGCCACCTTAAGTCCTTTTTGGAAGAAGTCAGGGCACAAATAAATAGATTCATTACGTGGAATCACATCGCTGACTGTGCCTCCCAGCAGACCCCCAGGAGGGAAGGCTTCTGAAGAGGGAAATCTAAATGAGGAGAGGTGGTTGGCCTTCCTGAGAGTTCAGGGAGATCCTTAAAAGCATTTGATTTTTTTTTTAATTTATTCTTCCATAGATTTACAATGAACCTAATTTTGGAGTAAGAAATGTCAAGGTTAAAAATGCTATTTTTCTAATACTTCATCATTTCCCTGATAACCTTTGGTTGATCAATAGCTTAAACAGGTGTTTTGTTTTACTGGCCTGTTTTATTCTCCCTCTAGTCAAATTTGCTCTGGGCTATTTCTGCTATTTCCTGCCCTTTTCCAGAACTTGGCTCAGCAGGAGTAATGAAGGGAAAGTAGTGAGTACATTCCATTCTTTGCACACAGCTAGTTCATATTCAGGTTTGCAGACCATTCATCTAGTGCTGATGGGTCCCGAATCCCCAGTGTTGGGGGAAATGTTTTCATCAGAAAAATAAATAACCAAAATAGAAATATGCATTTCCAGGTTTGTAAGCCTTGCCATTTATTTTACTCGGATCCTAAATGCAGAAGGCGGCAAGTTGATTTCCTCCTCCCAGGTTGCCGAACATCAGTGACAGGGGATGGTGCATTGCTGTGTGAACTGTGTGGGATTAACTCGCGGCCTTCAAACACCACCAACTCGAAAGGGGCCTTTGCTGGCCTTGGGGACAGGTCCAGGAAGGGGACACGAAGCAGAGATGGGGGAAGGTCTCAGATGAGGGTTAAGCCCATGGGGGCCAAGAGGCTGGCCAAACTCCAGGGCTGAGTCTCAGCTCTGAGCATCTCCTCTAACCGCAGACCAGTCCTGGAAGCCCTTGGGTCCTCCCAACTCTTGGGAGTTGAAATAATTGCAGGATATCTCAAAACGCTCCCTCAAGAAACCCAACAGCCATCAGTGGATCCCCGAAAGGGAGCTGACATCGTCACCTTCTGTGCATTTCCTTGAAAATCTAGATATAACCTGACTAGGTAGGCCTCTGTTTCTCCCGTCACCAGCACATAGAAAATGTGATCATTGCGGATTCCTAGGTCTTACCCCAAGCCTCCCTGAGGACACCCCAGAGCGGGGCCTGGGAATCTGCATTTTCCAAACCTCCCCCCACAGCGATCTGGAAGCACACTGACACTCGGAAATAATTGGCCAGAGATGCGCCTGCCCGTTGTAACCGAAATTCATTCTGCGTCCGTGCAGGGAGTTTTCCTCCACTACCTGTGATGTAACTTCCCTTTTGGAGAGATGAGTCAGAAGTGGTGAGAAATGACAGGGTGGGGGACAGAGAGAGAGACAGAAGGGGCAGGGAGAGTAGCACACTGGGAGGCAGGTCCGATGCCCACCGATCAGTCACGGAGACGTAGCCAGACATTCCTCTGTGCCAGTCGGCTTCCCGGGTATTCCAGAAGGCCGCCAGCTCTAGCCTCCTGCCCCCCTCTACACATGCCCGCAGTCACCACCCCTGGCCCTGCGCGTCTCCCTGGCCCGCCTGTGCGGGCACCGCTTTCTCCTCCCTCCCCCCACACAAATGCATACGGGGCATGAATATTTAAAAACCGCTGCCTAGCCCAGCTACAAACAAGAGAGAGGGTTGTATCTTTTTTTTTTTTTTTTTTTTTTTTTTTTTTTTTTTTTTTTTGCCTCCCCCAAGCTATTCTCTGCGGGAAACTGGAGAGCCACTTACAATATATAGGTTTTATTTTTATTTTTATTTTTACTTTTATTTTTATTTTTATTCTGCTGAGCTCCAGTTCAAATAATTAAAGTTGCCACGGGGGAGGGGAGCCTTGCAGTGGCTTTCGTGTGTTCGCTCACTGTCAGACCTGCTCTGTCCGCCTGGGCTGGGAGACACACTCCGATGTGTCTAGCATCGCAGCTGCTGGTAATAAAGAGGACGGGGCGAGTCGGGAGGGGGCCTGTCTCCGCCCCTCCCCCTGCCTTTCACACAGCCCAGAAGCCTGAATGTCTCAACAAGCCCCGTGCGGTTTGAAATTCTATTTTATTTGAATAGCCTGCCTGTGACTGGAATATTTTAAACCGTGTTCTCAGGACAGAACAAGGCCTGGGGAGAGAAGAAGTAGGCTTCCCTCATTCGCTTTCCCTCTCCAAAGCATGGACGCAACTTTCCTTCTCCGCCGAGCTGCAGGAATGGAAAGGGCCCAGGAAGTGGGATAGGACCCACTTGATGGGTGGTGACACCCACGAGCAGGGGATTTCCCAGCTGCTGGTCTTCTGACCTTGCCGGAGCCACAGCCACCTCGCTCCTGCCCCTACAAACATGTCCATGCCCAGGGACATGCCCCTGGGGCCTTTCTGCCCCTGATGTCAGCCCTGTGGTGATAATGGGGTCAGCTTCCATCAGGCTGGGTCTACCGAGATGAGGACAGAAGGCCACCAGCAGGCCGCCTCGGGTCGGCGGGGGAACTGGCCCGCAGGGAAGGAGCTCTCCGTTCGGTGTCACTGAAACCAGTAAATGTGGCCCAGAGGGACGTGGGAGAGCAGCCTGGCATCTGAACTTGCCCTCCACCATCGGCTAAGCCTGGCACAAAGCCCCACTGAGAAGGGCCTCCTAGGGTAGTTAGGGCCCTGAAGGCTGGCAGCCAGGGAGTTTTCCAGCAAATTGCTCTCTGGTTGACTTGGTGAGACTTTTCAGGGTGGCAGACGTTATTCCTGGACACGGGGCCCGTATCCAAAGTAGGTAAGCCATGCCTGGTATCCTTTGGGTTTATGTAAGCTGACCCCAAGCTCTCCCCAGGGGGCAGACGATTCGGACTTTCAGACAAGATGCAGAGAAGTGCTTTTCTGACTGTTTTAAGCGTGTATTAAACTCAGTGGCAGAATCCTCCGTGGAAAGGCAAAAGACAAGGATGAGCAATCATAATTATTATAGGATGGCTTGAGGTAGAGGAGAGAACAGAAGGAGAAGACTCTTCTTCAGCAGCCCCCGCTGATTTCTCGACAAGGGCATTCTGCTCCGCTGGCTTTACGGAGCCGGTCTGGGTGCGGGCGCACGCGGGGCCGCCCAGGGTGGGAGCCGGCCTTCTCAGCCAGGCAGGAGAGGAATGTACCCAGAGATGTCGAGCCAGGAAATGCAAAAACAAGAGCAAACCCAGACCTTTCAGCCCAACCCTCATGCTCTTTCTGTCACATTGCCCTGCCCCTTGGGGCTGTAGTGTTGTTGGAGTTGGGAGGGCACCTTCTCCACTTGCGGGGCACTGGCTGCCGTGGGCCTTACTCAGAGCCCCTGCCTGCCCCCCACAGACCCCTCGTCTTTGGAGGCAGGAAGGAGACACCGCCCCATTTTGTAGCAATCCAGTCAGCCACTTAGCCTCTCCCCAGGCCGAGACTAGTCGCTGGACCCAGTTCCTGAGTGGCCGATGGGACATTGTTACTCACTAAGAGGACCTAGAAGATGTGTGCCTTGTGGGGGCCTTACCCTTCACCCCGCGTGGCCTCATTTGTTTTAGCAAATCAGGAAGAAAAAACTATTCCAAGAGGCTTCATGGTCTTGATCCTGAAGGAGGGTGTCGTTTCCTGGATCCGTTCCCCTGTCGATAGAACACGAGCCCATCTGGGGAGGAGGAGAGCCTCTCCTCTCTCTCCACTCATCCTGCGTCCAGGCTGACTGCTGACCATCGTAGGGCAAGGAGGTCCTTACCAGGCTCCACCTGGGACCACCCTGTGCCCTTGTGTGGCCAGGCAGTGCTGCACAGACACCTCAGGGTGGCTATAGAAATCCTCTTTGTAAATAGGGACCAGAGCCACACTGGGGGCATTCCAGGAAGACATCATCCCTAGCTCCCCACACATAAGCCCAAGCTCCTGGGGTCAGGTAGGTGGGGACTGGAATCCAACCCCCGTCTCACCAAATGCTGTGACATCCACTGCAGTGACAGAATGCTCATGGGGAAGACCAGCTCGCTTGTGGACAGCTCCAGACCTTGGCGCTTGCAGGATTGTCTGCGGGTTGTTTTCCCCTCTCTGTTCTCTGCCCCAGTCCCCTCCGTGATGGGAACCTTTGGGGAGCCCGGGTAGGACTCATAACGTGCTAGCTCTGTAATATCCAGCTGGGCTGCCCCCTGGATATTCTCTGCCCAGGGAGACATAATGACAGACCCCCACAGCAAGCACAGTGCCCCTCGGGCTCCCTCCTGCCCGGCGGCCCAACACACGTGCCATCACGCATGTGCAAAGGAAGGCAGCTGGTCACGCAGGGCCGGGACAAAAGGAGCATCACCAAGGCAGTATAGTGTGACGGGGAGAGCAGCTCCTTGGGGCCGCTTAGACCTCAGTGGGGCCCTGCCCCTTCGTAGTGGGGGGATCTTGTGGAGATCACTCACCTCTCCTCAGCTTCGGGATTCTCTACAGGTCTGTCAGGAGAAACTCATAGATGGGCATCAAAAGTGCCCAGCATAGTGGATGCTTAATAAATGGTGCATGTGGTTTCTGCTCGTCTACTGCTGCTGTTCCTATCACTACCTGACTTTGTGGCGAATCCAAGATCAGAGAGAGGCTTGGCGGCCGTCCTATCTGAGGGTCCTGAGTCTGGAGACTTTGACTCTGCCCTGCCCTGGCTGACCTGGCCATAAAGGGGAAGGGGGCTGTTACCCAGCTGTTACCCTGGACTGGGGTCCAGGGAAGCTAATGCTCTCCCAGAGACAAACGGACCCCTCACCCCTTCCATCCTCCCGCCGCTCCTCTCCCCACAGCCAAGAGCCGGGGGAGCAGCCTCTTCCAGTCTAGTGAAAGTTCCTTTTCTCCACTTTCTCCATGGCCTAGCCCCACCCCCACTTCCAACCTGGCAGGAGACACCTAGAAATGATAGTGTCTCTCTTTCGCAAATGAGGAGGGAGCCCACAATCATGCACGGCTGGCCCACAGTGTGGCCACAGGTCCTTAAGACATTTCCCCTGGGGGGCCCCTTGCAAACGGACAGCTGCAGTATGTAATGGGATGGTCTAAGAGAGTAGAGGAGGCACAGAGGGGGTCTGGCCAAATGACCCAGAGCAGAACATCACATGCCTGACTTTTAACATCTCTTTTTATAACTTGAGAATGAATGCCAGTTCTCTATCTTACTCTCTAGCTTTGCCTGTTTGTTTGGATTAAAAAACATGACTCACTACTTAATATGGAATGGCTAGAACTTCAGGAAGATATACCCTGATTATCTTGTGGTTTGGGGGTCCCCTCAGGAAGACCTGGGAGGCATATATCCCCCAGTTTAAGAAGCGCCAAGGAGTCTTAAGCTGGGGTGTAAGCATGGGTTACTTTGCATCAGAGAGGAAGTAGGTAGAGGTTGGAAGTGGTTCCCAGAAGCATTTTTTTTTTTTAAAGATTTTATTTATTTATTTGACAGAGAGAAATCACAAGTAGACAGAGAGGCAGGCAGAGAGAGAGAGAGGGAAGCAGGCTCCCTGCCGAGCAGAGAGCCCGATGCGGGACTCGATCCCAGGACCCTGAGATCATGACCTGAGCCGAAGGCAGTGGCTTAACCCACTGAGCCACCCAGGCGCCCCCCCAGAAGCATTTTCCAAAAGGCTTTCCCACAGACCCACTGGAAACCTAAGAGATTTGAATCCTGAGGTCAGTCTCATAATCCTATTAAGAATCCTCTATAGGGGCGCCTGGGTGGCTCAGTGGGTTAAGCCGCTGCCTTTGGCTCAGGTCATGATCTCAGGGTCCTGGGATCGAGCCCCACATCAGGCTCTCTGCTCAGCGGGGAGCCTGCTTCTTCCTCCTCTCTCTGCCTGCCTCTCTGCCTACTTGTGATCTCCGTCTGTCAAATAAATAAATAAATCTTTAAAACAAACAAAAAAAAGAATCCTCTATAATGTCGAAGACCACAGAGCCTGCCCATCTCCACAGTCACCCAGTGAGGTGAATGAATGGAACCTTCCACATTCTACAGAGGAAGAACCTCAGAGGGCTAAGGGACACCCCCCAAGGTCACAGGCTAAGGCGAGCCGAAACCAGGACTCAGATACTAATCTCCTCACTTCAAAGGCTACCCCCAAGGTAGTCAGGGGGTGGCCCCCTCAGCCTGCAGAGGGTAGGCAGCTGTAGGGACAGGATTCGAGCTGTAGCTTGGAGCCTGGCTGGGTTGGCTGGGCACGCAGATGCCTGGCAGCAGGGAGGGAGGGAAGGGCACCGAGGTCTCTCAGTCAGGCAGTAAACCAGCAAGTACTCATTTCAAACCCACCATGTGGCCAGCCATGCTGGAGATAGACTGTGAGAATCTGGGATCTCTTTGGGGTGCTTATTTGGCAGAAAAGTTAAAAATACTCTCAGTCTGACAAGTCCTGGTCTCTGTGTAGCTTAGGGATCACTCAGCTGCATCACATTAAAAAGCAAGCCAAAATTCTTAACTAGAGCCCTCAAACACCCTAACTCTTTGACCTCCTGGGAAAACGAAACCCTCTTTAGACCGGATCTGAGGAAGGAGGCTTCCTCGATGGTAAAAGCCAACTCCGGGAGCGTGTTTTAAATATCAGTCCCTTATTGTGTGGCTAGGACTATGCTGAAAATGTCACTTGTTTTGTCTTATCACCAAAACAGACTTGTGAGGAATCTTTGCCGCCGGTCCCCCCGCCCCGCCCCCTGTTCGCTGACTTAGACCATGGGACCCAGAGAAGTTAAGCAACTTGCCCCAGGTCACCCTGCTAGTAAGACGCAGAGCCAGGATGTAAACCAACATCAGGAAGCTCCAAAGCCAGATCTGCAAACACTTGAAGGTCACTGGACTGAGGTCACGTGTTTGAATCCCAGCTCTGCCCCTTATAATTCACTTGACCTCAAGCAAGTCACTCCCTGCTAACTGGGGATAAAAATACCTGTTTCCGTTGTTGCAAAGACCAAATGAAACTGTGAAAACTCTCTGTAATCCCTACAGTGTTTTATGGATGGAAACAATTACTATTATCTCCTCTTACTTTGCACAGGCAGGCAGAAGTCAGTCCACCATGAATTCAGACATTATCTGTGGTCTCGTTTCTCTTTTCAGTCAATAGCCACATGTGGGGAGATTGGAAGCATGACTTTGCTCAGTGCCTAGGACTAGCATCAGAAGGATATGCCCCTTAATCAGTCACTGACTAATTAATTGCACAGCCTAACCCTGGTCCAGGATAGGAACTAACAAAGAGACTCCTCCTTGATTCTCAAGGATCCAATAAACATGGCCCTATTGAGATCTCTGAGCCAAAATAATTCTCCCCTCAGTATGCAGAGCTGGGAAGCTGCTGGCACCTAGCGTTCTGCCATCCCTTACTGATGCGGTTGACTCTGCCAGGACACATGCTAATGGCCCAAAGGAGTCGACAGCAATTGTAACTGCAGTCGGACATAATTAATTTAATACCTTGGAGCCATTCAAAATTAATACCTCTCTATTACATGATGAAACTGAGGCATAAGGAGAATTACTATCAAGGCTCATGGGTGTGGATAAAATCCTCCTGGGCACTTGGCAGAGATCTGGATCCTGTTCAGAATCCACCTGCCAATCGTGGACCCTTGTAGCTCCTACGACAATCCTTATGACACATTCTAAAGGCCATATACAGGGGGGGCATCCTGTCGAAAGCACAGGCTCTCCCCAACTGCCAGAGTAAATACTCCCCAACGAGCCCTGGGTCCCTGCAGACACTCATGTCCATAAATTCTGTAGGACTTTCATTGCACGGACTGGATCCCGTTCCCCAGCTAAAGGATTACAGAGCGATTTCGCTGCCTCGTCCCCATCATACGCAGAGAGACGGAGGTACAGAGCAGACTGTTAGCTCAAGATCATACCATCGCAGTGTAACTCAAAAGAAAATATCACCCTTTTCTTTCCTGAAGACGGGAGAGATAACTCTCTGGGGAGACTGGAAGATAGAACACTGAACTGAAATTTTTAAACACAGCAATCTTCAGGCTGCCCCTTTCTATTTTATTTTATGAGCTGTTTGTCTCTAACGTGGTGTTCTCTGCCCACCCTTCCCGATGCAGGAGGAGGGAACTAACATTGATTGAATGTATTTGGTAGCTGGGCACTGGGCTCTTTAATGATCTTATTAAAAGTTCCCCAGCGACTCTCTGAGCAGAATATGATTGGCCCCATTTTACAGATGAAGGCTGAGGCACCGATTATGCCACAAAGACAGAACAAGTCTTTGATTTCATAGCTCATGCTCTGTCCAAAGCTCTCATTCCCCAGAAGCACCCACCTTCCCCGGTCTTCCCACAAAAGCCCACACGATATAGGCAAGAGAAACTTACCTTCCCCTAAAGGGGTGAAAAGAAAGCGCTCTCTTTTCCCCCACTTTCAAATGATGTCAGGACCCTCCTTGCTGCCTTTTAAAATGTAGTGTTTATTGTTTTTTTTTCTGATACAGAAGTGTTCTATGTTCGTTGCAAAACATTAGGAAAATACAGGAAAGCATGAAGAAAATTGAAATTGCCCACAGTCTTACCCTGCAATGGTAACCCCACTTACCACATTGGTACATTTCCTTCATGACACACAGATGTCAATTTGAGCAGAGTGAAAAGGGTTTATACAAATTTGGCATCATGCCATATGGGTATTTTATGTCTCCTTTCTTTATTTACTATTATATTTTCCTATATTAATATTATTCTTCATAAACATGCTTTTAATAGCTGCATGTACCACATTTATTTTATTGTTTTTGTTCAGGTTATGAAAAAGTAAGAGATGTTCATTGTAAAAAATTTAGGAGACCAAAGAAGGGAGAAAAAGTATACTGATAACTCCATAACCTCACCAGCCAGGGATCCCACAGTTATTATTTTTGTATATACCCTTCATGTTTTCTTGCTGTGTTTTCACAAACGGGGCTTGCTTGTAGGTTTCTCTGGCTGGCTGTTTCTGGCTTCGAAGTGATGCCTCAGAAAGCAGGAGACATGGGGTGCTGTTTTCAGAAAGGATCTCAATCTTTTAAGTCCCCTGCATGGCCAGGAATTCAGCATTTCTTAAGCCTCTGTAATTGCAAGTATTTGCCAGCATATTTTATTTGCTTGTTATCAAAAGTCTGCATCTGGTCCGCTTCTTGCTGTGCTGGGTTGATTTTTTCATTAGGCTATTTATAGCTAGAGAGTCGGTATTTATTTTATTTTTTTTTTCCAGGTGAATTAGGAAGTGGCATACAAAAACACTGGGTTTTACAGTGAGTCAATACTCTCAATTAAGGTTAATAAGAGACCACGTGGATACCAAGGAACCCTTAAAGTTATCAGTTCACACCAGAATCACAGCCCCGTGGCAGCGTAGGTGGGGAAGCAGCCTTAACCTCCATGCAGAGCTTGGATGTCCCCGACCCCAGCTCTGATCTTGGCTTCCCAGTCACTGCTGGATGGACTGGACTGCTGGGGAACATCGGGAGAGCACACACCACCACCCCAAGCAAGCTCATCTTTGAGCATCTCCCTCTCTGTTAAAAGCATTTCCTTCTTTTGCAGTGACCTAGACACTGGAGCATGCATCCTGGCTTTGTCTGTCCTGCAGGAAGTCACGCAGCCCTTCAGAAAGAGGAACAAAGGGCACCCCTTCCCCCTCATGGCATGACCTACATTTGGGGGTGCTGCCCACAGAATGGACATTATTTGATACCACAGAGTCTCTTTTGTCCAACCTCAGCCTAAATTCCACGCTGATATTTTTCTTTAATGGGTTCAAGAGATTGTTGTAAAGTTACCACGAGGTATGCATAGCAAACACGAGGCATATTCTCGACATAAAATTGCAGTAATTACCTCTGGAGGAGGAAAGGGCCATGAGAGAATTAATAGCATTAGCCCTAGCCACAATGCTGCTCTTGCCTTACGTACAGAACTTTAATTAATAAAATGACAAACACTGGTAGCACGTAATTGGAAAGTCTATCAAGACCCACTGAGTCGGGGGGAGCGGGGAAGGCCCTTGTGAAAGGGTCTGCTAGAGCCAGAAAATATAATTGCTGGTAGCGTGTTCCTGGCGTTGTCTCTTCTCACTTGTCTCATTTGCTGTCTGCATATCAAAGAGTTTATTAGTCAAAAGCTCTCATTTATAACCTATATCTACTAGGACGTGTCTAGAAGGATCAACATTTTTATTGTTACAGCCTCCAACAAATGGTATTTCTCACAAACATTATTTAGAATTTTTAGAAGATGTCTCATATTTGTGTGAATACATTTGTCATATATGTGTGTGTGTGTGTGTATGGAAACACGTGTGTGTGTGTGTGGAAACACTATATGTGTGTGTGTATGGAAACACACATGTGTTTCCATACACACACATGACGACTCATTGTCTGGCAGAGACAAAGGTTGCAAATGGTTTTAAAGCCCTCTATCTCCCTAATTCCTCTGTTACGAAGGTATTTGTGAGCTATGATCTTGTTAGAATATGAATTCTGACTTGGCAGGCCTGGGGTGGGACTTGAGACCCTACATTTCTACTGAACTCCCAGGTCATGCCAATATTGCTGGTTTATAGACCACACCTGGAGAAAGAAGGATCTGGAAAACCTTCACAATACACCTCCCAAAGATTTAAGTATCATCAAAACATATTACATGTACGAGCCCTATCAGTATGGTAGGAAACGGTACGCAGACCATAGCATGGTATCCAAGTCTGCAGCACATGGGCTCAGCGACCACAGGTGACTTCACCTACCTAAGCTTCATATGCCACATCTGAGAAATGGGCTTGATCATACCCACAGGAAGGAGTGTTGTGAGTAGAAAATGAGACAGCTTATGTAACAGTCAGTTAACAAATTATCCTATAGGACCTCAGATAGAAACTGGTCTTAGTAAGATCAAATTCCAGCAGTGTTTTTTTGCCCACTCTGAGTACCTGATCCTTAACTGTCAGTATCAAGCAAGGTCTACCTGGCATATAATGGTATCAGAGGGGTTCTTTTATCTGGGACTGTATTTATAAGGAAAATGGAAGTCTTGGAGAGGGCCTTGAGCATACAGTCTGCCCTAGAAACCACAAAGAGTCACTCTACACACTTAGATACAAATAATGAATAAGGGATATTCAGAAAGAATTGGCATCAGTACTTGAGATCTTCTAATAAAGAAATTGGTAAGAACCTGACCCTGTAGGTCCATGAGGATGGTTCTGGTCCCGTTTGCATCGCTAGGTCATCCCTGCTCACCCTCAGGGCTGTCCTCTTTCTTGGCCTAGGGATGACATGGCAGCCACATGAAGGACCTCTGCTGGGGTCTGTGTCCTCCCCCTTGCAGGAAACCACTCTTTGCACACCTTGGTGATGGTGGGCATGTGTTAAGCCATTTTTTAGTGATTAAGAATTACCTCCTGCTAGAAGTCCCAGATAAGAATGGACCCCTCACTGAGAAGGCCAAGCTACTTCTGGCCTTAAGTAGCCCCATGTCCCCAGGGGTCTCCACCTAGGATGTGCTTTAGAACCACCTGGAGAGATCTGAAAACTGCTGATGCCCAGGACCTACCCAAAACCAATGAAATCAGGATCTCTGGGGTGGGAACTCAGACTCTAGCAGTTGGGTAAACTCTCCAGGTGATTCTAATTTACAGCCCATTTGAAAGCCACTGGTATCACCATTTCATTCACCACAGGTGGGCTCTACTTCCACATTCCTTATGTCGGTAGAACCACATTTTAAGGTGGACTGGAAGGTTATGGCTATTATCATAAGAAAATGGAGACTCAGAGGGGATAAGTGCTTGGCTTAAAGCCACACAATTCAGTTACTTTGATATTGGAGCACAAACCCCAGGTTATCCTATTGTCAACAGGCAAGGAAACAAGATAGACTGATAAGCCACCCAAGAATGAATATCCATGTGGAGGGCAATTGCTTCCAGGGAATTCCGGAAAGGAAGTGGGATGAGTCATAGGAGCACAGGGGCAAGCGCCTAGAGGCTGCTTCTCTGCAGATTCTGATGCACTGAGTCCAGGATCAGACCAGAGATGCTGCCTCTCCCACAAGCTCCAGGTAACACCCGTGACACTATCCTGAACATCACACTCTGAGCAGCAAAGTGGTGACTGACTTTTACAGATAAATCTGGAATGACTGGGGATAACTACAGGTGAGAAGTATGCCAAGTGAAAGACCAGAGGTTCTAGACTGCTTACATCTGAGGAAGAATTGTATCATCTAGATACATCTCCTTACTACACACTCAGTGGGTGAAATAAAAGTGAATGGCACTTGCTTGGCAAGTACTTGGCACGTACCTTGCTAGCCCTTCACTGGCTGCCAGTTTGTGATCTCATTCTAAACCTTTTGCATCTGTTTCTAGAGATAGACTTTGCTGAAACTTAGACAGTGCATGCCTTGACTTGAATTGTAGCTGTAGATACGTGTTTTCTGCTGTAAACTTAGGTGGTGATATTGTAAGATGAAAGGAAAGCCAAATTTTTCATTCTCCTATTTATCCATAGTTCTGAAGAGTTGGATTAAGTGGTCATCTTGACCCAAGTTCTGACTGCCATGTCAAGTGCCTTGACTTGACTGTCTTTTTTTTTTAAAAATATTTATTTATTTATTTGTTTGTTTGAGAGAGAGAGAGAGCAAGCAGGGAGAGGGGAAGAGGAAGAGGGAAACAAGCAGACTCCCCACTGAGCGGGTAGCCCAGCTCAGGGCCTGATCCCAGGACCCTGAGATCACAATCTGAGCTGAAATCAAGAATCAGATGCTCAACATATTGAGCCAACCAGGTGGCCTTTGATTTGACTATCAGATGTTTTATGTCTTCACTGTCAAGTGGCTTTATTTACTTCCCTTTTTGCTACGTGCAGTACCATTGCAGTTACTCATTTAAATTCAGACTTCCTGGCTAGATGATAAGCTTCATGAAGACAGAGAAGATATATGTAAATGCAGTACAGAGTAGATATGTGTAAATATTTTTTGAATGAATAGATGATCATCTCAAGGACTGATTTCAAGAGGGATCCTGGTAGACCTCAGGAGCTAGGGATGCCCTCCCTTGGCACCCAGTACTGTTCTCACTTCCCAGGCCTTTTGGCCTAAAATATAGTGCAGGAAAGTGGAGAAAGCTCAACAGTCAGATAGCCAGTGGCCCTACTGTTGATGTGATGGCTACATCTCACTGACATGCTCATACCACTAGCAGAATCTACTTCAGACTGAAAGTTTCCTAACAATAGCTGAGACCTGGGCCATTTCAACCATAGCCAGTTAGCTGCAAGATGCATGGATCCTCTTTCCTTCCCTAGAACCCAACCCCTAGAATGCAGGAAAGTGCTAAGGAACTTCACAGGTGTCAGGTTGGTTTCTGTCCATGAAAGAGGACCTGGTAAAGACAGGAAGCTCTTCCTGGAAGTGTATCCATCTTTATATATTCTGACACTGATCAGCCCCTCATGTGCCCTCATGTGCCCTCACTTGACAATGGCTATGAAGACAAGATAAGACAGTCCCTGCCTTGAAGGAACCTGTGGTCCGAGGAGGATGGAAGGAAGACAAGGCAGCTGAACTATGTCCTATGATGATCCCAGTAGCCTCAAGCATTACATTTCAGAAGAGGGGAAAGTCATTTCTGAGACAGATGATAAGAAAAGTTTCCCTGAAAATTAGTGAATGGTTTCTTAAGTGGCGAGAAGGATAGAAGAGGTAGAGGAAATGGAAGGATCAAAAGCACGAAGGCTTTTGAAAAATGTGTAGACTACTGGGGGAAAACTACTCATCTGGTTGCTCCAAGGTAATACAGTTTTCTAGTCACTTCAAAACACAATGCAAAGGCTTATTTAGAAGCCAAAATGCCCATATGGTCAGAACTTCAAACTTGCTTTAAAGTTAGGGCTTCTTGGGGCACCTGGGTGGCTCAGTGAGTTAAAGGTCTGCCTTAGGCTCATGTCATGATCCCAGGGTTCTGGGATCGAGCCCTGCTTCGGGTTCCCCATTCAGTGAGGATTCTGCTTCTCTCTCTCCCTCTGTCCCTCACCCCTGCTTTGCTCTTTCTCTCTCTCTTTCTTTCATAAATAAACAAGATTTTTTAAAAATTAATTTAAAAAACTAAAAATAAAGTTAGGGCTTCTTTCTTTCCCTGCCATGCTTGGCCCTATTGCAGGGGAGAAGACTGAGACTGGGGAGAGGGTCTTTGATGTCTCTCTCTCCTTACTCACTCAGTTCTCCTCCTCTTTAGTCTTCTGGCTTAATTGTGATACTTGAAGATCTCAAGGACAGGAAAAGGAAAAGAGATTAAGGGGAACAAGAAAACTCTTACACGACCAGAACTGTTGTGGTGATCTGGCACTGATATTCTCTGGGTGTGACCAATGTTTAGTGCCTACTGGTTTTCACAGGGGGCACTTTTGTGCTTTCTTGGGAGATTTACCTTTCTCCTCATGCCTTCCACTATGGCTGGGAATCTTTCACCTTGATGAGGGACTATGTAGCATCCCTGGTGGTCACTTACTCTTTCCTCTGTCCTTTGGCCTCTTGAGATGCCTGTAACTTCTTTCTTCTGAGTTCTATTTACCCCTTCAAGAAGCCCCCTTGGAAAAGATCTAAAATGACCCACGTGGGCTCCCATGTACATGGCTCACTCTAGTCTACGTGCGATGTTCACACATGTTGTATACCGTCAAACTCCGGGAATGCAGGCCATTCAATGCTTCCACTTTACCTTTGTTCTGCTACCAGAGCAGCCAACCAGCCCCTTGTTCATACTTTGGATTTTCCAGGTTGGAGTTAGACAGTGTTCTGTTGAGCTTCCTAAATTGCAGGGAATTAATTGATGATATTAGGGGGTATCATTAAAATTGCTCTCTCTCTCTCTCGACTTGGGATGAAGAGGGACCCTTCTCTGCAGGAGGGTAAAGTGCTATGGAACTCATGATATACAAAAGCACACTCTAAAAACTCTCTCCTCATAGTCAATCACCAACTTTTTTAAAAATCCAAAGAGATTAAGAATTGTGTGACCTGTTTTCATCCACCCCTCACAGAAGTCCTGCATCATTGTGCTCTCAGATGTTCCTTTGAAGTATGGTATCTGTGGCCTCCGTGCTTCAGCCAAAATGGCTTTTCACCATTTTGTTAAACTATTTGTCATCTCTCATTAAGTTGCCACTATAATCCTAATAGACCTATTCTCATCTTGGAGAATACGGAACTGAGCTGCAAAAGAACCAAAGTGACAAGAACAGTTTTTGAATCCAGATCTTTCTAACTCAAACTCTTAGACCATTCTCGGATAGAGGATACATGTGACTCTGTAAGTACTGAATACATATTCACTGAATGCCTAAAAAGCTTATTTTCTTAGATTATAGAGGAACACGAATGCCTTGATATTAATTGCTAGGGAGTGAGAAAGCACTGAAGAGTCACAGATGGCAGTGGTAAACAGGAAGACATGCTTGAGATACACAAAAGAATTTAGAAGGGAGAAAGTAAAGGGAGAGGCACTTTGAGAGACCAGGGAGAGAGTTGAAAGAATAAGTGATAAAGGACACCGTGGATGCTACTTTGTCAGAGTAATGAGAACAGAAGTCAGGTTAAAAGAATTTAAAGAAAGAATGGGCAACAAGGAAATAAAAGCAGTTACATGCCAGTTATCCACAATGTTAACATCTGAATGGAGGTGCAGAAATAGGTTGCAAGTCAGAAGAGCTAGCAGGATCAAATAAAGGATATTTTTCTGGGGCAGATGAAAGCTGATATTATTTGTAGACAGAAGGGCCAGAACGCAGAAAGAGTCTGAAGATGCTGGATGGAGGAACAAAGACCAGGAGGAGGTAGAAACATGAGGGACTAACGTAGAAGAAAATGAAGGATACATCTTCTGCTAAGACAGGAAAAGAAGAAGGAAGGTGGATAAAGAAAAACCTACATGAAGAAGAAGAAGACGAAGAAGGAGAAAGGGAAAAGGAGAAGGAAGAGGGGGAGGAAGAGGAGGGAGGGAAGGAAGAAAAAGAAAGGAAGGAAGAGAGGAAAGCAGAGGGGCTGAAGGAGATTTCACCTAATATAGTAAATCTTTATCAGTAAAGTAAGAATCAAAACAATAGTCAGGAGAGTTAGGGACCAAGAGATAACAGCCTTAGTGTTTGAGGAAGAGTTTGAAACACCCACTGTGCTCTGTGCGTTCAGAAATCAACCATGGAAATCCACAGTGGAATGAGTAAGTACCAACAACAGTCCAGGGCAACACTGTGATTTCACAAAAGTCCAAATCAGCAATATTCTGTGGCCAGGGAGCAAAAGGAGAGAAAGGACATGGCAAGCAACATCCCAAGTTAGGCACTGAAGGGCATGGGCTAAGGACTGAGAGAGGTTAGTTGGCACTGGTAGGATTAAAATTTCTAGCCATGGCATCCAGACTACACAAGGAAACCAAGTAAGGTCAGGAAAAAAAAAAAAAAAAAAAAAAAACAGTTAACAGATTTGTTAAATTATCCTTGGAGTGCTCATTGGTGACAAGTATTTTTGCTACACTGGATTTGGGAAATGGGAAAGGTCTAAGGGAAGAGGTTATGGTTATAGACCAGGCTTACCTGCCTCAGATAAGTAGAACAGCACCTGGGCAAACCAGTGCCAGGTATGACCTTGTTAGTGAAGAGGTCATGTGCAACAAAGTGGAAAGTTCATGGTATGTGACATTCTTGATCAAATTATGAGGAAACTTTGAGCTCAGGGACCGGGAGAAAAAGGAATGGTGACTTACAGAAAAGCAAGTCTTCAAACAACAAGAATGAAAGAAAAGGGGGTACCAAAGCAGATGAAAATGCTAGTTTTCCACAATAGCCATTCTTTTGATTATAGGTTCTGAACAGGAATATTTGGGGCAACTATATGCTTTAGTTGTCCTAAGTTTTAAATGTTGTTTACAGACTGTTTCTATCAAACACAAAGACCAGAGATCTTGTTTATTGGATATACTGATTCTGGGCATGACTTCCCTTAAAGTCTTTTAGAATTATCAGCTGTAGTCCCTTTCGTATGTCTAGGGAACAATGCCATCGGAACCTTTAATCAAGCCACAATGAAAAAACATGATTGTAGCTTCCTTTTGTCAAAATGGATATCCTCATTCTGAAAGACAAGCGTATGGAAGTACCTCGATATGAGATTTTTATCTCACCTTTACCTACCAGTGTCCACAGGTAGCAAGTCATAGCATCCCCAGTTAGCTAACACATGGTATGGTATCGTTCAAATAAGATTATTAGAGTCTGAGGTTAGGGAGGAATAAAAATCTATGCTACCCAAAGCATTAAAGAAATTGGGTCATAAAATCACTTGTCCAAAAGTCACAAAGTGAATTGGGGCCACAGACAAGAATCTTTGGATCCACTTTAAGAAGTTCCTTTACTATCCCATGGATCTTAATATCAGCTCTGACACAGAATCCTGTGAAGTATAGGATCAATCTGAAAAAATTCCAAAATTGTCCATTGTTGCCCCTGCTCCTTGAACCTTCATGAAAGCCATCTTGGGAGACTGAGCAAAATCAGAGAGCCACCCGCTTTCCTTACTGGGCACAACTTGGCTGAGTCTCCAACACCTTTGAGAATTCCAGGAAGGGGACCTGAGGCTTCCTTTTAATATTAACAGCTCTCCTCTGGCTCTTCTCTCCCTTACAGCTCCGAATGTCCTGGCTCATCCGTGGAGTCTTGCAGGGAAATGTCTCCTTGGTGCTGGTGGAGAACAAAACTGGGAAGGAACAAAGCAGAATGGTCTGGCATGTTGCCACCAATGAAGGCTTGAGCCTGTGGCAGTGGACAGTGCTGCCTCTTCTCGATGTGACTGACAGGTGAGCCTCCACCCATTCCTGTCACTCTCTTCCTCTGTCAGCCAAAATACAGAAAGGGGTCATGTCTTCCCTCCCCCCATCCCTTCTACCCAAGATACACATGCACATGAACACATACATGGGCATACATACAAATATGTACACATGCATACATACACACATACACACACACTTTTGTAGACTTGTAGGGAGCACTGAGTTTCTCTGTGGGATTTCCATGCGAATGAGCACTCACCTCTTGCATCTCTGGCCTGGCCGGATTGGCTGCCTCCAGTGTCTGTAGCAGGAAGAAATAAAACTGAACAACTTACATTACTGCCAAATAATAATCACACTTTATAGGTATATCACATTTTCTCTTAATTAACGCATTTGCCTTACTTTCCCATTTGACACTATATTTATCCCTTATGAGCAACACAGTCTTTGGCATAGGTAATACAGACCTTATCATGCTCCTTATTCCTGACCTTTCACAAGATTCTCATTGGGAACCAAAGAGTTACCACACCAGCAAGTTGACCTCAGCATGAGGACTGGTGCTCAGGTCAGTCCAAGTCCGAGGCTTTGTGGAGTCAGGTCACTGATGCAGGTAGATGAGGGAGATGACAAATTCTTCAGTAAATAGAGGAGGGCTTCTCCCAGAGGTCCTGGCTCCTATTTGATTTCTATCAATAGTGGCTTTGTGACCTTGAACCTCTGGGTCTCAGTTTCCCCAACTTTAAACTGAGAGGGTTGGACTAGAAGATCATTGACTACTCCATGTGGCTCTAAAATGGAGCCATAACCACTGAGATCAGCGGCCACTTGTCTACCCAGGATGGCCTCAGTCTGCCACCTGCAGTCAGCCTGGGACAAGCAGTGCCTGGCCCAGCACAGCAGCTCACATGACTCCCTGGTGCAGCATACTGAGTCCTCCATGATTGGTGCACTGATCTGTTCCAGATCAAGTAAGGCAGAGGGCAGATGGTGGGAGTTTTTTTCTATAAAGGGGGCAGATATATGGCTCTGGAGGGGGAAAACCACCTTTAATAGGCTAAATGTCAAACCCAGCAATCCAGCACAGCCTCTGCATTTAGACGTTTAAAACCCATTCAAATTACCATCCTCATGGATCCACCTTTGAAAAATGAGGACAAATGGCTTAAGGCAAGACAAGGGTGATGCCAGTTGGCTTGCAGCTTTGTAAGTATAAAGTTGGGTCTCAAATTCTTCACCCAAACTTCACAGAGTCTGCTGTTTCCAAGAGCTCGTAACATGAACTCTGCTGTCATGGGAAGAAGTGATTGTCCTCACTGAGCACCAGCTTCCCACTCCTTCAGATGTGTGTGGGTTAGAGATCAAAGCCTTTGGGCATCCTGAGGTGCAGTGCTGCCCTCAGGACAAATGGATTTAATTAAAGTGGAAGAAGGGGCAGTGTGGGCACTCCCTACCATAGACTAGTCTTTTGTCCTTCGGGATTGTGGGGTTGCGTGAAGGGGATGGAGAACAGGAGGATAATGCCAGAGCCCTCCCTCCTGGGAGATGCTAAATTAATTCAGATGAATCAAAGGGCTTTTTTTCCTCCTCACTCTAGCAAGTCCTCTCTCTTTCATAACCACTCCAGGGGATTTAGAGCAAGTAAGATGTTGACTCCGTTCACTCCCATCCCCTAGAGTTTCGTTTGAAGGAGACTTTGTTCTCAGCCTCCATCCTCCCTGTTAAAGGCTGTTTACCAGACTGACATTTCCAATATTGATACTGAGACCAAACTGTCCAGTGGGAATTCAGACAAAGGCCAGCATGGTTTGATGATGCCTTGTGACCTAATAAATGTGCAATTACAGAACACATGAGTGCCCCTACTTACTGGGATCATGCCCACCACTGACATGGTCTAATGTGGGAAGCTACTCCCTCCACCCAGGGCTAGAGATGATATAGAAGGTATCAAGACCCAGAGGAAAATGGAACTGCAGGAGAATGGGCACGGCAGTTTTCAGTTGCTAAAATCACTTAGCAGTAGATGTGACTAGCCCATAAAACTAAAACAGCACTGTGGATGAAAGAGCATAGATTTCAGTATCAGATAGTCCCAAGTTTAAACCTGTCCCGGCCACTCACTAGTGATGTGTCCCCAACCAATCACTGAACCTCTCTGGGCCTTGTTGCCTACATGTGTAAGGTAAGTATAGTAGCAGTACAACTTCATAAGATTGTTATGAAACTAAATAAAACAACTGTTAAAAGCATCTATATATAGTAAGTATCAATGAATTTTATTTCCCACATCTTCCATCATCATCCCTCAGGTAGTCTGAGATAACTGATTGAAAAAAAGAGCACAAGTCTTAATCACTGATCTTCCAAATTAAACCATGTTCTATAAAACAGACATAATAAAATTTACCTCTGAAGCTTAGGGAAGTAAAGCAGTTGGTAAACTGTCTGGCTTACAGTAGGTGCTCAGTCAGTGATAACACTAACGATAACTATAAAATGACAAAAATAGTATCTCCCCACCTAATGCCGCAGAATAGGCTGGGTTGGCCAATTTAGCAATAATAACTACCCATGCAACCCTAAGATAGGGGTGAGTGTTCTTCTGAATCTTCTACCGTCAATGCTAGGTAGACTTCTTTTAAAGAAAAGTCACTGATGGAGGAGGAGCAAGAAACACATTCTTCCTTTTCCTCCCAGGGAGAGTGATCTATAGCTGCCAGATTGCCAGAAAATGAAAATGGGAAGAGGGAGAGGTAGAAGGAAATATGTAAGGGAAAGAGAAGGGAAATGGATAAAAGACAAAGACCAACTCTCTTTCTCCCCACCCTGAGGTAGCCATTAACACCTTATAAGGAAGCATCCTTCCTTAGGCAGGTCCTGGCTTTAGCTATTCAGCACCAAAGTCCCCAACCCTGGACCTTGAAGGACAGAAACTATTCCCAATGCTGTCTCAAATCTCCTCCACTCCTAGGTTCCCCAACATTACATCACACTGCATACATCACAAAGTTTTTTTTTTTTAAAGATTTTATTTATTTATTTGACAGAGAGAAATCACAAGTAGATGGAGAGGCAGGCAGAGAGAGAGAGGGAGGGAAGCAGGCTCCCTGCCGAGCAGAGAGCCCGATGCGGGACTCGATCCCAGGACCCTGAGATCATGACCTGAGCCGAAGGCAGCGGCTTAACCCACTGAGCCACCCAGGCGCCCCATCACAAAGTTTTTTGAAGCAACTTTATTAGGGTTTACAGATTAGCTCTAAACTGCTCCTAGGTTCTAGACACTTCTTTGAATTCAGTTGTGCCTTGTTAGATTCTTACAGATGTTTGCACCTTCCATTCTCTCTACTGGAAATTTTCTTCCTCTACTTTCCTTCTCCCTAACTACCACTCTTCCTTCACTTTTTAAAGACTTCTAAATAGTATACCTACAATATTTTCTCATGGCTCCTGAAATATCCCTATAATAACTTGCTATTCTTTACTATCTGTTTGTTGTTATTGTTGTTGTTGTTGTTTTAAGTACCTAAATATACACACTAACAAGACAGGGATCAAATCTATATTACATATCACTGTTCCTTGAGCATCTAGAACCATGACTAACACATCATATGCACAATAAATATGTATTTACAGAATGACGTGCTGAGAGACATTGCATACATTTCCAAATCCTAGCTGAATTAACAGAGAATTTCACTTGTTGGAATCTAGCTAACATTCTCCCTATGTTCCATCTAACAAAACAGATTAAGTCACATTACAATAAGTACCACTGCAAAGTGTTCTGTATATCAAAGCAACACCTATGTCCCATCAGATGAACCCAAGCAGCATTTGCTACTCTTACGACAAGGAATTTTCTTTAGGGACTTGCCTGGTACCTGTGCTCTCATTGTCTCTGGTCACTGTTCTGTCAGAATCACTTTGTATGAAAGACTTTGATCTTAATTGTGTTCCCTAATCCTTGTGAGTAGAGAGAGCTAGACCTGAGCACATGAGAGTGAAGAGCTATATTCACAGTGCTGCCACCACCTAGTAGTCTTTCCGTGAGGGCTCAGAGCATATGCCATCGGTATATAAAAGTTGATGATAGGGAGACATTGATCCATTGAATGGTATTTCTTACATCCATTTATAAACAGGTGAAGGGATAGAAATAATGCCACAGTCCATCATCATTTTGAAGTGTTATTAACCAACTAGGATATCAAACCATACTATAAAGAGTAACAAGAAAAATCTCCATGAGTAGTGCCCATGATGTTTTGAGCAGTGGCAGTGTCCCTGGAATACAGATATGTGCTTTCAAGGTAATTTTGAAGGACAGAACCAATTCAAATACTGACTTGATGTGTGCTTAAAAGTTATCTCATTACTTTACCTCTACCTCGTATAACTAGTTTTCTTCATTCCCTCCCCATTCAACTGCCCTTCTTTCTGTTGGAATTAATTCTACTTCTTCTCAAAATGGAAGAAAGGCATGTTCTCTCCCTTTAATCTGCCAGTCTCTTACAGGGACATAGTTTTCCTCTTTATAATCGTATATCCTAGTAAATTAAATATAATGTTTTAACACCATCTTAAGCTTTGACATGCTTACAGAGCAGAAGCAGGTGCTAAGTTTGACTCATTACAAGATGGATTTGGAAACACCATGGATCAAACCTTGTCCCACAAATCACTGCAATCATACAGCCAGAGAGAAAGTACATAACTTAACGTGCGTGTAGAGGCTCTCTTCCCCAGCACTATCATTATAAAGGCTTTTAGCTGTACCCTATATACATAGTCTAACAAGAAAAAATGTTCCCTCTGAAGATATTTAGATTTCTGTTCCTTCTGTATCCTTTGTCCTAAATGACAAGCAGTGTGTTTGACAAATGCATCTTTCAAATGGGATCTGTTAAACTGAGAGTTATGTCTTCATGTACTTAGGCCAACCTCCACAGAGCCAAGATTTTTCTCATATCCTATTCTTATTTCTCATCCACAGAATCTCCACTTTAGATGGGGTGCTATCAGTAACAATATTCGCCTTTTGTGTAGCATCTCTCTGTGATGAAAAAGGCATTTTCATTATTTACTCTTACCTGAGTAGAGAAGTAGTAACTTCCAGGGAGAAAAAATCCAGAAATTTCCAATGAACCTCAGTTTTCAGGTCTCAGCGCACTCCTAAAAAAAAAAAAAAAAAAAAAAGCTGTGTTTAATTGATATTTTTGTAAAGTGAATCACAGTTTCCTCCTAGAGCCACAAGCAGAGTTACTTGATAATGATCAGAGCTAGCTTTCTTTGAGTTCTTACTTCATGCCCGTCACTGTCAAAAATACTTAACATGCATTATCTCATTCCATCCTTATAACAGCCCTTTGGCTAAATGCTATAATTAATCCCACTTTTTATAAGAGGAATAAGAGGTCTAAGAGGTTAAATAATTTTCCCTTAACCTTTAGGCTAGATTACTTTATATATACATGCCTGAGGAAATGAAGGCACAGTACTTAGCATGTCGTAGAAAACTTGACAAGTGATTGCCATCGTTATGAATAAATTATTTTGGTTTTGGATTTTTTAGGCCACACCTCTTATTCATTTTGAGTTAGTTTATTGTCTTTCCTTTGCATCTTCCACCTTGGAAACCCATTGTCTGTTTCCCCAGTCCATTCCTGCTGAAGACCACTCCCCACCCAGCCCTTACCTGTTCTCCTTCTCTCACACTCCAGCCCAGGCAGCACCACCAGCCCAGTGGGAATGTCTCCTTGCTCTCCTGGGACACAATGGCCCTTTCCCCCACGTGCCTTTTCAAGTCACCACTCTTGCACGTCTTTGACTGTCTCCACTTCAGAACTAGAGCATAAGTCCCAATAACCACTTTTCATTTGAAAATGTATTCATGTACCATGTCTAACAAAGGCATAAAAATAAAATACATTTAACAAATCACCCTTGAGTAGAAACTAAAGTTCACTTCCATTGGGGCCAACACAGAAAATCTAGGTCATACAATAGCTACACGGTACCCAGGAGAAACCAGCAGAGGGTCAGGCCCTGCCTGAGTTCTTCACCTTCTGCCTGCCTTCCCTTCCGCAAAAGTTTCCACTTGTAGCTGCTTTGCCTCCACCATTTCCATGCAGGAAAGACACCTATGGAAGGAGTGGATGTCACCCCTGCAAACCCCAAAAACCAGTGTCAGCTGCCCCTCTACAAGGTAGGCTGTGTCAACTGTCACAGCAGCTTCTAGAACTCCCTGAACTCTGTCCCATATTCCTTGTACCCACAGCAGCCATGCACTCTGAGGCAGAGTGCTTTACCCCCTCACAACTCTAGGTATCCACTCTGTCCCACACTTCTGGGTAGCTGGGACAGATGTCATCCCCCATTTTCAGGTGAGAAGATGGAGGCACAGAAGTGTTAATCAAGGTACAGGTAGTTCATTAAACATAAAGACTCTTCCTCAGAGCTCCTTCCACCTGCTTCCATCCTCTAGTGTAAAATGGTACCAACCTCCCAAGTCACCCAGATATTATGTGTGTAACCAGCTAACACTTACTGCCCTACTTGATGCCAGACAACAGTCTTACCTGGACAAGCAATGTATTTCAGCCCTCTAGGAATGTCATCTAAGGGGAAGTCTGGTAGGAAACCAAAACCTTTGCATCACAAGGCAGTCAAGGCCAGGAAAGAAGAAAGCACAGAAAGAGAGAAGAGCATGAGGCTCAATCAAGCCACAGCTTCTGGGGCTCCTTACTTGCCAATCGGCCCCTCTCTGGTAGCCAGTTTGGGGTTCTCCCTCTGCCAGATATGCCCACACTAATGGAAGCAGAGAGCAATGACTGTCCTCCTGGGTAGTTTGCATTTGTTCATTCATTCACTATCAACAGAAGCACATCAAGGACTTGCTCAGGAGTGGCCCCAACAGGCCCCAAAGTCAGAGGAGGGGCAGTGGGAAGGGGAAGATCTCAAGGCTCTCTTTCCCAGGCAGCATCTACCCCTCCTGAGTGAGTCTGACTGCCCTGAGTCCATGTACACAGGCAAAACCCAGCACTTCCAGGGCCCTCTTCCGAGTAGGTAAAGAAACAAGATGTTCTCTGCCCCTAGCCAGCTGTGGCAGGTCAAGTGTCCCTTCCTGAAGCTACAGGGGGTGGGGATCACCACATGCTTATTAACATCAACCTGACTCAGTTCTTTGAACCAGGATAAAATGGTAGGTTCCAGTGTGATTTTAGACCAAACAGGGTGAATAACACTGATAAAACCCAGCAAGCTCAGGGCCCTTCATGGACAACTTGACTTTGCTCTTCTTGCCTTCCCCAGAGAGATGAGAGAAATAACATCCCAGAGCACTAGACCAAACTCTAGTTTGGTCTAGTCCACCTTGCCTCACTCAGGGGTGTTCTTAGTCCTGGAGTGGTATAGGGTATGCATTGTAGATGAAAGGGAGGGGTTCTTCAGAGTCCTGCAGCCAGCCAATGGCTAACTTTACCTGTCATCCTACCTCCAGGAGGGAGTTAGTCATCAACCCACCTATGTCACATACATGAAGAACACCTAAGTAACTAGGTCTGCGCTACATGAGATGTTAGTTGGGTAACACTACGCAGAGTATCATGAAACCTCCAATCCTCAGGGATACACAAAAAGAAATGTATTTCTCGCCCATGTGAAATCCAAAATGAGTGTGCTAGTTGGAGGGTGGCCTTCCATCTTGTCATCCAGGGGCCCAGGCTCCTTCTCCCTGAGGATCAATCCTTTTCTCCAGTTTTGGAGTCCTTTACATTGAGACAGCCAATGGAGAAAGAGCATGCTATGCTTACCTACAAGGGATACTGAGGAATGTAGTTTAGCTGTGAGTCCAGAAGAAAAGGAAATGGATTTGATGGGGAGAAAGAGAAAAGATATGTTGTGTCATGGAATATAGCCCCATCTCTACACATCTATCAAAGTGTCACTTGGGAATATCAGTTCCTTATTTAGCTACTCCAAGCACTGATCAGTCTTTTCCTAGAACTTTCATAATTCAAGGATGAAATCAATTCCAGGATCTATCCTAAAGCATTAATATTTCATTCCCAAAATTTTATGATGTAACAAAACCTTTACTTTCTTGCAGAAATCACTCAGAATTTCCCTCATTGAATTTTTCCTTTCTAAAATCAAAACATAAAACAAAAAGTATTTTTGAGAAGGCTTAAAACTAGCAGGATACCATAGGACAACAGTTGAAAAACTTAGCTAAATATTTTTCAAATTCCTTTTTTATTTTATTTTTATTTTTAAAAAATTTTTATTATGTTCAATGATTCATTAGTTGCATATAACACCCAGAACACATCATAACACATATCCTCCTTAATACCCATCACCTGGCTACTCCATCCCCCCATGCCCCTCTCTTCTGTAACCCTCAGTTTGTTTCCCAGACTCCAGAGTCCCTCATGGTTTGTCTCCCTCCTTAATTTCTTCCCCTTCAGTTTTCCCTCCCTTCCCCTATGGTCCTCCATGCTATTCCTTATGTTCCATGTATGAGTAAAACCATATGATAATTGTCTTTCTCTCTTTCTTTGCTTGACTTATTTCACTTAGCATAACCCCTTCCAGTTCCCTCCAGGTTGATGCATATGGTAGGTATTCATCTTTTCTGATGGCTGAATAATATTCCATTGTATCTATGAACCACATCTTCTTTTCCCATTCATCTGTTGAAAGACAGCTCAGCTCCTTCCACAGTTTGGCTATTGTGGACATTGCTGCTATGAACACTGGTGCTCATGTGCCCCTTCTTTTCACTACATCTGTATCTTTGGGATAAATACCTAGTAGTGCAATTCCTGGGTCATAGGATAACTCTGTTTTTAATGTCTCGAGGAACCTCCATACTGTTTTCCAGAGTGGCTGTTCCGGGTTGGATTCCCACCAACAGCGTTATAGGGTTCCCCTTTCTCCACATCCTTGCCAACATTTGTTGTTTCCTGCCTTGTTAATTTTTGCCATTCTAACTGGTGTAAGGAGGTGTCTCATTGTGGTTTTGGTTTGTATTTCCCTGATGGCTAGTGATGTTGAACATTTTTTCATGTGACTTTAACCATTTTTATATCTTCTTTGGAGAAGTGTCTGTTCATGTCTTCTGCCCATTCTTTAACTGGATTATTTGTTTTTTTGGATGTTGAGTTGAGAAGTTCTTTCTAGATCTTGGATATCAGCCCTTTTCTTGTCATTTGCAAATATCTTCTCCCATTCCATGGGTTGCCTCTTAGTTTTGTTGACTATTTCCTTTGCTCTGCAGAAGCTTTTTATCTTGATGAAGTCCCAAAATTTCATTTTTACTTTTTGTTTCCTTTGCCTTGGAAACTTGTCTTGAAAGAAATTGCTGTCGGCGATGTCAAAGAGGTTACTGCCTATGTTTTCCGCTAGGATTTTGATGGATTCCTGTCTCACATTGAGGTCTTTCATTCATTTCAAGTTTATCTTTGTGTATGGTATAAGAGAATGGTCTGGTTTCATTCTTCTGCATGTGGATGTCCAATTTTCCCAACACAATTTACTGAAGAGGCTTTTTTCCATTGGATATTTTTTCCTGATTTATCAAAGATTAGTTAATCACAGAGTTGAGGGGCCATTTCTGGAGTCTCTGTTCTGTTCCATTGATCTGTGTGTCTGTTTTTGTCCCAATACCGTGCTGTCTTAATGATCACAGTTCTGTAATATAGATTGAAGTCAGGCATCATGATGCTTCCACCTTTAGTTTTCTTTTTCAAAATTCCCCTAGAAATTTGGGGTCTTTTCTGGATCCATACAAATTATAGGATTGTTTGTTCCAGCTCTGTGAAAAGTGCCAATGGTATTTTGATAGGGATTGCATTGAAAGTGTAGATCAAATTCATTTTTTTATAATGCAGAGCCCTGGGCTCTAGTCACAGAGATTCTAACTCAGGAGGTCACAAGTGAGGCCAAGGATACATTTTTTTTTTTAAGTTTCGTAAGTGATTTTGATGTTTGACCACATTTGGAAGGCACCAGCATAAAATGTCAGATTCAGAGATGTCTTGTGGACAAGACAGGGAATTGAGTGACTAGGGAAGGATCGCTGTCACATTGTCAGCAAACATATATTAAGCCCCCATCAAGCACATAGGATTGAAAGGTGTGTGGGACCCAGCCTCTTGCCAGTCACAAGCCTGCATGCTGGGGATGGGGACAAACACGGAGCATACACTGAGAGGCAAACAGTAACACATGCAGTATTATGCAGAGTCTGACAGCATGGAAAGCGGTCAGATGGCGTGGTGGCCTCCCTGTCAGGGTGGATATCATGGAGAACATAGATTACTATAAGACGGACCTTGATATATATCTGTATCAATATCAACATCGATATATAGATATATAAATTTAGATCTTCCAGAAGTGGGACAGGGACAAGAGCATTCCAAAGAATGCTCATCAGGGTGAGTGGCGGCTTATAGGCAGGAATGTTTTATGTGGGTTCGTTCAAGAAGAGCCAACTACATTGTGTCAGAGAATCCTTGGGAGAAGGTAAGCATGGATATTGGGCCACATAGTTTGGACTCTGCACTACAGAGGATGGGAAACCAGAGCAAGAAGACTATTGAAAGCTCTGTGAGGGACCAAATGTGAAATGCTCTGAGCCTGGAAGTAGAAATCAGAAGGAGGGGAGAGGGGCTGGAGGAGAAGAGGCCTCTTCTGTTGCCACCTTCTATGGTGCCATTGGCTCAGGACAGCCTTGGGCCAACCCTCCTAGAAGAGAGGGAGAGATGTGGCTGGGGGCTCAGCAGCACACTGTGCAGCAAGGCATAGATATATACAAATCAAACATTCATAACTATGAAAAGATCTGGCCCTTTTCTTTCTCAGAAAATATCCCAGATCACTGGAGCAAGGACTAGATTAGCAATTCTGAGCTTTAAATCCTATTTCTAACACCGATTTACTGTGACGTTTGGGACAAGTTGTTGCTTTTGATTGCTAAGTTTCCACAATCAAGAGTGCAAAGCAGTGAGACAGATCCTGCCTGTGAGCCTGGTTTTAAGAAGTAGTCGCTCAAAATGGCAATAAGTGAACCCCTTTAGAATAACAGGATGTTTGGATCTGCTCGAGATTTCCTCGGTGATATCCACAGCTCAATATTCAAGTCAACAGATGCACGTGTTTTTCATAACACTTAGTGCCTCTGAGGATGTAGACCTAAGTTCTCGACCTTTCTCTCCCCAAGCACAAAGTTTGGAATTTAGGGGGAAACTGGATGCTGGTATTTGGAACAAAGCAGAATCCAATTCTATGCATGCTGTTCTCTAAGATCTCATCGATGCTCACCACTTCCACTCTCACCTCTGTGCAGGTGACACAGGGTCCTTATCTCACCTGAGTCTCATACCTGGGTTTCTGGCTGCCTGACTGGCATCCTTCCCATGCTTTCAGTATGCCCCCAACACCCCGCTTCTATGTGATTCTTCTGTCCATAGCCCTACCATTATCCTAGACATTCAGTTCTTCAAAATCTTTCTTGACTTCTCTCTCACTGCCCAGATTCAGTGTTTTCCCAGGTTGTACACTCTAGCTCTATGGGGGCAGAGCTAAAAAGATGTATGGAAATCTCCTAGTCACTGAATAATATGAGTCACCTATCATCTGAATTCCTCAAGGTCAAGGTCGATGTCTTGCGCATCTCTATACTCCCAGCTGCAGACACAGTGCATGAACACAGAGTAGGAGCTCTAATAGTCTTTACCCAAAGGCAGAAGGGGAGATACAGAACTTACAACACTGCTGAGGAGGCACAGATTTCTAATAAAAATATAAAACAGGAACAATGAACTAGAAACTAGAATGCTAAAGGAAAGCTTCCGTTCTTAAAAATAGATTAATCTACATCACAGAGTTGTGTGTGTGTTTTCAAACCAAGATGTTGCCTAACAAATTTCTGTGACTTGCCCAGGGTCCTACCAAGTATGTAGCCCAGTCCTCACTCCACTCTACCTTTTGAAACTCAGCCCTCAACAAGCAGAGAAAGCTGCTAATCCACCCTCATAAAGATATTTCTGTCAGTCAGGAAAGAAGGGAACCAGCAACCACCCTTTTCCTGGGTCTTCTCACCATGAACAGTGCCTCTGTCTCTGGCATCCTCTCAGCCCTCAAAGCCATAATCCCACACAGCAGCAAAGAGTAGAGGAAGAGACCAGGGTTGGACATGTCTTTGTGTCCTGAGAAAGGTACAGTAGATGTCTCAGTCTCTTGAGCAGAATGGATACAGATGCCATCTAGCTCTGGATGGCCTTCCAAAGGACCCCAGTTGTTCCAAGGGATCCCTGGGCCAAGGGCATGACCCCTCCTTCCTCAGGGCACCTGACAGTTTGGAGCCTGCTGAGCAGGTGTATCTGTGCACAGAACCACCACCACCACCACCACCCCCGCCAATCCCCGCCAGGTCAGGGCTCCAAGAAGCAAGATCTGCCCTTCTCCTTTTCCTTCAAATTTAGGATGCAGAATGAGAAAATGAAAGCGCAAAGTGGGAACTTGCCAGAGTAGAGCATCTTCCCGTCCTGCAGTCTGGTGGAACACCCTCGTGGGAGGCCTTGCCGACTGGTGGCATGCCAGGGCAAACGTGGGAACCAGGACCATTAGTCACACACAGCCAGTGCCTGGAAGCCTGGGACTGAGATTGTTGAAGAGTGGGAGTGATTTTCTCTGCTTGCTAAGCTTGGCTAAAAAACTCATTTTCTCCCCTCTTCCACCCCATAGGGCTCCCTCACAAAAGCCAGTTCATTGTGAAAGATCTCTATGGCCTTTGGCAACCTGGGAATCACTCTGTAGTGACTCCCTTTCACTGCTGTGGGGATCATGATCCCCGGAAGGGAAACCAAGTCAGAGGATGGTAAATTCCTTCTGAGAGTTAGGGCTGAGCAGGAAGAGAGGGTGCTTTCAGCCACTGAGTCTGGCCGTTAATGTCCAGACCCACTTTCCTATCTCAGAGCTGACTTCCAGAGTCAGGCCAGGCACCCATGTCCAGTGCGGGTCATGGTGATCTGAGCCAGGCTGGTCCCGGCAACCCAAAGCCGGCCGTCAGCCGCTCCTCTTCGACCGGTATCCGAAGTCAGTTATGCAGATAATAGGATGGATGCTGCAGGGCCTTCTCATCACATACATTATTCTAATAGAAATGCATAACGCGACCCGAGCTCTGTGACAGTCCATTTTAGAAGACTTTTGCCGAGCAAATCAAGTGCTCAGGGAGAAATTGGAGAAAGCATTTTTCCTCAGCAGTATCTGCCAGCTCGATCCTAAGCAGCCAGAGCCCAGACAAGCCCCAGCTGCGAAAAGGGTTGCGGAACACTGCCCCCCCTCCAAGCCCACTAAATGGTCCAGAGGAATCTGAGACGTGGTGCCCATCCGTTAAATAAATGCCTTTTACCCAGGCGGGCCATTCTTTCTTGCTCTCTCTCTCTAAAGCCTTGCTATTCCCCCAGTCCACATTCAGACACACACCTTTTTGTCAGCTACTTAAAATCATTAAGTGAACTTAATTAGGTTTGTCCATCCCCAAGGCTGCCACGGTGGCAAATAAGGCATTATATTCACTGTCCATTAGCAGTCTGTTGCCTGAACGAGACTGTGCCTTTTTGGAGCGGTGCATGAGCCATGTCAGCATTTCCGATGCAGAGATCTGCCCGGTGAGCCTGGGAGACAATCAGTTTCAAGGCTGTCCCCTCCATACCTGGCCCACTGCCCCAGTGGCCACCTCCCTGAACCACCCCCCACCCCGGGACCAGTTTTCAACAGGCCTCTCTCTAAAGCCAAGCAAGAACAGAGTTGAGGGGTACGTTCTTTGTGCGAAGACAGGCTCCAACCGAGATCTCAAGCCAAGTCTGTTTTATCAACAAGTTCCAAACCCCACCAGCTGGAAAAAAAGAAAAACAACAATAATCCATGCAATCAAAAGTGTCTTATTTGGAAAAACTGAAAGAGCTGAGCAGGTGTAAACTATTGAGGGGCAGGGAGTGGAATCAACTGCTAAAGGCTAGAAAGAGCTCAGCTGCCTTGTTCTTAAATAGCACGGAGTAGCGAGGGAGCTGGAGGAGGCCCAGAGAGCTTGCTCCTCCCTTCTCCTTGACCAGGCTGCCCAGAGAAGGAGGGCTAGGTTCTCCTAGCCGTGAGGGCTCAGCTTTCTTTCTCCACACAGGGCTAAGGCTTCAGGATAAAGAGCGCAGGAGTAACCAAACATTTGTTAAAACCACCTGATATTCCCAATCCTGGAAGTAATGCAGCATGGACCTTGCCTTTCCTTAGACTCAGGGAAGTCCATCTGCTGCATGCTAGAACATTCCCTCAACCCTAGAGCAGTCTAACTGGTGCATGCTAGAATGTTCCCTCAATCCTAGAGCAGTCTAACTGGTGCATGCTAGAACTTTCCCTCAATCCTAGAGAGTCTAACTGGTGCATGCTAGAACTTTCCCTCAATCCTAGAGAGTCTAACTGGTGCATGCTAGAACTTTCCCTCAATCCTAGAGAGTCTAACTGATGCATGCTAGAACTTTCCCTCCTCCTGGAGCAGTCTAACTGGTGCATGCTAGAACTTTCCCTTCATCCTAGAGCAGTCTAACTGGTGCATGCTAGAACTTTCCCTCAATCCCAAACCACTCCACCTAGTATATACCTAGTATAGACAAGACCCAAGGCCACAGCTGATCTGGAGAGTGACTTGGTATCTGCACTTTTGGGGGAAAGCAATAGGAAAAACTGGTTGCATCAGAAAGACTAAGAACCTTAAGGAAATCTCACTCATCCTCAGCAGGGAGGGGAGAGAAGCAGAGCCAAGAGCAATCTCTTCTTCCCCTGAGGTTCAGCTGAAGACACTCAACCAGGTACCATCCAACACAGAGAATCCCAAATCTCCTGAATCTAGGTGGCCCTAATGGCCACCGGCCTCTTGCCTGGTGCCCCGAAGAACAGAAACTCCCAGATGGGTCCTGCTGTCCCCTCCCTGCCCCTGAACCTGCCACTGCCAGAGACTATTCCCAGAATGCCTCTGCTCCATACCTGCTGTCCCCACACCCCAGCGTGACCCACCTTCGTCCCTCCCCCTCCGACCCCCTCCCTGCAGCCTCTGGAGTCTGGGGCACTTGGGGCAGGGTCGGCAGGGTGGCCTTGTGGGTGGAGGGAGGCCTCGTTGCATGTTTACATCTGACTCGACATCTGATTGAGTCTTCCCTGATTGTTAGGAGTGTTCCTGACTCCGACTATGTGCAATTCCCTATGTCAATCAAACTCTTTTAAACAGCAGCTGCCACTGCTGTTGCCTTGCAGAGCACTTTAGAAACTCTTCTATTTAGAGACCATTCCAGCCCAGCCTGCACCATGCCATCCATGCTAAGAGGCCCAGTGGCGGGTGGAGAACCTTGCAGCCCTAAACTCTCAGTAATGAAGAAGGAGAGCAGAGAGAAGGGAGGGAAAGCAGGCGAGAGAGGGGAGCTGTGTATCTCCCAGAAAGGGCCCACTTCGGGCAAAACAGGGGTTTTGTCCCTCTCCCCCGTGCTCAGCAGGTGCATACAGGTAATTCACTCGCTCTGGCAGCCCAGGCCACCTGGAAGGGACACCCAGGATGCTCGGCACCTGGCCTGGCCCCTCAGCCTGTGGATGACAGATGAGGAGCTGGTGACCTGGAGTGGAGAAATGGGAAAGGTGGGCCGTGGGGCCTTCCCCACCGCTCTTCCACCCAGGGATGTGATTCTTTCTAGTCGCCATCCCCGAGGGGCTCTGTGCACCTGTTCTCTTGCGGTCTGCAAGCAACCTCTCTCCTCACCCTGGCAGCTTCTGTAAACAGAACAAGACCACAGTGTCCCAGCCCCTGTTTGGCCCCTCAGAATGCCAGGCCTGGGTTTGTCCGGGCTGACCCGGGCTGGAGCTGGGGACTTATCCACGGGCCGCGTCCCCTGGGGAAATCTAAGGAAACCGTGACCTCACTGCGGCTCATGGAGAAGTCTGAGGCTGTGTGGCTGTGTGTACCCACTGGCCGCTCACCGCATCCTTCCGCACCCCTCACACGTGAACCACAGGGGCCCGGCCCTGTGCTGAGCCGTTCCTCACTCTGGTTCCTCCGCCGCAGATGCCCTCCCCTCACTGTTCCTCGCCCCACATCCTGGTCTTCCTTTGAAACCCACTTCAAGGCTGCCTTCTCTGTGAGCAAACCTAAGTAGGTTTACTATTAATTCAGGCTGCTCTGTGTTGGTTACAAACACTTCCAGGGATCAGAGCCAAATTATTTAATATTCAACAATGGGTCAGGCACCACACAGAGCAACCCCAGTGGAGACTGACATTGGCTAAGATGCCAGATCCTTGAGGAACCGCTCCCCCCCCCCCCCGCCACCGCTACACTGTGCCGGGGGTTAACCTCTCTGTTGCTAAATAATGAGAAAAACAGGGGGTACCCAGGAAGAAGCCAGGCTGCCTGAGGCAACAAGCAGGGGACACTTGGGGGACAGTGGCTGTTATCAGTTGGCACAAAGCTATTTTAGTAATGACTTCGGCTCCCTCAGGGAGCACCTGCTGAATATCAAGCCTACCGATTCCTGCCCGCCCTCCCCACCCAGTAAGTGAAAGAGGTCTCCGAGGAGTTTCTGAGCCGTTTCAGGGAGCCCCGCACCAAGCCCCAAACTCCAGAACGGATTAACCTATGGAACAATCCCTCAGACAGGGAAGTAGAGGACAGCTCCCTTATCACAACTGCTCTGCCATGAAGGAAGACTGACCAAAAGGGCAGCTGTGAGCCCCTCATGGGCACACGGCCGCCCGACGCTGAGTCCTGCCAGGTGACCGACCCACGCCGTTCCTCACCCAGGGTCCTCTTACCACACCTACAGGTTCTGGCTGCAGATGGTTGCTTGGTGGGGACAAGGATCCAGAGCTACTGTGGCTTTTGACAATATCTCCATCAGCCTGGACTGCTACCTCACCAGTGAGTTCCCCCTGTCCCTGTCACTTGTCCCCAACCCAGACGACCCACGGCCACACTCTCCCTCCTTAACCTGAGCCCACCCGCCTCCCCCACCTTCCCTGGGCATATTTCTCTCTCTCTCCCTTAAACCGAGCCTCACTTAACTCAGCCCGTGGGGTCTTCTCTTCTCTAGTCAGTGGGGAGGACAAGATGCCACAGAATACGGCACCCAAATCAAGAAATCTGTTTGAGAGAAACCCAAGCAAGGAGCCGAAAGCCTGGGAAAATACAAGAGAGACTCCCATCTTTGACCCCACAGGTAAGGGTTCGACTTACAAACTTGAGCGAGGTCGTTTTGTTGTTGTTGTTGTTGTTGTTGTTGCAAAAGGCAGAAGAAAGATACGGGCTGTGATGGCGGTAGGGAGCTGTGTTTAAAGAATAAAAGAGTCAACCGCTAAAAGGACCATCACCTACACCCTGGCTGTGTGGCTGTAAAAGAAGGTCATTAGGGTCTCTAATTTTCTGGCCGAATGGATCATCTGGAAGTTGAGCGAACTTCTCCTCTGTGCCTAGGGAGGACCCAGGAACAGACCCTGAGTACCAAGCCAATCTCCTTTCCTCAAACTCCGTCCCTTGAAATCACTCCCCCTTTACAGAGCAAAGCAAACCTTACACCAGATTTCTTCTCTTCCTAAATAGTGTTGGGTCCACTGTGCAAAGCCGGGCTAGCCCATCACAGGTAAAGGCCCAAAATCTTCAGATTCAACACGATTCCCCAAAGCTTGGCTGCCTTCCAAAGCTGTCTGATTCAGCATCTTCTGGGCTGAAGGACTTCCCATGGGGACTTCAAACACAGTCTTCTTCAGCCTCTGGCTCTAAACCATGGTGTGACTTCTCAGCTATTCTTCGTACCAGGAGGAAATCTCTTAGAATCGGTTTCCAAAGCCAGTATGATGTTCCTGAGCAGATGCTAGATCTGTGAGCCTCGCCCCAGAGAAGCTGGGGCCTGACACTAGCAGGTCAAGGGGTTCCCCCAGGTGGTCTGGGTGCCTGGGTATGGGAGTGAGATGAGTAATCTGGAGAAGCATGTGCACAGCACTGTCCACCCACACCCTTTTTCCTATAAAAGATCACTTTATTAAAATCACAATAGATAAATGATAAATTTCTGCTTATAATGTGAAATCCTTGTTTAGTGCAAAGTTCAAAGGAAAAAAAACACCTTCATACTAAATTCATTGACTCTCAACTTATTTCATAAATATCAGCTTTGGTTTATCTTCAAAGAAAGAAACCCCTTCCTTTCTCTGGTTGAAAAGCCACCCCAGGTGTAGCTCTCTCTGTCCCGGATTCCTGCCTGATCGAGCGGCCGGACCAGGGGGAAAGGGTTCGTTGCTTTTCCCCCTCACCTCTCCCCTCTCCTCCCTTCCTCTTTAACTAAAACCTCAGAACACCCTTTCATTTGTCCACATGAAAGGGAACCTGCTGCCTCTATTTCCCTACTCTGCCCCGTTGTTCATGAAAACAGCCAAGGTGAGGCAAGCGACCTTCTGTCCATCGTCCGCCGCCCCGCCACCCCCCCCCGGGGACAGACCTCCAGGACTCCCTGGGTCCTGGTCAGTGACTGCCTCCCTGCAGTGCATTCAGGACAGGTTCAGCAAACCTCGTGGCAGACCCTGGCCCCACCTTGCCACCAGCACTGATTACATAGCAGGGGCTCTGGGAACACCTGTGGATTGACAGGGGGTCAGAGAGCGGGGGGGAGGCCTGAGGCTTGAGCTCAGTTCTCGGATTTTAGCAGCCAGCACTTAGCAATCTGACTCCCGGTTTATTGCCATATGACTCCCACTGTCCCTAAAAGGCTCATCGATGAGGGTCTGCCCAGTGGCCAATCAGACTAACAAAATCATGAGGCAACTGGAAAGCAGCCATGCTCCCCACCACCTCCAAATAGAAGCAGCAGCGAGTGGCTGCCCGAGAGTCCGGAGCTTCCTCTGCTGCCCAACCCAGCCTCAGAGCAGGGGTCAGGGGTTGGGGGGCGGTGATCAGCATTCCATCTCCAGACTCCCTTCTGCAATGATCCCACCTCCAAGGGAAGAGGACGCTGAGGCAAATTCAACCCCCAGCAGCCTCAGTGGGTTCCTTGGAAAGGCTTTAGAAAACTGAATACAGAGGCCATGTTTTCCCAGGAACCCACTCTTGCGCTGGGGAGCTCAAGGGGAGGGAGAAACTGAGGTAGGCTCCCAGCTGACAGATGTCCCAGCCCCAGCACCCCCTGATTCATCAGGAAAGGCAGGAGCAGGGTCACCCTTCCCCACCCCCACAGGACAAGCCCATCACGCCCCCTGGGTGCCACTCATGGTCAGGGAGATCAGGCCACCCTGGGTCCATGCTGTGGCCCTCCCTCATCTAGCTTTCATCTAGAACTACAAACGGTTCCTGTACACTTCCTCTGTGGCCAGTTACGTGCTCAGAGATGCTGAGCGGAGCAAGACCCAGGTCAGGGGGTCAAAGAACTCCAGTCTACAAGAGAGCACGGATAGACGGGGAGGAGTGGCCTGTGAGCCAGCAGGTGACGGCCTGCGAGGTGAAGCTGGGCCCAGCTCTGAGCTTCTGCCTGCGAGGGCCTCTAGAGAAGAAGGGGCGGGGGGGGGGGGGGGGGGGGGTTGGGGGGGCCTGCAGTGTGAGGGGAGGGGAAGGGAAGGAGCTATCAGGAGCCCATCTGCCTGCTTGACACCGGGCCGGGTGTTTCATACACCAACCCATCCCGACTTCACTCTGGCCAGGGAGAGTGGTTGTCATTACCACTGTGGGATGAGAAGATGGTTGAGAGGGATGAGTCCCCCAGAAGGTAGCGAATGGAGCCAGGATGTGACCCTGAAGTCTACAATCTTTCAGCCAACTAAGCCACTCCAGGTAGCCAAGTCTAGAGAGTAACACTGAACATGGGGAAGAGCAGGAGAGCTTCCCAGACAAAAGGCCCAGCCTGTCCAGGAAACACATCAGTTCCCAGCCTTCCAGCCAAGGATGGGGGAGACCAGATAACAAGATGTCCTTGCCAACGTTCAACGCTGTCAGTTTCTGCGGCGCTGGGCCAAGGGCAGCTGGTGGCATTTCCACTCTCCTCCTGGCAAGTGTTAGAGCACCTCCTAAAACAAAAAGGTTACACAGGGGCTTTTAAAAACAGTCACTCACAACACTCCCTAAACACTCTGCACATCCCCTGAGTCAGGCCCGCGATGAGGTCCTGACCTCCATCCAGCCCTAGGGGTTCCTTCACCCCGAAGCCCACAGGGCAGAGCTGAGCGCCTGGAGCTTCTAGGCAGGGGAAAGCCTGTCCAGGTGCTTCGTGGAGCTTTCTCGGAAGCCTGAGTCACTTTAGCTAATCAGATGAAGAAACTGAGAGAGAAAACGGGGCAAGTATTAAGTCTGGGAAAATTACATTTGTCAGCTTTGCACATACAATTACGTTAACCAAATGCTTGGGATAATGCAATCACAGGGCTGCAGAGCTCGCTCTCTCTCTCTCTCTCTGTCTCTCTCTCAGCAGTAATGAATGTGCAGGCAGGCTCTGTCACCGCCCACCAAAGCCCAGAAAAGGACAGACAGGACCCTCAAGGCCCATGACCCTGCCTCAGCTTCCTTACCCCTCTCTCCTTCTCCTGTGAGCTCACGTGTTGTATAGGGAGAGCAGAAAACTTACATGAGAACCAGCCCAAACCTTGGGCCCAACCCACAAGTATTAGTAGCTCACGGAGCCCTGGCATCAAACTACACTCTCGCCTCTGAGTTGGTTAGTTATGGTTGGTTTACTGCCTTCTGAGTTCTCATCTCTTGCCAAAGGGCAGGGGGACAATTAAAACTACATAGGACCATGGAAAGAGCACTGGACCAGGAGTCAGCAGGTCTGTGCCCAGCCTTGGCAGGCCTGCACTAGCAGGCTGTGGTCCTGGGGAGGGTCCTGCCCCCGCACAACCTTCTCTCTCCTCATCTAACAGCTGGGGCGTGTCAGTAAGGCCCCCAAGTAGCAGAGCTAGAGGAGAGCCGCTAATGCTAAGGCAAAGGCAAGAAAACTGCTTCTTTTAATAGTCCAGGTTTAAAGTAGACATCTCCAGGTCCCTCCCCATCACCAGCCCCACGGTTTTAAGAGCTGAAGGGATAGGGTGTAAGGGAGCCAGAGCTTCCTTGGTCCATCTCTCTAATGAACCCATGGCATTGTTCATGTGCCCAGAAGAAAGGGTGGCAGACTGTCCATTTCCACACACGCTCCTACGGTTCAAGAACAGATGCCAATTTCAATGAGAAAGTTTTATGTGTTTCATATAAATTGATTGAGTCTATTTCTGCTAAATGCATTATCCATTCACCACAGAACAACTATTAGAGTTAATAGAATTTGTAGTGAGAGCCATTATGGTCCACGCGTGCCCTTCTGGGGATGACAGCATTGTTGCAAGGCGGGCTTGCCAGGGCCCGGCCCCCTCCCTCAGAACCTGTCTTCTCGTTTCCACCAGAACCTTCTGCGTTCACGCGCTGCAGGCCGGGTCTAGCTCACTGTGGTGGCATGCCCACATAGTGGGGAGTTGCAGAGTTCCTGACCAAATAAATGTACTGTAATCCAGCCCCAAACAAATCATAGCATCCTGTGGGCACTGCACGTAGCTCCCTACAAGCAGCAGGGAGCTGGGGTCACTGCTTTTGCCTTAGCTCCTTACTGTGGGCCAGTTTGGGAGGCAGGAGGGGAGGACAGGAAACAAGTAAGAAGAGAAGCCCCGGGGAGCCCCACTCACCCCCCGCAGTGGGGAGGGAGTAGGGGGGCGGGGTGGAGGGAACAACTCCATTCGGATGCTCGTCTCCATTGCATCATTAACAGCCTTCCCCAGGGATGCCCAGTGACAGAATCTGGGACTTCCTGAGGGCAGCAGGGACCCAGAGCCACCCCAGGCTTTCTCCCGCTGTGGCCTCACACCATCTCCTTCCGGTCACCTTGCCAGGGGAGGGAGGACCCAGAGTGCTGCTCCTTCAAAATCAAGCTTCCTGGTCCACAAGGACCTGTGGAATCTGAATGGCTAGGAAGAGGAGGTCACACTCTGCATTTTTAACAAACTCTCAAGGAAAGCCTGATTTGAAGTAAAGCGTCACAACCCCAAAGGGCAGCCTGACCTCTTGAACACAGATGAGGAGGAGCCTAGGCCTGGGGAAGCGGAGGGGCTTCCTCGGAGTCACATGGCATACTTTTATGTCTTTCTCTCTCAGACAGCAAAGCATTTTGTCGTGTCCTCTTTTCACACCTGAAAACCACCAGTCACTGGGCGGGACTGGGTGTCAGCAACTCTCCTGGGCTCTTCATACGTGTTATCTCGTTAGTTGGGACTCTTAATACAATCCCCCTTGTACAGATGAGGAAACAGGCCCACAGGGGGTGAGTAAACTTGCCTTAAGTTATACAACTTGTGTAAAAGGCTAAAAAAACATGGTGCTTTTTAAAATCATGTAGAGAAATTAAGTTTTCTAAGCCAGGTAACATTTGGAACCCCATTTTTAAAAATTTTTTTATTTTTTTAAGGTTTTATTTATTTGTTTGAGAGAGAGAGAGAGATAGCATGAGCCAGGGAGCAGCAGGCAGAGGGAGAGGAAGGGCAGGCTCCCCACTGAGCAAGGAGTCCAATGTGGGACTCGCTCACAGGACCCTGAGATGGTGACCTGAGGCGAAGGCAGAAGCTCAACTGACTGAACCACCCAGGTGCCCCGAGTTGTGATAAATCTTAAAGGAATTCTACCATTGACTAGTATTCTAGAGGAATCTCTTCTCTGAAAAAAAAAAAAAAAAAAAAAAAAAAAAAAAAAAAAAACACCTCTGTGCCTAAAGATTTGCTTAGAGCGCATCTGCCTCTTCACCCATCCTCCAAACGGCACCCTAGTCGCATGATGTCCCCCCACACACTTAAGAAAGCTCATAATGGCAGCTAAATGGCTGCCCTGGCCCTCTGTGCACCCCAGTTCTCACTGGTGCACATGGGACACACTTTTGTCAGCACCCATTCGCCTGAGGGGAGCAGTTCCTTAGGACTTGGGCAGGCATGGGCCGTAGATAGAATCCTGGGGACTAGTTTGGGTGGCTGGCCATTTTCCTCTCAGCTGGCCTGCTTTTTTTTTTTTTTTAATTCATTTTTTATTTATTTTCAGCATAACAGTATTAATTATTTTTGCACCACACCCAGTGCTCCATGCAATCCATGCCCTCTATAATACCCACCACCTGGTACCCCGACCTCCCACCCCCCCACCCCTTCAAAACCCTTAGATTGTTTTTCAGAGTCCATGGTCTCTCATGGTTCACCGCCCCTTCCAATTTCCCCCAACTCCCTTCTCCTATCTCCCCATGTCCTCCATGCTATTTGTTATGCTCCACAAATAAGTGAAACCATATGATAATTGACTCTCTCTGCTTGACTTATTTCACTCAGCATAATCTCTTCCAGTCCCATCCATGTTGCTACAAAAGTTGGGTATTCATCCTTTCTGATGGAGGCATAATACTCCATACTGTATATGGGACATATCTTCCTTATCCATTTGTCCGTTGAAGGGCATCTTGGTTCTTTCCACAGTTTGGCGACCGTGGCCGTTGCTGCTATAAACATTGGGGTACAGATTGCCCTTCTTTTCATGACATCTGTATCTTTGGGATAAATACCCAGTAGTGCAATGGCAGGGTCATAGGGAAGTTCTATTTTTAATTTCTTGAGGAATCTCCACACTGTTCTCCAAAGAGGTTGACCCCCTTCCACTGTTGGTGGGAATGCAAGTTGGTGCAGCCTCTTTGGAGCTGGCCTGCTTTTTAACCAAGTGTTGTGGATTATCACCTACTAATAGCAAGGGAACTCGTGAGCACTCGTGAAGCACCAGCCTTAACAAGGCTCGTGGGCCCCGGTCCCGGCGGCAGGTTCAGTGCCCGCCGATTACCATGTCACTCTTCATTTGAGAGCGGCTCCCTTCCCTGGAAGCTAAAGCACCCGGGCTCCCAGAAGAGATGCGGCGTGGAACTAATTCCCGATACGTGGGCCTCACGACTGCCCTTCAAGAGTCTCTTCCAGTGCAAGAGGTTGTGTGTGTTGCAGACCCTGTCAGCACCCCCAAGATGTGGCCTGCGTGGTTGTCAAGGGAGAGAGAGCCCTTCCACGGGGATCTGGGGACAGCTCAGGGGGGAGGGGAAGGCTGAGCTGGAGGCTTGCTCACCCACTGCCCCCACCCCAAGGGATCCCCCACCAGCAACAGCTTCCGGGCCAATAGTTCACAGGCTGCCCCCTTGGATCTGTACCCCAGTTACTAAGCACATTCAGCTTCTTTCCTTTGGTCCTTACAGCGCCCCAGGGTCCCCGAGGATAGACGTCACTAACAGAAAGCCGGATGGCATGGCTGTTTGTTTGTTTGTTTGTTGAAATATAGTTGACACACAACGTTACATTAGTTTCAGGCGTACAACACAGTGAGTCAGCAAATCTATACATTACGCTATGCCCCCACCCCCACCCCCCCCAGTGTAGACCCCACCTGGCACCACACAACACCATTGCGATACCATTGACCAGACTCCCTGCGCTGTATACTGTGACATCCCTGTGACTTACTCAGTCCCTGACCAGAAGCCCGAACCTCCCACGCCGCTTCACCCATCCTGTGTCTGGCGTACTTTTCAAGAGCACAGACTCCCTGGGTTCACGTCCCAGCTACGCCATTTACTTTAAGCTACTTCCTCCTCCTTCTGTGCCTTTGCTTCCCCATGTCAAAAATAAAATTACAAATAATATAAAATAAAATAAAGTGAAATGAAATGGTGCTCGATGACAGGATTAGGGGAGTGCATGCCTGTCCCAGTCAGAAAGAGCAGGACATGAAGTGAGCTGTCTCAGCCATGGCTGTTTCCTCATTTCAGAAGTGAGGAGACAGAATCAGAAAGGTTCTGTGGCTTGTCCCCCCCAGCCAAGTGCAGAGCCAGGCTCCAGACTCAAGCTGGCAACCTCCGGAGTCTTCCCTCTCTAACCCCATGCCCGCTGGGAGGAATCCCAAATACCACCCAGCTGCTGAAAAGGGAAAAGCTCTTGCTGCATCCAGATCGACTGGCTTTCTCTTTCCAACTCAGAAAATTCAGCTCAGCATTCAACACAGAAAACATTGCTGCTTTCTAGTCAATGTGATCTTAGAATTCCCAGAATCCCCCCAAAAAATCATGTAGGGCTGAGTTTCAATTCACCAAGCTTTACAAGCATGTACAGTATGCATGCTCTGTGCCAAGCCAGGTGCTGGGTGCCCCGGGGCCTGCTGCTGGGAGGGGACCAAAGCGCTGCTCTTGAAAAATGCACTACCCAGAGCCGGGTCCACAGAAGCCTGAGATGAAACCCCTGCTCTCTTAGCACGAGGGAGATCCTGGCTCCCTTTCCAGTTTATAATTCAGATTGCATCTGGAATTCAGACGGGTCTTCCCACTCTATGGCTCTGATTTTACCCTGTGCTGGATGGTGAGGAGGTCTTCATCCAAGATCAGCGCATTGCGAATTCTACCGAACGGAGCATCCTCTTTGAAAAGAATTCTAGGGTCCTTTGAGAAAGGAAGGATACTATGCTGTTACAACAGAACTTCCCAGCCCTGGGCCCCACTGGCCAAACAGCATGGCATTATCCAGCTCCGATGGCCTCAAAAACACCTCATGAACCCCCAGTTTAATGCTGTGTGGTGGTTGGAATCATAGCCAAGCTGCAGATAAAATGGCTTAACACCAGGGCATGGCTCCTGTTAGCAGAAGACAGGTCCACTGCCTTTCTCTCCTCCGGATGGCCTAAAAAAACATGTTGCTTTTACCCGTTTGTTCCAGGGAAAGGTTGTATAAGTGGGAGACAACAAATGATCCGGGAACTCTGGTCTCAGCACAGCTTGATTAAGATCATTTAGCTCCAAGACCAGCAGAATACAAAAGGCCCCTCCATCAGCGCAAATACATTAAGCACTTGTTTTGGGGAAAGATCATTTTTAATTATCGCCCTATTCCCAGACTTGCTGGATCAGCCTGCAGAGCAAACCTGCATACCTTGGAGCCTATTCAGTTTTCTGCTTGCTGCAGCAAAGCTTCAGTGGTCCTGGACAGAGAGATGTTTTGTTCTATTCTGTTCTGTTCTGTTCTAATTCATCTGGGCCCAGAGCTGGACAGAGAAGCTAAGAGGAGAAAGGGTGAAATACTAACTCTAGATCACATAAAGGGATGCCCCCTCCTCCACTTGCTCCTCCACTGGCAAGAGGAAAAGGAACAAGAGGTGGAATCACCCCAACCATCACCGAATCAAGAAAGAGAGAGAAGACGCCTGGAAGAATGCAGCCTAGCCAGGGTCCTCCACACTTGGTGCTTACACAGAAGATGGGGAGTTTTGGAGGTGGCTAGAGAGTGATCTAGTGCTTTATAACAAATTACCATAAATGCAGTAGCTTAAAACAACACACATCTGTTCTATTCCTCTCTGTTGGTCAGGAAACTAAGCACAGTTCATCTGGGTTTTCTGCTTTATCGTTTCTCATATGGTTGCAATCAAGGTGTTAGCTAGGGCAGGGTCTTATCTGAAAGCTCAAGTGGGGAAGATGTCCCTCCCAAGTTCACTCGATTGTTGGCAGTCCTTGAGAAGCCTAGGAAGAGAGGAGGAGGAGGGAAAGGGAGAAGGACAAAGAGAGAGTCTGCAAGCAAGATGAAAGTTACAATCTTATGTAATGTAATCATGAAAATGACATCCCATCCCCTTTACCATATTCTGTTGCTCAGAAGCAATGCACGGGTCTCACCCATACTCAAAGGACCGAGACTAAGCAAGGTGTGACTACTAGGACACAGAGATCACTAGAGACCATCTTAGAACCTCCTGCAATGGGCTTTTGGGTGCCAGAGATCACCTGATTACTGGGAAACTTTGAGAAATTGTGCAGACTCAAGCCTATCCAACACTTAAATATTCAGAAAACACCCCATGAGTGCCAGTCCCTAGCAAAATGATAAATGGGTTGGTCAAGAATCCTGGAGACTACACTATATGTTAATAAAATGCTAGAGGCAAGTTATTAAAACAAACAAACAAACAAACAGAAAGAATCCTGGAGACTAAGGCTCTAGCTTTGCAATTTCAGTAGAATCAAACATTCTGGACCCCAGTTTTTTCTTTTGTGTGTAAAGCAGGGAGAATAGTTACCTGCCACACTTCTTTTTCAGATCTGGCTATTGTAGTGAGGAGGCATGTATCTCTAGCAGGCATGGAAGGGTACAAAAGAATATGCTAATATAAAACATTCTTATGATATTGTTATTAACATTATTATTAAAATATATCATGGAAAACATTGGGCTGGCTCACTCATCCCTCCATATGTTGTCCTCTCTAAATTTTCAGCGTATTTATAATCTTCCTCCTCCCCAAACTATGAGCTGTGCACCTTTTTTTATACATACTTTTTTTATACTGTGTGTTCTGACTATATTTTTCCTGAATTTTTTTGCAAAAGTTGCAAGCAAATCCCAGCTCTGTACTTTTAAAGCTAAAAAGGGTGGAGAGGTAGTATTTTGCGCTTTGGGTCCTTTTGTACAATCAGTTCAGTTCATCTTCAATTTGCAAATTAAGCCCTCGAACTGCTTTTGGGGGAAATACATGACTTTTGTGGGGCTACAGAGGATTGCCCCAAAAAGACCTGCTCACTGATCTAAGTTGAAAGAGGAATTTTAGTCTTTTAAAGCTCGTCAAAATCTCCATCAGATGAGGACTCCAGGACTTCCTCCAGGAGCAGGTTTTTAATCAAATCCCGAAAGATTGGATCTGAGAGGCCTGATTTGGTTTTTATAGCCAATATTGACAGTATCTTCATAACAATGTGAGCACATTTTACCCATTTAATTATTATTTTTTAAGTGACTGACAGATTGATCCCATTCCAAGATTAACGTTAACAAGTGAGGAAAATAAGGCATGGTTTGGGTTTGTCCAACAACCTGACAGAATCAGGAAAACTCCCCGGGGCCTCAGAATAACTACCTGGAAGAGAGGGCTCTTTTTCCCTCAACTGGTTTATGACTTTGGTCCTACTAACTAGTCCATACAGTCTCTCAGTTGACAGTTTCCGTCAACAGTCAAGTCAGTGGAGGGTCCACACTACTAAGGAGTAGGACCCAAGCGTTCTCTTCAAGACTGCGGGGCTCCCTTCTTTTCAGTCCTGCGGGTGTGGTTTTATGCCTGTGAGTGTGTGCTGGTGTTTGAATGACAACGTGGAGCTGTGTGCTGTCTCCTCGGGAGCCTACCCCTTTCTATTGTGTAGTCACGGCTCAGAGACAAAATACCTTTCCACAAACACTTGTTTCTACCAGGACTACCTGAATCTTTCCACCCTCTCTTGCTCTAAGGCTAATTCAGGAACACAAAGGGCCAAAGGCGCTCCCACCAAACCATGCGTGGTACCCTCAGCATGCACGAGCTCTTCCCCCTGACCCCTCGAGTGGCTTTGAGGGCTGGCATTTGGCCTACTCCCTTCTTTCTGTATTGTTTGGTTCTTCACGCAACAAAGGTATATTAACTTCCTCTTATGTGACTGGCACTGTTTTAGGCCCTGGAGACAAAGCAGTGAATAGCATCATCTAAGCCTCACGTAGGCTTACAGAGCTTATACGCCAGTGAGGGTGAAGGGCAACGAACAAGTGTATGGGGATATATTTCATATTTTATGTTCTGTGAAGAAAATAAAGCAAGTTAAGGGGACAGAAATGACAGTGGCAAAGCATATGTGGTGTGTGAACAGAGAAAATTTCAGATTCCTTCAGGTGTGGATCAGAGCAGAAACAGACGATGCTATTTGTTGCTGACACTGAAGTCCTACTTTTTACCCCTAAGCGGATGTGGCCTGGGAAAACCTCCAAGGCCCTCATGATATAGCTACAGCTCTCATTAAGGTCAAGGTCTTGACTGTGAATTGACCTTGTGCAGAGACACAGCCAGGGGTGGGTGAAGAAGTGGGGGGCATGCCTGGGCTGAGCAGGCCAGGTGGGGGAAATGACCCAAATGCCTGGCTTCCCACCTGGGGAAAGGCAAGCTGAAGGCCATGTACAGTGTCTAAAGAAGTTTTAGAAACATACTGCCTCTCTAAGCCAGCATCACTGAGGGATAGCAGCAGGAGTTTCTGATCATTGGTGTTTTTACTCTAACTAAGCAGGTGGGAGACATTGGTTCTAGAAGGGTCCATTCAGATTGAAGTAGGACCCAGACAATGGCTGGGAGCCCAAGGAAGGGTCCAGTGCCATAACAAAAGGTACTTTTTGATGATTGCTGACAATTAGTTCAGTGGCCTTATACATGACTAGTGTCATTAATTCAGGGCCTGATGATGGGGAGATGCACATCTCTGTGATCTTCTTGGCCTTTTCCCCATGTTTGTTTCTTATGATGCTGCATTTCTAGCCATCATGGTGGCATCAGAGGCAGGAATAAAAAAGAAGTGTCTCTTCTCCCCTTTTCTCCAGCCCTCTCAGAGACTTTGCCTTCTCTTTTTGGTCTACCATTTGGTCCTACCTCTTCCCCGACTACCCCACTACTTACCCGTCTGCCCTTGACATTTGGATTTCCCACCCTCTCAGGTGTCCTTTTCCCCCAGTTAATCCTAGAATTGGTCTAGGATGGATCTAACTGATCTTGGATGGATCCAAGACCCAGACCCCAAAGTCAGGACATTTGTTCTTTCTAGTTCCAAATCACTTGGCCAGTTGGGCCAGTGGCCTTCATCTGTCCATCCATCAGAAGTTTTCCAGTCACAAAGGCCTTGTAAAGGATTTTACCCCTTCATGACTTAGAACCAGGCAATAAGCAAGAACTACCAAGAATAAAGCAATGAAGTGTTCTAGCCTCCTGTACTGTTGCCCCTCTCTCCTGAGGCAGTGAATCCTGTTAACATAACCCCCATGGTCAAGCACCAGACTAAGGTCATCTCTCCCCCCAGTCCATGGAGAAGAGCAGATACGGGCAAAAACAATGACTCTTCAGGCCTGCTTGTGGCAAGACTGGTGTTTGAACCACCCCCAATTCCCACTTGAAACTCAAAACCAAATCCATTATGTGTAACCCCCAGATGGGTGCATATACAACACCCCTCTCCCTATCAAATACTTTATTAACACAACTCTGGCCTGAAGCCGACTGGGGAATAACAAAATTAGCCCTGAGGACTCCCTTAACTTAATTTTTACAGCTACGCTTTCAGGAGAGTGTTTTTCCTGTGACCTTTCCCTTCTCTCATGTGTTACTGACTTTCCCTCAGGGAGCAGGGGGTGGCTGAGAACACAACAAGCAGCCATTACAGGAGCCATTAAAAACTCCCTCAGATTGCCAGGTGTCAGAACTGTTTAGGGTAATTCTGTCCTGAAAACAGCTTTTATCTCAACAGCCCTGCCTTGTTGCCCATTGATGGGGAGCTGCCTCACTGGTTCCCTTCCACGAAGGGCTATCTGCCTCCCAGCAGAGAGGGACATGGGCCTCTGGTCTTTGTTCTCTGGGGGACCTCAGTATTTTTAGGCATCCTGCCTGTCTAGTGGAACAGTGTGAGGGGCAAAGGAGATGATGATACAACAGTAAAACACAGATCACGCGCAGAGCGTTTCTAGCACAGAAGACAGGGCTGGTGTTTTTAATTATTCTTACACCTCCTAATGTCTCATCAGCAAAAAAGAACAAAAGAGTAAGGGCCAGAAATCTTTGCCCAAATGAACATGGCTGTGTGTGTGTGTGAGTGTGGTGTGTGAATGTGTGGAGTGTGCAAGTGGGTCTTAAGTGTGGTGTGAGAGTTTGTGTGATGTGTGTGAGTGAGTGTGAGTGTGAGCATGTGAGTTTTGTGGTGGGTGTGTGAGTGTTTGGAGGCTATGTATGGTATGTGAGTGTGTGTGAGTGTTTGAGAGTATGTGTGTGAGAGTTTGCAGGGTGGGTGTGAGAGTATTTGTTGGAGTGTGCGTGTGTCATGCAAAGAAACTCAGTCTAAGAAGCAAACTAGAACATGGAAAATTCTGAAAACTGTGTTGTAGGAAGAGTAAATGTGACCAGCCTCTCCTCACTTAGCCCCAGATTTAACTTTTCTACATAGTCGCCTATCTGGTAAGATAAAATGATTCCTCCCTCTTCCCTATCTGCTGACCTAACATGGTTTTCAGGGGCTAAACTAGCTGGAGGATGGGCATGCTACATAAATGGGCTGTAATTAAGGCATGGAAATTGAAGGCCTTAAAAGTCCTGGCCCTGTTGACTCAAAATCTTAGTAATGTCTTTCTACCTAAAGTTAGACTTCCAGAAACTTCCACCATCTACTAAATACAAGTACCAAAATATCAATATATTCCAAAACTGAGATAAAGGCTTCCTGCAGCTAGTTGGTCCTCACCCTGATGCAGAAATAGGGGGCCACTCTCACACCCTCACCCAACACTGAGTATAAAATTATACATAGTAGAACATGCTGAAGCACTAAGAAAACATACATGATGGTGAGAGAGAAGAAAGTGAATTAGTATAAACTGTTTATATCTGAGGCCATTTAATGAAGGGACAAATAGCCGAAACAACTGGTTAAATCTTGTGTGGCACTATCAATAAAAAGTTAAATTATACTTAGTGGGCTTTATCCCAAAAAAGGCAGACATGATATAACAGCAAGTTCTAGGCCATGGTTTTTGGAGATGTCCCTGATATGTAGTCTGAAAAACCCTGCAGCCCCAGGAGTAGAATGAGGGCGACAGACCTGACCAGAGAGATAATATAAAAGGGCTAATCAAAGCAAGTGACCTCAAGTGATTCTCGAGGATTCTGGGAAGATGGCAGTCATGGTGTGGTACCAGCATAGTTGTCTATCTTTCTGAATCTAAACGCAAAGCAACTGTATATCAAAACTGAAAACCCACGGATATTTACAACAAAATTTTTTTATTAAAAAATACCCAAAATAAAATTAATGAGGACAAAGTACAACCACCATAAGATCTGTCTGATATCAGCATCTGAGCAAGAAAAAGGAGATGAAGACAACAGGCTGTCTTATAAACCTAAGAGCATGAGAAAATCACTGACAGATACTTGCTGGAAATAACTTGACAGCTGATCTAAAAACCATTGTTGAATCTGGGAGAGGCTTTGTCCAGTCCAAGGATATGTGAGTATAAGGGGCCATGGTGATGTTTGAAAGAGCAAGGGGGACTGGGCCATCAGGAAAGAGCCCATACTAAGAAGAAATTTCTGGGTGTCAAATCAACATAGGATAGGAGTAACAGATAGATAAATAGATGATAGATAGATAGATAGATAGATAGATATCCAGATAAATATGAAGGAAAGAAACAGAGCCAGAAATGTTTGAAGGCAAAACTTGTATTTTTCAACACTATATGAAGAAAAGAATAGAAGGAGCTCTGTGAAGTTAGGAAAGTCCTGAACTCTAAGAGTCCTAGAAAATTAGTTTCATGTAAAAATGCATAGGTATTATATGGTGACTAACATAACATAATTAATTGATTAACTAAATTTTTTTAAATTAAAAATAAAAATTCATAGGTATCAAGACCAAATCCCATCCACATTACAATAAGAATTTTAGAGGAGCATAGAGGACGAAACAACAACCCCACATTAAAGTGAAAGCATACCAGAAAGACACACCTACAAAAGAGATCAAAATTTTAACCGATTTCCAAATGAGCTGACATTAAAACAGTGATACAAGACATGAAAAAATAACATAAGCCAGTGTTACAAAAGATCAAAAACTAAGTGATGAAACTCATAAAAGAATTTGAGATAAAAGGAAAAAATAATTTCAGAAATGAAAACTAAATTAGAAAGTATGCAAGAGCAAATACACACCACAGTTAATGCCTTACAAGAAATACAAGGTGAAAAGAGAAAAAAATTTTTAAGTAAAAAAATGACATCCATCAAGATAGGCAGAGAAGATCCAACATGCAGATAACAGGAGTGCCTGAAGAAAATTTGGAGAAAGGGAACAAAACAAATGCTTAAAGCTATATTCAAGGAAATTTTCCTTATTGTATTTAATTATTAAAAGAGCACACTGCGTTACTAACCTAGGTGAGCAATACCTAAGGGTATTCTAGTAAAATTGCTGAAAATTAAAGAAAAAGAAGAAAAGGACATTGGGCTCCTAAGCAAAAATAGCAAGTGATTTATTAGAGTATGAAATTTAGATTATCATCAAGTTTTTCATAGTACTACTTTATACCAGAAAAAAGTGGCGTAATGTATTTAATATACTCAAGGGAAAAATATTATCAATATCCAAGAACTCAAAGAATATTATTCCCATAAGCCCTTCCTAAGGAATCTATGGAAACAAGCTTCAGACAACCAAAGTAACTAGAGATATTCAGCATGACTGTTAAGAGCATTAAACATACAGCACTTTTAGAAGTGAGACTAACTAAAGGTTAAAGAGGAAAAAGTATTGTATGTAATGGTGATATGTCCAAACAGTGTAGCTAGAGTACAACTTCAGGAAATTATAGGAGAAAGGATAGCACATACACCAAAACAAAAACAAAACAAAACAAAACAAAAAAACTCCTCTCAGTTTTTTTTTTTTATTCTATTTTTAGAGAGAGAGAATGCAAGCAGGATCATGGGGGAGGGGCAGAGGTTGAAAGAGAATCTGAAGCGGGCTCCATGCCCAGCAAAGAGCCCAGCGAGTGGCTTGATCTCACAACCCTGAGATCCCGACCTGAGCCGAAATCAAGAGTCAGATGTTAGCCACCTGAGCCACCCAGGGTTTCCTGATCTCAGTTTTTATATCAATGATGGTAAAGTAGCAGTTACTATTATGCGTATTATGAAGGATAAAGTAATTGATTAATTATAGAATATTCTAAATCTATTATCCCCTGTGTTCGTGAGAACCAAGATTCTCAGTGTGGGAAAAAAAAGCAGATGTAATAGAGAAGAGATTAAATTTAAAACGTTGTAGTCCTGAATTTGAGCTGAAAGTATCATTGTGAGCTCATGAGGTATTTTGTCATATATGTATGTATCTACTTCATGTGTATGTAGGTTTATACTGAAAAACATACAAGTATCTTAGCTCTATCTTCTAAAGAAACCTAGAAACAATCACCAGACCACTAACAGTAAGTGTCTATGGGACCTAGATTGTGTACTTAAAGGGTGTTTTTTCACTAAAAGAAATCAAAGCTTTTGAGAAGATGACTGAGTCCAGGTCGAGGGAAGGAATATTTCATCGTACCAGATAGTAGGGGAGAAAAATAACTCAGGTAGCTACCACTGAGCAAAAATGTGAGAATATGAACTTCTTTATTTTATTTATTTTATTTTATTTTTTAAAGATTTTTATCTACTTATTTGACAAAGAGAGATCACAAGTAGGCAGAGAGAAGTGGGGAGGAAACAGGCTCCCTGCTGAGCAGAGAGCCCCATGGGGGCCTCCATCCCAGGACCCTGAGATCATGACCTGAGCTGAAGGCAGAGGCTTAGCCCAATGAGCCACCCAGGTGCCCGAGAATATGAACTTCTAAAGGATAATAATTGTGATTAAGTAAAACTCAGTAATATGTTTTAATTCACGGAGTAATAAATATACATAAATAACTAATTTTTTAACTCCAGAGGATGATAGAAAATGAATCCATCATCTTGAAAACTGTAAATAAGTTGAAAGAATTGAGCACCCTTCCTATATGAACTATACCACTTGGTAACTAAATAGTAGATGAAAGGAAACATCTCCTTATAGATTCCAACTAATAAATGAGTGAAAAAGATACCATTTGAATATCATTATTTTGCAATTCCCAATAAATAAATGGAGCTAAGCATTAAGTCTCAATAACTGCTAATGTTAAAAAAAATCACTGATCACATATCTAGAAGGGGATGCTGCTCCATTATTTAAAGATTTGAGACAGATGATAGAAATGTTTAATCTCTTGATGGCTATACTTGATGGTACTACTTTTATTTTTCCCTAATAAGGAGAACAATTTATAAATTTTCATAATGTACCCCCAAAAGCGTTACTTTTTCCAATTTATAATAAAAAGTGGTGTCATATACACTTATGGATGGTGAGTGATTATATTTACTTGGATTTGGGTCATGACTTTATTTAATGGTAACTACAGTGGCCATCAAAATGGCTCCATATGCCACAGTTCCCGTGAAGTTCAGCTCACTCAACAGATACAGATAGAATTCAATTCCATGGATCAGAATCAAAATGGTACCAAAATATCCATCTGCTGCATTGAGTGCTTCTCTGTGGTACAGTCATATAGGCCTTCAACGGGAGGCAGATTCTTATTATTGTGATTAATAGTAATGGTTGAAAACTTATTTTCCTTGGTATCACGCTTTATTTCTTTGCATTCAATTGAGCAGATAAGATGGCTTAGCAACAGTAATAAAACTAGTACAATCACGGTCTAGCCTATTTTTTTAGCATTGTGCAGTATATTACTAATTGATTTGTTTCTTCTTGGAGGGTACTGCAATATACTTAAAATGAAACCCGGTATTTAATGGACATTTCCTTACTCAGCTGTCTATAACCAATCACTGTTTCGATGTTTGTGGGTTCTTTGTACAATTTAGATGTGAATGAGTATTAAACTAGTTTTCCAGTGTATGGTATAAGTAGGACAAGATAAAGCAGTTCTTTTTTTTCTTTCCTAAATGAGTTTTAATACAATAGTTTTGGTCTTATTTTTGTTGGGTTGATTTTTTTTTTCCCCCAAGAGAAAAGAACCAGAGTTCCTCCTTCCCCCACCCCCAATCCAGGCTCCTCCTTGGGGGGGGCATTTGATCCTCCTGTAGCTCCACAGAGCCTCAGGGACCAATGTAGACTCTCATCTAGGGGGAAACAAGGACCCTTGTGCTCTCAGACTGGCAGCTCAGCATCAAGCCCACTGCACCACTATTCTAACTATGACCTTGATCTTCTTACCAAAAATCAAGCTTTTGCCTTATAGCTTCATAATCCCTCTCTCTTATATCTCTGTTTCCTGGCCTTGTAAACATCCCAGTTACTAGATTTTCCTTTTGACACTTCCTGTCTCTCCATGGCCTCTCTGGGGACTAGAGTCCTGATGCTGAGCACCTGTTTTCCCTGGCTTATGCCTATGACTGCCTAAAGCCTGCTCTTTGCTAGGCTGTGATACTATTGGGCCACAGTTCTGAGGCTGAGAGTCCACCCACCAGGCTATCCTGACCAAACTCTCACCTGTCCCCTCATGGTTGGCCTGCCTACTCTCTGGGCCTGAGAAAACTTGGTATGGTCTCTCCTGGTTTTAAGTGAGCCCAAGGCTTATGGATTTAAAAGGAAAACAAAACAAAACAAAACAAAAAAACAAAACCAGACTCTCAAACAAGTTCTGTGAGGATTTCCTGGTGCGTCTAGCACCTCTTCAGGTCTTGAACTGGAACTCAGATGATCTGTGCCTAATTCCCAGCTTGACTGATTATTCTATCTGCCTTCACTTAGAACAGATCTCATCCCTGGATATCTTGCCTGATGTTCTGCCTCTTCCTGCTCCCACGGTACCATTCCAGATGCCTCCTCTGGGGCCCTCTTAGGCCCATGGCTGTTAATACCACCACACTCAGAGAAGCAGTAATTTACAGTTACATCCATGAACCTACCTCTCAAGCAAGGATCTGGACATTATTATGGCCTGCTGCCAGCAAGCCTTAACCCAATGCTCAGCTGAGGGGGGGGCCAACGCTGTGTTAAGCACTTTAGAGGGACACCAGAAATAAAGCAGAATAACATTGTCCCTGTCCCCTTGCATAAAGCCACAAGAACCCACAGTTCTGGTAACCTTATCTCAAAAAACAGATTCAAGCATTAAAATCCTAGGAAGGACACAGGATCAGGAACTCATATAAGGACAATCTGAAAAGGCTAGAAGTCTTCAGGACAAGAAGATGGGCTTGATCACCACCAAAGGATCTTTGGACATAGAAGGAAGAGCCTCTAATTTCTAGTTCTTTCTCTAAAGCTGATTTACTCAGAAAAATCTCCCATTTCTAGAATGTTCTTTCTCCATTTCAGTGATGAAGTAGGTGGACCTAGTTCACAAATCTGGTTGCTTCTCCTTAAAAAGCTTTTACAAAATGTAAGTAATGTCCTTCCCCAATCATTACCCAACCTAGTATTTACTAATTGGAATCTCTAGAGCTCTGAAATTCATACTTTTAAATGTCCTTTTAAAAGGTCTGGGACCACTGAATTCGGTGATCTCCAGGGTCCCATCTTGCTGTGACATTCTATTATGTCAGATTCCAGACAGAAAGAGCAAAGGGAACCAACAGAATGAAGTTTGAGCAAGGCAAGCCCACACACATAAGAAGCAGGAGAGCCCTTGGACAATGGGCAATGAACTCAGAAACCCCATTCCCCTAAGACGTAAAGCTGGTGGGAAACATAAACTGATTCCAAGCAACTTCAAGCAGATTTATGAGGGTCGGGTCCATCCGAGCCGGGAGGACCACCATGCCTCGAAGGCTGCTGAAAGCAAGAGAATTCTAGCTGTATAAATCATGGATCTGACCTGGGATGGCAAATCTGTTCCCATGGAATCCACTCTGGAAAGAATTTTCTCTCTGGACCTTTCCATCAGAAATCACTGAAAATAAAAACAAAATGTTGTGTATAGAAACCACCTGAGACTAATATATGTCCACTGAGTTGGGAAAATACTGATCCCTTTATTGAGAAAGAGCCATAATGTCCCCCTTTTATGGAATGGTGAACATAAATCTTGAGATTGGGTGTCTCTGCTTCCAACAGTTAGAAATTGAACAGGAAGTTACACAACTTTAAACTGTGTTCATCATGCATCTCTAATGCCAAATGTTCTTCTATGCACTTTGCTTAGGTCATCATTCAGTAGTCTCACTAAGTCCAGTCTTGCTTCATTCAGATTAGGAGACTGAGACTCAGAGGGGTGTATGATTTACCCCAGGTATCATAGCTGGTCAGGGGCAAAATCCAGGATAGGAAAAGTTAGCTCATCAAGATCCAAAGACCATGCTTCTCTTCCTACCTCACCAAATGTCCTACCTGGTCAAGAACTACAATCCCAGCCTCTCTGGGAATGTCCCACAACATTTAGAGCAATGTTAACCCAGACTGAAGTTGAAAGTGGGTCCCACGAAAGGGAAAATGCTCAGGTAGTGTGCCATGCCCATACCTTCAGCTCTCTTCCTCAGTGCACTCTTAAGAAAAAAAGAAATCACACATGTATATGCTTTAATTTCCAGGACTGAGTTAACTGCATGGATTGTCATGCCTCTGCCCCGGACTGAGAAGGCTGCCCGCAAACCCAGGCTGCTTGCTTTAGGCACACATTGAATCTGAGAATAGCTTTCAAAGAGTTGGAGATCATATGGACCAAGTGGATTTTTCTACTTCCTTTCCAGAAGGAAGGAAGTCCTCCTTCCTTTTTTTTTTCTGTCCCCATTCTCATCCCCAACTCACTGAGTTTAAATCCCTAGGTGCTGCTGGTAGAGGATCCATGTTGACGGAAAGTCCTCTGGTCACATTTCCTATTGTCAAGAACAGCACCTGCCCTGGGTGTAGGCAGGAGTCATGGACACAACTCATATTTTTAGAGTTCTGGACTTTACAAAGCCTGTTATATCCCTTGCTTCCTTTTAATCCTCATGCCAATTCAGCCACTTTTATAGACCAAGGAACTCTATCAAGGTCCCACAACCAATAACTGATAAGGCTGCCCCTAAATCTGTGTCCTTTTCCATTCACCACTTGAGGACAGCCCACACTTAGGATTTGGCTGCTGGAGATATGGATAAAAAGGCAACTGGCCAAGAGAGTGCTGCTAAAATGCACTCAGTATTCAAAGAGTTAGCTCTTTGAAGTAACAGGTTACTCCTTTAGAGTATAGAAAGAATCAACCATTCACACCCAACATGAATGGATTCATCTCCTTCTTGCCCTTGAAACAACCTTCAGAAACCAAACAGAGATCAACATCTCCATTTCAAAAAGTGAAGCCAACTGAGAAAGGATTTGAATACACAGTGTTGTATAGCTTTATGCCTTGGAATCTCAGCTAGAACTTTGGTCTCTGACCTTGGGGTCAGGGCAGTGTCACAAAAGCCCCCACACACACTCATCAAGTTTCTAGATCATCAAAACTACCCAGTACAGTCTCAATCTGATTGCTTGTAATTTTAGCAGCCCAAATTAAGCTTTCATTTCCACATCATTAAATTAGTTAAAAGTCTTCAAAGATTTTTCACTTCAACGTTTTAGTGAGCAAAACTATACCAAATTAATTTTTTCACAATGTTTTCTATAGGTAGAATTTAACTTCATCACATTAGAGGGAAACTGGAGTCTATGTCCAATTTACTCTTTTGAGCTTCCCCAAGCTAAGAGGATCTTATATGCATATGCCCAGCCTTTGGGAGCAGGTTCAATGCAGTCACATTGCATTATGTCACAGTAGCATAGACTGAACACCTGTTGGTTTGCCCAGCATTGGGCCAGACTCGGTGAGAAACGAGGAGAGGGTCCAGCCACTGCCCACGCCTGTCTTACCTGAAGGGGGTCTTCAACCGAAGGGATTTTTTTCTTTACCGTCCTGTGTTTTAGATAGTTCCATCCCTCCTTCTTAAGACTGGATCAGTCAGCTCCATCTGTGTCTCTCCCCTCATATCTGACCAGGCCCTGGCACAGAGTAGATCCTCAACAGACATTTCCAGTTTGAATGGCTGATTGGTGTTTCTTGCCCGGGCCTTGGTGCCATATTGGAACGTGGGTTCAGGGCCATGGAGCGGACAGCTCAGAGGCAGCCCAGGGAAGCCTCTGGAAGAGGGAGGGCCAGGCCAAGTGAGTGATTACCTTTCCTCTTGTGCCGCAGTTCACTGGCTGTTCACCACGTGCGGGGCCAGTGGGCCCCACGGCCCCACACAGGCCCAGTGTAACAACGCCTACCGGAATTCCAACCTGAGCGTGGTGGTGGGGAGCGAGGGTCCCCTGAAAGGCATCCAGACCTGGAAGGTGCCAGCCACCGACACCTACAGGTGCGTATGGGGGAGGGGGAGGCCAAGGGACAGATCTCCCCTTCTGAAGATGATGGGGTGCTGCCTGCGGGTGCATGCCCTCAGGGTGCCTGGGCACACCGAGGCTCAGAGGCCACGGACTCTGGCCCATAGTGGGGTATAAGGGCTGGAGATGGGGAGATTTGGGATAATGGGATATGGCAATAAAGATGTGTCCTCTGTCCTCAAGGAGCCCACAGTCTGTTTGTGGAGATGATATTCACGTGTGAGCTAGCTTCAGAATATTCTTTATTACTAATAATTGTAATTATAGTGGATTCTTTGAGTATTGCTTGATGCTGTTCGCATGAGTCAGCACATGTGAAATGTTTGGGAAACAGACGTACGATGGACATGATGCTCTCACCCTTGAGCCTCCTGCCCTGGGCCTTCACTATTCACAAGTAAAGCAGCTGTTCTCAGGTTCTTGTCCCACACCCAACCCCAACTACGCAATATTCCAACAGAGCAAGGCCAGGCCAGAGGGAGGCCTGACTCAATGGGCCACTTTGCTCATACGTGAAGCTGATGGCAAGGCTCAGACCAGTGGTTCTCAACCATCGAAATGACTGGACATCTGGTTAATACAGATTACCGACCTCACTCACAGAGTGTCTCATTTCGTAGGCCTGGAGTGGGGCTCAAGGATATGAATATTAAGAAAACTTTTATGCTATCCATTTTTATATGAATGAAGCAAATATGACAAAATATTGACATTTATTGGATCCGGGTTGGGAAGGGAGACATCAGGGGTATTCATCACGCTGGTTGTATTCATTCATTGAGAACGTGAATTCCTAACAGGTTCCCAGGTGATGCTAATACGGCCCCAAAGAGTGACTGGATTAGGTTGAACCCTTGTGTGTAGTCCTCCCACAGCTCTGTGAACAAGGCCCGGGCTGCAGTCTTCATTTTACACAAGAGGAAACTGAGGCTCAGAGAATGGGGTGCCTCCCCACAGACACACAGACTCGCAGACACGCAGGTCGGATAAAACCTGAAGCACAGGCTTGCTGAGGCTCCTCCCACAGCGAACAGCGAACAGCAGGCTTAAACAGGAAGCAGCTTAATCATGACCTTGCTGGTGCAAATGCCCCCCTGTGGCTGAACACAGTGGGATGTGAGCTCTCTTTCCCCTTCCTCAGCCCCCAACCCCCAGAAGGAAAGGAGCGTCTCAGGTTGCCTGGTTTTCTCCGGTTTTCTCTGTAGCCCCACCCCTGGGACCTCAGTATAAATGCATCTCAGGGGGAGCCCTAAGTGCTTTTTAAATGACATTCTGGTCAGGAATGCAGTAACAAGGTTTGGCTGCAATCAAATTAGCTGCTCTAGGTTCCACACTTCCCCAACAAATGGTTGCAGACACCCAGCCACCCCGGATCTGCCACACTGAGCAGGCCGGGTCTCTCCCTCCTGCCTGGCTGAGGTTCCCCAGCTCAGTCACTGTCCCAGAGAGATGGAGAGGAGTGTTCACTGAGGACTCACCAAGTATTTCTCCCCCTTTTAGCAATGAGGCAGATGTCATTACTATGATTATTGATATTCCCTTGTTTCCATAGGGGGAAACTGGAGTCAGCAGCTTAGCAACAGACCAAAGGCCACATAACTAGTAAACCCAGCGTCCTCTGGCCCAAAGGTTGTGTGTTCTTTCCACAAAAGCCCACACCTGGACTCTGCTTTCAGGGGACAGGAGGAACACGAAAGGGAAAGTAGGCCTAGCAGTCATGCACCACCCACCTCCAGGAAGCCTCTGGAACCGAAAGCCTGGGAGGAGAGGCCCCATCACCTGCAGGGATGCTGGCCTGCCCAGCCCTGGGGGCAGAGCCCCGCATGTAAGAAGCAGTGTGAAGGAGAGAGCAGAGGAGCTGGGAGACAGACTGCCACCTCACCAGTGAACGCCCAGCAAGACCCACTGTCCCATCCCCATCCAGGGCGACTCCCAAGCCAGACAGGCTGTAAGTCCCTTCCTGCCCCGACCACAAAGATCTACAAATAGGAGGCACCATGAGCAGGGTTCCTTTTGGGCTGCATTCCCCTTGAGACTGCGAATCAGACCCACTTCCAGACTTGAGCAGGTCATTGAATCGCTTGAGGCTCTGTTTCTGTAAAAGGCAGGGATTGAGGGTGTTAATATCTGCCCAGCGGGGATCTTGCCAAGATGACGTACAAGTGCCTCGCATAACACTAACACGTCTGCGCACTGGGTGTTCCCCGGCCCGTGGGCAGAGAGACCAGAGGGAGCAGGGAGAACATCTGGCTGCAGGCAGTGGCCGGAAGCATTTCCAGAACAGCTTGATCCCACAGGGTCTACTTCCTGACTTCTCTGTTTCTAAGGACTTTTTTCTGACTTCCTCACGTGGGCCCCATGTTTCAAAAGATCTCGCCTGGCAGACAACCTGTACTTATTAAATAAGCACTAATTCATTCCCCTCCTTTTTATTAATCACAAGCACATCTAAGTCTAGCCAGTTTTCTGATCTGCATGAATTGCCACGTATTGCCGCACTTCCCTCATAGAACCCCAGCCCAAATCGGGGCACAGTTTCTCTTTCTCTCTGGAATATTGAAATGAGCTCGCGGCCCCCACCATTGCTGGGCAAACCTCATTGGAAACAGGGACAAGGAGCCGTCTTGCTGTTGAAGCGTAACACTTGGATGTGTCCAGGTTGACAAAGGGGATATTTTGAACCGTAGGACATAATGAAGCTGGCCTGAGATCAAAAAGGGAAGAGTTAAAACTGAAAAACATTAGGGTTTTTTAGTTGTTTTTGAAATCTTGGGATTTTTTAACCCTTCAAAGGCTGTAACAGATATTTCTGACCTTGACACTGGAGGAGGCTCAGGGCTTGGACAGTAATGCATATTGATTGTATAATTTAGTATCAAAGAACCAGACCATTTAATGATTTGCCTTTTAGACCACATCAAAACATCCCCACATCAAAATATCCATGTTGACAAGTCAGGTGCCCTCTTTCTGAAAGACATATTCCCCATATTAACTACTTCTTGTTTGGTAAGGGCAGTTCATCTAGTGAGAAAGACACGGGACACATCATGTTTTCTCAAGAGGAGAGAAAAAGGTGAGAAAGGGCAGGAGCGTTTCTTATGCTCTCCCCCTGTTCCTGGAAGAGGGTGAGTCTGGCTGCTTCCTGAGGTCTGGCACCTTTATTGTTCCCACGGACTTCTCTATGGCTAATGAGAGAGGTGACACCATATGCCCAGTGTATGTCACGGTGGGGCCACCATTGTCTGGAGCTTCCTCGGGGATACACACGGATGAAAGTGTGCCCTTATCGGTCAGTTATCCTGGGCCTATCTCTCACCCTTTATTTCTTTGCCCACCACCACAAAGGAAGAAACCCAGAAAGAGGGAGAGGAAGAAGAGGCTGGGGGACAGGAAACAGCAGGCTTAAGGAGGGAAATTTAGGGACGACATCTAAGTCCCCATCGCCTCCTGAGCCGCCTGCTTCCCTGCCTTGGGCTTCCCTTCCCCTGGATTTGCCTCTGTCAAAGTAGTGATGCGCTCACTCCCTCCCAGTACCTATGTCCCAGCATCCAAACCTGCTCCCTTCCACTTCCCAGGTCTCTGTGGACGGCACTCAGCGCAGATTAGGACACTGCCTGGCACTAAGTATATGAAGGTGTACAAGATCCACTCTGTGCCTACAAGGAGCCAGTGGGGGTGTCGGACATAGAAACAAAGCATTGATGCGCGATGTAGAAAGTCCTTCGGGGAAGGTTTGCTTCAGGCACTGCTGTCAGAGGCCGGGGAAGGGCCTGAGTTCATGAATGGCTTCCACAGGGAGACAGAACTTGAGTTCAGTCTTGAAGGTGATAGAGTTATCCACAAAGAGGAGGGGAGGAAGGAGCCCCTGGGGCCGGAGCCTCCCATCCCGAATGCCGTTAGCGCCCCCTGGCGCCGGCTTGGGGGACATGCGCGCCTGGAGGCGGGGACCCGGGATGGAAAGGCGGCGGGAGTGGAGTCCTGAGGAGCTAAGCCAGGGGCAGGGAGATACACACGGAGGGACCCGGTGGGGCCAAGAAGTGTTTGGGAGGTGGAATCAGCGTGATTGTAGGACTGAGGGAGGAGGCAGAGCCCAGGTGACAGGCCGTGATTGGGGGCTGAGGAGGCAGGACGGCGAGTGACAGCTGCCATCTCCAGGAGCTTGACTGAGAAGGACAGGCAAGAATTAGGGCAACAGCCAGAGTGACGCCTGATGAAGGGAGATTTCTGGGTCACAGCACTGAGTGACCATGTCTTGAGTGTGCCCGGGGAGTGGGGGGGAGGTGGCCAAAGTGGGGCGCTGAAAGGGCATGGATGCTGGGGCTGTGGGGGGCTCCCCCTCACGGGGGAGCAGAGACAGACTGCTGGGGACTTGGTGTGACTCTGTGTGACCTACCCCACACAGGGCCCACTCAGTAGATATCGGCGGCCCGTCTCACTCTTCCTGCCTTCTTCTCCCGTCTGTCCCTCCCTTCCTCCCCCCTGCCTGCCTTCCTGCTTCTCCAGGGCTCCGCATCTCTCCTCACCCTCCGTCCTCCGCGGCCCCACCACCACACACACAGATCATTTATAAAAACATTTGTCAAGCACGGCCCACAGCTCCTGACGGCAGTTCTCTCATGGTTCACTTGTTCCTCAGACATAACGTACAAGAGGTCCCGGGTCCCAGCTGGAGCCAGCAAATCCTGCCGGCTGACCCGGGCCACAGCTGTTCCTGATGGTCTCCATCACTGACACTCAATTTCCCCACCTGGCTCCGGGGACCGGTGTGTGCAGCTGGATGACACCGTCATTCAGCCCGGTCCACCCACAGCTGTGCAGCTCTTACGTGGGCCGATCACCGACTAGGCGCTCGCAAGAGGACTGAGTCTCTGGAGCCTCTCGCCATCTTTGCAAAGACCGCAAGGCAGAAAAGTTGAATTAACAGTCCACAACGCCAATAAAGTTCTAGACAATTGCAGAAGAGAGTCGCAGGCATGATCAATTGCCAGAGTAATTGTGCAGATAGCCATCGCCATGAGGAGCACAGAGCAAGGAAAGTCAGAGGCAGGGAGATTGCACCAAGATTGATGGGCTGCAGGCAGAATGGGGTTCGGGTCCAAATTCTGCCAGTGACATCATGTGACCTTGAAAGTGTGCTTTCCCTTCTCTCCGGCGGCCCTGTCCTAGAGGGAGGGGCTGTAGAGGGAGGTTGCTGAGATCCTTTCCAGCGCTGGTATTTCTAAGAGTGTAGGACTGTATTGGTCAGGGAGGTTGGAGGAAGATTTGAACCATGAGCCTTGCTCAATGGAGCAATCCAGGACAGAGCTGGGGCTGCGAGAAGGGAGTGCCTCCTCCACTCGCCCTATACCGCCGACCCCCAGCGGGGTCTCCTGCCGGCTCCAAGGACCCATCTAGAGAACACAACTATACATCTAAACACAGATTTCCCATGCACTGAGCCCTTACATACACAGCCCCACAAAAACCCTACAGGCTAGGACAGGCATGGCAGATCTTACCCCCGATTTTGCAGAGGAGAAAACCAAGAAGCAAAGGAGAGGAGGGACTCACCCAAGGTCCCACTGGGAAGTAGAGGCAGAGCCCAGAGTCAGGTACAGGAGAGAAATAAGGAGCTTCACGTAGCTCCAAGTGGGGTTGGCTCACTCCCGTCGCCCCCCCCCCCGCAGTGTCCCCGCAGAGTCACGGCGCTGACAGGCCACCATGCCCCACACTAGCTCGCCGCCTCCCAGGATCCGGCAGGCAGCCACTTTGATTTGCTGCTAATTCTTTATTTTAAAAAGATTCACAACTCAATTACATCAGGTAACAATGGCTCACAGTCAATAATACAAAACGCAAACCCAATAAACATCCGTTCTGACCAGGGGGCACGGATTGAGATGAGGAAAAACAAAACCAAAAAAAAAAAAAAATTACTGCGTCAGCTCGTCAAGAACAGTGTCTTATAATTTCCAGTAAATTGGAAGCACTGCAAGTCATTTTCCCCAGTTGAGTGGCAGGTGTATTTGTTGTCATTTGTCAACCATCAAAAATCGTCTACAGGGGATGGGGTAGATGCTTTGGAGAGTCGGGCTGTGGTAATTATTCTGGCACGAGTTTGTGGGACATGAGTCACAGGACGGGGAGTCCTCAGACATGCCAAGGCTGCCTGTGCCCCCACTGGTCCTTACAGAGGTGGGTCCGTCTGTACCAGGGAGGAAGGTTCCTTTCCCCCTCAGGGCCTTGAGCAACAGCTTGGATTTGGACCCAGTTGTGTCTGCATTCAAGCCCATGCATTTCTCTCGGAGGCATGGCCCCCTCCAGAGATAAGCATTGTAAGCAGCATCTAGAAGCTTCTAAAGGAGTGCAGCGCTATGGTGAGATGTCAGGCCCCAGAGGGCTGGCGAGGGAGGTGCTGCTTCTCCTACAGTTAGTCCAGGAAGGCAGTCACCTGCCTGCTCCCCTGCCTTTAAGACAGCCCCTCCTCCAGGCTGGAAACGTGGGACTGAGGCCAACACAGGAAAGTGAAACCGGCTGTTGATAGCTGGTGGCCAAGCTCTACTGTGTACTCTGTAGAGCCCACCCAGCCTAGAGTCCTACCTTGCACTTGGCATTCCTATGCAGTCTTCTCAAATCCATTACTTCTCCTCATGAGGACCGGGTCCTTGTCCTCATTTTTGTCCCTTGGTGGGGAAGCTGAGGCTCCTAGAGGTTAACCAGCTCGCCCCAGGTCACCCAGCCAGAGCGCCCAGTATATGGCTCTGAACTCGGGCCTCTTGGCATCGCGCCTCATTGCCAAGAGCTAGGACTAGACCTAGATGGGGCTGGGGCTCGTATTTGGGGGTGGGAGTGGCAGGAGAGATAGGAAAGAAGGGCTGGGAAGGAAAAAGGAGTCAGAAACAAACAACTTCTAAAATATAATAATCTGGCTAAATTTAATCTGCCGGAGTTCCGTATGATTCATAATGCATGCAGATTGATGTAAATGACTATGCAAATGATGCAGGAAGGGCTGAGCCGGGGTATAGCTTACCTCTCAGCCATAGCGCAAGTGGGCTGGACAAGGTCTCTGCCTCCGGCGGCAGTTTTCCAAGCAAACCACACCTTCAGGTTGAAAGGATTTTCTCCGGATAAAGCCCTGGAAATACCAAGTAGTGAGCAGAACCAAGGCAGGCCCCGTCCCCCCCCCCGCCCCCCCGACCACACGCTCTCTCTAGATTCTACACAGTTCATCCCTGGAGCGGGGGTGGGGGGCAATGGGAGTGAGCCCCACCACCACCCACCCCTGCCCTAGGCTTCCCTTCTCTGAGCTAAATAATCCTGCTGCTTGCCTGTCACCAATATGTCTTCCTTTCCCTCAACAGTCCTGGCCACCTTCTCCATTTCTAATGGGTCAGGAGCGACGCTGGGCCAGTAGCATGTGGGACCGCGCTGCCATGCATCCAGATAAGCCTCGCACCAGCATGTTGGAGAGAACGTGGCCTCTTTGAGGGGATGGGGGCTTGGACCAGGGTCTGCCAGTGACCAGCTGTGTAGCCTCAGATGAGTTTTTTGGTCTCTGAGCCTCAGTGTCCTCACCTGTCAAGTGAATTACTAGCAGCTACTGTTTATGGCTACTGGGGAGATGCCCTATGCATTCACACCTGCCGCCTTGTAGGATGCTCAGGAACCAGCCCCTACCCCGTCCTGCAGAGCCGGGTCCTCTCGCTGCCCAGCTCCGGCACCTGCTGCAGCCACACCTACCAGAGGCTTCCCTGCCTCTTCACTTCCACTCACACAAGCCCGACTCCTATCCTTCACCTCTGTCTCCCTGTGTGACCATCCTGCCCATCCGACATCTCTGCCACGAGGACAAGTTCAGACCTCAGTCCCCAACATCCAGCAGTGGCATGCCACTGCTCCATTGCCTGTCATGGTCCTGTCTCCCTTCCCAGCCCCGAACACCTATCTGACTTTCAGGACTTCGTGCCAAGATTGTCACTTTCTCGGGGCTTTCACCTATGATCTCCTTTTGACGTTGAACCTCTCTGCTACCCTGTGAGTTCAGAGAAGATACAATTCTTCTTTGACTTCTGGGACTCCAAGAGGACACATAGCTAGGAAACGGTCCACTCTGGTCATAGAAACCCAGAGCCTCTCTGTCTCCCTAATACAGCCACTCTTAGGGTGAGACTCCTCTTTTCATAATGGTAACTGCCTCTCCAGTTTCTTTGGAAGCCCCAGGAGGTGCGGAAGCCCATTTCCAGTCTCCCCTTATGCATACAGCCTTGAGCCATGTCAGCTTTCAGTGAGCTCCAGTCCGTGTCTGGCCACCAACAGGGTGACAGACATCAGACTCTCCATGGCATTCCATGGAGATCTCAGGTCTTCACCTGCCGCATTAGCAATCAGCCAGCCCTCCAGGCTTCTCTCTGCACAGAGGGGCTTAGTTCTGCCTTAGGAGAGCCCCCAGGAGGCCCCTCGCACTTGAGACATGAGACGTTTCCTAGAATTACAGGTGGAGAAGCCACCACGTGTGCACATGTACAAACCGCCTCACATCTCTTCCTGAATGCTTTCCATAAAGGACCTTGGATCTGAATGCATGGAGACATGAAAACCTCCCAAGACCCTTTCCCTGGCAGATGGTCTCTGGGGAGGCATTTGAAACTAGCGTGCAGCTGTCTTCAAGACATGCTGCTTTTCTGATAAGGTTCGCCAGTTGAGTTCTTCTCCTCCTGTCCTTGTGTGACTCCATCTCGACAACCTAAGAGGCACAGAAATAATCCTGCGCTCCCCCTCAACTCTGCTTTTATTCACCATGATTTGTTGTTTTCTGTATACACTTGGCTCTAGAAAGAGTTACTAGTGGGAATAAACAGTCTGTGCTCAGAAACCCTGCTCACCTCGGGAATGACCTCAGTCATTCCATGTGGGACCTCCTTGTGTCTAGACCCAGGGAACTTGAAAACTGTATACCCAGTCAATGACTGTGACTTCCACCATTAATAATAACAATAACAACAATAATACATAATATAAGTTGTAATAATTGTATGATACTATGGATAACTTATGTGTCAGCCACAGTTCTATGGCTACATGTCTTAATTCTTTTAATCTCATACACATACATGCTAGAATGTAGGTTCACTTATTATCCCCATTTTACAGATGTAGAACAGGAACATTAAGTCATTTATTTGTCTAAGGTCACATGAGTCCTTTGATCTCAAAAAGGGAAAGAAACCATAATGGGACATGCCAGGTGTTCAGGAAATCATCACCCCAACACCCCCCCATGAAAACGGACTCTCCCTGCCTTCCCTCTCCTTCTCCCTCTCTTCTCTCTCATACCCCGTACTGGTTCTTTACCTTCCTGGCCCTGGGAATGAGGCAGTTCCTTAGCCCTCTGTCAACAGGACTGTACTTTTCTTACTGTGGGCAAAGGAAGCCTCCTTGCTGACCTCATGGCTGACACAAGGTGCAGTAGGGGAAGAACCATCAGGACCACGATGGTGGGGCGCTGAGCCCCCTGGGAGCTCCTGGGTTGGCAGGAAGGGAATCAGTCTTCATGTGCTTTGTTCCACTGCAGCATCTCAGGCTACGGAGCTGCTGGTGGGAAAGGCGGGAAGAACACCATGATGCGGTCCCATGGAGTGTCTGTGCTGGGCATCTTCAACCTGGAGAAGGGCGACACTCTGTACATCCTGGTTGGACAACAGGGGGAAGACGCCTGCCCCAGCGTAAGTTTCCAGAACAGGGACCAGGATCTCCATCACAATCACAGAACCCCGGGCGGCCCTTTGGAGGGCATCAACCATGGATACCCTCCTTCTGGGAGCTCGTATTTCAAAGATGGCGGGACTCACCCCTCGTTCTGCCTACACATGCCCCTCCCCTTCCGGGCCCATTTGGGTATGGCTGTTGGGGTTTCACATCCCCACGGGAACCAAGGAAGAGGCACGGGTTTTGAGAGTGACCCTTAAAACTTAAGAACTGGATCCTACTTGAGTGGGTAAATGGTTGTTCTTCTCAGCAGACTACATGCTAAAGCCCATCTCCTACACTTGCTTGCTGGGGCACCATTGTCTTTAGCCCTATTATAAACAGGACATTTTACAGATGGGAAAATCAAGAGCACAGAAGGGAAGGGACTTTTCCAAAGCCACTCACAATGCCGCACGGAGGAGGGACTCTGGCTCCCACTAGTGCCGTGCCCCATACTTTGGGGCATTGGTTTCTATGCCCTTTTCCCCTTCCTCACTTAGAGCCCATCATCTGACAAGCCAGACTGCCACTCTCTGCAGCCCCAGAGACAGCCTGTCTTTCTGGATTCTGATCCCATTGGGGTATTCACCTGTCAAACAGTGAGCGCTCCCATGGCAGGACTTGAGAAAGCCAGCAGGGATCCAAAACCGCCAGGAGAATGAGACTCTGAAGACTAAGAATGTAGCAGCCGTGGAGACTCTGGGCATCCCAGTGGTTTGCCTCTTGTCTGGGTTGGGGGAGACAGGACCCTGGTGGTGCGGGCTGGCCTGGCAGGAACACGGTACTGTGAGGCCAGGCCGCACCCTCCCCTGAAGCCCAGCTTCCACTTAGGGTGGGGCCCCGGCAGGGAGCTGGGTCCCAGGCCCCTTCTCCAAGAGCCATTCGAGAGCAGCCTTGGGAGACAGATGTGGGAACCAGGACTACCCAGGAAGCAGTACGATTCCACAAAATAAACTCAGGTCTCCTGAAAGCCGGGCCTCAGGCTGGGAGCAACAGGGAGAGTAAAGCTCGCATCCCCCACCCCCACCCCAACCGCCGGCGCTCAAACAAAGCAACAGGAGTAAGCGCGGCAGGTGCAACCTTGCACGTGAGAAATGTCTGGACCGCAACTTTTATTTAGCAACTATAATCAGGACTTTCGAACCTGATATAATATATTAAGTCATTAAGTTACAGGCTGCTGTAATTTCCACAGGAATGTATCGAGTGCTAATGTAATTCTTTCATCTAAGCAGAGAGATTGCATTGACTTCTGCAAGGGACTTTTACTTGATTGGATTGTAATCAGTTATGTCTTTTCACAGGACTAAGTCCTTTTTTTTTTTTTTTAAATTCAATTGTAATCTACTTGTTCCTCGGGGCTGCCGCACTTTATCATGTTATTAATCAACCTACTTGCTCTCAAACTTTGGGAATGCACAAGGAGAGTTCTAAAGAAGCCCAGGCTCAGCTGGGCCCCCTGCTGGTAGGGCCGGAGATAGCAGGGAGGGGGAGAAAGGCGGTATGGGGTGGGAGGAGGGCAGTTAGTCCTGGGTCTTCCCTGTGGCCCCACACCTCCTCCTGCAGGAGTCACTGGGACAGAGAGAAAGAAGGATATTTTGTCACACTACTTCAATCTCCAGTCCTCTCTAAGCAGAAAAATGGTGCCTAAAGAGGATCCTCTAGTGAATGGAGTGCACTCTTAAGAATTAAACTGCAGAATTTGGCAGCTTTCCTGGTTCAACAGCACATCTGTGTGCAGTCGCTCTTCCTTTGTGCCTGGTCACACCTGAGCCTGACATGGGCTTCAGCCGCTGAGAACCCCCTCGGCTACTGCTCCTCCAGTTCTCCCAAGCCTCATCTGGTGGCATGACCACGCAGTCTGGTGGCACGGCTTTCTTGACATCAGCATTATTGGCATTTTGGAGAGGATGAGTCTTTGTTGTGGACAACTGTTATGGGCACCGTAGGCTCTCTAGCAGTCTCGCTGGCTTCTATCCCCCTAATGCAGGTAGCATCCTCCAGGATTAACGATCAAAAATGTGTCCAGATATGACCAGGTGTCCCCAGAGTAGAAAAACCACTGGCCTAAATGTTACATTTCACAACTTCCATCACTCGCAAGGCAGAAATTGTGAGGGTCAGCACCTACCCAGACAGCCCCCAATTATTCAAATGTATTCAACAAATATCTATCAGTCACTGTTCTAGCAACTTGAGATATATCCATGAACAAAAGAAAAATCTTTGCTCTGAAGGAGCTAACGTTCCCACTGGGGGACAAGGGAAGAACAATAACTAGTAATATTAGCCATCAGAGCACCCGGAAGTGAAAGTGCACCAGTGAACGGAAGTAGGGTAACAAGAGTCAGGTGCGTAGGGTAAGTTGCGATTATAGATAGGGTGGTCGAGGGAAGCTTATTGAACAAAGCTGAGCATTTGGCCATGAAAGGGATCGAACCAGGAACATATCTGGGGATGGTAGCCAAGCAGAAGCCAAGACATTGAGGTGGGAGGGTTCATCCAGGGTAAGTAGGGGGAGCAAGAGTGAGAGTTGGTGAGAGATGAGGTGATCAGGCCACCATCAGGACATTTTTAAGCTATAGGAGGGTTTTGAGCCTAAAGGTGGGAAAAGGTGGGATAGGGAGCAGCTGTGATTTATAAGACTCACTTTGGCCGCTGTACAGCGAAGAGTTCACTTGGGACCAAGGGAAGAGTCAACATAATGAATTCAGTGGTTACTTCATTAGTCCAGACAAGAGATGATGGTGGCTTGGGTGAAGATGGTGACATGAAGATGATGAAGATGGTGGCTGAATTCTGGACATATTTGGGATGCAAAATCAAAAGGATTTCCTGCCCAACTAGCTCAAGAACTGAGACAAAGAAAAGATCAAGGATGACTCCAAGAATTGCACTTGAGCCATGGGAATAAGGGAGCTGCCGTCACCTGAGCTGGGAATGGTGTAGAGGGAGCAGGTTTGGGAGCAAGGTAGGAGAGGTCTGGTGGACAGCCTGGTGGAGACTTCTGGAAGCCAGCAGAGATGGGCAGTGGAGGATGGGCGAGAGTCTGGACTCTCATTAGAAGAAAGGCCATTCCCCAGCTCAACTGCTCCCTCCTTCCCACTTCTGCAATCCCAGACACCTCGAAATTCCGTTCACAGGAAGAGGGCATCCCCAAAGGGTGGAGGTCCTACTGCCGCTGGACAGAGAGATGGGGAGCAGGGTGTAAGAGCACAGACCTTCTTCATATCACTGGTTCAGACTGGACAGCCCCTCGACTTACACAGGAAGAGGCAGGTCCAGGAAAGTGAGGTTCCTCACCCGACGTGACTCAGCAAATCTCCATCAAGAAGCCAGATTGGACCCTGTATTTTGTGCTCCGCTGTGGCCAGTGGACATCCCACATTTGGGTCCCCTGGCCCCAGGCTCAGCCCTCCGGGCATGCCCCTGCCATCTCATGCTCACCCCCGGCAGCAGTTAGCAGGGTTTCCCACTCCCAGCCCATCCCCTCTACCTCCCACCTGGACAGCCCACACACACACACACACACAGGAGAAATGTCAGCTCTCTACAATAGCAATTCAGAACCTTCCACCCGCACTAAATCCACTCTAAAAAATATCAAATTATTTCCATCATTAAATCCAAAATGCCATAAAACAAATTGCATCTTGGCTATTTATCTGGAAATTTCTGTAGCACTCATTGCCGGCACCCCTGAGTGCTTTAGCATAAGGAGTGGCTCAAGATGAATTGCCGTGTCCACTGGCTGGTTACACAGCAGCATTCAATGGAAATGTGGTGTTTTATTGGCCTTTTTTCTAATAAGTGAAAGAAAAGCCATTTTCCTCCAAAGTCGGGTGGATGTTTGGAGCGTTCTTCTTAGCTGCTGTGCCAGACAAACAGGCTGATTCTTCCAGAAGCCCTGCCCTCTTTATTGGGGGATTCCCGGATTCTGGGTCCCAGGGATTTCCTGCACAACCCCAGGGACTCCTAGATGCCTGAGCCTACACCGGGAGCACATGAAATAGCAGCAGCTGTTTATTGAGTCCCTAACACAGGAGACACCCCCCTAGACACCTCTCCTAAAGCCTGTGGCTGTGTGTACTGTGTGTCTGCATTCCCATTCCACACCTGGAGGTCAGAGAGGTTGGAGCACCTACTTCTCAGTCATCCAGGGGTATCTGCAGATTCCTGGGGCCCCACCCTGTTCTCCGTCATGGACACAGAGAGCTCCATTTCGGACTATGCAGGGGATTTATGGAGGCAAGAAGTGGGACCTTAGATGGGAGGGAAGAGGTGTCCAAAATGGAGAAATGATTTTCCCAAAGGTGGGCTGGGAATAAATCTGAGCTTGGCCTCGCACTGCTGTGTCCTTTCCCCACGATACTTCAAAACTGAAACTTCTCAAAAAAAACCTTCAATGACTCACCACTGCCTAGAGAATGAAGTCTGACTGTATTTAAGGCTGCTGGCCATTATCTGACTGTCCAGTTGAATTCCCTGACTCACTCGCATTTACACTCCCTCCAGCCCTACCTCACCATCTAGGGCCTTTGTCATCCCTTCTTCAGAGTCTGGAGGATGCTAACAGGTCCTCCTAGACTGTTTCTCTGTCCTAAAATGGACTTCTCTGAACCAAAGAGACTCCTTGTACTTTTCCCCAAATTCCCCTCTTTCTCCCTGGGCTCATGCTAGTCTCTTCCCCTCGAGTGCCCTAACTTTGCTTCATTCTCTGTTTTAAAATCTCCCTGTCCTTCAAGGCCCAACTAAACACCACTTCCTACAGGCAGTCCCCCTTGATTACCAGTCAGCAACAAAGCTGCTTGCTACCCCCCATCTTCCCATGCATTTTCTATCAAAGCTGTCCTATGGTCCTTCTCTAATACTCTCTAGTGACAGTTATCTGCATGTGTATATATATATTTGTCACTTCAGTTCTACCAGAACTATCTGAGAGGTCATCAGAGCCCATCATGAAGCACTGAAGGTCTGCTGGCAAGTAGAGAACCTTGGGCACCAACCTGAGGGGCTTTTTGTTTCACAGACAAACCGACTAATCCAGAAAGTCTGCATTGGAGAGAACAACGTGATAGAAGAAGAAATTCGTGTGAACAGAAGTGTGCATGAGTGGGCCGGAGGGGGCGGAGGCGGGGGCGGAGCCACCTACGTGTTTAAGGTAAGTCTGGTGGCCCCAGCTCACCTCGGGCATCACGGACCCAGGACGTGGGCTTCTCATGACAACCCTGGGAATAGAGCATGTCAGGTGTCTTTAGCCCCATCCAGAGATGAGCAAAGCAAGGCCCAGAGGGATGTAGGGGTCCCTATCTGAATGAGAAGAAGCAGGTTCTTTCTTCTCTTGCCAACGTCCCAGTCCAATGGCCCCATGCAGGTGTTGCCGACCCTCCCTCAGAGTTCCAGATGGTCCCACGGTGCCCTCCTCTGTCCCACGGTGGGTTTTTCTGATATGATCAAAAGCAGGCAAAGGCTTCTGCTAGGTCCTCGCACCTGGACAGTGATGCTGAGGGCTTAAACTTGAAGTTACGGAGGTCAGAGCCAGAGGCCCCAGAGAGCAGGGAGGAATGGGGGTGCAGAGAGCCATGCTTATAAGCACCAGCGCCCAGTCCTCTGAGGCCAGGGTGAGCAGCTTCTAGAAAAGATCCATCCCACCTCTTTAGTGCTTTTCTTCTTGGACTGAACCCTGACGGGTATGGGAGCTGGGGCGGGGGATGGGGAGAGCGGACGGGTTGCTGCAACACGGGGTCAAAGCCCTCCGACCACAGGGATGTCACCCAGAGCCCAGCAAACACCCTGACACTCTGAATGCGGCAGTGGCTCAGGAGTCCCTGGAGTGGGAGCCCCGCTTGCTTTCTCAGTCTCTGGTCATCTCCCCGGACAGATGAAGGACGGCGTGCCAGTGCCCCTGATCATTGCAGCCGGCGGTGGCGGCAGGGCCTATGGGGCCAAGACAGACACGTTCCACCCAGAGAGACTGGAGAATAACTCCTCGGTGCTGGGGCTGAACGGCAACTCCGGAGCCGCAGGTAAGACGCCGCAAGCCCGCACCTCCCCCGGACCGGCCCCCGGGACTGTGTGCACTCGGGCTCGGCCCGGCATCATCACACACCTGCATCCCGGTTGCTGGTGCTTGAGAAGCTGGGAGCTCTGGAGGCTGGTACCCACGTTGAGGGAGGGAGGGCGGGCTACAGCCTGGGGACCTGGAGGTGTCTTTACTGACGTGGGGTCTGAATTGCAGAGATCCCCGAGCACAGGAGACAGGCAGCCTCCCTGGGACGGGCAGCCCAGCCTCCCCAGCTTTCCTCAAATGCAGATGGACGTGAGCAGGTGGCAGCAACGTGGGCACAGTCAGGCCTCCCTGGCCCTGTGGTTAGCGCCTCCAGGCCCCGGGCTACCAGCTCGCACGTCTAGCTGGAAAAGCTCTTTCAGGAACCTCCTTGGTCTGGCAATCCATGCTCCCAAGTGAGAGCCAGCCACACAGAAATCGGAGACGGACACCGAAGGGGGTGTGAATTCGGATTCCTCGGAAGCCGGCCATGTCTGAAGAGAAAATGCGGTTCAGTTTTATATTTTCTTTTCTCCACAGTCAGACCAAGGATCTTGGGAGGCATTTAAGATTCGAGGTTAATTAAGCAAGTACTCAAACTTGCCCTCCTAGTGAGAGATGGCTAGAAGAGAAGGAAGCGTAGAAATGGGGGTTGGGACCTCAGTGAGGACAAGGACGACCCAGTGCTGGTCCTGGCGCTCTGGCAGGTTGTTTTATTTTCCATATATTTGCTTAAAAGCTCTAAGACAGAGTGGGGGTGGGGGTCAGAAACCCCCCAGCCTGGGATTGCTCTGGGCGCAAGGTAGAGTCACGGGCACCGGTGGGGAGGTGGGCAGGGGCAGACACGGTATCAGGGCGAGGTCATCCTAATTTATTTACCACGCTCACGGCCCACTTCAGGTCCCTAATGTTGCCAAGGGGCCTTCCCTTTGCCCCGAGACATCAATGGCCCTGAAAGGCCCATGTGCCACCCTCTGGCTGACAGAAGGGAGGCCAGCTGCTTGAAACCCAGGCCAGATGCCACAGGCCTGCAGCTCCCAAAGCTGACTTTCCTGGGGGCCTCGATTCAGTTCTGATCGTCCCTGTTCTAGACGGAGCTTGTTCCTGACCTTGGCCTCCTGTCCTAAAACCCGGCTCCTTCTCTCTAGCACAGTAGTGATCTCCAGCTTCAGATCCCACACCTAGACGTCCCTCTGCTGCCCCCTGGGGGTCCAGAAGCGCCTCTGCCACACATTCTTCCAGAAGGCCCTTCCAGGCCCGTTAACCCTCGTGGTTCCACAGACCCACGACGGCTGTTTCTCCAGGTCCTCCCCACCCATCGCCTGCTGGAACGGAGAACATGGTGGGGTCTTCTGGAGCAGACTGCCTGTTGAAATGTCATATGGAACAATATAGGAGGACACAGAGAGGGCCCTGGACTCTCAAGGGCCAGCAGGAGAGATTGACTGTGGCTGGCCTGTGGCCTAAAGATAAAGTTGCCTTCGACCTCAGCTCTGTAAATAACATTTCCTCCCCGAGAGTTCAGAGCAGTCCCAGGCGTTGGGAAGCACAGCTCCAGTGACTGTCATCCCGAGGGGACTGCCCACCCCTTTCCTCAACCCCTACCCCAACCCCATCTTCCCATCTCCCCTGCCCCTGACCTTGGAGCAGCTCTTTAGAAGTGGTCCAGCAAAACGAAGCTTCAGAGTGTGAAAACCTCTGCACACCGATTTTCTACCTCTCACGCCCAACCGTCATGGTTTAGGAAGCGTTTGGCACGCCCACTGTCCCCTTCGGTCTGAACACCAACCCAATGAGGCAAGTCTTACTATCCCCGAGCTACAGGTGAGGAAACTGAGGCTCAGAACGGAGAATAGCTGGCCCACGGTTTCAGAGCCAGTAACACAATAAAGCCCACTGGGTTGTCTGGCCTAGTCCAGGATCCGTGTAGAGGAGCCCCGCCGCAGTGACCCCAGCAGGGTTTTGATGGTTGGCTGCCCACAGACCGGCAGGTCCCAGTCCTTGCTGGGATGCGAAGCATTAAAGAAACCAAGTCCCCACATGGCTGTGGCCAAAGCCGGTCTCACGAGGGCAGAGGGCACACTCTTGTTTTTCCAGCTGTGGATCCTGAAACCCGGAGCCCTCCCCAGCCGCTGGGCGCTGTTGCCGGAGCAAGCATCCTCAGAGTCCACAGCGTCCTGCCTCCCCTGGCCGGCACCCCCTTATTTGGGGTTTTCTCCATCTCTTCCTGCAGGTGGCGGAGGTGGCTGGAATGATAACACTTCCTTGCTGTGGTCTGGAAAATCTTTGCTGGAGGGTGCCACCGGAGGACATTCCTGCCCCCAGGCCATGAAGAAGTGGGGGTGGGAGACCAGAGGGGGTTTCGGAGGGGGTGGAGGGGGGTGCTCCTCAGGTGGAGGAGGCGGAGGATATATAGGTAAAGATGATTCGTGTTCAAGGTGTCACTCCCTCCCCTCTTAGTCCTAGGCTCTCCCTGTCCTCTCCCTGGCCCTCGCCTGCCCTCCCCTGCCCACCCCAAGTGTGGACTGTGATGTCACCATGCACGCCTTCCTCTCAGCCCCATAGGACCAGCCAGAGGCAGGGTGTTGGCTCTCGCGCCAACATCCTGCCTCGAGGCTTCAATACCAACAGCTTCAAGACCTCGTGCATTCTTGATGACCACCCCCCCAAAGCCAATGATCAAGGGCTTTGATTTCCTAGACTATTCTCTGAGCAACCCCTAATGGCGCACCGGCACGAGAACCTTGGCAGCCACACTCCCCAGGCCCGTGCCTCCCTTTGGACGTCCTGGCCTGAGTCTTTGCCAAGCCATTTCCCTGAGGGCCTGGTCTGTGGCCTCTGGCCTCACCCTCTCCCTTCCCTGCCCCAGCCCACCAGCTTCCAGAACTTTGCCCCTCTCTATGCCGAGGGGCAGCCCCAGCCCAGCCCGTCAGCCAGCTGCCAGCCACTGGCCCCAGCTCTCCTCCGAGCTTCAGAGCAGAGCTGGAGAGCCTTCTGAAGCTGCGAGGCTGGGAGGCTGGGAGGCTGGAAGACGGAGGCTCCGTCATCCCCACAGATTAGGAAACAATGCATGCCCGCACTGTGATGTTCTGTCTGTGTTTTGCTTTACGCTGTGTGTGAGATGCTTGTGTTGACCAGACGCTCTTCTTTTCCAAACTCTGGGTGGGAGGGAGGAGCCTGAGGGGGGAGCCCAGAGATCACCCAGCCCAGCTGAAAGGAGGGACAGGAGCCTAAAGGCACAGGGGCCCATCCCCTCCCCCCCCCATGCCTCAGCCTGACCCCATGGGACTGGAGAGCAACTCCTCAGTGCTACTGGCCTGGCCAGTTCTGGAAAAGGCAGCAAGGGGCTAGTCCAGCCTGAGGACACGAGACCCCTTCTGATTCTTGTTCACATGACCTGCTTCCCAGCAGCCCCAGTGCAGTGGCGGGGCCTCCCCGGTAAGGGGCTGGCCCGGACCTGGAGGGAAGGCGGCCCTGACACCCCTCATCTACTGAGCCCCTCCCCAAGTGCCACCCCTGTGCCCCAGGCCTCCCTTCCCTCCCCACCGCCCCACCCTGAGGCCCTTCCCCGCCCCGGGGGGCCCCCTGCATGCCCCGCTGAGCGCAGATGTGCTGAGACCTGGGCCCCCCGCCTCTCTGCGCTCAACTCTTCTCTGGTTTGGCACAGGCGGCAACGCGGCCTCAAACAATGACCCCGAGATGGACGGGGAGGACGGGGTTTCCTTCATCAGTCCGCTGGGCACCCTGTACACCCCTGCTCTAAAAGGTATCCCCTCCGCCAAGCGACACAACTGACCCGCTCCGGCCAGTTCTCCCGCCCAGACAAAACCTCAGGGCCACGGACACGAGTCCAAGATACAAAGGCACGATCACGGGTCCCTCACAGGCCAGGCTTCCCGCCGCTCATCTCAGCAGGATGTGTGGTCTGATCCAGACCTAGAGGCAAAAGACTGACTTTCAGGCAGGCCGGTCCTAGAAAATGCAACAGTTATAGTCCCCGGAGCTGGGCTAGCCAGCCCGAGGGGCTCACACTCGGAGCCTCCCCTCTGCCTGCAAAAATGCATCCTCGTGTCTCCTGAGCTGCTTCAGATGCGTCAGGGACATCCCTCCCCACCGCGGTCCTTCAGGGGAGGGGGGACAGAGGGACGGGGGCCAGAGAACCCACCCCAACCCGCTAGAGATAAAGCAGAGACGCCAGGAGCAGGGTGCGGGGTGGCGCGGGCTGGTCCTCCCTGCCACGAGCCGAGGCTGACCCTCCCTTCTTGTCGCCAGTGATGGAGGGCCACGGGGAAGTGAATATTAAGCATTATCTAAACTGCAGCCACTGTGAGGGAGACGAGTGCCACATGGACCCCGAGAGCCACAAGGTCATCTGCTTCTGTGACCACGGGACAGTGCTGGCTGAGGATGGCGTCTCCTGCATCGGTAAGAGGGCAGGGAGCGCGGTGACGGGCCCAGAGAATGAACCGACGGTGGCTGCAGCTGGTGTCTGTGATTCTGGGACACCTCAGACATAGTTTTGTAAGCATCTGACCCCTGTCTGTCTGCCCCAATACGGGCGCTCTGAGGACTGGGCAGAGGGTCCTGTGTGTGAAAGGCAGGTCGTGGCCGAGGAGAAAGCCCCAACGTGTCCAGTCCCACTTGTAAGCCAGGGCGTGAGCCCCCACACTCCTACCAAGGGACATTTCTGTCTACACTGAACACCCACCCTGCATGCCAGGGACCTCACTGCCCCATCGAGAGTTTGCAAGCTGGACTTGCAAAACCTCTCAGGTGCTTGAAGACAGAGCTGTGTCCTCCTCCTGCTACAAGTCTCCAGATGGAATAAGGCATTTGTTCCATCAGTTCACACGGGACACTTTTGTGTCTTCTCCCCATCCCGTGCCCTGTGTCTGCTGGCGTTCCAGTGACGATGTCCTTGTGAGATCTAGTGTCCAGGACCAGGCAGGCTGTCCCGGTGTGGGCTGTGCAGGTGCGCACCCAGACCCTCTCTCCGGCACTCCGGGCCCAGTGCGCAGGGACCGTGGGCAGTAACTCAGCCGCCGGTGTCACTCTCAGGCACCCTCTGCTCCTGGGTCGTCCTGAGTCTGTGCCCACCTAAGGACTCTGAATCTCTTCCATAGCCATTCCTGGCTCACCTTCCTACCCTCCTACTGTCGTTGTGCCCTTGACATCTGGGATCAATGTCCAGAATTTGATATTTATCCCTGCCAGGAGTTCCCTTCACCCAAAAGCTACTATTGAAAGTCGTAAACCAGAATGAGCCCACTTCCTGCCCCCAGCCCTCTGCAGAAGAAGGCCTCCAGGGTGGGGGAGGAGCGGCTGGCATTGATCCAGGTTGGGGAGGGTATTTCTGTCTGGGAGCTAGCTCCGAGGGCGATCAGCGATGTCACTAGTGCCCCACTGGGACCTATCTTGCAGTGTCTCCCACCCCAGAGCCCCACCTGCCGCTCTCACTGGTCCTGTCTGTCGTGACCTCCGCCCTCGTGGCCGCCCTGGTCCTGGCTTTCTCAGGCATCATGATTGGTGAGTGTGCCAGAGTCCTGGGGCTTCCGGGGCGGCATGGGGTTGGGGGCGGGGTCATGAGGATGGCCGATCAGGTGGAACAGAACACATCTCCTGCTTTGCTGTTGATACAGAGGTGTCGCTTTGGGTGGGTGGTGATTAGAGCAGTCCAAGCCAGCCTCAATAGAAGACCCCTCCCCCAGCCCCCAGCACCACGTTCCTTCCCTAGAGGAACTGCTGATTCCATGCTTCGACCCCATATTGAGCCTTCTACAGGCACTCTGCAGAGGAGGACACAGTCGCTAAAGATTGCCTCACCCCCAAAGTTCACTTCCAGCTGCCATCAGACATAGGCTCCCGGGGACACCTGGCTTTGCTCACTCCCCAGGGAACACCCCCAGCCCCGCCCTTCCCCACGTCAAGCAGGCAATGCAAAGTTAGTTTATAAGTGTTTCTGTTAGGCCTGTGAGCCAAGGAGCTGATAGACAGGTCTCAGAGGGCTCACCGTGGTCAAGTCAGGCCCTTACTGCTGGAAATGCACGGGGCTGGAGGCCAGGGACATGAAGGCAGGCAGAGGGAAGGCTCAGCAGGCTTTCAGAGCAGCCCCTTTGGGGGGCTGGGGGGCCAGTTAGGGAGTCAGGGGTGGACAGGGGGAGGGCAACCGGCATTATTTCTCTATATGACGCCGTCTTTCCAAGAGACAGGATGATGAGAGCGTCCACTTGCTGCACACTTACCACGTGCCAGGTGACTTACACACTTTGGGTCACTGAATCCTCGCTTAGCTCCAGAGTGCGGTTGGTCCATTTCAGAGAGGCGGGCCCTGAGCCCACAGCCGTTGATTTGCTTGCCCTGGCCTCTGACTAGGGCGGCTGCGCTTTCCAAACAGAAGCCATTTTGTGCATCCCAGGTTCGTCCTACCTCCCACGGACTTGGCCCTACAGAATGTTCTCACGGATGGACAGTAAGAGCAGGAATAATGGTCACCCACCCTGGTAGAGCTCTTCAGAATTTTTCAAAACCATCTTACATTGGTGGCTTCATTTCGTTATGCCATCCCCAAGGGTAGGGAGAGGGGGGCGGGGGTGCTTAGGGGACAAGCAGGAGTTACTGTCCCTGCTGGCAGAGAAGGAAGCTGGGCCCAAAGAGGGCGCGTGACCTGGTTGGTGTTGCTGAGCCTGTAAATAATGGAGGTGGAGTTAGAATGCCCACGGGTCCTCTGGCGCCGGCGGAGAGAGCTTTTCGGTCCCTGGCAGTTTCCAGCTGTAGGAAGCCAAGGGACCAGGACACCCAGCTGCATTCTCAAGGCCACCGCCACGTTTGGCCCACCCAGCGACAGCGCTGAGCAGACTGAGGCAGGTCCGTCCCGGGGAGACAGGGAACCCCCTCTGAGGGCCGACTTTGTCTTTGGAACTTGCGGCAATCTTGCTGAAACTTGTTTAGACTGCGTGGCCCTCCTGGGTCTTCCCTCAACCTTCCCTCCATGCTCACACTGGGGGTCAGACTTTCACCACCGCCTGATGGCTCTCCCAGCCTGCCCCTCCCCACCACCACTCAGCCATTTCCTCTGATGAAATCCTTGCACGCTGAATCCTGTCTTGGGTCTGCTCCTCAGAGGACCCCAGCTGACGGGCTTCTGCATAGGAGACAATCAAATCTCGTCCATTTACTTGATTTTAAACTGTCCATCTCCTTTAAATGATCTTTCATTTTGTTATTCTTACTAAGTGTGATAGAAACGTTTAGATCCCTAAGGAGAAGATGGAGATCCAGGAGGGCTTCCTGGAGGAGGCAGCCCATCCTGGGCTCCAAGGGGCCAGGCGACCTGGTCCAGGCCGCGTTGGGCCGCTTTGCAGCTAACCTTCGTCTGTGCATAGTGTACCGCCGGAAGCACCAGGAGCTGCAGGCCATGCAGATGGAGCTTCAGAGCCCGGAGTACAAGCTGAGCAAACTCCGCACCTCCACCATCATGACGGACTACAACCCCAACTACTGCTTTGCTGGCAAGACCTCCTCTATCAGTGACCTGAAGGAGGTGCCTCGGAAGAACATCACCCTCATCCGGTGAGTGCCCCACTCCGGGCGGCGGGGGAGGGGGATGGCGCATGGGGAGGAGTCCTGGGGGGCTGGATGTCATTCCTGTACCGTGGATTTTTCTAGCCACAAGAGGCGAGCAAAGCCACCTCTCGGGTCATTTCCAGCCCTCCCGGGAGAAGGCTTCATGTCCAGGGCCATTTGGGGAGGTATTAATTGTTTATTTCAACAGCCCATCTATTTACGGGGTTTGCAGTGAGAGGAGGGCCTGCCTCAAAATCCACTCTAGAGCTCGCTCCGGAGTCCTCTAGGCCCCGCCTTCTCCAGGTGGAGCCAAGTGCCCCTCTCGCAGCTTCCAGAGCCCCCCATGCCTTCCTCCATCACGGACTGAGCACAGCCCGCAGGAGTGTCTGCCAGTGATCTGTCCCTCCCCAGGGCGTGGGAGCCTCTCCCCAGGCAGGGCCGTGTCTTCACCTCTGCAACCCCAGCAGAGATCAAAGTCTTAGTCAGTCTTCATTGAATGAATGAACGTTCAACCAGTGTCCTGAATTCCCGGTTGGAACCTTTCTTACCGGGTTTCAGATAAGGTAGTGGAGGCCTGGGGTGGTCTAGTAAGGCCAGGTGTGGGGGGCGTTGCGTGTGTATGTGACCCCCTGCCTCTTGTGTGTCTCCTTCTCCTGCCCCCCACCTCCGCCGCTCTGCCTCACCCTGCCTTTTCCTGCGCGCAGGGGGCTGGGCCACGGTGCGTTTGGGGAGGTGTATGAAGGTCAGGTGTCTGGAGCGCCCAGCGACCCGAGCCCCCTGCAAGTGGCCGTAAAGGTAAGAGGCGGCCCCACCTTGGGCCTGACCTTGGCCGGCAGTCTCTGTGGGCCTCAGCTCTGGCCGACAGCCTCCGCCCGCCTTGGCTCACAGCCTTCTCCTTCTCACCCTCCCCTTCTGTGCCCAGACGCTGCCGGAAGTGTGTTCTGAACAGGACGAACTGGATTTCCTCATGGAGGCCCTGATTATCAGGTAACTAAAGCCACAGAGAGGCACCTGCTCCCCGGCTAGACATTCCTGTCAGTCTCCAAGGGAAGCGGTGTTGTCCCCCAGCGCCCCCTTCCTCTCCACCAGTAGACGCCCTAAAATTCTTAACACAGCCTACCGGAGGGAAATAGCCCCAGGTGGTTGTCCGGGAAAAATATCTCTGCGGCCTAATAATGGAGATGTCACTCTGCCTTCAACGAGCACCCCTGTGTCATCCAGCGGGGTGCTCCCTTTTCTTAATCGCATGCTAGTTGTTGACAGGGGAAGACATACACTTTTAACCCAGGTGACTCTTCCACAAGGCCCTTCCCCAAACCAGCTCTCAGATCTTGTGGAAAGGAAATGCTCCCTAAGATGAGGAAGGCCCCCGCACCCTGGTCCCGACCAGCTGGCTTGCACCCTTCAGCATGTGGCTCTGGGGCCCCTCCCTGGAAATCTCAGTGCCCAGGGCTCCTGAGGGCATGTGCTCTGGCAGCAGATCGCCTTCAAGAGGACACAGGTGCTTGACCTTGATATCTTACCATGCTTACGGCCTCCTCTGACACAGGAGAGCCTCGAACCTCCAGACAAAATGGAGTGTTTGGGGTTCCCATCCCCCACCGTGTGGAAGTGGCAGGGGAATAAGGCCAGGACGGCCTGTGAGGTGCCCATGGGGCATAGATCTCAGAGGATGGGCTCCCTTGCTCTTAGGGTAACATATTTAACGATTAGACACGTAAGCCGTGATTGCTGAATACAACTTGGAAAGTGTAAGTTGATATGGAAGGAGACCCAAATCATGCCATCTCTCAGTTGGCTGCTAGCCCATCACTACCGGATTTCAGTGAAGAGCGGTGTGGTCCTTCAGCTCTGCACGACTGTGCCCACAAGGAGTGCACCGGCCCTATTGCCACCCCCCCCATGTCCTAACAGGATCCCATTAACAAGAAGACCCAAATCGTAGGGCCTCGTGGCCAGACTCAGTCCCTCCCCATGAGCACCCCCAGGGAATGTGCCTAGGGCCCTCTTCCTCACTCTCGTTCACATGCGTTCCCTGGAGGAAGCAGTTCCTTCAGCTTCTCTGCCTGACGGCTTCCACGAAGAGCTCCCCCATGAATCCTAGGCAGCAGTCCGTGCCCCGATGTCCAAGAGCCTGGTCACTCTCTCCACCCCTACTCCCTCACCAAGGACTGCGTGGCGTCCTCCTGCCTCCTGTCCAGCACTGAACCCCTGCCCGGCATGCCCTCTGCTTCTGCCTGCTGAGCGGTGAGATGCCCCCCAACCTAGGCCCCTTGTGGGATCCCTGCTACCCACACTTACATAATGTGGTTGCAGAAAACAGAACTTGGTTTCCCACTTTTCCTGCTTAAGATTTTCCCAGACTCAGCTCAGTTAAATGTGGTCACTCCCCCTCTGCTCTGCAGCAAATTCAACCACCAGAACATCGTGCGCTGCATTGGGGTCAGTCTGCAGGCCCTACCCCGCTTCATCCTGCTGGAACTCATGGCAGGAGGAGACCTCAAGTCCTTCCTCCGGGAGACCCGCCCTCGCCCGGTGAGTGAGGCCCAGTGTCGCCCTCGTGGTTGCGCCAGGGAATGGAGCAGAGGCCGGGAGGAGTGAGAGTGGGCAGCCCGAGGAGCCACACCCTCAGCGAGAGGGGAGTCGACCCTGGGGCTCAGATGTGGGGGAACGGCCGGGAGAGAGGGGACAGAAAGGGGGACACCGGCTGAGCCCATCCTGGGGAGCTTGAGCCGGGCTTGTGCAAGGGGTCCTCCCACCTGAATCCACTTTTGTGGCCTGCTGATTCCAAGAATTAGGGACAAGCACAGAGGGGACTCTCATGCCGGCCATGTCATTCGCTCAGCTGACTTGGGGACAGGGCATTCTACGTCTACTCATTCTCAACCCCACTAGCTTCATCTCTTAAGTGGGGACATCCTGACCTTGTAGATTTCCTGTGAAAATAAAATACTGAAATATTTATGAAGGTTCTGCATGTGTGTCGTGATTAAGGGGCTGGAGCTTGGGGGAGCCAAGAAACCTAGGTAGACCCAGGAATGAGTCACCACCCCCAGCCCTGACTGGCCATTAGACAACCATGTGGCTTCGGACTGTGAGTGTCCTAACCTCAGGACCGGCAGTGTGAAATCCAAGGGCTGGACTGGACCATCCCAGAGATGGTTCTGAACTCTAAGACGTAGCCCACAGGGCATACCCTGAGTCCAGCTGCCCACTCCTATCTCTGCTGGGGTCTTCAGGAGGCCTTCAGCATCAGGAACTGAAGCACAGCTGATCCCCGAGCCAGGACCTCAGCTGCTGGACTGTGACAACCACAGGGAAGACTGGTACTCTCCCCACCCCCAGGAAAGCCGAGCAAGAAGATAGCAGCTTTGCTGCAGAAAGCCCAGAGCTGAACACAATGTTTTCAGGGACTTGGACTGGAGGCTGAAACCTGGAAAGGTCACACCTGCCCTCATCCCCACTGTCAATCAGATTAAAGTTAGGATCCCTGAGCCCTGGGAGCCTCACGTGACCTCTCAGCCTCTGAGAAGAAACCGGTCTAACTCCCTGCAAAGATGAGCGTGCGCAGCTGTCACAGCCAGCAGGTGGCCAAAGGGAGCAGCGAGCTAGACCAGCCCGGTCTCATGATAACCGTCATCAGCATTGCCTTCATCTTCCTCGTGGTGACCACATTTCTGAAAATGCCCTCATGTGCAGTAGAGGGTGTAGATCTTACCTTAATTTCACAAGTAAGAACACTGTGACTCAGAGAGGTTAGGTGACTTGCTGAGGTCACACAGGAAGCGGAAGAGCCGAGACGAGAACTCAGAGCTTGGGACGCCTGATTCAGAGCTCACTCCAGCCTACCATCTGCTTATCCCAATGATCCTCTTCAGGAAGCCAAGGACTACCAAGATGAGGTTGGGTCACTGAGTGCCCATACAGCCAGCTGTGCCAGCATCTGCGCCAGGTATGGGCACCAGCCTCAAGACCTTCCCACCACCACTCAGCAAGTCAAAGACCTTCAACTCTTGTGCCCGGAGATTCTCAGTAGTGCTTCTGGCTTAGGTCAAATAAAGACACATGGCATCACACTTTGGAAAGAGACCTAGCTCTGGTTTTCCTCCTGGACATTCCCGAGGCTTGAGAAGGCAATATTGTGCACACAAACGACAGAATTGCTTGTACAGGGAACTGGGACCCCGTCACTTGGCAAGACCAAGGACTTGGGGGTGGCGGTGGAACTTCCCTCTCTCTTGCAAGCAAAAGCATCTCTCTAGTATGATAATAAGGATGATTGGGGTATTGCCCCAAAGAGCAAAGTACCAGCAAGGAAAGGCAGATCATTCCCACCTCACCACCTCCTACCCCTGCTCCACCCTAAGGAGCCTGAGGCCAGGTTGTGATCTCTCAGGGCAGGTGTTGCCCAGGGGATGGGGATGCCCACAGCCGGAAGCTGGTCGACTCTCCTGGGAGAGCTGCTTCTGAGGGTCAGGATCCCACTCACCAAATCCACTCTTCTAAGCCTTGACCCCACTCCCTCCATGTGGCTCTCTTTGCCAGCCCCGCCCCCAAGTCCTGGTAGCGCCCCCACATCCTCCTCGCTTTCACACGCACCCACCCATCCTAGGTGAGCTGGTCCTTCCCGAGGTGCCCCCAACAGAAGGAATTTTACGTGTTGGATGATAGCTCCCCAGAGGGAGCCCTGGCACGTATCTGTGGCCGCAGCTTCCCTGGGGGGTTGGGAGATTTGCTGGACATTGGGCATGGATTCCCAGAGCCACAGAAGCCAGCTTAGCCAGGTGGGGACTGGGTTGACTACAAGAAAGGAATATCCATTGTCATGGGCAGGGGGCGCTATACTGGTAACGCTCACGGGATGAAGGATGGAGGGACTGGCCAGTGAGCATCGCTGCTGGAGAAGTACGCACTGAAAGATGGTGGGTAGAGCTGTAACGTTCTTTTGGATTCCAAGGCCTGAGTTCCCCCTGGTCCGTTTGTTCGAACGCCCTGAGACTCTCAGGACTTCCCTGAGACCTGCTGTGTGCAAGTGCTTGGCTGGGCATTCAGAGTCAGACAAGGTCTCGGTCCTCTGTTCCTGCCATCTCGTGGGTCCAGCAGCTGCACAGACTATCAGAACCGAAGGACCTCTGGCTTTAGACAACAGGTGTGCGGACATGAAGTGACAGAACCAATATGTACAGGCACGATGGGACAGAACGGATGCTCCAGCCAACCCCGTCCGTCATGGAAACAAAATTCATAAAAACCTCATTTGGTCCCAGGACCCCACCTTCTCAAGAAGGAAAGAGTCATGTCAAAATAATTTTACAGACCCAATCTTTATTCAACAAATATTTATTGAGGGTTTAAGATACGCCTGATACAGGCTAATAGCCATCTTTGGTATCCATTGATTCAATCAATAATGACAGAAGCCATTAAGGGGTCAGTAACCTCTCAATTAAAGGCAGCAGTCATTAACCACAACAGTGTCTGTACCTATTTGGAACATGGCAATGCCCATGGGTAGTGGCTCTGAGAAGATGCTTCCAGACACAGGAGGCTCCTGGATCCCAGAGATCACAGTGTCCAGGTGAAAGCCTCGGCTTTGGGCTCCAAGGTTGCCAGACCAGTTCTGGCTCCAAAACGCATTGGGGGATTTGGTGCCGGTGAAAAGTCGGCCACATCAGGAGCCAGGAAATACGAGGCCCCAGCAGCAGGAACTTCTCAACCTTTCGGGCAATGCTGCTTTTTGTACCTGCTTCTTCCTTTCGCCTTTCTCTCTTGCTCTTATATGCATAGATTTGAAATAAATCCTTATCCTGGGTGCTCCTGGCTGGCTCAGTCAGTTAAACATCTGATCTTGGTTTCGGTTCATGATCTCAGGGTCCTGAGATCGAGCCCCGTGTCGGGCTCCATGCTCAGCAGGGAATCTGCTTGAGATTCTCTCTCTCTCTCCCTCTCCCTCTGCCCCTCCCCTGCTCACTCGCTCTCTCTCTAAAATAAATAAGTAAATCTTTAAAATACACACCTATTCTGGTTTTCACTGGTGAAACAGTTCCTAACCCCTGTCCTGTGACTCTTCCCCTCTAAATGGCCCAGGAGCAGCTACTTTAGGAAGGAACAGATACCAATATTATCCTGCGTTTTATTAGTATATACGTTACCTTTTGGGGAAAGCCCCTCAGAAGCTGTAACCAAAGAAATTGTTCTCCTTCGCTGGGCCCGTTTTCTCACTTGTAAAAGTAGGCTCTTGGTCTAAACAGCATCCCTGAAGGGAACACCAGTGCCCCGAGGAGCTATGTGCTCACATGCATGCTTGAAGGAATGCTGTGGACAGACGCATGATCAGAGAGCATTGCTCTCCTATTGATTCATGGTGGACATCAGTGTCGAGCAAAGACGGATAATTCCTGCGCACAGGGAACCGATCCGACCCAGGAATGCCCAGGCCTGTTTGATCAAATTCCATCCCACAAGCCCACCTTGGGAAATACTGAGCAAAATCCTCTCTGAGTACTGGAGAAGGTCTATGTCCATGACCGTGGCTGCCCAAAGAATGGACAGCTGCTGAAGGAAGTGCCACACTGAGTGGCAAATCGCTGAAACAAAACAAAACAAACAAACAAACAAAAAGAACAAAAAACCCTGATTCCAACTCCTTCTTTGCCCAGGATCGATACAAATGCCATTGGACATGAGAGCTATGCTCTGCATTGCTGGTTTATCAGTTTGACACAACAACTAAACCTTCCCCAGTTCTCCCCCAGACACACACACTCCCACACACGCGCGCACACACACACACAGCTTGCCAGCTACCCGCTTCTGTGCTGACTGATTAGTGGAGCAGTTAATTTGCTCTGAGCCGCTGAAGACAGGGAGCTCAGATAAACCTGGCCCGTGGGTTAATGCCTGGAAAGATTTAGTCCCTGCAGCAGCCTAGGCATTCAGACATCAATGGTCCTTGCTTCCTGAGTGATGGAGGCTAAGACACAAAGACACTCAGGGGAAGCTATGGCCGGTCCTCTCTTAGAGGAACAGCGCATTTTCCTGGAGAGAGAGAGAGAAGATATCTCTAATACTATAGCCAAAAGGATTAATATTTCCCTTGGAACTGTATTACTTTTTCACCCCCAGGAGACGGGTACTCTCTCCCAGTGCCCAGTGGTTCTGACCCTAATCAGGCCCTTAGAGAAGCCAGACACAGGGGCCGTTTGCTGAGACTACCGTGGTCCTCCAGGCAGCCCACCGTGACTGCAGACCCCTTCATGAAGGATTCACTCTGGGCCTCTTGCTGTGGGTCCTTGTAATAATCTAGCGAGGGTGATAAGAACACGCCTCTTTCTCAGACAGGGATACCAGCTTGGAAAGAGGCAAAGCAATTAGTCCCAGGCCACACAGTGAGTATTGGATGAGCAGGGATGAAGCCGAGGTCAGCCCAACTGGCCACTGCACTATGTTGCTACTGCGTTTGTGGGCTGTATTCTGAATCAGCTGTACTGAGAATATGAGTCCTCAGGCTGTACACAGTACTGTGCCCTGTGCCCATGTGTTCTCCCTCTCTCCTTGGGCATGTTATCCTGAACAGCCCAGTTTTAACTCCTAGGATGCTGCCTCCCCCAACCCAGATCTTTAAAGCCCAGCTCCCTGCTATAGGCTGTGTGACCTGAAGGGAATCACTTAGCCTCTCTGAGCCCTCAGCCTTCTCTTTCATATGGAGATACCCTCTCTTCCCCACAACTGCACAAGATGTTGCATCAAAGGAGGTCATGTGCATGGACTTGCTGTAGATCATAAAGGCATTTCCTGATGTTCCGTGGGCAGACAGTATTCCCTTCTCTAAGTTGTCTCCCCCAGAATCGAAGCATGCCCTAGAGCTGCTTGCCTCCTCTCCACCTCCCCCAGATCCATACTATTGCTCCAAGCAGTCCCAAGGAGGCCTAGATCTGGGGCAGAGAAAACTCCCAGCCGCCGTCTGGGTAAATCATAATTCAGCTGTCATCGATCAGCCACCCCTCAGTGTTCCCCTGAACTGCCGCCGTGTGCTGAGCGTCGCGCTGGGTACCGGGAAGTGGACACTGAAATCCCCCCTCGGGGACCTCACAGTTTACTGTGACTTTTGCAGCAGCAAAGTGAATGTGACACTGAGTGATAACAGGCTGCTGCAGACTTTGGGGGTTTTAAGAAGGGCTGCAGCCTTCTTGGAAAGTCTGCTGCGAGTCCAGCAAGGCTGCGGAGGAAGCCGGGACGAGCTGCACCCCGGGGGTGGGGTGATCTCTCTCTTTTTGCACAAGAGACTTCATGTAGAAACGCTCGATGTCGCTCTTCACCTGCCCAGCATTTCCTGAAAACTCCTCTTGGTCAGTCAGTCCACTTTAGATCTACGACTGCTTGAAGAAGATTAGCTCTTTAAACATTTTAAAACATTGAAACAGAACACTTTAAAAAAAAAAAAAGAAAGAAAGAAAGAAACACTTATCTCCCTTGATTTCTTCTCAAGATTTGTTCGTAAGATCGGCAGGTTTGCGTGTTTGTGGAGATTGTGGTGGAAGAACGAGCAAAATACACGGAAAGGGGGCGGGACCCTGCCCCATCCTGGGTTGCTCTCAGCCCCGGCTGCGTATTGCATGGACCTTGGGGGCTGTGAACTTGCAAACACTATGCACCCCGCAGAGAGGTGGCTTCGTTGGTCGGGGTTGAGCCCCGGGCATGGGTGTTGAGAGCCGCCCCCGTGATTTCCCGAGGTGCGGCCGGGGCTGAGACCCAGCGGGGCAGGGCGTCCCTGTTCGCTCCTTGTCAGCTCTTAAAGCCCGCGTTGCAGATCTTCTCTGCCCATGAATTCTGGTCAGTGGATCGCTTCTGTCTCTCCCACAGAACCAGCCCTCCTCCCTGGCCATGCTGGACCTTCTGCATGTGGCTCGGGACATCGCCTGTGGCTGTCAGTATCTGGAGGAAAATCACTTCATCCACCGGTGAGTCAAAGCGATCTTGCTCGTCCCTCTGCCTTCTGTGTGCTGCCCTGTGTGTCTCCAGGGCTCAGGTCTGCCCCCTGCAGAGTACAATGGCAGGTGTCTCTCCAGACTTGTCTGGATGACTCAACTTCGCTAGTCTTTAAGATAATTACTGACCCGGTCAGGGCTTCATTTACCTCATATGTAAAATGGGTATCATAAAAGATCAATCCCGGTGCCGGAGATGAGACAAGCTGTTCTTGACCTTGTGTGGGGATTCCCACCTGCACCTTGCAGTCTGCTATCACTTTAACGTTTTTCCTGTCTAGAAAACCAAGCTCCTTAAGGGCAGTTAGAGGAGCTCCTATTTTCACATATTTGACTATGGGTGACTTGAAGGCAGTTTTATTTCTCTTCATACCCCTGTTACATCGCAGGGCACAATTCATGTCTGTTGGATACAGTAATTTTTTTCTAAAATACTCTGAAATGAAGCATGTTCATTTTTTTTTTTTTTGGCTTCCATACTTCATTTCCTCTTTTCTATAGGACCCTTACATTTAAATGGCGTTTGATTAGGACATCAAATCCACGTGTAATGCTCTAGACATGATAGATAATACGTATTTCTTTCCATGTGGATGTTGATGACTTTCTCAGCTGACACCTTGATTCTGAAATCTGAGAAGTCAAATAGATTGTTAGGCTCTTTGCAAAGCTCTTCCTAATGATATGCTTCTCAGTTAGTAAATACGAGCCTGGTGAATGAATGAACAATCACTTTTTTAACGCATGTCTTCAAAGAGTATAAGACATGTTCGAAATAATTAGAATATGTAAGTACAAAGCAGGAAATGAGAGAAGCTGTGTGAGTTCAGAAATGGAAAAAGCACGTAAGCAGATAGCAAGCTATGCTTTCTGCCCTAATAAAAACGGAGAAATTAAAGATCAAGAAGGGCACTCGCCTGGGCTCCTAAAGTCGTTCCTAAAACCAGGCAATAAACATTCACACCAGCATATCCTTCCACTGTCACTCCATCCCTTCGGTCTTCAGATCTTCCTCTTGATTCTAACTCTGTCCGACTCACAGATCTTCTGCTTAATAGAAACAACAGGAGTGAAAAAGGAGCTGGGACCAGTCCTTCAGGTTCTCCTCCAAAGCCACGCCCTCTGCCTCAAAGCACGGGCAGCCCTGCCATTGTTCTCCTCCAAAGCCACGCCCTCTGCCTCAAAGCACGGGCAGCCCTGCCATTGTTCTTGCCCTTTCTGTGGTGCCCAGAACTTTCCATAAATCTCAGCTCTGGGCTCCACTGCTGCTCAGACAGGACAAGGTTGTGGTCTTCTTGGGATTCATTCTTGGCTAGAGCCATCTTTCCACCTGCTTTCTGTGTCCTCTAAGTCTGGACTCACTGGAGAGCGAGCTGGGCGGTCACCTTGGTGACTCTGGCCACCTGCCTTCCCTTCTCCCCGAGATCATTTCTGCTTTCTGGTCTCCACCCCATGTTCATTACCAAGCATCCGGATTCTCCCGGCTGAGGGAATCATGTTCTTCTTTCCTCTAATGTTTTAAAACCTGCTTTCCTGAAGCCGTGAGACATGCCAACTACATCCGGTGCTCTCTTCTTATAGATGATGAGAAACCAGGATCACAGTCACTCTGGGTTCCTACCACTTCCACATCTGTACATGGTTATTGAAGGTCAGAAGTGCATCCCCGAGTCATCATCTATTGCTACTTTTATCTTTTTTGAGAAGTAAAATTGTCAAAGACCAAATCAGGAATGTAGGATCTGCAAAGAGGATCTGCTTTATAAGCACAAGGCAACATGGAACAGAAATTGTCCATCCCAAAACACAGCTTTTCTTCTGGGCTAACTGGCATTAGGAAAGCATCTTTCACACCTCCTCGCCGCCGGCCAGGAGCTCTGTGAACGCACTCTCACGGCACTGTGGCCTCTCATGCTCCCTCCTCCACCAAGGTCCGCCACAAGATTCTCACAGGTTCCCGGGCATGCACATCTCCAGAATTCAGAGCAGAACTCCTTTCCCAGATGCATAGGCTCCCATTTTTCTATTAGATCTGTTTCCTTTGGACATGGTTTATTGCCATTTCAAGAATTATGGGTCGTTCTACCAATTCTTGGTGTGTTCTCTGATATCACGTTCACTTTTTTGCCATTAAATTCAAGATCACTTCTTTAAGCAAACATTTCATGCGCATCAGTGTAAAGACCTTCCTGGAGATATAAATATTGTTTCTGGTCTATTTCAGAGTATTTCTCTTGAGAAATGATGGCTATATATCCTACTACTTTTCTTCTTTTTGATGTCATATATGTTATGCTTTCATAGTTTTATTAGGGCATTTTATGCACCATTGGTCCTCAAAATTCAGCTGAAACCCTCTGTATCAGGTCAGTGGTATTAACACCAATTTCCCTCTCTGCCCCACTCTTCTGGTATCTTAAGTGCCCTAATGACCGCCCCCGCCCCCAGTCCAGATCCTATTTCTTTTCCCCACATCCTCATTTCTCTACCAAAGATCAGGACCTTTGGGAAACTGATGAAAATAGGAAAATGTTACCTGTACTCCCTAAGAAATGCTTTTTTTTTTCTGCCCAGGTCTTCAATATTATTAGAGACTTTCTCTAGACTTTCCAGACTTTCTCTAGATGCATCCTTCATTCTCACATGCATGTCAAGAATGGGTAAGCCGTTGATGACTGGATGAGTCTGGAGAGTTCTGATCATGCCTTCCAGGCATGCTACAGGAAAATAGGCCATCTGGAGTGCAATGGCAAGAAGACATGATAACTGGGGCGCCTGGGTGGCTCAGTGGTTTGGGCTGCTGCCTTCGGCTCGGGTCATGATCTCAGGGTCCTGGGATCGAGCCCCGCATCGGGCTCTCTGCTCCGCAGGAAGCCTGCTTCCCTCTCTCTCTCTCTCTCTCTCTCTCTCTGCCTGCCTCTCTGCCTACTTGTGATCTCTGTCTGTCAAATAAATAAATAAAATCTTTAAAAAAAAAAAAAAAGAAGACATGATAACTTTATGACTTGAAAGAAATGATTCCTCGGTCCCAGAGCTGTGACGCATACAGCTTAGCAAAGGCATTAGTGAAAATCATGGATGTAAGAACAATAGTAGCTTATTTAAAAAGAAAACTAGAATTACTGGGGAATACTATGACCTGCTTGAACTTGGTATCATGGAAGCCATGCTCTCCCAGAACACTCCCCCAGGCAACTGGCAGAAACCAACAGCAGTCTGCACAAAACAATAACCTGAGCCAAATGGCATTTCTTATGTCCCTATACGATCTTCTTTTAGCTTAAGTTTTTTTTTAATAGAACGAGAACAGTGCCCTGTATCTTCTAGGGTTGTTGTGATAATCACCTAGGAAGCACTTAGAACAATGCTTAGTACAGAGTAAAAGGCCAATAAATTCTAGTTCCTATTATCATTACTTTCATTATTATTATCCCATTAAACATTTTCAATCATCTCCCCAAATCCGTTTCCACTTGCCTGTTAGTTCTGAGGGCTAGAATGGCTCTAACTATTTCTCTCAGACTGGAGTGTAGTGTAGTCCAGGAAAGAGAGGGCAGAGAAGGGAACTACTTGAACTTGAGATTGGAGGTGAAAATCCCTGTGATGAATATTACCTGTGTGTCTTCCCAGAAATAAAATTAGGAAGTGCATTGTGTCTTTCCTTTTTTTCTTCCCAGGGACATTGCTGCCAGAAACTGCCTCTTGACCTGCCCAGGTCCCGGCAGAGTGGCCAAGATCGGAGATTTTGGAATGGCCCGGGACATCTACAGGTGAGCAAAGATGGCGGTTACCCATCAAAGCCCCGTCCCCTCAGGAGAGAATGGGACGTGGCTGCCTATGCCCTAAGTCATCTCTGGTACCGTCCATTGACCACCTAACATTTCCTTAAGGCCTTTTCTAAGACATATGGCACCTCAGCTAGTGCATGTGCCTGGTGTGATCCTAATTCTAAGATCACAATGGCTGCCCTCACTGACACCATGTTCTTAAGGAGATCATCTTTCTGGTTCCAACTCTCTAATCCCAGAATGTTCTCAGGCACAGAATAACCCAGATACCTGATATGGAAAAAAATCTCAGTAAGGTTTTACTTCACCCCTCTCCTCTATACTCAGGAATTCTAAGTGGACTTGGCTTCCATCACTCCAGACAGGAGCACCCCAGAACTGACAGCAGAACAGCTGGCTGCCCAGTCTTCTCTACCTACCCCGGGAGCCGCGGGAGGGGGCGTTCAGAGCCCGTAGCTAAGCTTCATCTCTTCATCCCTGTCATAGTCTCAAGGGCACGTTAAAAAATAAAATAATTTTTCTAATGAAAAAGAAAGCTCTTCTGCTGTCCTTTGCCTCACGCTTCTCTTCCCAACCCCTTGTTTCATTTTCAGCTGATTATTTATGACCGTGACTGGCTGTGTGAGCAAGTCACTCCTTAGCATGGTCACTAACTGCGCACCCTCCAGTCCAGGGGTGGAGCAGGGAGAGATGGTCACAGAGAGCTTTCAGTCCTTAGAGAGTACAGGGGACCCCCAAAGTACCCTGGTCCCCTGTAGAACTGGTAGTGATCAACACGGGAGGAAATGCTGACGGCACCCCGTTCCTGCAGGGTAGCAGCGCGGGTGATCGGGGGTTCCGCTCTCCCTTCTCTTTACCTCTCAGAGGCTCAGCGCCCCTCCCCCTCCCTTCTGGGAATACCCAGGATTCCCCTCCGTTCAACAGATGAAAGTTGCAGCAAGCTGACTTAGCGAGCGAGCCCTTCCCCTCCATCTTCAGCTCTGACGGCTCCCCTGCCCTAGCTTTACCACCCCAACCGGTCCACAGCTCCACTGTGCCCACACACGTGTGTGATGTCATGCGTCAGGAATGGTCTTCCAGAGAGTTCCTCACCATTCAGCTCCCTCGGCCCCGGTCTGTGATGCTCTTCCTGTCTCTCACCACTGCCTCTGTGTCCCTGAGCTTCGCACACACCTCCATCACCATACGTGTTTGTCTCCACTGCAGGTGTCGGTATGTCTGTTCCTCCCACTCCACGCTGGGGCGAGAGAAACTGTGACTTATTCACGTCCTCAGCACTCAGCGGAGTAAACACTCAGTCCAGGGGTCCCCCTTTATCCTCAGTTTCCCTTTCGCCAGTTTCAGTTTTCATGGTCAACAGTGTGGTCTGAAGGCAGGTGACCCTCCTTCTGACATACCGTCAGCAGGTCAAGAGTCACCTAACTTCCTGTCCCAATGCCTGTGTCTCTGGGCCCACCCCATCCCCTCACACAGGCTTGTTATCATCTCACGTCAACCCAAGAAGTAGGGTGAGGACAGGACGGGGAGATACTTTGAGAGAGAGACGCCCCATTCACATTTCTATCACTGTACTGTTAATAACTGTTCTGTAGTATTAATAGTGTTCGTTATTAATCTCTCCCTGAGCCTAATTTATAAATCAAACTTTATCATAGACATGTATATAGGAGAAAATCCGGGGACCTGTAAGATTTGGTACTATCTGTGGCTTCAGGCGTCCACTGGCGGTCTCGGGAGGATAACTCACATGGATGAGGGGAGACCATTGTCCATGTTTGTTGAAGCGTTACTCTGGGCAACTGGTGGGGAGCTGCCTCCCCGAGCACACCCCAGCAGGAGAACGCAGGGCTACAGGAGAAGCTGGCTTCAAAGGCGTGAGCTAACTTACTAGTTTTTGTTAGTGATGTCATTAACGCAGCTCATGATAAAAACTGTTCGGTCACCTCACAACTTGGGAGGCAGCTCTGCCACCAGCCCTGTGTTCTCGGCTGGGGTGTGCTGGGGGGAGGCAGCGTCCCTCTGGCTCCCCAGAGCTCTGCTGAGCTCTGCTACTGAACGAAACACCGCACGAGTCCCACGGAGGATCCAAAGCAGACAAGACACAGGCCCTGCTCTCAGTGCCTCCAGGTCGGATCTTCCGTGAGTGTGGGCCTCAGGCCCCAGCTGGAGTACTGTTAGTCCTTGTGAGCTAGACCACACGAAACCCATCTAGGGAAACGTGCCCATCTGCCAGCGGATACTCTAGTCATTGCAGTGGGCCGCTTCCTGTTAAATGACACCAAAGTTCTCCCCTTCATTTTCAACGACCTGTGTGCCCCTCCTCTCCTTCCGAGGCCTGAGAACCCCTCACTCATCTCAGTCCTGGAATGGCCGCAGCCCATGGTTGCCTGGCAGAGCTCCCACTCGGAGCCCCCCTCCAGGACCAAGCGTGGGTCACCTCTTCTCCCCACAGAGCCAGCTACTACCGCAAAGGAGGTTGCGCCATGCTGCCCGTCAAGTGGATGCCTCCAGAGGCCTTCATGGAAGGAATATTTACTTCCAAAACAGACACATGGTGAGTCTTTGCGTGGCCGTCCTGCGGGTCTCGCTGTGGGCCTCACACCAGTGCTCCCGAGCAAGTGCTCCCATGCTATCTCACGGGGAGGGGCAGAGGAGACGCGTCCATGCACCTCTGCGCAGGGGCTGTTGGAGGCGGGCAAGGATCCAAACCCACAGAAAGGCCTGTGGGGCCCAAGTTACTCCCCCCACCCTGAGGGCTCAGGCATCGCCGAGACTCTGCCTTGCTTGCCTTGCTGACCAGTGTCCAGGAGACGCCGAGCCCCCTCACCGGGGACTACGCGTGGAGAGACACAGGATTTGGGGTTTTTTCTCCAAACTCCAAAGTTGGGTTTATTCCAGGAAGGCAACGTTGAGGTAATATTAGAAAAATTGATCAATGACATTCTCTCCACCAACAGAAAAAAGGAGAAAATAATTATCAGCACGAAAGTGCTGTAGGCTTAGTGGGGTTGGGACCCACTCTACAGGTAAAACTGAGAGTGGAAAACACCGCACGTGAGCTCTCCAGAACTTACTCGTCCTGCATAGCTGACACTTTGGGCTCCCAGACCAACAGCTCCCCACGTTCTCCTTCCTCCTGCCCGTGCAACCTCCATCCCGCCCTCCGCTTCTCTGATGCCGCCTCGAGGGGACAGCCTGCAGCAGGTGTCCCTCTGTGCCTGGCTTGGTCACTCAACATCCGGTCCTCTGGGTTCATCCAAGTGGTCGAAAATGGCAGGATTTTCTTCTCTTTGAAGGCTGAATAATATTCCGTGGTTTATACGCACGCCACGTTTTCTTGATCCATCATCTGCCGGTGGGTATTTAGGTGGCTTCCACACGTCGGCTGTTTCGAATAACCCTGCAGTGAACTCGGGACTGCAGATCTCTCTTCGAGATACGGGCTCTGTTTCCACTGGCTGTAGACCCAGAAATGGGATAGCTGGATTGTAAGGTAGTTCTGTTTCTACGGTTTTGAGGAAATATCTGTGCTTTTTTATATTTTACATTCTATGAGAGCAACATAGAATTTGAAATGGCAGATTAAATTAGTGCTATCTGCCAAATACACGTGTACATGTGCACACACATGCACATGCACCCACATGCACACGCACATGCACACACATGCACGCACGCACACCCGCACGCACGCACGCACACATGCACGCACACATGCTCACTCACACACATGTGCACCCACATGAACACATACACATGTACACACAAGCACACGTCCATACACACACGCACACACATGCATACAACACAAAAGGAAGTCTTCTTTACTTGTAGAAAAACCCACAAGGACAAAAATGACAACAATGACAAAAATTTGGAAACTGGGTGGTACCTTACTTAGGAAACTGGAACATTATATTGAGGTCCAGAAACAGCCTGGTTCACACTGCAGAAAATCCCAGAAAGGCCCAGAAGCTGAAGGTGCCAGGCACCCCTGGCCGCAGAGAGCAGTAGACAGGAAACTCGGTTACAGACATGTTTAAAAAGTAAGCAGATCGTTGGCCCATTCCCTCACCCCCATCTCTCCCCTACCATCGCACAAAACCAGGGGTTCCCTCTGCGAAGAGATGGAATTAAAGCCTTTCTGGTGTTGGGCACATCAAGACATCACTGAGGATGAATCTCTGTTAGAAACAGGGATACATCTTTTTTTTTAAAATAGAGCTCTGTAGACGCCATGATTTTATCCCAGGATACTGCACTGATTTTGGATGTCCGGCCTCCAGAGCTGGGAGAAATCAAACTCCTGTGGTCTCAAGCCAACAAGTGTGTGGCGGTTTGTTACAGCAGCCACAAGAGACTGATACTCCCAGGGAAACACGCAAGCCAGCTGGCCCCCCAAGGGACAGGATCCACAAGAGCTTCCCATCGGCTTTGCACTGTCCCAGTCATAAAATACGAACAGGCAGCCAAGAACCCACGAAGGCTTGAGAGTAGAGTCTAATCTGAAAGAAACAAACATCTAAAGAGGGAACTTGGAGGAAGAAAAATACAAAGCTTAGGAAAACTTGTAAAAACCCTAATATCCTCAGAAAGATAAATTATTGCAACCATAATCTAAGGATGAAAGATTTTTTAAAACAAGGCTTTTAGAGAAAAGAGTTCTTAGAAAGTAAAAATAGAGAGTGCTCAAGGAGATGGCGCATTAGTCCCCTGAAGCTTGTGTGACTGCACACAGCAACGTCAGGTCAGGTGATCAAGGTCAATGTCAGCAGTGACTGATCTCATTGATAGCTTGTGCCCTTGATATGCTGTGATAAAAATGACATTTAACCTCTGTGGTCTTTCTCCCCACACCCAACAACTCCCATCTAATCATAAGAGAAGCAGACGAATCCCAGGTGGGCATTCTACTAAAGCGCAGACCAATACTCCTCAAAACTGTCAAGATCATCAAAACCAAGGAAACCCTGAGAAGTTGTCACAGTCAAGAAGAGCCTAAGGAAACATGACAACTATGTATAATGTGATATTCTAACGGGGTCCTGGAACAGAAAAAGTAAATTCGGCAAAAGCTAAAGAAATCTGAAATAAACTGCAAGTTTTAGTTATTAATGATCCCTTAATATTGGCTCATTAATTGTAACAAATGTACCATATGAATGTAAGACGCTAAAAGTAGGGAAAACTGGATGTGCAGTATGTGGGAACTCTGTGTATTATCTGCTTCATTTATTTACAATCTAAAACTGTTCTCAAGAAATTTATTTTTTTACTATGATGATAGATATGTAAAAGTAACAGAAAGCTCGGAAGACAGAGTTAAATAAATCATCAAGAAATAAAACAACTAGGGGCTCCTGGGTGGCTCGGTTGGTTAAGATCTGCCGTCAGCTCAGGTCATGATTCCAGGGTCCTGGGATCCAGCCCTGGGTGAGGCTCTCTCCTCAGCGGGGAGCCTGCTTCCCCCTCCACCTCTGCCTGCCCCTCCCCCTGCTTGTGCACTCGCTTGCACACTTTCTCTCTCTCTGGTCAAATAAATAAAATCTTAAAGAAGAAGGAGGAGGAGGAAACAAATATAAGCAAATGGGACATATAGGAAAGAAAGGAAGAGAAAATTAAGAGGATTAGACAATTAGGTCCAGTTAGCTGACAAATAGGAATCCCAAAAAGAATGTACAGAAGAAATGAAGGGAATAAAGATATCAAAGAAATAATTCAAGAAGATTTTCCAGAACAGAAAAGCATACATGTGCAGAACAAAAGCATCCACCAAGTGCCAAGGTCAATGGATCAAAAGAGCCACATGAAAGCATGTCATCATGAAATTTCAGACCAACGGTGATCATGATTCTGTAAGCTTCTAAGGAGAAAAAGAAAATAATTGTAGTAAAATATGGTCAGAGATAAAAACAGAGAGTCCAAATGGCATCGAATTTCTCAACAGCAACACAGGAAACCAAGAAGACAAGGAATGAGAGTCCCCGGATTGGGAAAGCCTGTGTGGAAGTAACGTCACGAAATGGCGGAGCCACAGTGATCGGAGCCCAGTCTCTGACCCGCGTTTGTCCATGTGAGCAGGAGCCTTTGTTGTTTTAAGTTGCTGAGATCTGACTTACCCAAACCCGGTGGATCTCAGTGTGGTCCTCGGATCAACAGCACGGGCATCACGCGGGATGTGTTAGAAATGTAGGTTCTTAGCCCCTACCTCACGCCTAATGGAATAGGAAGTCTAGGGGTGGGGCCCAGGAATCTGTGTTTTAAGGAGCCCTCCAGGTGATTCCATGTGCACCAAAGTTAGGGCACCACCAGCTGCCCGATCCAGATGCCGAGAATAAGTTAGGTAATTAGGTAATTGTTCTGAGCACTTGTCTCTCGTACGAGCCAGGAATCCCACTTCCACCTGTCTACATTAGACGGACGTTGACAAAAAGGGACTCGGGCAAGGATGCTCGCTTGCAACGTGGTTTGTAATAGAGAAAAAGCACAAAGTATCCTACGTCTCCCTCAAATGGGGAATGGAAAATAAATTGTGGTTTACTGATATCACGGGAAAGTCCCCAGCGGAATAAAAGAGCACCCCAGACACCTGCATCAACACGGATAAATCTGTATGCAACCTTCGGTGGAAGAAAGACAAGTTCCAGAAGGGTAGAATATCATTATATATCATTTTAAATATAAAAATCGAGTCTATAATACAGATTCTTTACTGTTTATGCTTTCACACATTGTGAAAACTATGAAAACACAGATGGGAAGGCTGCGTTCTCACTTCAGTGGGGGGAGGGGAGAGAGGAAGGAGGAGAGGAGGTAGGGCGGGACTTGACGATGTCGATCTTATTTCTTCCAAAAGAAAAGGGGACTGGGCATCTCAGTACCTAAATAGCTATCAAATTACATTTTCTTTAAAAAGTTTAGATTGTTTCCTAATTATTTCCTAATTAAAACACTTAAAGACACAGGTAAATTGCATAACCTTGAATACTGATGAGGGCCGGCGAGACAAAAAAGCGGATGATCAAGAGTGGAGGGGCGGAGGGGCCCCGGGAGGGAAGCTGCGTCATACAGAGGGCGGGGAGGGCTCCATGGAGGAGGTGACAGTCTAATGCCTGAATGGCAGAAAGATGGAAAGATCTGGAAGATTTTTTCCAGGCTGAAGAGGAAGTCAAGTATAAAACGCCAGTGGCAGGAGCAAGACGACTGTGTTTGAGGAATGAAAATGAGTCTTCTCAGCTGGCCCCCCCAGTGAACACGGGGGCGGGGGGAGCAGAACAGTGGTAGGTGAGTGAGAAGGGCAGGCAGGGACCAGACATAGAGGTTAAGGGATGTGGATTTTATTTAGCACACAGTGGGATGCTCCCTGAAAGGCTGAAAGCCAGAGTTTGACAAGGTCTTTAAATATACATATATAATATCACTCCGGCTGCCAATGAAGAGAGACTGGAATGGGACAGGGGAAGATGGGGAGATCCTACCCATGTCAAGATAAGAGAACAGAGAGACTAGGCTTAGTGGTCGGGGGAGGGGGGAGGGGCGGTGTTAGCAGTGGCGGGATTCACGCTCTGTCTTGAAGGTGGCTGACAGGGCTGATGAAAGTCGGCCATGGAGTGGGAGGTGTGGAAAGAGTGAGATCAAGGGCGACTGCTAGTTGCCATCACTGGAGAGAACGGAGGGGTGAGTCGGGTGTGGAAAGAGCTTTTGCACAAGTCCAGTATGAGATGCCTGTAAGACAGGCCAGCGGAGACGTTGAGTGGACTTCTGCTCTGTGAGTCTGAAGGTTCAGGGGAAGTGTAAAAGAAGTGGAATCAGCAGGCTGCATATTTAAATACAACACAAGCTTTTTTTTTTTTTCTAAGCGTAGCCGACCTGTAATGCACAACATAGGGATTGCACAAGTCCACACATGACGCTGTGCTCCCACAACCTGGCCGCCGTCTCTCACCCTAGAGCCCTATTACAATACCAGCAACCTATTCATTCCCTCTGCCCTACCTCCATCCCCAAGATTTACTCATTCTGTAACCGGAAGCCCATACATTTTTGACTCCCAGTTTTCCAAAAACTGTGCTCCGCCCTCTACCACACCTCAAGACAATCTTCCAGGTGTGAAGAGGGGAAAATAAAATGAAACTTAAAAAGACTGATAAGCACAGCACAACTTGTGATTTTTAAAACCTTCTCATCCGATTAGCTTCATTGAAATTTTTGAAGTAATTCAGGCAGCAACCACTTAATTTGTTTCTACCATTTCAGGCAAAGCAAGTTTAAAACCAAGAGCAGGAGAGTGGGATTTTTAAAAAATACTTGTTTTTATTTGACTTTGAATGTTTCAGTGCAAAGCTGTGGGCCCTATTGCTCCTAATGAGGAAAGACTTATAGTGATTAAAGAACCATCTGGCATACAAAATACAGATTTACTTGATCTGTGAGGTTGCTAGACAAAATAAAAGATGACCAGTTAAAATTGAATTTCAGATGAAGAGTGCGTAATTTTTTAGTATAAGTACGTCCCACACAATATTTAGGATATACTTATATTCTAAAAGCATTTCTTATATTTCCTGAACAAATTTGCCTGGATGTCCTGTATGGTTATTTGCTAAAGCTAACAACTCTCCCTACCTGAAATTATCAAAGTTCTATGACCTGCACTACTTCTTGTCCCTTTGAACTTCAAACCAAGAAAATAAACATCTATTTGCCACCTGTATGCTGGTTCTCTCAAAGGACACTACAATCTATTTCCTCTAGCTATCTAGACGGGCAGAAAACAGACATCCGGAATACTTGAGGCCTTGCTGCCAGGCCTTTGCATGATTTTTGCTTATTTTGTTTTGCCTTGGAGGAAAACAAACCACCAAGCAGAGAAAAATAATATATGTACCAGGCAACTTGTAGGTACCAGAGTCAAGGGATCTAATAACGTATTCCAGTCTGTTTCAGATTAATTGCATAATAACCTCTGCTTCAGCCTTCTCACCTGAAAAATATGGAAAATATCTTTACCCAATGCTCCTCACTAGAATCTTTGAAATTTCACCAAGCTGATGTACTTTTTGTCCCTTTGGATATGGAGGAGCTGTAGTTCTCTCCAATTTTTGATAAAATATTTATTAACATCCAAAAACTACAACCAGATACAAAAACAAAGATAGATGTGCTTTTCCCCCCAAAAAGCTAATAATGTAATTCAAAGTTTAAAATTAAAATTTTAGGGGCCCCTAGGTGGCTCAGTGGGTTGGGCCTCTGACTTCAGCTCTGGTCATGATCTCGGGGTCCCACATGGGGCTCTCTGCTCAGTGGGGAGCCTGCTTCCCCATCTCTCTCTGACTGCCTCTCTGCCTACTTGTGATCTCTGTCTGTCAAATGGATAAATAAAATCTTAAAAAATAAATAAATAAAATAACTAAAAATTTTAGTCAAAATATGAAAGGAGATGATTCTGAAACATATTTTAAAGTTCATTTAAAACAAATAACAAATGAGAATTCAGGTGTATTTCTTTAAAAAGAGAAATAACCCCAAAAGTGCCTACCAGGTATTAAAGCATAAATATACAAAAAGTTAACATAGAATTGTCTCAATGCAAGAAACAGACATAGGGACACCTGGGTGGCTCAGTCAGTTGAGCGTCTGCCTTCAGCTCAGGTCATGATCCCAGTGTTCTGGGATCGAGTCCCGCATCAGGCTCCCTGCTCAGCAGAGAGCCTGCTTCTCCCTCTCCCTGTGTTGCTCCCCCTCCTTGTGGGCACTCCTCTACCTCTATCAAATAAATAAAATCTTGAAGGAAAGAATGAAAGAAAGAAAGAAAAGAAAAGAAACAGACATAGAGATGAAGTGACTAGAGAGCCCAGAAACCTGTTTTACACACAAGTCAATAAGGGGGAAAGTATTCTATGCATAGTGTTGGAAGAGCGGTTGTTTGCAAAACAATTCAATTCAGAACACTTACCTCACACCATGCCCCAGACTAAGTTCTCAGATCCAGCTGAGGAGGAAGAACAAATACAAGAAAACAGCAAGTACTCATCTAATCTTTAGTGAAAGAAGGAGTGCATAATCTGTAAAACAGATGAAGGAAATCACAAATTAAAGAAAAAATAAATTTGACTACCTAAACACAAAATTGTTGGTAGTTTTAGCAAGCCACTGATAGAAGTACTTCAATTTTGAATAAAGGTGAACATCTCTGATAAAGTATGTCTACAAATCAAAAAGAAATTGGATAAATACGAAACAGCATGTAGCTACAAATGGGCAAAAGATACAAACAATTCATGGAAGGGAAAAAAAGGAAGTCAATTAATAAATACTTGAGAAAACACTCAACAGTGTTAATTACCAAGTCGATATAATTTAAAAGGTTCTATCATTTTTTTTCCCTTAAAATCATTCCAAGTTGTCATTTTTGATGATACTCAATGTCGGTGACTGTCTGATGCTTTCACACACAATGCTGGCCGCTTGTGATCAGAATCACACTTGGAAGTATGGCAGTGGACAGTAGGTGTCAAGAATTTTTCGATGTTCATATTCTCTTGGTCTAGTAATTTGATTCGAATTATCCTAGATTTTACTAGATTATCTTAATCCTAAATTTGAGGATTTTGTCCTAAGAAAGTTGTCCTTTTAAAAAAATGCATCACAGATTTAAAAGATGGTCCTCAGTCTTTTAAATATTTTTAAAAATTGAAGACAGTATGGAAACGGTAAGGCACATCGTGGCACAACGACTCGATGGAATGTTTTATGGCCATTTAAGATGTTTCTATGAGCACAGAAAATGTTATGCTATAATAGAAATTGCAAAAAAGAGTCAAGGTTCAAAATTGCGTTTGAAATAGAACTGCAGTTATGTAAAAGAAATCTAAGTACAGAAACTTGACCGGAACAAAAAAATAACGTGCTCATCATGGTTATCTTTTTACGGAGCATCACCTGTGACTACTTTCTCATTTTTTTTAATTTTTATTTTTTTTAAGGATTTTATTTATTTATTTGACAGAGAGAGATCACAAGTAGGCAGAGAGGCAGGCAGAGAGAGAGGAGGAGGAAGCAGTCTCCCTGCAGAGAGAGAGGAGGAAGCAGGCTCCCTGCAGAGCAGAGAGCCTGATGTGGGGCTCGATCCCAGGACCCTGGGATCATGACCTGAGCCAAAGGCAGAGGCTTTATTTAACCCACTGAGCCACCCAGGTGCCCCTCTCATTCTTTTTTTTTTTTTTTTTTAAATTTTTGTTGTCCATATTAAGAATTCTCAACTGCAGGAAAACATGTAATAAAATTTAAATCTAATGTTTGTGCGTATGTGTGTGTTTCTGTGTGTGTATGTCTATGTGTGTATATGTGTACATATGGACCTGTATGATCTCTTCTGTCCTGTGCACAGGTCCTTTGGAGTGCTGCTGTGGGAGATATTTTCTCTTGGATACATGCCATACCCCAGCAAAAGCAACCAGGAAGTTCTGGAGTTCGTTACCAGCGGAGGACGGATGGACCCCCCTAAGAATTGTCCTGGGCCCGTGTATGACTCTTTTAGAAACATTTCTACCAGTTGCTAGAGACGGTTTTTCTTTGCAAAAAATATTGCAGCCACACACACTTCTTTTGGTTTTAAGATGGAGGGGGCAGATGGTTGACCTCTTTTAATATGCCCCAGATTAGGAGTATGTCTGTGACTTCAGTGAGGGGAGTTCGTCTTCCGGCCCCTTGAATGCAGTAATGTCATGCCTGAAGAGTTATCCTCTGTCGGGGTGGAGACTGTGGACTCACTCCTCAACACCCCCTGGCAGTCTGTGTCTGGGACTCTCTCCACCCCCTTCAACTCCCATGCTGCCCTGCACCATCTGTCTTAAGTCTCCTTTGACTATTTCCATTCCCTGCATTTTCTGCTGCCCGGTCTGGCATCCCTCACCTCCGTCCCACAAGCGAGGCAGATGGGAAATAGAATATTCTTCCCCAGAGGTGACTTTAGTTCAGAAATGCAATGAGAGGAGCCATATTTCACGTCAATGCCAGGATGTCTGTTCATGAGCTCTGGTGTTCTAGCACCTTCACACCTGGGCACGATTTCTCGGCCCATCAGCAGAGGGCAGCAGATGCCAACCACATGGGACCTAGATGAGGAGTCGCTCTCCAAGACAGTGCCCCCTCTTGTCCCCCTTAGAGAAGTGCTGGGAAAATGTATTCACCCCTCTTCCTCCTGGTTTTAATGAGCGTGTTTGCTCTTCTTTCAGATACCGGATAATGACCCAGTGCTGGCAACATCAGCCTGAAGATAGGCCCAACTTTGCCATAATTTTGGAGAGGATCGAATACTGCACCCAGGTATAAGCATTTTCCCCCTTGACCAGCCTTTATATGGAAAAGATGGCAAACACCAAACTGCGAAATGAATGTTAAGCCGGCCAGAAAATATGAGTTATTGACGGCCATGAGCGTGATTGTCGATCTGTGAAGTAAGCTGAGTGGTACCTCTGTTTGCCCATTTTGTGTATCAGCGCCGGCTACTGCCTCTTCCTTCGCCAACACAGGACGCAGCTGCAGACCTCCCAATACTATTAGGGAGTCAGTTCACCTCCTGAGTAGCAACTGAATCCCTCCTGGGTAGCTAATGTTTTTTAGACAAAACTGGAGCATCAGAGAAGTATGAAAAACACGTGCTCTCTAATGTTCTCTACTGTGGCTAGAGAAATAATAATGTGAAATATTTCCCAGTATAGAATTGCTAAACTGGATGCCCAGTGACAAATATTAGAGGGATTTGAGGAAGGAACAAGGTAAGCTGGAGAAATCTGAACATCACAAATAGGATTCGTGCAGCATCTGTAACACACAAATCATTTTTCCTCATTTTTATCCTCAGATTCATAAAATATCCCCACTTTCCAGATGAGTTGAGGCTTGGAGAACTCCTCCAAGCCACGTAGTTTCCTGGCAGTACCGCTGGTCCCTATGCGCATCCTTCTCCCATTTCCTTCAGACAGGACTCTAAATTCTCTTTCTTACGCCATTTTGGCAGACCCTGCCTCCGGCCTCAAGAAAGAAGAGGCCAAGAATCCATTCCCCCCTGCCCCCGCCTATCTGTGCATGGACCCCCGTTCTCACCCCCCTCCTCACGTGTCAGTGGAGGGGGCGGCCCTCTCCCTCAGAGGAGCCCCTCAGCCTGCACCACCAGCTGCCCCTCAGGGACCCGCCCTCCCTCCGGCACTATCTCCCCTCCATACCTCGGCTTCTTTCCCTCTCTGGGCTGTCACTGTGCCAGGGTGTGTGACTCTGGAGAGTATTCCAGAAGTCGGGACAGGGAACCACTACCTCCCCAAATCGCCTCATCTTGGTTGGGACAGAAGCTCAGAAGCGAGGGGACTGGCTTTTATCTAAATGGACTTCGTCTGTCAAGTTTTGTGGCTCCTTCAGAAAACTTGCCATCCAGTGAACAGCATCTTGGGTGATTATACTGTAATGCTAATGGACCAGACCCACTTAACTATAGACACATTGGAGTAATTCTTCTCCCAGGCATATAACATCCCTCTTAAAAGCAGGCAGTTCTGTACAAGCATATTTTGAATGACTCCCCATAGAGAATGAATAATTAACAGGGAAGGAAGGAAAGAATAAGAGAATCCGAAGGTAGTGGTTTTTATTCTTATACTCTTTTTATTGATGACAACTGGACCAGCGCACTCTTCTGCTACACTGAAGCAATGGTTTTCCCAATTTGCATAAAATATTAATGAATGAAATTCCCCCAAGCTTAAGTTTTCCTTCCACAGATTTTCTTCAGATCTCTGGCAAATGCTTCTGCTGTTCTGTGTTACCATCCATTGCTATAAAAATGATCTAGCACAGACTTGGTTTCATAAGGGGCATTCCTCACAGCACGGCTGTTCCTTCTGGGCTTCAAAAGGGTCTGGTCGGATGCAGACCAGATAAAGCACCACTGTGCCCCCCGCACACAGAAGGCACGATGATATAACACAGGGCACGTGATCAAGTGTCGCCCATCCAAACACGATGAAGTGGGAGGTAGCTAGGAAGAGAAGAGGTAAACCTTGTGAGCCAACACAGCGTGTCTCCTCCTGCCCCACCCCGGTCCCACGTGTGCATATACACACACACACACACACACACGTGAGGTCACAGCCTTTTCAGTGGAGGGGATTTGATTGGGAATAGACTGGAATTATTTTTTGGACAGATTTATAATTTTTCTAAATCCACGAATCTGTAGGACCCAAAGGCGATCTCTGGAAAGCCACTCCCCTGTGCCCAGACACCTCTAGACAGGGCTTACCCTCCACACTCTTCAAGGATGAGGACGGCTCCCCATTCCTCTCCTATTCCCCAGTGTCTGTAAATTAATATATTCCCAGGGAACACCGGATGGTCTCCTCATCTGGAAAATAAGTCTGGATGAGACGCTCGCTAAGGTATCCTCCAGAGCCAGCACTTTTGGTCTGTGATTCAGCGTCTTAATCTGTTTCTCCCGCTTGCAGGACCCAGATGTGATCAACACTGCTTTGCCCGTAGAGTATGGGCCGCTCGTGGAAGAGGAGGAGAAGGTGCCCATGAGGCCCCAAGACCCGGAGGACATGCCTCCTCTCCTTGTCTCTCCCCCACCAGCCAAACGGGAGGAAGGCCAGGATCCCGCTGGCCCGCCCCCCCGGCCTTCCACGTCCTCTGGCAAAGCCGTGAAGAAGCCCGCGGCGGCCGAGCTCTCTGTGCAAGTCCCCAGAGGGCCAGCCGTGGAAGGAGGACACGTGAACATGGCATTCTCCCAGTCCAACCCGCCGTCAGAGCTGCACAAAGTCCAGGGATCCAGAAACAAACCGACCAGCCTCTGGAACCCCACGTACGGCTCGTGGTTTACAGAGAAACCCACCAAAAAGAACAATCCCCCCGCAAAGGAGGAGCTCCGGGAGAGGGCACACCTGGGGCGCGAGGGAGGCTGTACTGTGCCACCGAACGTGGCAGCTGGCCGACTCCCGGGCGCCTCTCTGCTCCTCGAGCCGTCCTCGCTGACGGCCAGCATGCAGGACGTGCCCCTGTTCCGGCTGCGTCACTTTCCATGCGGGAATGTCAACTACGGCTACCAACAGCAGGGCCTGCCCCTCGAGGCCACCGCTGCCCCCGGCGCCGCTCATTACGAGGACGCCCTTCTGAAAAGCCAGCCTGGGCCCTGAGTCCCCGCCCGGCCCGGCCCCTCACTTCTCTTCCTTGGGAAGCTTGAGCCCCACGGAGGAGGGACAGGTCGTGGCTCCTCCAACACGAGAGACCAAACGTCGCTTTTCATTTCGTGCCAACTTGTTTTCAAGTGCCCCCTACACAGCTCTATTTTCAAAACGCTTTAGAGAAAGGTTTGGAGCATGGGTTCATCTTATTCCTTCACAAAAGACGACGACATCACAGGGACAAGTGGTGACTGCAAGGGCCCTGGTTCGGTGGCAGGAGGTTTCCTGTGCGTGGCCGACTGCCGTGTCCATCTGAGAGGGGTGTGTTCTGTTCGGCGCGGTCCACACTAGCTGCTCCTGCGTCTCCGAGTTGGAGTCACGGGTGTTTCCCGACCTTGCGGGTGTGGACCTGGACCACGCGAGGTGGGGAGGGAACAGACACCAAGGCGTTATTTACTTGTCAGGAGCTGGCATGGGGAAAGACGCTCTTTACCAGGAAAGAAAAAATCAGACAACTAGAGGCAATGTCCCTTTAGGGGACGTCTGGATGCTTCCAAGTGTGCCGATTTCGCTGGTGATTGTAAACACGTGAGGACTAGTTACGGTACCATAGAGAAAACGCGCTTTTATCTATCAGAACGGAAAGCAGATATTCCGCGGACTCTGAGGATGATAACGACACAGCCCGTCCGGTTCCAGAGATTCAAACATCCTGTCGCTATACCTCATGCCTTAAGAAAACCCTCCTACGAAAGGGGCACAGAGTGCGAGGTTTCCTACTAGATTAAAAACTCGAGATTTGAGTTCTTACTTAATTTAAAACTTCCCACTAATTAAAATCAACTCTGATCATTTAAAAGCAAAAATTGTAAGCAGCAGCGACACATCGAAGCACAGACACACGTCCCTCCATGGGCCTCGGTGTCGATCCATCCCAGGCCCAAATCCTCCAACGGTTTCCATCACGAAGGTTAAGCACAGGGAGATTGCAGCTGCAGGGGCAGGCGGGTCACTGGACAGCCCGGGCCCTCGGTGGCCCTGCGAGGTGCAGTGTCCGCCCTTCCAGCGTGCACCTACCTTCGTCCCCCTGTGGCACGTGATCCCAGCGTACATGGGAACACGGATTTGCTCACGTAAGGCCTCAGCGTCCTTGGTATAGCTACCAAATGCAGATGGGAACAGGACTCTCTGGGTGGCAAAGGAAGAGCGGGCACTGGAGAGCAGAGACTGACACACAATAGTGGGGGCTCCCAACGTGGGTTTTCCCATAGGACACTGGTCTCCATGAAAAAGAAAAGGGAGTGCGTTAAGCTTTCCACACACATACTTGCGCAATAAGGCTTTATCAGTGACCTCTCATTTCATGCTTGCTTTCTGCTTCTCCCCCGTTCCTCTGCTCAGCTGCTTTCCTGGTGGTAGCTGTGCAGAAACATCGCACTGGGTGGAGAGCATTTTCCGTGACCTGCTAGGCTCTAAGCATTCCCAGGCAAAACGACTGTATATAATATCCACCTTTCCCCCTGCCTCCTCACTCTCCCCTAGGTCACAAGCATCGTTGCAGATGTGGGAAAGCCATTCTGTTCCAGGCCAATACTGGACAAGCGTCCATTCTGTTGGAGGCAGATGCCTTGCCCTGGTCAGGGGTCCTGCACATCTGGAAAAGCGCTCACACCCTGGACACCACTTTTCCTTTATCCTAACTGCCAAAAATATTCTCACCAGACCACCGATGATGCTGAAACGTCAACGAACTCGTCTCTAAAGAACCGTATCAGCGAAGTTTTGGCCCTTGCCAGGAGCAAAAGTAAATAATCTAATTATATAAACATAATTCTCATTCATAAACCACTAGCGGGCCCACGAACAATGCATCGAGAGACACTCTCCTAAAGGTCGATGACAGAGGAACTGACAAGAACTGAGAAGAACCGTTTCATTTTATATCCGTTTAACACCAGTAACCAGTTAAACAGGGAGCATGCTACCCGGCGAAGTAGCCAACTCTTTATTGTCATTAATGGAGAGGGGGGATCGTATCCCTTCCTCTTCTTAAAAACTACAAATCCATTACATTTTCAGGTTGTGCCTTACTACCACTGAGTTTGATTTGCTGATTCTAATTGTCTTCATTGGTATCAATTTTCATGTAAATGATAGTCAAGTCTTCAAAGCCTGTGTACATGGATAAGTAAATAAACAACTCCATACTGAGATATCATGACCTCAAGATGTTTCATTTAATTCGCTGGAAGCCCTAGGTATTGCCAGGCCATTAACCTGGACCGCTGGCCACTCGGTCACACCCTACCCATGTGGCTGTGGCAATTCATGTAGATGCTGTGGATTCTCTGACTTATTAACGCTGAGAGAAGAGTCCTACCTAGAGCCCAAACAGGCACAATTAGAGTTTATAGAAGCCATGTTGATGAAACCATAAGCTAGAATAATGATTTATGGTTCATGTATGTAAGGAAGCTCATCACACGTGCACAGCCCTACCCCTGGGAAACGGACGATTTCTAAGGGAATGACCAGTTTAATATGTGGCACCTCAAAATCACAGCACATTTCAAAAGGGCAGGAAAACAAGCTTAATTTTTCTTAAAGACTATGATCTACTCACTGGTCAAAAGACTGGATTCTCTCCCACCAGTTAGGTTGGGAGTCCCGGCTCTCCTTGGGGTATCAGTCCTGGCTGTCCCCGTGTCTCCATGTACAATGGGGAAAATGGCTTCCCGTCCTCACGGCCCCTCAGGCTGATTACAAACTGTGTCTAAACACAAGTCCTCCCTCGTACATCCCTTCAACTCCCAAGTGACTCAGGCTGGGCGTGGGGGAGAATTTCAAAGTTCAGAATGTGCCTCAGCGTCCCTGCCTCTCTACCACCAAAGCTCAGTGAGAGTTCTTGCACCCACCGCTCTGGGCCTCTGGGTTCTCCCGGTGGCGCCATATTGGATTGCATCTGTCACTCGTGTAATCACAGGAGCAAGAACCCTCCTGGCCCCCAGTCCTTCTCAGCTCAAAAGAATGTAAAGACTCTACCACACTTAGAACTGTTTAATGTTAAAAATAAACATCACAGAAAGGAAGTTATTTTATCAGCCTGAGTAATTAAAAAAAAAAATTCTGGCATCTTCGTATAAGATGACAAACTTGGCAAACTCTCTAGCTATAACTTATTATATAACTACAGGTTAACTTTACTCCACTAAGAAATTCTACATGATCAGGCTGGTTTAATAGATTTTTCTCCAATAATAGCAGGATTCATATTCACATGAGCTTCAGAGACCTAAAATCAAGAAGCATATGAATTCAGACTACCCTTGATAACAGGCTCCCCATGACAAGACTCATAAAACCATATGAAGTGTGTTGTCAATCTGTCTTTAGCTAATGCCTTTTTAAATGGGTCCCCAAAGAACATACAATTTGACTTTCCTAAGTTCACTGCAGCAGATGGTTCCCCATGTTGGGCGAACATGCAAAACAAAACCCAACATTCCCGTAATCCTCCACAGGATGCCCTAAAATAAAAGAGAATTATTGAGAACAAACAGTAAGGCTTCTGGTAAGATTCTGTTTTCCTTTCGTATTCTGAGTAGGTGTATTTAATTTTTAATGAGCAACTCAAGTACAAAGCTTGTTTTTAGCTCTCACTTAACTTGGAAACATTGGAAACGCTCAGTGTAGGAACAGAATATTCCAAGCGATGCTGGGGAGGAGAAGTATGAACTAGAACCACAAATCTACACCGATGACCTCCCCCTCTTCGGTATTCAGTTCACGTTAAACGGGTATGCTACCCTTCCCTGTAATGATGGCTCTACCAGGCCAACCTCAGAAGGCTCAGAAACACCAAAATCCACGTGCATTGCTGGCCCCATGTCCACTGCACGGATGCCTCTGCTCCATACTCGCCAGGTCTCTCCCAACTCCAGCCGTCCACCATGGCTCCTGCCTCCTCGGAAGCAATTACAATTATTTATCCTGCCATCGCTCACATGCGTGTTTGTAGGCACATGGCAGCTGGTAGGAGGTTGAAAGGCAGTCTTATTTTAAAGGAACTCCCTCGAAGCCTCAGCCTCTAGAATATGTATGTTCTAGAGATAATATTTGCTGATAGAGATGAATATCAGACGGACAAAACTTTGGCTGATTAGAAAACCGTGGATAGCTTAGCACTGCTCGGCAGGCAGCTAGACTTCAAGAACCCACGCCCCAGTGACTGCAGCAAGTTCCGGGAAGGCTCTGCTTTCTTAATTCACAACACTGACCGTCTGGTCTCAAAGCTCCTTCCAGCTCTGAGGTCAGTGATTCTAGGAGACTTTTCCTCTGCGTAAGGCAAATTCCGGCAGGACTGGTGTGGGGCTGCATGTGTGTGTGTGTGTGTGTGTGTGTGATTGTGTGTGTGTGTTTAAAGATGTTATTTATTTATTTCACAGAGAGCTCACAAGTAGGCAGAGAGGCAGGCAGACAGAGGGGGGAAGCAGGTTCCCTGCTGCACAGAGGCCGATGCGGGGCTCGATCCTAGGACCCTGAGATCATGACCTGAGCTGAAGGCAGAGGCTTAACCCACTGAGCCACCCGGGTGCCCCTGCAGGTGTGTTCTTTTCCTTGATCTAGGCACCTGGACTCTTGATTCTCCGTACATTTAGAGCCAAAGCTGATTAATTCAGTGCATCAGCCCAGTGAGCCAAGTTATAGTCTTTATACAGAAAGAGACCAGAAAGAAGTTTAGTATCAGTTCTCCGTTTATTCTATTCAAAGATCTCTTTAACAAATCATAAAGTTATTAACACAGCAAAAAAGTTAATGGGGTGGTTTCCCGAAAGCAGGAAAAGCTGCAGGACGAAGAGAATTGAATGACCTTCACGCCTTCGGTGCGTAACACTCATTTCTCTTTTTTATGTCTGCTACAATTGCAGACTTATTGGCAAAGTAGAACAATAAAACTTATCTCTGGAAGGTTTTCCACGCCTGACATTTCACAACAGGTCAGATGCACTTCCTGTCCATCAATGGGCAGTCTCCATTCCCAGAGCCAGATACAAAGCCCAGAATGAGTGACCAGTTTGAGAACAGGAGGTGTCTGCAGAGCCGGGCATCCCTCGGCAGGTGTCACGGTGCCATTATGATAAGGAATTCATTCATAACAGGATTCCTCTCCCCCAGCTACACAGACTAGAGAGAAGCCCTCTTTTCAGGTTTACAGACACACTCACAGCAACTGGATGGCAATTTTTTGAACATGTTGTAAATAATAGAGCTTTAGAGTGGACCTAGAAATAGGGAATCCTCAAAGAAAGCCCATTCAGATATCCCACCAAAAGATAAGATTGTGAAGACTTGCCTGCAAATTTTCTACATGTTAGTACTCCTAATACTAGAGAAAAAATTTTAAAAACGTAAGCCTGTTTGCATTATTCCAAATAAGATTTATGGAGTATTTCACAGTTCCCAGAAGAAATAGAGTGATACTAAAGACAGATTCTTCTAGCTCACGTGTGCACCAGTGAGCAGCTAGTGAAGTTTCATACACGGCAGGAAACATGCAGAACATCACCCGAATTCTCCTCGGTCACACAACAGGCAGCGTGAAGTGAGGTGCCCTGGAACTTCCTGTGATTTCTTTATTCCCTAAACTCTATTCCCTTCAAGAAAAGGGAAAGAGCACTTGAGAAAATTATAACTTTTTAAACTCATATGTATAATCTACTGGAATTATTTTTAGAAACTCACTTTTTTTTAGCAGGTTCAGTGAAGGGGACTGAAGTTTGACACTTTAGTCTTCTCTGTTGTCTCTAATGCAAAATCCATTTGCCCTGCCATCAATATGGGACTTTTTGTGACAACTGAAATTCATTTGAAGATCCACCTTAGGACTTTTTTTTTTTTTTTTTTTTGCCAGAGATGCTGGAGAGTGACCCCTATCCTTCATGATGAGAACTGTGAGGAACAGTCAGTATCTGGAACACTGTGGACCGAGATTTAAGCTGAATCTCAGAAGTCATATTAGAAAAAGTAGGAAGAGAATGCTGGAAGCTTTGTGCATGACTTTACCATGATTCATTTCTTTGTCAGGCTGATTTGACTTGTCAGGTGAGGAACAGTGAGTTCCGTCCTCCAGGAGGTAAGTCTAGCTTGAGTAAAGCCAGCCTGAGCTCTGCCGGAAGACCGTGGGCTCTAGGGGACTGGCTCGGAGGTTGCAGCTTCTGGGTGTCTACACTTCCTACATGTTAGAAATGCCTAACATTCCATTTCAGTGCAGGACAAGTAGATTTCTGAGACTCCCTGTTCCATTCCCTCTACCCAGTTCTACCAACTTTGATAGAATGCCCAATCCTGAGACCACACGCCTCTAGACAAGAAAGCCCGCAGGGACCTGCATGCAGGTAAATAGTCATACCTACAGGAATAACAAATTTGTCCGCCTGGGTTCATTTAGGATTTTAGAGCTGAATTTATGCCAGATTTGTGGGCATTTTTAAAATGACACTAGTCATCTTTAGGAACAGATTTTATTTTAAGCGAAGGGCCTCAATTTAAACACCTAGAAACACCTTTGCTAATATAACTCAGATCTCCACAGTCTCCTGTACCCCAACTGTGACCCCTACACTTCCCTGGGTAGGAAATGATGTAAATGTTGAAACTTGTTGCTGCTGTATCGTGAAAATTCTCTTCACTGTAAGACAGTCTAAAGGAACAAGATGGGGTGGGGCTCCCATACCTCTTGGTACCCCTCTTTGCAAGGGAGAGGCCGTAAGCAGAAACTCGGCGTCATTCCTGCAGAGCATAATGAGGATGCAGCCCCGTCTGTAACGCGTGCTCACCGACCATAATTCCTATGCATGTGCTTCCACCCCCACCCCCGCCGCTCCTGTGAAAAGGAGCATTAGCAAAAATTTTGGTAAAGGAAATCCTTTTTGCCTATGGAAAGGGATAATATTCTGCTTATAAAAAAATCTTAACATGTCCTATTTAACTTGTTCAGCCTACAAGCATCATTAGCAACTGTCTGTTGTATATTCAAGCAGCTTGAATGTGACACTGTAAATAACGGCCGATGTATCAAGGGATATTGTTAAATAATTACTGAAAACATATGTGACGTTGTGAGTTTCGTATTAACTACTGTATTTGTTTAAGTACAGCAAAGCACAGGGCATGAAGAAAAATAAAAAATAAATTCTATTGGCTTGTAATGTGGTGATACACAGTATGTCTCAGAGTCGAACATTTAGATAAAAACTGTCCAGTGAGTAGTTACAATTACCAGATTCATTTCTTAATTAAGAAAGATTCTTAACACCTTGGGTCTCTAGCCATTTGTCAATGTGGCTTAAATAATATTATCACATGTTCTAAGTGGACAAAGGTCCAAAATGAAACTCTGAAATAAAAATGTTTGGCCCCAGAGACCAACGCTGTGCACACTCCTCAGTATTCGACCTTACATAGGAAGACGTTCTCGGAGTTACGGTCCCACCAGAACAGAAATTCAAAGCCGTCCCAGGGAAAGCACACAGGCAGGTGCCTCCGGTGACCCTGCTGTTCTTCCCTCCCCTTCTCTTATCAGCCCGAGCATCCTTCTTTCTCTGCAAGTTAGACTCCCACGATTCTAACCTTCCTTGTCCAGCACAATTACCTGTCCCAGGGCCTGGTCTCTTGAGGCCGCCTGTCTGAAGCTAGCTAGCTAATCTCCCTACTTTCAATGGCCTTCATGGCCCCCGGTCATCCCGCAAGCATTCCCTGAGCATCTACTTGGTGCCCGTATTACTCCAGGTGTCAGGGATAAAGCAATGAATTAGTCAAATCCCTCCCTCCATCGAGTGAGAGAGGAGAAAAATAAGAAGCAAGAAGTCTAACATGACCAAGGATGGTAAATACCAAGAAGAAAAATCACACGTGAGGAGGCTGGTATATGGTTCTGGAGAGGAGGGTGCCAGCGTCTCAGACCAAGACTGCAAGGTCTCAGAGTTCAGAGTCAGCAAATACCTGCACCTGAACACTTTGAAGCACTTAATAATATTCCGACCAAATCACCCTAAAATAAAAAAAATGAAAGCTTTGTAGTAGAATATAGGTCATTATTTATATGTTTTTTTAAATCTAAATTCAAAATAGTTTATTTTGCACTAAATTAACAAATGCAATCCCACTGGTATTTTTTAAAAAGTGAAACAATTTTAGAAAACTCTAGAAACCCATTCTCCTTCTCTTAAATGGCTCTTTGTCCATCAAAATGGGATAGCAGGAGGGTGGCTAAAAACACAACTTCATTTGTTGAGTAGAAAGCATGATACTTTTTAAGGCTCCAGAGGGAAAGGACAAATCTGAGTCATCGTGGTGAGACAAAAAAGTTAAGCTCTCTGAGTTACTGAGAGAAGGGGAGATCAGGGAGTGTGACGACAAGATAACATTCCAAAACCGAAACAGCTTCCCTTTTTTATTGATGCTCAAGAACTGAACTGAGAATGACATTTAATAAGCAAAACACAAATGAAAACACCTAATCTGTATGTGTAGTATATGTAAACATACACATTACTTGGATTTAATGACCCTAGTCTAACTACGAGAACAACTGTTTCCCTGACCTTAGAGTTGGCGTTACTGTTTCTGGGAGTGTTTCATATTTAACAGGAAGAATTATGGATATCCAAGTTCAGAGTAGGCATGAATTTCATATTAAGGTATAAATAGAGTTTTAAAGAAATAAGCTGTGTAATAAAATAAGTTTACTTTTGAATTGCAATACAGGCATTTTCTTCGATCAATAAAAATATTCCTTAATTATAAAGCAGCCATACTTCGCAAATGTATATCAGGAAAATAGCTCTGGCAATATTTGAAATACCACACTTCTTTTTAAAAAGGCAGCAAAGCAACAGAATTTAGATTTTAAATAGTATATTGCAAAATAGTTCAACATATTATTTCTAAGCACAAAGCGAGCTCCCGTTCTAAAGGATACTTTCAATCTTTTAAAGTAAATTGTTTTGATATTTCTGTGTAGTTTAAAGGCTAAATATCTACAATAAAAGATAAATCTTTACACATATAGGACATAAACGTCAATACATAGCACACACAAATGGTTTACATTATATCACTCTGTTTTGAAGACCAGTTTCTTAATGTGTGCTCAAAAAGAAATACAAAAGCATGATACAGTTCTGTAGCTTTGTAACAGGCTGAATTCCACAACAACGGAAAATACAAAAACAGCAGAGATAGCAAACACAACTCCAGTCTTATGAATAGAACCAAAAACATTGAGAAATCATAAACATTTAAAAATGAGTAACTATTAGATTCTTCCTAACACATCTCAATTTACTCTCTTCTCTTAAATATAAGTTTTCTAAATGTTTTTCATATCACAGGAAGAAATAATGGCAAATCCTCCGCAAAGATGAAAGTGCATTATGTTCTGAAAGTGCTTCGTGTGTGTTTTATAGATATGTCCAATAAGGATTTAGACAAGTATGTGCAAAAATATTCCAATTATGACTTGAATTCTTAAACCTAATGAGGGGGTTTTGTAGTTCATTCAGATGAGGCAACTGCCAGCTCGGAAGAAAACTCTGTGATTACATACTGTGTATAGAGGAGAGAGCACAAGCCCCAGGGTCAGGAGACCACCATTCGATTCCGAGCTCTGTTAATCAGCTAGTGAGAGACCCGGGCAGGAGAAGGACTGCTCTAGTGCTTCCGTTTCTCTCTCTGGCAATGGCTGAGAGGCTCAGCCGAAGAGCCTCAAAGGCCCACCCGACTCCAGGGTTTTAACGTCTCTCATGAGGCATTCCTGAAAGGGCAGGTCATTTCACACCAAAAAATATAAAAAATACATGAATCACAGAGCCGCTCTTCTACTGTATTACTAGTACCGAAAGAAAAACTCTAAGAATACTGGACAGGAAAAGGTATGTGAAGGTCATATGTTAACCAAAGCTTGTGAAAACTCTTAAAATGACAGCCTATGAAAAACCCAATATTATGTGCAAAAACGAAAGAGTAAGCAACATCAGTTGGTTACCTAATGGCACGTGTTATTTTTTTCCCCTAAGTCTCAGAATTTTCTTGGCTCTAAAGCTTTTTAAAAGCTCTTAAAAATATTTAGTTTGAACTTGTCTTAAGAGAACCATGGTACCCACAGTTCAGATTTCTAGCTTTCTAAAGGAGTCTGTCTGAATTGTTATAATGGTTATTTTTAGGAGACTAGCTCTACTTTCAAATCTAAAATAATGGGCTAAATAAACCATTGGCCGTGGACTCTCTATTTTACATGTGTATATGAGCTCCCCGAATATGCTAGAAGTGGAACTCAACAGTTCTCATCCACAAGCTTTGAACCATTTATTCCCCGATAGGTCACTCTGCTGGGCCTAACTAAGACCCCGTGGTTTGGCTTACAGGTGAAATAGCGCGTGTCGCCCACTGCTCCGTCGTTTCTCCCCTTGGCACTTCGCAGCTCGAGTCCGAGCCAGATCCCAGAAGCAAAGTCAGTGGGGCCCACGTACCTAACGGTCCCCATCTCGTTCGAGCTGGTGAGGAGGACCTGGGAGCCCTCGTGCAGCTTCACGCTCCCTTCCAGGCTCCCGGCGCTGGTGGCGCTGCTCCAGCTGCGGCGCAGGGCGGGTTTCGATCTGGCGGAGGGAAGAGCCAGGGGCCTGTCAGCAGGGGAGCAACACGGGCCACGCGTCCCATTCCTGCCCCCCTCAACCCCCCCACACCCCCACCCCCACCCCCGGCTTGCAACTCGCTCGTAAAACAAACAAAGCGCTCTGTGTTCACACCCGCACTGTTTCTATTCCAAACAGCAATGTTAGGATATACTTTGGTTCAACATTTGAAACGTCTTTTCTCTCTTGGTTATTTTAATAGTACCCTAATCTGGATTGAAGACTTCACTAGCAATTTCTAAACACACACACACACACACACACACACACACACACACACACACTATCTTTACTTTATGTTTTACTTTGTAAAACAGCCACTAGAAAAAATACACTTATAAACTGTTTAAATGCGCTCAATTATCAAAGCAAAAAAAAAAAAAAAAATGCAGTGTTAGGGCTGAGGTAAATTAAAATGAACTTCTGTTCACTTTTTAAATATCATTTACCTGAAAAACAATGTTTAGAAACTGCTCATCTATAACTTTATAAAATAAGTTTATATACGTCATTTCTGAATGAACTCCAGCCACACCTCAGGCTTTAGGCCCCTCCCAGCCACTAACAGGGAGGAGGAGCTTAGTTCCCAGGAGCAGGACTCTTCCTCTTTTCTCTGCAAAATGTTCTTTAGAATGTACTGCCTCCTGGCACCCGCCACCAACCTGACCTGAGGACAAAACCACTGAGCTCCCACACGGGAAGTGATCCAGGGCCTCAGGCGATACTGCCCCAGTGCTCCTCACGGTCACTGCCAAGTCGCTGGGCCTGAAACCGGCTGTCCTCTGTGACCTAAGATTTCCCCAAATCACCACCACCGCAGCCTTGCACACTCCATCCGCATGGCACCTCTCCTCCAAAACAAACCTCCTCCCCGTCCCCACTGCAGAGACAAGGCAGAACCTACTACCGAAACCACACGGTGCTGGGAAGAAACCAGGTCCTACCGATCCTCTAGTGCATCCTACCATCTGGGTTTCCTAACACACTATCACACACAACGTCTCATTTCCTTCCATTAATGACCCTGTAAGAAAGAAGACCTAATTTCATGGGTAAGAAAATTGAGGTCCAAAGATTTGTCCCAAGCCACATTTGCCAACACGTGACAGAATTCTAGTTAGAAAACATAATGGGAAAAAAGTATTATTTGTCACAAATGTACACATATGATGATAAGGTTAACAAAGAATACTTAATACCTGCTGGGAAAAGCACAAACCTTTACTGAGAAACACAAAAGAAAAATATCCGAGCTTTGCTCCTGGATAGAAACATAGTTGTGTCAATTCTCCCTGAATTCACCCCCCAGAGGGATAGTTTGCAACCTCACAAATCACTCTAAGTTTCTCATTAAAATGATGCTGTGTATCATTTCCTGAGCACCTACTATCTGCCAGGAACTCTCCATCCATTATCTTCTCCAACCTTACCCAAGCCACTGCCGTGATATTATCTCCTTTCAAATGGAAGATGAATTTGAGAATAAAAAAAAATGAAGCTATTTGCCTCCGATCAGAGAGATGGCGAAGAGGACAGATGGGGCTCCCATACAAGGCGGTAACAAGCACAAAGAGGCCAGGCGCTTACAGCCACAGATGGGTGTTAGTAATTAAGACAAAACTGGAAACTAACACCGCAAAGATTTACATTGCCAGCATGTTAAGTTCTAAAGTCATTGCAACTAAAACAATGCGGCTCTGGCACAAGAATGTACTTCTGTGTGACACAGAAAAGATACCTTAGAGAAATACGCATACTTTTTTTTTTTTCTCATGTGATTGAAAAAGGAAACTTCAAATCAGTAGGGACAGGAGTGAACATTCAACTAGGAGTGCTGTAAAAATCATCTAGGGGAAAAGAATATGATTCTTACCAGTCACTGTATGTTAAAATAATTTCTAAGTAAATTTAACAGCTAAATACATACCTTAGAAAACAGGAAAGAACCAGAAGGAAATAGACCGGATATCTACCTGAACACACAAGCGCACACACACACACACACACAGGTGGGAAGGGAGGGAAACCAGACACATGTATGAAAAGTCTGGCATCTACTGTTCGTTAAATTATTATTTTTTTTCACTAATTACCACCATAAAAATGTTTCCATATCACAAGACAGTCTTTTAAAATACTGCAAAAGCCACACCAAGGAAAATTGTTAAAGATTACAGGATTTAATAAGGGAAAAAGCTTTCAGAGGGTATGGAGAGTATGATTTGTCCAATTTGGTTTAAAATTCAGATACATGCTTTAGGGAAAAAAAATGAGAGAGTATATACCAAAATGGAAGTGATAATTTCATTTAGGTGATAAAAATTACAGATTATCTTTATCTGCACTTAGGTTCTTTAATAATTTTTCAATTTTGTACAATCAGCTTTCATAATCAAAAAAAGTTTTCAGAGAAATAAGTCATACATGAATTCAAGGTCTAAACCAAAAATTCATGGTTTGGGTGAGGAGTTAACATTAAATAAGAATGATCTGATTCCAGTTACGTCTAATAGCTCTAAAAGCTCAGGGAAGAGAGAAACTTGGAATTACAGTACATTTAGGAGCTACTTACTAAAAAACATTAACTGACCACGCATGAAACGACTGGGGCGAGGTTCTAGATTTGTGTGTAATACTCAGTAAACCGTCATCAGTGCCACGGTACCAACCGCGCGCGGTGCAGAGCACAGAGACAGGAGGCCCTCCAGCCTCCCCTAAGGGCCAGGGAAGAGCCTTCCTTGAGGAAGTGACACATCAGCCTCACTGGTGAGGGCGAAGGCAGGGAACGCAGACAGGAGCGTGCACGCAGGTGGCCCTCACGTGCTGCGCCAACAAATGTGGATTTCGTCGTGTTTGAGAATCGAGAAGCTTCAAGGCACAATGAATACAAATGCATGGTGTGATCTCATGGAATACACAGCGAACCGGATTGGGAGTTCTGCCTCAAGACATTCGAATTTGAGCTGATCGTGTGAACCGTGTCAACAGGCTGGACTCCACAGCCGGGATGCGCGGTGATGGCATGGGCAGGAGTGGAGAGAAGCTGGTGAGGACCGGGCTGCGTGTGGCAACGGGACCCAGACGCAGGCCGGATGCCAGGTGGGAGAGGACAGACTCCTCAGGACAACCAGGGCGCTGTGGTGCCCCGTTCAGATTCCAAGCCCCCTCTCTCTCTACCCCTACCCTTGGCATTAGATACACATAGAATTCTGAAGACAGGCGACCTGTGTCAAGCCGCCTGCCATCATGTTGTCCTCTGAATGAAATGGGTTCATCACGGTCATCTTGACACATGACGTGGAAAACCAGATCCTGTCCCCATTTCCTCACGTCCTCTCTCATGTGGGGCAGGCAGGTCCTTTGCACGAACCTTTCCAGTTTCCTCCCCCAGCATTTCCATACCGCTACATTTTCCATGTTTCTTCTGGAAGTATCACTTATTTCCATAAGAGCAAACAAGAAGATGGTAGTGTGTGGGGAATCTCAATGTACTTATTTTTCAACTCAGTCTTCATAATGCATCAGGTTTCCAGCCTAGTCACAGTACAGTACCCGATCCTCTCTGTGCCCCTGGCAGATGGCCAGCTGTCACTCTCATGTCTGCACTAGCCCAAGGTCACAGACAGCTCTCCTGATACCTGCCAACGCCCTCTTGTTCCTTAGAACGGCAGCCACCAAACATTTCAGTCTCATACTCTATAAACAGAAATCAATTATTTTTAAAATTGATTTTATACACTCAATAAACAGGTACTAGTTTATTTCTTTTTTTTTCTTTTTTTTATAACAGGTACCAGAGTCTCAATCTATACAAGTACCAGTAAAGCTACATTTCTTTGATTTTTATAGAAAATAAAGAGAAGGTCCTCACATTTTCCTCAGGTCAGCAGATGATCCATACCTGTTGCATAATCCCCATGGTTCAGATTTCTCGTCCTTCCCTTGGTTCCCTGGACCTCGTGCTCCCCCACCCCCAGCATCGCTCAAGACCGCTGACACTGGCTCCCACCCCGGGTCCCTCATATGCCCATGGTCTCTTCTTGGTATTTATTCCATTCTGCCTAAGAAGTCTTGGATATCTTCAAGAAACTGGAACAGAGAGTCACTGCCCTGAACATGCTCAGCTACTCAAGCGAGGAGACCAATTTTAACACTCTTGAAACTGGTGAAAGTTTGGAGGAAAGAAAAAAAATGAAAATAATACCCCTAGCCAACACAGCTAAACAGTACCTAGCAGCGTCTTAGGACGAACAGGGATGGCAAGTGAAATTTCAGATCCTTGTGACACCTCGAGTGACTTCTTACCAGATGATAAAAACTGCCTTCCTGCTGCTCAGCTGACAGCCCGGTTCCCGCGCCTGGGCTCCACCTGCTAGCGGCTTCCAGAGCGCCACACGTAAGCAAGGATGTGGCCTTCCTCCTCAGTGAGTCCTGTTTCCCTTTCCCACCCACCCCTCCACAGCCCTCGGCATTAGCCCTTAGATTAACTAGAAAAAATTTAAATTAAAAAAATAAAAATACATTAAAAAAAAAAAGAACTCCTTTATCCAATCAATCTAGAAGAGCCTCGTGTTTCTCTAAAAATAAAAATTTTCAAAATTGTCAGGAAAATATCAGGGGGAGTAAAGTGGGTCTGAGGGAAATATATAAAAGAAAAAGAAAAGAAAAGATTCTATAAAGAAACAACAACCAAAAAGGCATTTTGAGCAGTATATTCTACAAAAGGAAGTGGGAATATTATTTAAAAGAATACTAACATAACTTTATGCAAACAGACCTGACATTTCTTCCATGTGATGCTGAAAATATTAAATCAAATCTCCCACTAATGAAGTAAACAGTTTAAAATCAATCCACCCTATTCAATAATAACACGAAAGGTAAATCCCTCCACCTCTTATTAATGGTACTAAATCTCTCTGAAAATATATGCAGCATACTACTGTTAGTCACCAGTGACATTTTTAATTGAGTTTTTGCGGGGGAAGGAGGGAAGACTCAGCTCAATGCACTCATCACACCTTTTCTCCAAAGTGCTAAAATTCTACTGAGCAGCTCAAAAGGTACAAATCTACTTTCTTCCTTCACAGAATCCTGTCATATTCATCTTGAAAAGTGTTTTTCTACATCTTATTAATACTCACTTGGCAAAAGCATTTCTTCTGTTAATCTCTTTTTGGGAAGAAGCAGAAGTCGTACTGAAACTTCTCCTAAAACCTAAATGCCAAAGTTAAGGTCAAAAGAGGAAAAATAAATCATAAATTTGCAGTCCTCATTAAAAGTTATCATCTATCATTTCTCTATAGGTGTTCTATTTTATCAAGTGTTTCTCTGGAAAAAGAAAGCAAAGAAAGTAAGTACATACAAAATATAATAGAAGTTTGGATTTTTTGACAAATTTTTATCTTTCTCATCAAACAATGTATATGTATAAATAAGTTAAGATCATGACATTCCATTTGGAGGTTATTATAAAATTTCTTGAAAACCAAATAAAACTAAATTAGAGACTGATAAAGTTGAATCTTTTTATTCTCAAATATTATAATCTTGATAAATCCTATGAAAGAGAGAATAAAAATGGCTTAAAAACGCTATTACTAAATATGCCATTTATAAAATATTGAACATTAATTTCAGAGTTTATGATTCTTGGCATTCGCAAATGACAGAGTCATTTAAAAGAAATAAAAAGATTTCATGAAAGGTACATTTTTAAAAAGATGTTTCTAAAAAAGAGTAAGATTTCCAGTTCTGGAAAGTTATGGCAGAGCAGATGTGCTGAATCAATCTCCTGACTGAAGTGAGTATAATTTTAAACAACCATTTTTATATATATATATATATATATATATATATATATATATATTTGAGCGGGTACAAGGCACAATTTCAAAGACACCACCAACCAAAAAGACAACCCATGAGAAGTAACCAAGCACCAGAGCAATCTATCAACTTGTATCACAGGATTGCCATTAAATTCTAGAGAACTCTGGCTGCACAGGAGGTGGGAAAGGAATAAAATCTGGGGCCTAACAAAAGGGGGACTCTAGCACAAGACTCCTTTTTAAAATGAGGATCCCAACCAGCTCACCCGCAATGTAAGTTAAGTGAGAAACAGAATGAAACACCATTCCAACAAAACAAAATAAAGTGGCTGTGTCAAACTTAATGCTTAGAAGGTGGCAAGATTTTTCTCCCTTCAAAATTTGCGATCATAAGTCAAATTCATTTTATCTATGAAATTTAAAAAAAATTGCAGGGAATATAAGTTACAGTAGTCCCAGGTTGGCAGTACCTCTAGGAGTAACTGGCAGAAGTAAACACAATCTTCTCTGGAGGCATCAACTCAGGCCTCAAAGAATTCCTGTACATTAAATTCTGAGTAGAATAAGCATCTCACAATAATAAATTACAAAATCCACAAGGAAAGAAGGTACTGTGAGTTAGGCTCACAAAAACAGATGGGCAGAATCATAAGTTAGGCTCACAAAGACTTCAGGTATGGAATTACTTAATGTAAAAGATAACAATATTTAAGATGTTTAAAAAGATAAAAGGAAGACTTAGAAATATGAGGGAAATAACAAGTGATAATAAGTAACTACAAAACATATTTGTAAAAAGGAAAAAAGAAATGAAATTTTTCTAACTAAAAATTTGGTGGCTGGGTTAAACAGCAGAATAAACATCATTGAAGAAAGAATCAGGAAACATGAAGATAGAGCTGAAGATGTCTAGAATACAATCCAAAAAGACCAAGGTGAAAAATACAAGAGATGCAAGGGAAAGTGAGGAAGTCTAGGACACTAGTCATCAGAGTGTCTGAAGGAGATAATAAAGAGATTAATAAAGGAGAAATATTTTAAGTATACAGACAAGAGTTTTAAAGAATTAATCAAAGATATTAATTCCCAGATCCAGGAAGACCCTTGATAACAAACAGGAAAAACAAACAACATCTAGACAACATCATAGTGAAACTATACAACACTAAGGAAATAGAGAAGACCTTTAACGGCTGTCAAAAAGAAAGATAAATCACCTACAAAAGTATAGGTTAGGCAGACTCATAGCAGATGTCTCAAAAAAGTGATGCAATACAGAAAATAATAAAATTATATTGTTAATGTACAGGGAGAAAACATCTTTCCAACTCAGATTTTCACCGTTAGTTTTACCCAGTAAATCTATCATTAGAAAAGAGAAAAACTGAGAGACAGACCCTTTCTAAAATAAATTTTTAAAAATATACATGTGGTAGGGGCACATGGGTGGTTCATTTGGTTAAGCTTCTGTCTTTGGCTCAGATCATGATTCCCGGGTCCTGAAATCAAGCCCCACATCAGGTTCCCTACTCAGTGGGGAATCTGCTTCTGCTTCTCCTTCTCCCTCTCCCTCTGTGCTCACTTGCTCTCTCTCTCTCTCAAATAAATACATAAATCTTTAAAATATTTATACACACAAATACATCCACACACCCACACACACGTATACAAATGTGGTAGGAACAGAATGATCTCTGAAGTTCTGAAGATTAATTCTGAAGATTAAGGACTAAAGACACTGGTAAAAATGTGAGCAAATTAAATATTGGTTATTAATTATATAAAAACTGTTATAATAATGTAAAACTTGTGGGGGAAATTAAATAGAAGTTGAATAACCTAGCTTCTAAGGATTTTCTATCACATGGGAAAGAGTACACATGATGATTAGCTTTAGAATTTGCTAAGTATGTATGTCAAAGTACCTACAATAAATATTAAGAAGTATGTTCATACCGTATAACTTTCATTCAAGTAGAGAAGAATGGAGTAAGAACAAGAAGGGGTAGGAATAAAACTAGAATAAAAGTAAGCCACAAGTATAAAAAAAATTGTAAAAATAGCAAATAAATAGCATAAATAAATCCAAAGACATGGGTTCTTACAATAAACATAAATAGGTGAAACTCTGGGGTTAAAGGCAAACATTGTCAAATCGTATTTTCTTAAAGAAGTGAAATCCAATCATATTCTATTTAGAAAATATTTCAAAAACACAAGGATATAGAAAAGTTACAAGACAACTGATAGAAAAAGATATGTTAAGCAAATACTTCACCAAAAGAAAGCTGATAGAAGGTAAAAAGAATTATTTAAAAAGCAACACCACTTACATTAGCATCAAAAAATGAAATATATTGGTATAAATCTAGTAAGACGTGTAAAATCTGTATGAGAAAAACTATAAAACTCTGATGAAAGAAATCAAGTAAGATAAATCAGTATTCCATGTTCACGGATAGACTCAAAATTGTGAAGACATTAGTTCTTCCCCCATTTGATCTATACAATCAAGGCAATCCCAATCAAAATCCCAAAAAATTATTTTATAGAAACCAACTATTTGGGAAGTTTGTATGAAGAGGCAAAAAGCCCAGAAAAACTAGCATAACACTGAGGAAGATCAAGAAGAAACTTGAAGAATCACTATAAAGCTATAGCAGTTAAGACAAAATGGTATTAATGAAAGATAACAAGAGCAATGGAACAGAACCGAAAGCCCAGAAATAGATCCACACAATGTAGTCAGCTGATCTCTGACAAAAGAGCAGACGTACTTCAAGGGAGAAAGATAGACTTCAACAAATAGCCCTAAAATATGCAAAAAAAAAAAAAAAATCCAAACACAAACTTTACACCTTTCACAAAAATTAACTCCTTGAACAAGTGATCTACATGGAAAATACAAAACTGTAAACTACTAAAAAGATAACACAGGGCGCCTGGGTGGCTCAGTGGGTTAAGCCGCTGCCTTCGGCTCAGGTCATGATCTCAGGGTCCTGGGATCGAGGCCCGCATCGGGCTCTCTGCTCAGCAGGGAGCCTGCTTCTCTCTCTCTCTCTCTGCCTGCCTCTCCATCTACTTGTGATTTCTCTCTGTCAAATAAATAAATAAAATCTTTAAAAAAAAAAAAAAAAAAAAAAAAAGATAACACAGGAGAAACACAGGATGACCTTGAGTTCAATGATGACATTTCAGATATAGCACCAAAAGCACAATTCATGGAAGAAAAAAAAAAAAAAAGATACCCTGGAGTTTGCTAAAATTAAAGACTTCTGCTCTGCAATAGACCGTTAAGGCAATGCAAAGACAAGCTACAGACTAGAGAAAATATTTCCAAAACACATTCTGATAAAGGTCTAGGATTCAAAATATACAACAACAACAACAACAAAAACCTGCTTAAAACTCAATAATAAGAAAAAAATTTTTAAAGAATTAAAACTTGATAATGAGAAAACAATGAACACACAATTTTTAAAATGAGCAAAAGACCAGGAAGAATAATTCACCAAAGAAAACGGACAGATGGAAAATATGTGCAAAGATCTTCAACTTCTATTATGAACTGAATTGTGCCCCCATTAAAGTCCTAATCCCCAGCACCTCAGAATTCGACTGTATTTGGAGACAAGGCCTTTAAAGTGGCAATTATGTTATAATCAGATGAAATAGGTCAGCCCTAATCCAAGATGACTGGTGTCCTTCAAAGAAGAGATTAAAACACAGACACATAGGCAGAAAAAGACTTTGTTAAGACATGAGAGAAAGACCCCCATCTCAAGGCAAAACAAGAGCCTTAGAAGAAACCAACCCTGCCAACACGTTGATCTTGGACTTCTGGCGTCCAGAATTTTGAGAGAGTAATTCCTTTGCTTAAGCCACATGATCTCTGGTACTTTGTTATGCTAGCCTTAGCAAACTAATATGACATCATACATCATCAGGGAATTTCAAATGGAAACAACAGCTAGATGGTACTACACAGTACATTAGAATGTGTATTAGAATGGTGAAAACCCACAAGCCATAAAATTAACCTCAACAAAGTATTTAAGGGCTAGTTATATAAATCACTCTTACACAGACGGTTATCCTATGGGAAAAAAATGAAATCAGACCCTCACTATACACAAAATCAATTCCAGGTGAACTGATAAATATGAAAAGCAAAAATACAAAACAAAACTTTTAGAAAGCAATATAGGAAAATATCTGTGTGAGGTCTGTTTTAGGAAAAGATTTCCTAAGATAAAACATGAAGAACATAATGGTTTGCTATTTTTTTTAAAGATTTTATTTATTTGTCAGAGAGAAAGAGAGGCACGCAGAGGGAGAAGCAGGCTCCCCACTGAGCAAGGAACCTGATGCAAGACTCAATCCCAGGACCCTGGGATCATGGCCTGAGCAGAAGGCAGATGCTTAACCCACCCAGGCCTCCCAGTGGTTGGCTATTTTGACTACTTAAAACTTTTAAATATCTGCTTATCAAAAGACACCAAACAGGTGGTAGGGGCGGGAGAACGCAAAAGATAAGTCAAAAACCAGGCAAGCAAGATATTCACAACACACAAGACTGGCAAAGTATTAGTGTCCAAAATGTATATAGAAACCTACAAATTAACAAGAAAAGCCAACCAAAAGAAAACTGGGCAAGAGACTTGAACAGGTATGTCATAAAAGAGAAAATGCATATGGCCCATCAACATGAAAAAAATGAGGCTCCACCTCATTTATAATCTGAAAAATGCAAATTAAAACCAAAAGGTAGAATTTAAATCCATTAGATGGGCAAAGACTTCTAAACAGGACTAAGGTTGGTGAGATAAGGAGCTGCAGAGTCACTGCTCACGGGCAGGTGCTCTGCGAATAGTCTGCCATTACGCAGGGAGGCTGAAGATCTGGGTGGCCCCTGCCTCGTGCAATCCTAGAGAAACCTTGGCAAATGTGTGCAATAATCTAGTTCTTAACAGTAAAAAAACAAATGTGTCACAAATATCCATCAAGTATAGAATGAACAGTATCTTTTAATAGAACACTAACAAAATAACCAACAATTAAATTTATATACATTTTATAATATATATTATTTATTAATATATCTATATAAGCATGATAAAGATATTTTTAAAAATCAAGGGAATAATTAATACAAAATTCAACACTCATAATCTGAGGACAAGGTATATGAGAAGGGAAGCAGATGAGACTAGGGGATACTCCTGGCTTCTACTGTTCAGGTCACCTTCAGCAACAGGGCAGGTAACAGATGTCTGCTTTATCATTACATAAACTATATAAAGGCATTTACTCTTTGGTATACACATGTATTTCACAATAAAACATTTTTTGATGAATAAAAGCAAACAAATAATTATTTGGAACATAAAACTGTATAAACCTACCAGGATAAGAATGATTCTGTTTATTCGAAGAAATTTCTGAAAGAGTATCCAGGGAATCCGTTACCCTGTGAATAAAGCAAACCTAATTAGCAAACCTCACTGGAAGAAGTAGCAAGTGTTCAGTTTTAGGACTGGCTCTCAACTGAGGCTTTCACACCAATGTTATTTCTTATTTCACCTATTCAACAAACATTTATTGAGCATCTATTAGGAGCCAGGAACGAACTTGAAGCTGGCAGAGAAGACAGGCAATAACAAAACAGAAGAGAGCCTTGTTATCGAACGAGTAATGAGGAAAAAGTCAACTTAAAGTAAATTCATTTAAAATGGGGACTTGACATTATTTCTTTGGAACTTTATCTTCACAGATAAAACTAAAAAAACCTGAAAATAAATTTGTTTTATGTTGACTTTAACAAATGTTTGATCAGAATTATAAAAACATCACAGTCTTAAATTGAAAAAAAAAAAAAAAGATACTGACTCGGGCCATCTATGCATGTAATTTTCTGATAAAACTGCATGGGTAAGTACAAGCCAGCATCCTTTACTTTATATCTGACTCTTGGCACAACCATAAAGGTAACTTTGCTGACAGGTCTGTCTGTATTTTTTAATATTCAAATCATTCTTCATTGTTGAAAGGCCAATCTTCCCAGTCTTATTCTCGTTCGGTTGTTTACTGACCTGACCCACAAAGCCTTTATGCTGTCACCCGCTTCCTGCAGGACACTTGGTCACTAGCCAGGAATCCTGCAACCCTCGCGCTATCTGCAATGCCACCTTGCACTTCGTGTGCGTTGTTCTCACATGATTTATGCCCACGGCAATCAGCAAGAGACTGATGAACGCAGAGACTAGGACTTGATGAAGAGGACAGATAATTAGGTGGTGATGGGTAGTTGAGAAGAACTTAATTCTAAAAGTGATCAGTTCATTAATAATAAGTACACAATTGTGAGAATAAGAATAAGAAAATTAATACCGTGCTGATGAAGACCACCTAGGCAAAAAATAGGTAAGTAGGTAGAGAGATAAGATCAGATCTAGTCAAGCAAGTTTTCTTGGAATTTCTGCAAAGAAATATTGGATGATTTACATATTATTAGGGAAAAAAAAAAAAGCTATGAATTCAGTGAAAGCTGGGTGATAGTAGAAAGCTATCCAAGCAGAGAAAATAATCTGTGCACAGATTCTCAGAGGCACATTTTTTTTCTTAATGGAAAGGAGGGAAAAAAAGACAACCACAGTCTGGAGGAGTGGGACTGGGATTGGTCACTACTTGATTAAGACTGTCCTCAAGCAGTCCCCAGTTTAAAATTCTTTCTTCTTGAAGATCAGTGGTGTCTTTGAAGAGCTCTAAAGCTGGTTTTAAATTAGAAATTCCTCAAAATCAGGGACCTTGTCTGTTTTATTTGCTTATAGAATGCCTAGCACAGCACAAAGTGCTAAAAGACACTTAATAGTATTTGATGATGATGAATGAGACAATCAGAAGATGACAGGAAGACAGCTGGATCGAGAGAGCAGTTCATTTAGAGAGAGAGCCCTGTATCTTCTAAGAAGAGGGGGATGCTTTTAAATGAATCACCTTAAAGAAGACCAAATAGAAGGCGAGGAAAAAAGAAAAAAGTAAAACCATGTGTTCCTTAAACAAAGCAAGAAAAAGAAAGTGAAACCATGAGAAAGAAAGTGGCTTCCTAATATTAGTGGGCGGAAAGCTGTTACAGCTAAAGCAACACTGCACTAGATTCAGTCAGTATTTACTGTGTTTAAAATATGCACACTATGTCCTCTGGGTGATCAAACATAAAATGAAGAACCCCAGTTCTCACAACTGAGAGACAAATGAAACTTGTAAGAGACTATAGCAATGTGTTAATGAAGATCTGTCCAAAGCAATAAGAGAACCCAGAAGACGGGGACTCAGCATAGATTTTACCATAAATCACTCACTGAGAAGACATCGGTCCTAAAGAAAGTCAGCAATCCTCTTTTAATCATGACAGGGTACTGGTTAAGAACATACACTCAACTACCTGGGTTCAAATCCCCACTTGGGAGCTGTGCACCCCTGCACAACTCAACTTCCCTCTGCCCTACTTTCTCCACCTGTGAAACAGGTCCTGACCCAGAGGGAGCTTCCAAGGGAACAGTACTGCGGCGCTCGTAGCTGTGCGGCCACACACAAGTGCGGTGCATTGGCTACTACCTTTTTCCTTATTTATAAAATGCCTACCACAAAACAGCACACTGTCTAAAAGCAAGGGCTTGGGAAACACACAAAATAACAAATCTGGGCTGAGTCCAGCACCATCATTGAGTAGTGTAAGACAGACCAAAATACGCCACTCCAGAACATGCCACCCTGGCATAAGGATTATTTTGAGCTAAAGACACTTGAGAACCAACAAATGCAGGGAGAGGCTTTCTCTGAACTCTCCTTATCTGCCTAAAACAGGTGCTCCCCACAAAGAGCTCTTTTGTCCTATATCTCCTCCCCAGCAGTTGCATCAAGCAGGGAAGACGGACTCTTGTCATAGACCCAGACAGACACTGTCACTGACTATCTTATCTCCCATTGGGTTATCTTTCCTAAAAACCACAGGCCCTCCCACAAGTGGCCTTTTTCTCTCTCCACTTCTCCTAGTAAGACGGTCTATAAAAACTCCAATCTCTCCTCTTATATGGGTACTCACATCATTCTGTGATGCCTAGGTGCATGCGAATTCATATGTAATAAATTTGTCTGCCTTTTCTCCTGTGCATCTATCTGTTGTCAATTTAGTTCACAGACAGCACTCCCAAACCCCCTCAGCAACTACTGACCCTAAGAGGGTAGAGGAAAATTTTTTGCTCCCCTATACTAACTATATGGCTTCAGCTAAGTCACTCGATCTCTTGAAATTTTTCTTCACTGGTGAAATGGAACCATCAGAACACTTTACAACTCACTGGGTTTGAGGAGGATTAACAAAATATGCATCTAAAGTAGACTGTACAGAGCGGACCTTTAACTAAATGCTCAATAAATGTTTGTCACCATTATTGTTCTTTTCTTTTTTAAAGATTTATTTTATTTATTTGAGAGTGAGAGAGGAGAAGTCAGAGGGAGAGGAAGACTCCCTGCTGAGCTGGGAGCCCATTGAGGGACTCAATCCTGGGACTCCAGGATCATGACCTGAGCCAAAGACAGTTGCTCAACCAACTGAGCCCCTAGGCGCCCCTCATTATTGTTCTTTTCCAGCTTACCTGACCCAATACTTAGGAGGATCAAATGAAACAACACTGAACTGAAGATACTTCATACACTGCAAAGCATTACCTATGTTCAATACTATACTGTCATAAATAATGAGGGGGAAAAGTACATCAAAGGAGGAAATTAATATAATAAAAATCACATGAAATTATTAAGAAAAACAAAGTGAGGTGGAAGATAGGTATAAAAACTCTGAAATCTGCCCGGAGGCAGGCCCATAGCCCAGCTAGAAGGGAACTAGACGGGGCTCCAGGATGTGACGGCAGACCCATTCTCATGAATGTGACTCCACCATGTATGTTCTTTCCCATGGGAAGATTAGCGTCCTGTTTCCCCTCCACCGAAGAACACACCAAGCCAACTTCTTCAGCACATAAGTCATTTCATGAAATGGTACCTGGAATTTCACAGGGACTTTTTTCCGCTCAACTTGTTTTTTAAAGCCAGGACGAGCTGGTACCGAAGTGTAGCATCTTAAGGAGCAACACCGAGGAGGTACATTATATATAAACCCTTAAAGCTTCACTTCCCCCAAAGATCTACTGCCTATCTATTTTTGAAAACTAAAGAAATCAGAGGAAAAAGCCATTTTGGTTCCATTAGGGTTGGAGGAGAATGAATGGGGTGCCTGCTGGCAGGAAATTTAATGTAGTTAGGATGTGACTGAAGCAATCAGAGAGCATTTTTACTTTTGTTTGCATGACAGATTAAGCTCGCTGCTCTCACTGTTCTTAGCAGCAAACGCCACTTCTAATAGCCTACACATACTCATAGGGTTTGCAAATGAGGAATAAAGGAGGGTTTTAAAATTGCAAATCCTCAGCAAAGCGAATTTAGCTTTCCATGAGCCTTCTCTCTGAAGAAGGTGGTTGGTTAACCCCTTGAACGAAGACACGAGCTGTAGTCAGTGCATGTCTTTAATGTAAAATGAGGAAGTCTTAACTATAAACCATTGCAAATTACAAAAAGGTCTTGTGGAAAAACATAAATTTCATTTTTCTCACCTTTGTACCCTGGATGGGGGAGCAAATATTCCGTATCTTGGAGAACAACTAAAGTACTGCACACCTCCAACTGAACCATCATTCTTGCCATGGGGTTTCTCAAGCTCTATACCGTACCAATATCCTAGAACAAGAATATTGGATTTTAAAAGCCTCTGCATTTTACCCAAAATGGTTATGCTATTATACAAACCCAACGCCCGAATGGCTTAACATTTTCACAAAATGACCAAAATGATGGAAGAGCATCATGATCATTGAGCTTTCAAATGATAAAATTTGAAAATTGGAAAAAATGAACAGGAAAAACATTTTACAAGCACAATTACAGAGTTGTACATTAAAGGAGAGGGATAAAATACACAAATTTGGCATAGATTAGCTATTATGCAAGTAGTGTTATGACCACAGTATATCTACAAGTCATAATGAACCAAAAAAAAAAAAATCTGCCCTTGACTCAATGATACGGCTTGTTTCAGTGAGAGCAGTACAACACAACACTGAGCTGTATGAATCATAACGTTCATGTGCAATCTCTTCCTTTCATTCTCCCAACCTCCCAGCATCACAAACAGTTCTTGGATAATTGAGGGAGGACAAAAGTAATTTGGAAAATATGATTAGACTTCATGGTGACTCTTGTTTTTCTCTTTTTGTTTCCCCACCCAGGATGAAGAGAAAAATCATAATACTTAACCGTAGAGAAAAGATTTAGATTAGCTAGTAGGAGGAATTTTCTAAAAGGTTTAAGTATGCAAAAGGGCCCTCTCTGAGGAAACTTTGGCTCCTTTTCTAGAGGGCAAAACTACAGCAGTGAGGCTGCTTTCAGTGTGGTGAGAATTAGGTAAACAAACACATACTCCTACTCTGAATATATACATAGTTACTCTTGGAAGAAGGATCCTCAAATGGAGGGGACCTCAAGACCCGTTAAAAGTCTCTACTGATCTGTTCATTTTTACTTAAAAGTAGAATACAGTAGTAATTGGATCTGGTATCAAATAAAAAATAAGAATACAGATATTGAGAAACTTACTGTAAATCCTAAATTCCAAAATACAAAAATATTGTTTCTTTCAGATTGCTAATTCAAAGAGTCTGTATAGCCTCAAAAATGGCAATCTCAAAGTTCTTCAGTCTATTCCTCGTATGTTCAAAAAGATGACACTTGAGCCCATTTTTTGATACTTTTGTACTGAAAAACTAATGCATGACCACGGTCTCCTATACTTAAGCAGTGTACAAGTACAGAGTCAACAAACTTACTTCTTAGCCATACGAATGCTCTGGAAATAGGGCATCACATTTCTGAATGTCACTAACCAAGGTTGTCTGGTTGTCATTTTTATTTCAGAGTGACACAGTTCCAACTCTCAATGTTACAGTGTACCATACAATGGCAACATGTTTATCATATGACTCTTGAAAAAGTGTACCATGCCACAGAAAGACAGTATGACAAGTGTTAACAATTGTGACTATACCTTGTCTGGTAGTGGTATATATTGTTTCCCATTTAAATGGTAATTTTTTTTCTAATAAAAAGGCTAAAGAGGCTAAAGATGACCTCTTTTAGGTCTAGATCTTATAATCTAAAGAGTTTCCATTAATTAGGACTGTTCTCTAGAACTAACTGATCTAAATTTTGGTGCCATTAAGACATAGATGCTACTGCTTTCTAAAGGAACTGAATGACTTTAACAGAAAAGTTTCCAACTTTATACTTGCTTATGACTGACTACCCAAATTTCTAAATGCTTAACCAAAGGAATTTAAAAATTAAAAGTCAACCTAAAATAAAGAACTGTATCCAGTGAACCAAACCATTTCTAACCTTGTTTAATATAGAGAAAGGGAACTCAAAAGACATGGACATTGTGAAAAATACCCTACCTCGGGGATTCTTGAGTTTTTATTTGATAACTATATTAAGACCATCCTAACTCACCTCAATTATTACCTGGAGACCTGTGAGAGACATGAATTATACAACACACAGCCCATCTCAAATCAATTAGGTGGACTGCAATTATAAGTGGGATAATGGAACAAGACTGTGCTGGGAGACAATCCTCCACGGCTTGCTCATGCTTCTGTATGTTTTACGAAGAGAGGCGTTGTCTTTTCATGGATGTCTGCACAGAGGACAGCCTTGGAGGACAGAGACAGAGTGCGGAAGGCAGGCCCCACACCAAATACAGGCATGCGCGTTGTCTAATATAAAGGTTCAGATTGCTGAAACTCAGGGCTCTTCTCCTGTAGCATAAAACACAGGGTGTGCCGGTGTCACACACACACACACACACACACACACCGGGAACTGGGGCTCAGGGAGCGAATGCAAGAAAACGCTGACCCTCTGCTTCTGCCACTGCTGGGACCGTGGAAGTCCTGTCTCTGAATCGGGAGCCTAACATCTTCCATCAGCATCTATGAAACGGTGGCAATCTAACTTGTCAGCTTACACACATAGGGTAAAATCAGATCCCTCACAGTTCTTGACAGAATGCTACAAATTTAAAATCAATGTTCTGGGTAACCTTTTCCTAAAATCCTGCAATGCCACCATGTGTCAAAATAGCATATTGCCATTGAAAATACACAAACATGGTTTAATTCAATGGGCTTCTATATTTAAAATTAAAATCACTGAAAATGCAAAGAAAGCTGATCTTTACTTTTGGAAACACAATATTAAGTCTAGATTGGAATGAATATGTAAATACACAAACATGTATTTTTAAGGTCCCAGGGTGCACAGAAGCTTTTTCTTTTTCCCTCGAACTGGTTTGTTGACTTCTTCTCTAAGCCACTCACATAAAGGCTATATCCTGTGAACTCATTTTAAGAATATCTACTTACCCAAAGGATACAAAAATACTGATTCCAAGGGGCACATGCACCCCAATGCTTATAGCAGCATTACCAATAATAGTCAAATTATGGACAGAGCCCAAGTGTCTATCAGCTGATGAATGGTTAAAGAAGATGTGGTATAAACCCCCTGGAATATTACTCAGCCGTCAAAAAGAATGAAATCTTGCCATTTGCCACAATGTGGATGGAACAAGAGTGTATTACGCTAAGTGAAGTAAGTCAGGCAGGGAAAGACAAATATATGATTTCACTCGTGTGGAATTTAAGAAACAAAACAGATGAATATAGGGGAAGGGAAAGAAAAAAAAAGGGAGGGGGGAAACAAACTATAAGAGACTCTTAACTATAGAGAACAAACTGAGGGTTGCTGGAGGGGAGGCTGGAGGATGAGCTAGACGGATGAGGAGGGCACTTGTGGTGAGCACTGGGTGTCACATGTAAGGGAGGAATCACTGAATTCTACATCCGAAACCAATTTTACTGCATATGTCAACCAGAATTTAAATAAAAACTTGGAATTTTAAAAAAAGGAATATACTTAGCAAAAATCTAATCCTGATGTTTTCTCTGTTACTGAGCACTCCTGGCAATCGGTGCGAGTGAAGCTGGAGAATGACAATGAACTTTAACATGAGACAACTTAGAAGACAGCTGGCAAGGAGACATCGCGGACAACAGGTAGCCTGAGTCTGGTCGGAACTTCCACCGTTGCAGGGCTTCGCCAGCGCCACAGCTAACCAACGTCCCCGAGAACTGGTCATCAGGAACTACCCACATTTATAATTTTAAGCCTTTTGTATTCTGAAGGGCTCAAACTGAGCCGAGAGCGCAGAGATGGGTTACCTGGAGCAAAGTTCGTTGTCCCGAAGAACTTCACGGTGCCGACTCTCTGGCCCACCACCAGCACTCGGTCTCCGAGGTGGGGCTCTCCTGCACAGCGGCTGTTAATTGCTACACAGGCTCCTGAGGAACTCAACCCTGTTTAGTTGGTGGGTGGGAGAAGGGGGGGGGCACAGGAAAAGAGAAGGGAAAAAAGCGAAGGGAAAGGGAAAAAAAAAGAAGAAGAACCTCAAAAAGCATATTAGCTGAAAAGTCACCACGTGCTCTCACCAGTCTAGCTATTGAGAGATTTCAGTGTGTGACCCTTTCCTGATGTACGCCCCCCACGGATGCGGATCTCACGTGGGGGGTCAAGACATTCAAAGAACTTGGAAAGGGTTTCCTGAAAAAATGACCGCCACGAGCACCTGACACACACTGTTCCTGATAAAGCATTGATTTTACCCAGATTTCCTGGGGCGCACTGCTAGAACAGAGGCCAACATTCCTTTTCTGTAAAGGGCCAGGGAGCGAGGATGTGAGGCAGTGCAGGCTGTGCCGTGTCTATAGGAACTATTCGGCTCTGCTACCCTAGCAGGAAAGCGCACCTAGACAAGGCAGGCATGGTATGTTCCAGTAAAACTTTATAGAAATAGGCGGCAGGTTGGAATCAGCCCGTGGACTCTACTAAAATGTTCTGCTAAAATGCTAGAATCAGAGTCATTCACTGGGACCCAGTGTGAATTACACATACAGGAATATGATCTGAACCTGAAAAGTGTCGTAAGTCTCCACTTAGCTCACACTGATTTCCCTATTAGGAATCAAACCACTCCCCCTCACCTTGATTGAAACCTAATCCCTGAAATGCCCACTATTAAATGTCAGAGGTCCTAGAGAAATACTGTCTGGAAAGCTGTTCAATTATAACAGAGAAAAAGTGGGCCCTTGAGGCTTCTCCCCCCAGTCCATAAACTGACTTGAGCTACCACCAGAGAGCGCCTACAGAAGCCTCTGTGAAGGCAGGGGACAGAGGGTAAGTCACATCACCAACGGTAGAGAGACTAACGCCATGGCAACAAATGAGGAACACAAACCCAGAGGGCGGGCAGGTGTGGATAAAGTGCTATACTAAAAAGTCCTAGGTACTCGTAATAACTAATATTTCCAATGCACTCCACAGTTTACAAAGTGCCTTCCATAGAATTATAACTACAGGAGACACAAACCCAGGAATTAACTAAGACATGGTGTTCACGGGCAGTCGATGGCACAGCCCGATTAGAGCCCAGGCCCTATGAGCACAAGTCCTCAGACGGGTCCCCAGGCTAAGACAGCACCTTCGACCACGGGGTCCAATGGTGCTGAGAACACAGACACCCTCCCTCACCTCCGCCACTCCCCGAATCTCATCTTTCTGCGCCTCCTCAGCCTCACTTCCCAGTATCTACACCCCTCAGATGCAAATGTATGGAGAAAGCGAAGTATCTATTCACTCTAGAAAAGTGTGCTAGGAAAACGTCTCTGAGGTCCTGAACCTGGGACTTCCTCTCACGATCTCCCGTTCTCGCTCCCTCCCCTTCTAAAAGGTCTTCTTGATCATTTTAACTGACAGGTCTCTTCATCCACTACTGTCTAAGCCTACATCATGCTTAAATTTATAAAAAGAGAAAAAAATATGTAGGTACACTAGAATTACTTCTTATAAAAAGTAAAACAGATACTTCCTTACCCACATGTACATTTTAAAAATCAAGTAAACGTCAAAAGCCCAAATTCCAGGTGAAAGAGGGCCTTGCAGTGTGACTACAGCGAGGACAAGTGGGATGGCTACATCCCTGCCTCGGTGCCTCTGTTCCTCGGGAGGCTAGACAGAAACTGCTTGCAGGGGAAGGAGACCTACTCTGAAATTACAGGTTCCAAGTCAACAATTTCTGGTAAAACTTCTGGGTTCTCCACTTTCAGAGTCCCAACCTGTAAAGTTGATCACTTCAGTGCTGCCACTGAGGGCTCCTCCCCGTCACTGCACAGTATTTTAAAGAGAAAAAAAATCCTGTCATGAACATTTTCTGTAACAGAATATTGCTTCAGTACAACTTTGGTAAAAAGTATGTGAACAAGAATCTGGTCATTATTATGAGGTTCACGGAGAACAATTTAGACCAAAATGGTTTCATTTCCTCTCCAGACAAGTTTGCTGTGTCGCCAAGTAAGTGAGGGGCAGGATGTTGCCTATGTGTCGACTCCGGCAAGGTGTCTGCTGTGAAGCAGTTTCTACGTCCTCACACATAACCGGAGAAAGGTGGACTGAGCAAGGGTTACTGCAGGGCTCGCCACATCCCAACGGGTCACCATCGTCAACAAGTCAGGAGAGCCACTGACCCTCTCCTGCCCAGGGTTAAACGAGGACTTGAACTTCAATATGAAGATGACACAAAAGTATGTGGGAAAGCAGCGGGATGAAAGCTCCCACGCCCAGCTGAATGGGAACTCAGGTAAGGTCCCACGGGGAGCAGCAACGTGAAGGGCCCTGGCCAGAGGCTCCCTCGGAGCCGGGACAACAGTGTGGCCGCCGCATGGGAGGAGAGGCCTTACACCGTGCTTGTGTCCACAGTTCAGCTCTCTACGGGCTGGCCATGACCGGTCTGAAGACCCGGGAGCTGGAGGAAGAGTGGAAGGTCCCTGGGACGGAGGCAAACCAGAACGGCAGCCAAGGAAGCAGCAGACCGACCACAGGCTAGAGCCCAGGTGTGCCCCTTAGAAACTGCCGCCAGGCACCAGTGACTTACCTCCCTAAGCCTCGGGTCCCTCATTCACATACAGTGAGGATGAGAATAAGGGTACCTACCCATGGGTTTGAGAATTAAGTGACATAAGGTATGTAAAGTACTTAGAATAGAACCTGAAATAGTAAGTATACAATACACGTTAGTTATTATTACATCTAGATTAGAAAACAGATGAGAAAGTTAATAAACCGTACGGTTTCCACGTTATCTGAGGATCTATCATAAAGTTCTAAAATGAACCTTAAAGGGTCAGAGGCGTTACATGCATGTCAAAGGGAAGAAGTGAGTGCAGACAAGCAACACGGGGGTGGGGGGGCACCGGGAGGAAGGCGGGGAGACCGAGGACGCTCACAGGGGGGGAGGGGCACGGGAAAGACAGAAGAGGACAAGTAGTTCAATCTGACTGAAGTTAAAGTTTCCTTCTACACATTTTAAAAAGAGCAAATCTACTTACAAACAAACCAAGATTAAAAACACCAAGAAAGCCTGGTTGAAAAAGCCATAGATACCAGCACTGGCTCTAGAGGAGACAGACGGGCTTTTGCTCATTGTCTTCTTGTTATTGCCACGTGCATTCAGTTTCTTGGGGTAGCTCGGTTTGTGTTCCAAAGACGAGGTGGAGGAGGAGCTGCTGATGGAGCCAAGCAGGGTACCTAAAACCGGTGAAGAAGAAGAACGCATCGCAGTGTGGACCATAAGAAGTGAACCAACAAGATGACTTTCCAGGTAAATCCCTCTGAAACCCGCCATTTAGCTTTCTCAGCTGTGGATTGCCTAGCGTTGAATTAAATGCCTGGTTTCGTCCAACTGTCCTGCAGTTCATGCAGACAAGACTTCACCACTCAAGCAATTGTGCCGTGAGGACTCCCGCTGCATGAGGACACTCTCACAGGAGAGCACCTGTCACATCGGGTTCCCTTAAGTCGACTACCTCCTTTGCTTCCCACGCTCGCTCTCACCTCCCACTCTAGATGGCTTAGTAGAATCCAATCTTATTTACACTTAGAAAGTCTTTCTCACAGGGCGCCTGGACGGCTCCGTGGGTTAAGCCTCTGCCTTTGGCTCAGGTCATGATCTCAGGGTCCTGGGATCATGCCCTGCATCGGGCTCTCTGCTCAGCAGGGAGCCTGCTTCCTACCCCACCCCTGCCTTCTTCTCTGCCTACTTGTGATCTCTGTCAAATAAATAAATAAAATCTTAAAAAAAAAAAGTTTATCTCACCTCCCAGTCTAGATGGCTTAGTAGAATCCAATCTTATTTACACTTAAAAAATCTATTAATTTGTTTTAAGATAAAAAAGGGTGGTATTAAAATGTTTTGAGTTAACCTAAAGGCAAGCAGGAATACTCCTGAAAGTGCTGTTCATGCTCTAGTCACCCAGTGATTTGACTGCTGAAGACAATTTTAAACATTTTTATCAAACCGTCTATACTCGGAGTTTCCTTTTAGTCTCCCATTTAAGTTAACCTGGTAGCTCTCTATTAAGCATACACAGAGGCACAACACAGCATTTTATACCAAAACCATGTATATACACTTTTCGATGAGCTGCTTAATGTATTTCCGAGGGTAATTTTTTACTGCAATGATTTTTCTCTCAAAAACATTAAAACTTAGCTCCCATGTAAGCTTTATCACTATGTCATTTTAAAGTCCCATCAGTAAATTAAATCTTTAGAATGGACATTATAAGATTATTTTACCATCTTTCTCTGTTACAGGTTTCAGCTCTTCCCCAGGAGGCAATGACAGTGTTGATTCAGAAGCACTCTTTTTTGAGGTCATTAATCCTAGCACATAGAAATAAGACACTTTCAGCAATAAAGAACGTCAACATTAAACACACAAATGTGCTTGCTGTTTAAAGTACAGATATCCCTCGTTATTTAAATCTCTTCTACTTCTGGAAACATCTGGACAGTAAATTCACAGACAGCAGGGGCCGGTCCAAGATTTCATTACATGAAGGGGCGGGGGAGGGTCGTGGAGAACGCATTCTTAGCCCCCCTGAAAACTTCAATCAATTTCCTCAAATACCACCAAGGTCTCTTTTAGACCTATTTAACAATCCACTAAGGAATTCTAAATACTATAAAAGAGTTAAAGCCCAGCTACCTAGCTGTTTGACTCTTCACGCACTCATTAGTGTGTCCGCACAAGGCCAGCGGACGGCGCGAAGCTCACGCAGCCGGAGGATGACCACAGCACACGCACCAGGCCTGGCCTCGACTTGCAAACTCCACTCACGTGTCTGCAGATCAGCTACAGAAGACTTTCTGCCTGGGGAATTCTGGGTAAAAATGTTTGCCAACCGTTGTAGCCACTCGACACGAAAGCGAACGTCAGACAGTGAGGAGCCCCACACTCTCTGCCCTTGGCACTCTGACAATGACCGCCCCGCCATCACCACACCCAGGTGTCACAAAAGGAGTCACTTTAAAAAAGGAAATGCCCGCGAGTAATGCTTCGTCTTGTGAAGACTTCTGTTTCCAATTCTACAGAACCAGATTATTTAACTAGGAAACCTAATGGACTACGCCCAGTTTTAAATTCCATCAAGGACCCATTTCGATTCTTCCTGCTTAGGAAGCAACTGAGTGAAGGACTGTTGCACTCTGAGCCTCACGAGTGTGAGCGAGACATGGTCCCCACCTGAAAGGAGCACCTTTTCAATTCAGAATGGTAGAATGATGTGAGCATGAAGAACTAAAATATTAGGACATTTATTGATAAGTACAACACAGAGGAAAGAGGGAATAATTGTGGTTACAAAGATAAATTAATGCCTCACAAGGAGATCACATTCTGTGATAGGTCTTGAAAGACAGGTAAGACTTCCAGGGCACCTGTGTGGTTCAGTCAGTCAAGTGTCTGTCTCCAGCTCAGGTCATGATCTCAGGGACCTGGGATCAAGCCTCACACGGGGCTCCCACCTTAGCAAAGAGTCTGCTTCTCTCTCTCCTTCTACCACACCCACCCCTGCCATGGTCCCTCTCTTTCTCAAATAAATAAATACAATATTTTAAAAAGAAAAGACAAGACTTCTTCCAGAGCATACTGGAGTAGGTATGTTCAGAAAGAACTGAAGACAGACATTCTAGATGGACAAAAAGAAAAGAAAAATCTTAAGGACAGGGTCAGAGATGGACAAGTAGCATGGCTGGAATACAGAGTACTTTTGGGACTTGGGAGAAGACAGACTGGGTAGACAGGCCAGGGAGAAATCTCAAGGGAGGACGGTGCCAGATAAGGACCTGGTCCTCTTGTGGAAGGAATGTGCCTCTGATGGACTTGGTGAAGGAGGGCTGGCACAAACAGAGGAGAGAATAACGTCCCCCTGACAGCAAAGTTTAGAAGGAAGCGAGAGGGGCAGAAGTAGGAAGCACGGACCAGGGAGAAATTCTAACAACAGGCAGAATGAAGACCAGAGTAACAGCAGCAGGAACTGAATAGGGGGTGGGTAAGAGAGACTCTGTGCAGACACCCCACAGAGCGCATTTCTTATTTTTCAGTTTGTTTGTTTGTTTTTAATTTATTTAACAGAGAGAAACTAGGCAGAGAGGCAGGCAGAGAGAGAAGAGGAAGCAGGCTCCCTGCAGAGCAGAGAGCTCCATGGGGGGCTCGATCCCAAGACCCTGGGATCATGACCCGAGCCAAAGGCAGAGGCTTTAACCCACTGAGCCACCCAGGCGCCCCTCTTATTTTTCAGTTTTAACATGTCCATTTGGTTCTTTCTTATTTGAATTTTTTAACTGAGTCCCTGGAGATTCACATGCAGTTGTATAAAGTAATACAGGGAAATCTCTTACATCCTTTGCCCAATTTCCACAAAGGTAATTTTTTACATAACTATAGTGTAATCCCACAAACAGGATGCCAACATTGGTATAATCCACCAATCTTAGGTTGCCCCAGTTTTAAACCAAACTCCTCTGTGTGTCCGTGCACACATGCGTGTTGGCTCACACACCATTTGGTTCTTTTTTATATCTTAATTTCTCTGAACTTTCTTTCCACTTATTTCCACTTATTAACATTAATTCTTAAAGAACATTTAATGCATTATTTAAAGTCTTTGTCTATGTCATGTCTGTGTCCTGTTAGGGTTGGCAACCTTTAATTGTCTTTTTCCTTGAGAGATGTTGAGATTTTCCAGGTTTTTCAATTTTGAGCCATTTGGGATTGTATCCTATACATTTTGAATATTACGCTGTGGGACTCTAGGTCTTATTTAAGTCCTATGGAGAAAATTTATTATTTTGTTTTACGAAGGAGTCAGCCCAATCCAGTTCAGACTAGACATCCCTACCCAACTTCTGTGCACTGTGGTTCCAATGTCAGTTCAGTTTCCAAAGCCTTTTAGGGATCTTTCCCCTATGATGTACTATCCCATTGTGCCTGGGACCTGGGCGGTGATCTACCCCAGAGGCCAAAGCCTGTGCTCAGATCCACACATGCACCACTGGAGAGCAAGCCCAGGAGTTCACACCCAACATTCTGAGATCACTTTCTTGAGCTCCCTCTTCTCCATGGTCTCCCTGCTACTTTCTTGCTCCTGGAGGCATCCGTTTCTGGTATCTGGGCAGGATGCCTAGGCTTTAGTTTCCCTGCTCAGTCATACAGTCTCCTGTATGACTCCTTGGAAACAAACAGAAGGCAAACGAGTGGGGATTCCACCACATTCTCAGGACTATGGTTTCTCTGGTCAGAGAAAAGGGTTCCCCTCCTGTGGGGTTTCAGGTGCTTCACCCCCAGCGCTGATGCACCAGGCAGGACTGCCAAGGGACCGACCGACCGACCGGCATGGGAATGAACCAAAGTGGGGGGGGGAGTGTGGCAGGGAGACTATTAAAAAAAAGGGGGTTTCTTCCATTTTCTGTATAGTAGGAGACCCATTTCCTAATCCTTAGACCAGAAACAGAGGGCTTCTCTTTGGGCTTCCCTTCCAATAATGGCTGTGAACTTCTGGGATTCAGGTTAAAAGGATACCATTTACTAATGCATCAAAAAGTATGAACTACCTAGGAACAGACCTAAAAAAAATGGTACAAAAATAGCTGTAGAGAAAAATCAGAAAATCTTACTGACATATTTTTACAGGACCCAATTAAATATAGCAATATTCCAAGCTTACAATTTAAAGACTGAATATTGTAAAGATGTCAGTTCTTCCCAAATTGACTTATGGTTTAAATGCAAAACCAATAAAACTTTAGTAGATATTTTTTTAAAGAAACTTAACAGCTTATTCTAAAATTTATATGGAAGTATGATTTATAACAATCCAAACAGGCAAGACACTGTTTAAGAATACGGTAGGAAGCTTTCCTCTACTAGATATCAAGATTTATTTGTTAAAAACTATAGTAGTTAGGAAGTATGAACTGACATAGAAATATTCAAATAGCTCAATGGAAGAGAGCAGAAAGGCCAACCAATTCTTGGACAAAGTCCTTGAATCATAGTGGAAAGCCCTTCTGCTTCAGCCACTGATACATTAGCAAGCGCTTACTGAGCACGTATTTTGTGCGAGGAACTACTACAAAAGTACAGAATACTCTCACATTCCATTTAAAGTTTAAAATTTTGCTGAGAGGATAAAGGATCTGCACAAAACGAAGCAACTGGAGGGCAAGACCCAAACTAACAAATAATTGTGTGGTGTGGATACAAGCGTACACAAAGGCAGATGGAAGAGAAACATCAAAGTGATCTGGGTCCCCAGGGAACTTTTCTTGGAGAAGCAGCATCGAAATAAGGAGGTAAATCACAGCTAGGGCCTCAAAAGACAGAAATGAAATCACTGCACTCGGAGAAACAGCACGAGACAAAGTATGGAGGGAAGAGTGAGGACAAGCAACCACAGTTCGACCACGACATAGCCAGAGACCCTGTTACACACAGCAAGGACTCAGACTGCCAGTCTAGAGAGTCAGGACTTCTTCTGATTAAAAAAGAAGTCACTAAAATTCTTGAATAGATGAGAAACATAAAGCTGGTTGTGTTTATAAGGATTTATCAGAGGTCTAAAATCGAGCGTGGAGGTTAGATGAGGGGGTGAGGAAGCTATGCAGGTGGTAGGAAAGAAAGGAGCAAGTGTAAAATTTTCTTGTCAGGAATCAAAATCATAAACCATGACTGACGTCTAAAAACATGTAAGATGCAGATTTTATTAAATTCAGGCTCCAGAGTTATCTAACAAAAAAGTTAGAAGTTAAAAAGAAGTTAAAAAAAAGTTAAAAAGAAGCACACTAAGCATCAGGCAGTCCGCAAGAGAAATCAAAAAAAAAAAAAAAAAAAAACACCCTGAAGAAGAGATTTAACCTTCTGGTTTGACCTACCAGTGTTTACTTTTGACGTTACATGAGTTACATCAATTTTCTGAGACCTGATGAGAGCCACAGCTTTTCCAGAAGAAGTGTGTGCTATATTCTTCCTTCGATCTTTTGCCTTACTTATCTTTGAAAGCGGTGCAAAAATACCTAAGTGGGGAAGGGAGGGCTTGAGTTAGTGTGAAGCAATGAGAAGCATTTCAGATAAAGGGGTAAGTACATCCATTTAGTAACATAAATCTTTAAGATCCTTTTTAGTGCCTACCAGATATCCTGTAAGGCGAGACAGGAAAAAAAGCGAGATGCAGTACTTGCCCTCAGGGAGCTTACAATCTAGCTGTCAAGAAGAACCACATACACAGCAATTTAAGAATCACATACAAGATGCATAATCAGGTATTATGTCTCTTATTCAGGGATAAGAGAAATGAGTGAACCTAATAGTTTTCCATCATAGTAATTTCTGATTAAGCTATTGGCTCTTGTAAATTTGTACGATCTTACTGGAAGACAAAAATTTCTAACCTAAGCCACTTTGTGGAAATAAATGATAAGGAAATAGAGATGTGTGCAAAAGTTACAAAGTTACACTTTTATGGTATGAGGAAAAGATAGATTTCAAAAGCCAAAACAATTTCTTGCTTACTACTACTATGATCCAATTACACTTTTGGAAATTAATTATGAAAAATAATCCAAATGGAGGGAAAAGACTGTATATCTGAGTATATCATCATCACAATGTCATTCATAAGTAGGAGAAAGCAAGTATGTGGCAATAGGATGAATGAATGAACTACACCCATGAACTATTACATCACCATCAATAAATAAATCCATAAAAACTGAAAATACAGAAAAGCATGAAAATTATCAAGAAAATAAAAATGAAATTATATAGTTGACTACATTATGATCATATCAGAGAAAAGTTTTATGTGTGGATGTAAGAAATACTGTAAAAAACTGAAAACCAAAACATATTTATGGGAACAATCAGATTACTCTTGAATTCTCTTTCAAATTTGTTATTAATGCATTATAATGTTGTTTAATGAATTTTTTTTCCTTAATCTGTGGAAGGTTACATGGTTTTTCTTTCAAGGTCTTAGTAGAAAATTTCCACACAGTATTATTCCACATAATATCTTCAATATTTATATAAAGTAAATATTTAGTTCTATGGCTTTAAAAGATTTCTACAGCATATAAAACCCCACCTAATATAAGTTCTCATTCTTCTTGGTTTTTTTTTTTTTTTAAGATTTTATTTATTTGTTTTACAGAGATCACAAGTAGAGAGGCAGGCAGAGAGAGAGAGGGGAAGCAGGCTCCCTGCTGCGCAGAGAAGCCTGATTCGGGGCTTGATCCCAGGACCCTGAGATCATGACCTGAACCGAAGGCAGAGGCTTAACCACTGAGCCACCCAGGTGCCCCTCATTCTTCCTGTTTTTTTTTTCTTTTAAAGATTTTTATTTATTTATTTTGAGAGAGAGAGAGAGAGACAAAGCAAAGTGAGAGAGAGCGTGAGAGGGGAGGTCAGAGGGAGAAGCAGACTCCCCATGGAGCTGGGAGCCCAATGTGGGACTTGATCCCAGGACTCTGGGACCACGAGCCAACCCGAAGGCAGTTGCTTAACTAACTGAGCCACCCAGGCACCCCACATTCTTCCTGTTTTTTAATGAAATAAATAATTTGGAAGATCAAAACTAAATTTAGAGCAATGACTAGCTCCACCTGAAGACTAAAGTGCATGCAGAATAGGGGCTAAAGTTCCTAGTAAGTAACTCGTGCTCATCAAAGTACCGAAGGGACTTTGCTCAGATCTTGACATATAATCGTAAAGCTTAACTAAAATAAACACATAGGGAAGAATTATTTTTAAATAGTAGAATAACACATTTCTAGATAAACATGGCCCCCATTTTACCACAACTCCTCCCAAAACTCCACCAAAATATTAGTAAGGAATAAAAACAATATAAACTCTGAAGAAAAAAGAAAATGATTAAAAAAGAGGGAAAAAAATACTAAAAGCTCCTAAAGATTTTGCAACTTTTACACAGCAATGCTGAGAACTCAAGATAGTAGCTGACAAGCCAAGAGCCCAGAAGCCACATCCTGCCCCCCACCTCTTGTCGTCAAGACCCAACAGCACCCAGGTGTTTACACACAGTCTACTGCTGCTTCTTCACTATGACAGAAAAGCTGAATAGCTGAGTGAGAGACTGTGTGGCTCTTGGCAACTATAATACTTCCTCTGGCCTTTTACAGGAAGTTTGCCAAACTCCATCACATGTCAGACCATCACCTTCTAAATACTAAGAGAATATGAGTTCCAGCCTAATATGCCTTATCCCATCAAACTATCATATGAAGTGTGAGGGTAGAAATAAACATATTTTTGGAATGGAAGGCTTCAAAAAATTCATCTCCCTCGAGCCCTTTGTCAAAAAGCTACTAGAGGATGTACTTCACCAAAACGAAGAGGTAAACCAAGAGAAAAAATAACTTAGAATAATGAAGGGGCCCAATTTTCCTCCTCATAATATGAAGACAGTAGAGGTTTAAAACTGGCAAAACCAGGGGCGCCTGGGTGGCTCAGTGGGCTAAAGCCTCTGCCTTCAGCTCAGGTCATGATCCCGGAGTCCTGGAATCGAGCCCCTCATTGGGCTCTCTGCTCAGCAGGGAGCCTACTTCCTCCTCTCTCTCTCTCTCTGCCGGCCTCTCCAACTACTTGTGATCTCTGTCAAATAAATAAATAAAATCTTAAAAAAAAAAAAAAAAAAACTGGAAAAATCAGGGGTGCCTGGCTGGCTCAGTCAGTAGAGCATGTGACTCTTGATCTCTGGGTTGTGAGCTCACCCCCCAAGTCAGGCGTGGATATTACTTAAAAACAAAATCTTTTAGGGGCACCTGGGTGGTTTAGTCTGTTAAGCATCTACCTTCAGCTTAGGTCATGATCCCAGGGTCCTGAGATTGAACCCTGCATTGGGCTCCCTGCTCTGCTTCTCCCTCTTTCCCTCCTCCTCACTTGTACATGCTCTGTCTCTCTCAAGTAAATAAATATTTTTTTAAAAAAAAAAACCCTTTATTAAAAAAATATAAAAATCTTTAAAAGAATAAAAATAAAATTGGAAAAATCAAGAGAGATTCTTGTATTATTTACAAATATAAATATTAATATCAGAAGATATAACTAAAGATATTGAAATGGTTCTTGCCTCAAAAGGGCAGGACTCAGGGTCAGGGAAGGGCAAGCCAGGGAAGGATTTAACTAATGTTTTTTATAAACCTTATGATACAATTTGACTTATGTATTCACTTTGGTAATAATTAAAACACATAAAAATTATATTGCCAAGTATTAAAATTTATTATAAAAATTTTCATAATTGCTAAAACTTAGAAGCAACCAAGATATCCTTTAGTAGATGAATGGGTAAATAAATTGTAGTACATCCAGACACTGGACTATTATTCAGGGCTAAAAAGACATGAGCTATCAACCCATGAAAAGACATGAAGAAAACTTAAATGCAAATTACACAGGTAAAGAAGCCAGTTTGAAGAGGCCAGGTTAGCACTACAGAATTCCAACGATAGGACAGTCTGGAAAAGACAAAACTAAGACGACAGTAAAAAGACCAGTGGCTGCAAGGAGTTGAGCAGGGAGGGGAGGAACAGGAAGAGCACAGAGGATTCTCAGGGCAGTGACAAAACTCTGTACGATACTGTAGTGATAAAGAGATGTCATTCAACACTTGTCCTAACCCACAGAACATTCACCACTAAGGGTGAACCCCAGTGTAAACTTTGGACTCTGATGATGACGAGTTAGTGTAGGTTCCTCTGTGTTAAGAAGTGTACCCTCCCGTAAAGGGACACTGATAATGGGAGTGGCTCCGCATGCATGAAAATAGAGAATACAAAGGAAATCTCTGCACCTTCCTCTCAATTTTGTTTTGAACCTAAGGAGCTCTTTAAAAAAAAAAAAGGGGGGGGGGCGCCTGGCTGGGTGGCTCAGTGGTTTGGGCTGCTGCCTTCGGCTCGGGTCATGATCTCAGGGTCCTGGGATCGAGCCCCGCATTGGGCTCTCTGCTCCGCAGGAGGCCTGCTTCCCTCTCTCTCTCTCTCTCTCTCTCTCTGTCTGCCTCTCTGCCTACTTGTGATCTCTGTCTGTCAAATAAATAAAATCTTTAAAAAAAAAGTATAAAAATTATAAAACTTCTACAATTGAAAAAGTCTAACATGGATGAGAATCAGCAGATCAGTTGTACAAAATAATACTGAAACAGACTATAGCATTTATAAGAATTTATAATAAAGGAAGCACAACAAGCCAAAGGAAAAACAATATGGGGGGGTAGAAATCTATTGCTGAGAAGAGACAAATTCTTTGGTTTCTGCTTCAGGCAACTCTCATTTTTCCGTAATCCAACACATGATCCTTGCCCCCACCCCCAAAACTTGGCTTTAAGCATGTGAAAGGGACAGAAACAAGGTCCTTGGGGCCTCCAGCTTTGTCCTCATCAAGCATGGAGAGCCTTGGGATGATGAGATTTGGGGGGCAACATACATTGTGCTACCCGCTAAGCCTTTCCCGTGACTCTGACATGCGCCCTATATGTTGTTAGCAGTTTTGATCCTTCTCTCAGTCTGCTTGACAGCTGCCACAATTAGCTAATGCAGAAAAGTTAAAATCAAATTCTTAACTTAATTCCACACAACCACCCAGATATATGGCAAATGGGTTAAATAATTAAGTGTTAAAAATTAAAACATTCAAAAGAATAAAATATATAGTTTTAAATTAATCCTTGAATTAGAAAGAACTATCTAAGCATAAAAACAATGTTAAGAAATCATAAAGAAAAGTCTTTTAACTACATAAAACTCTATGCCAAAACACTGCAAATAAAGTTCAAAGGCAAATGACAAACTGAGCAAAATATCATGTGGAAACTGTAAGTTTAACATCTTAAATATGTATTTGTATTTCTAAAGTTTTGAAAAACCCACTAATCTCAATTATTTCATTAGCATGTAATATGAACAATTATTTCTTAGCAATTGCCAGGATAACACACAAACACATATACAGAATATATATATATATGTTAATATGCATATGATATTAATATGCATGTATATGTTAATGTGTATATTAACATAAATATTGTGAATATATACACAAAATATATATATTGTATAATATATGCATATTAACATATATATAAAACACAAAACATTTTAAGTGTTTTATTTTACCACAATCAGAGAAATATGAATCCAAACAAATTTTTACCCATCAAATTTAAGAAAATGGAGCCATTAAAAATCACATTTTTAAACAGTATTTAATGATTTGGAGAAATTATAATAGCATGTCAAGTAAAAATATAAAATATATAACCATATATCAACCAAATTTTGCAAAAAGAAATAAGCAGAAGAAACATACGGGTGATTTTTATTTTCTTCTTTTAACCTTTTTTATGGTTTTCACATTTTATACAATATTTTTATAGTCAACAAAATGATGCTCCATCTTAAGTGTATGACAAAAGGAAACTGATAATTTTGATAAATTTAGAACAACTAGCAAATAGCTACCATTTGTTGAGTACTTAACAGGGAATTAAGCACTGTTCAGGGTGCTTTATACATTTATCAACACATTTAATCGTCATACAAACTCTTGAGGTATTACTGGCCCCATTTTACAGAAGGCAAGCTTCTATAGAAGAGGCACAAGAAGAGAATTAAGATCACATAACTGGTAGGTGGAGAGGCTGATTCACACCCAAGCAAGGACTTCAGCATGAGACCAGAGGACCATCTGTGGAGCTACAACTGAAATACTATACAACCAGGGAAGTTAACGTTCTAGAAGAATATTTCATGGCAAGGAAAAACAGTCACCAACATAGCAAGTGACAAATTTAATTCAATATGTCAAGGAGTCTGTCCGTGTGTATGTATATGAGAGAGAGAAAGAATATGAATTTAAAGAAATGTCTTGTCAGAAAGAAAATCATCCCACCTCAGAATATAGTTATAAAGTTCGCTTCACTTGCTTTTCCAAGTTTTCAAGCTTTTCAACCCCCAGAGTTCTGTTTCCTTGATAACAAAGTCGCTCTCTCAGTCACAACAGCCCCTGAGCAGGACTTATGGAAGGTCACGGAACGGGATGTACTCTTGCTGAGTCACCATCTCCCAATCACTATACTGCTCACAGCAGGGAAAGAGCAGCCCTTTCATTAACTACATAGATAACCAGGAGAAAAGCTCTACTTAAAAACAATTGAAGAGTAGGGATATCTGGGTGGCCCAGTTGGTTAAGTTTGGTTAAGCATCCAGCTCTTCATTTCAGCTCCAATCATGAACTCAAGGTCATGAGATTAAACTCCACATTGGGCTTCAGGCTCTGTGAAGAGTCTGCTTGGGGTTTTCTCCCCCCTCTCCCTCTGCCCCTCCCACTGATCATGCTCTCTGTTCTCCAAATAAATAAATAAAAAATATTTTTTTAAAAACATAAAAATAAAAATAAATAAAAGTAAATTTGATTATCTTAAACTAATTCTCATTAAGTTAGATAGTATCTACCTTACCATATTTGGGGGCACATTTAAAGTACTGGATTTTCCCAACACTTCCATTGTTTTTCCCTTCTGGTTCATCCAGCTCAATGCCAGCCCACTGCCCACTTGCAAATTCAGTTGTTCCACAAAATCTTAATGTTCCAACCTAAAGAAAACATAAATCAGAATAAATTTTGAGGATTACTAGTAATTCTAAATGTGCCACTCTTACAACTTTACCAGGGAAGTTTTTAAAAACCATTCTCTCTAAGTAGACATTAGAAGAGGAATATTACCAGGGATAAAAAGAGGTATTATATAATGATAAGAGTCAATTCACCAAAAAGAATCCTAAATCTGTATGCACCTAACAACTCATTTTAGAAAATCTCCAAACATTTGGAAATTGAAAAATATACTGCCAAATAACCCATGGTGCAAGAAAAATTTAAAAACATTTTAAATTGAGTGAAAATGGTAACATAATATACAAAAATTTATAGGATGCAGCAAAAGCAGTGCTTAGAGGGAAATTTATAGCATGAAACACTTGTATTAGAGAAGGTCTCAAGTCAATGACCTAAAATTTCATTTTAAGAAACTAGAAAGTGAAGACCCAAAGCAAGCAGGAGAGAAACAGTAAAGATAAGAAATTACAGGGTACCTGGGTGGCTCAGTCAGTTAAGTGTCTGCATTCAGCTCAGGACATGATCCCGGGATCTTGGGATCAAGCTCCACATCAGGCTCCCTGCTATGCAGTGAGCCTGCTTCTCCCTCTCCCTCTGCCCCACCCCCAGCTCATGCTCTCTCTCTCTCAATCTCATAAATAAATAAAATCTTTTAAAAAAAGGTAAGAAATTAAGAACAGAAAAAATAGAGAAAATCAATGAAACAAAAACTGGTTCTTCATAAGGAAGGTAAGATTGATAAACATATAGCTAGGGACCAAGAAAACAAACGAGGGAGAAGACATAAACTGCACACATCATGAATGAAAACAGGACATCATGACATTCCTTCAGTCATTTAAAACATGGTAAGAAAATACTTTGAATGACCCTGTGCCTATAAATTTAACAAATGAGATAAAAAGTTCCAACTCCTAGAAAGGTGCAAACTGTCAAAGCTCACACCTGGATTATAGTTAAAAACCTTCTAAAAAACAAAAACAACAACAAACCCTTCAGAACCATATGGACTTACTGGTGGATTCTACCAAAGAATTTAAAGGAAGAGTAATCATCACTACACAAACCTAGTATATAAAAGTGGAAGGACTAATTCTCAACTCATCCCCAGCATTACCTTGATACCAAAACCAGACACAAAGATCCTCAACAAAATAAAAGCAAATTAAATAATCATGATTATTTACATATGATATCCCACACAAACAAAAAAGCCAAGAGAATTAATAAATTTAGCAAGGTTATAAGATATATGGTCAATATACAAAAATCAACTATATTTTTATGTGTAATTTCCAAAACACCACTATTTACAGTAGCACCAAAGATCATGAAAAACTTTGGCATAAATATAACAAAGCATAGCAATATCTAAGATATACTTAAAATACGATTGGCAAGAAAGAAGTCAAACTTTCATTATTTGCAGACATGGTACTCTACGTAGAAAACCCAAAAAAAGACTCCACCAAAAAAACTGCTAGAACTCATACATGAATTCAGCAAAATTGCAGGATACAAAATCAATGTGCATAAATCTGTTGCATTTTTATACACAAGTAATGAAACAGCAGCAAAGGAAATCAAGGAATTGATTCCATTTGCAATTGCACAAAAACAATAAGATACCTAGGAATAAATCTAACTAAAGAGTTCAAAATCTGTACTCTGAAAACTATAGAATACTTATGAAAGAAATTGACAAGGACACAAAGAAATGGAAAAGCATTCCATGTTCATGGATTAGAAGAACAAATATTGTTAAAATGTCTATACTAGGGACACCTGGGTGGCTCAGTCAGTTAAGTGTCTGCCTTTGGCTTAGGTCATGATCCCAGGGTCCTGGGATCAAGTCCCACATTAGACTCCCAGCTCCACGGGGAGCCTGCTTCTCTCTCCACCCTTTACCCCACTCATCCTCTCTCTCAAATGAATAAATAAAATCTTTGGCAAACAAAAATTTAAAAAAACATCTAGGGGTGCCTGGGTGGCTCAGTTGGTTAAGCTGCTGCCTTTGGCTCAGGTCGTTAACCCAGGGTCCTGGGATCAAGTGCTGCATCGGGCTCCCTGCTCAGCAGAGAGCCTGCATCTCTCTCTCTCCCTCTACCTGCTGCTCTGCTTACTTAGGCTCTCTATCTCTCTGTCAAATAAATAAATAAAAATCTTTAAAAAGAAAATGTCTATACTACCTCAAGCAGTCTACACATTTAATGCAATCTCTACCAAATTACCACCAGCATTTTTCACAGAGCTGGAACAAACACTCCTAAAATTTGTATAGAACCACAAAAGACCCTGAATAGCCAAAAGCAATTCTGAAAAAGAAAATCAGAACTGGAGGAATCACAATTCCAGATTTCAAGCTACATTACAAAGCTATAATCTTCAAGACAGTATGGTACTGGCATAAAAACAGGACACATAGGTCCATGGAAAAGAATAGAGAGCCCAGAAATGAACCCACAACTATATGGTCAACCAATTTTAAACAAAGCAGGAAAGAATATCCAGTGGAAAAAAGATAGTTTCTCTAACAAATGATGTTGGAGAAAATGGACAGCTACATGCAGAAGAAGGAAACTAGACCATGTTCTTACACCATAAAAAAAAATTAATTAAAAATGGATAAAAGATCTTAACATGAAACAGGAAACCATCAAAATTCCAGAGAACACAAGCAGAAACATCTTTGCCCTTGGCCATAGCAACTTCTTACTAGACACGTCACAACAGGCAAGGGAAACAAAAGGAAAAATGAACTATTGGGACTTCATCAAGAATAAAAGCTTCTGTCTGCACAGCAAAAAATAATAATAATAATAATAATAACAAAAAAAACAATCAACAAAACTAAAAGGCAGAATGGGAGAAGATATTTGCAAAGGTGACATATCAGATAAAGGGCTAGTATCCAAAATATATAAAGAATATATCAAACTCACCCCCCCCCCAAAAAAATAACCCAGTTAAGAAATGAGCAGATGACATGAATAGATACTTTTCCAAAGAAGACATCCAGATCACTAACGGACACATGAAAAGAAGCCCAACATCACTCATCATCAGGGAAAGACAAATCAAAACCATGACGAGATACCACCTCACACCTGTCAGAATGGCTAAAATTAACAGCACAAAAACAACAGGTATTGATGAGCATGGGGAGAAAGGAGATCCCTCTTGTACCGCTGGTGGGAATGCAAACTGATGCAGCCACTCTGGAAAACAGTATGGAAGTTCCTCAAAAGGTTAAAAATAGAAACACCCTACAATCCATCAATTGCACCACGAGGGATTTACCTAAAGATACAAAAACACTGATCTGAAGGGATACATGCACCCCAATGTTTACAACAGCGTTATTAACAATAGCCAAACCATGGAGAGAGCCCAAATGTCTATCAACCAATGAATGGATAAAGAAGATGTGGAATATAACTCAACCCTAAAAAAGTGAAATCTTGTCATTTGCAGTGATGTGGATGGAGCTAGAGTGTATCGTGCTAAGTGAAATAAGTCAGAGAAAAATACTACATGATCTCACTCATATGTGGAATTTAAGAAAGAAAACAGATGAACATATAGGAAGGGGGGAAAGAAAAAAAAGAAGGAAACAAGTCATTAGAGATTCTGAATGCTAGAGAACAAACTGAGGTGATGGAGAGAGATGGGGATGGGCTAGATGGGCTTTAAGGAGGGCACATGTTATGATGAGCACTAGGTGTATGTAAGTGATGAATCACTGAATTCTACCTTCAGAAACTAGTATTGTACTGTATGTTAACTACCTGAAATGTATATAGATAAATGTTTAAAACTACAAAACTGACGAAACAAGTCAAAAACCTACTAAACAGAGATGTATTGCAACTTGCGGTCTTTTTTATTTTATTTATTTATTTTAGAGAAAGAGAGTGAGCACAAGCAGGGAGAGGGAAGAAGGAAAGGAAAAGAGAGAATCTCAAGCAGACTCCATGCTGATTACAGAGCCCAACACTGAGCTCAATCCCATGACCCTGACCCTGAGATCATGACCCAAGCTGAAATCAAGAGTCAGCTACCTAACCAACTGAGCCACACAGGAGCCCCGATTACGCTTGGGTTTAAAGACTCCATATCTTCAAGATATCTGTTCTCCTCAACTGATCTATGTCAATACGACTTCATTCAAAATCCCAGCGGGATTTTTTGCATGATTTAAGATCCATAAGCTGATTCTACAATGTATATGGAAAGACAAAGGAACAAAAAATAAACAAAACAAACTTGAAGGCCTGATGTCATGTGATTGCAAGATTTACCATAAAGCTACAGCAATCATGACAGACTAGTACTGAAGAAAGGGTAATCATTAGATCCACAGAGTAAAATAAAATCCAGAAATACACCCATACACCTAAGGTCAGATGACAAAGGGGAAAGGGTGATTTAAGAGACAAATAACGGTGTTTTCAAAATATGGTGATGGAACAAATAAGTAATCAGATGCAAAAAAAGAGAGAGAAACTCTATCTATACGTAGTATTTTGTATAAAAGTTAATTCAAAATTGAATATAAAACTAAATGTAAAACCTGAAAGTATAAACTTCTGGGAGAAAATCTATGTACTATATCTTCTACTGTCCTATGACACTATACAAAATTTCTTGGCTATGCTAAACACAAAATCCATATAAGAAAAAGTTGATAAAATGGGCTTCATCAAAATTTCAAACTTCCACTTTTTGAAAGAAATTCCTAAAAGGATGACAAGGCAAGCAACAGAGTGAGACAAAGCATGACAGAAGCAAGACTGTCCTTGTGACGATCAGGTTAAACCCAGCTGACTGGGACAAACACACTCATTATACACTTCTGTTTTTGTGCAGCTTCAAATTACCCAAAATGAAAACAACAGAATAACTCTTCTAAACATCCATTCTGAGACACAGAACAGGAATTCTGAAGAGGCTGAATATTAACCCCAAGTTAAAAAAAAAAAAAAAAAAAGCTAACAAATGTCCAAATGTCCTGGGAATATATTCTTTTGGAAGCTGGTAACTGTCACTCTCAATCATTTGTCTGGAGCTTACCTTCCTTTCTCAAGCAATTTTCTCAGTAAATCAAGCTTCCAGATTTGGGTATTTTCTGCAAGACTCATGTCACCCTCCCCACAAGCCCACCCAAATATTTACACATAACTGAGTTAGGAAACAGGAACTCCCTGGTCCCTTCTCCATACCCAGCTCCCTATTAACCCTAAAGCTAAAGAAAATGAAACAGCCATTCCCTGAGGTATTAAAAAAAAAAAAAAAAAAGAATGGCTGGCGACAAGACAGCACCATAAGGACACTGACACTTTGGAGAAAAAGAGGCATCTGGAGTATCTTCAGTAGGCCAGGGGCTGGGGCCTCTTCCTCATTTCCACATACATTTTTATTATGACTTTAAAATAACAACTAAGGTTTCTCTATCTATAGGATCTCAAAGCCAAATATCCATGGATGGTAAGAGTCTCCTTTGCTCCATTACCTGCTGGTAGCTGTAGTGGGAAAACCCACTGGGGGCAGCAGGGGGGCTGCAGGAAAGCCCTCCAGGCTCAGCAAAGTCTCAGCTCGGGCCTCCAAAGGCACCCAGCAGCCCTGCTGAACCCCACTGTCCCACCCAGCAGAGGGGCCTTCGGTATTCCGTCCGGGGGTAAGCCTGCCCCTCAGTTTTGCCATTGCCATTAAGTCTGTTCCTATTTGCACACTGCACTTTTTCTAAAACCTCAAAACTCTGGCCACACTGTATGGCCACACTGTGACCTCGGCCACAGCCGCAGAGACGGCGGTTACTTCCTGTACCTTCTGTCCTGCGATAATGACACGATCCCCCAACTTCAGACCGAGGGACGAGAGCATCGCCTTGCTGGTGACGCGGTCACAGTTCGGAAGCAGGGGCTTTGAAATGTCACACGACAGGGGCGCCGCGTCTAACAGCATCTGCTTGATTTCTTTAGCGGTCGCCGCGGCATCGGCCATCTCTAATGGCATTTCCACTGGGTCCGGGACCACGTCAGCAGGGATCTGTCCTTTGTCATTCTGCAAATACACAGAAGAGAACATTTTTACTCCATATCACTTATAGCTCTACACAGTCATACAGTTATTTAAAAAAAAAAAAAAAGTGAAAAAAAAATTAAGTTCAATTCATTCACTGTGTCATCAAACTATTTACTGAACATTGACAACGTGCCAGGGGCCGTCCCAAATGCTCCGGATGCCCCAGCGAGGAGAAAAAGCCCTGTCCTCAGAGAGCACGCCCTCTGGTGGGAGAGACAAACCACACACAAACGAGTGAAAGAGACGGTCCATCCAATGGTTAAAAAGTGGCAGAGAGAGAAGCAGTTCCGAGAAGGGAAGGAGAGACCACCAGGAGGGTGGCATCTAGGCACGCAGCATGGCCAGGGAGGGACGCCTGGGGAGCTCCGTGCAGGCAGCTGGTCGGGGAAGGCGCCCCAGCTCGAAACGTGAATGCTGGAGCTCGTGAGTGGATGGCATCCCTGGCCACGTGGGTGTAGACACAGAAGTCACAGCATTGACTGGCCTCCCAACACCAGGTCCAAGATTCTGCCGCCTCGGCCGTGTGACCTCACCCACCCTGTCCACACAGGGAGTGACTCAGATTTCAGGAACAGAAAGTACAGTTTCAGTACTTCTAAAGTGTGGACGATAATCAAGAAAACAGGCCTGGTCTCACTATAAAGGACAGACTGCCTCCTTGGATTTAATGCTCCAACAAGACACAATGGTCAGTTACAAGCCCACTAACATCTGCGTGGCATTTCTATAACCAAATCCTATCATCTAAATTGTCTCATTTGATTCTCACGTCAAGAAAAAGCTTACGAATAAGACAGATTAAAAATCCATGCCGAGAGTATTTATTGTAGTAGAAGCTACAATAACCAACTGAACAAGTAAAATATGACTATCATTTCTAGTTTGCCAATTAGAGAAATTCAGCAAGGAAAGTTAATGACGTCTTCCAAGTCATTTATTGGATTCCTGGCAGATGGGACATCGGAAGCCATGTCTGGGACCGGCTACACTCAGCCCTCCTCCTACTTAGGGCTATCCTTCCCTCAAACACGGAATCTCTCTTTATGTTCCTCAACAAAAAAAAAAAAAAAAAAAAAAAATTACGAGTTACGGGAGAGTTTCCAGACTATAATCTTCTTTTAATGTGATTAACTGAGATTTCCTGTGCTGAGAAACTTCTTTTCCTTATCTTCTCTGCTGACAACGACCTTCAAATGATCCATATGGATGAAAGAATGAGGCTTTTAGAACACACTTAGTTTGTGAGTGCCTCACAGTTTTTGTTTTAAAATTCAGGTCAGCTTGGTCCTAAGTAAAAGCATGGCGGGGAGACACGTCATCAGATTTCTGGGATGGTGATGGGGCTGTTTTAAAGAATTTCAGATTTCAAAGAAAATATACAAAATATAATAAAGGTATGTATAGCAATTACATGTGCTCTTGATAAAAAGGAGGGAGGAGTTTTTTTAAAACCTTGTACTGATGAGTTGTAAGCTATACTGACAAAGACTATTTTACTTTAGGTTTTTAAGTCCTCACCTTTCTAGAGTAAGTCACACACTTATGTTAATTCTGATAAAATTTGGCAACTAAAATTTCCGTTAAAAAAATTATAATAAAATTTGGGGCGCCTGGGTGGCTCAATGGGTTAAGCCGCTGCCTTCGGCTCGGGTCATGATCTCGGGGTGCTGGGATCAAGTCCCGCATCAGGCTCTCTGCTCAGCAGCTTCCCCCCTCTCTCTCTCTGCCTGCCTCTCTGCCTACTTGTGATCTCTCTCTGTCAAATAAATAAATAAAATCTTTAAAAAAAAATTATAATAAAATTTTAAAAATGATGATGTCATGCTAACATAAGAAGGCTTGCTCATGATTAGTTACAGAATTCCAATTTCTTCTAAAATTGTGGGTACCAGAGTATGAGCCAAGGGCTACTGCTGACGCACATGTTGGCTGCTTTTCTTTTGTTGTTAAGTATTAACCATCAAAATACAATAATTTATTATTGTTTCTGGCTTGAATTGGACATTTACCTCAATGACATGCCTCACTGCTTTTTATTAGATTCAAAATAGTCTCTCCACTAAGGAGGTTCTGTCAACAGTAATACTAGGAAAAATAAAAACATATCACCTTCACATTCCAGCCAAATTGGGGGATCAGCTCCTAGCCTTGGTGAATGCTAGTCTCCTCTGTCTAAAAGGCTTTTCAGACCTCCCTCCTCCAACTGTGTTTAGGTGCCCAATGTCACCTTTGCCAGAAAGACTTAGCGAGATGCCCCTCATCTGTGCCCACCCCCACATCGCAACCCACGGAATGTCAATGCACAACAGCAAAACTACTTGTCCATCCTCCCCTCTAGACTGTATTCTCTTTGGGGACAAAGACTTTTATTTATTGTATTCTCCCCGTGCCCAAGAAATAACAGGGAAGGCGAGAGGGGGAGTGGGGTCAAGATAGAGGGAAGAAGGGTTAATTAACTAATGATGGGGGTAAAACCGAAGGAACAGCGGCAGGAAGAAGCCAGGAGGAGACGGGAAGCTAGAAAGCAGAGAGAAGAGGACAAGGTGGGGAGGGAGAGGCTTTTTCAAACCCTGCCCCCACCCTTCCCTTCAAAGGATGGCCCAGACCCAGTTAAAAATGCCTGCCAGAGGAAGTCACTGCTATTCATATTGAGGAAAAGAACAGTGACAGCCACTCTGTAAAGACAACGAAGTACCAGAAGGCTTGAAGATTATGAAATTCATCCTGTGTGTTAACTTCGTAAATTTACTAATTTACATGATTACCATGAAAAAATTCACTTTTCCTTTAATTTTTAAAGGTTTACTATACTCCTAAATGTGCATTTTCAAAAATTTTCTGGAATAAAATTTCTTTCTAAAAGAATTAAAATATGATTTAATATAAAGCTTTCACTATAACATATGCATTTTAATTTGATAATTAATTCTTTATAAATATACCAAAAAACTAAATAAAAACAAACTCAAAGATGATGACAATTTACGGAACATTTTACCTCACTGAATGAAAGGAAATTTTATAGAACTTATCAGGATAAGGGGACTGAAATTCACTGCTATGCCTTATATTTATTGGAGATAAAGTTCCATTGCTCTTTCTACGCAGCACAGAAACATAAATTCTTTACTCGTATGAGTTCCATAACAACATCCAGATCAACTCTTTACTGGAAGATAATGTTAGACATTTTAACTCTTTAAATATTTTTCACTTTTAATTTAACCTCTTACCCTAAATGCTGGATTTGCTCCAAGCTCCAACAAGCATCTCACAGTACTTGCGCACAAGTTATAAGCAGCGATATGCAGAGCTGTTCCAAAATTAAAGTCACTGCAAGTGGCATCTACATCTGCAATTAAACATCGCCAAGTATATTAACTAAAAATTTAAATTTAGCTATGATAATATAAAAGGAGACAGGTGGAATTGTTTTTTTTTTTCTGGTTGGGGTGGGGAGGGAGAACTCAACCCCACCCACTAGAAGCACCATTTCACAATGGAACCAAATCTTCATATTACAATCTAGTTAACCAAAATTTTCTCAGTACAATAAAATTTCACTATAACATGGGCTGGTATTATCATAGATTTTCCAGCTATCACAAACTAAACTCTATAAATTATATTTAAAATAAATAAATGGCAATAATTCATGTTTGTAAACGTAACGATCTTAACACAGTCTCTCATGAGCCTCTTGCATATATGTTGTGACAGCTACAATGAGGTAGTAAGGTGTAGGTCAGGAACCAGCCCATAGGCAAACACAACTCACCATCCACTTTTATAAACAGCGTTTTATTGGAACATAGCCACAAATATGTATTTATATATTCTCTATGGCTAGCTTCCTGATGTAACTGCAAAATCAAGTAGCTGCACTGGCCCACGAAGCTGACAGTATTTCCTACCTGGCCCTTCACATAAAATGTAGTAGGTAAAACAATGCAGAATTTTCAAATCGGGAATAAGTTAAAGACTAATTAAATGTACAAATCCTCTTAAATCATATTCATTTGTAATACTGTATTCAACAAATGAATTTGGACTTCATGGTAGGAAAAAAGAATCTTGCAATTCTAAGGACATTTTAATAACTTTCAATAAATCAATAGCATATAAGATGATATTCTTAGATACAAGAAATCTTCCAGATTTGGGAGTCCCATTTTGCATATTTTTGATAACAAGGGTTTAATATATCTGGTTCTACTGATTCTATTTTAATCTAAACCACACCGCCCCACATGAACTACCTACAATTGCAAACAACTAAAACATGCTCAGGACAAACCTTCTTGAGTTATTAAAGACACTGTAAAATCAAAAGAGGCTTTCTTCCTAACATCAGTCAAAAATTAGAAGGTAAAAGTTACAGATAAAATGGAAGACTATACAAAGCAGAGTGAGAAACAAACATTCTGGGAAATTTACCTACTGAATTGTTACTAAAACAAGTCTTCTATGAATATGGATAACACGGTATACCACTCAGCTTTAACTTAGAGTAATACTACTGCATTTGCTCTCATATTTTTCTCAATAGAAAACTGACCCACTGAGAGGACCAGAGAGAAAGTCAAAACACCAGCACTGTAATAGAGACTGTCTGATACTCAATTTCAGGATATTACCATCAAAATAGGAAGAGGGGTGGAAACCTGAATTTGTATCCTTCTTTAATCAGAGAATTTCAGAACCAAATGCCATCTAAAACACATTTTATGATTTCGATGCTTAGGACTGAAAGCTTTGTTGTTCTATTTCTGGCTACTCAAGACAAAAGAATTATATAGCACAGAGATTCAATTACACTTCATAAAATCCATGTTATATGGGGAATTTGCAGAGATATAAAAACCCAGAGAACACTGTCTTACTTTGTAACTCTTTATACTAAACCTTTTGTTTAACAACAGCAATTAATCTTTAGTAAAGATATTAAACTATTCCTGAGAAAAAATGTTCATATGGAACAAGATGGATTAGAAGCAGAAATCTCTTTGAATTTTAATTTTTATGCCACTAATAAAGTGTCAACTAAGAACATCAAATGGTTGGTGAGCTTACAGTACTTGCCTTTTGGTTTAGATGTCTTCAATATCACTTTTATAAGCTCAGGGACATCAAAATAAGCAGCATAGTGCAAAGCATTCATATTTGTCCAGCGACTCCGTAAACTAACATCTGCTCCCAGATCAATAAGTTGAGTTGCAAATTTTACAGCTGTATCAACATCACCTAAAGAAAGTTTTCTATATTATTTTTCTCCAGTACAACCGGAAGTTTCAATGGATAGCTAGCTACTACCTTATTTGAAAAGCCAGAGCAAATAGCATACTGAATCAACATACACACCTCAAAAATTTCACTTACAAGGAATTTTTTCTAAAAAAAATCATACTCAGAAATAGGGATAAACACTCAGTTGTAAAGATGTTCATCACAGTACTTTGTATTTGGAATAAAATTTTGAAACTAAACTACTTTATAAATAAATAGACTATTTTGTTCTAAAATAAAATTCTAAAAGTACAATAATATGAAATTGGTTAAATCATAAGTGATTCGCATACTAGGATACTATAAAGCCAATAAAAGCAATGCCCAGACCAGTGCTACTCAGCATGCTCTGTGCACCACTACCAGTCCCAAACTGTCATTTCTCTGTCCTTTGGATAACCCTTTTCTTTTTCCCAATGCAATAATTTCTTCAGAATATATGAATTAAAATGTAATATTATGCCATCTGAAAAACAATTAGGCTTGTATTTTAAGTCTTTATTTGATTTTTCTTATTATAATTTCATTTGTTTTTGTTTTTGTTTTACAAAAATCAGTCCATGATGGATTGTAAGAAAAAAAAAGTCCTTCACTGTTAACAGCTTCTTAAGAAGCATTTATTGGACTACTGAAACAGGGAGAGATACTCACAATACATAGTTAAGTAACAGAGGCAGATTTATACATTGGTGAAGCACAGAACACCAATCTGGGAAAACATGCATATGTTAGGTATACAGGAATACTCCTTAGGCCTGAAAACTGGGGTCTGTGAGGACTGGGATGCTTGGAAAACAGCTTGGATTATCTAACCTTGCTGTAAACTCTCAGGAACATTCGAGAGTGCTACCAGTAACTCTCACCTACTGAGAATGCAGCTATGCAGCCTGTTCTAGAAAAGCTGGGAGGTGTCAGGAGACTAGAAAGACTCCCACCCCTGAGAAAAGAGGGGGAAGGGAACACAGTTTTGGGGAGGACCCAACTGTATGCTTGCCTGTTCAGGGGACGTTATTATCATCAGCTAGGTGCCCTCCCAGGGACTCTGGTGGCATAACACAGCTTATACAAACACAAATACAGATGTCTTAAGCCACTAGCTGATTCACCACACACTTACCGATACCGTGAGCTCCAGATTTGCAAGTGTAATGTAAGAGAGTCATATCCGTCAGTCCATCTCTGTCATTCACGTTGCAGCCTCTCTTAAGAATCTGAGGAAACCAAGAAGATGTGACAACATGATGACTGAACACTGATTTCAAACCCACACTGGGAATTAAGTTAATCCATCCTATCAGAATTAGTTCTCAATAAAATGAGTAGCTAGAACTGGCTTCTCTTAAGGATAAATTTTAAAGTCTACATCCAATAGCAATAATGAAAATAATTTGTCACTAGACTGAAGGAAAATCTTAAAGACCATTTCCAGGTAATCTGGCACTCTAAGTATGTCCCTTAGCCTCTCAAGGGATAAGCAAAATTTTCATTCTAATGGGTGTAATGGTATTTGAAAAAATATGTAAGCTCTCTCTTCTTACATGACAATATGCAGGTCAAAAAACCCAATTATTCTTTCTTGCTTCCTTCAAAAAATCAAACATTTTTGAAAACTATATTGAAGCCTACATCTTTACCAGACCACCCAAAAGTATAGATAAAACATGTTGGTAATCAAATCTCCTCATGAAATGTATTTTTTAAAGTCTACAGAATAAAGGTGTACAAAGAAAGGAAGTATGTTATGTATGAGTCTCTAACATCAGAATCTCTAACATCAGAACTTTAGGCATAAGCAAGTGAGGAGCATGAGGGAACAATAGAAAGAAGGAACAATACTAACTCAACTGCCCCATGCAAAGCCTAGAGATACAAAGAACAAACATCAGAATTTTTAAAAGATTTTTCATTTACCATCACCTTTCCATTCAGATGGTGGGGTCTGCTCGGGGAGAAGGTTGGGAGCATCTATACAATTAAAAATCCTAACAATACAAAATGTAAAATGGAAGAATTCCTTACCTCATTGCCAATAATGTCAATGTTTTGTTGGACCTGAGGAACCCACTGTCTTAAAATGGCAAATAATTCTGATACAGAAGTTTTGGGATCAAAGAGAATTTCCTGGCATGATGTATCATTAGGATCAAAGAAAGAAAACTCTGTTTGAAATAAAAAAAAAAAAAGGTGTAAATTAAACTTATTAAAAGTGCCAAATAAATATATTGAAAATAATAAAAATAAGATTAGGGCTTAAATGATGAAGATATTTTTATTTTTTTATTTTTTTATTTTTTGATACAGATATTTTTAGATGTAAGAAAAAGTAGGTTTACATTAAGCAATTTTCAGAACCAAAGTCAAAAGAGCCAAAAAATATGCAGCATTCCTGAATTGTTGTGGGAAAGAGATTTCTGGGCACCATACCACATTTTATTAGAGACAGAACAAAAAATGTGAGCGCACCAGTCTCAGACCTTGAACTTTCCAACAACTACTTCTAAGGCACAGAAAATCTGTCAGATTTTATCAATATTTTCAGCTTTCACAACATAAATATGGCATGAACAGTAGACTCACATCTATAATTAAAACACACAGAAAAGGGGGAAATGCCAAAATATCAACTGGCGTGCAATTTTATATAAATTCTTTTTACTTCTCTGTGTTTACTTAATTTTTCTATAAGAGACAGGCATTACCCTCTACCCCCTGAAGACGCGTGATAACCGTGATGCCAACTGACAAGGGACCGACAGCTGGTGATGCAGAAGTGAAACCCTGGGCCAGAGTGACGGGGTGATTTGGGGATGTGTATTAGTAAAAACATGGAATACTAGCAAAATTGAACATGATTGAAATACGTCTTAAAACTTTTCTAAGATTCACAGAAAACTTTGGTCAGCCTATGGTTAAAGAAGAGACTGGAAGAAAATCAGATTCTACTATCTCAAACAAACCAAAAAAAAAAAAAAAAAAAAAAAAAAAAGGTGGGGGGAACAGGCAGGGAGTCTAAAAAACCAGAAGTATCTAAGGGAGGAAAGCATGAGAGAACCAACATTCGCTGAGTACTTACAACTTACCAGACACCCTACACATCCTCACAAGCACCCTACCTGGGAAGTACTATTATTCTCACTTTGCAGGTAAAGAAACCAAAGCTCAGACTAAATCATACTTGCTCCAAGTCACACAGCTAGTAATTGGCACATCTGGGGGTAGAAAACCAGATCTGTATCCAAAGTCTATATTGTGCTGACTCTGTAAGAGAATTCACTATTGAAGTCAGCTTTTAATAACATACATGAGTAGCAGGATTCATGTTGGTTTTTTTAATGCTCTTTGCATTTGTATATATTTTCCAAAATCATACTATATACACATAATTCATACTTTAGAATCAGGGTAACTAAAAGGTGAGTGGAAAAGCACAAAACCAAGTGTGCATATGAAGGGAGAGCTGCGGTCTGCTAGAGAGAATCAGAAAAGCGAAAACTAAAGTGACATACTATCTAAAATATTTGACAACAGAATGGCCCTCTAGGTACAGAAAGGAAGACTTAGAAAAGAACAGGTATCCAATAGAGAGAAGAACCTTGCATGGTTTCTTGAACACAGTTTTGGGTAAATTTCTTATAATAGCAGCTGACTAGATGGGGTGGGGGTCGGGGTATCTAACTGATTATTCAATAAATATTTATGGATCAGTCCCTTTTCTAAGCATTGGGCATTGATAGGGGAGAAGTTTCTAAATATATACCTAGAGACTCTTCGGAATGTGTCCACAGGAGACACGTTCAAGAATTTTTATTCTAGCATCAAGTATAATGGCAAAAAAGCTGGGCTGAAACATCTCTCCTTAAAGGAATGGATAGAATTGTTATACTCTATTTTTTGCTTTTTAACAACTAAAGAAATGAATTAGATATCTAAATCATGAGTTGATAAGGCTAGGTTTCAAAAAACATACAGATTGATAAATTAAGCTGCAGAATAATATGCAGTTTCTATCATTTACATAAAACTACAAATACACAGAACAATACTACATATCACTTAAGTATACCCATTTATGTAATAAACATCTAATAACATGGTCTGGAATATTCATACTATATATATGATATTGGTTGCCTCTGGAGAGCAAGGGGAATAGAACCAAAAGAAAATAGAGGCAATTTCAACTTTAAGGCTTTCTTGTAACTAAAAAATAAAAGAGCTAAAGGAAAAAATTACAAAAGTGGTAATATTTATCCTTTCTGATGATAGATATACGTGGCTTATATGTTTGCTACTATATTTTGTGCATTTTTACATGATTTCCTATTTTTTAAAAAAGGAAAAACAATGGAAAAAGCATCCCATACACAGTATCAATGGAAGTAGCAGACATGCCAATGAATGTGTGAGACTTCTTTATAGAAAACTGGAAGAGGAAAGTTGACTTCAGTGAGTGAGACACATCATGTTATGGAACTAAAAAATATCTAAAGCTGCCAATTTTACCAAGAACAATTATTTAAAATAATTTCAACTCTAATCAATATCTCACCAGGATTTATTTGTGAGAGGAGATACAGAATTACTCTATGGTTCATCAGTAGCAGAGTTTTCCAAACATAAACTTAGATAGGAATCAGGTAGGGATGTTGTTACAATGTTAATTTTGGGAACTGTCCCACTTTATGTCAGGATGGATATAATTTCAACTCTAATCAAATCTAGTCATTAGGACTAGATTTACTCTGCCACCTGAAACATCAAAAAACAAACAAACAAAGGAAATAGATAAAATGCAGATTTCAAGGACACTGGACATCAAAGCAATGGAAGACAGTGATCATAAGAGACAGGATACAAATAAGGTGTGTCTTACAATTTCCCCAACTATCTGCCTTGAGAGTTTCCAGGTCCCAATGCAGAGAGAGGGGAAACCAAGAGAAGCACAGAAGACTCTCTGAGTTACAGAGACAACACTGAGACCCAAGGAAATCCACAGAATAGAGAGCTAGAATTCACAGAAAAGAATATCAGAGAGGAGAGAGATACACAGCAAGAGAACCCCAAAGATCTATGAAAGGTCTTACAGAGTGTTTAATATATGCTTGTGAGGAAAACTTGAAAGAACCATCCCAACAGATTAAAAAGATTAGAGCCCAGTGCTCATAAAGGGCATAAAACAGTACCTGTTCAGATGAATGGATAAAGACGATATGGCGCATGTACACACACACACACACACACACACACACACACACACCGGAATATTACTCAGCCATCAAAAAGAATGAAATCTTGCCATTTGCAACGACATGGATGGAACTAGAGGGCATCATGTTAAGTGGCTTAAGTCAGTCAGAGAAAGAAAAATATCATATGATTTCACTCATATGTGGAATTTAAGAAACAAAACAGATGAACACAGGGGAAGGGAAGGAAAAATAAGACAAAAACAGAGAGGGAAATAAACCATAAGAGAGACTCTTAACTATAGGAAACAAACTGAGTGTTGCTGGAGGGAAGATGAGCGGGAGGATGGAGTTACTGGCTTATGGGCTTTAAGGAGGGCACCAGATGGAATGAACAATGGGTGTTATACACAAGTGATGAATCACTAAATTCTACCTCTTAAACTAATAATACATTATATGTTAATTAAATTGAATTTAAATTTAAAATAAGTAAATGAAAGAAAAGAAAAATAAAATAGTGCCTCTACCCACAAAAAAGACTAGAAAAAAAATTCACAGGGCACTGGGTAGAATCCTGAATACTGAGGAATAATTGGCCACAGATTAGCACTACTCCAGAACCACCTAACAAATCATAACAAGACCTGAAAGGGCCAAACTATTTCCAAGGAACTTAACTGCATCCCACAACAAAATTCAAGAACACTTACAGGAATAGAAAAATATCCAGCACCCAACAGGTAAATTCACAATCTCTGGCATCCAATCACAGATTGCCAGGCTTGTAAAAAAAAGGGGAAAACATGAACCATAATCAGGGATAATCAACTGAAACAGACCTAGAGTTGAAACAAAACTACAATTAACAGAAACGAACATTACAACAGCCATTATAACTGTATTCCAAATGTTCAAAGTTTAAGTGGAGACATGGATGACATGAAAAAGACCCAAATCGCACTTGAGAGAGGAGAACAACAGCTGTGATGAAAACTGCACTGGATGAGATCAGCTGATCACACATGACAGACGAAAAGATGAATGAACTTGAAGACATAGTAACAGAAACTATTCAAAATAAAACACAAAAAGAATTTTTTTAAATACGAAGAAAAGCATCAGTGAGTTGTGGGACAACTTCTAGTGGTTTAATGTTCATGTAAACTGGATTGTCTGAAAGGGTCATGGGGCAGAAAAAAATATTTGAAGATATGATGATCTCCCAAACTTGATGAAAACTGAAACCAACAGGTCTGAGAAGCTTCACAGGCCCCACACAGAAGCACATAAAGAAAATCACACCAAGACACATCATAGTAAAATCGCTCAACACCAGAGATAAAGAGAAAATCTCAAAAGCAGCCAGGGGACACACACACACACAAAAAGTCATTACATTCAGAAAAATAAAAATTACAGCAGATTTCCTATCAGAAACAATGCAAGTAAAAAGACAATGGAGCAACATCTTTAAGCACTGAAAGAAAAAACTATTAACCTAGAATTCTATACTCAGCAAACCTATTTCTGAAAAAAAAAGGTAACATAAAGATGTTCCTAGACATCTAAAAGCTGCAGGCGTTCCTCACCAGCAGATCTGCACCACATGAGATGTTCAATGAAGCCCTTCAGAGAGAAGGAAAATGGAATATCCAGGAAATCTAGATCTGCACAATAGAATAAAGAACACTAGAAAACATAACTAAATGGGCAAATAAGATATGTTACCATTACTTAAATCCCTTTAAGAGGTAACTCACTCTTTAAGGAAAAACAGTAACAATGTGTCATGGGGTTTATAACATACGTGATATGCATTCTGTGTAATCTGGATTCCAAAACTCTTCATATAGCCTTGCAGGGTAACCACCTGGAGAATCAACACTGACCTGCATGTCTAACCTGTGGTTTGTGCAGTTGGTTTTTCTTTATTTCTTGTTTTAATCTCATTATCAGTCTCACATTCAATGGCTCTCATCACACTCAGGATAAAATACAAATTCCTTACCAAGGCCTCAATAATCCTGCATGATCTGCCCCCTGCCTTCCTCTCCATCTCTTCTCCTGTCATTCTGCCCCTCAGCCACTATGCTTCTCAGCCACCATGGTCTTCCATTAATTCTTAGGATATACCAAAGTTTCTTCCCCCCTGTGCCTTAACATCCTACTCTTCTGCCTGGAATACTTCTTTCCAGGCTCTTCTTGTGACCAGCTTCTTCTGACTCCAGACAACCACCCCATCTGCAACAGACACTCTGAATCATTATCCCCCTCACAGCACCCTGCTTCTGTTCTCCACAAAATTCATTATAATATTTATTTTTTTATTAATTTGTTTATTGTCTTTCCCCACTAAAATGTCTGCCTCAGTCACTGTGCTATCCCCAGCATCTAGGACAGTACCTGGCATATAATGGGCCCTCAATAAATAATAAATACAATTCAGGATGCCCCTTTACAAGGGAACACTGACTACACTGTACCAAGAAGGAGACGACTAGAATGAAAAGGGTCTAGAAATCCTGACACTGAGGGACTGATGAAGGAACCAGAAACATGGAGCCTAAGGAACGACAGGCTAAATAAAAATATTCAAATTACCTCCAAACATTTGAATGCTCTCATATAAAGAAGTATGTTCCACATATCAAAAACAAGCATCAATTGGCCAAAGTTTCAAGAAGACATATTTTGAGTCTATATATAAAAACAACTTTATCACAACTAAAACTTTTTAACCATGAAATGGACTGTTTCATTAGTTCCCCACTACTGAAGTTATCCAAGTGGCTGAGTGGTTATTCATCAGAGATCCTGAAAATAGAACCTCTATACTAAGAAGTTATGAGTAGGGAAAGTTGACCTACAGGTCCATTCAGATTCCAAGAATGTATAATTCTAAGCATATAGGCAATGTTTAATTTCAGTTTACAAAGGGGCCAATGGCCATTATCGCCTTACATTTAATGTATTTATTCAACAAACACAGACTGAGCAACTAATCAACAAATCACTAGTTAGTCCTATGAAGGTAAACAAAAACAAAGCATGATTGCTACTCCATCCCAAAACCTAGGAAAGGAAATAAGACAATTGTGACTCAGGATAGAACGAAGTAAGTGCCATAAGTAAGGCACAAAGTGCTTTAGTAAAGGTTTTTCCTGCATAATTGATTTTGTTATATCCGAAAATAAACCCAGTCCATGTGTTATAAAAGCTGCAAATAACTCCCAGGGTCAAGGCACAAGTTTTATGCAATGCTTTTGATGATTGCACAGCAAGCTGCTTTAGAACCTGAACTTAGAGGTGAGTAATTATTAGAGTAGATATGACTAAAGAGATAAATTCCCCAACTAATAATTTTAAATCTACTAACATTTAAAAATTGTATTTCTGAACAGAAAATAATAATAATAAATAGAAAATGCATGATCTCTGCCTCCAAAACAATTTGAAATGATGACCCAATACTTTACTTGAAAAATTCTAACTATACGAGAAATGTAACAAATCCTTTAAATTTATCTCCTGGTTTTCTTTTATTCCTTTATCTATGATCTGATAAAATATAGTTCTGGGGAAATAAGCCTAAATAGATAAAAGCTAGAATAGCTATAAATTTATATTTTACAAAGGAGATTTAAGTGAACTGATTTAAATACAAACCAATCTTACTCCACATTCCAAGGAAAGGTCTCATACTCTCCTCCTAAGTACATGGCTTTTCTTTTTTTTTTGTAGTTTTACCATATTTGTGTATACATTATAATTACAATGGAAGACAAGTGAGACAGGATCCAAATTATGCTTGCTTATGTACTGAAACACACAATTTGTTACATCGTCCCCCAAATTTGGATCATTTCAGCAGTGATTATTTGGTAAATTAGATCCTAGCATTTCAGACACAGGAGGGCCCTTAGAGATGGCTAGCTCATAATATTTTGCTGTGTCTTAATACATGGTTTTTTAAGCAAGTCAGTATATTTAACCAAAATAAATACATCAATAGCAAAAGAATGCAAGATGTCTAGCACCACTGCATTCTAAAATAAGATCCTCTAAATCTATCATGGTGCTTAAAATGAACATTTTTGCATAATAAAAATGCTGACAGCAAAATAAAGCATTTAGCTTAAGAGGCAGAAAAAAGCAATAAACAATTGTATTTTTGAAAAAGGAAAACTAGCAATTTTATGAAAACCATGGCAAAGGATTTCAGGAAAGATTATGAATACAAAAAGGGCATTAGACAGATGTCAAGTCTCCAGGCTGTAGGAAATACACACAGCTACTCAACGTACCGCAGTCCGAAGGCATTGGTGCTGCAGAAATGGAAAAAACAACTGGTGTCTCAGAACCTGGAAATAAAAACGGGTATCTTCCGATCAAAGAATTTCCTTCTACTGGAAAATCTGGAAGGTCCTCTATGGTCATCTTCTAGAAAGCCACCTTTAATGAGAGAGAGAAAAAAGTCAACCTATTACATTTATATGCAGCTTAAAATGATTGACTTCAATCACAATAAAAGCATACTTTCTTTTAATATATAACCTACTGATATTTTTTTAAGATTTTATGTTTTAAAGTAATCTCTACACCTAGCATGGGACTCGAGCTTAGAACCCTGAGAGCAACTGTCACATGTGCCCCCGACTGAGCCAGCCAAGCATCCCAACCTACTGACACCGTACACTTCAACCTTCAAGAATCTCTTTCAGAGGGACACCTGGGTGGCTCAGTTGGTTGGGTCACTGCCTTCAGCTTAGGTTGTGATCCCAGCGTCCTGCGATCAAGTCCCACACCGGGCGCCTTGCTCAGCGGGGAGCCTGCTTCTCTCTCTGCCTGCTTGTGCTCCTCCCCCTCTCTCTCTCTGACAAATAAATAAATAAATAAAATCTTTAAAAGAAAAAAAAAAAAGAATCTCTTTTAGAGAGGAAGGGGAAAAACAAAACTTCCTTCTAGCAAACTGCTGAATATATGTTGCTTCCTACCTCTCTTATAGACATGTAATCTTTTTAGACAAAGCCCGGCAGTAATAAAAAGCTATGCATTACCCAATAATAGGTGAAAATTTTTTTTAAATGCTGAGTTAATCTAAATGGGTGAAGTTCTCTTTACTCGCAGTAATTAGGGACATAATATCCCTTGTAGATATATCTCTATCTGACACAGGGTCTGACACAGGTTATATTACCTATCATCCAGTAATAGCTCTTGTCGTATGCTCACCACATGAAAATCATCTACTTTAGAATGTTCTCATTGTTTTCTGAAATCCCAGAAAACTTCACTGAAATGAATTACATCGCTTAGACAAATACGGACCTAAGAGCTTACTGGTATTGTTCACTTCTTACCAATGTACAAGACCTCTTCAGTCTACCCCAGCAGGAGCTGGAAGGCCATGCTTTGTAAACACATTACTTATATTACCTTCTTCCCAAGGAGCATGAGAGCTTAGAATCAATGTGCTCTAAAGGGGACCGCTGTTGCAGCCTAGCTCATTTGGAAATGGCAGAGAAAATGTAAACTTGAACTAGAAAGGCAAAAAAGCATCCAGTTTTCTTCTGTACCAAATCTTTAAAGTCTGAAGTATTGTGAATCTGTATATGTTTTAAATATAAGCAAAAACCATATTTCAAAAACTAAATAAAAATGATTTTTCAACCATCTTAGTAGAAAGAATAAATCAAGATAGTTAACTGCTAGCTTACTCTACCAGCTAATGACGTGCCACATATTACCCAACGTGTGTTCAATTATACTCCATACGCCAGTCCTCTATCTAACGTAACCATCTTTACTCCACCATCACCACGCTGTGCCAAAGAACAGCCACCTGTCTGAGCCAACTGATTCCTTGCCAACTTGACTCATATGTTTTCTGAGAGTAGCAGGAACTGGTCAAGAGTACAGTGATTTCTTTTTCTCATGAAGTACATGTTTTTATGGATGTGTGGATTCTGTATTAAAGGACCTAACCCAGTGTTAACTATGTTAAAGGAACTCAAGTTCTCTTGCATGCTAAAGTTACTTGCCACCCAATACTTTGAATCATTTTGATGGTAACTCTGCCGCATAAACAGAGAAACAATAAGGAACTGGTACCACACAGCAAGGTGATCTTCCTCAAATACTTCAATTCCAAAAAGTAACACACACCCCGAAGATGGCCCTTCTTCAATATTACAGCTTCTCAGTGCTAAAAGTAACTTGGGATTTCTAAGTTTCGGCCTCTACTTCCTTGGCAGTAAATTTGGGCAAAAAGTTCTAAACAGCATATGAAGCTTCCTTTGAAGTCAAGGAACAGAGGCAGCTCTTCTCCCCATGGGCCCTGTCCCTGTGCTTTAATAAAACTTACCTCTTTGGCACCAAAAATAAGTAAGTAAATAAAAATAAGAAAAAGTCAAGGGACAGAAACAAAGCTCAGTAACTATTAAGGAACCACTATGAACAAAGCACCACACTGTTCTAGATATTTCAGAGAATACAGACATGAGGAACAGAGAGCCCATGCTTGCTCGGTAGCTTACCATTTACTAGGATGAATAAAATAACCACGGACAATGAGAATGGGATACATTCTTTAACATAAGGGCAATGAACAATTGCCATCGGGGCCCCTGACAATTAGAAATGGTCTAATGAAGAAAACATCTCCCCAGGTGGGTCTTGAAAGATGAGTGGGCAGACACCAGGGCAGAAATTTCAAAGACGAGCACACTGAAGAAACTGTGGGCTGGAGCTCGGGCAGTCTAGGCACACCGTTAAACAGGAAGGGTGTAATGGTTTTTAGGACTATAGTTGGGAGTATTTTATATGCCTGATCGAAGACCAAACCACTTAATTCCACAAGCACTGGAAACCCCTGATTTTTTAAAGGGAGAGTGTCCTGATTCAAAGTGTGTTTTAGGAAGATTAATCTGACTGCAATCACACTTTGGAATTCAGGTATGTTTTTTTATACTCCCAATTCTCCAGCCAAGTGATTAAGTGGCTATGTTTCTGAATTGATTAAGAGGAAGCCACCTTTAAAAACCTCCCTTTCAAAGGGTAGAGATTCTCATCCAAAAATGTTTTTTGAACGAGATCCTGAGATCACCTGTCATTTCCCTGCAGGCTAGAGATCCCGGGAGATCCTTAAAGAACTGTATCTTATACAACTACAACTTGCCACAGGAGCTAGACTAGTGTCTTACCTATTTATTACTCAAATCCTTGATTCAGGGTGGAAAGATGACTCATTGAACAAGATGTAATAAATGTCATCATTTTATATGTTAGGTACTTTAAGCCCAGAGAAACTACAATATCACCTGATCAATGTACGGAACATTCTTTGGACTTTGTGTCTGCCTTGCATTTTTCCCTAGTCCCATTTCCTTTCCTTTATGAAAAACTCAACATTCTACCTTTTGCCCACTTAAGAAAACTGCACATCTCTAAAAACCTTGGTCAAGTTTTAGAACCCTTTCTGCAAGCAGTCTCTGGATCTGAAGATCTAGGACACTTGGGATCTGGATCAAACTTAGTCAAACCAGAATCCAATTCTCCAAACTGATTCAAACAGGAATCTCATCCTACACCATTACCCCCAAACCGGCTCTGAGTAAATGCAACTTGTAACATGGCTCTAGGAGCTCATTTTCCAAGGATTCCTGGCCCATTCCCTAATACAGAATGGGGGTGAGTGGAGATGCCCAGTAATTTCTTCAGAGTGGTTCGGGGCTAGTAGGCCTCACTAAGGAACCTCACTGAGGTCAAGAGACTCTCTTGGTTTTATCTAGAATATGGTTCAAAGGCAGCATCTCTGAGCTATTCAATGAACACGGTATCTAAGCTGTGTCCACACAAGTTGGAATCATGAGGCCTTTCAGTTCAAACTCATATTGTATCTCGCCATGAGTCTTTATATTCACTAGACTCCCAGGAAAGTACTATAACTGAAATAAGCATTTAAACCATATCTCTAAGTATCCTTTAAAAATTAAAAATAGAAAAAATAAAAAATAGAATTACTACATGACCTAGTGATTCCACTACTTGGTATTTAATCAAAGAAAATGAAAATGCTAATTCAAAAAAATATATGCACCCTGTGTTTATTGCAGCATTATGTACAATAGCCAAGATGCAGAAACAACCCAAGGGTCCATCCATAGATGAATGGATGAATATGTGTGTGTGTGTGTATTTGTGTGTGTGTGTGTGTGTGTGTGTGTGATATTGGTCATAAAAAACGAATGAGATCTTGCCATTTACAACAATATGGATGGGCCTAGAGGGCATAATGTTAAGTGAAATAAGTCAGAGAAAGATAAATACCATATGAGTTCATTCAAATGTGGAATATAAGAAACAAAACAAAGGAACAAAAAAGGGAAAAAGGTTCAGGGAGGTGGGAGCAAAAAGAAGAAAGGAAGGAAGGAAGGAAAAACTCTTAAATACAGGGAACAAACCAGTGATTGCTAGAGGGGAGCTGGGTGGGAGGTGAGTGAAAAGGATAAAGAATATGAAGAATATACTTACCACGATAAGCAATGAATCATATACCGAATGTTGAGTCACACACACACACATATATATAAACACACACACATATATATACATATCTATAAAACACTGTTAATTATACTTTAATAAAAGATGATAAAAATGATTTATGTAGAATCTCCAGTTACCCATTTATTTTTTACATACATGCATCTGTTCAATCACTAAACAGGTATTTACGGTATTTAATACTTAGCTGACACTGGGCTCTAGAGAGATTATAAAAGACACCTGCCCTCAAGAAGTTCATTTAGTCACTCAACAAACATTTACTCAGAATTTCTAAGTTCTAGGCTGAAGCAAAGGGAAAGAAAATAGCTATGCCCCTATCCTCACACAGATTAGGGCCTAGTACAGGATTCCTATAAGAAAGCTGTAAGTACTATATAGTTGTAACAAGTGCTGGATTCAAGAAGGCCAGTGGAAGCTTCCTGAAGGACTAAAAATTTATAGCTGCGGTATCCAAGTAGGTAGCTTCTAGACACATGTGGCTATTTAAATTAAAAAATCAGTTCTTCCATTGCTCTAGCCTCGTACGAGTACTTAAAAGCCACAAGTGGCTAGTGCCTACCCCATTGAAACAGGGCAGAAACATTTCCCTCCTTGAAGAAAGTTCTACTAAATATCACTGAAGCAAAGCAGTGCTGCTCAAACTCCAGATAAGAAAATAATAAACAGCAAGAAACAAATAAAGGTTAACAAACAAAACGAGCCAACAGCAGCGCAACTGATTATACATAATTAACAAGGGAACAGTAAGCCTAAAAGTAACCAGATATGTGTAGGTTTAAACAGAGCTGATTCTATAACATAAACATCACTAGTACACGTTTCAAAATTAGAGGTGTTATAAACAATAAAAGACACCATATAAATATCACTTTTTTAAAAGGCCCTGCTGGTGGGAACTGTATCTGGTAAATCTGAAATATCTGAAATAAACATTACAAATACTATGCCACTTGCTAAATCTTCTATACAATCGAAATAAAAATTTTCATTACGTTTCCAAATCTGATCTTACAGCCCTGGTAGTCCATTATCAAACGAAGGCAATAAAAATGCATATTAATGTTAGCAAAGTAAGATGCGTTCTGCATAACAGAAACGCAGAAAGCTAAACTTCTGCCATTTTTAATGCCCTGCTTTTCGTCCATCGTTGCTATATGTCCCGCACCGCCTGATATCCTGTCTTCTAGACGACCTACTCCAAATTTTGCAGAAGATTCACAAATGTCAATGTGAAAATGAAGTACAAGTATTTGGGGGATGTTTCCAAGGAGGAGAGTGTTTCCTGACTCAAATATTTCAAATGCACCGATTGATACTATGATATTGCTACAATATGAACCACAGCCGAGCTGGGAACATAGAGTAAGTTATTATCCCAGGAGAATATCATCCTCTGATACATATCAAAACATTGTCTCAGTTTAAATCCAAACTGCCTCTTGAGTCTCTGCATGAACGAATCACCTGACATCTAAAAGAAAGCTGACATTATAAACCCATCAATCTACTCTACAAGGATGAGGTCTCAACCCGGTCTCTGTGTAGAGCAGGTCTCCGTGCCAGGGCTCCCCCCAACTTCCCTTCCCCATTCCCACGACTTAGAATTAAGGAATCTCGGGACGGCCAAAGACCGGAAGCAAAGTCACTGGGTTTCGCGTCGCATTCCCCCTGGCACAGGTTTCTCCAACAATCTACGAAGCCGGGGGAGGCCCGAGAGCCAGGAGGAGGCCCGCCGCAGGAAATAGACGGAGGGCGGCGCGGCGCACGCAGCACCTCGGCGCGCGGGTGGCGCTCCCAGGGCGCCCGGGCGGCCGGGGCTGCGGCGGAAAGGGGGTAGGGGGTGAGCAACCAAGGGGGTGCGCAACCAAGACCCCGCGCCGCACCTCATCCGAAAGTTAAAGCACCCACCTCCCCGAAGGTGGGCCGCGTCGCCCCCGCCCCCGGCGCCGCCCCAAGGAGGCCTGCGGGCGCCCGCGACACCTGCACCACAGGACGCGGCCGCGGGGCTCCCGGGGCCTCCGCGCCGCCCTCCCAGAGCCGCCAACCGCCCCTCGGCCACCGCGCCCCCGCCCAGCCGGCCCGGAGCCCCTGCGCGCTCCCGCCCCACCTGCTCCTGCGGTCCTGTCTGGGCGGCCGGCCGCGAACGCGGAGTCACGGAGGCAAGGCCGAGAGGCGCGCTCCTCCGCCGGTCTCCGCTGTCCCGCCGCGCTGCCTCCCGCCGCGCCGCTGCCCGACCTCGGCCGGCCCCTCCCGCCTGCCGCCTCCGCGCGCGCCGAGCCGGGCCCCACGCGGGGTCGGCGCGCGCGCAGTGCAGGCGCCCCGGCCGCGCGCAGGCCTCGGCCCCAGCCCCGCGCACGCGCCGGGACCCGCGAGGGTTCGTGGGGAGGCGGGTGCTGCGGAGGCGGGGAGCGCGCCCCTGTGCTCGTGCGTCTTCTGTCTGCGCCCCCGCGGCCCCCCAGCCCACGCAAGGCGGGGGGACTCCAGGTCAGGACTGTCTGGGGTTAAGCTTGCGTGGCGGTGGTGCTGCTGTGACATTTTCACCGCAGCTCGAGGGAAGCTCTCGGAGGAACCCCGCCGGGCCCGGGGCAGTGAGCCGGAGAAGCTGCCCTTGGCGCGCTGTATTTCTTCATTAAAGCCCTAAGTCCTAAGCTAACCTCTGGGGCTAGGAGCGCCCTCACGGGCATCTCAAGGGCAGCGATGGCGTCTTCCCTGTTTGGGGGCTCCCCTGTGTCTAACTCTGTGCATGGCCCAGGGTAGGTCCATCAGCCTGTTTGAAGGTCTTACCGTAAAAAGCCCACTCCGTGGTATACCCAAATTGAATAATTACCTCTGAAGGTGTCAGTGTAGAGGCAGAAGAGGAAACTGGAGTAGTCATCCCAGAACTTTTTTTCCTATACTGCTTTGCTCATTTCTTATCTTCGTCTCTCTTGGTCCCCGGTCCCATCCCCCAAGAGCCAGCAGGTGGTGAAACTGTGACAACTAACAGACTTAAATGCTGACATCCTGGTTCTCCATCATGCAGAGAAGGAAAGGTGTTGCCTGACACTTAATGAGTCCCCTTAATGAAGGAACTTAATGAGTCCATTGTTTCCCCATGACTGAGGTTTATAACACTGAATCACTGGTGTTACACTATAACAACTCTCTCTGAGGCCTTTTTGTTCTGGCTCTGATGTACAGATTAGTACAATGCGCTTCTGTGTTCACCAAGCACAGCGCCTGGCCATAGCAGATGTTGAACGCATGAACGTCTCTGTGTCTGCAGGAGCAGAGGTAAGTGCCGGGGGCCCACCAGAGCATCTTTGCCTGTTTGAATCATCCATTCCAGGGACTAGAAAAGGCCCCCTTCCAGTCGCTCGAGTCTCCCTTATGGCATCCTTTCACCAAATGGCCATAGTTGAAAGCCTTCAGTAACCAGAAACTCACTTCCTTTGAAAACAGCCATTTTATCACAGATCAACCTTGTTGACAGGGACTTCTTACCTTGAGCTAAACCCAGCTCTCAAATTTTCCTTCTTACTGGGTTTCTAGCCTGGGAGTTTCCAGATCATGTCTGACTCCAATTCAAGGTATCCAGGACAAGCATTCCCTATCCCTTAGCTGCTCCTTTTAAGAAACAGCAAGATCCACCAGCATGTTAAAGGACTCTAAGATGCGCCCCAGCTTGTCTAGAGCTCACAAATGAACAGGAGTATCCTGTTGCATGCAGAGAGGATAAAAACTCTTACCTCTTTCTAGGTCCTATGCTTCTTTTAGCACAGCTCAAAATATCAAAAGACTTGTTTGCAGGAGTCCCATTACCTTGTTAAATGGGGTGGGACATACTGCCAACTGAAATCGGTAGAACTTGTGCAATATTTAAACACCGTGACCATCCCACAGTCCCTGGTCAGCTGCCAGTTTCTCTGTGCCTGCAAGTTTAGCATCTTCATGCACTCTCAGGGATGATAATGGGACACAGATGCTTCCTCCCTTTGGGGCTTCCACCTCCCTCTCCCTGATCTCATCTTACCCTGTTTTTTTGTCTGACCCCACCCACCTCTTGAACTGGTTGAAAGAAGGCAATCTGCCTTTGGTTGGCTTTCAGCAACTTTAAATGAGTCTTATTGTCGATGAGCCACAAAAACTCAGAAAGATCTGTGTGTAACAGAAGTTTCCAGAGATATACGCTTCACTTTTATTGCTGATTTAAGTTATCCCTCCAAGACACCACTATTAGTAGGTGACAGGGTGTGGCTAGCTGAGTTGTTTTTAACTATAATAAAACTTTTCTGTTAGAACCAGTGCGGTCACACTTTTCTGCTACACCTAAATACAAAATAGTTGAGAGGCAATTTCCCAGGTTAACAAGCCATTAGGGGGAGACTCTCCTACTCACCTGGTTGCCTTTGTCCAACACAAAGGCAACACACACACACACACACAACACACATACACACACACAATTGAGTTTACACCATAAACCATCACTAAGATGGTTCATGGGGTAATATTTCCTAGAACACCCCATGGATCATACAAGTATGACTGGGTATTGCCCATTTAAAAAGAGTTGGACTGGGCAGTGACATAGGGCCAGAACCTGGAAATTGAACCATCTACTGGGATGTAGGCTTATGGGGATATGGTCTAGCTGCACCTGCTAAGATGCAGTTATATCTAAGGCCCAGCAAGGTCCCCAGACAACAAGGTTGTCCTAGGAGGGTGTGATCAGCATTGGTGATCATGGCCCCAAGAGGTGATCAGCATTGGTGATCAGCACCAGCGTGGAGAAGGGGCAGTGCTGACTGACTACTACATGGCCCTCACCAGTGGGATTTTACTTCCTTCACTTTACAAATGAAGAAACAGACTCCAGGAGATTGTAGAACTTGCTCAGTGCACTCCGGGACAGAAAAAGATTCAAGCCTAAGTCTATCTGATGTAGAGCCCTGTGTTGATCCACAGGAGTTTGTGTTTTCTATTTTGTATTACCTGCACAGGGTCTCCTTTTGTGCATTCAGGACTCAGAAATGCTGTGTCACACAGCATGGATCATTCAGAAATTCAGTCAGGCAGTCAGAAAGTCAGCATCAACTGCTAGAGATTTACCCCAAAGATACAAAGGCAGTGATCTGAAGGGGCACCTGCACTGCAACGTCTATGGCAGCAATGTCCACAATAGCCAACTATGGAAAAAGCCCAGATTCCCATCAGCAGATGAATGGATAAAGATGTGATACACACACAGACACACACACACATATACACACAATGGAATATTAGCCATAAAAAAAAATGAAATCTTGCTATTTGTAATGACATGGATGAAACTAGAGGGTATTATGCTAAGTGAAAGAAGTGAATCAGAGAAAGACAATTATCATATGATATCACTTGTATGTGGAATTTAAGAAGGAAGAAGAGCATAGAGGAAGGGAGGGAAAAATAAAAGAAGATGAAATCAGAGAGGGAGACAAACCAAAAAAGATTCTCTTTCTTTTTTCTTTAAAGATTTTATTTATTTGACAGAGATCACAAGTAGGCAGAGAGGCAGGTAGAGAGAGAGGGGGAAGCTGGCTCTCCGCCAAGCAGAGAGCCCAACGTGGGGCTCAATCCCACGACCCGAGATCATGACCTGAGCCGAAGGCAGAGGCGTAAACCACTAGCCACCCAGGCACCCCAAGGCTCTCTTTAAGAAGAAAAAAAAATGTGTATTTGAGATAGAGAACATGAGCAGGGAGAGGGGCAGAGGGAGAGGGAAGAAAAGCAGCAGACTCCCCGCTGAGTAGGAAGCTCAACTCAGGCTCAGTCCCAGGACCCTGGGATCACAATTGGAGCCTAAGGCAGATGCTTAACTGACTGAGCCACCCAGCCCCCCAAAAGAAACTCTTAACCATAGGAAACAAGCTGAGGGTTGCTAGAGGGGAGAGAGGGAGCAGGATGGGGTAACTGAGTGATAGACATTAGGGAGGGCACATGATGGATATTAAGGAGAGCATTGGGAGTTATATACAACTGATGAATCACTGAACTCTACCTCTGAAGAATACACTATATGTTAATTAACTGAATACACTATAATTAAGTGTATAATATAACTAGATAGTGTATAATATACACTACAATATAAGTGTATAATATAACTATAATATAATTAAGAATACACTATATGTTAATTAACTGAATATAAATTTAATTTAATTTAACTTAAAGATGTAAAATAAAAAGAAATTCACCATTAAAAAGGTCTTTCAACAGCTAACAGGACCCAAACCACGAGAAAAGGGTTGGGGACATAGGCAGGAGTAGACCAATTCACTGGTCTTCTGTGGACTGAGATATCGGACAGGATATCATATCATTCACAGAAGAAGACAAGGGCTCCGTTTCCAGACTCTGGTTGTACAGGGCATTGGGACCTTAAGAGACATTCAGCTGTCAGAACTGGGATGTCAGGTAGGCACTGACACCAGCTAGCAGAAGCAGTTAAATGCAAAACATCAGAGCACTGAGCAGATCCCCTAAAATCTTTATATTTGCAAATGCTATGATCATCAGCATAGAAAAAGTAACAAAATCAACTATTAGAAGTAATAAGTGAGTTCCAGAAGGTTGACAAGTACAAGATCAAATGCTAAAAGTAGCTTCTTTTATATTGGCAGGGGGTAACCAGAAAATAAATTAGACAATAAGAATCACAATCGCAATAAAACTCTAAAGCATAATATCCAGGAATTAACCTAACAGCTTGCAAGAACTTTATGGAGAAAATGTTAAAATTCTATTTAAGAACATAAAAGAAGATTGAATAAGTGAAGCAATGCCATGCATCGGACGTCTGGACATTGTAAAAATCCATTTAATTTCTAAATTCAATATTCTACCAACCAAAATTCCAGCAGGAATTCAAATTTTAAGGAGCTTCAGTACATTTATAAAATACATGCGGAAAAATAAAATGTTTAATGGGTAAGTCAGTTTTGAAAAGCAAGAGCCAAGAGAGGAAACCTGGCCTGCCAAATGTTGTTATTACCACAGTAATAAAAACAGTGTGGTCCTAGTAAAGGAGCAGATAGAACAGAGGACTATGAAGCAGACCCATGAGACCTCAATATATAAAAAGGCTGTACCACATATCAATGAGAAAAATATACATTATTTAGAAGATATTGTTGGGGAAACTGGCTTAGTTAAATGGCTACCATATACAAAGGTGAACTAAAGACCTGCATTTGAAAGGTAGATAAAATGTAGGAGAATATCTTTATGAATTTGGGGTAGGGATTTATTTCATAAAACAAGACTGCAAAAGCACGAACCTTAAAACAAAAACCTGGGAGATTTGACTATATCACAATTAAGGCTTTTTCCAATGAAAAATACCATAGAAAAAGTTAAAGCATCTGACAAATTGAGAGAAGATATGCATGTTCAAAAGCAGTTAGGGATTACTATCTAAAATATGTAAGGAACTTTTGCAGATCAACAAAAAGAAGTCAGAAAAATCCAATTTAAAAATGAGAAAAGGATACAAAATGGGCCACTCACAGAAGAGCCAGAATGGCAAGCTTAGGAGAGATGCTCAAACCACTAGTGAAGAGAGAGAATAGAAATGCAAAGGATACGGTACTACCTATAGCCACAATACACTGGTGTGTTGAAAAAAATAGCTGTCAGGGCCAGGGTGGGGGCGGTCCTCATTTTTAGGGTTTGTCAACTTCTGTGGTGCCAATACACTCACCCCTGCCAATTTCAGACTACCAGCATGAGGCCATTGAACAAGGAGTTCCGAAGAAATGTGTTCAGTCTGCTCTTGTGAGCCCGTTCCAACACGCCGCTGCTTCCCCCATCCGCTTGGCAAAAATTAGTCCAATGGTCCCAAATACTGGGAAAGATATGGGGAAATGGGAATCCTCATGCACTGTTGATGGGAATTTAAATTGGTAATACATTCCATTGAGCCATCTGGCGGTATTTGGTGAAAAAAGCATCAGCATGCTTTATGACTCGGCAATCACCCTCCTAGATATGCCTCTGAGAAACTGACTTTTTTTCAAGGTTCCCTTATTTATTTTAGAGAGAGAGCTCAAGCGGGGAGACGGGCAGATCGAGAAGGAGAAGCAGACTTCCCACTGAGCACAGAGACTGACACAATGCAGGGCTCTATCTCACAACCCTGAGATCATGACCTGAAACCAAGAGTCAGACACAACCAACTGAGCCACCCAAGTGCTCCTCTGTGTAACCTTCTTCATGTGGCTTCTAGAAAGCCATTCTCTCATATACTAGATGATCTCATCCAATCCATGGCTTTAAATGCCATCTCTATTTTCATGATTCCAAAATTTCTATCTCTAGCCCTGAACTTCAGACATATCTCCAACTGCCTACTCGACATCTAATCTGTAGTGTATTGTAAGCATCTCAAATATAGCGTGTTCAGAATAGAACCCTTCCCCATGAACTTCCCTTGTCAGTAAATGACAGCTGCAGTCTTTTGTTTGCTCCCTGGAGTCATCCTTCCTTTCCTTCATAGTTCTGGTTTCCCAAACCAAAGTTCCATTTTTTTTTTAAAAAGCTCATAGTATTTGATTATTATTTATTTGAGAGAGCACAGCATGGGAAGCTGCAGAGGGAGAGGAAGGGGGAGAAGCAGGCTCCCCACTGGGCAGAGAGCCTGATGTGGGGCTTGATCTCAGGACCCTGAGATCATGGTCTGAGCCGAAGGCGGACACTTAACCGACTGAGCCACCCAGATGCCCCTACCCATGACATCATTTATTGTTGAAGAAATTTATCAATACCACTAAAGTCTTGACAAATCAATAGTCACCAGAGGCCCAGGAACTTCTTCCTACTGTCAGCCGGTGTTACTATCCTCTGACCCATCTCCTTTTCTTTCTCAAAGCTTCAGGTAGGGACCTGCCTGCTGAAGAGGACCCACAAACGGAAGACCCCACAAGCCTCATTATCTGAATCCATGGGTCTTATTCCTGGTTGCCTGTTGGAATCCCTAGATATCACAAAATAAACCCTAGAGACTCCCTCAAATATTCTAACTCAACTGGCCTGATTTAAGAGTCACGCTTTTCTAAAGGTTTATCATCTTTTTTGTTAGTCTGACTCCCAAAAAGACACTAACAAATGATGTTTTCAAAGCCAACCAGTTCCTGTGTAGGAAACTACTTCCCAGGCCCTCCTGTTGGTGCCACTCCCAAATGCTGTGTGACACAACCACTTTTAAAAGTCGTCTTTATGGGCCTACATAAAGGAAGGAGGAACAAAGGGAATGTTTCATGGTTTCAGGATTAAAACTGCCAGTCCAAGAACTAAATTTTTCAAACTGACTGCTCAAAGCTTTGGACGCCAAGACACTTCTAGAAACATCTCTGGCACACAGTAATGGCATCAAGACAGTTTCCCCAGGATGTTCATTAACCAAGCCTCTAGATATATCACTTATAGAAAATGTGAAATGTAAAGGAATATCGTAAACCCCACCATAAGGATGCAATAAAGCCAAATCCAAAATGTGGGAACTTCTACAGGGCAGATAACCTAAGTCACATAGTCAAAAAGGAACTAAGGGAAATTGGTATAGATCAAAAGAGACATAAGAGCTCTATCCACAACCTACAATGTGCAGAGCATTTGAATCTGGGTGCAGAGAGATGTTAAAAAAAAAAAAAAGCGGAGAGGGGGCGCGCCTGGGTGGCTCAGTGGGTTAAAGCCTCTGCTTTCGGCTCAGGTCACCATCCCAGGGTCCTGGGATTGAGCCCCACATCTGGCTCTCTGCTCAGCAGGGGGCTTGCTTCTCTTCCTCTCTCTCTCTCTGCCTGCCTCTCTGCCTACTTGTGATCTCTGTCAAATAAATAAATAAAATCTTTAATATATATATATCGAGAGAGAGAGAGAGAGTTGGGGGAAATTTAACCAGAATTGAACATTAAATTATATCAAGAAATTTTTGTTAATTTCTTTAAGTATGAGAATAACATTGCAATTATGTTTTTATCAAAAAGTCCTTATCTGTTAGAGATTCATGATAAAGTATTTATGATAAAACGTTTAATGTCCAGGATTTGCTTTATAGTGTCCCATCAAAAATAACTGTGTGATTGGGAATGCACATTAGTCCAACCACTATGGAAAACAATATAGAGGTTCCTCAAAAAATTTAAAGTTTACTGTACAGCCCAGCAATTCCACTTCTGGGTTTATACCAAAGGAAATGAAAGAAGGAGTTCGGTGAGATATCTGCACTCCCATGTTTATGACATTACTCACAATAGCCATCATATGGAGACAACCTAAATGCCCATCAAGGGATGAATGGATTAAAAAACATGGGATACATATGCACAATGGAATATTATACAGTCATGAGCAAGGATAGCCTCCCATTTGCAACAACATGGATGGACTTTGAGCAATTACACGAAGTCAAACAAAGAAAGATAAATACTATATGATATCACTTTTATGTAGAACCTAAAAAAGTTAAAACTGTAAAAATTAGAGATTACCAGGGGATGGAGTTGGGGGGGTGGGTGGATAAGAGTGATGGTGTTTAAAGACACAAATTTACAATGAATAATAAATAACTCTTACAGATACAATGAATCTAGACAATAATGTACTGTAATTATGTAATGTGATAAATGTCACTAAACTGGCAATCATACTACAATATATAAATGTATCAAAATAACATGTTAAACCAACAACACCTTAAACCAACAAAATGTTGGTTTCAATTAAAAAATGTGTGCATGATGGGAGGAATAGATGAAGCAAGAATGGCAAAATGTTGATCATTATTAAAGCTGAATGATAGGCATATTATTCTTTCTTCTTTTGCATAAATTTGAAATTTTTTCCATAATAAAAAGCTTCAAAAGAGAAAGCTCCAGAGGGCAGCGACTTTAGTCTATTCCTATCAGTGCTGTATCCTCAGTACCTAGAACAGTACTTGGCACATAATAAGAATTCAATAAGTAATTGTTGATAGAAGGGCCCAATTCTTTAAGATCTCAGTCTCAATATAACTATGTAAGTTATATATTATATAACTATGTATAACTATTATGTCTAAGGAGTTTAGAAATCACAGAAGTTGCCTGTGTATCACAGGCATGAACACACTCTAAAATGGGAAGTTTTCATACCTCTCTAAAGCTCTATCAAGTTGTCTTTCCAGCAACTGCTTACAAAACCAATACAGATTCATCCCCGTTCACTGTAAGCCATCAGCTGCTTAATAGCATCTTGATTAGGGGGTAAGAGAATGTCAGACCGCTGGAGCTCCCTGCGTGGGTAGAGAGCAGTTTGCATCTTGTCAACAATGTATCAAATGACTCACCTAACAAAGAAAGCCATTGACAGACCAATTAGCTGGTACTGAGTCATGAGAAAGTCTCCGTGGTGACTAAAACCTGCATCGATAATGAGATGGATTCTGACATTCCTCATCTAACCGTACTTGCAACTGCAAGGAATAGTTAGGGCAAAAATAAATGTGAATTGCGTTTTTAGATTCACAGGAGGTTCAACCCAAGAATAATAAGTTACAGTTTATCTTTTTAAGGTCCATCAAAAAATCCTGTGCAGTGTCTTTATCATCATCAAAACAATCAGAACCATAAGCACTGAATGACACTTAGAAAGGCAACCAAATTGCCATACTGGTCCATCAAATCACCAGAAATAAACTGAATGCCTCCCAGCAGAAGGAAGTATGGACTCTACCGCAGTGTAAGATTCGCCCTGTGTGTTTTAGGAGAAGAGGAAGAGTGTTGGGGCTGCAATTACACAACGACCTGAGTTGGTACCCCAGAACCATCTCTCCCAGGCTCTGTAAACCTAGCAGACCACTTAACTTCACTGAGCCTTTGTCCTGTTGTAAAATGAGATCATGAACACTTAATTCTGGGGCACCTGGTGGCTCAGTGGGTCAAGCATCCCACTCCTGATTTCAGCTCAGGTCGTGATCTCCGGGTCATCTGCTTGAGATGCTCCCCCCTCCCTCTCTCGTTGCCCCTCCCCCCACTCACAAGCTCTCTTGCGCATACACGCTCTCTCTAAAATAAATAAATAAAATCTTAAAAAAAAAATACCTGCCTCCAAGTGTCATGCATTCAAGGCCTGACTCCAAGTGGGTGCTCAGTAACTACCTGGATGAAAACTATAGCGTGTGGTCATGAACCATGAGCAGGAGAAAAGAATACCAACAACCTGTCAAAGAAACGGTGTTAGTCCTAGGGATTTCCCAAGAGGGAGAACACTTTGCAGGAGGAGGTGATCAGGGGGAAGGCTTCAAGTTAAGCCTTTCTTGAGTTTAGTGGGGGAGGATGATGAGCTCCCATTACAGAAATGAGGAACCAGCATTTACTGAGAGTTTAGTAAGTGCTATGCATTGTTCTAAGCACTTTCATGAATTATTTTACTCCTGAAGGAGAAATATCATTTTAGTTTCACCTTCCAGTTGGAGAAATAAAGGCATAGAGTAGTTAGGAGCTTGCTCAAGATCACACAGCAGGGGCAACTGGGTTTCCATAATAAACCCAGTGGTTTATTATGGTGGTTTATTACAGTGGGTTAAGCGTCTGACTCTTGGTTTACACTCAGGGTTGTGAGATCGAGTCCCACATGGGGCTCTGCACTGAGCATGGAGTCTGCTTAAGTTTCTCTCTCCTCTCCCTCTGTCCCTCCCCACCCCCGGCAATAAATAAATCTAAAAAAAAAAAAAAAGTCACACAGTAAATAGCAGGATCAGGATTTGCACCCAGGCAGTCTAGTTCAAGAGATTAAACACTTAACCATGATGCTTTGCAAAAGAAAGGATGGGAAGCAGAAAAGCTAACCATATGTTTGAAGGATGGAAAGTCACAGAGCCTGTGGTATAGACTGGTAGGGGATGAGCTGGAAAGGGAGTTCGAGACTCGACCAAGGATGGCCTTGAATGTCACAAAAGGAGGCTAAGAGACTGTTGTGGGATTGAAGAAAAACCACCGTAGAATCTATCAACAATGTTCAAAACAGAAACTCTTACCTAAACTTTATGCCCCATATCTGTTACACTCTCTTAATAAAAAGCCTGAAACAAAAGCACACTTAAAAATTCAAGCATTTTGAAGTGAAATTTAACAACTAAGAATAAAGTTGCCTTAAGAGTGTTTGCCTTTATCAATTCAATTTAACTAGTTCTTTTAAATAGCAAGTTATTTTCACAAATGATTTCTCCACAGACAGCTTAATTTAACTTAGGGTAACATATGCACAGTAATGACCTGCATTCGAAATGAAGCTGAGACAAGTTATACAGATGTCATTGGGGAATGGAAATCTTTTTTTCTTTATTGTTTCTGCCTTTCCCATAGCACCCCATTAACCACTTTGCAGCATAACAATAACACCTACATATCACCACTTGGTTACCACTTGGTTATTATATAATAATGTAATAACATAATGATCTTTTGGATACGTGTGCATTGCACAGAAGCACAGTCCTGGGGGGAAACTCCAGCCACTTTGCTTCCTTGGGTGCTGTCCAACCACAAGGTGCTGACGGACTTGCTTCCCACCCTATTGCTTTCCCACTTCTTGGCACCATGATTTCTGTTTCTCCAGCCTCACCCAAACACTACCTCACACTTCAGAACAGGGAGTCTCTCAAGGTTCAGCTTGTCAAGGAAGGCACCACCCACCTACCAAGGAGCTATATTTTCACTAATTTAGGGGCATTGTTGCTAGGAACAATAGCCTAGCCCCTTTGTAAGCCAAGGCCAGTGACATCATAGTCATTTTTGTGCCTCTATTGCAAAGGCCACTGGCCATGCTCAGGTCTCAGTTGCATGTAAGATTAGCCAGCCTCAGGCACAGTCCACACATTCCCTCAGCTCCTGCAGTCTGAAAAGGCTCAAGAAAAGAGGTGTGGCCTCTGAGGGGAGCTTCTGGCCTTCATTTGTCAAGCATTTACTAAATAACTCTTGGGGGCGCCTGGGTGGCTCAGTGGTTAAGCCGCTGCCTTCGGCTCAGGTCATGATCTCAGGGTCCTGGGATCGAGTCCCGCATCGGGCTCTCTGCTCAGCAGGGAGCCTGCTTCCTCCTCTCTCTCTCTCTCTGCCTGCCTCTCTGCCTACTTGTGATCTCTCTCTCTCTGTCAAATAAATAAATAAATAATCTTTAAAAAAAAAAAATAACTCTTGGTATCAGTAAATACCATTAGATATCACTTTGTCTTTGGGGACTTTCTAACCTGAGAGAAAGAAATTAAAATTCAAAAAACTGGGGAACAGGATAGACTCCCAGACTTTGAAGTCAGACATACAGGGTTTGCCTGAAACTGAAAGGGTTTCTCAGAAGTGGCACTTTCAATTTTAAAAGCCAGGACACTGCCAAAGATACCAGAACAAGCTGATCACCCTACAGACAGATCAAAGTTCAAATTTAATGAGCTGTGTGATCTTGAACAAATAAAATAACCTCTCAAGACTCAGCTTCCTCTGGGGTGCCTGAGTGGCTCAGTGGGTTAAAGCCTCTGCCTTCAGCTCAGATCATGATCCCAGGGTCCTGGGATCCAGCCCTGCATTGAGCACTCTGCTCAGCAGGGAGCTTGCTTCCCCCTCTCTCACTCTGCCTGTTTATCTGCCTACTTGTAATCTTTGTCTGTCAAATAAATAAATAAAATCTTAAAAAAAAAAAAAAAGACTCAGCTTCCTCATTTATAGAATTGGTATCATAGTGATGTGAGAAACAAAGGCAGAAGAAAAAATTACTAAATTTCCTTACTGCCTACAGTCTATGGAGGAGTCCTTGAAACAGGCAGAGTGACATTCCTCTAGGGACTCAACTGCCAGGATGTTGACACTTTGCTAAGGGCAAAAGGCAATCCTAGCCAGATCTGCACCTACCTCCACCCCAGGACCCTGTAAACCTACTTTAACATATAAAAAATTCTTTGGAAATTACCTTTATCTTTAAACCCCCCAAGAAACGTGTTGGTAATCATGTCCCAAGCATTTGGCCCACTGATATATATCTGAAGGTTTTTTTCATGACTAGGGTTTTAAAAGATGGTAATAAATGATATTTTCCCAATAGCAAGCCCCCTCAAGGTTCTGGAAACCTTGCTTCCAAATTCCTTAGAGACTTGTGCTATCTTTACTCCCCTCCCAACTTGAAAGTCTATAATGGGCCACTCCTCATGACCCTGGTGCAGCTCTAGCTACCCACCAGCCCTGTCCCCATGCTTCAATAAAACCACCTTCTTGCACCAAAGATGTCTCAAGAATTCCTTCTTGAATGTCAGCTTCGAATCCCAATGTCTTTTCTACAGCAATAATAGGACCTACTTTATCACATAGTTCTTCTAAGAACTCAATAAGCTATTGTATTAAAAAAAAAAAAAAAAAAAAAAAAAAAAAAACTAAACACAAGGTCTGATGCTGAATAGTTTCTCCAGAAGTGTGAATACTGTATATGTAATCAATAATTATAAGATAGCATGTAATGAGAGGCTCAATTAGGTATTTTAGCAACTAAAAAGAAAAATCATATAAAGAAGAATTAGAGCATAAGAAAATGTTCCAGAGACGCCTGGGTGGCTCAGTTGGTTAAGCAGCCGCCTTCGGCTCAGGTCATGATCCCAGCATCCTGAGATCGAGTCCCACATCAGGCTCCTTGCTCGGCAGGGAGCCTGCTTCTCCCTCTGCTGCCATTCTGTCTGCCTGTGCTTGCTCTCTCTCCTTCTCTCTGACAAATAAATAAAATCTTAAAAAAAAAGAAAAAAAAGAAAAAGAAAATGTTCCATAGTGGTAGGGTTGAAACATAAAATACAGACTGCCTGATTAAATTTTAATTTCAGAGAACAAGTACTTTTTTAGTATAAGTAGGTAGCAAATTATTTTTTTAAATTATTATCTATCTGAAATTCAAACTTGGCTGGACATATCTGGATATCTTATTTGCTTAAAATGGTAAGCAAGAAGAGAAAAATGCCAGGCAGAAGGATGAACATGAGTGGCAGTGGACCCAACACGAGAGCAATGCATGAGATAGTCTTGTGCGTTTTTAGAGGGAACACCTTCAGATCCAGGCCAAAGAGCTAGATTTGAGGCAGAATACCTGGGAGAGTTGGAGGGAAGGTGCCGGGTCCTGGGATGAGGTAGGGATCAAAAGGAAGGGAGTCTTCAGATAAAGGACAAAAGAGCCTTTGTGACGGGAAAGAATGGATCTGTGGTTTTGACCCCAAGGCACAATGACAGGGACTCTATCGTCAAGGAGATCTGGTATGTGGCTGTCCTCACAGTCAGGTGCCTAGCCTGAACTCAGGGTTGGGGTGGGGAGGGCGTGGAGAAAGAGTCGGATGATGAGGTGAAGGCAGGTAAGGTCTGTGGAGAAGGCATGACTGGAATTCTGGATATGAATGTGTCCTCTCCCTGTGAACACTTCTTTGAATCCCTGCAGTGTTATTACTGATGAACTGAATAAGCAATTACATGTAACTCTAGAGAGGCCTCATGAGGTAAGTTAACTGAGACCAAGAAAAAGAAGTTTATAAAAAATATATATATTAGGGCATTTAATGCCCTCCTTGCTCTTCCCTTAGTTGTAAGAAGAGATTAAAGCTTTGGAATTCATACAATTCCTTCATAGGCTTTCCTCTATCCTGAAAGACCCCACACGGTTCTCTACCCGCCCCCCCCCACACTCCCATCCCCCGCCCCCAGTAATGACTGAGTTCTTCAAAGAGAGTGAGTTCAATGCAGCCAGCCAGTGAGGGGCCTGGGGAACTCCGGAACTTCCCTGGCACCTGCATCACTGTTTTTGAACTCCCCAGTAGGTTGCATTTTTTTCCTGAGGTGCATATGCGAAATTCTAGTCTTGGGGCAAATGAAAAACCCACAGCCCCATTTGGTAGTTTTTCCCCAGAAGGGCAGTACTTCTCTTTAGAAATACTTCCTGGAGTGAACCTGTAATTCTGATTCAAAGAAACAAGTGTTTCAGAATATCTGCCTTGAGGTATATGTGAAACCAAAAACCAATGGTCCTAAAAGAACCAGACCCAAAGGATCTGCTTAGAAACTCACCTTGAAGCACATTATCAAGTTCTGATGACTCACACTGACATTCTTCAAGGTCATATCCCAACTCTGCCCAATGTGATAAACCATTCCCACTTCTACATCCTTGTATGGGCCATTCTTTCCGCTTACACTTTGCCTGCAGTCTACCTCCACCTATCCAAATCCTACTACCTTTCCAGAACCTTCTTACACCTCATCTATGGAGAGCTAACTCTCTAATTTCTCCCATTTCACTAAAGAAGGACACATTTCAAAACCCAATTATATGCTATTCTGTCCACTAGTCACTCATATGGAAGCATTTTCCCCTGCTTTTCCAGTGAGGCTGCAAACTCTGGGAGGGCAGGGAACATTTCTTTTGTATGCCTAAAAGCACTCCATACCTACTTGCTGTATTAAATTTAAAATTGGAAGTTGTAACAAATGTACCACACTAATGTGAAAATGTTAATAAGAGGGGAAACTGCCAAGGGGCAGAAGGAGCTTAGAGGAACGCCCTATACTATATGTAGTTTTCTATAAGCCTAAAACTACTCTCAAATAAATAAATAAAATCTTTTAAAAATAATCGTAAGTAAAGTTTTGGGGCACCTGGGTGGTTCAGAGGGTTAAGGCTCTGCCTTCAGCTCAGGTCATGGTCTCAGAGTTCTGGGATCCAGCCCCACATTGGGCTCTCTGCTCAGCAGGGTGCCTGCTCCCCTTCCCCCATCCCCCACCAACTTGTGATCTCTCTCTGTCAAATAAATAAATAAAATCTTAAAAAGTAATAATAATAAGTAAAGCTTGTATGGAAAGGCAAAAGGCCCAGAATGACCAGCACAGTGTTGAAGAAGAGCAAAGTCAAAGGACAGATGAGACTTAAACACGTAATAAAGCTACAGTATTCAAGGGAGCATAGTATTGGCAAAAGAAAAGACAAAAAGATCAGTGGAATAGAATACAGAGCAAAATATACCCACACAAGAATATACCTACACAAATACAGTCAACCTCTCTTTCACAAAGGAGCAAAGAGAATTCAATGGAAAAAGAGAAATGCTTCCATAAATGATGCTGGAACCAAGAAGAATTAGAGCATAAGAAAATGTTCCAGAGACGCCTGGGTGGCTCAGTTGGTTAAGCAGCCGCCTTCGGCTCAGGTCATGATCCCAGCATCCTGAGATCGAGTCCCACATCAGGCTCCTTGCTCGGCAGGGAGCCTGCTTCTCCCTCTCCCTCTGCACATTCACATACAGAAAAATGAGTCTAGACGCAGACCTTACATTTCTCCCAAAAACTAACTCAAAATGGATTGTGGGTATATATGTAAAATGCAAAGTTACAAAACTTCTCGAAAATAACATAAAAGACAAACTAATGACCTTGCATTTGGTAATGACTCTTTAGATACAACACCAAATACAAGATACACTGTCAAATACAATACCAAAAACAAGCTGAACTTCATTGGAACTTAAATTTTCTGCTCTGCAGAGACCCTGTTAAAAGAATGAAAAGCAACCATAGACTGGGGGGAAAATCTTTGCAAAACACATATCTAATGAAGGACTTGTACCCAAAATATACAAAGAACTCCTAAAACTCAGCAGTAAGAAAACAACTCAACTTAGGAAAATGATCTGAACAGACTTCAGCGAAGAAGATGGCAGGTAAACGATGTGAAGAGATTCTCAAAATCATATGCTATCGGGGAACTGCAAATTAAAACAACAATGAGATCCTACTACACATCTATTAGAATGGCTAAAATCCCAAACAGTGACACCACCAAATTTGGGCAAGAATGTGGAGAAAAAGGAGCTCTTATTCATTGCTGGTGGGAATGAAAAATGGTTCAGCTAATTTGAAAGACAGTTTGGCAGTGCCTTACAAAGCTACGTACTATATAGTCTTACCTTGCGATGTAGCGGGATCACTCCTAGGTTTTTACCCAGGTGATTTGAAAATTTGTCTCCAAAAACCTGCACATGAATGTTTTTACCAGAGTTCTTCATAATTACCAAAAACTGCAGATAACCAACATGTCCCTCAGTTAGGGAATAAATAAACAAATTGTGGTACATCTATACAATGCAGTATTGAAACTGATAATAAGAAATGAGTTATCAACCCATAAAAAATATATGGAGGACCCCTAAATATAGATTGTTAAATGAAAGAAGGCAGTTTGAAAGGGCTACATACTATACATACTATATGATTCCAACTGTATGACATACTGGAAAAGGTGAAAGAAGAGAGACAGTAAGAAAATCAGTATTTGCTAGGGGCTGGGGAGGGAGGAAGAGAAGGATGAACAGAGCACCAGGGATTTTTAAGGGCAGTGAAACCATTCTGGAAGACGCAGTAAAGATGGGTACATGATATTATGCATTTGTCGATAGCGAAAGAATATACACCCCAGGGCCGCCTGGGGGGCTCAGTGGGTTAAGCCTCTACCTTCAGCTCGGGTCACAGTCTCAGGGTCCTAGGATCGAGCCCCGCATCAAGCCCCTCATCAGGCTGTCTGCTCAGTGGGGTGCCTGCTTCCCCCTCTCTCCCTGCCTGCCTCTCTACCTTCTTGTGATCTCTCTCTCTGTCAGATAAATAAAATCTTAAAAATATATATATATATACCACAAAGAGTGAACTGTCATGGAAATTAAGAACCTCAGTTAATAGTAATGTATCAATATTGGCTCATCAATTGTTAAAAATTTTTTTTAAAAAGAGTGAATTGTGAAGCATTTTTAATACTTCATTCCGTTTTCAGCACTGAAATGCCTGACCTTTTGGGGTCGTTGGGGTTATTACGTAGCAAAGGATACAGTCCTGTGAAATGTGTCTAAACCGACTCACAGCCTATGTCCAGCTACTGCAACCCATGTTAACGCGTCCGAAATAACAGTGTGCTTCGTTCCGGACGCTCAAGTGTGCCTGAGCACGGACGCAGGGTCATCAGAGGCCTGGGTGGGCCTGAGACTCATTTTATAATGAAACTTACCCAGTCATGATACTGTCTTCTCAATGTCACCCAGGGGGAAAAAATGTCAATTTCTCATGGGTCTTCCTCAGCCAGAGCACCAGTTGTTTGGAGTGGATGGGAGTCTGTGAAAATAGGTGTTTTCATAATGGGCCCCCTCGGGCCCATACGCAGTTCCCAATTACAGAAAGCCAGCGTGGTGGAGGCTGGCTTTGACTTGATTCCCGGTGGTGGAGGCCTCCTCAGAGCGCACCCCAGCCAGGCTTTTCTACTGGTAGCGAATACATAATAATGACATTGCCTGCGGTGCTATGGATACCAGATTTAAAGGGCCAGAGACCGGAGTTATGACCTTGAACCTACCTCTGAGGCTGCGGGCAGCAATGGCGGCAGAAGAAGAATGGCTAACACGGTCTGGCCCTTCACTTCACGGCCAGGAAGAGGTCTGGACGCTGAGGAGACTCTCCCAATGGGAGACTGGGGAATCAATAACCACACTTGCTTGCCCCTCCCCCATGTCCCGGGCCAGGGAACCGCCTCACAACGCCCCCCACCCCACAAAGGCAAAGGACTGTGGAGAGTAGATCTGGAGGGGGCAAACCAGATACCAGCGCCGCCTGCGTCAGAAGTTGACAACCCAGGCTGGGCATCCTTAGAACTCCAGAAACTGTTCTTTTTCTCCATCAACACGTGCTGGTTAGCTCTGCTCTCTGCTATCAAGAGAACATTTTGAAGAGAAATTTGAATGGATTTTTGTCATGATTTCTGATGAGAAGACATCGTGTTACCTTTTGAGCTGCAGCCAACAGATAAAATAATCGCTTGGAAAAGCAGCCTACGGATTCCATGGTCTGTTCTGGAGATTTTGCTGACACCTGGCTGCCTGTAATTATCGGAGCCAGTCACTGACTCGAGTGTGCAAAAATGTAATTTTCTCTATTCTTCTATAATTGAGTGTAATTTCTGCCTTGAGCCTCCATTCCGCCTCAAAGCAGAGAAAATTTAATCTAGTCACTCTCAAATAAACTCATTCAAATTCAGTCATTTCTTAGCCAATTCAAGTTTATAATTCAGCCACAATTAGGTTTAAAACTCTCTCTCTCTCTTTCTCCCTCTGCTTCTCTTCTCTGGAACTGATCTCAGCTCTCAAGGGCTTATCCGAGGAACCCCACATCTTGGTCTTAATCCGTCCTGTCCCGCACCCTTGAGAGGTGACCTGGGTGGTCTGTGGGACATAAGGGGGTTCCCATTAGTTGTCTCTGTTGAGAGGACACCTCCATCCTCACCCAGTTTTCAGCCTCATCCTGGTCTGGCTGACCCCCTGGCTTTCTCTCTTTTTCTAGTAGATTTGCTCTACATGGAAGACTTCAGGACATTGTAGGTTTCCTCTTACACCAGTATGACCTGTGGGAGATGGGGTGGGCAAGTCTCCCATCTTTTTGTACATAGACATGCCACACCAGCCTTCCTACTCTGTCACTTCAAGGTGACATGAGGCACTTCTCCCTAAGGCTTGCTGACTTGCTATCTCCTGGTGTCAGGCTACGGCCCAGGAAGGAGGCACGAGAACCTCTTCTCTCAGGCCCCTCCAGATGAGGCCTTACGATCAGAAGTCCCACACTCACACATAACCCTGTGGCTTCTCTCCCAACATCTTTCCCATTCCTAGCTCAGGAGGTATTCTCTAACTATTGGAAGAGGTGGAGGGAGGGGGCGTTGTCTGTCTCCTCCAATCCCTTTGGAGATCTTTTCTGTCCTATCCTTGAGTGGAGCCTTTGAACGTCCAGTCAGAGCTTCACTGAGAGGCTCCCCCACCATGGGCATTAGGAAAGGGGCCTGAGATACCCTGAAAAGATCTGAGGAGTATTAAGAAGAGACAAAGTCACATCAATTAACATTCCACATCTCAGTCTACCACCACATGGTCTGCTTTATTTCTATGTGCTATTTTACCTTGTGAGGCACAACTAACCATAATTAGACTAATTTTACTTCATGACTGATGTTGGCTCAGAAGAAAATTCTAAAAGAGATGATTCTAAAAACTTGGGGACTTGGGAAATAGCTACTTGTGGAAATACATGTTTCTGCACATGCCTGCCACCCCACCAATCCCGAGGCCCCATCTCTCCATTTCTGACTACTCATTTGGATATGCAAACTACTGAAGCATGATGGTGATCAAATTTGCCTCTTAACCTTAACCAAATTCACCTTACACATTTTCAAGTCACCCCATTAGTTTGCCATTTTGTGGCCCCAAAGAACTTAATATCATGTCAGCCAGTTCACTACCATTTTAAGAATTCTTTAATACACTAAAACCAGTCCCAGAAATTCTCAAGAGGCCATGATTGACAGTTATCCTTCCTCAAATATGTCCATTTCAAATGTGTCCTTGAAATATGCTAACTGTTCCAGAGACAAAACTCAATCTATTAAGTCATAACCCTCATTTCATGGGAATCTAATATTTAAAAAATAATAACTTCCTAAAATAATGATACTAATAACTTCCCAAACTTAAATTTGTTCAGGGATTTTACAAGGTATAAATCTAACCTTTCTAAACATGACAACGAAATTAAAAATTATAAAGGAAAAGACCGAAGAGGTGATCATGTGAAATGAAAACTTCCATACTCCAAAAAATATCATAAATAAAATTAAAAAGAAAAAGGAAAATTAAAAAAAAAAACCATACTGGCAACATAGCAACGTATATGACCAAATGAAATACCAATATACTGGAGATTAACAAAGCAAGGCTAAATACCCCAATATCTAAAAATGAGCAAAGGATATACGAGTAATCCCTGAAAGAACATATGCTAGTGGCCAACAGAGCATATAGTATTTAAAATACACAAGCTCTTCAATAAACTCATGAATGCAAATAGAAACGAGATGTCATTTTTCCTCTTTAAAATCAACGATTTTTTAAAGGACAGTATCCAATGCTGGCAGGTTTGTAATAAAGCAGATACATATGCACATCGTTGGCTGGGAATGTAGACTGTTATAATCTTTCTTCCTGGAGAGTACTTCCATAATTTGTACCAAAAGCCTTAAAAATATTTATATTCAGGGGGAACATGACTCTCCACTCCCTAAGTGTGGCTTCCCCTCCCACTTCCAAAGAGTACAGTAGAGAAAGAGGATGGGGAAATAACTTCATGGCTGAGCAGTCTCACACATACCACATCAGCCTGGAGATCAAGGTCAACATCAGCCATTGTAAATCATGTTGATAGTGTGTACTCTTGATATGATATAATAAAAATGGCACATTACCTCTACGATCCTCCTCTCAAAAACCCATAACTCCAATCTAATCATGAGAAAACATCAGACAATCCGCACTGAGGGACAGCCAACAATTTGACCCGTACTTCTCAAAACTGTCAAGGTTATCAAAAACAAGAGAAGTTTGAGACTGTCCTAGTCAAGAGGAGTCTAAGAAGTCATAAGGACTAAATGTAATGTAGTTTTCCAGATGGGATTCTGAAAAAGAAAAAATGACATTAGGTAAAAACGAAGGAATTCTGGGGGTGCCTGGGTGGCTCAGTCTTTAAGTATCTGCCTTCAGCTCAGGTCACGATTCCAGGCTCCTAAGATTAAGCCCCACATCAGGCTCCCTGCTTGGCAAGCCTGCCTCTTCTGCTCCCTCTGCCTGCTGTTCCCCATGCTGTGCTTTCTCCCCTCTCTCTGTCAAATAAATAAATAAAATCTTTAAAAAAAACAAAAACAAAAACAAAAAAACACTTAAGGAATTCTGAATAAAGTGTGGGCTTCAGCTAATAAGATTTGTTTAATAATGATAATAAATATACCACACTAATGTAAGTTGTTATTATAAGGAAAACTGTGTTGAGGGGGATTATATGGGAACTCTCTGCTCAATTTTTCTGTAAACTTAAAACTACTCTAGAAAAAGTAAGTCAATTAAATTATTATAATGTTTATATTCTTTGGCTAAGCAATTCCACATCCAGGAACCATCCTTAGGAAATAATCACAAATGTGGTCAAAGATTTCCCCACAAAGATATTTCAGTATTATTTAAAATAGAGATGACCTAAATGTGGGAAAGACAGGAGCCTGAGAGTCAGCCAGACCTGAGGCTCAAGTCCCCATCTCACCACTTTCAAGATGTTCATCTTTGCTGGGCATGGGCTTTTCAGATGTATCCTGTACATCTGGCCACCGTCTCTTGTCTCCAATCTAGCTATGCCACAGAAGAGAAATGTGTGGTTACGTCTATATGCATTTCTGCGAAGACTTCGCTCTAGGAAACATTTGCATGGGACAAGAAAAGTTAACAAATTCATAATTTGTACTTTGATATATACATACAGACTCTGCTATTCGTCTTTTCATTAAAGTAAGAGATTGTTGATTATATACAACAGGATTTTTCCCTTAATTATTTTGAAGCAGTGTATCATGGAAAATATTTATAATGTGTTTTTAGTGAACAAGGATAATATAATGGTGTGTACAATGTGATTAACAGATTTGCAGAAGATGTATATATAAGTGGAAGAAGAGAGCGGAAGGTAATAAGCAAAAATAAAATTACAATGTTTTTGAAATGCAAGCATGTTTATGAAATGCAAACATTTTTGCTGAAATCAACATCTTTTACTTTAAAATATCCCTGGGAATAGAAGTCCAAGCTTCGTTTTCCTCTGCTAGCCACTCTATTCAGTAGTTAATATGAAGCTATTTTACATCTTTCATTCCTTGGCCCCAACCACCACTCTGGATAGCCAGCATCCCAGGAGGTGAGCCAGCTGAGGGCCAGAGACCTGGAATCTGGGCTGAGGTCAGAGATGGCAGAGCATGGGATTTCCTGTGGGATCTAGAATTTAGAGCTAGGGGCTATCTGAAAGTCCCCATTCGGGGACAAAATCAAAATCAATGGTCTTCCAGCCAAGTCATCAATCCAAAGGGATTAGAGACAGAAAAAGTTTAGAAGGGCAACCTGCAGAGCAAATCTGAAGTTACTTCTCATAGACTCCTGCAAGCCTCCTCCTGGTGGGGCCAGAATCTGAGGGTGTCACTGAAAAGTCCAACAGGAGATGAATCATCAATCCTAAGTGAAGCTTGAAACACAGATATTTATCCAAAAAAAAATGCCATAGGAATAACACCAGCATTGAAATCAGAGAGACCTGGATCCAAATCCCACATCAGCTATATGTTAGTTATAGGACCTGAGCAAATTATCTGACCCTTTTCAGATTCTGTGTCCTCATCTGGAAACATGGGTGTGGCAAAGGACACTACTTGGCCACCAAAACTTGGGGCTCCCCTTCCATGGTATAGAGATGTTGCTGAAAAGTGGTTGTCCTGCCAGGGACTGATGACATTTCCCAGCCCCTCTGCATCTAAATGAGGACATGGAACAAGACCTAGGCATTAAAATGTGAGCAACAATGATGGGTATCAACTCTGAGCAAGGACGGTTGAGTATCTGGTATGCCTTCCCCACACTCTCCCCCTTCTGCCTTGGAGGTCATGATTGAAACTGTTGACATGGGGCACCTGGGTGGCTCAATCGTTAAGCATCTGCCTTCTGCTCAGGTCATGATCCCTGTTGTGGCGAGGGTGGGGGATTGGTCCCTGCCCAGCAGGGAGTCTGCTTCTTCCTCTCCCTCTGCCCCTCCCCCTTGCTTGTGCATGCACGCTCTCTCTCTCTCTGTCCATGTCCATTAAACATATAAATGGAGGGTACATTTAGGATACTTCGATTCCAAATTTAGTCTACAGAGTATAGATGAAATTTATTTTGGTGGATCCTCAGAGACATCTCAGAGTTAAGTAATCCCCCTCCAGAGATACCATAAAATGACTGTGTGTCTGATTAAGACCATAAGCCACACATATGAAGGTGGGGTAAAAATAGGGTTTCTAACGTGATCACCAAAAGAGAAGCCACTTACGGCAGACACTTGAAGGTCACATTGTGATTTCTGATAGAATTGCTTATCACATGGGGGCACCTGGGTGGCACAGTCCATTAAACATCTGACTCTTGTTTCTGGCTCAGGTTGTGATCTCACGGTCATGAGATTAAGGCCCATGTTGGTCTCTCTCTCCCTTTTAAAAAATTGCAACTCTGGATGGATTACACCAACATATATAACAATAACCAGATTAATTTTTTAATGACGGGTAGTGATTCTCCTCAGCAAAGCAGGAGAGGTGAGCCAGTGAAATGATACATGTAAAGTTCCCAACACCACACCTGGAACACAAACATTAGCTCCTTTTTCCTGTCAGCTCACCACAACAGTTGTGTATTGCCTATTTATCCGACATCTAGACCAGGGAATTGTGTGCAGAGATCATCTCTTCAGATCTGAAGGACCAGATACACCCAAGGCCTTGGATAATAGGAAATGTTTCTTAGCTTTTAAGGTTCAGGAATGCTCACTTGTGACGCTGACAGAACTTGAGAAATAAGACATCTTATCGGATTGCTTAAATGAACTACAGTTTGGCTCAAAATTGATGCCAGAATAGAACCCTCTTATACTGATCAATTGTTTGAAAGGCACATGATTTCAAAAATGGGGTAGAATTTATTTAACATGCTGAAGGGCAAGGATAACCCTTAGTAAGTTAATGTTTACCTTACATAGTTATCTTGTCAATGTCACAGTTTGACCTATGAATGCTATGTCCAGATTTTTAAATTTCTGGTGACTTTTCTTTGGAATGTGGGGACTAATTTTTGTCTCCTTGAGTTTGAACTGTCTTAGAGACTATCTTCCAAAAATTAAAATGTGGAGAAAGTGAAGGTGTATGCTTTCTGAGATGAGGATAGAGTGGCCTCCTTCTTGCTCTCTCGGACAGCTCACTCTAGGGAAAATCAGCTGCCATGTTGTAAGAACATTTAAGCAGGCCTGTGGAGAGGTCCACCTGATGAGGGACTGATGATTCCTGTAGACATCAAGCAAAGAATTGAGACTTTCTGTCAACAGTCATGTGAATGATCTACTACCTTGGCAGCGAGTCAACCAGCCACAGTCAAGTCCTCAGATGACTGCAACCCTGGTTAATGTCTTGACTGCAACCTCATGAAAGACCCTTAGCCAGAACCACCCTGTGAGTTGCTCCTGAATTCCCAACCCACAGAAACCTGTTTCATAATGAAACAATGTTTGCTGTTTTAAGCTGCTAAATTTTGAGGTAATTTGTTATGCAACAATAGGCAACTAATATAGGGGCCCTTTTCCACAAACCAAGAGCATTATACTGGGACTCTTCTAGGCACAAATTAAAGCATACAGTTGCATTTTAGTTGTGTATATATGTTAACATACATAAAGTACACAACTTAAGTGTACAACTCAAGGAATTTGTACATATATGTAAACACTACCCAGGTCAAGATAGAGAACATTTCCACTACTCTAAGAAATTCCCCATGGGATGCCTGGGTGGCTCAGTTGGTTGGACGACTGCCTTTGGCTCAGGTCATGATCCCGGAGTCCCGGGATCGAGTCCCGCATCGGGCTCCCAGCTCCACAGGGAGTCTGCTTCTCTCTCTGACCTTCTCCTCGCTCATGTTCTCTCTCACTGTCTCTGTCTCAAATAAATAAATAAAATCTTGAAAAAAAAAAAAAAAAAAAAAAAAAAAAAAAAAAAAAAAAAAAAAAGAAATTCCCCATGCCCATATCTAGTTAATAACTCTTCCCCCCCATAGCCACGTTTCTGAGTTCTATAACTAGATTGTTTTGCATGTTGTTGAACTTTATACAAATGGAATTATTCCGTATGTACTCCTGCATGCCCAGCTTCTTTCACTCAGCATAATAGTTTTTAATTTTATATTGTTACATATTTCAGTAGGTTGCTAGTCTTATTCCTGGGAAGTATTCCATTGTACAATTATGCCAAATTTATTTATTTCCCTACTGACAGACATTTGGCTTATCTCCAATTTGAGGGCATTATGAATAAAGCTAGTAGGAATATTCTTGTCCCTTTGAAGACCTAGTCATTCAATGCTGTCAATATTCTTGTTCTTTTGAGGACCTAGGAATTCAATACTCTTGGCTTAAATCTTAGGAGTGGAACTGATGGGTCATAGGGTGGGTGTACACTTAACTATCAAACAAGCTTCTAGAGTAGTTGGATCATCTTACATTTCCACTCAAAGAAATTTTTTTTTCCCATTTGAGGCAAACTCAGTTTGAAAAGAAAGAAAAACAAAAGTTAGTCTTGATGAAAAGTGAGTGGCAATGAATAAAGAGCTTCTTAAATTATTTGGAGTAGTCAAGAAAACCATTCCCCAAGGCACAGAGCTTCTGACAGCTGACCCTCTGGGCAAATATTTTTATTTTGATCGTTGGTTTGGACATCATTTTAGCCACTTAGACCAAAGGTTTTCATAAAGATGATTTGACCAGGGCCCTAAATCCCGAGAGAAGAATTTACATAAAGAACCCTTCAGATGAGCTTTCCCATTCGGCTAAATGGAAGAATTTTCCCACATGGCATGCTTGTTTACTGAGCCTGCCTAGCTCCATGACAAATGAAACAACTTCTTGATGCCTAACACAGCCCCCAGGCACTGAGTAAGCTGCGTGTTTCCCATGAGTTCAGCCTCAAACAAACAGATTGGATAACTTTCATAATTATGCACTCTGGGGCATAGGGCTGTGATAGGCTCAGGCTCCGCACACAGCCCCAGCAGCCTGTCCCCAGCTTGCTCCCGGCATAGGAGGTGTCTCTATGTCCTTTCTGGTTCTGAAACCAGCCTGACGCTCACGGGATTATTTTCATCATTTGTATAGGGTTCTGTAAGAGAGAATGAAAACAGCCAGAATATCAAGTCCAATCTCAAGTAACTTCAGAAGATACTCAATGCGATCTTTTTTTTTTTTTTTTCCTATTAGGAAAATTAGAAATTGGCAACCAACAAAAATGAGAAATGGTTCAGTTAAAAAAAAAAAAAAACCCTTAGTATGCAGATGATGGGAATTGTGTATTTAAGGGCAGAGGAATGACATGAGGAGGAAATACTGAGGCCACAGTGTGCTGAGCAACGAGCCATTCTACACCCACGGAAGGGCCAAAACCCAGATCCAGAGCTGCATTATTTCCAGGTAATTCAGGAAAGGATTGGGGCTTGGTCCTGGACTAATTCATGAATTTTCTCATGACTTTTATTATTATAAGTGGCTTAGATGCCAGGAGGAAAGGAATAAAGAATTTATTTTCTTCCTTTTCTCTCTCTCCCTCTCTCCCTCCCTTCTTTCGTTCCTCTTTCTTTTTTAATTTACCACTGGCCAGGCACTCACCAAGCATGAGTTAACTTAATTCCTACAACAGCTCCATAAAGTACGTACCATTATACCCATTCCAAAGATGGTCTTGACCTCAGGGAGTTTAAATGACTTTCTTCTCCCAACTCAAAAGAGAAGGAGCAGGATTTGAACCCAAGTCTCTCTACTCCTCGCTCTAGACTTCTGACAGTTTTTACAAAATTAAAAGAAATATTAAAATGAGCAGACTCTACCCTTCACTATGGACAAGGACTCCACGCTCAGATTGTGTAAAAGCTGTGGTCAAAAAGGAAAATACATTTTTCCTTAATGTTCTACTCCTAATGACCAATGGCTCCCTGCTGCCTAGGGTTGGCTTATTCTCCTATGAGAAAGATTTAATTAAAATCCTCTTTCTTTTTTTTTTTGTTGTTGATTTTTGTTCGTTTTGCTTGTGTTTTTGGTTTTTTTTTAAGATTTTATTTATTTATTTGATAGAGATCACAAATAGGCAGAGAGGCAGGCAGAGGGTGGGGGGGGGGAGCAGGCTCCCTGCTGAGCAGAGAGCCCTATGAGGGCTTGATCCCAGGTCCCCAGGATCATGACCTGAGCTGAAGGCAGAGGCTTTAACCCACTGAGCCATCCAGGCACCCCTAAAAGCCTCTTTCTTTGAGAGCATTGCCTCCCTGAGCCCCTCTGCTCCATAGGGACCAGCCTTGAACTTTACATGATAGTGAGTTTTCTCTGCTTTCCCCTCCAAACCAGGGAAGACGGCTCCGCGGCTATTAAACTCACTTTCTAGTGTAAAGAGAAGCCACATTGCCTTCTCTATTCCCTGTCTTATTTAGAGAAGTTCTCTAACGCTAGAGCCGTTGTGTTTGTATAAGCCACACAAACAACAATGTATTGCTCCAATTACTGTCGATTGTGTTTTGGGGTCTCCTTGATAATAGCAGGTTGGAGCACACTTGGCTGGGTTGCCCTTATTAAACTGTGAAGGTCACTTCTCCGCCTGGATCTGTAGCCGGTGAGCCCTCCCTTCTCTTCCACAAATAACGTCTCTTCCAGAGCTTTCTGCAATTAGGGCTCATTTCTCTAGGTTTCATATGGCAGGCGTCTGAACAGAATTAAAAGCATAAGCACGTGCAAAAATAATCCGCTTCCCAAGATAGTAAATGCTGAGAAGTTCTATATTAGAACACACTGCGAGTGCTGACTGGCTAGGCCATGATTAACCTAATAGGCTTAAAGTTCCACTTGCCATCCACATCTGTCGGGACCGGAGCAGAACGCAGGCGCATAATCCACAAGACTGAGGTCCTGGAGAACTGCCCCGCTGCTTACTCACTGCGGAGGGTTCAAGACACAGAGCAACAAGACCACAGGCACCGCGGCCTCTTCGCAGTGGGGCCAAGGAAGGAAGGAAAGGGGGCTCCAAGGACCCGGTGCCATGGACCTCAGAGCATTCTGGCCTGGAAATTGCCTGGACCGACTCGTAAGGCTGCCTTTCACTCGTATTTCAAGGACAGTTCTCTGAAAACTGTGAAGACTGTGGGTAGGAGAGGTCTTACAGGCTGAAATCATGGGGTGCACACCTTCTCACAGTGACATTGTTAATAGCGTTGCTAAGAGTGGCATCCAGTTTTTTAAAAAGCCCAAAGCAATTCTTCCAGGATGTCAGAGGGGCAGTGAAAGATGCTCTATCCCTTTGCTGGTTCCAAGCTGCACCTGCTATGATTCTGGGGGAGACCCATCCCAGGGACAGAGGCTGGCAGAGGAACAGCCAAGGGTCGGGTGGACCCAAAGCCCAGCGGAAGGTCTCTATCGGCGCACAAGAGATCTCACTGCAGGCCAAGGGAAAGCTATGGAGGGAATGCCCCTAGAAAGTGAAACCTCGCCGCCCCAGCTGGACAAGTCACAAAGCCACAGGGCTAAGGACCTTCCATCCAAGACGCAGAGCTCCCACAGGTCACAAGGGGCAGGCTTTTCCAGGGAAGAGAGTGAAGAAAGGAACACCCAGCAAAGGAAGCTGAGATGCCACACATGTGACCAACAGGACCATTGCTGCCAAACCATCCTTCCTGCTCATGAGCCTGAAAGCAAGGTGGATTTCCCTGAGCCCCTGGTGAAGGCCCACCAGCACGCCTACACCTACCTCCACTCCTGCCTCTCCAAGTACGAAGCAATCCTGTGCCTCATCCATCAGGCCACCCAGACCCAAGAGCTGTTGCAGCCTATGGTCACCTTCCTGCTGCTGTGCTTTGATGAGGTCAACCAGCTCTTGGGCGAGATCTCCAAGGATGGAGAAATGCTCCTCCAGGAAGTCCGGGAGGATCTGGCTTGGCCGTTGAGAAAAGGAGAGTCCCAGGAGCGGCCAGACCTCCTGCAGCAGCTTCTGCAGTACACAGTCAGCAAGCTGCTGGGGCTCAGTGGCACGGTGGCCTCCATCACCAGCAGCTACCTGGAGGGCTCCAGCAGTTACCACCATGCCACTGCGAGCCTCTTGGGAAAGAAGCTGAGCACAAAGAGGGCTGCAGATGAATGCCTCCTAAGGGCTCTGGGGCAGCTGGAGAGCTTGGCAAGTGGCCACGGGGACCCTGGGATGCAAGGTGGACCCTTGTGCTCTGAGGACAGCGGCATCGGTGGGGACAATGAGTCTGTGCAGCTGGGGGACAGGCTGGGCAAGCAAGCCAGCTGGGACTCGGGGTCAGAGCCCGCAGAATGCAAGCCAGTGCATTCAGCCACGGGGGAAGCCAGGCTGTCGGGAAAGACCTGGCAGCAAAGTCCTTCCCGGATGGGTGCAGACAGACCCCAGGACTGCCCCCTCTCCAGGCCTCCAACTGCAAAGGTGCAGCCCGCGGCACAGTGGGGAGCAGGTAGCCCACGCCCCTCAAGCCCAGGCCCAAAAACGATGACCGCCAGGCCTCTGGGGATGGGCGAAAGTACCCTGTGTGAGTCCCCTGGGATCGGGGTCTCCATGGAAGCAGATCTTTCTAAAAGTTCCAGGTTAATAGACACTCCTTCCTTCAGTGAAGGGGAGGACAGTAGCCCAGAGGGGGAGGAAGACCAGCTGAGCGGTATGAGTCCCTGTCCATGGCAGGAAAAGTCTTCCCCTCCAAGGCCACGCTCTTCACCTGGTGGCCCAGAGAGCCCATTTCAGCCACACCCCAGGAGGCTCGATAGCCCCGAAGCTCAGGAAATGATTCTGAAGATGAAGGAGGCAATCAGTGAAAGGATCAAGTTTGTCCCTGTGCCTTCTGGGACCCAGGACTGGGCCGATGAGGAGGAGCGGAGGACAGCGGTCTCCCCAAGACCCAACACAGCCAGCGGCAGCAGCAGGGCCGCTGTGAGGCAGAGGAGGTCCCAGTCAGAGGGGTGTCTGCAGAGCCACATGGAGGACCCCACCTTCCAGGAGCTGCGGAGGGTCCAGAGAGACCTGAGCCGGAGGCTGGAGGCATTTTACGCCCTGCGTGCACGGCAGCAGGGACGGAGCCCGGAGCGGGTGCGGCAGCCCCAAGCTGCGGCTCTGAGGCCTGACACCTGCAGGGGCTCCCAGAACAACACCATCAGCAAGCTGAAGGCCTCCCTCACCAAGAACTTCGTCATTTTGCCAAGTCAGGACAAGAGTATCTTGCAGAAATGTGGTCCCCGTCCCGAGGGTGAAGAGCCCCGGCCAGGGGAGGGGGAGGGGCTGCCAATCACCATCCCGTCGGGTGAGAAGACCAGTGAGGCTCCAGGGGCCGAGGACTGGAATGTCAGGGGCCGTCCCAGCAGAACATCCGTCAAGAAACTCATTGAAACCTTCAGTCCCACCAAGAGTCTGAGGACCCTAGAGGACTCTAAGGACGCTGGGCCAAGCCCCTGCCTCAGGAAGTGGGGGATCCCCATCATGCCTCCCAGATTTCCCATTTACAGGGGGCTTGCCCCTTTGTATCCCAAGCCCCGAATTTCTCCAGCAGCAAGTAGAGAATCTCTCCAGGAGGGCCCAGGCTGGAGGCCTTTATCGCCTATCTTCCCCCGTCTGCTGACATCAGGAGCGCCCAAGAAGGAGGACCTCAGTGTCAACAGTGAACCAGAAGATGACCCAGAGCATCTCCCTCCACCGCCTCCGGAAATCCTGATGGACAAGTCGTTCACCTCTCTGGAGCCCCCGGAGAGCAGCACGCCAGCAGAGAGCTCTCCCAAGGGGACCCATGTGCCAGGGCTGGGAGGGGCCGACCCTGCCCGGAGAACGTGGGCTTCCCCGAAGCTAAGAGCCTCCATGAGCCCCACTGACCTACTACCCAGCAAGAGCGCGACTGCCCCCACCAGGCCCCACAGCACAGGACTAGGGGGCAGCAAGAGCGGCTGCGGTACCAGAAAACTCACCATGGACCTGAGCCGCCCGTCAGTAACCAGCAGATACCAAGAGGTGGAGGGCAGAGGGGCTCCAAGTCAGGCTCCCACAGACAGGGTCACCAGCCTGTCCAAGCATCCCCAGAAGGCCATCCCCTGGCACCACTCCAGCCACACATCTGGGCAGAACAGGACCTTGGAACCCAGCCTGGCCAGGCCAACACGAGGGTCGCATTCTCCTGAAGCCCCCAGGCAGAGTCAGGAGAGAAGCCCCCTGCTGGTCAGGAAGGCCTCTTCCACGAGGGGATACTGGACACCCCGAGCGGACAGGAGGCATCCCTCCTCTCACAGACCTGCCCAGCCAAGTGCTCCCCCCGTGCATGGCTCCCCCAGCCCACCGGTCAGCCCTCCGATAAGCCCCACGGTGCTCAGCCCCGCAACGATGAAGGAAGGAGCATCCCCCCCACCCCGGCACAGGCCTCCCAACACTCCCCCGGTGAGCCCACCCGCACAGCACACCTCCAGCCCCGCTACCCAGCACACAGAAGCGAGCTCCTCTTCCTCTGCCACCTCCCCCTCCCCACCACCAGTATCCCCAGCTCTGGGGCACAAGCAAACAAGAGACTCCGAGGACAGTCAGGCAGCCACGGCCAAAGCGTCTGGGAACACACGTTCCATATTCTGTCCAGCCACCTCCTCTCTGTTTGAGGCGGCCCTGCCACCTTCGACAGCCCGCCCACTTGCCACAGCATCGCTGCCCCCTGAAGCTGGCGGCCCTCGCGGGACCCCCGCAGGGGGCTGGAAGAGCTCAGGGCCACGGCAGAGGGCAGGCTCACAGCGGGGCATGGCTCTGTGTGCCCTCAACCCTCAGCCTTTCATCAGAAGGACAGCTTCTGACCGCCGGCCAAGTGTCCGCCTTCGGCTGCCTGTCTCCGGCGCCCCCAGCGACGCTTGTCAACCAGCGCTCTGCAGGAGCAGGTAAGGAGGGTCCTCGGGCCAGAGCCGAGAGCCCCTTGGGGTCATCTGGGTCAGTAGTTTCCAGACTGTGCTCCAAGGGGAGAGGCCGAGGACAGGGAACTGCGATATGACCTGCCTCCCGCCATCGGACCCATCCTTGAGCAGCCGCACTTTCATCTGTCACTCATTTCAGGCTCCCAGGAAAGATTTTTTTTATTTTATTTTTATTTATTTGAAAGAAATCACAAATAGGCAGAGAGGCAGGCTTTAACAGAGAGAGAGGAAGGGAAGCAGGCTCCCTGCTGAGCAGAAAACCCGATGTGGGGCTCGATCCCAGGACCCTGGGATCATGACCCGAGCCAAAGGATGAAGCTTTAACTCACTGAGCCACCCAGGCGCCCCCTCCCAAGAAAGATCTTAACTGAGAGAAGCTCTGCTGTGTTAAAAATAGAGTTTAAAACAATCACCTTAATCCAAGCATACCCTCCCCTTTATTTTACATTTGCGGTAGAAGGCGAAGTGAGGTTCCCCCCCCCCCCCCCCGCACTGAGCCACAGTCAAGCCGTCTGGAACCAGCGACCAGATTTCTGTTGTCTCTGGTTTACTGAGGTTCTCAGCCTTGCAGTCCCCACAACCCCTTTAAAACTCTTAAGAATTACGGAGAACCCAAAAGAACCTTTGAGTAGGTGGGTTGTATCTCTCCCTTTTTACTGTATTATAAATTACCTAAAATATCTACGAATTCATTTTCTCAATGACCCCCACTATCCTTCACCATTAAAAAGTAGGTATATTTTCCACGACCAATACATTTAGTGAAAAGAGGGTCCTTGTCTTATATTTTTGCAAATCCCTTTCATGTCTGGCTTCCAGGAAAGAGGGCGGCCTGCTCAGAACCTCAGAACCGCTTCTGCAGTCCATCTGGAGTGATATCACACAGGACGTAGACAGGAAAAGTCCTGCATTTATGAAAGAATGAGTGGAAAAGGCAAATGATATCTTGGTAGTATTTTGAAAATAGTTTTGACCTCATAGATGCCCCTCCAAAGTGTCTCGGGGACACCCAGGGGACATGCCTTGAGATGTCCTAGAGGTATGGAATATAAAGGTTTAGCTTTCCCACAACCCCAAAGACTTGCCTCTACTTTCCTTCCACTCTAGCCTCACCTCCATCTCCCCGTGTGGAGGTGTGGAGGGCAAGAAAAAGACCCTTTCGTGGGCATTGAGTACCAGAATCGGCGGAAGGATGGCCATCCCTACCCTTGGCAGACTGAGTTCCCAGTGTGTGTCGCTTGGGAGGGCAGCTGACTTGCATGTCATTGGCCCAGCCATGCAGGCAGGCCTGGGCATGGGATAGTAGCCGATCATGAATCATGGTAGAGCCAGTGCCTGAACATGGAAAGAAAGATACATGTGCCCAAGTGGGTAGAACACATGGGGAAATGGCATCTCTTCCAGAATGCAGCCTAGGGAGAAAACTCTGAGACCTGTTGGAGAAATCTCTTATCAATGTGTCTCGATATCAGATTGGACAAAGTTCAACCGTCCTGGTCCTTGCTATCTTTGAAAGGCCCCCTGCTGCGACAATCTGCAGTTTATCTCGGCCAGAGTGACACGGGTTACGGGACTGACTCCACAGTCCGTTGAGGCATACATGGTAATTTTTTACAAAGTGCTCTGCAGCCGATTTTGAATAAAGTTATTATCTAGGGAAAGTTGTGCATTATTATAGTTATATAAACTTCCCCAGCCACTTGAAAGAAATGAAATATTGATTATTTTTTGCAAGAATCTTAATGTAATGCTGCTGCTCTTTTCTTAAATCTAAAATGAACTTCCTACAGCACAGTGCTTTTCATCTAAGAACCTCTATAAATGTTAATGCATTACTCCTCGCACTGGCCACTTACTCTCTTATTACATTTCTAAAACTGCGCCCTTCAGGAGAAGAGCTCGGGAGAACAGGGACAATAAAATGGCATTAATTAAAAACACTAACATTTTAAAACAGCAGTAGCAATAATAAAGTAACATAAAATTGTTCAAGAAGAAAATAATGCCCTTCTCTCAGGCATCTCCACAGAACAGGGCAGCCTAAAAGGTTGTTTTATGTCCTGAATCTCAATACTTAGGGAGATGGGGTAGATGGGATGGGGGCGGGGGCAGCGAGAAGTGCTTATAGCTTGAAAGAAAGGATTCGTAAACAGGAGACTTCCCAAGGTTGCCTGAAAGGTCACAATAATGGCTCATACTCCTTCCCCTGCCTCCTGGTAAGACCCCACCTCCAAGCCACTCGGAGCTGAACCTGTTGAATGTGAAGGGAAAATGCTCACCACCCCCCATCCCTCGACCCCTCTGCCCCTGTACAGTGGACATCTGCGAGCAGAAGCATGCCAGCAGGGAGTGTTTCTCACTCTATAGATGCATTTTTTTTTTTTTTAACCTGCCCTCCTGCATATCAGAAACCAGACCGAGGAGGTAGGCATGATTTGCCTGAGATCGTGTAACTAGCCAACAGGCCAGTGGGAGAGAGCCAGAAAGACTCAGAACAGGCTGTTTCCCCAAGCAGGGACTTGTAGGAATGCAACCGCCCCATGGTATCTTGCATCAGAGGCGGGATGACCTGGCCTACCCCTGGCATTGACCTACTTCTCGTCATCCCGTGCCAGGCACAAAGCCCTTTTATAGAAAAAATGATGATGTTTATATCCTCCCGATCTTGGGGTCCAGGGGATTGGCAACGGTCCTTGGAGTCTCACCGAGGAAGCTCAGTCACTAAGCTGTAGCTGTTACTTATGCTTTGAATCCCCTGACGGAGGTGCCATCTCTGGGTCTTAGCACACTGGGGCACTGTGAGCATTCAAGAAGGGTCCAGACTTTCTCCCCTCAATACAGTGCTTTTAGCCTTTGCTTGGACTGGACCACCCAGGCAGAGGCTCTTAGCAGCGCAATCCCCCAACCCTGTTTCTTGGATCAGGCTCCCAACCCACCAGCCGGGCAGTGGCTACACATCCTGCCTCCCCAGCCTTTCTGGGATCAGGCGGATCCCAGTCGCCGCGTGGCAAGCAGGAAAATCTACCTCCAAGCCTGAGCCTCAACCTGGCTGGGGTGGGAGAAGACACAGTTCTAGGACAAAATCCTTTGTCACCTCCACTGACCGAAGACACTGGCCCTGCCCGTCCCGTTCTCCTGCCAGCACCTCCAGTCGTGGAGCGGCAAAGGGTCCTCCATGAGGTGCATCAGGCTGGTCCTGAGCGCAGAATCACCCTCAGAATCAGGCAGGGACCAGAAATGGGTCCGCGGCGCGGCTGAGGCTGGCTCTGAGGAACACAGGGAGACGCTCAGGGCGGAAAAATCCCGGGTATGCCCATTTCAGTTCCCACCCCACCTCACCCCACATTCCGGCCACCCCCATCCTAGTGGGATCCCAACTCAGACTTGCCCTCCGCTGGTTGGACAGCTCGGGGAAGCCTAACCACAGAACCAGGCGCACTGCGTGATAAAACTCCGGGGATGGCGGAGAAACCGCTGTCACTATCGGAGAGAAGGACCTTCTGGTCTCCGCACGTGGGGAGCCGGGTCCAATCCTGGACCTGAGATGACTGACAGCGAGGCTCTGACCCTCAGGTGCCTACCCGTTATGTGACAGGGTGGTCCCTCATTTCCTGTCCAGGGCTGACTTCCTGTTCATGCTAGCAAGCAGAGTGACTGCAGGCTGTTTACTGAGCACTTACCATGTGCTCATTCCAAGCGACCTGTGAGATGCGCACTTTTATCATCTCTGTTCTACAAAGAGAGCAATGAACTTGCTCCAGGATACGCAGCTAGTAAGTGCAGAACTTGAACCCGGACAGCCGGACTCCCACTTCCAGGCAGGAGCAGTGAGGCCAGCCAGCCAGCACAGGGCCCCTGTGGCCCTCGGAGCTGGTCCCCCTTCTGGCCTCAGCTGGCTCCGCACTTGTGGTCCTTCTCCATGCTGCACCCACAGTGCACACTCGGGGTCCCTCTCCCCTCAAAGCCCCTCCTCTCGCGGTGTCACTCAGCAGCTGGGAGGCTCTGTCCTAGCCAGATGCCAGGCTTGGGCCAGGCACTTTCCCTTTAACTCCGTTCAGGAAAAGGGAGGCAGCTGAGCAAAGCAGGGTGCGGTGGGGTTTTGTTTTGTTTGGGTTTTTTTTTTTTTTGCTGTTATTGTTGGTATTATTTTTAATTCGACTAGCTAAGCCTTGCCCTTTATTAAATAAGAAGTGCTTTAAAAAAACAAAAATAAAATAAAGGCCCAGCTCCCAGAGTTCCTGAGGGAGCTGCTTTGTTCAGAGCAGCGGGATCCTGGGCGTGAGGGGAAGAACAGGACTCCTGCTGTCCGCACAGACCCCTGGGCTCGGTTCCCACGGTGCCAACCACGGCACGCGGGCACACACCAGGACGGCACCAGCCAGGCAGACCTGGTGAGGGAGGGCGGAGGCGGGGCACTGGGAGTCCATGGGCCTGTGGCTGAGACAGATAGCGAGGGACTGAGGGACTGAGAGAGGCAGGGTGGAGGTGGAGGGGGCGGGAGGGGGAGCCAGAAGGAACAACTGAGGAGCGTCTGATCAGCAGCTGTCCTTTCTCTCTGCAGCAGCAGTGAGGAGAGCCCCAAGAAGGACACAGAGCCATGGAACAGCCCCTGTGCCCCAGAACTGAGGGGTGGTGGCAGGGGCGCGTCTCCCCCAGAGCTCTTCGTGTTGGGCCAAGGGCTGCAACGGGAAGCCCGAGCCAGCCACACCCAGGACAAGCCTCAACAGAGGGAAGTAGCCTGACCGGCTAACCAGCAGGGTCACACGGATGCCAGCCACCCCACAAGGCGATGGGTGACAGCCAAGCATCAGACTGTCCCAGGGAGGGTGGCCAACCAAACTCCTACTGAAGCGTCCTAGAAAGATCTGGAAGGTGCACTGCCCAGAGAGTCTGCTGAGTTCTAAACCTTTGCCATTTTCGGTCCCAGATTCTGGTTTGCATTGGGGTACAAAGGTTAACTACAACCTTGGACCCTGGCGCTCTTTAATCCTTCAAGTACTGGCCTTAATTTAGGGGAAAAATGCATTTGTTGCAGGCTGCTTGGTGGGCTGGGGGAGGGGGGGTTGCTGGGGTGAGTTTCATGGACTTATTTAACCCCCACAATAAAGAATGAAGCAGATAGCGCCCCTCTCCCCACCCCCGAGCCTGAAAGTGTCGTGCCTGTGCCTGACGTCACACAGCCAGGAAGAGAACAGAGCAAAAATTCCAACAGGTGTGCCTGGCACCAGAATCCCTTGGTTTTTTGTTCCATTTCGTTGCCTATGACTATTCCCTCACACCATCTGCCTAAAGCAAACATAGTTGTACAAATGGTTGGAAAGCGTGGCGGTTTGTTTTTTGGTTTTTTGTTTTAAGATTAAGTAGTGGCCCAGGGTTGCGGCCACGCCACTGATGAGAGCTTTGTTTAGGAGCCGATCGCTCCAGAGATAGGAAGACTGAGGAGGAATGGAGACACACACCCTCCTCCTTCTCCTCCTTCCCCAGCACAGACCAAAACCCTCCACCCATAGCTTCCAGCCCACTCCCACGGCTGAGCAGCCTGGGATCAGGATCGTGTCTCAGGGGCGTGTCTTGGGTGCTCTGCCCCACACATCCCCACGCCTCTCCGATGGGCTGGGTACGACCCAGCCTTGCAAATACACAGCCTGCCCTGCACGTCCCACGGGGGCTGGAGCTCGCGGACATGCACACGTGCACGCATACAAACCCTCGTGCGCACGCCGGTCTCCCCAGGCGGCTTCTCCGCTAGCTTCATTGCCCAGTCATCCGCACAACTTCTGCCGAGGTTGAAAGGGAGGTGAAGAACTCCTGCTCCTGCCCAAACCCCGCTTCTGCCAATGCTCTAGATATTGGCTGCAGATCTTGGAATGTTTCCATGGGCGGCTGTGGAGGGCTTTCTTTTTAGAAACGAATTTGCAGTAATTGGGTGATTCAATACCGGCTCAAGAATTCTCAGCCACGGGTATAGCTAAGGGACCAACCCCCAGATCTGCAGCAAAGCTGATTTTTTTTTTTTTTTAAGTTTGGGAAAATTATAGACTTCAAATCCTTTCTTGTTGAAATAGATCCTGGCTCAAGAAGATGTCCTCTGGGTCCTGGGGAAGATACCATCTGTAAATGGATTCACTGTGACTTTTCCAGTTATTAAAGTAGGGGTGACAAGGATGATCTCTTCCAAGGCACCCAAGGAACAGATGATTAAACTGCCGGAGGCGCCGCACCGCCCCCACTCTGTTGGGAGGTGTCTGTCCCCACCCACACGGCTGCCTAGTGTCCCAGCGGAGTTCCGCGGCAGCAGGGTGGGTTCCCGGGCCGAGCCACACGCAGGGGTGAGTGGGTGGCCACAGGAAATGGGAGGAAGTCCAGCTCCCGGGGCAGGCAGGGCATGGCTGAGGTAAGTGTGTGAGAACAGCCAGGTTTAGGACACAGTCTGCCCACCTGGGCAGGCCAGCTGCGGTGGGCCCCGGGTGGGCTGGGCACTGAGCCGAGCAGAGGAGAAGCCAGCAGGCAGAGAGGGAGGCAGCTCACAGATAATCGGCTTCAGGGAGAAGCAGACCCTGTCGGGCTAGGGCTTAGGGGCAGACTTCCCGAGGTCTGAAGAAACACAGCAGAAACAGAGAAACAAAGCGGGGGCTGGCCGGGGGCACCATTCATGAAATGGTGAGACAGCGTGGGGGTGTAACCACAGGAGCAATAAAAAGTTGAGTTCTGGGAACCAGAATAGGAAGTGGGAGCCAGATCCGTAGGAGGCGGAAGCAAGGCCGAGCTCCCTGTAAAAGCGCCCCCTCTTAGAGGGCCGGGGCTGGTTTGAGTCTGTAGGTGGGGGCCGAGTGCACCCCGCGGCAGCCACAAAAGTAGGTGTGAGTGGCTGGGCGCCAGGCAGCCTATTCCCTCCCGGAAGGAGTCAGCATCAGAGAGAATGCCCTGGAAGAGTTTGGAATGAGCTTCCCTGAGGGCGCCTGGCAGGAGGCTCTCTGAGAGCAGAGGTCGCCCTCTCCCCCGAGCTAGGCTGCTGACAGTGGCTGACACCCACCGTTCTCCCCATGGCAGAGGAACACAGGGTTTCCAGGGTCCCTGCGTCAGTCCTGGAACGGGTCAGGACTCCTCCTCACCTCTCCACATTTACTGAGCACCTACTAAGACCAGGGCAGTGCTGGGCTCCTGCTGTATATCCCTATACATGATGCAGTGAGAGGCCTCCAGGCCCGAGCATCAAGGACAATGAACTGATAGAGACTATCATGTTGGCCACGGACCCAGCTGCTTTAAGAACCTCAAGTCAGCTTCCCCTGGGGTAAAGCAGAGGGGTCTCCAAGGCCAAGGTGCTGGGAGGCACTAAAGGTCAAAGGTGAAGCAGGGCCCAGCTAGCATCAGACCAGATGGGTCACAGATGCTTTCTGGCTACCATCCCAACCACCAGACTTAGGTCAAACTACAGGTGAATTACACACTGTGCAAAAGAAATTAAATGTACCACAGCAGGCAACTTGTGTGGCTTTGACTCAGTTTCCCCCTCCTTAAGACCAGGCCTTTACTCAAACCCGTGTCTCTGCCTTGGAAAGCACACTGCTGGTGTTCACGAGGGACAAGCCCAATCCCACAACTTCTCAGATGGGTCACTCTCACCCAACCCACCTTCCCTCCACCCAAGAACCTTGTCCTTGCTCAGCCCAACCCACTTCCTATGCTTGAAGGAGTAGGAAGAGCAGGGTTTCCCTTTCGTCTTGTCTTTTTCAAATAACGTCACCAACGGACCCAACCCATTAAAGACTCATGAGTCTGCACATTTCCTTCCCAAAGCTGGAAACCAAGAAGGAATGTTGGGTATAAAGGCCCAAGAGAGCCCACCACAGAAAAGATCAGTTTAAGACGTGCATATTATACCCATATTCCTGTTTGGGCCAACTCTCTTCCAGGGGTGCCCGGCCACCGTCAACACCCATGGAGACCCCCAGAGCCGAGGAGAGGGAAGTGCTTCCCCTCTTCTGCTAACCCATTAGGAACGCAGCATACAGCTCTGCCCCAAGGGAAAAACATAATTTTCCAGTTCCATCAAAAGGACTCATGGGGGAAAAAAGCAGATATAATATTCTGGTGGAACAGTGTTAGCTTTTTGCAAGTATAAATACAATCTTCAAGATGACGTACAGCTTCTGTCCACAGCCTGGGTCTGTGTGGCGGTTCACCCTAAGCAGCACCTAGTTCTTTCCTTACATCGTATACCCAGTTCAGAACCTGAAATAATCCATGTCAGTAGATAAGTCAGGGCAGATGACCAAAGAGACTTTTCCAGCGCTGTGCAAAGCTTACGTTTGACAAGACTTGTCTCGTCCACCCCACAACATGAATGAAAGGGGTTTGAGAAATATTCTTTTTTCTGAAATAAACCAGTGTTTTGCACATATCAGGGGAGCTGGTGCAGTGAATTCGAAGTGTCAACCTGTTTGTCTATCGATCATTCATTCGGTTGATGGCTTACAGGCTGCCCACACCCACCGCATCTTCCCAAGGAAAGCCTTGCAAAGGTAATATATTTTTAAGTAGCCACACATCAGATAAGCTGTTCAACCACCATAAGGTAAATATGTTCTGGGCCTCCATTAACAGAACACGTTATGCTGCGCCGTGGTTCACTCCCTGGGCCTACCTGAAGTTTCAATAAACTTCCATCAATCCATCCCGACATTTTTATGAAATGTAATTAAAGATTCGTTGCACATGCAGAGGAGCAAACGGTTCATTCACTCTGCACTCTAATTCAATTTTATGGAGGACCTTGGACACTGCTGGCTTGATTACTGAAGCCTCATGGACTTCAGAAAGTAACTTGACCGATAGCCTATGGGCCCTGTGACTACAGAGTTCCACCCGGGTAGCAGCTTGGATCCTGAATGCCGTCATTCCAGACAGCCCCGAAGTCCCACACACAAGTCAACAACCTGTTTTGGCTGGAATGGCAGCCCCAGCAGGAGTCAGGCAGTGCCTGGACAGGATAAGCCGGGTGGGCCTGCATTGGAGGAAGAAGATGAAGGGAGAAGGAGGAGACAGGAGGAGGGCGCGGTGCGTGTGTCGGTCACCCTAGGGAGCCAGAGTCTCTCCCGCTCCTAATGGTTGGAACTGGGAGCCAGAAGCCTGATGCCCCACAGCCCCATTCCATAGCCCTGCAATCCAGCTCCTGGGGACCCATTCTTTGATCCAGAAAGCTGTGATGGGCACGCCAGCCTCCATACCCTACCATCTCCAAGACACAGGCAGACTCACTTCTACCAAACCATCTTTTTTGAGCCCCCTGGAAGAACTGAGCTGACGAGCCCTCACTACCTCTGTTTGTAAAGTTCATCTCCACCATCTCTGCATGTCGAGATTCTGAGCAAGAAGAGAAAGTGCGGTTTCCCCCTCATTCCAAATCGGGGCTTTGATTCTTGGAGAAAGTTAAAAACATCTGTCAAACTCAGCTAGAATTGACTTCCTTCTCTGCAGGATTCCATGTCTTTCGAAGTGAAAAGACTTTAAAACATCTTGCTTGCCATCACGACTACAAATGTCAAATATTCCAAATGGAGGGGGGAAAATTAAGCTTCAGAATTTCCCACTTATTTGCATGCTGAGTCGTGGGTGATCTGTCAGTCAGATGCCGGGATTGACTTCACTGCCGTCTGAACAGAAAGTCTTACTGGGCTGAGGCTAGAGTTAATAATAATTATGCCTTTTCTTTGTGTGTAACACTCTACATTTTCAAAATGCATTTATCTATACTATCTATATTAGATTTTTTTTTAAATCCCATGAGATGAAAAGCAAGTCTTTTTTTTTTTTTTTTTCAACACCTTTGACAAATGAAAAAAAGAAGGCTGAGGGATGTCAAAGACATTTGGCTGGCTAGTGGAGCTCCCCAGCTCCTGCCCAGCCTTGGTTCTAACACCAACTGCCAGCAGGAGTGAGGTTACTCCAAAAGATACCACAACCTTCCATGGAAGAAACGCTCAGTTTTCTCCAACATTTACAAATAGGAAATTGTTTTTCAGATCCAGCCAAAGGCCAGCTGTAAGTTTAGCCATTCCTCTGAAACTAGTTTGCATGGAAATTCAGAACAATATTTCCAAGAGAATTATTTACTATAATCACCTTTACGCACCTCAACCACTCCCCGTCCGTCCCCTGCACACACATATAAAACTGCCCCTGGCAGGAAGGAAGAAAAATGATAAGACTTCCCCCTCCCCCAAAAGTCTTTGCTCCTTGTTGCTGTGAACCCCCAAAGAGGGCTTTCAAGGGAACCCCCATCCCCCCGCCCCGGGGCTGGAAGAGATGGCACCTGAGCAGACCGCTCTCTCCCAATTTATGGCCAGTGCCCCAAAGTACTAAAAAACATCAGATGAGACAGAAGGGAAATATAGACCCTGGGAAACAAATTGCCTTCGTGAAAATTATTTATCTAGCTTTTTTTTCTCCCCCTCTCCTTTGGAAGGGGACAGGATCGGCTGTGTTTATAAAACCTGATGACTTTTTAAAGCTATTGTTTAGTTAATGACTGCTGACACCAGCTGCAGAGGTGCTGGGTCTCTTTCTCCATGTAAAGATTCTCAAGGAGAACCCAAGGTGACGCTGATAGCAGCTGTCAACCCACAGAGAGGTAATTATAAAGCCGTGATTAAAACGAAACAAAACCTTCAAATGTTATAGCCTTCTTCACAGAGACACCAGGTGACGGGATACGGAGAAGACAGAACACCGCCCCCCTCCACAGAAGCCCCTGGAAGGATAAGGACCAAACTGGAATCCCTCCTGGACCCAGCCGCAGAAACGCCCACCTGGTAAGCAACCCCACGGGACTGCAGGAGCCCAGCTGGGAGCACGGGGTTAGGGCACTGCTTCCCCAAGCCAGCTGCCCAGTAGGGGGAAACGGGGACATAATCAAAGTGTACCAGCTTCCAATGAGAAGATCCACAAATTCTGGGGACCTAATGTATGGCCTCGCAATTACAGCTAATAAATTTATATTATCTACTCGAATGTTGCTATGAGAATAAAACGCAACACAAAAAGAAGCGCTAGTTATGTGATGGGACGGGGGAGTTCGCTAATGCTATGCGGGTGATTGCTTTGCAAGACAGACATGGATCAAATCAACACATTGTACATCTTCAACTCACACGAGGTTCTATGTCAGTTATGTGGCAATAAAGCTGACGCAGGAGAATAGAAAGAAAAGACAGCGCCCTGGGCCCTGCCCTATACCAATGGAATCAAAATCCCTGGGGGTAAGCCCCTGATATCAGGATTTATTTCCATCTCCCCAGAAGATGCTGAGGCAGAGTGAGTGGAGAAACATGAAGGAGGGAAGAGAAAACAAGACGGGAAGCTTGACCTGGGGGCAGCTTCTCCTCAAGGCCCAGAAACTGAAGCACTTAAGTATTCTCAGACAAATTGAGTCCTTCATCCTTCCACTGGAGGGAGAAGGGAGCCCTTCCATAGCTAGAAGCTGTATGCCCAGCCCCGACAGCATCTTCCGGAGGCAGAGCTCCCGCCTGCGCACACAGCCGAGCAAAGGACGGGCGCTTGGCTCAGACCTACTCCCCATCCCCCACGCTCCATCTTCACTGGTCACCACTGGCCATCCGTGAGGCCTCCTTCTCACGGGCCCAGGCTAATATGTTGTTTTCCCTTTGCTTTAGAAGTGATATGTGGGGGGCGCCTGGGTGGCTCAATCAGTAAGCTGTCCAACTCTTGATTTCACTTCAGGTCACAATCCCAGGGGCATAAGATCGAGCCCCCTGTCGTGCCCCAAGCTCAGCAGGAGTCTGCTTGAGATTCTCTCTCTCTCTCTCAAATAAATAAATCTTTAAAAAAAAAAAAAATTAAAGTAATGATGTGAGAAACCTTTTGAGACTGAAATTTCCTGAGGTTCCCCACACCCCCGCCCCAGAACAAGAACCACCCAGCCCCTCCCCAGTGGGGTTGGGCCAGAGGCGTTGCCCGCAGAGCCCAGCTGCCCAGAGACTAGATTTAAACTTAAAACAGTGAAGGAAAACAGAACCTTGCAGAGTTATTTGCTTTTCAGCTGTTTTAGCTGTATTAAACACCTCCACCCAGGAGGGTGGGTCTGGAGCTGGGGGTGGGAAGCTTCCATTTTGAAGGTGCACTTGGAAGACAGGACGATGACTTTGAGCTTTGTCTCTGCCTTCAAAACCCCTGCCTGGGGGCACCTGGGTGGCTCAGTGGGTTAAAGCCTCTGCCTTTGGCTCAGGTCATGGTCCCAGGGTCCTGGGAACGAGCCCCGCATCGGGCTCTCTGCTCAGCGGGGAGCCTGCTTCCTCCTCTCTCTCTCTCTCTGCCTGCTTCTCTGCCTACTTGTGATCTCTGTCTGTCAAATAAATAAATAAAATCTTAAAAAACAAAACAAAACAAAACAAAAAAAACAACCCTGCCAGACTCTGTGCCCTTGGGTTCCTACAGGTTCTAGGATCTTGACAAGCAGAAAATGTCCGTCTCCCCACCCAACCCAAAAAGTCTGCCCAGACTCCAAGCAAACACAATTAATTAAATTGTGTAAAACTTTATAAACGTTTAAAAATCAGCCTCTTGGGCATCGTTGATGATCCCCTGTCTAGCAGGTCTTTAACCTGGTTCAGTCAGAATCAGCTGGGAAGCCCCTGCTGGGGTCACAATTAGAGAGAAGTGGCTCCTGCTGCGGCTAGAATTACTCAAAGTCACATATTAAAAGCACAACTCCCAGGATGATGGTGCTATACCCCAGCTCACCCCAGGGCATTGGGAGGATGGGGGGCCCGGCCTGGCTGCACCTGGCAACACAGGCAAAATGAAAAAGTGGCTTTCTCGGGGCCCCTGGATGGCTCAGTGGGTTAAGCCTCTGCCTTCGGCTCAGGGTCTGCCTTCTGCTCATGATCTCAGGGTCCTGGGATCGAGCCCCACATCAGGCGCTCTGCTCAGCGGGGAGTCTGCTTCCCCCTCTCTCTCTGCCTACTTGTGATCTCTCTCTCTCTGTCAAATAAATAAATAAAATCTTACCAAAAAAAGAAAAAGAAAGAAAGGAAGAAAGAAAAAGTGGCTTTCTCAACCAGGGGTACCCATGAACTTGGAAATATGGGAGTTGATTTGGAGCTCCTCGGCGTCTCTGGGTCATCCTCCTCGGGAGAGGGTCACACCAGTGCTGTGGAAGTGATATACTGCGGGGGGACAGTGGAGGGGGTCCACTGGTGGCGTCTGCCAGAGAACTTGCTGGCAGGGAGCTGGGGTCTCATGGCCTCAGCTATGTGGATCTGCCCCAGAGTGTTGTTACGGATCTGGCTGTGTTCCTTGGCTAGCACCTGGCCTCGGCCCCTTTGACCTTTACCTTACCCTTGTGTTTGAAGTCATCAGTGGAGCTCTAATTCTGCCTGGTCACACCATGGTTAACCAACCACTGGCCCCAGGCAAGGCAAAGCCAACCCTACTGTGTCTAGAGCGACAGTCCAAGCCATCCCTGTCTCCCTGTAGGACTCCATTTCTCTGGCTGCCGCATCCATGCACAACACCTTCCCTCGGTTTGCTCGTGTTCTGGCACATCCTGAGTCCAGCACACACCTCCAGCTTTGTGATCCAGCCCAAGGGGAGGGGGCCCCTGTGCAATCCCAGAGCTCCCATGTGACCTCTGCAGGTCCTGTAGCTTCCCGTTCCAGCAAGTGCTTTCACATCTGGGATTTCAAGAGTAAAGCTTCATCTAGTCCTCTGCGGAAATGACCAGAATGCTGGCTTCCAGAGAAGGCTTTCAGTAATGCAATTGTCAAACTCTCCCTGGGAAGGTTTTGTTAAGGCAGAAGAAGGATGACCCTGGAGAGGGTTGTTCTGCTCACCTTGAATCAGCCTCATTAACAACTAGACTGGATTTGAACGGCCAATTTACGGTCTCCGGGTGGTAGGGGGCTGGCCCAGCCTCTTTGGATGGGGGCCGTCCCCACACACGGTCTGCAACCTCAGGTCAGTGCTACACTCTTCATCCCTAACTCACCTTCCCATGCCACCCACCACTGGTTCTGCTGTTGTCTCCTTTCCTTTGTGACAAACCTAGTTACTAAAATATTCTCTGAGGTTAAAAAAGTGCAAGATAATAAAACCTTAGAAAAATAAGTACTTTCTTTATTTCTACTTCAAAATATACTATGTACATCTGGAACTCTAAGAGAAAGTAGACCGGGAGATGATACTATCATAAAAATAAAATAAGGTAAAAAAAAATAACAACTGCCCCCTTTCAGATCTGTCTTTAACCCAGCTGAAAGGGGCGTGAGCTGCCCGTTGTCGTGCTCTCCGATGCCATCCCTCTGTCGGTGACGTTGGTTGGGGCTGCCTCACAGGGATGCTGTGTCTAAGAGTCCCTGGAGCGTTTCGAGGACCGGCTGTGGCTGGCCAGCGGCCAGGTCCTGCAGCCGGGAGCCCATCTGCTCCTGGAGGCTCCGGGACAGCCGGTGCGCCACCGTGCGGACGTTCCCACCGTGCCCGGGGAGGACACTGTTCCTGGTCATGTTGCTCAGGAAACACCAGAGGACTGGAAGGACATGGCGCTCCACAGCCTGGGGCTTCAGGGGGTACACGGAGGCCACTAGCACTGTTGGACAGAAAACGGGTAGACTTATTTGAGGCAGGCACTCTCTCCCTCTCCTGCTGCCCTCTCTTGGGACAACAACTCTATCCCCAAAAAGGTCAGGCAGCCCCGAAGAGCCAACTGGTCCATTAGACACACCAGCAAGGGCTCGGGACACATTTTGGGGCCCATGAAAATGGTTGTATTTCTTTTAAAATCAAAAGAAAAAATTAGGAAGATATCCAACCTTGTTGATATTCATGTTTATACCAACCAGTTATAAAATACAATTTTTAACTTGTTTTTGTTTTTTAACAGAGGAACAAGTATGCAAAGGCCAAAGTGCTCAGGGCCCATGACAGCCGTCATTGGTCCCTGCAGCCCAAGGGAGAGGACAGAGGCGGACACACTTGGACTGGACTGCAATCTAGCATTCCCTTAACCCACGTTCCCACCTACATGAGTTCATACGAACAGAGAAAACCCGAACCAGGGAGAAAAGTCAACATTCTCTCATACGAAGCATTCTGAAAAATAAAGCAGCCAGCAGGAGACAAGAGCAGTGTGGCCTCCCCAGGGTCTGGATGCCAAGCCCCACAAGGAGACCAGCAGCAATGCGGGAAGCATGAGTGTGCTTCGTCAACTACCAAGCTCTGCACAGACCCTCGATTCAGTGATGAACCCCCCACCTCCGGTTCTCCCAGGCCCTCTACCTTCTTTAACCCCCAGAAAACCCACACGCAGGCTACCCCAGCAAGCAAGCCTTCCATTGCAGAGTAAATGCCGGGGTCAAAGTCAAAGAATGACCCCAAGTCATTTCCCAGGGCCACTCCAGCCTTCAGCCATGCCAACAATGCTCGCTCTGGACGCTGAGTGCCATCTGCCTATCCTCCTGCCAAAGAAGTGCTGGTGAGAGCAAACGACCTTTACTTGTTGATGAGGTAAAGAGACTGGAAGTTTCCCTGGGCTGAGAGACATACCCAGGAAGCTAACACTGCCAGAGTCCCAAGGCTGGGGCTCAGAGCTTTGCAGCGTGACTCCACTGTCCTCACAGCGCCTCGACAGGCAGGATACCAGTCCATCTTGCAGAGGGGCAGCCAGTGCTCAGGAGTCAAGGAGCTTGCCCCATACAACACAGCTAACGAGGGCTGAGGCTAAGCCTGCCTCGATTCGAAGACTCACGCTCTGGCCCCCTTGCTGCCCCCAGGGGTTCCACGTGTCAGACGGTGGTGTGGAGTTTTACTTTTAGCAATACCTCCAATGTGTCCTTCCTTCACCAGCATAACATCCTCCAACACCCCCAGGATGCTTCCCCAGGGCCCCTCGAACTCCCGGCCCAGGCTGGGACCACAGGGGGCCGGAGAAGATCCGCAGCCTTCAGCGAAGCCTGCACTGGAGCAGTGTCCTTGCCCGCCGAGCGCGCACACTGGCTTTCAAGCCACACCCTCAGGGTTCCTGCACCCCACACCGTGGGGCCTCTCGGGGGCTCCCCCATGTCACCAATCCCTCGGAAGTAAAGGTGGCCCTTGTTCCCGCGGAAGACAGGTTGGCACCCGGGAGTCAGCCCAGCCATGATGGCTGCTGAGCCCCTTCATAGCAAGGGGCAGAGCTGGGAGCTGCGGGAAACGGGAAAGCAGAAGCTGGAGGAGGGCTAGGGAGCGGGAAAGCCAGCAGGACGCCCCAAGGGCTGGGGTAGGAGGTGAGGAGGAGCCAGGGATGTGGGGGGCGGGGGGAGGCGGTGCCGGCCAGAGGGAACAAAAGAAAGCCAGCAATCCTGATAAGCCGCCTTCAGTGAACAGCTATCCCTCAAAGCCTTCCTAAACCTCCATGGGATCTCAGCTGCGAACCAAGGGGAGAACTATCCCTAGAACCAGGCCCAGGCGGGGCTCCCCTGTGCCCACCAAAGGGTGAGGGGTTCACCTGCCCCAACCCGCCCCACCTCACCGCCCCGTGCCCGGCATGCTGCCCTCCCACCTGAACGCCCCCCTCCCCCAGCCAGGCGACCGCACGCAGTAAGGCCTGAGGTTCCCCGGGTCCAGCAGCCGAGGTCACCTGGCTGACAGCGGTGGGCTTCTCAAATTAGCAGAGGCAGATGATGGCCCTTCTGGGAGTCCTCATGAGGAGGAAAACCCCATTAAATTGGCGCTTACAAGGCAGCTGAGGTAATTAGCAAAAGATTTACTCCCGTTAAGCTGCGCTATTATTAGTGCACACCTTGTGTCAATGGAAAGGCTCTTCTCAACTCCTGGCTGACACCGACTCACTGGGAGTGCTACAGAGAAACTCTGGCTTTTGAGGTCTCTTGGAAACAGGTGGAAAATTCTTACATTTACATGGATAATCTAAAGTGAGGTACCCATCCACCTTTGAGGCCCACACACAACCTGTACAAGGGCAGGTAAAGGTTTCACCCAGAGAATGCGGATTTTGAGCAACAGTAAAGGGTTCCTTGTCTGGTGCCCCGGGGTCTCAGTTACGCGGCCTCTGCCCCTCCCCGCTGCTCATGCTCTTCTCGCTCTTTCTCTCTCTCTCAATAAATAAAATCTTTTTTTAAGGGGATAATCAGAGAACCCACACCCTCCTTATGATGTTGTTGTGAGGATGAAATGACCCAGTGCCTACAATTGAGGCAGGGGGTAAAGGGGCAGAGCCTGGAAAGCCAGGCAGCCACAGGCCTCATGGGCCACTCCAAGGAGCCTGGACACGAGCCTGAAGATGACGCATGCAAGGATTTATGTGTGGGGGTGACACCACCTGTCTGCCTGTTGGGGGAGGGGCACTCAGAAGTCTAGAGAACAGAGTCCTTCTGCCTCCTTCCTGGATGGGACCTTCCTAAGCATGGGAGGCAGGAAAGACGAGAAAGCCAGGTTAAGTAACCTGCCCAAGACCAGAGTTCATGGGCGGCAAATGGGTCTGTCCGCCGCAAAGCCTGTGTCCATCGCATCCCACTCCCTCAAGGGCCACAGGAGGTTTCAGGCCTGGCATGAAATCACTCCAGACTGCAAACTCAGAGCAGACATCAGCTCAAGCTTTCCTCAGCCAAAGCCTGAACAAAGCAGAGAAGACTCGGGCCAGAGCCCCAGCCCTGCACCAGAGCCCCAGCCCTGCACCGCACGGTTCCGGGCACCTGGCGAAGGGCCGGGTAGGGCTGGCGTCCAGGCTGTGCCCTGCTTTGCGGGCTGTGCACGCCCAAGAAAGGGCAGCGCTCGTGCTCACCGTGGGGCTGCCGCTGACCAAGCCCCGCACCAGTAAGCCACGGTCCACCCAGAGGAGCTGAGGTTTTTTCTGATTCACACAAAGGTACTCTATGGGCTAGCCGAAGTCCTGTTTGCAAAGAAGTGCATCCTTGTTTCTTAAAAACTGTTTTGTATATGTACTAACCGGCCCCATTTTGGTCCAAACCAAAGATTATCTTCTGGTAATGTGGGAATTATTTTTTAAAAAGCAGCTCAGAGAAAATTTTTAAAAGGCCTGTGAGGATTATTGGATTATTTGGAGCATCTAAGAGACTGGGTGGTTCAGCTCCGTGCCAGGAGGCTGACTAGAAGGCTGGGGCGAGGGGCTTTGGGGACACTCACCGGACAGACGCTCTGTGACATCAAGAACCGCGCGGCCACTCAGGAAGCGCACCCGCCCAGCAAACGTTTGTAGGAGGCAGAGGTTGTCTGGAAGAGAAGGAGGGTGTCAGCGGCCATGAGGCTGTGGCCCCAAGCGACGGTCCCTACCCACACAGGGAAGGAGGCCCGTCATGGAGCTGCGTTAAATCCTCTGGGTCACAGTGGGGCGTCTGGGGACCCGTGAGTGGCCCGGGACAGTTGCACTGGCTCCCAAACAGGTTTCACTTACTCCCACAGGTCTGGTTCCTGCTTTCTGTCCTTCCTCAAAATTGCTGAGTTTGGGGGCAAAACAGGGCTTGCCCACAGTCTTGGGCAAACCAGGATGGCTGGTCACCCTTCCAGCAGCAGAAGCTTCTGGCAGGCTCCGTTTGGGTGGGAGGAGGACGTTCGCATTGGGCACGTGTTAGCTCTCAACAGCTTATACGTAACCTCCCTGCGTGAGACTTGGGTCCAGACCGCATCCTTGTAGGACAGGAAAGTTTACCCTCCACATGCCTCAACCTCACGCTTCAGGAGGGTTGGGGGAAAGATGAATTTTTACCCCCCCCTTTTTTTTTTAATTGTCACCACACCCCGACCCCCAGCAGGCACTCAGACACACCCAGTCCCAGGAGCCAGCTGCCCAGCCTAAGGCCTGGGGAGGTCCCCATTCGGATGTTGAAGAAGTGCTTACTAGAATGAACCACCAATGGTGAAACCACAGGCAACTAGGGTGGGGAAAGTTTGGGGGATGATGAAGCCCCTGACATTCTTGGATTGTATTTCTAAAGCCAACCCCAGCAGGATCCCACAGGTGCTGAACTTAGGAACGACCCCTTCTTCCCCGTTCTGGCTGACGTCTCCTGGTTTCTCAAACGATTGTACTTGAAATCCCACGTTCCTCACAGAGACATACAAGGTGAGGAAAGCAGCCCTCTACCCGGCGAAGGCAGGATCACCTAGAGGATACACACCCAGCTCCTGACGCTGCCACAGCCGTCCCCGCACAACTCCGTGGGAGCGAGTTCAAGTAATAAAACCACTTTTCAGGGATGTGGCCGTGGGGCCTGCCCACACCTGTCATGGAGGTCTGTGGGGGCGTTACCACAGGTGCCCCCCCGGAAAGTGTGTCCTAGGGCCCCAGGGGCTGACCCACTCAAGGCCAGGTGTCTCTCAGCAGGATACAGAGATTAGAGACCCACCTGAGGAAGCCTTTCCAGGCAAATTCCCCCTTCTCCAGATTCCTCGAATATCTCAGCACCCCCCTGGATATGCAATTAAGCTTCCCTTTTCCTGCCAGGCAACAATTCTAGCTAAGAGCTCATCCCTGCTTCCCGTGTTCTCCTCCTGAGAGCTGTAAGGGGCACAGAGGAGAAAAATGTCCCCGTGGGCACCAGATACATCCCTGCTGCTTGCAAAAGGGCCATCCACAGGGAGCCACGGGGTGGCTCAGTCAGTTAAGTGTCTGCCTTCAGCTCAGGTCATGATCTCAAGGTCCTGGGATTGAGCCCTGCATTGGGCTTTCTGCTCACCAATGAGTCTGTTTCTTCCTCTCCCTCTGCCCCTCTGCCTGCTTACTCTCTCTCTCTCTCAAAAAAAAAAAAAAAAAAAAAAAAAAAAAAAGAAAAGAAAAAAAAAAAAAAAGCATCATCCATAAGTTAGGCAGCAGACTTTAAAATAATTTGTTCTGGGAAAGAAAAGGGAGGCCAGACTCTAGAATATTGCAGTCAGCAGGAAGCAGTCTCAGGGTGTCTTGGAAAATCTGTAAATATGTAAGAATAGGTTTTTACATCAACATCACCTGCATTATTTTTTCTAGGTGCTTCTATTTGTCCCACGCCCATCATTAGCCACAAGCTCACCCCTAAGGACAAGGACTTCTGCCTCCTTGCTTTCCCCAACAACACTCAGTCCAGGACATTTTCTGGACACAGCTGGATCTCCCGCCTCCTGGTAGCTGATGTGGCCTCGCAGAGCCAGAGAGAAGTGGACAACCTGGGGACTACTTGAAAATGCACATCCAGCAGACATCTGTGTCAGACCGTGCTCCCATGTGCCTGGCACACAACAAGTGCTCAATAAATGCTTCAGGACTATAGGGAGTGTTAAAGCAGAGACATTAAGCGTGCCCAAGCTGGTTTATAAACCCCAGAGCTCCACGCCCCAAGTTACTGGCCTCTCTCCCTCTGCCTGCTTCTGCAGTGATGGCTTGCTTCCAGGTCACACCCAGGTTTAATGGGCTGCGGGAAAGCATACAGTGAGGGGTGTGGGCTCTGGGTCCAGGTCACCTGGACTGAATCCTTGGCTCTTCCATATTTCTCTGTGCTGACATTGGACAAAACCTCTACCTCCGTTTACCCATCTAAAAAAGATGCTAATACTCGTATCTTCCTCATAGAGCTGTTCTCATGTTATGATGCTTAGGATAGTGCCCTGAGTATAATTACTATGTAAGTATCAGTTACTGTTGCCGCTGTTTACTATTATTTCCCCCAAATTCTCCAAAGGCCCAGCAACCTGAATGGTGGAAAGACCATTAAGAGGCACATACTGCATGGAGCACTGGAAGTGGCACATAAACAATGAATCTTGGAACACCAAAAACATAAAATAAAATTTTTTTTAAAAGGGGGCTGGAATCTAACTTCAGAAACCTTAAAAATCCATGCTATGTTAGCCCAGCTTTTTCATGGGCTCCTCTTCTTTGCCCCAAGGAAACCAGAGCTGGCCTTGGTGCTGCCCACACACAAGGGCAAGCAAAGCCATGAGACTTAGGGAAAACAGCCATGGCTGGCAGGCCACACAACCTGTCTTCCCTGAGCCTTGCCTTCCCTCTCTGCAAGGGTGGAGCAGTCTACAGGGCCTCCCACCTGCCCCATGCAGCCAAGCCCTACAGCCACCAGGCCACATCATTCTCAGGCTTGTGGGAAGCCAGAGAAGAACTTTTTAAAAGTATAAAACTTATGATAGCGTGGATAGTGACAGCAAAGAAACTGGGGTCCAAGTGGACCCCTGGTAATAAGCACAGGACTCTGAATCTGTCACACAGCCTCCAAAAGTAGGTCCACTCACTGAAGGAGAAGTGGAAACGATCTATTTAAACAGAAAAATGCAAACTAAGGCCTAGGCATGGGCCAGAGCTGTTCAAAGTGACTCAAGTGTGTAATCATATGTAAATACTTGCGCTCTGCTTTTTTTTTAAGCAGGATGCAAATTTAAACGTGTGATATCATCACAACTTGACACAAATAGGCACAGAAAAAAATATCCGAAATGAAAAGTGCCAAACGTTAATAATGGTCTCTTCCAGAAGTTGAGACTGAAAATGAGGGCCTTTCAAATTTTTCCTTCCCAGTGCTTTGTATGTTCCATTTTCTCAATAATGAACAAGTATGACTTTTACGTGGTGGAAAGCAAACTTTATATTTTTAAGCTAAGTAGGAAGTCTGCATGGTAGCATGAAAAACTGGTTAGTTAAATGAAAGAAGCAACGTCTAAATTGTATTTACATTCCAATCTTTAACCAGGGAAATGTGTACACATGTAGACAAGAAAGAAAAGAGAGATTTTTAAGCAGCTGGTACACTAGAGGGGCATCATGGATGAATGTTGAAATTCCCCAAACAATACCATGCTGGTCATAAGATTTGTATAAGATAATGAATTCAGAGACAGCAGAGCAAATTAGCAAAAGCTGATCTGAAGCTGCTCATTTCCAAGCCTATCTGCTCTCTCCAGCACTGGTGCGGGGCTGCACTAAATTAAGAGAACTCCTTTTGATGCTCAGTCTGACCAGGAGGGTGTGGGCTGTCAGCAGCCTGATGTTTTAATTAGTGACGTTTCTTCTGTAGCTAACCTGGTAACAGGGCCCAAAGACAGAACCAGCCAGTCTGCTCAGGAAATACCTTGATCCCCAGAATAACTCCCCTGAAATCAGAAGATCTTGGTGCTGAGTAGAAAGGATACCCCTCCCGGTCCCTTTCTGGAGAGGGTCCCAGGCAGGCAGTAATGAAAGGCAGAGGTCAGGGAGCAAGGTATCCACATATCTCCTTCCTTACTTTGTCCCAAAAATGGGACGTGGGCAGAAATTCCCACCTGCTCTGTGGACCACGACACCACCTGCTCCATAAACCTCGGGAAGACCAAGGAACTGGAAGAGATGGGGTGGCTGATTAGTCATCTTATCCAGAATCAAGAGGGACCATAAGAGGTTGCCTAGAAAGCCAAATTCATGATTTGGCTGTGCCATCTGGACTTTGTGCCAGAAGTTGGACTACCCTGGCTGTGCTCGTGATCCCCATGGCCCGCGTTGAGTGGGGAACAAACCATAGCGTGCTGAGCCATTCCTTTGTGACTCTCCACATTGAAGATTTCACAGCTTTCCATGGTTCCTCTCCAGTCTGGAGCTGGAATCCCTTGAGGTGGATGACACTAGGCTTGAGAGAAACTCCCTCTGCTCAAAGGGCTCCAAGCCACTTCCAGGAGGGGCCTCAGGAGGCTGAGGGTAGACTGGAGCCACTAGGCTTCTTTTGGGTGAAATGGGAAGAAAGATTTACACCCCTTCTCTTCTGCCACTGCTGCCCCAGTCTCTGCTTCTACCACCTGATCCCCTGTGCCAATGTGAGACACCAGATTCTGCAGCCCAAAGCCCCAGAGCTTCAGCGTGCTCTAGGAGGGTGGCCCAGTGGCAGAAAGTGGGAACCCTCACACCGGAGAAGGAAGGGTTAAAAGTGCCTCGCCCCAACAAGGGTGCTTAGCCTCTTCAAACAGCTAAAGCCTGTTTTGCTTGGTGCAGGTTTTCCCAATAAATCCAGGGCCTGCAATGATTTACCAAGAGCCTTGGTTATTGGCAACAGCAATCTCACTTACCCAGAGCAGCACTGAGAACAAGCCGTAATTTAAAGCTGGATTTATATTGTTTGTTCTACAGCAACAAACTCAGCAAATCATAAATTCCCTTTGAGATGAAGAGAGGAAATTGACAGTATTTATGAACTCGAAAGGCAGAGAAGGGCCTGACCAGGCCTTTGATTTGTAACTGAAACTGCTTCTGGAAGCTTCAGCCAAGGACACAGCTGCCATCCAGCCTCCGGGAGCTGGGTTCCCGCAGGGCGTGGGCGCTGGGAGGGGAGGGGTGCCTGGCAAGGTTCACACCCCCACCACGGGGATGTTCTGTGGGTCCTACAGGCAGGACGTGGCTCTGTGCTCCTCGGGACATACGGCAACAAGGCCAACATGGGCGGTCCTCAGATCGCGAGAACATTACATCATGGCAAGGGGAGTTTGTGAAGACTCAGGGTCACTCTGGTCTGGACACGACTGCTCGTGTGCGATGTCCCACACGCACCTGCACTTCGGCCTGTGTCCTAGACATACCAAGTACCACCTTCTGAGCAGCTAAGAAAGAAATGAAGAGCAAAAGTAGATGCTCCCAAATCCCACCTAATAAGGTCAGAGAACCAAGATGTGTTAGTGTGAAGCACACAGGATCTGAGAAGCTCTCGCCGTTCCTCACGTGCCCCCTCCCCCAGCTCACTCCTTTTTCCCTTTCATTCCACCCCCAACCCTCACCCCCTATTCCTCACCCAGATTCCTCCCACCCTCAGCCCTGGCCCCAAACAGTCTTCCTCAAAGACAACTCTCATCTGTTCCACGCTCAAAAGCCAATGGGATCCCAGCCCGATCCCTACACCAGACATTCAAGGTGGCCCACCCGCCCGTCCACTCTGTCCTCTCCAGCAGGCTTGCTCTGCTGTCTCACCGCCATCCTGCCTCGTCCTCACAGAAGCTGCCCCCACGGCTATCATCCCTACGTCTAAAAACACCACTGGCGACACCTCCAGCTTTTTCCCCACAATCTGCACTTATTTTTCCTTCAGTGTTCGGTTGGCTCCATCACTGCGAGACTGGGTGACCCTGGGGAAGTCATTTCTGTCACATATACCATGAGGAGGGAAGACGAGATCATCTACGCGTCTCCTCTACACTGCCATCTAGGACACTTGGGTGGATGTGACATGGGAAAGCCTGCCAGCCAGGTCCTGGGCTGCCCACCCCTGTCCTACGAAGACTTCAGGGAAACATTTGGCCTGAGAGCCCCCGAGTGCCCATCTGCACTCTGCTGATTCCCAGTGGGGCTGAGGCGGGAGGCTCACCCAGATTCTCAATCATGGCGTCCAACGCGGTCACCGCGGCGGAATAAATCCCTGAGTTCTTGGAGTTGAGGTTGTCTGCAACAGCAACAATGATGGAGAGCAGCATGGGGTGTAAGCTTTCTTTGAGGAGGGGGATCATCTTGGCAAGGGACTCCAAGGCCCACTGGTTCACTTTCTTGTTGGAATCCTGAAGCCTTGGGGTGAAAGCATCAAAGACCTATTGAGGGAACAGAAACCAAGAGCCCGTGGGAACCCAGACTGGGCAGAAAGCCCACGACCCCACCAGCCACCCTCAGCAGGGATTCCTCCTGCCTCCCCGACAGGGTCATCCAGCCTGTGCCAGAATATTCTCAGCGATGAGGAGCTCACCTCCTCAAAAGGGGAGGAAGGCAAGAGGGGAAGAGCCACCACGTACTGAGCACTCATTGCGTCGAAGCCTCTAGAACATCTCGTTAGGGGTTCCCTGCACTCTCGTGGAATGATCTTAACCGGTGAGGCAGGTGTTCCCAACCCCAGTTTACCACTTAAAACAAAGCAAAAGCTGAGGCAGAAAGAGGGAAAGTGATTTGCTCCGCATTACAGAGCTTAGTAGGGAACGCGGAAGGACGCCCTGGTCTGCTGACTTCAGGCCCGTGTTGGCTTAACAATCTGCAGCCTAGATCCTAGAGGAAGCAAGCATCTGGCCAGGCTCCCAGCCCACCTGCCCAACCATGCTGGCCCCATCGCCTGGCAACCACATACTCCACCACCCAGCACGTCACGCGCCTGGCTGGATCAGGAGCAGCCGTCAGCCGTGGCATCCTCTACCTCTACCCTCCTTGCCACAGCTGTGCTGAAGGGATGAGAAAGGCCCAAGACATCTCTGGGTGATCCCAGGTGCCTGGCAGGAGTCAGGGCCTTTGCCCCCTCGGCTGCTTCCAGACAATCTCAAAGGGTTACCAAGGCGACTGGATAGCAGGTGCACCTGGAGGCATCTGCCACCATGTCCTGCTGTGTCCTGAGTATTCCATATTGAAGCTGCACCCCCAGGAGAGAGACGGGCCAGCGCTCACCTGGACCAGGTTGGCGGTGATGAGCTCCGGCGTGGCCTTGCAGATCTCAAGAAGCCGTCCCACGCCTTCCATCCGAGACTGGTACTCTTTGGCCTCCAGCAGCCGCGTCAGCTCCCGAAGCTTCTCCGCCACCTGGAGGCCACCACGCACGGAGGAGCGTAGCCCCGCCAGCCGCGGGCCGTTGGAGCTGAGCCTGTGGGGAAGAGACTTCTGACCCAGGCAGACCCAGAGGATGTCTGTCTGTGCCTCTTGTCCCATGCTCCTCCCACAGACAGGTGAGACCGAGACGAGAGTGTCACCTGCAGCTTGGCCCACCCCCAGCTTCTCCACCTGCCGCTTGAGGACTCCAGCCCTGGAACTCTGGATATCCCCTTTCCTCCGGGGACAACAACAAGGTTGTCCCGAGCCCTGTCCTTTTGCCAGGGGACAGGGTTCTCTCTTCTTGCCTTTTTACTCTTTTCAGGAAACACATAAGGGGGGGGGGGCGGCTGGTGTGGGAGAGGTGGGAGTCCACCCAAGGGTGACCAAACATTCAAGCTAAGAGTGAGGGAGGATCTCACCACATGCCTTTATCCTGATCCCCAGTTACCTCAGCCTGTTCATACTTCTCCAGGGACCAGGGAAAGGTTACGCCCTGTTCTCTCCCGCTGAGAGCACACGTCTACCGCAGCCTCTGGCCCAGTCCAGCCAGCAAGAGAGCAGTTCCATAAAGGACGCCTACCCCCCACACCCAGCTCAGAACCTGGTTCTTCGAGCACGTGGCCTACATGGCAAGTCCCCTCTGACAGAGCCCAGCATCAACCATGCTGTCATGCATGCCTCCAGTCCACGTGGTGTGCCCACTGAGTGCCAAGGGCTGTGGTGGGCACTGAGGACAGTGAGATGAGAGACATGTTCTTTGCCTTAAGGTGCTCTCAGACCAACAGAGGCAGGTAAGCCCAGGGGGCTGATGGAGGACTGGAGAACAGAGCACAGAGTGTCAGAGATGGCCTCTGGGGGAAGGTGACAGTGATGTGAGTCTTGGGGAATCCTGTAGAATAAATAGGCATGTTCTGGGTGCAGGCAGTGTAGCATAAGCAAAGGGAGACCGTGTGTGGGGGTGAGAGCAGGAAGCTAACCTCGAGCAGGTGGTGGGGGCTTCCCTGGGCGCCTGCTAAGGTGTTCAGAGGGGTCCTCCCCAAGCACCAGAGAAGAATTTTGAGTTTCAGGCACATCAGTGACCAGGGAGGTTCTGCTTGGTTTCTGCTCCTCCCAGCACCCACCCTCCAGCCTCTCTGCCCGTTCCCTGCATCCGCCTTGTCCCAACTCTGCCTCTAAATTCACACCAGGCCACACTGATGGCCACAGGATGTGTGTGCAGCTCCAAGTGGGCGGAGAAGCGCTGAGCTCAAGTAGAGAGTCTGGCCAGCAGCGCGCCCACACCGACTAATGGCATGGCTCCCACTCTGCGGGACTGCAGAAACCAGCCTCTGCTGGCAAGTGCTTCCCAATCCAGGATTTGGTCTCCCTGAGACCAAATTCACTGATGAGTGCTGCAGACCCAACTAGATCTCCGCCATAGCCCAGATCCACAGAGACTCCCAGAGCCACCCCTGGCCTAGGGCCAGCGGGCCATCTCTGTCAGCAGCCTTGGATGTGGAGCCCCAGAGAGACGAGAGCAGCCATACCCGTCCTCGCCGGGCAGCCCGTTCTCACTCAGCACCAGACTCCTCGATACCTTGCGGCCCTTGGCAGATGGAAGCCCGTCACTATCTTCCAGTCCCTGGAGAAAGGCACACGGAACATGAGCCACAGGGGTGGCCCTCTAGGGAACTGCAGGCCACCCCGGGCTAGACCACAGCAAGAGCTTCTGAGGGCACAACTGAACATTCCAGACCACTGGTAGTCATGGCAGGGGTCAAGATCCCCATTCAATGGGAGACAGTGTGGATACCCAGGATGGCTCAAGGCACAATGGCAGAGAGGGGCAGAGCCAGGTCCAAGCACAGGGGAAGGAAATCACCCTTATCCCACCAGGCAGGGGTCGAGGGTGAAATGAAATCTCTGAAATGCACAACCCACTCCCCTGACCGGCTCAGCTCTGACCTCCCCGGCACCCTCCACCCCCACCCCTACCTGCTTAAGCCACCAACTCACCCGCTGCTTAATAGCCGCCATGACCTTCCGTAGGTCGTGAGACGGGAGGCTCTGCTTCAGAAAGGCATCAAACTTGGTATTTGACATCAAGATATTCACCATCTTGCGGCCATAAAACCTGCCACAGAAGAAAGAGAGGGATGAAGAAACAGCCATAGAAATGCATCATAAATCCGCTTTCCAGATTTACAGAGGTTTTGTAATTGTAGTAAAAGAGTTTTTCAATACTTTTTCTAATTAAGACAATAATTGCTAATTAAGACAGTTAAAAACTAGATTCATAAAGGAATAAACATCATCCATAACCCCATTACCAAGAGAAAACCACTATTAATTTTTACACATTTTCTTGTAGCCTTTTTGATGCATAAATATTTTTGTTGATACCAGATATACATATAACTTGCCTCTGGCTTTTTTTCACTTCATCATTCATCATCTTCCCGTGTCATCCTTTTTAGTGGATTTATTCCATTGGATGACTATACCAAGATGTACTTAACTTCTTCTAGTATGGGGCATCTAGAAGTCTGAGGAAAGGGGCAAGGGGGCAGTATGGGAGAGAGTGGTCAGCTCCACATAGCAAACAGCAGTGGTTGGGGGAGGAAATCAAAGAGGGCTTCATAGAAGAGGTGACCCTGACATTAGTTCCCAAGTGGGATGGAATCAGGGAGTAAGGGGGTGGAGGTGGGGGGTCATTCCAGAGTCGGCAAGACAATCCGTCACGTTGGCAGGTGTGTAGTTGGAAAACAGCAGGCAGGGCCTGGATACGACAGAGGAAAGGGAGAAGGTATGACCCAGCTTCTGGAAATGTGAAGGAGCTGGGCTTTAACGTGCAGATAGTAGGAAGCTGCGGAATGACCAGACTCACACTTAATGGAAAATGTCTCTGACAGCAGGTGGGGGGCCAGGAGACCTGCTAAGAGGCCACCAGGATAGTCCAGGCAAGAGACGATAAAGTCCGGAAATCAGACTATAGAGTGGGAGGAAGAACGGGAGGTCAGACTCAGGACCTACTAAGAAAGTGGAAACTGCAGGGCTTGGTAGCTGACTGGAGTGAAGCAGGAAGCATCTATCTATGTCATATTTCCCTCAACCCAAGACTCCATTGATTATAAAATGCACCATTGATTTATTTTCCCCTGAGGAAAAACAAAAATAGAAAGCACTGGCAATTTCCATTGCATTCAACGACACTGCCCCATTGGGAAAGCAACACTTTCGTGTATCATCTCAGAAACAGAGATAATGTTACTCATGGGCAGTGCCCCTCCTTCCTTAGGCTGGCTAAACTACTTGGTGGTTGCCCGGTAAGGAAGTGTGGAGTTTTGGTTGTTCCTTCTGTGACTGTTTGCATTAATATCTAATTTACATCCCATCACTCTAGTTCTGTGCCTTTTCTCATATACTATAGCTTTTCATTTCAATGCTGAGGAATAGCATAATATTTCTGAGGCATTTTAGGGAGCAATTAAACTCAGCAAGTCCCCACAGAGCATCCATGGTGACTTCTTAAAATAAATATAAAAGGCTAACGAGCAAAGAAAGGCTCCTAGTTTAGTTTCTACGATGCAAACTGCAATTTGAAGGTTTACGCTATGAGCAATAATGACTGAGTTTGAGAATGTGCAGAGAGTAAAACCCAAATCAAAATTGCTGCATGGCCAGCAGCCACTGTGAGACGCCTCTGATTGTAAGATATTAAAACGTGGGGAGAATTGTGTGTCTTAGAATCAATGCAGTATGAAGGTCCCTGCTCTGCATCTTAGATGACTCAGTAAATAACAGCGACTTTTAACAGTGGAAGGAACACAGCCAGAGAAACAGGCTTGGGGAGAAGGCAGTGGGTTCATTTAGGGCAACTCTGTACCGAAGATGACAGCGGGACATCTGACAGCAGGAACGGGTCCTCCAGAGGCCTTAGAGGAGAAGCACTGATGCTCAGAGAAGGGGTAGGCTGGAGGGAGACCCTACGGAAGCATCAGAGTTGCCGTGGCTGGGACAGGGAAGTGGTAACAGTACTCAGGGAAAGTTGTAAGAGGAGGACAAGAATGAAGACAGTCCTGTGGCCATCTACATCCGGAGGGCAAGCAGGCAGAGAGGCGGCCACAGAGAAAGAGAGGAACTAGGGACTGTAGGGCCACAGATACTGGGAGCACAGGTGCCAAGAAGGAAAGTAGAATGTCGTCAACGCCAGCAACGTGACAGGTCAGACTGGAGGGGGACACTCCAGCTGGAGAGACAGTAGGTCTCGATGTCCATCCCCCTCCCAACAACTACAAAGGAATCAAGCAGGACCTTCTCGTTCCCCACCAATGTTCCTCATTTCAGTAAATGACACTGTCATTTACCCAATTGTTCAGTTTAAAAGCCCAAGCATCATCTTTGATTTCTCTTTGAAAGCCTCCCCACGCACATCCTGTTGGCTCTGCCTTCAGAAGACACCCCAGTCCAGCTCTCCCTTCCCTTCTGCTAGCCTCCAGCACCCCTGGCAGGGACGGGGGAGTCACCATCTGTCTGGTGTCCCTCCTCCCTCCTGGTCCCCTCCCCAACGATCAATCCTCTAATGAACCACCAGAAAGATTTTTTTTTTTTTTTTTTTTTTTTTTTAAATCAAGAAGGCAGCAAACATTCAAAGACACATAAACTCTAGGGGCACCTGGGTGGCTCAGCCATTAAACGTCTGCCTTCAGCTCAGGTCATGATCCTGGGGTCCTGGGATCGAGCCCCACACTGGGCTCCCTGCTCTGCAGGAAACCACTGCTCCCTCTCCCACTCCCACTCCTGCTGCTTGGATTTCCTCCCTAGCTGTCTCTCTCTCTCTCTCTGCCAAATAAATAAATAAATAAAAATCTTTTAAAAAGAAAAGAAAAGAAAAAAAAAGACACATAAACTCTAGTAACCAGGGGGAAGAAACACTCAGAAATCATAATGAGCTGGTACTTTTACCCATTGGATCAATAAAAATCAGAACTCCCGACACTGTAAGTTCGCTTGGGTTCGGGCCCTGGCCTGGCAGGAGGGGTGCGGTGAGCTCAAGAGCTCCCCATGATGCTCAGGCCACTTAGTAGGACACAGGCCCCTGACCTTAGTCCTGCCCCAAGGAATACACCCAGACATTCTTCCTGGGCTCCGCCAGGGAGCACATATGTGAGCACAGCTGCTGTGGGGAGAGCGCCCCTCGGCCAGTGTGGAAGCCCGGCAGGCAGGGGGGACATGCCCCTGAGGCACATTACCAGATGCCCTGTGGCCAGAGTGTCCCAGGAACTGATGGGTGTAATTGACTGGACCTTAACCCTAGCTTTCCAAGACTGTTGACCAGGTTCCAGCGCTCTCCTGCTTCACACTGTTGAATGTCTCCTCGCACTCCTATTGAATGAAGATCCTCTGGTGGCTTCTGGTCACACCCCAGCCAAATCCTCCCTCCTGACCGCAGCCTAAGGGGCCCTGCCTGGCTGAGTCCTGCCCTGTCCCACTCGTAGCCTATCTGCTCTGCTGCACTCACCAGGCGCCATGCAGCCCCACCTTCCTCCTCCCAGAGCCCCGAGCATACTCCCATCCAGGGGGGCCTTTGTACATCTCCTTTGCTGGGACCCTCACACCCCAGACCCCCAGTGAGTTGGCTCCTGCTCGCCCATCTGTTCTCAACTCCAGTGTCACTCTTCCGGAGGGTCTCCCCCGACTCTCAATCATAGTCGCTGTCACCCCTTCTCCACCGTGGTGCTTTTCTCTCTAAGAGACCCCTTACCTGTCTCTGAAATGATCCTAATAATTTATTTGTTTATTATCTGTCCACCCCACCTAGGGTAGCAGAGGCCTAATCCTTCTTAATCCCTGCGCTGTCCGTAACAAGGAAGCGTGATGAGCTCACTACCCTTGAGAAGAATGAATGGCCTTTCAGAGGATGGAGCTGAGGCGGGTCAGGAACCGAGTGAGAGCAGCGGCGACAGAGGGAGAACCAGAGGCGGGCAGTGTTGGCCATTCCTCTATGCCGGCAGAGGGAGATGGATGGCGGCCATAAGGGAAGGACCCAGCTGCGGTCTGTCTGATTGTCCCTCCCATGGCCACACCAAGCTGGGCAGGCCAGGGCCCTTGGGGCTGGCTGGTTGCCTTACATGACCTGGGCTGGCAGGTAGGAGCCCCCGGACCCCTGAGCCCGCATCACCTGGTGTCCTGGTTGGAGTCCTGGGCCAGCCTCACCAGGTTGTGCACCAGCATCTCAGTGCTGTCCCTGGTGCCGGAGAGAAGCTTCTCGGCGCCTATCTGCTCCAGGACGGTTGAGAGGTGTTCGGCAGTGCATTTCCGGACTAAGGGGTTTCGGTGGCTTGAAAAAAAAAAAAAAAATACAATCCCAGTCAAAGGACTGGCTCAGAGCAGGAATCGTGGACCTACAGTTGTGCCTCCATGCTCCACGCCATGATGGGCTCCAAAATCTCTCATGGGGCCACAGGGGATCTTCTAAGAAAGAGCAGTCATGTCCTGATCACAGAACCCAGGATGACAATGTAAGGATGCGAGAAGGAAGAAGGAGCGCCTACAGCCTCGTGGTGCTCGGCACACACACAGGTGCTCACCACCTCTGGGTCTCCTGAGCCCGTGTTTGCCTTCCCCAACTTTTCTCCACCCAGAAAGATCCTACACAACCCCCATCTCCTTCTCTGCCCTCCCCAGCCTCCTCGGCAGAATGTTACCTGGGGCTAGCGCTGTCCTGGTCCCCTGAGAAGTACAGGTGCACCCTTGGGGCTCCCCGGCAGGCAAGGAGCTCCTGGGAAGCTGGCACCAAGCTTCCTTCCCTACCCCGTGGAATCCTGTGCCCCGCGGGTGCCAGGCACAAGCCCACACTTAGTGAGAGCTAACTGTGCGTTTGTTGAAGTAAACTGAGACAGGAAAGAGACAGGGATCCATGGGTGATCTGGTAACCCTAACAGGAAGAACCTGAAATCTTACAAGAGAAACCCATCAGAATGTCACTTGTTTCTTTGTCACCCTTTTCAAATGGCCTGTGTGGCCACAGTTCATTAGACACCTGACCCTGCTTCTTGCAACAATGATCAGTTGCCTCAGCTTGTAATGAGCTTAGCCTGGAGCCAGGCGCCCGGCCAAACACCTCCATCTGCCAGCTGTTCGACCCCACATGCCACTGTTAGTGTCATTTTTGCAGGTGAGGAAGCTGAGTAAAGGGAGGAATCCAGGAAAAAAGTATAGTTAATTTCTCCCCAGTTAGTGGCAGCCACAGTGCACGGTCCATAAATGTTACAGTAAAGGCAGGCACAGCTCTGAGTGCCCTTTCATGAAGCAATTCATTTACCCCTCACACTTGGAGGAGGTATGCACCCTTATCATTCCCATTTTACAGATGATGAAACTGAGTCCAGAGTTCAGTAACAATCCAGGATGTGAACCCAGGCCACATGACTCCAGAGCCCCTCCCACTTCCCACCGGGCTGCAGGGCAGCTAGCGAAGGCTGGCCAGCTGCTGCCACATGCCCTCGGGTCTTTCCCAGAAGCCTCCTGCATCTGTATCACGACTGCCTCTGGGGTGTGGTGGTGTGGCCCCGTGGGATAAAGGCTTTGGGAAATGGTTTTGGTTTTCCTTTAGTTTGGGTTTTTCAATAAGGTAAAAGCAAACCTGGCTGCAGAAAGGTTCCCTCAGTAGGCCAGCACCTTCCTCCTTCCCAGAAAAAGAGGTGTGAGCTAGAACGAGACTGTGGGCCTTGCTCTGCTCACAACCTTGATTTCATCAGAAAGAACGCCCGTCGCCTGGGAGAGGCACGAAGGCCGCAGGCGGGCTCTCAGTCCCGTCTCGAGGGATGTCACCACGGACGCTCTGAACTCCCCAGCCTTGAACAGAACACAGCAGCTCTCCCCTTGCGGCTGAGGCTTAGGTGCCCCGAGCTCACCTCCTTATCCCCAGCCCGGCTCAAGAAAGGTAGGAGAGAAGCGCACCAGGAAGCAGGGGTTTTCCTCCCCGCCAGCCACATGTGTGAGGACCCGCCCCAATTGCCTGTTCCTCGCCCAGCCCCAGATCTTTCCTCATGTTTTACCTTCCCAACCCACCGCTCTGACAACAAGCCACCACATACTAGATGCCTGCAGAGGTAAGGGCCACCAGGGAGCGGGCGGGGGTCACGTTCTCCACCATGGCCCCCAGGGAGCGGTTGGCAGCTCTCTGAATGAACTCGCTGGTGTTCCCCATCTTCTGAAGCAGGCAGCGAGCGATCTCCTCAGCCTCCTGGTCCATGTTCTTCTTCAAGGCCCGGAAGAGGGCCCCCAGGGTGCTGATGGCCAGGCGGGACACTTTGGAGCGGAGGTTGGTGACCTAGGAAAGAGATGGGACAGGGAGCATCCAGGACTGCCGGACCTTGCCAAGGGCTCCAGAACATCCAAGAAAGGACCACATCCCCAAGGTCTCCTGCCACCGCCACCTCCCTGCAGGCCAAGGCCTCGCCAGGCTGGAAACGAAAGTCATGCAGTAGCTCTGGACAAAACAGTCCCGATTTTTTAAAAATGCTATTGTTATCATCACAGTTTTTTATTCTACCTGAAATTTAAAATTTGAACATCTGAAATCTGTGCAACATTTTGTCTTCAAAGTATTTTTACAAATAATGTTGGATTTAGTCTTCACAAGCCGTCCCCCACTCAACCTCATCCCCACCCCTGGAACAGTCTATTCCCAAGAAGGGGCTTGGCCTCCACGCATGGCAAAATGCATCTCAATGCCTCTCTGGCTGGTCTGTGTCCCCCGTCTCAGCCCCAGGGGAGAAAGTCCTTGGGAAATGTTACAACTTCCTTGAAGCTAGAGATCTAGCCCCAAACATTCCAGCCCCTCTCGTCAGGCATCTGAGTGCAGAGGACAGCACAGGGCTGGGACAAACAGGCTTACAGGACTCTGCCTGTTTCAATGCCCAGAGATTAGAAACAAGGAAACCCCAAGCCCCAGTTTTCCAGTCTGAGACATGGGCGGCTACCTCCCACGTCTGTGGCTAAGGGCTAAGATATAAGCAGGGGATACCACGCTCCAGGAAGCCATGGCCCCTCCGTGACTGCCTTGTGAACCACACTGAGCTGTGGCACCTGGGAAGGGGGGACTGCCTGCCCTGCAAGGTGGGGACAGCACACAGACACAGGCTGTCTAGGTGGCCTCACCTCTCCAGTCACAGCCAAGGACACGTCGTGTAGCCTCCCAGCAAGGACATCTGAATGACAGACAGCCAGGCGCTGGACACTTAGCAGGCCCTTCTCCTTCGTCTGCCTGAGAAGCGAGTTCCAGGCCCGTCAGTGGCAGCTGCGGAGGGAGGAGCCCCGCTCCCTGTGCAGACCAGGGGTGCCCCTGCCACCCCTCCCCTGCCACAGGGGAGGCAGGCAGCTGGGGGGTCAGGAGAAGGGGTCCCCTCACCAGTCGCTGCTCTCCAAGCACTGGAGAGCATCCATCAGCCCCAGCTCAGGGTTCGAGAAAGGCCTCAACTCCTTAAAGGTTCTGGGATCCAACTCTTCCTCCTCTTCTTCCCACTCGGGAGACCCCAAGGTAAGCACCGCAGGTAATGAGTTGGCTGCCCTCGCAGAAAAGAAAAGGAACACAGCATGTTTCAACAGGAAGACTCAGGCCTGGCCTGACACGAGGTGAGCTCAGCGAAGGGACTGGCCAGGGCTGAGAGGGCAGGGCTGTGCATCCCCTGCTGCGGAGATGCAGACACCTCCGAAAGTTCTAGCTCTTTTTGGCCTTTTCCACCCCAGCCCTGCCATCCTGATGGTTCTAAACAAGCCCGCCTGTGATACGCTGCTTGATGCCGCATGACAAAGCCCACCGTGCCCTATCTGTGGTTGGGTGATGCTTGTCAGTCTGCAAGGAGGGAACCCCTCTTCACATGGGTGGTGTCCTAACCTCATCCCCACCCAGGAGCCTGTGTTACCGGCTTCTCCTCCCTCCCCACTCTCTATCCTTTGTGAAGTCACCCACGGTCAAGGCAGGGACGTGGCCCAAAGGAAGAAGAGGGGACAGTGAAAGCTCGAAAGAGACAATGCAGCTAAGGGGGGTGCAGTGTGGTCGAGATGTGGCAGGGACTGCCAACAAGCAGGGATGCTGTTTAAAACTCAGGTCATGCTTTCTAGGCTCCCCTTCTATGGGGACAGGTGCTAGAATCATAAAATCCTAGTGGAACAGGAAGGGAGTTTAGCCATCTATCTGCTCCAGTGCTCAAAACACATCATCGAGGCTTCAGAGGCACATTGGGGCGGGGGTCCCCACCCACAGCCCCTCAGCATCTCCATCACCAGAGCCATGACAAAGGGGTCTCCTCTGAACCCAGAGCTATCACTGCCACACCTCGCTTCCTGGCTACTTCTCTTCTCCACCAGCATGAAGGTCCAGGCAGCCCACACAGCAGGTCCTAGGCAGGGCAATTCTTTACTTAAAGCCAAGACCAAAAGACCTCATTCCCGGATTTTCTTTTCAGCTTTGCCATTGGACAAGAGCCATTAGCCAAAATCTTAGCCCCCGTGGGCAAACATCACCTTAAGTAAATTCAGGTGACTTTGGGTCTCTGGGTCTCAGTTCTGTTGACTCTAAAATGAGTGGGGTAGATTATACAGACCATTATCTCTTGAGTACCCACCATTCAATCACCACTTTCATGACCTCTTGCCATGTCTCTTAATTACCTGTAATTTTATTTAATGGCATTTTTCGTCAAGCCAATCCACTTTTCAAAGTCTTAAATAAGTTTATCGTAAAGGGATATCTATGTCACTACCATGATTGGCAAACAAATATTATTTGTCACAGGACAGGATATTTGCAATAAAAATAAAAGGACATTATAAACTCCAGTGATCAAATTGTAACCAGCTTCAGATGACTCAAGCTGGAAGGAAGATCTCTTTGTTTAAAAAGCAGATTTCCAAGCCTGAAAGGGCTGCTCACGACTGACACTGAATTCAGACTTTCTACTTGACAGAATCAAAGGGACAGAAAGAGAACGGAAAAGAAGGATGAGTCAGTATTATTTCTGGCACTAAAATGATGTTCTGTTCTCTCACTATAGTCCCACCACAGCCCACGCTTAAAGAAACTCAAGAGCCAGACTGGTTGTTTTCAAATGTTCTTTAGTAGCAAAATCTTTGACAACTGAAAGGTCAGGTGGGTGCCCAATATATTAAAAAATGAGGCAAAATCAAAGCTTCTCTGGTAGAATGGGGTCAGAGCCTCTGTGTGCCTTGGCACCATCCCACAGAACTTTTGGATCCTGGGATCCCCGGCGGGAATCAGCCCTATCCAACCCTGGCATTTCACGAGGCAAGCTACAGGAATTCAAGGTCTTCCCAGACCCCTCTCTTCCTCTTCCCGATGTTTCCAGCCACTTTCGGGAATGCTTCTCCCCATCATCTCTGGTCCTGGTGCACTGGTGAGGCCTCTAGGACATGTCCTGGGCTGGGCACACCTGCCCTTCTACCAGTAACTCCATTTGCAATTCCCCAGACCCCTAGTCTGGCCCATTGATACTTTTGACTCCCACACTATCCCTCGTTCTCTGGCAGGGTGATCACACCTCAGGCCGCCCTCTACTCTAACACAGGTAATGGGAAAAAGTAGAGTGGCCCAGGTCACCTTTCCATACCCCAAAGCATCCCAAGGCTGCACAGCGAGACGGACACATGTCCCCCAGCCACTTGGCCGGGCCCTACCTGAAGCATGGCGGGCAAAGCTGGGCTCCCGCTTGCTGACAGGGATGCTGGGCAGCGAGGCCCGGTTGGCCCGCTTCCTCAGGATACCACCGATGTTTCTGCGGGGGCTGCTCAGTCCTGTGGGCACAGACATGGTCCCACTGCCCCGGAGGGGAAGGAGGCCTGTGGAGACAGAGGAAGTCCTAGAATGGCGCTGGTCCTGCCTGTCCTTGGCCCCAGTCCTCCTCTGGATGTGGGCCCATTAGTGGCTCCCAGTCCAGTGTCCAGATGGGGAGCATCAGGAGCTGTGGCTAAACCCTCTCTCATCTAGGGGTTGGCCAAGACATCTCCCCAGCCTGAGGGGATCCTGCCCCCAGGCGCCCAGGTACCTTCCTTCATCAGGACTCTGCGGGAGGCCAGGCTCTGGGAAGCAAGCTCCCTCTCCCTCTCCAGCTCCTTTGTCCTCTGGAGCACCTCCATCTCCTTCATCTGCCTCAGCCGCATCTTCTCCTGGGCAGACTTGGAGATGGTCACCTGGATCTGGCAGAAGGTCAAGGCAAACTCTGTTACCTTGAGGACCCACCAGTGTCTTCTGTACCTGCATTTATTCTGTTAGGAGTGTGAGTGGCTCCTACGTGCCATCGCTCTTCTGGGAGGGAACAAAACGACCAAGAACTTGCTCCCGGAAGGCCGCCATGGAGCAGGGAGACAGCAAACAGAGCAATTTCTAATGTCAGGCCATATGTACCAGAAGGAGGGACAGAGGGTGGCCAGGGCTTCCATTTTAGGTAGGAAGGCCCAGAGGGACTCCCAGAGTGGGGGAATTGAAGCAGAGACATGGATGGAATAAGGGAGCAGAAGCCATGCAGATTTCTAGGGGAGATGGGTGCTGAGCAGAGGAAAGAGAATGCAAAGGTCCTGAGGCTGGAGGGTGCTGGGCACGGTTGGGGGCGGTGAGGACACTGGCTGGAGCACCCCAAGTCAGAGGATGAGAGGACACGGGGTCAGAGGTGGCAGGGGTGGGCAGAGCCATAGTGCACGGGGCCCCGCGGCCCATGGGGAGGGGTCAGACATGTCCTCTAAAGGACACAGAAAACCACTGAGGTTCTGAACACAGGAGTGACCTGATTGGACTTCACTGGGAGACAAGGGTCCCTCCAAGTGTTGTTGTTTAATAACTTTATATTTGGGAATAATTTAAGACTCACAAAAAGTTGCAGAACAGAGCCAAGAGTCTCCATGTGGTGGGGCTTGCACTAGCATCGCGAGAATGAGGATGACAGAAAGGCCTGGCTGTGGACAGGTCCCAGAAGCAGAGCCCACCGCTTCTGCTCATATATGAGGAAGAGGAGGCAGGGGCGGGCCCAAGATTTTTGGCCAGAGTAGCTGGAAGGCTGGAGTGGCCTTTTCTTGCTATTTACTGGGGAAAGAGCTTTGGGGGGTAAAGTTTCAACAGCTGAGTTTTAGATGAGCTAAGTTGGAAATATAATTAGATACCTAAATGGAAATGCAGAGTATCAGTTAATACCTACTTATTTACAAAATTTGACTGCTCCCAGAGGTCAGGGGAGGGTCAGGGCCAGAGAGGGACATTTGGGAGTCCTCAGAATACAGATGGTACTCAATGCCATGGACCAGAACAGGTCAGAGGGGGTCAGATAAATAGGTCAGAGACCAGAGATCCAAGCTCTGGGGCCTCTAGCATGTAGAGGGGAAGAAGATGAGGAGTCAGCTAAGAGGACTGGGAAGGAACGAAATCCGATGGGGTGAAAAACTAGGAAGGAAGCCATCCCCTCGCCTCCCTCCCAAAGGGGGGACTTCAAGAAGAACGAAACAGCAAAGCTGCTGACAGGGGTGGCGATTAGAAGAGGACTGAGCTGTGCTGCTCGTGGGAAGCTGGAGGTCATCGGTGGCCTTGACATGGGCAGTTTCCACGAGGGCAGTGGGACCCAAACCCGACTGCAGTGGACTCCGGACAGAATGTGTGGAGACAAAGCAGTCGTTTTATTTTTTTAGACAAAAGAACTCACAGAGAGCTAAGTCGCTGATGGGAATGGTCTGATTCCGGGGAGGATATTGTTGATGCAAGAACAGTTAGAAATGCTGGGGCCGGGGTGTGGCTGGACGAAACTAGGCGAACAGGACATGGGTGGCGAGCGAAGGGGGTGCTTCAAAGCGAGATGCCAGTTGGGGAGAAGTTGTCACAAGGTCCTCGGTCTGGCCATGGGGTGAGCGGCCAAGGGGGGCTGGGAAGTGGGGTCGTCTCCCAGCCCTGAACTGTTCTTCCTTCATGCCAGGCTCTGACGCCCTGGCTGGAGAGGGAGGGCTGCCATGCCCGGACCTCATCGTCACCGTCCCTGGACCCTAACACAGCGCAGGTGCCCAGCGGCCCTTCCAGGCATGTTTCCTGTACGCTTCCATCTCCGCTTCAGAGACTGAGCCCGGAGCTCCCACGGCAGTGACTCTTCAAGTGTTAGTAAACACATCCAGACCAGGGAAGAGAATCATCTGGATCAAGGTCACCTTAGAAGCGCAAGGTGTCTGCCAGCCTGTCAAGCAGAGCCTTTGGCTGATCTGCCCGAGTCAGCTGCCTCTCCGTTTCTATCTTGGGTGCTGGTTCAAATTACTGGGCTTGGTTCCCCTAAGCTCCTCTCCACTCTCTACATCCTGCTTCCTTCCGAACCTCAGGTGACCTTGTGCCCTCCCTTCCTCCCTCAGCCCCCCGCTATACTCCCCTTCCCCTCGCCCCCACCCCATCCTTCTTTTCCTCTCTCTTGTTTCTCTTCCTTTCCTCGCTCCTCACCCCCAAACCATCTTCAGGTTCCAGTCTTAAGCGCCCAGGGAGCTGACTCAGGGCTCTTTCTTGCCTTCCTCAAACTGGCCCCACATTTATAAATTTCCTCAAACAGGCTTGTGCTCGGCCAGTGGTCCACTCTGACCCCCACTTTCTCCTCCCCTCACTTTCCAGGTACCTTGGTACTGTTCTCCTTCTGGTCCTCGTCTTGGAGCGAGGGGCGGGTTTCTTTGGCCTGGCCGAAGGAGAAGGCTGTCAGTGTAGGAGCGGACTGAGATGAAGGCAGGGGATGCTTCACGGGGGCAGCAGACCTGTCTCTGACAGGCAGGGCTGAAGGTCTTGGCTCTGAGGAGTCAAGAACAAGAATGGAGCTGAGGACACCCAGCACTCTGAAGCCGCCTCACCCTTCCGGGCTGCCCCTGGGGCTCTGTGACCCTGCGGCTGGTGAAACATTTTACTACTAAGCCTGCCACCCTCTGCTGTTCTGCCCAGTGCTTGCTTGGTGGCAGAAGTCTACAGAGCAGCGCTGGTGCACACAGAGCGGGCTGCCCAAGGACCAGCATTCTCCTCTCATGCGTGCGTCCGTCCACCCACCCATCCACCCAGATACCCAGATACCCACTCATTCAATGATTACTGCACACCTTAGTGTAAGATCGGGAAGGGAAGAGCCTGGGCAAGAAACAGGAGGTGGTCTGTTACCTAGAAGTTTAAGATAGCTCCTGAGGATGCCAGTCTGTCTTACCTGAGAGGCGTGCACCTCAGGAAGAGAGAAAATAAACCAAGCCCCATCATCACACAGTGTGGAAGGACCAGAGAACTAATCAATGTCGGTCGCATCCCCTCGTTTTACGGATAGAGAAGACTCAGCAACATTCACACGCTCTTGTGACTGTACAGTATTCATGTCCAAGTGACATCAAATCAATAGTGTCTCTTAGTCACTCTAGATTTTCCTAATCAATAGACTTCAAAAGCAACTTGTCTTATTATGGAGGCAGGAAAGGGGTAGATCAGCTTTCTTTCAATGAAAAAAACGTTATCTGGGTTCTCCTGTTCATAGTGTTTGGAGTACACTGCTCTTGGGTGAACCTGCAAATAAGGGGTCTGCTGGAATGGGGGTCACCCTCTGGGGCTGCCTGAGGTTGGAAGGGACACCTTGAATCTGGGACCTCCAGGAGGGCTCCCAGGTTACCCTGACCTCTGCCCAGCCCCTGCCCTCTGCCAAGGATCCCTCTGCTTCGATCGCTGGAGAAGGATGGAGGGCCAAGATAGAGGAGGGGTAAAGGCTTCGTTTGCTCAAAAATAAAGGGGCAGGGCAGAGGACACAGGTGCTCAGGTGCCAGCTAATGAGGACAAAGACTGCAGGAATGCCACGAGACTGAGGAAGCCCCCAGCTTCAGACAATGCCACGTGAGCTCCTTCTGTGTGGTAGGCGTGTTACACGTACGGGGCCATGCTATCCCCAGCTAATGGCTGGAAGATCAGAGAGCCCTTTAAGGACTTCACTATTGTGCATCCCCTCTCCTCACCCCCAACTCCATGAGACAGCCTGGAAAGCCTTGTCTGAGCAGCCTGACCCCTGCCCCTAGCCCCCAGGGACCCGGTTCTCGAGCAGCATGATGAGATGCAAACAAGGTGATGCAAACCAGGGGACAGTTACAAACTGGGGTCTCCTGGCACACTCAGGGGTAGCCGTTAGGGACACTGTGGTTGTCAGCATGGGTCACACCAGACGGCCCGAGGTCACCCCACTGCAGCCCAGCCAGACAGCAGCAGGGAAGCGGCCGCCCCCGAGGTTTCTATGCCAGGCCTGACTCTCAAGCTCAGCTCAAGTGCTGAGCCTGGGGCTTCCTGGGCCACCGCCTACCCCTCGCCAACTGGCGCACTTGCTAAGCCAGAGGGACCTGCTGGAAAGCTGGACTGGGCGTGGGCCCCCTCCTGCCGGTCTGCCCGGCCACTGAGGTATCCTCCTCCCCAGCCTCGGGGTGCTCCATCCAGATCCCCTCACCTGACCCAGGGCTCAGCTTCCCTCCTCCCCGCAGTTAGGTCATCAGGCTAGAGAGCCTCCTGCCTCCTGTTCTGAAGCTTCTCTGTGCCTCGGCCTCCAATGCCCTCTCGCCTCCCTAATATCCCAGTTGGCCCCGTTCTCATGACACAGAAGCCTTCCAGCACCCGCTGCCTAAGGGGTTCGTGGGATGTGGTTCAATGTCACACTCGGCCTAGTGAGGAACATTCTCCTCTACCTGCTTAAAACAGCACAGGGCAGCTGCACAAAGTGACAGAAGCATGGTCTCCGTGGCCATGTGGACCCACGTGCGCATATGATGGGCTGCCCTCCGGACTCCAGAACCAGGGACAAGACCCAGCCTGCTGTCCCCATGCAGCCGTTCACAGGTCACACAGGCCCCTCTCGCAGCTGGGTTACCGGGAGGCTCTGTGTGCCGGGACACCTCCGCACACCTGGCCCAGGACACCTCCACACACCTGGCCCAGAGCACACCTGGCCCAGCAGCTCTCTGAGATGGCAGGGCCCATGGCCTCAGCTTCCCCATCCGTGAAATGAGGAGCTCAGGTCCGAGGGTGCTCACGCCTACTCCAACCCTAGTTCTGATCCCCTACCCAGTCCAGGAAGCAGGGAGTTGGAGAAAGCAAGTGGGGGTGCTTGTGGGGAGTACGTACCCAGAGATTCAGGGGTCTTCTCCCGAGGCCCACTCTCCCGAGCCAATCTTAAAAGAATGGAGGAGAGAAAAGAACCATGAGAGATGGCAAGTAGAAGCCACCTCAGTGAGGAGCAGGGGGGTTCCTGGATGGGACAACAGGCAAGATGGGGGGAATCAGAGAGGGGTTGTGGGCAGCTCTGTAAGGAGGCTCTCGGCTTGGAGCTTGGAGCTCAAAGCTGCAGGAGATGCAGCTCCATCCGCAAAGTCAAGGGCAGGCTGACAGGAGACCAGACCAGACCAGTCTGAGTCCAGACACACGCCGCACATCACTGTCTCTGCCACCTTCAGGGGTCCATGGCTTCTCCCCACCATTCCTGCAGGAGTCTCTGCCCTGGCGTGCACAGCCCTCTCTGGCCACCGAAGTGGCCTTTCTAATGCAGATCTGATGGCACTTCCACGCCAAAGGCCTTCAGTGGCACCTGGCTACTCCAGGATAAAGCTCACGGTTCTCGGTTTGGCCCACGGGGCCATGCAGTCCTAGTAACCTCGCCCACCTGTCTCGCACCAACACCAGTGCACACCCCTTATAGCTCCAGGAATGCCTCCTATCTCTCCCTCCTCATTTCCCAGACTCTCCCTCAGCCTTCAAAACTTGGTTCCGGTCTCACCTCCTCCACGAAGGCTTCCCAGCCTGATTGAGATCATTTCCCAGCAGGCTCCCCAGAATGATTGGCAGCCTCCTATCTTAGCGCTTACCTCACTGGACTTCAGTCCAATGGTTTACTAATAAATCTCTCTCATGAGCTCCTAGGACACAGAGACTGTCTTGTTTGGCTTTGTTTCTAAGGAAACTGGCACGTAGCAGGTGCTTGAGAGCTCTTAAGTAAGTAAATGGACGCGTGGACGGACGGGTGAATAGTAAAGGGACGAAAGAAATGCTGACGGAGGCTCCTCCCCACCTCTGTGCTAGCCTCCCCAAGTTAATGGAGAGGAATCATGTCACAACAAGGCAACAAACGGGGAGGTATTTATTGTGTGACTAAACCACACCAGGTACAAGCTTGGCACGGTGGGAGCCGCAGAGATTTCGAGGCATGGGCTCTGCCCCGCAGGGCTCCCAGTCGAAGAACAGATGGGGCTTTAAATAAAAGTGTGGTCAGATGGTCCGTGGGCTACATGCTGTGTAGACAGTGCAAAGGAGGCTCTTCCGGAATCACCTCCCCAGGGAGGGCAGGGAAGACCTGACGGCAGGGACTGGTGTACAACTGGGGCTTGAGAAACAGTAGGAGCCGAATGGGGGGCCCCGGGTGAAGGCTGGTGTTGGAGCTGCGCAGATGGGGCAGGGAGGTTCTGGAGGTGGGACGGATCCCCAGGGCAGCACAGGAGGTGTGCGGGGTGGCGGGCCAGGGATGGGCCCTGAATGTCAGACCAGCGAGACTCGTCTTTAAGCTGCTGGCACAGGGTGTCAGAAAATGTGGATCACGTGGAGGAAAGGTACCCAGGGCGGTGCAGGAGAAGGGAAAATGAGAACGCAGAGCCCACACGACAAGGTGCCGGGCTAGGAGCTGTCGGGGTGCTCAAGAGGAGCCCGTGAGTGGAAATGGAGAAGGTAGGGGCAAGAGAGGGGTGGCAGCCCTCGTATTTTCTCTTGCTTACAGAAAACCTGACGGGGTGTGGCAGTCTGCTGGGCCATGGGGCCACGGGAGCAAGAGTCGAAGATGATGCTGAGACTGGAAGATGGAAGAGAATGCCCACACCCTGGGGGACGTCGGGAGACTGTGGGAGGGAGGCGGTTTGGGGAAACGTGCAGTGGCCCACAGGTGTGGCCGTGATGGTGGCACAGAGTCGCTGCCTCCTTCTGACCCCCGGATCCGTGTTGGCCATGAGGACACTGAAGAGGTCCACCAGTGGGATGGACATGGAGCCTGACCCTAGGGAGACCTCCGGCCAGAGCAGGGGATGAGGGCATGAGGAAGATACCCATCGTCATAAGCTGCCCGCACAGACAGGACTCCCCCGGGGAGAACACAGAGCGGGCACAAAAGGCTAGGACCGAGCCACAGGAATGGCCACATCTAAGACATGGACGAAGGAGGGTGCAGGGGGCACTGTCTAGAAGGTTCTGCCACCGAAGGTCAAGTAGCAGGCTTCAAGTCAGGAGGGAAGGAAGGAGGAGGTGACAAGGAGGTCAACACCTCACAGGATGTTAAGTCAGGAGCAACGAGGGTGGAGTGAAGGTTGCTGGTCTGGGGCCGGAGGATCCCCCCAGCCACCAGGACCACCTCTGAGGGGAGGAAGGGCCCAACGTGAGGAAGCAGAGGTCAGTGGAGCGGCCGCTCAGATCCAGGCCCAGGCCCACACCCTGCAGGGCGGGAAGGAGGTAGACGTGTGTATGCATAGGAGGGAAGGCAGCATGGGAGATGGAGAGGTGAGGAAGCATGAGAGAGAAGGGAGCACTCGGTCCAGCAGGCCCCCAAGGGATTGGAGAAGGGAGGCTTCTCTCATCCTCCCTCTGTCTGTCTGTCTCTGTCTCTGTCTGTCTCTCTCTCTTACACACACACACACACACACACAATTACTCCAGCATCAGTTTGGACTGACCGTGGGGGTGTTCTGGGCCATCTGAAGAGACCTGTCCTCCTTATATGCCATAAATCAAGATTCATTACAGCACAGCAACCCTCTACCCACCCCAGTCCCAAACATCTTTGAGTATGAAGACCCTTTATTATGCCCAGACCTTCTGTGGACCACTCCCTCCCACTTCCATACCTGTACCTGGTAATGCTCGTACTTTTAGTATCTATTAATTAAGAAAATACTTAATAACAAAGAGCTAGCCTCAACAGAGCTCCTATTTTATTCACCACTGCGACAACCACAGACATCCGCAAACTGGTGGACTCCGGAGGCCGAGACACTGTCTTCTGAGCCCAGACACCCAGCCCACTGGGCTCAAGGATCAGCCCCGTGCGGTCCCCAGGCCTGTGGCCCATGGGTGAGCCAGGCTCTTCGTGTGCCCGGCCCCCCAGAGCTCCGCCCTGGCGCAGAGGCTCAGTGGATCCCAGAGGGCTAGACGGAGAGGGGGCTGCTTACCGTGCGCGGGGGGCCCTCAGACCCGTGAGGAGACCCTGGCCTGGAGGCAAGCGGCTGGGCAGGGAACCAGGAGTACAGGAGGAGGCCCCAGCGGACACCGCGGCCTTCGGGATGGGCGGGATCACAACGCCCCCCAGAGACTTGTGCATCTTCTCATCATTGCAATGCAGGTATTGTCTGGAGATCTGCACCTGGGAGCAGAGGTTGGGGGGAAAGTTCTGGAAGCTCACGTCCCTGGCTCCTTACATAGGGTGGTCCCTTTTACCAGGAGCCACTGGGGTGGCAGGCAGTGCTGGGAAGTGTCTTCTGGTTTTTCTTCTCAGCCATACCACTCTGGGACCCCACCCCCACCCCACCCCCACCCCCTGCCCACTCCAAGAGGAAGACCTGAGGTGGGCGGGGCAGGGGAGGGGGGAGGTTCATCCCTATTCATTTTTGTTATTATTATTTGTTTTTCTGTTCTTCTCATTTCAGAAACTTCTACAAATCAGAGCTGAAACAGATCTTCAAAAACATCTGGTCTAATACCTTCTTTTTATAGATGTGCAAACTAGGCCCGGAGAGGAGGGGGACTGGCCCAAGGTCACACACCAGTGAGGAGCAGAGTGCAAACTCAGACCTCCTGAGTTTTAGCCCAGCCAGCTTTCCCCTCTGTCACTCTCCCTTGCCTATAACGGCGAGGGTCAGAAACAAATGAGGAGTTCCGGAACATTTAAACCAGAGAAGGCCTAGAGAACCCCCAAGTGTGGGACTGGTGGTCACACAACTGTGCTCAGCCCCGCTGGGGCAACCTGCCGGAGCTCCCAGGCCATCTGCCAAGGTTTTGGGTGCTGTGGGAAAGATGCTCCCCACCCCCGTGGCCCCCTTATCCCTGAGGGCAGCCACTCACAAACCTTGGGAGAAGCTCCAGGCTCAGGAACCAGGGTAGGAAGGAATGGAAACAAAGAGGGACCCCTGGGTGGCTCCATTGGTTAAGCACCCACCTTCAGCTCAGGTCATGCTCCCCGGGTCCTGGGTTTGAGCCCTGGGTAGGGTTCCCTGCTCAGCAGGGAGTCTGCTTCTCCCTCTCTCTCTGCCCCTCCCCCAGCTCATGCACTCACTTGTGCTCTCTCTCTCTCTAATAAATAAATAAAATCTTTACCCCCCGCCCAAAAAAAAGAGTAGAAACAAAGACAGGACAGAGAGGCACAACGCAGAACAAACCACCTTACCTCCTGGGCACCAGGTCTCAGCTCCTGGGGACCCCGACTGCTTCCAGGTGGGTCCAGGCCCTTTTCCTTGGCTCCGCCAGCCTCAGGGGTGGTGGGGATGCTCTGGATGGGAGGCATCGGCCTGGGCGCCCTCAGCAGCCTCTGAGAGGTGGCCCGGGGGATGGTGCTCCTCAGAGGAACCCCTCTGGGGCCTCCCAGAGGATCCAGGGAGGCTGTGCAGGGGGGTGAGGTGAGGAATAAGTTAGTCCCAGGAGCACGGGGAGGGGGGCAATTCGACACTGGCAATAGGGCCACGGGTTCCAGGGGAGGCCGGGACTGTGAGAGCAGAAAGAGATCCACCACCAGCCCCCCACCGGCCCCAACCCCACCACTAGGCTCAGCAGCAGACAGAACCAAGGACCCGTTCCCATTCCTATAAAATTTAGCAAAAAGGGCCAATCAAAGTCATCTATTTAAAAGTCAGAGGCAGGATGGGCAGGAAGGACACCAGTCCTGGAGTAGGAGTCAGGACCGTGGGTCCTGGCTACAAGCTGTGGGACCTTGAGCAAGTCTTTGAATCCCACTTGCTCTTCTGTAAAATGAATGTATTTATGTCATGGGGTTTTCCAAAGATTAGTGACTTACATAAAATGCCAAGAAAGTACTGGGCACATGGCAGGTGCCCATAAATTATTTCTGTTCCCCCTTCCTTTCCAGCTAATGATACGGGGGTACTGCTCTTTCGGCACAGGGGACATCCTGACCTAGTCTAAAAGCAGACCACAACACTTTGAGCTCTTTTATGAGTAACGTCTGTGCCCAACAGGCATTCGGTGCCCCCTGCCCACGCCCTCTGGAATAGCGCCATGCACCCTGCCATCCCCACAGTAACGAGCTCAGGATTATCTTTGCAATGATTGGTGGCAGTGAAAAAAACTTAGACTTTAATTCTCGAAGGCCTTTCTGTTCCAGCTACACCTAAGTGGTCGCATCAAAACCACCAAGTCCCAAATAGCTTCTCTGCTCCCCTGGCGAGCCTGGCTCCCCTTTGCCCTCTGGTCAGTCCTGCCGGGATGTTGAGGGGAGGGAGGCAAGGAGGGGTCACAAGCCAGGTGGAGACAGTACCCACCTGGGGCCCCATCTGGGTAGTGGCACCAAGAAGCCAACACAGCCTCCATTCAGGGTGCAAAGGGCAGCCACAGCCCTGCCCTGGGGACCAGAGATCCCCGTCTTGCCACACTTGCTGAGGGACTTCCATCCGCACCTTGCATAGAACAACTCCTATTCTTTTTCTCCTGCTCTAGAACTTTGTACAAAGAGATGACGTGTCTAGAGAAAGACTTCGGACCTCTCAGGGAGGGAGTCTGTGAACTCCCTTTGGTCTAGCAACTCCAGAAGTTGTACCACTTAGAAATTCTAAGCAAGCTTCTCCAGCACTCTGATACCCTACCTGCTGTCTCCATACTGTCCAGCCACAGGGGACTCCTTCCAGGGGCTCCCCGTGTCATCCTGGGCATGGTCACAGCCCCAGGGAGACGTTAGCAGGGGGAGTATCTTACTCAATGGAGAGCATGTCCCCAGTGTCCCCCCCTTCCGAAGACCTAGAGCCTTCTTATTCCTCGTGTTACTCAAACATTCACTGAGCTACAGAAAGGACCCAGTTACATGATTGTTCCAGGAGAAGAGGAGAGAGAAAAGGAAATGAAAATTTATTAAGTTCTACCCACAATGCCAGGTGCTGAGAATTCTGTGCACAATATTTTCATCACACTCAGGTACACAGAAATATAAGTATCCCCATTACACTAAGGGGAAACTGAGGTTGAGGGGGTAACTGACTTGCCCAAAGTCCCAGAGCTGGCCAGTATCAGAGCTAAGATTGGAACATGGCCTGTTTTCCTGGTTTATCCACTACTCAGATGAGAAAGAAATATAAAGTGCCCGCTGTTAGGGGCGCCTGGGTGGCTCAGTCCTCAAGCATCTGCCTTCGGCTCTGTCCTGGGATCAAGCCCCGCCTCCGGCTCTCTGCTTAGCAGGAAGCCTGTTTCTCCCTCTCCTACTCCCCCTGCTTGCTTGTGTTCCCTCTCTTGCTGTCTCTCTCTGTCAAATAAATAAATAAACTCTTTTTTAAAAAATGCCCACTGTTCAATTCTTGGCTCATCTGTTTAACAAGGATTTCTGGAGAATCTCCTTTGCCGGGCAACTCTGCCTCACACTGAAGCCTCCGCAGCCGCCCTCATGGAGGTTCCACCAAGTGCAAAATCCCCATGAAAGACAAATAATCACACAAGCAAACACACCAAGGCAAACCGTGAGAAGAGCTAAGAGAGAAAACTAGAGGGTTCCATTAGAGAGTGTCACTGGGGTGGATGCCGACTGGGGAGTCAAGAGGCCTCTCTGAGGAGGGCTCCTTAGCCAAGCAGGAAGGATGAGTGGTAGCCCCGTGAGGAAAGGAGGGGGGTGGGGGGAACAGCCTGTCAGAGCCTGAGGCCAGACAGAGCCCACCTGCTCCAGGACTAGAGGGTCAGTGTGTCTGACCACAGAGAGCAGGGGAGAGAGTGAGCAGAGTGCAGGGGAGAGAGTGAGCAGAGCTGGAGGGAGAGGAGCAGAAAGCAGGGGAGAGGGTGTGGCTCAGGCACATGGTGAAGGCAGCCGGCCTCACACACTGGGGACTCTGTTCAGGCGCTTACTCCAAGCACATCCCAAAACCTCGGGGTGGTTCTAAGCATTGTGAGTGGGAGCAGGAAGGAGGCTATGATCCGACTGGCAATTTAGAAGGATCCCCCTGGAGAGAAGACTAGAAGGAGGAGAAGGAGGCCAGGGTGGGAATGGGGGGGTGAGCTGGAAGGCCACTGCAGAGCCCAGCTTGGAGGGGCATTCCCAGGAGGGCGGCTGACAGCGCCCTGGATGGGGGCATCCTGAGCAGCCCCTGACCCTCAGAGCCGGGTAGTGGGGGTCCCTGGCCTCAGGGTGTGTGGGAGGTGGGTGGGCAGGGCCCAGGGCTCACCTCGGGAGGATGCTGCCAAGCCCTCCGAGAGCCTTCTTTTCTTGAGCTTGTCCTTGATCTGGGTGGTGTCCCGAGCCACACTGTTGGCCTCAGACTCCAGAGAGGAGAAGGGCGCCAGGGGGTTGGACCCCAGAGACAGGGCCGCAAGGCCCCGGGGGTGGCCATTCCTGGCCTGCCAGCCCTTCAGGGGGGCATCCAGCTTGGGGCTGTAGGGGTCCCCTTGTCCAGGCAACAGCTGCAATGGCTTCTCCAGCAGGACACTTGGAGTTGGCCGGAGGGAGGCTGAGGGAGACAGAGGTAAGAGTGGCTAGGCACCCAGCACCCTCGGTGGCACCAGGCCCCAGCGAACTCTCCAGTGCTGCTTCCTTAGAACAGTCAGGCCTTGCCCCACGAATCCCGATCATTTAATGTTACCATCGATCTTGGGTCAATCCATTCATTCAACAGTCTCTGGGAAGCCTGACCTTAACAAGGTGTGTCCTGAGCTACTCAAGGGAAGAAAATGGGAGTTGATATGCAGCCCTATGACAGCACAGACATGAGCCGTAAATCCTCGGGGAAGGTCTTCCGCCCAGGGACCACCATCCAGCCACCTCCAGGGTCCCAACCAACCCATTCAATATACCTGACAAGACCAAATGCAGATTGTAAAGAGAAGTTGAGGTGACTCAATCATGCTTCCATGCAGACACCAGCTTATCCAATCGCCCATTCAATAAACATTCAGAGTGTCCCCTCTGTGCCCAGCACTGTCCAGGCAGTGGAGACCCAGAGATGGGTGAGACACAATATTTACCGAGAAAGGACTTTCAGTCTACTACAGGAAAAGATTCATCTTTCAATGGATTCATTACAAGGTCAACTGGGAGATATGCCCTGAGAGAGATGCCAACAAAATGTTTTGTGCACAGAGAGGAGGAAGAGAAGGATCTGGAAGGCCTTCATGAAGTGGTGGTGTTTGAACTGGTCCTTGAAGGAGCCTAGACTGTGGGAGGGCCAGGGAAAACAAATACAGAGACCAGCTTTTAGAATCTCTGCCACACACACAGCATTTTTGGAGGGCCTTGACCTAAGCCATGAGACCCGCAAAGGAGGCCACAGATCCTAGGTGGCACCACGCCTGGCAAAAGCTGACCTGGGTGCTGGCCACAGGCCTGTAAGGGAAGTAGCTAGAAGAGGGCAAGGAGCTAGAGCAATCATGTTCTCCCTCGCGAACACGGGAACAGGGGTTCTGCAGAGAAGAGGGTCTGTAGCTGGAAGTCAGAGCAGAAAGTAGAAGTTGAATGGCTGGCCTGCAATATTCACCACGCCAGCAGCTGTCCCACTACAGGTGTCCCTGTCCCCACCACCGCCCTGGCTGCTGAAGGCCCGCCCAGACCCCAAGCAAGGGACAACAGACTGCATCTTCATGTGGGCTTTCCCTGGGATCTGATGAGAGCAAGGGGTGTGCTGGGATCCCCAATTCCTTGTTCCTGGGGCTCTCCCTCTGTGCACCTCCAACCCCTGAGGCACAGAACTGAAAGGAACCACCTAAAACCAAAAGGGATTTCAGCAGCAGACTGCAGTAAAAATAGCGTGTGCCCTAGCGGGACCACACAGCCAGGCTTCTAGAACAACTCACATTCTCTCTCCAGGAGGGAGCCCCAGCTTTGCTCTCTGGTCCCGGGCCCTGATTGGACAGCTGCCAGCAGAACCCCAATTCTCTGCCCCCAGTCCCCAGGGAGGCCACCGAGGGCACTGGAAGGCCATTTGGTGTGACCAAGTCAGCAGGCCAAGTCCCACCCACCTTACCTTCCCCATAAGTCTGCAGCCTGGAGTCACTTCTTCCTCCTGGGACTGCGCGGGGCCCCGTACTGGTCCGAGGGACACTCCCACAGTACACAGCCACTGGGGCCAGAACCTTGGCTGGGGACAGAAGCACCGGAAGCCCACTGAGACCAGGACTGGGGAAGAGGCTGCCCCAGCACTCTTCCCCTTGGGGTCTCTGTAGCCCACCCCCAAACCAGAGCCTGGCTTATGGATGGGGGGCCCACCACCCCACCGCCCAGTCAGCCAGGGCACCACGATCCCCACCAAGGCCCACCACCCCACTCTTCTCAGCCCTCTTGGCCTGGCTCCCCACTTCCCACACTCACCTGCCTTCTCCATCCGCCTTTTCTCCAGGCGCCCCCACCCCCACTCGGCCACCTCTTCTTAGCCTCCATCATGGGTTCCCCTCCTCCACACACCCCCCACCCTGCCTCTGTCCTCTGCTCATCTCACGGGCCGCTTCTCACTGCCATGCCTTTCATTGTCACCCTCATGCTGTAACCCCCTGACCTGTGGCTTTGGCCCTGACCTCACCCCGCGGACGCAGAGCAGAACATCCAATTACTGGCCCAAAACCCTCTCCTGGGAGTCCTCCAGCCCCTCATCAGCGTGTCCCACACTGAACCTTCACCTTGTCCTAAACCTCCCTGGCTCAGCACATCAATTTGATTGATCCCTACCTTAGATATTTACCAAAGGCTGCCTGTCAGGGACTCGGCCTCCCAGCCCCTGATGAGACCCGAAGGTTAGTGCGGGAGACAATGAATAACAAGCAGTGACATTGTGGGGAGCTCAGGAGGAAGGTGGCTCAGGGGGAGGGGCCCTGAGCCGGGGGAAGTGGGAGGGGGAGCCTCAGCGAAGCATCTGCTGCTTTGAGAAGCCTTGCCTCTCCTCGGTGCCCCCACAGCAGCCCAAGCATACCCCATCTTACCCTCCCCTCTCCTGGCCTCTTCCCCCCTTGCCCTGAACCATCCTGGCACAGGGACCTCATGCCATCCATCTTTGCAGGACCTGCACTCAGGGGGCACTTTAGTATTAGTATTACCCCATCCAAAGCACAGCTCAGGACTATGCACAGGGCCCCGACCCACCACCTGGAGAAGCCTCCGCCAAGGTGCTACCCAGCATGCCCACTCCCAGGGTAGAAGGTCCCCAGACAGGAGGCAAACAGGAGTCTGTTCCCTTCCTGCTTGTGTCAGCCATGTGACCCTGAGGAAGTAATTTAGCCTCTCTGAGTCTCGGTTCCCAGGTCAGTAAAACAAAGGAGTTGGACAGGATTAGGGGTCCATACGGTCATACCTGCATCCTATTTCTAGACTTTTAGGTTTTTCTTAAGCTTTCAGTACTTCCCACTTCCCTGTAAGAATCTAATGCCCGGCAGGAACCTGATGTGGCATTAAATTACGCAACTGTCCTCACATTAATATGGCAAAGCCCCAGGTGCTCTGTCCCTAGGTGATGACCTGTGTCTGGATCTACTCTGGTCCCAGGGCCCCGGCTCCAGCCCCGCCAGGGAAAAGCAGCTCTCCACCTCACCAGCACCCCCTCCATCTGTGGCGGGGCCTGTGGATCCCCTCACTTGCCAGAGGAAATTGAGGTTCACACAGTTGGTCCCAGAGCAGAGCATCAGGCCTGGAACTCCATCTCCTAACCCTGAGCTAGCCACACTGTTCCCTTTCTCCTGCCCGATCCGCTGAGGAGACGGAGACACCCAGCTGTCCCTGAGGGCCCAGCCCTATGTCCTCTGACTACAAAACAGGCCAGCTCCTCAGCCGGCCCACCAGCACAGAGAGTGGAGGCAATCCTCCACCGAGTTTCTAGAACACTCTGAGCCTTTCCCTGGGCCCGGGAGCCCCCAGACAAGAAGCTGAGCATAGAGCGCCAGCGTCAGCCAGCAGAGATCTGGGTCAGGGCAGAAAGGCCTTGTCACCTGCCTGGCTCCATCTCCCAGGATGAGGGCAGCCCCTTACCTGGGGGGACAGCATCACGGGTGCTCATGCCCTGGGTGGGGAAGGAGCCTGAGAGGTTGTCCAGAGGCAGCAGCTACTTCCTGGGCGGTAAGCACAGTCCTTGGGGATCCAGAAGGCGGCAGCCCGTATCATCCGCGGTCCTATGGTGGGGAGCGGCAGAGGGATGTCAGTACAAGTAAATGACTTTGCAGGAAGCCCATTAGGAGCCCAGGTATTCTTGGAGTGAGGAAATCTGCTGCTGGACCAAAGAACATCTCTTTTCTGACATTCTGCCTCTCTGAGATGCTTGAAGCCTTCCAGGTGCCAAGCCAGGTGCCAAACTGCGGCAGAGCAGTTTGTGAAGACCGTCACCGAACCCACGAAGCTGGCTTCACTTGTGGCTTTGACAAGGACACCTTAGTGTCTCTGGGGAAGGTGGAATTTATCAAGGCGGGGTCTGACACCTTCTTTCCCCATGAGTTTCTATTTTCTTCAAAACCCCATTTTCTCTGCCCACTGGCCCAGAAGCTCTTGAAGAATGTCAAGCTTTGTGACTCCGCTTCTCACTCGGGTAGGTGGCAGGGTCTCCGCAGAAACCAGCTCTCCAGTTTCCTCTCAGGATGTGCCAGGCTCTATCCACACACAGTGCTTGGCCTGCAGTCCCCCCGTCAGAGAGTCATTTCATTGTCCTGTGGCGACCTGCAGGACGTCAGGCCTCCTCCTGGTCTCCCTTAAACCTCTAGGCTGTCATCAGCCCTTGCTCAGGACCTAACTTCTCTTTCCATGTGACAAGGGTCTCACCCAGACTCTGCGACCTCACACAGTTTTAGAGTCTTTGCCAGGACAAAGGTGACCCATTTTCACCCTGACAGTGAAGTGGATGGCCAGAGCCCGTCGGTGACAAAATCAGGGATAAAGGCCACATCTCCCAACCTCTACTCTGGCATAGCTCCCTCAAGATATCACCTGGGGACAGGGCAAGACAAAGTGCCAACTTCCTTGTGCTGAGCACCAAATCCCAACTCAGAAACTGAGAAAACCTGCCTCCTGTCTGGAAGGCAGCCTGCCACCGTCCCCACCCTGGCCCCAGAAGGCAGAGCGGCTCCTAGCAACAATCCTGGCCCCAACAGAGGTTCCCGCCCAGCCTCCACCTGGTCTCTCTGCTTACATCCTCAAGCACTCGGGTTCTCTATCCAAAGAGAATTCTCCTCACAACTCCCTGTGTGCTGACTACTAGGATAAGTATTTGGCCACAGGAGAATGTCAGTGAGACACAGCGCTTCTCCTGAGCAAGGTGGCAGAAGATGACTCCACAGGTCTTAACACCCCATCCCGAGTCCCAGTGAGCCGGCAAAGAGACTCAAGAGATTGGCAAGGCTGCTGCTTCCAGCAAAGCCCAGCATGAATGTTCCAGGTGGGGACAGGCCACCCACAGCTGAATTAAGGCAAACAAACTGGAGTCCAGGCTTTGTAGACAGTGAGAGCTGTAGGCTCCGTGACTCCTGCTACCACAGCTAACCAGAGCATCGATTTTCTATGCGAATTATAGGCAGAGAAGGGATGGTTAGCCACAGCCCTTCTTGAGAACCCTTTTTGAGAATCGTTCTCGATTGTGGCTGCGGATCAGAACCACCAGGGAACTGATAAAAATGATAGAATGCAAGGTCCCACCTCTGGCCCCTACTGAATTAGAGTCTTCTAGGAAGCAGGCCATGGGGATCTTTTTGGTTTCTTTTTCTTAACTCCTGTGTGACTTCAGTGTTCAAAAAGGACTGAGAACCAATGGGTTACAGTTCAGGTTCACTTTCTAATGAGATCTCAGCCTTGCTTCTCACCTTTCACTGTCAAAGTAGTTATTGCTGCCTCAGTTTCCCCAAAGTGCCTGCTCTTTAGGAGGCTAAAGAGAAGATTTGGAGCTGCCTGAGAGTACAGATGACATAAGTCTCAGTGGCCAGCTCTACTGGAAAGGGCCTTCTGAATAAGACAGCCCCCTCCCCATTTGCCACAAGCACTTCAGCAGGTCAGATTGCAGAATGGCCACTGGTCAAGACAGCCGATGTGACTCCACGCCCTGGGGACACCCACTGTACAGAAGAGAGACCCTCATCCATGTCACAGCTTGCCAGGGCAACCCAGCAGGCAGACCCCCTCCTGGGCCTGCTCCTGACTGTGTCAACACTGCTGACCCCTTAGGCCCTCAGGGTCTTCGTGCAGGAGTTCCTAGGCACCTGCCCCAGGGGAGGCAGCCACAGCTGCATACGGACCAACAACCACGTCTTATATTGTATGTGAGAACCATGGGCAGCACTTCCCCAGGGAGATCACGGGGGCCCATGACCTAGTAGGAACTTTAAAAATCTATGTACAAACTCTAAAAATCAAGATCAGAAATTCCAGCCCCAATGCAGATAGAACTTTGAGGTTTAGCATCAATCAGACTTAGCACCCGACGTCTAAGACACAATCCAATGAGCCCCCATTTGCACCTGGCCCTGTTCTGTTCTGGGCATGGAGGTGTGACTGTCCCCTATTGGAACAGCCCACCCCTGACCGAAAGAGCTAATATCTAGTAGGTTCTGGGGACCAGGATTGTGTCCTCTTTCCCTGAGGCACTGCCCAAGGTAGCTGGCTCCCCCACCCTTGGCCTTGGTATTCCAGCTTTGGGAGTGGAGTGGCCCAAGCTAACTGACCGCTGTCCACCCACCCCTTTCACTAAAGCTATGGCTACTGAGGCTCCATGGTGACCGGCACCACAGGAATGGGAAAGGTGACGGAAGGGACTCAGGTTTCAAGTGGAAAGGACACAAAGCTAGATCTGGCCCCATAAAGGACGTCAGCCCCAGGGACAAGATCCCAGTCACCCTGTGCCTGAAGAGAGGCCTTGGAGGGGACCCAAGATGCAGTCTCACCTGCCCCCTCCCAGGGGGCTGCCACACATGCATCTCCCCTCGTGTGACCGTGACACTACCCATTCCTCCTTTTAGAGGCCTCTGAGGACATGGGTTCCAAGAAATCAGAGTTCGCGCCTCCTCAGACCTGCTGAGTGGGGACAGAGGTGCGATGCGATGTCAAGGTGGGTAGAGAAGGGGACTAGGGCAAAGATGGTAGAGTGGAGAAACCTAGGTTTTGAACCCCAAAATGTCCCCGACTGAAACATTCTCTGAAGAGAGGTTTCAGATAGGCACCACTCCCACTTGCCCCTCTCATATTAACTTTAATTCCTCTGAGCTTTGGTTTCTTCATCTGAAATTTAAAATTAAAAAAAAAAAAAAAGTCCTACCAAAGGGTTTGGTCAAGATGAAGTGAAGTCATGTGCAAAAATTTCAGCACCTTTGGCGGTAGACAGTCAATAAATCAGGTAAGAACTCTTCCTCTCCCTGTCCCCACCCAAGCGCCATCTTTAAAGGTCGGATGGGCCAGAGCCCCCCCCCATCTGTCCCTAGGAGACAGACCCAGGTGACACGGGTGCCCCTCACGTGGGAGAGACAGATGTGTCTGCAGAATGAGAGGCCCAAACGGGCGCGGCGGGCCCTCCTGCAGTTCTCACCTGGGATGCTGTGCTGTGACGCGAACACCAGGCTGAGCGCAGAGGGCCCCGGGGCGGAGGTGGACACACGCGGGACCCGCAATGCTGTCTGACTAGGCGCCTGGAGACGCTCCGCAGGAGAGCGGCATCCTCGCTGGGCCCGGAGGAAGCGGGGTCTAGACGGGGAAGGAAACAAGAAGGGCCTCGCAGGCTGAGGAAACTGTGCGTAGAGACGCGGAGGAACAAACAGGCTGTGAGGTTGGGGTCTAGCCGAGGCTGAGACTGCGGAGAACCCATGTGGGGAGGGAAGGGAACTCTAAAGACTTTTGGGGGAAAGAAATAACATTATCTGACCCCTGGAGCTGGTAGCCCTAGGAGTTGTCTCTACCCAAACCAGGAGACTGAGCCCCACACCCACCAGATGCCCCCAGAAGAGGCCCCCAAGGCCCCCCACTCAGGCTCCTGGCTGCGTAGGTGACTGACACGCCGGCCCGTTGGCCTGACGACTGCTAGAGGAAGACTTGCCCCGCCCACCATAAGTGCCCCTTTGGGGGGCGGGGCCTTTACCCCCTCTGGAGCCACACCCACTGCTGCACAAGCCACCTCCCTGCCATAATGGGATCAGGTGGGGTCAATGTCCCTGGAACCGTCTGGGCTCCAGACAGCAGGACGTGCACCTGCTGGCAGGCCCCTGGAACTGTAAAGAAACCCACAGTACCAAACATGGGGCCCAGCACCTAGTAGGAGCCCCACAGCAGCGTGCATGAATGTAAAAAACAAAATTGTAGCCCATCTTACAGCCTTGTTGAGAAGAAACAAGGCAATGAGACTAACATTTCTTAGTTTCATGCCATTTAGCTTTTGAAATAGAGCAACAAGGCACATGTTATTGTCCTCATGTTGTGCCTAAGAAGACTGAGGCTCAGAGAGGCTAGGTACCTGGACGGAGGCCACAGAGCAGGCCAGCGGAGGCTTCCGGTCTAGCGTTCCCTGCTGCTGCTGGAAGCAGAAGAATGCGGTACTACATAGCCAGCAACAGCCCCGTGTTCAAGTCCATTGCCTACCAGCTGGGAGACTTCGGACGCGGTGCGGTACTAAACCTCTCTGAGCTTCCGTTTAACTGCAAAAGGGAAAGAAGAATGTCTTTCTCACAAGGTTACTGAGCATATTCAATAAAATATGAAAAGCGTCTCAAATCGTCTGGCCCCTAAGGAAGGATTCAACAAACGGGAGCTATTAACATTATTCTTTAATAATGATCTTAGTGTGTGTGTTAAGATGGGCAAGAAGAAGGAAAGTGTCCTTTTTGAAAGCTTTTGGGGCAAGAAGCTCTAGAGGCCTGACCAAGGCTGGGTGGCAAAAGGAGGTGGCCCCTGGCCGATGACCTTCAATGCGGAAGTTTCTGGGGTGAGCAGGAGGCAGCAGACAGGCTGGGGCAGGACCCTTAGAAGAGCAGCTCAAGTATCACCTTGCTGGGAAATGCTCCAAGTGATCCCTTCTTACCAGAACTGGCAGAGTATGTTAAGAAGGCAGTTACTGCCTGCATCTTAATGACTTTCTGGGACAGGGTGGATCTCATGGTCAAGAGCCAAAGCAGAACCTCTCAACCCTTTTCATTTCCAATGCAACTGAGAAAGGTTTCCTTTTTGCAATAGTTCAGTGTGGGTGTTGGTTGAGTGGAGCAGGTATAGAGAGAGGAAGGAGAGAGCTGCCTATATGTCTAGGGCTGACATTCAAAACAGCCCCCCTACCTCCCAGGAATTCTGATATAAGACATGGGAAGGCCTATGGTTGAGAAAAAAAGTCTTATTTAAGCTCTGTTTGGAAAATAATGACCGTAAGTGACCAGCACAGCCGCCCTGTGTGATTGCTCAGGTTGGACACTGCACAAGGCATCGTAATTAAGGAGACATCATTCACACTGCAGACACTACAGATTTGCACTTTCATTGCCCTTCTATGATAAACAGAAGTAAAGTGCCTTAATAAAGAGGTGTCTTTTTCTAACTCACACAGAGGTACTGGATGAGCAGTGGTGGCCCTAGTGAAAAGGGTATGTGACATATCCATAAATTTCCAAAATTCAAAATCTTCTGAGCCTGCCCTACTTTTGTGTATCATCTTGGTGCAAATATAAATTAGAAGTCAGAACATGCACTAGTAATTCAACAAAGTTTCACATGGTGGGGACAAGAGACATCTTCATCTCTCCCTCTGTCACTGAATTTTCAGCTGTAAGAGATCCTGAAGATCAGCTGACCTCCTGGCTAGTAACTGAGGGGTTAATGTGGGGCCTGGAGAGGCTACAGGACATACCCAGGGCCTTCAAGAGCCAAAAAGTACTATACGGACAAGGTCCTCAGCTCCCTCCTCCCCCCTTCCATCAAGGTCTCCCCCAAATGGTCACCTCAGCACTGGGTGGGGCAGTGACTCAGACTGCCAGGCCTGGGCAGAGCCATGACAATGCATTTCTGAGGATGTCATTTCCTGGTGGGGTTGGGCACCATTCTGTCAATCCTGCCTGAAATCACACAGCACTGGCTGGCACTTGGAAGCCTTCTGCCCATCCCCCCTGACATTTTCACCATCAAGGGCTGACTTGTCTAAGACCTTGAGCCTAGTCCCGGAGTCTGATACAGAGAGACCTGGTCCACTGCCCCACGAAGGCTTTCTGCATGGTTTTCCCACTCGGGGACCCCCACCCAAGGAGCTGGAGCTCCGGTCATCAAACTGCACTCTGGAAGCAATTTACAGGTGCGACAAGATGAGAGGGGCTGAGAAGAAAGAAACAGCCCTTCCAATCAACATCTCAGGAAACTTGTGGTGGCCGTCTCTGGCATCTAAATGCCTGTCCCGTTCCAGGAAATGGCTCTTGACAAAGGTCTCCCTGTAAGAAGCTCAGCCGACTTCAGACCACTAGCTCTGTCCTTTTCCAATGGCCCCAAGAGAAAACTGACTCTGCTTGACCAAAAGCTAGAACCTTCCATGGGCCTCTCCAGGAAATATGCCAGGTTTTGCTTGGAAAATGGAAAGGGCTTCTGTGGAGGGTCATTTCTTCTGTCCTTATTTTATTGAAGGGAAAGCCAAGACCCAGGAGGGGATGCAAGGAGAGCCCAAATCCAGAGGTTTGGGACGCATAGACACAGTGGAAAGCTCAGACCTCCGGAGAGCTGCTCTGGAGCCCAAGACTGCTACTCCAAGATTGATGACAGAGGAATCACGTGGATGAGTGACTGTCCCCTAAGAAAGAGAATGGGGCCTAGGGACAGAGGAGCCTGGAGGGCAGAGAGGAACATGGTGGTTGGGAAACAGCATGAGGAGGGAGCTGAGCCAGGAGACCAGGGGAAAGGGGCCTCCCCAAGGAGGAAGAAAGCCAGAAGGAAGAAAGGCAACGCAGGCCCTGACCCCCTGCTGATCAGGGAAATGCAAATCAGACCACTGTCACCAGCCTGCAAAGATTGCCAAAAATGAAGACTCTGGACAATACTAAGTGCCAGAGAGATGCGACGCAGGGCTGGTGAGGTGAACGTGGGCACAGCCACAGGGGAGAGTGGTCTGGCTCATCTACTAAAGTTAAAGATATGCAAGCCCTATGCCCAGCAAGACCACCTCTAGGGGTCTTCCTTCAAGAAAACTTTGCATGTTGTGAACCAAGACAGAAGTACGAGAACGTTCATAGCAGCCCTGTTGGCAATGGCCCAAATCTGGAAATAACCCGAACACCCAACAGGAAACTGGAGAAAAAGTTACGGTATTCGTGTCACAGAATATTCCATGGCAATGAAAATGAGCAAAGCTACTCAACAGCACTCTGCTCAGCACCATGCACAATGTTTACTGACAGACACTAGGCACGGAAGGGCCCAGAGGCTGCCATTCTATTTGTGTGCATTTCAAACATGAAATTCAACAGCTTAGACAAACACACAAAGATGGTACGACTTTATGGAAAAGCCAGGGGAAATGAGGAATGTGGTCAACCCTGGGGGGCAAGGAGGCGGCTGTGATAGGAAGGGGCCTGCGGGGGAGGCATTGGGGGCTGCCCTAGAGAGCATCTCTTTCCTGCCCTGGACAGTGGTGGCTACACATTAATTCTACTTTAAACTGTTGGTGAGTCTTATACATTTTTTTGTCGGCGAGAGGTTGAATATAAAACTAGCGATAAACTTCTCATCATGCCCGTGAGCAGAGTCAGGTGCCTGTGAGGTGGCATTGGGGCAACAGGTGACCTTGGGTGACCTTGACGCTCCTGAGCTCAGCCTGATACCTCCCCGTCAGTTGCTCCCATGACCTTCCCCCTCCTTCTTATCGGCCAGGCCAAGGCTTCAGGGGCTGAACTGGCCCCCCTGGGTTTGGAAAGGACCTGTCCGCTTATACCCCTGCATGGCCCGCCTCGGTGGGGCTGGGCACCACTGTGCTCCATGACCCTCTGCAGCCATGGACAAACCCCCACCCCCCACCCCCAGCACAGGCCCTACAGTCCCTTCGAGGGCTCTGGAAGGAACACCAGCCCTTCAAGGTCCCCAGCCAATGTAAGCCCTTGTCCTGGAGAAGTGGTTCACCAAACCCCTTGTTTTGGGAGCCCCAGATCTGCTCTGGAAAGGAACACGATCATCTCTGCTGTAATAATAATGGCACCACGAAAAGTAACTTCCGTTGAGCACAGGGCCCAACACACTCCTCTCTCTCCTTACCATCTCCACCTTTCACGAGCAGCCCCAAGGGAAATGTCACTTAACCCCCGCTTTACAGACAAGGAAACTGAGGCTCAGAATGAAAAGGGCCTAAGTCCGCACACCCAGGGAGAAGTGGAGTCTGAATTCAAACCCAGAGACCCAGGAGAGCCAGTAGTGGGAGCAGCTAGGCCTTGCAGCAGGCAGAGCTGGCTTTGAATCCTGCTTCTTCCAGCCTGTCCAAGGCCTGTGCCCCAGTGCCCCTAACACGGAGCCTTCCTTATCCCTCTGGCACCATCACCCTCAGCACCCCAGGGAGTGGAGCTGACCCCCAAACAGGGAGGCCGTGGCCAGGAGGAGAGGGAAGCTCCCTTCCATAACTCATAGGCTCAGAGAGCAACAGGCTGCGGAGAGAGGAAGGGACAGCTCCACGGTCCCCCGGCCTCCCCCCCCCGCGGAACCCTGTGTCCTTGCTCCAGATCAGCTCTTCCACACCCCTCCAAGGGCTCCAGGCAGCCTGACCCTCCTCCCGCTCCCTCCCCCCCCTGCACATCCATCTTACCGCTCCGTCTAGAGGCCAACCCTGTCACTGGAGGAAGCCAGGCGCTGGTGTCTCTCTGCAGAGAATGCAGCCCATGGGCCCGGAGGGGCAAGAACGAGGTGGCCCCAGGCCTGGCCGGCCCCAGGCTGCTGAACAGGCCCCTGGCCCAGCTTTGAGTGTGCTACTGGCCTCTGCCAGGCTCTCTCTGAATAAACAAGGCTGCATAGCAACCGCTGCTCCAAAGGAGCCCGTAGCTCCTGCATGAGGGAGAGAGGGAGCCAGGAGACATTTCCCCTTGGCCTTGTTTCCTTTGGGGCCCTGCCGGGCATGGGGCGCTCCCAAGTGGCCAACCTGTCCTGTGGGGCTGCTGGTGAGAGACAGCTGGGCTGCGCTGCGCAATGACCACAGAGCAAGGGAGTGCATGGCAGGCTCAGGGCAGGGATGTCGTTGGCAGTAAACCCCTGGTTTTGCGGCAGGAGACTGTGGGCCCAATTCTGGTTCAGCTCCCAAGCTGTTTCTAGATGCAGATGGGGCAGGGAGGGTGAGCATCCGGGCCTTGGCAACAGGCAGAACTGACTTTGAATCCTGACCCAGTTTCTTCCAGCTGTGACCTCTGGCCGGTCCTTAACCTTTCTCAACTTCTGTTTCCTCATCTATAAAATGGGGATAACAATACCGACTTGAGAGGGTAGCTCTAGGGATTAAATAGGGCACGTAATAGGCTTGTGATTATGTCCAGCCTGTCATCAGGCCGCGCATCTCTGTTAGCGCTGTCTCCAGCAGAAACACAGGCATAGCAAGAAGCCTGTGGCCTCCTTCTCAGCCAGATTTCACTATCCCAGCTTTTAGAAAATGTGAATACTAATAGCCCATATGTGCTTCCTCACGGAGCCCGAGCCCCTGGCAGAAGCGCCAGGCTGACATTGTGACAACTGCTCCCTCACACCAAACCGTTCTAACTCTCACTATCCAAGGGCCACAAGGTGAGGGCAATGGGAGCCAGGGGCCTCGCTGATTTTACGCAGCCTTGCAAAGAACTGCTCGCCCAAAGACGCTATGAAGTTTTCTAGGCAGATCCCCAAGCTGGTTACAAGGGAACAGGCAGACAGACATAACACAGGGTGGGGAAAGCCAGCAGGAGGCTGGTCGCACATCCAGGAGGCCTGGCCAACTGAATCATACGTGCCCAGGGCTTACTGACTGAACCTTCTCCTGGCCCTGCCAGCAAGTTCCTGGGTTCTCGCCTCTTCTCTGAGACACTAAGAGCAGGCCTGTGGAGCCTCCCCAGAGGCCGTGGAAGGAACAGCAACCACGCTCCATGAGGGGGCCAGGAGGGTTAGCCCATTAGCACTGACAAGATCCCACAAGGCAGGCACTGGCCCCAGGGCCAGAATGCCACAGGCCTGCTGGGCCCACAGGGAGGCTGCTGCCCTCCATCGCTCCTCAGTGGGCAAGATGGCAAGGTGAGCTGAGCTCCTGCACTCCCTTTAGCAGAGGCCCCAGGAAGGAGGCATTTCCTCCAAACCAGGACCAGCTAAGAGCAGGAAGAAGCTTCCATGTGTCTTGCGCTGGACTGCCCCCCTCGAAGTGGACACGAGGAAACCTGAGGTTACAGACGGGATAATGGAGGCCCAGCAAGGCGAGCCCCTGCCCAAGTTTCATAGCTTATCAGTGAGAAGGATCAGAGGCAATGACAGACAGCGCGGGGACAAGATGAGGCCAGCCTTCATGTCCCTGAGCTCTGCTAAGAGGGGACACGTGTGCACCGCCCCCCAACCCCATCCTTACATCACAGCCCGAGTCAGAGCTTCGAAAATACAGATCCAATGATCACTCCCCAGTCGGACACCCCAGATGGCTCCCAGTGTCCTTGGGTAAAGGCTACACTTGACACCACATCTGACAAGTCCTCCTTCAGCCCCGTCTCTCCCTGTGCCTCCTGCTCTCTGCCTGACCCTGCTGGCCTGCTCTCCAGGGGACTTCGTGCGTCACATTCTCTGCCAGATGCTGGAAACTTGGAAAGGTGGCGGTTTGCCCTTAGGAGCTGAGTAATGGAGAGAGACCCCCCACAAACTCCCTGTGCATTACTGTGTTACCTACAATAAGGCAGGGACCCTTCTCACAACCCCGGAGAAGCACGGCTCAGGGGCAGACAGGATCTGATCCCAGCCACAGCCTGACCTCCGGCAAGACACAAGCTGTTGGAGCCCCGGTTCCCCCGCGTGCCAAGCAGGGAACAACATGCAGCCCTCCCCACCCCACCCCACCCCCGGGTGTGTGACCCTCAGAAGGCACTCTGCCAGGCAGGTGCGGACTCAGTGAGTCACCTGCTCCCCAGGTCGGGGACCACGTGACCAGAGGGAGCCTGGGGCCAGGAGGTGTGGCGTGAGCCCGAAGCCTGAAAGCTAAGGAGCCGGCCAGGTGCAGGCAGGGGTGGAGGCCTCCGAAGCTGGAACTGCTGAGCCCCAGCCCAGGGCCCCGGGAGCTGGGGAGTTTCCTGTATGGGAGAGTGGGGGGCCTGAAGGGGCAGGCTGCCGTCCGGAAGCTTTCTGGTCCCTCACCTGAAGAGATCCCAGGAGGGAGGGACCTGAATCTCCTGCCTCACCAATTCTCTGTGATTTCTGTTGTCATCCTAAATACCTCCAGATCACATTTTGTCTTCTTTCTTAGAGAAGCCCCCACATTGTTTAAGCTTCAGAATCAAGCCCTGAGGGAAGGGTGCCCAGGGCACAGGCAGAGGAACTCCAGGGGATGGGACCCTGTGGGGCACAGGCGAAGGAGGAGAGACCTGGTCTCAAGGTCATCAAAGCCACCGGGAAGACCCCAAACACAGGACTCTCAGCCCCCCCCCCCCCCCCCCCCCCCCCCGGGTATCTGCCTAATAGCTCTCCCTGCAGAGCACCACACACAAGCGTGCACCCACATGCCCACACCTGCACACACACGCATTCACACATGTGTGCGTGTATACATGTATGAGCCCACACACGCATACACATGTACATGCACACATACACTCACACACATGCTCTACACGTGTGCGACCACAGCCATACATGTACACGCATGCGCAGATGCATATACACGCATGCGCACATGCATATACACACATGCAAACCCACAAACACACACCCATGCTTGTGTGCCTGGTAAATCCCTACACATCATTCAAGACACAATTCCGTTATGGGTTCAACTGCGTTTCCTAAAAATTCATACGCTGAAGTTTCAGGCGCCCAGAACCCAGAACGGGACCTTGTTTGGAAATAAGGTCTTGCAGCTGTAGCTGGCTCCGTCAAGAGGAGGTCCTACTGGAGTCGGGGGGACCCTAAACAACATGCCTGGGGCCTTTACCAAAAGCGGAAATTTTTTTAAATTTAAATTCAATTAATTAACATAAAGTATATTCGTTTCAGAGGTAGAGGTCAGTGATGCGTCAGTCTTGTGTAACACCCAGCGCTCATTATACCACATGCCTTCCTCAATGCCCGTCACCCAGCTACCCCATCCGTCCACCTCCCTCCCCTCCAGCAACCCTCAGTGTGTTTCCTATGATTGAGAGTCTCCTATGGTTTGTCTCTCTCTCTCTCTGGTTTCATCTAAAAAGGGGAAATCTGAACATGCATGTGCACACACACACGGAGAATGCTGCGGGAAGACTGGAGTTACGCTGCCACAGACAAGCAACTACCAGAGGCTGGGAGCGAGGCCGGGAGCATCCTTCCCTGGCACCTTCAGAGGGAGCACGGCCCGGCCTGCAGGGCTGACTTTGGCCTTGTGGGCTTCAGCACTATAAGCCCACACATTTCTGCCATGCTAACCCACCCAGTGTGTGGTAGGTTTTACAGCGGGCCCAGGAAACTGGTACAGAGCTCAAGCATCCTCTCCTGGAGAAGCTCCCTGCTCCTTCCAGAAAGAGTCTGAGTGCGGGCTCTCTCCCACTCCCTCCACAACCGGTCCTCTCTCCTTCCCCTTCACTCTGCTCTGTGCCCACATTTCAGGCCCTCTGCCTTCTGGCTCCCTTGGGCTTGGCCAGTGGAAGACAGAGGAGAGAGGCCAGGGTTCCACTCCCCCACCTTCCCCCGTGCCGTCCTGCTGGGCTGGCTGTGCCCCTCACCTGAAGGTCACGGCTCTTCACACAAAGGTCAGGGCTCCTGACAGGCAGCCCTCTGTGTTTCTGAGGTCCTATAACTACTCCCTTCAAGCCTAAAGAGGGTGAGGGTGCCCAGCATGACCAGCCGGCCTCAGGAGGTGATTTGTCCACATCCTGCCCATAATCTGTATAAACCCCTCCCACAAAACTTGCCTCCAATCACCCAATTTGAGTATAAGGCTCTTTCTGCCAGTCCCTAAGCTCCCTGTCTCACTATTTTCAGGCAAGCTTGATGACTCCATGTCTGTGTCCCCCTGAGCACAAGGACCACCAGTGAGGATTTCTATACAACCAACACGGCCCAAGGCTCAGCACGCCCCAGAGTAAATACTTGAAACAATGACGTCAGCAGACTGACCGTGCAGAATCACAGGCCGGGAGAAGAGCTCTTGTGCGCACCAGGGAAGTAGTCCTCATCACATCCACGGACGACAGCCCTTGTCCACCCAGCAAGCAGCTCAAGATCTCAAAAACTGTTATCCGGAAACTTGCAATACGTGATTCAGTAAATGGACAATGATTACATTTCGACCCTATTCTTTCAATGGAAATATCCCCGAGGGTCTTCCTGGCCCTTAGTGACCTGTAAAATGAACCAAACTGCTCTATTTCTAGTAATGTAAAGGACTGGGTATCCTGAACACACTTCTCATTGCAAAATATCCAGATGTCTGATTAAAATATGCAAATAAACATCTAAGTACATAACTGAGAAAAAAAGCCTTTCTCAAATCTCTTCCTCCCCCTGTACGTACATATTGCCCCGGCCCACCCCCTGGCCCAGCCAGTCGCACACACACACTAGGCCGTGAGCTCCCGAGATCCTAGGACCAGAGTGCACAGTAGACAGTCCGTGTGGTGGGAGTACCACGAGCCCTGATGACATGAGGACAGGGGACTATTAGTGGTAAAGAGCTCCCTTTCCCTGCAACATTCACTGCTTTTCCCGGGGGGGACATTGGAAATAGTATCTCCAGGCCACAGACCAGAGTCTGAGCACCACACATTGTATGGAAGATGGGAAGGGGGTTCCGGGGTGACCTCTTGACCAGCATTGCCCCATTGGAAACCAGCACTGTCTTAGCCACAAAGAGAAGTTAGCTTACATGCAGCACGTGGGGCAAGGCCCTTCTGATGGAAATGCCAGGGAGGCGAATGTTCAGGCTGGGCCTTGGATTCCCACCTCTCAGGATAAAGCAAGTCCAGGCTACTGATGATTAGCATATGACCAGACCAAGGGTTCAACCAACAAGGAAACAGGTGGGTTGGTCCCAGTGCTGACCCTGTCATCAACTTTACTATGTGGCTTCTGGTGAGTCCCCATCCTTCTGGGGCTTCCAAGTCCCTTCAGGTCCCTTCACACTAAGATTTTTTTGTGTATCTTGGGTCCTTCCCCAGGCTGAGGAGAAGAACTGGAAGTCCCTGCCTTGCACACGACACACACACCCACACAAGGAAGTAGAACAATGGAGGCAAACTGGTGCTGTCTCTAGACTGACACTTGGGCTGACTCATCCTCCCAAAATATCAGTCCTGTTCCTTCTTACCCCAGTCCACCCCTCAGAGCCCAGCCCCTGAGCACCTGGGAGGTACTGACAGCAGTGCAGGCTGGGCGCAGCTGCTCAGATACTACCAAGGGCTCAGAATGGGCCCCCCTCAATCCATATCCTCCTTGGGCTGGCTCATCCCCTGGGAAACTCCAGCATCATATAGGTGACCTGAGTCACAGGGTCCAAGAGAGGACCAAGCCAAGCCCTTCATGTTACAGATGAGGGAAACTGAGGCCCAGAGGTTCTCAAAGGAAATCAGTGGTAGTGACAAGGCAAGACCGAAGCTTTCTAATTATGCTGCTTCTGGCCCAGCTGCTCCTCAGGGACTTCTCCCAAGAAAAGCCAGCCCCTTACCCCACATGAGATGTATGCCTCCTTCCTTACCCCCACAGAAGACTGTTAGAGAAGAAGAGCTCGCTGCCTCACAGCCACAGAAAGTACATGAGGGAGGAAAGCTGTTCCCTCAATAATGGTTGGGTGGATGGATGGGAAGGAGGAGGGAAGGGAGGGAAGAAAACCAATATGTGAATACATTAATAAATAAATGAAATGAAAGAAGGAATGTAAGAAAAAGAGATAAGGGATAGAAGGAATCAGTAAGTGAATGAATAATTCTGGGCATTATTTGAATTCATGTTTCCCAAACTTCCTTTACTGGGAGCTAATAGAGAAAAATGATTTGATACATTTTTAGAAATCAGAAAATTCTTAAAATTCCCCCATGTTTCCAGTTTGTAAACTCTTCACATGATATGTGTACATTTCTATATGTTTGTTTGGTTTTTTAAGGCTCTACCCAGCAGGGGCCAGTGGGGAATGGAACTTCCAGGACAATGAGGCAAGGCATGGCAGTGTGGGGCAGGGCCCTATTTTTGCTTGGATGGTGCCAGTGGGGTTCAGTGGGAAAAATCCATTCCCACCTAGATCTGTGGGCTACACCTAGACAGCATGATGGCCTGAAAAAAAGGAGACTAGGTAGGATCTAGAGTCTCACCTCTAACACCCAAATGTCTAAGATACAACTGAAGATTACTGATCATACCAAGAACAAGGAAAATATCAACTTAAAGGAGAGAAGACAATCAGGGATGCAACACCAAAATGATACAGATGTTAGGATTATCTAATAAGGATTTGAGAGCAACCATCATAAAATGCTTTGATGAACATGCTTGAAACACATAAAAAAGTAGAAAGTCTCAGCAACAGAATAGATGATATAAAGAAGAACCAACTGGAAATTTTAGAACTAAAAAATTCAACTGAAATCACTCAGTGTGAATATGACTATGACGGAGGGCAGAATCAGTAAACTTGAAGAGAGAACAATAGAAACTACCCAATGCATATGACAGAGAGAAAACAGACTGAAAAGAAAGGAACAGAAGCTTGGAGATGTGCGGCCCTATAACCAGAGCTCTAACACTTGTACTATTGGAGTGGAGAGGAGAAAGAGGGTGGGGCTAGAAACGTATTCAAAGAAATAATGCCTGAAAGCTTTCCAAATATAGTGAAAGACTTTAATCTACAGATTCAGGAACTGAGCAAATTCCAAATGCAATAAACCTGAAGAAATCCACTCCAGGACATATCACAAGCAAAGCTCAAAACACTAAAGGCAAAGAAAAAAAAAAAATCTTGAAAGAAAAAAAGCTTTGAGCCCAGAATTCTATACCCAGCAAAAATATCCTTCAGGAATGAAACTGAAATCAAGATATCCTCAGACAAAAGAAACTAAGAGAATTTGTCACCATCAAGCCTACCCTAAAAGAATGGCTAAGGGAAGTTCTTCAAAAAGAATGGAAATGGCAGAAGAAGGAAACTGGAGACATTAGGAATAAGGAAAGAAGAAGGAAAATATGGGTAAATGCTTATTCTCCCTGGGGCAGGGCAAATACATGGGGTGCAACAGAGTGTCCCAAAGCCTTGAAAATCCTCACACATGCTCACACAATTGGACACCATTAAGGGACGAAGTGAAAGGGTATGTTTGAGGCACTTTAAGCTACTGGGTCAAGCAGCCACAAGCCTTCCTACCAAATGCCAACTAGTATGTGTGTGAAGTTCTTTTGTTAAGACATTTTGAGGAGGGTTTTCTCTTACTTGAAGCTGACAGTTTCCTAAATGACAAGGCAACTTGCTTGCTGAGACTTTCTATCCAAAAACTCTTGTTGCTAAGAACATAATGACTAAAATGGACAGTCTTGATAAGTCCTCCTCACCAGGGTGACACCTAATTTAACCCATAGGACCATATATCTCATCTGTGGTGTAGACCATGTGGCATGGACAGTCTAATCAAAGATCCGACACCAAAAAGTTGCTGCCCTAGGAGAAAGGCAAGCAGATGAGAACTTGACCTCTTCCAGACCAGAGACTAGGGGCAAGTGCAGCTCCAGACTCTGAAGGGAATTGTTCAGTCTGCATTCAAATCTGCTTCTCCTTACACACTATGGGAAGGATATCAGCAAACCACACTCCATCCACATGATATGTGAGTGAACATGAACATGACAGTGAAGCTATGACATCATATAAGGAACTGTGAAGACATAGGAAAAATGTACTCGAGGGAATATGAGGGCTCCGTTGAGCCACTGAAGTGATAACAGGTCATAGTAAACTGGGCTTGGCTGCATAGTCCCAGAGACCAGGATGCTACTTACTGGACCCTCTACCAAATGGCTTCCCAGGAAGCAGTGAACTCTCTATCCTTAGAGATGTGTGAGGAGAAGTCAGCCCTCATCCTTTCAGGATGCTCAGTAGGGATCTAGCCTCCCCACGACCTGGCCTCCCATACCCCAAACCCACTAAGAACACTTACAGTTCCATCACTCTGGAATGTGGGGAAAATGGGAGACACAGCCCCCCTGCATTTCTGGTGAATTCTGTGTTTCATTCTAGCTACATTCTGGAATATAGAATGAGCCTGAAATGTATAAGGAGTTCCAGCCCAACCATCCCTCAGTTGTATTTTGTGGAACAAATGTGAATACAAAAAAAAAAAAAATGTAAATCCCAGTAAAGGAAGTTTGGGAAACATGAATTCAAATAATGCCAAACTCGCTTCTTAACTAGACTATGTCTCAGGACTTGTCACGTGTTCTATGTATTGTAATGTTCCAATAAGAGGTAGAGTATGAGGTAATTTTTAAATACATATGACCATAGACTTGTATGAAGCAATTTCTAGATCTATGTGAACTTATATCTATTTACTTATTAAATATTTCTTAGGACCAGTGTTTTGAAGAACACATGTTACAAACAAGGTTCTAATCTCTCTCAAAGTTTCCAGGGCAACTAGCCCAGAACTTGAGCCCAGCGGAATAACAAATTTGTAATTCAATACGAATCATATTTTACCCCTCGGGACCATCGAGACACATCAGAGCTGCAGAAAGTTGTTCAGATCAGTCAAGGCATGTATCTCCCTTGCCAGCTGGTACCAGAACACTAATACTCCCCTCCAGAAAAGTCACCAGAAGCCGAAGAGGAGGAAAAACCTTCAGAGAAAAAGATACCTCAGAGCAGATATGAAAGAGCTAGGATGTGCCTTCCTACCATCATAAAGTCGATCAAGGATCTCCCCCACAATCACCACCAACCTCCTCTCTAAAGACTCTAAAGTACCACAAATGCAAGCTTTGTTTGGGTAATCTCGGCCCGCCGCAGACCACGACTGACAAACACTTCCCCAAGCCTCCCACCCATTACCTGGAGTGCCAACCTTCAGGGGTGTTTTCAAAGGCAGGAAGTCCCAGGCCCTGTCCTGCAGTGTCCAGGCCTGATCCCCAGCAGCCTCGAGCAGTCAGCTAGGGCGCCCTGGGAGGGAGAGAGGAGGAGGAGACACCCACATCCTCTTCCAAGAGTGGCGCCAGCGCCGGCTGGAGGGAGAACCAGGCCTGCTGGTCTCTGGGCACCGGCTCCGTCTGATGAGGATGGAAAGAAAAGCCTCTTGTTTCTCACTGTTCCCCTGGGTGACGGTTACCATGGATATGAATTAATTTGGGGGCGCCTGTCAGTTGCCCGTTGACTCTAAAGAACGAATTCACCCTGAACCATAGTCATGCAGGGACACATCCGCCGGACAGCGTGACGCGAGCTCAGGTCCACGGATGGAGGGGGCGCCCGCGGGTGGCTGCTCGGGGAGCGCAGCCCAGGACCCGACACGGTGCCCATCCGTGCACCCGGGCCCTCGTGGAGAAGCACTGTGACTTGCATGGGTACTGACTAATTCCTTTTACCCCTCCTTAAAAGGCAGGACACCCAGAATTGTAAAGGACACCCTCCCAGAATGCCCAAAGAAAATACCCGAAACCAAGCCCCTGGGAGTAGGCCCTGTAATGGTGCATTTAAAAACCACAGCCAGCCCTCAGTCGCCAGCACAAGGGCTTTATAGACTCTAGCTCCTTTATCCCCACAACAGTCCTTGGGGGTAAGTACTCTATGCACCTCCACTTTACAGACAAGGAAACTAAGGCCCAGAGGCATCACCAGCAAGCAGCAGAAGGGCCAGGATCAAAAACAGCTTTTTGAGGGTGCCTGGGTGGCTCAGTGGGTTAAAGCCTCTGCTTTCGGCTTGGGTCATGATCCCAGGGTCCTGGGATCGAGCCCCACATCTGGCTCTCTGCTCAGCAGGGAGGCTGCTTCCCCCCCCCTCTCTGCCTGCTTGTGATCTCTGTCTGTCAAATAAATAAAATCTTTTAAAAAACAAACAAACAAACAAACAGCTTTTCCAGTTTCCTCACAGGTCTCTTGTACTGTCCAGGACTTCGGGGACCCAGACCCAGCTTGCCCTGTGGCCTCGTGCAGATCAGTGCATGTCTCTGTTCCCCATTTTCTCATCTCTAACATGGGAATAAAGATATTTTCCCTGCTTAAGTCAAAGCTAATCCAAATTTAGGGAAGAGAAAAAGAAAGGAAATTAGCATCCACTAATCACCTACTTTGTGTCAAAGCAGTCACACTGGTTCTCACATAATGGCTTCTAATTCTGCAAGAAAGATAAGGAACCTAAGCAGAAAGTCACTTGTCAAAGATCTCAGAGCCACAAGAGTCTGGATTCAAAAGAGGTCTACCTGGTTTCAAAACTTCCTGTTTTTATGTTTTCTGCTCATTTGGTTTTATTTACCAAAATGTTATGGGTACAAGAACCAATTAGGGGCACGTGGGTGGCTCAGTCGTTAAGCGTCTGCCTTCAGCTCAGGTCATGATCCCGGGGTCCTGGGATCGAGCCCCACATCGGGCTCCCTGCTCAGCAGAGAGTCTCCTTCTTCCTCTCTCACTCCTCCTGCTTGTGTTCCCTCTCACTGTGTCTCTGTCAAATAAATAAACAAAATCTTTAAAAAAAAAAAAAAAAAGAAGAAGAAGAAGAAGAACCCATTAACATTAATAATCCAAGTCTCCTTGGGACTCTACTCTTCTAGAATCCTCATCTGCCCCATGTCCTGCCTTGCCAGCCACAGAAAGGCTGCAGCTTCCAACTTCTGCAGTTGGGACAGGTGCCCACCCTAGCCCAAGATCTCCCGCCTCTGAGTCCTCTGTAGCACCCCCTGCTCTATCCCATATCCGGTCAGGCAATCAGACCCAACCTATTCAGCTTTCAAGGGGCTAAAACCAGAACTGGAGGGTGCCTGGCAAATCTTAAGGCCTGAACGTAGAGTTCCGTGCATTGCAAACCTTACAAAACTCCTCAAGCCCAGTTAGACTCTTCTGAGTCCTCTCTGTGCACAGAGTATCCTGATGCTTCCTGAAACCCAGGTAGACACTTGTCATTCTTGCTGCATACAGGAATGGCACATTCTTTTGCTGAGATCAAAGAGCAAATAGCCTGTGTGCTGGTCTTGTTGGAGCTTCCCCAACCACTGGAAGTTGGCCTCATCCACCCCAAAGGCAGGGTGAGCCTGTTGGGGGCACCCTCTGAAACGCTGCCCAGGACCACTGCTGAAGCAATAACTCTCCAAGGACTCTGCGGGTCACTGGGGGGTGGGGGAGGCAGGGGGGTGGGGAGGCTCCTAGGAAACACATCCAGTGGACACACTTTCCTTGGGACGTGTACCACTTAGAGGAGGAGGGCAAAGGTAAAAAGGACAAAGATGGCCTCATCTCCACCAGATAGACCCACTGAGAAAAAGGGAGACTCGGGGGGCGGGGGGGAGCGGGCTATGGGGGAAGACAGAGTCAGCAAAGTGATGGAGAGAACCAGAAAGAGAACATCTATGACAGCCCAGTGCGTCTCAGAGAATGGACGCCAAGTGACCACATAGGGCATTTGCAGTGTTATGGGCAAAAATAACTATTCAACTCTTTGAAAAGAGAGTCTCTAATTGGACCACAGATGAAGATGGGGGAACAAATGTACTCCGGGTCAGAAGTGATATGGTACTTGACGCCCTGCTGCTCTGTGGTCTGAAGAGTTTTATAACCTCTCTGAGGGTTTACTGAACACCGGGCCACAGGACACACTAGCAACTTTATTTAACTGCATCTTCTCTGCTGCCTTCAGAGCTGCATTCACCTTCCCTTTGTGGATGAGGGCACGATACTCAGGGAAGGTAAGGGCTTGCCAGGGGCCTGGGTCCCCCGCACTACTCCAGAGCTTTTGCAGGACTCGATTTCTCTAGAGGAAAAGGAACGCTGGGCCAGGCAATGGCTGCCTTGAGGAGGGCCCGCGTAGGTCACAGAGATTTTATGCATATAGTTCTTAAGCAGCAGGACCTGTTTTATTTCTAACTCTAAAAGATCCACATTGAGGAAGAAGTGGAGATGCCCTTCACTAGACCAATGGATAAAGAAGATGCGGTCCATAAATACAATAGAATATTATGCAGCCATCAGAAAGGAAGAACACCCACCATTTGCATCAACAGGGAGGGGACTGGAGGAGATGATGCTGAGTGAAGTATGTCAAACAGAGAAAGTCAATTATCATATGGTTTCACTTACTTGTGGACCATAAGGAAAAGTGTGGAGCACCACAGGGAAAGGGAGGGAAAACTGTAGGGGAAGAAATCAGGGAGGGAGAAAAACCAAGAGACTCTGGACTCCGGGAAACAAACTGAGGGTTACAGAAGGGAGGGTTTGAGGGGATGGGGAAACTGAGTCATGGGTACTAAGGAGGACGTGTGTGGTGATGAGCACTGGGTGTCGTACACAACTAATGAATCGTTGAACACTACATCACAAAATAATGACGTACTCTAAAAATAAATCAATAAATAAATAATCCAGATTGATAAACAGTCCAGACTTGGACAAATTTCTTGAAATCTGACAATCCCTAAAAAAAGTTCTCTGTCTTTGCCCACTCAAACCATACATTTGAGGACAAGCCCCGTGGGGGCCCAACAGTGCAACGTCAAACCTATGACTTCTCTCCCCCAGCTCCATTAAATTAGTCTTCCTCTTGTGAAATTTTACATTTGCAAATTTGCAGACTTTAAAAATAAAGATGGTTTTCTTCTACACGTGAAATTTCTCAAGTCCAGAGTCTTGCAAATGCCTCTGAGATGCAGTAGGGCTCTCCTGTGAAACTCATGAGCTGTCATAACGCAGACACCATTTCTCTGGCGCTCTTGGGGAGTAGCCAGCTGTTATAAACCATCGCTGTGGTGGGGATAGTATGGTCTTATTTTTATATTTATAGATACATATGCACATAGAAAAGTCTGGAAGGATATATGCTAAAACAATACCTCTGCTTCCTCCATGATGGAGGGATTATGGATGATTTTTACTTCAATTGGTATTTCAAGGTTTTCTACAAATGAACATAGATTATTTATATGCATTTTTAAATTACTATAATAAAGACTATGTAGCCACATAAAAAAGATCAATAATCAAAGGTTAAATGAGACTTCTCCTTCTAACATGATGGACTAACATAGACCAGATTTATCCTCCCACAGTAAACAATTAGAAAAACAGACAAAATATATGAAACAATTATTTTCCGACACTGGACAACAGGCAGCACTGTGAATCCTCTGGGAAAGGAAACGGAAGTAGGACGGCCTGAAGGAATCCTAGCTTTCTGCTTGGAGGCACCTTGAGACCACAGAGTGGGGAAAGGGAACCCCAATCTGGCCGTGTTGTGGTTATGGAGATGGGGGTTCAGAGAAGCTGAGGCAGCCAGAAGTTGCAAGACAGTTCTGGTGGAGAGAGATGTAGGTAGAAAAGCTGCTTCAAATTCTGCCCAGGCATGCCCTTGAGTCTATTGAATACCAAGAGGCTCAGGTGTAGAGTGCAATCCCAGGAGGTCAGACGGAGAGCTACCAAGAAACAGTGAGCAGAGCAGGTCCCAGAACTTACACAGCATTTAAGTTCCACCTCGTCAACAAGCAGAGTCTTTGTTGGTAACTCAGGAGCATTCAGTTGGGACTCCTAAAGGTCACGCATATTGTGATGCATATGGAAACCTAGAGCCATCAGTAAAACAAACAAACAAACAAAGAAGTAGAGTAGGAAGAGTGTTATTTTTAAAACTATTCAACCAAAAGTCACAAAAGTGGGAGAAAGAGAGAACAAAGAGCAAAGGAAATAAATAGAAAACTACTAGCAAAATGGTACACTTAACCCCGGTCATACAGATTACCATGGTAAATGGGCATCATCTAAACACTGAGATCAAAAGGAAGAGAGAGACTGGGCAAAAACAAGACCCAACTACACGCTGCCTCGAAGACATACATTTTCAAATTTAAAGCACAGATAGTTGTGGGGCACCAGGGTGGCTCAGTTGGTTAAGTGGCTGGCTCTTTGTTTCAGCTCAGGTCATGATCTCAGGGTCCTGAGTTAGAGCCAAGTTGGGCTGTGCACCCTGCAGGGAGTCTGCTTCGGGAGTATTTCGCTCCCTCTCCCTTTGCCCCTCCCCCTGCTTGCTCTGTCTGTCTAAAATAAATAAATCTTTTAGGAAAAGTACTTCAAGACATAGGTAGGTGAAAAGTAAAAGGATGGGAAAAGATTTCTATCATGCACAGAATAAGCATAAGGAAATTAAAGGGGCTATGTTAAAATCAGACAAAATAGACATTAGGACAAGAAATGTCACCAGCTGTGAGAGACGGAGAGACATTTCACAATGACAAAACAGTCCATTCATCCAGAAGATATAGCAATCTTAAATGTGAATAACAAAGCTGAAAATACATGAAGCAAAAACTGGGAGAACATAATCACATGTATAGTTGAATAGACTCCTTTCAATAATTGATAGAATAAGTAGATGCAAAAAGTAGAAAACCTGAAAAATACCATCAAAAAACTTGACCTAATTGATATATTTTTAAAAGATTTATTTATTTATTTGGAAGAGAGTGTGCACCAGTGGGAGGGGCAGAGGGAGAGGGAGAATCTCAAGCAGCCTCCATGCTGAATGGGGAGACTGATGCAGGGTTCAATCTCACAACTTTAACTTCATGAACTTGAGATCATGACCTGAGCTGAGTTTGGCACTAAACCAACCGACTGTGCCACTGAGGTGTCCCAGCCTAACTGATATTTACAGAACACTCTACCCAACAATAGCAAATACCCATTCTTTTCAAATGCATAAGAAACTTCCACTGAGATAGATAAATTTTGTACTGGGCCATAAAATAAGCCTCAGTAAGTGTTCTCTTACCACAACAAAATTAAGTTAGAAAGTAATAGTAGAGGCATGCCTGGATGGCTCAGTGGATTAAAGCCACTGCCTTTGGCTCAGGTCATGATCCCAGGATCCTGGGATCAAGCCCTGCATCGGGCTCTCTGCTCAGCAGGGAGCCCTGCTTCCCTTCATCTCTCTGCCTGCCCCTCTGCCTAATTGTGATCTCTGTCAAATAAATAAAATCTTAAAAAGAAAGAAAGAAAGCAATAGTTGAAAGATCCTCAGGAGGGGCACCTGGGTGGCTCAGTGGGTTAAAGCCTCTGCCTTCGGCTCAGGTCGTGATCCCAGGGTCCTAAGATCGAGCCCCGAGTCAGGCTCTCTGCTCAGCAGGGAGCCTGCTTCCTCATCTCTCTCTGCCTGCCTCTCTGTCAACTTGTGCTCTCTGTCTGTCAAATAAATAAATAAAATCTTAAAAAAAAAAAATCCCCAGGAAAGCCCCAAATATATGGAAATTAAAAATCACACATCTAAATTATCCATGAGTCAAAGGAGAACTCACAAGAGAAAAGAAAAATTAGAGAATGTTTTATACTGAATAAAAATGAAAATACAGCCTACCAAAATTTGTGGGTTGCAGTAAAGGGAAAGTTTGGCTTTTAATGCTAAACCAGAAACAACCCAAATCTCTATTAACAGAAAAGAAAAACAAATTGTCATGTACCCATGCAATGGAACAGCACTCAGAAATAAAGAAAACAAACTATAGATTCGTGCAACATCAATGAATCTCAAAAACATTGTGTTGAGTAGCCTTCATTGGAGACTCAGAACTGAAACAGAACGTTTACATGATTTTACTTACATGAAGCTCTTGGAAAGGTATCTATTCCACAGTGACAGAGAGCCTATCACTGGTGGCCTCAGACTTACAGGGAGGGAGACATTTGGGATTAACTAAGAAGATGCACCAGGGAAATTTTGGGGTTGATGGAAATTTCCTCTATCTGGATCATGCCGCAGTTATACAGGTGTAAATACCTGTTGAAACCCATTGACCTATATGCTTAAAATGTATGCTTTTATAGATTGTAAATTATACCTCAATAAAGGTTTGGTTTTCCTTTTTTTTTTTTTTTTTTTTAGCTAGCCTCACTACTTGTAAGACCGTGTGTCATTATCTCACCTCCGGATGTGTTACAGTATGAAGTATACAGTGTCATCTTTGATGTCTAATCAAAACTAGGAAACCCAGGGGCACCTGGGTGGCTCAGGATTAAAGCCTCTGCCTTCAGCTCAGGTCATGATCCCAGGGTCCTGGGATTGAGCCCCACGTCAGACTGTCTGTTCGGCAGGGAGCCTACTTCCCCCTCTCTCTCTCTGCCTGCTTCTCTGCCTACTTGTGATCTCTGTCAAATAAATAAATAAAAATCTTAAAAATATATATATATAGGAAACCCAAATCTGACTAAGTCTTAAGATCTGTGCTGTTCCATGCCATAGCCATTAGCCACATGTAGTTATTTCAAATAAATGAATGAATATTAAATAAAATCTAAAATTCAATTATTCAGCCATGCTGAATAAATTTTAATTGTTTGATGACCCCATTCTCTCTAGTGACAACCATACTGGGTATCGCAGAGAACATTTCCATCATCACTGAAAATTCTATTGGATGGTACCAAGATGTAACATCCAGATTATAGAAAACACAGAGTTTAGAAGAATGAGTTATACCTACAACAGAGAAACAATCAAATCCAGCGTGTGGCTCAGTCTACAAGACAACTGGCCTGGTTGCTTCAATGTGTTGATATCAGAGAAAAACTAAAGAGGGAAAGGGAAAGAGACTGTTCTAGAGCAAGAGTAACCAAAGAAGACTTAACCAGATCCAATGAGCTAACCTTGACTAGATCCTGGCTTGAAAAAAAAGACAGCTATTAAAAAAAAAGTAAAAGGAAATAAGTAAAAGGCATTGAGGGAACAGTCGGAAAAAATTGAATATGAACCAGACATCAGACAACATTAGGGAATTACTGTTTGATTTTTGGGGGTGTAATATTGGTATTGTGATTATGTTGGCCGTCACAATTTTTAGGAACTTCACAATGAAGTATTTAGAAGTGTTGTGACATCTCCAGTTTACTTTCTGAAAGATGAGCAAAACTAAACATGCCCACAAATATAGAGGATGCAAAATATAATATTAACAATGGTTTAATGTAACCGGTGTACGTACAAATAATTATACTATTCTTTCAGCTTTTCTGTATATTTGAAATTTTTATAAGTTGGGAAAAGAAGTGGGAAAAAATTCTACACCCCTTCCATCACTACCATAGTGTAAAATCATGCTTCCATGGACAAGGTTCTGTAGGGCAGACGAATACTGTTGGTGTATGTCTGTGTGATTTTTCTGATTGTGGCTTTATCATTATTACTTTGTGAGGAAATGGAGAAAGGGAAGCATCCATTCAAACTTCCTAAACTGAGCGACTCCCACAGACTGCTGCTTTTCCTGGCAGCTGGCCATTTTGTCAGGCTGGCGCTTGTGGTCCCATGGGGGGCCTGGCAGGGGTGGGGTGGGGTGGCATGCTGCAGGCAGGTCTGAGAAGCTAGTTGACAGACCAGCTGCCTACTCCATGGCCACTGTCCGGAGGGGCCAACCAGCTGGAGACTCAACCTCCTCTAAATTCGGGTTCACGTCTGGGTCCCTCTCGCAATGCACGTTGCTGGGTTTGAGACCCTCGGGCTCTGTTTCTGGACCTGGACCCCAGAAAAGAGAGCTGGGCAATTTGCACAAAGCAAGGATGGCACCTAGTGGTTGTTTTTATACTGATGTTGTCCTTCTAAGCTGAGAACGTACCAGGGCAACCGGACAAGGCCTGGTGAGGATGGGAGAAAATGCAATGCTCTGGTTCTAAATGCACTCGCTGGGCTCAGCAGAGTCAAGCCAGGGCAATAAGCAACACACATGTGCACCATGTGTTGGGAAAATTTTGCCATAGGCTCTCTGGTCATCAAAACTCATTTTGGTTTCTTAAAAGTGGATAGTCTCCCACACTTCACTGATCAAGGATCTCAGGCCTAAGGTGTTCACATTGGAAGTTTCTAGAACGCACCTAATAAGCATCTATTTGCTGCTCGCTTTCGTTGTTCTTGCTTCCTAAAAGACCTTCCCTCAGGCCACGGTCAGTGTAGTAAAGTCTGATTCTGATTCCTGATTGGGAAAAGTTTGTCGCCCCCTTTTCATGACTTCCACGGCACCTCTCTTATGAAAGGAAATGGCTCTTACTTTATTCTACTTGTTTTCTAGTTAGTTTTTCCATAGTCTCTCCCTACTCATCCCTGCCCCCAAATTTTAAGTGCGGGAAGCAGCAATCCCAGGGAACTTCAACGCCACTAAACATCCATCTGGGGAAGAAGAGAGACCAAAAAACCAAACAAAAACAAAAAAACCCTTCCCATTGAAGACACTCACCTGTGCAGAAGCCCAGTCCCTCCCTAGCCTATTGGAGTCCTAAACAAACACACAAATCTTGTTTACTTTGCCCAAACTGGGATGTTCAGCCACACCCACTCCTTAAGGAGCAATTAGGTCATTTCTTCCAATGCAATGACCCTAGCCTGAGGAGGTAGAAGCAAGAACCACCATTTCCCAATTTTAAAAATTCACAATCATCATGTGATATTCCTATCAAATGGGAAAAATAAATTTTAATGTTAGAATCTTTCAAAATGAAATCAGTTCTCCTAATGTACTGGTCTATTCCAAGCCCCACCAGCTGGTCCTGATGCAGTTTGAAGGAATGAGGCAGTTCTATCTTACTAACTTGGAAAGTCCTCCAAGATACGCTGGCTAGGAAGAGTGAGTTCAAGTTGCAGAATACAGTATGATTCCATTTACATGAGAAAAGAAGAAACTATTTATTTCCTAAGAGCACACCTGAATGTACCCAAAAGCATAGGAAAAGACTTGGGTGCCCTAGGTGGCTCAGTGTAACCCACTGAGGTAAGCAACTGACTCTTGGTTTCAGCTCAGGTCATGATCTCAGGGTCATGAGATCAAGGCCCGACTGGACTCTGCGCTCACTGGGGAGCCTGCTCCAGATTCTCTTCCTCTGCCCCTCCCCCTGCTTGTGTGCCCCTTCGCCCACTGGTGTGTGCTCACGCTCTCTCTCACTCTAAAATAAATACATTGTTTAAAAAAAAAAACTTGGAGGAACTCAAGCTTCTTTTAACCTAAAATAACCACACTCCCCTCTGCACGTAACCATTGCAAGTGGTGACAGAGGGAGCCAAGGTGGTGGGCCCGTTTAGTTTAGCCTTATACCTAATGTTTTCATCCTTTCTTATAAGAATGTATTTGTGTTACTTGTCGAATTAAGATTTATTTTTTAATGAGGTGCCTAGAGTCATCAAACTCAAAGGCTGGAGGGAGAACAGTGGTTGCCAGAGGCTACGGGGAAGGGGAGATGAGTCCGTGTTGAATGCGTGAAGAGTGGCAATTTGAGAAGATGAAATGGTTCTGGAGACGGATGGCCACGGTGATCGTCGCGCAGTTGTGAATATACTTCCTGACACCGTACTGTGTACTTAAATGGTTCAAGTGGTAAATTTCATACTCTGTATATCCAACCACAACTTAAAACTTGTTAAATATATTTTTTAAATGCTTAAACTCTCATGAGCAAGACAACAGCTCAGCTCACAATGAACCTGGCTTTGGGCAGAAGACTGCCCCCCGCACCTGCCTTAACTGAGGTGGGCTCCTCGAAGGCACCCATATGGCGCTGGGTGGTTGGATGTGACCCGGCAATCCTGACCGGCTCAGGCTCCCTACGGAAAACAGGGGCACACTCCGAGAGTATCTGAAGAGTTTCATCACGGGGCTGCTTACAATGGTGTGGCCCGAGTTAGGAGAAATTGGCCGGGGAGGGGGAGGCATTCTAAGACAAGGCAAAGAAAGCAAATCGAACTTTAAACTGCAGTCAGCAGAGGAGCAAAGAAAGGTGACTGTCACCGGCCTCTGGGTAGAGCTAAGCCCTTGCTACCCCAGAGCGAGGTGAGGAGCTCACCAGCCCCAGGCAAATCAACATCGCCCTCCTGGCCCAGACGCCCATCACCGATGCCAACCAGCTGCCCGCCCAGGAGCCAGGCTGATGTGATGTGTAAAACTCAGCCTCCCAGGGCACAGAGCAGATGGAGAAAGCCGGAGAGTGGAGCTGGGGAGGCAGAGAATATCCAGCTCTCCTGAGGGTCATCAGTGCCTGGATTGTAACATCACAACGTGGGCCCTGTCAGGCAGCCAAACGACGGAGAGACTCTGAGGCAGCAGAGGGCGGCACGTAAGGGACCTCACGAAGACGCTGGAGGTTCTTGCCCCTGCCACCTGCAGTCCCTCCCCGAGGTCCAGCTGGCTCGGCCTGTGTGCAGAGATGCCTTGGACTTTTAATACACCTGTTTCGCTTAAGCTGCCTCCGGTTAAATTTTTGTTTCTTACAACCAAAGAATCCTTCCTTAATAATATGGAAGAATGAAAAGGTAAACAAAGATTTAGGAAATATGTAGGAATAAAAATACCAAAAATAAAATAAAATTAACTGTAAAGCTACAATAGTTCAAACTATTGAGTCCCGACCCAAGAGAGGGGAGTGGACTGAGCGGATGGCACTGAGACAGACTGACGGCTGGAGCACGGGTCTACGGGAGAGAGTGTTAGTGCGTTCGGGCTGCTGTAGCAAACTACCACAGACTGGGGGGGGCTTAGATGACAAATGACACTCACGGTTCTGAAGGCTGGAAGTCCGTGATGAAGGTGCCGGCAGATCTGGTGCGTGATGAGGACCCGCTTCCCGGCCTGCGAGTGGCCGTCCTCCGTGTGTCCTCACATGGAGAAAGCAGAGAGAGGGAGCAAGCTCTCTCGGGTCTTCTCTATAAAGGCACTAATCCCACCACAAGGGCTTCACTTTCCTGACTTGATTAGCTCCCAAAGGCCCCACCTCCAAATACCATCACATCAGGAATTAGGGTTTCGACACAGGAATTTCAGGACAAAAATTCAGTCCGTAGGAGACAGTATTCAACAGTGTAGGGAAAACTGATGTGTGTAGGGGGAAAACTAAATTAGAGCCTCATCTCACAGAGACACTGAAAAGAATTCCAAATGGATTACCTGCAGAAACACATTTTACATAGCAACCTAACATATCTATGCCCCTGAACAATTACTCTCAACTACATGCAATGTATTGATAGATTTTATAGTAATTATTTTTTCTACTTTGAAAAGGGATAGTTGCAACCAACTTTATTTCCACAAGCATGATAAATCACAACCAGTGCCTAGAGAGGTAAATGTGAGGGCGGTGGGGGAGATATAAAAGGACTAAAACAGGGGCGCCTGGGTGGCTCAGTGGGTTAAGCCGCAGCTGCCTTTGGCTCAGGTCATGATCTCAGGGTCCTGGGATCGAGCCCCAGCATTGGGCTCTCTGCTCAGCTCTCTGCGTATATATGAAAGAAAGGAGAAAAGATTCATTTTACTTTTCACCTGTGGAAGTGGGGAGGGATGTGTTCACCCATAAGGCTATGTGAATTTCTTGAAAATGCCAGACACAAAAAGGAGGTTGCCTTAGAACTCGCACCCCATCTTCCCCTCTGTTAGAAAAATGTCTGACAATTGTTCTGAAAACTAGCTCCTCACCAAGTCCCGTGCCTTGGTGTTTGGTGTTCAGTGTCGCCCAGACACTGTTCCATTTGCTTCTCATGGCATTCTTGTCACAGACAGCATGGTTGTTACCCTCCTGCCACACACCAAAAAAAATAATAATAATAACGTAGATTTATCACTGCGTCCTGCAGTGGGGGCCCAGAACTGAAGCTTCTGGCCCTAAATTGGGCCCCTCCCCAGCATAGCAACTGTTTCCCTCTTTCATTTCCTGGACCTGACCCTATGACAAATTTCACCAACTGACTTTGCCAGTTGCACAACAATATAAATGTAACGAATGCCACAGAACCGTACACTTCAAATCTGTTAAAATGCTGCATTTTATTATATTTTACCACAATAAAAGAAAAGGGGGAGAGCCACATTTTTGCTAGCTTAAATATAATGAACAAGGTCAAAGTTGGGCTGCAAATGGCAAGTTTCTTTCTTAGGTGTAACTGTGTGGTGATGGTACCCATGGTCAGGAGAAAGCTGTCCCCTAAATAATTAGAATACCCTAACCAGCTGCCCTAAGTGGGTGTCTGAGGAGACCCCAAACACCAGTACTGCAACCATAGTGACTGTCTGTTAAAAGAAGGATTAATATTAAGCGAGATGACCCAGAGCGACATAAAAGGAAGCCAAGTGGGGCGCCTGGGTGGCTCAGTAGGTTAAAGCCTCTGCCTTCGGCTCAGGTCATGATCCCAGTGTCCTGGGAGCCCCGGCATTGGGCTCTCTGCTCAGAGGGGATCCTGCTTCCCTTCCTCTCTCTGCCTGCCTGTCTACTTGAGATCTCTGTCAAATAAATAAATAAAATCATTTAAAAAAAGAAAAAAAAGGAAGCCAAGATCTCAACGCTGCCCATAACACCAATCGATAAGACCATCCAATTCATTTCTCTTATTCCAATTCCACCCTCTGGTGCAAAGACAGCCTTCCAGTTATAAAGGCAGCTTCCTCTGCGGCGCTGTGGCTTCCCTGTGCAGGAAGAAGACATGTCACCACCCAGCAAGAACACTCCGCTCCGCTGGAGATGCTGTCTTCTCATGGTAAATACACCAGATACCAATTTTTCTTAGAAGGCTGGTTAATGATTTCACTCTATGAAACTGCATCGACTCCAAGGACAAAGATAAAACATTCTGAACCCGCGAAGCTTTGGCCCAGTTTCAGAGCATCGTGACCACACCGGGACAGCTAAGGCAGCAGCCAGGTGGCCTCAGACTTCAGGGACCACACTGGCAGACCACCATGCCCCTTCCCTTCCTTCTAACTAAGAAACACCCATGGTGGGGCCACAGTAGAACGGAATGCTTTCACACCTACTTATCCCATCAGGAAATCCTTTACCTTCAGCAGGTAGAATATTTCCTCCCTGTTTGAGCCTCTTACTACCTGCAAACAATATGCCAGGCAATTTTTGAAGTGGTGATTTTCAACTTCCAGGTTTAAGGTTTTTTTGTTTTGTTTTGTTTTTGTCAGAGAGAGAAAGGAGAGCACACAAAGAGAGTAGACTCCCCACCCAACAGGGACCCCGATGCAGGACTTGATCCCAGGACCATGGGATCATGACCTGAGCCAAAGACAATTAACCGACTGAGCCGGCCAGGCAACTCAACTTTTGGGTTTTCATTTGAACTTCCTCACCATAAGTGCATTTATAATCGCCCTGTTCATCTCTGAATGACCTTACTAAAAATTATCCACATATTTATGACAATCTGATCAGAGTACTGCCAAGTACAGCCCACCTGGTTTTCTCACAGCAAGGCAGCCAGCACTGTACAGAAGAGTGAACCGCCCCCTGCCCTGGGGCTCTGCCAGACTGTGTTCTGATCTGAATGACGCCTCACTGCTGTGGCCTCTCGTTCTGCATCCTCTGATGCAGTATACAATTTGGACACATAATGGGTTGACACAAGGGACGGTGCTGAGGGGCCATAAAGGTGAAGACCACAACATCAGATTAAAGAAACAGATCGTATGCCCAAGTTACCTTCAAAGAAGGGATCAACGAATGGTCATTTATGAAGGGCGGACATCACATCCCCTGCAGCCCGGGAGGGCTGACCAGGAACATCACTTACAGTTTAAAGAAATCAGGGCTGAGGGTTGTCATGAATTCAGATTTGAAGAGAATGAAGAGTAAATGAACGCCAAGCCTTCCTACCTCACGGACACGCTCTCTTGGACGTGTCTCTCGCGGCTTCTCTTCTCCAGTGCTGGGGCACCAGGCCCGGGTGCTCTGCCTCTGTGCCTTCACTCCACGGGAAGCTCAGTTTTGTGGCTTTACTGTCACATACATGTCAATACCAAATATCTGCCTCCCTCTCAACCTTTCCCCAAGTCAAATCAGGTATGTATACACATTCCCAACTTGGTATCTATAATTCAGCATGTCTGAAACTCAATTCCTCAATTTTCTAAAATCTGTTCCGCCCACAGCATCATCCAGGTGCTCTATAAACAAAACAAAAAACATCTGATAGTCTTATTGGAATGGGAATCCTCTGCCTCTCTCATACCTCATAGGAAATCCCATTAGCTCTAACTTTAAAACAATCCCAGAAACCAACCGAACTCCATGACCATCACCCTGACCTAAGTCACCATCATCTCTCGTTTGGATTACGGCAAAAGCATCCTACTGGCTCCTGCCTGTTAGGATGCAGTTCTTCTATTTCTCAACAGAACACCAGGGTGATCAAAGAAGCCAGAGCATAGAGCACTCCTCTGCTCAAACGCTACAACTGTGTTTCACAAGAGCATGAGCATGAGAGCATGGCTAGTCCCTACAGTGGCCTGAAAGGCCTTATGCAACCTGATTGCTCATTATCTCTGCTAACCTCTTGATGCACTCTTTCTCCCTCTGTTCGTTTCACTGACCTCTCTCTACAACACAATCACTGGCATGTGCTAGCCACAGGGCCTTTGCTGTTTTCCTCACTCCGAACACTCTTCCCCAGATATGCACTTGCTAATTCACTCATCCCTCCCTATGATCAAATCTCACCATCTCAATAAACTCTAATCTGACGTGTACTTAATTCTGCAACCTACATCCCCCCACACAGACTACCCATTTCCGTACTCCACTCCCCAACCCCAAGTTACCACCCTCTAACATACTACACAGAATCTACTTACTCTTTAGATATTGTTTTTGCATATATCTCTCTGGTAGAATGTCAGCTCCTCGGGACAAAATTGTGACATATACACCAAGCAACTACAAAATCCCTGGTCGAGTTGGCAATCAGTCAATATTTGTTAAATGAATGAAATGTAAAATGGCTAACTTCTGCAGGAAACAGCCTTATATAGCATCAATATACCTACCCAGTGTACTCACTACCAAGATCCTGTTTCTGACCCTCAAGCACCCCTGTGCACTAAAACTTCAGAAGTCCCAAACCTAAAAGCTTGACATTTACTTATGTCAAAACATATTTATACTCCATATATATTCACCTATACCCATACCATTACCTATTTAGTATTCTTGCTAAAAAAAAAAAAAAAAAAAAAAAAATTTAAGCCAAAATCTAATCATAACAGACAAATCCAGACTGTAAAACATTCTCCAACACAGCTTAATTTACATGGAATCATTTAAACATCAAAATCATCACACACACACACACACACACACACACACTTAAGAGAATCCTGGATTAACAGATCAAGAACACAACCAAATACAATATATAACCCTTGATGTTGATAGAAGGTTAACTTCTCAAAACAAAAGGTTGGGAAGAAAAATTAATCTCAGAAAAGATGACCCCACCCACAAAGAATGTTGCCTGGATTAGGAGTGGGAAATATAGTGAAAAATACCCTGAAACCAGGAATGTCTTTGGAACAAGCCTAATTAAGCCCTGGGTTAGTCTAACCCAAAAAATAATGAGTAAGCCATGACTACACACTGCAGTCCGTGGCTCCCTCATGAGAGTCGGGAAGTGAGACGCAGGCGAGGCAGAACCCAGGGGATGAGCGCTCTCGGCCTGGCCCCGGTGACACCACTGCAGCCTGGGCCAGCGGAAGCACCATCCAGCCACACGGGGCTGCATCTAAACTCAAAGTTCCTGGTTCTTTCACTGCTTTGCAAATTCTAGGCTTTCCAACAAACCCTGAGAGCAATTTTTAACCTTTTAATGCTAGTGGAGTAAGATCACTTTGACGCATGCACACGAGCCCAAACATGGCTATGCTCCTCTACATATACCACAAGACGAGCACTGGGTAAAGATGTATATTTATTCACTTTACAAAGAGAATGGTATTAAATTGCCATAAACAGTTCCATTTATAGACAAATATAACTGTACATTACACCAGTAGCGGCTCAAACTTGTCTTCCCAAGATGCTTGTGTGGCTCCAGCTCTGTGAGCTGAGCACAGATCTCTGTTCTGCCATTAAGCTTAAAAAGTCCCTCAGAGATAATGGTTTTGTGTTTTACATATTCACAGGTGGTAAAAATAAACCCATCTCCCCAGCCCTCCCTTAGAGTTGAGCTTCCATCTGCATGTTCCCTAAAGAGCACTAAACCAATACTGGCTCATTCTTTTAATTTAAAAAAAAAAAAAAAAATTACTGATAATTTGAAAAGGCTTTTGTAGCACACCAAAATACTTATTTATACATACATAAAAAGTCTTGAGTCAGATTTATTATTTTAAAGGTAAACAGATACCCTAACACTGCCAAGAGTGGGTAATGAAAAGGAAGGAAAACATTAAATTACTGAATTATAAAAATATTTTCTTTGGAAAAAAATTCCAACAAGGTTATCATTAATATCTAAAACCAAAGAGAAAAAATAAACAGTTGTTCTTTGATCCATTAGTAATTTAAATAAAAATGAAAACCTCTTCAAAAGCAGCTATAACTGAATTTTTTAAAAAGTTGCAGATAATGAGTACTTCTAAATCTATACACTGATGATTCTTTACAGGCAACTTGCAGTCAAGAAAAATCCTTAATATGGCTAATTCTTTAGTTTTTTAATTACCATAATTTTTTGTGTGTTTTAAAAAAATATTCCACATGACAGCTTAAAAAATAAGTGGCTGTTTGGGGGAAGCACTCCAAATAGTCAACCTGACTCAAATCAGATCACCACCAGTAACAGACAAGCTAGGGATACTGGTATTTAAGTTTTTAAATCCCAACCGTTTTTACTCTCCATCTTTAGTTACCCCTTCATATCTTATGAAAATGTACCAAATTAAAAACGGTTTTTACTAGTGCCGCTTCGTGTCTGGATCTGATGAAAGATACCAACCTGAGATAAGAGCTGACTCCTTCACAAAGTCCAGGTCTTGAAACCCTACATGGTAAATGTCTGTGTCTTCACTTACGTCAATTCTTGCTATAACCAACCATACTGGGATATTATATTATAAAAATATACCATATATCAGACACTTATGTCAGTACATTGCAGAAAATGTGTCTATTTGCTGTGTAAAGTTTATTAACATTTGAAGGAAACACTCTTATTTACACAGTGAAGTCTGGGGTGCTCAGGACAGCGAGATGGCATGGGAACCACCACGAGGAATCTGGAAATGTGCAACGGTCCTTGGCGCCTGTCCCCGAGACAACCCTTCCCAGGAGAACTCGGCAGCACTGGGGAAGGCGCGCCAGAGGTGACAGCTCCATCAGCTTGTTCTCCGTCCTCATTCTTCTTCACTTTCATTTTCAGGATCTAAGTCAGAATCTCCATTTAATTCTTTCTCACTGGCCACATCCCTGTCCTCCTCCCCGTTCTCCTCATCTTTCTCTTCGACATCTTCCTCTTCCTCTTCGTTCTCTTCATCAACATCCTCGTCTTTTTCACTTTCTTTCTCTTCCTCATCTTCATCCCAGTTATCCTGGTACGAACAGAGGAAGCACGGAAAGCACTCATTAAGGACTCATTTGTAAGAGTGCAAGGGCATAAAGGCAGATTTATGCACCAGGAAACAAGGTACTCACATCAGAGTCCTTCTCTGCAATTTCATCATCTGACTCCTCTTCAGAAGATTCTGCAAGGGGAAAATCCCAGCCTTAAGTTTGTAATCAACAAGCAGAGGGCAGAGCTCTAACAACTAAACAGATTCCTGAATTTACTTTTAGAAATACTGCATTCAGCTATCATCCACCTAAGCAGTAACATTAATATTCTTATCCACATTATCCACATAAAAGTTCATTTATTATGTTCTTCCATCAAGATCTCACTGATAAGACAAAGTACCAAAAACCTAACAAAATCCATCTTAAAAAAACTAAGCCGATGTGGAGAAAAGGGAACCCTTGTGGTAATGTTCGTAGAAATATAAGTTGGCCAATCACTATTGCAAACAGTACGAATGCTCCCCAAGAAATTACAAAGAAAGCTACCAGATGTTCCACCAATTCCACTACTGGGTGTATGTCAAAGGAAACAAAATCAGGATCTCAAAGGGATACACGCACCCCATGTCCACTGCAGTATCACTTACAACAGCCAAGACATGGGAACAACTTAAAAGTCCACCAACAGACTGGACGGATGGTTAAAGAAAATGGGATAACTACATTCAGCCATTAAATTCCATTCAGCTATTAAAAAAAGCAAATCCTCCCATCTGTGACAACACGGACTGGCCTTGAGGGCAGGTGTGTAAGTCTGACAGAGAACAGTAAGTACTGCATGATCGTATGCAGATGTGCAACCTAAAAACAACAAACCAACAGACAGGTTGCAAGAGGTGTGCTGAGTAGGGGAAATGATGAAAAATCAAAAGATACAAACTCCCAATTGTAAGAGCAGTCAGTCTTGGGAATTTAACGTACTTAACAATATCATACTATATATCTGAAAGCTGTTAAGAGATGCGCGCGTGGGTGGCTCAGTGGGTTAAGCCTCTGCCTTTGGCTCAGGTCATGGTCTCAGGGTCCTGGGATTGAGCCCCAACATCGGGCTCTGTGCTCAACAGGGAGCCTGCTTCCCACCCCCACTCTCTGCTGCTCTGCCTACTTGTGATCTCTGTCAAAAAAAATAAATAAAATCTTAAAAAAAAAAAGAAAAGAATCCTCTGAAAGCTGTTAAGAGAGTAAAAGAATTTCTCTGAGCAACTTTGTGTGGTGATGGCCATTAATTAAACATATACTGGTGATCAGTTCACAATATATATATATAGATCATCAAATTGTTAAGTTGTACACCTAAAAAAATGTTGTATGTAATTATAACCCAAATTATATCTCAGTAAAACTGGAAAACAGAGGTCTAAGTAATAACCTAGGCATGCTTTTACGTCCTTCAATTATGTTTTATTATTTTCTCTATAAAAGTTTTATTTCATTTTTTAGATATTAGGTATATATCTAGGTACTTCATAGCTTTGACTGCTGGCGTGAATGAAATCTTTTTTTCCTAATACATTTTCTGACCAGGACACACATCAATAGACACACAATACATTACTGAGACAATAATGCTATTGATTCCTTTCTGCTGATCTTGGTGTCCAGTAAACTTACTTACGTCCTATCTCATTAACTGTAGATTCTCCTACATTTTCTAAGTTGAAAAGGATAACAACTGCCACAGCCAAGGTTCTAGAATTCACTTCTTTCATATAATACTAGGCAGGCTATCCAGAAGCAATAAAAGGTACATTACTGTCTAGTTGCTGACTTTATGGGAATGCTTCTCAACTTTTGTCTGATGAGATTAAGGAAACTCCTTTAAATTTGTAGGTTACTCATATTATCAATAATGAGATACAGACTGAATTTTACTGAATTCTTTTTCTGCATCTATTAATATATATTGTTCTATGTTAATCTGTTTATGGTAATTAAACAGATTTCTTGATGCTAAATCACCTTACAATCTTTAAATAAATTCTACTTTAAATAAATTCTACTTATCCTACTTAAGTACTTCTGTAGTATTAACTTGCTACTCAGGATATTTAAAGACATTCTAAAATGACATTCTTAACTGTCCTTATCTGGTTTCGACTCATAAAATGCCTGAACTGTTATATATGACAAAACTGACTTGTTCCTTGAAAGACTGATGTAATTCACCTATAAAAACTCTCTGCCTGGTATCTCTGAGCAAAGGTTTTGATTAAATCAATTCAAAGCCACCAGCTTATTCAAAGTTTGTATTTCTGTTTTTTTTTTTTTTTAAAATTAAAGATTTTATTTATTTATTTGACAGAGAGCAAGCATGAGCAGGGAGAAGGGCAGAGGGAGAGGGAGAAGCCAGGCTCCCCACTGAGCAGAGAGACTGATGCCAGGGCTCAGTCCCAGGACCCCTGGGATCAGGACCTGAGCCAAAGGCAGATGCGTTTAACCAACTGAGCCACCCAGGTGCCCCTCTAAGTCTTTTGGTCAATCATGTTTCCTAAGAGATTATCTCTTATTATCTAGGGTTTTACTGTGCTGGCATAAAAGTTTGTTCATAGTGCTCTCCTACTTAAATCTCTTCCATACCTAGTGCCCTTTCTCATTTAACTGCACGGTATTTGCACCTTCTCTTTTCTTACTGGATCGTATTTTTGCCACAGGCTTGTCCACTTTAATAGAAAATCTGATGTGCCATAGTATGACCTCAGTCATGTTCTACAAAATAAGGTAACAGAACTCAATGTTAAAAAATGAATATTCCAATTCTAGATCTTCAGAAACCTCAAGCCTTACCTTCCTCGTACACCAATTTTGCCTTTTGTGCAGGACAAGTCATTCCCTTTGTTTTTTCAGATGCTGTAACCTGAAACATAACCAAGTATTTTCATGAAGCTGAGTACAAGGTCATCTCAAGTATGTAGCCACTGCTACGCTACACCTTCCCCAACAGTAAACTTGTCCTCAACCAGTATGATGGATGACCTCAATACGACACAGATCAAATACAGGGCAAAAAACAAACTTGTCAAATGCAAGAATATAGTTACTCTGTAAAAGCTGAAAACCTTTTAAGGTGATCAGAACTTATTTCCAAAACTGCAACAATAGCCTATATTAAGTTATAATATATATAAGTTATTATATATATATATGTTTTAATATGTAAGTTATAAATATCCTGTAACTTGCTATTCATAGTAGCACAGCCATCCTAACTGTAATAACTGAAACAGGACAGTGAGAACCTTTGAGGAAAAGCTGAATCACAAGGAAGTTTACTTCCAGTTAAAGACTGGACCCTGATTTATCAATTTCTTGCTGAAACATGGGGCTTTCGCTGTTCAGGTAAACAATCCTTATTCCTCTCTATTCCTATCACATCCAAAGCTTAGCACAAAACAATCTTGATTTACTCACTTGAGTGATTAGAAGAATAAGCTTTCCATGAAGGTGGGAGAGTTTCTGAAAAGTTTTTACTCTGCTTTCCATTAACTGATACAGTGTTCCCAGCTGGGGTACCAGATCAGGCAACTAGGGGGGAATAAGATTATCACACTATCATGACAAAGTACAGACAACAAACATATATACAAAGTACAGACAACAGACATACAAATCATGCTCAGATACAACCAAGTATCTAGCCACCACACCACAAACATCTGCTTACACCTCCTGTGGCAGTGGCTGCTTGGGACACACCCCAGTAACATCTTCAAAACTTTCACAAGCTGACCTTTAATGTCCTAATGGCAAAAAATTGTGTGCTTTTTAAAATAATGATACAGGCAGGAGGAAGAGGCTTGGGTGGCTCAGTCAGTTAAGCATCTGACTCTTGATCTCAGCTCAGGTCTTGATCTCAGGGTAGAGAGTTCAAGCCCTGAACCTACTTAAAAAAGTAAATAATAAAAAAAAAATTTAAATAAAATATTGAGAGGTCAATGTAAATTGAAACACTAAATAAAAAATACCATCACCACCTATCTCCGGGCTAAAGAGGGTTTCTTCTGAAACTTACTCTTTGATAGTATCACATGATCTACCTCTACCATAAGCAAGCTAAAGAGAGCTTTGCACAGCTTCCAGAGACCAGAAAACAGAGCGACAGAGTACAAAGCTGACCATACAGTATTTCAAACATATATCCTGTTAAAGAACTCTCTGAACAATACTTAAGGAAGTAAAGCCTGAAATCTGTCCCTCCAGGGGGACAAAAAAAGAACCCCACTCTTTGCCCTTTAAGTAGCCTTACTTGCCCTCTGACTGCTGACAACTTAGCATAAATAAGAGTTTCATTCAAATGTTAAACTTTAAACAGCAAACACACAAAAATGCATAAAACAAAGTTTAAGGTGATCACATATCAATTGCCATCATCTCATTTTTTATCTGTCCATATTCACACAGTAAGCTCCAGGAACAGGGGGACCACAGTATCTTGTCCATTCCTTAAGCCCTGTGCCTAGCAGTCCCTCAACTTGGAGAAGGTAAGGACACCTGATAAGGAGGAGGAACCAAAGGAAGATGACCAAAAGAAGATGAAGGAAAAAGCACTGCTCTCTGAGAAGAGAATTCCCACAGGCCATGGAGTCCTCTCCACACCATCCTTCTTTGGTCTACTGTGCCATGACTGTGAACTTTACACAACTGCTACCCCAGCAGTTCACCCTTGGCTCCAGAAGGGATTTCTCTACAAGGCCTTCTAGGGCTCTTTTCACTTCTAAGCAAATGAATGAGGTTATAAAATAAGTGCTGTCCTGTTCACCCCAAGTCCTGATGCTTGTGGGAATCTTCTAGTGCCCATCGCCCACCACTCAGCCATTCCACTTACCACTGCCCTCAATTGATCCCAAGATTCCAAACTTAGGAAACCCCACAGCCACTCTTAGTGTCTTATACCTCCTCTCATTCTAACATCCTAGCAGAGTTCCCCCAGACACAGAAAGAACAAACTGCTGGCCTCAAAACAGGTTATCCACTTGTTTCCCTTATTTCAAACTACTGAAGGCAAAATGAGCCTGAGACAGAACAAGGGACAGCAAGCAGGCAGAGCTGGGTGAAAATGTGTTAAGAAAGAAGAGCAATTATGAATTTTCTTCAACTATCCATTATAACCTTTTAAAAAAATCTATTAAAAGGTGCTAGGTATTAAAATTAAAGAAAAAGAAAAAAAGGGAACTGTGTAATTTTATTTCTAACTTAAAATGTAACTGATTTAATGAGCAAAGAACCCAATTCATATTATGAAATATATGTAAATATGTGTATTATAAAATTTATGTTTTCTGGTATTGATTAAAATTTGATGTTTCCTCTCTTCCATTTGTAATAGAGCTGACAGCAGCCCCATAAAATGACAACCATTTAATATTTAATTTCATTTTTACCACAAGCTATCTTCTACTGTCCTGGGACAAGGCAGAACAATGGAAAGGCACATATATTGTAAAAATAATTTTGCTAAACAGGTTATACACATAAAAAAACACCTAAAGGCTAACATGACGGTATGTTACTTTTCTCCTTTCTTTATTTCTCAAAGTTCTCTATAAAATGTGTATTACTTTTAAAATCCAGGGCAAAAAAAGGGCCAGTTTTCAATAGGCAACGATGATATTATTACACTGCACCTGGGGTAAAATAAAGTCTTTAAAAGCGAGCAACTGATGGTTGAAGGTTGAAGGGCAGGTGGAAGGAGAATGGTTCATTAACACATCAGTTCATAATCCTTATTAAAGCCAAACTATTCAGCAACTACAGTTGAAGACTTACTGTGGATAAGTAGGATGCATGGACCGTTAACACACATTTTAGCCACTGAACCATTAAAACAGCACTGAAAAAAATAAGAAAAATCTAAGTAAATGAATATTCATGATTTCAAAATTAAATACAATGGAGTGATAATATTAGATAAACTCAGACCAAGATCTGTAAATTGTGCCCTGTAAAAAACAACCCTACTATTTTAAATAACCACTGACTTTGATGATCTTCTCGTCCCACCGGGAGTCTGAGATCTATGAAACAGAATCATCTCTTGGGGAGGAGGGGAGAGTAACATCAACTGAACCGGACAAGACTCTTCCTCTAAAATAATTCAAGAATAAAGCACATGCTTTACTCCAACTGATACCAAGGCAGTAAACTGGGCTCAACTTACTTACTACATTTTTACACCCATCATCTATTCGCTATCAATAGCATAATAGCATAAATAGCAGAGCACAAAGAGCACACATAGCATAAGATTTCCATGCCACATTCAAAGACAAATATAGACCAAGAATGTGGAAGCTGGGCTTAATCAAGGAATTCGTTGGCCTTTCTTTGTGAGCTCCAAACAGGAATGCAGTCTATCCGGGGGAAAAACTTGGAAAAGGGGACACCTGGGTGGCTCAGTCGGTTAACATCTGCCTTCGCAGCTCAGGTCATGATCTCAAGATCCTGAGATCCAGTCCTGAGTTGGGCTCCCTGCTTAGCTGGGAGTCTGCTTCTCCCTCTGTACTCCAACACCCCCCCACCCCGCTCATACTCTCTCTCTCGCTCTCTCTCAAATAGGTAACATCTTAAAAAAAAAAACAAAAACAAAAACCAACTACATACTGTAGCACTGAGAATACTATACTGTCAGCTTAGGATCTCTGAGATACCAACTCCCTATTCAAATACTTAATCATCAAATTATTAACAAAAAAGACTCACAAAACTTCAGTCCTATAAAATATTTCCTTACAGTGTCTCACCAACTACCAGAGGTTTGGGGAGTTGGACAAATGGCAATTTTACATCTGATCAGGGCTAAATCATTACATAAGACTAAATTCATTACAAGACCTGACAATGATGTTAGAAAAACTACACAGGATTTTCCTAAAAGAAAGGGAAAAACTGTACTAAAATCTTAGGAATAAAAGTCATTCAACTTACAGAAGAGGGAAGAGCAGTATCTGACCTTACAGATACACACTCTTAATTAAGAATGTGGAGCTGCCCACTATGTAATTTCAAGCCAAAAACTGTTTTTTTTTAAACAATCGCCTCTAAAATATTGATAAAATCAAAGCAATTTAAGTCACCTAAATATCTTACCTATTAGGATGTCCCTGCAATCTCTTCGTAAGCTGAGGGAGGAAAAAGCTGTATTAGCGACCGCACTTCAGAGGCAGCCCATATGCACCAATTCCCACCATACACACATCCAGGAGAACAAAGAAAATACAGAAAAAATATTTAAAGGGGCGCCTGGTGGCTCAGTTGATTAAGCACTCAACTCTTGATTTCGGTGCAAGTCATAACGGCGCAGAGTCCTCAAGGTCATCAAATCAAGTCCCAAACTGGGGCTCCGCGCTGGGTGGGGAACCTGCTTAAGATTCTCTCTCCTCCTCCCTCTGCCCCTCTCCCCAAAAAAGACTTAGGAAATCACTATTCCTAAAGGATTCCTAAATTTCCTAATTCCTCAATGTTCAACCAATGTATCATAATCTAGGTACACATTCCCACATGAAGAAAAGTTACCTGATAAAAATCTAGGTTATAATTTATATGAATGAAAATTTAGAACAGGCAAATCCAGGGACAGAAAGTAATCTCTGGTTGCCAGAAACTAGGGGTAAAGGAGAATGGGGAGAAGCTAACTGGTACATGATTTTTTTTGGTGTGACAACAGCACAACCTGTAAATATATGAAAAAATACTGAATTATATACATTTAAACAGAGTATATTTTATGTTATGTGAATTTTATCTCAATAAAAAATACATTAAAAAATGTGGACTAGGTAAATTTTTAGTAGATCTATTATCTACTGTAAATACCTTGCTTGCTTATACACTACAAATCTGCTTCTCTAAACAAGAGATTTTCTCTTTAACTCACAGTGTTAGGACCTTAAAATGAAAAGAGTATTCAGTTACCTCTTGCAACAATGGAATAACAGCATGCAGGGGCATCCTTAATACAGTCCTCTTAATTAGGTTTAAATTCCTAGTTTGAAGTACTTTCTGTGAGAAAATAAAGGAAACATGAAGATAAGCATATGCAGAAGCTAAAGATACTAGAGGAAAAACAGTAAAAAATGATTTTTTATTAATTTAAAATCTATTTAGTCAACATACGATGTATTACTAGTTTCAGGGGAAGAATTCAACAATTCATTAGTTTCCTAAGACACCCAGTGCTCACTCCATCAAGTACCCTCCTTAATGTCCATCACCTGATTACCTCATCCCTCTTCCCACCTCCCCTCCAGAAACCCCAATTTATTTCCCATAGTTAGGAGTCTCTTATGGTTTGTTTCCCTGTTTTTGTCTTATTTATTTATCCCTCCCTCCCCACTATGTTCATCTGTTTTGTTTCTTAAATTCCACACAGGAGTGAAATCATGGTATCTGTCTTTCTCTGATTTATTTCGCTTAACATAATAGCTCTAGTTTCCTTCACGTCATTGAAAATGGCAAGATTTCATTCTTTTTGATAGCTGAGTAATATTCCCGTGTGCATGTTTGGGTGTACATACACACATCATCTTTATCCATTCATGTTATCAATGGACATTTAGAATTTTGTATTTTGGCTATTGTGGATATTACTGCTAAAAAACATTCGGGTGCCCCTTCAAATCACTATGTTTGCATCCTCTGGATAAATACTTAGTAGTGTAATTGCTGGGTCATAGGGTAATTCTATTTTTAACTTTTGAGGAACCTCTGTACTGTTTTCCAGAGTGGCTGCACCAGCTTGCATTCCCAACAACAGTGTAGGAGGGATCCCCTTTCTCCGCATCCTTGCTAACATCTGTTGTTTTCTGACTTAATTTTAGACATTTTGACAGGTGTGAGGTGATATCTCATTGTGGTTTTGATTTGTACTTCCCTGACGCTGAGTGATGCTGAGCATTTTTTCACATGTCTGTTTTAAAAAACCAAACAATAAACTACCAACTGGATTTTAGGTTGGAGGGACTAACTAGACAATGTTATGTTAATGTCTTTGACTATCAGGAAAGTATCATCTTCAGGAATCAGGACATTTACTTTGATAAATGGGTTACTTTCCTACAGATTCTAATCTTTATGAACAAACTTTTATATAAAATACCTCTAGACACTTAAATACAGTATATGCCACTGTAGAGAAGCTGTCAAACTGTTATTTTATGAAATCAGAGACATATCCATATGAGAACGAGCAAAACACACTAATACCACACTTAGCAACAAATCTTTCAAAACTGACAACTTTTTGATAAAACTTCAAGCCAATCAAAAGATCATATATAATGAGTGCTTGAGTCAAAATCCTGGGAGGGTACGTCAACTAGAGAAACTCAGTCTCCACCGCAGAGGACAGAAAAGGAGAGGTGAGTCCTAATCCTGGCAGGCCTTTCCATGTCTCAAACCCCAAATGCTTCATCTATAGGAAAGGATGGGAAATACAAGGCTTTTCAGGTCTCAAAACCTTGATCACCCATTCCTCTTGAATACTTCTATAGATTTATTCTTTCCAAAGGGCTTAATTCCCAGAGTAACTTCCCTGACGATGGGTGCATACGGTTTTGGAGGTGGTTGGTACTACGAAAGTCATGCCTAAGATACAAAGAGTAGAAGTACCAAAGAACAAACAAAATATAGAAACTGCTTTACAGCTTATTTTAACAGTATCCTTTCAGAATTCCCTATGAATTTTATTTGCTTATAAAAATATCTTTACACAAAGCCCTTCTAATAAATCCATCAGGAACTATATAAAAAACTACCACTGGCATAACTACATAGTTTCTCATGCAAAAGAAATAAAAATTTTTATACATAATCACTGAAGAAATGAGGGATGGAATGTCCTTATTTAACAGTCCCAATTAACCTAAATTTGTATTTTCAAATAATCAGAATACAGGACTCAAAGCAAAATATGTTGATCAGAACTTCTACAGCAATTTGGAAGGTGTGTGACGATACTAAACATTCCTCAAATCACCTCATTTATTGTAACTATTAGTTATCACAAAGTTCCAACAATGTACAGGTTATAGGGAACAATGTGTCTGAACTAGTCTACAAATTAGTGTTTGACGTAAGACATGCCCTTGTTACGATCCTGAATTTTCGCAGGATGTCCACCAACCCATCAGGTTTCACTGTCTTAACTGGTCAAGTAGGGCAACTGCCCTTCAGGTCAAGGAATACTAACTTGAACCGCTGCTGCGCATTATTTCTGCAAAGCTTAGTTATAAAACAACGTAGCAATGAGGGTTTAAAAAATACATAGTTTATGAAATCTCCTAGTACCCTAAATGCAAAGTGATCATAAAATCTGTTGTCTGAACTGGATATCTGTAACAATAAAAGAAGTCACTAGTAATTACTGTATCAAGAAAAAAGGTATAAACCAGAACTATCAAAGGCAAATAAGAGTACTTATAGCCTAGGGCGCTTTGGTAGAGCTGGTTAAGAGTCCAACTCTTGATTTCAGGTCAGGTCATGGTCTCACCGGGTTGTGAGATGGAGCCCTGACAGCATTGGCTCTACACTGGACAGGAAGCCTGCTTAAGATTCTTTCTCTCCTTTTCCCGCCCATCCTCATCTTCCATCTTCCCTCCCTCTCTCTTAAAAAAAAAAAAAGAGAGAGAGAGAGAGAGAGAGAACCTATGGCCTAGCTATTCAGAAGTTAAATCAAACTGAAGGGCAGAAGTTTTTAACAACCTCTCAAGAAATTCTTATGCCAACTAACAGGCTCTATGATAATTTTCAAATTTAAAATAAACAAGTAAAAATAAGTTATCCCAAAACAAAGTGAAGTATTAATGGATACAGAAGTTAACATTAACTTCCGTTGAAAATATATTTAAAAAACAATTCTATAAACCACAGTTGTAACTAGCAAGATACTAAAGGTTTTTTTTTTTTTACAAGTCTACACTATAAATGAAGCATAATAAACTGTACACACTTGAAGTACACTATTTAATCAGTCTGACATAAACATTTGTCCATGAAACTAACACTGTGATAAACATTCCATCACCCTCAAATCTCCTTGGGTCCCTTAACGTTCTATTCCTCCACCCGTACCCTCAGGCAAGCACTGAACTACATATTGGTCTGCATTTCCTAGCACTGTACATAAGTAGAATCACAGAGGGCACACACTCTTTGCCTGGCTTCTTTCTCACAGCGTTAAGTGTGAGATTCATCCACGTTGTTGATGTATCAATAATATCTTCCTTACACTGCCAGATAAAGAATTTGCTTATCTGTTCATATGAGGAGGGTCACATGGGTGCTCTCCAGGTTCTGGCTATTAAAAAAATAAAGTTGCTATAAACATTCATGTACCAGGCTTTATATGAATATGTTTCTGATTCTCCCAGGTAAATACGTAGCAGGAAAAAGGCTGGGTCTTAAAGCAGAGGAATCCTTAACTTTAAAGAAACTGCCAAATTGTTTCCCAAAGTAGCTGTACCATTTTATTTTCCCAACCAACAAGATAGGAAGTTCCAGTTGCACCACATTCTCACCAACAGATGGAACAGTCTTTTAAATTTTAATCAATCCATACTGGGAATACAGTGTTAGCTCACTGTCATTTTAATTTGCATTTGTGATGACCAGTGATGTATAATAACTTTACATGCACTTATTGGCCATTTGAATTCTTTTATGAAGTATCTGTTCACACCTTTACCAACTGCTCTTTATTTGAGTCTCCTTCTTAAAAGTTTTTTGTATCTTCTGGATATGAATCCTTTGTCTGATGTAGAAATTAAAAATATTCTCCCAGCCTGCAGCTTGCCTTTCCACTCTCTTAACAGTGTTGTTTCTTTTTTTTTTTTTACGATTTTATTTATTTATTTGACAGAGAGAAAGATCAGAAGTAGATAGAGAGGCAGGCAGAGAGAGAACGGGAAGCAGGATCCCTGCTGAGCAGAGAGCCTAATGTGGGGCTCGATCCCAGGTCCCTGGGATCATGACCTGAGCTGAAGGCAGAGGCTTTAACCCACTGAGCCACCCAGGTGCCCCAACAGTGTTGTTTCTTTTCTTTTTCTTTTTTTTTTTAAGTAACAGAAATTTATTGAGAATTCCTGGGATGGTGGTTTTCACCTCCCCACCTGGAAGGAGGAACCAACACTGCAGGAAATCACTCAGAAATCACAAACACTATCATTTCAAGAGCAAAAGATTTCAACTTTAAGTCCAAATGACCACTTTTTTCCTGAAGCGTGTAATACTTTTTGTGATGCCATCTAAGAAGACTTCATCCGCTAACGTTTGCATAGATTTTATCCTGTTTTCTTCTAGAAGTTTTTTTAGGTTTGGGTTTTACGTTTATCTATTTTGAGTCAACTTTTGTGAAGGGCTGAGATACCTTTTCTTCCATATGGATATGTGGTTGGTTCACAACTAATTGTTGGTAAGATTTTACTTTCTCCATTAACTCAACTAAGTACCTTTACTAAAAACCAATAGTGAGTGGTCTATTTCTGGACTCCCAATTTTGGTTCCTTAATCTGTATTTTTTTTCTCACTAATATCAAACTACTTTGATTACTAAAACTTTACCTTGAAATCAAGTAGGCTAAACCCTCCAATTCTACTACTACTACTGATGCTACAGAAATTTAATTGGGAATGTGCTGAATATACAGATAAATAAGGGGAGAATTCCCCTCATTTTAACAGTACTGAATCTTTCAACACATAAAGGTGGTTTACATCACTATATACTCAATCTTTGTTAATTTCTTATAATTTTTTGTAATTATCAATGTAGAGGGAGAGGCATCTTTTATAGATTTATTCTAACTTTTTGGTACTACTATAAATGGCACAGAAATTATTTAAATAAATTTTTAAAAATCTTAATATCTATCTTCTGTAGATGCCATAAATTACATAAATGACTAGGCCTCTCTTCTCTTCTTCTCCTAAGCTATAGACATTTTCTTTGAGTCAAATTTCCACCTTCCTAATGCCACAAAATTTCTTTTTTTTTTTCAGATTTTATTTATTTATTTGACAGAGATCACAAGTAGGCAGAGAGGCAGGCAGAGAGAGAGGAGGAAGCAGGCTTCCTGCTGAGCAGAGAGCCCGATGCGGGGATTGATCCCAGGACCCTAGGATCATGACCTGAGCTGAAGGCACAGGCCCAACCCACTGAGCCACCCAGGTGCCCCCTAACGCCACAAATTTAATGTCAAGTTTCCGTGCAGGGATTCTTATCCTCACTTCTAGTAGTATGGTGTATCTCTGCCACTGCTCACGTCCTTCATTCTTGTTGTCCTCCTACTAAATTTCATGTATCCCCATAAAGTAATTTTTGGGAATGGGGAAGACTGTTTTTAGGAGAAAAAAATATATGCATTTTTTAACCTGTCCCCCTCTCACTTTAAGAGAGATGTACAGAATATGAGTGCATCATCTCTTAGGCTAAAATACTATGGTAAAATCTCCATATTTATTTTTTATAGGATTATTTGAAACTCTTAACTATAACTTTTACAGGTTTTTTCCAGGATTCTAGTTTCCAATTACTTCTACTGAAATAAAACAATATATCACCTAAAGATCCTTAATAATGAAAAAGTCTTACATGTAGAATACTTTACAATTTAAGAAGTGCTTCCATAAAGATCATTTCATTTTTCTTCCAACAACTCTGTGACACCTGATAACACACGGTCACCTTTGAGCCAACTACCAGTGTATAAGAAATATGTCAGAGGAACATGTTAAATGATACCATTTATCAGATTAAACTAAATGACCCAACAAAATGGAGTTTTGTGGGAAGCAAAATCCAGAATGTGAGAATCTCTATAGGGCAAATAACTTAGCTTCTCCAAAAAATCAGCTACGAAAGATAGAAGAGACCTCTCTCCCCCATTCTGTGTGGACTTCACGGAGATATGTTTTGAAGAAAGCAAACATAAAAATTTAAGTTTATGAGACAATCAGGGAAATGTAAACACACTAACTGGATATTTGACGATTCTGAGAATTACTGTTTATTTGTAGGTGTGATAATGGATTGCGGTTGTTTTCAGAAGGGGTTGTTATTGTGAGAGTTAAACAGAGATGTATTTATGGTTAAAATCAATGTCCCTATGCTTCACTATAACCTGAGGAGGCATGTGGGCAGACAGATGACACAAGGACAGAAATATAAGGCTAGTGTTGATAATTTCTGAAACGGAGTGATGAGTTCATGGGGGTCCACTCTAGTAATTTTTAAATTTTTTGAAATGATTCTTTAAAACAAAAAAATTGGTAGCTAATTTAGTTGTACTACTGAGAAAGGTTTTGTACTACTGAGAAAGGACAGTTAAGGAGATAACGGCAGATAAGTCACATTACATTTTAAAAACAATGTCCATTGTTTTCCATAGCTTATTTTTCACCTAGGTTTCTATGCCATGTTAACCAAAAACCACTTTCCAAATTACATATACTCACAAACTACTTTATAAGTAATTTTAAAAGTAATTTTAGAATGTGCTGATTTCCCTTCTCATTTTGAAAAATCACCTTCCTTAGACACAAATGATATTCCCATTTAGATCAAAATATAAATCAGAAAGACACTATTCATAGGTTACCTGAGTAAAGTAACGTATGAATAAAGTCACATCAATACTAAGTGGCACCATAATATCACTGAATCACTGAGAATATGCACTTAAGAAAATGTAAACTGCTTTAATCTAATCAGGAAATGCTTAAATCCAATTTTTACACTTATTTTTTTCCTACAGACCACTATTAAATTCTAGAGTCTAAGAGGACTAATTAAGTAACTTCATACAAGCAGTCACCAACTTACAAACACAGAAATAATAAATGCCTCCTTTATACAAATTTCTAGTATTTTTAACCTCTAAATACTTCACAACATAGCCCCCAACCCTCCTGAATTTTTCCCCCAAACCTCCTACCCATTGCCAAGGTTCCACCTCACCGCCCCCTCTCACGGCCAGGGGGACATAAGTTTCTGGAATCCAGAGTAAAAACTCAGGAACGCATTTTCCTACAGAAAAAAATATAAATTGTGATCTAGAATGCTGAGTATTATAGTTCAGCTACACTATGTTTATAAAGGCTTTTGTCAACTAAAGCCTAAAACCTAATTAACAATTCATAACAGTATTTCTATGAGAAAATGCATTCCAGGTTCAAAATAATTTAATACAATGCCTTTGTAGGTTGGTGACTGTCTGTATAGTGCCACCAAGTGATAAATGTTTGACTAGACTTACAAAATATTAAATTCAAAACAGCTACATCACTTGACTATCACTCTAAGTATGCTATGTCAATCACTTTTTAAGAAAAATTAACTGTGTTAATTCATTTTTAAAACTGCCAGAATACTTACATTTAGCATTTCGAAATCATTACTTTCTAAACCCTGTGTGAGAAGAACTGGAAAGCTATTTGTCTGTGGAAGGTCATCCTTTTCTTTCTTTGTATCTATATCCAGTGCTCCCAAGCGCTCTTCAATGCTAATCTGCGGAACAGAAACGATCTATTAATGTTAAACCAGACAAGGCCTAAAGTTGTTTAGTCAAGGGGTAACTGGGTAGTTCCCATATCGGTGATTCCCAATCCAAGTTTCCAGATTCTAGTGAGAAAAACAACTGCCAAAGAAACCATGATTTAAAAACGTAATTCATAAACACAGCTATATAAGATTCAAAAAAGGCAAGCACCTGGCATCTATTACTAAAACACAAGAAAAGACCTATTATGGAAAAAGCTTTGTCATCAGCCTCAGATCTGCAAAAAGGAAACAAGGATTATCAAAAGGAAATTAAAAATAAAGACAACTATGTTGTTTTATTAGTCAGTTCCAAATGGTGACTTATTTTCTAGAAGATGCTCTACTACAACTAAGTTTCCTTCATAAATACCTAAAATTTAAGTGTAAGTAAACATGATTCAACTTGCTACACAAAAACTCAATTGTAGGGGTGCGAGGGTGGCGAAGTCAGTTAAGCATCTGACATTTGGTTTCAGCTCAGGTGCTGATCTCAGGGTCGTGAGACTGAGCCCAGCATCAGACTCTGCACTCAGTGCAGGCCACTTAAGACTCTCCCTCTCCCTCTACCCCTTCTCTGCCACCCCATGCGCACATGCATGTGTGGGCTCTTTAATAATTAAAATCTTAAAAAAAAAAAACCCTCAATTGTAGAGAACTGATCTCTTATTAAAACAAAATAACCATGTTCTGCCAGCCTCTTAGATTAAAATACAAATATTCTACAACTACCAAACCAGATAGGCTTTGGCAAAGGTTCCTATTTGGGTTATCTTATCAAAAAAAAGCAGGAGGAAATTAAAGAATTGGATCTAGGCCAAGCTAAAAAAGTTGGCACATTATTTTTAAATACAGGTATCATGCTATTTAGAAATAATTTTTAGGAATAGCTATTCAGCCCAAACCCCCCAGCCAATAAAGACATTTAAAACTGCATAAAGAAATAGAACACTCTTTCTCTAAAGATAGAACAGTTAAAGCTCTAGATCATCTAGGGTGACACACATGAAGGGCTGCAGAGCAAGTACAGTAACCACAGGAAGGAAGGTTTAGGGAGTTGAGAAAAAATAAAATTTATATGCACTTTAAGAGGTTATAATGACCACTTCTAAAGACCAACTATCACTAAACTAGCCAGGATTGCTCAGACAGCCAAGAGAAGAGGCATCACTGATAGTCAGCAACATGCGAAACCCAATGGAAATCATCACAGCAAGTCCTGGCTCCATGTATTCAATTATGAGGTCAAGCTGACCACTGACAATGGCCAAACAGCACCCTCTGTAGTTAGTGCAAGTCTGTCTTCTCCCTTAGCCTTAGAAGCGACCAAGTAAACGTCTCAGAGGCTACAATCTGGAATTTCTGAACCTATGCTGCTGGGGATGAGAAAGAGGGTAACAGCAGCAATCTCAGTGAGTTCCTGAAGTTCCAAGTCTGGCTCTATCCAATATATCTGCTAGAGTCTCACAAGTTATCTTAAATTTCAAACTCAAAAATTGTAAAAGTGATTGCATTACCTCATTTTCCCCCAATTTCCTCTTGCTCTCTACTTCCTCAATTTGTGGAGGAGCAGGCTTGATAGCTGCATGATGACCAGGTACCCCTGGCACCAGAACTTTTGCTTCAGAATTCACCACTGGTGTTCTCACCTGTTGAACACGAACAGCGGGGGTATGACCAACAAAATGTCTTAGTCCTGGCAAAATTGAGCCCCAATGAGAAAACAGCATCTAAAAGGTTTTTCTACTGGAAAAATCTAATATAACTCAGTATGTTATGAATTAAAGATAAATTTTAACTGAATGTTGGCAAGTAAGTTTTTAAACTATAATCTGAAAGTTCATAATTTTAAAGTTTTCAATACCAAGTAAGAGTAAAAACCAGGAACATTTACAGATTACAGATTACTTAAAAATGTTAGAGTGAAGTTGTACGTTTTATGACCCCCTCCAGGAATCCAGCTAGGCCAGAAATGCTCAGACAGCCAAGAGAAAAGTGTCATCTCTGGAATTCAGCCAGAAGCGAAACCATATATGGATGTCATCATAGCATGTCTTGGCTTTCCTTTTCTCATTAAACTGCCAAACATATGATATCTACATGTAGATACCATGTTATATTCAAAATAAAGTATCAAGATAATCATCTTATACAGTGTTCAATTCCAGATCCCTAATTCCAGGCCTTATTCCACCCGTAAATATAAGATTCCTCTCAAAACTATGCTCCTTTAAACAGTGACATCAGTAAAATAATTTATTGATAAAGGTGATATTTATTTAATGATCACACATGGGGGGAGGGGCTAACTCCAAGGCCTTAAACTTCTACTTGTTGTCTATTCATTCATGTATGTATTCAATGTATCAAGAGCACAGAAACAAAGTGATTTTATAATCTCATTACCCAAAAACGATTCCCACCAATTTGTCAAGATTATAAAGAGGATATTAAAGAGTCTAAACATAATGTTATATTATAATTCAATTTACCCAAATCTCTTTTTTCTCAACTTCTAATATGAAATGCACTCACCTTTGTTACGGCTGTTTCTACTTTGGGGGCCCAGCAGTTTGAAATATCTCTTACTAAACACATATGAGATTCTTTGGAATTTAAAGCCTGGGAATATAATTTTAAAGGGGGGAGGTGACAAGGAAGAAAAAAAAAAAAGGAATGTCAAACAAAGCAACTGGAAATAACATGAAAAGCAAATTCCTACTTGTCCATTTTTATAAAAATACAAAAATGTGCAGAAAGGTTCCCCAAAGCTTTTTCCCCAAAACTGAGCCACTCAGACTGATCACCATTCAAACTGATGATGGCAGCAGAGAAAAGTGGAAAAACTCTGAAGATATTAAGCATAATGTATACTTTCTTCAGTTATGAGCTGCTCAAATTTTTCACATGTATAGCTTTAAAAGCTCAACAGGCTTTTAAAATGTAGCACATTTTAGGGGTGCCTGGTGGCTCAGTTTGGCTCAAGTCATGATCCTGGGGTCCTGGGATCAAGCCCTGTACTGAGCTCCCTGCTCAGTGGGGAGCCTGCTTCTCCCTCTCACTCTGCTGCTCTGCCTCCTATGCTCTCTCTCACTCTGTCAAATAAATAAATAAATAAATAAATAAATAAATAAATAAAATCTTTAAAAAAAAAAAAGGTAACAGATTTTAAAGAAAACATTCCCATCTGTCACCCTTGTAAAGAACAATCTAGGCTACAGGATGCCTGGGTGGCTCAGGCGGTTAAAGCCTCTGCCTTCAGCTCGGGTCATGATCTCAGGGTCCTAGGATCGAGCCCTGGATAGGCCTCTCTGCTCCGTGTGGAGCCTACTTTCCCCTCGCTTTCTGCCTGCCTCTCTGCCTGCCTTTGATCTCTGTCAAATAAATAAGTAAAATCTTAAAAAAAAAAAAAAAAAAAAAGCAGTCTAGGCTAAAAAAGAATGGCCCTACCCTAAAACTTCCTACTGCTATATTTTTCACAAGCAGGTCAAACACACCACTGCTAAAGAGCCAAAATGCTCTAGGGTGGACCTCTACATCCTGATGTGGTACTAAACGGGGGACAATCAGACACAGCAAAGTACATGATACCCATACCCCTGAGGCTTTAAGGTTATACGTAATTCTCTATAACCATATAACAAATCCATATCCGGAAGGACACAGAACAAGCAGAAAACAATGGCTTTATGGGCAGAGGAGGCTTAGGGAATCCACATAAGACAAGAGGACTTGGGTGTACAGCTTAACAAGCCTGTCTCCTTTTTCTATTAAACCATAACTATGTGTTAAATTTTCAAAACACGAATAGTTTAACTCAACAAGAGCTTAAATTTCAGTTTTACTTAAATGCAAGTTTAAATTAAACTCAACAGGGGTTTGCCTGGGCATGTACTATTCCACTCATCATCTCCCAGAGAACCTTACTGAGTAAAAGCAGTACAAACACAAGCTGAAGAAATCACTTATTGGACATGCTCAAACTCACTGGAAGTCTTCAAAGAAAATTTCTGTAATCAAAAAGTTAAGTGACTAAAATAACCCATTACATTTCCACAGAGAAAATTCAATGAGTACTGTTAGTAAGGGCTCTTTCATTAAGATTTAGCTTTTGGGTAACCGGGCAAAATCCACTCATACCTATGCTGATCAGAGTACTTGCCACTAGGGATGTGGAGCTACTGAGCACTTGAAATGTGGCTATTCCAAACTGAAATGTGCTTGTAAGTGAAAATATACACCAAATATCAAAGACATAATATCAAATAAAGGAGAGAAATAAAATATCTCAAATAATTTTTCATACTGACTCAGGATTAAAATATTTTGGATACACTGGGCTAAGTAAAATTAAATACATAGCTCTCACAAACTAAAATAAACTACTCAATGAAAGGTCCTTCAGTTATGGGAAAATACATGACTTCTTTTTAAGGATTCCAATAAGCAGACCAATGAATCATTTTGAAATCATTTTTTTCCCATGGCCTTGCTGATGCTACATTGCTCTACGCCAGAGTAGCATTTACGTACCACTCGCTCAATGACGGGCTGAAACCAATTGCCATATACAAGCAACAGTGACATTTTGTCTGAGCAAAAACCAGCTGCTAGAATAGGGATGGGTTTTGGTGTTGATTTCTTGCCTTTCCCAGGTGTTGCTATCTGAATTGTGCAGTTTGATGTCAAAGGCTTTTTGCAGTATCTACAAGTGAAAAAAAATTAATTAGAAAATTTGAAGTAACACCTCACAAGAATGCTTTGAAGTTGGCATCAAGTCAGGAAATGTAACCTTCCTGTGGCCTCCACACTATAACCGTGACCAAGGTCGCAACAGCAGCAGTGTTGCTGTCAAGACCTCACTATCAATATCCGCCTGGAGACAACGTACCCTTCTATCCCACTGTCAAGCCCCAAAAGAGGCCCAAGCTCCAAGTGCTCTCTTGCTGTCTTGAGCTTGAACCCTAGATGACTCTCTACATGTGTTCCAATCAGCCCCATCCCCAATTGTTTCCAACCCCCAAAAGCCTCACTATGATCTCTGCAATACAGTTCGAGGAGCAAAATTATCAGCAAAGCATAATCAACAGAATCTCATCCTCAATTTCTTCTCTAAGGGTTTTCTTCACCTTCTCACTCTACGCTATCTCATCAGGGCAGATCTCCCAAGTTGCAGCTGTTTTCCCTCCATACTCTTTGTGTCAGAAACCTTAGACATGATTTAAGTGTGTTCCTTGTTCTTCACGAATATTTTAAGACAAGCAGTCTCCCTCTTTCACCTCTATAACCTTGGAAAGTGTTGTCACCAGATACCAGCTATCCCCCTCTCCTGCTGTCATCCAGTGATTTCTGGGTTACTCTCCCCCTTATTTCTGAGATTCTGGTGGCTCCACTGTCATTCTGTCCAACATTTTAAGTGGTCTCCATATCCATCACACAGGTTGATTATCTTTCTGACATACTATCCTCCCAGTTCCGAACCCTTCCCACCTCCAACAACCATGGCCACTCACACCATACACATCTTATCACCAGTAAGTACACCGCACTATCCCGATCTTTCCAACTCACTCCCCTTAGTTTTCCGGACTCCACAATCATCTCTATCCAGGACTTCTGGCCTCCGTTTTGGCCTTTGATCCCTCTGTTGTCTATTCTCAACACATCAGACAGAATGACTTAAGCCTTAATGCCTTAACACTTAGGTTAAACCTCTTCAATCTTCTGCATAAAAGCAACGGCTTACTACTATTGCCCAAGTCCTCACCGCAGACTACTTCTGGGCCCAAGTATATATTCCACATACACATAACTATGTAATTAAAGGCCTCAAGTGTTACACACAAACTGTTCACAGTAACCTCTACAGAGCAGAAATCAATGGAGGGAGAATTAGGCTTTATAATCAACTGCCTATACAACCAAATGTTTTAAAATAATGTTTTATGCTTTTGTAACTATTTTATATTTAAATAAATTGCTACACTAGGATTGTAAAAGGATACCAACTTCACAAAAAGTTGAAACCATTTTAAAATTTACATGACTAAGTCTTAGATCATGTTTATAAAGTATAGCAAAGATTGGAAAACTTTCTATAGAGAGCAGATATTTTAATTTTGGAGGGCCACATATGGTCAGACTGATTTCACCCACAGATCAAAATTTACTGAGCCTTGGTCTATGACTACGACACATCCCAACCGCAACATTCCCTTCTATTCACCAAAACACTAGCATTACCGTGCTTCACTGATCCACATATGTATTATCAAAGTTAGAAACTAAGGTCTTACCAAGATCACAAGCTAAGTTTTCCAAATGAACCACTTTCTTTTTAAAATGTATTATTAGAACGGCCAACATTTACGAAAGTATGTATTGTAAAACTACTTTACTAACCACAAATATGAAGAAATGGTCTATGACTCCAAAAACTCGAGCTCTTACTGGGAATGTATGTACTCATACGAATAAAGAATAATGCTTTCAAAATAATCTAACTGAAAAGGAATATAATGCAAAAAATATTGAGGTGGGAATAAAAAGGAGTAACAAATTAGGAAAAGAAAATAAACTTGACTTGAGAAATTTCTTACCCATTTAGTATGTGTTCAAAAAGATGAACTTGACCATCTCTGCAAACAACAGCTAACTTGACAGGCTAAAAGAAAAATTTAACTGATTACTCTAATGGATTAATATACTTCAACCTACTCTAATGGATAACTGCTTTAGAAACTTAACCAAACTTCAACTATTCTTCCCCCCCTCCTTTAAATAACCAAAGAGAAAGTTAGAACACCAAGGTTGCATAACCCCTGCATTTAAAAATCATACTGTCATCAAAATGACAACTGGAGTTGTTATTGTAAAGCTTAGAAATAAAAGTTTAGGGAAAGAAGAGAACAGCCTGCAAGTCAGAGGAGCAAAGTCACTCTACCAAGTGCGGAGACTGACAAAAGGGACCTGGCAGGTCCTGCACAGCAGAGCAGTCAGGATTGCTGAAAATGCTTCTGCACGCTGACCCCTCCGAGGGGTCTAAACACTCATTCTGGACAGTCTAAGATTTTTGTTCTATTTTCTTCTCCCTCCCTCGCGTCCCCTTCTTTCCCAAATCATTAAATCATCAAAACACTAATTTTATAATAATACAATTTATGAAATCCAAAAAACAAATTCTCAAAAATCAAGTCATTTACCTCTTCCTTATTTTCTGACAAAGTCAGATCAATATAGACAGGTTCGTCTGTAACTGTAAAAGACATCACTGCATTCTTTTCTTTGTTTTCTGACCGGACCTGCCTAGATAACAAAACCAATGATTAGATAAAAAGAAATTAAAAAAAAAAAAAAAAAAAAAGATGAGCACCTATTGGATTCGCCACAGCTTTTGCATCTTCAAAGCCAAGTAAGGGGACTACAGATCAAACTTAGTGACCCATCTGTGTCACCGCCATTTAACATGGCTGTAGGGAAAAGAAAAAGCACTAATGCATTTATGCAGATTTAAGCAATGAGTAATGTTCTCTATTCTTTTTCATGAATCTATTTGCCTATCTTGATGCCAATACCATACTATATCCTTTATTGTAGCTTGTTAAGTCAGGAAATCAGGCAATGTGAGCCCTCTAACTTTTTTCTGCTTTTTCAATGTTGTTTTGATTCCTCTAGGTTCTTTGCATTCACATCTGAGTTTTAAAATTAGACTGTCAATGTCTACAAGAGTCTTCTAGGATTTTGACTGTTCACATTGAATCTATAGATTAATCTGAGAATTTATATCATAGCACACAAAGAGTCCAAAAAGAGACCCACAAATATATTTACCCAAATGATCCTCACTATTTATTGATTCCTTGTTTGAGAATTTGTCTACTTGCTAAAATTTATTTGTAAACCCCCAAAGCAGTATTTGTGGATCTTCCAAGGTCTTTAACAGGTATGTTCAGAGCAGTGAAATTAAGAGTTGCCAACAATGTTAAACAAGGCTATATGCTCTTATTTCAGCTCTCATAATATATAGTAGTAAGTATTAAGTATTATAAGTATTACTTAGAATACTTACAAGATTCTTTCTAATGCCACTTTTTTTGCTTTTATGTTTTTTGTTGATTTCACTGTTTAAAACATCCCCCAAGTATAGTGCTGAAGTGCTGTCTAGTGTACTTAAGAGAAAAAAGCTGATATTCCTTATTGAAAACAGCTAGGTAAACTCTGCTCTGACATGAATTAATGAACTATGATATATAGATATATATATATAGATGTATAACTATATACCCATACTATAATATACATATACACAACACAATAACTGTTATATATATAAATATATATATAATTTATAATAATTTTATATATAAAATTATTGTGTTGTGTATATGTATATTATAGTATGGGTATATAGTTATACACAGCAAATTGTGTGTGTGTGGGTGGGTGGGTGTATAAAATGAAGTATTTTTAAACAGAAACACATAAAACAAGGTTACATATTGATTAGATGACAAAGATGTGACCAACGCTTACAGAAACCTAACCCTGTTATTTCCCAGATGAATAAATAGTTCAGTATCACCAACTCAGTACTCATGAGGATTTTATACAACATAACTACTGCAAATAATGAAGACTGTATGTGAATACCCATGTATATATGCAAAACCAGTTCACTGTAAATAGTCTTTTCAAAAAATGGTACTGGGACCACTGGATAGTTTCAATACCAAAACACATTTCCTTTCATTCCTTGGGAATGCAAACTTGTGCAGCCATACTGGAAAACAGCATGCAGGTCCCTCAAAAAGTGATCCCAGCAATTGCACTATAAGGTATTTACCCAAAGAATACAAAAATATGAATTCAAAGGGATACATGCACCCTGATGTTTTTATAATAACAAATATCTACAGTGGCCAAATTATGCAAACAGCCCAAATGTCCATCGACTGATCAATGGACAAAGATGTGATAAACACACACACACACACACACTACTCAGCCATGAAAAAGAATGAAATCTTGCCATTTGCAATGACATGGGTGGAGTCTGCTTAAGATTCTCTCTCTGCCCTGCTCCCAGCCCCTGCCACACACTGCTCTCTCAGGGAAAAAAAAAAAAAAAAAAAAAAAAAGGAGTACACTTGTGATGAGCACCAGGTGCCATATGGAAGTGCTGAGTCAGAATATTGTATACCAGAAATTAGTATTACACTGCATGTTAACTACATACACAATGGAATTCAGATAAAACTTATAACAAAACAAAACAAAACAAAAAAGCTATGCATCCTTGCACCATATACAGAAAATAAAACAGACCACAAAACCAAATGTAAGACTTAAAACTGAAACTTTCAGGAGAAAACCTTTGTGACCCTAGATTAGACAAAGATCTCTAAACAAGATCTGGATTTCATCAAAATTAAAAAACTTCTTCTCTTCAAAAAGACAAGGCTATATACTAGGAGAAATATTTGCAAAGTGCATACCTGATTAATGGGTTTATATTCAGAATATACACACAATTCTCAAAACTCAGTAAGAAAACAAACCCAGGAACAGACCAAAATATTTGAATAGACACTTCATCAAACATATCCAGACAGCAAATAGGCACATAGAGATTCTCAACATCAGTGGCCATTAGGGAAATACAAATTAAAACCACACTAGGGTACACACCCATTAAAATGGCTAAAATTAAATGAGTATATCAAGTATTGGTGAGAGTATGAATTCACACTCTTAAACACAGCTGGTTAGAATATAAAATGGTATAATCACTTTGAAAAAACTTGACAATTTCTTTTTTCATAGGCCGTATGCTCAAAGTGGGGCTTGAAGTCACAACCCTAAAATCAAGAGTCATGTGCTCTGACCGAGACAGCAGGGGGCCCAAATTTGGCAATTTCTTTTTTTTTTTTTTTTAAAGATTTTTTAAATTTATTTATCAGAGAGGGGGGGGAGAGAGTGAGCACAGGCAGACAGAATGGCAGGCAGAGGCAGAGGGAGAAGTAGGCTCTCTGCTGAGCAAGGAGCCCGATGTGGGACTCGATCCCAGGACGCTGGGATCATGACCTGAGCTGAAGGCAGCTGCTTAACCAACTGAGCCACCCAGGCATCCCAAATTTGGCAATTTCTTAAAAAGTTAAATATACACCTACCAGATGATTCCCCTCCCCTTCCACTGCACTCCTATGTATTTATTTACCCAAGAAAAATGAATCCTATGTCTATACAAAGATTTCTACACAAATGTCCCTTTATTTGTAATGTCCCAAACATGTCAGTAAGCCTGGCGACCGGAGTGGGGATGAGGATTGTAAAGGGATATGAAGAAACTCTTAGGAGCAATGCACCTGGTCACTGTCAACTGTGGTAACAATTTATGGATATATACATATGTTAAACTTTATCAGATTGTATACTTTGAATATGTGCTATTTATTCATAACCCCTAGAAACAGGAGAATGGTGGACCCCAGGTCCTACAGAGCAAGGGAAATAGAGAGAGGCTGCTGGTGAAATGGTACTAACTTTCAATTATAAAATGAATAAGATCTGGAGATCTAATGTACAATATGGTGATTATCATTAACAATACTGTATTATATACTTCAAAGTTACTAAGAAAATAAATATTAAAACGTTCTTGCCAGGGTCCAGGGAGTGAGCCCCACAACAGGCTCCCTTGCTCAGCAGGGAGTTTGCTCCTCCCTCTCCCTCTGTCCACCCCTGACTTGTGCGCATGCACATATACACTCTAATAAATGAAAAATAAAATTTAAAAGAATAAAAGACTGAAACACCTGAGTAATATCAGGAGGCATTGGTGGTGTATTTTAACTTTCTGGCTTCACTAATACATAGAACTAAAAAGAATCACCCCAAAAGGCACATCTCAAAATCCAAACACAGGACAGAAAACCAACACAATGTGATTATCATAGGCATATTTAGGAACTATGGCTTAGATGATAATTTGAAGGTAAACAGAGGTCCACACTGGGCCTCATGAACCTGTCCCCACCCAACTATGTCAGGATTATATATCTGATGAGGCCCACTTCTATATGAATATTATTTTGTGTAAATTCATAGTAACTTTATATGGTCAAGAACATCCTCAAATGATTACTAAGATGAGAAACTACATGTTTTTTAAATCTCCATTTATTTAAAAAAAAAAAAAACAACAAAATCTTCACCATCAGATCTTATAAAATCTAAGAAAACTCTTATTTTTCTTAAAATTAAAAACTTTCTGATAGCTGTTTAATACCAAGTTAATTTTTACTTTTAAAAGTAGTGTCAGGTTTCACTCATATGTGGAATATAAGGAACAGAGCAGAGGACAACAGGGGAAGGGAGGGAAAACTAAATGGGAAGAAATCAGAGAGGGAGACAAACCAAGAGAGACACTTAATTCCAGGAAACAAAAGGTTGTGGAAAGGGAGGTGTCAGGGGTATGGGGCAACTGGGTGAGGGGCACTAAGGAGGGCATGTGATGTAATGAGCATTGGGTGTTATTACACAACTAATAAATCTTATCAAAAACGAAGTACTGTTAAGTTGGCTAATTGAATTTAAATAAGTAAGTAAATAAATAAGTAGTGCCAAGGGTGCCTGGCTGACTCAGTCAATAGAGCACATGACTCTTGATTTTGGGATTGTAAATTCAAGCCCCACATTGGTTGTCAACTACTTAAAATCTCAAAAAAAAAAAAAGAAAGAAAAAGGGAGTTCCAAGGAAAATTAGGAATAGCAACCACTGCAAAAAGCAAAAACAAAAAGGGGGGGGCTAACTGAGGATTTTCATACAAAGCCAAGGAATTAAGTGTCCTCAGTAAAACATCAGTAAGTAGACATTACTGCACTAATCCAGAAGTCCTATCTTCTTCAACAAAATCAGAGATTATCCCAAATTTTTTAAAGGTTATTTATAATTTGCCCAGTCACAAAAATATTCAGACTGTTCTACCTCTAAACAAGCAAAGAGGAGGTTCTATCATATAATGTTCTTAAATTTTTCTTATATAGATCGGTTTTTTAGGCAGGCTCAATTCTTCATTACCAGTCAAGGTAAATCTAATACTAAATACAATAAAATAAGACTCACATCCATCACTTGTATTAACCATACAAGCTGACACATTCTTTCAAGGCAACGCTACCTCCCAGGCCCAAAAGACTACATACCAGACATTGAGTAACCGGTCGTGTACTGCTCCAGACAAGAAATAAAGACCAGTGATTCCATCAAAAGGCTGGATCTCATTAGGAGGTCTGATAGTAGTGAAGATGAGTGTCGAAACTGGCGTTGCGTGGCCTGTGAAGTGCTGGAGAAAGTTAAATCTCATTTAGGAGAGGGCACATTGCAGTACAAAAATCAGAGAGTCCATGTGGACCATAAGCAATATATATGATCCGTATCTGAAATTAAAACTCCTGATAAAGGTAACAGCTAAATTTAATTCTAAGCAACTGAGGCTATTTGTGCTACATTCCTCTCCCTTTTAAAAACTCCATCTGAAAATACTGAAAAATCACAATGTCTTTCTCTTAGGGTCCTACCCACAATCTTCTTTCTTCCATTTTTGCATTAAAAATCCACTTAATTTTATCCATATTTAAAGGGGTGCCTGGGTGCTCAGACACAGCCAAGGAATTGTAGGTCCTCATTTTACTCTCAGTGAGTCGAAACCACAATTTTAGGGCATCATCACAGCACCAAAAGTACACCCCTGAGCACACTCAAAACATAACACTACATTTCCACAGTCAAATACTATAAATGCACTACATGCTGGAGGTAAGCTAGAAACCAAAACTATTATCATTACACACAGAATAAAATATTTTTAATTCAAATTCTACTTATTTGTTCTACTCAAATGCATGTGAAATGAACACATCTAACTTATTTAGTATCAACAAACCAAGTTTGGAGACTAACTTTTATCTACTGATTCTATTATTTGATATGCCTGAAAACAAATCTGTATCCTTAAAACAGTTCAGACTTCCTGCCCTGCTCCATACTTACTCTAGATGACTGTTAGGTTTACAACTAATTTGGTTCACTCACTCTGTAGATTTCTTTGGTCTCCAAAACCCACAGTTTGATTGTTCGACCAGCTGAAAGCAACATCTTTCCATCTGGGCTGATACACAGGGAGCTGACGCTGCTATTGTCACCTTTCCATTTGCTGTTTTGTGAAGAGAAACAAAAACGTCTCAATGAATAGGGAGAAAACTTTACTGAGAGCAAAAGGATAGCAAAAAGCAAATCAGGCATTAAAAATATCACTTAAGGTTCTATGCCACATTGCATTCCTTAAAAGCCTGTGTCAAGTGACTAACCGTGGGCACTAAGGTAAAGCCTGCCCAATAAAAGAGATTCTCAAGAGGTTTCAGAAAATGGAAGAGTAAGAGTTTTAAGAATGTAAAATGGGCAGTTGTGTGTCCTGTGAGGTATATGTACATCTACCACATATCTACATATGAGGTAGATTTTAATACCCCGGGAACTATTAGGCTGTGTACCAGGACCACAAGTCCATTGCATCCCTTTGGAAAAGACTTCTAAAGCAGTTACAAACCACAAATCATAATGGCAAAAATAACCTGATTTATCATAAATTTATTTATTTTTTTTTAAAGATTTTATTTATTTATTTGACAGAGAGAGATCACAAGTAGGCAGAGAGGCAGGCAGAGAGAGAGAGAGGGAAGCAGGCTCCCTGCCGAGCAGAGAGCCCGATGCGGGACTCGATCCCAGGACCCTAAGATCACGACCCGAGCCGAAGGCAGCGGCTTAACCCACTGAGCCACCCAGGCGCTCCAAAATAAGTCATAAATTTAAAAGCAAAAGGCTAAGGCTAAGGGCACCTGCGTGGCTCAGTTGGTTTAGTGTCTGCCTTTGGCTCAGTTCATGACCTCAAGCTCCTGGTATCAAGCCCCGCATCAGGCTCCCTGATCAGCAGGAAATATGCTTCTCTCTCTTCCTCTCCCCCTCCTGCTCCACCCCCTTGAGCTCTCTATCTCAAATAAATAAAATCTTTAAAAATAAGTAAAAACAAAAAACTTTCTAGCAAAAGGCTAGAAAATACCAAAAATATATACTTTAAGAAAAGGATTAATATTCAGAACACATAAACTCTATATTCAAGAACTAGCTCAAGTTAAAAAAAAAAACTCAAAATAAAAAAACACAAAAGATATAAACAGGCAATTCATACAAGAAATTCAAATTGTCAATAAACATGAAAACACTCAACCTCACTAGTAATCAAGGAGATGCAGCAATAGCATAGACCTTTTCCCTTACCCTTTCCAGCTCCTAACACTTCTGACAATTTCTCATCTATTCCCAGAGATTCCATATTTTATATTCCCTATTCCATACCTATTCACTTAACATATATATTAAAAAAAAAAAAAAAAAAAAAAAAGACAGGATCACCACCTGACAAGCTTCCCTGAATCCACCTCCCAATCAGCACTAAAATGCCGGGACAGAACTAACACCACTGCCACAGCTCCCTGTGCAACTTACAGTGTAACCTCCTACACTGGCATCACTTGGAGACTTACTAGACTTCCAATTCCCAAACCCCAACTGGACCCACTGAATCAGCTCTATCTGCACAAGTAATTCACATGCACACCAGAGCCTGAGAAGCTCTAGATTAGAAGATTCCTCTCGGAAATATGACTGGTGCCAAAGTAAAAACCCACACATACTGACATTGGAAAGTTTCCCCATCACTCTACAAATGAAGCTCGGCAATTGAGCCACCCACCCACACGGGCCTTCCATCAGCTTTGTAATGTTTCATTTTCAAATAGTGACAGGCAGCCATCCTCAGTCATTCGAAGAATGCCTTAAACAAAAGACAGAAGCTAAAATCAAATAAAAATCAAAACACAAAAACAAAAACAAAAAACAAGAGGGAGATGATATAAGGAATAAAAGAAAAATACTTTAAATCCTATAATTATTATCTTCAGAGAGTTAGAAAATATTAGATCCATGAAAGAAACATGGTGCAATAAAAAGAAAACGGAGAACAAAAACAAAGCTCCCAGAAGTTAAAAATATGGTTAGAGAAATGTAAAAATTCCCTAGATTTGGAAGATGAAACTGAGGCCATCTTCCCAGTAACAAAAGAAAAGGACAAAAATGGGCGCCTGGGTGGCTCAGTGGGTTAAGCCATTGCCTTCGGCTCAGGTCATGATCTCAGAGTCCTGGGATCGAGTCCCGCATCGGGCTCTCTGCTCAGCGGGGAGCCTGCTTCCCTCTCTCTCTCTCTGCCTGCCTCTCCATCTACTTGTGATTTCTCTCTGTCAAATAAATAAATAAAATCTTTAAGAAAAAAAAAAAAAGAAAAAGACAAAAAAGAAAATAAGAGGGAATAAACTTGAGGGATTAGCCCAGGATAAAACATCTAAGTAGCAACAGGTTGCACTTAGAGAAAGATCAAAGACAACAGAGGGATGAAATGGTCAAACACATACTAAAATAAAAAGAACATAAACTCCCGGGCTAAATGGTCCCTTGAGTGCCAATGTAACTCACTGACTAAATATAAGGACAACTAGTACTGACAGCTAAAAACCAATGAACCAAAAACAAATAAAAAAAATAAAAATAAACCAATAAACCAATGCTTCAAAATCCTGAGAGAGAATTATTTCCAACCTACAATTATCTTCAAACTATAAATCAACCATGAGGATACAATAACGGTGCTGGTAGACAAGCAAAATATCATGAAATTTACTATCTGCATACTTTTCTTCAGAAGCTACCGACTGGTGTGTTTTACAAAAAAGAGGAGAATAACCCAACAAAGAGAAAAATGGGATCCAAGTAATAGAGGCTCCATCTGACAAGAGAATTTTCAGGATGATAATGAAAGAATATCCCAGGATCATCACTGTTCAGCAGATCCTGGAGGAAAGCGAAGAAGTCCTCCAAGAAACAGATAAAACTGGGGGAAGCTGTCAAAAGATAAATGTAACTGATTAACGGATGTGCCCCAAAATAACATGTTACTGTGAGAGTGGAGCTAATGATAAGTATATAGGAAACTAAGCAATGAACAAAAGGTAATTATACACCCCCAAGAAAATAAGAGTTTTATGCCCAGAAATAATATAAACCTGGTAGAGTACAAGGCTCATCTATAATAATATTTAATGCAAACAATGACTAGCCCTTCATCGAAAACTGTAATGTACCAATACTCGGAGAACAGAGAGGGGAGAGGCTAGAGGCCGAGAGCTAAATCCTCATCTTCCACAGCAGGAAGTCAACACATAGTACCCAAGATGGAACACAGACTCTATTAACAGCAGCATAAGAATGCCAAGAATGAAGCAATACCGTATGGGACCATACCGTGGATGAGAGCTCAGGCTCGGATCCAACCTATTTCTCAACTGTAGAGCCCACCACACAGCATTACAATTAAATCCAACACTGTGTATGAAGTGAACAGAGCCTTGAACACTGGTAGCCCCTATGTGAAGGACCTGACATTATGAACTCTCACCCAGACAGCATTTTAAAAATACTATTCTATGGCCCACCCCAGACCCAGTGGGGGAGAATCGGCACAGGGGTCTCTGACAGTCATCACTGGGAAACTACTGCCACAAGTAAACGGAGACACACACTTACCAAAACTCTAGGCACATGACCTGCTCATCCGCACTTCCTGCCCCAAACCCCTTCAAATTCTAAGCCTCTATCACTACCGCATCTGCTGGGTCTTGCCTTTCATGTATTATTTCAAATTCAACTTCTCTGAAAACTCAAAACCATTTTGTTCTGAACTGTAACTCTATTCACCTAGAAAGTTCACAAAGCTGAAAATGAAGAGCTACATTTAACTTATTTCTGTTACATAATACCTCCCCTTCCATGCTACCCAAATGTTCTTAGTTGGTATCTTCATTCTCACTTCCTACTCTTACCATCCCACACCTGAACTACTACAACCACCTGGAATCTGGCCTCTCTGCCTTGCTTTGTTTTAATGACTTCTCTGCCTTTGAATTAGCTCCTTTCCATTTACTGTACACAATACTGGCAAAGCACCTTTTCCTAAAGCATAATCTTAGTGACTTTATTCCTTAGACATTACCTTCAGTGGTGCTCTCCTGCTTATGACATAGAATCTAAAACTCCAAGAAAACAGTTTTAATGCAGTAGAAAAACACTGTACCAGAATTCAAGATAGTATGAAAGAACTTCTTCCCTGCCACTTATTAGCTGTAAGACCATATCATTATCCTTCCTAGTATCATCCTATCCTTCCTATCCATCCTCATCTGCCTAAGTTCAACCAATTCAACATTCACTGAACAGCTACTATAAAGCTTACCACAGATTAAGTGCTTGAACCAGAAGAGTAGTCTGAGATTTTTATCTATGACAGTTAAGGCCAGACTCTTAAAATAATTTGGCCCATATCCTCTACCAGCCATTATTCCCTAGTATGTAAATCCTCTAAATATGTTACTTCCCTTTCTCCTAGCCTTTAGTCTTGCCATCTCCCTACCACCCTTCCCCCACTCAAAAGGATTCTCCCACCCTCTTTATCCAAATCTTACCTCTCCTAGAAGGCCCAACTGAAATCTCTTTTCTTCCACCAGGCCTTGCCAATGCTATCCAACTCATTCGACCAGTACTCGCATGCTATCTTACGGTATATCTCTTGTGCAAGTATTTACTCTTGTATCATTACTTAACATTCATGTATTAAAATCTTGCATGCCTGATTTGATTAAAAATTCCCTGAAAAGTCTATAAACTCTTTAGTATCTACATTCCTCTCCGCGTCCAGTATCAAACTTGACCTACCGCCAAGAACAGTTGATTTGTCCAACTCTAATGTGTTTCCAACAATAACCAAGTTACCCCTCCAGTACCATGGAACCCTCAACATTACTCACCACTTTACTTTGCATGTCTGTGTATTCCACTCCACAATATATTTATCATCTGAACAACTATACAAACAGCCATTGTCTTGATGCCACTGTATGCAATTAACCTTGTTGTCATGTCCACCACTCTACAGATTAAAAAAAAAAAAAAGATTAAAAGAAAAAAACCAGCCTGATATAACGTAATTACACATCCCAGAATCATTACTAACAGTTAACAAAAAAGTCAGGCTTTAACCCAACTAAAAACACCCTAACCCACATCTATCCATTTCTAATATCAAAACTGAAATAAATCATCTATAAATTCATCAAATGTTAACTTTCTCTTCTCCGCCAAAAAAATACACTTCCACATCACAAGTCAAAGGATGCTAGTTTTGTTTGTTTTTTAACGATTTTATTTACTTATTTGACAGAGAGAGAGAGACAGTGAGGGAGGGACATAGGCAGGGGGACTCGGAGAGAAACAGGCCTCCACTGAGCAGGGAGCCCAATGTGGAGCTCTATCCCAGATGACTTGAACCAAAGGCAGCCTCTTATCAACTGAACCACCCAGGTGCCCCAAAGGATGCTAATTCTAAATGCCACTTGCTTTTGACAGGTATGCCAGCACTAAGACAATACAGTGGCCAAAGTCTGTGATTCACAATATACTATTACATCTAAATCCCTAAAAAGCATGCAAGGTAGGTTATAGAATACCCATTCAAGAAATGAGAAGTTCAGCTACTTCCCCATGACCACATAGCTAGAAGGACTCAACCTCAGGATGGAACCTCAGCTCCAAAGCCTGAACCCCTCTACTTCCCCAATCATAATCCCAACATCCCTTATTCTGATCTTCTTGCTTATTTTTTTAATACACTCATTCCCTATTAAAGATTTATGTATAATCCCATGAAGTACCAAAATCTAAAAAGGAGTTTGAGAGGCGCCTGGGTGGCTCAGTAACTAAGTGTCTGCCTTTGGCTCAGGTCATGATCCAAGGATCCTAAGGTCGAGCCCCGTATTAGGCTCTCTGCTCCACAGGAAGCCTGCTTCTCCCTCTACTATGTCCCCTGCTTCTGTTCCCTCTCTTGCCATCTGTCAAATTAAAACAAACAAACAAAAACTTTAAAAAGGAGTTCCAGGTTTCGTTAGCATTATGTCCACATCCACAGTAGTTCAGTAAAGCAGCTATCACACTGCATGGATTGTAGGCACCTGTTCACCACAAAAGATTGATCAAATCAAAGGATGGGCTCCCAGCTACAGTGGGGTAAAAGCCTGCATGAGGACAACACTTGACTTGGAGAGGAGGGAGGAAATAAGAGAAATTCCCTTACTATCTGCACCTCTAAATGCTTTAATTCACTTTACAGTTGTATTTTTATAATATTTAACATGAAAATAAGTAACATACTCTGAAATGCAGATTTAAAATCAGATAAAATTTTTCATATATCAAATCAACTGGGCTTTTGTTAACGTTATTGCTGTTTTAATGGGTATATCCAATGGCGGAAATAATGCCATTGGAATACAGGTACTCTTTCCATTAGTGACACATAAAATTAGGAAAATTTTCAGAAACTATTTGAATACCATGCATAAAAAGCTTTAACATTAAAACCCTTTTACTCATTAATTACAGGTCAGTAATTTGGGGAATCCATGTAAACAGCAAACAAAATGTGTAACAAAAAACTGAAAGGCTCCTTAATGGTCAGTAATAGTTAAATCACCAAGGGACTATCCAATTTAGTGGACTTTAGGCAGTCATTGAAAATGTTTGTAACTAGTTCTTGACAAATACAAAAACTGCTCATGTTGTAATTTAATGGAAAACATCAGGATACAAAATAGATGAGAATTCAGTTAAACATATGTGCAATGAAATACACACTCTATTAAACATCTCCTGGTGATGTAAGAATAATTTTTCCCCTTTTCAATATTAATGTAGTTTCAAATTATCTATGAAAAATGTTACTTAAAACAGGAAACACTGATTCATATATACAGAAGTATTCCTATACAAAGACAGAAGTTCAGTGAACACCAAACACGTAATGTAACAGACAATGTCCGAAACAAATTATGCTAAAAGTTAAATCACTGCCCTGGAGTGCCAAGCTCTCACTCTGCTCTGTGATGCTGGGGCTAGACTCCACAGACCACACTCCTGCTTTGCAGCTAGATGGCCAGTAGGCACCGTCAATAAGAGGTGCTAGAGACAGACAAGGCTGGAAGAGGAACAAGGGGCTTGTTCCATCCTGCCTCCTAGTGTGCATCAGCCCAGCATTTCTTCATCCCAGCAGAGCAATCCTTTTGGTAGAAGCTGAACCCAATATGCAACTGTTCCAACACCTGAGGAACGAGTCTCCCCTTCCTTCCAGGACTCCAGCAGTCAATTAAGAACTCTGACCTCAGAGGTCTGGCCCCCAAGCCCATGGGGCCACTCTTCCACAAGGGACCGCAAGCAAAGAGAACAACATCTGGTCCTCAAAGGTTTGCGTTTCAGCAGTAATCCCACCTCCCTCATTTGTTCCCTAGAGGTGCTGAGCTCCTTCCTGCAGTCAGTTTGTGGTACTTAGAACTCTTTCTACCCTTTATTTTAAATCTAGCCAACAGTTCTTCATATTCTCACCTGTAACAAGGATTATGTTACCTATTATAGCTTTTAACAAATATTACTGTTCGTAATTTTAAATGTGGGGGCAGAAAAATAACCCTATAATAATGATCCTACAACACTATTCTGTTTTGTTTTTAAATCTCTAATGATCAGTTTCCCCTTTTCTTTTATATACAATACACACACACACACACACACACACTTATCTATACTTACTATCAATTTACTGTGTAATTCTCCTTTTACTGTACTGTATAATAAAATACTACCAACTGCTGTACCAATAGCCAACAAGTCAATCTGGTTACTCGTTTCTATAGCTTCTGATTTCCTTTTTTTCCTCTGGGGACTTTCCTGGGGGAGGAAAAAAAAAGGTTCATTTTGTATTTCAAACACAAGACATCATTAATGCATAAATACAAATGCCCACTAACCCACAAATGAAATGTGACTGCTACCAAAAGACGCTTAACTTAAACATGGGGGGGCGGGGACAGATAACTCACTCTCAAATGCTTTCTTTTTCACTATTTGGGGGGGGGGGAATCACCCCAATGGAAAAGAAGTGCTTATAATTCTCTGTCCCTGTCCCCTACCTCTCTGGAAGGAACAGGACAAATAGGACATGCTCCTGGTATTCTCTTAAAAGATCCAAGCAGCCTCACGCTGCTTCTAAGTCTCAGAAATGAGCCACCTGTTACAGGGCCAAGTGAAGTCTCCATTCCCAAGCAGAGAATACAGATCCATAGCCAAGTAACCAATATTTCCCCCTTTTCCTCCTCATCTCTCCTGTGTTCTAGCTTCATTCTCAGGAAAGGGGACTCAAACTTGTTTTTATAAATACATATTTATTTCAGTCTCCGTAAAAAAACAGTTGGAACTAATAGAGCACAGTAGAAGTTGCCCTAGTGTGTGAGAATTAGTCTGAAAGTTCCATGCAGTCTTAGTGATCCTAATCACTTAAGAGGCACAAGTTCCAACCTAGTGTCAAATGCCACAAGACCGCTTTGATTTGCTTCAAAAACGGTACTGAAGCTTACTTACAGTCCAAAGACAATCAATGATCACGACTTCGGGATATTACATCAAAGTTTACAATACTGAAAACATATAATTTAAGAATTTCTTTACATGAGTTTTTTTAAAATTAAAGCTTGCCAGCCTGTGCTTTAGCATAAAGCTCTGAGACATCCATTCTTTTAACATAAAATTGACCATTATCACAGGAAAAAGAACATTTTCTCATTTGTGCAGGATCTTTGCTCTACAGCACAAAGCAGAAGCCCAGGATATGTAAAACTTTGCCTAATCCAAAACACACAATGAAAGCTATGATGTTACAAGTGTATAAAGAGTATCAAGGAGTAGAGATGCCTGGGTGGCTCAGTCTGTTAGGCGTCTGCCTTTGGCTCAGCATCCTGAAGCGTCCCACACTGGGCTCCCTGCTCAGCGGAGCCTGCTTCTCCCCCTGCTTATGTGTGCTCTCTGACAGATAAATAAAATCTTTAAAAAAAAAAATTGTTTTTTAAAAGAATATTGGGGTGCCTGGGTGGCTTAAAGCCTCTGCCTTCGGCTCAGGTCACGATCCCAGGGTTCTGGGATCAAGCCCCGCATCAGGCTCTCTGCTCAGTGGGGAGCCTCCTCTCTCTCTGCCTGCCAAATAAATAAATAAATAAAATATTTTTTAAAATTAAAAAAAAGATAAATAAGATTTAGAAAGCATTTTCCATTTTGTTTTCATTTAGTTAATCTTATGGAGATGTTACATTTGAAAAATTTTATTCACTTGACACATTAAGGTCAACAAAAAGTGAAAATATTTAACAAAAAAAGTAACTTTTATATAAAGAAAATTACACATTTTTAAGTCTTAAGAAATATATCTACATTAATAAACCCCAAAGAGAAGTTATGATTAAAAGCCAAAGTATGAGAGGCACCTGGATGGCTCAGTCAGTTACGTGTCTGCTTTCAGCTCAAGTCATGATTTCAGAGTCCTGGGTTTGAGCCCCACATTGTGCTCTCTGCTCAGCAGGGAGCCTGCTTCCCTTCCTCTCTCTGCCTGCCTCTCTGCCTTCTTGTGATCAATCTCTCTCTGTGTCAAATAAATAAATAAAATCTTTAAAAAAAGAAAGTATTAAAAAATCCGATGGTCTTATCAGTAACCTGTAATATCCCTGAAACAGTGAAACCTTAGCACAAGCAATGTCCTAGGTCCCACCATCAGTTCAATGAACGTCTAATGACACCTCTGAATGATCCCACAGGCAGATAGGGTTTCAGCACAAGGTTATGAACACAAACACCCATCTCAGGCAAGGGCAGTAGGGGAATGTGTACCAACCTCTTACTACATTTCAGTAGAAAACTCTTCTCTGAAAGATTCTAGAAATTATTTCTCCAACTCCTGGTTTTACCAAATCAAGTTAAAATCATTTCACACTGACGTTTGTAACGTGTGAAACATAGGCTGCTCCAAATACGTGTAAGCTTTTCTGCAGATACAAATGCATCTGTCTTTGGCTCAGGTCATGATTCCAGGGTCCTGGGATCGAGTCTCTCATCGGGCTCCCTGCTCAGAAGGGAGCACGCTTCTCCCTTTGCCTGTTGCTCCCCCTGCTTATGTGCTCTCTCTCTCTGACAAATAAATGAAATCTTTAAAAAAAAAGGGGGGGGAGCACAAAAAGGGGCACTTGACTGGCTCAGTGGGAAAAGCACCAACTCTTGATCTTGGGTTATCAGTTCAAGCCCCACACTGGCTATGGAGATTTCTTAACAAAATTTTGAAAAATTATAAAATAAAAAGCACTTAAAAACTTCCTATATTAATCATTAACATATTCAAACCCTAATTTCCCTATCAACAAGATCTGTGTATTTTGGGAGAAGCAAGCAGAGGCAAGTGGAGGAGCATCCACAGAACTAATGCCCAATTTTGAGAATCAGTGGTCCAAGCCTAAATAATAACACAATTAATGCAACTCAAGTAACTACTGACTCAAGCATATTTTTGCACAGCTGGACCATCTTTTTAAAAATCACTCCCGGGGCGCCTGGGTGGCTCAGTGGGTTAAGCCGCTGCCTTCGGCTCAGGTCGTGATCTCAGGGTCCTGGGATCGAGCCCCGCATCGGGCTCTCTGCTCAGCAGGGAGCCTGCTTCCTCCTCTCTCTCTGTCTGCCTCTCTGCCTGCTTGTGATCTCTGTCTGTCAAATAAATAAATAAAATCTTTAAAAAAAAAAAAAAAAAAAAAAAAAAAAAATAAAAATCACTCCCTAGGGAGCAGGATGAGCCTGTCTGGACAGGTCACCCAGATAAGTTTATATAAGCAATGTGCATTTTAGTAAAATCTGTTTTAAATATTACCCCTTACCAAGTATTTCTGAAACCAAGAATTTAGTGCTGATAATTACAGATTATGACAGACCTTTGTCAGCATTTTCTTTCAGAATCTGTTGCTCCTGTGATCAAAAATTTCAATGATTCCCCAGGGAATAAATCATTGTACTGGCATCTGCAATTTGCCTCCAGACCACCTTTCCCAACCTTATTTCCAATTTCCATCTTTACATTACATTCCCTAATCACTAACATCTTCCCATTTTGCTTCTGCTTTTCCCCTCAACTTGGGAATTGCTTTTCCCTCAACTTCCTTTTGGTTAAAAATCTATCCATGCTTCAAGGTCCACCCCAACTCTCATCCCTCTACAAAAAGCTCTTCTACATTTTTATGTAAAGACTTTTTTTTTTTTTTTGATAAACATATATTTTTATCCCCAGGGGTACAGGTCTGTGAATCAACAGGTTTACACACTTCACAGCACTCACCAAATCACATACCCTCCCCAATGTCCATAATCCCACCCCCTTCTCCCAAACCCCCTCCCCCCGGCAACCCTCAGTTTGTTTTGTGAGATTAAGAGTCACTTATGGTTTAGAGAGTGCACGATGGGGAATGGGACTGGCAGAGAGGGAAGCAGACCCCACTTAGCAGGGAGACCAATGCAGAGCTCTATCCCAGGACCCTGGGATCATGACCTGAGCTGAAGGCAGATGCTCAACCAACTGAGCGACCCAGGTCCCCCCTCTTCTTTCTCTTAAGACACACATCACACCGTGCTCTGCATTACAGTCACGGTATATCTGAACTGTCCACTCTTCTTTGATGTGTCTCAATCACACTCAGTTTTACCTCCTCTGAAGTACCTAGCACAAGGTTATGTACACACTCATTATGCATGTAAATACACCAAATAATGAAAAGCGTAGGCTAAAACTTTAGTTCGTATCTGTGACTGGAGTTTCTAGAGGTACCACGAGTGAAGACCCCCAAAATGTGATTTCTTTCAAGAGTTTTTTTTCAGTGTGAAAGTTGGATTAGGCTAAGCAATAAAGAGTAGCACCATGGGGCACATGGGTGGATCAGTCGTTAACCAGCTGCCTTTGGTTCAGGTCATGATCCCAGGATCCTGGAATCAAGCCCCGCATCAGGCTCCAAACTCCCTGCTTGGTGGGAATACTGCTTCTCCCTCTCCCACTGCACTCCCTCTCTCGCTGTATCTCTCTCAAATAAATAAATAAAATCTTAAAAGAAAAAAAAAGTAGCACTAGTCTGAAAAATTTTATCAGCATCTGATGCAGAAGGCAATCAGAAGGCTGAGTGAGTCTCAAGGGGTTAAGTGCATAATTTACAGAAGCAAGACATAGAGCAGATGTGGTAAAGACAAAAAGAAAAAAGGGAAAGTGCTGAGCAGTCTGAATCTGATCAAGTAATGACTTTTTAGACTGAGATCCCAAGGAAGAAAAGTTTACATTGAGAGCTAGTACATACACTCATAAAAATATATGTACATATAACTGAAACCAGCTCCACAAAAAAACTTGTCATTTCCATGCAAAATATACTCACTTTTTTAATACTCATTTTTTTTAACTCTATCACAACCCACTAAATCTGTTTCATAATGATCAAAACCTAACTTTGAAAAATCCTGACCTCTAGACACTGAAAATTATGCCCAAGTTTCAAGTTTCATTCTGCAAGTTAGTCTCCTATGCCTTTTCTTGGCCCACCTTACTGTCAGTTCTCTAGCAAATGTTTAAGTCATGGGTAACAAAGAACAAAATGTGTGCATTTCACATGTAATTACATAATATTTATATCAAAAACAAATTCTAATACCAGGACCTTCTATTCCTGCCAACAGGATCTACTCTGCACACTCTTCCTTGTTTCAAGTCTACATACTGGAGAGACCATAAGATACAGCACCAGACATTCAGGAATACAAAGAGATTGCACCATATCTCCAAAGGATAGGAATGGGGATACTCAACTTAGATTCTTCCAAGAAACATTCTTAATGCTACTGGGCTTGCCTTGTCTCATGTCTGAAATGCCATGTGCTTCGTTTAACAAGAACTAAGCTGTGTGAGATCATTTTAATTGCAGTGACAGCAAAGCAGCATGGAAGCTGAGAGGAGACAAAGTCTGTTTCTTCAGGGCTATACACCAGCTAGGGAAGGAAAGTAGAAAAGTTTTGAGAGATTTTAGGGGGCAACAAAATAGGGCCAGTTACTAGGTGGGACAAGGGCACTTATTTTGTGGCTCTGGCATATCACTTAACAGCTCAGCCTCAGTTTACACACACATACCTGAGAAGCTTTAAAAACAGCATCCATCTATAGTCCACCCATGTGTCTCTTTGCACTTTTCTTATCATCTGAGGTCCTCTTCCCCCCCCACCGGGCTCCATCCACCAAATGAAATACTCAGCTATTTAATATGTACAAAAACCCTCCAAAAACTACTGTGGCATAAATGTGAGGTATTATGATCATTCTTGGCCAAGAAAACAGTATGATTTTTCTAAACATCCAGGAACCTCTACTTTAACTCTTATTACCCAAGTAACCCAGCACTAATTCATTTTATTCCACTCACAGGAGTAATGTTCACCAAACTTTGTCCTTGGGTGGCAAATTGCCAATTACTGAACCAGATACAGGATACTCTTACAAAATGATTTACACTGAGAAATGTAGCAGTAAATTATAAAAAGAGCCCAAAGAGAATGCTCACTGTATCATTCAATAATAACACCTAACATTTACTACTCACTTACTACACCAGTCATATACACTGCCTCATTTAATTCTCAAAGGACCATGAAAGGTGGGTAGCATAATCTCTACTTCATGTGTGAGTAACAAAAATCTTAAGTTGTTGGGCACCTGGGTGGCTCAGTGGGTTAAGCCGCTGCCTTCGGCTCAGGTCATGATCTCAGGGTCCTGGGATAGAGTCCCACATCGGGCTCTCTGCTCAGCAGGGAGCCTGCTTCCTCCTCTCTCTCTCTGCCTGCCTCTCTGCCTACTTGTGATCTCTGTCTGTCAAATAAATAAAATCTTAAAAAAAAAAAAAATCTTAAGTTGTTGGGAACACAGGCTTCAGAATAACATCCTTACCAAGACTCATACTCTAATCCTCAAAGATTTAAAATAAATAGGTTTAATAAAATGAGGGCATCTTAAAACTTCCGTGGCAAGGATCCTAACCCAGGGACCTGGGACCAGAGACTGAAGCAGCTGCTACACCTCATTCTTCATTATCTAGCTTTTTTATTTTTATTTTTATATTTTTTTAAGATTTTATTTATTTATTTGACAGAGAGAGATCACAAGTAGGCAGAGAGGCAGGCAGAGAGAGAGAGGAGGAAGCAGGCTCCCTGCTGAGCAGAGAGCCCGACGCAGGACTCGATCCCAGGACCCTGAGATCATGACCTGAGCCGAAGGCAGCGGCTCAACCCACTGAGCCACCCAGGTGCCCTATCTAGCTTTTTTAAAAAAAATCACATGACTTTATAATTTTATTCTGTAATAAATGTGCATATTTAAGAGAACCACTTCTCCCTCTAATCTTCAACTAAAACTGATGCTCTAGATGGATACATCCCCAATATGAGGAGGATCAAAATGTCCTCTCTCCATTCCTCCCAGTTCTCAATTCTGTGACTCAAGATCTAGGATTACAGTGTAAGAACAGTAGACCAGGAGTCAAAGGACCTTGATTCTAATGGTCACAGTCTCTTTACTGGTTACTAAAGATTTGGTGAAGTCACCTGGAACTTCCTTAGCTCTGACTCTCAGTTTTTAAAAATTTTATTTCAGGACATTTTATAGAGCTGCGTGGCTAAAATGAAAACGTGCAGCTAAAAGAATACTGAAACCTATACAAACTTTTTTTAAGTAGCCAAATTCTCGTTTTTCAATGAGGCCCTCCAAATTAGTAACTTGCTCATTGTGACAAAAGCAAGTTTGAGTTGAGTCCTGGACATGAAACCAAATCCAGATATTTTTCTACTATTTCAGAGTGGCATACATAATCCAAAACTCTGACTTTAAACAGGAAATTTAAGATTAGGTCAAAGTTTTATTCCTGAGGCATATCATGTGACTTAAGTCAACAGAAAAGCAAAGGGGTAGGGGGCAACAAATTTTTACTATCCTAATATTAATTATTATTTGCTGTAGATAATGGAGCACAAAGCTCTAAATACTTGAGTTCTGGTCCTGGTTCTATTTCTGGTTTTTATGCAAGCTGACTAATTTTCCAGAGTCTCAGTTTCTTCTTCACAAACAAGGCAAGAAGTTAGCCTTTATCTACCTGCAAGGACTAACCATACAAATATTGAGATACTAGTAACAACACTTGCAGCACTTACATACACTAATAAATGTTTCTACCTTACTAACCACTGTTCACCTTCACAACCACTCTGAGGTGGATACTATCACCCCTCCCTGTTCTACAAAGGAGAAACCAGAAGTACAATCACCACTATGAAGCCAAACCTAGATACAAATGGAAGCAGCAGAGCTTGGATCCATGAATCTAATCTCTGCTCCACGTATTCCCCCAGCATCAGTCTTATCATCTCTTTACAGGACTGTTAAATAGAAACACAGAAAACAATTTTAAAAAAGAAAAAATAGCAGACTGCTGTAACTTTAACAATGGCTATGGTTTTTCTTTTTCCAAAGTCCAAGTTCGCCTTGACTTAAGAGCACTTGTAAAGGTTTCTTTTATTTATTAACTAAAGTCACTTCATCTAGAAACTAAGAAACTATCTTAAGATCCGAAAAATACCTAAACATACTCACCCAAAGCACAGTTAGATGTACCCCTACTTTCAACCCCCAAATTTAGCACACATTTATCGCACTGTAGTCGGATGGGAGTTAAAAATCTGTCTTGAATAGACTTTGAAGTTTTACACATAGTGTCAGCTAAACACTCACGTTCTTCCAAATCACATTAGACTGATTCGATTGCCTACCCTTTAGCTGTAGTACCCACGTGCAACTGCGTTAGAGCAGACGTGGTCGAGTGACTCCACAGTGAATGACATCTTACCTGAGATAGGGCCCTAACAGAAAAGCCTTCCCTAACACGGCAATGTCCTGTCTCAGAGAAACCTCACCTGAACTCACCTTCATTACATTAAACCGGCTACTTCACTTTACCTCCACATCCTAACGCAGACTTCGGACTTGGCTAAGAGGGGGTGTATAAAAGGGAACTGAGCAGAGGTTTAAGAAAAAAAAAAAAAAAGCATAAAGTTTCAAATGACTGAGAATGGAAATAAGCCTGAGAAAGTCCAGAGTTTCAAGAGTGAGAATACCACTCACTGGACGTGGAAGAGAACACGTGGTGAGCCTGCACCCAAGGGTTCGGGGGTGGGGGGGGGGTGTCCGGAAGCAAGGAAACAGACTTATTCATTCCAATCTCCTAAGGCAAAAACGATGAGCTAGAGAAATCGGAATAGGGTACTCCAGCCCCAAGAAGGGGCTCTGTCAAAATCCAGGACGCTGAAGAGCACATGTTGCTGCGCCAGGCTTCGCAGAAAGAAGCCGCCCTGGGAAGCTGGGGGCCTACGCGAACATGGCGGCCCCGGCGACAGCGGGGCGCGGGGCGCAGACCGCATGGAGTCAGTCAGGAGGGCTCCAGCCTACCGCCCGTCCAATAGGGCCGCGCCCTCTTTCGCTACTCTGCGGGCAGGCCGCACGCGGGACTGGCGAAGTGGACCGAGTCCGCGCCGCCGCCGCCGCACTCCGTGCCTCCTCACCCGGGGCCTCGGAGGGCCGCGCGAGATGCCGGGCCACGCGCCGTCTGACCGGGGGTGCGCTGAGTCCGAGTCTGGGCGCATGCCCGCCCCCCGCCGTCCCGCCTGCTTTACCTTGGCCTGCAGTCGCGCTGGCGCCCAGGCCAGGCAGGTGCAGGTACCGCTGAGGTGCGCGGAAGGCACGTACTCTTGGTGCAGCCTATTGTTGGCGGTCTCCCACACTCGCAACTGACCGTCGGCAGACGCCAAAGCGAAGTAGGCCTGGTTCAGCGGGGAGAAAGCGCACGGAAGCCCTGCCGGGGACAGGGGGTCGGCAACACCACGGCCACCCGCCGCCATTGCTGCCCTGGCTCCGCGGCAGCCACGTGTTCGTCTGTGCGCATGCGCACCGGCGTGGGGCGGGGCCTAGAGGGAGGAAGTGGGGCGGAGGGAGAGCAGAGACCCGAAGGAGTGGCTCGTCGCGTCTCTAGCCGGCGTTGGGCAGGCCCAACCTGTGGACGGTGGCTTGGAGGGCTCAGTGCTAATTTGTACGGGTTGGAGGAGGAGACGTGTAGAGGGAAGTGACTGCAGACTAGAGAGCAGGCCCGTTACTTTGAAAAGAAAAAGAAAAAAAGAAGAGAAATAAAGAAAAAGGTTGGGTTTTGTTTTGTTTTTTTAATAACACGATTGAACTAAATGTTTAAGAGACAATCACTTATAGCGCCGTGATTGTGGCAACTGTTTACATTTTTCTTAACCACTTCCATGCTGTAATCATGTATACATATAACAATTTATTCAGTCATAGTAGTGTGAAAGTAACGGTGGGATCTACTGTCCTCCCACTCCCCATTTCGTCAGGATTAATCCTGTTACTACATCAAATAGATAATTTGGACGCCATATTTCACGAAAACTATGCATTGTGATTCAAGAAGTGTCAGATTAATATTATTCTGCCCACAGTTTATTGCCTAGCAAGAAAGACAAAAAACGCCACCCTCAGGGATATAGGGAGACTAAAACTTTTAAAGCCAGGGAGTGCCACGGTAACATTTGTGTTTTAGATTATTTGTAATGACAAACATGTACATGTTTAAAAGGCCTCCTGGACTCCACGGAGATGGTAAAGAGGCAAGAAGGAAAACTGACACAATATAGGAAAGTGCTGGGTCAGACTCAGATGCAAGCAGTAAAGGTGGGGAGAAGCACCCAGACTTCAAATAGAATCTGAAGTTAAAAGTCAACAGGGTTTGCTGAATGATTGCAAAGGGTGAGAAAAAGACAAGTGAAGGATGACTCCAAGGCCTGAGCAAACTCATGAATGGTGATACCATTAGCTAGATTGGGGAAATGGGTTTGGTTGGAGTGGAAATCAAGAATACTGTTTTGGACAGTTAAGTATGAGTATGCTGAAATCCATGTCAAGTGAGGGAGCTGGGGGCAGCCTGTGCGACCACCCCTCCCTCAGGACCCTCACTGGCCCCTACTGGCTATGGGCTCCCTTGCTCCCCAGAGTGGTGGGGGCTGGGACCATGAAGGGAGGGGGCAGGTGACAGTGAGGTCCTGGGGGACTGGAGTTGGCTACAGAAGAAGATCATAAAGATGTAAATTTGGATGCACTAGCATACAGATGCTATTTGAAATTACGGGACTAGCCAGATCATGTTGGATGCAAGTATAGATAGAAAAGAAAGCTTAGCCCCAAACTGTGCAACCTTTAGAGGTCAGGAGGAGGGGGAAGATCCAGCAAAGAAGATTAAAAATGGGTAGGATGAAAGCCCAGGAGAGTGAGATGTCCTGGAAACCAAATCTTTATAAGGATTCAGGAAGGAAAACTTGATCAAAGCCATGCCAAATGCTGTAAGATGAAGACCAAGCATAAACCAGAATTTGGCAACATCAAGGTCATTGGTGACTCTTCAAAAGCACTTTAGGGGCACCTGACTGGCTCAGAAGGCAGGGCCAACTCTTAAACTCGGGTTATAAATTTAAGCCCCACACTGGGTATGGAGATTATTTAAAAATAAAATCTTAACACACACAAAAAGCAAAACAAAAGCATTTGGGGTGGGGGACTTACTATGGAAAGTGGAAGAGAAAAAGGGATGTGAGAAAGCAAAAAAAAGGATTTTCAGAAAAGTTTTCAAGGATTTCTGTTACAATGGAGCATATATGAAGAAAAAGTCTGAAGACTCTTCTGTATGAAGAAAAGTCTGAGCTAGAGTTATAAAGTAGTCATAAATAAAATAAACGCTTATTGCACTCACGGTGTGTCCAGTACTGTTCTCTGTGTTTTATGTCCGTTAATCCATTTAGTCCTCACAATAGCCCTGGGATGTAGAAACTATGACTATCTCCGTTCTTCAGATAATAAAACTGAGGTATAGAGCTGAGCAGTGGAGGAGGAGCTGGATTTCTAACTGAAGTCATCTCTGGGTATGAACAATTTAACCCAATGAAACTATATAGAGTTCACATAGATGACCCTTCAATACCCAAAATGTCATTCCTTGACCTCCTTCCTTTCAATGATCTCGGCCTCTACCCTACACCAGCCACTTATTCCCAAGGTCATATCTCAGACATTATCATTACAATAGCTGCACTCCCTCATAGTCTCAGTTTTCCCACACGCTATACCCACTGATTCCTGGTCTTTACAGCTTGCTCCCGCCAACTTCAAGGCTCCAGGCAATCCTTCTATCCCACCCAACTGTCAAACCACTGATCCTAGCCTTTTCACCTACCCTCACCCCTCCTCCTTGATGGCTGCTCTTGCCTCTAAATTTATCTTAATCTCGATCATTACAACCCTCAAATCCCTTGCCTCTTTCCCACATCAATGTCCTTCTGTGGTAAAAGTGCAAGCCTGGTCAAATCTAACTCTCTGCCCAGAAGCAGCTGAAAGCAATGAGAAATAAGTCACAGCTTCCTATTATGACTCTTATCTACTTTAAATTCATGGTCACAAACTTCATGTGGAAGTCAATGCTGCCGAGTTATCAGTTGTTCCCTGGCCCATTCATACTTCCATTTTTCTCCTAGATACTGATTCATATCTTTCTTCTCCTACCACTTCAAACCTATCCCTCTCTCCCTGCTCTCAGTGAATGACTGTGCTTCGTATTTCTTGAGAAAATAGAAGGCATCACAAGAGAACTTCCACAAGCTTCCAGTACCATGAACTCTAACCAAACTGTACTCCGTCACTCCTGCCACTCCAGATGGATTTTCCATGCTCCTAGAAAAGGCGACCCTTCCACATAAGTTCTAGATCCCATGATTCCAAAAAGTCTTTCCTCTATCTACAAGCATCAGTTTTACTTCTCAGCTTAATCCTTCTCATTAACATATAAACATACTGGTTTTTTCGTTCTTCCTAAAAAATAATATTTCCTTTATCTTACTTCCCCTTATAGTCACTCTCTCAATCTTTTCCTTCCTTAAAAAAAAGTAGTCTAATTTTCTTTTTTTAAAAGATTTTATTTATTTATTTGACAGAGAAAGAGAGAGCACATGCATAAGTAGGCAGAGAAGTAGGCAGAAGGAGAAGGAGAATCAGGCTCCCCAATGAGCAGAGAGTCCAAACCTAGGTTTGATCCCAGGACTCTGGGATCATGACCTGAGCTGAAGACAGATGCATGACCCACTGAGCCACCCTGGCACCCCAGGAGTCTAATTTTCTTAAACTCTCACCTCCAATGGGACTTTCATCCCAACCCAACACTAGCCCAAAATTCCCAGTAGGGCCACCTCTAACCTCCATGTTGCTAAATATGTGCCCATTCTAAGTCTGCCTCTCATGTGACTTGTCATTAGCGTGCCTGCCTTCCATGACTTCACACCTTTCTGGCTTGCCTCTTATTTCTCTGGTTCTTCTTCTCAGTCTTCTATCTTGGTTCTTCCTTATCTCTTACTCTCTAACATCAGGGTAGCTTAGGGAACGTCTCGACTTGGGCAAGGGACTTTCCAGAATGAAGACTATACATTTTCCAGCTTTCTCTACAAATTGTGAGGCCATATGACTAGCAGCCAATACAAAAATGTCCTTTTTAAAGGTATGCTATTCTTCATTGCTTTTTTCTTCTTAATTCCTGGAACTCAAATGTTATAGCCAAAAGCTAGAGCATCCATGATGGACTTTGAGGAGAAAACAGCATAGTGAGAATAGTAGAACAGCAAGACAGAAGAAACTAGAGACTCTGAAACATGATATAAGTCCTGCACCAATGCCTCGGACCTCTTTTATACAAGAAAAAATAAACATCCCTGTTGTTTAAACTACAGTATTTTGGGTGATATTACACACAGCTGAACCAAATTGTGCTCATTATTTTCTATCCTTTGCCTCAGTTGCTGATCCCACCAGCCATCCAGTTAGCCCCTTGAGAAAGCCAGAAATAAGCCCTATTAACCAATCCCATATCTCACTTCTGCCCAAACACATAACTCACATCTGATCAATCACCAGATTCTGTTTTTATCTCTTAAATAATTCTCTATTCAATTTCCTCACCTCCATCCAGTTCTAACCATGTCTGTTCTTATTGTGCCTTGTCACTCTCACTGGAACTGCCACCAATGCTTGTATTGGACTCCCTTTCTCCATGCCAGTCTGGTAGTATGATCTTTGTAAAATATTAATCTAACCACTCCACTTCTCTACTTAAAATTCTTCACAGGGGCACCTCGTTGGTGCAGTTGGTTAAGTGTACAACTCTTGGTTTCAGCTCAGGTCCTGATCTCAGGGTCCTGAAATCATGCCCACATTGGACTCCATGCTCAGCGAGGAGTCTGCTTAATACTGTCTCTCCCTCTGCCCCTCCCTGCCATGCTCTCACTCTCTCTCTAAAATAAATAAACCTTTAAAAAAAAACTTCACAATCTTGCTGGCACCTATAAAAGAAACTCTATGCTGTTTAATATATTTGGATTACAAAACAATCTGTAAGCTGGTGCCTGTCAGCCTCCCCAACAACATCACTCATTAGACCCTCATCTGCTTCTGGTTTCCTGCCCTTATCATCCCTGTCATGGGTCCTGCTCTTTTGCATAATTTAGGCTCACGCAGGTCCCTCTCTGCCCCAATTCCAGCTCTCATCAAATTACCAACAATTCAACTTTTTATTGCTGTAGATAAAATTGTAGATAAAAACCAATGTTTTTTTATCCTAAAAGGTGTTAGATACTACAATCTCTAATCCTTAACAAAATATTTGCAAATCAAGTCAGCAATATACAAAAAAATAAAAAAAGATTAAATACCATGATCAATTGGGATTTATCCCAGGAATGCAAGGTTGGTTTTACATTCAAACTTCAAAAACTATAATGTACCATGTTAAGGGAATAAAGGACTAAAAATGCATGATAATTTTGAAAGATAAAGAAAAAGATTTTAACAAAATCCAACACCCATTCATAATTAAAAACAAACAAACAAACAAATTTTGGGGGTATCTCAGTGGCTCAGGTCCTGATCTCAGAGTCCTGAGCTCAAGCCACATCAACTTCCAGGCTCAGCACAGAGTATGCCTGAGAATGCTCCCCCCTCCTTCCCCTCCAGCATCCCCCACTCCTCCTCTGACTCGTACTGTCCCTCTCTCTCAGATAGACAAACAAACAAACTTTTAACAAAGCAGGGACAAAAGGGAATATCCTCAACCAGATAAAGGGAATCTACAAAAAACCCACAGCTCACTTCATACTTAATGGTGAAAGATTGATGCTTTCCTCCTAAGATTGAAAATTAATGTCTCATCAATTCTATTCAATATTTTACTGAAGGTTCCAGTTAGTGCAATAAAGTAAATAATTATGACGATGATGATGGTGATAGCATCCAAATTGTGGAGAAAGGAGTAAAAGTATTTTTATTCACAGATGACTTATAGAAAATTTGAAGAAATCCACAAAGATTCTAAACCTAATAAATTAATGTACCAAGGTCTCAAGATACAAGATTAATATATAAAACCAATGATACTTCTTCATTCTATTGGTGGACAATCAAAATTAAATTGAGAATGACTCCATCTACAGCAGTACCAGAAAGAATAAAATACTTGGGAAAAAAATTAACAAAAGTTCAAGACTTGTGTTCTAAAAAGTATAAAACATTGTAGAGAAAACTTAAAGGAGACCTAAATAAATGAAAAGACATTGCATGTTCATGTATTGATAAACTCAATATTGTCAAGACCGTGATTCTACTCAGTTTGTTCTACAAATTCAAAACAATCCCTCTCAGAATCTTAGCAGGACTTTTTGTAGAAACTGGTGAATTAATTCTTTTTTTTTTTAAAGGAAATTTCAGAAGTTAGCTTTTTTTAAAAGATTTTATTTATTTATTTGACAGAGAGAGAGATCACAAGCAGGCAGAGAGGAAGGGAAGCAGGCTCCCTGCTGAACAGAGAGCCTGATGTGGGCCTCGATCCCAGGACCCTGAGATCATGACCTGAGCCGAAGGCAGTGGCTTAACCCACTGAGCCACCCAGGTGCCCCTGGTAAATTAATTCTTATGCGAAGTGAAATGATTATCTAAAAGAAGAACAAAGTTGGTGTCCTCATACTACCTAATTTCACAACTAACAATTAAGCTACAGTATCAAGGCAGTGTAAGAAATTTTAAGATGTACTCTCAGCAACTTTCAAACATGCAACACAATATTAATAATTGTTGGGGCACCTGGATGGTTCAGTTGGTTGAGCACCTACCTTCAGCTCAGGTCATGATCCGGGAGTCCTGGGAATGAGCCCTTTTCAGGCTCCCTGCTCAGCAGGGAGTCTGCTTCTCCCTTTGCCCCCGCCCACCCCAACTCACATTCTCTCTCTCTCTCTCTCTCATAAATAAATAAATAAGTAAATCTTTAAAAAACAATATTACTAACTATTGTTACCACATTATACATTACATCCTTGGGACTTACTTATTTTATAACTAGAAATTTGTACCTTTTGACCTCCTTCAATTGACTTCTTCGGTTTCTAATATACAACAGTAAATCCTGGAGGATTTCTACAGAAGCCAGATTCAAGCTCAGCAGTGACTGGGGAAACAAGTGAAAAAGCAAGAGAAAAGCAGTTATATTCTCAGATTTAAATACTTTATCTTTCACTAAAAGTTAAAAAAAAATTACGGGGGCACCTGGGTGGCTCAGTCATTAAGTGTCTACCTTCAGCTCAGGTCATGATCTCAGGGTCCTGGGATGGAGTTCTGCATGGGGCTTCCTGCTCAGCAGGAAGTCGACTTCTTCCTCTTTCCTCTGTCCCTCCACCCTGCTTGTGTGTGCTCTCTCTCTTTCAAATAAACAAAATCTTTTAAAAAATAAAATAAAATTTAGATACATGTAAAGATATACAATAAAATACACAAGTATTAAATATATTTGGGTCATATTTGCATGCTGAATTATTCAGTATAGTCACTTAGGTATCAGGACTACTGGTTTTCTCATTCCCTACTTTCTTCATTCATTTATTAATATTACAAATATTTATTTGTTATTTAATATTACAAATATTTATTGAGGGCACATTTTGTTCCAGGCACTATGACGGGAAATGGAATTACAATAATGAATTAGACACAGCCCTCTCCACAATCTTATCCTCCAACTTGGGAAAATGGTAAATAAAGTGATTTCATTTAATCTGACATGTACTGTGGAGGATTGGCCTGAAGACAGAACATACAGGAGAGGCACTTCTACCAGTGATTTGGACTTACTGTAGGTTCCCATTCTAGTGAGGCTGTTAGGTGAAGGATGAGGGAAAAATTACACAAAACACAGGAAAGAAGCACACACAAAGAGGTAGAGGAGCACATCTGTGGAATTAGAAGTAGTGATCTAATTTGAATGGAGATTTTAAAATGTCAGTCATTAGCCATAGTACTTCTTGACAGCTATTTGGGCTTTAAAGTAATTGCTCAACTAAATACCACTAGAAGACAGTGTCTTTCTGACCTTATAGCATAAACATGATGAGTAGATGCTGCCTCATACTGTCAGATAACAGTTTCAGAGTGCAGGCTGATTGTTTCATAGGGAAGACAGAAGGAAAAGGAAAAGTATAGCCAAAAATAGAAAGGCCCATATAGTGACCTTTTTTTTAAGAGCTTAAATGCTCTGAAAGACCATGAATAAATAAGGAATAATTATATTTTTCAACATATGTTAACATATTCTGTTAGATGTGTATAGGATAAAACATAACATCCCGTCTTATTCAAACAATATAATGGGATGTTATAATTTAAATTTATAACAAATTTAAATTGTTGTAAATTTAAATGATTTCTCATCCTAGAAATCAAAGAGATGTAAGTTTTTCCCCATTTTGTCAATATATCTTCTCCTTTCCAAGTCCTACTTCTTCTGAAATAATAGCCAAATATCATTTAATCATCTTTAAGAGATAATAAAGTAGGAATGATAAAATTTTTTAAAAGATCTTATTTATTTATTTGTCAGAGAGAGAGGGAGAGAGAGCGAGCACAGGCAGACAGAATGGCAGGCAGAGGAAGAGGGAGAAGCAGGCTCCCTGCTGAGCAAGGAGCCCGATGTGGGACTCGATCCCAGGACGCTGGGATCATGACCGGAGTAAAAGGCAGCCGCTCAACCAAATGAGCCACCCAGGCGTCCCAGGAATGATAAATTTTAAAACCATTAATAGGTCTTAGGATTCAGAAAGTTCAACTCAGGCCTTCATTTGACAGTAAAATAAAAAGATTGGTCATAAAAACTTTCTTTAAAAAAATCAAAACCAGAAATGAGACCTACAGGTGGAGTGGAGGCAAGAACAGTTTCTTTATTCATTTTTAGGACTGAAAAGAGAGAAACCCTGATAATGGATTTTTGTGGTGGCTGATGTTTTAGAGAACACAGTTTAGAAAGTACTGATTTGTGTCTTCAAAAGTGATAACAAAACTTATTTTATTAAATTTAAACTGAGCCCGTAGCCCTTTGAGCATATTTTGACTTTAACTCTAAATTCAGCTGTACTGTTGACCGGCCTTTGGGAGGGGGTGTTGTAGTACAAAGAGCATGGGCTGCTGAAACAGACTGACCGAGATCAGAAACCCCATCATGCCGTTTGTCAGCTATGGGCTGTTGCCAAAATCATTTAATCTCCCTGGGTCAGTTTTCTTATGCACGAAGCAGGAATACTTACTTCTACCACAGGGTTGTTGTAAATTTAAATGAAGTAAGTATCTACTGTGCTTGGTATTGTCAAACCCTCAATAAACTTTTGCCAAGTGAATTATTATTAAACAGGTTAGTGATATTTAATGTCAAATTAGACTTTGGACTCTAAAGATAACTTTTTCTGGTTTTGTTTTATTTTTAGGATTAAATCAATTTGTTTTTGTTTAACTCTTTTGGGTTGGGCTGCCAAAACCTGGAATAAGTGATTTTAAAAATATATATATTGTATTTATTTATTTATTTTTTTTTGTATATACATAGAGAGAGATAGCAGGGGAAGATCAGAAAGAGAGGAAAGGGGAGGAGAGGGAGACTGATAAGGGGCTCAATCCCAAGACCCTGAGATCAGGACCTAAACTGAAAGCAACAGTCAGATGCTTCACGGACTGAGCCACCCAAGCATCCCTGGAATAAATGATTTTTAAACAGATTCAATTAAAAAAAGAGAGAGAAAATGCAGATAATCCTTTTTTTTTTAACACAACAAATTAATTTTCTCACAGTTTTGGAGCATGTTAAGTCCAAAATCAAGTTGTCTGCAGGTTTGGTTTCTTCTGAGGTCTGTCTCGGTTTGTAGATGGACATCTGCTGCCTGTCTTTAGCTGATCTTCCGAGCGTGCCTGTGTTCTAATCCCCTTTTCTTATAAGGACACCACTCATAGTGAATTAGGTCCCACATTAAAGACTTCACTTTAACTTAATTACCTCTTTAACCCTATTCCCAAATACAGTCACATTCTGATACTGGGACTTCAATGCATGAATCTTGAGGGGATTAAATTTAGCTATACCCTTCTGCCCTACAACCCTGTTTTAGCAACGGCTTTTCCACCCTTAAAGAAGATCCTGTTGAGTTTTAGGGGTAGTAAAAGAATTAACTGTTATATTTTAATTATCAGAAACAGTTCTGCTAAATAAGAACCCAGTGAGTAACTTCAGTCGGCCGTCCCCGACTCCCTAAGCCTGGGGCAGGCAAGCAGACAGTCAGAGTCCAATCGAAGGGACTTGCTAAGGTTGGCGGGGGAAGAACTTCGCAGTCAGTTGGAAAGGAACGGGGATCAGCGGGTGGCCCTTCCAAAAGGCGACAGTCCAACGCATCTCTGGGCTTTTTAACTCCTACATCTTGAGGTGATCGTGTCACGTTCCTCTTTCTGATGACCGTCGAGTCGACCCTGGTCCAGGACTTCAGTTTACACAGCACTTTGACAGGCTTTGTCTCTCTTAAGCCTCCTGTCCACAGCGTGAGGCTGGTGGGGATGTGTCAGCGGCCAACTGTTTACTCTGCCCACATTCCGAAGAGGAAAATGTGCTCCTGCCCCAGAGTGTGACTCGCACCTGGGACAGTTACTCAGCGACACCCCGAAGCTCTTGCGCCCCGCCCCACATTAGGACTACCCCGCCCCCTGGACGCATGCGCAGGGGGAGCTCTTCCTGCGAAAAAGCGGCGGATACCCTGACGGCTGCGTCAGTGCGTCCAGCGCGGGGAGGGCCTCGCCCGGCTCTACGCCACTTGTGTGCGACGGCGCCTGCGCCGGACACCATGCTGTCAGCCGGCCGGCGAGGTCTGGTTGTCCTCCGGCTGCGGCGCCCCAGGAGGTGGCTAGGGCTCGGAGCTTCTCCGTTCCTGCGGGGCCTTGAGCGAGAGCTCTTGGAGACAGCCCGGTCATTGTGTTGCGAATCCTGTCCTAGAGACGCACGAGACGGAGAGGGACGGCGCGAAGCGTCACGGAGGAAAGCCCCCAACACAGAGCCTCCATCTCTCCCTCTGCGCGTCCGAGGCACGGGGATCAGATGTCTTTCCTCACTGGAGGTCCTCAGACAGCCGACGCCTCAAGAGGAGTCACCCTCTCGAGAGCGCGGAGACTCGAGCGGACACCAGGGCCAGCCCGGTCCCGTCCACCAGGGTTCCGGGGGTCCCTTGCCCGCCTCCATGGCCCAGTCCGTGACTGGGGTAGAAGAGCTTCCTGGCTCCTTTTCCTGCCCAGCTTCCAGGGAGGGGTCCTTTCGCGCTGGGGAGCTGATCTTAGCTGAGACTGGGAAGAGAGAAACCCAATTTAAAAAGTTATTTAGGTTGAGTAACGCCGGACACTTAAATAGTAGCTGGGGGAGAGTCCCATTCAGCGAGATCGTGGGAAAGTTTCCCGGCCAGATACTGACGACGACTTCTGGTAAGCAGCTCATGCTGAGGAGGCCGACACTGGAAGACTATGTATTACTGATGAAAAGAGGGCCTGCCATAACGTATCCTAAGGTAATGCGGTGGGAGTTAGGTGCGTGTTGGTTCCAGAAAGAGCCCAGCTACAGTCCTGATAAATGTGCTTAAAGCACATTTCAGAACATTTAAAGTTTTTATTCTCAGGTTGAAAAAAACAACAACAATGGATGGGACTTACATATGTTATGATTGCGAATGTTAGGAGGAAACAGCCACCTTTTACTTTTATTCTGGGAGTGTTGACTCTCTCATCTGTAAAGTGAAAAGAATACTGACCTAATGTATAGAGTTATGTGAGCTAATCAGGCACTTATGTTTGTCCCCCATAACCCTTAAGTTTGCAAGTTCAGGATTCGAGAATGTTCAACCCTTTGGTACCATTATGGAAATGTTTTTTTAAATTATTTTTTTAAAGACTTTATTTATTTATTTGACAGAAAGAGATCACAAGCAGGCAGAGAGGCAGGTAGAGAAAGAAAGAGGAGGAAGCAGGCTCCCTGCTGAGCAGAGAGCCCAATGTGGGGCTGGATCCCAGGATGCCTGGGACCATGACCTGAGCCGAAGGCAGAGGCTTTAACCCACTGAGCCACCCAGGCACCCCCTATTATGGAAATATTTTAATCATCATTTAATTAAATAAAGCGTGTTACTAGGTGTATGTTTCATCAATGGTAGATATCTTACTGTGCTTTTTGCTTTAGGGAAAAAATAGTTTTCTATTAAAACAGCTAACATTAAACACTGAACATACAAGAAATATTCTGTATAATAAATTAACTGCCTAGTTTCTTGTTACAACTTCATATGAATCATCCATTGCTAGGCTTATTTCAGTTTTTTAATCACAGTCACAGTCCATGGGTAGAATATTCCTTTGTAACAATTCCTATCCCCAGATGAAGAGTCATTCGTCATGTATTCAGCAAATAATTACCTATCTTCTATAATCAGGGTACTATTATAGGGGAGGTATGGTGATGAGCCCCAGTCCTTGCTCTCAACCTGGATGTTACATCCTAGAAGGGGTGACAGAGAACACACAAGTAAATGAAAGGATGAGATAATTTCAGGTAGTGCTAAGTGCCATGAAGACAAATAGATTAACAATGACATGTTGGGTGACCTGGGGGAAGAGAATACTTTATGTCAGATGGTTAGAGAAGGTCTCAAAAGAGGTATGTTAGATAAGAAACCCAATATAAGGAGAACCCAGCCATGCAAAGATCTTGGAGCCCAGGGTTCTCACAAAGGGAAGAGTAGTGCGGAGATGCTATAATGGCTTGAGTGAGTTAGGTGAGGGGGAGAGTGGTATGACGTGGTTATTCCATGTGCATTGGGTACCACTGGAATGTTCTAAGTAGGAATCCAATTTATGTGTTTCTTTTTTTTTTTTTTTTAGATTTTTATTTGTTTATTTGACAGAGATCACACAAGTAGGCAGAGAGGCAGGCTGAGAGGGGGAAGCAGGCTCCCTGCTGAGCAGATCCCAGGACCCTGGGATCATGACCTGAGCCGAAGGCAGAGGCTTTAACCCACTGAGCCACCCAGGTGCCCCTCCAATTTATGTTTTAAAAGATCTACCAAGGGACTAAGAAAACCTTTTGAGGCTTTAGGCCAGAGAGGTACCATAAACTCTTGACAGAAACTTTTTCTTATTTTCTTTTTCCTCTTCTGACCATTCAATCTAGCTACCAAAAAAAAAAAAAAAAAAAAATTCATCTTGCTTCCCCACATCTTTTTTCCTCCTCACTAGAAAAAACTGAGAGAATAGTTGTATTTTATAAAGTTATAAAGATGAATCTTTAGTGCACTTTCTGCCTTTCCATTTGTTACAGATAAAAGTCACAGTGCTCCATTCTAAGGAGGAATTTATGTATGTATGTATGTATTTACTTATTTTAAAGATTTTATTTCTTTGAGAGAGCACAAGTGGAGAGGAGAGGGAGAAGCATCAGGCTCCTTGATCAGCGGGGGGCTCCGTCTGAGCTGAAGGTAGATGCTTTACTGACCACCCACAAACCCCCTCCATCCTAAACAGGACTTAAAATACTAGACATTCTAGGTGTTCACTTCTCTTTTTATTTCCCAAGTGGTGGCTACAGGAAATTTGACTTCAACCTTTACAACTTTGAAATGCTTTTTAAACGAGTACCTCAATAGGGGTGCTTGCATGGCTCAGTGGGTTCAAGCCTCTGCCTTTGGCTCAGGTCATGATCCCAGGGTTCTGGGATCGAGCCTAGCATTGGACTTTCTGCTAAGTGGGGAGCCTGCTTCCCCCCCTCTCTCTGCCTGCCTCTCTGCCTTCTTGTGATCTCTCTCTCTGTGTCAAATAAATTAATCTTTAAAAAAAAGAGAGAGAGTACCTCAATTGACTTGAAAGCTGGTCTCTGTGTTAGAATTACATAGTTTTGTCTTAATAATAAAAGTAGGTCTGTGGAGTAATTTATTTATTTATTTTTTGTGGGAGTAATTTCAAATAAACTTCCTAACAGATACTTGTGAAATGTCAACATTTCACATTGGTCAGTATCAAGCACTTTTAGGTTTGGAATAGAAATATAGATGGAAACATTCCCCAAATTTTATTTTTTATTTTTTTAAATTTTAAAATACTTATTTGTTTAATTTGAGAGAGAGCGTGCACATGTGGGAAGGGCAGAGAAAGAGGGAGAAAATCTCAAGTAGACTCAGTGCTGAATGCAGACCCTGACATGGGGCTTGATCACAGGAATCTGAGATCATGACCTGGGTGGGAAACCAAAAGTCAAGATGGTTACCTGATGGAAGCACCCAGATGCTCCCACTCCCCAAATTTTAAAAATTAATATTTTCTGCTGATATGCATGATTGTGGCACTTACAGAAGAACAACAGGGGAGTAGAAATTGTTGCAACTTAATGAAGCCTAAGTGTAGCCTACTTACTAAATCTTTCAGCTGAGGGCTAGATTTATGTTACTGAGTTAATCAGGAAAGAGATTGGAATTCATGTTGAGGAAAAAATGGAAGTTTGAAAGGGTTGTTACCTGAAGTCCATTCTGGAAAATAGCATGGAGGTTCCTCAAAAAGTTGAAAATAGAGCTACCCTACAACCCAGTGATTGCACTACTGGGTATTTACCCTAAAGACACAAAGTGTAGCGATCCGAAGGGGCACCTACACCTGAATGTTTATAGCAGCAATGTCCACAATAGCCAAACTAGATGTCCATCACCAGATGAATGGATAAAGAAGATGTGGGGTGTGTGTGTGTGTGTGTGTGTGCATATATATGTGCATATATGTGTATATATGCATATATATATATAATGGAATACTATGCAGCCATCAAAAAATGAAATCTTGCCATTTGCAACAACATGGAACTAGAGGGTTTATGCTAAGCGAAATAAGTCAGAGAAAGACAATTATCATATCATCTCTCTGATATGAGGAGTTTTGAGAGGCAGGGTGAGGGGTTATGGGGGGAAGGGAGGGGAAAAAAGTGAAACAAGATGGGACCAGGGAGGGAGAAAAACCACAGGAGACTCAATCTCTGGATTAAGAGGGTTGCTGGGAGGTGTAGTGGGAGGGATAGGGTGGTTGGGTGACGGACATTGGGGAGGGTATGTGCTATGGTGAGTGCTGTGAATTGTGTGACTGATGATTCACAGACCTGTACCTCTGAAGCAAATAATATATTATATGTTAATAAAATTTTTTAAAAATGCAGGAAACTCAATAGTAGAATGATAGTTTGTAACCCTGGAGGACTCTCCCAATAGCTTTAAATCCCTTTTGGGAAAAGGTAGGGAAATGATTAAATGCTAACGTCTCCCCTCCCCAAGTTTTGAACTGAAATTGCTAGAATATATATAGTGAAATCCAGTCTAGAAAACTCATCCCATTGATACCATGTAACCTGAATAGCAGGAAGCAAAAGCTAAAGTGTGCTTAAGTTTTTATTTCATAATAGTTGGTTTCTTTATTTTATGTGATCCGAGAAAATAGAATTGCCTTCTGCAGGACATTCCACTGTTAAGACTACCCAGCTGCTCCTACTTCTGTGTGAAATTGTACTCCCTCCCCACTCTACTCCTAGGTGCCTGGCATGTGGGAGAGGTTATGTATGTCCGAAAGACTCAGCATTTGTGAATGAAACTTTTAGACTAATACATCTTAAAAATTACGTGTCTGTGTATCATTTGGCCCAAGCCTTAGCCCTGCATTTCAGAAAATACATTTTGGCTTTTAATTAGACAACTTTACCTGTTGAACATTTTCTTATGCAACCAAACCTATATTTAATATACAATGTTTTGTGACTCGACAGGATCCTAGAAATCTCCTCTTTAAGAATTTTCACAGCAAAAAAAAAAAAAAAAAAAAAAAGAATTTTCACAGCAGCTTTTCCCAGAGAAGGAAAAGCTAGTAAAAGCTTACCAGATGTGCTGCTTATTTATTAGCAATTTTCAAAGGTTCAGATGGGGTAGTGTTGAAATACATGCTAATGTTTAAAATTTTCTGTATAACAAGTGGTATAGTGTTAATGATCAACAGCGTGGTCTCTGTGGGTTCAACATCCGTTTTACTCCTGACTTTTCCAGTTAATTCCTGGCTGTGTGACTTTGGGAAAATTACTTAACATCTTTGATTTGTCTTTGTAATGGGGATGATGATAGTTTTCTCAAATTATTGTCCTGATTAAATAAGTTTATGAAAGCAATTTGTATTCTTTTTTTTTAAAGATTTTATTTATTTATTTGACAGACAGAGATCACAAGTAGGCAGAGGCAGGCAGAGAGAGAGGGAGGAGGAAGCAGGCTCCCCGCTGAGCAGAGAGCCCGATGCAGGGCTCGATCCCAGGACCCTGGGATCATAACCTGAGTCGAAGGCAGAGGCTTTAACCCACTGAGCCATCCAGGCGCCCCGAAAGCAATTTGTATTCTTAAAGAAGCCTGGCACATGGTAAAGTTTCAATAAATAGCCCTTATTATTATTATCCCTGATACTCTCATTAACAATTCAATTACAGCGTTTGTGAAATAGGTCCTATCTATCACTGGTATTCTAATGCTAAATGAGAAGTTCATTTCCTTTCATACAGAGATTATGTAATACTTCCTAAGTGGTCTTACTGGGTCTAATTTTTCTCTTCTCTAGTATATCCTGCATTTCCCTGTCATAGTAATCTTCATAAAATGCCATGCATATTACCTTGGTGACGTGCCCCAGTTACTGACCAGGTCAAGTTCAAGTGCTTTAGCCTGGCATTCAGTTCTCTCCTTTTCTCTTCTTCTGAGATGAGGAAACTGTGTTTATTCTACCTCTGTTTTCTTTAATACCATTTCTACTTCATGATTGTTTCCTTAAATTCTCTGTGTCTTTAAGCGAGGGCCTTCTGCTGATAACACTATTCTCTGGGCTTCTATTACTACTTACTGTCTATAATTTTGGTATTATGCTGAAGTGCTGCTTATTTGCTAACTGATTGCTGAATCTCTTATTTCGTCAAGTAAAATATCAACTCTTGGGTAGGCTGAGCCAGATTTTAATACTCTTTTTCACTCTTTTCTTTTCCAGGTCTAACATAGTGTTTGATAAGAGCCTGTGCTTAGTACATACTTATTGGACACTGAGTCACCCATACTATGTTTCAATCATAGGATATGAGTATGATACTGTTGATGATGGATATCCACCCAGGGGATACTGTTTTGGAAGTTGGCTCAGGCTCTGGTGGAATGAGCTTATTTTTATCCAAAGCAGGTAAGAGATGGAGAGAAATGAGCTGAATTTAGATGGGCAAAGAAAACATTCAATCTTTCATAATAACAGAAAATTAAGTGGATAAAGATGTCTTAGAAAATATTCACATGACTGTGATGGAGAGCATTCTCCTTGAAACCAAATGCCGGCAACTGTTTTTCTTTCCACCTGTACATTTCTTCTAGTCATTCTCTCTCTAACCCTCTCTCCATTTTCTGTGCTTTCTCTTGTGCCCTCCATGTGTTTTAAGGCATCTTTTTTTTTTTTTTAACTGAACTTTTTACTGGGACATAACATAGCTATCGTGCACAGATCCTAAGTGTGTAGACCTCAAAGAATTTTTAATATAATGACCATACTCAAGTAGTTATCACCCAGATTAAGACAGGGACTGCTGCTGCATCACAGAAATGTTCTCATGTCTCAGTCATAATCGATTCTCCCTAAAGATAACCACTGTTCTGCCTTTTACCATCATTGATGAGTTTTGCTTGCTTTGAACCTTGTATGAAAAGAATCGGACAGTATGTACTCCCTGAATGTGGCTCCCTTCAACATTCTGTTTGTGAGAGTCAGCCATTGCGTGTAGCGGTAGTTCTTCCCTTTTAGTGGCTGTGTAGCTACTCCATTTTATAAACATATCATAGCTTTTCCATTCTTTTGATGGGTGTTTGAGTTGAATATTATGAATAGTGCTGCTCTGAACATTCTTGTATTTGTCTTTTGGTTCATATGTGTACATGTTTTTGTTAATAACAATTCCAGATGAAGATTCAGTAGGAGAGAATATAAAATGTAGAGGGCGCTCAGCTGCAAAGTCTCTAAAAATTGTCAGTTTTTTAAATGTATTGCTTGAAGGCAGCACCTCATCAAAAATCAAGAGGTATACAGTAAACATAAATATCTAATTGATTATTGCTCCCGTTGACTGTTTAATTCCTCTGAGTGTCAGGACTGCTTTGGCTGCTTTGGCTGCTCTGGCTGCCGGTGCAGTTGTTCTTCCTCGGTTAATGACAGACCACTGAACAGTGACCTCACTCTCTGTGGGTAGATTTTTTTTTTTTTAAAACATTCATGTTCTCTTTAGTGCATTCTTTTTTAAATAATAAACTTTGTTAGAGCTATCATAGGTGCATGTGGGTAGCTTGTATAAAGAATACCAATGGAAATATACTGAATTAAACTTTTTGTTCTTTCACCTAATGGCATCACATACAATCATAATCCAGTTTATTCTAGGTCAGGAAACTCATTCTGGCCTCCTCAAATCTTTATTTATTCTTTTCTGTACATAGTTAAAGGCAGTCATTTCTTCGCAATCAGTAACTGAATTCTAAATGCATTTGACATTTTATAATTTTTACAAATTATATATATTATATATATAATTTTATAAATGCATTTATAAAAATCTGTGAGAGAGGAGGAGTGCCCATATTTCTAACATCTATAGTGTCAGAGTGTCATGGCATTAATATTCCCAAACCATGATCAAAAAATTATTGCTATTTACCTTTGCGATGGATTTTTTTTTCCTCCATAATTTTCTTTTCCAATTATTTAGCGTATGCTATTGTTAACATTAAATTCTGTACCTTGAGAACATGATGAATTGCAGCTGGAGTTATATTTCAAAAGATATTCTAGAATTTAAATTTTTCATTAATAAACTGTAGACTTACTGATCTAGGACAACTTCTAAACGATATCAAATAACCTCAAACAGAGGTGGGTGGGAAATTAATCACCTTTAATTAAAATGCATAGTCTTCTGCAGAAACGATTACTATGCCAAACAGTTTAAAAGTTCTTCAGACACACACAAAAGTACAAATATCTTTTAAATATATGAAATGCCTAACATCCATATTAACATCCATAACAAAAGAAATGAAAATAGAGCTACCCTACAACCCAGCAATGGCACTACTGGGAATTTACCCTAAAGATACAAGTGTAGTGATCTGTAACATAGGTAAGGGTTAGGATTAGGGCTAGGGTTTAGGGTTTCATCCATGGATACAAAGGTTTAGGCAACAATTTTCATTGCACTATTGTTTGTTGGTAGCATAAGACTAGAAACAAGCTGAATATTCATCAGTAGAAGACCAGTTAAATAAACTATGGTATAGCCATACAATGGAACATAATAGCTCTTAAAAGGAATGGAGTAATTATTAATAACTGAAATAACACTGGTAAGTAGGAAGGAGTATAGGACAGTATATACAATACATGTATGTTTCATTGTGTGTTAAAAACAGGGAAAGTCACTGGCACTAGGTATCTTGCGAAGAGAAAATACCTGGTAATATGGTTTCTCTGCAGAGGAAAATTGATTAAGGATCTGGGATAGGATAGTTTTCTAGCCTTGAACTATTTGAATTTTTTTTTCACATCAAGGTAATACCTTTGCAGAATATTTTTTATATTCTTTTATGAAATGATACAATACAGTGAAATATCATAAATTCTTTTTTTTAAATTAAGTTGGATCACAAGGACGAGTCATAAGTTTTGAAGCACGAAAAGACCACCATGAATTGGCTAAGAGGAATTATAAAAACTGGTGTGATTCATGGAAAATGAGTCATGTAGATGAGTGGCCAGACAATGTGAATTTTATTCATAAGGATATTTCAGGAGCAACTGAAGACATAAAACCTTTAACATTTGATGCGGTAAGTTTTCTAAAGTGGGTCCTATGATATTTAATATTGACCATGTAGAAAACAAGGATCACACTTCTTTTGTGTGGCGAATGCTCTTCCTTTATTATTTGCCCCATTTCTGTCTCTAGGAGTAGGAGGAATATTTTCCTTTAATATTATGGTACGATTTAGAGCAGAGAGATATGCTGAATCAGGTGCCAAAGCTGTTAATAAATGTCGAGTAATGACCAGAGAGTAAGAGGAGTAGTTGAGCATCATGAACCACAGCATTTCTAGGATAAAGGAATAATAATTTAGGAGCAGCTTTGGGAGCATATCCCAGTACCTGACCTCATGTTATGAGATTTGGGGAATAAATAGTCCTCATTTGTGGGAGAGGTTTGGGGGAATAAATAGTCCTCATTTGTGGGGGAACAGACAAGAGGCATCTTCAGACAATTAACATGAGGATGTAGATGAGTGTTCATTAAAGATACTGAGGTTGGAGGCATGCATTATGAGCATAGCTCCAGAAGGTGGAGTGGATGGATTTGTGAGGAGGAGGAACAGTGAGAGGTTGAATTAGGGAGAAGAAATAGAGTAGTATGAAGATAAAAGGATAGATGATGAGGGAATATTTTAGGCTGACCAGTGATGGTAGTGATGGGGGACATGGAGGTATTTAGTTGGCTTCAGAGGTTCAGAATTCTAATGTAAATTGCCTTATCCTTGATGATTCCATTATCATTTCAGAGCACTACAGACTGAGATCTAGGTTGTCTTTGCTTTTTTTAATTGGCTGTTGGAAAGTAGGATTACTTTAGGACATTTATGGGGAAACTAGTTGAAAAATGAAGTTCAAAGAGATCTTTTTTTTGATCAGGACTGGTTCCTATAGTTTTGGTGACTCAAGATTCCTGGATACAAAGACCACAGTTCTTTTTCCTCATCCTTGTTTGGCTTGCATATTACAGCTCAGTAAGGGCCAGAAAAAAGTAATTTCTTTACATAGACCATCATCAGAATGTTATAGTTACCTGGAGGGTTAATTGTCATCAGAAGTTTGCTTGATGATCATGAAACATACAAAGGATTTTAATGATACTGCTGAAGCTTTGTAGAAACCTGTTGAGCCATCCCTGATCTAAAAGAATATTCCTTACCAGATTTATATGATGGACTGTCTTGAGTAATAGTGTCAGATGATTGCCAGTATGAGAAATTAGAGGGGGAGGAGCCATACTCCCACCATCCAAAATGATGGTAAATTGAACAAATAAGGTGTTAAACCACAAAGACAGAGAACAAAAGGAGAAAAAATGGCTAATAAAATATTTTAAACAAAATTTAAAAAGCCTAGCCATCAGAAGAATGAATGGACAAATGGAATACTTGAAAAATAGTGTTATTTAACATAGTGAAATAAATGTACTATACCTAAATCAGTATATCTCAAAGACATGGTGCTTAGTGAAAAAAGGCATTATAAAAGAATATGTATGGAATGGCCACACATATGTAAAATTTAAAACTATGCAAACAGGACAACGATTACCTGAGGAGAGAAAGGGAGAGAAGAGGAACTAAGTTTTGGCGTCCATTCAGTCTGGTTTACTCTTGGGCCCCCATAAAAGCCAAGATGATCTTGGATAAGTTACTTAATCTTTCTGTGCCTCAGTCCCCTCACATATTAAAGAGGAATGATAATAATAGTTCATATTTCATAGAGTTGTTAAGGATTAAATAAGATACTTCATATAAAGTACATAGAACAGTACCTGGTGTATAGTAAGCATTAAAGAAATATTAGCTATGATTTTCATCATTATTCTTTCTTTCCTTTTCTCTACCTGTTTAAAATCTATTTTCCCCTCAAAGTTTAGATAAAAGATCACCTCTTTAATAGAATGTACCTTACTCATCTAACCGGTGTTTATCCTCATTTTCTGGATTAGTGAACCACTGTTTCTAATGTTTGTTTCAACAAACATTAAAGACCTGTTATGTGCCATGTACTATGCTAAGACAGAAGTGAATTATACATTTAAAGGAGCTTTCAGTTAGAAAATAAACATATAAACAATTACTGGAAAGACTCTGAAGCATGGAACACCATGGCTGTAGAAATTGAGTATCATGAGATGAAGCTGCAAAATGCAGTCTTAAGGGGCTACATAATGAAGAACATTTGTATATATATTAAGCTAGGACTAGGGCATAGAGACATTTTCTTTTCTTCTTATTATTCTTTTTTTTTTTTTTTAAGATTTTTATTTATTTGACAGAGAGCACAAGTAAGCAGAGAGGCAGGCAGAGGGAGAGGGACAAACAGACTCAATGCTGAGTAGGGAGCCCGATGGAGGGCTGCATCCCAGGACCTTGGGATCATGACCTGAGCCGAAGGCAGCTGCTTAACCAACTGAGCCACCCAGGCTCCCCAAGACACTTTCTTATAAATAATAAGAACTACTGATGAGTTCCCAAGTGGGGGAGGAGAATGTCCAGATTCCTATTTTAAAGTAATTCATCAGGTGTACAATATAGTGATTCAGCAATTCCATATATTGCTCAGTACTCATCAAGATAAGTATACTCTTCCATTTTAGAGTAATTCTGGTGGAAGAATAAGGCTGTGAGTCTATGTAGAGACCTATTGTAATGTTACAACAAGATACAATGAGGTCCTGATCTAAGAAGGCATTAGCAGGAAGATAAATTTGAGAAAAACTTAATAGGTAGGTTTGTGGGCCTGAGTAATTTTAATCCAAACAGAAACAATAAAATCCCACAGATTCTCAAAAGAGAATTCAAGGTAAAGAAAATGATGACTCCGAACAAGTTTCTGATTTGAGTGACTGGATGGATGGAAGTATTAATGGAGAATGGAGTATTTAAGAGCTTTGGCAAGTTTCTTGGTTATGTGACTTTTTGTCCTTGTCAATAACATGAACTATAGCTGAAGAAGCCCACTTATGTTTATCCTGTTGACCTTTGATTCAGTCATTGAGATCTTTCCTTGAAATCTAATAGGTATTTTAAACTCCTGTCCAAACCTGAATTCTTGATTATTTCTGCCAAGCCTGCCCCTCCCATGGTCTTCACCATTTTCCTCATTAGAAAATCACATCTATGTTCTTTCAGTGGCTTAGGCTAAAAACACTGGATTCATCTTGACTCCTCTTTCTCTGGTATCCAACAACCGATTCTAATTCTAATTGGCTCTATCTTTTCAAAATATATACCCGCTGGTTATCACATCTAGTGCTCTTTACTATTGCAAGTCACCATCATCCTTCCTTGCCTTCTCCTGGTCTTTTCTATGTGTAGATTTAAAAAATAAGTCAGAATGTACTTATGCCACTGAACTGTACACTCACAATTCATCTCTTACCATTTTCCCCCTTTTGTCTCCACTGCAGTGACAGTGGCCTTCTCAGACTCTCCAAGTATCCTACAGCCTCAGAACATTTGTATTTGCTGTTCTGTCCATTTGGAGCATACTTCCCCCCTAAATTTCCATAGGGTAAGCTTAATCATTTTCTTCAGGTCTCTTCACTGACCAGGCTATGTATAAAATAGCACTTCCTTTCCATTACTCTGTATCCTTCATATCCTGCTTTATAATTCTGTAGTTCTTCATGTCATTTATCATCCTCTGACTTATTTATTGGATTTTTATTTAATATCTATCCCTTTACTAGAATATATGTTCCCTTGAAATGAAATAGAATATAAGCTCCTGTTATATCCTTACTACTTAGCAAAATGCTTGGCACATGGAAGGTACTCAATAAATATTTGGTGAATGAATTAATAATGAATGATGACCCATTAATACTATTTGAAAAAACACATAAATAATGGAATAATTTCTAGTTTAGTAAATATGTTGTGTCAACTACTCTTAGCTTTCTAGAGTTATCCATCGATAAAAGCCACTTGATTTCCTATTTTGACCATATTTATTTTTGTTTTAAATGAGTTTGTTTTTTAAGTTTCATTTACTCATTGTATTCATTTGGCATCTTTTATGAGTACAACCCTGTATTCTGCAGTTGGATGAAAAATAAAAAACTAAGGATCAGGATTCTTGCATTTTAGAATCTCTAAAATTAATACTCATAACTTTCCTTTTGAACATAGAAATACATATTTGAGATAATGTGAATTTCTGTTGCCAAAAGCTGAACTAAAGCAGTAAAACTTTATTTATATACATGTACATTTGTATATATATGTGTATATTAGATATAGCTGAAGAAAGATTCCTGTATTATTGATATTGCCAAGTATAAGACACACCATTATGATTTTCATGTAGTCAAGTACTATAACACACTGTATAATAATAAGGATGCCTTTTTGTGAGCAGCAAAATGGCAACAAATAATATTAGAGTTTAAAAAAATGAAGATTTTAACTAGGTAATTGCTTTCCAGAAGTGTATCATTATACCACAGTAAGAAAGAAGACCTGTACTTTGTTTAATGAAAACTCAGTCTGATTTGCTTTCCCCCCTGACAGGTAGCTTTGGACATGTTGAATCCTCAAGTTGCTTTGCCTGTTTTATACCCAAATCTTAAACAGGGTGGTGTGTGTGCTGTATATCTAGCAAAGTGAGTAATATGGATATTCTTCTTTGTATTGTGATTTTAAACACACTTTTGTTTTATCTCAAGTAGTTGACTATAATGTTCATTTTGTAACCGAATTAGGTATATATGTCATCTTGTAAAACTGTTATGAAATGATGTATGTCCCAATTAATATATATTGCTGTTTAAATCACCCTTTACCTGAATGGTAAAATAAGATGCATATTTCTTACAATTTAGAAAAAATGTTTTAAAAGTTTAATGTGAACAATACTGTTAAATCATAGTCTCTGTATTTTTTTACTTAGTATTCTATGAAATTGCATGTTTTGTGCTCTAACTTGCAAGTTTATATTTCCCCCTTGGTTTAACAATAGCATTTAAATTTGGGTTAAGAGGTATAGTGAACTTAAAATAAGTATCAAGTTATTATTGTAATAGAAATTTAAAGTACTTTTTTTTTCACTTTTCTAAAAGCATCACACAGGTTATTGAGCTTTTAGATGGAATTCGCATCTGTGAACTTGCTCTCTCATGTGAAAAGATAAGCGAAGTAATTGTTAGAGATTGGTTGGTTTGCCTTGCAAAACAGAAAAATGGAACTTTAGCTCAAAAAATAGAACCTAAAATCAACACAGATTTACAATTACATTCTCAAAAGAAAATCAGAATTGAAGGTGAGATGTTTCAAGAGGATGACATTGGTGAGCTTCAATTTAATTTCATATATGTTTGTAATAATAAATGGAGAATAGGTTTCTGAGTGTATTGACCAATGATTATAAAACTATTTCTCAGGGATTTGTTCTTTTTCTGTAGAGAAATTGAAATGTATTTATTCTGTTAAATTAAAATCTCTAAGGGACAGAATAATGACTCTTCTTGTCTTTTATGTAAAACTCTGATACCTTTGAAGTATTGAACTTCTTACAGTATTAATATTTTTGTATCAAGGAGGTTGGCTTATGAAATACTTTAAATATATTAAAGGATATTTTAAATTTAGGTCAGTGATTATTACCGAAGGGAAAGAATTTAATAGGACCTGATATGCAAATAGCTAATATTCCAAAAAGCAACTTCTAAGATGCTACTGGAATTCCTCAAAGAGCTAAATTTAGGTCTTTGTTGTGTGTACACACTATATAGGCCATGAACAAGTTTTCAAATTTCCATTGATTGATGATATATAAGCTTATCCATTTGGTTATAAAACCGTATATGTTTATCATTTAATCCTTGACAAATTGTTTCTGTAAGATAACTAGCAGAGTAGCTCCAAAACAAATGCTGAAAAAAAATGTCTGAGAAAAAAAAGTTAAAGGGGTAGTAATTTGTATTTTAACAATTTTATGAACAAATTCTCAGATATTTTATATAGCTTATAATATATATTTTGTTCTACAACAGAAGAATCACATTCTGATTTTCCATACGGATCATTTCCCTATATTGCAAGACCTATACACTGGCAAACTGGTCATACAGGTGAGTGAGGTTTTCAAGCCATATTAAATGGTGTTTTCTTCTAATTTTGTAATGACCTTACTTTTTTCTCTCCTTAAATTAGCTTTTCTTGTCAAGCTGAGGAAGTTTAAACCACAACATAACTGAGTGCCTCATATGACAGCAAGTGATTTGAAGATGGAAAAGTATCAAAATAGAACTTTATATTGTGAATCACAACTTTCATAAGTTGGAATTATTAGCTATCACTATTATTTGTATAACTTTGACATATAATTTTGAAAAACAAAAGCTAAAGGAAGATGTGTAACATTTCAAAACTGTTTAAATGTCCCCATTTTGACACTTGTCTTGTAGTTAGTTTGACATTTTGTAGTTAATGATTCCAAGTTGGTTTAGTTGAGCCATCTCATTCTTCACTTCCTGTAAACCACTCCATTGATTTGTCTTTCTTCATAAAATTAGTTTTCTTTTCTTTCTTTGATTGATGGTCATTGGCTACCAAAATAAAATATGCATTTTAAGATAAATTTTATGTATCTGTGTATTTTAAGTACATATTTTAATGGCTTGTATCTATCTTAAAAAGTAAAGAAATCTGGGTTATAGTAAGTAATAGGAAGAAAACTGATAATGATACAACCATCTTAAAAATTATAAGGAAAGTTGTAACAGTTCTTGAATCTCTTTTATCCTTCTCAGACTCAATTTAACTCATTTGAAAAAACATCAGAATTAATTAGGGGTTTATTATTCATATCAGTTATTTAGCATTTACTAGGAGCCCTACATTGTTTTAAGAACTTTATGAAATTTTTTCAATTAGTATGTGTAGTTCATCTTTAAGGTTATCCATATTTTACAGATAAACAAAAACTTAAGAGTGGTTAGGTTATTGTTTAAATATAGATGTTTTATAGGTTTTAAAGGGTAGTGCCTGGGTGGATAAATGCTGCTATTCCTGGGTTTATCCCTTAGGCTGGAGCTATTTAAAATAATATATATATTCTAAATAATATTTTACATGTTTTTCATTATGTGGAAAATTTTAATGTAAAAGCTCTGACTTTTTAGACTATAGTCCAAAAAAAAAAAAAAGCCTAGACATTAAATAATCACACAAATATAAAACTAAAATTGTTATAAATGCTCCAAAGAAGTACAGAGTAATATTGTAGGGACTTAGCTCTGGTTAAGTAATTACCTGTGCAAGTGACAATTGAGCTGAAATCTGAATGGTAAGTACAAGTTAATTATAACAGGGAAAATGAGTACAAAAAGCCAGCAATGCTGGGGTTGAGTGAAAGAGATCAGAAAAATAGGTAGGGGTCAGGCCATGCAAGATCTTGTAGACCTCTTAAGGAGTTTATTCATGCTAAGAAAAATAGAGTCTCACTGAACGATTTAGTGAAGTGAAGGGTAACATGTTTAGATATGTGTTTTGAAAAAAAAAATCACTCTGGTTGCATTTCAGGAACTGACTGAATCATAAGCACAGTAGTCGTAGGGTGTCATATTTCTTAATGGTAACTATATGAACACTCATACAGTAATAATGACTTTATAGTTTTCATTGCATTGCCAGATATCTAGAAGCTCTGAAGTACATTTTAAGTTCTGTCAAATACTTCCCTTTTGGGGTGCCTGAGTGGTGCAGTTGGTTAAGTTTCTGCCTTTGCCTCAGGTCCTGGGATCAAGCCCCACATGGGGCTCCCTGCTCAGTGAGGAGTCTGCTTCTCCCTCTCATGCAGTCCTCTCTCTCCCTGTGTCAAACAAGAAGGGAAGGAAGGAAGGAAGGACAGACGGACTTCCCTTTCTTCTGCCCTTCTATTTAATCAGAAATAAAATTCTGTCCTTCATGTATTGTTTTGAATACAAGCTGTAGTTGTTCTACTTGGAGAAGGGACTGGGTTAAGAGCAAAGAAAAGTTGTACCTTCTACTCAATTTCCTCTTTTTTTTTTTTAAAGTAGGCTCCACGCTGGGCACTGGGCCCAACGTGAAGCCTGAACTCATGACCCTGAGCTGAGATCGAGTCAGAAATTTAACCGTCCGAGCCACCCAGGTGCCCCATCCTATTCTTATTTCATGTAGAATTACGTTTCTGTTTGGTACACTGTGCTCAATAGTTGGTGAACAAGTCTTCTTTAACAGTGTCCATTCTAATATTAAGCTAAATTGAAAATCACTATATAAGCAAATAAGCATTTATTTACATGGTTGTAGTTCAGCTTAAGCCCTTTCTCCATGTCTCCACTAGAGCATTAAGCATGTTTGTAGTCTTACTTATGGGACAGATGAGGTTTTCTAAAGTTAGCTTTCTAAATTCACATTTGGCTGTCATCTCTCATACTGTAAACTCCTCCAGATTTGTGACTGACTCAACTCTCTTCCTAGTACCTTCCAGAGTTTCTACCTTTTCCACTCAGTAAATGGTCAATAAAAGTGTGCTAATGGCTATAAGCCCATACTTGATAATGCATTGTTTTATTTGTTGCTTTGGTTCTAGGGAGAGATTTAGGCATATAGCTTATGGACTATGGGAGAATTGGAAGTTTGAACTCTGTACTTCAGAGGCAGTAGGGACTCCTGAAGGTTCTACAGTCATGTGAAAGGAGGTATTTATTTAAAAGTTAGTTTGTAAGCAGCATCTGAGTATGTGAACGAAGGTAAAAACAAGTGAATTAGAAATTTCACAGTAACACATAGTATACATTATGAGTTGATTGGTAGTAACATACAACTTTGAGGTGAGGGAAAGGCAGAGATGTAAAAAATATTGTGAAGGAATAACCAGATGTGCTGATGATTCATTGGATGTAGAGAGAATGAAGCTATGTATTTTCAAAGCTTTATCTGCTATTCAGAAGCTGTTTCCCTTCCTTTGCTGGGCAAAGCAGGACTTAGTCAATGCTCAGCTCATATATTACTTCCTCTAAAAAGTCTTTAACAAGTCTCTCATCCTACAAAATTAATTCTGGAATCTTTGTGTTCCTAAATGTTGATCATGTAATTAGCATTGCCCTGTTACATCATTAATTTATAAGCCCTCATTATGCCTTCATTAAGTATTAGGATTTTAAACCTGTAAGACTACATCATTTGTAGTGATTGAAATAAATAAGTTCAGAAAAGGATTTTTTTTTTTTTGAGGAAAAATTACTTGGTTTTAGATTATATAACAGTTGCAGTGTCCCATTCCTGCCTATGTGATCCAGGAATAAGATTTGGCATATGCTTTTTTTCCTTTGGCTTCACTCTAAAATCTGAGGCGTCCTCTGCATATTCATGTTTCAGATTAATTTAAGTGTCATAAGGCTCAAAACAGCATAAAGTAAAGAGAAAGTGTCCATTTAGTATAAAAATAGGCTGTATATTCAGATAGAATTGGGAGCCATCTTGCTGTTTTTGTTGTTACTATTGTTTTACCTTACAACTGTGACTTTTCTGAGTTTGTCACTAAAAAGTGCGTAATGATGTCACTTAAAGACTTCTTGAGTCGGTGTTCAATGTTAAATGAGACTACCTTTATAATATGCCTGGTACATGATTGGTGATTGTGAGGTATATAAATTCATAAGAAATGGCTCATTTATCTCCCAACCTTGTCAAAATGACAACTGTTTTGTTCCTAATAAATGTCATAAGCATGTTTATGTAAAACTTGTTTTTTGAACATGTTCTGAGAGAAATTTTTAAAGGCAGAAAAACAGGTTTTTACCTGAAAAGCAAGAAGTTGCTTGCTTGTGTCTGAAGACAGAAGCATTGATATTTTAGCACAAAAGCCTGAAGTAGCGCATCGGCTCTTTGTGTCTCTTGTAGAATGATGAATTGAATTTTCTGCAACTGCAAACCATTAGGTGATTCCAACCACCTCATATAGACTGAAGGAAGAAAATTTTGCTAGCAAAGGTCACTACTGGGAATCAGTAGCTGCTGAGGCAATAAGAGGCTGACCACTGCTCCTGATAAGATTGTGTTACCCTTAATGCCCCCACACCCCCAAAAAGCTCACTTCGAATTATGCCTACTGAGGGAAAATGAATGTACATGTTTACTGGTCAAGGGTATGTACGATCAATTATTTTTCTCTATTTTGTCTACCCTCTGTCATCCTAAAACAAAAGTTTTACATTTAACTTTAATACTCTGAACAAAAGAAGATTGAGTAAATACTTGTTCCTTCCTGTACAGGATCTGTATATATCCTAAACCAGGGATAGGATAAAAGCACATTCCATTTATAACTCCCTTAATTGTTCCACTTCTCATCCACAGTCCCTCAAAGTCATGCTCTTTTTTTCAAAGCAAACTGACTGGCAGAGCCCTTTCTTCCCCGGGTGCACTGTGCTTTCCTGTTGAGATACAAAGCCTAAAATATAGTGTTACTACTCTTGATATCTATAGGCACTAGTCTGAGTAAACCATAACTACTCGTGTTCTGCTTTCTATAAATATCTGTTCAAATTGAGCCTAGAATTTTCTCCCAATTCACTCCATACAATCTTTCATCAGGAACTTGGTTCTTAGTACTTTCACCATCTCCTTAGTTCTTAGTAGTCTACTAAAAGACTTCTGTGGCAGCTTATTTTCACCACCAAAGGTGAAAAGATTTCATCAAAGAATTTCATCAAAGGGGGCAGTAGAGCATAAAAGGAATTCAGGCTGTAGTCTAGAGTCAGACAGACCTGGGTTCAATTGTCGCTCCACCACTTTGGGCAAATGATTTAACCTCTCTAAGCCTCAGTCTCCTTATCTGCAAAGTAGAGATAATAGTATTTATCATAGGGTTGGCTGTGAACATTAAGTGAGATTATCAATGCAAAATGTTTAACACATTGCCTGGAACATTTTAAACATCTATTAAATCTTACAAGAGTCAAAGAGTACAGGTAAAAGTTGCTGGGATAGAGGGAAAGGATGCTAAAAGGCAATTTTTATCTTATAATTTATCCTATGGTATATCCTACTTACCTTCAGATACAAGTGAACCAATAAAAATTATGCTTGGAAGTGTTGCAAGGGAAGACAATCAAATTTGTTTAGTGATTACTAAGGCCAGAGAATGGAACAATGACTGAGATGTGATTCCTACCTTGAAGAGTCTTAAGAGTTTAGTTTCTCTTTTAATAAAACTTCAGTAGCCACTGTTAATCTCATAAGGATACAACAAAAATAAATAGGTGATATTTTGAAATAACACAGGTCTCATTATAGAATTTAGGAAGAACCGTAAGAAATCTCAGTCTTATATCTTACATGGGTGAAAATCTAGAAGGGCTTTATAAGAAGTAAAAGGGATCACTGCTAGTAGAGTATTAATGAGAACTGAGAAGTGTCAGAAATACTCTATAAATATAATTTGAATGAAAATTACGGTGTGATTGACTAAAAGTATTTCTAGTTTATATGGTTATTTTCTAATTAAGATACCATTGTTCAAAGTCATATAAATCCCAACAAAAATGAAATGTGCAAATATATTATGATACTTATAACATGTCACAAATAAAATTCAGGTTTCCTAAGACTAATGACATGAGGAAATGCTTTATGATAAAGTGAAAAAAGCAAGCCTAGATATACTATGCTTCTAACTTTTTAAAAATAGAAGATAGAAAAGTGTATAGGATTACAGAACTATAATGATCAAAATAGGATGGTATTTGCATAAAACTGACCCACAGAGAAATGGAACAGTATAGAGAGCCCAGAAATAAACTCATGCATATATGGTTAATTAATTTATAACAAAAGAACCAAGAAGTAGGAACAGATAGTTTCTTCAGTAAATGGTGTTTGGAAAACTGGATAGTCACATGCAAAATGAAGAGCACTGCACAAAAGTGGTTATACCATGCACAAAAAATCAACTCACAATAGATTTAAGACTTGAATGTAAGGCCTGAAACCATAAAACTAGAACAAAATGGGAGACATTCATCTTGCCAATGGCTTTTTGGACTTCACACTAAAAGCAAAGGTAACAAAGCAAAAATAAATAGTGGGATTACATCAAATTAAAAAGCTTCTGTACAGCAAAGAAAACCATCCGCAAAAAGAAAAAGCAGCCTATGGATGGGAGAAAAAACTTACAAGTCATATATCTAATAAGAGGTTCACGTCCAAAATATATAAAGAACTCCTACAACTCAAGAGGGGGGAAAAAAAACCCAAAACCACAATTACAAAATGGGCAGAGTCAATGAATAGACTTTTTTTTCAAAGAAGACATATAAGCCAGCCGTTACACAAAAAGGTGTTCAACATCACCAATTATCAGGGAAATGCAAATCAAAACCACAATGAGAGATCATTTCATACTTGTTAGAATGGCTATTATCAAAAAGATAAGAAATAACAAGTGTTGGTGAGGATTTGGAGAAAAGGGAACCCATGTATACTGTTGTGGTAATTAATATTGCTACAGTCACTATGGAAAAACAGCATAGAGTTTCCTCAAAAAATTAAAATTAGAACTACCATATGATCCACCAATTCCACATCTAGGTATCTATCCTAAGAAAACAAAATCACTATCTCAAGAAGGTTTCTGCACCCCCTTGTTTGTTGTAGCACTTGGCAATAGTCAAAAGGTGGCACAACCTAAGTGTTCATCTGCTGATGAAGGGATAAAGAAAATGTGTGTGTGTGTGTGTGTGTGCACATGCGTGCATGTGTGTAGACTATCATTTAGCCATATAATATTGGAATGGAATATCATTCACCCATAAAAAATAAGGAAGTCCTGCCATCTGAGACAACATGGATGACCTTGAGGTTATTATGCTAAGTGAAATACTTTAGACAGAAAAAAATGTGTGATCTCACTTATACGTGGAATCTAAAAACAAAGCAAAAAAAAAAAAAATGAACTCACAGATACAGAGAACAGATGAGTGTTTGCCAGAGGTGGGGATGCACAGTGGGCAAAATGGATGAAGTGGTCAAGAGATCCAAACTCCCAGTTATATAAATCAATCTTGGGATGCAATGAGCAACATGGTGACTATCGTTCACAATACTGTATTGCATATTTGAAGGTTACTAAGAGAGTATATAAGTTCCCATCACAAAAAAAATAAACTATGTGTGTTGATAGACTAACTTATTGTGGTAATCCTTTCACAGTATGTCAATTCATTACACTGTACACCTAAAACTAATACAATATTATATATCAATTACTCAATTTTAAAAAGTGTATAGCAGAAAACCCATACTTAATCACTGATAAAGCTGGTGAGGTTATGAATAAATTTATTTTCTTTTTGAAACTTATATTCAATAAAACATTTCAAAGAAAATGATTCAGGCTCTTCAAATACTTAATACTTTAAAATACTTGAGATTCATGGTATATTAGGCTTCAATTTAACACAAGTCACAATAAAAATCTTTTAGTGTAGGTAAGCTACTACAAAAACAGATGTGGACACAAGACAAAAAGAAACTGAAAAGGAGAAGGATTTCAACACTAATTTAACTCATATTGTTCTAGTATATAAAATTATTACATATCCCTGCCTGTAAGGACCAACCACAGGTCAATAAATAACTTGAGTTTGTTAATAACTTACATAAATCTAATTCTGATGTAGTACTAAATCATACCTTGAGAATAGCTATAAGCTCGAGAAGGATCGACTACCATGTCCATTGAGAAGGAATTATGTGATTCCTGAGAATGTTTCTCCATCACCTCTACTGTATCACTGGATGAAGATGATGAAGACAATCCCAGTCTAACATATCTTCCTTTTTTACCACAGAGTGAACAATCTACTGGTGTGGCACTAGGTCCCCTGGGCAGTTGAACTTCATCTCTGTTGTAGTTTCTAACAGCTCCACTGTGATGCACAGAGCGTTCCCGTTGCCATATATAATGGGTTGGAGCAATAGCCATAACCTACGATGGAAAGCTTTCTTTTAGAATTTTATAAGACTTTAAAATTTGGTAAAATTAAGTACAAAAATATGACTCACAGGCAGCTATCTTTAAAAACTAGATCTAAAAACCTAAGTTACTTGAGGAGGAGGAGGAAGAGGAAGGGGGAGAGGGAGGAGGAGGGGAGGAGGGAGAGGGGGAGGAGGGGGGGAGGGGGAGGAGGAGGAGGGGGAGGTGGAGTGACAAGTATAATTTCCTAACTGACTTCTCTTTGGCATCACTATCTTTAGCAGTAGGTTTATACCTTTCTTCCTGAACTACAGCAAGTTTAACAATTTCCAGTACCTTCCCTATATTGGGTCTCTGCTACATATGGTCACTGGATTTTGTTCAAAACTCTGTTTATATCACATCTCTACTTTCTAAATTCTAGTCTGGAATCAAATAGTAGCGGACAGACATATCAGTTCTGATGATACTGTGCCATGTAGGACAGAATACATCACAACATAAGAAGAACAGAGAGGGACGCCTGGGTGGCTCAGTTGGTTAAGCAACTGCCTTCAGCTCAGGTCATGATCCCAGCGTCCTGGGATCGAGTCCCACATCAGGCTCCTTGTTCAGCAGGGAGCCTGCTTCTCCCTCTGCCTCTGCCTGCCATTCTGTCTGCCTGTGCTCGCTCTCTCTCTCTCTCTGACAAATAAATAAAATCTTAAAAAAAAAAAAAGAAGAAAGAAGAACAGAGAAAAGCTTCCTCTTGATAAAACTGCTACCTTCCATCATGCATAAACTGACTGGAATTGGAATCTTATTCTCATCAGATTGGCATATTCCATAATCTATGAACCAATCTAGAAATTAAGCTATCATCAATCTAAATAATTTCCACCTCAGAGGAGCTGATATCCAAAAAGGTAAACTAATTGTAAGATGATAAGATCAGAATAAATAGGGAAGTTGTCTTTACTCTTTTCTGGAGAACCCCTACATATATTTTTCAATATAATCATACTTCATCTCTTTCCAAAAAAGGATTTGAGGCAGCTGACAAAAAGTTAAAAAAAAAAGAAAAGAAAAGAAAAGAAAAGAAAAATCATTAAACTAGGACCCAAAAGGAAAACTTTGGCTAAAGGGAGCAAGCAGACATGCCCATAGTAAAGACTGATAGAATTAATGTAGTTAGGTATACAATTTGGCTCTTAGCTTCTTTGCAACAACCAAGGTAAAAAAAAAAAAAAGAGAGAGAGAGAGGGTGTGAGAGAAAAAGATGAATTAAAAAAATCTATACTATCTGAAAGGAGGAAGTAAGTTTTTTGATAGTGGTATATAAGAGTGCCAAATTTAAGTACTAGCTGGCCCATCCACTTATTAAATGAATGACCATGGACAAGTTACAATCCTTAAGCCCTAGTTTCTTCATCAGAAAAATAGAATACTTATGCTACTTCAGTCCTTTTTAAAAATGCTATTTAATTCCTGAGATAAAATAACACAATAGACATAAATGTGTTTTCCAAATTAACCAATATAAGCAGTGGGAAGCAAGCTGTCAGAGAAAACAACACTAGGAATTCATTAAATGTGAAGTTCTCGGTTTGCCACTCAACTGACGTATGATCTTGAGTAAACCTCAACGTCCTCAGTCCTCAGTTTCATCAGATGTCAAATGAGAATTCTACAACCCTCACAGATATTTTTGTGAGGATAAGAATTTATATGAAAATATTTATGAATTTGTACAGCATAATGTAGATATAAATTATTGTAAGCCAGTTTGTAAATACTATCATAACTTGGGTTTACTTTAGGATGAGACTAAAGAAATGGGTTGGCAGTAATGTCAATTAACAAATGCATAGAATACTTAACTAAATTTCTAACATGTCTTGCCACTTTAATGCATCAAACCTCAGGGCAAGAATGATATAATTCTTCTTGATAACAACCCCCACAACACTGAACTTGAGTCTTACTCCTAACTTAGCTGTTAAATGAATAGTTAAGAGAACAGGATAAAGTCCAGGTAATTTCCTTTCCTATAGACGACCATGATTCAACTGGACCTAGTTGAAATAGCCATAAGAAATCCTATCTATGTGCCCCTGTTGTAACAAGCAGTGCTAAATCAGCCCAGTGAAGAACTTTTATAGTTTATTGTTTTTCTACTACACAGATAAGAATGTATGAAAAAGAATTGCAAGCTTTAGGGGCGCCTGGGTGGCTCAGTGGGTTAAAGCCTCTGCTTTCCGCTCGGGTCATGATCCCAGGGTCCTGGGATCGAGCCCCACATCAGGCTCTCTGAGAGCCTGCTTCCTCCTCTCTCTCTCTGCCTGCCTCTCTGCCTACTTGTGATCTGTCAAATAAATAAACAAAAAAACTTAAAAAAAAAAAAAAGAATTGCAAGCTTTACATTCCATTCACTTTGTCAGTCAGCAGTATTTACTGAGTACCAACTATATGCCACACACTGTTCTAGGGACTGGGGAGTACAATAAGAAAATAAAGATCATGCCCTCTTGAAATTTATATTCTAGCAAGGGTAAATAGACATTAGCAAGATAGGTGAAATGGAATATATTATATGATGGTTACATGCTATGAAGAAAACTGGGAAAAGAAATACAGAGGAATAGTGGGAGGTACTACTTGTTATTTTAGCAGCTTTATTGAGCTAAAACTCAAATACCATACAGTTCACCCACTTAAAGAATACAATGGCTTTTAGTATATTCAGAGTTGTACAACCATTACCACAGTCAATTTTAGAGTATTTTCATCACTCCGTAAAAAAAGAAATCACACCCCATTTTTCCCTCCCCTCAGCCTCTGGCAACCTCTCATCTAGTTTCTCTTGGGCTTTGTCTATTTTAGACAGTTCAGCTAAATGGAATCATACAATATGTGGTCCTTCGTGACTGGCTTCTTTCATTTAGCATAATGTTTTCAGGGTTCATTCATGTTTTAACACAGATCACTACTTCATTCCTTTCACTTGCCAAGTGATATATCATTGAATAGATATATAATATTGTTTATCCATTCATTTGTTGATGGACATTTGAGTTTTTACTTTTTGACTTTTATAATAATGCTATGAATATTCATGTACAAGTTATTGTGTGGACATAGCTTTCATTTCTTTTGTGTGTATATAGCTAGGACTGGAATTGCTCCATTGTATGGTAACCCTTTGTTTAGCCTTTTGAGAAACTGCCACACTGTTTTCCGAAACAACCACACTATTTTAAATTCCCACCAGAAATGTATGAGGGTTCCATTTTCTCCATATCCTTACAACACTTGTTCTATTTGTCTTTTTCATGATAGCCATCCTAGGGGTTGTGAAGTGATATGTCCTTGTGGTTTTGATTTTATGCTTAATGGTTAATGATGTTGCGCATCTTTCCATGTACTTTTTTGCCTATTTGTATATCTTCTTTCAAAAAGCCTTTTTGGATCCTTGCCCTTTTAAAAGTTGAGTTGTCTTTTTACTGTGGAGTTGTTCGGGCTCTTTATAAATTCTAGATACAATCCCTTATTGGACAGATAATTGGGAAAAATTTTCCCCTACTTTGTGACTTGTCTCTTCACTTTTTTTATGGTGTTCTTTGAAAGACAAAAATTTTTAATTTTGATGATGATCTCTATTTTCTTTTGTTGCTTGCACTTTTGGTATCATCTCTAAGAAACCTAATGCAAGATAATGAAGATTTATCACTACACCTTTTTTAAAAAGGTGGGTCTTTGATCCATTTTGAGTTAGCTTTTATATATGACGTAAAATAGAGGTCCAACTGCATTCATTTGCATGTGGATATCCAGTTGTCCAGCACCATTTGTTGAAAAGACTATTGTTTCCCCATTGAATTTTCTTGGTACCTTTGTCAAAATTCAGTTTACCATAAAAATGAAGGTTTATTTTTGGACTCTTCAATTTTATTCCATTTCAGGAGATACTACTAGATAGAGGGTGGTAAGGAAAGGTTTCTCTGAGACGATATTAAAGTAGAATTTTGAATGAAGGAGGAAGAGAAGTACACTGATATCTGGGGGAAAAGTATTCCAAATAATAAAATCCTAAAAAAAAAAAAAATCCTGAGCTTGGAATGTCCTTGTTGTGTTTAAAGAAGGGCAAGGAAGCCAGTGTAGTTGGAGGGAAGTGAGATGAAGTAAAGAGGTAAGAGAGTTGGTAGACCAGGTAGAACTATGATAAGGGTTTTGCCTTTACTTTATGTGAGATGGGAAGCCTCTGGAGGATTTTGAGTAGAGGAGTCATGATTTGACTTGGTTCTAAAAGATTTAGTCGGGCTGGTGTATGAAAATAGACTACAGGAGAGGAAGATTATAAGAGATACTACTTGGAAGGTTATGGCAATAACTGAGGCAAGAGGGAAAAAAGTAGGGCTTAGTGGCAGAAGAGGTGTGAAATGGTAGGATGCTAGATTATTTTCTTAAGGTATGGATGTTGGAAGTGAAGGACACCACTTTTTTTTTGGACTGAACAACTAGAATGATGAAGTTACCATTTATTAACATGTGGAAGCTTATAGGAGGAGTTAAGTTTGGAGGTCTGTGTGCGGGAATCAGAAACTGGATTTTCAGCATGTTAAGTCTGAGGTATCTACTAGATAATGAAATATAGATAGGGAATTTGATATGCACATCTAGATTTAGGGAAAAGATCTGTTGTCAGTGTTGAAGCCTTGAGAGACTAATCTTTTCTGTAAATCTCATTACACAACTGAGTTTACAGCAATCCAAAACTTTTTAGTCTTTTACATATACACCATTAAGCCATACCATTCTCTGGCTGTTTAACACTCTGATGCCAGCAACTGAAATAACCCCAGCTCTAATCATGTAAATTAAGTTGCTGCAGTTATAGTGCAAGTCGTTCTTAGGAGTGGGTGGGCAATCTGCCATGGGCAGATTACCTAGCCCAGCCTCTTGCCTCTGATACCTACTCCATGCTCTTAGCTGGGTATATCATGGGGCTTGTTTACTTTGGAAAAATCAGAGTGTTCAAATAAGGCCTACTATCATGTCCAAGGATGGCACAGGTGCACAATTTATCCTCTAGGGAGGTAGTGATAAAAAACAGCAATACAGGACTCTTTCATTGCTCTGTAATTGGAATGAGTTGTTTAAATCCTTTAGTGAGGATCCAATAATATGGGGAAAGTATACACACCTGATTTTTCTTATTTTTCTTTTGAATTCAATTCTGAAAAAACTTGGCCTGTTACTCAGTCTTCTTGGTTATTTTTGAATCCTTTCATTTCCCCCAACATTCAACAATCCTCTTAGTCTGATCCACAATTATGCTTGCTTTCTAATATCTTCATCTCATTAATATAATTAAGAAAGTTAATTCTGGAAAGAGTTCTATGATGCATCTCCAAAATAGTCCCTGAAGTTTGACACTAATCCATTAATTGGCTCTTCTGGACTATCATCATTAACTGGATAGGACTTCATTTCATTATAACATTATCTAATTCACATTTACCAAACTTCACTGAACTAGTATAGGTTTACAATGATCACTGCCTTCCATTTAATTTTCTACTCTAGAATATTCTTTAGTTTGAAACATTAACTCTTTTCTTTAGTGAAAACAGAATGTTAGATAAAATAACCCATCTTTTGTTTTTATTTTTAAAATTTTATTTAAATACAATTAACTAACATATATCATTATTTTCAGAGGTAGAGTTCAGTGATTCATCAGTTGTATATAACACCCAGTGCTCATTATATCACGTGCCCTCTTTAATGCCCATCCCCGTTATACCTCTGCCCCAACCCCAACCGGCAACCCTATTTGGTTCCTATAGTTGAATCTCTTATGGTTTGTCTTTTGTCTCCCTCTCTGGTTTCATCTTGTTTTATTTTTCCCTCCCTCCTCCTATGATCCTGTTTTGTTTCTTAAACTCCAATATGAGTGAAATCATGATAATTGTCTTTCTCTGATTGACCTATTTTGCTTAGTGTAATACCTTCTAGTTCTATCCATGTCATTGTAAATAGTAAAGGTTTCATCTTTTGATGGCTGAGTAATATTCCATTGCATGTATATATACATATATACATACACATCCATACCACATCTTCTTTACCCATTCATCTGTTGATGGATATCTGAGCTCTTCCCATAGTTTGGCTATTGTGGACATTGCTGCTACAAACATTGGGGTGCAGGTAACTCTTTGGATCACTATGTTTGTACCTTCTGGGTAAATACCTAGTAGTACAATTGCTGGATCATAGGGTAGCTCTATTTTTAACTTTTTAATTACATTGTTTGCTAGAGTGGATGCACCAGCTTGTATTTCCACCAGCACTATAAGAGGGTTCCCCTTTTCCCACATCTTCACCAACATTCATTGTTTCCTGACTTCTTAATTTCAGCCATTCTGAGTGGTGTGAGGTAGGATCTCATTGTAGTTTTTATTTGTATTTCCCTGATGCTCGGTGATGTTGACAGCATTTTTTCATGTGTCTGTTGGCCATTTTTATATCTTCTTTGAAGAAATGTCTGTTCATATCTTCTACCCATTTCTTGACTGGATTATTTGTTCTTTGAGTGTTGAGTTTTATTAAGCTCTTCATAGATTTTGAATAGTAACCCTTTATTTGATAAGACATTTGCAAATATCTTTTCCCATTCTGTCAGTTGTCTTTTGGTTTTGTTGACTATCTTCTTTGCTGTGCAAAATCTTTTTATCTTGATCAAGTCCCAGTAGTTCATTTTTGCTTTTGCTTCCCAAAATAACCCATCATTTAATTTTTAGTGTCTTTCTGTTTTATCTTAATAGAATCTGGCACCAAAGAAACATACTTTATGTATTATTCTATGTGAAAAGAGGTATGACTTTTAACATATTTAAATTTTTAAAAATTTTAGACCATGCAGTTTGCATTTCAATCTTGGGAACTTGAAATTTCACAAACTTTATTTAATGGAAACTATTATTCAGCTCCAAATGTTATTGACATATTTTGGAATGTGCACACTGCTCTTTCCCAATATATTTGTGATCTTTTAGACTACAGAAACACAAACAAAAATACTTACTACAGAAGTAGGTTGCTCTGAAAAACAAATGACAATTTTTAATTATTGTGGTATAAAATTAAAACATCAACATTGTAATATACAAGCTGTACTCATGGTAACCATCAGGGTTAACAGTCTACTCTCACATATGTGAAAAATGAAATATTAGAAGCACATTAAAAAACAAGACAAGGGAAATTACATAAAGAGAAAACTGAGATTACATATATAAAGTACTTAAAAAAAATCTTACCTCCTCACAGCATCGCCTGCTTACAATAGCCCTATAGTCAATTCTATCCCAGAGTTGGTCCCTTAACTTTAAGAAATTAGGGAACAATTTTCTCCAGTTTTTCCCTAAAGCCCATGGAAAAATTTCATATTTGGATTCTTCTTCATCTTCTTCAACTGTATTAGCCAGATACCTAACAAAAAAGACCAACAACTCAAAAAAGAAATGGGAAAAGGACATGAACAGGCAGTTCACAGATGGACAGACAGACACACACACAATCACTTCTAAACACATAAAAGACATTCAACCTTACTCATAATTAAATAAATGTAGGTCAAAAATAAAAATAGAGTGAATTTTACCTTATTGAGTTCTGCATATTTTTGTACTCCTATAAATCTTGAGCTTTGTTCTGGGATGCAGTTAAGTTACTTGGAAACAGTCTGATCCTTTCAGGTCTTACTTTTATGATTTGTTAGGTGGATCTGGAGCAATGTTCAGACTGGGGCTAATCATTCCCCGCTACTGAGCCAAGACATTCCTGAGTATTATACTCAATACCCTGTGAATCATGAGTTTATTCTGGCTGGTGGTAACAGGCACTATTTTCAGCCCTGGGTAAATGTAAGGCACTGTTCCCTCTAATCTTTTATTATGCTCTTTCCCCACACCCAGGTAGAATCCTTATACACATATGGGAATCGGTATCATCTTCAATATTTGAGGGTGATCAGGCATGCACAGAAGCAGGAAAACATGACCCATAATAAAAAGTATCATCAGTGAAAACTGAAACATGTTAGAAATAATAGACATTAAATAGACAAGGACATTAAAGCAGTTATATTTATTCCGGATGTCCAAAAAGATAAGGAGACACATCCATTGCACTTCTAGAGATGAAAACTATATAGAGTGGGACTGACAGACTAAATATTGAAGAAGAAAAGATCTGTGCACTGAAGACAGCAATATAAACTACTCAAAATGGACACACACAGAAAAAGAAATAAAAATAATAGAGGTGAAACTGGAGTCCCTAACAGGTACTGGCTGGCCAAAAATATTTGAAGAAACGGTTGAAAAATTTGGGATTTGATGAAAGCTATAAAGTATTAATAAGCTCAATGAACCCCAAAGCACAAAATATAAAGAAAATTACAACAATGCACATCATAATCAAATTGTTCAGAACCAGTGATAAAGAGAAAATCTTAAAAGCGGTCAAACAAACAAACAAGCAAAAAAGACATTTTAGATAAAACAGAAACAGAGATAAGGATAGAGATTTCTCACTGGAAACAATGAAAACCCCATAGATGACTTTCGAAGAAAGTTAATTACAAAATATATAAGAGAACAAGGCACCATAAACTGAAACAGACCCTGAAGTGTGAAGATACTGAAATAGACAAACACCAAAGGAAACAAGTTCTTAAAAGCAGTAAGAAAGGAAGACAAATGATCCCAAGTGGAACGTTTGAGATGGAAGAAGGAACAGTAAGCAAAGATGTAAGCATGTGGGTTAATGTAAACAAACATTCAGTGTATAAAACAACAACAATAATGTGTCTAAGTTTTTGGAGGGCTTTATGTAGAACTACAGAATTGCAAAACAAGAGAATATAAGTTGAGAAGGGGGTGACTGGAGTTAAAATACTTAAGATTCTTGATTAAAAATAAATGGGATAGAACTTCCTGGTAGATGAACATGTGGAAATCAGATGTGCTGAGAGGGTATGGAAGCTCCATGCCCTTTTTCCATACCCTGCCCTATGCATCTCTTCCATCTAGCTGTTCCTGAGTTACATCCTTTTATAATAAACCAGTAGTCTAGCAAGTTAAAAAAAAATAAGTAACTGGGATAACTGTTAAAAGAACAGATATAGGCTGCATAATTTCCTAACAAATAGAGGACAAAAGGTATCAAAAAGTAAAAATTTTAAAAATCTCAATCAAAAAGAAGGTAAAAATGGAGTGGAAGGCAGAAACAGAAAAAGTGGGACATAAAGATAAGATAGTAAAAAAAAAATCAAATATATAAGCAACAATAGAGTATCATTCTGCAGCCAAAATGAATGAACCAGGGCTACTCATATCAGTATTGATGGAGCTCAAAATTCTAAAGCAAAAGAAGGAAGTTACAGAAGAACAGAAAACATGACTATTCTACATAGTCATTGTAGTTTAGGAAAAACTAAACAATATATTATTTAGAGGTTTATACATGGAATAAAGAAAATCAAGAAAATTACTACCTGTGGAAGGAAGGGGGCTCTATCTGGGAAACTGCACTGGGAGCTTCTAAGATTCTGCAATGTTCTTTTCTTGAGTCATGGGTACATGAGTATTTGTTTTGCTTTTTCTTTTAACATACATACATATATACACTTCATGCACTCCTTTTGTAGATATTTCACATCAGAGATTTCCAAAAGGCACAGAAGTATATAGTACACTTCTATTTGGGTGATATATATACTGGTTCATGTATAGAAAATTATTTCTAGACAGATACATATGAAATGTTAATTATCCTTGAGGAAGGATCTTGAGGTCTTGATATGAGGAAGACTTACTTTTAATTGTATATACACTTATGTCCTTCAACAAAAACTATATGCATATTCAATTTAGTTACTTTAATATAAAATTCACACCAACATATTACTTTATCCTCCCTTCAAAAATTATACATATATTACCTTAATATAAAGCACTTCATTATTAAACCCATTCAGTTATATGAGTCAAAACATGTCTTCTGAAATTACATAAAGTAATTCCTTATTTTAGTATCCCTGAGAGTTCTTATTCAAGGGTAGATAGAAGCCAGAGGTTGGCCCCTTTCATGCTTATTGACTAAGCAAAACATAGACTATCTATAATGTACTATGGTTCTATGAAATCCTGTCTACATTGTAATTCTATTCTAGATTAACAATTTTTCAGGCTCAATGTGATAAAATATCTGTATTTTATACATGTAAGTTGTCTTCTAATTTGAAGTAGATTTTCTTGGAGCAGAGTCCATTTTTTTTTTTTGGTATAATAGTTAATCATGTTTATCCAAATAAAGAATTAAGAACATCCATATGTTAAGGATGCAAAAAAAAAAAACCCAAAAAAGATACACATTCCTTGCCTTTAAGAAGCCTATAGTCAAGTAAAAGAGGCAACTATGTATGAAACAAATAACTGTACAATAGAATATGGAATCATGACAATAAAAGTTCAGAGTGTTGTAAGAATACATAGAAGGGAAAAGAACTCGAGTAGAACTGTGGCTAACTGAGAAAATATTTACTGAGAACTATTAAGTCATGCTATATAAAAATTATGATTAGATAAAAAATGGAAATTAATAATCCAGGTTATTTTTAACATGGAACTTATTATGCAATATAAAATGCAACTGCATATACTACTACATAGTGTAAACGGACACAGTGCTTTACTGGTTATAAGATTACTAAAACATCAAACAAATCCAATTTCAGGAATCTGGTCTAATTAAATTAAAAAGAATTAAAACTAAAGCTTCTTCTGGTTTGCTTTTAATTTTCAGGTGGGGAAAAACTACAAAATAGATATTGCATCAACATACAGATATAATACTAAAGAGATATGTAAACAGTGGCTAATCACTGAATTTGGTCATTGGCAAGTCACACCTGAATTTGCACCTGAGCTCTGCCACTACTAACTTTTGTGAGATTGGAAAGTACTTATCTTCCTAAGTCTCAACTTCCCTATCTGTAAAATAATTAGATAATGTATTTCATAGAGGAGATTCAAGGAGCTTATAAAAATCATTTTTGGGATATCTTACATATAGCATTCAGTATTAGCTAGTACTATTATATCCCCACAATTTAGCAATCATCACCAAATGTTATAGAGTTCATTTTTCCTCACACTTGGGGATGTCTTCTGAACACAAGAAGAGATCAGTTTCTTCAAGTCCTATTCCCACTTGGAGTCTGAGTTAAAGACTTTGAATTAAAACTCACTCATCAGTGCTAACAGTTGTGCTATTCACCTTAAGTATTCACATGTAGTTCACTAGTTAAGTCCTTTTAATTATATCACACATTTCCAACTGTAGTATTATATTTACGTAGAAAACATTTTGAGATTGAGATTGATTTTCTTAAATTACATTGCTTCTAGTAGAATTCTGACCTATAGATCAGAAAGCCATGTTATTAAAACCATTTAATAGACTACAAAGTTAGTATGAACTGTCTAATACAAAGTCAATGGAAGAACTGGAAAACAAACCATATTCCTTGGTCAAAGTTCAGTGTCTTAAGTAAAAGAGTTAAGTCATTTCTAAAGGTATCAGATATGAATAACTTCTATGTTATAGACATAAATCTACAATTAGTATGTCTACAGCATTTCCACAAGCTGTTTAATGTAAAAGGACAATGATGATTTTAACTATAAATTTACTGGAAATTTCAAAGAGACTATTTTTGTTTTTAAAACATAACTAAATTCAAAAGAGGAAAATTTGGGATAATTTATATGGAGCACTCTGAAAAATGTAAAAGGCAAAAAACAAACTTAAGTGGAATACTTAGGCATCTAGCAGGATAAGATCAGTGAAAAGAACATAAAAATATCCTATTGAAGTAAAAAAGTATGTCTTCTAGCTTTCTGTGTGGAGTGCGCTCTCGCAAACATGGTGAACGTTCCTAAAACCCGCCGGACTTTCTGCAAGAAGTGTGGCAAGCACCAACCCCACAAAGTGACACAGTACAAGAAAGGAAAAGATTCTCTTTATGCCCAGGGAAAGCGGCGTTATGATAGGAAGCAGAGTGGCTATGGTGGGCAGACGAAGCCTATTTTCCGGAAAAAGGCTAAAACTACAAAGAAGATTGTGCTGAGGCTTGAATGTGTTGAGCCCAATTGCAGATCTAAGAGAATGCTGGCTATTAAGAGATGCAAACATTTTGAACTGGGAGGAGATAAGAAGATAAAGGGCCAGGTGATCCAGTTCTAAACTTCATATTTTTATATTATGAAGACAGTAAAATCTTGAGGTTATGTTCACTTCATTTGGTTGCAGTTGGTCTTTTAAGATGGAAATAAAGTACTGGCATCAATAAAAAAAAAAAAAAGTATGTCTTCTATATATAAAGGGCCTGTTCAAAGATATGTATCAGGTTTTAAAAAGCCTCTGTTTATTTTTTTATGAGTTACAATGTTAACTTTATTTAGTTATTTCTTTAAGTAGGCTCTATGCCCAATGTGGTACCCAAACTCACAACCCAGAGATCAAGAGTTGCATGTTCTATCAACCAAGCCAGCTACTGCCCCAAAATAGTGTGTTTTAAATTAGGTATCACGTATATTACAAATAAGAACCACAAAAATCACTTAGCAGAAAGCATACTTACAGAGCAATAAAGAAATTTATCCTGGTATGCTCATTTATAGTAAATTTAGCTCTCTTGAAATAAACAAAGGTCATAGCCAAAAGATACTATAAGGAAAAAAGTAAAAGTTAATATTAATGTTTTGCTTTCATAAGTAAAATGGCTTTAAAATAGTTATCTTTGAGATGAATAATAAGCTAAAAACAATAAAGCATGACTTATTTTTATTACAGAATTCCCTACTTATTTGGGTCCTTACTTTTTGACTTCTGTAGTCCGTGTACATGGTGAGAAATAGTTCTGAACCATTTATCATGATTAAGATTAGGAAGAACTCCTAAATTTTATTATTGCCAATATTTTTTTAACTAAAAGCCAATATTTTTTTTAAATGGAAGGAAGGCTTTTATTTTTATTTTTTTATTTTTTTGGTGTTACATACTCTGCTTTCTTTTATTTATTTATTTTTTAATTTTTTATTTTTTATATAAACATATATTTTTATCCCCAGGGGTACAGAAAGCCAATTTTTTCCTACCTTAAATCTCAAATCCATAGACAAGTTGAAATAATAATAAAACAAATAACCATATATCCTTTGCATAGATTCACCAATCGTTAGTATGTTGCCACATTGGCTTGATGCATAGATCTATACAAAAACTTTTTCCTGACTCCTTAACTGCAGACATCCATACTTTTTATTTATTCGTTGACTGAATGACTGATCGAAGGGTGGCAATTTTTAAATTGAGGTATAACTGACAAAGTTGTATATATTTAAAGTTTACAATGTGATGATTTGATATACATATACATTATGAAATGAATACCAAAGTCAAGTAAATCAACACATCCATCACCTCATATACCTTTTTTCCTTTTTGTTAAAAACACTTAGGATCTACTCTCTTAGCAATTTCATATACTCACTTTTTAAAATTACCTTTTAAAAATAACTTCTAACCAGAAATTAGAATACATGGCTCTATTTTCATTGGAAAACAGTGTTTTAAATTTGTTACTAGAAAGAAGTATCTAGGCTGGTATTGGGACACTATGCCAGGTCCTATCTATCCAAATTAAAAACAACTTATAGTACCGATGTATTAGATTCCCTCTCATAAAATACCTATTTATCCTGGCTTCATAGGATTGACTACAAAGATTATTCCAAATTTTCAAGGTACTTTCAGTAGAGAACTCTTGAAATAGTGTTGATATGGTATGCCAGTTAGTTACTTTAAAAGCACTGCCCCCTGCTGTCCAGCAACTTTAATTACTGTAATGCACTTACTGTTGAAAACTCTACAACTCCACATGCACACTACATAGATATTTTATATGAAGGCATTACTGCTAATTTTTAAAAATATTAGTGACTTTGTGAATATGTTTAAAAGGATTTCATTTTCTAGAAATACATCATCTTGAAAAATTTATGGACAAGATATTAGGATGTCTGAGATTTGCTTCAAAATAATCCAGTTCTTGGAAGGATTGTAGGAAACAAGCAGAGCCATGAGCTGATGATCATAGTAGCTACATGATGGGCACATGGAGGGTCTTTGTTCTATTTTCTCTACCTCAAGATATATATGTTTGAAATTTTACAAAATTAAATTTCCAAAATTAGAAATTAAAAAAACAAACTCTAATTTTATCTTTGCTACCTTAAGCTTGAAATAAAAAAGTTTACATCAGTATTAACTTAGTAAGTATTTAATCATAAGGTAGTCTTCCATTCATCCCTTTCCCATTGGTTGTTACATTAAAATTAAGTGTGATGTGAGTCACAATGAATTTTCTGATATGACTACTTGGTCTAAGATGGCATTTACAAAGCTGAAATCATAACTGTTCAGCTAAATCTAAAGACTATAGAAATATCATGGTCCCTATGTATGTAAGTTAGCATCATGATGATCTCTTATGAAACACTGATTCTTAAAGAACATAAACTAATTTTACTCTATGAAATTACTGGGATTTGTTTTATCTAAGTTACCTACAAAATATCAGAATGTATAACAGACCTTCCTTAGTGGAATGAATATCAGAATATTCTTTCTCTACAGCTTTAAAAAAGGCAGTAATTCTGATCAAAACGTATTAAGTCTATACTCATTCTTATTTCCAACCGAACAAATATGGACTTAAGGCCATTTAAATCTCATCAGTAATATTCTACAATTCCTCAAGTATAAAGTAAATCTCTGACATATGCTAATTTTAAAAATTTAAAAATTTCAAAAATTTCAAAAATTAATGTGTAAGGGCTTCACTTTGAGGGAGTAATGCAGGTTCTTTTTCTAACCTTAATTAATATTATTAAAAATTCTTATAAGGCTTTTTTAAAGTTCTGATGGTCTAGTAACATAATAATGCTGATTAACGATTACACTGTTAACAAATTTACCTTGTCTGCAATTTTACAGCAGCAGTCCATCCACAAGAAATCTTGAATTAAATCATCATCTACAACAAAAGATAGCTATGACTTGTCTTTTAAAAACAGAATCCTTCTGAAGAATTAACTTCTAGATAGAGGATTATAAATGGTGCTTAGAAAGCAAACAAAAATGGCCCGACCAGTGTTGTCTAAAATGTAGTTTGCATTTCTTTGGTAAATATGGCAAGCACTGTACGAAAAGCTACTACTTTACTCTTGGGTTTCCCATCTGATTTGCTCAGACTGGAGGGGAAGTGTTAGAAGTGTTTGATTTCTTGCTGCCCAATAGCTCTTTGAGAAAGATGTCTTGGGTAACTCTAGATTAGCACTTTATGACTTCCCAAAATCTATCTTTACTGGTGGAAATGGAATCTGACAAAAGATAACTCAGTCTTTAGTAAATAATGTCTTAATGAATATTACTTGTTTTATTCTTTCTACTACTTTCTCCTATTAGATCTCAGGGTATTTTTAGTTTTGAATTCTTCTTTTCATCTCCTATTTATCTCTGCCCAATTATCTATTATCTAAATACCAGTGAAAATGTCTATATAAAGAAGATTCATAATTTATTACCTATTCATAATTCACATGTAATTTTGGAAAAACAGTATTATGACAAAAGATTAACAAAAATACTTTTAAAAATATGCAAAATTAGGTCAGAAACACTCAATTTTAAAAGGCTAAAACATATATTCCCTAAATATATGAGTAGCTGTCGGAATATAATCTGAGAAAATCTGCTTTTTCCCATTCACCCCCTTCATTTTAAGTTAAATAACAAACAAAACATACTTCTTTATACTCATTTTTACATCCTAGAAATATCAATATGCTCAAATATATGGAAATTCCAGGAATAAGTACCATTTTCTTAGACTAATTAATTTCTTCTTAATTTAATTTTTTAAAAGTGAACTCTAAGCCCAACATGGGGCTCTAACTCACGACCCCAAGATCAAGAGTTAGTTGCATGCTCTACTGACTGAGCCAACCAGGCCCCCAACTATTTCTTAGATTACTTACAGTAGAGCCAGGTATTTTCTCTTATTTCTCATGATCAGTTACAAATAATAAAAACATTTGTGGGTAATGGTTTTGCACCAGTCTTAAAGAGAAAGGGAAATTTATATTAACAACATTCTAGATCCTGACAGGGAATATTCTGGTAGTTCAACATTTTTCTATTTATATTTTTCTTCTTTTTTGCTTTTCTTTAAAATCTTAACCAGCTTGCCCACCTTCCTTCCTTCCTTTCTTTCTGAAGATTTTTGTCTTCTGAGTAGGGCAAACACTCTTGTCCCCAACTATCTTATACACTTGTGCCTGTCACCTGGATCTAATAGACTATGGTATCTACTTGACTTGCTTCATTCCTATAGATATTTACCAGATTCATCTATTCTATTATTTATTCTGTATACCTTACTACCTTACCTTAAAAAATCTTCCCTTCCTTGGCTAATAGAAGTAATATAAAGAAATTTCTTTTTTAAGAAATTTGTCAACAAGTAGTATTGTCTCATGATCTGAGCAAATAAATTTAAACTCAATTTCATTACATGAGTATGATGATAAAGCATAATTTTTAACAAGATCCTCTTATGTGAAGTGCCTGGCTAGTTCAGTTGGAAGAACATGCAACTCTTGATCTTGGAGAATGAATTCGAGCCCCATGTTGGGTGAAGAGAATACTTAAATAAAAATAAAATATTTAAAAAAATATATTCCCTATATATAATACTGAAGCTTCTTGAGGTTGACCAATCTTCCCACTTTGCTCAGTTTTAGCACTGATAATTCTGGGAAACACTTCAGGCCTAATCAAACTGGGTCAATTGGTTCATCTGAGACTTCATGTAGCTATTTTACTTAGGTCACACAAAACTCATAATATGAACTTGAATTGCCCAGAATTCACATTTGACACTTGGATTTAAGTAGTCCAGAAGCTAGATGAGTCTGAACTTCTAAACCAAAAGCAATCCAAAATAACAAAAACCCAGCATTAAAACAAGAACAAAAACGACCTAAGTAAAACAAAAACAAACTGGCTGGAGACACAAATGACATAGAAAATAACATCCTCTTTGATTATTATGAAAACAGTAAAGTAGACCTTTATATTCTCTCAGTTTTAAGTACTTTACAATTACCCCTATTAAAATATTTTAAACCTACCAAATAACTTAAAGAAAGCAGTCATTTCCTGACGCTGTATAACGAGACAGGGTCCTTTGGGGCGTTTAGACTTGTTGCTATTATGTGCATTTTTTTCAGATGCTGGCCAATTATCTTTAAAAATAGGACGCTTCAGATTAATGGGTTTTTTAGGCTGATGTGATCTATTTGACCCTGATTTTACATGAACAGTGACAGTAGGTGGTGTCTCACAACACAGTTGATTATGTCTCATTTTGGTTTCCCAAGGTTCCTGTAAAAATAAAACATATAATTATTTACCACACTCTTGTTCATTTCTATATAAAAACAACTAATCAGATGACATTACAGATGCATTCATATAAAGTGTTACTGAACTTGCTACTAAAATGTTATTTGTGATAGTGACCCATGTAAGAAATTGCTTTTAGAATTCAGTGCTAAGAAATGCTATGCTTTCTTTGCGTAATTGATATACCTTCTCTTCCCAACAGTAAGATCCTGTATACCATTTTTCTTTGATGGCTAGGGACCCCAAAACCAAATTTGAAAATTAATTATAGGAACTATGCCGAGTCTATAATCTATTTGTGGTATTCTTTTTTCTTAGTATTTTAAAATTCTGCTTCTATTGACATAATTTTATCATATAGTTATTATATATGCCACTTAAAATTTTTTATGGAAAAAGGCAAACTATTTCCAGAACTAAATTATTATCATATCAAGTCTTATATTGAAAGCAGTCCCACACAAAATATTTTTTTATTGGTTAATTCCTTGATGTTACACAATTCACTTATTCAACAAGCATTTATTGGTATTTACTGAAAAGTTTAAACATTCCTAACAAAGAAATGTAGGGTATTTGTGCTTTGAGGGAGTCTCATAAATTGATCACTCTAATTTTTAAAGTTGTAAGTGTATGACCGTATTATTTGAGTGATTGATTATAAGTGTACATGAATGTACAGTATTATAATCCAACAAAATTAGAAACAAAGTTAATTCATCAATACTTAACAATATGCAAAATCATTACCATGTTTGGTGGTAATCAGTTCACATAATTACTAGTTAGTATTACTTTTGTGGTCAAAGTATTTATAGAATAGGAAATGGAGATAAGCATAGGCAAAGCAAGAAACTACTCTAAGACCCTAATGAGAACCTCTGAATCCATAACTCACAGTGACCCAGGCAGCCATGCCGCCCTTGGTGTTCAAGGAGTTAGGTACAGATTCTCCTTCCTGACCCTCAGAAACGTCCCTGCTGAAGGAAGGAATGGAAAGTAAGATTGGATATAGTAGGGCTAGATCAGCAATGTCCAATATAATGTGAGCCACATATGTAATTTTTTATTTTTTAAAGCTGTATTCCATTAGTATAAATAAGCAAATGGCCTGAATTTTAGTATTTTATGTAATCTAGTATGTCTAAAATATCAATTTAGTGTGTAATCAATATAAAAATTAATGAGATATTTTACAAACTTTATTTTTAAACCAACTCTTTGAAAGCTGGTATGTATTTACACGTACAGTGTATTTCAATTTAGCTGCTAAATTTCCAACAGTTAGAGTGAAATGTAGTCCTACCAAAACAATAGTGTGTAAGTGAAAAATATTTTATACTCCTCCAGTAATTAAAAGTAAAAATTCTTCAGTTGCACCATCCACATTTCAACTGCTCAACAGCCACATGTAGCTAGCAGCTACATATTAGACAGCAAGGTGCTAGATAATGAACTAGGCAGAGGAAATTATATTCAATTGTTCTATAATCGCTTCTCCTTACTCTGTTTCACTCTTCTCCCCTCACCACATCTATCTTCTTAGATCCTAAGGGCCAACGTAATTGAAGGCAATTATGGAGTTGGGGTGCTACAAACTCCACAGAAAAAGTAATGAGTGGGCGCCTGGGTGGCTCAGTGGGTTAAGCCGCTGCCTTCAGCTCAGGTCATGATCTCAGGGTCCTGGGATCGAGTCCCGCATCGGGCTCTCTGCTCGACGGGGAGCCTGCTTCCTCCTCTCTCTCTCTGCCTACTTGTAATCTCTCTCTGTCAAATAAATAAATAAAATCTTTAAAAAAAAAAAGTAATGAGTGATAAATTATACCTTGAGACTTGCGTAAGAACTCTCTGCTCTTTCCTACTGACCTCATTGGGGAGACAACTGGAGGTCTCATCTGCATCTTTTTTTAAAAGTAAGAGCAGCCTTACAACTAGATAGAAAGAATTAAATTTGGGCTTTTCAAACTGGGGTGAAGGGGCTAGGCTTGGGGATGGAATGTACCAGAATACAGAATAACTGGTATATTTCCCAGGAGGTAAGTTTTACTCAATATTAAGTAAATAACTTAAAATAGTTTTGTTATATTAGGACAACCATGGATATATTGTGAAATAGAATGCAAATACTGTCAATCGAATAAATATGTCCACAGTATAGCTTTATACTACTCCACTAAACCCTTATGTATGTGTTGGGATACTTCAAATAAAAATTGAGGAAATGGGGAAAGAACTGTGTGAAATTCCCCAAACAGAGATTCATTGAAGTTAATCAGCAAACACTGGGCTGGAAAGTTATGAAGGAGCTTAAGGATAGAAGCTATCAATGGTATGTTCCTGGTCAAATTTCACCTTGAGATAGTTTAGTTTAATTTAATTTAATTTTTATTTATTTATTTGAGAGAGAGAGAGATCACAAGTAGGCAGAGAGGCATGCAGAGAGAGGGGAAAGAAAGCAGGCTCCTCGCGGAGCAGAGAGCCCAATTTGGGGCTCGATCCCAGGGCCCGGAGATCATGACCTGGGTTGAAGGCAGAGGTTTAACCCACTGAGCCACCCAGGTGCCCCTAGATAGTTTTAAATTTTGTTTTTTATTTAGATATAATGAGAGAATAGAGTTCTCATGGCAAGAAGAAAAGAATGCAAGGCAAGTAAAAAATATGAGCCATTTCAGGGGGTATCTGGGTGGCTCAGACAGATAAGCAGCTGCCTTTGGCTCTGGTCATGATCCCAGGGTCCTGGGATCAGGCAGTGTCAGGCTGTCTGTTCAGCGGGAAGCCTGCTTCTCCCTTCCCTCTGCCACTCCCTCAGCTTGTGCCTCTCTCATGTGCTCTCTCAAATAAATAAAAAAACTCTTTAAAAAATATATGAGCCATATCAGGAAAAGCTAAGAGACAGGGAAGAAGGAGGAACTAGGAGAAACTATGCTCATATGGCAAAATCCTTTAATGAGTTTTTACATAGACTCCACCAACATGAAAATAATCATACCAGAATTCACACTTGAATAGGATATCTTGGATTTTTTTTAATAGACCACAGTTAATCTATAAGCAACTGAAATAATTTCTTTTCTCTGGGGGTAATATAAAGAGTGGTAGCGGTGGTGGCTCACAGAACCATACAATAGTAGTAGTATTTGGGGACTCGTGTGGCTATATGAAAAATCTAAGAGCAAAATCCAATGGCATTTCAGGGCAGGCAGGGAAAACTTGACTTCCTTATAATTATAGTCTCACACTAAGCACTTAATATGTGCCAGACAATGTGCTAAAAGCTTTAAATGCATTTTCTCACTTAATCCTCAGAACTTTTCTATAAAATGGGCATTATTTATCCTTATTTTCTAGATGAGAACTTTGAGGCTTAGGGAAGAAGAAAATTGCCCACGGACACATATTTAGTGAGTGGTAAAACTAGGACTTGAATCTGGGACTGTTTGACACCAAAGTCCCATATACTTTAACCACTAAAAAACTTTTAATAAATTAAATGAAGTCATGTGTAAAACACTTGACACATGATAAGCAGTCTAATACTACTCACTGTCATCTTGCCAAGACACAAAGCCAGCTTATGAGCTTTTGCTTTATAAAAATTTAAGTCTAGCATTTGCATTGTAAATATGCATGTGACACTGTGACTTAGTGGTTAAATAAGCCATTGTTTTAGGGGAGAAAGATGGGTTTATCACTGTTTTTCTAAAATAATTCTTAGAAAAGAATCCTTATTGAAATGACTATAGCATCTTTCCTTATCATAACCACAAAACTTAAATTGTTAAAAAACAATATAACAAATTGAAAAAAAATATTCTGGCAAAATTGCTGGAAGTTTTCGTGGGGCTATTATAAAATCTCCATTATTCTTATGTTTTAATTTTTTTTCTAATTTAATTTATCACCTAATGGTTATAGAATAGTTTTAGACACAGCCAAGCTCTAGGTGCTACAGTCTAGTAAAATTACACAGCACCGACATTTCGATAGGTTGATATCTGATTAGAAATCCAACCCATTGGTGAATAAACCAAGACACTTCAATTAAGTGGTGGGAATAAATGGAAACTAGACTGAATAGGAGGACAGGTGATGTGTTACAAAAGGATGTGCACGAGGTGTGAAGCTCCTCCCCTTTTCTAAATGTGGCAATCATTGGAAAGAAGAAAATGAACAGCAGCTAGAAGGGACAATAATCAAAGGAGAATTTTTCTTTTAAAGACAGGATTTTTTTTTTTTTTAAGATTTTATTTCTTTATCTGACAGAGAGAGGGAGAGAGAGAGAGCACAGCATGGGGAGCAGCAGGCAGAGGGAGAGGGAGAACCAGGCTCCCCAAGCAGGGAGCCCAATGCGGGGTTTTGATCCAAGGACCCTGGGATCATGACCTGAGCCGAAGGCAGCTGCTTAACTGAGTGAGCGGCCCCGGTGCCCCGAGAGACAGGATTCTTAAGTGTGCCTGAAGGCAGAAAGGAAGGAGGAGCCAGTTGAGAGTATATGCTAAAATACTGGAGAATAGACCTTTACTAAGACCGGATTCTGTCTAGCTATGTGACCTTAGGTTATTCAAATCCTGGGAACACCCATGTCCTCACTTATGATGATACTAGAAACACCTGTTTTCTTAGAACCTGCACATACTAGTATTCAATAAAAATTATTAGATATTGTTAATAATCCACATTTAGTAGGGTTAATGAGCAAAGAAACTATATGGACACAGTGCTGAACCCTTAGCAAAAACTCCAAATACAGCAGTACTATTATTTTATCTTTTTTATAGGTAACGGTACCTTTCAAGGAAAGAAGAGTCAGAATATGACAGCCGCATTTCATCTCCAGTAATAAATAGAATTTAAATGTTAAAATTGTATTGGTGACAGAGATCATAGGTATTGTAAAACGCGTTTTTGTTAGAGAATAAAATTAACAGGCAGAATCTCAATTTTGACAAAGCATGGGTTTTTCGGTCTTCAAGTGTTCAATTACTTCACAAGTTTCTTTTCTAAAAATCGAAGCTGGCTGGTCTGCGGCCGTGCTGGACCGGGCAGGAAAGGGCACCGCGAAACCGGGAGAAGGGCTCGGGCGGAGCACGGAGATGCAGCCGCTCAGATCCCGCGACTACGGTGCCGTGGCGCCTGGGCAAGAAGACGTGATGAAGGCGGCCGAGGGAGAAGGGGCGGACGCAGAATGACACTGGCCCACCCGGAGGATAACGTTGGCCGGGGCCGTCCCCGCCCCCCCACCCCCGGGCGCCTCTGCCACGCCGCGCGCCGGGAGAGCCCGACGGCGACAAGCCGTCCAGGCCCGCGGCGGGAGGCCACCGCCCGGCACGTGCGAGCGCGTCGTCCCTCCGTAGCTCCCGTTGCGCCGCCGGTCCGCGGCCTCCCGCGCGAGGGCACGGGCTCGCGAAGCCCCCACAGAACGACGGAGGGGACCGGCGAGCTCCCGAGGGGACCGCGCCGGCTCGCCCACGCCACAGCTCGTAGCCGCCTCCCCTCGCCGCCCAACTCCGACCTGGACGCCCCCTGCCCCTCTCCCGAGCCCAGGCCCCGCACGCTGGGAGGGCGTGTTCCCGTCGCGGCGAGGGAGCCTGAGGGGACTCACGAGCGGAAGCGCATAGGAAAGGGGCCGCAACGCCACCCCGTCCTCACACACGGTGGGCGGCGGGGCCCGCTGCCAGAGGGATGGAGGGACCAGGCGCAGCCGCAACTGGAGGGTGGCCGGCGAGGCCCGAAGACAGGGCGCGAGCGGAAGATACCTGAGAAAGCCTGGGGCTGCGGAGAGGGCGCCGGGCCGCGGGACAGCCTCCCCCAGACGCTATGAGGCCTCAGGCGGTTGCTCGCCACTCGCTCCACAGCGGCCACTACCCGCTCGGAGACCTCCCGCCAACCGGGAGCGAAGCTCGTGCAGGCCAATCAGCGCACAGAACCGCGGCCGGGGGCGGGGCCCACCCGAGGTTGCGCGCGCCGCGCTCCCCCAGCCCAGCTCCAGCTGGAGTACTCCCCCTCCCGCGAGGCTGGTGCGTGCGGAGACCCTGCTGCCAGCTGACCTACCTGGCGGTGCGGACCCTCTGGGCCCGGTCCTGCCAGAAAGCCGCCACCCTCCCAGACCTCTTCTGGCCTCCTAATTTAGCCCTTTCCTCTTGAACGTTTATCAAAGCCAGGATTGTATTCGAGCCTTTTCCCTTCCCTTCCGTTGGACAGAGAGGCCCGGCGGGGCTGGGACTTCAGGTCTTCCCAGCTCCTTTCCACCCCACAGCACCAAGCGGGGCGCCTTGCACACACACACACACACACACACACACTAGTAGATACTTAATCAAGAGAAACGTCAATAGTAGGAGGACAAAGAATCAGAAATTAACTTTGCGGCAGCAATTGTAATGCCCAAAATTACTGCTACGTTAAATAACTGTATGAACAGATGAAGAATCACTTAAACGAAGAAATGTATGAATACCGTGGCAGCGGTGGTGTTACACTATTTCATGGAATCTACAGTTCTAAGCTGTAAATTCTTCTACAGGAACCTTTTCATTTTGGTCTCATTGTAGCCCTTGGCCAGGTGCCTGGGATGTAACTGATGCTTATAGTAAACGCTTGTATTAAGTAAACGCTTGTTTTCATTCTAAATATATCTCCCCAGTTCAACCTAATTCTTTACTCCAAACTTACATACTTGCTTTTCTCAGAGCATCTCTTAAACTTTCTTTTTTGAGCTGGCGTATATGGTGCTCTTCTTCACCTTCATTTAAGTTTTCTATCTTATATCCATCCTTTAAGACCCAACTTAAGCCTTCCGCCCATCATCTGAGTACCTAGCGCAAGACTGTGCCATTCTTGTATTCTTGTAGCACCTTCTAAAGCTCTTATTTTTGCAATCTTATTAACCAGCTCTTTAATAAAAATATTTTATGTGTACATATGGATACAATTTTACATAAATGGTGTTGCATACATACTTTAAAAAATGGAATGTTTGATATGTACAAAAGAATATATATAGTAACATATATGCAGGCAGCAGAGCATAAAACATAAACTGGAGAAGCCACTACCCACAGAAAAAGAATGACCTAACACCCAAGAAATAGAACATAATACTGATGAGATCCCGTGTGTTCCTCCTCCTCCCCTTACTTTCCTTAAGAGGTGACTTTGGCTTTTCCCATTCCCTTAAGATTTACTGGTATCTTTAAACACAGATTTTGTTTGTAAATTTAATACTTAGTATTCTTCATAGATTTTTAACACGCTAATGCAGAAATTGTAAAAATTTTTTATTGTTGTACAGAATTCTATTCTATGAATATACTGTAATTATCACCATACTCCCATCAATGGTCATTTGGGTCATTTTTTGCTACTGTGAAAACTATGAGCCTTCTTGTACACAGACTTGGTCATCAGTGGCTGTGCTTCGGTAAGACCCCATTAGTTATAGCTGGTACAGTTTCTGATTAGTTGGGTGGTCTGACTGGTTGGTGTCCATGTCTCAAATATTCAACCACTACTGCTTGTACATGCCCCATGATGCATGCAGCATGTAGTTTTCCTATAAATGCTCTGAAGTGAAAATTACAGGTTTTAGGGTATACAATTTGCAAGATTACAAATGTTAAATTCAATTCCCAGGTAGTTGTACAAATTTTATTATTTTTATTTATAAATAATCTATATGTTCAACGTAGGGCTCAAACGCATGACCCTGAGATCTGGAGTCACAGGCTCTACCAACTGAGCCAGCGAGGAGTCCCCAGTTGTACCAATTTTAAGAGTTCCCATTGGTCTACATCTTGCCAACTATGCATTTTCAGACTGACTAAATTATCTCTTAAAGTATGCCATAGAGAACACCTTTGAATTTTCTTTTCAACACACCTTTTCTGGAAATATTCTACTCAACCTCCCAAACAACTTGGCTGCAAGGATAGCAGATGTATTCATACGGTATCATCACTCTTCTTCAGTTGTTGGGACTCCTAAGCACGTTTCATCCAAGCTGGGTCAAATCTTCTTCCTGGAATTTACACTAGCACCCAGAATTCATTGTGGCTGACTACTCTCTTATACTGGAAGCAATACAACTCCTGAGAAGTATCAGGATGGTAAAATAATGAATCTAACAAAAGGACTGCATTAAAGTTTTCTCTAGAAAACATTTCTTCACTGTACCTCATTTTTTGTTCCTTACTGAAAATCTATCTTTCCCCACACTTGCTTCTATGATACAATCCTTATTTGTTAAATTGAGGCAACAGCCTTTCCACTTCCAAGTTTAGATTCCTAATTTTAAGTGTTCATAAATACTAGGGGATTTTTTTTTTTATGAAGATTTTATTTATTTGACAGACAGAGATTACAAGTAGACAGAGAGGCAGGCAGAGAGAGGAAGGGAAGCAGGCTTCCCGCTGAGCAGAGAGCCCGATGTGGGGTTCGATCCCAGAACCCTGGGATCATGCCCTGAGCCAAAGGCAGAGGCTTTAACCCACTGAGCCACCCAGGTGTCCCATACTAGGGGGTTTTTAAAAGACAAAATGTTACACTATACCACTTTTCTAAAAATATTTGAAGTAGCTCACAACAAAGGTGGCCCTAATGTCAATTAAACAGAGAACCTAGACTACAGAAAGGGGGAGGGGCAAGAAAGGAGCCATAAAGATCTTGGCAATTTTGATTCTGAACAAGAGGCAATTTCCCGGGGCACCTGGGGGGCTCAGTGGGTTAAAGGCCTCTGCCTTCAGCTCAGGTCATGTTCCCAGGGTCCTGGAATTGAGCCCCGCATCAGGCTCTCTGCTCAGTGGGGAGCCTGCTTCCTCCTCTCTCTCTGCCTGCCTCTCTGCCTACTTGTGATCTCTGTCAAATAAATAAAATCTTTTTTTTAAAAAGGCAATTTCCCCAATATGCCTGTCAGGTGCTACCTGGGAAGGATTTCTTTAAGTAACTGGACACAATTTCTCATGCTTTTAAAATTAACTATTATTATTATTTTGAGAAACAGAGCGTGTGAGTTGTACGGAGAGGAAGGTAAGGGAGAGAATCTTAAGCAGGGTCCAAACTCAGTGCAGAGCCTCACACGGGGCTCAATCTCATGACCCTGAGATCACGACCTGAGCTGAAATCATACTGGACACCCAACCAATTTAACTATCCAGGTGCCCCACAACTTCTCATATTTACCAATATTTTACCAAATGAAGATGATAGTTTTGATAATACACTGAGGATAAATGAAATTTGGAACTGTTAAAAACAAGTTCCGGGGCGTTTTTTCTTTTTGGGCTCTTTTCTCCAAAAGATTAAGGTGTCAAAACACCAAGTTTTGAAACTCACTTGCATTCAGTAAAAAAAAAAAAAAAAAAAAAAAAAAAAAAAAAAGCTTGCATGCCTACTATGGGCCAGGCACTACTCTAGAAGCTAGAGATACACCAACAGGAGAAAAAAAAAAGAGAGACAAAAAATCTTTGCCTATATAAGCTTACATTCAGGTCACAATTAGACTGATTGTCTAAGGGCCAAATACAACAAAGTCTTAAAGGAATGTCCAATATACTAATTGATCTGTACAACGAATAATTGATTTTCTTTAAAAAATGGAATAGACCATAGTTTGCGTTAATCTGTCAATGACCACACCCAAAGAGTTTAGGGAACTCAGCTGATGAAAGATTAAGGTACTTCATTCAAAACAGGTATTACAGTACAGTAACAGAAAGCTTTTAACCTAGATCTGTAATATTATCAAATTAACCTCAGTGGAGTTACCAGGCCCTAACTAGGCATGGGCTATAAAACCTGAGGCAATTATTCTGGGACATAGGGACTCTCTTTTCCTTTCTATTTATTTATTTTACAGAGAGATAAGAAAGCACAAGTAGGCAGAGCGGCAGGGAGCGGGAGAAGCAGGCTCTCTGCTGAGAAGGGAGCCTGACACAGGACTCAATCCCAGGACCCTAGAATCATGACCTGGCCAAAGGCAGCCACTTAACCGACTGAGCCACCCAGGTGCCCCAGAACTTGTTTTTAAAACTTTCTTTAGTTAGATACTACACAAGAGCTCCATGTTGAAAGTTGGGTCCTGGGCTTCACACATTTTTATGAGATAATAAAGTAGGTTATTAATTTTAATTTGGTAAATTGAATAGCTTCATGAATTCTACCAATAAATGATTTCTCAAGTAATTCCATCCCTTACACCTGCATGAGAGAGCTAGAGAGACCTGAATGAGAAAGTAAATCACAGTGACAAAGAAGTTTATAAGTCAACTAATACAGGAGGTGGTGGCTGAGGAAGTAAGTTTTGACTTTTACAATTTTCTAACTAGGGAACTTGTTTAGAAATTCTGGAATTCAAAGGTACAGGTAAAATCCAATTTTAACAGATTAAAATTATTACACTGAATCTAAATTTCACTTTTACTGAATAAACATATTAAAGAGAGCAAAGATAATAAAACTCTATGTGTATACTTACATGGAATCGGTTTATGTCTTATTTAACTCCTGTTCATTTTGCAAGGTATGAAAATCTCTTTACCACTTTACAATTCCTTTAACCACTTGGCTGTTTAAGGAAATTATAAAACACTGAAAACTATTAGCAAAAGGGACACAGTATTTCTCAGCAGATGCCACTGGTATACTTAGGCTATTTAGTGTCTTTTCAGGCACAGCTTTGATTCAGGGATGGATTCATAAGGAAAGAAGGAGGGGGGTTAGGTCAATGCAGATAAACCGGAACAAACCTGACCACTTTCCTTCTCTAAACACATTTTTAGTATATAGATGTGAAAGAAAATAATTGTTCTTTTGGTTCAACAGTTATGGTTGCCAAGGAGACAAAGGAACAAACATACCTGAACTTATATTTCAGTTCCTTGACTCAGTGAATATACTTTAATGTTCTTAAGGCATACATCTCAAGATGTTCCTGGTTTTCCCTCAGATGAATTTTTTTTGAAAGGCATATATATATCCTTTCAATACCCCTAACACTTCCAGTTAACGGGCCACCTTTTAAAGCCTTCAATTCTTCTTGCTGGTAGCCTGACTCAACATTTTGCACAAACCAGTCTTGACGATCATGATTAAAATTTGTCCCTAGGCAAAATTAAAACAAAAAATGTTGAAGTTTCAAACACAAGGAGTAGCACAATGTAGGTGATTTTTTCCAGTTAGGAACTAACAAAAATATAACCTGATAATTTGTGATCCCTCATACTAGCATGTTTAATTTAAATGTCATGACATTTGCATTAAAGATAAATTTGAACATAGAAATTAAAAACCAGAGAGGAAGAATGACATAAATTTAGTGACACTAGAATCACAGGGTATTTTTCTCTTAAGAAATGGGAGTTTTATTTATTTGAAGTAGCAGTGTTACCAACGAGATAATATTTGTAACATTATATGATAGAAACTTTTTTTTTTTTTAAAGATTTCATCTATTTATTTGACAGACAAGAGATCACAAGTAGGCAGAGAGGCAGGCAGAGAGAGAGAGAGGAGGAAGCAGGCTCTCCGTGGAGCAGACAGCCCGATGCGGGCCTCGATCCCAGGACCCTGGGATCATGACCTGAGCCAAAGGCAGAGGCCTTAACCCACTGAGCCACCCAGGCGCCCCTATAATAGAAACTTTTAAAGTGGTTTTAAGATGGCTTGAGTAATATTTTTTTTTAGTAATCTCTACACCCAACATGGGGCTCATATTCATGACCTTGAGGAACGAGAATCCTATGCTCCTCTGACTGATCCAGCCAGGAGCCCAACTGCTTGAATAATTTTTAAACATAGATTTCTATCCTTTAAATTTAGTGACCAATATTAACATGCTTAATGACTATTTTTTCATATTCAATACTGACCTGGATGAATTATTATAAAAACACAGTAAGTTGAATTCAAACTAATATGTTCTAAACGGAGATTAATAAAAGACTGTCCTGTCTCCCGCCAAAAATGTATTTTTCTAGCCCTGCTTCACTACGGCTATTAAGAGTACATCTAAAATTCTACTAGAAATTGCTCAACTTTCACTCCGATTAGGAAGATATTTAAATCACGTTACATAAAAGCCTGTGTAACCTAACCCAATACATCACATGTAGTACATGAACACTTCCAGAAAAGAATCAACTCAATATATGTCATTAAACTCTGTTTGAATAGAATGTGTGTCTAAATGTCTCATTATAAATGGGAAAAAAAAGGAATAAAATAACCAGTCAGGCTTCATATCAATTAGACAACTTTTACTAAATGAGAAAACTACATTTAAAATGTGCTTTAAAACAAAATGGAATTAGAAAAAAAGACATATGCATTTGAAAGAACTTTGCACTGTGCTGAAAATCAAATCTCTTGCAGTAATACAATATGCCAATTCATAAAATGTAAGTTAACAGAATTCTCAATTGAACATTTTCAAAGACAATATTACGGTCAAGAGTTTCACATCAATGGTAGCACATATAGAAGAAGGGCATTATAAATATGATGTCCATCCCTATGAAGCTTACAAATTTGACAATACTCAATAAAAGCTTTTAGAATCACATCTAAAAGGGTCGCATCCAAAGAATTACAAATCTGTGTCCTGTAAGTTCTCCTTCTAAAACCTTTATGTTGACTTTTCTACTCCTTGTCATTTGTTAATACTAACCCTTTAAAAAAAGAGAACAAGAAAAGAAATGCTGCAATAAACCCTTGATCATGTACAGAAATTATTGCTACTATAGTTCACTACAAAGCATGTCTATACAATATTGTATGAACTTTGATCATGAAAAATCAGAATAAAAATCTTTAGTGACATAAGCCTTACAATCGTATACAACATTCACATGGCAATATTAGACAGTTAAGCACCCAATAACCATAGTTGACAAAATGTCCCACTGACCAGCATTCATTTAAATACATCCTTCGTAAAGAGGGAGGGAAAGAGATAGTGTCAGCTTTCCAAGGCTTGTCAAAAAAGGATTCTCATGTTCTGTGAATCTAAAAACAAACAGCAACAACAACAACAACAACAAAAAACCAAAAAAACAAAAACAAAAACAAAACCAATGCAGGTGAGGGTGTTACCAGAAAGTTAAGCATGCCAAAAGGTGTTCCGTGCGAATTAAAACCTAAAGCCAAGGTACCACATAATCACATTACCAACTAGTTGGGTAATACTATATGAGCCTTATCTTAAAGTTAAATGAAATGCTACTGCACAATAGAGCATCAATAAGTTAAAAATTAGAGTGCACAAATCCAAATCAGTGGCAATTTCTGTATAAAGCAAAATATTCACTATCAGCTGTAAAGTTTGCCCAGTCAAACTGTCTGATTCAATCACTGGATTGGATAGTTTGCCTGTTTTTTAAAAATATCAATCTCTAAAATTCCTTTTTACTGTAATGAGGCATAAGTTTTCTCAGTAAGATCAAACAGGTACATAAGTAAATAAGCAAGGGAAAATAATAGTTGGTGAATGTCTTTAAAGCTCTTCCCACATTTCACTTGAAAAAAATGTTCAGGGAAAAAAAATTTAAAATATTTGCCATTATTATAGCAAAAACAGAACAAAACAAAAAACAAGCCCAAAATAATTAAACAACCAAGCAACACTAAAACCACATTACACAGATGGATCATCATGCTTTCATCTGGTTTAACTATCACAACTAGTTTAACTGGGATGCTTTTCAACTTTAAAAACTGTGATACGTGAAGATGTAACTTTTAATGGGTAATTTTGAATTTGGATTTAACTTTGCTGAATATTATAACAGAGTATACTTATTACAATACAGTGTAGCACATCTTTCTATTAGAAAAAAATTTAAGATCCTTTACCCGTCTCCTTAAGTTAAAGGTGTGACATCATAAAGGGTGTCAAATGGCTGGATGGTTTTACAGTGCACACTTATATATTATGAAGTATGTCCTTAACAAATCTGATGGTTTCTTTACAGAATTCCTTTCTTCACCTTTTCTTCGGTGGATTAGCTGTTCGAGGTGGAGTGACAGGACGTCCTGAATTCAGTCCACCATACTGGTACTTAGCTTTCTTTTCAGATGGTTTCAATATCTTAAAGTAAATAATTTATTAACAGTGTTATTCTTTCAAAAGCAGTAAGTTAAAGAAAATTGTTAGGAAAGTGGACTTTTCAAGAAATAACAAATTGTAAATAAAATATTTACGTAATTACACGAATTGCAATAAAAGTACAGAAAATAACAGAAAAGTTTCATGAACATTTCTCACATTTAAAAAGTTTGCATAGATAACTAAATATCTGAATATTGGTATTATTTGTCATTCTGTTAATTTAAAAACAAAAGCTCAAGCACACAAATCCTATAACTTCCCAATCCTTTACATTTTAAAAAAAAATTTTTTTTTTTTTACTTTAATTTCTTTATTGTGAAAGAGAGAAAGAGAAGGTGTGCACATGGGAGCATGGGAGTTGGGGGTTGGGTAGAGGGAGAGAGAATCTTAAGCAAGCTCCAGTTCCAGTGTTATCACCATGGAGCCAATGCAGGGCTCAATCTCATGACCCTGAGATCATGACCTGAGCCAAAATCAAGAGTGGGACACTTACACAACTGAGCCACCCAGGCACATTAAATTAAAAAAGGCGGGGGGGGGGGGGAGAAGAAGAAAGAAAGGAAAAGAAAAGAAAAAGAAAACGAATTTAATTACTGTATCCCTGTGGTGAGTGAAGAACACTTAGTTTATGAGTCAAAAGATCAAGCTGGCTACACAAGGGAAAAAGTGCTCAAGATCACTCATCATCAGGAAAATACAAATCAAAAGTATGCTATCACCTCACACTTGTCAGAACGGCTAAATTTAACATATGAAACAAGATGTTGAGAAAGTGGATCCCCCTTACACTGCTGGTTCTGGGAATGCAAACTGGTGCAGTCACTCTGGAGGTTCCTCAAAAAGTTAAAAATAAAACTACCCTACACCTCAGCAATTGCACTACTAAATATTTATCCAAAGGATACAAAAATACTGATTCAAAGGGATACATGTACCCTGATTTTTACAGCAGCATTATCAACAACAGCCAAATTATGGAAAGAGCCCAAAAGCCCATCAACTGATGAATGGATAAAGATGTGGTATAGAAGTGGAAAAAAGACGGTCTCTTCAATAAACTGCTGGGAAAACTGGACAGCTATATGTAGAAGAATGAAACTTGACCATTCTCTTACACCGTACACAAAGATAAACTTGAAATGGATAAAAGACCTCAACATGAGATAGGTATCCATCAGAATCCCAGAGAACATAGGCAGTAACCTCTTCAATATCAGCCACAGCAACTTCTTTCAAGATATGTCTCCAAAGGCAAAGGAAACAAAAGCGAAAATGAACTTTTGGGATTTCATCAAGATCAAAAGCTTCTGCACAGCAAAGGAAACAGTCAACAAAACAGAGGCAACCCACAGAATGGGAGAAGATATTTGCAAATGATAGTACAGACAAGAGGTTGATATTCAGGACCTATAAAGAACTCCTCAAACTCAACACACACAAAACAGATAATCATATCAAAAAATGGGCAGAAGATATCAATAGACACTTCTCCAATGAAGACATACAAATGACTATCAGACACATGAAAAAATGGTCATCATCACTAGCCATCAGGGAGATTCCAATTAAAACCACACTGAGATACCACCTTACACCAGGTAGAATGGCCAAAATTAACAAGACAGGAAACAACGTGTGTTAGGGAGGATGTGGATAAAGGGGAACCCTCTTACACTGTTGGTGGGAAAGCAAGTTGGTGCAGTCACTTTGGAGAACGGTGTGGAGATTCCTCAAGAAATTAAAAATAGAGCTTCCAAAAAAAAAAAAAAAATAGTTTCCCTATTACCCTGCAATTGCACTACTGGGTATTTACCCCAAAGATACAGATGTAGTGAAAAGAAGGGCCATCTGTACCCCCAAAGTTTATAGCAGGCAATGGCTACGGTCACCAAACTGTGGAAAGAACCAAGATGCCCTTCAACGGACAAATGGATAAGGAAGATGTGGTCCCATACACACTATGGAGTATTATGCCTCTATCAGAAAGGATGAATACCCAACTTTTGTAGCAGCATGGATGGGACTGGGACTGGAAGAGATTATGCTGAGTGAAATAAGTCAAGCAGAGAGAGTCAATTATCATATGGTTTCACTTATTTGTGGAGCATAACAAATAGCATGGAGGACATGGGGAGATGGAGAGGAGAAGGGAGTTGAGGGAAATTGGAAGGGGAGGTGAACCATGAGAGACTATGGACTCTGAAAAACAATCTGAGGGTCTTGAAGGGGTGTGGGGTGGGAGGTTGGGGGAACAAGGTGGTGGCTATTAGGGAGGGCACGTATTGCGTGGAGCACTGGGTGTGGTACAAAAACAATGAATACTGTTATGCTGAAAAGAAATTAAAAAAAAAAAAAAAAAGAAATGTATAGGAAAAAAGTATTTATAGGTTTTAGTCAGTTACCTTACTGAAATATTATGTTTTTTTCTGAATTTTGTAATATTTTTCAGAATTTAAAATTTTATATTTTTATTATCTTCTTATTCTAAATAAATATTCTTTTTCACCTGTTTTGAAAAAAATAATCAAATAAAGGTTAAAAAAAATAATGTGGTACAGATATACAGTAGAGCATTAGTCAGCCAAAGAAAAAAAATGAAGTCTTGCCCTTTGCAATGATATGGATAGAATCACAGTATATTATACTAAGCAAAATTAAGTCAGTTTGAGAAAGACCAATACCTTATGACAGAACAGAGGATCAGAGGGGCAAGAAAAAAAAAAAGGGAGACAAGCAAACCATAAGCCATAAAACAGACTCTTAACTATAGAGAAGAAATTGAGGGCTGCCTGGGGGAGGCAGGTAGGGGGACAGGTTAAATGGGTAAGGGGTATAAGGAGGGCACTTGTTACGAGCAATGAGTGTTATATGTAAGTGATGAATCACTAAATTCTACTCCTGAAACTAGTATTATACTGTGCATTAATGGACCCTACTACTATTTATTAGAGGGTAATCAGTCACAAGCTCTTTAATCTTAACTTTATGTGTAGATCTTAAAAAATGCATTTAAATATTTTACATACCATGAAGTCCAACTTCAAAATATATAAATCAATGATTTTTAAAATACTTAAAAGTTTTACAACTACTGCTACAATCTAATTTTAGAGAAAGAAATCTTGCTCCCATTAGCAATCACTCCAGATTTCCATTCTCTACTCCCCTAACTCCCTTCAACTCCAAGGAAATACTAATCTTTTTCTACTTATTTGTCTTTTCTGGCTAATTCACATAAACAAAATCATACACTGTGACTGACTCCTCACTGAGATAACGTTTTAGAGGTTCATTCATGTGGTAGCATGTATCAGTACTTCATTCCTTTTAATTGTCAAACAATATGGCATTTAATGGATATTCCACATTTTGTTTTCATTCTTCAGTTGATGGACATTTAGATGGCTTCCACATTTTGGCAATTATAAATAATGCTCCTATGAATATGTATATACCTGTATTTGAGTATCTCCCTTCCATTCTTTTGGGTATACCCATGAGTGGATTTGCTGGGTTATATAGAAAGTCTATGTTTAACTCTTTCAGGAACTACCACACAACTTTTCAAAAGCGGTTACACCATTTTACATTCCCTCCATCAATGTATGAAGGTTCCAATTTCTCCACATCCTCACCAATACTTGTTATAGTCTGACTCTTACTGTATTTATTCTGTGTTAATAAAGCTTTAACCTACATTATACACAGAAAATTTCAATTTTTACACAAAAAGTGTGTAGAAAAGATTTATGAAGCATTTCTTAGGACTATTCAGAGCATCACAGGATCTCAGTGAAAAAGAAATTAATTCAATTCCACTATGCTAAATACTGAAGGATAAGGTCTAGTTCCTATGCTTAAATGAGGAGTCACATATTTACACTGTTTCTGTCAGCTAGTACAGCTGACAGAAACATTTTAATACAATAAAGGGAAAGAAGGATAGGAAAGCCCCTCTAACATTTAGATAAAGAGAAATATAGTACATGCAGGAGAGGGACATAAAACCCTTTGCAAAAAACCAAAGTACTGAAGTTGTTTTAGTCTGTGAACAAGAATGGTTTTAAGTAGCAAACTATAAAGCCAGAGTTGGTCTGTTTCTTGCAAAAGGAAACAAAATCTAAGTTACTAACTGAATTCACATTCTTTTCGTAGGTTAAGCCCCTATTCCAAGAAATGACACAGGAATTTAACAATTCAAACATCTGCATCAAGAATGACTAACTTAAGTTCTTCAAAACTCTAATGTTTGATATATACCAAAATGTCTGGAATCTTTGTGAATGAAAACAGAAATCTCTAAAAAATCTGTTATAATCACTTAAAAAAAAAAAAAAAAGATTTTATTTATTTATTTATTTGAGAGGAGAGAGAAAGAGAGAGGCAGATCATGAGCGGAGGGAGAGGGATGAGGTAGAGGAAGAGAGAGAAGCAGATTCCCCACTGAGTAGGAAGCCCCATGAGGGGCTCGATCCTAGGACCCTGGGACCATGACCAAGCTGAAGGCAGCTGCCCAACTGACTGAGCCACCCAAATGCTCCAGACAATCACTTTTGAATAAAACTGATTTATATATATTATATCATACCTGAAATGAACACATCAAAGTTTCATCCACACTCATCATTCCACCAGCATTATCAAACTCGCCACAGTAATTTGGGGCTGAAAATAGGGTTACCAATTGTCGTTTAGCAAAAAATTCATATCCATCTTCTACCACCTGTGAAAGGAAAGGTCAAAGAAAAAACTCACTTATTTATAACTAATTCTCAACTATCTATATTATTTATTGAGCTTAGTGTGACAAAGACCTAAAAATAAACACTATTTTGTTTTGGGAGCTTGATTTTTAAACTTGTCTTAGAAATACTAAAACTGGTATGCCTTTTCTATAATGGCTAGATTTAGCTTAAATGAAATAATACATTTGTGATAACTAAAATATTTAAAAACTATACCATTTCTAAGGCTCTCCATATGCTAATAAGTACAGTATCTACAAGGACTTTGGATACCAAGTACTTTTTAGATAATGGCATTATATCACAACTATGGAATCCTTAACTCTTTAATGATTTAATATGATTTCTAGAATCTGTTACCAACTTATGAATGATTGAAACAACTTATGTTTCTCAGCTCTACAAATCTGAGAAGTAGATGCAATGACACATAAACACTTTATATTTATTTATGGTAGGCAAGAATAATTTTTGAAGTCTTTTAGGCATCCTTTGATTAAGGAAAATTATCCTATAATACTTGCTAATAAGAAAGGACTTCTAAAATAATTTACATTTATTTTTTATTTATTTAAAGATTTTATTCATGAGAAAGGGGGGAAGGGGAGGAGGGAGAGAGATTAAGTGCCCATGCACAAAGGGGAAGGAGCAAAGCGAGAGGGACAAGCAGACTCTGCACAGAGCTCGATGTGGGGCTTGATCTCAGGAACTTGAGATCATGCCCTGGCTGAAACCGAGACACACTTAACCAACTGAGCCACCCAGGCTCCCCCCAAATAATTAACATTTTAAAATAATTCCTACCTTAGTATCAGATAAATGCTCCTATCATGGCAGAAATTAGGTATTAACCTTTTCTGTTAAGATCTTGGTCACCTTATCTACTCTAGATCAGCCATTCACAGTGTTTGGCATTCAGTGTATCTTTTTAGTTCTTAGTTTTGCTTTTTCACTTATTCATCACACATTTACTAAACGAACAGGTTTATTGTAAAAGGATATATTTGTAGGCTGTGGTGTTTCCCAGCATTAAGTCTCTTAATTTTACAGATAATATGTTTAACAACAAGCAGAATATGATTTTGGAAGAGTCTGGAAAAGACTGTACAAACCAATGTAGTTCAATAACTTGACTTTAAAAAAAACAATTGTCCATTTCTGTAAAGATCAGTGAATGGAAATCTACAGTTGAAAAAATCTGACTATCAGTGGGTATCTTCTTAGGAAACTTAGCAGCTCTGCACTATTCCCTAGTAGTAGGTTTGTACTAGTTATTAAATCATAAATACAATATTTACCAAAAGGAAACTGCCAAAAGCAAAGGATTTGGGGATGGACTTCATTTCAACGGAACTAGGAAATTCTACTAGGAAAAAGGCATGTGACACACAACATGCACAGAAAATGAAAAGCCAGTCATCTTTGTTTACCCACAGGATCACATAAAGAAGCAGTCAGGTAAAGCATCCCCCAAAAGGGAAGTATTATGGAATGGCATTTAACAGGCAAAGAAAAAACAAGGAATCTTTCTAAGTATTATACTTAAAATTTCAAATACTTTCAGTACTTTCAAAGGTAGCAAGAAAACGTTTATAAATATACCTTTCAATGAATGTATTTCATAAAAACTATTTCAGAGGGCATGAAGACTTGATATATTATCATTAAAGTAAGCTTTGTTAATTCATTTATTCAACTAAGTTTACAAGGCAATGGATTTTTAAAAGTCAAAAAGTCACAATTTCCTCCCTAAAGAATATATATACAACATAGCAATGGAGGTAGACTTAAAAAAAAAAAACCCCACAAGTAAACCTAAACTGTATATATAAGGTAGAATTCAATAAACTCTCATTTACATACCAATTCAAAAATTACTAGGATTCTGCTACATTTGTTTCATTCATCCTCCTTTTCTTTCTGCTGATGTGGTTTTTTTGGTTGTTGTTTGTTTTTTCAAAAGAATCTCAACACCAGATGTGGGGCTCGAACTCAGCAGGCTGAGATCAAGAGCCACATGCTCTACTGACTGACTGCGCCAGTCAGGAGTCCTTCTGCTGTTATGTTTTAAAGCAAATCATAGACATGTCATCTTAACTCTATATGCTTGAGCATTCATTTCTGAAAAAAGGACATTCTTCTTACACAATAATGCTATTTTCACAAAGCTAAAACGACGACTCCTCCATATCTAAGACCCAGTCTATAACTGAATTTCCCCAACTGTCTCAAAAGTGTCCTTTAATACTACTGTCACTGGATTCTTATCTAAAATACGTAAGACATTATATTAAAATGGGATCAAATGTTTCTAGAAAGCTTCAGACAAACACCAAAAAAATCTGTCAGCATTGCAGTTCACTGCAAAAATGTATTTAGTTTGAAACTTTTCCTCCCCAAGGGTGAAAAATGGTTAATAAATCATTAGACTGCTAATTATGAGATCAAGGTATAGGCTTCACCTCTCTTATTACTTTCCTTGTATAATTAGCTTTCTTGGATCTCAGTTTCCTCAAAAATAAAAAAAAGCAGATTTGTGCGTAGTATTAAAATATTCAAATTTTATATATATATTTAGTTAGTTAGTTTTTATTTTTACTTATTTGACAGAGAGAGAGAGAGAGAGAAAGGGAACACAAGCAGGGGGAGTAGGAGAGGGAGAAGCAGGTTTCCCGCCAAGCAGAGAGCCCGACGCACAACTTGATCCCAGGACCCTGGGATCATAACCCAAGCTGAAGACAGATGCTTAATAATTGAGCCACCCAGGTCCCCCAAAAGTTTTATATATCATACCTGATGAGCTCGACAAATCAAGTCTAAATCATGACGATTCAGAAATTTACTGACTACATCAGCTCCAAAAGTGAAGGAAACACCACGATCATTTTCTCCCCAGCCTTGCACATCCTTATCTGGGTCAGACCACAGCAAATCACAGAGCAAGCCTTTAAAGAATAAAAACATGGCAATGAAAAAACAAAATAAAGTTTATAAAATAAAGCATATCTGTATTACATTTCTTTTATCACATTTCTTCTTGTGTCCTTTTACACTTTAATAAATAGTAACAATCACTTGCTCCGTAATATCCCGGCCTACCAAATTTAGTCATAGCCCAACCATATAAATGTAATTTTGCCTGGCTGAAAATAGCACTCTCCAACTCTTTCCACATATAGGAAATGTGTGTATGGCACACTCTAAGCATACAATGTACGGAAAAGGCTGTTCATTTTTGTACACAGTTTCTCCATGTGGATAAGCAACGGACCCAGCAGCATTTCCTGAACTGAGGCTGTTTACACTATTTCTGGGTGCCAACCTACTCAATTAATCTATTTTATTTATTCTTTTTTTTTAAGATTTTTAATTTCTTCATGTAACAGAGAGAGAGAGATCACAAGTAGGCAGAGAGGTAGGCAGAGAGAGAGGGGGAAGCAGACTCCCTGCTGTGCAGAGAGCCCAATGTGGGGCTCGATCCCAGGACCCTGAGATCATGACCTGAGCCGAAGGCAGAGGATTAACCCACTGAGCCACCCAGGCGCCCCTGTTTTATTTATTCTTAAGCCAGTAAGATAAAAAAGCTTTTAAACACATCTTTATATTTGGTAGGGGTTGTATCTCCACTTAGTATTTTTCTTCAGGATTGTCTTGGTTACTTTCAATCCTTTGTTCTTCATACATACTTCCGAATCAGTTTGTGTAATTCCGTGAACCCAACTAAGATTTCACTGGAACTGTATCTGACCTAATGATTGAAGGATGAAAACATTTTCTGTAAAGGTCTGGAGGACTTAAATGAAATATAGATGAACAAAATCAGAACAGATCCCTGGCTTTAGTTCTGAGCATTTAAGAAAAGAGGTCAGAGCTAAAAATATTTGAGTATCTCTATCATACTCATTATTGTGTAAGTCTTAGGAGGGACTAAGACTACCTTGGGGATGACAAGTGAGAAGACTAAGAAATGAACTCTAAGAAAGCAAACATTTAATATGCAGGCAGAGGAAGGAGAAAGGGAAATGAGAAAAAAATACTGGGAAGGAATAATCAAAACAAAAGGAAGAGATTAGAACAACAGAGATCTCCTGAAAGGGGTAAGAATTATCCAAAAGTAGGAAATGGTTAAGATTCAAGAACAATGAATAATTGGAACAGGACAAAGACCAAAAAATGTGCCATTTACAATTTTATCAGCAGACCTTAATGAAAGCAGTTTGCTGATGGATGAGAAGAAAATGGTTAAAAGTCAAACTATAGTGAGATGAAGAGGGGGAGATGTTGAGATGATGATAGTAAGTACTTTTGTAAGACCTACAGTGCTAAGGGAAGGAGAAATCAGTGCTAAGGGATGATTTGTTTGTAAAATAAGCCAATTTCAAGATTTTTTTTTTTGGGGGGGTAATTCGTGAACTTCATAATACAGGTTCTATCAGGAAAGAATTTCTTTTTGAGTCATGATATAGTTTGTCTTAATAGGGGAATTACTAAAATACCTTGTAGAATTGGTGGCAATGTACTCTTAATTTCTATTACTATTTTCTAAGCTCCTGCTATGATGCCTGACAAGTCCACCAGCATACAAAACCCACGGGGATGGTCTAAATTTACAAGCTCTTCCTGATTTTTAAAGAATCACAAACTGATTCTTTAGAACACACACACACACAAAACCCAACACACCACCAATACTCTATAATGATATTTTTTCCAGTTTGTTTCTATAGGTGAAGCAATGAGCAAGAGGCCAAGATATTAATCTTTAATTTTAAGGTGACAATAAAACTAGAATGCAGTTGATTTCCAAATTACTTGGGAAATATGACAGCCTGGATGTATATAAAATCAAACAATGATAACAACAATGTGGCATATTTCAACCTTAATGGAACCAAGACAAGAATCTCAGAGTCAAGGTTGAACATTTTATAATTTAGTTCTGAAAGAACAAGAATCATATAATCATTTGGCTGTTTAAAAAAATGTATTAATTTATAAATTAAACTTCTGAAGATTACAGAGAATACCAAGGGTTAAAATGTCCATTTTCAGCATTTCAAAAACTTGTTGCACCCTTAAAAGTGACTTATGTATGAATTATACTAACAAAATCTGAAAATGTAATTACTTTAAATATGTATTTATATTGTACCTTATTTAAAAAACAAATTTTAAATAAATGGCTATTATTTATTTTGTTTTTTTAAAAGATTTATTTGATATAGAGAAATCAAAAGTAGGCAGCAAGAAGGGGTGAGGGGGGGAGCAGGCTCCCTGCTGAGCAAAGAGCCTGATGCAGGGTGAGGGTCCATCCCAGGACCCTAAGATCATGACCTGAGCCAGAGGCAGAGGCCTAACCCTCTGAGCCACCCTGGCGTCTCTGTTTATTTTATTTTTAAATTCCATGATCATTAACTTACAATGTTGTATTAGTTTCAAGTGTACAATATAGTGATAAAATGTGCCCTATTATTATTTAAATACTAGTTTCTACTAGGTTTAGTCAAATGTAGTCTATAATTATAATCAAAATCTGATAAAATACATGTTTTTTTCCCTTTTGTATTCAACACAAATTGTTACTTACACAAATTAGTCATGAGGCAACTTACAATAATATGCAATGTCAGTGGCTTACTGACAAGAGGATCTATACATCTGTTTATAATGGTTGATGTTTAATCATAAGTAGCATTTTGAGTGATATTATCAGGCTTTCACTACACTGAGCAAAACAATGCAATCATACTTGAAATCAAATAGCCAAATGCATGTTCTTAACAGTTCAATTTAAAGGTTTAGCCATGTTTTGCTTAGGTATTCTACTATGAATACATTTTTTTCATTTTTTAAATATTTTATTTATTTATTACAGACAGAGATCACAAGTAGACAGGGCAGCAGGCAGGGGGTAGGCAGGGGGGAGGGGGAAGCAGGCTTCCCTCATGAATATTTTTTAATAACTACTTTTTTAAAGATTCTGGATCATATGAATAGAAAATGGAAAGAAAAAAAAAGAGTAGGAAATGTACTGAGTAACCATCTTGTTCAGCCTTATTTACCATTTTTTACCAGTACTTATGAGTAATCAAATCCCCTTTACAAAACTACCAATAAGCAATCTTCTTATCATGTGCTGCAAGACTTTTGGTTTTTCATTTACATGATCTAAATATACAAAGAATTTCTAGACCCTATGGCAGTCTAGACCCTAAGGCAAAAAAACTTCTAGACCCTATGACACCCTCATTTTGAAGATGTTCAAGTTTGTTGAGAATTGATGAATACAATACATAATGGTTGAGTCTGATTACACAAATAACAATGGGATAATTAATACATTAATGTAATTTATTAAAAAAAAAAAGTCTGGTAGAAACTGAAAGGACAGTTTTGCTTATGTTAATGCCTTTTTTTTTTTTTTAAAGTAGGTTCCATGCCCAGAGTAGACCCTATTCATGGCCTGAACTCAGAATGCTGAGATCAAGAGTTGGCTGCTTAACTGACAGGGCCACCCAGGTGCTCCTGTTAATGGCTGTAATAGTAAGACAGTGATATAATAAAAATGCATTTGGTCTTTGTTCCCATTCCTGGCACAGAGCTCCTAAAACCTCTGGAATTTCCTGAGTGACAGGGATATCTTTTGTTATTTATAAGGAGCCCCTTTCCACCACACTGAATTTATGCTAATGAAATGATTCGGGAGCACCGTTCAGGATGGGACCAGTCAACAGAAAGACCAAACACATGATTAGAGGGTTGGAATTTTAAGCTGCCCCCTCCCTCTGGAGAGGAGGCTGGAAATTGAGCTCTATGAAACCTCTTGAACAACTACACTTGGGAAGCTTCCAGTTGTTGAGCATACTGATGCCTAAGAGTGTGGAAGCTCTTCACCAACCAATAACCCCTCCCCATACCTTGCCCTATGAATCTCTTCCACTTGGCAGGTCCTGACTCGTATCCCTTTATGATAACCTGATGAATGTAAGTAAAGCATCTGTGGAGGTAGTTGTAGGAATCCCAGAATTTTGGCTGGGCAGTAGTGTGGGTCTCCAGAGAACCCCACTTGGGGCTGTCAACCTAAGTGGGGGCAGTCTTGTGGAATGGAGCCCTTACCCTGTGGAATCCTGGGTAACTCCAGGAGTTAGTGTCAGAACTGAATAAACTGTCAGACACTCACTTAAGAGTTGAAGAATGAGGTGTGTTGTGGAAAAACCACATACATTCAGTGTCAGAAAATGGCACAAAGAAAAGTATTGATCTTTTCAGCAAAAGATGAATGAAAAGCAGAACAATCTTACTGCATTCAACTCATAAGTTATCATAGCATTGTATGATATGAATGCCATGGTTAGTACACATCTTAGTATGTACACTAGCACTTAACTATGAATAATTACCCTTTAAAAGCTAAAAGAAAAGTTAGGCAACTGTGCCCAGAATTTATTTATAAAATTACATTAGCCCTATCTGTTAATCAATACAGTGACTTATCCTCAACTGGAACTTATTTGCTTTTGTTCTGACTTGCTTCACTTACCTAAGAGTTAATGAATGTCTGAAGAGTTAATTTTCATTATTCTTTCACAAATTTTTCATAAAACTGACCAAGTATCTCTACAACTTTCTGAACTCTACAAATTTGAAATACAAAAGACACAAAAAATAACAGAAAACTGCTAGATAATTTTTAAAAAGGCAACTGTATTTTCAGCTAGGAAAGATTATTTGATTTAAAAATTTATTAATTTCTAAAAAATCCTTAAAAACATTAAAATTTATTCTTTTTAAGTAGGCTCCACACTGAACTTGGGATCTGAATTCACGACCCTGAAATCAAGAGTTGCATGCTCTAACAACGGAGCCAGACAGGTGTCCTACTTTTGACTAATTTTTAACAAGTCTTTGAAGGCTATAACCAATGCTGATATGAATGAGGCCAATGACAGGAAGAATCAATAACAAGATCTTTTGTGATATCAAGTCTAACAGAACCATACTACGGTTATTACATGAAATTTTAAAATACTGCACCTTGGGAAATAATTAGTGGGAAGTAAAATAGATTACTGCAAGTAACCTCTAATTAGCTTATTGATAATTTAAAAAGCTCTTACTATTTATTACATAAACCAATCCTACTTATACTAAATATATAATACAGTACAAAAATTTGTTATGTAAACATTTTACATAAAACAACTAATTAAAGTTTTCTGTATACACTCAACCTGTATCAGGGACATCAGTGGGTCTCATAATTCTCCGAATCTGCTCCATAGATTGCAGGTCTGGTGATAGTCCTATAAATAAAAGATGAGTCATACTATTATTGACATCTAAGCAATTTTCACTCAAATAAAGAAGCATTTAAAGTAGATTCACTATGTAAAATTAAATATACTTAAGGTGTGTTTTTTAATGTTATCCTACTTTATATAATTGATCATTATGATTAGGATCCACTTTCCCTTACCAAGGTAAGGGAAATCTTTCATTTCGAAAGACTTCTCAAGGAAAGAAATCTTACCACTCTTCTTTCCAACCATTCCCTGCCCTTCTACAGGAACATATCCAATTTCAATACTTTTTACCACTTCTATCACTTCTTACCACCCAATATTAAACATGTTTTCTTCCAAGTTTAAATGCCTTATTCTATCCCATAAGACCTTCCTACATCCCACTCCAACATGCTCATTATCTTCGTAAAAGCATCAGAAGGATAAGCAAGAAAAAGCACATGAAAACACTCAGCAATCTTTATAGAGTAGTACATAAATATAAGCTAGTATTTCTTTTATATATAAATCCAAGTGTCATTACATACTTCCACATTTCTATTTTTAGCTATACCAATGTGCAAGAGCTACAATTTCCTAAGTGATTAGCATCTACTATAAAATGTTTCAATTAATAGAGTGATTTATGTTCTAGCAGAGAACAAATCATTTTTTACCTCAGGCCCAGACAAGTACCATCTACCGTTTTCAACATTTCCCCACTTAATCCTTCCTGCATATTGACAAAAAACCAATTTTCTTACAGTATTTTTTTCTAAAGATTTTATTTATTTATTTGACAGACAGAGATCACAAATAGGCAGAGAGGCAGGCAGAGCAGCTGAGGAGAAGCAGGCTCCCCACCGAGCAGAGAGCCTGATGCGGGGCTTGATCCCAGGACCCTGAGATCATGACTCAAGCTGAAGGCAGAGGCTTTAACCCACTGAGCCACCCAGGTGCCCCCTTACAGTATTTTCCTTGAAATATTTCCCTATACAAAAACCCAATATGGTAATTAGACCATTCAACAAACTCCTGTGCTCCGTATTCAAATCTCTATAATCTGATACGTTATCATTCATCAACATGTACTTGACATTCTAGTTAGGCCAGTCCTCACACATTGCTTGAACTAGACAACATAAAAAAGACTGTCTCAAGTTCTCTTTGACTCTCCAAAGTCTACTTACCTTCTAAAACCCACACTTCCATAAATGTCTGTCCAACAATTCTCTCCCTTCCCAACTTCTTAAAATTTATTACTCACTACATATACTTTGACATAATTAAATCCCTTTCATTATACAGTATCTTTTTTGAAATACACTTTATCTTTCTCTTAAAGATTTCTTTTATTTCAGGAAGAGTGAGAGAGCTTGTGTGCATGGGGGAGAGGAGGAAAAGGGAGAAAAGCAGATTCCCTTCTGACTGTGAAGCCCCACATAGTGATTGATCCCATGACCCTGAAATCACAACCCAAGCCAAAACCAAGAGTCAGACTCTCAACTGAGCCATCCAGGTGCCCCTGAAATATATTTTTCCTTACTCTTCTGGAAATATACATTTTGTCAACAGGTTTTTAATTTCTCAAGACAGCCAGATCAAACATAATCTGTATCTTTTTATGGCACCTAGCCAATTGCTAGACACATAATGTTAGTTTTTCAAATGACCTTTTATATATGCTTATTTAACAAGTCACACAGAGTAACTTACTATTCTGGGGCACCTGTGTCACTTGGTCAGTTAAGCATCTGCCTTCAACTCAGGTCATGATTCCAGGGTCTTGGGATCCAGCCCTGCATTGGGCTCCCTGCAGGGACCTGCTTCGCTCTCTCTGACCCACCCCACTGCCCGTGCTCTCTCTTCTTAAAAAGAAATAACTTATTCTATCAAAAAACTGTATTAAAGATGAAAGTGGACACATTACATAAAGCTCAGAACTCTTGGCATATTGGGAATAGTAAACCCAATTACATTTGAATTCTGATGAAAGGTATTTAAAATAGGCAGGAAAATCATCACGATCCTTTCATTTTTACTGATAGTAGAGGTATCCTTCTGTCAAAACAGGCAAAGGGAAGACGTTTTTCAAAGAAAACTACAGTTATCCTCCTCACATGTGAGATTCTTAGAGACAAGTACTGAACTAAATTTTCATTTTCATTACGTATAAATAGTCATAAATTTCTGGTTACTAAAAGATTTTAGCCATGTTTAGAACAGTTCTAATGATTTGAGTTTCCACACCTGCACTGCTTTGTTTTCCCACAATATGCATCTTAGTTGCTATAGTTCTTTTCTAAACAATGTTAGGACAGTAAGAAAAATCCATAAAGCAAGTTTATGGATTAGTTTACCTCCATGACAACAGAAGATCTTCTCATCCACAATGGCAGCTATAGGCAGACAATTAAAACAATCGGTGAAGGTCTTCCACAATTTAATATTAAACCTTCGTTTGCCTATGAAAAGAATAAGCAAATAGAACAAATAAATCTATTTTCATGTTATCTCATAGCTACAGGATTATGAATAATTTCAATTTTATTCTTTATACAGTACTTTGTTTTTCTGTAATAAATATTTCTTACACATTTTTAAAAACTAACTTTCAGCACCTTCCTGTAAAGTTAAAAAAAGTCTACAAGACTGTGCTACGAATTTTATGGAAGAAATATATCAAACACTTTTGTCTTTTAAGATCACTATAATAAAGCAATTTTGAAACAGTCTAATAGACTACTAGTTTTTCTTTTCCATTCAATATGCACATTCGTTAAATACCTACCCAAATAAGCAGAAGTGAGAGGGTGCCTCTAGAGACTGTCCATTTTGACTCTAATGCACTGAGTAACACAGCATAAATTTATTGCCAAGAAAGGACAATTTCCAAGTGCCTGATTGGTATCCACTTCTGAGTGAATTACAATTTGGCACTCTTACAGAAAGTATAAATAGAGACACACAAAGGCTATAATTTTCCTGTAGTCTAGTATAAAGAGCTACAAAAAAAGACAATCTTAAGTGTATTCTCACCTTTCTAGAGTTACTTGATTTTCCTGAACTGGACAGTAAGTTGCAGCAACTAACCCAGGGGACGGAGGAAACACATAAACACCAATTTCCTAAGTTTTTTCGCCATAACTTGCCACTCAACGAAAAAGTACAACTAAATGATTAGTATCTACTATAAAATGTTTCAATTAATAGAGTGATTTATGTTCTAGCAGAGAATAAATCACTTTTTACCTCAGACCCAGACAAGTACCATCTACCTTTTCAACATTTCCCCACTTAATTCTTCCTGCATATTGACAAAAAACTAATTTTCTTACAGTATTTTTTCTAAAGATTTTATTTATTTATTTGACAGACAGAGATCACAAGAAGGCAGAGAGGCAGTGTTTAAACTCAAAAGCAGTGTTTAAAAGCCTTTCTCAATTTCATCTGATGTCATTTCTATCCTTGAGGATATTCAAGTACATACTTTATCCTTAAGAATGCACCTCTACTCCTGATACAGCTTTAGAAAAGTGGTTATAGTCAGATGTACTATAATCCACTTCCTCTCTACTGGTCTGATTTTAACAGTTGAAACCATACATTACACCTTAGAAATAAAGATGCAATGCAAAATCAAATGTGGCATCAGTCCTATTAGAACACAGCTCCATGAGAACAGAGATCATCTGTCTTGTGCACAGCACTACATTCTTAGTGTTTAAAGTAGTGCCTGGTATATAACACTTCCTCAAACATCAGTTAAATCAATGATTATATAAACCAAGAATAGGAGTTTGAATAGGACTCTACCATATTTAAGGTTGGAAAAAAGCAAAAACAGGTACTGATGGAGAATTCAGCACCAAAAATCAATAAATCTGAAAATCACTTAATGGTTCTAAATTATAATTAACCAAACATATATTCTTTCCCATGGTCTAACAAAAGCAAAAGGCCAAATTCAAATGTAGTAATTTAGTAATAACACTTAGAAAAAACTACTACAAAACACAAATCAGTGATTTCTTATTGATGAATAAGAGTACAGTAAGATACACCAGAGTAGTTAGTATCCTTATCTCTAGGTTTATAGGCATAGATTAAAATTTCAATACTAAGCCTCAACTTTTAAATAATTTCATACAACTTTTCAATATTTCTTATGACACAGGGCCAATGAGAATTTCCATCATATCATTAAGAATGTTGAGATCTAAAATCTTAATGGACACTAGAAAAGTAGAGGTTATTATCTATAGTGCCCTCTGTTTCACATGGATACTTGACTCTGTAAACTAATTACACGTGGGTCTTTCAGTTGTGTAAGCTGCAGTCAACCTGAAATAACATGACCAAGGAGAGCCCAAGGAACCAGTTTAATTAGTAACATGTTTCCCAGTTTCAAGGCCCTCTCCCATGAAAGACTCTTCTTGGTCCAATGCTTGATAAATTGTATTTCTTAAAAAACTGAATCGAAGGAATTTTTTGAACTGGAAAATTCTATTAGGGAATATTAAGGAATTTTCCCATTAATAAAAAATAAATTTTTATTTTTACTTACATTCATCATAGAACCCATAAATGCGATTGATGCTAGCACACTCATGGTTTCCTCTTAACAGAAAGAAGTTCTCTGGATATTTGATTTTATAAGCCAATAGCAAACAAATGGTTTCCAAAGACTGCTTTCCTCTGTCCACATAATCTCCTAAGAAAAGATAGTTGGCTTCTGGTGGGAAACCTCCATATTCAAATAATCGCAGTAAATCTGTATACTGTCCATGAATATCTCCTGAAAATAGAAAAAGTCAATTTTAGAACACTTGGTTACTGTGGGAAGCAACTACAAATGATTCCCAATGTTTATGCCCTTGTGTAATCATCTCCCCTTGAATGTGGGCTGGAGCTAGTGACTTGCTTCTAACAGGATACAGCAAAAGAGGGGAGGGCTATCACTTCTGAGATTGGGTTATAAAAGATCATGACTTCATTCTGCTTGTACTCTTCTGTCTTCTCTCATTCCTGATGCAGAAGCCCACTGCCCTACGGAGAACACATGGCAAAGAACTGAAGGAGGCCTCTGGCCAACAGCTCATCAGGAACCAAGTTCTCACAATCTACTGGCCCATAAGTAATTGAATCCTTTCACTGAGCCTTGAGATGAATGCAGTTCCAGATGACACCTAGATCACAGCCTCATGAGAGACCCAGAACTAGAGGAGACAGCTAAACTGTGCCTGAATTCCTGACACACTGAAACTGTGAGGTGATAAATTCATGTAATTTTAAGGCATAAAATTGTGGAGTAACCTGTTATACAACACATAACTAATTCAGTTACCCTTATTAACTGGTAGTTTAATAAAGGTTACTTTGTTATACCAAAAAGTGACACAAGTAGCCAGAATTCAGAAATATTTAGTATGACTAACTTCTATTACCCTCAAATTTTTTTGTATCAAAGCATCTGAAAGAGTACCTTAGAATTTGAATCATTTTAAGATGTTATAAATAACTACATTTGCTTCATTTAGAGTCACAGAAAAGACTGATCATTTCCAGAAAAATTTCTTTCTTTCTTTCTTTTTTTAAAGATTTTATTTTTTAAAGGTGTTTTTTTTTAAAAAGATTTTATTTATTTATTTGACAGACAGAGATCACAGGTAGGCAGAGAGGCAAGCAGAGAGAGAGGAGGAAGCAGGCTCCCCGCTGAGCAGCGAGCCCGACTCGGGGCTGGATCCCAGGACCCCGGGATCATGACCTGAGCCGAAGGCAGAGGCTTTAACCCACTGAGCCACCCAGGCGCCCCAAGATTTTATTTTTAAGTAATCTCTACACCCAACATGGGACTTAAACTCACAGCCTTAAGATCAAGAGTTGTATACTCTATCAGCTAAGCCAGCCAGGCTCCCGTGCACAAAATTTCATGCTACTTCTTACTTAAATACATGAATTAGCTTAGTGTATCACCTTTAAAAACTTTTCCTTAGCTAATTTCTTTTATTAGTTAGGTAATATAACAAGGAGCACCAAGCACATTACTTAAACACAGAAGAAAGCAAAAAAAAGTATTTAAAGAGCATATCAAACACCTGTAGTTTACAAGGTATGAATGTGGATCACTAAGAAACATGCAGGACAATGAAAATTTTTACATACAGAAATAATTTTTGATTGAGCAAAAGATGACAATTAAGTCCATAAAAGCTACTTCATTAACACTAACAGCCACTACAAGTTATCAAATCAAAAGCCAGTATGATACATTACTTAGCCCACTTTCCATTGTTATGTGAACTACAGAAAAATACTTTCTACACAACATTTTTTTTTAAGATTTATTTATTTATTTGACACAGAGAGAGAACAGATCACAAGTAGGCAGAGAGGCAGGTGGGGGGGGCAGGCTCTCCAATGAGCAGAGAGCCCAATGTGGGGCTCGATCCCAGGACCCTAACATGACCTGAGCCTAAGGCAGAGGCTTAACCCTCTGAGCCACCCAGGCACCCCACATACAACAGTTTTTCTGGCTATAACAATGCGATCACTCAGCCTAAGGTTATGAAGTTTTTGTTTTTGGACAGAAGCCACTCTAAGACTTAAAAGAACAAATATAAACTGTAATGTTACATCATCTTCAAAACAGAATCGTAACAAAGGTACCATACTGACCCCTAAAACTCTGTTCTTGTTTTTTTTACTGGTATATCAGAATGCCTATTTTTCTACACCTGACAACATTAGATTATCAGTTTTTGACACTTTTTAATGTCTTTAAAAAAAAAACTATTGTATTGTCTTTCTTGTTTCTAAGAAACAATCTTTCACAACAATCTTTGTAACATCATTTTATGAGTTTTAATTTTTATATTTTATGTAATCAAATCTATCCATCTCTCTATCCAACATAAATTTTGGAATGTTCTCTCTAGATTACCTTCAATGTAAATTCGGGAGGAAAAACTGACATTCAAATAGACTGTTTCCAGCTCTACTTATTTACATACCACAAATTTTCAGCGGTGCTTCCAACTCCAAAAGAATAGGCTGGCTGAGAAAGATTTCCCGAGACTTGATACATAAGCCCCGAACTTCTGCTTCAGTCATCTGCACAATCTTTCCTGGACGACATCCTCGTACTGTTAAACAATAAGTAAAATGGTCAGTTTTTAAGAATTTCTCTACAAAATAAGAGTCCTTAAAAAAAGTCATGCCCCAAAAGATCAAGGTCACACAGGCAGCAAACTACCAGATACCCTATGGTGTCCTATGGTTAACAGTAAGACTATCCAGTGATCTTTGGCTTCCATCTCTATTATTGCTGGTTCCTGATTATGTTCCTTAAGGCTGCTGCCACAGAAACGTAGTCCTCTTTGTTCACCAGGGGCCAAACTCACAGCCTAAGAGATCCAAAGGGTTGCAGGGATAGCACCTTTGAGGACAGCACAATCTACCAGCAAAGTCTTACACTTAGGAAAAGGCCAAAATCCCATCATTAAAAACCAGTGGTTATGAAGAACGGGAAATTAAACAAAAAGTAGCTGTCGGCAGGTGATTTTGTTTTTCACACACTTCCTCGGAATATTAGAAGCAGGCTTAAGAACTAACCATCCCCTCCGCTCCATTTTCCAATCAAAACAAAACAAAATTTAAATGGTACCAGACAGTTATTAAACTTTAATGATTATGTTTACAGTAGGGCATTATATTAAAAACTCTAAAAGCTATTTAGATGGAGAAAAGCTACTTTTCAAATGAATGAGCAATAAAATCCATGAACTAATAAGTAACTTCTGGAATGGAGTGGGGAGGAATGGTACATGAGGAGTTCTTCATTTGCCCTACTGAACTGAACTTGTACTCATTGCCTCTCATCATTTTCTTCTCCACTGGCTCTCTCTAAATAGACTCCTAGCTCCCATTTAATCTTAACTGAAAAAGGCATTTAAAAAAAGGAAGCAGAGACTGTATCTCTCTATGTCCCTACCACTTCCCACTTCCAATTAAGTCCACACATTTCTTGTTAAAAATTGCTGACTCTTTTGTAAGGCTGAGAGGTTGGGGAAAAAAAAAAGGCCCCCACACGCAAAAGCTATCCGTGTAGCTATTCCATTAATATAGTAGTATCTAAGTAACTGAAGAGACAGAGACATGGCTGAAATGTGCTTTAGCAAATATGACAGTTAACAAGATCATTCCTGAAATTCAAACATGACCAGCAGAACTGCTTTTATTATGGGAACTTTAGCATAGCTTCTGTATTAGTCCTAGCTCTCAAACATCAAACATGACCAGCAGAATTGCTTTTATTATGGGAACTTTAGCATAGCTTCTGTATTAGTACTAGCTCTCAAACATCAAACATGACCAGCAGAACTGCTTTTATTATGGGAACTTTAGCATAGCTTCTGTATTAGTACTAGCTCTCAAACATCAATTATCTACTTCCCAGGGATATCTGGATTTTTCTAAGACCAAAATGGGCACCTTACTTTGTACTTTCCATTAAGTAACTATAATACTAACTTAGATTCGATTCTCTGTAAAATTCTTAACCTTGGCATTACATTTTAAAAGCATGGGAAAGGATGGTTACAAAATACAGCCCTATCATCAGTGCATCAAGTACCTATCTACTTTTTGGCATACTAAATAGTATTTTTCTCAAAGGATTAAAAATCTCTCATTGATTTCAGATGACAAATATTTACCTAAAAATATTTATTTAAAGGTAAGAGCAATGGACGAGACAAAGAAAATACTTTTGGCTCCTTTTAGAAAAGTTTCTACAATTTCTGTTATGATTCTGTAGTAATAGAAACACTTTAGGTTACCAATATTTAGTTGTAAACTTGATGACAATCATTATTAAAACCATTGTGGGTCACTTTGATGTGACAATTTAAAGTGTCTAAATTATAATGGTGAATACTTTATCTCATATTTGTTTTATTTTCTCTGTAAATTATGTAATTAATTTTGATCTCCCAAGTAAGTAATTTACACTAAGGTATACTTTGACTAACATTTTTACAGAGCTAAAAATGGTTCAACTTATAAGTCATTCTAATCCATAGAAACTAAAAATTTACCCAAACAAAAACATGCCCCATGAAATTTCATTGATTTTGAAATGCATGTTTTTTCCCTAATTAAAGATCTATCAAGTTAGGAAATGCTTTGCAATCAGGAATTTCTTACAATTTTAATTGGCAGTCACTTTAAGCCTTTCAGTAGCATATAAAACTAGTAATGCCTTTCATAATCAAATCACTTCTAAGAGTGAATGAAATGCAGTTAGGGAATCTAAGCATTTTTTCTAAAGGTTAGGCATTTGACAAATGACCAAATTTTAGTTCTAAATTAGCTAAATGTTGGGAAAAGATGGCAGCCAGCTAATGGCAATCCCAGCTGTCAGTTCAAAAGTCCTACTCCCTTATATACTCCCGCCAGTTAAGTATACCCAAATTTCCAAAAGCATTTCAAATTTCTCCCAGTCATCTGAAAAAAAAGTAGTAAATCAAGGCAGTCTGTTACAAAGCGGAACTAGATCACTATCACAATATCCATGAGACATTCAAGAATTTGGGTATATGAGCTCAGATGCAAGTATCTAGCTAGATTATGAAGATACTATAAATCTGCACAATTCATTAGGTACAAAGCAATTTCACATCAATCGTCTCATTTAATCCCTTTGATATCCCAAGAATTAGAAAGGGAAGTCATTATGTATATTATACATGATAGAGTTAAAAACCTTGTACAAGATGAGGGAGCCCAAGTTTTATTAAGAGTATAGAGAGTAAAAAGCAGCAGAAAAAAATTTAGAACCAGTCTTCTAACTCAAAACTCTTTCTCCTCTACTACCACAAAAAAAATTTTAGTCAATAGTTTTCAAGAGAAAAATTTCAGCAGGTAATAATTACAAGCCAGGTAAAAACACAATTATAGCATACTGTTTAGAAAATACTTTGAAGGATCACACATATACAGTACAGTACACTAACATTATGGGCATTTACTCAATAAATTTTAAGTATGTCTACACTTAAGTAGCCATCATCCAAGACACCTGTGTGGTTTACTCAGTTAAGCATCTGCCTTCAGGTCAGGTCATAATCCCAAGGTCCTGGAATTGAGTCCCGCATCAGGCTCCTTGCCTGGAAGGGAGCCTGCTTCTCCCTCTGCCTGCTGCTCCCCCTGCTTGTGTACTCTCTCTCTGACAAATAAAGAGAGTGACTAAACAAACAAACAAACAAACAAATGAATAGTAAAATAAATAAATAAAATCTTTAAAAAACACATTAAAGAAAATAAAAAGTAACCACTATCCACAGGCAAGATATAGAACACTTCCAGCCGCCCTGAAGGCTTCCTTATACCCTTAACCTACAATAATAATGCCCAAGGTTAGTATTTTTACCTTGTCAGTATGATTAATCTGACCCATTTTTGAATTTTGGATAAACAGATATATACAGAGTATATACAGCATATACTCTTTTGCTCATTGAAATCTACCCATTTACTGTGTTCAGCAGCCACCTAAAGTATTCCATTGTATCAAATACCACACTGTATTTATCAATTCTATTGGGTCACTTCTATTTTGGCGCTATTACAAATGCTCATGAATACTTGGATATATTTCTCTGGGGTAAGTGAAACATAGGAGAACTGCTGAGTCATAGGGAAGGCTCAGCTTAATTAAGAAGTTGATATAGCCAGCTTCCTAAAGTAGTTATACCAATTTACAACCCACCAACAATGTTGCTCTACATCTTTACCAACACTGGGTGGTATTAGTCTTAAATTTTAGCTGTTTTATTGGGTGTATGGTGGTATTCAATGAGACTTCTATTTGCTTTATCCTGGTAACTGATGTTGAATATCTTTTCATGTGCTTAATAGGTCATTTAGAAATCCTTTTTTGTGAAGTTCATTTGGACCATCTCTTAAAAAACTGATCTGTAGAAATTCCATGTCCCAAATAAATATTTTGTTGGAGCCATGTATTAAAAGTATTTTTTCCCAGTTTATGGACTGCCTTTTCTCTCCCTCATGCTTTCTTTTGATGAAGTTCCTTAAAGATCTATTTATTTATTTGAGTGGGGGAGTGACCATGGAAGGGGGAGGTGGGGAGGAATAGAGGGAAGGAAAGAGAATCTCCAGCAGACTCCCTGATGGGCTCTAAATCATGACCCTGATATCTTGACCTGAGCTGAAATCAAGAGTCAGACGCTTAACCCACTGAGCGACTCAAGTACCCCAGTAAGTTCCTTATTTTAATACATTTAAATCCATCTTAGTTAATTTTAATCAATCTTTTTTGGTCACTGTGTTTTACATCTTGTTCAAGAAATTTTTGCCTCCTTTAAAGATCATTCCTTATGTTTCCTTCTAGATTCTTTAATGTTTTCTCACCTATCTTATTTGATAATCCTTTATTTTGTGTCTGGTTTGAGGTAAACATCAAGTTTCATTTTTATCCACCCAGATATCCAACTGATTTAGCACCTTTTATTGTAAAAATCACCTTTTCTCCACAGAACTGCAGGGGTAGTGTTGTAGAAAAATCAGGTGACCATATACACGAATGGGTCTATTTCTGTAAACTCCATACAGTCCCATTAACCTGTTTATGTTTATATCAGTACTACACTGTCTTAATTATTGTAGCTTTTTATAAAGTGTTGGTATCCGTAATAAAAGCATTCCAACTCTGCTAAGATTGCCTTTGCTAATCTAGGTCATTTTGTATTTCAAATGTGTTTTTAAATTGGCTTTTCTTGGGCGCCTGGGTGGCTCAGTGGGTTAAGCCTCTGCCAGAGTCCTGGGATCTAGCCCCGAATAAGGCTCTCTGCTCAGCAGGGAGCCTGCTTCCCCTCCTCTCTCTGCCTACTTGTGATCTCTGTCAAATAAATAAAATCTTAAAAAAAAAAAACTGCCTTTAAAAATAAACAAACAAATAAATAAACAAATAGGCTTTTCTATTTCCCCACACCCCCAACTTGTGGGGGTTTTAATTGGGAATAAATACAGTTCAGGGAGAATTATCTTAACAATTTTGAGTCTTCCAATCCATAAACATGGTATCTCTTTTACTTAGGTTGTCATTTGCTTCTCTCAGCAATGTTTTGTAGTGTTTATGTAGTAGTCTTGCACATTTTCATTAAACTGAGCTAAGGGGGCACTGCTGTGTAAACATGGTTTCTTATTTCATTTTCTAATTGTTTGATATTAGTATCAATTTCACTGATTTTTGAATACTTTGTTTCCTATTCTAACAGTCTGAAGATCTCTGGATTTGCCAAGTATACAATCATATCATCTGTGAAGGCAGTTTTACTTCTTTTCCAATTTTTGTATCTTTTCTTTTTCTTCACTGAATTGGCTAGGACCTCCAAGACAATGTTGAAAAACTGTGCTAATAGTCTTCTTTGTCTTGTTCCTGAACTTAGAGGAAAGGGCATTCAATATTTCACCATTATGATAGCTACAGTTTTGTACATACTCTAGTTTGCTAAGAATTTTTATCAGGAAAGGTGTTTAAATTTATCAAATACTATATATTCTCATCTATTGAGATAATCATATAATCCCCCATCTTACTCTATTAACATGATTTATATTGAGTATTTAGCTTCCTTTTGATTCCAAGAATAAACCCACCAAATTATGACATTATCTTTTTTATTGTAAGATTCAATTTGCTAATATTTTGCTCATGATTTCTGTGGCTATATTTATGAGACAGTGGCTGGTCATTTCCTTTCCTTCCTATCTGTCAGATTTGGGTATTAGGGCTGTGATTTAAAACAAAACAAACAAAAAAACAACAAGTTGGGAAGTGTTCTTTTTCTGTTTTCTGTGACAGACTATATAAAATTGACCTGGGTGCCTGGGTGGCTCAGTGGGTTAAGCCGCTGCCTTCGGCTCAGGTCATGATCTCAGGGTCCTGGGATCGAGTCCCGCATCGGGCTCTCTGCTCAGCGGAGAGCCTGCTTCCCTCTCTCTCTCTCTCTCTCTCTGCCTGCCTCTCCATCTACTTGTGATTTCTCTCTGTCAAATAAATAAATAAAATCTTTAAAAAAAAAAAATAAATAAAATAAAATAAAATTGACCTAATTTCTTCTTTAAATGTTTAGGTCAGTAGTGAAATCAAAAGGGCATAGAATTTTCTTTTTGAGAAGTATTTCAAGTATAAATTAATTTTAACATATGTAAGACTATTCAGATTTTCTATTACTTGTGTCAGTTTTGCCAAAATGAGTTTTTCATCTCAACTATAAAATTTATTAGCCTTGTTTAAAAAATCTTTTGTCCTTTAAAATACATAAGTATAACTTTTCTTTAAACCACTTGAGGATAGACTGTATATATACATCATGCTCCCTTATCAGTGTATTACTTCCTAAGAAAATTCTCTTACATACAGCACAGAATCAGTTATCAGATTCAGGGAATTTAACACTGATATAAATCTTCAATGTGAAAAATAGACTACAATTTTAATAACTGTCTTAATCATGTCCTTTATAGCATTTTCTTTGGCTCTTGCACAGAATTCAAGCCAGGATTACATTATTGCTTTCAGTTGTTCCATGTCTTTACTCTCCATTACTAATCATGTCTCCTGTATCTTTTTTGATATTGGTAATTGGTTTTCTATTTTGTACATTATTAGTATTTCTAGGAGGTTTTTCATAATATTAATCTCTCAACAACTTTATTTTTAAAAAATTATACATCTACTTTTCATTTGATTCATTACATTTGATTTTTCTTTTTTTTTTTTTAAGATTTTATTTCTGTATTTGACAGAGAGAGATCATAAGTAGGCAGAGAGGCAGGCAGAGAGAGAGGGGGCAGGGAAGGACTCTGAGCAGAGTCCGATGCCGGACTCGATCTCAGGACCCCGAGATCATGACCTGAGCCGAAGGCAGTGGCTTAATCCACTGAGCCACCCAGGCGCCCCTACATTTGATTTCTGCTCTTATCTTTATTATATAGCTTTCCTTCTACTTTTTAGGGGGTTATATTTACTTATTCTTCCATTGTCCTGAAATAGAAGTTTAATATACAGACTCCCCCCCCACCCCCCCACACACAGAGCTATAGATATCCCTCTAAGGATTGCTTTTGGTGCAATTGCACAAATCTGACACGTATTTCGTTATTATTCAGGTCAACATATTTTATAATTTTTAACTGTTATTTCTTTGTTAGCCAGTAAGATGTGTAAAAAGACACTGCTTATTTCTAAATATTTGAGAATTTTCCAGTTATTTGCTACTGGTTTCTAGTTTATCATTAGTGAAATCAGAGAATCTGAGACCTTGTTTCTTTCAAATTTACTGAGATTTGCTTCGTGATATATGATATGGCATATTTTAGTAAATGTAACATACGTGTATTTTTTTAAAGATTTTATTTGACAGAGAGAGAGATCACAAGTAGGCAGAGAGGCAGGCAGAGGGGGGCAGGGGGAAGCAGGCTCCCCGCCAAGCAGAGAGCCCAATACGGGACTCCATCCCAGGACCCTGAGATCATGACCCTAGCTGAAGGCAGAGGCCTAACCCACTGAGCCACCCAGGTGCCTGATGTTCCATACATATTATCTGAAAAGTGTGTATATCCTGTAGTTGTTGGGTAAAGTGTTCTATGTGTGTCAATTAGGTCAAGTTTACGGTGTTGTTTAAATCGACTAGATCCTTGATGATCTTCTTCCTTTGTTTTATTAGTTACTAAGAAAGGGGGATTACTTTATCTACATGCTTGTGGTTTTGTCTATTCTAACCTTTTGGTTCTATCAACTTTTCCTTTTTTGTGTTTTAGATCTATAAAATTAAATACCTAAAAAATTTAAGATTGTTTTATCTTCCTGCTGAATTCATTCTTTTAACATTAATCAATACCCTTCTTTACCTCTAGTGATACTTCTTGCATTACTTACTATTGCTGACATATACAGCCATATATAGCCAACGAGGCTTCTTTTGGTTAATATGTGTATGATGTATTTTTCCCACTCTTGTACTTACTCATCTGTACCCTTAAATTTAAAATATGTCCCTTGTACGTAGTAGAATTGGTGCTCTGGGCTTTGTCTTGACTATTTACTCCTTTCTTATTTACTGTAATTACGGACAAAGTTGAGTTAAGGTCTACCACCCTGTCACTTGCTTTGTTATCACATGTTCTTCATTCCTTTATTTCTCTTTTCTTGCATTTCTTTGGAATAATCAATTATCTTTAATTATTCCATTTTCTCCTCTACTAGCTTTTTAGTTACATATTCTTTTTCTTTTGGCAGTTACTCTAGAGATGACAAATGTTATTTAAAAAAAAAAAAGATTTTATTTATTTGACAGAGAGACAGACAACTAGAGAGTGAACATAAGCAAGGGGAGTGGGAGAGGGAGAAGTAGGCCTCCCACTGAGCAGGAAGCCCATGTGGGGCTCCATCTAGTCGCAGGACCCTGGGATCATGACCTGAGCAGAAGGCAGATGCTTAATGACTGAGCCACCCAGCCGCCCCAACAAATGTATTTTTGACTGAGTTATCACTTTCTAGCTTTTTGTTCTATAGTTGTCCTACATTGCTTCCACACATTTGAAACCTTACAAGCCAAAATTATTTTAAATAGTATTAATATATATTTACACATATTTATCCTTATTGTTGTTCATTTATTTCTGCAGTTCTGTTCTGGGATTTTGTTTCATCATGAATTTTAATACTTTCTAGTACCAGTCCAAATCAATACATTTTCTCAACATTTGTGTCTTCATTTTGCCTTCAATTTTGAAGGACATGCTCAGTATATTTAGAATTCTAGGCAGCGTTCTTTCCTTTCCTTCAGCAGACTGAGAGGCTTTTCTATTGTTATCTGGTGTCTATAGTTCCAAGTGATGTATCAACCATCATTGCTCTCCTAAAGGTACTGACTTATTTCCTCTGGCAGCTTTTAAGATATTCTTTTTCTTGATTTTTAACAGTTAAGTCTATGATGGGTCTCAACAAGGTTTTATTTGTATTTTTGCTACCAGAATCCACAGAGCTTCTTTAATCTGTGTTTTGGTGTCTTGATCAGTTTTGGAAAAACCTTGGTCAGTATTACCTCCAGACTGTATTTCCTTTCCTCCTGGGACTCCCCCATTATGCATGCTAAGCCTTTCGACTATCTCCTGCTTTACTTCCCCTCCATTTTTTTCTCAGCACTATATAATTTCTATACAACTTTTTTTTTCTAGCTTACTACTGCCTGTTTCTAGTGTGCTAACAAGCCCAACTCTCAAATTCTCATTTTTAGCTCATGTATTTTTCTTAGTTGTAAAGTTTCCAGGACTGTGGTAAAATTTTCCATCACTTCTTATCTTGAGCATATTAAATCAGTTACAGTCCCTCAGTAATAATTCTAACATCCGAATTATCAATGGATTTGTTCCCTTTTTTCCTCTTGATTTTTGGTCAGTTAAGCCTGTCAGCAATGTCCTGTACATTTTGCTGAATGAATGAAAACTGTGTAAGTTCTAGATGACAATCTTCTTTTTAGCAGCAGTAGGTAGAGTGACAATGATTTACATTTTCTTAAGGGCTATGGTCAATCTGAAGGAATGGCCATGATGGGGTATCAACAGAAACCTCAGAGTGTAATATAGCCTAACTTGGCAGTCTTCAATTTTTACCTCTGCCACTAGGGTAATACTGGAATCTCTACCCAGAATTTTAGCTTTCCAGTTACTGTTTTCTTCCGGGTTTCTTAGAATCTTCTCTTGCACGTGTGTACCTTAAAAGTCAGTCAATGACTTCAGGAGGGCCAGACTACAGATTTTAGGGTTAGAGTTTATGTAATTCTCTCCTCTTTCAGATTTATGTATCAACTGTTTTAATGACTTCAGACATCCATCTCTCCTCTAATCCAGTAAAACTGCCGCTTTTTGTTTGGGATCTATTCCCCTATACCTCCAGGATAAAAGCCAGAGTGACTGCTGAGCTTACTGGTGCTTATCTTTTCTCAAAGATTGAAACCCTCAAACATTTCCTGGGTTGGTTGCTCAAGTAAATATAGAAAAGGACACAAAATATGATTAGTGGCCACACATTAGATTCAAATGATTATATATAAAGAAATTTAAAGAATACCTTGCAAAGGCCTAAACACTATGGGCCCTAACCCAATATTTTACCAGTCCTAATTCAATCAGTCACACTATTTTGGTGGGAGCATTAAAATCTCCTCCTCCTGATCGGTAATCTTTCTGCAAAATCACATTTACATCAGGAAAGGGGGAAAACACGAAGATCCAAGGATCAAATCCAGCCCAATGCCTGGTTTTGTGAGCTGTTATTTTTTTTTTAAATGGAGAAAAGGCATAAAAATTATGTAACATTTCAGTGTCCACATATAGTATTTTACTGGAACAGAACAACTCTTGTTATTTTTTTTTCTTCTTCTCACCGTTATGTATTATCTATGGGCACTTTTGTCATACAATGGCAGAGTACATTAGTTACAATGGGAGACTCGGAGACTGGGCATTCCCCCACTTCACACCCTTATGGTACTACAAATTTCAGAGATACAGTAATAACTCAAAAGTGTCTTCAGTGTCATGCTTGTTGCTGTATTGCAACATTTTGCTTTTAGTACTGCAACATTCTGATTTTATTACAGTGCATCCTCATCATGTCAAATCAGAAAAATAGAATGCAAATGTTACACTTTTAAAGCACACTGGAGTGTGGATTATTTTGTTACTGAATTAGATGGCTACCCATTGTATTTGTAATATTACAACTGTGCTTAAAAATATGTACATATGTATGTTCACATTACCAGAATAAGCACTCATCACAACATCCCCATTTCACCAGAAAGCAACAATCAGAAAAATTTAAAAATTTTAAACAGAATCTCATCAAAGCAGAATCTCTTCACAAAAATAAAAATGAGACTGCAACCAAAGTGAAGTTTCTAACTGGCTCATGTGTTAGCAAGAGAGAAAAGCCATTTACTAATGGTGAGTTAATGAAATCAGGTTTGATTGGAAAAGCCAAAGAAATATGTCCCAAGACAATAAACTTATTTAAGACTATTAACCTTTCTTTAAAAACAGTTCTTGAAATGTTGAGGACAATGACAGCAACATCAATAACCAGTCAAAAAAACACACAAAAACAAAAAAACAAAACAAAGCATTTTCAGTGGTCTTCTTTGGCTCTTGGGGAGTTCACAGATACTACCAATACTTATCTGTATCTTATTCGGGGAGCCAATACTGAATTAAGTGACTGAAGTTAGCATCTATGAATTGTCTCTTTGGAACTACAGGCAAAAATTATTTTCAAGAGAAAAGCCTGGGTGGCTCAGTTGGTTAGTGTCTGCCTTGGGCTCAGGTCATGATTCCAGGGTCCTGGGATCAAGCCCCACATCCGGCTCCCGCTCAGCGGAGAACCTCCTTCTCCCTCTGTCTGCTGCTCCTCTCTGTTTGTGCTCTCTCTTGCTCTCTCTCTGACAAATAAATAAGGTAAAAAAAAAAGGTAAAAAAAAACCTTTTTTTCAAGAAGCCAAGAAAAAAACAAAACAAAAAGTGATGGTGGCAAAAATACAAATGGAACTCAAAAAAACCTAGTTGGACAATTTTACAAAGCTTATGAAAATTTAAGGTGTCTATAGTCTATGAAGCAATTGATCAGCAGAACGGCATTTAATTTTTTGTTTTTGTTTTTTAGGGGGGGAGAGGCAGAGGGTGAAGCAGAGAGAATATTAAGCAGGCTCCCAGCCCAGTGCAGGGCTTGGATCTCATGACCCTGAGATCATTGCCTGAGCCAAAATTGACTTAACTGAATGAGCCACCCAAGTGTCCCAAGAGAAAGATATTTTAATTGATCAGGTATTGTTGAACCAGTGGTATCACTAGTGAATGTCAGTAATGTTCATGAACTTAACCACTCTCAGTTCCATGGCTATTTGTCAGAAATAAAAACTGAGTATCTTTTTTTTTTTTTTAAAGATTTTATTTATTTATTTGACAGAGAGAAATCACAAGCAGATGGAGAGGCAGAGAGAGAGAGAGAGAGGGAAGCAGGCTCCCCGCCAAGCGGAGAGCCCTATGCGGGACTCGATCCCAGGACCCTGAGATCATGACCTGAGCCGAAGGCAGCGGCTTAACCCACTGAGCCACCCAGGCGCCCAAAAACTGAGTATCTTGAATTGCCTCACCACACAGCAGTATGATGGCCTAATAGTGACAGCTTTATTTTAATTTTTTTTAACTCAGGGCCAATACTGAAATTTTTTTGAAGGACAATAATAACTATCACTACTACAGGGAGTTTTATAAACTAAGATTTTGTTGCAAACCTGATGGTGTTTCCTAATAATTCAATATAAAATGTAAGGCAAAAAATACTTACACGCAAAACATATACTGTGGTAAGTCATTTTGATAACTAATGCTGCCTGAATCACAAGCAAATGTCAAAGCTGCTTTATACACTCCCAGTGCTGTCAAAAGTAAAAACAGGATATTCATTTCCTCATAGATTTGCAATGAATATATTTTCTAAGCTCAAACCACAGTTCTAACAACATTCTTTAGATCTCAATGCTAGTGGAAAATATATCAACATCTATTTAACTGTGTAGTTGAGCTTCTACCTAGCCCTCTAGTGGAACTGATTAGTGTGCAATGTGATGACATGCTAAAAGGCAAGTATCAAGAGGGGAGTAATAGAATTCTATCAACGCTTTCCAAATGATGACTAAAATCATTAACTAAAATCATATGTTTGTGGACTGATATCAGTACTTGGCAGTACCTATCTGTGTTAAAAGATACCTTCCAAGATGAAATACGAAGATCTTATTACAGATCAGCATTAACAGATGAACACTTGCAATCGAACCTCAATTAAACAAGATACAATCTTCTCCTAAAAGAAATCCCCTCTTCCTATGACTACACAAATTATACTCGTTATATTTCAAATTTCATATTTGCGTAAAAACTTTTTCAATTCAGGTCTTTTAAGTTACAAATGGTATGTGAAATACAGGTGGTTTTTATGCGTAGTTTGTATAAATTAAATTTTATGTTTCAATAACCATGTGCTATTTTTTTCCAGCAAGTTCTAATAATTGTCTTCTCTAAGATAGAAAGGATGCCAGGAAAAAAGAAGCAACCCCACTACTATCATGTTTGCCCCACGAAATCTTAGTAATCTTCATTAACCTTTAATATTTTAATTCACACTTACTCTACCCTACCCTGTCCCCTCCAAATTACTCAAGGATATATATAAATCAAAAGCAAAGTTAACTTAAATCCAGACCTCTTAAATTTCCCAAATTTTTTTTCCGTAGGACGAAATGGTAATTTCACCATTATTTAGCACGTAAGTCTCCCTTTAAGCCACAAAAAGTAAAAAAATTTAAAAAAGTAAAATTTTCACAAGTGGCTAAAATGTGGAATTTGGGTTTTAAGTGAATGAATTCGGCAGCTGTCATAATTTCAATTGAAGTCTCCTGATAGGAATAATTAATGTGGCCTTCAGGAGCTCTGTGCAATACCTCAAACTGTACTACTGTGTATATACATGAACATATTTTTCTGAGAAGGCCTATGGCTTTCATGAATTCTCAACAGGGTCTGTGAATAACCCTAAGTTAAAAAAGGATTCCAGATACACTGGTAAACAAATAATGAGAAAAAAATAAAGAAAAGTAACAGACATAGGTGAGAGCCAGATGTTTCAGGAACACAGATAGAGTACCCTAGCTCTATAGGATCAAAGTGTTATTCCCCTTTTCTACCACACTGACAACTGCATGGTACAAAATAATGGTGGACAAAACTGCTAGCACCTTGGTACAAACCAAAGCAGTGGCGCCAAACCGTAGTGGTAGTCGTGACGGCGTTCACTGCCGTGCACTTTTCAGTGAAACAAAAAGTCCGGTTTCACTGAAGAATGCCCTCAAGTAATAAAAATTACCAGTTTTATTAAATCTCCACTGCTGAGTATGTCTTTTTAATATTCTGTATAATGAAATGGAAAGTATCCCTGAGCATTTCTGCTACATACCAAAGTGCAATGGAGGTCTTCAAGAAAAGCACTAGTGTGACTGTTTTAGCTCCAAGCCAATCTAGCCACATTTTTCAGAGAAGATCTTTATCGTAAAGCACAACTGACAAACTATAGTTATTTACACTTAGATATTTAACAGATACTCTTGAAAATGAACAAAGTGAGCCTGTCATATCAAGGGAAGCAAGTGACAGCATTTGTGTTAATGATAAAACCCAAGCTTTCAAGTGAAAATTAAAATTTTGGAAACCTTGTACCTAATACCATGAATCTGACAGCTTCTCCATACTTAAAGACTCTTCAGGTATCTTGTAGTATTAACAATTATGATTTTTTAAATACTGTGTCAGATGTGTCAACGTTTGAACATCTGAATAACTTGGTTTAGCTGGTATTTCCAAATGACCAATGCATGCGACAAAGAATGTGTAAGATACATTTAAAGTGCAAGATCACTGGATTTTCATGTAAAGTAACAAAAAAACTCACCGATATTTCAGATTCCACATTACAACTAAGCTTTAAGAAATTACCACTTGTTGATTTTTAATATAACATGAAAGAAATACCCGCAATGATCTAAAAAGACTACTACTAAAATACCCCTTCATTTTCCAACCCCATACCTGTATAATTAACTCCTATAAAGCCAGACATTAGAGAGATTTAGTTATCACTATTTTTGTTTTTTTAAAAAGCATTATTTATGCTAATATGTAATGGGTTATTATTTATGAGTGCATTAAAAAATAGATATTTTAACATTGTTTTATTTCTAATACAGTACTCATTAAGCCACATAAATAAAAGCTCTTGTCCTCTATTCTTTTTAGTAGTATAAAGTGGTCCCTGGACTCAAAAAGTTTGAAACCCACTGGTTTAGTCCCTAGCTAAAAGAAGGCATACAACAAATCTTCTTAAATTACCTTTCACCACCGTGTTCTGCCTAGAAGTATCTCTGTCCCTCAACACCAACACTAGTATGCCAAACCAGATTACAAACTCTGGATGACGGAAATAGGAAAGAAATGTTTTACACATACATACACATATATGACAAAGGTGGCTGTATGCAATTAACATAATATAGAGGACAAAATAAATGTTAGATCCTCACAGAGTAGTCTTCTCAAAAATTACTATGAGGCATGTTCAGGGCTCAGCAGTACAATAAGTCCTCTATTACCTCTTTCTCAGTTCAGGTTTATACTAGTAACCACAGCTAACTCTCTGAATTTTTATTATGTACCATGAATTGTTCAAAGTGATTTATCTGTTCAGTCTCTAAAGATATATTATGGAAGTAGATATTTAATACCATCCCCAATATGCAGAAGAAACTAAGCCAGGGGCGCCTGGGTGGCTCAGTGGGTTAAGCCGCTGCCTTCGGCTCAGGTCATGATCTCAGGGTCCTGGGATCGAGTCCCACATCGGGCTCTCTGCTCAGCAGGGAGCCTGCTTCCCTCTCTCTCTCTGCCTGCCTCTCTGTCTACTTGTGATTTCTGTCAAATAAATAAATAAAATCTTAAAAAAAAAAAAAGAAACTAAGCCAGGGTTAAAATTAAAATACATGCAGAACCTGTACCCTAAACCAGTATAAACATGACCTCCCACTGTATCAATACTAATGTATCTTGAGCAAATACATAACTGAGTGAACATCTGATTATCATTCAGGATTAGCTACTGCAGTTAAGGCCCAATATTCATAAAATACATTCCTTATGGTCACTGTATAATTTAATCTTTCTCTCTCTCAGAAGCCTCGTCATTTTCTCTGATTACTTTGGTTCAATTATTTAATATTCAAATAACATAGTTGAAACCTACAGTTACCTATGAAGTTTCCTTCTCAATTTACTAACTGAAATAAAAACTCGGTATAACTGAATTATAACATTCAAGAAAGCTATATAATAGATATCCTTAAACTTGATTTCTCTCAATCTTGAAAACAGTAGGTAAAACTAGGGGAAAAGTTAAAGTGGTGTTAGACAAATACTCAAAGCAAGAAAATGCTTTGGTCAACCTCTGATTGACTAGATGGGGAACTTAGGGATATTCTGATGAACATTCTGGGAATGAAATTCCCTTACGGTGAAATAAACTGTATCAAAACCTCCAAATTACACAGTGTTGGCACATAATCACGATCCTAGGGCAATGTTCCTACAATTAGATAAAGACCTCTTACTTGTCCTTGCACAGATGGAGGTAAATTTGGGAAAGTAGAAAGAGCCCTGAGGCCAGGGATTTTCAGGAAGATATATACACCCTCAAAAATCACTCTGCTAGACATGTGAACAGAGTAAAGGCAGAATAAAGGGCCATTGTCACTGTCCTTTTACTACTTTTTTCTACTGCATTACAAGTATCCACCTAGTCCAGGGACTGAATTCTTCCATCACTAGGAAAAGACTGGCTACTGGTTATTTATACTTGCTTGACTTCAGAATGAGTTTCTGTATTTTTATTCTTCTACCTCTAAGTGAAGAATAAAGACAATTTCCACTAAAGCATTTTCAATTTTATCTAACAGATGGAAAGTGTCTGTTGTATGGTGTATTTCAAAAAATGAGGTATAAAAAAAAATTGCATTCCACCTATTAATAACCAAGACTTTGAAGGCAATCCAATTCAATCCTGGGGAAAGGTTGAGGGTGTACAAGAAAAGAGATGGGACCCCGATGACTTTCTTCTTCCTATATTCACTGATTCTCTATGTTTCCAGGGAAAGTAGGCCTTGAAAGGGTTACTTACAACTGCTAGAAGGGCAGTGACTTTTTTGCCAGGGTATAAATTTGTATCCACTCAAAATTAAATTCTAAAAAATTCAACTGAGAATTCCCATCATCCACTGCCACACCACTGCTAAACCTACTGCATTTACAAACCATTTCTTCTCTTTGCATCCCTATATTCCAAGTCTTCCAGGATAACCTTTGTTTCAGAAATACTTAAATGATTTAAGTTATTATTTCTAGATATCTCAACATATATGACAATATTATTCTACCTCTGTTAGAATTGAGGACACATGCCTCCGAATGTCAACACCATTAAATAGTAAACATGGAAAGTAAGATAGTAGAGGGGGAAAAAAGCCCACTAGATACAATTTGCTATCTTCCCCTTAATCCTAAATTTTAATATATAATCCTAGCTCTAGATTCAGATGTAAACAGATTTCTAAATCCTAATGAATTTAAATCTTGGATTTAATTATTTATCAGAAAAGCTCCAGCTCTGCACTCAAATAACAAAATGAAAACAGACCTAATTTCCGTATCAGTTTTTAAAAATGTTTCTCCTTTATATATCCTCTACCTTCTTATCCAGGAAGAAGCAACAGGAGAGAGAAAGTATTCCTCAGATGATCTTCCCTACTCCCCAAACTGCTCTTTTCTAACAGACCTGGCTTTGGATCTATACACAACACTTTCCCTGAGGAAGCTGAGGTTGCCAGGAGCAGCTAGACTAGCACTTCCTTCAAATCATCTAAACTTTAGATTTCTGGTTCATAATTAAACAACTTAATTTTGGGGGGGAGGGGCTTTAAACAGTCTGGCAGTTCCTCAAAAGGCAAACATATAGGCTTACTGTATGACCCAACAATTCCATTCCTAGCTGTATACCCAAAAGAAGTGCCCACACAAAAACCTGTAGATATTATAGCAGTATTATTCACAATAGTCAAAAAGGGGAAACAATTCTAATATCTGCCAAGTGATGAATAAATAAAATGTGGTTTATTAATACAGTGGAATATCATTCATCCACAAAAGGAATGCAATACTGACACATGACACAATATGGATGAATTTTTAAAACATGAGAAGAAGCCAATCACAAGAGACCACATATTACATGTTTTCATTTATATGAAATGTCTAGAACAGACAGAATCCTAGAAACACAGAAGAATAGTGGTTACCTAGTGCTAGGTGAAGGCTGAAAGGAAAAAAGGAGTGTTGGCTAATCACAACAGGGTTGTGTTTGAGGGTGGTGGTGGTGAAAATGTTCTAAAATTGTGGTGATGGCAGCACAGCTGTGACTATACTAAAAAACATTTAATTATACACTTTGAATAGGTGAATTACACAGTATACGAATTATATCTCAATAAAATTTTTATTTAAAAAGAGAGCTTTCAAGTGGTTTTATTAATCTATTTCATTTAAATCCATTCTTTCTTTTAACCTTCAAAAGGACATGTAAGAAAGCTTCTTATGTGCTTAGTCTGTCTCAGCCTAACAGAACTTTTAGAATATGATCCACAAGAAAGGAAATGATCAGTTTCACAAATTCAGGCATATATACAAAGTATATATACACATATGATATACATAACAGCATATGATACATATAACAGGCATGTGTTAATTATCAACTGGTACAAACAAGTTTTTTTTTTTTTTTTTAATTTTTATTTATTTATTTGAGAGAGAGAGAGAAGGAGAGAGCCAGCGAGCACAAGAAGGGAAGGGTCAGAAGGAGCAGCAGATTCCTTGCGGGGCACAAAGCCAAACAAGGGACTCTGTACTAGGACTCCTGGATCATGACCAGAGCCAAAGGCAGTCGCTTAACCAACTGAGCCACCCAGGTGCCCCAAACGAGTTTTAAACACCTGGATAAAGTTTGGTTGGGAACAGAGCTAGCGGGAAGCAGTTTCTCATCCTATCCTCTTCCCAAAGGCATCAATCTACTCAGTTCATTTCACCTCCTCCCAAAATAAACACAACATTTCTAATGTGAATAAAGTTTGCAAGGTGATTATGCTATACTCCCAATGCCATCCTAACTCCTTTTGGAATAATGATCAAAGTAAAAAGCTTTCACCGGGTTTTCCAGGACACCCAAAGGAACTAGATTTAATTTAAAGAACCAGTCAAGAGCACTATTATAAGCCACAAGAATGTGGTAACAGGGTCACTACAGGGGATAGCATGGCCAGCATCTTTGGCTTTTAGTACCAAGTAAAACCTAATCCTATACTGGAAGAATATGCACTATTCACACAATAAATAAGTACAGTGCTTTGCATTAAATGACGAAAATTTTTAAATGTTCTAAAGGCACTTTGAAATTACTATCATATGCCCACTCAAAAAGCAAAAAACACAAAGCAACTTATAAAATATGGTCACTGAAAGTGTTACAGCTGATTGGCAATTTGATATAATGAAAAAAATCAAGAGCATGTTTTGGAATTACAACCAACATTTTAAAATGAGATGAAGTCCTGCTGATGTCCCCTAATGTGGAGGCATTCTGACCGAATTTTAACTTACATGTTTATTTAATACTTTAAAAAAAAAAAACTAACTGTAGCTACACTGCTAGACAGCTTTACAAAATACCATCATTTCAATCTGAGTTAAATTTAATGAGCAAGTAACATCACTGAAAACCAAGGCAGATAAAAAAAATTTTATTTGAAGAATAAAAGTAACTACTTTTTAGAAAATCCAAGTCTGTTCTGGATGTCTCTGAATAGGTCTAGATTTTGAAAGGGGAAAAGAAAAGGAGTCTGCAGAATTTAAGAATTCCAAGGAGGTACTGTCAAACTAAATATACCTCCTTGGATTAAGAAGTAAGTAATGAAACTCTACCGATGGGAGTGTGCTGAATATATGAACAGAGAGGAGGCTGGAAAAGCCCAGAAATTCGCTTTAGACTGGGAGCTCCTTTTATTTTCTCTTTGGATTCCTGGTGACTAGCATAAAGCAGGTCAATAAATGCTTGCAAATTTCAAATGGGAAAAGTCTCCACTAGATTTCTCATTCCCCAAAAAAAAAAAAAAAAAAGGGTGTGGGGGGGGACATCATCCAAAACCAGAACCAATCATTTAATTTGAATTCACAAAACTAATGGAATCACTCCGCATATCCTTTTCCCTTCATATCTTTCTTCCAATAAACTTAACAAGCCACTAGTGAAGTTTCTGAGTATCATTAAAAAGAAAAAGGTGCATCTGACTCAAAAAATTAAAGATCAAACATTTAAAAACATATAAATCTCCTGTTTTATGCATATAAAGTATACAAATATGTAAGTATGAAAAATAAAAGGAAAGAAGTTGAGATGCAAACACCAGACTTTCAAAATACTTAAATTTACAAATCAAGCCTGGACTTTCCCCAAAGTTACCTAGACATTAAAGTTTCTAAGTGGCTTTCTTTCCCTCTTGGAACAATGCACAATTACAAAATACAATTTTTTTCATAATAAATATCTCACAGACCCAGCAAGATGTTCACAGCTGTTAAAGTCCAAGTCTTAAGCAGTGAACACTGACTACAGGCACCAGGGGGCCTCCCAGGAATAACTTGATAGTAAAGGAAAAGGTAAGAGTTCCTGGCAAAACTTTGCTTCTTATCCAGTCTTAAGACTGCTGCAAAGCTTTCACATCTGGAGCAAATAAACTGTAGTTTGTTACACAAGGGGCACACACTGAACTGATGAGATACCGAAACGTCCACTGAAAAAAGGAACTAGCTCGCCCCCCCCAATACAATCTTCTTTGATGAATTTACAAATATAAGTATATACTGCGCTTTCCTGTTGTAAACAGTTACCTTCAGGTAATCTGAAGCAATAAATAAGTGCCTATGCACTCCAGAGAAGACTAAATTTTCTAAAAGGGTTATCTTCTTTTCTACACACTCAAAAAGCAGTTAGTGGTGATGCAAATTTTAGAGTAAAGGGATTCACCGATAGAACACTACGATTAACTCTGAATATTATCCCGGCCTCTCTATCTTTTCCTTTTCCCTCAATCCCCCACCCCAACATAAAACTGTTCAATAAAAACAGAACGATCCGGAAACTTCAAAAGCCGCAAAGACTTGTAAATGCCTTTTAAACCTAAGAGCGTTCACAATAGACCTTTTCTAAGTTTGTGCAGAAATTAAATCCCGCTCAAACCCGAAAGCTAAATGCCTTCAGCAAACGCGTTTACATATTTCTTCTTTCTCGAGTACATCTTCAGCTCGATCAAACACTTCTGTTTTACTCCTTCTTTTCCCAAGCCAAATAATAAATAGGTTCTCAACTCCCGCTAATGTTAACGTATCCTTAAACCGAGTTCGTCCCACAGCATCATGTAAAAATGCAGAAGACATCCAACAACTGTCTCAACGAGGTTTTTATAAAATTCACTCCCGGAACAAGAATCGGAGGCAGCCAAGGGCAATGCACAAAGAGAACAGAGAAGAAATACACGTTCCACGGACATACAATGCACAGAAGCTCGCATCCTCGCACCCTCCTTGGGAAGGGTCACCCAGCACCCTTGGGCTCCTCGCATCTCCCGGCCAGGGCGACGCCGTGACGGTCCCCGAGGGTCCGCGGGGACACTCTCCGCCGGGGCCGGCCGGGCCACCCCACCCGCGGGGACAGCCCCTCTCTCCTTGCCTCCCACGGACCGTGTTCCTGGAGGCCGCTCCCCCCCGGCCAAGCAGCCTCTTCGCCCCCTCCTCTTGCTGCCGCCGCGGAGCGGGAACGGGGTCCCCTCGGGTTTCGGCGGCGGAGGGAGAGTGAGGGCTGAAGGGGGCGCCCCCTCCCCGCGGCCGGCCGGGCCCCGCACTCACCCTCCAGCAGTCGGGTGATGAGACTGTCCACGTTCAGCTCCCCGTCCGCCATCTTGTCGGCACCAGACGCTCCTTCCCGGCAGCGGGAACAAGGGCTTCACGGCGGCGGAGGCTGCGGCGACGGCTCGGCGCTCCCTCACCTACAAGTCACGCGGCGTTTCGACCCCGGTTCCAACTCCCCCTTTTCCCCGGGCCCTCCCCCCACCCCCTCCCCACCAAGTAGTGGAGCGCGCGTGCAGTCGGAGGCACACGCGAGAAATAAATAAATAAACAAGTGGGGCCCCCACGAACCGGGCCGCGTCAGACCCAGCCACCACCTCCTCCTCCTCCACGGCACCGCCCAACTCCGCAAAGCTCACCAGCGCCGCCGACGGCCCCACCCGCAGCGCCACTCACTGCACACCGCCCTTCCCCGCCACCGCGCCACGCAGCCCTGCGCGCAGGCGCACGGCGCACGCCTCCGCGGGCCCACCCCGCCGACAGCCCCGGCCTTCGCGCAATCGCACTGGACTCGGTTCTCCCGCCGCTGCCGCCGCTGCGGCCTTCGCGCAGGTGCGTCGCCCTCCCTCGCCACTCCCACTGCGCCGAATCGCCGCGGCGGCGCAGGCGCCCCAAGGCTGGCGGGCGTTTGCTGCGATGGGGAATCTCCCATTAAGCGGAGAGCGCGTAGGCAGTTCTGACCTTCCCGCTTCTCAGCCTCCCTGGCCGGCGCGCTCCGCAGGCAGCGTTGTTGGGCCTTTCCCACCTCGTTTTTCTTTTCTTGGCTTCCTTCCCTAGTTTTGCAAGCAATTCTTCATGTTTCCGTTAAGCGGGAAACGTGGGCTACAATGTCCATCTTGGAAACCCAAGTTTATGTGTTTGTGTTTGGGAAGCCAGAAGGGGTTACTATGCTGGAAAAGTTTGACATTGCAAATAAGGGATTTTATATATCGTTCCACCAGGCTAGGTGCTCAAGTACCTGGATTTAATATTTTAAAGTGGGCTCTGGAACGGTCAGCAATAATATTTAACACGGGTACTGCTCTCTACCTTCTGTATCCTGCTTCCATACATCTTTCATTTCTGTCCACTATGTGCACACTATTTTCCCCCAGTGCCTTTTTGTTCTTACTTCCATTATATTGCTTAATCATCCTCCCTTGTAACTGTTTATGGATTTCCTACACTGGATTATAAGCTTCTACAAGGTAGACTCATCGATTATCTGGCACGTGGAAGAGAAGGACAAAGAAACATGGAGGTTCTGAAAGGTTGGTTGCCCAGCTGTTCTATGCACCACATAATTCTGCCTCTAAAAAGGCAGGAGGAAGAGTAGCATGCGAACAGTCTAGGCAAGCAAGAGTTTTTGGCCTGTCCTTAAAGGTGGTCAGATAAAGGTCTTTACTCACTCCTCAGGTATTTGTACAGAAACTCTCACAAGGCGCATTCCCAGGCTCAAGGCAGTGCTTTTCCACGCACACATCATGAATACTAGGTAACATTGAGATTCCTGTATTTGCTCTGGCACTGTTCTAAGGCTTCTACATTATCCTATTTAATCCTTAAATCAGCCCCGTGAGGTAGGTACCAGTCTCTCTACTTTGCGGGATTAATTGATGTACAGAATGATTAGATAGTAACCCCAAATTACACAAGTAACTAACAGATCTGGGATTCAAACCCAGGCACCTAGTGCCAGAGTTTGCACTCTTAACAATTGTGATATAGTCCCTCCTGGTATATGTAAGCTGAGTTGCTTAAATATGCATGTTCTATCTCACAAACTTGGAAAATAGAAATCATAGGGATTTCTTTTTGTTTTGTTGTTATTGTTGTTGTTTTGGAAGGCAAGGGAGGGCGCTTTGTCCAATCAAGTGCTTTATAATGGCCCAGATGACTTACAGAGCAAGGATTTCCTAATGCCTTTTTTTTCTTCTTCTAACTTTTCTTCGATTTTGGAATTTAGCTTGTACGTTGATGGTGAGCATAGAACAGGTGGTGATCCTGTCTGGAGTAGTTTTCACGGACTTTTATTGCCAGTTCATCTTGGGAGCTTTTAGGCGTGAAGAAAGGGCTCATCGAATCCTTATTCTGTTAAAGAACATTTTTTATACCCTGTTTTATTCCAGAAGAAGGGATTTAGGGTAGCTTATGAAAATATACGCAGTAGAATAAATTAAAAATAAGTACAGAAAAAAAAAACAGGACAAAAGAAAATAAACTGGGAAAGGTAAAATAAAGTCAGCAGTTTTGAATGCAAAGTGCATGGTGTAAGGTACTATTGGTTTGCTAGAGATAGGCCACAAAAATAATCCTAAGCTTTTTAGCAACCAGGGAAAGATCAGTTGCAAGTAGAGTAAGTATTCTAGCTTAGTTGGAACTGGGACTGGAATACACAAGCTGTGAATTTGGATGTCACTTTCCCAGATCTCTTCCATGAGCCTCTTAAAGAGTAATGCTTGGGAACAAGTAAGTGACTGCTTATCTTCCAGTTTTCATGGGGCACATGAATCCCATGAAAAAGAACTTTGAACCCTGGCCACAATTAGGGTTTAAATACATACAGGCATATTGAATGGACCAGGACACCCAAAAGAAACTCTATTACACAAGGAGAAAGTAAGCATCTGAAGAGAAATCACCACAAGTGGGGCAAAGAGAGGCCAGTCCCAGCAGAGTTGTGGGAGTCAGAAGGGACTGAAGAGTGGTCCTGAGTACTGCTTGCAGACATCCCCTCCTCCAGGTTTTCTAGTGCTTTGGAACCCTGGGAAGGAAAGGGCGAGTATAAAAATGAAAGAGCTAGGGGCACCTGGGTAGCTCAGTGGGTTAAAAATGAAAGAGCTGTATCTCTAGAGGTCCAGCCAACTTTTCTGTGGGATCTCCTTCCAAAAGAATTATATAAGAATTCAGATTCAGAATTCCTCAGGTTTTGAAGTTTAGCTGGTGCATATACTATATATTACTTAACACCCCAGCAACTTCTGGGGCAGCTCACTATAATCTGAAACATTATTTTTTTTTTAAGAAAATCATATGAATATTCACATCATGTAAGATAAATCAAACTACATTATGTCTCATATCAGTACAGGTCAGATTTGCCATTAAAGTAGCTCCCTCCCCTCCCCGCCCCTGCCGAAATAAAAATGTATGTATTGAAGGAAATTTGGAAAACAAAGATAAAATATAAAAATCACTTATAATTTCATCAGCTATAGATGAACACTTTCCTGTCTTATACCTGAATACAATCCTAGTTTATAAAATTGGGAAAATAAAATAAAATTGGGATCATGCCTCACTTCCATTTTATCTTTGTTAAATGAGTTTTGGTGCGACATTTATGTGAAACTTAGTTTTCAAAGTTTATTTGGATTTTAAAACATAGATAAGAGGGGCTTCTAAGGTGGTGTGGTTGGTTAAGTGTCTGACTCTTGATTTCGGCTCAGGTCATGATCTTGGGGTCATGGGATGGAGCCTCATGTAGGACTCTGCTCTCAGTGGAGAGTCTGCTTGAGATCCTTTCTCTATCTCCCTCTGCTCTTCCCACTGTTTGCACTCTCTCTCAGTCTCTCTCTCTTTTAAGTAAATCTTTTAAAAACGTAGATAAGAGATAGAAGACAGAGGAAGAGGTAAGAGGTGGAGATCTGGAGACTGGAGGAGACAATGCTGCAGGCAGTAGCAACACAGACAGTTGGAGCCACCATGAAGTTCAAGGGTAGGTGGCTACCAAGTTGAGAGAAACCCCATTTGGCAGATACTGACTCTAAGGAGACCCTTGATGTGAATATGAGCACTGTCCTATTGGCAGAATGGAGGTCATCAGTTAGGGAAACCAGCAGCTTGGAAGAAGAGACCTGAGAAGGCTGCCAGCAATTTAACAGACATTGGTTGGACCAGGTACTGTGGTGGGCAGAAGCCCTGCAGAGCACCCACACCTGGAAGCTGGAAGACTTTAGAGCAGGGGACTGATACGTAGTGGTTCTGACTGCATGTTAGGAAATTGCTTCTCAGTCTTTCTGAACATGTGGCAGGACTCGGGAAAGGGATCATGGTAAGGTCCTGCTCCTTGTTAGATCAGGGTGCTTAATCTCACAGACCAAAGCACAAATGATTAGCTGGACTGCCAGTCCAGGGGAGCTTTAGATAGTGGTGTGCTGGCCCTGCTTGCACTGGCTTGTGAGAGTCAGTTGTTAAACTTTTCAGGAATTCTGCAAGCCAGTTGTTACACAGAGCCATTATTTTAAAATTTAATTTATAGACTGACAAATAAATTATACTAAAAACAAAGGTAATAATTACTCAAAAGTCATCATGTCCTATTTATTTTGCTACATTTCACTATTATGTGTAGTCTAGTGATTGTTTAAATTTATTGTATCTGTATGGGGAAATACTATGCAACGATATGCCACTGTGTATCTCTTGTCCAGTTCCATGTTCAGTGACATCACATTGGCCATGGTAGGAATATTTACACCAAGGGAATTAGCAAATACTGTGAATCTATATCTATTTCTGCCACATAGTTTGTTGTTAAACATTTACCAGTACACTACTGGGCTAGGGAGACATTTGGGTTATACATGACAATATCCTTGGGTAATTCCAGGAATGTCTGTGGAGGGAAATTAGACTTCCTGATATCAAGGGACTTGGGGAAATCATAATTTGGGGTATTAATAACATCATGATCTTATATGTACTTACTAACAGAAAATGCCTGGGACCCATCAGTTCCCATTAGACAAAGGCAGACCAGTGCTCAGAGGACCCCAACCATCACTATGCTGGGACCAGAGAGGTGTCCTTGTGGATTGTCCTCAAAGAAGGCACTTTGGAACATAGTGGACAGCAGCGTCATTATTCTTTTTAGTAAACACAGCATAGACTTTCTTTTTTTTTTTTTTTAAAGATTTTATTTATTTATTTATTTGACAGAGAGAGATCACAAGTAGGCAGAGAGGCAGGCAGAGAGAGAGGAGGAAGCAGGCTCCCTGTGGAGCAGAGAGCCCGATGCGGGACTCGATCCCAGGACCCTGAGATCATGACCCGAGCCGAAGGCAGTGGCTTAACCCACTGAGCCACCCAGGCGCCCAAGCATAGACTTTCTTAAGAATCTTTTATATGCCTTTCAAAATTGGCCAATAGCCAATAAGGTGTGAAAGTAAAAAGTGGAGGCTGTGGTAGCGATGGACAGCTCTTTGCTGCCCTGGCTAATCCAAAACAGCTTTATAAATGAATGAATTGACATTCATTGGGCTGGGCTGTCCTTCCATAAATATGATTCCTCTTAATCAAGTCTTTAATAAGTCTAGAGTGGTAGCAAGTTCTAAATTTTACTAAATATAGCTTGAGGGCAACCATTCTGTATATATAATATCAAATATTATAGGCTTTTGTAGTCAACTCAATCCAAGGATATTGAGAAACCATACAAGGACACATGCATCAGGAAAGGAGTCAACCCTTACGAAACAGAGCCAGGCTAAAGTCATAGACGAGGTCAGGGGCAGGATTTTTTTCTTAAGATTTAGTTGTGGTTATATTTTATACACATATTAGAGAATAACCAAGTACCAAAGTTATCAGCCAAGTCAGAAGGTATGTCCTCAGTCATTTTAGCCCCCCAAATTGTAAAGCCAAGTTTAACCAAGTGCCCTTGGCTAATAACTGCCCCCACCCCACCTAATTCTGATTCCCCCGACACACATGTGTGAGCTCTCAGTGGAGCTTTGTCTCTTAAGCTGTTTCTGGTATAATGTTCATTCTAAAATGATGGAAAATAAATGCCTAGTAATTGAAGGAGTTAACTCGCTCTATAGAACGATTAACAATAAGACAGTGAGAGTTGGATGGGCAGCTACCACAAAGGAAGACTATTTAATTTTTGAAGAGTTGACCTGTGGTCCTTATTTTTCTCTTGTAATTAGATTACAGGGCCAGCTGTCTATTTAGGTCACTCCTACTTGGTTACAATAAAACCATGTTATCTGCACATATGAAATTGATTCTCTTTAGCTGCTCTCCCATCCTGTTCATTCAAGATATGAGGAAATAACTAAATGTGTTTGTAGGTGAAGAAAAGGATACAAAATATGTGAAAGCTTGTTTTAAGTGATACAATTTAAATGTTTTGTTTCTCATGATGGCCACTCTTCTCATAGAGCAAATCTGAATTTTGTATGACTCACCTTTTCAGTTGGAGAGGGTTTACTTCTGAATGGTTTCACAAGTCTGTTTCAATTGGTTTTGGTAAATAAAACAAAGCATTATTAAGTTTTCCAATGTAGTTATAAATTGAATAGCTCTCCTCTAAAACCTTGTTAAAATTAATGGCATGTATCTCTTAAAGCCAAACGCAAATGTGTCTGTGAGCTGTAAAAAATATTTATTGATCCAACACTGACAGGTCCTGATACGTGGGAAACACAGGTTAAATAAAGTATTTATGAATTATTATTCAAATCTTGACTGAAACCAAATCTGGTCTCTCTTTTTTTTTTAATATTTTATTTACTTATTTGACAGAGAGAGATCACAAGCAGGCAGAGAGAGAGGAGGAAGCAGGCTCCCTGCTGAGCAGAGAGCCCGATGTGGGCCTCCATCCCAGGACCCTGAGATCATGACCTGAGCCGAAGGCAGTGGCTTAACCCACTGAGCCACCCAGGTGCCCCCAAATCTGGTCTCTTATAAATACTGTAAATTCTTAATTGAAATGTCCTAATGGTACTTGTTATTTAAGGAAATCGTAGAGTGAGTGGACCTTTAAAGCAAAGTGAATACTGAACCAATTAAGTATTTATGAAACATTATTTATATTTGATTCTCTACTGAAGGCATGGTCTTCCCAACTGTGAAGCAGTTTACTGACTATGTGGGGGAAATGACCACAAAATGATTTGGATAGTGAGACAAGCATTGGCTTGGAGGTGGGAGACAAAATAGCTAAATAACCTGAGACGGATCTTTCTTTTTCTGAATCTTGGCTTTATTACCTACAAAATTAGTTCATTAATAAATGGTTAGCAATGTTTCTTCCAGTTCTAACACGTCTTTAATTCTAAGACATAAAAATGTAACCAAAAATGTAACATAATATTGTACAGGCCGTCCCCAACTTAGGGACTGGATCAGCTCCAAAAGGTTAATTGTTTGGAACACAGAATATATTTTCCCACAAGAGACTGTGGTACAAATGGTGGTTAAATTCCCAGATCAGTCTGCAAAATCAATTTAATCCTTAATGTAACTGTAGGAAAGTATCCATGGTAATACAGACTCTAACCACCAATTATAACAAACTTTATGGGGAAAAGCCATTGAGGATTCTAATTTGGCATAGCAGAAAACATCTAACAGTGTTTCCCACTACCCTGTGCAACAGGCACAAAGACAGTTCCTGTTGTCATTCACAGGCAGACCTGGGCCCTAAATTTGAGACTGTCAGCATGGAGAGTGAAGGAGCCTGGGATACCTCTGATCCTATAAGAAGAGGTGGACTGAGGACAGTTCATGGTGTCTAGGGTTTTGGTTGCCAGGAAGGAGTTGGTTCCAAACCAAAGGAAAGGGAATGTAAGGGGAAAAGGGAGTGAACATATGTGCTGGGAACTTTTTAAAAAAGAATGTTACTATTGATCTCACTCACTTTGTGGTTGAGGAAGTTGAGATCTGGGAAGGTTAAATTGCATTGTCTTAATAATGAAACTAAAACTTGAATCTGAAACTTATGATTCTTAGCCCAGATAGTGTTCTACTTCTCCCTCCCTCCCTTCCTTTTTTCTTCTCCCTACCTCTCTCCTTCTCTCTATGTCTCATTTTTACTTGAAAGCAATGGCATTGTGCAAGGACCTATTATTTTCATCCCCTCTTCACTGTGCAGGAATCACCTAGAACCCTGCACCTTCATGCCCATTCTCATTGTTGGCAGCCTGGCCAGCAACCAGCACAGCAGTTTTCTGTTTTGCCCCAATGTGTTTTAAACAGAGCCACCAGCTCGAAGAATGTGGTCTGGGTCCAGTGGTACCATCTGCTGTGATGGCAGGTGAGTTAGCTCACAGCAGGCTAGGAGTGAGAAGACAGTGGGTGATTTCACAATGGGTGGCAGTCTTCAGGGACGAGAAGGAAGGAGGGTTATTTTCAGCCAGAGCCAGGGGAAGGTTGGAGTGTGTCTACCCTGTACACCTGAGGAGTATTCCTATAATCAACCCTGATGTGTCCATATTCTTATGCCAGGCCTACAGACCTAGGGCTCAGGAGTATGGTCCAGACCCTAAGCTTTTTAGAATTCTAAAAAGGGAGAGAGCAATGAGGTCAGATAAGGCCTTTATACAAATGATGCAATCAAGGGACATGAATAGGGTGTGAAGTATTGTGGGGTTAACTTCAGTGTCTTTCAGAGAAAATGGCTATGAGCTTATTGTTGGGGTCATGTGGGAACTTTTTCACAACACCACTCCTGTTTGATTCCCCTCCTCCCACCAAGGAAGTCCTATTTCATTCTCAGCTTTGGGACCGGAGGCTACATATTTTGAAACAATGCCCTGGGGAATTCTGATAGGAACCCATGCATACCTCCTCCACTTTTCATTTGTACAGATCTCAAAAAAATAAAACAAAACATAACAAGGAGACTGACTCAGAAGAACCAGGGGAGGGCTCTTTGGGCAAAAGGATCATTTCTGGTAAAGTTCGAAAAAGTAGAGGGAGACAGAAGTACCTGGGGCGGAGGTAGTGGTAGGAAAAAACATGGGGGTAATTAAGGGGGGCCAGCAAGAGGGAACTGGAATGCTGGGCCAGAGAGTATAAACCTGAAGCTGTTTGTAAAAGGAAATGATTATGTATTCACTTTTCAGTAAATATTTCTTGAGCACCTACTCTGTGCCAGGCACTGTTACGTGCTGGCTGTACAGCTGAGAACAAAAGTCTTTTCCTCATCAAGTTTATATTGTGGTAGAGGTGGTGTAGGGTGATCAGTCCACCCCAGTTTGCCTGGGACTTCCGGGATTTTAGCACTGAAAGGCCCTTGGCCCAGGAATCCCCTGGGCAAACCAGGATGGTTGGTTCCCTAGGGGATAGACATTGTGTGAGTGTGGGGGTAAGGGTCAGGATGAACAGCAAAGCAGGGGAAGGGGCTGGGGATAAAGAAGAATGTACTTTTTTTTTTTAAGATCTTATTTATTTATTTGACAGATAGAGAACACAAGGCAGAGGCAGGCAGAGAGAGAGAGGGAGAGAGGAGGAGGAAGCAGGCTCCCTGCCGAGCAGAGAGCCCGATGCGGGGCTCAATCCCAGGACCCTGGGATCACGACCCAAGCTGAAGGCAGAGGCTTTAACCCACTGAGCCACCCAGGCGTCCCCACCCCAGAATGTACTTTAGATAAGGTGGTCAGGGAGGATCTCTCTGTAGATGTAACAAATGAGCAACGATCTGAACAGAATGAGAGAGAGAACCAGTTACACATTTCAGGGTGAGTTGTAGATGGGTGATTATTTCTGGAAGAAAGAACCACCATGTAAGGGCTCTAGGGTAGAGACATGCTTGACACAGATGAAGAACAGCAATTTTGGCAGAGGGGCTGAGAAGAAGAGTCAGAAGCAGAGAAGGGCTGGATAGAGTGAACCATGTTAAGGACCTAAGATTATATTCCGAACGTATTGGAAGCCATTGGAGGGTTGAGAGCAGAGGTATGACCTAATCACTCAGAAATTAGGGTTATAAGAGCAGAAACAGGAGGAGCATTTAGGAAGCAACTTCATTCAGAATTCTTAAAGAGTTCCTTCTCAAAATGTTTGATCAGAGCAATGTTACTGGAATAAATGAGCCTGCTATCAGAAGACCAACCTGGGCAGGACTGGCCTGACCCTCCGCTACCCTACAGGAATGGCCCTGGGAATGAGGAGGAGGAAGCATCTAGAGTTACCTTGGAGATGGGGTTAGCAGAAGTTGGTGGTGTAGCATTTACAGGGGGATGAAGGAGAGTGGTGGATTGAAGATGATTGCTAGCTACTCTTCCCCATGCTAGTTTTCCAGGTTTGAATTTCTCCCTCGTTGTCCAGATCCAAACTTCATGGAAGAAAAGAACGTGTTATACTCTTTTTTCCAGAATGAGGAAGGTTCCATGACAGTGTAGCAAGAGCGGGAACTTGGGATCACATAGACCAGGGCTCACACCCCAGCTCCACCACAGGCAAGCCTCACCCTTCAGGCAGCTCATCTAAGTTCTGGGGACTTCGGTGTCCCTGCCAGTAAAATAGGAATGATGATGCTCTCCAGCTGAACTAGTTGGAGCACTAAATGAGCTCGCACTCAGAAGAACCGAGTTCAGGACATGGCGAGCCCTCAATCTGGGTTCATCCTCTCTCCTTGTTTGCACCTTTGGAACTGAGTATGTATGCCTACCCGCTTTCAGAAGTGATCAGTATCTTATAAGCCATTTTGTGCTCTTCGCCTCCTCCCCATCTCCCCAGCCCACTCATTCCATAAACATATTTCTGTGTTTTGGTAGGGCCCAGCCCCATTTGGTCCCTCTTGTTTATTCTCACTGATACTCCCTCTTTGCAAATCTGCCTCTCTTGGGGCGCCTGGGTGGCTCAGTGGGTTAAAGTCTCTGCCTTTGGCTTGGGTCATGATCTCAGGGTCCTGGGATCGAGCCCCGCATCGGGCTCTCTGCTCAGCGGGAAGCCTGCTTCCCCCTCTCTCTCTGCCTGCCTCTCTGCCTACTTGTGATCTCTGTCTGTCAAATAAATAAATAAAATCTTTAAAAAAAAAATCTGCCTCTCTTCACTTGGGCAGCTACAGAAACCTCCCTGGTCTCACCCTCCCACCCACACTCTCACATCCTTCAGGCCCTCACATCACCTTCAGAGTAAAAGCCAAACACTGAGCAGCACCTTGCACAATCCGCTTGCCTCTGCCCACTTTGCCATATTCTGTCCTCCCTGATTTGCCCCCGCCTTTGGCCTGCCCTCCACCCTCCACCCCTGCCAAGTGCACATGTTCATTCTCAGTGCTCCCATAGGGCTTTGCACCTACTGCTACTTATCTCTCCATTATATCTGTATGAAAGGGTGATGGTATTTTATGCAGGGGATCAGAGTTCCTGCTCTGCAGCCACCCAATCTCCATTTCATCCCCAGCCCTGTTACTTATCAGCTACGCCTAATGAGTAGGGATTAATTTAAAAGATGATGCTATTTCCCTATACTGGAATACTTGACCAAGTTATTTCATCATTGCGCTTCAGGGATAATGATAATACCCACCTCACAGGTTGTTGTGAATTGTAAGAGTTAATACATCTAAATCACTTAAATAGTACCTCCTACATAGTAAGCCCTCAAGACACATTGCCTATAATTATTACATCTGTCTCTGAGTTTAAGTTCCATGAAGGATGAGACTAGATAGAATTCTCTTTTTAAAAAAAATCTTCTAGGGGCGCCTGGGTGGCTCAGTGGGTTAAGCCGCTGCCTTCGGCTCGGGTCATGATCTCGGGGTCCTGGGATCGAGTCCCGCATCGGGCTCTCTGCTCAGCAGGGAGCCTGCTTCCTCCTCTCTCTCTCTCTGCCTGCCTCTCTGCCTACTTGTGATCTCTTTCTGTCAAATAAATAAAATCTTAAAAAAAAAAATCTTCTATCTCCTCTTAATAGTCCTTCAAATGTTTGTTGAACAAAGACCTAAGCAAATCTTCTTTGAAAGACTTTGTCCCCGCCTTTGCTTAGCTGTTTTTTGCCTACAACATTTGGGCTATGTCCAAACTTTTGTTAATAAAAAATGCAGTTATTAATATTTTTGTCTACCTTTTATTTTCATTTCCATTATTCCCCTGTAGTATATTTCCCAAAAGGGAATTATCAGTTAATGAAAGGAACAGTTCTATAGCTCTCTTACGTATTATCAGAGTGTTCTTCGGGAAGACTTGTTCAGTGACAATTTAAATAGGAAACCAGTGAAACAATGGTTTTATTTTTCTGCACAAAATATTATGCAGCCATTAAATAACATGTTTCTTCACAATTTAACCTCACTAGGTTTTTATCATTTCCACTTACTTTTGCTAGCTTAATAGGTGGGTAGTGATACATTAATGTCATTTTAATTTGCATTTTTGATGAGCCTCTTCATTTTTCCAGATGGTGATTTACTACAATTATAGTCAAATGTGCAAACTTTTGATTCATTCCCCTAAATTACTTATGGAATGTAATTAGATACTGGTCATACATATTTGAATCTATATATTTGTATCAATTACCATCAATATATTTTGGATGGGAAGATCCTGTTGTTTATATTTAACATAGGTATTTTTCTTCATTCTGTGTTTTCCTTTAAATATATATTTTGTGTTCTGATATATTTTGTTTGTTTAACGTCATCTATTTTGTCTCTATCAATGGTATCCATTAAGTAAAACAGCAGAATATTAGGCTTGGAGGAATTTTACTATCATGGTTCTTATTCTTTTTATGGATGAGGGTTTGGGGGCCCAAGAATCTGACTTACTTAATGCCACAAAATTGTCATTTTTTAGGTAGCTGAAATAAAATTTTCTCTAGTAGCTGGAGTCAGTAGAATGTTTTCTAGTTTTAAAGATTTTTTTTTTTTTTTTGGTCAGAGATAGAGGGGGAGAGAGCGAGTGAGCACAGGCAGACAGAGAGGCAGGCAGAGGCAGAGGGAGAAGCAGGCTCCCTGCCGAGAGGGGGAGAGAGCGAGTGAGCACAGGCAGACAGAGAGGCAGGCAGAGGCAGAGGGAGAAGCAGGCTCCCTGCCGAGCAAGGAGCCCGATATGGGACTCGATCCTAGGGCACTGGGATCATGACCTGAGCCAAAGGCAGCTGCTTAACCACCTGAGCCACCCAGGCATCCCTGTTTTCTAGTTTTAAATAAAATCCCTGATACTCCTGTGTAGAATGGGATTTGCTTGAGCCAAAAGAAATGTAAATGTAATGTCTAAACTACTCAGAGCATGAGAAGAAACTTTTGTTTAACACCTTCTGTCAACTATGCACCATACTCTCTATGCATGTGTGTGTGCCTGTGTGCACTAATGTGTTGATGGATATCTGCAAGTGGTAAGGAAGAAAACAAAAGAGAGAGAGAGATGGAGAGAATCTTTAACTCTTCTCCTCAAGAAGTCTTCTGAACAGTGGTCCATTTGCTCTGATGTCTACAGTGATGATGATCACAGGGTTTTTCAAACAGTGAAAAATTAGAAATAACTTAGTGCTTAATGGTTAAGAGTTAGTCTAGCTATGGTGGTTTCATAGAGTGGAATACTGTGAAGTATTATAAATCATATTGTAAAAGAATATTTAGTGACAGTCTTGGATATACATAATCTATTGTTAAATTTTTAGAAAGTGAACAATAATGAAGGAAGGTTTAAATATGTGAGGTTATATATCATGTTCATGAATTGGAAAATTCTGTATTAAGATATTGATCTTCTCCAAATTAACCTATAAATTCAATGGACTCCTAATGATCTCAACTATCTTTTTCTTGGTGGGAGGGGGCATCATGGTTGTCAAAGTTGACCAGCTGTCCCCAAAATATATATGGAAATGCAAAGAATCAAAATAGACAAGAAAATCTTGAAGAAAAAGAACAAATTTGGTGGGTTTTACCATCAGATTAGAAGATGTAACATGAAATTACAGAAATTAAGATACTGTTGTATTGGTGCAAAGATGGACAAACTAGTAGAAGAGAATACAGAGCCCAGGAACAGACTCACACATATGAAGGAGAATGGTCTTTTCTATAAATGATTATAGAGCAATTAGATATTTTAATGGAAAAAATGACCTTTACTTCATACCATACAAAAGGTGTTAACTGGAGACGGATCAGAGACCTAAATGGTAAGACAATAAAGCTTCTGAAGAAAGCACAGGAGACTATCTTCATGACCTTAGGGCAGTCAAAGACTTCTTAAACAAGATACAAGAAAAATTAATCATAAAAGGAAAGGTCAATTAAGTTGGATTTCATTAAAAATAAAAAGTTTTGTGGAAGGGTAAAACATAGACAGAAGATATATATATATATATAGATCACATATATATATATATATATGTGTATGTGTGTGTGTGTATAATATATAAATATATACATATCTGACAAAGAACTTGAGTTCTTATAAACCAATAAGAAAAAGACAAGCCAATTTAAAAATGGGCAAAAGACTTGAACAGGCATTTCATGGAAAACGATGTCCCACAACATCTGAAAAAGTGTTCAGTCTCATTAGTCACCAGAGAAATGCAAATGAAAACCACAATAAGATATCACCTCATACTCTTCAGAATGTCTAACTTTGAAAAGACTAAGAATATCAAGTGTTGGGGAGTGTATAAAGTGGAACTCTCATACATTGCAGATGGGAGCTGTAAAATGGTACAAGTTTCGAAAACTGGCTCATCTACAAAAGTCAGATCTAACTACCCAATGACTTAGCAATTCCACTCCTATGTGTATACCCAACAGAACTGAGTGCACACAATCATTAAAAAGCACAGACAACAGTCTTATTTTTAATAATCAAATTTGGAAACAAGCTAAATATCCTTTTTTTTTTTTTAAGATTTTATTTATTTGACAGACAGAGATCACAAGTAGGCAGAGAGGCAGGCAGAGAAAGAGGAGGAAGCAGGCTCCCTGAGGAGCAGAGAGCCCGATGTGGGGCTCGATCCCAGAACCCTGGGATCATGACCTGAGCCGAAGGCAGAGGCTTTAACCCACTGAGCCATCCAGGCACCCCAAGCTAAATATCCTTCAACAAGGGAACTGATAGGTATAGAGTATTAACTTTGTGGAATTTCAGACAGCAAAAATAAACAAAAGCCAGTCCACTGCTGCGTGTTAGCAATATGGATGAACTTCACAGACATCAAAATGAGTGAAGGGGTGCCTGGGTGGCTCAGTGGGTTAAACCTGATCTCAGGGTCCTGGGATAGAGACCCGCATCGGGCTCTCTGCTCAGCAGGGAGCCTGCTTCCTTTCCTCTCTCTCTGCCTGCCTCTCTGCCTACTCGTGATCTCTCTCTGTCAAATAAGTTAAAAAAAAAAATGACTGAAGAAAGGAAGACATGAAAAGTGTTTACAATTCCACTTATGTGAAATTCAAAAACAGATAAAACAAGTCAATTTAGAATTTACCTATTTACCTATACCTACAGGGATACTGACCAGGAAGTGGCAAGTAAGAATTTTCTGGAGTTCTGGAGAGTCCTTTATGATGTCTAGGTGGTGGTTAAATAAGAATATACTTAAATAAAAGTGTGTCTATATATATATATATATATATATGATTAGTACACTTCATATATATATTATGCTTCAATAAAGAGTATTATAGGACATTTTAACTTTCTTCTTTTTGCCCTGGGTTCTAAATGTTCTCACCTTTTTCTCAGCTATATTTTCCAAAAAAAATGAAATGAAGACATGATAAATTGTAACAAGAGAAAAACAGAAGTTATTTTTAAAAGCTAGAACTGAATCTCAGCTACCCATCCAGATTTAGTGACTTGAGCCCTGGACCCAGCTAAAAATAGCTCAGGGCCTTCCAGCCTGTGACCCGGGAACTGGGCAAGGTTTAGCAGTCCCAGCAAGCTAGTGAAGTGGGATGAGGCTAGGCACGGCTCTCAGCAGGCTGTTCAGATCACACCTGCCATCAGTAACTGGCTGTTCCTCCCACTGCACACCAAGAGCTTAGGCTTCCAGTTTGCTGTGAAGTGGAAATGAGAGGGAGGAACAAGAACCCGCACTGATTAGAAGGGGAGAGGTCCAGCGTTGTAAGCACTTCCTTCTTGTTGGACAAGAAGGAAGTCAGAATAGCTAACCCAGGGTATACCTTCCTTTGCTCTTTGCCACGTTAGACTTTTAATTTTTGTTTTTGCAAACATGTGTTCATTTTTCTACTCAGTTTTAAATGTTATGCTTGAGTTTGAAGAAATTAGTTGCAGAACTATTTAGATTGCAATGATGAGAGAAGCTCCCTGAGCGGTTTTACTGCTGAATCAGCTTAACCTGAAAAATTGACTGCATTTAACTTCTTCCTTTAATGTGCCCATCTCAAATACAGGAAAGACTAGTAATTATCCGTGTCATGGGGATATTTTGAGGCTTAATGAATGTTTATAACCTGCTCTAAAGTATTCAGATGAAGAGACAGTTGATCGGAATGGTGCTGCCCTAAGTTCCATTTACAAACCCTGACAAGTTGCAAAAATGGTGTGTGGTACTGTGCTTCCCAGGGAGCCGACCTGGTGTCTCCAAGATTCCACCTTATTTCATTAGAATCACTCCGCCCCTTGACTCAGGAGTGTCTATTTCTACATTTTGTTCATTTTTTATAGGAGAGTGTAAATATGAGGGTAATTCATAACTAAGGACAACATTTAGGGAGGTGACTTTAAATAAGCTGGTATGTTGCTGTTGTCAGTAGGCAGAGAAATTTTAGCCCCAAAGTAAGATGCAATCTTATCTTTTCTTTTCTTTCTTTCTTCCCTTCCCTCTTCTTTTCTTTTCCTTCTTTTTCTCTTTATTTCTTTCTCTCTCTCTCTCCCTTTCCTCCCTCCCCTTCTTTCCTCCCTCCTTCCTTCCTTCCTTTTGGAATTGAACTTTCAAGACAGGGCTAGGAGTGCCAAACCCTGAGATCACATAGAATCTTTAAGTCAAACACTTAAAGAAGCCATTGGAAGGTTTCTCCAAAATAAGTCTATCCTGCTGCATGGTTTGAAATGGCTTAGGATACTATCTTTTTCATCTTTAAGAAGCAGACACCCTGAAGACACCCTGAAATCTCATCTATGAAAAACAATCCAAGAAAAGCTGCTAAAACTGTCAAGAGCATACTCTTCTTTATTACAGTAGCCAGTAAACTTGGCTTTGCTTGATAAAAAAAAAAAAAAATTAAATCTGTGATCAAACAGGTGTAGTGGGCTGAATAATGACAGTGGACCAACAATAACATTGGTGGGAATAATAATAGCAAGCATGTATTGAGGGCTTACCAGGTGCCAGACATTGTTCTGAGAGCTTTACATGTCTTGACTCACTTGATCCCGGCAATAATCCTAGAAGATAAGACCTGTTATTACCTCTACTTTACAGACAAGTAAACTGAGTCTTGGAGAAGTCAAGTAACTAACTTGCCTGAATTATATAGCTTAGCAACTAGCAGTTGCTTACACCAGAAATCTAGTTAAAATTAATGTTGCCAGCCCAAGACCAGAGATTTTGATTCAGATATGTGGGACGGGCCTAGAAAATGAAATTTCTAGAATTTTTAAATTCTAGAAAAATGCATTTCTAATGAACACTCAAGGCAAATTTATTGTTGGTGGACTTTTGATCACCCTTTGGGAAAGTGGGCCAGGCTTCGAGAAATGAGAGCCTGGGAGTCAGACTTTGCCAGTGTTTGTCCAGCGATGGCCTTTCCTGTCCAGCTGAATAGTAGATCATTTGCCTAGCTGGGACTGTATGTCCTCATAGTAAAAAAAAGGCTGTGTCAGGCTGCCATTGGTTAATGAAAATAGCCCTTTGACACATCCAACTTGATTTGTTCAGCTTCCATATTTAACATTTAACCTTCTGACTTTAATTTGATTTCTTAATAGATTCTCCTACCATGTGCTGACTAACAGACATGTGCTGACTAACAGACATGAATTTCAGCTGGTAGTTAAAGTTTTCACAGGTAATGAATAAATGGTGTTGTGCTTTATTAATCAATCAATTATAACTCTGGTTAATGTGACCCAATTCTCTCCTGAATGGACTGAGAACAATGAATTTATGAACCCGCAAACCTCAGAGCCAACATACATTTTGATCTATTAATCCTGATTTATCCTTTCCTTAGCAGACACACATCACTGAGCTGGAAGATACATTCTGAGACTGAGAATGTTGATAGCCACATCTCTCCAAAAGGGTACGTTTATCAGGTTTAATAAAACAATTCCCCAAAAGTCATTCACATGGCTTTCATCTTGCAACTCATCAAAAATTATTCACATATTCTTCTATCCTTGGCTTTTAAACATCTGACTACTGAGATATTGAAGGATGAGATAATGAATTTTCTACATCCATGTCCTTTTTCTTTTCTCAAATGTCATTTGTCTGATTTGCAACATGTATCACCTGGTAAATCTGGAAAAGACACACAAAGGAATGTAAGCCCCATTGGATCAAGAATCTTCTATTAGGGGTTCCTGGGTGGCTCAGTCAGTTAACCATCCGAATCTTGATTTTGGCTCAGGTCATGATCTCAGTGTCATGGGATCCAGCCCTGTGTCAGGCTCTGGGCTCAGTGGAGAATCTGCTTGTCCCTCTCCCTCTGCTTCTTCCCCTGCTCTCTTTCTCTCTCTCAAATAAATAAACATTTTTTTAAAAAAAAGCCTTCTGTTAGATCATATTTTCACTCTTGTATCTACAGTGCCCAAAAGTATGCCTAACACAGGAGAAATAGATGTTTGGGGGGGAATAAAGGAGAAGAGAGGGGAAAGCCATTTCTGATCTGAGGCTGATTCCAGTTGTCAGAGGCATCCAATCGGCTAGTTCTTCGCTTAAAAGGAAAATATTTTTATCCACCTCCTTTGGAAATTTAAGATCAGAGATCTTAAAGACATCTTGACTTGATTGCGTAAGACTATTTAACAGATGCTTAAAAAACTCGAGTTACACTGAGAGTCTTTGCTAAGTATTTGTCATCACTAGCTCCATCTCAGTAGTTACTCCAATATGAGATCAGGTGCTTGGATTCCAGTAGCTGAGTGTCAAAGTATAATAAAAAACTGTTATGCTAAAAGGCTTTCTTTCCAAAGAGCTCAGAGATGCCTTTTGGCAATCAATGGGGTAATAGTAAAGTATCTTCCCATAGAAATAGGAAATGAGGGTGCCTTCTCAGAGTTAAATCAGTAAGACACACACACACACAGATTATAAATTGACTAAAGATGTAATTGACTGGTAACCCATGTAACTGAAGAATTCAGAAACACCCATAGCTTCAGGGTAATTTTAGGATGGCAAGCACCAGAAGGTGACTGTTAATTTAAAAAGTGTAAAGCTCATCAATTGTTTGGAGAAAGCCTGGATGAGTAGAGATGGTGGGCAGAAGTGCTGTCAGTGTATAGCATGAGACCTAAGCCTGAGAAGCCAGAAGTTGAGGACACCTTTCTGAATAGTGTTCAAGGGAGAAGGGGCCTTGGCCCAGGGACTTGAGCTCTCAGGTCTCTCTGGCAAAGGATAAGTGATGTACCTACCTCTACTTACTCAGATTTTATGCTCTAAGTACAGAATTGAAATCATTTTGTTTCCTGTCTTCAGGGAGCAAATACACCCCAGTCTGCTGATAGGAGGGTCCATCTGCTAGCTGGTTGCATATATCATTAAAATAGAATACACTTTATTTATTTATTATTATCATTTTTTAAGTGAGCGTCAGGCCCATTGTGGGGCTGGAACTCAGAACCTTGAGATCAACAGTCCCATGCTCTGAGCTAGCCAGGCATCCCCAAAATGGGACACCCTTTAATTTTGGCTATACAGCATTCTCTGTGAGCTTGGGTTAGTGTGACGCTGCCTCTGAGGTAGAGGTTGAGGGCAGCGTGACTTGTGTTGCCTCCATACTGCATGACAGAGAATGGGCCAGAATTTATATTGCCCTGTGGTGGGCTGGCTCTGAGAAGATGAGGGCTGACCTAAGCTCGGTTCCTTCTCTCAAGTTCACCAATCCCATGCCTCACATGACTTACTGAGGAGATACTGAGTGAGGGAAAGATGAGAGGCCAGGACTGCATTCCAGCTGGACGCAGCCTCAAGAACTACAAGTTCTCAGTGGAGGAGCCACAAGTACTCTAGTCCATGCGGTGACAAACTTCTGTAAAGGACCAGATAATGAACACATTAGGCTTTGCTCCTTGAGAAGACAAGTGAGCTCAGAAAAGGGAACACAGATTGGAGGGGCCCAACTAAACAAGAGCTATTGCCTCTTAGAACACTTGGGAGAACTAGGGTTATCAGAGCTAAAGCTGGGGGTGGGGCAGGGCAAGACAAGGCTTTCTAGAGAACACTGAAGAGAAAATACCCCTTGGACAGGAATGAGATGAGCTCAGGTAGTTAATTGGTGGAAAGAACCAGATCCAAGGGTCTCTGAAATGTCTCGTAAAGGTCTTCCAGCTACACACTCCTCACTCTTCCATGGATCTGTAACTGACTGGTTCTGTTGGGTTCTGTCAGTCCTCTACCATTTATCTGGGCAAAGGGATCTTCCCCAAAAGCTTGGATAAAGCACCTAAATTGCAGCCCAATGAATGAATTGACATCATTTTGAAACAGGATCCTCCAGCTACAAATGACTATCTGTTTCCTTGAGGGGGGACCAAGACTTAATGAACCAGCTTTGCTGTTTGGGGTAAGTTTAGAGACAGTCTAAATATATTTTTTTCCATGATAGCTTTTTTCATTATATGTTTTATTCTTTGGAATTTAAATCACTTAAAAAAAATTCTCTATGCTGTACTTTTTATCCCTGTGACTTATTCATTCCATAACTGGAAGCCTGTACCTCCCACTCCCCTTCACCCATTTTGCCCATTTCCCTACCCACCTCCCCTCTGGAATCTATAAATAGATTCTGCATTTAGAACATGAAATCTGAGTAAGAAGAGGTAGGTAGATGATTGATCAAATTCAAAAATATGCGGATGAACATAAAAGTGTAATTGACCAGAGGGGAAACCAGGATCACAGAGCAGTTGGAGAGTTGGTGGCAGAAATGAAAATGGAGCCTGGGTTCTGGGTTCTAATCTCTTCTTGTCATTCTGCTGCAGTGATTCTCAAATACTGCAGTGGACAAGGATGGGTGGAAGCAGCTTTTCAAGCTGTGTAGTTTGAAAAAGCTCTTATCCCTCCTTACCCGCAGTTGACATTCACTTATCTACAATTCATCTTCTGTTGCTTTGGATCTTCTTGAAACCTCTTCAAATAAAATTTAAAAAGGCAAACCAAAACAAAACAAATATGAGTCTTATAACGCGAGCTGGAGAATGGTTCTCCTTATTTAGAAGCAGCCAACAGAAGAGCTATAAAGAACAGAATGATTCCTGAATCAGCAAACCCCACAAGTTTGGATGATGCAAAACCAAGAGACGGTGGCTGGGATCAGTCTCATTCACTGGCAAGAAGCCGCCCAATAAATCACAAGATAGAACCATTTTAAGGCCTCTCTCTTCTAAAATAGAAGAGGGGAGTGTGTCAGACTTGTATTTATTCCGAAAGGAATAAAGACAAGTAACTTCTTTTAGAATTTCAATCTGTGGCAAGTAAGTAACTTGAGTAAAATGATGAAACCGTTCTCCACCAAATGAGGGTGAGTCGAAGGTGGCCTGCACTTAGGAAAACCCACCTGTATTAACACCCCTCCCACCAAGTGTAAGAGGTAGCTGTTGGGCTTTAGGTAATATTTCAGGAAAACGTTAAGAGGATCCTGGAATACACAAGGACTGATCCTGACATCAGCATTATGGAAGTATTGTGGCTACACCAGTCTAGCTATTAAGCCTCTTACCTGAAATAATATGAAACTTAGAGTCATCAAGTAGAATCACGTACATTTTGAGTTTGAATGGACCCTAGAGAAGTTATCCAGATGGAATAACCAAGTCCCTCCTCTGAACTCAAAGTGTTCCCCTTGAGTAGCCCCATTGTCTGAATCCTCTAGACTGGGCTCCTTGACCACAGGGACCGTACTTTTTATCTTTGAATTCCTAACACCTAGCTCCGTATCTAGCACTTCCTAAGTGTCCAATAATGTTCGTCAAACCAATCAGAAGGAGCAAAAGTGTAAATCCTAGGGAAATAGGATAGAAAAATAAATAAAAACATAGAGGAAAAATCCTTCTCTGATCTCCTAGGTCATGGCAAGGCAAAATCACCCCCAAAAGCAAAAGTAAGCTTGACCTCAGCATGTCTTTTTTTAGGTGAACACCTCAAGTCACATGAGCATTTGCTAGACTTCCCAGACCTATCACTTCTATCATTGCTACTAACAGAGCTTGCTTTTTTGTCTTATTTGAGTATCAGAATGAGTTCATTCACAATGAAGTGCCCTGCTTTAATTACAGCAGAAATAAAAATTGGGCAGACAAGTGATTCCCATTCAAGGATATCAGAAATGTTTCACTCTCGAAACCTGAGGTATTAAGGGAACATCAAAACAGCACCATTGGAAGTTAAAAGTACAGGCTGCTTCCTCATGGAAAAAGATTCAATGTAATTCTATCCAATTTATGATTATAATCGTTTGTCAAATTTAGTAACTGTTGGGAAACAATTATATCTTTTCTGTATCTAAATTATTTGGTTCTTTTCTCTGAAAAGAATGAAAATACTATGAGCCCTTAATTTTAATAGCACAAAGAATTGTGCATTGCATATTTATAAGTCAACACAGGACAAAGGGAAGCCATAAAGAATTAAACATCACATTCCCTTAAGAAATACATTTTTTTTTCAGGATTACATAAATATCTTTGCACTTTTCCATTTTCTTTTTGAAACCAAGTAACCCTATGACATTTCAAACTGAAATAACTACACATGCAATTTTTATATTGAGGCTAGGATGACTTTTTTTTAGAACCAAGTGTAATTAACCACACACCATATTATTCATTGTCCTATGACCTTTGTTATTTAATTTCATATTCTGAAAATGTTTGTTTCTAAATTTAGTCAGGAAAATGAAGAAATGTCATGGTTGCTTTGTCGGCTGTACATTACAGAGATTATACATAGAATTTTCAAATGTGGATGTTTAGAAAATATATATTGTTTGCCTGCTTTGACATGTGAAAGGTTTAATAAAGTCTGGTAATTTGGATTTATAGGGGAACTCCCCATCCAATGTTCAAAAGAATTCTAAGTAACAGTAAAGGGAAGTGCCTGGTAAGGTCAAGGAGAGGAGGGGCTGGTCTATTGCCATAGGGACCAAGAGCCAGTGGCTGTTATCCCCCCAAAAGCCCCACTGCACCCCCTCACTGTCTCTCCTCTCCCTTAGTCTCCAGAGACCATGATGGGGCAGGTCCAGATCTGGAGTTCAAAAAAAATTTTTTTTAAGTTGTACAATCCCATCTTTCAAACAAAAACAAAACCAAGAACATAGCCTACACTACACATCAGGGGACAGGGAGCTGCTGTGGCTGATGTGGGGTTGGGGGGTGGGTGTCCAACACACCACCAGAAGCCAGCTCACCTTCCCTGCTCTATGCTGGCTGCCACTCCCCAGGCTGGAGCCATGGGAACAGTGGGTCAGATGGTGCCCTGTGCTTGGTGCCCAGACAAGGGGGCCCCTGGGGGTTACAATCCAGCCCTGGCTCCTCTTGCCATACCCAGTTCCTTGATTCAGGGTGGCTTTGACAAGGAGAAGAAGGTATCTTTCTTATTTCATTTGCCTGAAGAGGATATGGTTTTCTTCCTAGCACAGAAGTCTTAGGAATTGGCAGGGCCCAGGCCAAAGGCTGTGGGTGTTTTTGAGAGAGCTTCTGACCCCACTTCTATCCTGATATTTTTGGCCCACTAGGGTGAGGAGTCCCCAGATCTGCACCAAAGAGCAGTATCTTCTTGGCTCTCAGGTCCTGAGTGGGAGGCTGTCTCTCAGCCCAGCAGCTTGGCCTCAGCGCTGCACACCCCCACCCCCAGCCTCACTGTGAAGTGGGTTGGGAGGCTCTGAATGGGCCCTGCCGCCGGCATTGGGAAGTCTGAGTGCCTGGAGCCCTTTTCTACTTTGGGCTCATTCCTGTTTCTCCTCTCCCCCTTCTTCCCTTCTCTCCACATCTTCACCCCAAAGGAAAAGACTCTTACTATTTTTTTAAGTTTTTTTTTTCATTTATTTGACAGAGGCACAGCAAGAAAGGGAACACAAGCAGGGGGAGCGGGAGGAGGAGTAGCAGGCTCCCCAGTGAGCAGGGAGCTTAGGGAGTACGATGCAGGGCTCAATCCTAGGACTCTGAGATCAGGACCTCAGTCAAAGTCTTAACGACTGAGCCACCCAGGCGTCTCCAGGAAAAGACTCTTAAACCTTTCCCATCTCCAAGGGTGTGGGGGCATGGTTCATTTTCCTTTCAAGGTGAATTTTAAGTGTGCTCAGAGAATTATGATCACCCAAAGGAATTCCTGAAATTTTTATTTTTATTTTTGGAGAGAAAGGCATAGATTTGGGCCATCCCTCAAATTCCCCAACTCATCCATAATATTTGCCAGGATAACCTGGACCACTCAGGAAGCAGTCCAGACAAGGGCACAGATGGAGGCCCACATACCCCATGTCCACACATTGACAATTTTAAAGAGAGCTAAAAGATGTTAGCTAAAATGTGTCATATCCTTCAGTCTTGACAAATCAATGATGAAATCCCCAAAGCTTTACAAAGCTATGGTCTTTATATGATGTAAGTTGGCAATATACCAAAAATGAGAACATTTAGTTATTTTGCACATGTTTGGATGAGCTAGAGACATTTTGTATGAGTAACAAAAGACATAAATAATTCACAAATCATTTATTTATTCTAATCTATTTTATTTTCTTCATTTCAGCAAAACCACTAAATGTGTTGTTACATATTTCCATGTACTTTGTGTTCAACTGATAGTAATATAAGATTAAAGATAAAGTGTAATTGTTTTCAAAATGTTTAAAAATTAAGTGTATTTTCATCAAAATGTCAATAAGGCGAATGGCCATTTTGAAGTTATAATTACTTCGTATATTTTCAAAAGTTATTATTTGAAAATATTTATGCTCTCTATTGACATTAAAAGGCAAAATAAAAAAAGAGTACATGAATACACCAACGTCTTAAGTAAAAATATTTAAATATGGCGGAACTTTTTTTTTTAACTTTTAAATTTAACTCTGTGAGGGGCACATGGGTGGCTCAGTCAGTTAAGTGTCTGCCTTTGGCTCGGGTCATGATCCCAGGGTCCTGGGATTGAGCACCAAGTTGGGCTCCCTGCTCAGCAGGGAGCCTGCTTCTCCCTCTCCCTCTGCCTGCCTCTCTGCCTACTTGTGTTCTCTCTCTCTGTCAAATAGAGAAATACAATCTTTAAAAAAATAAATTTAACTCTGTGAATATTTGGTGGAATCATATTAAATACATTTAATATACAAATTAAATTATTGCCATCCTAGTTTTCAATATCCATCTGGTTTTCAATACAAAGAATCAGCCTTATGTTTTATGCATGCTACAGCTACATTTATATATTAGAATTTAAGAGTAATATGAATTGTTTGCTGTTGCAGAATATCCTCCATCACCTCTAACACCTGTTGCAAATACCATCTCATTGTCCAGTGCATGCAGGAACGTGAGACAGGACACAAAAAGAAGCAAGAACAGAGATGTTCAGCACTCCCGGCTAATGCTACTTCGTTATGCAAGAGTGTATTACATTCACACTCTTTGAGAGAAAGGATTTGACAACTTAATTAATTTGTCTTCTCTTACCTAGGAGCTTCCCCTGCTCAAATCTTTCCAAAGCAGTTTTTATTTCTCATATCACCAGCAACAGAGCCCATGAACCTTCTCTTGTTTTGAAGGCACAGGGCAAGAGAGAGTCCAGTGTTTCTGTGAGTCCTGGTTGGCATTATCTCAAGAAGACATGTTTAGGGTCCTGGGGAGTGCTGGGCCAGAATGGCGTGATGGGTCCCAAGGGCCAGAGGCACCCATGTGTCCCTCAATCCATCTAGTGTGGGGGAGGGGTAAAATGCAGTGCAGAGCAGGGCTTTCTGTGGTCTGGTATCAGGGTGGTACTACCTGGAGGTTTGGGAGAAATCCTCCTACAAAAATCCTCCAGTATCGGCATTCAGAGACAGATACGCCTCCACAGAGATCCTGCTCTCACAAGCAAATTGCAGGGGTCCCTGCATGGCTCCGTCAGTCAGACATTCAACTTTTGATTTTGGCTCAGGTCATGATCTCTAGGTCCTGAGATAGAGCTCTGGGCTGAGCACAGAGCCTGCTTAAAATTCTCTCTCTCCCTCTTCCTCTGCCCCTTCCCTCACCCCAAGTGTGCACCTGTGTGCATGCGTGCATGCTCTATCTCTATTGAAAAAAAAATCAAAGTACACGTAACAGTTATGCTAAAATTTTACTTCCCATTTTACTGTGAGAGTAGTACTTTTTTTTCCCTCTTTCCTTTCTTTTCAGTATTTTCTTCCCTTCCTTTCCCTTTTGTTCTTTCCCTCTCTCTCCCCTCACCCCTTCCCCAGCACATATTGCCAGCACAAATCTAAACTGCTCTGGGATCTACTAGTCAATTTGCTTTCTGACCTTGGTACCACATTCCTCCCTTCCTCCCCTCCTCCCTCCCTCCCTGCCTGCCTGCCTTCCCTCATTCTTTCCTTTGTCTCTTTTTTGTTTTTGGTTAACAGTCTAATTGAGATATAATTCACATACCATGCACCTTATCTATTTCAAGTATACACATCATTTTTTTTGTATGTTCACCAAGTTGTGCAACCATCATCACAGTCAACTTTACAACATTTTCATCATCCCAAAAGGATGAGAGTCATAGTCATTTGTAGACACTCTCTATCCTTCCTGCCTTCCCTTCCTTGACCCCAGGCAATCATGAATCAAGTTTCATCTCTATAGATTTGCCTATTATGGACATTTCATATGATTGGCATCCTGTAATATGTGGTCTTTTGTGACTTTTCTTTCACTTACGATGTTTTCAAGGTTCACACATGTTATAGCAGGTGTCAGGATTTCATTCCTTGTTGTTGCTAAATAATAATCCACTGTGTGGATAAACCACATTTTATTTATCCATTCTTCAGTTGATGGACCTCTGAACTGTTTACAACTTTTTGGCTATTATGAATAATGCTACTATAAGCATCTGTGTGCCAGTTTTGGGTGGACATATGTTTTCATTTCTCTTAGGTATATACCTAGGAGTAGAATTATTAGGTCATATGGCAACTCTATGGGTAACTTTTTTTTTTTTTTAAGATTTTATTTATTTGACAGACAGTGATCACAAGTAGGCAGAGAGACAGGCAGAGAGAGAGGAGGAAGGAGGCTTCCTGCTGAGCAGAAAGCCTGATGTGAGGCTCGATTCCAGGACCCTGAGATCATGAAGCCTCTGAAGGCAGAGGCTTTAACCCACTGAGCCACCCAGGTGCCCCATCTTGGGTAACTTTTGAGGACTGTTTTCCGGAGAGGTTGCACCATTTTATATTACCACGGGCACTGTGTGAAGGTTCTAATTTCTCTATATCCTTGCTAACACTTATTATTGTCTGTCTTTTTTATTTTAGCCATCCTAGTCCGTGGAAAGTGGTATCTCACTGTGAGTTTGATTTATATTTCTCTAATGGCTAATGACGTTGATAGTTCTTTTTAAGTGGCTATTTCCGATGAGAAAGAACAAAAGTCTTTATGAATGCTCTCACTCAGTGCCTTGCTTATGGTATTTAGAAATAAATCAGGGGTGCCTGAGTGGCTCAGTCATTAAGTGTCTGCCTTCAGCTCAGGTCCTGATCCCAGGGTCCTGAGATCGAGCCCTGCATTGGGCTCCCTGCTTGGCAGAAGCCTGCTTCTCCCTCTCCCACTCCCCCTTCTTGTGTTCCCTCTCTCTCTGTATCTCTCTCTGTCAAATAAATAAAATATTAAAAAAAAAAAAAGGATGAAATCAGCTCATAGGACAAACATATGGGAAGGGACCTGGGACCCAGGGCAAGCTCCTGTTTACCACACAGCTCACCTGCGGTGCTGGGTGTCTGTTGCTTCCACTGTCAGAAGGTCCTGATCTTTAGTGAGAACTTTTTTTTTTTTTTTTTTTTTTTTTTAAATCTGAAACATTTAGTCGCTGGGTCTAGCTTTGCTATCTCAAGCAAGGCAAGATTTCTCTTCACCCTACACTCTTCTCCTTCACTTGACTCAATCCGTCCACATAGTTGTAAAGACCAGTGTTGGCCATCCACTAAGCTGTTTGCTTTTCCTTTCCATTTGAGTTCCCGTAATGGGGCCGGAGGCTGGTACGCGGACCTGGCCGTGGCAACTGCCAGGCTGTGGCAACTCGGCAGGGCTTCTCAAGGGAAGTCCTGCAAGTCCGAGAGTACAGACCAAAGGGGAAGAAAGTTTTGAAGAAACATTCTGAAATCACCTTGCTTTGTTTCTCATGACTAAACTGATTTTGAAATTCCCAAGAATTTGGAAAGAGGGTACGTGAATTTTATGTTTACTGGAAGGGAACCCATTTTAAGAAGGTGTTAGAATGCAGTCTATAAAAACAGAGGGTTGGCCATCCGTTTCCTGCATTAAAAAAGATGCAGTTAACTCATTTCCCTCAGCCTGGCACACTGAAAAGGTGGCTGCTGTGGCGGTGCTCGTGTGTGTGTGTGTGTGTGTGCGCGCGCGCATGTGTGCGCCACTGAATTCCTTCCTTTTCCCTGGAATGTACAGAGCCAGTGCTCCTCTCATAGCCTTTACACTGGGCTATTCCCTCTGGCTGGAACACCCTTCCAGGTGTTTTCCTTGGGCTTGACTTCCATGACTCAGAGCTCAGATAGCATTCCTCTGAGCCCCTTCCCTGATGATCCTCAAATGTAGCTCAGGGACAGGGGGATTTCTGTCTGCTTTGCTCATCGTTATATTCTTAGCACCTAGAACAGGGCTGGCACATGGCAGGCACTTGAAAAATACCTGCGGAGTTATTAGAACAAAGCAGCTTCTACAAAAAGAACTGGGTTGCATAAGTTGTGGCATTCTGTGGGCAAGACAAGAATTGAGGAATGAACAAAGAGGAGAGAAGACATGAGCTCTTACAGTGTGGAGGACAAACATGGATAGCTGGAGACAAAATAGGGCACGGGGTTTGGGACCCTGTCACCACCTTCTCTGATGTGGAAAATAATCTGTGTTGTGATTAAAGCCAAATGCAGTTTTCATTCACAGACAAGGACATTCTTGAAGACATCAGAAAAGGAGACAATCTCTCCCCCATCCCTCCAGCTGCTCTTCCTCAGTTTCCAGGTTTGATCACCAAAATAAAGCATGGGCAGGTAAGTGTCGATTCCCCCTGCATTTTAGGTGATTCCTTTGCTAAAACTATCAGCCAAAATGGGATCCAAATTCAAAGGACCCACATTATCTAAATGGTCTGGAATTTTAAAAAAGCAGGTCTCTTCTAAAGTGCACATTATTTCCTAAGACTCTTGGGCTACTCACTAAAGTGCTTTTGTTCATGATGGAGCGAATTACCTGTCGTAGTAGAAACTGATCATTTATAAAGGACGCTCCCAGCTCAGAACCCCATTGTGCAAACATGCTTGATCTTTTTTGCCAAACTGGATCTTCTGCTTCCTTTGCCAGCTAAAATCAAATGGATGCATTAGGTCACGGCATTAATATGAAAGTTTTCACCCTTGTTTTTCTTTCTCCTTTCTTCCTCCCTTTGTATTACGTGGCGCAAGTCAGATCCTAATTATGAAAGGGAGGAACTCCAGCAGCACACCGAGGCTAAGCAACATGGCCCATCTTGTTTCGACTTCTCTCAGTGAGAGCCCAAGGGTGTTGGTCACATGACTGTTGAGGATGTGCAACCATCTGAGGCTCAAATGACATCACCAGAGTGAATTACTCTGGGACTTTGGAAATCTACAATGTGGGATTTTCCAGAGAAAATGAAACCATCAGCTTTTTTTTTTTTTTTTTTTTTAACCGTTCCCATCCCTACTCCCTAGGAATATAGTCTTCTTTTTCTAGTGGCTTTGCTTTTATGTCCAAGAGGAACTTGGTCTAATTTCTCTTTTCGGTACATGAAAGTATCACAGAAACTAAGGCTCAATAGATGTGCTATCATTGCCCCTACTAATGTCTTAATTTTTGTTTCTCAGTATAGCTATCCAGAGCTTTAGATATCTGTATGTGCTATTTTCCCATATCTCTGGATTTTGGTGTATAATGTTTCCTCTGTCTGTCATGACCTTCTCCTTGGCTTTCATTTCAAATGACTCTTGCTACATGAATTTTATTTATTCATTTATCTATTTATTTATTTAGATTTTATTTTTAACTAATCTCTACAGCAAACGTGAGGCTTGAACTCACAACCCTGAGATCAAGAGTCCCATGCTCCACCAACTGAACCCGTCAGGTGCCCCTCCTCGTAGGTGAATTTCATTTCATTTTATTTTATTTTTTATGTATTTATTTTTTAAAAGATTTTATTTATTTATTTGAGAGAGAGAGAGAGAGACATAGATAGGGAGAGAGAGCATGAGCAGGAGGGAGAGGGAGAAGCAGGTCTCTGCTGAGCAGGAAGCCTGATGAGGAGCTTGACGCCAGAACCCTGGGATCATGACCTGAGCCAAAGGCAGATGCTTAACTGACTGAGGCACCCAGGTGCCCCTTCTATGTAAATTTTATTTTATTTATTTTTGAATATTTTGTTTATTTATTTGACAGAAAGAGACCACAAGTAGATGAGCCTGATGCGGAACTCTATCCCAGGACCCTGAGATCATGACCTGAGCTGAAGGCAGCAGCTTACCCCACTTAGCCACCCAGGCACCTGAATTTTAAATACATATGTTTAGAATTCTTACATATCCCTGAGGGGTTTAAACTATTATCAAAATGTAGTGGCTCACTTTATTTCTAATAGTACTTTTTTTTATCTTAAGCTCATTTGTTTGATATTAATAAGAGCACATTAGGGTTTTTGTTGTTGTTGTTGTTTTGGTGTTTGCCAGTTCTGTCTTTTTGCATTACTTCTATTTTCTGTCCTTTTGCATCCTTAGAGTCCAGCAAGTCTCTTATAAAAAGGGTATCTGGAATTATAATGTTTTCCAATGTAATATTTTCTGTATTTTTAAGAGGACAGTTTTGTCCATTTACATTTATTGTGATTACTGATAATTGATTATTTGGATTTATTGCTATAATCTCATATCTTGTGTTTTCTCTTTGTACTGCTTTTTCTCTGCTTCCTGCTGTCCCTCTTTTTTCTAGTGTTGTAATAACCTTCAACTTCACAATTCTTTCATTTTCATAAACAAGTTGGATGTGCTACTCATATGGGAGGATTGAACTAGGTTTCTGTCTTTGTTTCTTAGAATTTCTTCTTTTAAATAGACAGATAAGAAAATTCTAGAGGATATGTATGACTACTCATTGTATTATCAAGAAAGAAGAATAGCTAAGAGAAGACCTGGAGAAAAGCTCTTTCCTAACAATTCTCACTGGGTTCTAAAGAAGTTTAACAGCCAGGTAGCTGGTTCTCAAAATGATGAGTCAACATGTAGTGTAATGCTGGATACAGTAAGATGGAACCTATGTAATATATCTGCTTCCAGTGTGAGGACGGTAGCTAAGGGCAATTCTTGAGAGTTTGCCATGCCTGTATTATCTGCTGTACGACTGCATGAGGAAGCAATTCTCCCAAGATTTGTCTCTGTTGAATTTACTAAAAAACCTTCATTCATTCAACGTGCCATAATGGTATTTGGCCCTCTCTTGGCTAGAAATCTAACATAAACAAGCAGAAAAGGGAGTCATTAAATTGTGACAGGATTCAGTTATAATTGGACTGCTCAATGATCCAGGATATGCTTGATCCAGGATATCACTTTTTAAGATTACCATTTAAATACAAATAAATATTTTTAACATATTTATTTTAAGCTTTCCTTTGTAGTATCTTTTTAAATTTTTTTTTCTGGAAAAACAAAAGAAGTATATCATAACATTTTAATAGCCTAGAGTCTAGGGTTTGAATCCTGATTCTTCCACATAGTACTCATGTGATCTAAGACAAGTGACTTGATCACACTGTTCTCATATTCTCTGTGATGCTAATAAAAAATCTACACATGGGGTGTTATGAGAATTTGATCAATTAAAACATAATAAATTATGAGGGTTTTGGCATAGAGTTAGTACTAAAAATAGTAGCTATTGTGATTTTTTTTTTTAAATAAATAAGTGATTTCTTGGAGTCACTCCTACCCCTTAACATAGAATAATATCTCCTGGGTTGGAGCTGGAACTAGGGAATAATTTATCTCTTTCCTTCAGAGATTTACTGGGCTGATACGGTAGAAATCCCTTTGAAGTTTAAGATACTCTAAAGGAGGTCAAAGTGTGACTTATGTGTGCTATCCTGAGCCAACAGATATCATGGATGTTGGTAAACTCTCTGTTTCAGCAGATGTGTCCTCCTTGATAAGGTTGTCATGACCTTATGCCCTCAACTCTTGATTTCCTCTCCAAACCCACTTAGAAAGCTATCAGGCACCATCTTGCCTGCCACTCACCTTCTCATTCTCAGGAATCCCTATTTCAAGGCCTAGAGGGAGTCCTGTCCTCACATGCTGAGTTAGAATTGGGAAATCATTTTCCTATAGCATGTGACTATTTGCAGGTGATATGTACTATCAAACTCAGTACTATTAAAAATGGGTAGAAAAAGACCTTTGGGACCTACCTGAGATTCTAACTTCTTTAAATAGCATGTTTCCCTATGTGAAATATGTTTTCAGTTCCAAATAACTGATTTACAAATAAAATATTGGAACATAAGCCATCAGGAAAATGGGGCTGCAATCCTGCACCTCTCTCTCTTTTTAAAAGATTTTTATTTATTTTGGAGAGGGAGCGCACAAGGGGAGGGAGGAGCAGAGGGAGAGGGAGAAGCAGACTCCTTCGCTGAGCAGGGAGCCTGATGTAGGGCTCCATCCCAGGACCCTGAGATCATGACTTGATCTGAAGGTAGATACTTAACCAACTGAGCCACCCAGGTGCCCCAATCCTACACATCTTTTATTCAAGAAAAGGAAGGAAACTTCTGCCAATCACCTGAAGAGTATAAACAGTTGAGCACTTTGCATTTTTCTAAAATGGAATTTAGGGAGAACAGCAGATGAATGCTTTCTTGCCAAGAGCAACACTGGCTCCTTAGTGGACACCAATGAGAGGGATATTAAGTTAGGTTTGATTCATAGCCAGTCCTGTGCTTTTCCATATCTGGATGCCGCATTACTCTTTGGAGAGTCTTCCTCAGAGGACAGAAGACCCCTTCCCTACCAAGCCTTTCTGGAAATTTATGAATATTGCCTAGCGAGGTCCTCTCTATCTATACTCCTTTACCCAAAATTGCCTTGGCTCTAAGCAGCTCCTAAACTCTTTCCAAGATCATTCTTTGTCCTTCTGTCAGTCTTATCTCTGATATTTGACTGCCCTGGGCATGGATCTCTCACTGATCAGTCAGTTAGCAGGTAGATGCCAGGAGTCCACTGTTGCTCAGAATTCCTCTAGGCTCTGTGGGAGTACAGAAAAGAAAAAGACAGGATCTCTGCTCTTAAGGAACTCACAAACTAATTCAGGAAGCAGAATATCCTAGACCTTAAAATACAGGATTCAAATTAGGCAGCCCTGATCTGAGTCCTGGGTGCACCATTTCTTAGCTGTGTAATTAGGGTCTGTACGACGAGGATGATCAAAGTAGCTATCCCGTAGTGTTTTCATGAGGATTTTGCTGTGAAATACAGCACTTAGCGATGCCTGCAGAGTAACAATGCAATGAATGCCAGCTCTCATCATTGTTACCATTATTCAAAAAGTCTGAGATGGGGTCCAGACTAGTCTGAGTTATGTAGGAACCTAAGAACACTTTCCCCAGTGCCCTCTTTAGTCTTCCTAGACCCGGGGGAGGAAATGCTTTCTTGTGGTTCACAGAAGTGGACAGGGATGGATTAGTGGGAGAGGGCCCTTGGGGGCACAGTGAGGAATTGCTCTTGACTCCCTGGCGAAGGCAGTCTTCCTGTCTCGGCTCAGTTCTGCACCCAGCATCTTGTTGGCCTTGGAAACCAAGCTGGTGACACTTCCTCTGAAGAACTTGCCAGCCAGGTGGGGATTCAAGATGTACATGCAAGACACACATATATATATATTTTTTTTTGCAAGACGCATATTTAACATAATAATGAAGGAGCATCTTAATTAACAAGATATGTTAACTCCGATAAATGTTTAAGCAAGAAATGCTTATTGGTGAGTGTAAATTCTGGACTTCTGGGTAAAATTTTCAGAACGAGTTAATAGCACCCATCCCTCTGTGGCAGGCACCCCAGAGACACCCTTTTTTTCCCCATCCTCCTCCCACCGGAACCTTGCCTCTTGGTCCTCTTTGTGTGTATTGGTGTTTCTCTCCCCAGACTGTGGTCTGTACCAGCCATGAAACATAATTCTGAATCTAGCCCATAGCTTTCATGATTTTGGATCAAAGGCTGGAGTGATCTGCTCGGGGACCCCCATGTCTGTTTTCATTTTGAAAGCAGGGAATGGCAGAGTGATGAACCATGAAAGCTCTCCCTTTCAAGGAGTTCAGTTGACTTTAGGTGATGGCTAACTCCAGCCTTTGCAGGAAAGAATGTTTACTTTGCAGGTTTAAGGACAAGGCTGGCTTTCTGGGAGTGTTGCAATGAAGAAATTCAGATAGAGACCTCCTTGGACCTCCTCCCTAGCAAAGCTGCTCCAGCCGGCACCGTGAGGGTAGTACCACCGAGTTTAGGATTTGGGTCCGAGACAGAGCTCTTGTCTGAAGGTTTTTCACCAAATGTCTGTGTGGTTTTGCCTTCTGGAGAAACAGGTGTGTTCAGCAGCAACTCTATCTCCTGGACTCATTCTCTTAGTTGTTTCTGAGACTGTGAGAAGAAAAGCAAAAACAAAATAAAAAACAGGGTCATGATTCTATAGTCGTTAAAAATGTCCTTATGGGGGCGCCTGGGTGGCTCAGAGGATTAAAGCCTCTGCCTTCGGCTCAGGTCATGATCCCGGGGTCCTGGGATTGAGTCCCACATCGGGCTCTCTGCTTGGTGGGGAGCCTGCTTCCTCCTCTCTCTCTCTCTCTCTGCCTGCCTCTCTGCCTACTTGTGATCTCTCTCTGTCGAATAAATAAATAAAATCTAAAAAAAAAAAAAAAGTTAAAAAAAAAGTCCTTATGGAATTTGAAGGCACCATAGGAATCATCAGCAGACAGGAGAAACTGAAGCCCAGAGAAGGCAAGTGTCTTCTTCAAAGTCACACAGCAAATGAGTCAGGCGCAAACCGTGAAGCCCAGGTTTTTCGGCCCCTGGTCCTCTTCTATCATTATTCTACTTCTGTTGGAAGTAGGAGAGTTCTTTCTTCCTTTTGTTGGACTCTTCCTTCTTCCCAAACCCCCTCAAAGAGCTGAGATGATCCAGGAAATCCTAAACTCACTTCCAAAGGCACTTTGTTGTCTGTTGGCCATGCTGTATGGCTTGCTGTTTCAATTAAGTTTTTTGACATTTCATAGGAAAGTATGCAAATTACCACTGACTCTAAATAAATCAGAGTTTATTCAGGGTTTATAAATACGGACAATCTCACTTTCCTCTCATTCTCTCTTTTTCCTTGGCTTTCTTCCCTCCACTCGCCTCCGTGAAGACACTTTCTTTTTTTAAGGCTTTACTTAGGATTTATGTTTAATTGTCATCTTTTACATTTTCCTTCCATCCTGTCTTTATATTACCATCACTAATAATGACCTGTGTTGTCACAATTTATATTTCTCAGAATTTTTTGTATATTAATTTTGCGATGTAACTCTCAGCTTTTCTAATGAGGAGGAGGTTGCCAATAGGACTAGGTAGAGAGACTTTTGAAAATGTGGGCAGGGTGTTTATGAATGTCTGGGCAGTGGAATATTTTTGTGGCATGGTGGGTGTTTTGAACTCTCTGGAAACTGACAAGCAAGCTCCACACATACGCCTGATGGAAGTCCTCCAGGCTTTGGATAACACAGGAGCCTTTCAGAGGTCTGAACCGAGTCCAAGTCAAATTACAGCCCAGTGTGCTTGTGTGAATGGAGGCAGAGCAGATCAGAGGGAATGACACCGATCCGGGACCCCCAGGAGTCGGGTACTGGGTCTACCACGAGCACTAGCTTCTCGTCTATACAAAGGGATAATAATAGCTCTTACATCATGGAGTTCCTTTGACCATAAAAATATAATAATGTCTATAAAGTGCTGAGCACAATGCCTGGCACGTAATAAACATTTGTTATTTGTAGGAGGCACTAATAGGCTTCTGGGGGAACTGAGAATCAACCAGAGAAGGCCTCCATTTAGGCAATGAGACACTAGGGCTACGGCCAGAGGCTTTGAAATTAGACAGCTGGCCTTAGATCTCAGCTCTAGCATTTTCCAGCTGTGTTATCCCGGACAAGTTACCTAACTTCTTTGGGCCTCACTACCCATCTCCTAGTGCTATTGCATGGATTAGCGACACAGCCCGTGTGCAGCTCTTGGCTTAGTGCCTGCCATGTAATAGATGCTGGATAAATGGGGGTTATTGTTCCAGGTCCTTCGAGAAAGGGGCCATGAGAAACTGAAGGCATGAGGCAAATAAGACAGTTGTTAAACTGGGAGAGGAGAGGAGTTTAAAAGAAACTAGGAGAGCAAGAGCAACCTCTTTGGGGGCCTATATTAGTCTCCTGTGGCTGCTGTAAAAGATTAGCACTAACTTGATGACTTAAAACAGCGGAAGTATGTGCGGGGATGGGTGAGCCTGGTGGTGGGTATTAAGGAGGGCACGTATTGCATGGAGCCCTGGGTGTGGTGCATAAACAGTGGATTTTGGAATACTGGAAATAAATATAAAATTAAAAAATAAAATAAAATAAAATAAAATAAAATAAAAAAGAAGTTTAGTTTCCGAACAGCTATTATGTGTATTGAGTACAACAGAATTGGCAGAATAATGGATTATTTTATTAAAAAATAATTTTAATGAAAATTTAATTTCAATAAATTTAACAAACTGATAAAACAAACAAACAAACAAACAAACAAAAACAACAGAACTGTGTTCTCTCCCAGCTCTGGAAGCCGGAAGTCTGAAATGAGTCTCCCTGGGCTGAAATCAAGGTGTTGGCTACAGAGGCTTCAGGGAGAATCCTTTCTTGCCTTTTCCAGTTTCTGGTATCTCTTGACATTCCCTCCTTTGTGGCTGCATCCATCCAGTCTTTGCCTCTGGCGTCACATTGCTCTCTCTCTCTCTGTGAAATCTCCCCCTGCTTCTCTCTCACAGGGACACTACAGTGGCATTTAGGGCTCACCTAAAGAATCCAGGATAATCTCTCCATCACTGGATCCTTAATTTAATCACACCCCCAAAGGCCCTTATTGTTTCTTGGAAGGCAGCATGACGTTTTAGGGATTGGGACCTGATCTCTCCAGGGAGCCATCATTCTGCCTCCCCGGGGGTCTAAAGGCCCCATGGCTGGGTGAGGATTCCAGCTTGCCTTCCCCTGGAGTGAGGCAACAGGGACCTGAGTGTGATGAGGAGGGGAGCAGAGCTGTCACCAGGGCAGAGGCAAGATGAAACCGGGCAGAGCAGGGACCCTGGAGAGGCTGGTGGGGATCACGTGGCCTCAGGCAGGCTGATGTCAGGGAGCCCTGGGGCAGAGGGGAGCTCAGCACCAGGATCTGGGCTGGGGCACGTTCCTGGCCTCCAGGAAAAGGCCTGAGTCACTTGGACACCGGCCAAGGGAAGGAGGAGGCCAAGGCTTGCCCGACTGCACTGGTGGGTTCACAGCCATGGTGGGGCCTCAGGCCGAGGGCCCTTCCCCAACCTCCCTCAACAGGGGGCCCAGCTGGGCCACACTGACCAGGATGCAGTCCCTGTCTTTGACGAGCTCACACCCTGGTGGGGGACGCAGGCACATCTCCCTTTCACAGGGCTTCCCTCTGTATCTTCTCTCTCCTCTCCATGTGTATCTCTTCCACGGACACTTCTTGGATTTAGGACCCTCTCGAATAATCCAGAATGATCTCATCTTTGGATCCTTGACTTGAATACATTTGCAGGGACTCTTTTTTCCAAAGTCGTCATAGTCACAGCTTCTGGATGTGGGCGTATTTTTGGAGGTCATCTATCCATCCACTCCACTTCCCCTGTCCGAAGTTGCCTGCCCTCTGCTTCATTCCTTCAGGTTCCAGAGAGATATATTCAGAGCAACAATGCTAATGACTTCATTTGTTATCTCTCTGCATTATCAGAGAACTCCTGGAGACTGTACTGCCTTTGTCAAGAGAATGGCTTTCTAGGAGCTGGACTATCAGGTCCCACTGGAGCCCCTGGAAAAGAGGCCTCTGGGAAAATCCTCTGGTACCAGCTGCCTTCCCAGGAGATCACAACACCCTGGATTTGCCCCTGTGCTCCAGTCACAGGAAGGCATGGCAGAGTGGGAAGCAGGGTTTCACCATTCCATCTCCTCCTGGCTTTCTATATAACATTTGCTTCTCTCTGTTCCCAACCCTTCCCTTCCAGCCCAGTTGATAGTAGCCCTACACAGTGCTGAGTAATTTCCAATATCTTTTTTGGGGCTTGCTTTATTTATTTATTTACTTATTTATTTATCTAATTTTACTTATGAGAGAGTATGTGTGGGAGCACAAGCTAGGGGACGGGGTGGGTAGGGCAGAGAGAATCTTAAGTAGGCTCTATGCTCAGCATGGAGCCCAATGCAGGGCTCAGTCTCCTGACTCTGAGATCATGACCTGAGCTGAAATCAGGAATCAGACACTTAACTAACCAAGCCACCCAAGTGCCCCAATTTAGAAATATCTTGCTTACTCCTTAAAAAATTCCTGTCTGTGTGTTCCTGAGTATCTATATTGCATTTCACGGAAGAAGACACTGAGGCTTTGAGGTCCAATGGCTGAGCCAAAACTTAAAGCCAGGCTGTCTCTTGCTCCAAATCCATACTCTTAACTAATCCCCTTAGGAAGATTCTGCAGGTCTTTTCATGGTGCTGCTCTTGGACGTGGGCTGTTGGGAGCATGATGGAGGTGGTCAAGAGACCCATGGTGGAGGACACTGGCCCTGCTTCCAGAAAGTCAGGATGATGGAGTGTGATAGTTGATCCTTGAGGTCAAGAGTGTGTGTGTTTATTTATTAATGCCACCATGTCTGAGAGACCCCTTTCTTTTTAGGCATGAGCAGTCTCAGATCAGCAAAATTGAAAAGGATGCATGTGTGAAAGGACCAAGTGGATCCTCCCCAGGGTTTTCATGTGAGCATGAGTAAAGACAAGAACAGGGAAGAAAATACCATTGAGAAAACAAGTCTAAGTTTATGGTAAGGTGAAATGCTTTCGATGCCCGTAAAGGTATTAAGTAACCCCATTTTCCCAGGCCAAGCAGGAAGAACGTTTACCCTGGTGATGGTCTGTTGGGCTTAACTGCCTTCCCTCTCAGGAGGGACAGAAACCAACATTAATTGGATTTTCAGACTATTTCCCTTGTGTTACTTAATCCCCAAATGATCCCTTGAGGAAGATGTTACTGCCCTCATCTTACAGACAATGCAGAGGGTGGTTGTGGTTTGCCCAAGGTCACTGGATGAGTCAAGGGCAAAACCACGATTTGAGCTTATGTCTTCTCACTCCAGTTTCAGAGTTCTGCTTTATATTGTGGCTCCACGGTGATTTGAAGACCCTGCGGTGCTTGATTGCCTGGTTAGACATGGGGAAAGAGCCACTTGTCTTATAGCAAGGTGAAATCAAGAAACACGGAAAGTCATGAGTGGTTTCCCCAACCACCACGTGCCTCCTTATCCCCCACCTGACTATGTCCACCTCTGCCTAGAAGACTCCTTCTGGAACCCACTGTCTCATCTCTTTGAAACTTTCTGGATCCACCCCTCTTTGGCCCCAAGTAGAATAGCTGTTCTTTTTATATACTCCCTCGGACCCACATAAGTATGTGTGTGTTACTAATAGGACACTTTTAATATGCCTGCCTTCCCCACCAGGATGTGAGCTCGTCAAAGACAGGGACTGCATCCTGGTCAGTGTGGCCCAGCTGGGCCCCCTGTTGAGGGAGGTTGGGGAAGGGCCCTCAGCCTGAGGCCCCACCATGGCTGTGAACCCACCAGTGCAGTCGGGCAAGCCTTGGCCTCCTCCTTCCCTTGGCCGGTGTCCAAGTGACTCAGGCCTTTTCCTGGAGGCCAGGAACGTGCCCCAGCCCAGATCCTGGTGCTGAGCTCCACTCTGCCCCACGGCTCCCTGACGTCAGCCTGCCTGAGGCCACGTGATCCCCGCCAGCCTCTCCAGGGTCCCTGCTCTGCCCGGTTTCATCTTGCCTCTGCCCTGGTGACAGCTCTGCTCCCCTCCTCATCACACTCGGGTCCCTGTTGCCTCACTCCAGGGGAAGGCGAGCTGGAATCCTCACCCAGCCATGGGGCCTTTAGACCCCCGGGGAGGCAGAATGATGGCTCCCTGGAGAGATCAGGTCCCAATCCCTAAAACGTCATGCTGCCTTCCAAGAAACAATAAGGGCCTTTGGGGGTGTGATTAAATTAAGGATCCAGTGATGGAGAGATTATCCTGGATTCTTTAGGTGAGCCCTAAATGCCACTGTAGTGTCCCTGTGAGAGAGAAGCAGGGGGAGATTTCACAGAGAGAGAGAGAGAGAAGAGAGAGCGATGTGACGCCAGAGGCAAAGACTGGATGGATGCAGCCACAAAGGAGGGAATGTCAAGAGATACCAGAAACTGGAAAAGACAAGAAAGGATTCTAAAGTCAACACCTTGATTTCAGCCCAGGGAGACTCCTTTCAGACTTTCAGCCTTCAGAACTGGGAAAGAATGCATTTCAAGTGTTTAGAGCCTCCAAATATGTTGAAATTCATCATGACAACTGCAGGAAACCAAGCGAGTACAGGGAAAACCCAGGGCAGCACAGAGGGAAGGTGTGAGGCGTGTCGGGCTGCAGGGGTGAGCTCCAGGGCCTGGAGATGGAGAAAGGCCCACTTTCAGTGGCTCTGGCCTCAGTGTACTCCACCTCTGGACTTTCTCACCTCGTTCACTCAGGAGCTTCTGCCAGTTTTGGCAATGGCAAGGACGACTAGTATTTATGTAGCTCTTACTGTGGGCCTGCCAAAGGCTCTGAGCGCCAGGCCGTGAGCCAGGCAGGCGGGACCCCGGCTCTTGCAGCGTTCCCCATCTGGTGGAAGTGCACGGGCCCTGGACCTGAGTCTTGGCTTCTGTTCCTGCTTCAGCTCACGCCTGGATTTGGCAGTGGGGTTGTAGACATGCAGTTCTGACCTTCACCTGTTGCTCTACGTGTTTTCAGCTTCTGCTATTTCCTGGGCCCTGCCCCTCTTCCATCCGCTCCTTTCCCTTTCCAGGGTTGGCCCTGGGCTCCTGCTCTATGCCTGGCCCGGCCTGGCCCTTCCGGATCAGGTGACGCTGACTGCTCTATCCGGCCAGCACCCCATCGTGGCCCCATCCCAGCTTGTGAGTCTATTTTCTGGCCTTGGCTCCTAACTTCCTGCTTCGCCTCCAAAATGTAGCCTCACATTTGGTCTTTGGATTCAGTCACTGCTCGTGCTCTCCTGATTTCTGACCCTGAATCAAAAAGGGGTGTTAGTAATTTGGGGTCGTTGGCCTGCCCAATCTCCTTGGGTTTAGGTTGCTGGAGCACCCAGAGTAGGTTAAAGAAGGTCAAAACCAACCAAACAAGATTTCTACATTGTTGTGATCTTGAGATGAATGCCAACTGCACCAACGGACATTGACATAGTCACGGTGCTTCCCAAGTGGGGCACGCTTGGCTGTTTCTTCCTTATGCATTACAGCTCAGCTCAGGTTAAAATAGCTGCACTTTGTAGACAGTAAATGATCTCTTTGTTCAAGGCGATCTATTTATTTTGGTGTGTCTAACACAATGACCAGCACATACTGGTCTCCCCAACTTTCTCTTTAGTTCTCTTAGTCTCTCTTCTCTCTCTCTCTCTTTTTAAAAAAGTTTTATTTCAGGGCACCTGGTGGGTCAGCCAGTTGAGTGTCTGCCTTCGGCTCAGGTCATGATCCCAGGGTCCTGGATCAAGCCCCACATCGGACTCCTTGCTCAGCAGGAAGCCTGCGTCTCCCTCTCCCTCCGCCTGCTGCTCCCCCTGCTTGTGCTCTCTCCTCTCTCTTTCTATTGAATAAATAAATAAATAATCTTAAAAAAAAGATTTATTTGAGAGAGAAAGCAGGAGGGAGGGGCCGAGAAAGAAAGAGAGAATTCCAAGCAGACTTTCCACACTGAGCACAGAGCCCAGTTGGGGGTTCGACCTCACCACCCTGAGATCATGACCCTGAGATCATGACTTGAGTCATAAGCAGGGGTTGGAGGCTTAACCAGCTGTGCCACCCAGGCGCCCTTCCTTCTCTTTCTTGCCAAAGGGCAAAAAAGGTGAAGGTGAACATTTGAAATCTTTAAACAGAAGGAGTGTGTGCCTGATGTTTTTAATAATCAAACTGTACCTCTTTTTAGAACACATCGTTCTGAATGTATCTTTCTGTTTATTGTCCTGCAGCCTATGTGGCAAGGGAATGGGGATGGGGGCGGGGAGCTGACTTTTACCCCGTGCCTGTAAGTACAGACACCTAGGCAGGTATTTTGCAGATATTATCTGACCCAAGGCTCACAACTATCTCCAGAGATAGGCTATTATCTCACTTTATAGAGAAGGGAATTGAGGCAGAAAGTTCATAAGATTTGCCGAAGGTCATGCAGTTGGTATTGGGAGCTTGAACTTGAACCCATCAAAGAACATAGGTGCCCTAACACAAAAGGAGTCATAATAACAAAATGCTTTTTAGAAATCACCTGGGAACATAATTCAAACTGTAGTCCAAAACATTCGGGGCCTGTTATCTCTTTGCTGGAAGGAGGGCTGACATAGGTTTTCGAAACCTTGAATTTCTTTCTTAATGGAGGCTTGTAGGTTTAAAAGGAACTGTGGTTGTAGCTGGAGGTTGCCGCCTGCAAGTCTGCTTTTTTAGAGTGTGTCTTGCATTAATTAACATTCCCAGAGCTCTTTAAGATATAAAGATAAGAGATGTCATAGACATGACAAATATGACTACAATACTGCCCTCAAAGTGAGGAAACATTCCAGAGACATTTCCAGGGCCCAGCTGATGTGTACGTGGGGCCCAGTGGCCTGCACGGGAGGGGAAGGCCCAGTGCTTGGAATCAAACCTCTTCTCTTTGGAGATGCATGAAAATAAAATTCTGCAGGGAGCATTTCAGTGCTTGGGCAGAGGGTTCTGACCATCCTTAAAGGATAAATGCTCTTTGGGAAGTATTGTGCTTATCTGTAACTTTCACCTGAGTGGGAAGGAATTTCAGATCAGGTCCAGACATCAGGTTAGGTTAGAAGGAGAGAAGAGCCGAGGACCCCATGCCAGCAACTGGGAGAAGGAAGGCTGCCCCAGGTTGATCAGACAAAAATGAAGTCAAAGACCAGCTCCACTAAATCCTGCATTTTGCTCTGGGTTGGTCCTTGGTAGTAGGCAGTTTAGGGCCTGGGTATCAGCTCACATTTACACACTAACTGTACATAAAGTTTAGAACCTCAGAAGTAGTTGGAAACTTCGAGAGAAAGAAGATAAAAGTACAAAGAGTGAGTCAAGGGCAGAAAGGTATTTCAGAAATTGAGATGAAATTATTTCCCCACAGCAGGGCTGAAGACAGGGACCCAGACGAAGCAACGACAGATCCGCATGTAGTGGGAAGAAGATTTAGAACCATCCAACATGCCTCGATGATCTTTGACAAGACACAGAAAATGCTCTTGTTGCTGTGTTTGCTGGGATAGCTTTACCCTCCTGACAACACCCCTCAGAGACAGTACTGTTATCCATTTCGGGGAAGCCGAGGTCGAGAGAGGAGAAGTCACATGTCCCAGGTCACCCAGTTAGCAGGTACGACCCTGGATCCTGGTGTTCTGTCTCCACAGCTGTCCTCTTCCCGCTGCTTCCTGCAAAGGTCATTAACATGGATTTGAGGAACCCAGAGGCATGAATGGACATGGCAGAGAGAACCCGAGCTGTGGAATCAGCACATCTGAGTTTGCACCCAGCTCCAACCCCCACTTGTGGCATTGCCTTAGCAAACATTTGACCTCTGCTTTATGTTCCCTAGTTATTGAACAGGCTGGGAGCTCCTGCCTCTTAGATTTTAATGCCCTATTCACCTCGCACCAAAAATAAAATGCAGGTGATGATGAAAAGCATCGTAGTCCATTGAGTAATTACTATGTGCCGGCCCCTGTTTTAGGCACGATCCGTATATTAACTGCTTGAATCCTTCCCACAACTCTGTGAGATAGAGATTACCTTGGTCCCCATTTTGCAGGTGAGGGCACCCACACACACAGAGGTTATGTTGCAGAAAGCCCCTTGGGAATAAGTGTAAAAGTTCAGTAATAAAGGCACAGATAAACCCCTGGTGGTGGGACAAGGGCGGTGGCCCTCTCTGTGCCCACTCTGTGTCCCTTGCGGCTTTGCTCAGGTAGGAGCTCAGCAGGTAATGTCCTCAGGGATCCATTTCTTCTTCGAGGTGCTCCCTGCCCATGTCATTTCCCCCAGTGGTGACTCTATCTCCAGCCTATTCCTCCATGCCATCTCGTAGCTGCAGACCTTGTGACTCAGTTTACCTCTCCTGTTAGGATTTGTTCTCCTCAATCGGGTCTTGACTCCATCATCCCTCACAATCCCCACCCCTCCAGGACCCCCTGTTTTCTGTCTTTCCTTCTAGTTCCAGGCCACCCATCACTTCCCCACCTTTGCTTCTCAGAGTCCGATCCTGGGAGGCAGATCATACTGGCTTCAGCTCCCTAAGCATTTACCTCCAGGAGCACCACCTTCCCACCATCCCACCATCCCCTCCCCCTGCGGAACCTAACCTCCCCCGTCCCCCACCCCAAGGCTCTAGGGAGTCTGCACGCCAACGTGGAAGAGGGAGGTTGGATGTTATTGACCTTTCAGAGCACTCTGCTTCCAGGCAACTATTATTATAAAGGAGCCCGGAACTGGCACGTGCTGATCCTGACCCAGGGAAGCAGAGCCCAAAGGATGCTGCCTGGAGCTCCTGGTCACAGGCTGCACCCAGACACAATTAAGGCATGCGGCTTCAAGGTTGAATTCCAGGGGCAAAGCCGTCCATCCAAGGCCTTGCAAAGTAAACTGAGCCCTCATGGCTGGCCTTCCTGTTCCAGTGCAGCTCTCTCCACTCCACCCCTACCCCTGGTGTGTTAAGAAGCTACAGGTGGTGGTAGTCAAGCCACTGGATGATGGAGTTTAAAAAGAAAAAAAAAAAGTCACTTAGGTTACCCAGGGCAAACCTGGAAGGGCAGAGATACCGAAAGCCCACAGGCCACGCCCTTAGGACCCGTGAAAGAGTGAGTGGAGCTCGGGGCAGTGCACCACAAAACCGCGCGACGCTTCCCGGTCTCCGAGCGCGGGCACAGGCGCCCTGCGCGCAGCCGCCGTGAGTAACGACAGGTGCACTCCCAGCTCCCGCTCAGAAGTGGCCGAGGCCCGGAAGCTTCCCTTCTGGTTTAGCCGCTGCCTCTGGGACTCCCGGGGGACTTCCCGGAGGTGGAGCTGCGCGCCTCCCCGTCCCTCCCCGCAGCGGCGGCGGGGGAGGGCGAGCAAGGCTCCACTTTCTGGGCGGGAGGAGGGAGCGACCTGCCTGATCACACCCACCTCCCCCAAAGCTCCTTTTAGCGCGGGCTGTTCCACTTTCTCTGTAACTTAGCAACCTGAGCCCCTGACAACTGATTTACTGAAAAACAGCTTTACTTTCTTGGAGCAGGTTTTCTCTTTTCTTTTTCTCTTCCTCTCTCCTCCCCTCTCCTCCCCTCTCCTCTCTTTTCCTCCCTCCCTCCCTCTTCCTTCCTTCCTTGGTTCTTTTTTTCAAATCATCAAAACCTTGACTCTAACAAGGTCCTTGTGAATTCCTCTCAGAGATTCAGAGATGCTAATTTCACTTTTTTTTTTTTTTTTTTTTTTTTGCATGCATGGACTCCTGCATGGACACCAGCTTTCTCCCTGAACTTCAAACCTCGCATCTCACCCCAGTTCTTTCTCTACACTGCAGCCACATGGATATTTCTAAAGCTCCGTTCTGACAAGCTTCCTCTCTTACTTAAAAGACTTAGATAGCTCCCAGGGGATAGAATCTCCCTGGCACTCCATCAGCCGACCCTGTCTATCTATCTGATGTCACCCCATCACCTCACTGCCACACCCTCTCTACCCCACCAGATTATAATTCTCTTTCTTGCCTCCATGTCTTTGCATATGCTGTTCCCTCTGCCTGGAAAGCCTTATGTGGGCTTACTTAGCTGTTACATGTTCTTTAAGAGTCTGCCTAAACATGGGCTCCTCTGCGAGCCTTTCCCAACTATCCTCCAGGCAGCACTGACTATCCCTTCCTCTACTTTAATATATATAAATAATAATATATATACAGTATATATAATATACCTATATTATATAGGTATTACCTATAATATATAGGTAATATATACGGACCTGCACTGAAAATGTCCCTTTTTTGGGGGAATCGTCACTAGGCTGTGAGCTCCTGGATGGCTGGGAGTAGTTTTCATCCTCCAACATGTCCCCAGCGCCCAGCACAGGGCCTGACAGGTAGCCAGTTACCCATACGTGAATGAGTGAGTGAGGAAGGAAGGGAGGAAGCAAGGAAGGAGAGTAGGATGGAGGGAGAAGGACTATATGTTGGAAACAAATGACTGACAATCCAGAAGCACCATCCAAGGGGCAGAGGAATGAAGCCCAGGTGGCATCTGGCCTCTAGAATGAAGAAGTCACTACGTGACTTCTGTTTGATTCCCAGGCTCCAACCTTGTGGATCAAAGGCAAAGCAAAGTGGGCTTCTGGAGGCCTGGCTCAGGTACCTGGAAGGAGAAAATGAAAAGCCAAACCAGCCCGTTTGCTCCCTGATCTCTCCGTTGCCTGTCTCTTGCTCTGCTCTGCATCCCAGGGGTCTGACCATGGAGGCTTCATGTCAGTGGTTTCTGTCTGGGCTTGGCCACTGGACATGTTGGGGGGGGAGACTGGAGGATGAGAGGAAGGGAAGTGACAGTATCTCTCTCAGCTTCATGGCATTTCTTGCAGTGACTTTTTGAGTCTCTGTTCCTGCCAGTTAGGCGTGCAGCTATCAAGCTCTGGACAGGTGACCCTGGCCGCTGGGCTCAGGTAACTCTGCCTCTCCCTCTTTTTGTCCTTCTGGTCCTCAGGGATGAGAGTCGCTTCCAGCTGTTGGAGGAGGCTTGGAGATCCTTCAGCAGAGCCTCAGCTCCTCAGTCATTCATGTAACTAACTTCCCGCATTACACCCCTTGTAAATATCCAGAGTGCTTTCTCTTCTGTGGGCCCTAATATACCACTTTTGTTTGGTGACCACTCTAGGGGGTAAGATCACCAGTATTGCATGGGAGGAGGTGGTGTATTTATTTTTGTCTTTTTCTAGTTGATTATGAGTGGTAAGGTGGTATGGTGTGTATATATGTTTAAACCAGGTGGGGAGAGTTGAGTACAATTGTCTGGTCAGCCAGACCGCACTGCTGCTCAGTTTGAGCTCTGGGGGCCTCTGTGTAAGTTCGGTATAGCTTAACAGGCCCTTGGACTTCAGTGACTCTGCAGGAGCCCTGTCCCCAGCCCCCTGCTCCTGGGGAGATATGGGGGTGGGGCCTCAGCTCCTGAGTTCCCTTTGGGAAAGTGTCATAAAGGGGGACATCAGGGGAAGGAATAAGTGTGGAGAAGACCGGAAAGGAAAGAGTGAGGTGGGGAAGAGAGAGTACAAAGGTCTATTTGTGTCTAATACGGTGTTTTATGTAGTAGGGCTCAACTGGTGTTTGTTGAATGAAAGAAAGAATAGGGGAAGCGGAAGAACAGGTGGAGAGTGTGTGGGTAGTGCTGGCAGAGCTCTCTGGCCCTCCGGCTCCATTCCCACTGCTGTCCCCTTGCTTCCGGGCTTCCAAGTACCTCCCCTATGACAACAGCCTCCCAACTGGTTTCCTGACCTGCAGTCTTCCTGATCACTGCTTCAGGGGACTTTTCCAAAATCACAATCTCAGCAGCTTGAGCCAAATGCTTTAGTGGCTCTCCAACAGGTAGTGATGAAATTCTATTGACTACTTACAAGCCTCTAGTACCTACTTTCAGTCTGGACTTTTCATACCACTCCCTGCTCCTAGAACATGTGAGGGGATAGTTTACCCATAAGGGATGTTCCTTACCCTCAGTCCTGTTCCCTAAATGTGCTTCCTTTGTTTCTATTTTTGTCCTTTAAAAAAAAGGTTTATTTATCCATTTGAGAGAAGCCCAATGCGGGGCTCAGTCTCACAAGCCATGAGACCATGACCTGAGCTGAAACCAAGAGACAGATGCTCAACCGACTGAGCCACTCAGGTGCCCCATTATCTTTGGCCTTTTAAGGCCTGGGAGCCAACTGTGATTTGAGACTGGGTTAGAGAAATGCAAGTTGGGTACCTGAGCTCAGATCTGGCCCTTGACACTACTGTCTGCTCTTCTTCTTTCTATAAATTCCTTTTGGCTCTTTAAAAGTCTAGAATGGTAGCCCCAAGCCAGGAGCCTGGAGTTCACTCACAGGGGTTCCTACTCTGGGCTCCTGAGAGAGAGAGAACGAGGAGTCAGGCTCTTAAGGCACAAAAGGGCCAAGCGCCCCCCTTCTGCCCCCCGCCCTGGACAGGCTTTGTTCATGTTCAGTCTCAGGATGCCTACTGCCAAGCTGTGTGCGCCAGAGCAGACGTGAGGTCTGGCTCTGGGCAAGGGAGGAGGAGACAAATGAATTCCATGTGCTTCCCCACTCCCACGTGGTATAGCTTGTGACTGCATGGGAAGCCATGCTGGGACATGAAAATTCTTTTGCTGGCTTTGCTGGGAGAGCTAGAAGATGCCTAATTCAACCATACTGCTCAAATTCAATGCAATTAACGTTTGCAAGTGCACACAGTGTGGCATGGGGGTTTTGCTTTGTAGAGACCTGGGTGTGAATTTCTGCTCTCCTACTTAGCAGCTATGCAGACAAATTAATTAATTCCTCACTTTCTTCATCTGTGAAATAGATGATACCTTATAGAGTTCCGAGTAGTTTGCATCTAATAGGACTTCAGTAAAAGGACACTGTTATTATAACTGCTATTTATTAGTTTATTAATTATTTGGGAACTCTTGGGGCTAGACTCTGAGCTTAGATCTCGAGGCCACAAGTAAAGGCTCAGGGATAAAGAGGATCTTGCCAGTACTTTAGGAAGCTGACAGTATAGAGCAGGGATGGGCAAACTATGGCCTGTGGTCAATTCTGGCCTAGTGTCTGTTTTTATAAATAAAGTTTTATTAGAACACAGTCATGTCCATTGAGTCGCATACTGTCTATGACTGCTCTCGTACTACAAGAGCAGAATCAATTAGTTGCAGCAGAGACCATATGACCCATAAAGTCCAAAAGAGTTATTTTTTTATACATTTATTTGAGAGAGAGGGAGAGAGTGCATGTGCGTGAGCAGGGGAGGGGCTGAGGGAAAGGGAGAGAGAGAATCCCCAGCTGACTCTGCACTGAGCATGGAGCCCAATGCAGGGCTCGATCTCATGACCCTGAGATCAGGACCTGAGCTGCTACTGAGAGTTGGCCACTTAACAGACTGAGCCACCCAGGCATCCGCAAAATCATTATTATCTGGACCTTTATAGAAAAAGGTTGTTGACCCCTATGTCTGGAGGAGAAGATGGATATAATCAGGATGAAGACAGTTTCAGGAAAGGTGTGAGTCATCTAAACTGATGGCCCCAAAAAAGAAAGAATCCATTTGACTTGGGTAGGCATCAGGATTCTTAAGCCAGGCTTTGAAGGAAATTGATCACTCAGTTGAGTGGGGAGGAGTGGGAAAGCACGTCAAGTTGGAGCGCAGAAATTTTACAGGAAGTTCATGCAGTAGAGGATGAAAGAGCCTAGAGATTAAATGGCTAGCCCAAAGTCATCCAATGTTGGAGTCAGAACTTGAACCTGGTTCAGGCCCTTGTGGAGTTTATATTACTTTATATTTATATAGCATTTCATAAAATACAAAATGCATTTACACATATTAATTCTCATCCCATTGAGAGTAGGTATGACAGGTTGGATTTTACAGATGAGGGACACTTAAAGGGATTAAGAATCACTCAGCCAAGAAGTGACATGGGTTGGCCTTGAATCCATGGATGGGGTCTGTGACTGTGGCAAGGGTAAAAAGCTCGTGCAGGTTGTCATAAGACAATGTCCTGGGTAGCTAGTGTATGATGTAAATGACAGACCCAAAAATCCAGATGAGGTAACCTTAGTCCTGCACACCTTGTAGGTTATTCAGAATTCAGTGTCTTTAGTAAAGACCTCTTGTGTGCATGTACAGAGCTGGATGCTGGGAGAGAAACCCAGAGAGACAGGAGACTCCAGGACCATATTGGTCTCCAGGGACTGTGGGGTTAGTTGAGGACACACCCTCAAAGTGGCACAATATTCTGAGACCGTGTATGCCAAGTGACCAATGGTGCAAACAAGGGTACAGGAATTAGAGGCTGTACCAAGAAGGGTCGGTAAAGGCTGTGGGGCTGATTCCATGCCATGGGTTTATTCGGGTGGCCAACGTCTCACATCGCAGAGTCCTCATAAAAACTTAGAACTTCAGAGCTGGAAGGGACCCTCGTTCTATCAGTTTAAAGATGGGAAAACTGAGTCAACAAGAAAGGATTGAGTTGCCTGGATCAGTACTGGGATAGAATTCAAACCCGCGTTTCCCTTGGAAGTCCAGGGCTTCCTCTCAGCATTGTTTCTCCCTTTGCTTCTGAATTAACCCCATAGACATCAAGCTTCCTTTTCAAATCTATACTGTAGATTTGAAAACCAAGCCTCTGATGGGTATGCGATGCCCTTTTTTCTCTTCTCTTTCTGTCTGGTCATTTTTAATATCTCCATGCTACTGTCAGGATAAAGACCAAGTCTGATCATCCGGAGAGGCTGTTGAGGATAAAGAAAAGGGAGTGAGATCTGGCCTCAAACTGTCTGGATTTGAATTCCTGCTGTACCACTTAATCACTGTGTGACCCTGGCAAGTAATACAACCATTCTGTGTCTTTGTTTCTCCATCTATATAATGGGTCTCCTCCCAGAAATTACCTCAGAATGCTGTAAGGAATAAGTGAGATAATTTATGAATAAAACAGAGATTAGGATATAGTATCTAGTAAATGCTCAATAAAAGGTAGATAAATTATTGTTATCAGCCTGGTATTTATCTGCCCCTGGAGTTGAACTCCAGCCCACCATCTCTGTCCTGGCCTCCCTAAACAGGTCTACTTACTATCTTTTATTAGCCTTGTGCCATTTTGCCTCCTGAACTCTCCTCTCTGTTCCCCTTCTCTTCTCTGCATTAACCTCACCCTCTTTCTACTTACCTGTTTTACTGGATACCTTTGAAGGCCCAGGCTCTGTTCACCTCTTCTTTCTTTGAAGTCCTACAGCGCTCAGTCTGAACTCTCCTGTGGAGTCCCGCTGCTGTGACCCATCGTGTGGGCCCTCAGTCAGCCATGCCAAGAGGACAGGTGTTGTGGGTTCACCTGGTAATTCACTCCCAACTTTGCACATGGAGAAGGGCCGGCAGTCTTCATTAATCGAGTACCTGTGATATGAGGAGACCTTTACCACACACTTGGGACACAGGATTGATGAGCGCCCTCTTCAGCCTCGGTGTGGAGGGAGACAGAGTCTCATATCTCATAGCCAAGTGTTCAGCCCTGGAACGGAAATGGGACCACAGCCCAGGGGAGTCTGTGGAGGGAGGGAGTCACGATGGGATGATGTTTGAGGGTGATGAGGAACGAGGGTGGTAGAATTGAAGAGGGAGATGCCAGAGTCGTTATGCTAGAAGGGAGCCTGGATCTGGGCACCGAAGGACAGGGATGGGTTAGAGCTGGCTCTGGGCTTTCTAGCCTAGAACACTGACAGTCTCTGTCTGAAAAATAGCCGAGCCTGGCCAGGGCCACTGTGAGTAGGGAACGGTGTGAGGACCCAGGACTCGGCTGAAGGAAGGTCTGTTGGTCCATCTTCAGCGTGCAGACGCACTTGGTAAGGAGGAAACTCACGGCTGAGGCTGGGGCACATCAAGTGAACTGACGGCCAGGGAAGAGGGGGGTCTGGGCATGTGCTGGAGGAGTGGCCCGGGGAAGAGGGATGGGAGGCAGCAGCCAGGCCAGAGGGGCCATAGGCATCTAGAAGGGTGGCTCAGGAATGGGCTCTGAGCATGGCCACTTCTGAGAACGCTCTGGGCACTTGAGGACGGGGTGGGCTTTTGATGGCCCTGCTCGCACTGGGCAGTTATATTGGCAGAAACAGGGAAGTACAGGAGGGGGGTTTCACTTTTGATTTGGGGTGTTTGGGGGCAACAGCACCCGGAGTCTGAGACGCCATCTGCAGGTGCAATCACCGGCGCCCAGAAGACTGCTGGGAGATACGAACTTGAGTTCCGGAGGTTTGGGGGTCAACAACTTTGGAGAAGGAGTGGGTGGGTCTGTCCTCTGAGGGAGGGACCATTAGGGAGGGAAGAGGGCTGAGGACCAAAGGGACTTAGGGGTTGGAGGAGAGGTCCCCAGGGACACGTTAGAGTGGTAGGTTGAGAACCAAAGGAGGTGTCTTGGAAGAAAAGCCAGAGTTAGAGAAAGCTTCCTTGACTCAGGAGTGCGCCTACTTCCTGTGGCAGTTCTGGGCCAAAAGTCCATATTGGAGGAATGACCACACGGACTCCCTAGTCCACGCACTGGTACCAAGCGATAAACCAAGCTGTTCAAGGTAAGGACAGGTGGGAGGGGCCCACGAGGACTTCATAGCAATTTAATTCTATGCAAATGTTGGAGTTGACCAACAGCAACATCACGGAGGAAGAAGCTCCAGGGGCGTCTTCCAGTGGCCCTAACCCACTGCCTTGTGAGAGGGAGCAGATGCGGATGGTGGAGGGGAACACAGACAGTGAGACTCTGAGGGAATAACAGCACCAAGAACTCCTTTAATGTGGGGGGCTGGGTGGGGATGGGAGATAGAGAGAGACTGGCCTCAGGGAGCTTCCAAGAGAGAAGAATGCAGTTAGTATGGGAGGCCCAACCCCACATGGAGTGGGAAGGCGACACCAGACAGGTATAAAATATCCAGTCATTCCAGGAGGTGGGGTGGGGTAGGAGGCTGTGGATGGGCCAGGGAAGCCCCCCAGAGGGCAGGATTTCAACAGGTGCCCCCAAGGGAGGGTGCTGTATGTGGGGGACCAGCATGAGGAGGGGTGACACCAGGAAGGTAGACTGCAGTCAGATCGTAAAGGGTCCTGGGTATGGGGCTGAGGAATTCAAACCGGAGCTTGGCAGTAGGAAGCAGCCACTGAAGGTTTGGGGCAGGAGACATACTGATAAGCATGTGATTCAAACTGGCTTTTAGAGCTCAGAATGGAAGTCCCACCTCCTATGGATTGAGGTGGGAAGTGCCTGGCACCAGGGAGCCCTTCCAGAAGGCTGTCACTATAGTCCAGTGATCATTTTCCTGAAAAGGACCTGGAGCCACCTTGCCAGCCTCCTCGCTGTGCTGACCCTCACTTGCTGTGGCCGACAGGGCTCCTGATAAGAAGGCCAGGTTACATAGGCTGGTCGGGCAGACGTGTCACAGATAAGCAGGGTCCTCTCTCCTGCCCTGACCTTATCCAGTCACTTCTCCAGGGGCCGGGGTGGGGGTGGGTGTGTGTGGATCAAATAGCTGCCCCTGGCTTGTCCCTTTCCAGTCAGCTCTCTGTTTCAAAGCTGGGGCTTTTTATGTGTGTCTGATGGTCAAGGGGGTCACCTTCCTTGCAGGTGACTTGTTTCTTTTTTCTAAAGCCCATGCTGTTTACAAAGTGACTTGTTCCTTATTATTCACCAGTATTGATTTACTTTTTTGGGTGAGGAACTCCCTGGAAGTCAAGAATTTTATCTTTTCCACAGCCTTCCGCAACCTCATACCTTGCTTTGTGCGTAGCAGGCACGCAACAGTCTTGCCAACTACAAACCCAAGGAAACAAGCTCTCCTTGACTCTTCAGTCCTGTGCCAAGTGCTCAGACGTTCCCCCCCGGCTGGGTGCTGCTACAGGATCTCAGCAAGAGGAGAAGGGATACTTATCAAAGAAAAACATCCTTTCAGCAGCAGCATTTTCTGAGGGTAGTGGAGGAGTTGTTCTCCCTTAGGGGGTTCTGTAAAGGTATGTAAAGAGTTAATGAAACCTCTGTCCAAGGGACCTGGCCATATAAAGGCATTCCACCCAGAAGGAATGTGGGAGTCGTGCTGGGAAGCAGGTTTCACTCTAGGCTCCGGGGCCTTGGAGAGTGCTTGAGCCAAGGTTAATGTCTGGGCCGTGGGGCCTCAGGCACAAGGGGACTTCCGGTCCTTGGGGGACACTGAGAGTGATGGAGAGTATCTGACTCCCTCTGCCTGGCCTCTGGCTAGAGCAGAGGTGCCCCTGTGAGCCCAAACGGTGAGCGGCTTCTGAGTGGCGAAGCCTCAAGACCGGGGTAAACATGAGAACAACCGCTGTTCCGTGGGTGTTGCCTGTGGGCGGGCATGCTGCCCGGAACTCTTCCTATGGGACCTCACGGGCTCCCCTCGCTCTGGGAGGACAGGTGGCCAGGGCATCCACCTGGAATGCTGGCCCTCTCGGCCTGTCACGTGTCCTGGGCCTGCTGCTCATCTTCTGTGTCATTGTTGTTCTCAGCTGAATCTGAATCCCCCGGGACCAAGCACAGAGTAGGGCCTTAGGAATGACTAATGTTGGGCTCTTACCTTTGCTCTGATGTGAGCATGCAGGACATGGCCGCTCAACCTCTCTGGCTCTGTGAGGACTGGTATCCCTCGGCTTGCCAGGGAGAAACAGTCCTCTTTCTTCTCCTCTCTGTTGACAGAAGCTTCATTGCTCTAAGACGTCCTCAGACATTTATTCTGTGAAGTCTTCCGAAATTCACTCTCTCAGATCTCCTTCAATATGGTTTTTTTTTTTTTTTTTTTTTTGGTATGACTCAAAGTTTTTTTGTTTTTGTTTTTCCCCTCTCCAACGATTTCCCTCACCTGCTATAACCTCCCCCCACTGCCAAGCAGCCTGGCCTTTCTGAACCTGTCACCTCAGGGGGCGATGTGGCAGGGTTGAAATGCCAATAGAGTAACATATGGAGGGGAGCGGGTGAAGGGGGGGGTGCAAGGCGCCAGCCTTTGCTTTGTCCTCAGCCAGCCTCCTGCTCCTTCAGGGTGAAGGAAGGAACGAAGGCATCTTCTTGTTTTGGGGACACCATAAACTTTAGGATCCCTGAGGGGACTCTGGGCACAGACAGGGAGTTTGGGGGAAACCCCTGAGGAAGTGCAAGAGAACTGAGCTGGGGGGGGCGAGAGAGGGGAGGACCTGCAGGTGGCAAGGCCTTCTAAGGGGATGACTTCAGGCCTTGAATGGCCTCACAGAACTTCCTAGGCCCAGTGCGGCACAGAATAATAGGGGAATGAGTCCCCTGCCCTACGCATGGAAGGACAGGAACAGAGAGAACAGCTAGGGCAACCCGCGTGGGGCATGTCGACTGAGGTCTAGCTAGATGTGTCAGTGAACCCCAGACCAACCTGTGGATGAGATGCCCCCTTGGTGCTTTGCAAGCCCCCCAGAACTCCTGGCCACCTCAGAGAAAAGGCAAGAAGAATCACGAAGTGACAGAACTTAGGTTTCTGCTTCCCTGGGGAGGGAGACTTGGTGTAGAAAACAAGTTCTTACGGGAAAGAGAGTCATAGTTAAGCACTGAGCCTCCGGAACCAGACTCTGTGGGTTCAAATCCCAGCGAGCGGGGTGACCTCGGGCAAGCCATTCCATGTCATTTCTCTGTGCCTCGATGTTTAGTTTTTATTTTTTAATCTCTCACATGGCTGGGTCTACATGGTGATTCCTATAATTTGTGAGACAGACGTGTGTTCGCATCCTGACTCAGCCACTGACTAGCTTGTGGGACTCGGGGACAGTCACTTAACTACTCTGTGGCCACGTTGCCTCACGTAACCCCTGTTGAACTCACAGGCTTGTCAGAGATCACACAAGATGCGTGATATTCCTTTGCAGGTGCTCTATTGTGGAGTTAATGTCTAACTCAGATGCATTTTATGAAAGTTAATTATCATGATGATTCTTGTGACTTGTGAGTGGATTATGCAAAATGTGAGGGCAATCCTGTTTTTCAGCTGTGCTAAGAAATGGATGGGCTACTCCTCCGTCCTGTCCTGCCCCAGCCTGGCACAGGGCCCTATCACAGAGCGGTTCAGTAAATGTTGGTTATTAATGGGGATTCTTAAGAAATAAATGTCATTTTGTTTGCAAAGATGCTGAACCCAAGATTTGGTTCTGAGGGTCCGAAGAGGGGATCTGGGCAGGGATTGCTTGGCGGGGGCCAGTAGAACTTACAGTTTTGACTTTGCTCCGTGCTGGGGCTTAGTTTTCTAAGTGGGTCTGACCCCAGGCAGTGGTCCCAGGAACCCGCCAGGGTTGTGGGCATCTCTCCCCTTTCTTAGCTTCCATATCCTGACTGGCGTTGGCTGAAGCACATGGGTTTTAGAGGCATTCTAAATCTCAGCTCCATGCTGGACAAATGTTGTGGGTTTGCTGGGCCTGCCCATCAGCCCCTTCTGCCAGCACTTCCCACTTGATGGGGTTCCTGTGGGCATGGAATCTGATCACGCCTGCCTGGCCCTCTGTCTGGCGCTGGGCACAGAGAGGGTGTTGCCAACATTCCTTTTCATCTCCTCCTCCCTGCTTGGGGAACTGGGTTAGCAGGAAAAACCCAAAAGCAGACAGTGGAGTTTTCATCCTGCCGAGGAAGGGTTGGCCCACAGCATGTTGGCCCCTGACGATTAACTAGATGGGCATCCACTTAGAAGAAGCCTCCTCAGGGGTCAGAGAAGGTCAGGCTTCTGTTTGCAAAGGGGCGTATTATGTTCCGAAGACATGATACACAGCGTTAATATTTGATGAGGCCTTGGAACCTGTCGTGCACTTGGCTGGCTGCTTGCTGTGTGACTTATAAGCTATCCTGGGCCTGATGTGACAGGCCCCAAGACTTCTCTCCTACAGGGAGGAGTGGCCCAGCTGTCCCTTTAGGGAAGACAGCAGGGCTGATCTGGCTCCCCATTGGTCACTCTCCTTTTCTTGTTCCCATTTGAGAGAAAAATGATGGTAATACGTACCAACTATGACCGCTTAGGTCAGGCACTAACGGGTCTTCTTTCCTTTAGTCCTCAGAAGGGCTCATTTTACAGCTGAGAAAACCAAGGCCTGGACAAGTAAGAGACTTGCTCAAGGTCAAATAGGAAGTTGTGATCTGAGGAGGGTCAACTAACCAAGGGGAAGTGGAATGTGGGTCAACAGGCCCTCAAGAACAGGGGACGTCTGTAAGGCTCGGGCTGTGAGGCATTGGGGAAGCGGAGGAAAACAAAAAGGGTTGAGAAGACTTGTTCTTAGACACCTGCAGGCCGGCCTCAGTCTTCCCACAAGGATTGTGGCATCAACCTTTATGGCTCCTTCCATTTTTGCTTCCCCTTCCCCACTACTGCTCTTGGCCTGCTCCAGATCTTTCCCTTCAGGACCAAATACAGCCCAGGAATTTTCAGTTGCTTTTTGTGGGCTTGGAATAATGTCTGAACTGCAGGCCTGAACAGCTCCTGCCCACCTGTAGCCTAGACTGGAGGCATCCATTGTCCCCTGGGTCTTCCATGTAGTGTCTGCCGCTCTGCCCTGCCCCCCAGGACTGCTGCTGCAGGTGGCCTGTGTGTCGCCTCAGATCGTGGGCGCTCCCTCCTGGGTGCCCATGCACTTAGCACTGCATCACGTTCAATCTGGCCGTCTGTGGGCTCTCCAACGTGGACACAGCCCTTGTCTGTGTGCAGTGACGGAATGACGGACTAAACAAGATCTGGGTGCAGAAGCACTCACCGCCGGGTCTGGCCTATGGTAGGGACTCCATCCGTGTAATTAGAACTCACTTTAAAGATATATATATTTTAAAGATTTTATTTATTTGTTTGTTTGTCAGATAGAGAGAGAGAAAGAGAGAGAGCACAAGCATGCAGAGTGGCAGGCAGAGGCAGAGAGAGAAACGGGCTCCCTGCTGAGCAAGGAGCCTGATGTGGGACTCTATCCCAGGACCCTGGGATCATGACCTGAGCTGAAGGCAGTGGTTTAACCAACTGAGCCACCCAGGTATCCCTAGAACTCACTTTAGAAGGGAAGCATGGATTTTTGTTCTGTAAAGGAACTTAACACGTCTTGACTCAAACCCCATGCTTTCCAGATGAAGACACTGGGCCCCAGAGGGTTGAAGCAGCCTGCCTAGAGTCATATGGGGAGTGACCTGGGTGAACACCCCAAGTTCCTGGATTAAGGCTTTACGTAGCATAACAATAACACCTTCCTTTTTCAATGGGGGTATAATCGACATACATTATCTTAGTTTCAGGTATATAACGTAATGATGAGTTCTTCGCATATATTTCTAACCATCACCGCGATAACTCTAGTTATATCATCTGTCGCCATATGTAATTACAGAATATTTTTCCTTGTGATGAGAACTTTTAAGATTTATTCTCTTGGTAACTTTCAGATATGCAATGCAGTGTTATTCATGAGAGCCCCCGTGCGGTACGTCCCATCCCCATGACTTATTTCATGACTGGAAGTTTCTAACCTTCTGACTCCCTTCATCCTTTTCACCCACCTTACTCCCCAGCATCAGTCTGTTCTCTGTGTCCATGGCTTGCTTGCATTGTTGTCTTTTTTTAGATCCCACATATCCGTGAGATCACAGGGTACTTGTCTTTCTCTGTCTGACTTATCTCGCTTAGCATAACACCCTCAAGGTCCATGCATGTCACAGATGGCAAGGTTTCCTTTATCATTGCTGAGTAATATCCCATTGTATGTGTGTGTGTGTGTGTGTGTGTGTGTGTGTGTGTGACACATCTTCTTTATCCTTTCCTCTGTTAATAGACACTGAAGTTGTTTCCATTATCTTAACTATTGTAAATAATGCTGCAATGAACATGGAAACACAGGTATCTTTTTGAGCAAATGTTTTCACTTTCTTCAAAAACATACCCGGAAGTGGGATTGCTGGATCATATGGTAGTTCTATTTTTATATTCTTGAGAAAACTCCCTACTGTTTTCTGTAGTGGCTGCGCCAATTTACCTTCCCACCGAAAGTGGGAAGGGTTTTCTTTCCTCCACATTCTTGCCAATGCTTATTATTTCTTGACTTTTTGTTAATAGCCATTCTGACAGTTGCGAGGTAATATCTCATTGTGGCTTTGATTTGCATTTTTTTTCTTTCTTTTAAGATTTTAAAAAATATTTTATTTATTTATTTGACAGAGAGCGAGCGCGTACAAGTAGGCTTGTGCAGTGGCAGGCAGAGAGAAAAAGGGAAGCAGGCTCCCCACTGAGCAGAGAGCCCAATGCAGGGCTTTATCCCAGGACCCTGAGATCATGACCGGATCCGAAGGGAAAGGCTTAACCCACTGAGCCACCCAGGCATCCCAGATTGGCATTTTTCTGGTGATTATTGATGTTTTCATGTCCCTGTTGGCCATCTGAATGTCTTCTTTGGAAAAAGATCTATTCAGATCCTCTTCCATTTCTCGATTAGATTTTTTTCTTTTCTTTTCTTTTCTTTTCTTTTTTTTTTTTGCTATTGCATTCTTTATATATTTTGAACATTAACCCCTTGTCTGATACATAATTTATAAATATTCTCTCAGGAGGTTGCCTTTTCATTTTCTAGATGGTTTCTTTTGCTGTGTGGAATCTTTTTAGTTTGATGTGGTCCCACTTGTTGATTTTTGCTTTTGTTGCCTTTGCTTTTGGTGTCAAATACAAAAAATCGTCACCAGGACCAATGTCAGGGAGCTTACTGCCTATGTTTTCTTCTAGGAGCTTTAGGGTTTCAGGTCTTACATTCAAGTCTTTAATCCATTTTGAGTTACTTTTTATGTCTGGTGTAAGAGTATGGTCCAGGTTCATTCTTCTGCATGTAGCTGTCCAGTTTGCCCAACACCATTTATTGAAGAGACTGTCCTTTCCCCATCATGTATTCTTGGCTCCTTTGTCATAAAATAATTGACCATATACGTCAGGTTTACGTCTGGGCTCTCTCTTCTGTTTCATTTCTCTATGTGTCTGTTTTTATGCCATTATTGTACTTTTTTCTTTTTTGAGGGAGATAGAGAGAAAGGGATAGAGCCTGATTGGGGTGGGGGTGGGGGGAACAGCCCAGGGAGAAGGAGAGAGAGAATCTTACACAGGAGCCTTACACAGGGCTCAATCTCATGACCCTGAGATCATGACCTGAGCCAAAATCAAGATGCTTAATCTACTGAATCACCCAGGTGCCCCAATACCATACTGTTTTAATTACTAAAGCTTTGTAATATAGTTTGAAATGGTATCTCCAGCTTTGTTTTTCTCTCAAGATTGCCTTGGCTTTTTGGTTTTGTGTGTGTATGTGTGTGTTTCCATACAGATTTTAGAATCGATTTTTCTATTTCTGTGAAAAATGTCATTAGAATTTTGATAGAGATTGCATTGAATCTGTAGATTGCCATTGATAGTACGGGCATTTTAACAGTGGTGTAATACCCTGAGATGCCCTCTCCTACCCTTGGCTCTGGAATTTAGAGGACCCCCCCCCCCAACAACCCTCCTCCAGCCATGCCTCTCTTTATGAGTAAGGAGTCCACAGGGCCAGGAAGTTGTGACTAACTAGAGTCCATGTCCCTCTTTGAGAAAGTTCTCTAGATACCTAGGGAAACTTTAGGGAACCTAGAATTCCCAGACCAAATGGCCCCAAACCTACTTCTAGTCTTCTTCAGGCCTCTTTTCTAGGTCCATCCTACCAAAGACAGAGAGCAAAGCCAGTATGGCCAGTCTGTGCTCCCCTAGATCAGAGAGTGCTAAGTTGGATGGCTGTTGATAGGAAGTGTGGTTAGAGGTTGGACATGTAGTTTGGGACATGGGCAGGGGGAAATGGGGATAGGAAGAGGAGTCCATGAGCCCAGGGATAAGAATTTGGGGGCAGGCTCTCTCAGTACAGCAGAATTCCAAGGTGGATAAGAGTTCTGCATTTGCATGTGGACTTCTAAGTCACTGAATATGCATTTGTCAGGATAGGATGGTATAACGTATTTTATTTGCTTGTTAGCTTGGTCTGCAAGTTTCAAATATTAGACGTATGTGTAGGGGTCTCCATTTGAACTATTGTGCTGCGCCCCACAAATGTTAGAGGTGGCCTGCATCGTGGCGATCTATTCTGAGAGCCTCAGAACAGATTAAAAAGCCAGAGAATCCCTCAATGAGGTGACTGGGAGAACATGGCTGAGTGTTTCTTTTTCCTAGTACCTTGTGGATGTTCAAAATATCAAAAAGCACAGATAATAGTGTGAGAATGTGAACAGGCTATAAGTAGGACTGGAAGGATCATCAGCACTGTTAACATATCTGCTCTTGAAAAGAGCTCTTTGGTCTTCAGATCAATTTTGCTTTAAATTAAAAAAATTTTTTTTTTTTTTCATTTTAGAGGGATAGAGAAAGCCCATGAGTGGGGTGAGAGAGGCAGAGAGAAAGAGAGAGAAAATCCCAATCAGGCTCTATACTCAGTGGGGAACGCAGGGCTCCATCTCACGACCCTGAGATCATGACCTGAGCTGAAATCAAGAGTCAGAAGCTTAACTGACTGAGCCACCCACGTGCCCCAAGATCAATTTTGCTTTAAAATTAAAGGAGCCTTTGAAAATGCTGTAAAGATTTCACATCTAGGTCTTATCCACACTAACAAGGTCTTTTATTATAATAAACAGACTTTTATTCCCTATTCCTCAAAATCAGGGGTCCAGGGAGGGTGTGCAGTTTGCCCTGTGCCTGTCTCCTTCCTTTGCCTTCTCTCCATGGATAAGTGTCTCAGACTCAAAGGTGAGGGGATGGGCACCCGAGGGCAACGTGAGGTTAGAACCTTCATTCAACCAAAAGAAAACCCTTTCCTGTGTCCTGTCAGCTTGTCTAGAAAGCTGGAGAAGCTGCCTGCCTGCAGACTCACCTTCTTGCTGTGAGGTGAGTGTGCCCTTGGCTGTGACGCTGCCCTGCCAAGGTTGGCAGGAAACTACGCCCTGGGCTACTGTGCAGCCATCCCTGCAGGAAAACCTCCTTCCCTCCCCTGGTGGCGTGTTCGCTGTCTCTGTTTATTGCCCAGCCTCTCGTTCCCAGAACTCCCTGGAGGATTCACAAGTCTCAGACAATGAGGTGCCTCATCTGGAGAGAAAGGAGGGGCACGGAAGTCACCAGAGTCCGCATGGACACTTTGACCTTGGAGTGGCTGTAGCTCCTTATTCCTGTTGACTGAAACTACCCAGCAGGGCTCAGGGTCTGACTGTGTTGCCAAAAGGGGTGGTGGGGGAGCAGGAAGGGCTCTAACAAGCAATTTGGGGGCAAGCTGAGGGCTCATTTCTGAGGTCAGTTATTCCCCCATAGCCTGGGCCAGAGGGACTGACCTTCAGCGAGAGTATGAGGTCAGGTAAGTCTGGTGTTGGTCCAGCTCGCTTTCATTGCCTCTTCCCCCTAGAACCCTCTAGAACGAATGCTTGCTGCTCTGGTCCCTCACCAGCATTTACCTATGCCTCTCGGCTCCCAGGGCTAATGCTGGGCTTCCTGCCTGGGTACCATCGTGCTACCTCCCTCCTGGATGACAGTTTCTACCCTTGAGAGCTAAGGTTTGCAACAGACACATAGACCAAGTTCCCTGGTTGGCATTTTCTCTTCCCAGAGCTCTAGTTACTAATGGGAGGCAGGGCAGAAGTGACCCTCCTGTTCCAGAGAAGCATTGTTCCTTTAGTCCCAGATCGCTTATTTCCTAACAGCCAGGTGAGGTATGTACTGGTCCATAGGGCAGGCTGCCTATGAGAATTCGAGAATACTGCAGGCAGGCACAGGCCCCACTCGGTGGACTTGAGGTGGGATTCCAGCCTTCCTTGCCCCTTGCCTGGATACCTTGGTGCTCTGAGCTATCTCTTATCTGAAAGTGCCCCACAGGAGTGATTCTAATGGGAAGGATTCCAAGCCTGGGAGGAGAAGAGAGTTTCAGACACAGATGAGGCCTTACAGTTTCAGACACAGGTGAGACCCTCTCCTGAAGGTGTCTATTTCACCGATGAAGGCCGGATGTGTCTCACTGGCTCAGTCTTTGCTAAGTATCCAACCCTGGCAGAAGCACGGACACCCGCGTGTGTGCCTTCATAATGGGCCACACTTTTAGGAACATGACCTTACTTGATCCAGTGACAACTTTGGGCAGTAGCAAGGGTAAGAATATTACACCTGTTTTACAGATGAGAAAACTGAGACTGAAGTGATGTATACAGATTCACTCGGCTAGAAAAATGGCAAAGTTGGAACTGCGGTCCTCCAGCATTACCTGTTCAACAACCACTCCATGTTGTCTCTTACCAGACGGACTCGCAAAGATGAGCTTTCTTCTTAATTTTCTAGAAGGTACAAATGTTTCAGAAGTCGTTCGTGTGTCTCCAGACTATGGCCCATTTACCCCCACATTTTCTCCTGTCCTACTGGCCATTTTGACTAGGGTGTCCTAACAGCGTTATACACCTGTTAATGTTCTGGAGAGGCTTTTTCCCAACAGTCTCAGGAGGTGGGCAGGGCAGGTCCTCTGTGAGGTACAGATGAGCAAACGGAGATGCCATGCTCATACGCCTGGCTTGGCACCAACAGCCAGTTCTTCTCATTTGTAAGCCCAGTGAGCTTCCGGCCTCGTCATGCTGCCTCTTCCAGAGGACCAAGGAAGCATAAGCAACTGCCTACAGGAAACATGCTTCCCTTCCTCCACAGACACAGTGTTCCAGGAGAACCAGACTCCATGGAAACAGAACAGAGAGGGTGTGTACCAGGCATGTCCTCTAGGCCCACTCTACTTCTCCTCAGAAGCTGGTGAGCCGCCCGCCTATATTCCCAGGGGGTCGGTCCTCTTTTGTAGCCTCCTTCCCAACAGGCCAGAATCACTGACTCACAGAATATCAGACAAGAAAGAGAACCACCCATCTTCTTTCTAGTCTACTGCCTTCCTTCTAGGCAGAAGGAGATTGTTTTGTTTTCCGGCTTTCTTGGCGGTATAAAATTTGTAAGGTATCTAAAGGTACAGTGTGATGATTTGCTATATGGATACACTGCGAAAGGCTTTTCCCTGGTGAGTTAATGAACACATTCTTCACCTCATGAATTTATTTATTTATTTTTGTGAGAACATCGAAGTTCTACTCTCAGCAAATTTTGGTCGTACAGTACAGTGTTATCAAAGGTAGTCACTGTGTCATGCCTTAGAGCCGCAGACTTCATTCATCTGATACCTGAAAATTCTTTTTTTTTAAGATTTTATTTATTTATTTGACAGATAGAGATCACAAATAGGCAGAAACAGGCAGAAAGAGAGAGGGAAACAGGCTCCCTGCTGAGTAGAGAGCCCGATGCCGAACTCCATTCCAGGACCCTGAGATCATGACCTGAGCCGAAGGCAGAGGGTTAACCCACTGAGCCACCCAGGCGCCCCTGATAGCTGAAAATTCTTACCCTTTTACCAGCCTCTCCTTCTCTCTCCCACCTCCAATCTCTGCCAACTGTTTCTCTACCCTCCCTTTCTAGGCGTTCAATCTTTAAAAAAAATTTTTTTTTTCGATCGCACGGGTAAGTGGTACCATGCCGTATTTGTCTTCTTTGCTTTATTTCACTTAATGTGATTTTCTCTAGATGCATCCATGTTGATGCAAATGACGGAATTTCCTTCTTCTTTTTTTTTTTTTAAGGCAGAATAATATTCTACTGTACATATAGGCCACATTTTCTTGATTCATTTATCCACTGACAGACACGTAGGTTGTTTCCATAACTTGACTATTGTGAATAATGCAGCAGTGAGCATAGGAGTGCAGACATCCCTTCAAGATAATAGTTTTATTTCCTTTAGATATATACCCAGAAGTGGGAATCATGTGGTAGTTATGTTTTTAATTTCTTAAGGAATCTCCATACTGTTTTCCATAGTGGTTGTTCCCATGTATGTTCCCATCAACAGTAGTCAAGTGTTCCCTTTTCTTCACATCCCTGCTAGTATTTGTTATCTGTTTTTTGTTTTTGTTTTTTTTTCTGAGACTAGCCATTCTGACTGGTGTGAAATGCCATCTCACTGTGGTTTTGGTTTATTTGCATTTCCTTGATGATGAATGATGTCAAGCACCTTCTCATGCACCTGTTGGCTATTTCCATGTCATTTTTGGAAAACCATCTATTCAGATCCTTCCCTCATTTTTAAATTGGGTTGGTTTTTTTTGCTTTTGAGTTGTGTGAGTTCTTTATATACTTTGGATATGAACCTCTTATTGGATATGTGGTTTGCAAATATTTTCTCCTATGCTACAGGTTGCCTTTTCATATTGTTGATGGTTTTCTTTAGATATCCTATGTTCATGGATGGGAAGAATTAATACTGTTAAAATGTCCATGTGACCCAAAGCAATCTACGGAGTCAATGCAATCTTTATCAACGTTCTGATGGCATTTTTCACAGAAATAGAAAAAACAATCCTAAAATTTGTATGAAATCACAAACGCTTCTGAATACCCAAAGCGATCTTGAGGAAGAACAAAGTTGGAGGCCTCACACTTCTAGATTTCAAACTACATTTCAAATCCATAGTAATTAAAACCATGTGGAACGGGTATAAAAACAGGCATATAGGCCAGTGGAATAGAACAGAGTTCAGAAATAAACCTATGTATATATGATCAATTAATTTTCAACAAAGGAGCCAAGAATATACAATGGGGAAAGGATAGTTTTTTCAGTAAATAGTACGGGAAACCTGGACAGCCACATGCAAAAGAATGAAACTGGATCTGTATTTTTTGCTAAACACAAAACCCAACTCAAAATGGATTAAAACTTGAACGTAAGACTGTAACACCCCGAAGAAAACACTGGGGGTAAGCTCCTTGATATCAGTCTTGGCAATGACTTTTGGGGTTTGACACCAAAAACAAAGGCAACAAAGGCAAAAGTCAACAAGTGGAACTACATCAAACTAAAAAGCTTCTGCCCGGTACAGATGAGGAAACAGTGAGGCTCTAAGAGAGATAGGTTAAGTGACTTGCTCAAGGCCACCCCACTACACATATCCATAATCTGGAGATCAGTCCTGGGAACAGTGCATGGCTGCTGTCCTCTGAAGGAGACCCAGGAGACACGGTGAGAAACGTGGAATAATAGAAGGTTGACAGCTCATTGCTTGTTCTCAATCTGAGGTCTGGGCTCAGCTGGCTTGCCCTGACTCCCTTTTACCTGGAAGAAAAATATTTCTACTTTCATACTAAGCCTTTTGTGTCCTAGACCTGTTACTTTACCCCTTGCAGATTCCCATTTTTATTTCTGGGAAAAGTGGATTCCTCAACACACATTTACAGAGTACTTCTGTCGTAAAAGGCTTTGTGCTAGAACAGGGGCTACCCAATAAGCAAGGCAAGCCTGGATCCAGTCCTCAGTCTAGCAGAAGCAGAAAGGCTGCCTAAAATGATTAATCCTAGAATTAGTTAATTCTATAATTAATCCTGAGAATGCCTTGGATAATCAGCATTCACAACTTGGTCGGGCTCATGTTAGGTGGCCCCTACCTGCCCTGTTCTGGATCCTGAGCTGCTTTTCCCAGCCTCGGGATCTGTACTATTCTGTGCTGGTTTCCTGATGCCCACCTCGGGCCCCAGATAGTGATTTATGGGTATCTACGTGGATGACTCACACCACTGTGTTCTCCTGCTCGGCCTGAGCACCTGAATTTATCCCTGTGCTAGTTACTGGGGATGGGATGATGAACAAGTCAGACATGGCTCCTGTTTTTAGAAATGCCTGCTGGTTCCTGGCCTCTATTCTCTGGCCAGGGATATTAATGTCTTTCCTGTTCATTTGGAGTCGTTGAGCATTAGCTTTGGCTCTATTACACAGAATCTAGCTTACGTGTGTCTTCCCTTTGATCTCACATCCATCTCCACCCTAAACTTTGATGTTTGGGTCCATGGTAACTGTACATCTCCTTCCCTGATGACCAGACCCCCAGCCGTAGTCTCACCTCACGCAAGACAGCTTCCTGCCACCACGCCCACTAGCTTGGCCTACTTTCTTTCTTTTTTTTTTTTTTTTTAGATTTTATTTATTTATTTGACAGAGAGAGAGAGAGAGAGGATGAGAGAAGGAACACAAGCAGGGGAGGCTAGAGAGGGGGAAGCAGGCTTCCCGTGGAGCAGGGAGCCTGACGTGGGGCTTGATCCCAGGATGCTGGGATCATGATCTGAGCCAAAGGCAGATGCTTATCAATTGAGCCACCCAAGCATCCCTGCTTGGCCTACTTTCTAGTTCTGTCCCTTCTTGTACCACTTCTTCTGAGGCAACCCTGAGGCTGACCCATCATAATAGACCCTTGATATAAACTTAGGAATTAAATCAACTCCAGAGTGGTTCAGAAATTTCAAGAACCTCTAGAACAATCTAGAAGAGTTGGCTGTAGTTCGATAGTATGTTCTGTGTTGAGATGACCTCTTTTTATTCCAGGGCTTTTCTGTGCTCCAGAAGTTTAAAAGAAAGGAAAGAGAGTCTTGTGGGTGTGCATCAGGGTGAGATGAGAAACTCGTCATACAGAACTTGAGTCTCTAGAGAAAGTTGGAAGCCTCAAGCCCAGCCACCTGGGGGGCCTTGACACCTCCGGATATTGGTGGAATACAGGTGCTCCCTGTTACTGGCTGATCCGGGGGAGTATTTTCTTCCCTCCAGGCTTCCTTAGAACAGGTCTGCCCACACAGAAAGCAGAAACAAAGCTGACCTGTGAGCTGCTTTGTTTTCTTTGAGTGCCTTTTTAGATTTTTGCATGGGCTGCTCCTCTGGATTACAAACCTTTGTTGGCATTCATGAACTTCCTTCATACCCACACAAGGTAGATGCAGACAATTGTGTGGGCACCAAAGCTAAGGCTCTTTGAGACAGATGACCAGACCCCTGCTGAGGGGCAGCCATTGGCCATTTTTTCTGTTATCTGGCTCGATTCAGTCACCGGGTTACTAACAAGCCTACTAACTATTCTAGTCCCTACTTAAAGTGAGCTTGGAACGTTTCCCAAATTCTGGTTCTCTTTTACTGATTTTGCCCCCAGAGTGAAAGAAATCTTTTCCCTTCTTTGTGAAACAGTGGCTGAGCCTTTATATCCTGATAGACAGCCTCCAAGATGACCTTCAGCGATCCCCATCTCCCAGTATGCACACTCATATGTAGTCCCCTCCCTTTGAAAGAGGACCAGACTTACTGACCTGTTCAAAGAATCAGATTCTCCCCTCTCCATCTCTTCTTTTTTCTCCTCTCTCTCTCTCTCTCTCTCTCTCTCTCGAATCATTTGGGGGCGGGGGTGGGAATTCTGCCTACTTGTGAGCCACTCTACAGAAAAGCCCATGTGGTGTGGTGAAGACCTGAGACCATCAGCCCAGCAGCCTGCGAGGAACTGAAGCCTGCCAGCTTCCTATGAATGAGCTCAGAAGTGGGTCCTTCAGCCCCAGCCGACGGCTTTACTGCAGCATTTGGAGAGACCCTGAGCCAGGATCACTCAGCTAAACTGCTCCTCGCTTCCTGATTCCCAGAACTATAAGCAAAGACATGTTTGTTGTTTTAAGCTGCTAAGTTTTGGAGTAATTTGTTATGCAGCAAGAGAGAAATAACACGCATCCATCCCTGCATAGGAACTCCAAAGACATGGCTCTCAGTCCGTGTCCTTCACCAGCAACTCCTTCAGAGCCTTCTTGCCGTCTGCCTCTGCCCCCACCAAGGCTGTTGCTCACCCATCAGCCACCTTTGTGCCACTTAAGAAGAGGGACCCATTCCTCAAAACGTTTTTCTCCCTTTGGCTGGAAAATTGTCATGAACGCCCACTCTGGGATGCCTGGGAAGGGAGCTGTACCTGGTGGGTGGGCTGTCTTTGTGCATCCTTACCCGTGGGGATCCTGCTGTGAATCCTCTTTCCAATGCCATCAGTGCTTGCCGTTTTGCATATCTGATGACCTTTCCTGAGTTCCCCTCTTCTTTGATCTCTCCGTTTTACCTGACATGGTGAGCTGTTCCCTTATCCGTGCAACTTGTTACGTAGGATTGGAGGAGACAGGACAGGACAGAATAAGGATACAAGTGGTTGATTGCCAAAAATATTCATTGGCTACTACAATAAACCCAAGCCCCACCACAGATGTTTCAGGAGCCAGTCCTCTCTGGTAATTCACCCCAGATGTCGCCTGGGGTCTTCCTGTTCTGGGAAGACCCGAGCAGAGTCATCCTCAGGGTCACTTCAGGTTCCAACTTCCGGTCTCCAGTGAGTTCCCAAGTTGTCTGCTCCGGCTTTGGGCGTCTCCCTTTATGGCTACCCTGGTGTGCCAACATGGAATTCATTCTCTGTTCCTCACTTCTTACTCAAACCTCCCTACTTTAAGAGTGTTTGAGGAGACAGAAGGAGTGCATCTTCCCTAAAGAGTTGCAAATGATGGACTGGCAGAACCCCCCTCTTCTTAGGAATTCTTGGGCCATTCTGCAGTCCTACTGGTCCTCCAGCTCTGTCCTCTCCCTGGGTACCAATGTAGTTCCACTTGATGTTCTCTTTTGTTCACTTGCCTCCCACTAACCTGTGCCTCTAGTCATACCTGCCACCTGAAGTTTTATAAAAGTACTTTCCTACAGAAAATGGGTTTCCCCCCCAACAAGCTGTGAGGAATTTTGTTCCCAGAAATAAAACTAAGCGCTTTTGTTTTGTTTTTCTTCATGTACACAGTGACCGCAGATGAATCAAGTGTTAAATTTCATCTTCCTAGACTGACTCAAAATCGAGTGAGCAGCTTTGAGACAGTGAGTAGATCCAGAGAGCAGATCCTCTTCTAGAATCTTCTTCCTTCTGGGACCATTTAGCCGCTCTTCCTCAGCATTCCCCACCCCCTCCCCGCAACATGCTGCAGGCACTTTTTACTCTGCATTTCTCAGTTTTCACATCAGCCCAGGAACCGCCTTCCGATTTGATGGATGGTCCTTTGTACTTCAAGCAGACAGCCTTTGACTTGGAAAATAATTACGTGGAATGGGGGCCTGGGTTCTTCACACAGGCTGGGTCTTGCTGGACATCACACTTGCTTTGACCAGCTTTGAAATACCCAGTTTAGATGATCGACACCTATGGCTTGCACTCAGAGACTCCTTTGTTATCAAAACAACTGGGCTAGAGTTTGTTGAACCCTCTCTCTCTGACATTGCTTCCCTCTGGAAGTCCCGATCCTGTTCCAAATTCTCTCCCACTTTCCTTTTGTGACATCAAATCTTTCCTTCTCTTCCTGCCTCTCAAGCCAACAGTCTCTCTTTAAAAAAAAAAAAAAAAAAAAAAAGTATGTATATACATATATATGTATATACTTATATATTTTTCAGTGTTCCAAAATTCGTAGTTTATGCACCACACCCAGTGCTCCATGCAATACGTGCCCTCCTTAATACCCATCGCCAGGCTCACCCATGCCCCCTCCCTTCCAAACCCTCAGTTTGTTTCTCAGAGTCCACAGTCTCTCATGGTTCATCTCCCCCTCCAATTTCCTCCAATTCAATTTTCCTTTACTTCTCCATATATCCTTCATGTTATTCCTTATGCTCCACAAGCAAGTGAAACCATATGATAATTGACTCTCTCTGCTTGACTTATTTCATTCAGCATAATCTCCTCCAGTCCCGTCCATGTTGCTACAAAAGTTGGGTCTCTCTTTCTTCAGACAGCTTCCTTCTTCTATTCCTCAAAGGTAAGCCCTTCTGGCTCACTTTTTCCTCTTTCTCGGAAAACCTCACCTACTCCTGGGGTTTCAGCTGTTACTCTTAAAAGTTACCAGACATTTCCTTCCTCCCTGTCTCTATGTATTTGTTTCTTACCGTCCTGACCATCTGTACATGTACAGCTCAGTGGAGCACATTCACGCTATTGTGCAACCATCCCCACACCCCATCTCTAGAACTCTTTTCCTCTTTTTTTTTTTTTTTTTTAAGATTTTATGCATTTATTTTAGCGAGCAAGAGAGAGAGCACAAGCTCAAGCATCAGGGCAGGGAGGGACAGAAGGAGAATCAGGATCCCAGGCCCGATGTGGGACTTGATCGCAGGACTCTGGGATCATAACCTGAGCAGAAGGTAGACACTTAACTAGCTGAGCCACCCAGGTAGGAACCTGCTTCCTCCTCTCTCTCTCTCTCTGCCTCTCTGCCTACTTGTGATCTTTATCTGTCAAATAAATAAATAAAATCTTTTTTTAAAAAAGATTTTATTTATTTATTTGATAGACAGAGATCATAAGTAGGCAGAGAGGCAGGCAGAAAGAGAGAGAGAGAGGAGGAAGCAGACTCTCACTGAGCAGAGAGCCTGATGCTCGATCCCAGGACCCTGAGATCATGACCTGTGCCGAAAGCAGAGGCTTAACCCTCTGAGCCACCCAGGCACCCCCAATAAATAAAATCTTAAAAAAAAAAAAAAAAAGTGGAGGGTGGGTGCGTTCATCCATTCATCTTGCTGCTACCAAGGCAAGCCTCATATACAAGTTCTCTTTGCTGTTACTAAGATTGCCCCCTACCCACACGGAGTGGCCTCTTTCTTCAATCTCTCCCTGCCCTCTGTATACAGGGGGTCAGACTCAGATTGCACTGGGAAGTTCCTGAGCGGTTTCTGAACATATAGTCCTCAAGGTCCAACCATGTGGTGGCCTGTCAGCTATTACTTTTATGTGAGTGACTGCAAATCTATAGCTCCTGGCCTTACCTCTCTCTCAAAATTCGCTTCTCCCATTCCAGCTCCCTTTTGGACTTTTAAATCATCACAGTCACCTCGAAGTCCACACATCTCAAACCATGCTCATCTGCCTTCTCTTCTAATCAGGGTTCCTCATGTCTAGTGATAGAAAAAAACCTCAGTGGCCTCTCCTTAGTTCTGGGGTCATTTTTACTGCTTCTTCCTGTTTCTCTACATCAGCTTGCTTCACAGTGAACTGTCTATAGCTGCTTATTGCCCATATAATGAAGTTCAAAGTCCTCAGGCCACTTATGATCTGGCTTTGAATTAATGGAGATTAGATTCTGTTGTATGTGTCAGAAAACCCAAGATAATAGTGGCATAAAAATGAAATTAAAAAGTTTACTTTCTCTCATGTGAATAAATTCTCAAGAGAGGCAGCCCAGGACTAGAATATAAAGCAGTCAGAGATCCAGACCCCCTACAGTGCACTGCTCTGTCATCCCAAGAACATCCCTATCCTCGTGATTTAAGATGCAACTGGGGCTCCAACCATCATATCTGCATCCCAGACCACAGGATGGAGGCAGGGGTAAGGGGATAGGGTACATGCCAATTGCGGCTTAAGGAGGTCTCCTAGAAGTATCCTCACACCATTCCCAATTACATCTCATTGGCTAGAACTTAGTCACATGGTCAAGTCTAGCTGCCCAGCAGGATGGAAAATATACATAGTCTTTAATTCTGTGTTACATCAAACTAAAAATTGGGAGTTCTATTACTAAGGAAGAAGGAAGACTGTAAGGGCCTATTTAGCCAGAGCAGCTCCATCCTGACTCTGCCCGCCCCCCAACGCCCCCCCCCACCCCCCCAGGGAACTTACTTAAAAAAACAAGTCTGGGAAACCAGGTAACAAAGCCCAAATACTAGGGCGGGTCAGGTCAGGTGGAGATAACAGCCGGAATGCAGGGATGGGTCAAGCCAGGTGGAGACATCCAATCAGTGCCGGGGTCCGCATACTGTCTCCCTAGCTACCAAGGGGTATGGGCCTGCCCTTTGGGCGCCTTTTGGGCGCCAATTCTGACCAAGGTGATAGACTAGTTCAAATGTCTACTATTCTACTATAGGGTAAATTGTAATTCAATTGGTCACTTACATGTGACCTAGCAGGACTGTGCAATTTCATTGGTCACCTGTGTGTGGCCAGGCCCAACCACATGGCCTTTGCTCTATAAAAGATATACTGTAAGGCAGGGCCCCGACCGGACGGTTTGACGGTCAGTTTGATTCTCGATGCTTGGCGCGAAATAAAGCTTTGCTTGACCTTCGCTTTGTATCAGTCTTGCTCCTTTAATCACAGACCCACTATTGGGGGACCTTTCAAAGACTATTGGGTAGGATTAGCCACAGGACCACCTCTGCTTCTGAGGACCTTCTGCACATGCTTGTATCAACTCATCCTGCTGGGATGGAATTATTTGATACATACTATCACTCCCACTCAGCTGAGAGCTCTTAAAGACAGAGAATCTTGTCTGTTTCACTTTATTTTTAAAGGTTTTATTTATTTATTTGACAGAGAGAGAGAGATCACAAGTAAGCAGAGAGGCAGGCAGAGAGAGAGGGGGAAGCAGGTTCACTGCTGAGTGGAGAACCCAATGTGGGGCTCGATCCCAGGACCCTGAGATCATGACCCAAGCCGAAGGCAGAGGCTTAACGCACTGAGCCACCCAGGCACCCCTTGTCTGCTTCATTTTTGCACTACAGTCTTTGGTATAGTGTTTGGCAAGGAGAAAGGGCTCAACAAGGGCTTGATGACTGCAGTTGTCAGTGGAAAAAATATAGGAGGAAGAAGGGGTTCAAGAAAGTGTTCTTCAACAGGGGGAAAGCTGCTTATGGGTAAATAAATAATAATAATCCTGTAAATAATCCTGTAAATAAATAAATAAATAATCCTGTTTTAGAAAAAATAACAGTAAATGTTAATGAATAATGTCATAAGTAAATAACGAAATAGTACATCATTGTGCCATTGGTGATAACCTTAAGAATTAGGACAGGGTTTTTTCCCCCCCTTAACAGAGGAAGGGGGGAAAAAGCCCAGTGTCTCTTTTACCCCCAGGGCATGAGCTTCCTGGGCTTTTTGCTTTGTAAATGAATGAAACCCTGAAGGCCCACTTCAGGGGAACTGCAGCTCTGGAGGGGGTCCGAAGAGGAACTTCAGAGAAGGCCTTCCCCAGGTGAGGCTGCCCGCTGCCCTCCCCCAAGGTCTCCTCTGATTGTTGCTTGACCCAAAGCAGGACCTCAAGGACAAATTAGAGCCAGATCTTTGCTTGGGGTGAACAGTGTCTTGTACTGAACAAGGACATAAAGCTGTTCATGTGTTTCCCTGTCCAGCTCCGACCTGGCCTCGGGAGGGATCACTGGTGTGGAACGGTGCGAGCCGGCTGTGTCTAAGTGGATGGTTCGAGCTGGCTGTGTCTCGCACCGAGTCCAAGCACTCGGCCCTCACGGGGTTCTCCGGAGCTGGTCCGGGGCTGGCAGCAGCGGCAGCATCACCTGGGAGCTGCTTGTTAGAAAGGCAAATTCTTAGCCTGCCTCCAGCCTCACTAATTCAAGTGGATCCCAGCGATCCGTGACTTAACCAGCTCTCCAGGTGGTTCCGAGAAGCACTGCTCTGGTGGGCGCCCAGGTGAGAGTTGAAAAGGGCAGCAACCCACGAGCTGGCCATGTCTCCGGGTTGCAGGGAGGCTGGGGAGGGGCATCCTGGCCTGTCTGCAGTGTTGGCTTGGATGGGGGGGGCCGGGGGGATCCGCTGATTCCTGGGAGCAGAAGGTCCTCCCCACGTGAAGGAGCTAGGGCCAGCTGGGGACAGCAGGTAAGGACACTGGCGGGGGCCCCCGAGGAGCAGGGCAGAGCGGCCAGTGAGGACGGGGGGGGGGGCCCTGGTTAGGCACGCCAAGACCTAAGGAACCAGCCAGGCCCGAGGAGATCAGGTCTCTTGGCCAGCTCGCACTCGTGCTCCTGAGTATGGGCCAGACATTTTAGGCTGCCCGGCTGTCCGTGTTACTGTTTCCTGCCCCGTTCCCTGGCCACGTAGTTCAGAGCTGCCTTGCCCGGACCAACACTGCCAAGGAGCCATGCAAGTTCTCCATATTTCCCCGCTATGCCTGCCACCTCTTCTATTTCTCATCACCCGTCTGGGGCAAAGCAGGCTCGCACCTCCCTTGGGGGATGCGGCTGGATGTCTGGTCACTGTCACTGTCTACTTGATTGGGCTTTTGGGCTTTCATTTCCCAGCTCTGCCTTCCAGGGCTTTGTCGTTCTGGGGACAGGAGGATGAGTAGGCTGTCACCAGGACATGTGTTAGATGCGTCATGCTAAAATCAATAAATCATCTTAGGATGGGTTGTTGGTGAAAAACCATTGATTGTGCCAGGGCTGTGATTAAATCCCGTAACTCTGTTTGCTGTTGGGCAGCGAAAGCTCTGTCCTGTGTGCTTTACATGTCGATGCTAAAGACGGCCTCTGACCGGCCACACAGTCACAACAGCACCCGTGTCTGCTATACCTGCCAGGGGCTCTGGCTCGGGTGTGCTGGTCTGGGCGGCTTGCCGGGACCCCTGAGGTGGCTGTGGGCCCTGCAGAGGGGAGGGTGACTGACTTGTGGAGTTGGATTCTGAGGGAGGTGGTCAGAAACTTGCTGTGTCCACAAAAGTAAGTGCACTTGACAACTGAAGATGGTCCGCAGGACCCACGTGCAGGCCACACGAGGGGTAGGCAGGGAGCCACCGGGAAGCCCATCAGGTTTGGAGCTGGGAGTGGCAGGACCGGGCGTTGCAGCTAGGATGGAGGAAAAGATGGGGTGGTGCGGTGTGTGTGGGGGGGTGCTTCTCCAGGCCTGCAAACAAGAGCTCGGCCAGAACGAAAGGTGGTGACTGGCCGGCTTAAAGAGGGCTGGTTGTCTGCCGCAGCTGCCGCTGTGAGGCTCTGGGGCAGGTGGAGGGGCGGCTGCTTGCCTGCCAGGATTGGCCCGGCACGAGGAGAGGTGTCCAGGCCTGCAGGAGGCGGGACCGCCAGCACCTGAGCCCCGGTTCCACTGCTTGGCAACACGTGGTGAGTTATCCGTTCGGTTCCCAAGGACGTCATGGATTTTCCAAGCTTTAATTACAAGCCTACCTGCCTCCAGTATGGCCCCACCTCTGCCCTCCCTGGGGGAGGTTTCTGGAGTGTTGTTGGCTTCCCGAGCACAGCAGGTTGTAGAGGAAAGCACTTTGGAGTCAGGCCAAGCAGGCTCCACATCTTGGTTTTGCTGGAGGAGGTGGGTGTTTCAAAGGAAATGCTCTTCATCTTCCTGAGCTTGTGTCTCCCCGTCTCTCCAAGGGGACCCATCCTGCCTTTCTCCCAAGCATCCCCGCAGTCACGAGCACAGAGGAGGGCGAGCCATGGAGCTTCTGAATTGACAGGAACTCCCTCTCATTCTCCGCCCTGTTCCCCACCCCCGGTCTGCACACATCCCAGAGTTCTCAGGCTCCGCTGTATTTTGAAAACACAAGTGCCTTGGATAAACACACACATGAGCTCATTTACGTCAGCTTTGTTGTAAACAGGGACTTAGGGAAAAGAAGTTTGTCTATATTTCTTCTGCTTGGAAAGCCAGAGGCCATTTTCTTTTCCTTTTAGTAAGACCGACTTGATGCCAGATATCCTATCCTAGAGATCAGGTTCGTCCTCTGGGGATGGAGTCACATAATACCACAATCCCAGGGAAGGCTGCGGTCTGGGCCTCCTCCATAACCTTGATCGTGGATGGGGAGCCTAGCTCTGGCCGCATCCTGGGGAGAACCGGGGTGGGGTGTGGGCTCAGGCCCTTGGACCGGCCATCTGTCCTATGCCACTATTTTGGAACAACCCAAGGTTTTATTCTCTTCAGTAAAAATGAATTTCTAAAATTCCTGCCTCTCAGCCTGGATGTGAATTTGGATGATCCCCTTTCAAACAGCCCTGCTGCATCCATGTTCCCTCTGCGTACCGCAACCCCCTCCCCAGCTGTGTTTGCTGCTATTACCAGAAAGGGGGAGGCCCCTTGGACCTCCAGCTGCAGGGCTGCCTGGCACTTCAGAGCATTACAGCTGGATTTAATCTTCTGGGAGTGAGGCCGCTGGAGGCGTCCCAGCGCCCTGGCGCCTGTGGGCGGGTGATCGGCTTGCCCCAACTATGCATCTGAGCTAAAGAGTCTTCAAAAGGAAGAATCATGTTACAGAGCTATACATGTTTCTAAGAGCTGTGTGTCAGGGGTATACGATGCGTGTTTGTCATCCTGGCTTAAACTCTCGAGAGCTGTTGGATCCCCAGTTTTCTGCTGCACAGACTGGTGTAATGTACATGGAGATTTTTGGAAGACCTAGGGAAAATCATGTTAGGAAAGAAAGGAGGCCCCTTCAAGGTAGGAACATTCTAGAGGAAGAAGAAAAGGGGAGGAGAGGAAGCAACAGAGAAAATGGGGAGGCAGTTAGGCACAGCTGAACAATTCTGCTCTATGTGCATACAGTATGTTCCTACTGCATACATCACCGATTCTAGCCCCTGCAGTCATAACTACCCTTGCTCTCCTGTCAATAGCAAGGGGAAGTAGCTCTGGGCATATCCCTGAATGCAGCCAGGGAAGCATCTGCCCTTGAAGATTGGCTATGACTTTGGCCTTGACTTCATTTCTTTGGAACACCTGCTATAAGCCCTTCAGGACCTGGACTGGGCCATGTCTTCTGCCCTATTTCCACGGTCTAGCGCAATGTCTGACCTGAGTTAGGTGCTTACTGAATATCTACTGAATGAGCAGGAACGAATAGTTAATACTGGGGGAAAAACCACGCCAGGGACTGAAAGATTGTAGGTCCAGACACAACTCACTGTACTCATGCTCTTCAATTTTTCTTGAATGTTCGGCTGCTGTCTTTGAAGGTAGAGCAAGGAGTCTGGAGCCCCAGAATTTAGGTGGCTTTTACAGATTGGAAAAGACAAGGAAAGGGATTTCCCCCCTCCCCAGGGCCTCCAGAAGGAGTGTACCCCTGCTGACACACCCAAATAGGTTGTTCAAATACTGACTCTGATTTAGTAGGTCTGGGGTGGGGCCTGAGACTGCATTTCAACCCAGGTGATGGTCCTTAGGCCATACTTGGAGCAGCAGAGCTCTTGGTCTTTCCTACAAGCTAGCCAGTGGTCCTTTGATCTGACCTGGCCTTCCTCTGAGATTAGAAGGAATGCCTCCCACAGGGTCCTCCCTGGATGGTTGTTAAAGGCTGAAGCTGGCTTCACCAGAGGTGGAAGGTTATAGCTTGGAACTCAAGTAGGCTTTTGTTCCCAGCCTTGTCTGCAGCTGCTGAGCTCTGCTGTCCAGTGACCCAGGACTGCACAGAGAAAGCAGGCCTTTCAGCTCCTCCTGCAGACCCCCTGGGTCATCCCTGCCGCAGAGAGTTCTGTGCCCCACTGTCTCCACTAAGCACCCTGCGTGACCAAAGCCTACTAGACTCCAGCAAGGTGGTCACTAGGATTCCCATGGATATATGCGGTTAAGGGCCATTTCGTTTGGGATCTTTGCTGTGGTCTGGATCCTTTGATGTTCAAGGTTCTCTTTCTAGTTTGGACATGGGTCTGTTCACAATCCCCAGAAGCAGATTATTCTCTTCTGGAATCCAGTTTGGCTGTATACAACTTCCTTCATGTCTGCCTCCTCCAACATTACCACCACTGTTCCCTGCCACTTCTGCTGTGGCCTCTCCCCCAGCAGCCCCATGATCGCACCTCTGGCTTGCACTCCTCATGCCACAGTGGCTTTGCCAGTGCTCCCCCGTCCACCTATGGGGCAGGCACTGTTCTCTCCAGCTAGACGTATAAGGCTAAGTTTTAGATCTGAGGTCTCCTATTAGGGGGCAAAGCTGGGACTCCATGTCCTCTGATTCTGGAGCAACTGTCACCTGCTATTACTGTCTCCTCCAAGGGGTCCCACATCCCTCTTCTACTTCATCAATAGACCTGTGGCTTTTATCCTGGCAGGGAGAAGTGTAGATTTGTCCTAATCTGGGCCCAGTGCTTCTGGAGAGGCTGGAGAAGCAACTTCAATCTTCCCGGGTCCAGTGGCCATCCCACTGGGTTTATGGCTAGGCTCCTGTGCAAAGCAGCAGGTCAAATGGGTCACTTCTCTTGAGCTAATTCAGTGGGGTGGCTGGGGGACGTGGTCAGCAATGTCACTGTCCGTTCATAACTTAAGTTTGTAAAGTTAACCTTTGGAAGACCTTTGTGTCTTAAAAAAAAAAACCCAACAAAAAAATCCCCTAAAAACAAAACAACCCAAAACTTTACCCCACCCCTGTCCTGAGCCTGTGATGTGAGCAGAAAGACTGAGTCATAAAGTACTGGTGATAAATGAGCTTTCATTGCCGCTGTTACGGCAATGAAAACTTTCAAAGAGCCCAGAATACTTTATTTCATCTCCATCCTCTTCATGCCTCCTTTTAAGGTAGGCAGGGCAGGTATTATTCCCATTTTATAGATGGGAGCTGAGGCTCAAAGAGGTTAAGGACTTCCTTAAGGTCACAGATGCAGGTCTCGAGCACAAATTGCTCCCAGTTCTGGTGCTCTCTTGGTCCTGTGCATGTGCTATAGCAGTCCCCTGACTTGGACACAGTGTCACCATCCAGCAGAGACTTCACATGGGACGTGCTGTCCACGCCCTAAAGGATTTATTACCAGCAACTGTCCTTCCTTATTTTATGACCCAAAAAGACAACGCTTCAGAAAAACACCTGAAACTTACCGACAACGCACTCTGATTGCTGAGTTGGCATCTGAGTGAGAACAGGACATGCCCTCAGGGGAGGGGCAGGAATACTTCTAGATGAAAGGGCACAGGTACTGGGAACCAGAAGGCCCAAGGTCATGCCCAGAGAGAGCTGATGTGGGGAGCAACAGGCAAGGGTGTGCCACTTGGCAGGCTGGGCCCAGGTCTGCAAGAGCCAGCGGCACAAGACTGGTTAGGTCTCGTGTCTTAGTTTTAAGAACCCAGGCCCAGAATTCTGGAGGAAGCACGTCAAGGACACATGGCTGGCAACAGAGTCTGGATGGAAAAAAAAAAGGTGCCTAGGCAAGAGACCAAGAACACCAAGAATAGAGGCTGACACTTACTAGGGTTGCATAAAGCAGAGGCTGTTTTTAGACTTCCTGTTCAAGATGGAACTAGGTTTAAGTGTTTAGATTGGTCTGAATCCATGCAGGAAAGGCAAACAAGCTGGTGGACTGCACTGGGAGAACCAAGGAGGTGAACAGCAAGGACATCCCAATAGACCATTTTGGTAGAGCGGTGTTTTCCAAGCTGACTTTCTGCAGAATGCTATTCCATAGGATGCTTTTCAGCGTGTGTCAAGAAGGAAGGGTCTATACCCAATAAAGACGGGAAATACTGGATCAAATGAAGTTAAACAGGTTCCCCTTATTACAGGAGTTCTCAGCACCTTTCATATGCAAATACTCCGTGTGAATTTCTAGGTGAGAGCGTTGAAAGCAGTTGTCCAGGCATTTTTGACCCCCCCCCCTTTTTTTTTTAACCTTGGCACACCTGTTACATGTCCTGGAACACAGTTTGGGGAAACTTAACTTGGCCAGTGGCCACACCTGCAACACTTTCTGCTTTTCACCCTGGGACCCTAGCCCTTTCCCTCTTCCTGAGTGTGTTGTAAGGAGTGGTTAGGATTAGGAACCTAATCCTAACAGGAACCTAATCCAAAAACAGCATTGTGATTTTTAAGATTAGCCCACCCCTTGGTCTCTAACTTGGCATGTTTTCTTCTGGGACATTTCCCCCTCCTATACATTTTTAATGCTTGGGGATCACAGTCTGCTACATTTTAGACTAGTGTTTGGTGTCTATACACTGGGGTTGGTAGCCAGTTCTGGCTAATGTGCTAAACTATACTGAAATCAGAATAAAACATCAACAAAGCCCAGGCACCCCAACCTATTTCTGATTACTGAGATAGAAGCTGCCCATATGATTCACCCCAATGAGCAGGAACCAGCAGGAAAGAGCAGAGTAGGGGGCAGCCAGACCCTGTGGTTCCTTTGGATCAGTATTTGTCCTATGTGTGACCATAGCCATCTGGCCTGGACCTGGTAGTACTCCCTAATTTTTCTCTCTGGAAGCTGTTCCCATCCTGGCTCTCCCACTCTGGGCTCAGCCCTTCTGTATTTGGAAGGTCCTAAATGGTCACTGGCCTGCTCTATTTTCTTTTAAGGTGGGCAGGGCAGGTATTATTCCCATTCTAGATGGGAATAATTTTCTCCAACTCAGACATGTCTCAGAATTAACTGGAGGGCTTTTAAAAACACACCTGGGGGTTCCCACCCCCAGGATTTCTGATTGAATAGGTCTGAGATGGAACCTGAGAATTGTCCTTTTATTAAGCTCTCATGTGATTAAGTTCTCTACCTGATGCTGGGCTGTGGTGAGCCCACAGGCATCGGGCTATCTAATTTCAGGTAATTCTTGCATGAAGACCTCTTAATAGGGCTCTTAAAGTAGAACTTCAGACAAATTGGTCTTCTGAATTGAGGCTAACTGAATAAATACAAAATGGACATAATTAGGTAAATTAAATACTTGAACACCTCATTTTCATTTCCACTTGCCACAGAAAACTTTATGGTATGAATATTCTTTTTTAAAATGGGGAAACGACTCAATAAGATCAGATGTTTTATCCAAGTGTTATGGGGTTAATAAGTAGCAGAACTAGAATCTGAGGTCTGTCTGACTTTAAAACTTGTGCCCTTCAAATTAACACTAACAACAAGTGTTGGTAAGAATGTGGGGGAAAAAAAAATAAGGAGCCCTCCTACATGGCTAATGGATGTACAAAATGGTACCACCACTTTGGAAAGAAGCTTGATAGTTTCTCCTAAAGTTCAACGTACACTTATCATGGGACCTAGCAATCTTATTCCTAAGTATTTATCCAACACAAGGGAATCGTATACAATAAGACTTAGACACAGTGTTGATAGCTGTTTTGTTCACTATGGTCCCAAACTGGAGACTACTGAAATGTCCAGTGGGTGAATGTGATACATCGTGATATATCCATATAATGAAATTCTGCTCAGCAATGAAAAAGAACACCATGAAAAAGAATCGTAACCTGGATGGATATTAAAAACAACAACAATGACAACAAAAACCACAGCCCTAAAGAAGCCAGCCAGACATCAAAGAGCAAAGTGTTCTATGACTCCATTTATATGACCTCTGGAAAAGGCAAAACAAATCTGTAATGGTACCTGTGCAGGAGTTCGGGTATGAAACATTTTTCATCTCTGTTTTAGAGCTGAGAAAATGAGGCTTGGAAGGTAAAAGGATTAGACTGGACTGTTCAGGATTACAGAGTCAGGAAGTCACCCTTCTCTTCTCCATCCAGGCTGTCCTGCTTGACCTCGCTCGTCTTGCTGGCTCTCTCCTCTCCTTAGGAGAAAGGGTCCACACTCCGTATAAGCCTGGGCTTACTGCATCCGTCTGCGACCAACTCCGTACCCTGTAAGGTTGGCCTCCCTGGACATTCCTCTTACATCTTTGTTCTCACTTTATTTTCTTTCTTTCTTTCTCTAACTTCCTAATGCTCCTGCTTGCTCGCCTCAAACCCTCTCTCCCGTGCTTCCTTCTATTTTCAATATTGCCTGTACCAACCTCTCACTGCTTGGGTGGAAACTCTCTGTCCTGCTTTCTTTGGTGAGAAAACTTCATTATTTGCCCCTCCCAACGTTGATGCATTTAGGATGACCAGATACCCAGTTGAATTTGAGTTTTAGATAGACAGTGATTTTTTTAAAATATAAATATGTCCCAAATATTGCATAGGACATACTTACACCATAACATTTGTTGCTATTCTGAAATTCAAACGTAACTGACGGTCTTGTAGGTTATCTGGCAACTTTAGCCCCTCCTGACATTCTACCAATTATTTTTAGGGAGGGACTGTTTGTTTTTTTTTCTTAAGATTTTATCTATTTATTTGAGAGACAGAGAAAGAGAAATCACAAGTAGGCAGAGAGAGAGGAGGAAGCAGGCTCCCTGCTGAGCAGAGAGCCCGATGCGGGGCTCGATTCCAGGAAGATTCCAGGACCCTGTGATCATGACCTGAGCCAAAGGCAGAGGCTTTAACCCACTGAGCCACCCAGGCACCCGATGGGAGGGACTGTTTTGAGAGCACTTTTAAAAAGACTGTCTTTCTGGAATACAAAGCCAGACTGACCCTTGAGGGTTTCTCTACCTGTGTATTTACCACTCCTCCTCTTGCCTAAGCTTCTATCCCAAAGTGTCTCCTCCTGGTTCCCCTGGCTCTGCCCTGTCTTTCCTCTAGCTCTGGTCACCTTGCCTGTCTCCAGATTACACACTCACTCCTCTTGTCCTGTTGCCTGATGCTGCTTTTCCAGCCTTATCTCCATGTCTCTGCTCAGCTCCAACTTGCCTTTGCTCTGGGTACATCCCCTGCCCAATCTGGCCATCCCAGGGTAAAAGTGTCAAGGCCTCAGTGCATTCCAGAGCCCTCCTGGGTCACAGCAGAAACAATGACTTGGAGTCTTCACTCCTCTATCCATCTCTACCCCGTTATGTGTGAGTTATACAAAGTAGATTCAAGCTCCTTGCCAGCTTTGACAGATATCTGAGCCACTGTGCTGTTTTTTAATCACTGCTAAATAAAAAGATTTAGAAATCTAGCCTCAGTTGACAAAGGGCAAAAAGGGCAAAAAACTACATTTAGTTTATATTAATAAGGTTCTGGTGCTCACTCCAGGAAAGAAAAAAGGAAATCTTATGTTAAGCTCCCTGGTGAGCTATTTTACAGTTCTCCCTTTGAGATTTTGAAGGCACGACACATACACAAACCACTTTGTCTATACAAAACTAGATGAGAAGCTGTCTGTGACAATGGTTGGTTTATAGTTATAGCATTTTGGGGGCGCCTGGGTGGCTCAGTGGGTTAAGCCACTGCCTTCGGCTCAGGTCATGATCTCAGGGTCCTGGGATCGAGTCCCACATCAGGCTCTCTGCTCAGCAGGGAGCCTGCTTCCTCCTCTCTCTCTCTGCCTGCCTCTCTGCCTACTTGTGATCTCTCTCTCTGTCAAATAAATAAATAAAATCTTTAAAAAAAAAAAAAACAAAAAACATTTATAGTTACAGCATTTTCCCCCCCGGATTTGTTGAGGTAATACCGACAAAATTGTAAAAATATTTAAAGCCTACCATGGGATGATTTGCTATTCATATACATTGTGAAAGGATCCCCCCCACCCGCATCAAGTTAACTAACACATCTATCACTTCACATTTTTATCATTTTTGGTGAGAACATTTAAGTCATAACCTCTTAGCAAATTTCAATTACCCAGTACGGTGTTACCAACTACAGTCACTATGTTATGCATTAAATCCTCAGACCTTATTCATCTTCTGGCTGAAACGTTTTACCTTTTTACCAACATCTCTATTTTTCCCACCTCCAGCCCCAGGCAATCACTTTTCTACTTTCAATGAATTTGACCTGTAAAAAAAAAAACTTTTTTACTTAAATTCTACATAGAAGTGATGCCCATGTAGTATTTGTTATTCCTTTGTCTTACTTCACATAGGATAATGCCATGTGGCTTCAACCATATTGTTGCAAATGACAGGATTTCCTTCCTTTTTAAGGCTGAATAATATTCGTGTGTGTGTGTGTGTGTGCACGCATGCACACATGTGTGTGTGTATCTCATTTTCTTGGTCCATTAATCTGCCAATTTAAATTTTTTAAAGTTTTTTGTTTTTGTTTTTGTTTTTTTGAGAGACAATGGGAGAATGTGAGTTGGCGGGGAGGGGCAGAGGGAGAAGCAGATTACCCCCTTGATCAGGGAGTCCAGTGCAGGGCTTAATCCCAGCACTCTGGGTTCAGGACCTGAGCCCAAGGCAGACATTTAACTGACTGAGCCACCTAAGCCCCCTGGCTCTTAACTTTGTTTTCTTTATACCCAGTTTGAGGATTTTTATCATGAAAGAATGAGGAATTTTGTTAAATTCTTTTTCTTTATCCATTGAGATGATCATAGGCTTTTTAATCCTTCATTTTTTTAAAAAGATTTTATTTATTTATTTGACAGACAGAGATCACAAGTAGGCAGAGAGGCAGGTAGAGAGAGAGGAGGAAGCAGGCTCCCCACTGAGCAGAGAGCCTGATGCAGGACTCGATCCCAGGACCCCGAGATCACGACCCGAGCCGAAGGCAGCGGCTTAACCCACTGAGCCACCCAGGCGCCCTTACCTTCATTTTGTTAATGTGATCCTTAATTGATTTTCAGGAGTTGAAACATCCTTACATTTTGGAATGAATCCCACTTATTCATGGTGTTGGATCCTTTTAATGTACTGTTGAATTCAGTTTGCTAGTATTTGGTTAAGGATTTTTAGATCGCATCAGAGATATGGACTTGTACTTTTTTTTTCTCTTGTATTGTCCTTCAGCTTTGGCATCAGGGTGATGTTGGCTTTATAAAATGAGTTTGGAGGCATCCCCTCCCATTCCCTCCCTTCTATTTTTTTGGAAGAGTTTGAGAAGTTTTCGTACACTTTAAATATTTGATAGATTTCAATAGCAAAGCCATCTGATCCTGGACTTTTCTTTGTTGAGAGGTTTTTGATCACTGATTCAGTCCCCTTACTAGTAATGGGTCTGTTCAGATTTTCTATTTCTTCATGATTCACTCTTGGTAGGTTGTATGTTTCTAGGACTTTTTCTGTTGGTTTTTTTTTTCCCCCTAGGTTGTCCAATTTGTTGGCTCACCCAGGTATCGACCCCCACCCACACACATACTTTTTTGAAAGTTTGTATTATGCCACTTAGCTTTTATGAGAGACCTACATTAGTACATTTTTTGCTAAATGATAGAAATCTGAAGAGGATCTTCACTTTTACAATAAAAGGCAGAAAGCAAAAATAGCATTCAGTGTTTGTTTAGTAGCAAGTCATTCTAGAGACCGCATGTACCTCAAGAAGTGAGAGTGGCACTGCCAAGCTCCTTCCCTGGGAACTACACTCAGCATCACAGCATTAAGCTGTCAAAACCTTGAATTGTGTTCCTGAGCATCTGTGCTTCATTTCGATTGATTTTGTGCATCCAATAACAAGATGTGTTCTAAGGTATGAGAAAAGCTTGAGATGTTCTTTTTGGGGTCTGGGAATGCTCAGGTTTTTTTTCTCCAAATAAATTAATGGTAATTTAATTTTTTTCCATATAAATTGATGTCAATCCTTTGCTTTATATCATTTTGGTATATGAAAGTTTTCATCAGAACACTCTGCTTTTGGATAGCAGAGGAAACCTATCCTGATTCATAATAGTATCTCATGATTCTTTGTATTTCTGTGGTATGGCTATAGCATTTTAGAGGGGACAAACATGGGTATTTGAGGTATTTTTTAAGGGTAAAGGTGGTATCTATCAGTCAGTCCATCTTTATAGCACCATTGCCTTGTAAATACAGCAGTAAAAATGAAAGCAAAACAAAACTATCTTCTTGGAGACATTAGGGAAGACACACAAAGCAATAGTGAATAAGACAGTATTATATGCAGTAAAAATGAAAGCAAAACAAAACTATCTTCTTGGAGACATTAGGGAAGACACACAAAGCAATAGTGAATAAGACAATATCATATGCAGTAAATTTTAATTTTAATTTTAAGCTGTTCATCAGAAGTCAAGGATATTAAGCAGATTCAGAGGTTGGAAAGGGAGCAGTCTTCCTGTCAGAAGTTGGAGAAGGAGTCAAGAAGATGCTCCCTGAAGTTGCTTCTGGATAGCTAAGAAAGTGTTGCATTTCGGAGAATGGAGGATATGTCCTCCTCCTGCATTCCAGAGGTCCCTTCCCAGGCTTGGAGGTACTCAGAAGGAGGCTAGCATAGGCAATAATTCTACCATTGTTTTTTGGCTTGGGGCTCCACTGGAAGGTTTCTTGGCTGGGGAGGGGGAAGGTAGTGGCAAAGTAGCTCATCCTTCTGAGGGGACTGCCCTTTCAGCCCAGTGTGAAAAAGTTTCCAGCGAACTCTGCCTTTCAGTTCCTTGGCACAGATAACAAGGAACACAGAGGCAGCACCTGATGGGTGGGGACTCAAGCCAAATGACATTTAGAGCCCAATAAAGGAATAAACTTGGGTGTGACCAAGTTTGCTTTGGATGTGAGATTACTGGAGCAATGTGCTGTGTGGTCCCCTGGGTCTCCATTGTAGAAGCCACAACACACCACACCATTCCTTCAGCCTGTGGGTGGGTTTGTGATTAAGCGTAGAGTGAGAAAAGGAGAAGTGTGGTCTAGGGAAACAGCACAAATTGGTTTTTTAAATCTACTCTATTGAGGTATATCATATGAGATACAATGAATTCATTTTCAATGTATAATTTAATGAGTTTTGATATATGTCACCCCACCATAATCAAGATATAAAACAACCCTATCATTCAAAAATTCTTTGCTCTCATGGTTTTTTGTACTCAGTATCCCTTTCCCAGCCCAGAGAACCTGTTGTTACTGTAGATGTGTTTTACCTTTCCTTGAATTTCATATAATGGAATGACAGAGCATGTATTCTTTGATATTTGGCTTCTTCTTCTTCTTTTTTTTTTTTTTTTTTTTTTAAGATTTGACTTGTCAGAGAGAGTGGGGAGAGAGAACACTAGCAGGGGGAAGGGTAGAGGGAAAAGCAGGCTCCCCACTGAGCAAGGAACCCTATGTGGGACTTGATCTCAGGACCCTGAGATCAAGACCTGAGCCAAAGGCAGATGCTTAAATGACTGAGCCACTCAGGTGTCCCGATTCTTTTTTTTTTTTTTTTTAGATTTTATTTATTTATTTGATAGAGATCACAAGTAGGCAGAGAGGCAGGCAGAGAGAAAGGGGGAAGCAGGCTCCCCACTGAGCAGAGAGCCTGATACAGGGCTCAATCCCAGGACCCTGAGATCATGACCTGAGCTGAAGGCAGAGGCTTAACCCACTGGGCCACCCAGGTGCCCAGGTGTCCCAATTCTTTAATGTTTTTGCGATCTGTCCATATTATTGTGAGGCTCAGTAGTTCGTTTTGCTTCATAGTGGAGTGGTATTCCATTGTATGGGTATACTGGCATTTTTATCCTATTCATCTGTTGTTGGACAGTTTGGTAGTTTCCAGAGTTGGGCTATTATGGCCAATTACTGCACAACTCTATGTAGATGTAGGTTTCCTTTTGAGGGGGCAAGTGCAGGAATATATTACTGGATCATACGATAAGGGTACACTTAACTGAGGAAAAATTGTCAGGCTGTTTTCCGGTGGGCTTTAGATGTCCATCAATATCAGACGGCTATTCCTCGCCAACCTCACCAGGTTAGTCTTTCTAACTTCAAGAGCACAGGTTTCGAAGTCAAACAGATGTCAAATCCCAGTTCTGCTACTTGCTAACCCCATAATCTTGGATAAGACTTCTGATCTTCTACAGTCCAGCTTTGGGATTATTATTTTTTTTAATGAGACTAATAAAACCACCTTCATGATGATATGAAGATCAAAATGTTAAAAGGTAAAGCACTTGGCCTTGACTACATGATGGTGGTAAAACATGGGAATGAGGTAAAAGAGAGGGATCAAAGTTTGGTTGGGGGGTGCAAAAAATAGACGGTTTTAATAATAAGTTTAAGGTTGGAAACAGCATGAGCATGGAGATTCAAGTTGAAACTTGAGAGTTGAGATAACAGTCAGAAATGCGAAGTTGGAAACCTAATAACTTGCTGATACATTCTGTCTCAAACCAATCACACAGTTATTTCATAAAACCAATAATGTACTTGTTTTTAATGTTTAATATGTGCCTGAATTATTTGGGGGTGGCGATGAGGCAGCAGGATGATGATACAGGAAGAAAAAAGTATGGCTGGAGAGTCTGTTGAAATGTAAATTGCTGACTGTACGCAGCTCTGGAAATTCTGATTCTGAAGAGGAGGGTGGGGCCCAGTAATTTGCTTTTTTTTTTTTTTTTTAAATAAGCTTTCCAGGTGATTCTGATGTTCATGGAGCTTAGACTGTATTTGAGCATATCCTCAAGTATGCTGTGGGAGGTGTCTAATCCTACCTCATTTCTATGTAAAAGCAATCCTTCCCTACTACCTATAAGATACTGTCAGGTGCATCTTGGATGAAGTCCAACTTCTTAGCGTGGCTTCCAGGCTTCTTCACAATGTCCAGACTTGAGCTCTAAGACGGCTAACAGTAGGAGACTCCATTTCTTACCAAGGAAATAATTTAAAAATCTCCCATTCTCTTTCAAGAAAACACTGTACAATGTTAATGTTGGAGAGTATACTCTAGTTCCATAAGGGAAACCAATTTCTCCTTTTGTTTGCCTTTTTTTTTGTGGGGGGAGAGTGGTGGGGAGCTTGAACTTACAACCCTGAGATCAAGACCTGGACTGAGATCAAGAGTCGGATGCTTAACCGACTGAGCGACTGCAGTGTGCCCACCTTCTGTTCCTTCTGATCAGTTCTGGATATCTCCATGTTCCCCAAACATCTCACCACTTATCCTGCAATTCTGCCCCCTCACTTTCTCCCTCCCGCTGAAATTTCACCCTTCTTTTCCAAGCTTGCTCAAAAGTCCCATTGCCTCTGATCTTCCTGAATTTCTCCTTATTTGGTCTGGTATGTGCCCTTGAGTGCTCTTTTCTTCCAGCATTAATTGCATTTGTGTCTGCTTTTCCATCTGCTTCAGGAGTTCTCCTGGTTCATGACCGCTACACAAGACCGACAACAACCCTGACCCCATGGGACACTCTGTAGCCGTGTCCCATTAATCAGGAATCCAGAGACCAGCTCTAACTTCAGACCCTTGTCTCTTGCTTAGGAAAGCACATCGGGTTGCAAGAATATTTGAGAAATGGATTGTAGTGATAACTCTGGTTCTGATAAATTGCTCCCTGGGACACAGTATATTTCATTTGAGGATTGTCCCCAGAATGAAATATGTAGGATGATCCATTAGGATGCAGGAGGAAAAAAATTTAAAATTTCTACTTACATGCCTTTTACCATAAGCGCTATTAGCCTTCCTAATATTTTACCTGTGTCTCGATCCTGGGGTTCTCCAGTGTCACAGGTCACATAGTGTATGAGTGGTGGCAGGTGGTGGCAGGGTGCACCAGACACAGAGGGTTTGAAAGTGCTGCGATGACTGTCTTCCCAGATCAGACAGTTAGCAAGTAATAGAACAAGAATTCAAGCCTGACAACAAGCTGTAAGTCAAGTTAAAGCAACAAGAAAGATGTCAGAGTTGATAGCCCCTGACTGTAATGGCTTTCCAGAGCTCGTCCTGAAATATGAATGATGCTGTCCTCAGACCCAACAAGAAAAAAACACTGAAATTATCAAGAGGTCTGAATTGAGTATGGATTTATATACCCCCTTCCCTAGTGATGCTAAGCCCATCCCTAAGTGTGTGTGGTGCATTCAGATATGGGCTGATGATGTGAGCTGTGTTCATTAACAAGGTGCTTAGAAAAGAGGTGTTTGGTACATGTCCACAAACCACTACGCTCCTTAAAAGTGATGCTTGAAATCCTAGGTTCGGAATTCAGTACCTCACCAAATCCACGATACACAATGAAAAATATCCAGAGGTATTTTTTTTTTCCCCTTTAGTTTTCTTACTAGCAGAGACAGAGAGCCACATGCTGCAAGGACTAAAATAAAACCAGGGAAACCACACAGCACAAAAACAAATAGGTACTTGTCTGTATACGCTATTGGAAGATGTAGAGAAAACACAGCCAAGTGTTAGAACAAATTATGAAGCGTTGGGCATATGGATAAAATATGGCATCAAAAAAACCCCAATATGTCTTTTTTTTTTTTTTTTTAAGATTTCATTTATTTATTTGACAAAGATCACAAATAGGCAGAGAGGCAGGCGGGGGGTGGGGTGGGGAAGCAGGCCCCCAGGTGAGCAGAGAGCCCAATGTGGGACTCGATCCCAGGACCGTGAGATCATGACCTGAGCCAAAGGCAGAGGCTTAACCCACTGAGCAACCTAGGCACCCCCAAAAATACCAACATGTCTTAGCCTATGGTATTGGATTGTTATAAGTTACACATAGAGTTGCTGTGTGTGTATGACCTTGAAAAAAATGTACTGTTCAAGATATATTCTCAATAGAAAACTGCTTCCTTAATAAAACAGTGCCTTGGGAAAAACCGTGGAAGCCTCCTTGGGAATGGTTACTGCTTTGACTAGAATAAAGATTCCCCGAGTATGAGTACAAACACAGCATCGTAGATGAAGTTCTTTTACCTATCATCTGTGAGCTCGTGCAGCAAGGTCAGGATGGCCCAGGTAAGCCAGCATATTAGCACTGTGATAATTGTTACAAAAGCAAAACTTTAAAATGTAATGGAATCCTCACAATGTTTTTTAATGAGCTGGGAAGTCACATGAAAGTATTTTGGCAATATGGTTTTTTAAAAAGCCATCAAACTTGAGATATGCATCTTTTTTTTTTTTTTTTTCAAATAGGCAACTGTTTCAAACTTGTCGACCTTATGTGTGACAACTGCTTGTCAGTAACAGGTCACCTAAGAAATACTTTAGAAAAACTTTATGGAAAACAGGAGGAAGTGATTGCTTTTTGGAAGTAACTTGCGGAATAAGGTGTGTTAAGGCGCTTTTTAAAAAAACAAAGTTGGAGGTGGGAGTTGATTTTTGAAAACAGATGTTTGGAAATGTGTGGTTCTGTAGGTGATCGTGATGGGCATCTATAAAAACTCTATCTTTGTAAATCAAACAAAAAGTAGGAATTAAATTTTTTATACCTGTTTCTGAAATTTCAAAACGAGTTATCTGTGTGGTTTTGAACCCATTTGTGAAAAATGGAACATCTTAGAAGTTGCTAAATAAAGATTGAACTCAGGGACAAAGGTGCTTTTATTAGTGACGTTTCAACAAAAATCTTTGTATAACTGAGTAAGAATCATGATTTAGTACAACTAACAAGGTCCGTCTTCCATTTGGAGCTACTCATCTTTGCCAGAAATCTTCTCTTAGCTATGACAATCTTTGAAAGCAAGTTTAGTAATAAAATTCCAGACCTATGAATAGTTGCATCACAAAGATTTAAATCAAGATTTTAAAAAGTAGTGAGACCCTATTCCATCAAAATGCCCCCCCATATGAATATGTGCCCAAGAGCAAAATGGGTATTTCATTTTGATCTTTAAAATTTCCTATTTTTGTGAACATTTTAAGATCGGTAAAGGAGTACAGTTATGTATTTAACTTTGAAATAAATGTGTTGGTATTGGGGTCCACGTGCTATCATTTGAAGGTACCTAGAATGGCACTATAGCAACTTGTAAAAACTTTGAAGGCGATCTCTGTCTTCCTTGTGGAGGTTTCCTCATGCCCTGCCCAGGATGCATGAGAATGAGGCTCCGGACCACAGGCTGACTGGGTGGCTGACAGACTTAAATGAATGAAGACCCCTATTGGTAATAGTGTTTCTATCCTAGAAATAACCTAAGCATCAACTCAGGGGGAAAAGGCTGGGATAAATAAGCATTTGGCAGAGCAAGGAAAGCCCTCAAATGAGATATGAAAACAGAGGAGCTTCATGTGAATAATAGCTAAATTTCTTGAGCATTCGCTCTCCCTGGTGCTGTTCTGGGCTTGGCACTGGGCCCCTCCCCAAACTCTCACAGCAGCCGGAGGAGAGGGAGCCTGCCCCGGGCTGGCGCTGGCGTCACGGGTGCCCCCCGTGGCCTTCTAGAAGGAAGACTGCCCTGGGGACAATTCAGGAAACTGCTTATGTTCTTGTAACTCCCCAGGGGATTTCAGACCCAAAGAGATCCTGAGCATGTCCCCTGCTGTGTAAAATGAGTTACACAAATAGAACCGGAAAAAAGGTCAAAATGGAGCCTCCACCTATAATGACGTTATCATCGATCTGCTGGTCACAGGAGATAGGCTCTGAGCTATTTTTCTATCAAGTGGAAAAAAACCAAGCCGTCTTGCAGGCCTCCCTTTGTGCAGGATCTGGTCTGGTCTGCCACAGGGCCCCAGGGTGGTTGACACCCCTTGGCCGCCTTCTTTCCCCCAACTCCCCGACAGGCGACATGGGTGCGGTGATGGTTTGTCACTCTGGCTTGGGAAGCACAAAGGACTACATGGGCTAGGGGTGGGGACAGGTTTGTGAGCCTGTGACCCGCGAGTCACAGAGGACCCCGTTACCAGAAGAGCCCCATGCGGCTCTTCATGCTCTATCACAATCTTAACATTCTTAATTTTTCAACAAGGGGCTCCGTATTTTAATTTTGTCCTGGACACCATGAAAAACGTAGCCAGCGATGTGTCTAGGTCGGGATGGGGTCGTTCTGGGGAGGACTGGCTTGGGGGACTTGTTCCAGCTGCTGCTGCCATTTGCAGTAGAGGTTTGAAATAAACTTAATCTAAAACTGGACTTTGCCAGGGGACTCTGTAATAGGATGGAGTGAGCAGAGAAGACCCCTGCCCCCCAGGGGATTTAGGAACCGGTCGTGAGAGCCTGCTCCCCTTTTACCTGGATCCTGGGATCTTCCCCAAGTTCAGGGCCAACCCAAGATGATAGCACTTAAGAGGAGACTGTACTGTCGGCCTCTTTCACAGGCCTTTGGAATATCCATTAAGACCGACAAGTTAAAATTGAATTTAATAATGTTCAGAAAGGGGACACAAACCATAAGTTACTCTTAATCTCACAAAACAAACTGAGGGTTGCTGGGGGGAGGGGAGTTGGGAGAAGGGGGGGTGGGGTTATGGACATTGGGGAGGGTATGTGCTTTGGTGAGTGCTGTAAAGTATGTAAACCTGGCGATTCACAGACCTGTACCCCTGGGGATAAAAATATATGTTTATAAAAAATAAAAAATTAAAAAAAAAATAATGTTCAGAAAGGAGCTGTCTGAGGCCTGCCCTGTGGCGGCCTTGCTCCCCTTGGAGTGTGGGACCCAGGGCTCTAGCCTCTGTTCTTTTACCAAGGGAGGGGTCTCCCCTTTGGGGCCAGCTTGAGCCTGAGCCTTCGCCTGGAGGCCAGGCCTTTTCTTCTAGGCTCAGGTGGAGAACGTATGGAGAACCAGAGTGGGCCGTGTGCTGCCCAGGACGGGGAGAGTAGGACTCACGGGCAGGCCTCCCTTGGGGTAATCCCCGGATCGGAGAGTCATGACAGCTCCACGTCTCAAGCCCTCCTCCATCAGACCCTTTTCGTATAACGTTTTCTCATTTCCTCCACAAACGACCTTTTAAAGTAGCCATTCTCACTGTTCGATTACAGCTAAGAATGAGAGTTGTTCTTAACAATCCAGGATTAGGTTCCATCTTGCTCTCGGTCTGACCTCCCGCTCTCCTACTCGCCGCTTTGTGTGGACTCCTCAGTCCCCAAGCCTGGCTGTGCTTGAGGCTGTCACCGGAGAATGAAATTCAAATGCTGGAAGCACCTTCCTCGAGGAACCTATTTAGGGGAAGCCTCTGTTCTCTCCTTCCCTGTCCTCCTCGTCCCTTTCTTCCCCTCACCTGCCTCCGCTTCCCCAACCAGCACCCCTCGAGAGCCCTCTGATGTCGCTGGGTGGTGCAGCTGGGACCTCATGGGGGTGGACTCGGGGCCTTTCTGGGAGGACACACATGCCCTTGGCATATCCCAGTGTGAGCCACCAGAGTCATGGGACAAGTTCCTAGCATAAGTCTCCTGGATGTTGCACAGAGGTCCAGGATGTGTGCCCTTGAGCTGCCGGCCCCCCTTTGCTGCAGCCGGGTGAGCTCTTGGTGTTGAGATGCCCCTGGGAGTCTAGCTCCGTGGCCAGCTGGATCTGGGGCGTGCCCTGAGGTGGTTCTTTTTTCTTAAGTCACCTTTGACTTATGCTTCCTTTGCTGCGGCCACTTCGTGATGAATAACCATCCAAGTTCTGTACATGACCCTTGGGAACAGCCTTTGCACCTTGGCTCAGAAAGTGGGAATTTTTGCTGGGCATATCGTTGGGCTTGAGAGCCTAAGACCGCTCCCTTCAACCGGTCACTGAATGCATTAGGCAACTAAATTTAGCTCGGTTCTTGTATAAAACCTCTTCTTCAACTTTTTTTTTTTTTTTTTTTTTTAAAGATTTTATTTATTTATTTGACAGAGAGAGATCACAAGCAGGCAGAGAGGCAGGCAGAGAGAGAGGAGGAAGCAGGCTCCCTGCTGAGCAGAGAGCCCGATGCGGGCCTCGATCCCAGGACCCTGAGATCATGACCTGAGCCGAAGGCAGCGGCTTAACCCACTGAGCCACCCAGGCGCCCTCAACTTTTTTTTTAACTTAAAAATATGAAATATATATGTAGAAAAAGTTTGAAGTGCATGTAAATTCAATTTAAAGAATAGTGCTCAAGCAAGGTCACTATGTAATGTGAGTATAATTCTGGGCCAGTTAGTCCTTCCCTGAGTCTGGGTTTTCTCTGTGAAAAGCGGATAATAGGGACAAGCGGTTTAATTACTGTGGGCCGTGGTGTCCTAGTATTAGCACGTTGTCGGTTTTTACTGGTATTATTTTTCTCTGTATTACTCTTTCGTACAAATCCAAATGCAGCCTGATAATGCAACCATTGCAACCATTGGGTCACTATGAACACCTTGCCCTCTCCATGGGGTTCCCTAAATCAGCGGTGTCTGGCTCCGCCATCTTGTTTTTCCGGCTGCTCATTGTCCCCTGTGCCCGCCATGCTCGTTTGCCTCTCCACATAGATGGAGTTTGCCTAGTCTCAACAACAAACCCATTCTCGGCAGCCTCTGACCAAGTCCTCTCGCATCCTTCAGAGCTCAAGCTTCCATGTCCTTTATGAAGAAGGCTTTTGACCGAGTTTAATCCACACTGATCTCTTTTGAATTCAAAACCCTCTGTGGAGATCACCATGGGGCATAGTGTTCTCAGGATTTGGTGGCTGCATTCATGGCACGGCTCTGGGTGTCCCCCAATTAGACTGACCTTTTTCTCATGGGGAAGAACACGGCACAGATCCAATGTAGATATATTACCACTGGCTACAAGTAACGACTCTCATATATTTAAAAAAATTTGGCTTTTTAGTATGTATTTAGGGGGAATTCAGGGCCTGGCTTATGCTTGTATCTCTTGGTTTCTGCCTAGGGTTTCCTTGGTCACCAGGCTGGGACTCCCCCCTTTTTTTCCCTTAATTTTTCAGACTGGGGGGCTCCTGGATTACTCAGGAAGTATGCAAAAATTCCAACCCAAGTGAGGATGAACTCCAGGATTTTTTGAGGTGGGAGCTATTGGAGAAATGAAAACTTGAGGAATAAGAAAAAGGCCTTAGACTCTTGGAACTAGTGGGTTATCTTTGCTGTTAACTGTGGCTTACCAGGAGCCCAAGGTGGGATACGGTGGGTCTTTAGGACATGTGTGATTCAGTCACTATGTATTTTGATCCATGGGAAGAAATGGGGGGTAGGTATGCTGTTCCTGAAGTACAAAACAGAACTTGAAGCCCAGAGGAACACTGGATCTGGATCTGGTTCTTTGGGGACTCCTATTTTGCTTGCCAAAGAGATAAGATGATGGAAGGCAGGTAGGCAATCTTCATTGGTACAGTCCTGCCCAATTCCCAAACCCATCTCTGGACCTTTGCACTTCCTTGACAGCCTAGATCCTATCTCCACTCTTCACGAAGGAGAAACCAGTCCCCCTTTATGTGCACAGTATTTTAGAGTTGCTGAGCGTTTTTGTAGATGTTTGTTTTCCAGCAGTGCTGTGAGGCATGCAAAATGAGTACTGTGATTCTAGTTTATAGATGAGATATCCGAGAAACTGGGGCTCTGGCTGCTGATGGGGTTTGCTCTGAAGGCCACACATTCAAGGGGTATGTCTGGGTTTTCTAACTCCCATTCTTTGTCATCCCAAGCTTTGGGATCAGAGAGGTCATTTAAATACTGATGATAATGGGGATTCTCTTTTGTTTTTTGTGGAGGCTAAACTCATAGGACCTACAATTCACCAGTTTAGAGGGAACAATTTGGTGGCATTTTGTGCATTCACAATGTTGCACAACTAAGGCGTCTGTTGTTCCTCACTCCTTTCCTGGGATTTTGCACAAAAGGAGAGAGAATCTGCATAAGACATCCAGCTCCGGGCCTTGTGCCCTTGTTCAGTGAATGTAGCCTGTATTTCTGCACTCACCCTAGCGTGTTCCAGATTCTGGTGGTGTAGAGAGAGGAATTCTTTCCTGAAGTTAGCGCTCTGAGAAAATCAGGTTGTGGATAAATGAAGTATTCATGTCCCAATCTTTTTTTCTGGACATTTCAAAATTTCTCTCTTCCAGCTAACTTTGCTCAAGGAACTTGTCCTATTCTCAGAGCGATTGGACACATTTACCTATCAATGCACTGGAACAGAATTACTCCATGTCATAGAGTTTCTTGTTTCTTTGGAGAAATCTGTCTTCTCAGCCAGGCTGTGACATGCACAGCCTTGGAAGTCCCACGAACCTCCACATTGTCCTGGGTATAAAACAGCCGCAGGAAAGCTATAGGTGCTGGATAGAGCCTGCAGGGTGGTCAGCCAGATCCCATATTCCAGCCACCACCTCGTGGCCACCATTTTCCCTAACTCTTAAATAGTGGGTTTGGTGACTGAGGATCGGCTCCTCGGGTGCCAGGCTAGAGCCTGACTGAGGCCGCTCTGTGCTCTTGTTGGCCATCACTCGGGCAGCTCTGGCTAAGACGACACAAAAGCCTCCAGCTCCCACACCTGTGTCACACCACCAGTGAAAATCGAGCGCTTCAAGCAGGCTTACCCAAGAATAGAACGGCTTTGGCTTTTATTTAAATTTGGCAATTTCAGGAGCGTAGGCCCCAGGCCCCAAGGAGTTGTGACTGTCCCTTTGGTTTCCAGTGTCACCAGATGTTGGAGCAAATGCTCTCTGTGGTGGCCAAGGTGGCTGAGGTAGAGGGCTGGTGAGGATCGTGGCTGGGAATTTAAGAGGAGCACCTCCACGTGGCGGGAGGCCTAGAAGCTCATCGTGTTCATACTTATTGGAGGATTTTCCTGCTGGCGACCTCTTACGGCTCTCCAGACCATCATGGTGCCAACCCCAAGGACGAGGCCGCCTCCTGCTGCCACGGGCACAGCCCAGGACAGTGCGTTGGGGCCTGCTTCAGACCGGTCTTGGAGGAGCTGACTGTTCCTCAGGGTGTGGAGGTAAGGGCTCTCCTGTGAAGGAGCAGGAGGAGAGGTTAAGAGGGATTAAGGGCCTCACAAAACCATCCATTGGCTCACCTTAGGCTTGTGTGGTCCCTATCCTGGCGATGGTGCCCTAACACAGCACGTTTTCACAGTCCGTCCCTGTTTGTCAGACTTCTTCCTCTACACTGTGCCCAGACCTTCGGAATGAGGATGGGTCTCCAAAGTGGCCAATAGCCCGCTTTCACTTCCTTTCAGTTTCTCACCAGCGTCCCCTCTCCTGTCAACCTGATTTTGAAAGACTGGGACTGGACAGACAACCTAAGGAAGATAGCCTGGAGATACCTCCAGGCTGCAGAGCCCCTGCCTCTGTCTTCTCTAGGCCACCACTGGACAGCTGTCCCCATCCCCCAACCTCAGGAGTGCTCAGGAGCAGGGACAACAGTGGGTGTGGAAGGACAGCTGGTCCTGGGGCGGGTTAGAGAACGGAGCGTGAGGAGGGCCCAGAGAGCACACCTTCGGGCCTGCCTCCCTCGATTCTCCTTCCTCTGTGAACATGAGTGTGGATCCCTGTGTGGGAGCTGAGAGATGTGCCGAAGGACTAAGATGTGACTGTTCTCACTGTCGCCCGATAGGCCATGTTCAGAAACAATCGCATCACAAAGGAGCCTGGGCTGTGTCTTTTGAGAGGTGCAAACAGAAAAGAGACCAACACAGCTGTGTTCGGAGGCGGCAGCAGTAGGCTGAGGGAAGGCAACAGGAGCCCCGGGGTAGAGGGGCGCCCCTGAGCCTTGAAGGATGTGGCGATCTCTGGTAGGCAGAGATGGGGACGACCCTCCAGAAGGCACAGACCTGGCAACGGCAGGCCGTGTCTGGGGAGCCGACCCTGTCTCCAGGAGCACAGCATGTCTAAGGCCCTAGAGGAAGCTGGGCCTCCCCTCTGGACACTCCAGGATGCAGCTGGGACCAGGGAAGGGTTTCCAGTGGCCTGGAGTGACTTTCCGTGTAAGCTGCACGGTGCCTGGCAGCAGGGACAGGCTGGACAGGGAAGGGAGGGAAGAGCTGGGGGGGTCGTGTTAGCAGCGTGGTCAGCTGTCCAGGTGAGGGCAGTTGGGGAAGAGAGAATGTGCAGGAAGGGAGGAAGAGGCGCACAGGTCCCCAGAACAGGCATGGAGTCTAATTTCTCCCTGTACGGCCCAACCTGACCACTGCCCCCGCATTCACCTCCCCTGAGCTCCCCTGCATGGGAACGGATGCTTCCTCCCTCCCATGGCCTGGGGAGCCGCCAAGTCTCAGGGACCAGGAGGAGTGGTGAGATTGGAGAATGGTGGCAGGGAATGAAGGTGAGCGATAATACAGCTCCCAGGGACCTCCTTGGTTCCTCCTGGTTTGAGGGACCACCCCAGCCCCCCCAAGCATGTGTTTCACACCGGAGACGACAGGCAGGGTGTTAGGACATTGACTCACAGGAGAGGGGCACTTGAGTTTGGTTCGGCTGTGGGTGAAGTTGTTGGAGGTTGTCTTCTGGCCCACTGGCTCCAGCTGGAGAGAGAAAGGAAAAACCGTGATTTCTTCCATGGTGGGCTGAGACCTGATCTCCAACAGACTCCCTCCCTCTGCCAGCGTGGGTTAACACCAGCAATAAATTCAACATCCTCAGCAGACCCCCGCTGCCCTGGGCCAGAGCTGGACCCGACTTCTGTCTCAGGAGGCGCAGGTCAGAGTCCATCAGGCAGGGCAGGACCTTGCGTCTGCCCCCAGGCTTGTCCAAGGAGGACTGATGGGTCCCAGCATGGAGAGTGTGTGCGAGGGCCTGGCCCAGAACCTCCACTTCCTGCTTCCCTTCTGATGGCTGGGATCACACCCACCCCGCACTTACAACTTTATAAAATAGTGATAATCCTATTTACCAACTTCAAGTGTATGGGGCTGGTCGGTTTCAGAGAAATTTTAAAAACATCTAAGTTATTGTCCTTGATTTGTCAACCTCAAGAAATTGAAGTTTCTCACTTGAGCTACTTTGTATGTTTTTCACACAGATGTAGAGATTTACTTGCAATATCTCACCAAGTGTTGTTCTGAGAGGTTCTGCTTAATTCTTTTAGTCCTGAGACCCTCGGAGAATGAGCTAGAAGCTGGTGTACCCTCTTTCCCACCATCTTTAGCCAACAGCATGTTCCCTGACATGCCGCCCGCACAGAGAAGGATGGGCCCCTGGTGCTCTCGCCTATTTGTAGATCCTGACTGTACAGCCTCTGCCCTTGGCATCTGCTTCCCTGCCCGGACCTGAGACCCTCAGCTCCTGACCCCCAGCTACAGCCTACAAGGGAGTTGAAAGGATGCTATGCCTGCTAATGACCCCACCTGGCCTGTGATCTTGCTTTCTGTTGTCCTACAGCTGCTCTGTTCCAAGAGAGACCCCCACGGTGTCTGACCAAGCACCGCAGACACAGCCCCTGGGCTCCTTGCTCTGTTGCTGCTGAGAGCTGTGTGGCCTGAGGCAGGCTCCCGAGCTGCCCGGACCACCCATATTTGGCTGTTGTGAGGATCAGATGAGAAGATGACATGATGACAAGCAGGAGGTGGTTTACTTATGTGTCATTTCTATGTACTTAGAGCTGAGGAAGCACAAGCTTCTTGGAATGGAATGACCATCGAGCGACCGTATAGATGCTCAAGATCAGGTTGGTTGATTCCCTGACATTCCAGCAACCTGGAAACTAACTGGCACAAGGGAAGGTAAGGATCCTGTGGGTTTGAGGACAGCATCAATCTCTCCCTTACTCCTGGCTCCCCCTCCAGCTACCTTCACCACCCCTCCCCGTGCCTCTAGGAAGACTCATTTGTGGGCACTGGCTATACTTCCTGACCTCCTGTTCCAAGGCTCACTCCCGTCAGACTTCATTCTCCACCACTAGACTGATGTTGTGGTCAAGGTCGCCATGACCTGGAGGACACCAGACCCAATGATCACTTTGTCATCTTCATCTTGCTGAACTTTTCATCAACATTTGTCAGAGTTGATGCCTCCCTCTTAAAACACTTGTCCGTCTGGACTCCTGGAACAGGGCACTCATCTCTCCCATTCCCCCATTCTCATCTGTCACTGGGGTCAGAAGTTGGAATGAAAGCCCTGGGGCTTGGTGGTTTGTCCCCGCTGCTTCCCACCTACTCTTCTCTAGGAACACCTAATCAACCCCATGGCCTCAGATACCCCTCTCATGAACGACCTCCACATTTTTTCCTAAATCTCCATTCCTGACCCTGTCCCTGAGCTCCAGATTCCTAGATTCAACTGCTTTACTTTTGGTGCCTCCAAGTGGATTTCCAGAAGGTGCTTCACACTTACCGTGGCCAGAAGAGAACTTCTGATATTTTTTTTTCTCCTCAAGCTTATGTCTCTCCAACACCTCAATCATCTACCCAATTTCCTTGACCCCAAATGGAAGAGTCCTCTTTTGTTCCTTTTGTCTGAATTTAAGTTCCAGTTAATATACAGTGGAATGTTAGTTTCAGGTGTACCATATAGTGATTCGACGCTTCCATAGGGCACCAGGCAGGAGCTCATCGCCGCAAGTGGTCTTTAATCCCATCACCTGTTCCACCCAGCGCCCCACCCCCCACTCGCCTCCCTCTGGTCTTTGTTTGTTTTCTAACCTCCTCCACCTGCTAGTCCAAAACGGATCTCAAATCTGACCCCTTCTCTCCTTCTCCACTGTCATCACGCTGGGCCCATCCACCTCCATTTCTCACCTGGGCTCTGGGTCTAATTCCCCTCTTCCTTCCCTCTAGGACAGGGCTATCCTGCAGCCAGAGGGCAAACCAGATCCTCTGGCTCCCCTGTTGGAAGCCATCCAAGGAGCTGGCCCTGCTCTCACTCACCTCTCTGACCTTGTTCACCTCCCTCTGACCTTGTCACACTGGCCCTTCTGCCACTCAGACACTTCACACTCATTCCTGACTCCGGGCCCGCACAGGTCCTGTTTCCTCTGCCTGGAACACCCTGGCCCTAGACCTCTGCTTGCCTGGCAGCCTCTTGACATTCAGCTCTCTGCTCACAGGTCACTCATCAGGACACCTCCCTCTCCCCCCACCATTGCTCTGTTACATCACCTGGCTTTTCCTTCTCTTTCTTTCACGCCCTGACTGGGGTCAGAAAGTCGTAGTGATTTGTTGGGTTTTGTCCGTCCTTTTTCCCCACGAGTGCAAGGATGTCCTTTTCCCCAGCGCCTCGGGCAGTCCCCATGGCGGAGTGATGGTCAATAAATAGTTGTTGAGGGAATGCGTGGATGAACCAGAGTCCCAGAATCCTGAGTTGAGCAGCGCAGGCAAGAAGGCCTGGGGCTGGTCACAGAAAATGAAGTTGTTTTCCCCAGAACCCCCCCTCTCCTAAGCCAGATCCTGCAGATAACAAGGATGTGGTGAATAGCAGGGCTGGGGCAGCCTCTAATCTGTTCTGGGGATTCAGGGAAGGCTTCCTGTAGGAGGTGGCACCTGAGTTTAGTGTTGTGGTGGCCACGAGTTACTCAGGAGAAGGCGGCTGGAAGGGCAGTCCCCAGTAAGGGGATGAGCAAGAGCCGACACACAGAGACGTGAGATACCGTGGGTGGCGCAGGAAACTGCAGTCCTTACCAGACTGCCCAACTGCCCATCAGCGGGGGGCGGGAGTGACTGCTGCAGAGGTTAACGGGGGCCAAGCGTCCAAAGGCCTCGTGTGCTGTGCTAAAGGGCCAGGCCTTTCCCTTCACGGAGGGGCAAGCCTTGGAAGCTGGGTCAGATTTTCATTTACACAGATTCCTGCGGCTGCCCTGTGGCAGAGTTTATAAGTCCGTGGTTTGCGAGCCTTGGAAAATATCACCCGGGAGCCTCTGAAACCTGCTGACCCCAGGTGTCACCCCAGACTAATCCAGAATGTCTGGGGATGAGGTCCAGGCACTGGTGTTTTGTTTGAGTTATTGTTTTCAAGTATACGTATAGAAACAAATAAAAATCACAGGTGAACAGCTGATAAATGGTGTAAATGAATGAACCCCTGTAACCAGCGTGCAGATTGAGGTATAGAACGTGACCAGCACTCAGGAGCTTCCCCCCGCTGACTCTCTTCCAGGACTATACTTACCCCCTCCCACCCCCCGCCCAAAGACTCGGTATTAATTTGCTCGTTTTTGAAATTCACAGACATGGCTGCCTGCGGCTGACGTTTGCGTCTTCGTGCTGTGAGGCATCCGTGGTATGAACGTGCTACATTTTGATCACCCATTCTATTGGTGCACATCTGGGGAGCTTCCTGCCTGGGGAATATGAATGGTGTTGCTGGGAAAATGTTCCTGTGCATCTTTTGGTGAGTCCACGATATGTTTCTGCTGGGGATACACATAGGGACAGGATCGCTGGGTCACAGGGAACCCAGATGTTCAGCCTCTGTGGGTAGGCCAAACTGGCTGCCAGTATTCCTAGTCCCCAGGTTATTTTAACCTCTGGCCAAGCTGAGCATTGCTGTTCTACCAGTGGTGGTCATCCCAGCACCAGGGATACCAGGTGGGAGGCTCGTGTGGTCACCCAGCACCCGGGGAGATGCAAACATTGGAGGACAGCAAGATTTCTAGGGAAGGGGGAGCAGGCGGCCGTGGGGGAATAGTGTCAGAAAAAAGAAGGAAAAACTGCAAGAAGATGAAAGAAGGAAAAAGGAAGAGGAAAATGCTTCCTCGTGCTACTGGTGTTCCCGGCTTTGGCTTTGCCAAGGTCTCCGGAGGAGGCATGATCTGTTCAGTGGAGGGACAGGAGATGGAATGGGCTGAAAGTGTGTCTGTTGCCGCAGCGGGGTAGCCCGTGAGCGTCGGCCAAAGGCTGCAGACGCTATGTCATCGGACTCGCAGAGTGAGACGTGAATTCACTGGTTACATATGTGCTGACCCGGTTGGGGGCAGGGAGGCCCGCTGGTGCCGTGGCCAGGACACTAGGAAGGATTTGACATGGGTTCTGGTCCCTGCTCGGCTGTGAACTGGTGCTCCTACGTGCTCCCGCGTGAAGTGCTTCCTCCCCCTGTATGCTAGTTACAGAGCCTTCTGGCCAGATGACCTGCCAGGTCTTCTCCACTTCTAGAGGCCTATTATATATGTCGCCCTAGGGATCACCAGAAGGAGGTGATCTGAGAAGATGGCATGAGGTAATGGGTTTGTATCTGAGATGGTTTGGGATGAAAACACAGCACTATATAATTAGTTCCCCAAATGATACAGCACAGGACAAGACACTCTTAGATGATTTCAGAGTAGTTTTGCTTTGTTTTTTGAAACTTAGGGGCAGGGCTAGGACAGCAGTGGCTGGGAGCCCTGGACAGACCCGTGCTGTCACCAGGATGGCTCCATGGCAGCACCCACCTTTTGCTTTCCTACCTAATCCCCTCCCACTTGCCTTTATGTATAACAAGCCTTCTCTCCTGGGTCAGTGGGGAGAACAACTGAGCTGCTTTGGAAGAGGAGACCAGAACTGTGGTGGTAATCCCTGCAGAAAGAGACCAACAGGCCTGATAGTGTTCAGGTCCTCGATCGGGCCATCGTGCCCCAGAGAGCTCCCAGAGCACCTGGGCGTTATGCAGGCTGGCAGTGCCCCCAGGTAGGAAGACCTCCCATCCCCGGATGGAAATGCTGGGAAGGAAAGGTGCAGTGGCATTCGTGGCGCATCTCAGAATCTGTGGATTCCCCTGAGATCTCAGGGGGACAAATGGGACTGTGCACAGATACCCACTCTTTTTTTGGGGGGGGGGATTTAAGAGGAATGAAGTTATGGGACTCCTTCTGTAAAGGAAAACTGGACTTCAAAATTGCTCTCAGGAATTACATTGTGCAAACTTTGAACAAGATTCCCGTGGAGATTGGGTGGGAGGGAATTCAGTGGTGTTTTGACTGTGGTTCCGAGTCCTGGGCTGACAGAGTGAGACAAAACCTTTAGGAGTGGGCAGAGTGTGGTGTCAACAGCAGGGAAACAAAGGAAGAAGGAAGGCTGAGTCTGTGATTAACGGGGCCAAGGTTGGGGCCAAGGATGGAAACTTCCGGCATGCTGCTGGGGGAGGGGGGGTGTGCCTAAGGGGAAGGCGGTGCTGGGCATGCTGGGTGAGGCGGCAGGTGTGGGAATATTCGCACAGGGGAATCCTGGCAGAGAGGCAGCCTGCCCGAAACTGCAGTAAAAGCAAGAGTGTGGATTTGTTTAGTCACCATGGGAGAAATGGGGGAATGCAGGTTAGGGTGGGGATTGAGTTACCCGCTGAACCAAGATCAAAAGAAGCCACTGGATTGGAAAGGCATTTCATTTTGCTCTGCGCAACAGGATATGGCTACTGGGGTTACTGGTCAAGTTCTGTGCCAGCAGACCAGGCTGCAGAGGAGTGGCCAGCCCTGAGAGCTAAGGCACAAGGCCAGGAGGCCCTGGGGCCCCTCAGCCATATGTGCATTTCCTGAGGTCCCCATCTTCCCCTAAGAAAGGACTGGAATAGGTGACAGCCTGGGGATATACGCGGGTGGCTCTTTTCTTTTTGATGCTGAAATAATCATCAGGAAATGTGTTGAGACTAGGGTAATGGGGGCTGGGATTCTCTGAATGCTAATGATTGTGTTGGATGCTGAGCATATGCTACCTTAATTTTCTGAGATCTGTGTCATTGTCATTGTTTTTTATGGATATTGATACAGAGGACCAAAGAGAGAACACTTGCCCAGGGTCCGCAGAGTAAGGGGTTGAAGCTGATTTCATCCTGTTTATCTGATTACAAAATTATGTATCCCCCCCAGCCCCCCAGTACTGGGAAATTTCTCCAATAATCGAAACCATGAGGACAAAGAAGTTGTGCCACCATTTTGAGCTTTGGGGAGAAAGGAGCTATTTATGCCAGTAGGTCTTTTATTTTGGGCAATAGTCAAAGCTCCTTGGGGCCCCCTTTGGCACAGCCCATGGGGCGGTCAGGCACTCACCATGTTGTTCCAGAGTGCGATGGCCATCTCGGCATGACCACGTTCTGAGAAGTGGAAACAGTCCTCGGAGAAGAAGGTGAGGTCAGTGTCCCCTCTCTGGGACCAAAGGCAAAGGGATTAGTTCCTGGGGAGAAAGGTACCGCCTCCCACCCCTGCAGGTGACCTGGGCATCATTCCTTTCAACTCTGCTGCCACCTAGCTCAGAGACAGATGGAGAAACTCTCCAATTTTGGAACATTCAAAAAGAGCCGAATTGGGGTGCCTGGGTGGCTCAGACAGCTAAATGTTTGCCTTCGGCTCAGGTCATGATCTCCAGGTCCTGAGACTGAGCTCCTACTGAGCTGGGAGCCTGCTTCTCCCTCTCCCTCTGCCTGCTGCTCCCCTTGCTTGTACCCTGTCTCTCTCTCAAATGAATAAATAAAATCTTTTTAAAAAGAGAGAGAGCTGAATTGTAACCTCCCACTGTCCATCCCTTTTCCTTCCACATCCTTGCCCTAATAGATGAAAAAAAAAATTTAGGAAGCTTTCCATTCTACCCCAAACTAGAAAATAGCAGGGCCAGGGCTGCGATCACTGATAATTTTCTCCTTTTCTTTCCAAGTATATCTAAGTTCCAATCATACTTTAAAAAAAAAAAAAAAGGGAAAAACAGAAAAAGCAAAATCTTAGGAGCCCTCTTGGAGGCATCTGGCCAGGAAAAGCTCAGGCGTAGAAGGATGTACATCACCGAAGAAGAGCCCCTCTACACGTGCCTCCCAGACGTGCCCACCGCTTACGCTGTTGAGGGGGACGAGAGTGTTTTGGAAGAAAGGCTGCACCACCACGGCGAAGTCTTCCCGCTGCAGGTACCGGGACCCATAAGACAGCCTGGAGATGCCGCTCTGTGGAGGGGGGAGAGCTTCCTCAACCCTCCTGGCAGGGCTGGCCAGACGAGCTCTTGTCCTGCCGCCTCAGGTTGGCGGTGATGGGGACCCCCTCCCCAGCCAGAGGTGACTCCAGGGGATTCTCCAGTGCTCATGCCTCCTCTCACATCGCCTGCACCCAGACATGAGCGCACTGCAGCCTGAAGTCTCTGTGAGGTCGGGTTGGGGCCTCTGAACAGGCTACGAGGGCCTCAAAGGGCCTCCTCTCGCCTCACGGCATAAAGACTGAATGAGAACCCGGGGTTCTCAACACCAGCTCCCCGAAACGCCTGTGCACTTGGGGGATGAAGGTCCATGTCCAGGGGTTAGATATGCTTCTCCTCAAGGAGCTAACAATCCATCTTGAAACATGAGCCTGGATGTAGAAAAAACCCCCAGAACCTTCTAGAGCGTTCAGGGTTCATGAAGGTAGATGGAAGCCGATATGGAGAGATACCAGAGGGTCAAATTTCGTCAGGGGAGGCTTGTCAGAAGAGGCGAGAAGGCCTGCCCCATGTGTGAGGGGGAGCAGTTGCAGATGGGCTGAGGAGGGCACGTCAAGAGGGGACAGCGTGAGCAGAGGCAGACACTGAGTTGTCCGCTGAGCTGGGCTAAGCCTTGTGTTCTGAGGCCAGTGGGTGAGTGGGGGTGGCGGAGCCCAGCAGGGCCGTAGACACTTCCCCTCCCTCCTCTGGGGGAGGGATGGCGCCAGGCACATTGGGATCCACTCCAGTCCCCCGGGGTTGGGAGGCAGGGCTTCCTCCCTCCCCAGCTGGTGTCCTTTTCCCCTGGAGAAATGTCTCAGGGGCTGCGATCTGCCTTCAAGGAGCAGCCTTGCTCTCCGCAACCCCTGCTCTCTGGGAGTGGAGGGGGTCCCCGGCTGGGACGGGGGGTGGGGGTGGGGGGCAGCTTCACCTGGAAGTTCCAGTTCACTTGCTTCAGTTCTTGCAGCTCCAGCGAATTGTCCTGGGAGCGCCTGAGGCAGGTACAGTTGCTCCTGTGGAGAGGCGCCCAGGTGGCTGACTGCTGCCCCCCAACACACACAGGTGCCCCCCCCATCACAGTCTAGGTGACTCCTGGGCCCAGGTCACAGCCCTTGTGCCCCTGAATTACGGTGTAGCAGGTGCTCGTTTAAAGAGAAGGTGGCAGAGTTGGCCCCTGACATCTGGGTCCCCTTGACCCCCGTGGCTGCTCCGGCCCCAGCCCGAGGAAAGGGCTGGTGTTTCGGAAAGACCGCTGTGGCAACCTTGTCTTTCGTCTTCCCATTTCCGAGACCTTCAGCGCCACCTCCAGTGGCTTAGGACTTGCTGCCAGGACTCCAGAGTGGGGAGTCTCTTGGGAAGCTGAAGAGGCTCAACCCATTAGAGACACACGGACAGGGGAGAATGGGAGGCCTGAAGATTCTGGAGGAGCCCTTCACGGGTCCCAGCTCTTCCACCCAGAGCCCAACAAGAATGGGAAGCAGCTGTCACCCTGCCAGCAAACCCATGTGACCCCAGCTAGGACTCCAAGGCCCCCTGTGGAATCTCTTCTCGAAGAGCAATTGTCACAGGAAGTCTGGGTGACCCTCTGGCCGGAGAGGATGGCAGCTTCCTGCCAGGGTCACGGCTGAGCTTTAATAAGTTCCAGCCCCCAACAGAAACTGGGCTTTTATTCAACAGACCTTAGCTCTAAGCCTGGCTTTCAAGATGTTGTAAGAGCTACTCTTTACTGAGATCCTGCCCTGCTGGGCCCAAGAACATTACATGCATTTATTTCTTCTAGACCTTACTACTTTGCAAGATTTTACAGATGAGACCTATGAGGCCCAGAGAGGGTATGTCGTTTGTGCACGGTCCCACAGCTCCTAAAGGGCAGAGCCAGATACAGATGGGCTGCTGTCTTGGAAGCTCCTTGCCTGGGGCTGCCTCTCAGACTCCGAGCGATCACGAGTTTAGAATCACAGACCATACTGGGCATCTTAAGGATTCTTGGTCTGTGTTTCTTGCTTTACAGCCAAGCAAACTGGGGTCCAGAGAAATAAAGTGACTCGCCTACAGTAGGCATTCAATACCTTAGCGGTGTTTCCAAACGGTTTTTCAAGCCCCTGGCTGATTGCTGATGTCTGTCCTTGAGACAGGATCGTCTGGCTTAGCCTGCACTAGTCTCCTGGGAGAATGTCTATGAGTTTTGTCCTCCCCAGGGGCCCTTGCCCTAGGCTGTGTACTTACTGAGCAGTCAGGGGTGGGTCACATTTTCCACCTTGGCCCTGATGTAGGTCAGCCAAGTCCATGACCTCCACCACGTTGATGAAAGCCCTTGGAAGCTGTGGCGGGTGGGGGGGGGTGGGGGGGCAGAAGGATGGGCTGTGTTAATTCCCAGCCTGGTGTTGGGGGGATGCTGGTTACTTCTAGAAGAACCTAGGGGCTCATCAACAATCTAACTTCTTCCTCCCCTGTTTTGCTAATAGACTATGGCACAAAGAGGGGGATGTGGCTTGTATTCTCTCGATCTTCTTTAATAGCCCCCTATATAGCTTGGGAAGCGGAGACAGAAGTCACTTGTCCCAAGTCGCTTTTGGCTCCGAAGGCTAACCCTTGGCCACCAGACAGTACAGTCTGCTCCAGTTAGCATTTCCCTTGCAGAGGAAATTCTGGAGCCCACCCCCCACCTTGGCCTCCCCTGCAGGTGTTCCCCCCACACCTTGGGACTCCATCCAGCATGCATTTCACTGAACACCGCTTGCCTAGATGTACCCAGGGCGGGAGGAGAGTGGTTGCGGGCAGGGAATGGGGCCCAGAAACCTGGTGCTGTTCTACCCCACCTCCTCATAGAAGATGTCCAGGGCCTGTTGGATATGCTGAATGTACTCCCCAGCTGAGTTGGCCTCCTGTGGAGAGAGAAGGGGGCTCTTGTCAGCTCCTGGGTTCTACTCAGAGAGGAGGGCAGTGGTCTGGTGCCCAGCACCGGAGGGCCTGGGGTTGGTGGTAAGAGGAGCTAGAATGGTACCGGACAGGCTGAGGAGCCCAGCCCGTGTTGCTGGGAGACACAAGTCTTCCTTTGACCCCTACTAGACCGCAGGAACAATCCCCAGCCCGATCCACTGTACCTTTTTTTTTTTAATTTTTTATTTTTTTATAAACATATATTTTTATCCCCGGGGGTACAGGTCTGTGAATCACCAGGTTTACACACTTCACAGCACTCACCAAAGCCGATCCACAGTATCTTAAATGCAAGGGCAGACTGTGACCGAGTTGGTCCCTGCCCCTTCACTGGTCCCATCTGTCACCAGCCTCGGGCTTCTGAACCATGTCTGTGCCCTGAAGACCACACTCTCTTTGCTTTGGGCTGTGGCCCACGCTGGCCCCATTGCCTCCCCCTAGCTTCTATCTTTTTGTCTCGGTTCAACAGTCTCCTCCTCTGATCCATTTCTCACCGGGAAGTGGATTTAGCCCCTTCCTTACACGTGGCCTGAGTTCAGCCTGGTGGGGGCCTCCAGGTCTCTTCCAGAAAGAGAGGCTTTCAGGAGTATAAATCTGAGGGCAGGTCCTCTGGGGATAAAAGAGGCATTTTCCTGGACCAAGGGGACAAAGGCAGCTTTCGGGGGGGGGTCTCTTCTGGCCTCCTGGACCCTGTTGAGTCCAGGACACAGTGGCACTGAAGCCCCTGAGGTTGAGTCACTTCTGCCTCGGGAAAGGGGAGGATGGAGGGGAGGAGGGGAAGGAGGCTCTGAAGACCCAACCCCTCTGTGGGGGAGGGTACTTCCCATCCAGCATCCGGTACAGGGTCTGAGCTGTGAGGAATGATAGGAGCTTCCTCCCCCACCTGTGACTTCAGACATTCTACCACGATGTCTGCGTTACGGCAGCTGCTCTTTTCTGGCCAAACAAAATCTGGGACCTCCCCAACATAGAACAAGACATATTCCCAAAGTGACACCTCCCCAAAGACTTGACGTCTGGACCTATTTCCCCATAGAAACCACATCAGGAACAGGCTGGGCTCCCAGGTCGGCAGGCTGAGAGGTTGGTTCACTCACAAAGTCATTGGGACAGCAAGCTGTCCTACTGGGACTGGTTTAATTTTATCGAACTTTGTTGATGACACTGTTTCAACACCCCTCCCCCCGCACACCTGTGCACGTCCTCCCCCCCTCCCAAACAACCTCCATAAACAAATGGGTAGGGATTCCAAGCACAGGTAGGGTGAGGCTTGCTGGTTACCCCTTCGATACCAAAGAACAATATTTGTGGGCATGAGCAGGGCCTGAAAAGTGGGCGCATCTAGATCATTCTGAAATCGGGGAACTAATGCAGCTGCTGTCCCAGGGGCCACTCAGCAGTGGGAAAGGCCCGGGTCTGCCCGGGCAGGCTGGGGAGTCTGGGAGAGCAGGCCAGCGTGACTCCCATGGGGTCCGGCAGGGGCTTACCGGACTCTCGCAGTAATGACATACGTCATTGCTCCCAATGAACAGTGTGATCAGCTTCCAGTCACTCTCAAGGTCAATTTCCTGAAAGGACAGAAGGCTCTGAGTCTAAACTTTGGTGGGGGAAGTAAAGAGGGGAGAACATGCAGGGGATGCTCACCAGGCCAGACAGCAGCCCCCCTACCCCTGCCCCCCCCACCCCCCACCTTTCACCCTCTCTGTACCCTGATGGAGAGAAGATGCCAAGGGAAGCCTCCCTGACCTTCACCTTGGTGCCTGGCAAGGAGCCTCAGAGAGTGGACTGTGTGTGAGCACGTGTGTGTGGGTCTGCTCACACAGGGGAGGAGGATTCTTTTTCCTGATAATCCTAATAAATCCTAAAAAAGCTGCAGGGCATCGCAGAGTGTATTCACACACCTGTGAAACGTGACCAAAAGGCCTTCAAAGGAGCCGAGGCCAAAAGATGCAAAGAGAAGCAGAAACCCAGAGTTCTGCCGGCCTGGGTCCAGGGAGAGGGGACTGGTGGGGACTGGAGGAAGAGCCCGGCCTGGAGGACAGGGGAGGTGGGGGCTAGGGAGACCCTCGAGGAGCCTGCCTTGGCTCAGCCACCACCATAACAGGAGTCCTGCCCGGTGCTGAATTCTGAATTCCAATTCCAAGACACAGAGAATTTCAAAAAGTGCCAGTGAGAAGTTTGAGAGGGGCCGGGTGAGCGGGAAGGAGGAGGGATTGGAATGAGAAGCCTATTTTTAGAACCCAGGGTTTACATAATCGGGCTCTGTGAAGCCAGCTCTTGGGTAAGGCGGGAAAATGCCAGAGGCCAAGGCCAGCTCTGCTCCCTCCTGTGGTGGGCCCTGGGGGTGAGGGTGCCAGAGCCCAGATCAGGAACGGGCAGCAGAGAGGGTGCCTCGGTGGTAGTAAGGCCCACTTCTTGGGGCTCGTTTGGCCCCTCTTTATAGACAAGCAGGGGTTGAAACAGTGAGGAGCTTCCTGCCTGCTCCAGACAGCGGGACCTCCCGCCCCCCCCCCCCCCCACCGCCTTCCAGGGTGGCCCCAGGGGCCTGTACTCACAGGGTGGTTTTTCATCTGCTCCAACAGGGCCCGGGCCTGGGTCGGCATGTCCCTAGACAGGGAAGAGAAAAGAACCTAAGCGGTGGCTGACGAGCCAGGGCACACGCCGAGAGATTTGGGCCTGGAGACACAGGGGCCTCGAGAAGAGAAATGTATATAAAATTTTTTCTTTCAGAATGTATCCAAAGGCTTCCTCAGTCTCAAGAAATCTCAACCCAGGAAGAATCAAAGATCTGCCACAGACCTCGAAGCCACATGGATGCAGACCCCACCAGGGGCTAGCCTGCCTCCAGCCCCCTCCTTCTGCACGGGTGGGTCCTCCATGGCCACCAGGGGTAGGGGATGGGGGCGGTGGGGTAGGTGCTAGGGATCCGATCAGCTTTCCCCAGAGATGGTCCCCGACATTCCCCTCGGCCCTTTCAAAGCAAGACCTGCCTGTTCAGATCTTAGTCTGGTGCCTGTTTTAAAAATAACCTTTTGTATATTTGAAAAAAGTCACAGCCTTAAATTATCCTTCTGCCTTCTTTCCAGGCGTCACGACTCCTTAACCTTCACTTCTAAATCCCACTCTCGGTTCCTTTAATCCTTTTTTCTTCTCTGTAGTTACTCTGGGCTTCTACAGCGTTCCCCATCTCCTCGCTTTTTCCCCCTGCTGGCACAGGAGGTTGGGGAGGAAACGAGCAGGATTACTTTTCCCTGCATCTTCCAGATGTCGGCCTCGGATAAGGAAAATGAATGCTGTGGCTAAGAGTGAAGCAGGTGGAGGGAAGTGTGCCCAGCAGCAAGGATGAGCAAACTGCCCATCTGGACGACACGAGTGCGTCTCAAAACGACCTGCTGGGTGACAGACGTTAGACAAGAGCAGCCAGTGTAGGATTCCACATAACATTCCAGAAAAGGAAAACTGATCTCTAGAGATAGAAAGCAGGTCAGAGGCTACCTGGGGCCCCAGGGCTGGGGTAGAGATGGGAGGAGCCCGGAGGGGGAGAGAGGGGTTACCAAGGACACAGGGACACCCAAAGGTGTGATGGGTGTCATCTGGATTCCAGTGACGTTTAACAGCTAGGGACACACGCGAAGCTTATCAAACTGTATTCCTGAGATATGTGCCGTGAACCGCATGGTAATTACACTTCAATAAAGCTGCTTTTTAAAAACAGAGAAGTATATGAAAAGCTGTGTGGGCAAAGGGACACAGCCCATGGAGGCTTCCAGGGAATAAGTCATAAAAGCAGTAACTGGTACGGGGTGGGTGTTGTAAATCTCTGCCCGTCTCTGATGAGCTGGGCACGTGGACGAGTCTCATTTATATGTCCGGGATCACAGCCCAAACATTATTGCTATTGAGACAATACATTGGAAAGTGAGGAAGCAAGCCTGTCCTGGGTAAAGGGGACCCTAAACGTGTCTACAACCTTCCAGTAGGCTCAACACATGAGCAGGGGAAATCATGGGTGGTAAGCCCTCATGAGCGTGAGGGGAAGTTAGGAGCGCTCACTTCCTCCCCTCTTCCCAGCCACGTTCTTCACACCCTTCAGGCTCAGAGCAAGTCTCACCACCCACCCTGTGAGTCTTCTCTCGGAGCACCTTTATCCACACACCTTCTGCTTCCTTTCCCAGCTCTAGCGTGAAAAGCCCTGCTCTGGGAGTTAGGGGTCCTGGGTTCTCCTCCAGCTCTGCGATTAACTTGCCGTGTGAGCTCGCCCAAGTTACTGAACCCTGCTAGGATCGAATTTCTTTATCTTTTAAAAGAGGAGATCAGACGAGATGAGTCCTGGGGTCCCCTGCTCTGGGTCTGCACCTGTATGTGGGTTGCCCAGCTCCCACGTCACGTTGTTCTCTTTAGTACATCTCCAAAGTAGTCATTGCAGTCTGCAATGTTGCCATATGCAACTTTTTTTTCCCCCAAAAGTTATTTCCTGTTTGTTTAGCATCCTTAAACCAGACAGCAAGCTCATTGAATAGGCAAGGAATTCACCTTTTGATTGTTTTGAATCTTTCAGTAACTACCTTGAGGCTCAATCCTTCGCAGGCTTCCCTCGACTTCTTGCTTATTGATAGATGCAAGGACAATTTAGAGGTTGAATAAAACTTTGAAACTAAATATCCTAATAATGGTAAACTTTTGGGGGGCGGCATACGTATTATATACTATACTCGGTGTTCTCCATGGTTTGTTAATCTCATTTAATTCTTATGCCAACACCGAGATGGTGGTACCATTATTATCCCAATTTATAGATGAAGAAACAAGACTGAGACAGTGAGTGACTTGCCCAAGGTCACATGGCTAGCAAGTCTGGGAGATGGATCTGGACAAGGGCAGTCTGACCTCAGGTCTCATTAGCCTAGTTGCCCTGCCGTAGTATCTTTCTCTTGGGGTGTGCTCTTCCTTATCCCACACGGTACTAAATGACTCTGCAGATAAAGGAAAGTCACAGAGCAACTTTCCAAGCTTGCTTACTTAAGTCAATGGCTTCCTCTCCTTTCCCTTATCACGGGACATCAGAGACGCTAACGAGGAGCTGCACGTCTGGGCTACTACCCCTGCTGCCGACTCCTGGGGCAGGTACCCAGCAGCAGTCAAAGGAGAAGGTGGTAAGAGAAGTAAGAGAAGTAAGAGAAGGGGCTTGAATGTCAGCAGACTGAGGGACCAGCTGCTGGTGGATGCAGCCTGGGCGGGGTAAATAATAGGAAAATGATGCTGATGATGGCGACAATGACAGCAACAGCCGCCATGAGATGTTGATTTTACAACCCCATGAATTCAAGCTCTTTTGCAGAAAAATAAGTGCTTCCTGCTTGTGACGTTGAGGAACTGCCACGGCTTCCTGTGGCTCAGACTCAAACCGAGCGTGGGGCCCTCCTTACCGTGTCGGAAAGGAACGCTCCGTGTAAACAGAATGAGTCAAGCCAGAGTCGTTTCCCTGGTGATCGGAGCACAGCAATCTTTCTACAAAGCAAATACCCAGCACACTCCGTGCAGAAAATCAATGAGCTCTGTCAGGCATTCCAGCTTTAATTATCTGGGTTGTTGTCAACAGCAGAGTTTGGAGCGAAAACAAACAGCTGCCATGCTGTTTTGGGGGCCTTCACCTCTAACTCCCTAGTGGTAAAAGACCGCTTTCTTGGAGTCAAGGACTCCAGGTTCCGAGGTGAGGGGGGGGGGCGCGCTTGTGGGACCATGCAGGGAGCTCTCGGCACTCCGCACGTTTGCTCCAGGCCACCCCGAGGAAGGGAGGTTGGCTGGAGCCAGCAGGACGGGGCTGGGACACCCTCAAGGGCTCCAGTTGCCTTGAGAGGTGGTGACAGCCCAGCTGGCCTGGCTGGACTCCAGCTCCTCTGACAACCTTGGGCTATTCGGGAAGCTTTCTAAATCTCATGTCCTCATGTTGATACCCCTTTCAAAGGGTATGAGGGTTATGGGAAGGGATCCACATGGGGGGTCAGGCATGCAGAATGGCTCAGTGGCTTTCATCGCCCACCTGGGGCCAGGCTCCTAGACACCACCCTTCCCTCCTCCTCCCATTCCCCACCCTGATCTCTCAGCCTTGCCCTCCACCCCCTCCCGGACCCACGGCTACTCACCTTGCTCTGGCTCCCTCCGTGGCGACGTTCAGCCCTGCTGTCTTTTCCAGGGTACCGGTGGAGAACCCGACAATGTGAGGGTTGAACTTCTTCAGAATGTCTTTTAAGAGGGGGAAGCAGACAGTACAGGTGAGAGGGGATGGGGGAGCCTCCTTGGGGCCCAGGTGTGGGGCAGGACGATGCTGGGTCTTTTCGGGGCTGGCTGACTTCCCTTCTTGCAGATAACCTTCTCTGCCCTTGCTCTGGGAGAGGTCCTGGCCTCAGCCAGGGGGTCGTTAGGGCTGTAGTGATGGTGCTTCTTTGCAAGGCTACTTACTGGGCAGTGTGGTGTGCATGTCCAAGATGCCATCCCCTCCAATGCTAGGGAAGAGAAAGCACACCTGTTACGATCACCCTGGCCTGCTGCTCCACCAGTCATCACGTTTCGGAGTCAGAACCAGAGCGTCTCCCCCTGGCACATGATTCCTACCACCCTCAGGACTGACATGAGCATTGGGGAGCCTCCTTAGATCTCAGGGCCAGAGCCTGGGAACACGGGCTTATCTCTGGAGAGGTGACAGGGGAGCAGCATCAGCAGAAAATGCGTGGAGAACACTCTCACCTCCAAGAGAGCCCCCGCCAGGACATGGGAAGGTCACTGGAGTTGTTTGGTCGGGCTCCCAGGGCTGTCTGTGAAAGGCAAAGAGAAATCTCCAGAACCTTGCTGGGCCCAGGTGCAGGCTGACAGTGCTGGGAAGGCCCCCAACATTCTGAGGTCACCACAGTCTGGTTTCCACTTCCCTTCCCTTGTTCAACCCCTGCTTTCTGGTTCACATAAACCCTCATGTGTAAGCAGATCAATCTGAAGCATGAAGACCTTGGACCAACCTGCCCAGTTCCATCCCTTCTGGGAATGTGAACTCTCTCTGTTCCAACCCTTATATCTCTAATTCTTTGTCTAAGCCCCTTCTCAGTTTCTATCTCCTATATGTAGCTTTCTCTAAATGCCTTATCTTAAAAAAAGAAAAATAAAAGGAGAAAGTCCTCTGAAACTTACAAAGGTGATACATATTCACCATAACTAGTAAAATGATACAAAGATTCTTTTAAAAATTCATAATTTCCCCCCACCTTATTAATCGTGCCTCCTGCCACAGGTTCTATATCCCTTCCTTGCCCCTTACCCACATAGACACGTCACCAGAACTAAGATATATGTGTAACTAATATACCTGGGGCGTTTCCTTCCAACCTAACTTTCTCCATGTTCATATCAAAATCAACCACATTCACACACATATGGGGAAGTTGCTTTTCCCAGAAACAAGTACCTGATTTGCGTCACCTACATGATTATGTACCTTCTTCTGTGTAAGTTGCTTATTTTCCCAGCTTGACAAGTTTCTTAAGGGTTATGACTACACTTCAGAATTGTTAGAAGGTTGTCTTGTGTAGAGCGATAGCTACATGGTTGGTTAACACGATTCATGTAGAGAAACTACACTAAACGTAGGAATTGGGCTCCCTTTGCCCTAAAGAACTCCTCTTGAAATGGGGTGAGGGGTGCTGGGCAGTGGGTGGGTAACCCCGCACACCCCACTCTTTGAGTCTGGGTAGTTGGAGATGAGTTCCCTGATGAAGACAGGCAGACTCAGATAAATCTGCCACCACACGCAGATCAAATGCTTGGGAACAGTGGGGAAGGGGGAATGGAGGGGCAGCCTCGTGGAAGAGGTGGTGTTTGAGCAGGGTAGGGGGCAGAGTGTTCTAGATTGCCCAGTGAGGTCTTGTGGCTGCCTGGCTGTGTTTCGGTGCCTGCTACCGGTAGGTTCTCAATCTTGCCAGCTAAATGCTGAACCTAGAGCCAATGTGGAAGATGGGTGCATTCGACACGGGGCCTGGCTTCTGGGGTGCCCAGGCACATCCCAGATCAGTACTCACAGTCAGCGAGTCACCCATGGCGGCCACGACTTTGATGTCTCCTGGCCGGAGCTCATGGACTAGGAGAGATAGGCAAAAAGACAGATGGTCAGGGGGAGTCTTCCTTTTAAAGTATAAACTTGGCTAGGAGCCAGTTTCTGCTCCAGTCCCACAGGCCCCTGGTATACTTATTTCCAACCTAAGATTTAGCAAATTTGCCTCTTCTGTCCATTTGGAGCAACCAAGGCCCCGTCTCTAATGGGCTTGATGGCTTTTACCCATCCTGAGAGGAGCCACATTCATGCTGGGGTAGTCCAGGAAAGTGCTGGCTGTGGAAGTCACAGCAACGGCAGAGAGGGCCCTGTCCCTGACTGTACCTTCCCTGCCAGGCTGGGAGGCCTGAGGGACTGCCACTGGGACTAACCAGAGATGAGAAGTGCGAGCTGCAGAGAGGCTGGTGGTCGTGGGCTGCCCACCACCTAGATTGCATTGCACGGGAGCCGGCAAGGTCTGCTCAGGGTTCCAAGGTGTGTGTTTGCGGGGTGTCCCACCAACCCGACACTTAGCCAAGTCCTTAACGGAAGGGGATGATGAGGATGTTTGCACTCACCTGAGGTGGGGACACTGTTGGAAGGCTTCCACTCTGTGCACAGGAAGTCGCTGCCCCAGTTCTAAATCAACAGGAGGAGAGAGACAACGCCCGGCTCTCATTGTGCAGGAAGGTGAGCTTTAGTCCAACAAGAAGCAGCTGAGGAATGTTTGGTGGAGGCTAGAACTATGCCGCTATAGGGGATCATGGGTGGTTGGGAACTCAGGCTCGTTGTAGACAGTCCAAGAGGGAAGTGAGAGGGGAGAAACGGGGCTCCCCCCAAACCATCCACAAAATACAGAATGCGTGGGCACCCATATGCTTACACAGACAGCTTTTTTCCATCTCAGTTTACCCGCACTTTCCCAGGGAGCCAGCAGAGCGGGGAGAAAACAGATCAGATTTGCAGGTCTCCTAAGAGACCACACGCGGGTTTTGTTGTGACTGCTTACCATTAAGCTAATGGACACGGACTATAATAATGGGCTTGCAGGAAGAACAAGGATGTTTTTAGGAAAATACCACGAAATGTTTACAATTGTAAAATTCCTGGTTTCTGCAGATCTTTCCTGGACGTGCCTCTCTGCTTTTGCATATGTAACGTCATAGCCAGCCACTTCCTTGTGTGTGTGTATAAATTAATGCCTCTGTAACCTGGGGGCCTGGAGTCAAATTCCCTTGTCTCTGGAACACGGCGCCCGTTTTCCAGGTGCTGGAGGGAAGGTTGGGGTGGGAAGCAGAAGTGAAGGTCCACGAGACTATAAGATCGAAGAGGGTAGGCGGAGACCCACTTTGCTCTCCTTGGATACTGAACACTCAGCATGGGGCCCACTCCACTTGGGACCCCGAAAAATAAGGAAGTGGTAAAGGAAGAAAGGCCCCATTGTCAAGACGCAGCTGACGTCTCTGTCATAGTAGATTTTGGCCCATGGTTTGTCGGGGACAAGTCTCCATAGGGCTAATTTGAGCTTGAGAGAATCCAGAGAAGCCGGACAGTGGTATTACCCAGCCGTGGAGACGTCATGGTGCATCCCCAGAGCTCCACATCTAACAGTCCTTCAATAATTTCATATAAGTTAGTCTCAATACTTCAGCCGGCTTTTAAAAGGTCTTTCCTCAATTGTTCCTGCTGCTTTCAATCCATCTGCCACTCAGGTCAGGGAGATCTTTTAACCAGGTGAAGCCGATGGTGTATCCCTCTCCCAGAACCTCCGCCTTCTTCCTCGGAGATTTGGATTCCGTGGGACCTGGGTCCTGACAACCCTTCTGATCTCATCACCCCTCACTCCACCTTATTCCCATGCCCACCAGTCACTCTGACCTTTCTCTTCCCCGATACCTGAACTCAGCCCCACTTCCAAGCCTTTGCACTCATGGTCCTGCCTGGGACTCCAGCTCTGGCTCCCCAGATGGCCAGAGTCTTCTCATCGTGCATGTCCCAGCTCTTGGCTTGCCTCCTCAGAGAGGCCTGGCCCGCGTAGCTCATGGGGACTTGCCATCCCTTCCTCGGCCCATCACGCTTCCTCACATCACCTTCCTCAGAGCTGTTGCCACAGCTGACAGGATCATGTTGATCACGGATCATGTTGATCAGGATCATGTTACTGGATGCCTCTTCCAATAGACTCTAGGCTCCTTGAGAGGTAGGACCCATCTGTCTGGTTCCTCCTCTATCTCCTTCAGATACCGCCAGGCACATAGTAGATGCTCAGTGTGGAATGACCTCTAACTCCCCAAGGACAGGACTGAATTCTGCCCAAACCTTCCACAAGACTGCAAATACCAGAGGTGCTTGGCTAAAACTGGGGGTGGGGCTCCTGTCCTGGGGGCCCACCTGGGTATGTGTCAGCTTCCGGTTGGGTCCGGCGCCTGGAATGAAGGGTTCTTCCACCAGCTTCCACCTCACTGGAAGTCTATAGCACATACTACCCACGGCCTCCCCCCATCCCCGTCATGAAAAACTGAGCTGCCTAAGCAGGAACGAGGTCTGTGCAAAGGCTGAAGAAACCCCCTCCACGGGCACTTCCTCTAGCTGATGTCAGTCAGCACTTGAGAACATGTTAGGACAATCCTGGGATTTCATGGTTCAGGAACATTCCAATTTCTAGTATGTAAGAAAGGTACGCTTCTGCTTCAGCTCACACTCTGAAACCCGTGCCACACCCTGAGTCAACGGCAGGTAGAAATGCTTTGTCCCTGAGAGAGGCAGAGGTGCATGTCAGGAGTTACCTCAATGGCCGGCCTGGTGGGGGGAGTATAGTTACTGTTCCGGGGCGTTCTCAGGAAGGGCTCATTCTACGAGAGAACAGAAACCACAGGGAGAGGTTATTGGACAGCACTGAAGGTTACTTAGGAAAGAGAACTATGAATCCTGCCTTCCAGAATGATTTAATGTGACTCTTCTGCATGTAAATAGTAAGAACCCTACAAATGTAATTTAATTCATTCTCTCGAGGGTTTTACATAACAGCTCTGGCACAGGGTGCGCCTGGAAAGGCCTCAGAAGGGTTCTGTGTGTGCTCTACTCAGGGTCTGAGGGTTTGCTCCTTCCCCTTGCCATGAAACATCCACCCAGTCCTCGAAATGATCTGTTTTCTTCCGTTTGTAATCTCTCTGGCAAGAGAGTCACATGACAGCGATTTTTTCTTTTCCAGAAAGTATTGATTATCTATCTATTTTATTTTATTTTATTTTTCTTTGCCTCTTTCGAGCTACGTGTCTTACTCCCTTCAGGTTGGCTTCCCATATTTCGGCCTAGTGTTTCTCCTGGAACCTCCTCCTCTTTCCCAACCCAGCTCCTGCTCACAAGCCCAGTTAAGATCCCAGTCTGGGGGCACCTGGGTGGCTCGGTGGGTTAAAGCCTCTGCCTTCAGCTCGGGTCGTGATCTCAGAGTCCTGGGATCGAGCCCCGCATCGGGCTCTCTGCTTAGTGGGGAGCCTGCTTCCTCCTCTCTCTCTCTCTCTCTCTCTGCCTGCCTCTCTGCCTACTTGTGATCTCTGTCTGTCAGGTAGATTAATGAAATCTTTAAAAAAAAAAAAAAAAAGATCCCAGTCTGTTCAGTCACAGGTGAGGGTTAGGGAAGAGGAGGAAACAGGCAAAGGAGAAACAGGAGAAAAGCAAGGGAATGAGAACAGGCGAAAATAATAGGAAGCAAGGAGTTAATGAGACTGAGATCAGGAACTAACAAGTGGCCCCGGGGCTATGGGCACTTTCCCAAGAGGTGCTCAGTGGAGTGGAAGGGCTTTGGTCTAAATGTTTGGGATGAAAATGGGAGTAAGAAAGAAGAACCAGAATGTTGGAGGAGGGGCCGCTGGGGATCTGGTCCAGGGGGTTGCAAACTGCCCATGGGCTAATTCTAGTCAGGAGACATTTGTTTTGTTCTGCCTTATTTGGGCCTGAATGGTGTTAAAAAAGAAGTGGGGGGGGGCACAACAGAGAAGAGTCTGAATGCTTTGAGAAGAGGTATAGGGTCTCCAGTTCTGGCCCTACCCCTTCCTCTTGTCGCATACATGGTCCCATTCACCCAGTCATGCTCTACCAGCCATGGCACCAGAATTCGCAAGCCCAGAAAGCCCCCATTTTATGGATGAAGAACTACAGAGATCCGGGATGGGGGAGGGACCCGATTCAGGTACAGAGCGACAGTGAGTGCCTGTCAGGTCAGGCCTTTCCGCTCTGTTCCTCACACTAGGGTCAGGCCAGGCAGAGAGGAAGAGGAAGAGAGCCCCTAACCCTCCCAGCCCCTGGCACAGCTGCCAGATCCCTGGGACACAAAGCATCTCTCCTTCTTCTGGAGTCTCGAGTCTCGGTGTTCTTAGCTGAAGCGTGCGCCCGAGGACTACTCAGGGCCGAGGGCAGAAGCTTGCAAGGCCAACGAGAACTTACCATGCCATGTCACCGTGGCCAACCGGGCTTGTCCCAGCCAATGTTACACAGCAGTCCCTGAGCATTCACCATCCGAGAAGGGCAATGTGGGAGCATTCTAGAAATAACGGGGCCATGGGTGGAAGCACCCCCATATGTTCAGGGCCCCACTCCAGGTGCTAGGATGAGGGGAGGCTATAAAGCTTGTACCGGTCAGGCAGAGAGCACAAGACCCCAGGACACAGTGAAGCCTCAGGGACCAGTGTGTCCAGTAAGCCCAGTAGTTGCTGAGGAATGGCTGCAAGATCGGACTGGAGGGGGTGTACGGACCTCGTAGAGGAGACGCTGTGCATGGAGGGTCACTAGTTATCACTCCCCCCTTGTCAAGGGAGCCCTGACTGGGAATAGGGGCTGGTGGCTGGAGCTAGTCGCAGAGTGGCCAGTGCGGGAAGACCCAGAGAGCAAAGGCTCACCCTGCTCTCCTGGGAATGGTGAAAGTCAGGCTGGAGGGCGCGCGCGCGCGCGCGCGCGCGCGCGCGCGTGTGTGTGTGTGTGTGTGTGTGTGGTGTGTGTGTGTGTCTATTTGGTCACATGACCCAAGGGTTGGGGGAGGGGCCAGAGAGGGAAGAGGGACTCAAAGGGTCAGGGGTCAGGGAGACAGTGGAATGCGGTGGGGAGCCAAGCCAGAGCAGGAAACATGAGAACAGGTCCAGGCCAGAGACGGATGAGGGTGGGGGTGGAGGGTGCCCGGGGCTTGCTTCACTGATCATTGACACTATCAGGCATGTTTGAGTCAGAGCGGTTTAGGGGCCCAGAGTGGAGCAGGTCATGTAAAATGAGATTCGAGTTAGCCTGACTGCTCTCCTGGGCTGGATCTGGGGCCCCGGTAGCTAGAAAGTGAAGCCCAATGATCGTAGCGCAGGAGCGTGTGGCCTGCCTGGGCTAGGGCGCAGGGCCGGGAGTGCCAGGACAGCCTTCTGTTGTGCGTCGGCCGTGTGAGTCAGCGGCCTGCAGGGACAGTCAGGCCCCTCTTGGTCGTGTTACCGCGTGCGCAGGTCTGTGGTGAAGGAGTGGCAGTGTTCTGTGTGGCTCACACCGCCCTGGGGGGGCACAGTCAAGGCCAGGCCCAGCCCCCAGTGGGCGTCCGTTCCAGGGGGACATGAGTACCATGCCAGGTTTGCAAGACTCCTCTGGCTGAGGGACGGGCCGGGAAGGCTCAGGGAAAGGGGGTGGCGGTGACAGGACGGAGGATATAACAGAAGCACAGGGAATGCCCTCGGACACATCTACCTGATCCCATGCCAGTCCCCATGTGCTGGCTCAGGACCTGGGAGGCTGATTTCATAACCCATCCATGGGCAGCCACATGATAGTCGGAAAAGCACTGCCTGAGACTAAGGGAGCTTCAGTAGAGGCTGTGCTGGTGCCTTGGGAGGGGAGAGGAGTGGAGAAACTCCTCTACACAGGACCCGGAGTGTGAGGCCCTCCACGCCAGGATCCTCGGGTTATAGAATCCTCTGTGGCTACGATGGCAAGGGCCACATGACCGTTAGCACACAGCGTGAGGAGGATGTGAATGGGAGTGGGAGGATGGGGACCGGTGGGGAGCCCGAGGGAGGGTCCCATCAGATAGGGCACCTCCCTTCCCACACCCGCTGAACTATATAAACCACAGTGATACAGACAGAAAGAGGGAAGTCCTGAGGATCCGAGAGGTAGGGGAGACAAATACTTCTTCCCTATTTTGATGTTTCTGGCTCAAAAATTAGTCTTTGGATGGATGTGTGTTGAGTTTGGGGTGATGGTGGGGTGAGGCAGGCTAGGAGACTTAGAAGTCCATAGCATTCAAAAGGTGATAGTGTCCCCCATGTGTATTTCAAAATACAAACCTTGCTAAATGGTAAAGTAAGTATAAGGGAGCAAAACAGACCTCTGCTTTTTGTGAAGATGAAAGATTGGGTGAGATAGCCCTTAAGATTTTTTCAGATTCTCTCTTTCTCTGTGCCCCCCGCCCCACCCAGTGTCTCTGTCTGGGGCCCTGTTCTTGTCAGTCCCCTGATAATACATTTAAGTCAATTTGGGGGCAACCTTACACCACCCAGGGCATCCGGGGGGGGGGCCCTTTTAAAGGTTAGAAGAACAGAGCAGGAGTTTGAGAAAGGAGAGGTGAAGACACAGGTGGTCCTGCGCACAGATATTTACCAGGAAACTGTGGAAACAGACAACCCTCGGAGCGAGGGGATGTGGAGAGAGGGAAAACAGAATAGAGGTGGCACATGACAGTGGGAGATTGTCCCCATTCTTGGGACAAGAAGGGACAGCGACTAGAAGAACGGCACCATTGGGGAGGCACTGCGGCTAGGAATGCAGGTGGAAATGGGTTTCACAGAGGCCATGGTTCACCCTGATGAGTGTTCAGAGCAGGTCAGAGGAGTTAAGAGCAGAGGGAGAAGACTGTGGGTCTTCAAAGCCCGAGGAGGAGCCACAGCCAGCTGCCCTGGGTTAGGGAACGCAGTAAGAGCCGAAAGGGGACAATGGTCACAGTCCACGGGGCAGCTGATCAGAAGTCTAACAGAAATCCAGGGAGTGAGGCTAAGGGCCCTGCCCAGCCTGGCTGACAATCTGCAGCAGGGGGAGGAGCCCCGAGGGGCAGGGAGGAGGCTCCATCCCGGCCCCCTCCTCTCTGCAGGGTCCTGCCTGTTGCCTCTATGTTTAGACACCCTGAGGACTAAAATATGTGCCGCCTGGCCCCTATCAGCTCACACGGAGATGCTGGCGGACTTTTATAGAGCTCTGAGGCACAGGGGAGGGAGCAGATGGGGCACCAGGAACGCGGAGTGCCGCTTTGCCTGGTGTGGTGGAGCAGGGCTGGCCAACAGATGGATCCTTTTGGAATGGGGTTGCCTGGCAACAGCTTCTCCCAGGCTGGGCTTCTATGGCTGCAGGAGGCTGGCTTTGCTCTCCTCCACTTACCAATGGCTCAGTCAGGCTCTGTCCAGAAGGAGGAGCAGAACCCACTGTGGCTAGAGTCACACCCTTTTGGGGCTCCTTGCCTGGTCTGGGACAGGGAGTGGCTCAGGTGACCTCGAGGCCTGTGGTGGCCACCGTGACAGTGGTGACCGGGCCCTCCCTGACCAGGTGCTGAGGCTCCAGCCTGGTACTTAATACATGTTTCTGGGGAAGGGAGCAAACAGGACGACTCCCTGGAACCGGTTCTTATTACTTTTACTCCTGAATGGCAGGAGAATCGACAGATTGGAGAGGATTTTCCGTGGCTGGTTTTCAGGATGGCCGCATAGGTTGTTTAAACACTCAAATGCTTACCTCCAGTATGGTTTCCAGGCACTGCTCTGAGTCCCCAAATGCCCCCACTACCCAGGCTGCCTGGTCCTTTCCCCAAAACATTCCTGGATGGGCTCAGGATCTAGTAATTAAACCATTCACACCTGGCCCAGTAGGCCCCCTAGGACTGGGTCGGGCCCTCCAGCTGGAGCTGGAGGCATCTGCGTTTCCTCATGAGACTACTCCTTCCCTCTGAGCTCTAGACCCAGGAACTGAGCCCTTTACTCGCCCCCCCCCCCCCCCCCCCCCCCGCCTCACTTCCCCATCCCTTCCTTCCATGGCTCTTGCTCTCCTGCTGGGGACGGAGGCTGGGCTCGGGGAGGTGGGAGCATGGGTGCGGGCAGGGGTACCCATCCTCTCTGGAGCCCTGGCAGACACAGGGGGGAGCTGCAGGCCCATTTGCTGCTCAGCTGGGAGGGCGGGAGAGGCTGAGGCAGCCTGACCCCAGGGGGGAAACCCAGCCTCCCAGACTGGGTCAGGTCCTTCTGCTTTTACAGCCACTGAGGGCCATCTGGCTTCAGCCTTATTTGGTTAAAAAACCATTAAGACAGGGCCTACGAAAGGGAGCTGAAAGCAGTGGGAACACTAACCTGCCCCCACCCGAGGCCTGAAATCAAGTTGAACCACCACTTACATTTTCCTCCTTAAAAGGAGCCCTGAGCTGCCTCCTCCAGCCCAGTGGCAAGGCTGGTCTTCCCAGCCCCTCCTCCACGCAGCTCCTCGTGCTCTCTGCTGCTCTCCTCCTTGACCCTGACCCTGCTGGGAACTCACCCTCCAGGATCTCAGACCACCAACCACAACCTCAGAGCTGGCTGGCTTCCAGCTAAGGTTTCTGACCCGAGGGCAGACTCGCCCATGGGCCCCACCGGCTGCAGCCAAAAGGAGCCTTCCTGCCACACTTCTGGCTTTTTGGCGCGCCCCCTTGCTGCACCACCAGGAACCCACGGCTCTTATCCTGGTCCTCTGCCTCTGCGGGGGCCCAGGCTTTCCTTCCCACCCGCTTCTCCCATTCTCAAAGAAGTGCTTCGGCTCCATCTCCTCCAGCCACTTCCCGTCGACTCCCTCCCATCTTCAGAAGCTCCCCTGCGCACCCACTCCAGGGGCTGTGGTGCTGGACCAGGGGAGGGGGAGGTCTGAGCTGCGGGCTCTGGGGAGGGGCAGTGCACGTCCTCCCCCATTACCTGAGTGGGACAGGAGAGGGCTATATCTGCTGCCAGGTCCAGGCTCTCCGTTTTCTTTCCTAGAGGTTCAAGCTACAGGGGGGAGACAAGACAGGCCCGCTGAAGTGCGCATTCCCTTGGCAGCACCTTGTGGCAGAGATAGCTCCCAGCCTGATGTCAGGGGGGGTTGGTTTCCTCTCCTAGCTTGGCTGTGGGGCGCTGGGCAAGCCTCTCCCTTCCTCACAAACTCCTAGAGCTTGGCTGGCAGGGCTGGCGAGAGGCTTGGGTAACACATCTCACACGGCCTCACCCAGCGCCTGGCACGTGGAGAATGTTGAATAAGGGTGAGGGGTCTTGCCTTCCTTGGAGAGCCCCCTTCTCCCAGGTCAAAGGGCAAAGGAGAGGGGGAAGTTGATGCTGGAAAACTAAGGACTGCATATTTTCAGTTCTACAGACTTCTAGAGACGTGCCAGCCACTGCTCCTTTCTACCGTGCTTGCAAAGGGAGGTCAGGAGCGAGCCTCGTTCTGTAGGGCTGCTGCTTTGCCAGACAAGAGCCCCAGAGACCCAGGGATGCCCCCACTGATTTTACCATATTGACCCAAAGGGCTCTGGAGAGCTGGGAGTGGAATTTCTGACTTGGGTGGAGGCAGTCTGGCGCGAAGAAGGACATATCCAGGCGCCCATCCTGAAAGAGAAACGGATTTCTTCAAGATCCTATTGGTACAGAGGGTAGAGAGGGGGTTGCAGCTGGTCGGCCTGACACCTGGGGTTGACCACTCAGTGCCCCCCTCCCGCTGGAGAAGTTCCAGGCCACTGGCCTTTTACAGGACCGTGTCACCTTGAGAGGGAGAGAAGAACAATCCCACAGATTAGCAGTCTTGGGTGACCCCCAACCCCCCCTCCTTTCTGGCCCCATAATTCCCCTTATTTAATGTGTTTTAAAAGCATTATATTTATTTTTAGGCACAGTTGTACATGCAATGCCCTAGCCCATGCCATGGTCTAGGGAATGAGATTCTAGTCCCTGAGGAGCTCTTGGCCAGCCAGCCAGGAAAAGCTACTTCCCAGCCTTTGGCCAGCTGGTTCTAGCGGACTTGGTGGGGAGAACAGGGCAGAACGTGGAGACAGTCTGGGCATCTCTCTGGAGGTGATCAGGGTGCCCAAGGCTTCTTCCAGCTTCCCTCCATCTAGGCAAGTCCCTAAGCATGGAGGCCCAGGAGGAGAGAACTGAGTCCCCACCCTGGTGAGCTCACAGAGCTCGTTTCCTCCAAGTGTTTGGGGGGAGAGCATGGCCAGGGGGTGCGGAGACTCCATTGCCCAGCACCCTCCTTCAGTACTTCAGTGGTGGGTGGGTGACAGAAAGGGAATCATCTGAAGTTGGATATGTCCAACCCATGCCTCTCTGTCCCTTATTCCCCGTGTGAAGGATTCTGCACACCTCTAAGCCTCTGTTACCTGGGGATGAAGAAACTCATGGCAAGGTCATTGCGAACGGTTTACCTAGTCAAACACAGGGCTTGGTGGGGGGAGGGGTGCTGCACAAAGTGGGGGCTGCTGGCCGAGGTAATGAGTGCATCCCACATCAGGCTGCCGCGAGGAACACAGCTCAGGTGTTCCGGGAGGCTGTGCCACGAGACCCGACTCTGCAGAGCCACCCGTGCCTTTCCCATCGTCTTCACAGGCTGGGGAAAGCCCTCAGCATCTCTGCCTTGAATTTCTTCCTCCTCCTTCCCAGGAGCCCCAGCCGGCAGGGCAGGGAGCCTACCGCCAGGAAGGGGAGCCGGACGTCGCGGAAGAAGGGCTGAAGCACCACAGAGAAGTCCTCCCGGGTGTCATAGCGGCCCGACTCCACCAGCTCCCGCATGCTGCTCTGCAGACACACACAGGCTGCCCTCAGCACAGGCCCCGAGGCCCCCCGGGGCGGGGGTGGGGGTGGGAGGTGGGGGGGTGGGGGGGTGTTGGGAGGAGGCCAGGGTGTGGCGGCTGACACTCCTGCCCCCATCTCCCTACCCAAGAGGGTGACTCAACCCTTCCCCGAGAACACAGACACATGTGACGGCAAATCTCTTTCCAGAGAATTGGAAACAGGTTGGTTCACCTTTGGATTTGCTGTCGAGTCAACTGCCAGCTCTGAAGGCCAAGGCAGGAAGTCCCACAAGGGGTAAGAAGCTGGGGAGAGTCTCCAGGGGGCCCCTGGGGGTTCAGGACCAGCCACCTCCCTATTCATGCCCCTGTGGCCTGTCTCTTGAGGAGGGGAGGAGGGGAGTCCCCGGGGTGCAGGGAGGGGGCAGGCCCACCCACCTAGCACTCAGAGCTACTGACCTCTTTAGGCCAAGCACGGGGCTAAGCCACAAGGGCAGGCGGGCCTGAGGGGCTTTGCCACCTGGATTCCTCTGGGATGACTCTAACAGAGAGGCCCGAGACACTTCCGCCAGGTGGGGCAGAGGAGGGGGCCCTGAGGGTGACATCCCTCCAACCCGGACCAGCTCTTCCCTTCCCTGAGTGCAGGTGTGTTGACCGAGTGGGGGAGAGCGCTCCCCGTGGTGGCGCCCTTCTGGGTCTCACCTGGTAGGCTTGGCTGATGGCCTCCAACCTGGCCAGCTCTTGGGAGCTCTCCCGAGGGGTCAGAACGCAGTTACATAACACGCTGCACAAAGAGGGGGAGACGGGAGGGCCCAGCTCTGTGGGGTGGTTCTCTTGAGCCCTGGCTTAGGAGCACACGGGCCCTGGGGCTCTGATGCTCATTCTCAGGGACAGGTTTGAGGCCTGATGCAGGGACTGGACAAAGTCCCTAGGGCAGGCGAGCGAGCAGCCTCTCGTAGCGATAGAACACAAACACCGGACAGCAGGCACTGGGCCTGCGGCAAAGTATACGGAACAAATGAACTTAGGCAATGAAAATCTGATGTTTAATTTTTAAGAATAAAAAGTAAAATGCATCCTGGGGCTTCAGAGCTTGTATTTGGGGGTCTCTGAAGCTTCTGCCCTCACATGCCTCCTTAGCTCGTCCTAGTGTCCCCCTTCATCACGAACTGTGTGTTCAGAACGAATCTGGATGAATTCCATCATGAATTATTTCATGCTCATGCAATACACTTCATCTTAAAACCGGTATTATCGAGATGCCTGGGTGGCTCAGTCATTAAGCATCAGCCTTCGGCTCAGGTCATGATCCCAGCGTCCTGGGATCGAGTCCCACATCTGGCTCCTTGCTCTGCGGGGAGGCTGCTTCTCCCTCTGCCTCTGCCTGCCTCTCTGTCTGCCTGTGCTCTCCCTCTCTCTCTCTCCCTGACAAATAAATAAATTAAATTAAAAAAAAAAACGGTATTATCTCTCAAGCACTGAAAATAGTGCTGGGTGCACAGTAGGTTTTGTAAAACTATTTGTTAAATAAACAAATGAAAGTATGAGGTAGGAAGACAAAACACGTACCTACGTGCCGCTCACCCCACTTAGGAAACAGAACACTCCCATCTGAAGTCCCCGGTGTGCTCCGTCCCCATAAAGGTCACTGAATATGTGCATCGTTTCCCTACTTTCTGTTTCAATCTGACCACGTACGTATACAACCGCACATTTCCCCTTTTTGCTGGCTGCTCCACGCTGTGTCTCAAATGCCAGCCTTGGTCCCAGCCCTGACCCTCTCCTTTGGGGCTCCCATGTCACAGGGCTCCCTCATGACATCCTGAGGTTGGGGAAGGGAGGAGCCCATCTCCAGCTTCTCAGAAGGGGGTGGTCCTGACACAAGACCCCCTTTGTAGACTTGGATCCATGGACACACTGAGTCACAGAGACCCCAAAGAGTCACCACTGTGAAAGCGAGACCAGGAGGAGAGTGCTTCTCTGGCAGGGGCAGGGCGGGGGGGCCGGGAGGGGGGCGGCCAGCCCCTGCCTACCTGGCCTGCTGCACAGGGCACCTGTCCGGATTGCCCAGAAACACCTGCCGCAGGATGCTGGGGCTCAGGAAGTCCACAAGGTTGACCAGGGCTCTGGGCACCTACGGGCAAGGCTGCAGGTGAGAGAGGAGCCCCAGGGCCTTCCTCAAGCTGCTTTAGGGCCCTGAGAAGTGGCTCCCTACAGAACTCCATCTCACGTGTCCCTGAGTGTGCTTCTGGGAGGGCGTGGACACAGCATCACTGCTTAGGGCCCTGCCGGCTATGCCGCCCGCTGCGGGCTGTGGGGTGAGCTGCACGTCCTGGCAGGGACAACATGGCAGACCAGCGTCTAAAGGCCGACAGCTCGGCTCCATTCGGCCATCAGCTAGTGAGCTTCCGATTGGCTGAGCCAGGTGCTCTATTTGCCATTTCCCTCCAGCCCAACATGGACCAGCTCTGCTGAGCAGGCCTGGGGACTCGGCCACCCCAAGAAGCACTGGAGAGTAGGAGGGCTCCCCCCTGGGCAGCTGGAACCCCTTGTCTGTGTCCAGGGGTGGAAAGACAATAAGCTCTTGGGAGCAGGACCAGAGAGGGGCTGCTCTAGATACAGCCTATGGCTCAGTGGGCAGCTTGGGGGGCACTCTGTTGTGGCCACGAGAGAAGGTCTCAGGTGCTGGTGGGGGCAGGGGGCTGGGCAGCGATAAGCACACCGGCTGCCTTGTCATCAAGCCTGAGATCCTTCTGTGATGATTCCGTGCCCTTGGCTGTCTCCTTCAGGGGAGGGGATGTCTCGCCTGCCTTCCCCCATCCTCCCCCATCCTCCCCCGCCCCCCGCCACATGCTTGAGCTGTGTCTAGCTTGTCCAAGCCTCCACCCACCTCTCTATGCAGGATGTCCAAGGCGTTGCGGAGATGGTTAAAAAAGTTGGCTGCAGAATACAGATTCTGGGAAGACACAGGAGAGAGAGGAGGAGCTGGTTCAGGAGAGGGGGCAGCAGGGCAGCTGAAGACCCCCCGCTGGTTCTGCCCCCAGGACTTCTTCTTCCTCTGCCTTCTCCCTCTGACCAGCTCATCATGTCAGAATCTGAGCAGTTGGTTCCTCGTTACTATCAGAGATGGGCCAGCCAGAAGCCTGGAACCTTCAGCCGGAGCTTCCGTTTAGGAGTGAACGTGCGGGTCCCCCCTTCCCACGGCCGGGGTTCACAGTTTCTCCGCTTCCCGAGTTCTCAGGAATTGTAAGAGGGGACTAGAAACCCCATTCCTGCCACCTGCTACCTCACAGCCACTGGGACACGGAGGTGGGTGGAGGCAGAAACCTGAGGTTCATGGGATAAGAGGAGGATAATTGTCGCTGGACAATCCTAGGGTCGATTCAAGGGACTAGTCTCCAAGAGGACGTCCAAGGCCTCCCGGTCAATGTCAGGAACAATGAGTGGGCCTGCCTGCCCTCCCCGCCCTGACCCCCCCATACCGAATCTGTGCAGTAGTCACATAAATCACTGCCTCCAATCATCACGGTGATGACCTTCCAGTCCTTGTGGAAATTCACTCTCTACACGGGAGGAGGAAAATGCTCGGTGACTTCCAACAAACAAACAAAAATGCCAACAGCCCTAGGAAATCCATTCAGCCCTCTAAGACTTCCTTGCCCACTCAAAATATTGGAATCAGAATCTCAGAGCTGAAAGAATTTTGGAAGTTTATTTATGGACCACAGAACCTTAGCATCAGGAGGAACGTTCAAGATCATTGTGATCAGGGGCAGCCCATCCTCCCTACCCCCCCACCGCCATGGATGTAATGTCCTCCAGGGCCTCAGACACGGGCTGTCCTACCATGGCTTAAATGCCTCTAGAGTGCCACGGCTCACTGTTTTCATGGCGGACCATTCCATTTGGGGACTTCAGTGGGTTAGAAAATTAGTGTTTAAAAATAACTATAAATTCGACTCACATGGTCATCTCTCATCCTCTGGACCAGAGTCTGGACTTGGCTCGTAAGTTCCCTGGGAAGGAGAGGAAAGCAGTCCTATGGGGGAACTAGTGCCTGGGTTTTTCCTTCTACAGAGCCTGAACTAGAGGTTTCCATGGCATCATTCCCATTGCCTGGCCTGCCAGAGACCCTTAGGTTCAAAGACAAGGAGCCACTTGCCTGTTCTGGAAAGTTATTACAACAAATAATCCATTGACAAACCAATTATCGGTGCCAATTATCTGTTTGTCCTAAGCCACACAGCCTAGGGTACTGTCAACTCTATTTGTTACTCGTGGTCTCCTTTCTAGGACTCCACATGCAATGTGTCTTTTAGGGTTCCATGTTGGGAAACCATTTGTTTCCTTTGCAGGACTAGTCTAGGTGATGAAAATAGATCTATGAAGGTTTTAGCATTTTAGCATGCTTCCTCTTTTCCCCCTGGCTGCCAGGAAGCTGAGAGTCTGATAGTTAGGCAGAAGAACTGCAGAAATGCTCCTCCTCACCCGGTTGCTTCTTCCCCATCCCCCTGCCACCAGTGGCTGTGACTTTTCTCACTTATGTCCATGTTCCTTGTGTTATTTTTTTCAGTAAACTTAGCCAGATGCTTCTTTTAGAAAGAGGTGGGGGAGTAAGTATACGCTATATACATGCCTGGGTTTATAAATCATGGAAAGACTAGATCTTAAGCATCCCAAGCTCCCCAGTAGTTCTGGCCTGTGTTATGGGTCTGGGTGAGATGGATCCATGGCACAGTGATTTCCTGGGACCTTCCCCTGGGTCCATCTGTCTCCAGATGTTTTCATTGCCAAGAAGGGTCTTCCCAGGTTGGCAGGCAGTGCCCATCATCTAGAAAGGCGTGGGCCCGAGCTGAGGTGGGGGTACTGACAGTGTGTTGGGGGCCCAGATGGCCAGGCCAGGAGTAAGGAAACCCGGGCTGCGGGGGACACTAAGAGCAAGGTGAGGGGCCTCCCGAGACCACCTGGGGGGCTGAGCAGTCCTGCCTCTCAACTGCATTTCCTACTCACTCCAGAGGGGGCTAGGGACAAGCCATGGCGCATTGCCCCAGGAACCTCCAAGGCTGGAGATTCTGGCTTGCCCATTCATCTGTTGGCGCTCCCCGATCTTTTCGGGGAACTGCCACTTGTGACTCTTGGGAGGAGCAAATCTCTCTAGCACCATTATGTCATAATGAGAATCAGAACTTGGATGAGGTTAGTTGGTTAGTCGCATGAGTAGAAAGAACATGCCGCCCAAGGAGCGAGGTCAGGAGTTCAGCCTCTAGGGCCATGGCTCCTGTCCCAGTGGCAGCCTCTCTGGCCTCCCTGCTGCAGCCCTAGTCACAGAGGCAGCCAGGGAAGAGAGTGGCTGAAGACCTCCCAGATCATTGCTATACATGGAGAAATGTCCCTTTTGCACGGGGAGGTCAGGCTCACCATCTCAAAGGGGACCACATACCGCCCCCTCATCGCCACGCCCCCCCCCCCAACAGGCCCTCCTCCCCAAATGCCATACTCAGCCTTTGCTCCAGGAACAGCCTGATTAAGGAATGCATTTGTGTCATTGGCATTGCCCGTGCCCACTGCGTAGCCTGTGAGATTTCCGTTAAACTCCCGAAGGATGTCTGGAAGAGCAGGGGGTGAACAGGACATGGAGAATTTAAGAGGGAGGGGCAGGGTATCTTTTCTGCTCTAGGCTCCCTGGAGTGGGTTTTTTACCATCTTCATGCAGCTGGGATGGTTGGGGGGTGGTGTGTGCCTGGCAGGGACTGGGGCTCTCTGAGCGGAAATGACCTGATGACACGGTGGGCCAAGGCAGGAAGGTGTCTCAGCTTCCCTCCCCTCCCCTCCCCTCCCCTCCTCTCCCTTCTTCCCTCCCATCCCTTCACAGTGCAGGGCATATTCACAATCTCATTGGATGGTCTCTGCACCCCCTGGGCCATTGAAAGAACCTGAGGCTCAGAATGTTTGGAGACTCGCTCTAGGTCACTTGGCAAGTACAGAGAAGAGCCAGGACTTGAACCCAGGCCTCGGGGCTCCAAATAGAGTGTTTAGGACACCCTCTTCAGCTACCTGTCCCTCGGCCTCTGCACCCGCTCAACGGCAGTATGCAAAGACAACTTCCTCCTTTCTTAGCTGGGACATTCTTAGGAAGCCGGGGCTCAGGGGGAATTGGTGAACAGACTCAAGCCCCTGGTGGTTACTTACTCGGTAAGGTAGTCACGGTATCCAGAGAGTTGTTCCCTCCTGAACTGTAGGGAGTAAACACACCAGGGAGAAAGAGTGAATCAATACTTGGGCTTCTGTGAAAGAGCACCCCATCTTTCTTAGTGCCTGAACCATCGGCCCCTGTAAGATGTACCAGACCCATTGGTCTCTTTGTGTTGGAGAAACTCTTGAGAAAGTCTGCATTTCCCAAAGTGTTGATTCCCCACAACAAACAGGATTTGAAGGCAAAAAAAGAACTGTTTCTTTTTTCCACCAAATCAGGAAGGAAAGCACTTAGCTGAGCATGTACTATGTGCCTGCATGCCCTAGATTCTCTACGTTAGATACCTGACACTTCCCAAAAAACAAACTTCTGATACAGATGCAACTATTCCCATTTTACAGAAAAGGAAGTTGAGGTGCATAGAGATTAATGAACTTTTGAAAGGTAACTAAAAACCAGCTTGAGGTGCAAACTTTTGGAAAATGGATTAACTCTTCTCTGCCCAGTGGGGAGGCCAATTGCACTGGGAGTTTCACCAGAGGGTCTCTCACTGCCTTCCAATGCCTAATCTGATTTTATCTACTTGGATGTAGTTTCATGCTGTTCAATCTAACCTCAAGACCCATTCAAGATTACATTTCCTTTCATGCATTTAAATTGAATACATGTGGGAGGCCTGGAGAGAAGTACTTCTATTTGAACAAAGTCCAATGTTCAAATGTACTGTATTTATTGTTTTGTTTTTTCTCCCTGCACTTCCTTCCTCAATGCCAGCATATTATTCCAGGCCAGTGGATTTTGAGAACACCGTGTTTGCATCCAGCCCACCAGCATGGGCTTCCAAAGGACAGGCCATGAATCAAAGTCATGGCTCTTCTTCATTCAAGGAATAGCTAGGGATGAAGACAACTCTTTCAGATGAGGGTAGTCGAGTCTGGGGCTTGGCAGCCCCAGGTGATGGAGAGAAAGAAGCCAGGTGAGCTCTGCCATCACCTGACTCAGGTGCATCTTTCTCCCGTCTCCCATCTGATGTCGAACCTAACTTGGCCAGTGGTTGGACCTTTGTTCAAGCTTCTGATTCTACTCCAACTGTGCGTGAAGCTAACTGCTTCAGCTACTACCTGATCCTCCTTTCTTGCAACTAAAAGTGTTTACTCAGAACACTTTGTACTTGAAAAGGAATGAGAAATCCATATACCTCCTCCAGTCACTGTGTTCTCACTCTGCCTCCTTTTCTTCTTCACTAGACATATAAACATGAACATGGAGATAAACCTACATGCACACATCAAGTACTCCCTACTGTCATTTGTCTAAAAGTATCTTTGTTCTAAAACAAGTCCCACAGCTGATCAAGACTAGCAGGCTCTAGAAATCTCTGAGTGAACATTTCTAGGAGAAAGAGAATTACACAAATCAAGATGGACGAACAAAAATATCTAAGCCCTCATTTCGTTGAGAACTATGTGACACATGAAAGAAAAGAGACCCATACGAAACAGCTAGTTAGTGTGAGAGCCTTCTGATTAATGCAAATATTAAACCACGAGCTCAAAGGCTGGGTTTTGTTTATCTGTTGTCACCCACAGTGCATAGAGAATTACAGAGTAGACACTTAATGACATTTGTGGAAGGAGTTTCAGTGAGATTGAACACCAAATTAAGTTTTTAAAAAAGCTTTTTTTTTTTGTAAGCAAATTTTACTTTGGTCCTTTGATACCAAAAAAACAAACTTATTTTAACCAAAAAAAAAAAAAAGAAAAGAAAAAAAGAAAAAGCAGCAATACTCCAGAGATCTCTGGCCCTGGCACATAGTTAAGCTGGACAAAGCCGGCACTTGTCCCTGACATATGGTTCTCTCAGGTCAAGGGCTTTGGAAATAGTCACCGCAAAGCCTTGTCCTGCAGGTCCTGCCCACAGCAACACACCTCCCAAGAATTCTGGGTCATCTTCCCCTGTCTGACTCTATGAGGCCCCCTCTCTCCACTTAGTCTCCTACAGGAAGAGACTCAAATTACAGTCTTCATTTACTTGGAACCATGCATTGCCTACTGTTTCCAAACCAGAAGCTTTAATGGCTTCAGAAAATTGCTTTTCTTAGGTCAACCTACTACATGGACATTGTCCAGGGGATGCTGACAGGTTTTGTGAACAAAGAAAAGATGCTGGGATTAAGAGAAACATAGGATTAAACAGATACAATTTAAACACATTTCTTCATTGCAGGGCTTCTCAGAGCTTTTAATGATAATATACATACATGTGAGTTCTCCACAAGGCAGCTATGGTGGGTAATGTTCCCTCACCAGTGTAAATAACTTTGCCCTCTTGCGGAACGTGTTGGGGGCTGGTGTTCCATGGAATACTTTTTGGGAAACACCAGTCTATTCTACCCAAGTGTCAAACCCATATCTCAGGCGCTGACCAAGTTTCCATCATTAACACATGTGGACCATGGGGCAGGTATTTGAAACATTTAGAACAAGGGATTTTTAAAGTATAGCAGCCATGGGCTGGGCAAGGCTTTCGACTAGGACCAGAAGATTCAAACATCAGGCCATACCTGGCCTCCTTTACAGGGAGAAATAGAGCAACAGCAGAATGTTTTCATTGCTACAGAGAAACATTTAGCAGAAGATTGTCTGTTTGTATCTGAATGCCAGGAATCTGTCTGGTTGGACTGTGAGCCTCCCCACATCACCCCACCACGTGCGGTTCCCCACAGTATGACCTAAAGCCCCTGCCTTCTCGAGCCAAGACTGAGCGCATCTGCGCCCAGCTCAAGCCATTTCTGGATTGGATGTCATAAGCTCTGCTTGCTTTCTTCCCCTCTGGCTTTTCTTTTTCTCCCAGCCTCAGTAACATTTGGGGCACAGTGGTTAGGAGACGAGACTCTGTTCTGTTCTCTGCAGCCCACTGGAGGCCCTCTACCCAGCGGGGGGGCGGGGGGGGTTGGGGAAAAGTGGGGGCCCAGGGGAGCCAGGAGGCATTTACCAGAGCGGCTGATGTCCTCCTGCTCCCCATGCTCCTTTCTTCCTTCCTCCCATCCAGGCACACCTTCCTTTCTGGGGCTGTCCTCAGGGTTGGCCAGAGAACTGCCCTCATCTCAACTGTCCCCACCCTGTTCCCTCTCACTTTTCCAGAAGAAACTTTCCATCTGAATTCACTGGGCGGAAGACGGGAGGAGGCAAGCATGTGGAGTGGCTGTAAAACGTCTTAGCACTCTGCCCTCTCCTGGCTGGCCTTGTTTGGAATTCTGAGCTAATTGCCAAGGACTGTGAAATACACATAAACTCGAACTTCACTGGAAAAGAAAAAAACTGAAGAACATCCACCCACACCCAACCACTCACCTCACCCGCTCTGAGCTTTTTCTACCTCTGGTCTGGAATGCCCTTTCTCATCTGATGGCTCATCTATCAACTCCCACCTTCTCTAGGAGCTTTCTTTAGCGACCAGGATCTCACTTTCAAGCCGCTCATGCCCATGGAGCTCGAGCATTTGCGGATACTTCCCATCCACCCCCTCGCCCACCCGGCTCAGTGCCAGGTCTGGTGCAGGCACCCGGGAGGGCTCAAGGCTGGTGAGTCTGTCTTAGTCCTCTCCTTCTGAAGTGGTGTGTTGCATTTCAGAGTTTTCTGGACAGACGTGGACATATATGTGAAGGCAGAGACGTGAGCACAGAATGACATGAACAAATACATAGAGATAGCAAACAGACGGAGATCTCCACGTGTGCACAGACATGTAAACAGGCAGGTGAAGACTCAGAGGTTTGGAACTTTTCAGGTGCATTTCATGTTGAATTTGCTGACCCAGGAGTCTGACAAGAACCCTGGTTTTCTTCTTCTGTACAATTAAAGAAAAAAAAAGTTGTCAACAATAAAATATCCTCTCTATTCACCCTATGGTCACATTTTGCAGAAATACATCAATTTTCGTTCTGAAACTCCTTCCAGATCCAGTCCTGGCTCCTCAGTATTTACACATTTACAAGAGACAATCCCCTCACCCAATTTCTGGGGGTGAGCCTGGGGCGGGAGGGGGTGAAGGGTTAGCATTACCTATATGACAGTCCCCGATACTGCGTGGTCACATCAGAAAGGTCATTCGGTTTGGAGCCAATTCCATTGCCAGCCTTTTGAAAACACACCAAAGTCCATAGGAAAATGAATAAGTCAGAGGAAAGGGAAGCGGGCAGTTGCCAATGCATTTGTCATGCGGTGTGAGCAGACCCTGCGCTGGGAGCCCGAGAACAGGCTTGCATTCTCCCATGCTCCTTTCCAGTCATTTGCCCTGCCTGCCTCTCAGCTGCCTCCTAACTGACCCGAGGACATGACTTGCTGAGCTCTGGTCCCCACAGGATTGCTCTGATGACGAAATCGGATCATGGTGGCAAAAACAGCTTTGCAAACTCCGAAGTGCTTTGCATGTATGAGACATGGCCATATTACCACTGCAAGCCCTACGCTCCGAACTTCTCTTAGAAGCACGAAGGAGCCTATCTCTAGATTGGAATGGACCGCAGTGGGCAGGCTTCTCATAAACGTCACATTTTTCCTCTTTCCCTCTGGGACATTCTGTAAGGCAATCTTGTGGCCTCAGAAGTGCTGCCAGAAAGTGGTCATCTGGGAGGGCTGGAGCCCTGTTTCTTGGATATTCACAGCAGAGCTTAAGCCATGGTTGTGGAGTCTCCTGCTTTGCACGCAGGTGCACGGACAGAATATATGTGAGGGTTTGAGCTACTCCTCAAGTGTAATCCAGAGGGAAAGGAGCACCCACACAGGTGGGTTCAGAAGGTTATTTTGAGTTGAAATGACATCTTTTTTGCAGTTGTTAAAAAAAGCAATTGTGAGGTGTTCGCTCTTGAAAAAGATGTCCCCTTGCACACCTGATTGAGAAAGTGACTGCAAAATCAAACCATTGCCACCTTCTGGGATGGACAGGGCCAGGCTAGGGGCAGAAGTCAGGGGTGCAGGCTCTGGGCCTAACAGGTGCAGCTTCCCCCACCCCCCAACCCCCACCTGGGACCCAAGCACCCTTACGGTCAGGGAGTCCCCCAGTGCAGCCACGACTTGGATGTCTGCCGGTCTCAGGGCGTGCACTGGAAAGACAAGCGGACACACTTGAGTGCAGGGGAAGGAACCTGTAGTCAAGAGTCTAGGGCTTCTGACCTGAAGCAGGACCAGAGGCATGACCTGTGTGTTAGGGCCATGGAGACAGAGGTTATATGAAGGATTTCCTCAGAAAAGACCCAACAAACAAATCCTGGGCCTGTGGGAAGAGTGGTGCAGAGGCGGGGGGCGGGGTGGAGGGATGGTGGGGAGGAGAGAGTGGAATTTACACATGGTGGGGTGGGAGGCCAGCTGTGACCTTGAGGGCAGGGCCACCTGGGTGCTGGACCATGTGAGATGAGCTCTAGGGTCTGAGGCCCAGCCCCTTTACAGCTGCGTTCTAAGTTTCCGCCAAGAGTCTGAGAAAGACTCATGTCAGGCCTTGCCCTGTCCCAGATCGCTTTTGAAGCCTCCATGGAAATTTCTGGCCCTCTTGCAGGGAGCAGTGATCAGAGAGCCTGGGGCCCTAGGGCACCCCGCAGAGCTGACTTGCTCCTGGGACTTGCTGGGCAACCCCCCCCCCCCCGCCCTCCCAGCTCTTGGCCTCAGGGAGGTCACGCCACTAGGCTGGGCCATTAAGGGGGAGCTCCTGGAGGTCCCTGACTAACAGGCTGAATTGAGGGCAGCAAACAGTTCTTGGCCTGGTCACCTTGGGTCCTGTGGAGTAAAGACATCGTTGCACAGCAGAGGGGGGACAAAGCCTGTTCCAGGCAACCACCCAGACAGGAAGCAAGCAAGCCCCAGCCCTAAAGCTGCCATTGAGTTACACATGCCAAGTCTTGTCAGAGCACTCGTTGGCCTCCGAGTGCTTTGGGGGGGGGCTGGGTTCTGATGTGTCCTAAGGGGTTTACCTGAGGTGGGTGTCGAGGAAGAAGGGGCTCTGTGCCTGCAAGGCAGGTGGCTCCCGTGACCCTAAAGGCATAGAACAAATCATAGAATCTCAGGGTTGAAAGGGACCAGAGAGGTTGGCTGGGCATCAAACTCACTTGGAGAGCTTCACCAAACACACCTGGATTCCTGGGTCCCACCCTGGGGAGGGACCTGGAAAGGCACTTTGAGAAGGCTCCCTAGGTGATCTTAGGCTGGGATCCGATAACCTAGTTCAGATCGCCCACCATCCAGTGCAAGAATCAGAGCCCTGACACAATCTTATCCTACCCTAGCCATCTCTGATTCTACAGCCTTACAAGGATAAAACTCTCATCACCTAAGTCTCTGAAGCGGTCCGACTGGCTGGTCCCACCTGGGCTGTTAACCAGTGTGGCTTCTCCTGCCCACCGCCTGGTCTGAAGGTGTAGGTCAGTAGACCTCACAGAAGGGCATGAATCTCCCTTGGCTGCCCACCAGGACCCTTACCCGCATTGCCTCCCCCGCCACCTTGTGGGGCCAGTCCCAGCTTGGGGACTGCCCACCCTGCTGGCTGGAGAGCCACAAGGAGGAAACAAGCTCGTACCTGCGCTCTGTTCTTGTAGGTGCTCAGAAACGGCCAGACCTGTGAGAAGAGGGCCATGAGCAGCTCTAGCATGTTCGCTGGCTTCCTGCATGACACTTCCAGCCTCCCCTGCCCAGGTTCCCAAGCCCCTCCCCGTGAGGCTGACCGCTGGGGGCTCCCTCCCAGGATGCACTGGGCCTTCTCTGCAACCTGAACTCTTAGGAACAGCTAGCATAAAGCCTGCAGTGGCTCCCAGGTGAGCAGGTTTGCTCTCCGCTCCCCTCTCAGCTGGCTGGGGTGGCGGCATCCCCTCTCTTTCCCGCCCCTGCCCCTCCCACCCCAGCCAGTGCCTCAGTAGGTAAGCGCATGTTGCCTACTCCCCAGACCCCTTGCCACCCCAGGCCACTCCCACCCTGGCCAGGCAAGAAAGTCAGGTGCTTTGAGGTCCTGCTCCATGTAAGCCCTGGCTCAGAGGTTCCCAGTCTAGGCCTGGGACCCCTCTGGGAATATGAAGGACATTGTAGAGGGGAGGGAACAGCTCCAGAGGTCCAAGTATCCCTCTGGCCATTTGTGAGTGAGCATGGTGGGGGGATGGGTCTGCTTTGCCTTCCCAGGTAAAGTCTGCTTTTCTAGCTCAAGCTTTCATTTGACCAGCCCCTCCCCCGTCGCCCTAGCAGATACTCCAGGTCTCAGTTTCTCGATCTTTCTATCCAGCCACAGAGACAGTAGCTACATGGAGACAGGGTATCCTTTCTGCCCCATCCTGGTCTTGATGTTCTCCACTGCCCCCTGGTCGCCAAAATGAGAGCTGGAAGGTGCTATCATGTTCCCCTTTCTGGGTGTGTGCAGGCTCCCTGGGACATGGAGAGACAAAGGGACACTAGGCAACCCCGGCCACAGGTGGCTGTCGTCCCTTTACGGTCCAGCCAGATGGGCCTGGAGTCTGGGGTGGGAGTGAGAACTAGGGATGAAAGGAGCTGAGAAACCTGAGAGATGCTATAATCCTGTAAAAGATCCTCAGATAAACAGACCCGTTGACAAGGACGAGGTTCACATGCTACCTGGTTCGGGCAGGTGATATTGATCTTGTATTCAAAGTTGTGCTGTGTTGTCTTCTGGCCAACAGGTTCCAGCTAAAGCAAGAAGTGGAAAGAGGTGGCAAGAAGGGAGAGGTCAGGCTGCAGGTCAGGGCTGGGGAAGGAAGGGACGGACACAGGCACTGTCATTGCTATGGGGAAGGGGATCATACAGCCTGATGGGCCTCTGAACTCCTTCAAAAGCTGGCCAGGGTCTTTCTCCTACAGAGAGAGGATAGGTTTTCCTACCTCGGTCGTCTTACCATGCTGTTCCAGAGGGCGCTGGCCGCGTGCGCGTGAGCTTTGCTGCTGAAGTGGAAACAGTCAGGAGCAAAGAAAGAGCTGTCCGGCAACCCGTCCTGGTCCCAGGGCGTAAAGGAGGGTCCGTGTTGGAGGATGTCAGGGACACAAATGACACTCAGAACGGACTGGGCTCTGCGGGGCTCCCCTACACCCACCAGGCTTGCTTTCCTTACCGGCGTCTTTGGCATGTCCACTTTCTCGAAGAACGGCTGCACGACCACCGTGAAATCCTCTCTTGTGTCGTACCGACCGCTCTCAACCAGCTGGTGAGTCCCCTCCTGCAGGAGGCAAAGGGGGCAGGGGTCAGGGGGGTCTCCCCACCTCCGCTCGGGCTGTGTGCCACCTCTTTCGCTGTTATAGAATTGAACAGAGACCGCCCCTGGAGTGAAATCAATCTGTAACAAAATCTCAACTGATCAGGAACCAGTTAGTTACTTTTTTAGATCAGACTTCTGCCTCAACCCCAACCTCCGCTCGCAGCGGCGTGTATCTGACCTAGGCTGTGGGGGAAATAAAGGAAAGGCAAGGAAAAACCCAAGACCATCAGCTTGATCTCCTCTGGAAGCTTCTGATTAAAGACTGGGACAGGGGGTGGGGGAGGGCATGAATTCAATGTAATGACTTTTGGGGGATAATCATTTCATTTAATTTATTTCTGTCCTACATTTGTTCAGAAACTCAAAGGTGAATCAGCAATGATATTTAATGCCCATTTATATCATCTGTGCATGGTGTGTGTTTAGGGGGGTCAGGCATGCTCCCGTGCATACACCCTTCTCTGAGACCCTCAGGTCTCTCCAGGAAGGTAACAGAGCTGTTACTCTCATAGCATCCCCTTGGGCTCGGTTCTAGGAGGACAGGTTAGCCCAGTTCTGGCTCCAGGTTCTGCCAGCTTCTGCCATTTTCACTGTTTACAGGATTTCTACCATTTGGGGCCAGGACTCTGGCTGGAACAGGCAGTCAGGAACATCAGTGGGGTCATTACCGAAGGCGCCACATGTACTTTTCCCCGGGGGAATGCTTCCCCTCTCTGGACCTCTCTTTCCTCATCTGTAAGTGGAGGATGTGTGGCCAGGCCTGGACCCTCCCTTAGATCCCTTCCAGTGCTACTGGTTGCTCTGTGAAGAGCCACAATGGCCCACAGTGGAACCAGGCCCCTCTTGGGAAATGAAAGAAATAGTGTCTAGAATGCCTGGCACATGGTGGTCATGAATAGTAATGATCATCTCCATGGAGAGAGATGGGAGTCATAGCTTTTGCAGAAAGAAGGGAGAGGAGTCCGCCAGTGTGTGTGATGGCCTCCTGCGGCTGACCATGAACTTCTCCTGGATCTCAGTGGTAACCAACATTAGACCTGGGAACGGCATCTGAACCCACTTCCTATGTTTGGAAAAACTCCACCTATATGAAGAGCAGCCCGCCTCCCACTGTACAAAATGAGGAAGACAAATGCGGGCTCTCCCAGTGACCCCCACACCCGGGCTTAGGCACACGCCAGGGGCCCTCCAAAGCTAGTGCCAGAAAGAGGGACAGCACAGAATCCATTCTGCTAAGGGTGGCAACTGCGGCCGATTCCTAGAAGCAGCAGTGACATTGGTGTCCACAGTGTCTCCACTGAACGAGTTCCTTGGTCTGATTTTGATCCTTATGATTTGGTCCCTAGAATTTCATGATGCCATGATTTCTGGTACCTCCACCTCTGATCATAGCTTTTTAACTCTTCCAGACGGTCTACTTAAATAATCCAACTGCTTAAATTAACCCACATCACATACATTTTTGTTGCTTGCCTCCAAGAACCTGTTCTACTTGGAACAAACAGGTTTGCTCTCATGGCTGTAACCTTGGCTGCCTTCCTTCTCCTAGTACATGCCATGGACTTCTGCCTTCCCGCAGCAGAAGGAAGTACCGCTGGGGAGTCACCCAGAGGGTGATAGATGGAGGCTCGTTCCCTCAAGCCCTGATACCCCTGATGGGAAGTGGTTCTGTTCCAAGGAGTCCATGAGTTTTAAGGATGAATCCATCCTGGTAACTGTTTGCAGCCTACTCTAGAAGAACCGGAAGGCTACCATTGCCCTCTTGAGTGACTGGATGATTATTTTGGGGGAAACTGAAGGTCGTCAAGGGAGCCAGCTGCTCTGGCCAAAGACTGGACGGAAAAAGGCCCCAAATGAATAATGCACAGGATGTCTGGAGATCATTGGCTGACTCTCTTTCTCCCTGTGCTCCCCCAGAGTACCTGCTTCCCTGGGAGAGGACAGCAAAGGACATGCAAGTCATCTCAGTGAATCCTCTAGCCTCTCTTAGGTGGAAAAGGCTTCCCAGCTAGGAGTCAGAAACTCACACACACTCTCCAAATGGAAATAGTGTGTGTGTGTGTGTGTGTGTGTGGTGTGTAAGGCTAGGAACGGAGATTTCGTGAAGTGTGTTGAGTGACTCGGCTCTACAAGCTTGGTGCAAATAAACCAAATCACAGTCCCTATGGTCTTTCAAGATGTCTTCAAATCTGCAAACGGCTCACTGGTCACCTCACACCCTCACACTGGACAGCAGGGATCACGATAAGGTAAGCATGACCTCATTTCTCACCGGAGCAAGGAGACCACACAGCATTTCTGGTGCGGTCTCAGAACCCGTTCTCAGCTTACCTGGTATTGCTTATTCACTTCGATGAGGGCGGCAAGTTCTGTTGAGTTATCCTCAAACTTCAGGACACAGGGGCACAGGTTCCTGTGGACCGAACCAAGAGATGCCTCACCTCACCAAGATCACTGTCCAAATGCATGACATTGACTTGACTTGAGATTCACAATCTATTTGACCTAGAGGTGTTGGAAGTCAGTACTAATGGAAGCCCCGCCAGATGAAGCTGGAGGAAGTTCCCCAGAGCTGCATTTTCTCATGAAAATGAGCCAGTTACTTCTGACCTCTGCAGGAACGACTTCCGGAGCTCGTTACCTTATGACTGTGTGAGGACAGACCAGGCAACAGAGGAAAAGCACACCTACTTTTAAATAATAACAGGGGCAGCAACGCTCAGAATAAGGGCTCACACGTCCTGATGCTCACCGTGCCAAGAGTTTTATGGGTATTAATCCATTTGGTTTTCCTCTCAGTGAATCAAGAAGTTGTATTATCATCCCCATTTTATAGAGGAGAAAACTGAGGCTCCATGTGGTTAAGTACGTGCTCAAGGTCACATGGAGACTACGTGTGGGAGCCAGGACTTGAACTCTAGTCTGTCTGGTCTGAACCTGAGCTCTTAATCCCTCGTTAAACTGCTTCTGTCCAGTCTATCCCTCTGCTCTGGTTGGCCACCTTGCCCATCTGGGCTTTTGGTCTGGGGATGGGGGGGGGGGGAGTGCACAGGGCGAGGCGATCAGAGTGTGCATGGCTCAGAAGAGACCTGTGCCTCCAAGGAAAGGACCACCACGGAGACAGAGCAGTGGAGAGGCGGCAGGACAAGGTGACCCCGAATCTGCCTAACCTGGCAGTGAATGACTTGGCCATTACAGGGCTGAGAAGGGACTTGGCAGATGCCTTCTTCTGAACTGTTAGCTTTAATTGTCTGAAAACCCTGCAGTGATGGGCAGCAAGAGACTTTTGGATAAGCTGTGCTGAGACGAATCCACTAAACCCCTGGGTGGCCCAGTGACTGGAGAAAGTGGGAGCCAGGGGATGAGTCAGCTGCTGACAATACAGCACGCCTGACACCGGCTGCCTTCATAGGCACGGGTCATGCGGCAGCCGTCCTCCGGCTCACGGGGTCCTCAGGCCTTCCCCGGCTGGGGGGGAGACCTGTGAGGTCTGGGCCCCCAGCTGAGGTCTGGCACGCATCTTCAGGGGAGTAGCCAAGGTGCCGCTTCATTTGCAAAAGCAAATCTGGCCCTTGTGAATTATTCATTCACTCCCTCAGCAAACAGGCGCTCTGCTGTGTGAGCCGTGACTCATGTGGGGGGGGGGGTGCAGGGCTGTGGGGAGAGGCACATGAATCATCACCACGTGCTGTGCTCGGGGCTGTCGTGGGTGCCTGTCAAGGGCTACAGGGCTGCGGAGGACACTGGGGTGGGGCACAGCCCGGGACCTGGGCTCAGGGTCCAGGAGAGGCCATGCAGGAAGGAATGCTGGCAGAAATGACCATGCTCAGGTTAGAAGGATGTCTTAATCCAGAAGGTCAAGGAGAGGTATCATGTCAGAGAGGGAGCTGCCTTTGGCTCTGGAGATGGGGGAAGAAAAAGGCCTTTCCAGCACCTTCCCAGGGCCAGGGCTCTCTGTGCTCAGAAAAGAGTGTTCCCTGATTCTAATGTGATACCCTCTCCTCCAGCAAGTGGCCATAGCCCCACAGTTGTGATTGCCCAGCCTAGGACACCCTCACCAGGGAGAGGTTCTCTCTGTCCTGGAAATGGGGCTCGATGAGGGGATGTTCTGCTTACACTGACTGGTGACCTGTGACCCGGCCCACACAGGCCCACTCCATTCCTCACGCTTTACTCTTCTCTCCCAGGAGAACTGAAGGGTGTCTTGAGCTCCCAGGACAGCCAGGAGGATGGTCGGGTGCTGACACAGATCCCGAGTTTAGCTGAGGTCTACACTGGGCTCACAAAAACCCATGAGGCTTCATCAGGTTAGAAAATGGGGTGGGCTTAGCCCTCCTCACACACCTGCCCTTGGACTTTCTAATGAATCAGAGTTGCTTTCTGCTGAGGATCCCCTGGTGCTTTAGGGAATGGGGGAGAAGCTTCCTTCTCACCTGAGGATAACCCTTGGGCAGTTGACCTTCATCTCCTGGTACAGCTCCCTCAGATTGATGATCTCCAGAACCTTCACCAGGTTCACAAATGCACGAGGAACCTGAGCAAAGGCAAGGCCAGTCCCCAGGAGAGTAGAGGCTGACGGCTCCAGTCCCTCATCTAGGTCTGGGCCAGCATCTCCTGCTGGATACCTCCCATGCCCCACCCACCTCCTTCATCCCTCCCCATCTCCCTCCCCCCTGCTTTTGACACCTATGTGTTCAGGCTTCTGGAATCAGGACAGTGGCACTGTCAGTGCTGGCTTCCAGGGAAAGGCGAGCAGGAAGTCAGAGCCCTTCCAGGCCATGTCTGAGGCCCAAGAAAGACCGTTGGTTGAGCTGCTCAGAGGCCACACAGTCCAACCTACACACCTCAGCATGGAGGATGTCCAGAGCTTTCCCGATGTTGTCCGTGAAGTTCTGAGGAGAATAGCGGGCCTGCGGGAAAAGGGGAGGTCTAACACCATCCACCACCTAATTTCTCTGTGGACCAGGCTCATTCATGTCTTGGGTCCCCTTCTTCTTGTATGTTAGCCAGAATGGGTGACATTGAAACATAAGGTTGGTCTAGGGGGCCCCCAGCCTTCAGACCAAACCCACCATCCTTAGGCTGGTCATGGCTGTGACCTCCCCAGAAACCTTGTTTTTTGCATAAAGTTATGGAAAGCTTTGGATCCACTTTGCATTAATTAGATGCAGGGACTTAGCTAAAGCATCTTACATCTCTGAGCCCCTCTAGAATAGGTGTTGGAGCACGGGACTTCTCAGATCTCCTGCGGTTTGAATGTTCTCTGGTCCCATGGCCCGAGCTCTTCTGCCTTCATGCCTCAAAGTGCCTGGGGACCTGCTGCCCCATCAGATCACTTAAAGACATGATCATAGGGGAAGGGGGTCCTGTGAATCCCCTCCCCCAAGAATAAACACATTTTATGTTATTTCTTCTAACCTCCATACTTGGTGATTTTTAATTTTTTTTTTAAGTGGAACCCTTTCTGTGGCTAAAATCTAACCAAGACCTTTTCCATCAAATGACTCAAAAGTGGAGCAGAGGCCACAGTCCAACTTCCTTACCTGCTTCACTGAGAGCAGTATGCCCACAGCGAGCCCATCACATCCCAGAAAAACCCTGGTGACTTTGAGGTTGTGACGGGTCTGGGGACCAGGGTTGCCCCTTGGGACAGAAGCTCCCCAGGCTCAGTAGGACTCCCCACTTCCCAATTTTGCTCTACTGAGTGTCATTTTCCAGCCCTAGTTGGAAGGTCTCCTGCTCCATTTACTCCCCTGACTCCCTCACCATCCTACAAAACACAAATTCCCATGGAAATTCTGACTTTGGGGCCACCATGTTGTCTTTTCTGTGTTATGGTGCATTTTCTCTACCTCCCTCCCAGACTGTGAGTTCCTTGAGGACAGAGCTGCAAGGCTCAGCACCTAGTACGGTGCCTGGCCTATAATACATGCCCAGGAAATGATACCAGACATTAAAGACATTCTGTTTATCAGAAAACACTATAAACAAAATTAAATGGAAATTGACAAACAGGCAGCATATTTAATAAAGGGTTAGTATACTTAATATGAGGGGTTTTTAGAGATCTGTAAGAGAACCATAAATACCTAAACAGAAAGTAGCAGTGGCCTTCATATAGAATTTATCAGGAGGAATTCAAATGAGTATGAAACAAGGGACATAAAGGCTTCTTCCTCCCTACTCATCAAATAAATGCAAAATTTGAAGATACGATTTTTTCATTTATTAGATTAGCAGCTATTAAAACAAATAACATACATTGACAGATGGAACGTGAGGAAGGAGGCATAATTGATGCCAACATTCTGGAAGCAGTTTGGCTATCTGTATCCAAGGCACTGAAAATGTGCAGCGTCCCCCCAGAGTGAGATAGAGAGAGAGATATGTGCTAAGTTAATATGGCAACATGGTAACAACTGTAAAAGCTAGGCGGTGGGTAGATGGGCACTTACTACATAATTCTCTGCATTTCTCAATATGTTTGGAAATTTCTTGATAAAACAGTAGGGGAAATGTACATACCTTCTTGTCTAAAAGTCTTACTACTCAGGGCATGTATCAGGAAACTATTAGGGGTGCCCATCGAGTTGGATGTTTCTCCTGGTGTTATTTATAACAGGCATAATTAGAAACAATATAAGCTAAATACACAGTAAATGGTGACAGTTAAGTAAAGTATGGCCAATACGGGTTATTGACTAGTTATATGGTCATTAAGAATTATTTTATGGAAGACTACTGACATAGGATCATCTTCCCAATGGATCACTACTGAAAAAAAAAAAAAGGAGATCACCAAACAATATCTCCAGAAGGAAGCTATTTTTAGCAAATAATAAAGTAACTTCTCCCTTTTCAGAGAAAAATGCCAGAGAGACATTTAGCAAAATGTTAGCGATGGCATTTCTGGGAGTTGTAATTACAGAAAATAAGTTTTTTCTTTGTGCTTTGATGAGATTCCAGTGTGCATTGCTTATAAAATTTAAAAAAAAATTTAAAACCTATTATTTTTAAAGTCAGCTGAATTGCATGTAGAAGAGGTACAGGCACACCTAGCATAGGCAGAAAAGGTGGAGGTTACAAGAAGGCCAATTTGGGCTTGACACAAACACTACCAAAAAATTGGTACTTGCTTATAGTACTAATGAAAGCAAGTTAAAAAGCTGCCCATCTCTGGGAATATTCAACAGCTAGGTTCTCTGGAAGGCATTCCTGCGGCAGGCGGGAGAGCAGTCAACAGGATTTGTGGGGTTTGTCCAGCTCAGAGATTCTGGGGTTCCAGGAAGAAGCACCACACCCACAGGGCACCAGCCTGGCTCTTGGGGTTCCCATCAGCTTGGAATGACTTGCTCTGAACCATGCCTAAATGTTTGCATTAGGAAATCATTTTTTTTTTTCCCATTCAAAACAGAGATGGTAAGGCAGTTCGATGCTGGAAAAAGGAACTGACTTTAATGATCTATACGAAGATATGTCTGATTTTTCTAGATCCTTGGAACATTACCTTGGTTTCTAGAATGATATGATCAGGTTATAAAACCTAATCAAGATAAGTTTCATAACCAGTTCTATCGAGTCTTTGCCTAGAGGTGAATGCACTCTTGGTCTCAGGGTTAATTCCAGGTTATAAGCCCCAAGTGCCAGGCCTACAGCACTTGCGCTAGCCACCTGGTGTGGAAATCCCTCCCTGCGGGAGTCTTGAGTTAAGGGCCTAGAGGCTCACCGGGTCGTTGCAGAAATCACAGAGATCATTGCCTCCTATGAACACGGTTATTATCTTCCAATCCTCCTGAAAATTTATCTTCTGAAATGAACAGGAAACAAACAAGTAAGTGCCTTGCTCCAGAGCTGAGTCAAGAAGACAGAGTAGCAAACCCTGGCAGGGATGGGTCCTCACCTCCCGGAGGGTTTAATGGACATCACTATTTTCTATTCTGTGGTTTTGGGGTCCTGAGGTCATAGGTCACCAGTGGGAGGAGCTAGATCACTTGTGGTTTTTAAAGGTAGGTTCTCTGCACTTCCATGTGGTCCCTGACCCCGACTCTCTCTGTCTCCATGGATTTCTCCGGCTTACTCCCTCTTCCGGGGAATGCTAGCTCAAGCGGGCCTAGGAGACTGGGACTGTGAATTACCGTGTTGTTCTTCATCAGGTCCACCAGCCTCCTGGCCTGAACAGGTAAATCCCTATGGACACAGACGGACAGAAGTCAGGTAATGTGCAGAGACCATGAAGCTGGGGCAGGGAGTGTAGCAATCAAACAGGCAGCAGGAGAGTTGGGGACTGAAGGCCACCCTCCCATTCCAGAGCACCTTTTCCATCCAGCCTCCCCTGGAGGTGGAGGGTGGGAGAGGGGGGCATTATGACCTTGCTTCGGGACAGGCAAGGCACTCAACATGTGAGCGGGGGACTTAGCGGCATGTTTCTTTTCCAGGCCAGGCTCACTCAGGGCAGACAGAAGGCTGCATGTGCATTCATGTCACGCATGGCTTGGTATGAGCCTGCCTATGTGGGTGCCGTGAGCTTTGCCTGCAGGGCACCCGCACCATCAAGGTCAAGTCAGACATACCCAGGTTTGACATTTAGTCACCTCCTGCTAACTGCGGGAATGTAACCTAAGTGTACCGTCCCCAAAGACTGCAAAACATGGAGATAAAACCCTGTATCTTCAAGGATCCTGAGGAGCAGCACTTGAGACAAGCAAAGCAGCCTCATGGACTAAGACCCCCCCCCCCTTTTAGAGCCAGGCTGGGCCCAGCCCCGACCAGCCGGGAGAGCTTGACAAAGTGCTTAACCTTGCAAACCCTTAGTTTGGTCCTGTGTAAGATGTGCATGGGAAGCACGCCTTCTCCACTCAGTTGTCGGATGCATTAAATAGAGAATTTAGAGCAGCACGTGGTAAGCCTCCATATTAGCAACGACCCACTGAATCCCGTCTCCTATCACCACCGCCATCCCCTCTCTCTGGCACCACCCCAGCAGGACACAGTGGTTGTCATGTCTTCACAGGGGACTAGGCAGGTATCAGATCTCCTGGGCGGGGATCTCCTTGCGTCTTGGTTCCCTCATCACTGGAAGCCATCAGGATGCCTGCTCTGAGGACCAGAGCTGGAAGATTACTTGAGCCTCAATATCACCGTTAAGAAAACCTGGGTGTGTGACCTGCACAGAACATGGGGCTAGTAAACGTGAGGGTGCCTGCTAGGTTGGGCACAGCAGGTATATAAGATGGGTTATTACCAGACCTGGGCTAGGGCCTGCCAGGCACAAGGAATACAGGTCACGTGGTCGAGGTGACGCATTTGTTCAGGCCACTGTGCCTCTTTGTGCTACAGTTTCTTCATCTGTAATATGGGAGCAATAGTCACCAACCCCTCCCTATGACTCAGGAAGTGCTTGGACGGATGGATTACTTGCACAAAAGGGCCCCACGGCTTTGAGGAAAGCAGGAGAGAGATCCATGGTCATATGAATCATGAACTTTATGTTCTCCACCAAGGACTCCTTCTTGGACGCCTCCCTGACCTAATCAAGCTTACAAACATCTCTCTGGATACCACTAGTTGACATATGCTTGGAAAAAAACCAAAATTATGGTAATATTAATGCCAAAATTTTGGGGCAGTCAATTGGATAGCCTTTCACCCTTCTCCCACCAAAAGGAAGACGAAGCCACAGAATTTATTATGAAACGGATTAGGTTTTGGAAAAATTTCTGATTTGGATGACTCCCGTCCTGAATAAATGGGAGTTACTCAGGTGAACTGTAGATTCGGGATGGTGTTGAAAGCTGGTTAAATGATGTCAGGGAATCTGGGAACTAAACACAGAATCCCGAGGAACTACGTGGCAAAGAGGTTTGCGATTATTCTGGAAGAAAAATAGGATTAAGAAACAGAGAGGACCTTTCCATATTTTTTCTAGATTGGATGCAGTATTCGCTTTTGTCTGACCAGGTGGCAAATCCGAAAAAGCACCCTAGGCTTGGGGATCAGGGAGAGAAATGGAGGTGCAGGACCCAGGAAAGCTGGCCCTGCTCTCCGGTTCTCAGGAACCTGCCATTCAGGGTGCACGGACCACAATAATGGTCCCCTTGCTCCCCAACAGTTTCCCCAGGCAGGTCCCACAGCCCTGCTGCATCGTTACTAGCATGACTATGCTGACCCAGTGTGTGTGTGTGTGTGTGTGTGTGACTTATACCCCCCAGAACTTTCAGCTTTAACACGGCATCGAGGATCATAACCGCCCCATGGGACAGGTTCACCGCCAGCCCCATCTCGGAGGCTAAGGCTTCAGAGGCTGGGGCAGGGGCGGGACGTGCGTGCCCGGACTCAGACGCTTGGCTTCCCTCCTGGGACGGCTCTCTCAATGACCCAGCAAAGATGCAAAGAGTAGAGCCTGCAAAGACTGCCTGGAAAGCATGTCCCCCCGCCCACCCTGCCCCGGGAAGGGAAGGGCAGGACAGATGGAGCATTAACAGAGTCATAAAAACTGGAACTGGGAGTCTGAGAGTCGGCCCCCTCTTACCCAGCCATCTTCTGTGGACAGGAGTAATGTGCTCCAAGCATATGCCTGGCATCAGAGTAAACTGTGACTAGTTCCTGGGGTGGTATTGGGGGTGGGCTAATATGTTTCTATGTCCCACAGTGAGGGACACCCCCAGGAGAGCCATTCAGTCCAGTCTTTGACCCCCAGAACTCTCCTGTGGACCAAGGCCCTCTACCCTAGCCTTCAGCTCTACACCCCAATCTAGGCCAAGCCCCTGACTAGGTCCCCAGAGGATCTGTGTGGTCCCCCCCAAGCTCCCCTACTTACTCAGCTCGGTCTCCTGCCACAGCCTGATTTAGGAAGGCTCCAGGGCTGTTTTCTTTCCCGGTGCCAACAGAGAAGCCCCTCAGGGAAGGGTTGAATTCCCTGAGGATGTCTGGAAACACAAAGAAGAGACACATTTAGTAACTATCCTAAACCGTCTTCAGATTCCTTCGATAAGTGCCGGTGCATGTCAGGGACAAGGGACCCTCACCCTTAGAGCCCTTAACCTTACTGTTCTCTCAACTTGGAAAGAAGGTGTCGAGTAGGCTGACGCTTAACCAGGGCTTAACAAATTCCTGCTGAATAAACGTGAGTCTGGCTTTGGTGCTCCTCTCATGCATTTTTCTTTTTGTTTTCTTCTTCTTTTTAAAAAATAAATATTGAATTTATTTATTTGGGAAAGAGAGAGAAACAGCGAGCAAGCGAACATGAGCAGGGAGAGAAGGAGAAGCAGGCTCCCCGCTGAGCAGAGAGCCTGATTCGGGGCTCGTTCCCAGGACCCCAAGATCATGACCGGAGCCAAAGGCAGTGGCTTTAACCCACTGAGCCACCCAGGCGCCCTTCTTTTTACGTTCTTGATGGTATCCTTTGAAGCTCAGAAGTATTTCATTTTGTCCAATCTGTTTTTAGTTTTGTCACTTGTCCTTTTGGTGTTATATCTAAGGAGGCTTTTTTAGCCCAAGGTCATGAAGATTTGCTTCTATATTTTCTTCTAAGGGTAACTTTAGCTCTTAAGCCTATGATCCATTTTGAGTTAAATTTGTATACGGTATGAGGTAGGAGTCCAACTTCATCTTTTGCATATGGCTGTATAATTATCCCAGCACCATTAATTGAAAAGACTATTCTTTCCTCATTAGTCTTGGTACTCATATTGAAAATAAGGTAACCATACGTATGAAGGTTTATTTATGGACTCTCGATTCTATTCCATTAATCTATACGGCTATCCTTACGCTAGTACCACACTGTCTTGATTATTGGAGTCTTATTAAGTTTTGAAATCGGGGACTGTAAGTCCACTGAATTTGTTCTTTTGCAACATTATCTTGCCTATTCTGGGTCTCTTGCATTTTCACATAAATTTTAGGGTCAGCTTGTCAATTTCTGCAAAGAAGCCAGCTGGAATTTTGATAGGGATTATATTGGATCTGCAGATTAATTTGGGGGATGCTGCCATCTTATCAATATTAAATCTTATGATTCATGAACATAGGATGCCTTTCCATTTATTTAGGTCTGATTAAACTTCTTTCAGCAATTTTTTTTAAAGATTTTATTTATTTATTTGACAGAGAGAGATCACAAGTAGGCAGTGCAGCAGGCAGAGACAGAGGGGAAGCAGGCTCCCTGCTGAGCAGAGAGCCCAATGCGGGGCTCGATCCCAGGACCCTGAGATCATGACCTGAGCCGAAGGCAGAGGCTTTAACCCACTGAGCCACCCAGGCGCCCCTCAGCAATGTTTTGAAATCTTAAAAGCATAAAAATGAACTTTGTCAAATTTATTCTTATGTATTTTTGATGCTATTGTAAATGGAAGGTTATCTTTTAATTTCATTTTGAGGTTATTAATTGCTAGTGTACGGATATGCAAAAATTAATTTTTGAAATTTTGAAATCTTGCTGAACTCATTTATTAGTTCTAATAATTTTTAATTATTAGTTCTAATAATTTTAATATTATTTCTAATAATATTTAGAAATATTAGTTCTAATAATTAATTCCTTCAGGTCCTATATATAAGGTTGTGTCACCTGCAAATACATATAACTTTACTCCATTTCTAATCTTGATGCTTTTTCTTGCATTTTCTTAACTTTCCTGACTAGAACCTCCAGCTTAATGTTGAATAAAAGTGTCAAGAGTATACATCTTGATCTCAGAAGGAAAGCATCTTGCCTTTCCTCATTAAGTATGATGTTAACCGTGGGCTTTTGTAGATACCCATTATCAGATTGAGAAAATTTTCTTCTATTTTTAGTGTGTAGAATATTTTTTATCATGGATATTAGTTTTTGTAAAATACTTTTTCTTATCTGTCAAAATAATCATGTAGTTTTTGTCCTTTATGCTCTCGATATAATGTATTATATTAATTGATTTTTTATTTGCAACTAAACTTGCATTCCCATATAATCATGGGGTGTAATCCTTTTTATATGTTGTTGTACTTTGCTTGCTATATTTTGTTGCGGATTTCTGCACATACATCCAAAAGGGATATTGGTCTGTAGTTTTCTTTCCCTGTAATATCTTGGTCTTATTTTTGTTATTAAGATAATAATGTTAATAAGATAATATATTAAGATAAAAAATACTTACGAGGGGTGCCTGGGTGGCTCAGTGGGTTAAGCCGCTGCCTTCGGCTCAGGTCATGATCTCAGGGTCCTGGGATCAAGCCCCACATCGGGCTCTCTGCTCACCAGGGAACCTACTTCTCCCTCTCTCTCTACCTGCCTCTCTGCCTACTTGTGATCTCTCCCTCTCTGTCAAATAAATAAAATCTTTAAAAAGAATACTTAGGAATATGTAATATCTTTGTCTTATTCTTGTTATTAAGATAATATAATTTTTATTATTAAGATAATAGTATCTTTGTCTTATTTTGTTATTCTCATAGAATGAATTGGGCAGTATTCCTTCCCTTTACATTTTTGGGAGGAGTTTGTGAAGAATTGTTGTAAATTCTTCTTTCAGTGTTTGATAGAATTCAGTAGTGAAACCAAAAAAGCCTGGGCTTTCTTTGGTGGGCAATTTCAAAATTCAATCACTTTGTTATGTATCTATTCAGATGTTCTATTTTTGTCTTGAGTCGGTTTCAGTCATTTGTGTCTTTCTAGGAATTTTACCATTTTCTCTAAGTTATCTCATTTATGGGCATACAATTATTCAAAACACTCTCATAATCCTTTTTATTTCCACAGTAATGCCTCCTCTTCTGTTCCCAATTCTGAGGCTCTCCCCCTCTCACCCCCCTTGATCAGTCTGGTTAAAGACTTGTCATTTGAGTGCATGATCCGTTCAATCTCATGCACTCTGATGTCTTTACCACACTGGATCTGCACTTGACTGTCACTTTTCCATCTCCCCAGCTTGGCTGAGAACTCCTGAGAGCAGGCTCCATATACACCCCAGACTCTCACATACGCTCAGCAAAGGCCTGTGGACTGAATGAAGGATGACGCAAAGCTGACGAAGCGTGGGAGGTGTGCTACGAGTCACGGGGTTACTGAGAAAGGATTCCAGGCCCGAACTCTATTCTCTCAGCTCCAATACGGGGCATTTTGCCCCGGTCTCGCAATCAGCTAGGATATGGGAAAGGAATGGGCAAGGCACCAGCCATCTAGGCATCAGGCCAGGTGGCAGAGTCTTCTCTAGGACCAAGTTCTGCAATAGGACCTACACAACACAGAGGCATTGGACTCCTTCCTTGTGGCTTTGGGGACATTGTGCCCAATGGATAGAAATTACTCTGATTTCTACTCAGTAGAAGGAAGAGCTGTGAAGTCACTAAAGCCATCTGGAAATAGAAAGTGTTGTCCTTGGTTTCCGGTTACTGGAGGAAACCAGCACAGGCCAGCTAGCTACCTATCAGGAAAACCATAAAATGGCACTCCGCATTGTTTAGACTGAGAACTTGCTGGTTTATGTGGTTATCTATGCCAAAAATGTTCCATTACCTTTCCTTTCTTGACGAATTCTAGTTCTTAAAATCGCTTTCCAGAAGGCAGCTTTAACCACCTTCCTATTTATTTCCCTTTAAACATGTACGTAGCTCTAATTGTTGGTACACTGGCCTGTCTTTAGGGAGACGCACCCAAAGAAAATGTGATGATGGCATGAGGGCAGGGACCTTGGTTCATGCTCCTACTTCCCAAGCAGCCAGAACTGGAGTCTTTGTTGGATGAAATTGAAGAGGGAGTCAAACTGAGCTTCTATTCTGACCCTAAGTTCTCAGAATTTTTCTAACCCATTTTCATGCAGTTATCTCTGTGGGGATTATCCGGCTCCTACAGTCAAACTGTCCTCAAAGCTCTAGGAAGGAAGAATCTGAACAGGCAATGATCCATCGCTGGGCCAAGTGCATGGGGGGGGGGGGTCCACCTGGGGGATGGGGGGAGGACTGTCTCAGTCCTTCTTGAATCACTGTAGCGAAAGGTCTTGAGCCATTAGCCATTTCTAGTTATTTTCTCCACGATAATAGAGTGGGAATAAAGTGGTGGGATATTGTGTAGGATATTAGAGTGGGAACTGGTGGGCCCATGCTGGGCCAGCTCCTGCCCAGTCGATCACAGTCACAAATGCAGCCCAGACTACCTTCCCTTGCAAGAGCAAAACCAATAACACTACATGAGGCTCGATCAGTCCCCCCAGCCATGTGGAGATTAAGCCATATCTACCATCAAAGTCTCAGAGCCTTACCCACCTCAGATAACTTCTCAGTTACATTACATACTGAGATATATTCCAGACTCTCACATATTGCAAAGGGGTAATTACAAGAAAAGTCAATGAGATCGGGACCAGTTAAGTTTCTTAGGCAAGATTTTTAGGTAGAAGGTGGGAAGGGAAAGTAATGTAACGAGAACATTTCGTGCATGCATGCTTTAGGAACACACACTGTGATGTGTGTGCGCTAAGGAGAAGAAAAGGACGCCATTCAGAGAATGTGGCTCAAGGCTTTAAAAAAAAAAAAAAAATCATTCCTAGCAGGCCATCGCTGAAGTGACTTAAGGGAAACTTTTGGGCCCCAAACCCCAGTGTGTTTGCATAGCCTGCACAAGGTCGCTTCAGCCCTCACGGCGGCAATAGAGGCGTTTCCGGAGAGTCACACTCAGGAATTCAGCATCTTTGCATGCAGTGGTGCTTGATGCTGCCCCGACCCAGGTCAATGCCTCCCACAAAGGTGCTCTGCTCAGAATGACAGGCAAAGCGGGTGCCCTTTCCGGCTTTCTAGACTCATTTCCTAATAATGGCTTGCACTAAGATTTGGCCTGAACTCTCTTCTCCTCTCTGACTCTCTTCCTTCCTCGGACGAATAGTATTTCTTCCAAAACACATCTCTCCGAGGCTTTCCCGACGCTCACCAAGCAGAGCAGGGCCCCCCTGCCTCGGGGACGCAGCGCCCCCTGGCGAACGCGGCAGAGTGGCACCGCCCGGCTCCCTGCCGATCCCACAGCCGCCACCAGGAGGCGCTGCAGAGCCGCGCGGGCGAGCCCGCCTGCCAGCCCCCAGTCCCGGGCAGCGCGTACTCACTTGGCAGGGTGGTGACGCTGTTGAGGTTGTGATCGCCTCCGCCACTGTGGTGGGGGGAACAGAAAAGAAAAGGGAGTCTGAGAATGCCGGCGACGCCAGAACAGCTCAGACGCTGCCAAGACAGGCCTTTCTCCTTCTGGGAGACACCCGGGGGCTTGGGCTTGTCGTTTCCTTATTATTGCAGTGGAAAACCAAATCAGGACACAGCAACTCCTCTGCCTTGTCCCCACAAACCGGAACATCCAGCCAAGGAATGGATTTATAGGCACGACAGACTTTGTGTTGGTTTTTAACTCTGAGTGTTGACATTGGGGTCTGGGAACCAAGTGGGCCTCTTCACCCTCTTTTTAAAGGCAAAGCGACCCTTCCCTGGATGCCGAGCCCAGTCGTGCCCCACCAGCCACGGCCGCTGGGCCTGGCTATTACCACCGACAACAGAGTGGAGAGGTTTGCCCTCTCATCCTCTCTTTCTATTTGGCTTAGGAAAACCTGCTGTAAAAGGGTGTCTTCTAGGGTGCAACCCATCTTCCAAGCTGCTTCTAAAATTCCAAGGAAATCAGAGTTGGATGGGTTTCTAGGCATGAAAATATGGAACATTCCAAAGTGTATTGGATTCCCTGCTTTTCCATATCCCCTCTTTCTCTGCCAAGTATGTCTGGGAACATTTAAAAGGGTCTCAACATGTTTGGGGTTTATTTCTGTGCAACGTCACAAGGGAGGATGCCAGGGATTCAACACTCTGCTTCAGTCTGGGGCCAGAGATGCCCGATTCCAGGCTGAGGAAACAGCAAACCTGCCCTCTCACGCTTGGCAGGAGCCGGGTGTTCAAAGCATGAGTCCAGCTCCCTGCAGCCAGTGGCAGCCTGGATTTGATTACAGCCAAAGCAGGAGAAGCCGGCATGAGGCAGTCACGATGGGGGAATGTGCCAGATTAGGGGTCAGGAACCATCTGCTCTACTTTCTGTTCTTTTGCCATCTGGCTGTGTGACCGCAGACAGGTTACTGGCCCTCTCTGAGCCTCGCTTTCTCATCTGGAAAATGAAGCCCCTTTAATAATGATGCCTGCTACCATTTCGATCTACTTTGTGTCAGGCACCATGCTGGAGGCTTAAACTCTAACCCTCATGATAGTACTCAGGCAGTATTAGCATCCTAGCACTGACAGTAAGGAGACAAGCTCAGAGACGTTAAGTAACTTGCCCAGGGTTGCACAGAGCTGGGCAGCTAGGATTCAGGCACAACTCTAGTTTCAAAGGCCACTGCCCCTTCTGAGCTTATGCCCCAGAGGGAGAAATGAAAGCTAGGGAATATTTTCAAGCCAAACATTTGTGCAGTTTCTCCCCCAAACTCCTCCTGCTCAGGTCTCAGTTCCTGTCCTGGGAAATGTAGTGGTTTGGGGAAGCTTTGCTTTCCTTCCTCCAAGTAAAGCAGAAGTGTCTCATTGAAAATCACTCATCAGGTGGTTCATGTGCCTGCTAGGGGAATGGTTTTCTGGGATGCTCTGGGGTCCCCCCTCCTCCTGCTGCACTGAAGGGGTCATTCAGGGTCTTACCACATTCTTACTCACCTCCAGGACAGGCCTCGGTACTGAGTCAAGACATCTAAGATGTCCCCAGGCTTGGATCCGGCCCCATTACCTGCCTGACAGGGAACATGGAAGGGTGAGTTTCCTTGCCTGCTGGCCAGAAACTCCCCGATTCTGGGTCTGGCTGGGAACGCCTGGGCACCCCCTAGAATCCAGAGTCAAGATAGGCCCCAGTCCTGATGTGCTTCCTGCTTCACACAAGTTGAGCGAGAGCTCCCGCTGGAAATCCTGGCGCCAACCACAGCGTGGCCTCACCCTAAGAAACCCTGCCCAGACCCAGATCAGGTGCACCAGGCTAGCAGAACTGCTCTGGAAATTAGACAGCGGTATCCGTTTTTCCAAAGGACACATTTCAGGGTCCCATTTGCCTCATTCTTCAAAGTTGTGAAACAAAAGCCCATCACAGTCCTTTTATATCAATATCACTCATGTACACACAATTTAAAAAATAGAAGAAAATAAAATGTCATATCCCTACCCTTCAGTTGGAGAGAGAGCCTGGTCTTTTATTTATTTATTTTTTTTTTTAAAGATTTTATTTATTTATTTGACAGAGAGAAATCACAAGTAAATGGAGAGGCAGGCAGAGAGAGAGAGAGAGAGAGGGAAGCAGGCTCCCTGCCGAGCAGAGAGCCCGATGCGGGACTCGATCCCAGGACCCTGAGATCATGACCTGAGCCGAAAGCAGCGGCTTAACCCACTGAGCCACCCAGGCGCCCCGAGCCTGGTCTTTTAAAACCTCAACCTGGACACACTCTGCAGGTGCATGACCCTGGCCTAAAGTGTGTTACTTCTAAGCAGGGCCATGGCAAAGGTCATGCTGAAGACTGGTCTCTCAGACAGCATGGGGAGAGGCTGGCCTCCATGAGAGAGGACCTCCCCCAGCCCATCGGGGGGACCGCTGCCCTCTGGGGCCCCATTCCTCCGCCACATGCCATGAATGTTACCCTCCAAATGGTGCCTCCCAGGAAGTCCTGAAGAACTGTGCCGGATTCTTGATGAGTCATTATCCCGAGAGAACTTGGAGGGGACCAGGGGTTGGAGGGTAGCAATACCAGGCCATGCCCAGCAGGAAGTGGTTGGGATAAGCCATGCTAAGGACCAGCCTGCCTGTCCTTCCAGAAAGTTAGGAGCAGCAGGGGGTTTGGGGTGAAGAGTCGTTGAGGGGTCATGGGGACACAGCTGCAGTACAGGGAGAGGATCCGGACTTGGAGTCGGGCTGGTGCGAGCCCAGCCTCTGGGAGCTACGCAGCCGTGGGCACTCGCTTCACCTGCCTTATGTGTTAAGTTTAATCGCATTTCACAGGACTGTGTGGGTGAGGCGAAATGAGACAGGTCAAAGGCTGAACGGCCACATATCTGAACAGTGCCTGCTGGCCTTTCTGGAAGATTCCGCTGGAGGCCCTGAACTCTACTGACCCAGAGAGTAGCGGCTGGAAACGTCTGTAATGAATCACTACTGAGCAGAAGCACGTGTCTGGGAGCCTCTGGGACCCTCCACCCTGTCTCTCTAGGGCCTGATTTTGCTTTTCCTGGATAGCACTTTGCACGCCTGAAGGGTCACCGTGGAGTGGCTGCAGGAGTGAGCAGGGACCATTTTCCCACTCTCTCTCCCACTCCCCCGCCCCACCAGCACCTGCTCCTGTGTCCTCCTCTCTTCTCCCTCCTTTAACTTCCTCTGGGACAAGTGCCAGGGCTTTGAAGGAGCCTCGCACCACAGGGGAGACCTAGTCCGATCTGCCCACCCCTGCCAGGCTGTGAGATCTGTCCCAGCTGCTCCCTCTGAGGTCCCCCCACTTCCTGCTCGCTCCGTCATTCCAGCGTTGGGAGAGGAATACGAGGTTAGGCTGGACGTGGGGGAATGTGGGGCCAGGAATGCTGGGTCCAGGGCCGGTGGGCTGGAGAAGGGCTGGAGATGGCCGCAGTGGAGAGTTCCTCTCTCCGGGATCTCCTAGGAGTCAAGACCGCCTTCCACAGTGGGGGTAACTCACCGTGAGAGAGTCACCCAGGGCGCCTATGACCTTGATGTCAGCCGGCTTCAGCCTATGAACTGAGAACACACACCCATGAATGGCAGAGAGAAAATGCATGAATGAAAATGAATGAAGACCTTCCTGGGAGACTGAGAGAAAGTCCAATTGTAATAGCAACTCAGTTGGACAGAGAGTCTAAGAGCCCATCCTTGTCATAAGGTTCCACGGTAGCAGCTGCAGGGTCCACCTGCCCTCTCCTCCTGAGGATGCCCTTGGAGGCTCGGGAGCTGGACGGCGGACCCATCTTTGGGCTGGTGGGGGGGGAGGCGGGGCATGGTGTCCGGGGCCTTTGGTGAGAGCTGATGCCACCAGGTGAGCAGATCCTGTTGGGGCCTGAAGCCGCCCCTGGCCACTCGGTCTGAGGATGAGGAAGGAATTGTGGCAGAGATGCAACCAACCCTTCATCTATTCTGGGATCTACTGATAATTGGGATCAAATTTTATATCATCCATATATTGATGAACAGAATCAGCTCGGCTTTTCTAAAGTGAAAAGGAACACGCTTTTATACCAGTGACTGATTTTAAAAAAAAAAACAAACAAAAAACAAGGTGAAGTTCATATAACATAAAATTAACCATTTTAAAATCAATGATTCAGGGGTGGTTAGCCCACCTGCAATGGGTGTATGACCATGACCTCTGTCTGGTTCCAAAACACTTTTCTTTCACCCCAAAGGAGACCTGTACTTATTAAGCCCTCACTCTCCACGCCCCTGAGAACCATGAATCGGTGCTCTGTGGATTTTCCTATTCTGGGTATTTCATATAAATGGAATTTTACACCATCTGACCCCTCTCGTCCTGCCTTCTTCCCCTTTCTATAATGATTCTGAGGTCCATCCGTGTTAGAGCACAAGCCAGGATTTCATTCCTTTTTTTTGCTGAATAATATCCTATTGTATGGCTATAACCACATTTTGTTTATCCATTCACCTGCTGATGGACATTTGGGTCGTTCCCATCTTTTGGGTCTTGTAGCCATGTTACTATGAACATTCATATTATAAATAAATACAAACATTTACTTATAAATGTCTGTTTCCAATTATTCAGGGTATATAGTGAAGAGTGGAATTGGCGATCCTAAGATAAGCCTGGGCTTAGCTTCGTGAGGAACCACCAAACTGTTTTCGGCAGCCCAGCTCTACTTTGTTCATCTTTGGAGTTTGAGCACATACTGTCATGTAGCCCAGCAGCCATTTACTCGTCTGATAAACACGCTGACCACCGCTCAATGGCCGGGTGCTCTAGAGACGACAGAGGGATCAGAAATGGGGAGAGAGAGGCCTCCAGGAACTCACAGGCTAAGGAAGAAGTAAGAACCGCCCAGTTATAATTATCTATAAGCTGATAAACCCTCTGGGAGACAGAGAGTGAAGTTCTGGAAGTTCTGGACTTACAAGAATGATTTACCCCCGTGGCGGGGGGTGTATGAGGGGGGTGGTTCAGAACAGGCTTCATGGAGAAGGTGGTGTTTGAACTCATGGCATGACGAGATAAGGATGGGGGAGAGGGAGGTTGGGGATTGGAGGGACAAGCATCAGGAATGCCTGTGGTATGGTAAAGTGAGAGATGTCTGTAAGGAACAGACAGTGTGACTTAAGTGGAGGGTCTGTAAAGGAGCCTAGCACAAGATAACATTGGAAAGGTAGATTAGGGCCACAGGCCTTTTATGCCCAGCTAAAGGCCCAGTAACAGGACTATTGCTACATGTATAATTACTTGCATGTATACACTTGTACTGCATCTATCTACCCCTTGACCTAATACGCAGATGAACATGAACACAAACGCATGTTGAGGACCACAACTTAAATTCCTACACTCTCAGTGAGGCATCCAATGAAACACAGAGCACCAGATGGTTTAGACCCATTGCTTTTGACCCACAGGACTACACAGAGCCCGCTTCACCCATCAATATCCAGATCATGGTTGTAGAATTCTATCTGCACCAGAAGCCATATTAGCATTCAGTAGAAACAACGTTCAAAGGGATCTCCAAGTCTTATCTCCTTCCCGAGAGACATCTTTTCTACCTGACTTCTATACCGTCTGCGGATGGGGAGCTGGTGCTCCCATGGAGGATATGCTCAATGGAAAAGTAAAAGTCCCTGCCTCTTCCTATGACAGCATGCAAACTGACACACGCATAATTGTGAATGTGTGTGTGCAAAACATACAGATCAGTGGTCTCAAATTTGAGCATGCATCAGAATCATCTGGAGAGGTTGTTAAAACACAGATGGTCTTCTTACCCCCAGAGTTCTGCTTTAGTAGGTCGTGGGAGGGGTTGGGCTAAGGATATGTGGTTAGAAGAACAATATCAAATCACAAAGCCAGCTGCACAACATTAGCACACATCCATGGGGTTGAGCCTGAGAACTTGAAAATGACCTCTTCTCAGAGAAATTGGGCTATGGGTAAAAAAGGCAACAAAACAGAAAATAAGACCTCCTCCCCTCAACTCCAGAGGGCTTATTTTAGTTTCTGGTGATGACAGTCAATCACTCTGTTCTTGTTGCCGTAACGTGTGACATACACAGTGAACACTGTGAATACTTGTTAGTGGGCAAAGGCTCGGGGAACTCTTTGAAGCTGGCACAATGCGGAGGAGATGGACAGATGTGCTTCAAAAGCACATTACAGTTTGCTAAAGAGGCAGCTGAAACCGGTCATCCCATCACCTAAATTTGTAGCAGACAAAGGAAACATACACACATACATGCGTGCACGTGTGTCCACCTCTATCTATGTATAGATCAATCAATGGCGGGGGGTGGGGTGGGAGGGGGGAGTGGGGGGGGGTGTCCTCCTGTTGGCCGGGAAGGATTTCCTTTGAGAGATAAGAAACCAAATGAGCCAAGCCTACATGGGAGGAGTCTGACTTATCTGGGATTTTATTAAGACAGAGCCCCACATATTTCATTTGTTTACTATCCTGTAGACCTTGATTTGAGCTTTGCTAATATCATCATGTATGACAAAGACCCAGCCTGCAAACCCAGAAAAGTGCTTTAGCAATTGCTCTCCTTGGACCAAGAACTATTTAGAGATAAGATTAAATTTATATGGTCTGATTAGCTTAACATTATCTGGTACAAACTGTCCACCACCCTGAAAAGAGCTGATAAATACATCAATAACTCATCAAGATTTCTACAGTGGGGGCCTCTTATCGGAAGGCCATCCAAGCTATGATGGAATGTCCTGAATAATGAGGAAATGGCAGATGATAGAATGGGGAAAAGACTGGACACTTTGGAGTTTTGTCTTGTACAACCCAACAGTTGAAACCACCCGGGGCCATCATCCGATAAAACCAGCCTTCTCTTAATTTTTAGCTACAGGCTGCCTAACCCATGGCTCTCTGATTTTAGACACCTATGTGAAGACTCCTGCAATGGTGGTAAACTGCTGGGACAAGGTTAGAACCTTGCTTCTGCCTTCGAAGTGCTTCACTGTGGAGTTATCTGAAGAAATACGCACATTGCACACAGGAGCTCAAGAAATGCGTTCAGTTGAGTTACAGGCTTAATTACTGGCTCTGTGTCAGAGACTTTGCCGCTCTCGAAGCTTTAAATGATGGAAACTACAGGGAGAGGAAATACTTATTCATCCAAGTGTCTTCAGCTGATTTTGGATTTGCTCAGCCAACTGGTCCCGCTGGGGGGCAAGCAGGCTCTCAATCCCTGCGGGGCATTGTTCCTTCCTTCCTAGTCCCAGCCTCAAGACCCATGAGCAGGTGGTGTGATGAGAGAAACATTTCCAGGGCCTACGTTGCATGTTACACAGTCGGCTCACAGCAAAGCAAAACCCTTAGCGCTCAGCTGGGGCTGTAACTTGGGCATTTTTCCTACCAGCTTTTGAATCGCTGGTTTTAGTCAAATGGGTACAATGAATGATGTCAAGGACTTAGAAAGGAATCGAAGTCTTCAATGAATGTAAATGAACTGTTCTGACTTTGTACTGTTGGTGACAGTGGCATCTCTATTTGTGGATCTCTATTTTCAAATCCTATGAAGTTTTCCCTCTGCGTGGAATTAGCCTCTTGACTTCAAGATGGCCAACTTCAGCAAGGAGCGAAGAGCCACTGTCCTCCAGGCTCCTGATTGCAACTCTTTTGTTTGCAAAAGGCTACTCTTTTTCTCCCTGGGAAAGCCTCAGGTCAGCTGCAAGGCACAATGTATTTTTCTTAGTCATCCCAAATACGCTAGGGGCAGGCCATGGGGTAATATCAAATGAGGTAAGGGGTACCTGGGTGGCTCAGTGGGTTAAAGCCTCTGCCTTCGGTTCAGGTCATGATCCCAGGGTCCTGGGCATCGGGCTCTCCGCTCAGCAGGGTGCCTGCTTCCCTTCCCCTCTCTCTGCCTGCCTCTCTGCCTACTTGTGATCTCTGTCTGTCAAATAAATAAATAAAATCTTAAAAAAAAATAAAATGACACAAGGATGTACAAAGTTAGAAAGCCCACAGGAGATAGACCTCCACAAAATGCACATATGCACCGCCTGGGAGGAAAAATGGGTAGCTTTTATCAATTCCTCTAGCTGCCAAGTACCAACCGGTCATAAAAAATTACATCAACTTTATATATCTCATCCCAAAGCCTCATTGATTGGTGGAAGGGGTTTATCCCCTGTGGGTCCCACAGGGAATGAGTAAGGCCCCCAGGTTGCTGGGACTGTGGCCTGTTGATGAAGGCAGTCCCCAATGGTGAGACATCACTTTTGGTTAGCTCGGGGTATCTGTGGGTGGTTGGAGAGAAACACTAGGGAAGCAGGTGACAAGGGAGGCTTTTGAAAGAACTCTGAAGCACAACGGTTGTTTTATATAGAATCTTAGTGGAAAACTGCCTTAATGGAAGGCACTTAGATCTGGTCGGTTGGAAAGATCTTTTTCAACTCAGAACTGTAGATTTGCTAAAATAAAAATACTCATTTAGATTAATTCCATGAACATCCGCTGGCCTCCTGTATGTGCTGAGTCATTGGAGGTGTAAAGATGAGATGGCCTGGTCTTGTAAGTACGCATCAGAGTCTACCATCTCAATTAGAGATTGCAAACATGATCTCCAAAGCAGTGAACGATCTTACCAGAAATATGACAATTATCAAGGAAAACTAATGATGTGGCCCCATGCGAAGTCTTTTTAACTACCCCAGCAATCCCAAGGATGGCTAAAATGTTTAATCAGAGATCACGTGCAGTGATGAAACGTGTTTTTCATTATTGTCCAGTTAGCTGTGGCCATTTTCTTAAATGACTTTCAGGCAGGACTCAGAAAGGCAGGCCCTGCTCTCATTCAGGAGGGCGGCTCCCCAGCATTTTGGTTCCATGCCCAGTTGCTTAGATCAAGGAGACGGAAGTCTATCCATTTGCTTATTCAGATGGTCCCTATCACCAGAGTATCTTCAATCTCAAGGTCTTAAGATTTCTTGTGCATATCTCTTCAAGTGCCAATGAACACAATAATCTCTGGGGTCAGGGAATAAAGAAGAGGTTCACATTTTTATCTGGGGTTTGATGTTGAGATATGTTCTACGGGATGGGTTGGTTATCATCGACATGACAGGAACATAATCTAGGCAGATTGCAAAATGCTTTATAGCTCATCCTCTCAGAATAAGATTAAAAAGGAGATGGATATCATTTCTCTATAAAGACTGTAGTGATGGCAACGTTCAAATTCTGCCTTCCTATTCCTGCCTACGTCTGTCCGTACATATATAAGTACACCTTTGGGGTTTGGCTGTAGGACGGTCTATGTTAGAAGCTAATAATTTGTCTCTGCTGTTAAAGTTTTGCTAGCAAACTAGCCAATAGGGAAGACTGTCACCAGGTAGGAAGGAGGGAAAATTCTAAAGACTGAATGGATGTCCTCACGAGCGCCTTCTCACCTATTCCAACCCCTGCAACTTAGAACAAGAGGTGGCTATACACCGAAGATTTGGTACAGGCATTTTTAACTAGCTTGCTAGTCCTATGACTTAATTTGTGCATGGAGAGCTCAGACATCCAGGAAGGGTCAGGCTGACAGCTCACTGTTCTAGTGCTCAGCAAAAGGGAACGGACTACAAAGATCTATGTCCCTGAAAGAATCCTGCTAAGCACAGTGACATCCCCAAATCTGAATTCCTACCTTGGAAGTCAGCTAGGAGGCATTCAACAATCATCAAATAAATGAATGAACATGCGAACAAGTCAGTGAACAGATGAGTCACCCTCTAGGACCAAGCAAGCACAGGAACCTACTGCACTATTGTGGGACGTTCCTGGGCTGATGTTTTGAGTCCTGTAGGCCAACACACAGCCTCCCCTCACTTCCTCAAGACCACCATGGCCATGTGCACACAGCCATCACTCTCAGGCTGCCTCACCTGGAGGGAAAGAGCCCTAAGACTCTAAAGAGCCCTAAGTCAATGATTTCAGGCCTCCACGGAGGTTAAAAACCACTTGACTGGAGCCCCGTACCTGAGGTGGGAATTGTGTTGGAGGGGTCCTTGTCTGGGCAGGTGATTTCCATCCTGTCTCTCACCTGCAATGAGAGCACAGAGAAGGAGAAATGGATCTTGCGACGTAGAAAATCAGATGAGAAGCAAGGCCTTATTTGGAAAACACTAGTCAATGGAGAAACCTAGGTATGGCTTAAGATCCTCCCTCTCCTTCAATACGCCTCTCCGAGTGCCCCTGACACCCCTTCCTAAATGCTCCCCATCTTGTCCCCTCTCCTCCAGTCCCTCCACCTAGGCCTGTGCCCAGGCCTGTGTGACTCCTTCCTGGAATATTGCAGGACCCATAGCCTTCGGTCCCATGGGCTTCCTCCCCAGCCCCAGAGCCCAGACAGATGGCGTGCTCTCCCTCCCAACATAACAGAACTGTCACCCTGCTGCCCACATTCTCAGTGAGAGCAGGGATTTTTGTCTGTTTCATGTACTGTATCCTTACAGCCCCAAACAGGGTGTAGTAAATGCTCGATGAATATGTGTTGGTTGAAAAAACTACATTTCTGTTGCACCAACATCGGCATGAAGTCCGTCATCCTTAGCACATCCCAAGAGGATGTGACATTCTAAACCATCAGCTCTTGGCTCAGTTCTCATGCTCTCCGTGCCTCTCCCCAAGTCTACCTCCATCCCCGCCTTACCTTTCCCTCCCTCTGGTCTCTACCCTTGGTCATCCCTCAAGGCTTGGATCATTTGTACTCTTTGAGAAGCCTTGCTAACCCTCTCTGGCTGGTTGCTTCTTCTGTGTTCCAGAATACTCATGGAAACTTTAATTATAGGACTCACTCCACCATGCTACGATTGCTGGTTGGTTCCACTGGGCTGAGTTCCTTGTGACATGTGATGTATTTTATTCGTGGTTTTCTCTCTTACGCCTGCTATTCCCCCATCCACCCACCCATTTTGTCATTTGACAACTAGTGACTGGGCACCTGCTCTGAGGCCCCGAATTCCAGGCGTACACAGAAGGTATTCAATAAATGTATCCCGAGAGAATGTATTGCTCCCCCTTATCAGATGATGATAATAGCAACACTCATATAGAACTCAGGGCATACCAGATACCAGCAGACGGGCTTTATACTTACTAACATATTATAATTGATTAACAACTCTATGAGATTGGGCTGCGACTATCATTTCACAGATTTAAAAAACACCAAGGCACAGAGATGGTAAGTGCCTTGCCCAGTGACATAGAGCCAGTAAGTGGAAGAGTCTGGATTTGAACCCACAGCTGGTCTTCTCACCTCACGGTACCACGCTGCCTCCCGGATGTTTCCTCATGGCTGAGGCATTTGTTAGAAAGTGTGGGACATGTTGCTAAACCAAGGGTCTTTCACACTCCATCTTTCAGGCTCTGTGGTGGGTCAGCTCTGCCTGTGCCGCCTGGAGTAAGTCTCACCCTCTTTTACACAACAGGGAGACGGGGAGGCACAAGTACTAAACTGGTCTCAGCTCATATTGGCCCCAGTCCTCTGAGAATGAACGAGCACGTCAGCCTTCAAGTCTTTCCTGGCTCCTCAGAGGCTCGTGGGCTGCCCTATCGAATCTTAACAGGAACCTATCAGAGAGACTCCTGAGACAGCCACCCCGTGAGAGGAGTAAGTGTGAAGTGACCCCTGCAGGTGTGCGCCAACTTGGCAGGCCTTTGGGTCTCCATGCCATCTGGTTTCAGACTTTACCACACTTCTCCACATTTTTCTTAACTTTCTCCTCAGATTCAGGGCTCAGATGAGTCTAAAAGGACTTGTTGCCAGAGATTTGCGCCCCAATGCCTCCCTGAAGCCTCAGGGAGAGCTTCCTGCGGACCCCGCAGACCAGCTTCAACCACGGGAGGCGGGGGTGAGGAGGGGAGTGGAGTGGCCACACACTTGACCCTTCACCCTTTCCAGCCTGTTCACGGGGTTCCAGAACCTAGAGGACCATGGGGAAGGTTCCAAAGATACAGCAAGGGGTCCTGCCCCTGGGTCATCTGTATGTTTGTCAGTCACAGAAAACCTCAGCCTACCTCATGCTTCTCTTGAGATTTTGACAGCCTGGGCAGGGACTTGCTGTTCTTGTAGGTGAACAGATAGGGATTCTCCTGCAGAGGAAGGGGATACATTGTAACCATGACCTGGAAATCATTATGGTTCCTTCATCACGGCTGTGTCAGCCAGCCATGCCTTTGGCCAATTTGAAAAAATTTCATACCCCCCTTGAAATGATGTCAAAGCCATCCTCTGGCTTTTCTTCTCTGCTCATTAGTTCTCTGAAGGAGCTTATTAATACTTTGAAGTTTCCAGTTTCCAACTGTCAGCATCTCTTGCTACCCAAGCTTCACACTATCAAAGTACATGTATTTCCACAAAAAGAGAACTTAATTGTAAGCTTCCTGGCAGCCAAAGCAAAGAGGGAAATGGGTGAATTATATAGCTCTTATAGCCTAGTAATAAAAACTAAAGCAGCAAGCAAGTCAAACATTAAACTAGCATCAAATGATAAAAAGGAATTCTGATTTGTGCTCAGTTTTTTTTCTTTTCTCATTCATTTATTCAGTAGCATTAATTCTATACCTGCTACATTTTAGGCATGTTATTTAAGACACCCATCCTCACAGTCAGGACCGTGTAAGCCGTGGTTTTGGTCCTATGCCCTCCACAGGTGTGGGCCTCAGTTCTGGCATCACGAGTCCCTGACCCACAGGTGTAAACTTTAGGTGTGTTTGGTACGCAAAGCTGTGCCCAGCCTAGAATAGCCAAGCCTAAACTCTAATGGGGCTCATGTCTCAGTCAGGGAAGACCCCTTGCCACAGAAAAGCCCACTTCTTTGTGGCCCTATCTCTCGCCCCAACTCAGCCAGGGATCCCCCCCCACCCCAGTTCTGACCTACCCGAGAGGGACAGGTCACTGGCCTCTCTTTTGCACCGGATGGCTCATCCTTCTGTCCCACGGGCTTCATCTGGAAAAGGAGGTGATCTTTAGAACAGGGAAGTCTTGGGTAAGACTTGCATAAGGGGCCGCCTCCTGGGGTAGTACTGACAGGCTCACTTGCCCAGTACTTCTCTGAGCGTGACCTGGACCTTCCGGCAGCACTGGCATCACCTAGGGACACATTAGAAATGCAATTCTCCAGCCCCATCCCAGACCTACAGAAGTCAGAAACTTTGGGCTACAGTTCAGCTCTGTGCGTTTTAATAAGCCCTCCAGGAGATCCCAGTGCACGCTCCTGCTGAAGCGCCCCAGAGGAGAGAAGTCAGCTTCCTAGCCTTCTGCTCCTGATGTTCCAGAAGTAGACACAGAATGCCAGAGATCGTGAGCTGGGACGGGGACACCATCACTGATGAAACTTCCCTCAGAGGGGAGAGCAGGCATGAGAAGGAAGGCCAAACACTTGGCTTATGTGGAAGGCCTGCAACCTCTCCCCAGGGCTTCCCCTCCCTTTATGTTCATGAACCCCCACGTCCAGTAGGGAAGGAAAGCCTCTGCTACCTGAAGACGGCTTTCGTGGCTGTGAGTGAGGCCAGCTATGGGCTCTGCCTCAAGTCCCATGTCTTTAACCGGGACCCAGAGACACAGACATGAGGCCCAGCACGGCCCTCCACTCCCAAGCAACTTGAATGTCCAGAGGTTCTGGAATGAGTGATGGTGGGCTCAGGGCTGATCTAGGCAACTGCTTGATTACCGAAGCCCATGGAACACAGAGCGACGTGCCTGGTGCGCCAGCAGGGGGCGCAGCACGTGATACACTCAGGTTGGAGCATTGAGAGGCAGATGGGAAAAGGCAGGCCCGGAAGGATTCAGTGGGAGATGACTCGGCCATCAGAAAGGATGAAGACCCGACTGTTGCAACAGCTTGGATGAGACTGGAAGGAGATGATGCTGAGTGAAATAAGTCAAACAGAGAGAGTCAATTATCATACGGTTTCACTTACATGTGCAACTTAAGGCATAGCATGGAGGACATTAGGAGAAGGAAGGGAAAAATGAAGGGGGGGATCCGAGGGGGGAGACGAACCACGAGAGACTGTGGACTCTGAGAAACAAACTGAGGGTTTTCGAGGGGAGGAGGGCGGGGGGATGGGTGAGCCTGGTGATGGGTATTAAGGAGGGCACGCATTGCATGGAGCCCTGGGTATTACATGAGGACAATGAATCACGGAACACTACATCAAAAACTGATGATGTCCTGTATGGTGACTAACAGGACATGACAAAAAAAATTTTTTAAAGAATTCAGTGGGGACAGTGGATTGTTTTTTGAAAAAGAGAGGGTGAGAGAGAGAGAGAGAAAAAGAGGGGGAGAGGGGGAGGGGGAGGTGTAGAGAGAACGAGAGACAGAGAATCTCTAGCAGACTCTGCTGAGCACAGAGTCTGACACGGGGCTTGATCCCAGGACCCTGAGGTCATGACCTGAGCCAAAATACAGAGTCGGATACTTAACTGACTGAGCCACCCAGGTGCCCCATGGGTTTTTTTGTTTTGTTTTGTTTTGTTTTTTTAAGATTTTATTTATTTATTTGACAGAGATCACAAGTAGGCAGACAGGCAGGCAGAGAGAGAGAGAGAGAGGAGGAAGCAGGCTCCCCACTGAGCCCGATGAGGAGCTTGATCCCAGGACCCTGAGACCATGACCTGAACGGAAGGCAGAGGCTTTAACCCACTGAGCCACCCAGGTGTCCCAGGCTCTTTTTTTTTTTTTAAGTTCCTTTTTTATTTTAGTTTTTATTAAAGATCTATTTTAGAGAGAGAGAGAGAGACCTTGCACTAGTAGGAGAAAGGGTGTGGGAGAGAGATCCTTAAGCAGACCCCCCCACTGAGCTTGGAGCCTAACGAAGGGCTTGATCCCAGGACCCTGAGATCATGACCTGAGTTGAAATCGAGAGTCAGCCACTCAACCAACTGAGCCACCCAGGCACCCCTCAAGTTCCTTTTGTTCTCTTTAAATGGTCATCACACACGTGAACACTTGAAGGAGGAGGCAGGTTTGAGAGAACACAGATTTCCTCTTGTACCAGCTATGCTGCCACTTGGGAAACTCGTGTTTCCTGTCAGCCCTTCTGCCCACAGGTAATAGGCTCTTTGTCCCTCATCTCCCTTCCAGTGACTTGACAAAGAACACAAAAGGCCAGAGGCTACCAGATGGAGTGCCTGATCTGGCTCAGGCATGGGCTCTGCCATCCTCCATGAAGATTTTAGATTCTTCAGCAATATCTTATCCCGGCGTCTGTGCCCCATAAACAAGAAACGAGGAGAGACCTTTACTCTTCTTGGGATTAGCTCTTCACCCAAATGGACAAAGTCAGATAAGAGAGGGTAATTAGCCTAACCTTTTGGAAAAGGAGTGGCAACCCTTTAGCTCAAAGGCTGAAGAAGGAACTGGGGTTCCCATCTTCTTTCAGTTTTATTCTGAAGGTGGACACACCTAGAAATAGGAGGTCCTACCTGGAATGTTCAAGGCTGTGCTCTGCAAGGGAGTGTGCCGTGGCCCGCCTTCTTCTCGTCTCCCATCTTCCAAGAACTTAATCACATCTTACTAATTCTGGTGTAATGGACATAGCAGAGCCCCCCCTTTTTTTTAAAGAGCCTTCAAAAGGGAAATTCAGAGGATTGATTCAATATTTTCCTTTAAGAGTCTTTCCCTATAATCTCTTGATTAGTCTCCTGCATTCTTCCGCTCCTCTAATGCCCTTCACGTGGGCTCGGACCCTCTACCCTCCGCAGTGCTCAGAGATCATGCAGAATGACGTGGCCCATCCAAAAGTCCCCTCCCACTGTCTTCCCCCCCGCCCCACCCGGCTCTGTGCCCTGCACAAGTGCATGTCCGCCCCAGGGACCGGCAGGGGCTGCTCTCTGTGCTCTCACTCTGCTTCTCAGTCCCGGAATCACCCACCTTTCCTCCCCATGGCCTCCCTGCCACACAGGAACTAACCGGAATGTGGGAGGGATGACCTTAGACATTCTCTCCCAGGAGAATTCCTGAGGGTTCTCACCCGGCCCCACAGCTCCAGTGCCTCGCATGGGGCTTGGAGTACAGTGTGGGTAGTGGTGGTGGTGGGGGGTGTCTGTGATTGCTGGAAGGATCTGGGAATCGAGCTCCCCAAGCGTGGGTTTCTTCAGAACTAGCATTGCATAAGAATTATCAGAAATTATTGAGGCGGTGACAGGAAGGGTCAAGGGAATGAATGATGTCTCCCACACAGAACCCTGCAGCTTTGTGCCGGGAGCCCAGCTTCCGTCTGCAGGTGTGTCAGGCTGGGGCAGTCCCAGGGGTGTTTCAGGGGCAGACCTGTGCACCCCCTCTCCTCCCGGCGTGTAGTCCTTTCCTCTGCTGGCCCGCAGAGCTTACATGTCTGCTGGGGCTCGGCTGGGGGGAGCAGATATGGGTGTAGCCCGCACAACTGTCCCCTCTGTGGTGTCCTGGGGACTTGAGCCCCAGTGGTCACAGTGACTGTGCTGGCCCCTCTGTGCTCCCCATGGAGGGTGGCCCTCATTCAGGGCTGTCTGTGCATGTGAACGTGGGCTTGGAGGGACATAGCTCACTTTCATCTCAGTGGTCTCCGTGGAGCCCAACCCAGCAGAGACTCAGGGAGGTAGAGGCAGACACACTCCTTGCCCTCCTCGTGTCCCTAGGAAGACACAAGAGGGAACCCAAGGGGGGAACCACTCATGTATTTTGCCATGGCCCTTTGAGGCTGCCTGAGGGATGTTACACCCCCTTGGCGCAGTAGAGAAAATGGAGGCCCAGAAAGACCACACAGCTCAAGCAATAGCCCAAAACATGGCTGGAACCAGAACTCAGGTTTGCTGGCTCTTTACCCAGAACCCTTTGTGCTCACCATTTCTTACGGACTAAGCCCTGCTTGCAGGAGCGGCCCATGCACTCTAGCTGCTGTGTCCTCTCTGGGAGCCCTGGATGGTCTGCCTTTCCCCCACAAGGAACCCAGCGGACAGACACACGGGGGAAGCCCTCCGTCTCCCAGGGCCCGGCGGCAGGGATCTCATGAGCTCTCACTGGGAAATGACTGGAGGTTGGTTGGATGGGTCTGGAGACTGTGGGGGTAACAGCCCACCCAGGAAAGCTGCCTCCTCCTCCTCCTCTGAGCCCTGGGGACACCTACTGTGTCCTAGCCCTTTGGCCTTGAGTGTGAACCTTTCCATTCCCATCTGTGTGCCTGCTCAGGCTGTCCTCATTCTCACCCTCAAGTGGGCCATAGGGCACCATGGTGAATGTGAAGGTCAGAGCTCGCCCTCCGTCACGGCGGTTCATTATATCACTGAGGCCATGGTCACCCATGACGATCGACAGCAAGATGGAGGGCTAGAGGGGAGAGGAAGTGGAGAGGGGTCGGGGGTGGGAGGGGGAGGGAGAAGAGCCTTTTCCCTGGATCTGCTCTCTCTGGCATTTGAGGGTCTTCATTTGTCCCCAGGGCTCTTGATCCCCATGTTTCCTCTCCCAGCAGACCACCCTCATACCACCTCTTGCTAATGCATTAGCTGTTTCTTTTCTCCATGCTCTTTGTTCCTGAAAGTCCTGGTGCTTGGGGACGCCCATGCTGACCTCATCCAACACATCCTACAAAGCCAATTGGAATCGCATCCCTGTGGGGCTCTCTCGCCCACCGCATTTTTGGGTGCATGGTCTAGCACATCATGGCCCACTGAGTTCAAGTTTACTCTTGTTCTTCTGGGTTGTCTGACCCCTCCAGCCACACCCTGGGTTCAACGAGGGCAGAGGCCATTTGGCTTGTCTTCTGTTACCTCCTCGGACCCAGCGTAGGGCAGGGCACGTTGTAGGGGCCTTTCCACTGCTTGGAAGAAAGAGGAACATAGAAGGAGGAGGAGAGAGGTTTGGCCGAACTGCAATCAGCCCTTCTATCCCCCCCATTCAGGAGAGAGGACAGAGGGAGGGCAGCCCCTGGAGGAAGGGCCACATTCCTTTTCTCTGACCATCCCAACAGCAGGGTGGTTTTCTGAGGAAATAGCCTACCCAAGGGTCAGACCCACGAGAGGGTTCTTGTTCAAAGAAATCAAAAAACGAATCCCTGTCTTCTCCAAGGGGTGGTGTGAACCCATTGCCACGGGCCATCTGGGGACCCTGCCTGTGCCTCTTGTTCCTGACTAATGTGTGCTGACTGCTGCTGCCCATGGTCCTCAGCCCAGTGCATTAGCTGAGGAGATGAATTTTTGAACCAAGGAGGAAGAAAACCAAGTTTCTATCACTGGAATTCTAAAAATAGGGCAATCTGAACGGGGGGGGGGGGGGATGACAAAATCAGGTCTCTGTCCAGTGCCCCAGAAATGTTCGGTTTTGATGTTCTGTCCCATCCACAGACTGATCCCAGCTGGCCCTGGGGGACCCCCATAGTCTGGGGAAAGCCTGTCATAGGTACAGTAAGAAGGGCCCACATGTGGGGAGTCCTCACTGAGGGCCAGGTCAGGGGTCATGATCAGGAGTTTGCAGAAGGAATGCTGAGGACTTATATTCACACAGCTAATGAGGAGGGGAATTAGGACTTGAACCCAGGTCTCCGTCTTTCCAAGTCTGTGCTCATCATGGGGACCGCCCTTGGCCTCTGAGCCACACGATCATGGAAATGTTAAGTGAACCTGATCCCCAGTGCCTCACTCCAACTGACATCACCGCAGAGACTCGGAGGAGACACCCTGCCTCTGGGAAGAACAGGAATGCGGTGGCCCCGAGCTGAGATAAGATGAACACCCCCAGGAGATCAGAGTTGGGCTGTCACCGGGTATGGGAAGGGCCCCTGGTGGCCCCGAATTATTGTCCTGGGGTCCTGCGGGCACCCTCAGACCCTCCATCAGAGCAGTGGGCACAGTGGGTGTGGCAGTGGAGGTCTTGCCTCTCTTCCTGTGTGCTAATCCCCCAGCTGGCACAGTGGCCCCCCAGGACCCCTAGTTACTCACCATGCTGTTCCAGAGATTCAAGGCAAGTGTGCTGGGGTCCTGGAGTGATCGCTCCCCCTGAAAGAGAACCAGATGAGAACCCCTGTGCTCCCCTAAGGATGGGGTGACCTGATGTGCACCTTGAAGCTCTCCCTGGCAGAGACAGGGTGGCCTTCACCTGCCCAGATTCTCTTTCAGTCCCAACCCCACTTATAGTGGTGCGTACTTCCAGGACCCTATCTGGGGACAGGGCTCAGAGGTGGGGGCCCGCAGGGGGAGGTCAGATGTCTGGCTGCCCTTTGTTGTCGGAAGTCTGTACATACTGAGCAAAACAGAAGGAGCGGGTGACGGGGAGGGGGTGGTCTGAGTGGGGGTGGGGAGGATGGGAGCTAATATTCTTCCTCCTCCTTTCAACCACTATCGGAACATCCTGGGGGTCCTAGAGGGGACACCAGGACTCCAACAGGATTGGAGCCTGAAGGGAGGGACCATCCCAGATGCCCAGTGCTACATCCTCTGAGAGAACCTGGGGAGCATATGGGGCATATGGGGAGCACCAAAGTGTTCGTGGGTCTGGGCAGCCCCGGTGGGGCAAGAGGCATTCGCCCAGTGACTAGAGGGGTGAACGGGGGCAATCCAAGCACTGTCCCTCCCAGGGAGAGAGAGGCTCTACCTTTGGGCTGCTGTGCGTCTAGGAGCCCATGTCCTGGGGCTACTACCCAAGCCTGTGGGGGACAGTGTCAAGAAAGTATAAGAGAGTCACACAGCCCTTCTCTCCCAACACTGCCTGTGCTGGGCTTGCGGAAGCCCTGCCGGGCTGGGGCTCCTGTGGAGGGGACGGTGACGGGGGGGAGGCTTGGTCTCCGCTCCTCGCGGCAGCCCTCACTCACCGAAGGGGGGGTCTCGTAGATGGCAGGCTGGAAAACCACCACGAAGAACTCCTGCTTGTTGTACTTGCTGGTGGCCAGGAGACGGTCCCAGCTCTCCTGAAGAAGGGAGCGGGGAGGTGGGCACCCAGAGCCTGAGCAAGACCCAGTCCACCCCAACCTCTGACCAGGGAGCTCCGAGCGGGCCCGAGGCCCAGATCACCGATCTGCGCTGTTCAGAATTAAACACTATTTGGGCGCTCCCCCTCGTCTCCCATATTGGGACCCTCTGATGAACTAAACCAGGTTTTCATTTTCCTCTGAAGCCCCAGCAACAGGCAATACATGAGATGGACCTGAAATATATTCTTTGGGAGCTCGAGAAGTACATGCCGGGCCGGCTCGTGCTAGGGCCCCGTGCTCTCCTCCAGGGCTGGGTTCTGTCGAGGGGGTTGCTAGTTGCCACTCCAAAGACGTCATTTCCAGATAAAGAAGATGGGGTTTATATACATGCAATGGAATACTATGCAGCCATCAAAAAACCCCTGAAATCTTGCCATTTGCAAGGACGTGGATGGAACTAGAGGGTATTATGCTGAGCAAAATACGTCGATCAGAGAAAGACAATTATCATGGGACCTCTCTGATATGAAGAATTTGAGAGGCAGGGCGGGGGTGGGGGTGCCCATGGAGGGAAGGGAGGGAAAAAATGAAACAAGATGAGACCGGGGAGGGAGACAAACCATAAGAGACTCTTAATCTCAGAAAACAAACTGAGGGTTGCTGGGGGGAGAGGGATAGGGGGAGCGTGGTTGGGTTATGGACATTGGGGAGGGTATGTGCTATGGTGAGTGCTGTGAAGTGTGTAAGCCTGACGATTCACAGACCTGTACCCCTGGGGCTAATAATACATTATATGTTAATTTTTTAAAAAAAGAAAGTGCAAATATGTATGTGTTTATGTATAAAAAACAAACAAACAAACAAAAACCAAACATGTCATTTCCCAAGTGAGAAGAGCCATAAGCAGCCTCATGTAGGACTTGCTTCTTAAACCAAAACCATCCTGGTAGCACAGGTCAGGAGGAACCTGTGCTGTGAGCTGTTTGCCAACAGGGATGATGGTGTCCACTGAGCCCTCCATGCTCCCTTGAATCCTTTCTCTAAGCTAGAATGGCTCACCTTCCAGAATCCTGACTTGGTCAGGGGCCGCAGTCTGGGAAGCAAGCCCCACCTGGGCAAACCAGCTCACCAGCCACTGCTGCATGATACAGGCGGTGAGAAGGACCGAAAGCATTTCTGAATGAATCTGCAGAGTTCTTGATCTTTGACTTTAGGTACCACCACCCACCCCCACCCCCACCAGTCCCCACCTCACACAAGGGAACACCAGAGCACTGCTAGGAAGAGAACGCAGAAGATCTCTCTTTGGTCCCTGACTCTCAGTGCTGGGTTCAGTGGAAGAAGTCGGACATTAAGAAGCTTGCTCCCTCCTTGTTCCTGCCATCACTGTTCTCCTCCAGGACCACCTGCTGCTGGGGAACCACAGCCAGCCTCCCAGGGAGGGCTCACCTGATAGGACCATTGTGTCACCATCTTGGAAAGCTTCAAGGTCTCCCCTGAGTCTCTACAGGGCTCTGCCGCAGGACTGCCGGTGAAAACAAACGAGAAATGAGAGCGTGGGTGCCGTGTCGGCCATTCAGGCTGCCTGAATGAGGCAGGACGAATGGGGCAGGGGAAGGACGGGGCCGGGGGCAGGGGGGACATCCTGGGGGTTGCTTAAGGAGTGTGGAAGGAGAAGTTGGAAGTCTTAGAGGTGCCGGAGAAGGAAGGAGGCACACGTTGGAGGAGAATAAAGGGTAGGGTCACCCCCACAGGACGGATGCCTGTGTCCCACACTGCGGCTGACACACAGCCATCAATGAACAGATGCTGGTTTCATGTCACCTCCCTTTTTACCTGAGCTGAGTCCCTTGGTCCCCGTGAGAGACCAGCAGAGTCTCAGAGAGATCCACCAGGTTCACAAATGCTTTGGGGACCTAGGAGGGGACGAGGGAAATGATGAGCACTGGCAAGGTCACCACGGCTGCCCAGGGGCTTCTCTGGAACCCTGGGTTGGAGACTCTTTGGTGTCTGATCAAACATGTTGGGGGTACTTTCCTTGGTTAAAAACATCCTCTGGGAGGCATTTGGTTGGGGTCTGTCCAAAGCTGCAGGCAGGGCCAGCTCTGCCATTCAAGAAAGGCTTCATTCGCCACCCATCCCAGGAGCACACCCAGCGAGCCTCAACATGGGAGCAAGACGTTGGTGGTGGAGGGACTAATTTGAAAAGCTGCCTCCCCGGGGAGCTTGTTCTCAGAACTGCAGAGCTTATAAAGGTCACTTTACAAAAGGAACAGTCTTGGGCTGTCCCTGCCCTAGACTTAGAGGCCTCAGGAAAGAGGAGGGTCACTGAGACCCCAGGGAGGAACTGTGCTCTGTCCCTTCTTTTTCCCCAGAAGTCTGGCTCAGAAATATTTGATTATCAAGAGCTCTATACCCGACCGGTTTTCCTTAAAAGGTGAGAAGATGGGCTCCTCCACAGCCTCTGCTTTTCCCCTGGGTCTTGGCTTCCCTCCCGGGTCCATTTTCCCTCTCTCAGTAGAGGCCACTTGGGAATAAAGTGGCACGTGGCCCATCAACCCTCGGAAGGGCAGTTTCCTCGTCCCCGGCCCAAGATGTCCACGCGGAACGGCAGCTCAGGGCCTGCATCAGGGCCTGCGGGCACCGGGCCGGGCTGCATGTCTCACCTCCTGGTGCAGGTAGTCCAGAGCCCCAGCTAGAGTGTCCAGGCGTCCCTCCACATGCCTCTGCTTGGGGAGGAGAAACGGGCTGAGCACAGGGGGGCCGGGCACGTGGGGGCGAGGATGAGCAGGCTCCGGCCGGCCTGTCCCTTTCTCTCCCCACCCCTCTCCTATCAGAGTCCTTAAATCCAGGAGGTCCAAAGGGTTCCCCCTTTGGACCTGATTTTCTTCAGAGAAAAGTGATTCCATTAGGCTTTGGAGGTGAGTCTGGACCCAGATTTTTGTCCATTCTCTGACATCCCCAACCCATTATTCACTAAGGAAAAACCAGACTCTCCCAATGGGAAGTTTCAGGCCAGGGAAGGGCAAACCAAGGTCAGGGCCATTCTAAAGCTCACAAGGAGGGAGGGGGCCCCAGACTACACCCAAAGGCTGATGGAATCACTTTTCTCTGAAGAAAATCAGGGCCAAAGAAGGAACAAATTTACCCCTGGACTTAAGAACCCAGCTGGGTCTCAAAACTTGTACATGGGACCCTTTTATCAGAGCCCCCCGCCCCTGCCCCTGCAGCCACAAGGGCCCCCCAGGGAGAAAAGAGCTCAGGGAAAAAATCCTAGCCAGCCCCTGTTTCTGAGTATTTAAAAACACCTCCTACCCCTCCAATTCTTTGTTGGTCACGAAAATAAATAAACAAAGGAGAGGACTTCAAAAATCACCCTAGTTTACCTTTTCAGGGTAAAAAAAAAAAAAAAGAAAGAAGAAGAAAGAAAGAAACTAATAATAAATTAATAAATTCTACAACAAGGCAAACTCCTAAGCAGCCTGCAAACCAGCTGTCGCCTGAGGCATCTTGGTTCAGACAGGAAGACATGGGGGGCCGAGTTCCCTCTCTGTCTCCTGGGGGGACACAGGCAGGCACTCTGGAGACAGCTGTCAATCACTAGGGCTGGAGGAGCCCTGAAGGGCAGCTCCCACTCCCACCTCCCTGCTTTGAGGCAAAGGTGTCCTGTCAAGGCCCTTCAGCCTGCTCTGTTGCCACAGCCAGCAAGATTTTGTCTGCTCCCTGCAGGCTAAGTGAGCGTCTCCCTGAACATGACATGGAGCAGTGCACTTTCCATTCGGAGAAGTCTTGGGAGCTCTGCCTAGAAAGGTCCTTGCTGCCCATCTTTTCCACACTCGGGACCTCCGTCTTTCCTAGGGACCCTGGGGCATCCCTGCCTGGTTTGACCCTGACGGCAAGCCCTGCTGTAGAAACTCCTTAGTCGAGGTGGTGGCAAAAGGATATTTTAGCTTGGACTTGAATGTTTCCGTTTTTTTAAAGGCAGAAGAATGTGTGCAGTGTTTGTCCAACTAAAAATAAAAGTGAATAGTGCGTAACGGATGCGTACACATGGAAATGCACTGCGTAGGCAAGAAGGCTTAAAGGTACACACACATGAAAGAACTCCAGAATCCGTGTCATAGGGAGGCTTGAGTGCAAGGAATGTGTGTTTATCTTTAAGGAGTCATGAATGAGTGGAAGCACCAACGAATGCCTTCAAACATTTAAAACAAATCAAACAAATGCTAGCATACACAAACTCAGTGTAAATAGAACAGCCTGCATGTAGGAAGAGAGGAAGGATCTGTGCATGACAAGGTGACGGACGGACGGACAGATGGATGGATGAGTGGATATGCAGAGGAATGCAGCAATGCCTAGATGCTCATTGGAGCACTTCAATGTGTGGATGTATAAATGCATGAATAAATATTGGTGTACATAATGACCAGAGGGCATGGGAATTACACTTGGTGCTGGAGAAAACAGGGAATAAAGCAGAAAAATAAGGCTTCAAGATCTATATGCTACAAACCCAGGAGATCTGCAGGAATACTGTTCCACCAAAGCTGGTCAGGGAAGGTGGGCCTCCATCAGCATCCTCCCGGGGCCCAACATCAGTAATGGAAGGGGTTGATGGTGGGCCAGGAGTCAGTGGGAGCACGGGGAATTTGGAGGAAGGCTAGAGCAGGTATTGTGGGACAGAGGTCACAGGAAGGAGGACAGCTACTCAAGAAACCCCACCTATGCCTGGGCCATTGGCCCGGTGGCGTCCCTGGGGGGTGGCTGATTGCACAGTGGGAAGGGAGTTGGTCTGCCACAAGGGACTTATGTGCCTAAGGCTTCAGTTCCTGAGGAGGAGTCTGTGTGCCATTGATGTCACCAGAGCCTAGGTATCTAAGCCACCCCTTATACTTTCAACTGATCCTAATTGGGACTACTCTCCAGTAAAGACTTAACTCACAGATAGTCACCTACATAAATATAAAGCATAGTCACACATTTCATGTCCTGTTCCCAGGCATGCCAAAGAGCCTGGAAGTTACAGTCTACCTACATAAACACCAGCTCTCCCTTATCACCAGAGGCCATGGGCCAACAGGCCACAAGAGCACACATATTCTGTTTTATTTCCCAAATTCAGTGCTAACATACAGTCAGAGCCACAAGAAGCAAATGATTTTTAACTGATTTGCCTGAGTCACAGACTGAACATTGACTCGAGCCACTCTACACCTCGATTTCCTGTTCCTGATACGAAGGGCGGTATGTTAAAAACATTCTTCCTGAATATGGCTCCTTGAGCCCTTAGATACCAACACCCACTCATTATCTGTCTGTTTGCCCATGTTCTGAAATAGCTACCATCAGACCCAGCCTGACAGGTGTAGACCAGGTGGGCTTTGGGCCAGTCCACTGCCTTCATGCCTACACCGGCCAACCTCTGCCTCCCGGCCTGCAGTTCACCTGTTGGGTGGAGGGATAGAGGTGATCCCGGCTTGAGTTACTGAAAAACACGTTGATGAGCTTCCAGTCATTTTGAAAGTCAAGTTGCTGAAAAAAAGGGCAAGAACATAAAAAGACAGAGTGATGAGACCTGGCATTAGAAGAACTGTTTTCTTTTCAAGTTGTTCAATTTTTTTTAAAAAGATTTTATTTATTTATCCGACAGAAATCACAAGTAGTCAGAGAGGCAGACAGAGAGGGTGGGGGAAGCAGGCTCCCCGCCAAGCAGAGAGACCGATGTGAGGCTGGATCTCAGGACCCTGAGACCAGGACCCGAGCCGAAGGCAGAGAGGCTTTAACCTACTGAGCCACCCAGGCGCCCCACAAGTTGTTCAATTTTATGACCCACACCTATACAATCATATTTATGATTTTGTTTCAAAAGAAGTACATGACAGGAATCTAAAGTTGTATAACTTCCCTAGAAGGCAATTTGGCAAAATGTACCAAAACTAATTTTTAAGGGCATACCCCTTGATCTAATAATTCTATTTCCTGACATGTATTTTAAGAAAACAAGAATATAGGGAGAGATTTAGTTGCAATGATGAAGCCTTGTTTCTAAGTGTGAAAAACTGTAAACAACATAAATGTCTAAATTAGGGGATTGCTGTATAAATTGTGGAAAACTTGTAAGATGTAGCTGTTAAAAAGATGCTAGAGGGGCACCTGGGTGGCTCAATGGGTTAAGCCTCTGCCTTTTGCCCAGGTCATGATCTCAGGGTCCTGGGATCAAGCCCCGAATTGGGCTCTCTGTTCACTGGGGAGCCTGCTTCCCCCTCCTTCTGCCTGCCTCTCTGCCGACTTGTGATTTCTCTTTCTCTGTCAAATAAATAAATAAAATCTTAAAAAAAAAAAGGATGCTAGAAAATGTATTTATTGTCATGGGAAATGTTATACAGAGAAAAAGCAGGTTATAAAAAGTATCTACATCTAGTAACATGCCTGTTTAATAAAACACATACAGATATATGCAGATATATGTGCTTAGAAAAAACATGGAAGGGAATATACACCAATTTGTTCCCAGTTACAATCTCTGAGTATCAGGTTGAAGGATGGCTTTAATATTCCTTTTGCTTATATGTGTTTTCTGGTTTTTCTCTAATGAACATGTGTTATTTGCAGAACAAATAAAACTTCATTTTGTTTTTTAAGAGGCAACAGAGTGCACACTCGAGGAACCTTGGAGTATGGCTCAGGCACTTTAGATTTTAACTCTAACTAGCTGTGTGGACTTGGGCAGGTCCCAGGACTTCTTGGGATTTCAGTCTCTTCATCTGTAAAATTACAGGATTGGGTTTAGGCTCGCCCAGCCATTCTCCAGAAGGTTATGACTATTCTGGAAGTTCTGGAATTCTCCCAGTAAAAGGATGCATATCTCCTGTACCTGTCACTGTTCCTGTAGCTTTAATCCCTGAACTCTGTGATGAATGTACAGCTGGCTGAGACGGCATCTTCCCCTGGTTCTAGGGGTCTAGACTCAGGGCCTAGTGATAGCCAGCTGGATAGCTAAGGCTTGCCTTGATTTGGTCCTTGCCCATAAGGAGGGCACAAAAGATCAGAGGGCGCTTATTATAAACTCATATGAGTTACCCAGTAAAGAGTGTCTGAACTGCTAGGAGAGCAGACCCCAGCCTGTCCGTTACATGACTTCCACCCAAGAACTAAAACGAATATGGTAATAACAGCAATCATCACCCCCAATGGCTTTGACAATGACAGGCTTTCACTAAGCAACGCGTCTGTGCCGGACACATCTGAGACCCCACTGAATCCTCCCTAAGCCTGTGCTGCAGACTCTGTAATTTTACCCATTTCATTAATGGGGAAACTGAGACTTGGAGGAGTTAAGGGCCTCACCCAACATCACACAACTAACATGTGGAGACTTCAGGATTCACACTCAAACCATACCCTCTGGCATCCAAGCTCTCAACTATCTCCCAAGTGCAAAGTCACTTTTATGTGCTGACATTAGGCAGCACTGCATTGTGAACATAAGGAGTGGCCCTTGGTTTTAATGGACCCCAGAGACTCGCCATGGGAAGGGCATCTTTGTGGTGGTGGTGGTGGGGGGGTGGCCCAGCTGCACTGCTTGCTGGGTTCAGCAGGGTGTCCCCCTGCTCTCCACCTCGAGCAGCCATGGGCAGCCCCTACCTCAGTGAGACGGGTCCTCACCTGGTTCTCCTTCATGCTCCTCACCAATTCCTTTGCCTGTATCCGCCAGTCTCTGCACAGAGGGAGAGCAGAGAAAAATCAGGTGGCTAGAACATCTCCGAGGGCCAGAAGCTTGCTCTGGCCACTGCAGGTGCAGGTCTCAGAGCCTGAGGCCACATGGCTCCGCCCCCCCCACCCCGCCCCCTTCTGCAGGGCAGACATTGACCTGATTTTTAAAACGAGGCCCATCAGGCATGATGGACCAGAGATCCATGCCAGAGACACATTTGGACTTTGATTTAATGCAGACCTTTCTTTCTCTGCCTTTGCCCACAGCTGCCCCACCACCCGCCCAGGTGCCTGAGACAGGCAGGAGAACATGGCCCAGAAAATGCCAGAAATGAGACTTACGTGACACCAATATGGGGTACCGCTTTCTTCCCAGAGGTGCACAGAGGCCTCAGAACGGAGGGGTTGAAATATCTGATGATGTCTGAAAGGACTGAAGAGAGAGCTAGCTTTGAGGCTGTGGCCCGGCCGGCTGGAGGGGACCCATAAAGGCGGACTCCCGTGGGCTGAGCCGTGAGGGTGGCTGCCACGATTCCAAAGCACGCCCTTCACAGCCACCATCGGCTGCGGGGTCAGCCTCCGAGTGCGCCCCTAGAAGTGAATGGAACTAAAAGCTAGCATCAGTGCTAAGGGCCTTCCATGTGTGAAGGGGAAACTGAGTCTGGGAGAAGCCAAGCAAGCTACTCAAGGTCGCAAAGTAAACAGAAGCTGCTGGGATTGGAACCAGAGCTTTCAATCACCAAGCTTTTCGCTGTCGTGTGCTGTCGTGCGCCATCGACTCGTTAGGGAAAGTGTGCTGGGACAGGGACCCGGGGAAGCTTGCCTCTCAGTCCGCCCTTCCTCCTCCTGTGAGTGACAGCAGGGCGGGAAAGCTCCCGGGAACACACGTCCCAGAGCTGACAGCCAGAGGACCGCTAAAAATAGCGCTGTCAGGAGCAGTTCAGTCGTGCCTTGCTCCCCAGAGAGGAGAGGGCAGAGCCTGGAGACTATCATGGGAAGGAGACAAGTCCCTGCACCCTGGCCCTCGCTACTGCCCCTGTGCAGGTGCGCCTGGGCCTGGGGGCGGGGGTGGAATGGGACTGGCCCTGTGCCAGCAGCAGGTGGTGCGGTGGTGGCAGAGCCGGGCAGGGAGTCAGGAGATCAGTCTCTTGGCTTGGTCCGCTTGGGCGGCCACCTAGGTCATGGGTGACTCGGGCTTCACCCTCAATCCCAGCTAATGAACTTCCTTCTTTAAGTCCTGGAGACTTGAAGGAGGAGCCCCTTCCCACATGTGGGGACAAAACAGGAAGCTCAGGGGCCAGCTGCAGACGATGCGGCCAGTGTGTGCCCCTGCGGGTGAGGGGGCGGCTGGGGATGGAGGACGCCTTCCTCCCTCCCCGCAGGAGAGTCTGTGAGAGCGAACGGTCAAATTTGATATCTGGTGCTTGGTGTTTGAAAGAGCCTCCGCTCTTCCAGCGGAGACACACTTGCCCTGTATTGCTGCTTTGTGATCAGATGAGACCGTGGAGCTTTTCACACAGATCCTTCAGTCATTTTGCTTTAAGTCTGCTGTGAGCCTTGTCTGTCCTTGCCACCTCTCTCTTGCTTTCCAGTGGGGTCAGAACAAAAGGCCCAGGCTGTGGGCACTGCACCATATACTGATCCTGTAACCCTGGGAACGTCTGTGTACCCCCCTGAGACTCAGTTTCCCCATCTGCAAAATGGCCATGTGGGAGAGGACATGGCTAGATTTGAAGAACTCGGAGCTTTGGGGATTAAAGGACAGGTGGGCTGAGCCAGCTGTAGTTGGGGCCGAGCCCAGCATACCACTGCACTGGCCTGGGTGTCTCTGGAGCTCCTTCCCCTCGGCAGACCCGCTGCTCCTCGGCTGACTCGACCGCCACACTGAAGTGAACTCCTGGGTCTGGCACTCCGCTCCCCCCCACTTTCCCTGTGCAGTAGGGGGGCTGGATCCACCAGTAGCTATAGGACAGTTCTGCCTCTGGGGACATTCAGGTGCAAAATCTGCCCTCGCCGCCCTGCCTTCCATGGCAGCTCTGGCCGGTGGGACTCCTGGGCACTCTGTGCCGAATGAAGGGCAGTAGGGACTTGCTACCACGTGGGGAAGGGACCAAACAGTGGTGACAAGTTGAGAAATCGGGCAAAGCAGCAGCTTTTATTTATGCTTCAGAGTCGAACCTACATTCCATCTTCCTAAACCCCCCAAATACACCAGTATATCTTTTTATTTTTATTTTATTTTTTTGCCATGTAAAGGTAAACATGGCCAAACTGAAGCAGAGCTGTGACAATCACTAAGTCAGCAGAGGACTCCTCTTTTGGAATGTTTTGACCTCCTGCAAGGGGACCCGCCTGCCACTGGTCCCCAGTATCCCCTCAGCTGTCAATCAGATCCTGGAGGGCTGGACACCTGGCCTCAAGCTTCCCTGCTGGAGGGTGGCAGCTTAAAGGACGGGTAGTATCTTATGCCTCCCTGTCCTTTGCAGAGAACCTAGTAATTCCCAGGCTCTTGGAGAAAGTCGCTGGCTGGATTGACAGGGCCCTATCTACCTTACTTGTCACTGTGCCCGCTGGGGTATCAACTCCAGAGGCTTCCCGCTCTAATTAGGAAGTGAAAGGTGCTTTCCTCATTCTTGCCTAGTGAGCAGCAAGCAGAGGCGACTAACATCCCGCGAGGCTAATTCGGCTGGCATGAGGGACTTGGGGGCTTCCGAATGACTTAATAAAGTCGTAAGGGGCCTCAGAGAGTAAATGCTAACAACCAGGCCACCGATTGCATATTTATAAGCACATGCATATGTAAAAAGGCCAACATGTTAACAAGGATCATCTCTGGGTAGTGGGATTGCAGTTAATTTTTATGTTCTTCTTTTCATTTCCCGGAACCCGATTGATGTGTTCATTCTAAAAGTAAGGGAGGTATTGTGAAATGAAATTGGACTGAGCACGAGACCTGGGTCTTCTTGGTGCGGGGAGAGGGGAGAGAGAATGGTGGGCGGTTTCCCTCGAGGAAGTGCTACCAGCCCAGCCCTGTGGTCTTGCGGGAGAAGGAGCTTCAGGACTCTGCTGCCCCTGATGTCCCCTCCACCCCAAGGTCCCTTACCCTAATGCCTCCTGGCTTCTTGTCATTCAGATACCCTCGGACACATTTCTTATACCCCCCATCTTCTAGGGCACGTGACTTGTCCTACCCTTGTTCGTTACTGGTCTTCTCAAAAAGCCTCCCTACTTCTCCTCAGGCTCCATGAGGAAGTGGCCGCTAGGGTACTCTGTCTTCACTAACCAAAACGTGGCTGGGTTGGGAGGGATAGGGACAATCTGGAAACTGGCCCGGAAGCCACAGGACTCACCTGTCACCACTTCCATGCACACCTGCTGTGGCCTTTGGTCAGTCCTGCAGGTAGAAGTGCACACACAAGCAACAGATTGTGTTTGTCAACCTTTTCCCTAGATCGGTGCGATCCCATTCATAACAAACTGCGGCTCAGCCTTGCTCTGGTTCTGGATTTATCCTTCCCAGAGCTAGACACACTGCAGATGGCTATGCAGCCCCCAAAATAGGAGGGGGACAGCTTTGTTGGATCTTCCTCTAGTCTGGTCCAAAGCTAGAAGGGGGTGCAGCCCCCGGTGTAGCAGGAGACAAGACCCTGGCCCACCCGTGCCTCCTTCCCCCTGAGCAGAGCAAGGAGACAGGTGGTGGGAAGCAAGAACTTGGTAGTCAGCCCTTCCCATGTTTCCTCCCGGGTCACCCAGAGGACCCAGGGGGATCTGTGGGCAGAAGGGTGTTGGGCTGGCAGGCAGGAGGCTGGATTCTTGTCCTCGTGCATCCATCTGCTCCGGAGGGCACCTGGAACAAACACCTCCTCCCCGACCCTTCATTTCCCCATCAATGAAGCCAAGGGCCGAGAGCAGATCCTGTGCGAGGCCCCTCTCAGCTTGAGAGTGCAGTGCCAGGGCAATTACCATTTCTGCTTGTCCAGGGTGATGGTTCCTGAGTCTGGAAGCTGGAAAAGATAGAAAAGATGAGAGGGTGAGCGAGGAAAGTGGCTGAGCAGGTGGGAATGTTTTCTTCAGGACGGAAGACAGGGACAGGAGAGCTTGGATTAAAATGCGGCCATGTAGACCGTTGACCTCTCCATGGACGTACGAGGGACTGTTTTGTTGTGTAACCATTCTAATCTAAAATTTCATTTCTTGTTTGTCTCCCCGACTTAGATATAAGTGCCACAAGGCAGGAGTTCGTTGTCTGTTTTGTTTTGGACTGTATTCCTTGGACTGAGGACAGCGTCTGACGCATTCTGAGTATTCAATAAATATTTGTTGGTTAAATATTATTTGAACGAACAAAGTAAGTTTCTGATTCTCCTCCCAGTAAAATGCCGGACAACACACGACACGGTCTGCCCAAGAGGTTCCCTGGCTAGAGAACTGAGGCGGGACCCTGGTAAGTCATGTGGGAACTGTGTCCTCTGCAGGGTCCTCCAGAACTTCGGAATTGCGCCCAGTGTGTAGAAAGTACTCGTTAAATGTTAGCTGTTGGCAGTCGTAGTAGTTTCCTGAGTTCTGACACAAATTTTCTCTTCAAAATTCCTCGATGACAGTGTCTCCAGGTGTGGTGGTGACAGGTAACAATTGTACCCACACTGCCTACACGCAGTCCCCTGCTACTTCTCTTTAAAGGGTCTGTCTGTCCTTCACCTCCCAAGCTCAAATGACAAACAGTCTATAGAACTGGGTCACCCCTCTGGAGCCTTCTTGGGAGGGTAGGCTGACCACGACCTTCCTCCAAGTGGGATGGAGACTTTTCCTCCTTAATAAGGAGTTTGAAAGGCAAAATTTCCAGGGAAAGGCAGCAAGTTAAACAAAAATCACACTGCAGTGCTAGTCAGGACCCCTAAAGCAGGAGGGCAGGCAGGGGAAGTCAGGAGGGAAGGCAGCGCCTGGGCTGAGGCAAAGCGGACAGCCTGTGCTCAACCGCAGGGGACAAACCCAGGAAGCTCCTCTGCCTCCATCTTGCCTGCGGGAGCCATATTCTCCCTTGGCTGAATGCATGATGGCGCTAGAGATACAAACCTAATTAAGACACAAACCCCGTCTTCAAGGAAGTTGATACAGTGAATTGTAACCTCCCTGGCATGGAAAATGTCTGAACTCTTAGCTAAGCAAACAAAGCAAAACAGAAAACAAGTCACAGATAGTATATTGCCATATAACCCTATTTTGGTTACTCTCCCTCTGTCTCACTGTATATATAGGGGCATGTACTTGTGTGTGTGTGTGTGTGTGTGTGTGTGTTGAAGCAGAATAGGCAATCAAAGGAAATCTTCAACTTTTTATTCTGTGTATGTACGCTTTGATTTTTTCTTATACTGAACACGTATCATGTATGTTAGTTTGCAAATAATTTTTACAAGCATTTGCAAATCCGATCTTTGACATTCGGTGAGGAAAAGTTGTCTGGAGCAATTCAACAAACACAAGCTACAGGCACAGGTAAGGAAGATTGTGCCTCGGTGACAGAAAGCTCCAGGAACTTGGGGAGGGAAAAGGCACCAGAATTATGAACCTTTTCCTTTCTAAGTTCACTGCTTTCCTGGATTTTTTCCCCAGCCTGGTACTTTCTATAGACCAGGCTAAGTTCACCGTTGCAGGCTCTGGGCACACAGGAAAACTGCCTCCAGAGAAAATCGCGCTCTCAAGTTTTACCCCGGAGGCTGGGGTGCCCGTCGTGTGAGGGTAATGATCTGCGATGGGGTGCCAGGCCCAGTGCACAGGGGGAGAAAGGGGAGCAGAGTCATAGGCAGGAGCTCTGGTGTCAGGTGTAATTCATTACACATGAATTCTGTGTAATTCAGCTCACAGTGTAATTCATGAGCGAGAGAGCTCTTGCGAGCTGCCAGCGAAGAAGGGAAGTCACCAAGGGTAGACAGCTGGAACTCTAGAAGCCTGACATGCTTCCTTCAGTGAATTCCCGACCCAGAAGGGAACGTGCTCCAGACCTCCAGCTAGCGTCACCTACATCCCCGGCATAGGGGCCCAACAAACGCCAGGTGCTCTCCGTGACACAAAGCCTCTTTTCTCCTTTGCCTCCCCTTCGACCTCTCTCCTGCCGGTAGACTCGCCTTTGTGCCCATCCACACACCGTGACAGTCACGCCCAGCACCGAGAAGGAGGACGAGGGTAGGAGGCCCTGCTGCCAGGCTCCTCCACTGGCCCCGGGTCTGTTTGCTTATGTCAAGCCCGGTTCTTTCGGGAGGGGTGGCACGGGGCCTGGGGAGGGGGTCGGGGCTGGCAGCGAGGTGGCCGAGGTGGCTGGCGGGGGCCCAAGGGAAAGGGTTGAGGTTACAGGGAGGACAGCCGGCAACAGGGAGGGGGGGGGGGCCTGGGAAGGAGCCTGGTAGCTGAGGGAGGGAGGAAGGCACTGAAGGGGATGGCGGGCGGGCGGGGGAGTGGGGTGGGGATATCTCTGGTCTGGTGCAGGGGTGCAGCTGCAGGGCTGTGAGGCAGAGCGAACGCCGGCCTGATGGGTGTTCTGCTTGGCCAGCGCTGCTGGCCCTGGGGGCAGCAGGGATGCGGACCCTCCCTGCGACCAGGCCAGGCAGGGCTGTGGGAGGCCGGCACGGACTAGGGAATCACGCTGGCATCCCCACTGCTCTCCAACCACCCCCCTCCATATCCCCTCTCCCTGCTTCTCCCTCTCTCTTCATTCTTTCCGCCTCTCTCCTTGCTTTCCTTCTCCTTTACCGGGCCATATAAAAGAGACCACTTAGAATCTATTAGCAAAGCTGGGTCGATTTTAAAAAAATTAACCAAGCAGGTGAGGACTTTTTTTTTTTATCTCATAAATAAAACTCAGGAAACAATTTTTAAAATTCTGTGTGATCTTTGACTTAATTGATCAATCGATTTAATTTATGAATGAGAACCTCTGAAAGTTTCCTTATCCTAATGGAATGGGAGGCATTCATGTGATTAAAAAAAAAAAAAAAAAAAAAGACACAGACCCTCTAGATTTTAGAATATCCTCAACTCGGAGAATGTTCCCCTCTCCCAAAATGAATGTTCCCCTCTCCTGCCTGGCCACCAGGAGTTCATTCTGAGACTCCCTGTCCCAAACCCTGACTCCTACCTCTGTCTCCTTGAAATACTCACAGTTTCCACATTGCTGATGGCGGCCACAAATTTAATATCAGAAGGTCTCACCAAGTGGACTGCAAAGACAAGAGCCCATTGAAGAAGATCAGATCCACCTTCCCGAAGATATGAGCCAAAGATGCCAACTGGGAGGGACAGACCCATATCCCCCAGCCTGAGGTAGAAGGCAGAAGACCAAGAGGTCACTGCGACCCATAGGAACCCCGGTGGAAAGAGGCTCACTGTTCTCTGCCAGCCACAGGTGTCCCAGGGCAGGTCGCTCATGGCTCTCCTTTTCCCTCCTGCCTGGACTTCTTTCTGCTCCTTGCTTCCCTCTATCCCTTGGCTCTGCATTTCTGAGCCTCCATTAATAAGTAAAGGGTAACAAGTTCAAATGAAAACGACCTGGGTACAAAAGGGATAATGTTAGCTCGAAGAGAGCCCGAGAACATCAAAGTCTGTGAACACCCATAAGCATCAGATGCAAACTGTATGTAAACTGTACACCAGGAAGCCTCCCTGACCACCCCCTCCCCTTGCCCCCTCCTGGGCCACCAACGCTTTTAGGATTAAGTCTTTCTAGAAACCACAGACCTCCTGATCATGTTACAGGGCTTTTAAAAGGAAACCTCCTAAAGAAACCGTTTCCTAAGAGGTATATCGATTTCTTTTTCTAGCTACATTCCTTATATAATGGAAGGGTAAGCATAGCGTGCTAACCGGAAATGCAAACATAAGCAGAGCCATGAAACACGGGCTATCACGGGGCCATTTGACAGGGTAAAGCTAGAGAAGACAGCCGGGTCCAGAGCCACACTCATATCACCCAGGCGTCAGGCAAATCTAGCCCATCATAGGAGAAAAATGTCCACAGCAGCCACTGCAGCTTATGTCCAGGAGGACAGCTGAAGGACGAAGCTCCAACCCCCAGCTCCTGAGGCACCGACCGCAGCCCTGGAGGTGAGCTCCCGGGCCCCTCCCTCACCTGGGCCGCCATGTTGGTGAGATCTCTGGTTGAGATCTCGGTTGAGGGGAGAGGGGATGTGAAGGATGGGGGCTGGAGAAGAGGCCTGAATGGCTGAAAGATGCAAGAGGAGGAAGGCCAGAGCCTCTGCTGGCCACGCCAGGGAGAAGATGCCAGCCTTCCAAGCTCACGGCTCAGGGCCCCATACCTGACTTGGGTGGCACTCTGGATCCTGACGTCTTTGAGTTGCATGGGAATGGAAAACTCTTCCAGGTCTGCAGATGAAACCAAATGTCAGAAACATCAACAGCCTTGTAGAGAAATATCGCAGGTCCCGAAAGCTCGGTGTACTTTCACCGCATACTTTTCCCTCTAGGCTCAAAATCCAGAAGCGACCACGATTCTCCATAGTCAAATCCATCTGATTCCACACCGCGTTCGGTGCAAGGCGATGTGTGTCTATCGACAATGATCTTAGCCAAGTGGCAGGTGAGGATGTGTCAGAACGGTTGGGGTGAGGTGGGGGCAGGGAGGAAAGATTAAAAAAAAGAATAAAAATCAATTTTGGGGGCTGATGAAAAAGATCTGGAGACAGTGGCAACAGTTGCCCAACAATGGGATTGTCTTAATGCCACTGAATTGTGTGCTCAGAAATGGTAAAAATTGGTAAATTTTATGTTATGTGTATTTTCCCACAATAAAAAATATAATGAAGAGACCCAGGTATATAGACTAGAAAGTTAAACAGATCCATTCTTCGCTATCATATGTTTTCAATGTTTTCCACTTCCCCTCTTTTAATTTGATGATATACACAAAAGCAGGTACAGCAGGCATTATGTTTATTTGCTGCTGAAAATGGGAACTCTCGAGTGCTCACCAGGCTGGTGTGTCCTAAGCCCAGAGGAGCTGCTAAGAGCCAAGGAGGGACTGGGTGACATGCATGCCCAGAGTGGCCTCTGCTTCTGTGAATCCCACAAAAGGCTTTGGGGAGGGAGATCATGTTTTCTCCCAAGAATCAAGAGAAGAAAGGGGAAATATTCCAACAGGGAAAAACGCGCAATAAATAAGGTGCTTGACCACATCTCGCTGTCACAAGACACGAGCTAATTTCTCTTGAATTACTAATTTCCGTGAGAGATAAAGAATTTATTCTCAACTCTTATCTTATGGATGTTCCGGGAAGACGTCACCCAGATGCCTTCAGATAATTTACAGCATCTGCTTCAAAGTTCATAGAGATAACAAGCCCACTTATAACTCTTTCTGGACATTTCTGGGAACCACCAGATTAGTCTGCAGTTGAGCCCCAAATTCCAGGAGATACAGTTGTGCCCCCTCCGCTGTGCCAGGCCACCCAGCTATCCCTGGGGGAAGCCGCTCCTCCAGCCCATTCCCTCCAGACTTCAGGGAGGGACCTGTCAGTTTGCCTCAAGAATGGGATTTACCCACTAGAAAGGAAAACCACTCCCCCCAACTTCTTCCATCAGGACAAAGCCCTCACCTCTGGCGATCCTTGCTCTTCTAATGTGTTCTTTCCAGGAGAGCTATGGGCCCTGGTGAGTCCTAGAAGAAAGCAAATATAGCTCAAATTATTTAGCTAGAATTAATACCCACCCAGATTTGTAGCTTTTCTGCCCTTCCACTTAGCCCTACCTATGTGCCCAGCTCAGTAAATTCTCTTGTGTTCAGGAAGTCCAACATTCGTCCATTTCAATTCATTCCTCCAACTATCACCTCCTTTGTCTGGGACACATGCTTCTACTAATGCAGCCTATGAAGGGAAAACCCCCAGGATGAAAAGCAAAAGTGTTATCTGGGAGGGGTCAGTAATAGCCCTGTATCACGTTATTATCTAGCATGTTATCAAAGATACCTTTACTGGTTCCTTAGCAAAGGGCAGAACTCTTGAGGAAGATCATGTTGAACAAACACCTGCTGTTGTTTGGGAATCCGGGACAAAGCAGGGAAGGCAAACGACCTTCTGGAATTGTCTGAAGGGTTTTGTGAATTTAAGAGCTAAGTGTGGGGTTCCCGGGGGCTGTGACTGTACCCACGGCTAGATAGGGGCTACCTGGAGTGGTCTTATTGAGGGTGAAGTGAAGGGGAAGAAAAGGCAGATAGAGAAACAGCAAAGGTGCTATTCTCATCCCAGCTTACTTTGGGCCAGTCTTTTTAAAATATTTGCATTTTCTTTACCTTTTAAAGATACAATTTATGTATGATAAAAGACTCAAGTGTCTAAGCCAATAAGTTTTCCCATCAAACATCTTAAATACACACAAAAAAACAGTGTAGTACAATTAACAGCACTCTAAGTAAAGGAAAACCAATTCACCCACAGGGCTACTACCCCAATAACCAAAAAGTGATTTGTTCACACTCTCAGGTCTATCATCAGGCTCCAGAACGGGCACACTGTCCATTTAGTTGTAATCAATGTGGATGCAATCTTGTATGCAGCAAGCTCCCCTTCATATTACATCCTGAGTATTTTTCATGTTGCTAGGTCATCTTGATTGTTTAACTACTTCGTGATACATTTACGATACTGATATGTAATCGGACATCCCGGTCCCTGGTGACCTCAGACTTCTCCCCGCCCAGTTCTCTGCCCAGGGCGCACATTCTTGGTCAGTTCGTGAGAACTCCCAAACGGCATTAGTGCCCAAAGGGGGGATGGGGGCTTAGGGGGAGAGGGCTTGATTTCTTTTCTACCTCAACCTTCTTCTGCAGCTTTCCATTTTTTCTTTCTTTTTTTATTAACATATAATGTATTATTAGCCCCAGGAGTACAGGTCTGTGAATCACCAGGTTTACACACTTCACAGCACTCACCATAGCACATACCCTCCCCAATGTCCATAACCCAACCACCCTCTCCTGACCCCCCCTTCCCCCCTCCCATCCCCTGCCCCCCCGCAACCCTCAGTTTGTTTTGTGAGATTAAGAGTCTCTTATGGTTTGTCTCCCTCCCGATCCCATCTTGTTTCATTTATTCTTTTCCTACCCCCAACCCCCCCCTCCCCCCATTGCATCTCCCCTTCCTCATATCAGGGAGATCATATGATAGTTGTCTTTCTCCTACTGACTTATTTCCTTAAGCACAATACCCTCCAGTTCCATCCACGTTCTCACAAATGGCAAGATTTCATTTCTTTTGATGTGCAGCTTTTCTTTTTGACCCTGAAAAGAATTTATCTGGAGTTTCACACGCAGTAAGAGTATATTTCATTGCCTGCCCGCTGTGAGATCAGGCGCTGATTTCCATGTTGGAGCTCCTAGCGGGAAGGATGGCTATAACTTGCCCCCAGATCTCAGTGGCAAATTTGTAATTCCCAGAAGAAAGCTTCCTGGGTAGAAAGAGCCACATGATGGCAAGGCACAGAGCTGCGGATAAGCTCGGAGCGCTAGCAAAGCCTGGAGCAGGTTTGTAACGGGAAGGAAGGGAAGTGGAGGCAGGGAGAGGAGGGTAGAGGAGGGCAGCTGGGCTGTGGAGCTGCAAATACCAGGCTTCTCTATGAGCAACAGGGAGTCAGGCTGCTCGCTAAAAAGACGAGTGTTAACATGTATTTTAAGATGATCATTGCTCTGGGAGTAGTGAAGTTAATGAATTCTCAGGGCAGAGAGGTGAGATTAGGGTTGTAATTTTTTTTTAAGCGAGGCTAAAAATGTATATGACAGCTAACACTAAGATATAGCCTCTCTGTGCCGGGCTTTCTAAATCCTTACACGAAATAATTCATTTAATCCCTACCACAGCTCTAGGAAATAAATGCCATTATCTCCACTTTGTAGATAAAACAGGCTCAGAAAGATTAAGTGACATTTTAAAGGTGACACAGTTAATAATGGCAGTAGCAGGATTTGAAAATGGGCAGCCTTGGCTCTGTCGGCTGTGGTCACGGCCAGCAAGCTAAGTCTAAGTCACAGCCTAAGATCCAGATCAGGGATCGGCCACACGGTCTGTATTTTAGGTTTTACAGACCATACTGTCTGTCACTGCTCAGCTCTGGAGGAGTGCAAAAGCAGCCGCAGACGAGATATAAACAAATTAACTTTATGGAGACTGAAATTTGAATTTCATATAATTTTCCCTTGTCATGAAATACCCCTCTAGTTTTCCCAATCATTTACATTTTTAAAAACCTTTGCAGGTTTCAATGAACTAATTTTTTTTTAAGATTTTATTCATTTATTCCTCAGAAAGAGAAAATGTGAAGTCAAGTGGGAGAAATGGCAGGCAGAGGGAAAGGCAGGTTCCCTGCTGAGCAGGGAGCCAGATGTGGGTGGGACTCGATCCCAGGACTCTGTGATCATGACGAGAGCTGAAGGCAGATGCTTAACCGACTGAGCCACCCAGGTGTCCCTCAATGGACTGATTTTAAAGTTTATATGAAAAGGCAAAAAAGACCCAGAATAGCCAACAGAATATCAAAGAAGAAAAAAGTCAGAGAACCGACACAATCCAACCTCAAGATCTACTATAAAGCTACAATGTGATATTGGCGGAAGAGCAGACAAATAAATCCATGGGCCAGAATAGAGAGTCCAGAAATAGACCCACGTAAATAAAGTGAACTGATCTTTGACAAAGAAGCAAAGGCAGTACAATGGAGAAAAGATAGTCTTTTCAACAAATGGTGTTGGAATAACTGGACATCCACATTAAAAAAAAAAAAAGAATCTAAAAATGTAAAATCTATTCTTAGCTCACAGGTCATACAAAAACAGGCATAAGGTTGGATTCAAGCCATTGGCTGTTATTTGCCAACCAATGCCTGATCTGTACTGCTTACTGTAGAGATCACCAAGGTTAAACAGGAAAATGGCATCCCTGGTGATCAGCAAAAGCCTGTAGCCCCAAGAACTCCAGGTGGGAACCTGGGACCTACCTGCAGATTGCCAGGTAAAGGAGAGCTGGTGCAGGAGCCAGTATCCTCTAGTCTTTGAGAAACATCCTATTCTGTACATCCCTCAGTCCTCCAGGCGCCAAGCCTGAGACACACAAAAATCTCTCCCTAAAGAAAACCTTCGGTTCCCTGCCATAAAAAGTAGTTTCCTTTAAAAAAGATTTTTTTATATAAATAAACAAACAAACAAATAAGATTTTTATGACTGTGAATACACTCAGTACTCTATAATTTCTTAAAAAAACAAAAACCAAAAAACAAACCTTTAAATCAAATAATAGAAGCAGAAAAATTTAGCCCAGTGCCTACACAAATACAATACACGCGGAAATATGTTCATTTTGATAAAAAGTGCTTTTTGTTATCAAACCAGTCCAGAGAGAAATATGTCATTCTTAGCATCATTTTATAGTAGCAAAAGTTAAATTTTTTCTTTCAAGAAGGAGGACTGGATGGCGAGCTTCCATCTGCTAACTCTAGATCTAATAGGGTTTAAAGGGCTCAGAGGAGCCTGTTTTTGAAGACAATAGATGAATCCCTACATATTTTCCTGCAACCACTGTGGAGTCTTCTGGGCATTAATTTTGAATCTTTGTGTTCCTTCCCCAACCGACACACAGACCCATAAACAGAGCCTTACAAACCCCAGGTGTCCAAGCATGACTTGTGTCTGAGTCACTGACTGATCACTCAAGTGTGCAGACCCAGGGCTGGCTACTAGGATGCCAGGTTAAAGAGATAAAAATAAGAAACATACAAAAGTTGGGTATTCATCCTTTCTGATGGAGGCATAATAGTCCATAGTATATACAGACCATATCTTCTTTATCCAATACACAACTTTTGTATCAACATGGGACTGGAGGAGATTATGCTGAGTGAAATAAGTCAAGCAGAGAAAGTCAATTATCATATGGTTTCACTTACTTGTGGAGCATAAGGAATAACACAGAGGACACTGGGAAATGGAGAGGAGAAGTGAGTTGGGGAAAATCAGAGGGGGAGACAAACCATGAGAGACTGTGGACTCTGAGAAATAAACTGAGGGTTTTGGAGAGGAGGGGAGTGGGGTCTTGGGTGAGCCTGGTGGTGGGTATTAAGAAAGGCATCTGTTGCATGGAACACTGGGTGTGGTGCATAAATAATGAATTTTGGAACACACACACACAAAATTAAATTAAATTTAATTTAAAAAATAAAAATAAAAAAATAAGAAATATAAACCTGATCAAAACATCAGGGGCTACACACCATGAAAGAGACCCATTCCAAAGTTTAAGTCTAGGCAAGTTTCTAAAAACCCAACATCCTTAGAAAAATCAAACGAATCCAGACTTTTGACATTTTATTAAATATGTCTAATTTGCAACCAAAAATTACTAGACATGCTGTGAAACTGAAAACTGAGTCTTGTACGGGGGGGAAAAAAAGTAGTCAATGAGAATCAGTTCTGAGTAGGTCCAGATGTTAGATTTTGCAGGCAAAGTTTTCAAAGCAGCTATTTTATCGATGTACAAGGAATTAAAGTAAAAATAAAAATTAAAGACTCAACAAATAGAAATTATCAAAATAAAGGAAATCTAGAGTTGAAAAATATAAGACTGAAAGATTTACTGGACTGGCTCAGCCCCAGACTTAAGAAGGTAGGAAAAAAGAATTTATAAACTTAAAGACAGATCAATAGATCAATAGAAGGTACATTTCTGAAAAGTACAGAAAAAAAGATTGAAGAAAAATAAACAGAGCCTCAGAGATCTGTGGCTACTGCCAAACACATAAACATATAGGTAATGAGTCCCAGGAGCAGCAGAGAAAGAGGCAGAAAGGGATCTGAAGAGATTATGGCTAAAAACTTCTCACATTTGAAGAAAAATTTTGAGCCACAGACCAAAGAAGCTGAAAACAACAACAACAAACAAAAAAACCTCTGGGTAGGAAAAACACAAAGAGAATTCTATCTAGATCCTTTAACTGTAATAACTGATGTGTCTAGGTGTAGTTCCAAAGCCAAGGAAAAAATTTCAAGAACAGCAGAAGAAAATCACATATGGGAAACCAACGTCATATGGCTCACAGTCAACTTATACAAAACAATGGAGGCCAGAAGATGGTGGAATGACACATTCTAAATGTTACAAGGAAAATGATCCCACACAGAAGCATAGCGATGTATGAAGGAATGAAGTACAGAGAGAGTGAATATGTAGATAAATCCAAAATAATATCGACCGTATGAAATGGAAGCCAGCAAACTATGGCCTATGGGTCAAATCTGCCCACAGCGTGTTTTTATATGGCTCTCTAGAGAAGAACAGCTTCTACATTTTTAAAAGTTAAAAAAACAAAGTAGAGTATGCGGTAGAAACCACGCATGAGCCACAAACCCTAAACTATTTACCGTTTGGCCATTTATAGAAAAAATTTGCTGCCCCCCAATAAAAATAATGTAGTGTGGAGTTTAAAACATATATAACATCTTGCTGTGTGGGCAGATTTGGACAGAGTAAACGGAGTCACACTGACAAGGTTTTCCTTCATCTGGGAAATGATGAAAGTACTCATTTAATTAGATTTGAATAAGTCAAGGATGCATGTTGAGATTGTAAATGCCACAATAACAACAAAACCACGTACCATCAGCAAGTTCACGGGGGGGGGGGGGGGGGGGGCAGGGTGGGGCAGACCATGAAATTACATAATCCAAAGAAGGCAAGAAAGGAGAAAAAAATCATAAAAGAACTTTGGACACATTGGAACCTAAATAGTTAGATATCCTATTTATTTTTATTATATGTATATATTTTTAATTACGTTTTAAAAAGATTTTATTTATTTGACAGAGAGAGGCACAGCGAGAGAAGGAACACAAGCAGGGGGAGTGGGAGAGGGAGAAGCAGGCTTCCCACTGAGAAGGGAGCCTGATGCAGGGCTTGATCCCAAGACCCTGAGATCATGACCTGAGCTGAAGGCAGATGCTTAACGACTGAGCCACCCAGGTGCCCCTAGATATCCTATTTAAACACACTTGGGAAGACCAGAGAGGAAAATCTGAAGAGGGGTGTAGGAGACCTTCCTTCAGCTTTGAAAGGGGGGCTGGCCTTGTTCCATGTGACTTCCAAGGCCAGAGTGGACCCATGGAGACAGGTCATCTTTGGTAGAAAAGCCAGAGCTTCTGGAACAAGAATGGGCCCCTTGGGACACTGGTCCAAGCAGAGGTGAGGGATCAGGGCAGGCAGGGGGTACACACACCAGGCAGACATTAAGAGCTTGGTCATTCCTGCTCTGGTCAGTCTCTCTGTGCCTCTGTTTCCTCACCTAAAAATGGGGTTTGATACTACCTGCCTCATGGGATTGCTGGAAGGATTAAATGCATGCAAACATACAACACGGTATCTGAGGCTGGTACAAGTGAAGTAAGTGGTAGTTGTCATTATTATCATTTCTATATCAGAGAGATGGTTAGCACAGACCATTTTTCCAGAACCTTTCAACCTCAACATTCTCGCATTTCCTCAGAGAACTACAGAGGTCATGTTTTAACTTGCTGATTGGAATCAATCGTCTGTGGTAACTGCAGGGGTAACTATTTAGAATTTAAACACTAGGTGTTCAGATCACAAGACTCAGGGGCAAACTCAGAACCCCTGGGGTGCTATACCCACAGACCCTGGAGTGACTTGGCCCTCATTCCAGGCCCCTACTTCCCACCAGCTAAATGGGGAGAACAGTTCTTGCCTGTTCCCGCAGCACCCAGAGGTACTGTGGAAGAAATGATCAAAAGCTCTTGTGGCATGACTGAAGCCCATGGTTTTTTCCTCATTTGGAAGGTTGTCTTAGCCTCAAGCTCATGGTTCTACAAAGGGCTTTGAGCTCCCTGAAAAACTCCCATCTCAATAAAGTCAGGAAGGGAAAAAACCATGTACTTTTCCATCCTGATGGGAATGAAAGAGAAGGACATCTGTGCACACCGGGAGAAACAGGTTCGGCTGAAATTAGTCATCCAAGTAGGAAGAACCACAACCACTGGGGTTCTGGAAGCAACAATGAGCCATTGGAACATCAGACCTGGCTAAGTAAGGTCACAATTGAGTCTCCTGAGGGAAGCACCTTCTGAAGCAGATGTTCTCTACCCAGCTGCTGCCTAGCCCCCCACGCCCACCTCAAGACAGACACTCGGGTTTGATGGACCTGGGGTACAGTCTGGGTATCCTGGGCACCAGCAGTTTTTAAAGGTCATTTGAGTGATGTGCCTTTGAGATTGAGAGCCCCAACTCTTCAGGGAAACCCAAAGTGTGTTAGCCCAACAGCTGGCCAGGGGTAAGCCGGATGATTTCAAAAACAAAAGTGAAACAGCTTATGCTCTCCTTATTAATACAGTTCCTTTATGTTTTTCCACTCACATTGTGTCTGGAGCACCATTTTCCACCCCTATCCCTGCCTAGAGGAAAGTCAGTCATTTTGTGACCTTGACCAAGAATTAATCTCTCTGGGGGCGCCTGGGTGGTTCAGTGGGTTAAAGCCTCTGCCTTTGACTCAGGTCGTGATCCCAGTGTCCTGGGATCGAGCCCCACTGAGCGGAGAGCCTGCTTCCCCCCTCTCTCTGCCTACCTGTGATCTCTGTCTGTCAAATAAATAAATAAAATCTTTAAAAAAAAAAAAAAGAATTAATCTCTCTTAACCTCAACTTCCTCACCTATAAAATAGGGATATAGCTAGTTTCCTGGCCACCTTCTTGAGCTTGTCTTAAGGATCAAAGAACAGAAACCGCCGTGTGAATAGGAGAGGGCTGTACCCAAGCTAGGGACGACCTGTCTCCCTGGATGAAAGGAAGGTGCTTGCCCTGGGCAGCTGGGGAGGACTTTCAAGGCCAATACTTATGGAATTAAGGCCACTCTTTAGTGTACATGACATTGTCGGGCCCTTTGAAAAGTGTAGTGTCCTCACAGCACCCCTAAAGGGTAAGTAGTGGCAGGATTTATAACCCTATTAACACGTTTACAGGCTCAGAGAAGCTAGGTGACTTCTACCAGCTCACAGAGACCACACTGGCAAGGCAGGGCACACAGGCCTGAGGCCAGCACCACCCTCCACCCACAGAGCAGTGAGCTGTCCTGGTGACCATTGTGAGCCAGTATTCGCCCCCCATACTGTGTGGACTGTAAGCAGTTCTTCTGGGCCATGTCTGTCACTGCACGCAGCACCTCATTCCCACTCACACCACAGGGCCCGTGGAATGGTGTGGTCTCCTGTCCGCCAGTACCCCACATGACCACCTGGGGGTCCTGGGTTCAAAATCACAAGCCATGCTTGGCTGCTGCTCCAACACCAAAATTTCCTGTGCTCTGAGGGTCACAGGATGTCAGTGTCCTTCCCTCGGTGTGGTGCTTTGGTGGTCCCATGCCATAATCTGTGGAAGGTGGCATGGAAGACCAGAGAAGCTTTCTAGGGTAGCTAGAATGACCTCTGAATGTTTGTCTTAGAAGGGTCAAGGTGGCCAGATCTCTGATACTATCACGTTTAATGTCTCAGGAAACTAAGACCCAGAGACGTTAGCAAACTTGGCCAAGATCACTCAGCAAGTTACTAAAAAGGCCACATCGTGTGACATGACTTTTCCCTAACCTGGTCTGATATGCTTTCCATGCTTTGGTCAAAAAGACCAAAGTCTTTTTGAAAGAAGGTTCTAAAAAGGCTTATTGTGTGTGTGTTGTTCTGTAGCCTGAGTTCCCAGTATATGGAAATTGTATTCTTCTGTCCTGTCTTTAAGACCAGTTTTTTCAGCTGCCCTAACTCATCAGTCGCTCTCAGTTTATCATGAGGGTGCAAAGAATGGTATAGGATTAACACTGTCACAGTCTCTGAGTAGACACATCCTTTAGTCTGATGATTGTTACAAAACACATTACAGATGATCTGGAAAGTCCCAAACCATTATTCTCTAAGTACTCCCTGTCCTGAGCTGATGACCCCAGGGAGACACCACCACCCAGGACAGAGTCCATTCCAGGCAGAGGCCAGTGCACCCTACTGCTCCATCTCCCGAGGCCCACCCGGTATCCAACATCACACATCCTGCGCCACAGGAGAGGGAAGAAGTTTCTAGGGAGCAGTTCTAAACAGGAGAGAGCACATTCACAGCTGACTTGAGGTTTTGCCCCTGGCTCATTTTATGACCTCTCAGATGAGGAATGTTTGGCTTGTAGGCTATTTTTCCCAGCTTCCTCTGGGTAACCGCTGAGGCAGGCCCAGAGCCAGAAGGGACAATCCAAAGAAGAGAGTCCCATAGTGAAGGTGAGCAAGTGGTCGCTTGGCCGCCGGAGCCCAGACTCCTCCTCCCGCACTAATCTCCTCCATGAACACTTCCAGCTCCAGCAACCCCAGCTAGAGCTTTAAAGGGGACCAGGGACCCTCAAAGCCTGATGCCAGGGACCAGAGACCCTCAAAGCCTGATGCCAGGGTAGCGGTCATTAGTGAGCTCCAACAGGAAGGGAATCTCTGGGAGCTGAGTGGGGGGGGCCCCATGGTCCCCACCCCACCCCCATTCAGGAAGGTCTCCTCCCAGAGACAACTCGGAGGTCCTGGAGCAAAGAAGAAAGCGTGGCCTGGGGAACACTGTTCTCACTGAAAAACAAGAACACAGAAGGAGATGGTTCCCTAAGGCAAGAGAAAAGCACTTGGCCTTGCCAGAGCCAAGCCAACTCCCTCGCAGGCCTCTTTCTTGGAACCAGGCACACGAATTCACCAAGGTGCCGCCTCTTAACCATACATGGCCTTTTCTGTCTGAAGCTGCCAGACTCATCTTGCCCAAAACACCACTTGCATTAGGCTACCCCCTGCTGAAGAAACTTTAATAGCTCCCCACTTCCCACGATGGTGAATCCAAATTCCAGGCTTGCTGTGTGACCTTGGGCAGGTCACTTAACCTGGCCCAAGGGTTCAGATTTTGTTTAAAAAAAAAAAAAAAAAAGATTGGTTATAATCCTTTTAGAAATCTCTTTAAGACAAAAGGGACTAGGAGAACCTTGATCATTCTCAGATTTCAAAATCCTCCCCCAACACCTACCCTGCCCTGCCCTCAGGGGACCTGCTCCCTGCTCCTGGCACCAGGCCTGCTGAGCCCGGACTCCCCCTGTGCTCGAGCTGCTCTGGGACTTGCCCTCCTCCCCGCACCGGTGTTTATCTTGATCTCACGTAGCCTCAGAGCAGCACCGAGTTACCTGCCCACGTGAAAACTTCCCCAGCCCACGTTCACCTCTCCGTTTTCTGAAGTCTGTTGCTTTTGGTACAGCTACTTCACCTATTTTGGTGCTTAATTCTCCAGTGATTTTATGCAAATCCGTTCTGTCTGTCTCCAGAGGGTTCTTTCCTTTGGTTTATCAACTACCAGCCTGACTTAGCTCAGCTCAGGTTCCTGGAAGGCTGCTCAGGCGCCTCGCTGACAGTAGCAAGAATGCTACTTGATGAAAAGGATGATTGACAATAAAGTCCTAAAAATCTACAAGGTACAGATGACATCCTGGGAAAGGAGGACTCCTGAGATGCCCCCCGGCCCCCCAGAAAATGCCTAAGCGGGGCGTGCTGCTCAGAGCAGGGATTTAGAGGAAAGTGAGTGGGGTTTGGGTCAGGGGATAGGGATGGAGAGTGAGGCGTCTGCTGGAAGAGAGAGTCTGACGCCTGAGTTCTGGGGATGGCTGGTCACCACCTTGGTAAGGGATTCTAGCAAGTCTCTACCCTCTCTCCTCAATAACCAAAGAATCTGGCTACCAGAAATTTCTCCAGTGTTGCTTTCTACTCTTATTTGGAGAGAGTATGTCTAGAAGGCTGGACTGACAACCTCCAGGAAGGACTCCAGGCCCCTGTAAGACAAACGCTGACTAGCTTTACCTGTTCTAATAAGGTAAAGCCATCTTGTGAGGGTTCTAATACCCTCACAAGATGGGTTCACCCAACTCCCACCTTTGGCTTGACAGCAACCGGCCTGGCGTGGGTGCATACCAAGGCAGTGAGTTTTCATTCCCCAGCCTGACAGTCTCCCCAGGAACTGCTGACCCATTCCAGGAAAATGAAATTCTAGCAAAAATCGTGCTTTATTAGCTACAGTGATTTCTTGCCAACTACAGTGTTGAGATAATGCTGTTTCAGTTTTATACACCCGAACTTTCAGAACAGGAACCTGTTTCCATGTGTGTTGTTGGTCTAGCCCATTCAAAGCTTAAATAAAAGCCAAATTATGATTCTTCCCTCCCTTGGGCCTGGTGGTGGGGAGAAGCCCTGGCTTAGGACTGAATTCCAGCTCCTGTACTTAGAGTTAGATCACCTTGGAGAAGTTAGTTAATTTCTTTTTTTTTTTTTTTAAGTTAGTTAATTTCTGAGTCTCAGTTGTCTCATCTGCAAAATGAGGACCATAGTCTATCCCTCTTATAGGAAAGCGGTTATATATGGACAATGGTTAGAGTGGGGCTTGACTGGCTCTTCTAGGGAAACTCACACTGGGAGTTTAGTTTGAAGGGATCCTCAAATGTCAATGTCTCCAGTGCCCACCAGAATGACATTTACATAGGTTCTGGAGATAGGCGTCTTGTCTTCATCTGAGTCTCACAAATAACTTTTGGAGGAGTCTGAGCAGCACACAATAAAAAATAACTAAACACAGAAAGAAACAAGGTATTCAGGAGCAAGATTTTAGCAGGAGAGAAAAAAAAAAAAAGAGCAGAAACAAATCCAAAACTTTGGATACTGAAATGATCAGACCAAAATTATAAAACTACTATTTTTTTAAAAAAAAGAAAACTTGATATTTATGGGAATGCAAAATTATTTTTAAAAGTAACACTGTAAATTTGGCACAGAACTAAATGTAAATTAAATTTGAAAAATAAAATCAGTTTTCAAAATCTTCAATGATCGGTCTTAACGGCAAATTGGACACAACTGAGAGAATGAATAAATTAGGGCATGTGTCAGAACAAATTATTTAGAATGCAGCACAGAAAGAAAAAAAGATGGTATAATTGGACAAGGGGCTAAGAGACATGGTATATACAGAAAACCAAACAAACATTTAATTGACATTACAGAAGACAGAAATAATGGTATAAAAGCAATATTTTAAGAGATACCTGCTGAGAATTTTTTAAATTTATAAAATATATCAAGCCATAGACTCAAAATATATTATAAATGCCAAGCAAGATTAATTCACAGAAATTAATGACATAGGAAACATAGACTGTGGTCTATTTTTCCAAAGATGGCCATGACATTTCCTCCTATCCTGCATGCCTCTTGGCAATGTAACTTCCGCCATTCCTCCCAAGAGGTGATGTCTATTTCCTTCCCCTTGTATCTAGGCTGACCCTGAAGCCTGACTGACCAATAGAATCAGCAGCAGTGACTCTAGGCCCTAGGCATGAAGAGGTCCTGTGGCTTCTCTTTTTGCTCATCTGAGGCCCTGAGTCACCAGGTACAGAAGCCCAGCTGTCCTTATAGGAAAGCCATGTGGAGAAGCACAAGGACATTCCAGTACCAAGTCCTCAGACATGTCATTTTAGACCCTCCATGTCAGTCCCACACAGTACCATATGATACAGGGACAAGATACCCCAGCTGAGGTCTTTCCAAATTGTAGATCCACTGAATTGTGAGCAAATAAAATGGTTGCCATTCGTCAATAAGATGTAAGGTAATTTGCTCTGTAGCACTGGACAACTATGACATAGAAGATCAACAAAGCCAAAAATTAGTTCTCTGAAAAAATGAATATGGCAGACAAGCCTATGACAAGATGAATTAAAGAAAAGGGAAGAAGTCACAAATAGCCAGTATTGGAAACAAAAAGGGGGCATGACGACAGAAGCTACAGGTATCAAAGAGATAACAACAGAAATCCTCCATCAATTCATGCAAAAAACTTGAAAATTTACTTGACAGGGACACAGTCCTAGAAAATCAAAACTTTCTAAAACATATTTATAAGAAATAAAAGATATGAATTCTATAACCATTTAAAAATTGAGTCAGTAGTCAAAATTCGAGCAAAAAATAGTATTCCAGGCCCAGACGGCCTTATTGGTGAGTTCTACTGCCAAGAAAAAGAAATTCTTATGGAATAAATTTTTTAAGTAAACTCTACCCTCAACATGGGGTCAAACTCACAACCTGGAGAGCAGGAGTCACATGATCTCCCAACTGAGGCACCCAGGTGCCCCTCATTCCATTCATATTAAAATCTATTCAAGACAGAAAAATAGGAACACTCCCAAAGTATTTTATGAGACTGTACGACACTGGTACCAAAATCAACAAAGAAATGACCCTTCAAATTCACTCATGAACACATAAGAAAAAAAAAAAATCCTACACAAATGTTAGCACGTTAAATCCAACATTGTAGTTGACCTGTGTGCAATGTGGGGTTTGGGAAAAGGACCCTCCACACAGATAGAAATCCATGTATAATTTTTGATTCCCCCCCAAATATTCTACTAATCACCTAGAAGTCCTACCAAAAATATAGTCAACTAACATATTTTATATGTATTCTATACTGTATTTTTGTAATAAAGTAAGCTTGAGAAAAGCAAATGTTAAGGGGCACCTGCGTGGCTCAGTTGGTTAAGCGTCCACCTTTGGCTCAGGTCATGATCTGAGGATCCTGGGATCAAGTCCTGCGTCAGGCTCCCTGCTCAGTGAGGAGGCTGTTTCTCTCTCTCCCTCTCCCCCTACCCCTTGCTGTGCTTTCTCTCTCTCTCTGTCAAATAAAAATAAAATCTTAAAAAAATAATTTAAAAAAGCAAATGTTAAAATAAGGAAGGGAAAATAAGTTTAAAGAACTGTGCAGTGTTTATCAATACCATAAGTTGACATCATCTGTTTACAAGATGAATCATCTGGCAGTACCTTCATCAATATTGGCTTAGAGAATATGAAACACAGCAGATGGTGTAGGTCTTACAAATAACAGACATCAAGAATGAAAAGATAATGTATGGTCTGCAAGTTTTGATAATTTTTAACTTTTTATAATAGATTTATATATATATTAATGGTAGTAAGTGATAAAATAGAGTAGTATCTACATATAATTCATACATTCATGACATTCTGAACTTGTTCCTAATGTCTTTGATATTCCTAGGCTGTGTGCTTTGTCTGTTTTTTCAAATTGTTGTAAATCTCCAAAAATTTTTCCAAAAGTGTATCTAAAGAAATTTTAGTAAGTGGACCCAAGTGGTTCAAATTCATGTTACTCTAGGGTCAATGGTACATAAAGACAAAATACACCATGACCAACTTGATTTTATTCCAGGAAAGCACGAATGGCTCAATATTAACAAATCTAGTAACATAATTCAAAATAATAATAAATCTAAGGGAGGAAATATGATTATTTCCATAAACATTGAAAAGACTTTCAACAAACTTTAACATTCTTTCCTTTCCTGACATAAATAAATACTCAAGGAAATTTATGGATACTTCGTTAATGTGAACACACACAAGCACATATACGTGTATGTATGTATGTTCCCCAAAGGCCACCATCCAACTGAATAGGGAAACATTTGCCTCCTACTAAGGTTAGTAACAAGATGAGAATCCCCCCATCACCATTGCTACTTAACACTGTATTGAAACATAAGCCAGTGCAATCAGGAAAAAATAAATAAAGGCAGAAGAATTGGAAGAGAAGGAAAACTATCTCTACTGTTGGTGATATGGGTGTATACCTTCTCCAGAGAATTAATGATAAAACTAATTCAACAGTATAATAATTTAGCAAGATAGAAAGTATAAAATTAATATACAAAAATAAAAGCCTTTGTATAGATCAACAAATGAGCTGGCCCAGATAGAAGTATAGTGGAAGAGAAAAAAATAATAATGAAAAAATTAGGTACTTCTGAATAAGCTTAGTTCCACTTTACAAATTTAAGGCAGTTTCAATAAAAATACCAATGGATTTTTCTTTTTCTAAAGTTAGGCAAATTGAATCTAGAGCTCATGTGGAAAAACAAACATGCAAAAAGGGGTATTAAAAACCCTGAAGAAAAGAGCAATGAAGGTAAGTGAAGTAGATTGCAAAATGGCCATAAATTCCTCCTATCCTTGAATGCATGTCACTTTGCAATGTGACCTTGCTGCTGATTCCAGAAAGAGGGAAAGTCTGTTTCTCCCCTACTTAAATCTGGGATTGGCCACATGAATCGCTTTGGTCAATGGGGCATTATCAAATAGTACTTTATTTTATTTATATATTGTATTTAAGTAATTAATTTATTGAGGGAGAACAGGAGCATGCAGGGGTGCAAGCAAGCAGGGGTGGAGTGGGGCAGAGACAGAAGGAGGGAGAATCTTAAGCAGGTTCTGCACTCATCACAGAGCCGTAGACTGGGCTCAGTCCGGGGATCTTGAGCTCATAACCTGGGCTGAAATCAAGACTGGGAATGTTAACTGAGTGAGCCACCCAGGAGCCTCATAATGGGACATTATCAAACACATTGCAAGCAGAGTCTTGAAAAGTGTTAGCTCACCGGGACTTCTTACCCTTTTGCATTGTTTTGTGGATTTTTTGTGGTTTTTTTTTTTAAACCTGAAACCACGTGATCTTTAAAAATATGAAAAAAGGGACACTTGGGTACCTCAGTTAGTTAAGCATCTGCCTTCAGCTCAGGTCATGATCCCAGGGTCGTGGGATTGAGCCCTGCATTGGTGGGGGGGGGGGTATGTCCTTGCTTGGGGGGGTTGTCCTTGCTTCTTCCTCTGCCCTCTCTCCCCCTGCTTGTGCTCTCCCTTTCTCTCTGACAAATAAATAAATAAAATCTTTAAAAAAAATAAAAATATGAAAAGATATTCAACTTCATTTGTTAACATAGAAATTTAAATTAAAATATCATTTTTACCTGTAACCTTAGCAAAAATTCTAAAGCTGGGCTATATACTTCATTGTCAAACTATTGGGGAAGAAGGCATTTTCACATATATTGCTGATGTGAATGTAAAAATGGTACAATCCTTATGGAGAGAAATTTAATGATATCTAACAAAACTATGTGTATTTACCCTTTGACCCAGAAATCCCAGTTGTAGGAACTTAAACTAAACTATACCACCAACACCATGAAAAAGACATTCACACGATTGTTCATAACAACACTACTTATAATAACACAATATTGGAATCAGCATAATGCCTACATTAGGAGGTTCATTGAACATATGGTAATAATGGAATATTCTACACTTGGAAAAAAATGAAAAATATCTGAATGAATATGATAGAATTTCAGAATATATTAAGTGAAGAAAATTAAGATGCAAGAAAATGTATAATAGGTTATCATTTGTGCAAGAAGGAAAAAAATAAGAAAGTTTATTTGCAAAAAAATATAGAAAGAAAATGAAAATAATGAAATTGCTTACTTACAAGAATAGGCAGAAATGAGACAGAGGAAGGGCTAGAGAAAGGGATGGTACTTCAAGTGTATTTTTTTACATTAACATGGTTCAAAAGTCAGAACAATGCTTTATATATTCAAAAAAATAAGGTAAAATCAATAAAAATGGGAGAAACCCTTTAACTGAATATAAACAGGGACAAACCTAACTATATGTCAAAGAGATAGCATAGCCATACAGAGAGAACAAAAGAAAAAGAATTAATCCAAGTGATTTTGAGCAAGTAGTTTGATTATACACCCTGAATGGGATGTATTCAAAGGACAAAAGAATGGTAAAGAAATTGTGGTGGTGCTATTGTTAGAGCAATTCTTTTTTTTTTTTTTTCCTTAAAGTAGGCTCCATGCCCAGTGGGGAGCCCAATGTGGGGCTTTGAACTCATGATCCTGAGATTAAGATCTGGGCTGAAATCAAGAGTTGGACACCCAACTGACTGAGCCACGCAGGTGCCCCTGTTGCTAGAGTGATTCATATGTTATGCTGTGTGCATCATAGGACTCAATAAATGAATAGATTTATTGATGTTTTTGTAACCTTGGTTTGCACTGTGGGAGAAGGACAAAACCAATCTGAAATGGGGGAAGGAGATGAAAGTCCAACTCTAACTGAAGTTAGAGATAATCTATATACATTTATTTTTTTTCCTTTCTTAAAAGTTTAAATTCAATTAACTAACATATAATGTATTATTGGTTTCAGAGGTCAATGATTCATCAGTCTTACATAATACCCAGTGCCCATTATACCACATGACCTTCTTAATGTCTATCACCTAATTATCCCATCCCCCACCCCCTCCCCTCTCACAACCTTCAGTTTGTTTCCTACGACTAGGAGTCTCTCTTAATCTTAATCTTAATCTCTGGTTTGTCTCCCTCTCTGGTTACATCTTGTATTTTTTTCCTCTCTTCCCCTACAATCCCATTTTGTTTCTTAAATTCCACACATTAGTGAGATCATATGATAATTATCTTTCTCTGATTGACTTATTTCACTTAGCATAATACTCTCTGGTTCTATCCACATCATTGCAAATGGCAAGATTTCATTTTCATTGTGTGTGTGTATAGATGTATACATATACATTTATGTATAGATGCATATATTTGTATATATACATATACATATGTAGTTATATATACACCACATCTTTATCCATTCATCTGTCAATGGACATCTGGCCTCTTTCTATAATTTGGCTATTGTGGACATTGCTGCAATAAATATTGGGGTACAGGCACCCCTTCGGATCACTACCTTTGTATTTTTGGTGAATACATATTTTAAAAAGAAAACTGTACTTTCTAGCTATGTTCACTGAGTAAACTTGGACATATTGACATTCCAGCAGCAATGAACCACCCCTACCACCTAGATCTTGGTTTCTAAATAAACCCCCCAACAATCGGAACCTTGAAGAAATGACTAATTGTGTGGCTGAGAAAGGAAAAAATATAAGATTCATTGGACTAGTTTGTTTCATAAAGCTAAAACGTGCTTTAAAAAAATGGATGGGGGAAGAGGAGGCCATGGAAGGGGACTTGCTGGCCAAATCCATAATTACTTGACAATCAAAATGAATAATGACATGAGTGGATTATAGTACTCTGATTAATAAGAGAATCTATAAGTGCATTATATATTAAAAAGATAAAATTTTATCTTCTATTTTGAAAAGATAAAGAGAGTAGGATGGAGAATAGAATTTTTTTTTTTTTTTAAATTGGGAAGTGCCAACTAACAATATTAGGAGGAATGAGAGATATTCGTAAATCACCATTCTACAATCACACTGGCAGTAATCAATTCAGGCAAGAATCATCAGTGATGGGAAAACCATGGAATATAAGAACAGTCACAGAGTATCACAGTATCTCCTTACAAATAACTTATAAATCACATGAAGGAAGGCACCTTTACAAGGCAGAAATGAGGCAAACACACTTGAACCAAATTACCAAATTTAATGTCACCCAAATAGGGCATTTACCAATATTACATGTATCTCCCAGTGGTATCAAGGATACAACATGACTTATTTTATATTTCTGCCCAAAGAGTTTAATCTGATCTCAGCAATAAAGAAATAACTTGGATAAATCCAAATTGAAATGCACATACACAAAAAGCCAGCCTAAAATTTTCAGTGACACAAAAGAACAAACCAACCAAAGGCTAAAGAACTGTTCTAGATTAAAAGAGGTGGAAAAGGCAGGACAAGTAAATGCAATCTGTGGTCTTCACAGTGAATCTCGTAAGTAATGACAGAACACATCAACAAAATAATAAAGAAGTCAATTAACTTACCACATTAACATGTTTAAAGGAGTCAATCACATAATCATCTCAGAAAAAGTGCATAAAAAAGTATTAGATAAAATCAATACCCAATCATGATTTTTTTAAAAAAACCTCTTAACAAATTAGTAATAAAATAGATCTTCTTAATCTCATAAAGAGTATCTACAGAAAAGCCAATAGCAGACATTTACACATACTGACAAAACATTAAACACTTTCATTTTGAACTTGGGAATTAGCATCACTTCCATGAAAAGTTGTAGTGGAGGCAGCACAGGAAGGAAAAAAAAAGTTACATAGAAAAGAGAGCAACAAAACTGTCATTCCTGGCAGGACCAACTATAGGGAAAATCCAAAAGAATATACAAATAACTTGTTGAAATTTATAAAAATGTAATCAGATTCAAAATTAATACATAAAAAATCACTTCTGTATGCCAATAATAAACATTTGCAAAATAAAAATTTAAAAATCTACCTATCACACAACAAAATATCATATGCCTAAGAATAAATTAAACCAAATGAATACAAGACCTCACCAAAGAAACTACAAAACTTTGAGGCGCAATAAAGAAGATTGATCTAAACATGTTCTTGGTTTGGTAGGCTCAGTCATGTAAAGATGTTTGCTTTCTCCAACCTGATTCATGGAATACAAAGCAATTTCGATCAAAAGCCCAACATGTTTTTTCGGGGGGTAAGAAGTGACAGATAGTAAAATTTATATGGAAGTTCAAAGTCATTTCTAAGAAGAAAAACTACAAAGACCTGTTTCCCAAATAACAGAACTTACTATAAAGCTGTAGAATTACGACAAGCTGCTATTGGCACAGGGATGGACAAATGGACAGATAAAGCCAAGTTTTGATACAGATGCAAGCAAATCCAAGCTCCCTGTATAGAAAGAGAGGGGGCTCCTCACAACAGTAAGGAAACAATGAACTTCTCCATAAATGGCCCTGGGACAACTACATACTTTCATGGGAAGAAAACTGTAAAATTAGGTTCCTCTCTTCTACTAGTCACAAAAACCAACCCCAGATGTACTAAAGTGACCCAAATGAGAAAAGCAAATTTACAAAGTTTTAGAAGGAAATATAGGATAATATCGTCAGAACTGCAAGGAAGGAAAGGAGTTCCTAAATAAGACAAAAAGGGTACAAACCATGAAGGAAAAGATGAAAAGCTTTTTGTAAAATGTGAACGATTTATCCATCTGAAGTGAAAGAAGAGCAGAAGATTAAAAACTTTAGAAACAGGGCGCCTGGGTGGCTCAGTGGGTTAAGCCGCTGCCTTCGGCTCAGGTCACGATCTCAGAGTCCTGGGATCGAGTCCCGCACCGGGCTCTCTGCTGAGCAGAGAGCCTGCTTCCCTCTCTCTCTCTCTCTGCCTGCCTCTCCATCTACTTGTGATTTCTCTCTGTCAAATAAATAAATAAAATCTTTAAAAAAAAAAAAAAAAACTTTAGAAACAGAGAGATTAAATACCAAGCAGACCAATGGCCATCCCTGTAGCCAGCAGCCTAGCACAGTGATTCCAGTGTCCCTCCTTTTTGTCCCTGCTTCCAACTCAGGGCCAGAGAAAGCCAAATACGTTTCCCAAACCAATCACATAAGATGCCTGGCTTCTCATCCTACCTCTGGCTTCCCCACGGCCACAGCTTCTAATCAGAACACACCCGAGGTCTTCCCTTTTTCACTATAAGCTTTCCCACTCCCCTGCCTGCCTTAAAGTCTCCTCCAGACTCGAGTGATGGTGGCCGACTCCCCTGCTTCAGCAACCTCTGAATCTTCTCCATTTGTTCTCATTTGGGTCATCATCATTAACCTCCCCCAAATTCAGAATTTTGCTCATCTAAAGTCTCCATAAAGAGAGCAGAAAGACAAGTTTCAGATTATGTTTACTGTACACATCGCCCTCAAAGAGCAAGTGCACAACCTGGATGAAAAACCAAAAAAAAAAAAAAAAAAAAAATCAAGGGAAGAAAGAAAAACCCATAGGAAAATAGGAAACATGCCTGAACAGGCACTTCACAGAAGAGGAATTTAAATGATCAAAAAAAGCTCAGCCTCATTTAGCAACCAGGAAAATACAATCAGCCTGTTCATTGAGCATGGCAGGCCTGATCATTCTCCCCACCAAGCACCCCCCACCCAGCCTGGCACTCCATATCCCTGCATGTCATTCACTGACCTTTATACACCCATCCCACCTCACCTCACCTCACCCCCAATCAGAGAGGGTGCGTGGACCCCTGCCAGGCTTCTGGGGGCTTGAGAGCAAGTGCTCTCCCACTCTGGGCCCAGATGTCTCATTTGGAAACGGTGAAAAATCATCTTTATGGCTTTCCAAACAAAGAAGGATGAGCTAGGTAAGGGTCAGGAGAAGAGAGGCAGAGAAGAATGTGACAGAGGCAGACTCTTCCCTGAGTCATTAGCTCAGAAGGAGCCCAGAGCTCTGACTGGGAGCCCACTCATTCAATCAGGGTCAGGAACACTAAAGAATGTGGGCCATCCTTTTGAGTTCATCATCCCGAGACCTGCCTTTTAGCGAAAACAACGCAAAGCCCGTAAATAGTAGTGTCCTCTTTTTAAGGATGAGATGAAATCAAGGTCCAGGGAGCTAGAGCTTGCCCAAGGCCACACAGCATGGAGAACTAGAACCCAGTTCTTTGTAGCTCCCTGCACCTATGACTTTTTTCTGCACCACAGAGCTCTAGGCCATCAGCACTCCTCCCCTAGCCCCAGACGTGCCTCTTGCCCTGCAGCCGTGGGCACTCGAACCTCAGCATTCCAGCCTGCCTGCTTCTAAACTGTGTTTTGTGCTTATGAAAAAGATCTACTCCTCTCTCAAGCTTTGTGCCCAGCCAACATGGGACACCAGCAGGCTGACCTATCGGTTGTCCTCTGAGCAAAAGGCAGACTTACCTTGGCCCAGAAGCAATAGCAGCCCCAGGAGGAAGATGTGTGGCTGCAGCCCCATGCCAGGATCCTTCCTGTGTCCCAGCCTTGGATGGATCACTTGCGCAGATGGAGACTGCCACTCTTCCCCGTGTTTTATGCTCCTCTGTGGTCTGATAACGTGCCTGTCATAAATTTTACTGTGTTCACCTTTGTAAGGGGACAGTGGCCGGCTGTAAATGATAAATATTAACATTTAGGCAGAAGATTTCTCAAAGTAGATAGGTCAAGGATGGGTAGCATGTCCTAGACAAAGGCACCAAAAGGCTAGGACCCCATAGATCCCCTTTGTATGGCCTCCCAGGATTGTAGATGTCCAAAACTCTCCAGAGTTGGGGCTCTGGCCTGCTGGGAGGAGCCTGGGATTGGAAATACAGGACTGGAATCCCAGATTGACAATAGCTTGAGTGAGTCCCTTAATGGGGTCTTTAGCTTCTCAGCTGTAAGCTAGGGAAATAAAAGCCATAAATGGAGTGCAAGTAAGCCATAAAGTCCCCTCGAATGTGACAGCTCTTGGTGTGAAATGTGTTCCCCAGTGTCTGAGGAGCACAGCTGGGTTCTCTGGTCTGCATGATCCAGAGGTTTCTGGCCCCGCCTCCAAAGCCGTGGGTGGCGGGAGTGTTGGACGGATGTGCATGTCACACATCCATGGTCTGCACATGGAATGGAGAGATGCAAGCCAGAGAGGTGAGCCACTGGAACTCATCTGACAGTATTAGCATTTTGCTTCAGGCAATTGAATTTGAAATGCCAGGCAGAGTCTAAACTGGGCAGGCAGAGTTGGAATTTAGAGCCCGGGTGCCAAAATACCTCGGGGGTGAAATTCAAATATTTTCCACAAATATCAAGTAACATTTGCCTTTGGATAATATGGACAAATATATTTAAATCATCCTTGCGTTTTGGCCACTGTTAATGGCAGCAAGGCCGAGAGCCAGACTTCTGAGCTCCAGCTAGGAGTCTGGAGCTGGTTTCTATCATTCAACCTCAGGTCTCGATCTGCTGACATTTTTTCAGTATGTTTCAAATCACAGTTAGAGGTTGGTTGTGTTGAATACAAAGTGAAATCTAAGTGGGCGGCCCTTCGTTCCTGGCTCTGTGACATTAAGATGTTGCCCTCCTTTATCATCTGCTCAATAAAATGTGACTTGTGGGTAACCACTGATTGGGCCATGCCAAAACCTCAGCCTCAGAGCTGCGCAGAGGGCTCAGGTCACACCAGACATGTGTGGGCACTGCCTCGATGGGCCTGGCTGGCTATGGCCTAGGTCCAGAGCCTGGAAGAGAGCAATACATGCAGAAAAGTAAGAGGGAGATATACCCACGGAGGGGCTTGCAATGGCCATTCAGGCACGAAGCTCCTGAACATAGGACACTTGTTATCTTCACCAACTGCTCACCAGCTCAACAAGAAACCCAAAGCTCAGAGCTACTGTCCCACTACTAAGGATGGCAGGAGTCCCTCAATTATACCAGCAGCTTTGAGGAGTATCCCTGAACCTACATGGATTGAATGAAAGGTCAATGTTCCCCACTCAGCTTGGGCCAGTTAGAGGTAGGGTGGGACACATCATGGGAATTGGGCAGAATTAGGCTGTCTTGGGGCACCCAGGTGGCTCAGATGGTTAAGCATCTGCATTGGGCTCAGGTCATGATCCCAGAGTCCTGGGATCCAGCCCCACATCGGGCTGTCTGCTCTATGGGGAGCCTGCTTCTTTCGCTGCCTGCTGCTCCCACTCTCTCTCTCTCTCTCTGTCAAATAAATAAATAAGATCTTAAAAAAAAAAAAAAAGAAAAGGAAAGAAAAATAGCTCGGCTTTACAATCCGTACAACTGCTTCCACCTCTTAATGCTTCTCTGCACAACCACCATGGCCCAGCTGTGTTGGCAAACACACCAACCTTTAACCTCTTCTACATTTAGAAACATTGAGACGTGACTTAAAACACTTTCAGCCTTTGTGAGGCATTTGGTATAGGCCAGACTTAGGTAAAAGAAATGTTGGAATCCTGTCAACACATCGAGTCCTCATCAGCTGTGAGACAGAGAGGGAATAACGTGTCTCGGGCATCCTTACCAGGCGCTGTGGGTACACTTCACCTGCATCAGCTTAATAAGCCTAGAGTATCTGTGTGATCTATTAGCAGCTGTGAAAACTCGGGGACCAGTACTCATCATAGGCACAGGCCCATGGATTAAAATCTTCCAGCCTGCCTCCCTCGGGAGGCATCTTGATGACTGAGCGAGCTGGGCACTTGCTGTTGTTCAGAAATCCACAAGGGGGTGCTAGACTAAGCCTTGGCCACAGGGTCCATGGGGATTAAAGCGGCCCTGGCTGCTGAAGCATTCTTCTTTCAACCTGGGTACAACCTATTATTATCCCACGATTTTAATTTGGTGGACTGATCAGCCCATTTAAAAAATTAAACAGAACATGAAATATCTAAGGCCATTGTCTATAGTAAGGGTAATTGATGTTTTGGGGAAACTTGTACTCATAGGTGGTGATAGGAAATGTGTTTCTTAATATGGGTCAGTAAAAAAGAAATTGAATATCACTCCCTTAGACAGCAGTAGATCAGTTCCACAAAGAAATCCCCAAGCTTCAAGAAAAAGAAAACAGTTTTGTTCTTCTCTCTGATTAAAGATGCAACTACACCAAATTCCCTGTGCTGGTAGCTAAAAACAATGCCTGTGAGTGACACTGTGACTTGGGAAGAAAGCACAAGTCAAACTTTTTAGCAGTTGTGAGAAGAGACTAAGTGAAACTGTCCTTTTTTCAATAAGGAAACCTAGCCCCTAATTCCAGGGTGAGCTCTGCCGATGTGATGGAAGTATGTGTCGGCAGCCTATCATCTAGGAAAGCACTGGTTCCCATTGGTGCCTGTTTTATGGAAGACCTGCAGGTTGAAGGGGAAGGGACACATCAAAATTTTGGGAGGGGTGGGACAACCTGTCTCGAATAATCTGCACTGGTCCAGTAATGCCCTGAGAATTGTCTGCCCAAAATGATGGCTTTTCTGATGTACCTACTTGCCCTCACCATGATAGCCTTGTATCACTCACATCTTCTGTGTGGAAAGAGTCCTATATCCCTGGTGGGCTTCCTGAAGGAGAAGCTGGGCCTTTTCCTTCTTGCCATTCGGGCACTTCCAGAACTCTTCCTACTAGAGCATCTAGCTCAATGCCCTATGCAAAAGAGGCCCTCACCAAATCTTCATTCGTTGGGTGAGTAGTCTTCAGAGGTAAGAAGACAACTAGTTTGACCAAGCCTATGTTCTCCAAGACCCTTCCCAGTCACAGAAGTTCAAGGTGCCTTGGTTTAGGAATCTCTAAACACAAACGTCATCCAGAAGCCAGTATTCGTGTGTTTACACAACACAAGACTTATGTGTACACACACATGTAAAACAGTGTCCCATGCAAGTAACTGAGCTTATTTAGCTTCCTTTGGGCAGAGACTTTGCTTATAATCAAACAAGAAGTTTAATTAAGGAGTAGAAATAACAGACAAAATTGAGAAGGGACTAGTAACATATGTCTACCAAAAAATACCATTTTCAAATATCCCAGCCTTATTAATAAAAAGAGAAAGAACAACAGGGCAAATCTCAGAAGAACATACAGTCCATGAGACCTGGCCTTCGTGTTCTTTGCTATATCCCAGGAACTAGTACCGTGCCTGAGGTAGCAGACATTCACTAGATGTTGGATGAATAAATAAATGAAGAGCGGAATAAAAGGGAAGACACCAAGACTCCTATAAAAAGATCAGCTCAATGGAACAGAATAGAAAAGATGAAAGGTGTAAACATCATGGCTTAGGATAGAAAACTGAGGGAAAAAAGAGGCCTGTGGCCCCAATCCCATGAAGCGTGATAGGAAAACAACAGAGAAGCAATATGGAGGCTCCCAGGTCATGGCTCTCCCCAAGGTCACACGGTTATTCTCCTGCACATTGGTTCTCCATTCTGGCTGCAGATTGGAATCACCTGGGAAGATTTTAAGACTAATAGCCCTGCCTGTGCTTCCCCTACAGACATTCTGAATTAATTGGTCTAGGGTAGGACTTGGTCATGGGTCATTTTTAAAATTCCCTGATGGATCCTGATGTGGATCCAGGGCTGCCTGGTGCCCAGCACTGGCGGATGGAGAGGGTTCCGTCTCTCCTGCTGCCGACAAGCCAGAAGTCCACATGACAATGCCTCAAAAGTCTACTGAGAGCTAACAAAGTCGGACTGACTGGTGGCCTGTCTAGAGAAAGGCCCCATAGAAATATGGGGGGAGGGGAGTGCTGGGACTTATGTCTCAGAGGTCGGAGAGTAAATGGGGAAATGGCCAGGCTCTGGGGCCTGGAGAGGCTCAGTCCCCAAGCACCAGGATATGTGGGTCCAAGTCCCGGATCAACAATATGACCCATTATTATCTACAGCCATTTCCTCTTCCTCATGTGTTAGTTTCCTGATCTGGGAGGTTGACACAGAAATTCCATTCACTGATGTGCAGTGTGAAGAACAGGGCCATGGAGAGTGGGGAAAGGGTAGGAGGAGCTGTCTCCCACAAGCACACGGGGTACTCCACTTCTTGCACCAGCCATTACTATTGAAATGGTACTGCCCTGGCTGACCACCATTCACAGCTTGAGCCCTGACATCCTCTAAGTCACACGGTTATACTGCATTGCTCCCTCTCTCTCCTATCCCTTCTGCCATCTTCAGACTCAGCCCCCCAGTTCTTCCCAACCTTTATGTCTCCCAACACATGGATGATGGTGATGTTCATGCAGCATACAGGGTGAGCAGACAGGGCACTTTGTGGCCTGAGATAATCAGCTGGACGTCTGGGACAGCCCCAAGTCTGCTCCTGGTGGGCCCCTAGAAAGATCAATGTCTTTGCCCATCTCTACCCCTTAGTGCACTTATCTCTAAGTGAAGACTTAAATAGCATTTGGTGAGCACCTACTAGGTGCTTGCTACTTGAACTCGTAACGTTATCTTATTTAATACTAGCCACATTCTTCAGGGGGTTAAAAGTCTCAGCTAAGGTCACACTCAACTAGTAGGTTGTAAAAAGGAGTTTCTGATCCAAGTCTTCTCCCTCTATACCTGTTAGTTTCTCTCTGCATGTCTGAGAGATGCTCTTGGCGAAATGGCCTTAGGAGTCCCTTCCGGAGAGAAACCCAGGTAACGCTCTGCATTCTGCATTGGTGGAGGGCAGCCTATGACTCATGCACTCAGTTGGGCAGGGGAGTCTAATGGTGTGACTATTCCCTCCTGGGAGAGAAGTATGAATGGACCACTCAGCCAGACCACTACCCAGCCAGGGCCTGCACTAACCTGCAGAGGAAATGTGGTTTCTCTTGGTGGAGGCACCAGAGGCATTGTCCTCCTTGGTCCCACCTCAAGAAGACCAGAGAACCAAACAGGGATGTTCTGCTCCATCCCGGCTGGTGAATCTCAGGCCTGCTGTGACCTCCTCTCCCTTCGTGGGAAGAATCCCACCCAGAGGCAGGAAAACAATAGGGATGAGGTCAGAACTAGTCACAGGGCACCTGGACCTTAACAGCCACACCGTCAGTCCTCTCCCACCCCCATCGCACAGAAGAGGAAACTGAGACAAAGAAAGAGGCAGGGCCAGTCTGTGACGGAGCCTGAGATAGTTCTGGATTTCCTGATTCATTCCCACTCATCATGTAGCACTGAATCACCCTGACTTTTAGCAATGGAATTTTTAGTTCAGTTTCACAGGTAAGAGACTAAAAACCCAGAGAGGATTAGTAACTTGCCCTGCCCAAGGTTGCTCAGCTGCTGAGGGAAGTCTGCCCTCCCCATCATAGCCCAGCAGTGGCTCAGTTCAAGCCAGAGGAACTCAGCACAGACCTCACCCTAGCAGATACCACATAAAGCCCAGGGTCTGCATCTCCATTCTGAGAAGGAAGGTTCCATGGAGATGGGCTGGCCATCATGGCTTAGACACCGTAGGAGAAGCTCTTCCCTGGATCTTCTAGAGCTAAGACCCCATGTGGCAGAGCTGGTGGAGTCCTCTCAGGGGGATCCAGGAGGATCCCAAGGATCCCAAGGAACTTCTGCTATGGTTAATCTTTCCCTTACTCAATTCCCTTTGTATCCCATCCGTGAGAGCCGTGACCAGTTCTCCAAATCCAAAGGGAACAACTAAAGTCTCCCAGAATTCCCAGGAATCTCACATGTTTCAGACCCTGCTGGGAGGCTCCTGGCTCCTGCAGCCCCATCCACCATGCACTGACCCCACATGCCTCCCTGGCCTGTGTTCAGAGCAGAGTACCTGCTTGGGAAGACTTCTCCTGGACTGAGGGTCCAGAGAAGGAAGATAGCCTCTCTACCACCTGCCAGGGCAACTTACCAGCTGGGATGTCCCTCCAACCACACTGCCACTCCAGAATGGGGCCCTCTGGGCCTTTGGCTGTGGGCAGGGGACTGCTGAGGCATGGCGTCACCTGCTTGCTACCACGCTGGGCTTTCAGCCCTGACACCCACGCTGCACCTGGTGTTAATAGGTTCAGTAATGATGGTGATGCACAGTGTGCCTGCTGTGCCAGCTCCCTGGACAGGCCCACTGTTTACCTCTGATGGCACCACCTGGGGAGAGGACCTCAGTAGGGGAGAAAGGAAGACTGGCCTTCCCTCCCAGGACCCTCTTGCAGCTAAGCTGGCTGGGCTGGGCTGGGCTGGGTTCAAGGTGGAATCTCTACAGCGCTCCAGCTGTCAGGACAGCCAGGCTGGTTCAGTAGGTTCTGTTTCCCAACTCCTCCATCCTGAGGGAATACCTTTGTGCCTCTGCCTCTGGGCACTGCTGGCTGAGGCAGGCCAGCCTTTTGTTCCAAGGGTTCCTTCTCAGGTTCAGGAAGGGCCTTCGAGGGTTAGCACCCAAAAGAGAAAACATGAGGAAAAGGAATTTTCACATTCCATAGGTCTTATAATCCACAGAAATGTTTAGAAACGTGCCCCAGGTCACACAGAGAGCAGCCAGCAAGCCAGATTTTCAATACCAGTGTTTCTGTTCCAAAGGCCAGTTCGCTTAACCTGAGATGCTTCTTCACCTTTGTTCATTTCAGTTTGTTCCTCCATTGACGTGAGAGGCCTCCTAGGGGCACGTATGACCAGGAACATGCAGCAATGTGGGCCTTGATCGCAGGCTTTCCCATGGGTAGCTGGAATCTTGGCGTGGTCTCTGTGGGAATCCCGGATGGCTCTTTCCACCTCCCATTCCCTCTCCTCTTTGCTTCTGGGAGCTTCCTTAAGCCAAGTTTCCAAGTATTCCTCTCTGTTGACATTGAGAGCCATGTTTCCTGAACCTGAATGAGGTTCCACACTCTTGAAATTTAACACCTCTCTGGGACCAATCCCTGGAGGCTGGTCACCCCAAGCCTCCACCCATCCCATCCCTGAGGTGACCCTTCAAACGCCTTCCACTGTCTGGTCTCCATCCCCCTCTTCAGGATGGCTTCTCTTCCCACTGCTTTGCCAGAAATGTTCTCCAGTCAACAGTTTGTTCAATCCCATGGATAGCAAGGTCCTCAGATTTCATTTTACTTGACATCTCAGAGACATTTGACAGCTGACCTCTGCCCCTGTTCTCAGAAAACTTCCCTTGATCTCTTGGTGTCTGGTTTCCTGGTTTCTTCTTTCCAGCTGTGCCTTCTCAGCTTCCTTTGCCAGCCTCTGCTCTGCTGCTGGAGCTCCTCAGAACTCTGTCCTGGATCCTCCTCTCTCCATCTCTCAAGGTGATCTCACACACATACACCCCATGGCTTCATTTGAAATCTATGTGCCCATAATTCCTACATTTCAATTTCCAGCCATCCCTCTTTCCTAACCTTCAAACCCTGCAAACTCATTCACTGACTCAACATCTTCACTTTGCTGTTTCATATACACCTCAAACTCCAGGAGCTGAGAGAAGAATGTATGATTCTTCTCTGCCCATCTACACTCCTACAGGAAAGGACAACAGTGGTCATAGACAGGCCCTTGAACAATCCTTGAAAACTCCCTCTCTTCAGCCCCAACAGATCATTAGTTGCTGAGTCCTGTCAGTTCTATATCCTAAACCTCCTCGTGAGCCCATTCACCACTCTCCACCTTCACTGCCCCATCCTGGGCCCATCTCTGCCTCCCAAGTGGCTACAAGAGCTGTTCCCAAGTCTACTCTTTTTTTCCCCACACAGCAGCCTGATGATCTTTTCAAAGTGTGAGCCCAATTGTCACAACCTTGCATAAATCCCTTTAATAGCCTCCCACAGCCCTTAGGACAAATTCCAACCATCTTGGAATGTTTTAGAAGGTCCTGATTTCCTCCCCCTCTCTAGCCTCAAGCCCCACTCCCTGCTTTCTCTCGGACTCCAGACCCACTGGGCTCCTTTCACCTCTTTGAACATGGCGTCTTCTGCCACCTCAAAGCCTTAACTCAGGCTGGTCCCTCTGCCTGGAAGTCAGTTCATGTCAATGTCCTCCCCCATCTCTTGGCCTCACTGATTCCCCTTTCAGGCTCAGTGTAAATATTTCTTCCCAAAAGTCTTTCTCAAGTCTAGTCCATGTAAGGTCCTGTCTCATGCTCCGCTGGCCTCCTGTGCTGTTCCTCCAACTCTGAACAAGCAATTACAAGTGTGCTGAGTCTATCCTCTCTGACCATGAGCTCCCTGGGAGGTCAAGGACCAAATGGTTTCCTGCATTGTCCCCAGCCCTTAGCACAGGACCCGACAGCAGCAGGCACTCAACAGTTGCTGCATGCATGAAGATGCCCAGTCTCACTCCAGTCACTCCACTGGGGGCCCCAGGGAAGAGAATCAAGTCCTACCTCACAGTAGATGAACCGCTCCTGCCCTCTCTGTAGCTCCATCATACCACTGGCTTCATCTTGTCCAGTATCCAAAAACAGGCCAGTGGGAGCTGTCTCTTTTGCTAGAAAGAGATGACCCATGCTTCATTTTCTTTGTTAACACCTACATGGTCCCTAACATAGTGGCTTTGCACACAGTAGGAAACTGTCCCAAGAGATCAACGCATTGCTATAAAGGATGGGGGCCCTGCTTGGCCTCTGCCTGGCCCAGATATCCTTCTATGCCCCTCAGAGTTAAGAAATCTCTTAAAATAGTCCTCCTAAAAAACAAAACAAAACAAAAACAGGAGAACCTGAACATTTCCCTAGTCTTGTAAGTTACAGATAGCAAACCAATCAAGGACTGCCAAATGTACCTGAAGGTCAATTAGAGTCCCCCTGTTTCCAAGCGTCCCCTCCCACACATCAGTAAAATGCTTGCTTGCCAATCAGAGACTGTCCGTATTTCCTCTTTTTTTTCTCCTTTCAGACACCTTTGAACCCCTGCTGAAATGTAAGTGGTTGCAGATGGTTTCCTTGTGGCTGCGAGTTTATAAATAAACAGCCGTGGCTAATTTTGTCTCTGGTCTTGTTGGATTTGGGGATGTAATCTTGGTGCTGTGGTTCACATGCAGCCTGACCTGCTTGTTGCTGTGGACCTTGGCTCTTGTCCAGGTATAGTGCCCACCAAGGTCTCTCTGGCCTCACTGTGCCCGTGGAACACCGTCCACATCAGCGAGGAAGTCTCCACTGCACTTCAACTCTGTCCACTCTCTTTATGCTGAGTTCCTTGTTATTTCATGAACTTGCCAAATCCTGGGCATACATGTTTAATTAATGTTTCCTTCGAGGTTTGTGTCCTTGGTGATTTGCTTCCACCTGTCCCTTTGTTTTGTCCTGTGTCCTTAAGTGATGTTTTGTCACAGGGACAAATCACATGGTGGCATACAAACATCATTCTTATAAACTGGCTGTTGAAGCTGACCTCATACGCGCCAGAGTTGGCGGTTCTCCCCAGACGAGCACCCTCTGAGGACAAACTTGGCTGTGGGTCGCCAATAAAACCAGATGAGACTGTCCTCTCATCCTGGCCATTTGTTCTGAGAGTCTGGTTTTGATTCAGAAGGGACATTCTCTCTTTCTCTTTCTCTAATATCTCGCACCTGCTGGGGACTCAGGTTGTTGGTGTTCAGAGGTGGCTAGCCATTAGGTCAGGCCCCAAGACACAGGGTTGTATGAAGAGTTTCAACTGACAGTGACCAAGAGCACCCCCACCCCGATCATGCCCTCTCTTCCACTTCCACGTGGATCTAACCTCAATCCCTCTAACCCCTCCACCTCTCTCTTCCCCTTGCCTGGATCCCTTGCCTTTCCTTAACAAGCCCTCCCTCCCCACCCCCCACACTCCAGAACTTCAGATTCCTTTAAAAAAAAAACCCTGATTGAGAATCACAGATGCCTTTAACCATAGAGTGTAAACCCTGGTCTCAGCAGAACTAAGAGCTATTATCTGAGATTTTCCCAAACCTTGATTAAGATAGATGCCTCTTTACTGATGAATTCAGAATCTCCCAGGGGCCTATAATCCAATCTCCATCAACTAACTGGCCTGTTAGTAGGAAGACCAAATGTTAGATTATCCATGAGAAAAGCTGGATAGACCAATCCTTAAGGGATCCCACATGCATATAAAACCAGCAGCGTTCAGGAGGACCCAGAAAGCAGGTCAGAGTTTATTAAAAGCGACTTCTGGGACTTCTCTGTAAAAACTGATTGGAATCAAGAGCATGAGAAGACAAGCCACAGACAGGGAGAAAATATTTACAAAAGACATCTCTGCTAGAGGACCATTATCCAAAACATACAAAGAACCCTTAAAACTCAGCAGTAAGTAAATGAACAACCTGATTTAAAAATGGGCAAAGAGGGGCACGTGGGTGGCTCAGTGGGTTAAAGCCTCTGCCTTAAACTCAGGTCATGATCTCAGGGTCCTGGGATGGAACCCCACATCGGGTTCTCTGCTCAGTGGGGAGCCTGCTTCCTCCTCTCTCTCTCTCTCTCTCTCTCTCTCTGCCTGCCTCTCTGCTTACTTGTGATCACTCTCTGTCAAATAAATAAATAAAATCTTAAAAAAAAATGGGCAAAGAACTGAACAGTTACCACACCAAAGAAACACAAATAATGGCAAATAAGCAGATGAAAAGATGCTCACCATCATGTTATTAGGGAAATGAAAACTAAGACAATAGTAAGATATCACTACACACGTATTAGAACAGCCAAAATCCAAAATACTGACAACACCAAATGCTGGACAGGATGTAGAGCCCAGGAACTCTCAAGTCATTGCTGGTGGGAACACAACATGGCCCAGCCACTTTGGAAGACAGTTTCTTACAAAACTAAACATGTTCTTATATTCATTCCTGCAATCACCCTCCTTAGTATTTATGTAAAAGAGGTGAAAACTTATATCCACATAATAACCTGCACATGGATGTTTACAGCAGCTTTATTCATAATTACCCCAATTTGGAAGCAACCAAGATGTCCTTCTGTAGGCGAATGGAGATCTAAATCATGGTCCATCCAGACAATGGAATATTATTCCGCACTAAAAATAAAGAAGCTGTGAAAAGACACAGAGGAAACTTAAATGGGTATTACTAAGTGAAAGAAGCCTATCTGAAAAGGCCATGCACTGTATGATTCCAGCTTTATGACATTCTGGAAAAGGCAAAATGATGGGCAGTAAAAAAAATTAAAAAAAAAAAAATCAGTGGTTGCCAGAGGGAGGGGGAAGGGAGGGACGAATAGGCAGAGCACAGGTGTTTAGGGTAGTGCTACTATAATGGTGGGTACATGTCATTATCCATCTGTCAAAACCCACAGAATGTACACCGAGAGTGAATCCTAATGAAAGCTGTGGATGCGGGGGTGATCATGATGTGTCAGTGCAGGTTTGTGGACTGGAACACATGTGTCATTCTGGTGGGGGGTGTTGATGGTGGGGGAGGCTGTACATGAGGGACCTATGGAGGGGATGGAATCTCTCTGTATTTTCTTCTCAATTTTGCTGTAAACCCAAAAACACTCTAAAAAATAAAGTTTATTAAAAAATAACATAAAAATGATCAGATCTTGATTCAGTCTTATAAGCAGAGAAAAGATGACTCAAGAGGAGATTCTGGAGACAGGAAATGACCTTCCAACAAGGTTCAACAGTCTGTTTCAGAGCTGATGCAAAAGCAAACCTCTCATCTTTTTTAAACAGGTTAAACCTGAAATCAGAGCTCTGGTGTGCAAGCAGAAAGCAGAATGGGGGGAGAGCACCACTGTCTAAATTAAAACATCCAGCTGAATACTTGGAAAGGACTTCAGAACAGAAACAACATAAAACATACCAAAAAAAAAAAAAAAGCACGATTTTGCAGATAAAACTATTAGGTGGTCTTAATTCTTTTTTTTTTTTTAAGATTTTATTTATTTATTTATTTGACAGAGAGAAATCACAAGTAGATGGAGAGGCAGGCAGAGAGAGAGAGAGAGAGGGAAGCAGGCTCCCTGCTTAGCAGAGAGCCCGATGCGGGACTCGATCCCAGGACTCTGAGATCGTGACCTGAGCCGAAGGCAGCGGCTTAACCCACTGAGCCACCCAGCTGCCCCAGGTGGTCTTAATTCTTTTTTTTTTTTTTTAAGATTTTTATTTATTTATTTATTTGATAGACAGAGAGATCACAAGTAGGCAGAAGGCAGGCAGAGAGAGAGAGGGGGAAGCAGGCTCCCTGCTGAGCAGAAAGCCCGACACGGGGCTCGATCCCAGGACCCTGAGATCATGACCTGAGCTGAAGGCAGAGGCTTAAACCATTGAGCCACCCAGGTGCCCCTGGTCTTAATTCTAATTGACACCCCCCACCCCTACCAGTGATCAAGATGGCTGTAAATATTGTAAACAGCAGGGACACTGGTTTAAAAAAAAAAAAAAAAAAAGACTGAGCTTATCTATACAGTGTTGTTAGGGGAAATCCTCTTCCTGGTATTAATTCAGTTGCCTAGATTCAGATGTCCTCCCAGGTGAGAGCTTCCTGCCCTAAATTCCTTGTGGTTTGGCTCAGACCTGGAACAGGTCTGGAGGCAGACTTGGAACTGCAGCCTCTTACTGAAAGCCCTTGGGCCAACTGTTGCCGAAATTGTGGCTGAGACAGGCGCCCCTGCTCTGGAACTGGACCTCACAAGCCCTGCCAGCCCTCTGCCCGCTGTCTTCTGGGCTCTATACGCTGTCACCTGAGGCCAACCTCCTGGCCTCCCTAGCTGCCCTGCTTGGCCCTGGGGCACCAAACCGCTTTGCCCCTGAGTTCTCAGGCATCCTTTAGTTGGCTGAAGGTCAGTATGGAATTAGGGTGGTAAGAAAGGACATTAGAATTGAAAGAGACCAGAAAGGATCCAGTGCTCCTGATACAGACCAGGAGTACTGGAGTCATCTGGGAGCTTGTTCGAAAGGCAGAATCTCAGGCTTGCCCAGACCGTCTGAATCAGTTTTGTAGGCACAGTGGAGTTTGAGAAGCCCTGGTCTGGAACACTGGTTCTCAACCTGTGTTACATACTCGGAATTTTTTAAAAAAAAGAGAGACAGATGGAAGAGCCCGGTCCCAGACCAAAGGAATCAGGAGCTGCAGGAGTGGGACCCAGGCGTGTTTGTGTTGTTGGGGTTTATCTTTTGTTTGTTTGTTTTATTGAGAGTTCCCCCGGTGATTCAGAATAGCAGCCAGGGTTGAGAACCATACTGGCATCCTACCCGTTTGTCTTAGAGAAGGGGAAACAGACACTTCGAGGAGGGAAGTGGGCTTGCCCTCGGAGAACACATCTGCAGTCAGACCCAGGGCTCCTGACCCAGGGCTCCTGATCCAGGACTCCTGAGGGCTCAGCCTTCCCCCAGCCCTCCGGCTTATCTCTTCTCATCACCAAGCAAGCCCCTCTTGAGTACTGACACCTGCCAACAGAGATCCTGCTGCATTCCCGTCTTTTAAACAACGTATCCCTTGTTAAAATACTGGAGATGTTTAAATGGCCCCTCAGTAGGGGTTGAATGAGCAGTGGGACATCCACACAATAGAATATTGGAAATAAAGGGCTGAGCCACATCTACCAACAAAGCTTTTCAGGGTATAATGTTGAGGGAAGAAATGAAGAAGAAGCCAAAAGCTATGCACAGTAAGAGATCTTTCTTGTAAAAAAGAATAACAAAAACCCAACCAATAAAAATAGTATGTTTTTCCTATGGAAAACTACATGTGTGTATGTATGAGAGTGTGTCTGTGTGTTAAATATAGAGAAAAAGGCCTATAAGGTTATTTTAAAAGTCATACCATGTGATCACAGTAGTGATACTTGAGTCATGGTGGTCCCAGGGGTCTTTATCAGTACAGTTTTATTTACCTTTTTAACATGAATAACTTATTCTAATATTACTTGTGTAACTAGAAATTGTTCTTAAGGGGGAAAGAGAACAACTGGCACCTTCTAGGAGATATATTGGCCTAGACACCCAAATTCTGCTATTTATACCATGAGTCAGCTGCCTTCGGGGAATGGCAATTTTCTCACCTCATCTGTAAAATGGGACCATCTTGCCCCAGGGTTGGTAGAACACTTTACGAGGGGACACAAGGCAGGAGCAGTCGGTTAGGTTGTACATGTTAGGTTAAGGTCTTCTTCATGGCTTCCATCCATGCCTTCTCCCTCCGCAGCCTCCGCTTGCACCTCTCATGCTTTGGGCTCTCTGTTCTCTCCTTACCTCCTGCCTCCACTTTTTGACACATGCTTGCCTTTTATGATGTTCATGAAATAGGAGGGTCCTGGTGACCCTTCCTTTTGTCTTGACATTTGGGCAGAGTACCCAGTAGCCAAGAACAACTCAGCAGAATCCAAGCATGCCACTTCCTAGCCTGGGGCACTGGACTACCTCTGCTATTGGAGAAAGAGTCTGGAATCAATCAGGCCACTCTCAGCCCACACCCCACCTCCAGGTCCTCCAGAGATTGATGGGACATGTCGCCAGGCTTCCCCAATGGGAAATTATCTCTGGGTTGGGCATCACCCCAACTCCCAGAGCTTCAGAGTGAGCAGGAGTGACTGAGAGAAGGGAGTGCTGGCTTGGAAGGGTGTGAGCTTCCAAAGTATTGGAAGATCTCACCTCTCCTGGTGTCTCCTTTACTGTCAATGTGACTTTCCCACACTACCAAAACCAGATGTGGGGCAGGGGTAATTCCATGACACCGTCTAGATGTCCCACAATCCAACTCAGATCCCACACTCTCTGCCTGGAGATGGCATCAGATTCCACAGGTTAAGGTCTCCGTCCTACAGGACTGCCTCCTTACATGTAGAAGACCCACTTCACGTGCCAGAAAGTACAGAGTGTCACCTGCGTTTCTGACCCCATCAACTATAGATTACAGGTTCCAACAACTCCCTCCCTGGGTTCAATTAATTTTCTAGAGTGGCTCACAGGACTCGGAGAAACATTTTACCTATTAGATTACCAGTTATAAAAAGAGAGAACTCAGGGACAGCCCGAAGGAAAAGATGTGAAGAGCAAGGTTTGGGGAAAGGGTACGGAGCTTCTGTGCTCTCTCTGGACGCACCACTTTCCCCAAATTTAAAGGTGTTCACCAACCTGGAAGCTCACCACACCCCATCCTTTTGGCTTTTTTCTGGAGGCTTCGTGATACCGGCAAGGTTGATGAGCTCATTGGTCATTGGTGATGGAACACAGTCTCCAGCCCTGCTCCTCTCCCAGCAGGTGGGGAGGGCAGGGAGGGAGAGGTCCACCCTTCTGATCACGTGGTTGGTTCCCCAGGCCGCCAGCCCCAGCCAGAGGTGACCTGGGGACTTTCCAAACATCCCTCGTTAACATAACAAAAGATAACGAGTCTGGCTCTCAACACTTAGGAAATTCCAAGCGGTTTAGGAGCCCTGTATCACACACAGAGCTGAGGTGAACGCTAACTCTGTATTTTTTTTTTTAATTTGGTAAGAATTTAAACATAGCAAACCCTTGTTTTTATTCCATAATTTCCTGGTGGTAAAACAAAGGTATATGTCTGAAATAGGCAATATCCTCGGATTATAATTCACACGAATGAACCTGAAGCACACTAATTTTATAAACACTGCATCCTGATTTCAAATATTCAAATAGATTCCACTGATCATTACTTCTGGTTCTTCTTCATGCTCTTGAGTCATCAAAATGCAAGGCTTTTGACAATTTAAAAGTTAATTGTTTTGTTGTAGACATGTTGACCGTCGCTTTTGGTCTATAATTGCAAAAGATTTTCACATTTAGGTTTATAAATATCAAATTAAATGATCAATAGGTGTATTTTTAAATTTCTAATCAGGTATTTTTCTTTTTCTTATAACCAATTCTCAATTAACTTTTTATATACATCTGTGTTAGTTAAGGTTTGATTCTTTCTATATAAAATATATAAATTATGTAAAATAAAATTTTATATGGATATATAAATTATATATAGTTTTATATCTACATATTTATAATATATAAATCTATACACTTATATGTATAAGAAATCATATATCATATATGCATGCATAAGAGAGAGATAGAAATTTATTTTAAGAAATGTGTTTTTGCAACTGTAGGACCTGGCTTGGCGAGTCTAAAATTTGTAGGACTGGCTATCAGGGAAGGCAATCTGGAAAGGCTAGTCTGGCAGAATCTGAGACTGTGGTGATTTCTTGCCATAGAAACTTCAGTTTTGCTTTTAAACCCATTCAACTAATTTGAAGTGGCCAACCAGATTACTGAAGATAATCTCTTATTTAAAGTCAAATAATGGTGGATGTTAACTGCCTCTACAAAACACCTTCACAGCAATACACAGATTAATGTTTGATTGAATAACTCTATGGTGAAACTGACACATAGAATTAATCATTACACTTGTCTTCGGCATTTGTCCTCTTCAAAATCTTATTAGGTAAATTTCGATGCATGAGCAACATAAAAATCAAATAGTACATTGACACATTATAATACAGATTCATGTCACAAAATACTTTGTGATAAAATCCTTACTGTTGAATAACTAACCGGATGAGAGTGTCATATATCTCTTTCATTTTTAGAAATATGTTGTTCACTCATTATTTCTGGATTTTGTAACTCTGTATTTCTTGTGAATCACAGTATCAAACAGGGCTTGGTGGAGCAAGGATGGGTGTGGGGAGCAGATCGGACCCTGCAGAAGAGGGCCACGACGGGGAAGGGATGAGGCCAGGACAGGTGGAGCCAGAGAGATGGGCGTGGGTGGGGTGGGGAGGATGCAGGGGGGGGACCATAGATAAAAGAGCCCAAAGAGCTGTGCAGTTGGGGCTGGATCTTCAGAGCTAAAAGGGCACACAGCTGTGAAACATCAGGCTGGCCTTCCTTCCCCAGGAACCTTCCCCTCCCTTCCCCCAGGAACAGCCTCCCCCTCTGAGAGGGCGGGTGAGAGGGTGGCTGGAGGGCAAAGCCTGAGAACTAGACTGTCTCTGTGCCTGCCACTTCCCCTGCCAGGCTTGCTGAGGGAGAAGCTCCCAACAGAACAGAGCCTGGAGTTGTGATAACCTCAGGCAAGGGATTAATCACCAGAGAATGACCAGAACAGCAGCGGGGGGGGGAGGCTGCCTGAGTTTCCCTGCAGGAAGAGCGGACCCAGAGAAGGGCTTGCAGGGGCTGGCTTGAGAGAATGAAGGTACTTTCCGCTGGAGCCATGAGTCTGGCTCATTCAGCAAAGCAGGCTGGGGCGGGGTTGTTTCACCGGCTCGCTGGCCTTAGCAGCCTGCGCTCTACACATGTGAACGGAGCCTCCTCCCGGCGTCAAACCTGGGCCTTATCTGTGCCTCTGGTGGTTTCATGCTGCAGTCCAGCTGGCGTGATCTGAACATGTTCCCTGTCTCTTTGGAGATTTTAAAACGCCAGTATTAGGAAAGGGCTTCCCCAGCTCCCCAAACCTTCCAGGTACCAGTCCCTGTGTGCAGCAGGCCGCCCAAGAGCCCGGCCAGCCTCAGGGGCCTTTCCCTTCCCTGTCCGGGCCGTGCTGAGCCTTCATTCCTTGAGCCGCTCTCGGCCTCTTTCACCAGGGAGACCCCACCTGCCGAAAGGCTTGGAGGGTCCCCGTGGCTGTCCTATCAGGCAGGTGCCTTAAAAGAAGGTGCGACTGATGTGTGGCAACGATTTAGAGGGAACATAAGGGCTACCCACCTTGTGGCAGGCTCAAAGAAGACTTCCTCTCTTCCTTTCTCATTTTGCCAGGAAATAATTCTTTCCTCAATTCAAGGCCAAGTCCCTAGACCATCACCTTCTTTCTCTGGGACCATCAGCTTCCCGGGAGCCTTGTGCTCCAAGCCCTCTCGCTCCCCCTGCTTTGCCCCGGATGCTGGGCGCAGGTGCGCACACCTTGTCCATCGCAGGAACAACACGCACCTGTTCTGCGTAGCTTGCTGACGGGAACCCGGGAGTGTAGTCCCTGAGAAAGGCCTAAGGCTCAGCTCAGTCCTGAGCTCCTTTCCAGGTGAGGCCCCTGACTTCTAGAAGCTTATAATTCTAAAGGCAGGTGGGGCGAGAAACATTAGTTTCACAAATGCATATGAAATGCCAGCATGGAAAGTGCACCCAGGCACCCTTTGTGCTCAGGTCAAGGCTCAGGTCAGGGCTCCGGTTGGCGGGATCTCGGGGAATCCCAGCAAGGGTAAGGCCAGGTGGCTGAAATGCACAGTGAAGATGGGTGTAGGCGGGAGAGGTAGGCCTTGGTAACATCTGGGCCTTTATCCTAAGAGAAACCAGAAGCCAATAAAGGGTTTTAATGGATGGGGGAGAAAGGTGTGTGGGATCTGCTTGATGTTTGGAAAAGGTGCCTGATGCTGTGTGGAAAATGGATGCGGGGGAGAAATGGATGGAGCCGGGGGACCCAGCCAGGGGGCGGCTTCCCCCCAGCAGGAGGCAGAGGGGACTTGGAGCAGGCTGGCGGCAGTGGAGGTGCGGGGACCCGGGTAAAGAGGTGCTCAGGGAGTAAAACTGATGGTTGGTGCAGGAAGGTTGGAAAGATGATGCTGGATTTCCAGCCGGGGACAGCGGTTTGTGGCGGCCACTGCGCTGGGACGGGGTCTGGGGAAGAATGCGGAGTGGAAGGTGCGGGTTTGGACATCGTCAGTATGAGGTGCCCAAGAGGCAGAGGGATGGACGGGAGACCCAGAAGGGAACCCTGGGCCAGAGCTCCGCAGGCGTCAAATGCAGCCCTGGCCTGCATCTGCTGAGGAGGGAGGAGAGAGGGTGACCAAGAAAAATCCAGGGACCGCATCCCGAGGAACTTGGATATAAAACAGTTGGATAGAGAAGAAAAACACCTGCAAAGGAGACAAGGAAAAACTGACTGGAGAAGTGGTTTGCGTCTTGGAGAGCGGCCTTTCTAAAATGGGGAATGCTAACGGCGCCTGGCGGGCTCCGTTGGTTAAGCCTCTGCCTTCAGCTCAGGTCATGATCCCAGGGTCCTGGGATTGAGCCCCGGGTTGGGCTCCCTGCTCAGAGGGGAATCTGTTTCTCTCTCTCCCCCTTGCCATTCCCTCTGCTTGTGCTCACTCTCGCTCTCTCTTTCTGTCAAATAAATAAAATCTTTAAAAATAAAATAATAAAATGGGGGATGCTGTTACATTTCAGGGAAACGGAGTTGTAGCAAAGCAGGTCATCGCTGATCCCAGTGCTGTTTCTCAGAGCCCCCGGGCACGTGTGCCCCACCTGGGACTGCTGCCTGCTCACCCGTGGGGCCAAGGGGTTGGATCAGCACCACGGTCCCCCAGCCGAGCCTCGTTCCTGAGAAGTATCAGGGCGGTTCACGCTTCAGCATCTCCCAGGCCCGACTCCTGCCGCATTTCAGCATGTCCTCCTGGTAGGTTTATGGGTCACACACCCCCCCCCAAGAGCCACAGGGCTCGTGTGCAGATGGAAGGGAATTCCCATATTTCCACAAGTGCTGGGCCTTCTGTGAACCCATTTTAGTTGTTACGGGAAAGGCAGGAAAACCCAAGATGGGATTCCTGTCCCCAAAGACCTCGTCATCTCTTTGGGGAAATAAGACGAACATGACATGAAAAATAAAATCTAGAAACTTGAACTGAGAGGAAAGAATATATAGATGCACACAAAGCCGCCAAGGAAAAAGGAGGCAGCAGACCCATGAGGGAAAGCTGCTTGGAGCAGGCAGACCTTGAGCCGGGTCTGGAAAAAGCCATGTTTGCCGACTGGAGGAGGGTGAGCACGGGCATGGAGGTCAGTCACCAGTGGACAGATAAGGGGTTGGCCTGGCAGGTGCGACTAGGCGGGATGGGGATCCCCGGAGATGGTAGTGCGGGCATGGCTACTTCCGTGGGGGGTCCAGGGCTCTGGCCCGGTGCGGCCCCAGCACCGCAGGACCCATGCTACCCAGGACAAGCAACAGCAGATCTCCTTCTGTAGGAACCTGTTTCCCCAGCGTCGCTTCTGCTCTGACCAAGAAATGCAGACTCACAGACGCATCCCTAGGCAGGGCTGGGTCTGAGGGAAATGCCTGAGTATCAGTAGAATGGTTCTTCCCAGACCCCAACCTTTCGTCATCCGTCCAACCAAACACACAGAAAATCATTTCTCACCTTGACCACCAATAGACCCTTCTTCCTCTTCTCCTCCGCCTCACGTCGGGCCTCTCAGTCTCCTCGCCAAGGTAGTGGGTGCTGCGGGCTCCTTCCCGAGGTCAGCCTCCTGCACCTTCCGGCCAGGGCAAGCTTCTTCAGGTGGCTCTGAGAGACTCCACTGCCCACAGGAGGGGGCAGCTCCGCCCCTTTCCTCCTGACTCCAGCCCACATCTCCAGAATGCTCTCCTTCCTCTAGTCTTGGTTTGCTTCATCCCTTCTCTGCTCTCACTTCCTCTTTTCATCCTCAAGTCTCTTCCCTCCACCTGCTCCTGTGGCCTCTGGAAAGGGCGCAAGCCCCTGGCCCAGGCTCTCAAGGCCCTCCACAGTGACCCTAGACCTTCCCTCTGGCCTGATCTGCAAAAACTCCCTTTGAGCCACACCACACATTTCTGGTACCACACCGGCCTCTGCATCTTTCCCCAGGCTGCACCTTCCTCCTGTCTTCATCTGACACGTTCCTTCCAACCCTCCAGATTCATTTCAAACCCATCTGTCTCCTGTGGCAGCCAAGCAAAATGCAGAAGGAGAAAATGCATTTTGGAGTCAGATATCTGACCTTAATCTCTGTTTGGCCGTTTTCCAGCCCCATACCCCTGGGCAAGTCACTTCATGTCTTCTGAGCCTGTTTCCCAATCTATAACAGGAGGAGAACGATCTGTTCCCTAGAGAGGTGAGGATAAAATGAAATCCTGTACGTGAGGCGCTCAGCACGGCACCTGGCTCCTGGCAGGGACTCAGAAATGCTTACTATCGGAGCTGGTTTCCAGTCCACTCCCACCAGCTATGATCTCACTCTCCCTTGAAGCTCTAGAACATTTTGGGTCTCTCCATCAGCACCCAACCGGCAGCAAACTCCTCTAAAGCCAGAGCTCTTTTTTTGAGTCTTATGCAGAAGATATTTGTTGAATGGAAGTGGAAATTTTTGACGGACCTGTAATGATTTGTCCTCGGAAGAGCAAATACTTCCCTGTGGCAAAAGATGCCCAGAAAACAAAGGCCAGCATCTGCTCTCCGATCCCCGGACCAGCTCACCAACTCATCCCACACCTTATCTCAGAGCATCGGACCACTTCAGCCACTTCCTGGTTCCTCCTGTCTGTCCAGTGCAATGACCTTGGGCAGGAATGTGCCTGGCTGAGCAGAGATGACCTCCAACAATGTCCAGAGAAGAAGCTGTGTCCTGGTAGAGCCTGAAAATCGATGGCATGGTTCTCCCCAGACCCTGTCCCTTCTTCATCCCTCCAATGACACCGACCAAAGGTTCCTCCTCACCTTGACCGCGGACAGGCTTGACCGCCCACCAGCTTGACCACTCAACATGGCCTTATCTCTTTACACTCTGCAAACAGAATGCCATGCTCTAAGAGTTCCCTTCTTAAGACCCCTGACATTCTTTTCTACCAGCTGACCTCTCACTGAGCCACCTCTATCATCTAGAGCTGTTAGCACCCAACAAGCAGGGGGCAGGCTCTGAAGGCAGCACAGGGTCGCTGCCCACTGCCCACCTCCTCCCAGCAGCCTTCAAGCTCTGCCTACAAAGGAAGGTGTGAGAAGGATGGGCCCACCCCATCGGGTCACATCCTTTTTCACTCCAGGGCAATGGGTGTCTACCTACAGATGTCCATGTAACTCAAAGCAAAGAGAGTCTACTTGGGGTGGAGACACAGAGTCTCTCCTCATTCAGCCCCCTTCCTCTGAGATAAGGGACCAAAATAACCAGACTGATCAGGGGTATCATCCACATGGAGGGAAGGGTGAGCCCTTGTCCAAGGGAATGGGATTGTGATAGAAAGTTGAGTTGGGGATAAGGCCAGCAACCTCCCCAGCCTAGACGATTCCCTAGAACCCCGAGATAAATTTCAGTCTATGTTCCTATAAAACCATCCTCTCATTCTCCCGACCTTCCTTGGTGTCCCAGAATGGCACCCTGTGTCTTCCCCTGTGACAGCACTTAGGGCCAGTCCTTGGCTGGCACAGGTCTGTCTCAAGATGGAGGCAGAGCTCCTTGACAGATTGGCCTCTCAACAGGCCCAGCTGCCTGTACCTACCTGCACACAGAGCAGCCACTCAATAAAAATGTGTTGGACTGAATGAAGCCATGGATTAGAATATAGAATGAGGCTTAGAATTTAAACTTCTCCCATTGGTGCAAGGAAGAAGTAATACAAAGTCTCCTTTCTCTGACATCCCAAACTCTGTCTTTCATTCTCCCTGTATTCCAGACCCCAGATCTCCACCATCCGACTCCTTCATCTTCTTGTCCTTCTCCTCCACGAAGCCCTTCCTGACTACCCCAGTACCAGGTTCCATTCCCTGGGGGGCCTAACTGCTTGGTCCCTTCACCTGGCATTTGATCTGTCCTGTCTTGGTTCCTAATTATTTGCAGGCATGAGTCCTCTCCTTGTGGAGGACTGCTGGCTGCAAAAAGGCAACAAGCCTGCGTTCTGATTCTTTGCATCCCCAAGAGAAATAGCACGGGGTGTGGTCCTAAGTCAGCATTTTACAAATTAGTAAAGTGATGGAGTGAATTGACGAATGCTTAATTTCCGAAGGGCGTTCCGCATTATCACACAACTGCACTCATAACTGTGGGGCACCGCGTGTCTCTTGCTATAGCACATGGGGCACAATGTATGCCGTATTGCCCACACACCTCTCTGCTTGCACACGACCCGCTGAATCTCCACCCCCACACCTTCTGAGTGCCCTCTGCTCCCACTCCAAGTGCATTCTTTCATAATCTAGCATAGGACAAAGAGCTCAAGCCCTAAGAGTAGGAGCCTGATATTATGTCAGATTACGTCTTGGCTGGCTGGGAGGTTTGTCTCGATATGCCTCACCTTCCTGTGTCTAGACCTTTTCCTTTGTCCCTTTTATTGTCACTATGGAACACGTGTTTCAGTCTGGCATGTAGTAGGTGTTCTCAATGATTCTCTTTGCTTTCCCTCATGGTTGCAAAATGACTGCCACACCTCCAGCATCACATTTTTTAAAAAAATATTTTATTTATTTATTTGACAGACAGAGATCACAAGTAGGCAGAGAGGCAGGCAGAGAGAGAGGGGGAAGCAGGCTCCCCGCTGAGCAGAAAGCCCAATGCGGGGCTGGATTCCAGAACCCTGGGATCATGACCTGAGCGGAAAGCAGAGGCTTTAACCCACTGAGCCACCCAGGTGCCACACCAGCATCACATTTTTATATAGCAATATACCTTTATGTCCAAAGGTAGGAAGAAAATGCAACTTTTTATGCCTCTGTGTGTGTGTGTGTGTGTGTGTGTGTGTGTGTGAGTCTTTCTGGTTTTGCCAGAGGAAATCATTCCCAAAGTTCTAGAGCCAACACTTTCTCACTAAGTCTCACCAGAGAACTGGGTCACATTATCACCACTCCTCAACTAATCATTGGCAAGGGATTATCATCACTGGCCTAGACCTATCATGACTCACCTCCAAGGGCTGATACCACCTTCCTTGGGCATATGATTGATCAATATCTAAACAAGACTGAGATTCTGCTCACAAGGTAAGAAGAAGGGACACCTGCGGGGAAGACAGCCAGGCTCCCACATCGCCAGGAGCTCTCGGGCCAGGTCAGGCTTCCTCATGGGGAGAGCAATGAAACCTGTTCAGTGAAGTTTCAGGCAGTTCACTGTATGTAAAAGATGCATTTTGAAAACCTGTACATTTTAAAACTCAGTGTAAACCTAAACTGATCCTGACAACGTATGGTAGTAGTTTCTGTTTACTGGATTAAGTTGTATCAACCATGTGACAATAGCAGACACAGCTGACAATTCCCTGGGCCCGCCAGAGGTTTCAAATTACCCAATTTGTGATGAATTTTCAAAACTTTTGGGGACTCACATTATTTTATGCATTGCTTAGAAATGGAGGCTTCAGGGTGCCTGGGTGGCTCAGTGGGTTAAAACCTCTGCCTTTGGCTCAGGTCATGATCCCAGCGTCCTGGGATCAAGCCCCACATCGGGCTCTCTGTGCAGTGGGGACCCTGCTTCCCCCCCTCTCTCTGCCTGCCTCTCTGCCTACTTGTGATCTCTATCTCTCTCTCTCTGTCAAATAAATAAATAAAATCTTTATTTAAAAAAAAAGAAATGGAGGCTTCATTAATACTTTCACTGCTATTAATAAAAGCTTAAAATTCTCATTAATAGTTTATGCGACATCTCCACTGTGCACAAAATGGGATACTATTCCTGAAGTGAGTTGATCAGGCGTATGCAAGTGTGCGAGTGGGTGGGTTGGGGTGAGGGGCTGTTGTGGTTCATTTTCCCAAGGCGCTGGGAGGATTATCTGAAATGGAGAAACCAGTGAACCAACAGCAAGACTCCAGGTGAATTACTCTGCCTCAGTGTCCCTGATTTGGCCAGCTAGCTGGGTGAAAGCTTCCTTCTTGTTCTAGAAGTCTGATTCTATGGCTCCCATGAGGAGTGTAAATCTTAAAAGCAGCCACATTTTACCATGTCCTCACACGTTTTGCATCTGAAAACACACAAAGCATTTACAGGTTCACTACTTTGCAAAGAGATAAGCAGAGACTTCGGGAAGGAGGCCATGAAGTCACCCAGGAAGCCAGAAGGGCCTGATTTCTTCCTTCTCCCAACAAGCTGGTATACTTTACCAGTGGTCTTCCTGAATGTGGCCTCTGGCTGGCCCAGTGACTTGAGAAATGTCTGGAAAGAATGGAGTAAAAGCTGCGTTGGGCCAGTCACCAGGCTCTACCTGGCCCCAGCCCCCCAGCTCTGCAGGTAGAAAACAGGGGTTCAAAAGGAGAACCGAGGGTTCCAGTGGCTTGGCTTAGCCTGGACACTGATGCCTCACACAATATTTTGGAAAAAATTTAAATTAGTTGACATTTAAAAATGACGTGATTCTATATGTTATTTATTGAAAGATTGTATTTATTTATTTGACAGAGAGAGAGGGAGGGAGAGAGAGAGAGCACAAGCAGGGGGAGCAGCAGGCAGAGGGAGAAGCAGGCTCCCTGCTGAGCAGAGAGCCTGACGTGGGGCTCAATTCCAGGACCCTGCGACCATGACCTGAGCCAAAGGCAGATGCTTAACCAACTGAGCCACCCAGGTGCCCCGATGATTCTATATTTAAAACTTCAAAATTCGGGCTCCTTTTTTTGGAAAATGTAGCTGATCTCAAAGCACTCAGGGGCCCGCATTCCTGTGTGGCAACAACTGGCTCGAGCAGAGTAAATGCTTCCTGCCTTAGCTGGAACATGGGCCGCCCAGGGTCATCAGAGCCGCTTTACTTCCTCTCATCGTCCCGACGCTGCTCGAGTCTGAGATAACGTGGTGCAGCCATCGGATAGCCGGCTCTTCCTGGAGGGCTGTCCACGTTCCTGCAGGCCTGAGTCCTCCCCGGATGCCAGTTAATTTCCCGCAAGGGATGTGCTCTGAAGGGAGGGACGCCACCCCTCCCTCTCTCCCGTTACTTGTGCTTACCGGTTTCTCTCATTCTGCTCTGATGTGGACTGTTAATAATCTTGGGCAGCATTATTAGTCTCCAAGCACTCAGGTCACAAGAGGCAAGAGCCTCCCTTCTCTGTCCTGATGCCCTGTAGAAGTCTCATATTTAATACTGAGGGTTGGTGTTTTCAGAGAAGTGTCAAACCTGTTAGACACCTGCCTGAATCTAGAGGGGGGACCCTGAGCTAGGTGAGAAGGGCCAGGAAACCACACTACAACAGGATGGAATTCAGGATGTTTAGAAGATGAAAAGGAGCCCCAAGAGATAGGATTCTTTCTTTTCAACATGAAGGGCGGCCATGTGAGAAAAGAGTGATACTAGTTACCACTGTTAATGGACTAACGTGACCATCACTAATAATACTAGTGAGAAATCTTTCGTGCCTCCTATGTGTCAGGCATTGTTCCAGGTATACGTGATGAGTAATTCTGACATAAAAACTAAGAAATGGAAGCCATAGGAAGAAAAATTTTAGTTGTTGTCCAAAGTTGGAATGGATTGTCACAGTAAGAAGTGAGCTCTCTGTCTCTGGAGGAATGCAAGCAGATTCAACAGACTGAATGTCATCAAAGGGGTGATTGTATTAAATTAATTGTATAAATTATTGTATAAATTGTATAAATCATTGTATAAATTATTAAATATTCAATAATTATTAAATTAATTGAGATTCTTGATTAATTTTTGAATTAATTATTAAATTAATTAAGATTTTCAAGTTCTTTCCCCCGACATTCTTTGTTCCAAATGTGTTAACTTCAAGGACCCTCCCCCTCTCCCAGGGACCAACTGGTGAAGTTGGAATGCTGGGTTCTAACAGACAGAGAACCAAGAGAATGAAGAAGTGAGCTCAGCTCCATGGCCGTCAGTGGGCAGAAGAGTGCATGTGTTTGAGGTCAGCTCCAGAGGATGAAGTACACATTTGTACAAACACACTCTGAAGTTTGGATATGCAGACCTATGGGAACGGACAGGTAGGCTGAGATAGTCAATTGTGAGTGAGGCTTCTTGGGGCCCTTACATGGCTCACCACCATGTGAGAATCAGACAGACCAAAGCTACCTAGCTTATATGGTTAAAGTGGTGTTTTCCAAATTGTTGGTTAGAACTCATTGGTGAATTATGCAATCAGTTTGGTTGGTTGTAACTAGCGTTAACACACACACACACACTAGAAAAATATCTGCATTCATCACAAGTAATCGGTACAAACTTTCATTAAAGTTTGGTTTCAATGATGGGTGAGTATAAATATCAGAAGTTTGTGGGCACTGATGTAAAATTGGTGGAAAAAAAAAGTGTGAAAGCTACTATATTAGAAACAGAATGGGAGCAACCCTGTTCTGGGGGCCAAATCCTATCTCAGATTAATTTCATCAGGCCAGGCTCAGAGCAAGATGGCCACCAAGGGCAGTCCTGACTGGAGCAAGGTGACAGCCAGGTCCAGGACCAGAGTATGGGTTATGTTCCCAATTGAGGAGGCAGTGGCAGACACAGGGGGAAGATCCCTGACTTCCCTCAGGAAGAAGCTGCCAATCTTCTTGAATGAGATCATTTCCCTGAGAGTCTTGCCAATTGGTAGATATACAGTGTTGTGACAGCTACCATCTTGGTGCTTTCATATTGACCACACTCCCCGCCTCATCCCAGGATTAAACCAGAAGCTTCTCTGCTCATTGTGCCTACAGAGTCTGCCCCAGACTAGACTAGATCTGCAGATCTAGTAGATCTGTGTCATTGACCCTTCCATCTCAATCCCTTGATGCCTTTTGCCCAAAACTGCCTAAATGCCCGAGTTATGTCAATGAATTAGCTGCATAACTCACACCCCTCCCTCCAGCTTGCTGAATTACTTAACCTTATTTTTTTTCTATTATCTGCAGACTGAACAAACTGACCAAAAAAACAAAACAAAACAAAACAAAACAAAAAAAAGAACAATGGTGTGATCTGTGGCAGAGCCATGCTGAGCTGTTCTCTCTGCAGTAACGGTCTTACCAAGAGTAGCGGCTCCATAGGGACCCTTCTGGAAGACACCCTGACCATCAATATTTGTATGGCAACAGTACCCTGTTGTGGTTCACCTAAGTGCTTGAACAGGTTGTTTAAGTTCCATTTTAGAAACACTGGAGCTGGCCAGAGCCTTTTGTCCTTCACTTTGGAATTTGTTCCATCAAAATTCTATCCATTTCTACCCACTACAAAAATCTACCCATTTCTACCCACTCTGCTTTGTAGCAAGTTCCCTGACAGGGCATTAAAAAGCAGGATGCTGTATAGCTCATGTAGCTTGACCTAGGATGGGCTTGTCTTATAGTCAAATGCCAATAATACATCAGCAAATGCTTCAAAAACTCTTGAATTTTTCTATAATTTTTTGGTAATAGGTAATAAATGGACACATGACAAAATTCAGAGAACAGAAGGATGGAGACCTCCTCACTGCAAGTGAAATGCCCAAGTCTCGCTCCTTCCCCTTTCTCGCCCAACCAAGCCCTTGACTACTACTACAACCCCTCGATGAGGTACTTTTGTGAACTTTTCCCCTTTTAATCTTGTTGGGTAGAATACGAGTTACTAATGTCTACAGATGAGGAAACTGAGGTTCAATCGTGTTTCTCATCTGGGGTTCCACAGCCAATGGACAGAAGAACTGAAACTAAGCCTGTATGTTTCTGACCCTAGTCTAATTTTCTTCCCATCCTTCTAGATGCTGTAGTTTCTTCACAAGAATGCAAAGTTTGGGGGGAAACTGGCAGCCCAAATGCCTGCTGTGGTTTTAATTTAGTTAAAGATGCAGACTCACGGTGGAAAGTCAGGGAAGTGAGGCCCTTCCATGGCTCTCTTGGCTCACATATGGTTGAGTGATTATCAGTGTCTTCACTGAGACATTGACATATAGCCTCAAAGAAGAAAATTTAACTTCTTGCACATCAGAAATGATGTTTACATTGATTATTTTCCTTGACATCAGTCATATGGTTTCCACTGAAAATATTCCACAAGGTTGAACAGTCAGGCTTACCAAGAGGAATCTAAGAGGCGACTTTTTATTCCAAAGGATGCATGCTGTTTTCTCTTCTATGCTTGGGCTATGGAGTACATTGGACTTTTTAAAGTACATTAGAGTACTTTAGAATTTCATCTAAAATGGGTATTTGCTAGATTCAACTCTAGCTAGTTTTGTCTGTATCAAACAGCAAATGCACCAATGAAAGACCATGATTTGTTGTCTTTGAAGATATTCAAAACATGTAACTCAGATTTTAGAAAGAATTCAAAGCAAAACCATCCAAAAATATTTTGATTTGTGGCAATAGTCTTTGGAACATTTCCCCAGAACTAACTGGAAGAATGGCAGATACCCATTCAGACTCAGATTTTCTGGTCTATTAGAATGAAGGTTCATTACTTTGCAGTCATTTCTTATAAATAATAGCACTCTGTTCTACGATAAATCATTTTTGGAACATGTATAAAATCCGCATTTATCATTTAGGAAGATTTTGGTTCTAAGCCACACAAAATCCAGTACAAACTGGCTTAAGAAATAAAGGAGGGGCATCTGGGTGGCTCAGGTGGTTAAGGATCTGACTCTAGATTTTGGCTCAAGTCATGATCTCAGGCTTTTGAGATGGAGAAATCAAGCCCAGCATTGGGTTCTGTGCTGGGCATGGAGTCTGCTTAAGATTCCCTCCCCCACCCTCAGCTCCTCCCTCTTCTCCCTCCATCACCGTCCCCCCAACCCTACCCCATATGTACACTCTCTTTCAAAAAAAGAAAATAAATAAAAAAGATTTCTTTTAGGCCCACTGTTTCTTTTGAGTGCCCCCCAGGCTAGTCCCCCCATGGTCCCTTCCTTACCCTCATCACATCTGGTGTGCAACAGCATCTCTACATGCTTTCATAATCCTATCTAAAGAACAGCTCTCCAGTTGTGCACAGGTTCCTGTTTCGTCTCTCTCTCCACACACCAGTTATTCCCTCTCAACCATGCCCTATTTTAGCTACAAACATGGTATGATTTTTCCCAGTCTGCAAGATTAAAACAAAATTTCCCTTGACTTCATAGCCCCCTCCAGCTTCAATTCCATTTTTCTCCTCTCTTTGGTGGTAAAATTCCTTGAAAGAATTTTCCAGGTTCCTGGACTCCAACTCTTCACTTCATTTCAGTGAGTTCTCACTCTACCATTTGAACAAAACAACTATTCTTAGGTTTACCAGTGACCTTCATATTGCTAAATCCAGGAGTCAGTTTTCAATCTTTATCTTAACCTATTAGCAGCTTTTATACAGTTGACTATTTTGCCTTTTTTTGAAGTACTTTCTTCAGTTGGACTTCAAAACAACACTCTCTTGGAAGTTTTGCCCCTCGCTCACTGTCCACTTTTTCTTGATCTGCTTTGCTAATTCTTCCTCATCATGCACCCTGGAATGCACCTGGCTTTGGTTCTGGGCTTGTTTCTCTTCTACATGTATACACATATCTTGATTGGTTTTATCCATTTCCATGACTATGCTCTACTATATCCTGCCAAATGTTAAGTTATTTCTCCCTGGAACTCCAGGTGCATATCCAACTGGCTAGCAAACATTTCTACTTGGATGTCTAATGGAAATCTCAAACTTAATATGTCCAAAATAAAAATACTGATAGTTCTGGTTCCAGGGTAGCTCAGTAAGTTCCTAGTAGACAAACTCCTACAAGTAAAAATTATGAGCTCTGAACAAAATACTCAAAAATAACTACCTGAAGACTCTGGAGAGTGAACAAAAACATGGAGTTTCTGGAGAGGAGTCAAAACTTGGAAAAATGAATGCATGCGATGATTTTCCATGTGTTTTTTATGGCTATCAACCTAAAGGCAGGCCACAGTAGATTCACACAGGACAGATAAAATGACAGAAATCAGAAATGACAGAATCAAAGGATAGAGTTTGAGGCAACCACAGCCTTTGGAAAGTGAGGGGAGGAATACAGGAAAAGAGAGCCAGAAAAGAAGAACCATTTTGTATATCAACTCAGTACAGATCTCTGGCCAATTTCTGAACCATGCATGCATGAGTCAGGCTTAAGTGGCCCAGATAAAAATAAAAGTACTGAATTGAGATTTGAACTGTGGCCCAAGAGACAATTTACAGTTTGATCCAACCAAGTTAGTTGCCTACTCAAACAACCCCCAAGTCAACATTTGAGGGGAAAACTATAGAAGAGAATCCAGAGTCTCTACAACTTAACAATCACAATGTCAAGAATACCCCAAACTACTCAACATATGAAGAAAATGGAATTTGTGACCCATTCTCAAGGAAAAAAACAATCAAGAGAGATTGACCTTGAAATGATTCAGATGTTAGAATTAGCAGATCATAATTTTAAAGTAGCTGTTATGACTATGCTTCATGAGGTAAGGGATTACATGTTTATAACAAATGAAATGACAGAGAACCTCAGTAGAGAATTGAATTCTATTAAAAAAAAAAACTATGTGAAAATTCTAGAACAAAAATAAAAAAACAAAAAACAATATTTGAAATAAAAAATTCAGAGAGAGTCAAAGCCCTTGAAGTTGGATCAATAGGAAGTATCCAGTCTGAAGAAGGAAGAAAAAAAGCTTGGGGGGAAAAAATGAGCCCAGACTCAGAAACAACCCCAAAATGTCTAATACATGTAACTGAATCCTTTGGAAAGGGAGAGGCTAACAAACAGAAAATACTTTTTGAAGAAATAACAGCCCAAATTTCGTGAAAGACATGCATGCATTTACAGATCCAAGAAGACCAGTGTATCTCAAGTAGGATGAATACAAAGAAAACTTCCTTTAAGCACACTAGTCAAATTGCTGAAAATCAAAGATAAAGGGAAAATCTTGAAGGTAGCCAGAAAAAAATTACATTTCCTATGGGGGCAGGGGGAACAACTCAAATGATCCCAACTCTTCATCAAACAATGGAGACCAATATCTGACAAAAGTGATATTCAAACTACACAAGAAACTCCTACAACTCAATAGCAGAAAAACAACCCAATTTTTAAAATGGGTGAAGTACCTAAATAGATATTTTTTCCAAAAAAGACATACAAATAGCCAATAGGTACATGGAAAGGTATTCAACAAAACTGATCATCAAGGAAATGCAAATCAAGACCACAATGAGATATCACCTCATTCTTGTTAGAGTGGCTATGGTCTAAAAGACAAGAGAAAAATGCTAGTGAGAATGTAGAGAAAAGGGAATGCTCATACAGCACTAGTGGAAATGCAAACTGGGATAACCACTATGGAGAACAATACAAAGTTTTCTCAAGAAATTTAAAATAGAACTACCATATGATCTGTCAATCCCATTTCTGGGTGTATATCCAAAGGAAGTGAAACCATTATCTATAATGATATCTATACCCCCATGTTTGTTGTAGCACTATTCACAGTAGCCAAGGCATGGAAACAACCTAAATGTTTGACAATAGATGAATCAAGAAAATGTGATATATTTATATAATGGGATATCATTCAGTCTTAAAAAGGAAATCCTGTTACTTGCAACAACATGGATGAAACTGGAGGGCATTATGCTGAGTGAAGTAAACCAGACAGAGAAAGACAAATATTGTATGGTATCATTTACATATAGAATCTTAAAAAAAAAAAATCAAACTCATAGAAACAGAGAAGGACAGTGGTTGCCAGGGGGTTGGAGGATAGGGGAAATAGGTTGGCAAAAGACTACAAGCTTCAGCTGTGACATGATTAAGATCTCAGGATCGTAACATGGTGACTCTAGTCACAGTGGATAACACTGTACTGTATAATTGAATTTATCTAAGAGAATAGAATTTAAATGGTCTCACCACCGCGCTCCCAAAAAGGTAAAGAGGTGAGGTGATGGATGTGTTAATTATAAACTCCATGGGGGAATCCTTTCACAAGGTATATAGATATCAAATCAACATGTTGTATACTTTAAATATCTTACTTTAAATATACTTTAAATATCTTATAATTTTGTCAATTATATCTCAATAAAGCTGAAAAAAGAAGAAAAATAACATTTGAGGCCAGAAACTGTTGACCACCATCTTTAAAGAACTGAAAGTAAAAACTTTCAAACAAGATTTCTATATCCAGCGAAAATATCCTTCAAAAATGAAGGTAAAATAAAGATATTTCCAGATAAAGGGAAACTAAAAAAAAAAAAAAAAAAAAAAAAAAAAAATTCACCATTTGCAAATATGCACACAAAAGATGCTAAAGAAAGTTCTCAGGCTGAAGACAAATAATATAGGAGGGAAATTTGGATCATTAGAAACAAATGAAGAGCATAGGAAATGGTAACAACGAGGTGAATACAAAACCAGCCCTACTTTGTCCCACCCAAGCCTGCTTTTCCAGTAGATTTGCTTATCGCAGTGATAGAAATCCATTTTCACAGTTCCCCGGCCAAAAAAAAAAAAGAAAAAAGAAAAACAACCCTTGGCATTAGCTCTTTCTCTCACACCCAGCAAGTACTCTTGGCTCTATATTCAAATCAATATATATTCAGAATTCTACCATTCTTTCTATTTGCCTTCCTGGTCCAAGCCACTATCTCTCACCCAGGTTAATGCAATAGGGCTGCCAATCAGTCTTCTCTATTTTAACACTTGCTACCATGTAGTCAATAGCAACACTACACAGCAGCCAAGAGACCCTCGACAACCTATGTCCATTCTTTCACTCTGCTGGTCAACCTCTCCATTGGCTTCCCACCTCATCTGAAACAAAGAGTCTATGTCACAGTCTACAAAGGTACTGCGTGGTGTGCTCCTGCTACTTCTCCACCCTTCCTCCCTCCCTCTGTTGCTCACTCTGATCCAGCTACCTTAGCTTCCTTGCTTTTTCCCAAACATATCAGCATGCTCCTGCCCCAGGGACTTACCTCTCACCCCAATACTCTGATATCCACAGGGTTCACTTGCTCAGTTCTCTCTACAGGATGCCTTATCTGTGAGGTCTTTCCTAACCATCCTAAATAAACTAACAGCACAATACACATTGTCTTCCTCCATCATCTTGTGTTAGTTTTCTTCATAACACGATTGCCTTCATATTTAAATGTTTGTTGAATGAATGAATGATACAAATACCTATAATACAGGGCTGGAAGCTCAGATAAAAGTCTATGAGAGCTCAAAGAAGGAAACTAATACTTACTGAGCATCAACTATTTATAGCACTGTTGACTATGCTATATCATTTAATCCTCATGACCATTCTCTTAGATAATTTGCTGCCATTAATTTACAGAGAGATGTTGAGGCAGGCTCAGAGAGGTTTAGTGGTTGTCAAGGTTATGTGCATAGCAAATGATGGCAGATTTCAAACTTGAGTCATTATAATTTAATTTGTATATTCATTTCATCACACGGATTCTCAAACTCCATCTGGCTCAGGTGAAGAAAGAGGGAGGGAGTACCTGGAAAGTCTTTCTGGAGTATGTGGCACCTTGGTTTCTGTAAAATAATAAAAAATGTATATATTAGTCTCTACCCTTGGTTCCCGGGACAGAACTCTTAAAACCCTTATAATTTGATAAGTGATAAGAGGTCTAGGAGCACCTTTTTTCTAATATTTGGTCTTTGACCCTGGTTCCTGACACAGGGTTCCTAAATCCCTTGGAATTTCCTGGGTGAGAAGTGACTCTTGGTGGGCTCCTGGATGGGGGCTAGCCACTAGAAAGACCAAGCCATGATGCAGAAGCTTGGAATTTCAACCCTACACCCCATTCTCCAGAGAGGTGAGAAATGTTGGAAATGGCATTAATAACTGATTATAACTACATGATGAAGCCTCCATAAAATCCCAATAGCATTGGGTTTGGAGAACTTCCAGGTTCGTGAACACATGGAGGTGCTGGGAGAGTGGAGTGCTCAGAGAGGGCATGGAAGCTCCTCACCCTTTTCCACATGTCTTGCCCTATGCATCTCTTCCATCTGGATGTTCATCTGCATCCTTTATCATATCCTTTTAAAACATACCAGCAGGGGTGCCTTGTGGCTCAGTTGGTTGGGTGACTGCCTTCAGCTTAGGTCATGATCCCGGAGTCCCGGGATTGAGTCCCGCATCAGGCTCACAGCTCCACAGGGAGTCTGCTTCTCCCTCTGACCGTCTCCTCTCTCATGCTCTCTCTCACTCTCAAATAAATAAATAAAATCTTTTAAAAAAAATAAATAAAATAAACCAAGCCAGCAAATAGTAAGTAAACTGTTCTGAGCTCTGCGGTCTGCTCTAGCAAATTAATCAAACCTGAAGAGGAGGTTGTGGGAACCTCTGAATTACAGCCAATCAGTAGGAAGCATGGAGCACAACCTGGACTTTCTATTGGCATCTGAAGTGAGGGGGTGGGGCAGTCTTGTAGGACGGAGCCCCTAACCTATGGGACCTGATGCTACCTCCAGGTAGACAATGTCAGAATTGTGTTAAATTAGAGGACACCCCACTGGTGTCATAGAATTGCTTTGTGTTGGGGGGAAAGCACACAGCCAGCATCAGAAGTGTTTCAAGTGTGATAGCAGCGTGAATAAAGGAGACATTTAGTTCCAAGAGATAAGATATAGGCAGGAGGTTAGCACTGCTCATGATTATAAGGGGTTGGATGCAGTATGAAGTTGCTAAAAGAAAAGGAACGTTCTAAGACCATATTATGTAAGAGGTGAAGCGATACCAAGAGCATTCTGTTTTACAATTCTGCCTGAACTTCCTAACAATTAGAGTTGTTCCCAGCTGGAGGCAATGACCTGGACTGTGAACTGAGTCAAGGGCACCTCATTAAAAATGGAGTTGGGAGGCCAGAAGGGGGAGCTCTTAGGCTAGACTACACATACTGCTTTGCAGACTCAACAGGAAGAGATGGACCTTAAATTCTGAACCAGAAGAAGCCTACTTGACCACTGAGGGAAGAGAAAGGAAGATTTTCTCTTGGACCAGCAACAGCCCAGCCAATGAGAGACTCACAACTCAGCCAATGAAAAGGCATTACATTTCAAACTCCCAGTTTACTTCAGTGGACTTTTCATTTATAACAAGCTCCTCCCAACTTCCGCCTTTGTTGGCGGAATACAAGAGGGTTCCTCTCCTTTGTTCTCCCACGTGCCTAGGGCTTTTGCTGTAGCTTGCCTGTCCCGAATTGCAATTCCTCTTCGATTTCTGAATAAACTCATTTTGCTGGGATGAAAACCTGGCTGTTGTAAGGTCAGCAGGATAATAACCTAATGATCTTTTATTGGTATGGAGGGGTTTAGAGTTTACAAAGTACTTTCACATATATGACCTCACGGATCCTGAACAGTTCTAACTAGGATGGGACAAGTATTAGTTCCCCATTTACATATGAGGAAGAAAAGGCTCAGTTATTAGACACCAATACAGGACTTTCCACTTGTGGGTCAGTGCTCTTTCAAAGTAGTGAGATGTCCAGTCTTGAAGTGTTTGATGGCAAACACAGTACTCCATGTCAGATTGGTGTGTGTGTGTGAGTGTGCGCGCGTGCGCATGTGTGTGAATAATGGTGAAAGAACAAGATAAATTCTGTGGTCTTTGTAATCCTGGTTTAATCAGCTTTACAAAAAAGTTTTTTATGATCAAATATATATAGACAGTCCCAGACTTATGATAATTTGATTTATGATTTTCCTATTGTATGAGGGTGTGAAAGTGATACACAGTTAGTAGAAATCATACTTCAAATTTTGACTATTGGTCTTTCCTCAGGTCTTTGATACACAGATACCCTCTCGTGATGCTGAGCACTGGCAGTGAGCCTTATATCCCAGTCAGCCACACCATCATGAGCGCCAGCAATCAACGCACTCACAACCCTCTGTAACCATATGCATGTTCTGAGTTGTTTCTTTTTTACTTTTAGTACAGTGTTCAATAAATTACATAAAATACTCAAGACTTTATTATGAAATAGGCTTTTCCTCCGGTAATTAGCCCAACCGTAGGCTGATGTAAGTGTTCTGAACACATTTAAGTTCAGCTACACTAAGCTATGATGTTCAGCATTTTCTATTTAGGATATTTTTCTCCCCCTACCCCCAAGATTTGTTTATTCATTTGAGAGCAAGAGTGAGAGCGCATGAGGGTGGGGAGGGACAGGGGAAGGGAATCTCAAGCAGACTCCATGCTGAGCATGAAGCCTGATGCAGGTCTCAATTTTGTAACCCAGAGACCAGGATCTGAGCCAAAACCAAGAGTCAGAGGCTCAACCAACTGAGCCACACAGGCACCCTTTGACTTCAGGCATTTTCAAATTTATGATGAGTTTATCAGGACATAATCCCATCATATATGAGAAAGATCTGCATAACATGACATTTAACATTTTAATCATTTTTAAATGTATAATTCAGTGGCATGAAATGCATTCACAAGACTGTACAACCATTATTACTATTTATTTTCCAAAAACTTGTTTGTCATCCCAAACTAAAACTCCATGTCCATTAAACAATAACTCCCCATTCTCCATTCCAAGTCCCTGAAAACCACCATGCTACTTTCTGCCTCCTTGAATTTAACTACTCCAGATACATCACGAGTGGAATCACACAATATTTGCCCTTTCGTGTCTGGATTATTTCACTTGGCACAATGTTTTCAAGGTTCATTCACTCTATAACATTTAACAGAATTTTACTCCTTTTTAAGGCTGAATAATATTCATTGTGTGTGTGTGTGTATGTGTGTGTTTACACATACACACACATACTACATTCTGTGTATCTATTCATTGTTGCTGTGGTTCAATCCTGCTGACAAAAGACAACAGCCTCCTTCATCAGAAATATTTTTCCTTTTAGGCTGCCAGCCCCAAGATCAAAATACACCAGCATCCTTTCTCCTTACCCCAGGGAGACCCCCCCCACCCCTCCCCAAACACCCTGTACAAACAGCGCTGCCTCCACAGAGAACTACCTACTTGGGATCTGATCCCATTATGAGGACCAGACTTTCTAGAAGTTTCTAGTCTTCTAGAAGACAGAACAGTGTGAGAGCCAAGCACTAGAATTTCTCTTTCCTTGAAGAACAGAAATGGCAAAATGTCCCAAACTCAGAAGTGTAGCTCAGCTGTTCCCAGTTGCCTGGGCAGGGGAGTGAGACAGAGGTGGCCCGTGGGGAGCAGCCAGTTTCTCCCTCATTCCCTCACGCAGTCTCCCAAGAATCCCGTGTCCTGCGTAGCCATTGGCAGCTCAAAGCCGAAACAGGGTGGTGTGGCCACCTGTTGGGCACTGGGGGTGGTGCAGCCTCGCGGGGGAAGAAAAGGGTTTGCTGGCTGAGATCACTTCAGGAGAAGTTAGACAGAAGCCCCCCCAAAAAACCAAACCAAACCAAAAGCAGCCCCTACATCCGGGCGATGGAATTTTATTCAGGGCTTCAACGAAATGAGTGCTCAAGCAGTAAAAAAATTCATGGAGGAAGTTTAAATGCAAATTAGCAAGTGAAAGCCACCAATCTAAAGAGGCTCCCTACTGTAGGTTTCCAGGGATAAGACCTTCTGGAGAAAGATTAATTGTTGCCAGGGATGGGGGTGGGCAGGGAGAGAGAAGGATGCATAGGGTGAGCCCAGGGCATTTTCAGAGTAGTGAGACGACTCTATAGGTGTTGTCAGACATCTGTCAGAACCCATGGAACGCACAGCCCAAGGAGGGAACCATAATGAAACCCGTGGATGTGGGGTGATCACAATGTGTCAGACCGGGTTCCTGCACTGGGACAGATGCGCCACTCTGGCGGGGGTGGGGTGGCCACTCTGCGGGGGGGGGGGGGGGATAGGTGGGACCAGAGGGTACATGGGAACTCGGCACTCGCTGTTCAATTTTGCTGTGAACCTAAAAACACTCCAAAAAAAAAGTCTACTAAAAAAAAAATAAAAATAAGTAAATAAATAAATAAACAGAACAAAACAAGAGCACCCCCAGAGTTGCCCAGGGCTCCTCACACCAGCTATGCAGTTCCCAGGCTCAGAAAGCCCAGCTCTTCCCCAGAAGAGCTCCCAGCCCCTTTCTCTCTTCTGATGTTTCTTTTTCTCCTGCGGGCAGGTACAACAGGCATTCCTTTGCCTTTGGGTAAAGTAGAGAGAAGCTCTCTGGAGTCCAACAAGTCCTCCCTTCCCCTCCAGCTTAAATGTCACCTCCCAGTGAGTTCTTCCCTGACCACCCTAACCCCCAGCCCATCATCCCCTCTGGCTTTTTGCCCGGCACTCGTCACTACCTGAACTTAGCTCCTTGCCAACATCATTTCGTTTACACTGCCGCCCAGTGGAATGTAAGCCCCACCAAGGTGGAGACTGTCCCTAGCACTCACAACACTGGGTGGCCCAGGGCAGGAGCTGAACAAATGCTTGTTGACCGACTGAGAGTAATCTCATTCCTGGCCAGCTGCTGAACCTGGGGCAAGGCAGTTAAACTTCTTTGGACCCCAGTTTCCCCATCTGTAAAATGGGTGACCAGACTTCATGATGGAACTCTCTTCTTGCTGCAGGGCTCTGAAAGTCCCAGCAAGCGTCAGAAGGACCTTGATAGTCCACTCCAGCGCTTCTGCCCCGGCCGCTGGGTGGCTGCGAGGCACTCAGGGAGAGAATTCCTAGCGACCCCACATTGCTTGACCTTCTCGGCTGGGTTTGTGGGTGTGGGCAAGAGGTCCCAATGTGTGCTGGGTAGATTGAGGTGTGGGGGGATCCCTCCCCTAGAAAGCAAACTCCAAGACAGCAAGGATCTTGGGTTTTATTTGTTTGTGTATCCCACGTGCTGAGAACAGTGCCCGGCACACAGGAGGCTTCATAGTTACTGAGGGAGTGAAGCAAACACACTCAGCGCCCGTGTTTCCCTTCTCGGGTGAGTGTTGCTTGGCTCATGAGTGGCACGGACACAGCAATAATCATCCCTTCCCTCGGCGGAGCCCTCCGCGAAATGTTTGCACATGCGTCATCTCAAGTGCTCCTCATGACATGACAACCCCATGAGATAAGTCCCATTAAATGTTATTATCCCCAATTTCCAGATGAGCTAACTGAGGCTCAAGGCATTTGACCTGCTCAAGGCCACATAGCTGGTAGAGGGCGGAAGCTGACCTCTTTCATTCTACCCCGTGCTTGTGTGTGTTGCCGGTCGTGCAAACTCTTGAGTGTGAGCAGGAGAAGGAAACCTTGTGTAAGAGCCAGGCCCTGAGGAGAGAAAGGGGGCAACAGAGAGAAGCACTGCCTGCGCTAATTGGCTGCCTGGGGCTGAACCCGTGCCTGTTGGCTGAAGGTGGGGGCTACCTGAGCAGCAGGGGGATGGGGCAGAGATGCCCCGCCTCTCTAACAGTGGCGGGGGACCCCGCGCAGGGAGCTCCTGGGGAGACGGCTGACCTCATGTAGGCACCGCTGCCCTGCAGGCCCAGACACGCTGGGCTCCAGACGGGTCCTTCATGGGGCACAGAAGCCAAGGATGTGGGCAAACTGGTTTCAGGAACACAAAAGCCGACTCAAGGCTTCCTTTCCCGCACAAGGCGCGAACCTGCCCCTCACCCCTACGCCAAGGAGAGATCTTCCAAATGACATTTTCCCAGCTTGAAATCTCACGGACTTGAACAAAGTCACCTACATGCCACCCCGAATCATAACCTACAAATGCACGCACGCGTGCACACACACACACCAGAAGCGCCCCCCAGATTCCTCCCCATGGGAGCCCCCAAGCAGAGCCCTGTCTTGCCCTCACCCACCTCCACCTGTGGAAGTCTTTTGTACTGATCCTGCAGAATCTTTTCCTCTTTCTGGGCCTAAGGTTTCTTCCCTCTCCCACGCTCCAGAGCCCGCTGTGGGCCCTCTGCCCCAGCTCTGACCACTGGAGCCTTCCACCCTGTTTATGCATATATGACTGCTTCCCCCGCAGCTGCCAACTCCCTGGGGCTAAGCTCAAGCCCGGTGCTGAGCCCCACCGGTGCAGGGGTCAGAGAGGCTGCCAGCTTGCATCAGCCCACGCCCACTGCAGGGAGCTCTGGTGGTGGTGGTGGTGGTGGGGGGGTGACCATCACAACTCCCCGAGGCCTTCCCCCAGAAGCCAGGAGGTAGCGATGAGGACATAGGGCCGGGAGGTGGGGTCGAGGCGAGGACAAGTGGCAGCCCACACGCTTGCCTGTGTTAGTCACCGAGAGTGCCCAGCGGAGCAGAAGTCATCTATAGGGCTGGTGCAAGCCGGACAGGTGGGAAGAGGGAGGGCCCACCTGCAAAACCAGTGGGAAGAGGCACTGGGTCAGGACGTCCTTCTCTTGCTAGAGGGGCGGTTTTCCTTCCGGACTCCCCAGCAAGACCGGAAGTAGCGAGAGGAGGGCGGTCTTGATCCAACGCGGGCTGACCTTCTGGGTTTGCTCCATCCATCGATGCGCGCTGAGCCCCACGACCTGCCCTCCTGCTCTGTGCCAGACTCTAGAACTTAGACTCTGCCTTCCTGCTTCAGAAGGAACTTGGGAGGCAGCTTTCCCCGTCTACCCCGCTGGAAATGGGCCCCCGAGCCCGACCAAATAGATGGTTACCGCCAAGTGGAGCTCCTGGTTCTCTATCGATCCCATGCGTGTTGATTGCCTCCTCTCCCAGGCCTTGGGCTCGGGACTTCACGAGTGCTTTCATTTACTCCACGGGCTGGCTCCCAGAGATGACTCTGGTGGCTACTGTGGGGAGGGGGCGATTCTGACCCAGCGCCCTGACTTGCCCCGGGCAGTCCCATTATGTGTCTGCAGAGCCCCCTGTCCCTCTCAGAAGTGACCTGGCGTGGAAGATGAAGGACGGGTCCGAGGGATTCTCCCCAGCCTGGAGCAGGGGTTTGGGGTGCGCTGCGCCCTGCTCCCCAGAGGGGCACCGGGGCCTTGGGAGGCAGACACTAGAGGGCGCCAGTTAGTTGTGCTTCGCCTCCGGGTCTCCAGAGTGCCTGGCAGCTGCGGGCAAAGCCAGTCTGGGGGAGCAGAGGCGGCAGGTTGGGGGAGGGGGAGGTGCGGTGAGGGGGTAGAGTGCCCGACAGAGCCCTGGCTGAGGCCTTTCCTGGCTTAGACCCAGCCTGGCCCACCTCTTCTCGTGCCCCCCACCCACCTCCCAGAGCTCTTAAGCAGGCAGAGCCCTCTAGGGACCTGGGATTCCTATTAGGGAAGAGAGGTCTTGACACTGTTCTCTGCTCCTCCCTTTTGGCCTGGCCAGGCCGCTGCCAGTCTCTCCCCCAGGATCTCCAGCGCAGTGTGGTTCACCCCGGGCTGGATACCTCTCAGACCACGGGGCCTGCTGTCCCAATGGGTGGGGACTGGGCTGTATGTAGGTGGCTGTTCTGGAAGAAGCGATCAGGCCAGGTGTGAAGGAAACTCCACAGCCCAATAAGGGCCTGGTGTGAGGATGGGAGAGAGAGAGAGAGGAGGAAGCAGGCTCCCTGCTGAGCAGAGAGCCCGATGCGGCTCGATCCCAGGACCCTGGGATCATGACCTGAGCCAAAGACAGAGGCTTTAACATGCTGAGCCACCCAGGTGCCCCACACCTCTCTTTCAATAAATAAATAAGTAAACAAATAAATAAATACAATCTTTAAAAAAAAAAAAAAAGAACCTACAAAAAACCATCCTTTGATTTATCTACCCTTCTTAGATAGTTTTACTTACTTACAAACTAACCTTTTGGGGTCAATTCTTGCCACCAGATACATGAAGTCACGGTCTTTTTATTGTCATAATATTACTTTTCTCCAGTCTCAGAAGCTGTTTTCTATTCAAATACTTGTGGTATTTAAAAAAAAAAAAAAAAGTTATAAATATCCTGTCTTCTCTATGATCCTATAAACCTCAATTTTCCAGAAATTTTCCTAATTTATTTTTTCATTCTCCTGGAAAAGTGCATGATGGGGAAATGGCAGTGATCTAGAAGCATGCTCTGAACGGCCAGCTCCTCATTATTTATGCTAAAACACAAGCCAGGCAGTTCATGAAATGGGGGAGGGGAGTCTTGAGGAAAAGGAAAGGAGGGGCAAAAGAAGACAAAAGGAAATGAAAGAGGCAGTGATGTCCCTGGGGTTGGCCTCGGCTCATGGCTGGAGCAGTCACCTTCAGGCTCCTGGGGGACAGTGATTGCCCTCCCCGAGGGATAGTAGGCAGCCAGGCGTGAGCGTGTGGGCGAGGGCGGTGCCCCTCCACACCCATGCCAGGACCAGAGATGCCTTGGAATGTGGCTGAAACCTTCTGCCAGGTCCCGCACCCCATACCACACATCCTCCTCCTTCCCCCACCTGTGTCCTCCAGGTCCCCCCCCCCCCGCCGTTAGCTGGAGAGGCGGACAGTCCCACGTCTACAATGGTCCCTGTGTCTGTCGAACCCTAGATGTCCCACAGGAATCACATCCGTCCCACCTCCCACCCAGGGACAGGTCTCATGGTTCTACATCACCATTATCCAGGAGTCATAACTGGGTGAAAATCATGACAATACCCAGGTCCTGGGGGAGCGTTGCCTTATTTAGATGTGCCAGCCCCAGAGAAGGACGAAAAGGAAGGAGGAGGGGCTGCGAAGCAGACAGGAGCGAAAGGAGAAGAAAAAGGCATGGGTGATTCTGAGAATTGAGGGTAGCTAGCGATGTCATCACGGGGAGTGTTTCACCCAGGTCAGTGGGTGGGAGCAAAGCATGGTGACTGGGGCCCTGTGACTCAGTGGCGAGCCTGGCCCCTGTAACCAGAAGTCATTCATTTAGTAAGTCACTAATTCCGTCAACACGTGTTTATTGAACTGTTATTATGTTTCAGACCCTGGACTAGGCAGCGGGGAGGGAGAGAGCGCGGCAGAGTGTAGGTGTGCCGGGGCCTGGGGGAGGGAGGCAAGGCTCCTTTCAGAGGGAGCTGCCAGGAAAGATGCCCGGGGAGGGAAGGGGCAGGTGGGGAAGGGCTGTCTGGGATCAGTCCCCGGGGGAGGAGGAGGCCGGAGCCAGACAGAGGGAGGGGAAGGAGGGAGGGGTCAGGAGTTTCAGGCCGAGGAAGGAGATCGTGCTTGAAGGCACGGACCGTGGGAGGGGAGGTTTGGGGAACTGTAAGTAGTTCCTGAGAGGCTGAAGGGAGAGGCAGGGCAGAAAGGAGCTTGAGGGGGTAAAGGAGGCAGGTCCTAAAGGAGTTCAAAGGCTGTTTCCAGGCAGTGAGGCCCCCTGAAGGGGAAAGCCCTGGAGAGTGTGGTCAGAACCTCCCCACCCAGCCCCCCACCCCAACTGAGGAGAGTCTCCTGTGGTTAAGCAAGGGACTGATGCCAGGTTTCATGCCAGGCTGATGTGGTGAAGCAAGACAGATGCCAGGTTTGCTCAAGACCCAGGACGGGTTTCAGCGACGGCGCTCCAGAGGGGTCCGACCTGTGCTGAAAGTGCTGCCACACATTCCCCCACGCCACCCTCCGGCGAGCGACCCGCAGAGGACCAGCGGATGGTTGGAGAGGCAGGGGACAGGAGGCGATAGAGGGTGCCCCGGCTTCTCAGCCAACACGTGGCGGAGCCAGAATCAGAAGCTGGGGCTGTCCGAGCCTCCAAAGCCCTCAGGCATCCAGGCTCCTGAGGGCCTCCTGCTTGAAGTCCCCTTCTGCAGGACTTAGCAGCCCCTCTCTGCCAGAGCCAGTGGCACAGGGTGCGCTTAAAAACAGCCAGGCTTCATTGTACAGTGCGGCCCTCTTGGCCATGCCCTCTCTGATCCCACTGCTGGTCTAGGAGCCCTGCTCCCTGAGCCAAGGGCTGCGCAGCTCCTAGCTGGGTGCTATCTCCCTGCCTCCAACCCCCACAACCTGGGTGACGCTATCGGGGCTCCTCCTGAGGGAATTGAAGTCAGGTCCTCCTGTAGGCCACAGCCCACCAAGATGATGAGGGCTCCCAGAAGGACCCTCCCCCCCCTGGAATTCTCCTTTACAAATAGGAGACCCAGGTGAGACCCTTGAGGATGGGCCCCTGGAGACCAGGAGATGGCTTCTGTGTGAGCAAAGGCAGCGTCCCCCTCATTTGGGCCTGTGGCGGTTGCTGCCCACACAGAGGGAAGGAAAGACAGGTCCATTTCCACCTGGCCTCAGGTGCCAACATTGTCAATATTTCCTCGCCGGCAATAAATCCCCAAATGTATTTTTGCTTCTCCCTCTAACGTTTAACCTTGGGTCTATTTCAAAGGAAACGCCACTCTGCCTGCTTCTGATTCATACCCGCTGAGCTCATCAAAACCAGAATTATTTGGTAATAACTGTTGGGTTTACTGGATGTCCTCTGGGATCTGTAAAAATCTCTGTTCCTCAGAAACAGGAAGTTTCAACAGGAGGACGGAGGCTGGTCATAAAAATCAAAATCTGCATACTCTCTGCCTGTTGGAAAGGCTTGGTATTCCTGGTATTTTCTTCCTTCAGCCCATTGACCCACATGGATTTGGCACCTACTGTATGTAGAAGCTAGGAACACAACCGGGATTTTTAAAAGGGGCTCTGTATTCATTTGAAGGGCTTCCATAACAGGCCAGATGGCTTAAACGTGGATATTTATTTTCTCACAGTTCTGGAGAGAAACGTCCAGAATCAAGGGGTCTGCAGGGTTGGGTCTGTTGGTTGGTTTGTTTTTGAAGGCTTCCAGGCGGCTGCCTTCTCCCTGTGTCTTGCCATGGTCTTCCCCATGTTTGTGTCTGTTTCCTCCTCTCCTCTTCTTACAAGGACACCAGTCCCATTGGACTGGGGCCCCCATGACTTTGTTTTAACTTAATGACTGCTTTAAAGACCCTATCTCCAAATTCAGGCCCATCAGGACTTCAGTATATTTGGGGGAGGGGAACACCATTCACCTGATAAGAGGCTCTGATCTCAAAAAGTCGTTCTCCCATGACAATGTCCCTTTGATCTCTATCTGAGGTTGGCATCCGAGAGAGGAGGTTTAGGATGTAATCCCCGGATGCTGGAGGCTTTCTGAAGGCAGAATGATTCCATGGACTGAGCGCTGAGCCGGCCCATCTGGATTAAAGTTTGCCTCCTTGAGTCACAAGTTGAGTGATGTTGCCCATGTTATAAGGCCTCTGAGGTCTCAGTCTCCTTGTCTGTGTAGTGAAGATAATGCTGCCTGCCTCACAGGGAATTTTTGTAAAGAGCCAGAAAGCTCATTCGTGTCAGACAGAGCACGATGTCCGGGAGCACAGTAGGTGCTCCTGAAATAGAAGTTTCTTCTCCAGGTGTGTTCTCGGCAGGGTTTCTTCTTTCAGGGAAGGAAGGCTGTATCACCACCGTTCTCTGGCGGGCAGAGTGCGCCAGGAGATGGAGACGACGCTCCGACCCAGGGTGCCTTCCTCCCCCGCACCATCAGCCCCCTGGAATTCCTCTCCCCCCATCCCCAAAGGCAGCCAAGCCTCAGAGCTGGAGGAGGGAAACAGGGTCTGGGACCTCCCGAGAGCCGCCACTGCTGGGACCTCTGTGAGCTTGTACTGTGAGAGGTAATTGGGAGGTAATTGTCCCGGCCAGGTCAAGCCCAGCTGTGGAAAGCGGATCTTGCAGGAAAAAAAAAACAAGTCCAAAGGCTGGCAAAGCCGTCTGGTCACAGATAGCCCTCCTGGTCCAGAGGTCTGAGTTCTGGACTAGCCAAGGCACCTGGGTTCTACTCTTATCCCTGCTATTTCCTGGGGCTGGGACATTAGCATTCACTTGACCTCTCTGCCCTTCAAGCCCCTCAGAGGGACACACAAAACATGTCAGACACATGTGAGATCGTAGATTACTAATAAGTCCCAGAGCCGCGGGACCAGCATCCCTGGTCTGGGCTACCACACTTTCTCAGCTGCCTGGGGCTGAAGGGGGAAGTCCCTGACGCTCTGGCTTCCAGTTTCCTGAAAGCTCCCGCATTTACACACACACAGTCCACACACGAAAACAGAGTAAGGATGCATTCCTTCTCCAAAGGAGGAGCCTTTCCAGCTTTGCAGCAAGAGGGATGAGGGCTCCTCGAGGCCCCCATCACCACTTCAACATCTCCCGCCCCAACCTGGGAGCCCTCCCCCCTCCCCCACCCTCCCCGAATTACTCACACTCCTGGAAACATGACTGATGACTCCAGGATGAGTAAGAGGCCTAGCACGTCATGGCCCAACTGCTGGCAGGGTGAGCGGGTTCAGTGCTCCCCGGAGCTGGGCTGCTGCATGCGACGTGTGCTGGGAGTGGGCTCGAGGGGGAAGGGGCCGTGGGACCCTAGAGAGCAGCTAGGCTTTATTTATTTAGCAATGAGCTAGAAGTCCTCTGACCATTCCCCCTTTTCTAACCCCAGAGTGGCGATGGCCTTCTCAGCTCAGGCTGACTGCCCCAGGGCCTCTCTGGGAGGCCTGGACAGTGGGGGCAGGGGCTGTCACAGAGCTCCAGGACGCTGTGTTTCTCTGACCTGAGCACCCCTGGCCTCACCCCAGCACAGCATGGTTCAGGGCAACCCTGAACTTGGCAACCTAACCTCAACAGCCTTGAAAGGGCCCCCATCCAGAGCTCAAGCTGCAGGGTGCGTGTGTGTGGAAGGTGTGTGTGTTTACCCTCCCCTGTCCACCCTAACCCGTGGTGCCAGTCGGGCAAATATTTTCAGTCTGTCTTCCATTTCCCATGTGTCCCAACTCTGAGCGTTTGGCGGAGATGGGATCACAGCAAAGACGTGTATGAATTCAATGCGCTTTGGAATGCCTATTTTTATGTTCTTGGAGTTAAGGTACAGGCTGAACATGCTATTAGAAGAGACCATCCTGGCTCTTAATAAACAGGGCTGAAGCATCGGTTTCCCCATACCTAACACGGGCGTGGTCGGGACACGGACAGCACGGAGAGTAACGCCAGGACTCTGGAGCCCCAGGCGGCCCCGCCTCGCTGTCCTCTGTCCTCGATCTGAGCCTCGGAACCCCAGACAATCACTCCTGTATGGGGGATAGGCCTCACCCCCGAGCTCTGCTCCAGATACTGAGGTGTTGCTGGGGACCCACTGTGGTGTCCTTCTAAACGCTCAAGACAAGAGCCATGCTCTACATGTGAGGACTTCATTAAGGTGCTTTAGGATGGAGGAACCAGAATTCTGAAGAACCTACGGTGAGGATGACTTGTTTAGTGAAGTCTGAGGTCCTGAAGGCCGGGGCTGGAACACAAGCAAGGCAGACAGCCTGACTGGCCACGCCCTACCCCATCCCTCCCGAGGGGAAGCGGGGGGTGGGGGACAGTCTTCTCCATTAGAAAGAATGGGTCCTCTACCCATCCCCCCACTCTTTTTTAACATTAGACCTAGTCCTTTATTTATTTTTTTAAAATAAAAGATTTTATTTATTTATGTATTTGAGGGGGTGTGGAGGGACAGAGTGGGTGTGGGGGAGAGAATCTTAAGCAGACTCTACACTACAGAGATTGAACCCTGCCTGGGGCTCGATCACACGACCCTGAGATCATGACCTGAGCCGAAATCAAGAGTCTGGATGCTTCACTGGCTGAGCCACCCAGGCACCCCCCACCCTTAGACTTAGTCATTTAAATGTAGTTTGTTAGAAGATCCATATGAAGGCAAAATATGTGTTAAGCAGTAAACTCAGAGATGTTTAAGGGAGATCTCTTTCTTCTCCCGGAACTCCGCTGAGACACCTTTGCCCCCAGAGCGGCAGAACGTTAATCACGGTTGATTCATGACCCTTCCTCCTTAGCATTGTGACTGATTTTCTGAAGCCAAGACACTGGGGTGACCTTCCTCAAGGCCACCTGGCCTAGCCTCTGCTGGGACAGCCATTGTTTTGGCCGCAGCTTCAGGATTCAGCTCTCTCCCCAGGCCACTGGGAGTGCCCAGCATTCACTCTGCTGCTCCTGGGCCATCGGAGATGGGGGGCTCAGCAAGCTGCCCCATGCCTCCCTGAGGTCTCTATGGCTCCTGAGGTCCTGACCATAGAGTTAGGGGTGCATAGTTGCTCTAATTCTTTCTACACTGCCTAGGGGATTTCTCTCTAGTTTTAGAAGTGCAGTTAACTGGAAGCAGAGGGTGGCAAGTGGGGGGAGGGGTGCTGTTCTCTAGCATGCCATTTTCCCCAAACTTTATGTCTCCATTCCCCTAAAAACTTAGGTTTTCAAAACCAAAGCCTGAAAGGCCCCCCTTTCTTTTCTGCCCTGCATCTTGGGATTGTGCTCACATCCCTTCCCAATCAGCAAATGATTGCTTGAGTGCTGGTGTTAAGGGCAAAGGATAAATACTGGAGGGGATGGGTTGGTATTTCAAATACTTGCTACCCATGGAGGATTTTCACTGCCTAATTTCAGGCTTGCAGGAAAGCTACAGTAATCAAGTTCATTCTAGGGGCCGCCTCGGGGGCTCAATGGGTGAAAACCTCTGCCTTCAGCTCAGGTCATGATCCCAGGGTCCTGGGATCGAGCCCCGCATCGGGCTCTCTGCTCAGCAGAGAGACTGCCTCCTCCTCTCTCTCTCTCTGCCTGCCTCTCTGCCTATTTGTGATCTCTTGTCTGTCAAATAAATAAATAAAATCTTAAAAAAAAAAAGAAAGAAAGAAAGAAAGAAAAGAAAAAGATCGTTCTATATTGGTCTAAGAATGGACAATGCAATCAGGGATGAGTCCAGAAGTAGATCCACATGCATGTGGTCGACTGATTGTCAACAAAGACATCAAGGTCATTTGGTGGGGAAAGGAAAGTCTTTCTTAATTTTACAAGGTGCTGAAGCAACTGGATAGTCATATATTTAAAAATGAGCACTGTCTCTTATCCCTCATCATACTCAAAAGTTATTTTGAAGTGGATTACAGACCTAAACACACAACCTAAAACTATGTAACTTCTAACAGGGAACAGAGGAGAAATTCTTCATGACTTCAAAGAAGGCAAAGTTTTCTTGAGCTCGTCACAAAATTACAGACTATTAAAAAATGGATACATTGGATTTCATAAAAAAATTTTTTTAAATCAAAGACACTGTTACCAAAAAAAAAAAACCCACCATCACAACAAAAAAAACCAGACAAGCCAGTCCACAAAGAAATATTTGCAAAATATTTATCTGACAAAGTTCTGGTATCTAGAATATATAAAGAATACCAGCAAATCAATAACAAAAATACAATAAATAAATAATAAATGCAAACAAGCAAAAGACTTGACCAGACATGTCATGAAAGATTACAAGTGGCCAGTAACCAAATGAAAATTGCTCAACATCTTTGTTTTAGGAATTGTGCAATAACATTTCACACCCACTGGAAGGTTAAACTTAAAAAGAGCAACAATACCAAATGCTGGTGAGGATGTGGAGCAACTGGAACTCATACTTTGTTGGCGGAAGCTTAAAATGGTACAACCATATTGGAAAACTGTTTAGCAGTTTCTTATAAAGCGAAATATACCCTTCCTTATGATATACCAACTCCATTCCTAAGTACTTATCTAAGAATCATGAAAACACATATCCACAAGAATAATAATCCAAAAATCCAATCATCACAGCAGTTTTATTGATAATAGCAAGAAAACTAGAAACAACCCAAATGTCCATCTGTAGGCGGGTACATAAAAAACTATGTTGTCGGGGAGCCAGTTGGTTCAGCGACTGCCTTCGACTCAGGTCATGATCCCGGGGTCTTGGGATTGAGCCCCATGAGCCCCATGAGCTCTTTGCTCAGCAGGGAGCCTGCTTCTCCCTTTCTCTCTGCCTGCTACACTGCCAGCTTGTGATCTCTCTCTCTGTCAAGTAACTAAATAAAATTAAAAAAAAAAAAAAAACCTCTGTTATCTTCATATAATGGAATACTACTCAGCAATGGAAATCAATATACTATTAATAGGTGCTACATGGCTAAATTTTAGGATCATGTTGAAAGAAAGAGAAGCCGGAAGGGAGTACCAATGGGATGAACAGGCAAAACCAATCCATGATAATAGAAATCAGGACATTGGTTGCCTTGGGAAGGGGAGACAGACAGAAAAGTTCTGGGGACCTAATATTCTGGAAATCATCATCACATGGTGACTATGATTCTAGTTAAGATGAAAATTTTAAAAAGGGAAATACAGCAGCTTTGTTGGGGATGGGAAGGTGTTGTATCTTGATTGGAGCTACACTTACACAGGTGTATGCATCTGTCAAAATTTGTCAGATTTTATCCTTAAGATCTATGCATCTCACTGTATGTAGAGTATTCCTCAATTAAAAAACAAAAACAAAAACAAAAAAAACTAGCCATGGGCTTGGTAGAGGGGGAAATGGGGAGTTGTGTTGAATGGGTATGGAGTTTCAGTTTTGTAAAATGAAGAAATACGGAGTTCAATCGTATAGCCATGTGGATATACTTAACACTGCTGAACTGTACATCTAAAGTGGCTAATAAAGTAAATTTTACATAATGTGTATTTTACAATCAAACAATATATGCTACCACGAACAACCTAACAAACCTTATTCATGAAGATTCGAACACAAACAGCCTAATTTCTTAATGTAATATTTATGTCGTCTCTTGAAACAGAAGAGACAAGGTAAATTATAGGTTATATTTGGCCCCGATACAGTATGACAGGAAATAAAATAAAACATGCGAGTACTGCCATGATCCCACTCTTGGGGCCCCTACCCCCTGGCTGGCTGAGTGTTGGCAGTTGTGTTGCTCTGCGGTGTGTTGGCTTTCCAGGCTGCACCACGGTGGGTTTTGAAGGGAAGTTTTCAGATGCTGGTACAGCTTGTACTATTAGGGGAGAAAGTTCCAGAAGGACTTCCTGGTGAATTTCACCCTAATGAGCCTGGTTTCTTGTGTCTCTGTATTGGTTCTTTTCCACCCTTGCTCTCCCCCACTCCCACCCCACACCCTGGCCCAGACACCACCTCCCACAGTCAAGGAGTGTTGGTGAAGGGGACTGGACTCCTCCCACATTCCCCCTTCTGGGCCCTGTGGGCCGCTCAGGGATGGGGCTGGCCTGTGGGTGCCCTGAGCCCTGAAGCACTGGGATCTGTGCTTGCCATGGGACACACTTGCCATCATTCCCGACAAGGATGCTGAGTCCAGCCGATCCTACCCCCTGCCCCAGGAGAATGCAGTTGAGGTGGGGGTCTTGAGTTTTCCGGAGACTGTGGCCTTGTTCTCTACTTCCATCGCGGCTATAGCTGTGCACTCAGCGTGAATCTTCTCCTCCTGCCCCAGCCCGGGGTCATGGTGGCAGGTGTGGGAGGTGGCCCCGGTGGAGTGGAGAAGGGAGGGCGCGCCACTGGGGCCATGAAGGCTCTCTGTAGGGCGACCTGGCTCTGGGGCTGAGCAACACCGTGGACCCTTCTCATTTTAGTCTCTGCCCACCTCGAGGACAAAGAGAGAGAGAGATGGAGCTAGAAGGTTCAGGAAGCCTCTCCCATGAACCCATTTTCTGAGAACAGGGCCCTGCAAGCCTAGCCAGTATCCTAGAGGTTTGCTCAGACCAAGAGAAGGCCCTGTCTCCGCTGTGTGTCTGCTGTGGAGGGGCCCACAGAAGGAAGAAGATGAGGGGACATGATGAGCCCCTGCCCTGGGGAAGCCTCAGCCTGCTAGCCTGGACGCCACAGACAATACCCTGCATGGTCTATGCCAAATCTATCATCTGTTTAAAAAAAAAAAAAAAGTGTGCAGTGCAGAAACTAGCTCAGAGCTTTCTACACTGAGTTCCTCAGCACTGGCTGGGACTCCCCCCCTGGCCCTGCCTGTTTGGGAACCAGCCTGGGGCAGAGCTGAGGGCCCAGGGGACTGAGAGAGCCGATCCCCCATGCATGGCCAATGTCCAGGCCCACCGTGCAGCTGAGGACTGTGCAGTTGGTGGAATGGGGGTGGGAGCCGCTGCGGGGCCCAGATGGGAGGAACAGCAAGGGCACCCTTGAGAAGCAGCGAGTCACAAATCATGCTGTTCATTAACTCGAGCTAATTAGGAGGCGAGCATGAGGGCCACTGCGCTGGGCAATTTGCTTAACCCCCATTTCTATAGTCCCCACCAGCTTTGCGGATGGTGCCCCCACCTCCTCCTCAGTCCTGACTGTCCTGGGGTGGGTACTGCCTTGGGGGCACCTGGAGGGGACAGCTGTCCTGTGGGAGAGGGAAAGAGAGCTGGCATGTATGAAACATCTCCCACATGCCAGGTCTGTGTTAAAGCTTTCGCAATGGTTGGGTCATTTGGTCCTCAATACCCTGGGAAGGGAGATTCATCATTCCCATTTTGGAGATGGGAAAATTGAGGCTCAGAGCAGGGAGTGGACTTGCCCAAGTTCTCCTACTAAATTAGGCATAGCCTCTGCCTCCCTCACCGCACTGAAGGCAGTCTTACAAGTAGGACTGAAGATACTTCTAGATTTTCTATTCTGACCCCTCCAGTTTGACGGCTGTCGCCTGTCCTAGCAATTAACCTCCAGGTCCTTCTGACAACCCCCTTCCCTCGCTGGAGATGGAAACTCCCTCCACGGAGACAGATTTCCAGAGCTTGGCTGAAGACTGCTCCCCATAAAAGGGAAGGTGGGATTTTCATCTTTCTGAAATAATGAGAAAAAGAGAAGTAAGAACAGCAACTATAATGTGTTGCAGAGACGATTGGAAGGGGGAGCTTAGAATGGTCTAGAGTCTGGGCAGGGTGGGGGTGCATTATGTCTGGAGTCTAGGGACCGAGGGAGAGGGTGGTGGGGGACAGGGAAGAGGCATTTTCACCTGGAGCGAGGGTGTCTAGCCACTGCCCTGTGTCGGGGGAGCAGCTCAGCAGGGTCTAGGGCTCCAAAGAGAGATCTGGGCTGGAGCTAGATGCAAGTCGTTCTGACAACAGCTCCCCAAAGGAAGGTTGGGTCTCCGCACTGCAGAGCCCACCACAGCGAGGTGCAAAACTGTTTGAAGGAAAATTTAGCAGATGCTAAATTTTTTGAAGGAAAATTTAGCAGATGCGCTCACTGGGGCCTGGGTGCTTATGATATGGGGAAGAGAGTCCAGAGGAACAACCTCTCTTCTGGGCCCCGCCCAGTGCCACACAGAAGCCTGGGGGTTCCGGAGTCTCACCCTGGGCTGCTGGACCCTACAGCATCCCCCTGAGATTCCGGAGCTCGTGCTGACCACCGCAGCTCCTCAGGCTGGCCAGCCCGTGTCTTCCCCGCAGCCCTCCCATCGAGAACTCTGATTCCCCAAGCCCATTTCTAAACTGGAGGCCTCCCAGTGCACAGCAAGACCTGGAGGGCAAGACCGCAGGTACACATAGAGGTAGCTCAGCCGCAGTTCTCTGAGGACCTTCTCCCACATGACTACCAAACTGGCCTATGCTGAAAGGTCCAGGGTATCAGCGGCTTGGAAACAGCCAAGTGTCCCATGAAGACGCTCGATGGCAAATGATCAGCTTCTTGAGTCCACCTGGCCGTTCCTTGGAGGACTGATTTGGTGCAGAAGACCATGGGCTCCCTGCTCGGCAGAAGCCTGTTTCTCCCTCTCCTGCTGTGTCTCTCTCTGTCAAATAAATAAATAAAATATTAAAAAGAAGAAGAAGTCTGTGGGCTGCCAGAGAGCTTAGGTGACAACCCTGTGCGGGGAAACCAGGCAGCCCTGGGCAGCCCTCGAGGGCTCCTGCCATGGGGGCTCAATCCCTGAGTGGACGGGCCGGGGAGGGGGACGAGGGGCTGAGTCGCTGTCATGTTCGCACACAGAGAACCAGGGCTATGGGGAATGGCCAAGGCATGAGGTCTGCCTGCCCACGACTCCCCAGGGACTGCAGAAGCCCTTTGCTTTTGAAAATCCTGGGAAAAGGGTTAACTGGGGGGAAGACAAGAAGCCCGTTATGATTGGGGCCTTTTCTAACCCCTCTATCATGGGCTGGAAACCCTACAGACTTGCATCACCTTTCCTAATACAACAGATTTGGGGGTGAAAAAGTGTGAGCGTGATGTCTTTTAAGTATTTAGAAATATTCCCCACCCCTGCCCCCAAAGATGAATATTTGTTTTACAAAAATAAACACTTGGGGTTGCCTGGATGGCTCAGTGGGTTAAAGCCTCTGCCTTCGGCTCAGGTCATGATCTCGGGGTCCTGGGATCGAGCCCCACATGGAGTTCTCTCCTCGGCGAGGAGCCTGCTTCCTCCTTTCTCTCTGCCTGCCTCTCTGCCTACCTGTGATCTCTGTCAAATAAATAAATAAAATCTTTTTAAAAAAATAAAAAATAAACACTTGGCCAAGATGTCATGAGGGGCCCCTGACACAGGTGACTGTTGTGCAAGCCGGCCCGCCCACTGGCCGTGGGTGGGGACCTGCCTAGGGCTGTCACCCAGCTCCTAACAACTCCTCAGGGCACACCCTGCTCGTTAGGCCCCAGCCACGCCCAGTCACCCAGACTCCTGGTTGAGCCGGAATGCCAGGAGCGGGCGGGGGCTCCTTGAACCCTGAACAATGGACTGCGAGGCGTTAATCCCGGCCCACCGCCCGAGAGCTGGGTGCTGGAGCTCAGGGGCTCCCTTCGTTATGCCTGGGGCTGGGTCCATGGGGCCTTCCCACTGGCCAGGCTCCCGTCTCCTTGGGGACCAGGGAGCAGCAGGGGCCCCCAGGAGGAAGCCAGAGCTCTAGGCAGTGAAAATAGACGTGTGTGTTGAGGCTGCCTCCCTCAGTGGAGGGCCGAGCCTGCAGACATTATCTCACTCCTGCTCAATGTCCCCCCAGGCGGGTAAGGGATGGGACTTGTTCCTGCTTTATAGGTGGGGAGCCCAAGCAGAGAGGATGGGCGGGCAGAGAGAGGCGCCCTCCCTGGCACAGCCCAGCCCGCCCGGAATGTGGCCCCAGCCGGACAAATGGCCCTGTTGGCCCAACTTCCTGCCCCTGAGACAGGTGCTGCCCTATAGGGGTAGGAATGGGCCCCTGAAACAGGCTGACTGTGTCCCAGCCCCTCCTCAGCTGGCCCCGCTCAGATAACCCAGATCTGGCTCCCCTTCCTCCAGGGTCCCCACCCCCCTACTGCCTTGTTGGCAGCCCAGACGCCCTCAGGGCACAGGGCGGCATGAGGAAGGACGGGGCTGCCCAGCCCGGCCCCGCCTGGGAAGTACATCTCACGGGTGCTTCTGCTAACTCAGGCTAAACCGGATTGGGATTAGGCAGGTGGCAACATGCTGCTATTTGTGGAGGCTCCTGGCCTTTATGCTCCCACGACACCAGGAGGGTGAGGGCAGGGGCCATCTCTGCCCAGTCAGACTCCGGTTGGCTGGGGAGCCCAGATGGAGTCACTCACAGGCCACAGGCTGGAGGCACAGAGTCGGCACGGAGACACAGAAGGTGCCGGGAGAGAGCCCTGGCCTGGGACACAGGAAACCCCAACACAACATGCAGAAAACCCAACCTGGCCACTTACCTGCCTGGGTCAGCCTTCCCCTCCTGGGGCCTCATCTGTCCAATGAGGGGGTTGGAGTAAATGAGATCCTCCACTGTCATTAGGCTGGGTTCCCTGGCCCTTAGTCCCTCTACTGCATCTCTCAATAAAACCCATTCAGGTTGGGAAATTAGAATTAACCTCTGTCTAAATTAAAGGCCAGGCAGGGAGTGATGGCAGAGGCTGGGCAGGTGCAGCCCTGGGCAGGCAGCCCTGGGGCTTCCTGAGAAGAGCGGAGAGCCGACTGCAAGCCAAGGAAACCTGCCTTGCACTTCCTGCCCTGTCCCGGCCCCTAACCTTGACTTTGTGAGGCTTACCCACTCTCCCCAGGTCTCTAAAGCCTGGGCTAAGACAGTTGGGCCAGAGTCTCCCTCCCACCTCCCCGTGGAGATGTGAGCACAGAGGCTCTGCAGGGTTCATGCAGGGTGGGGGCCAGGAGCTCTCAGTAGAGAGCCCCCTCGAGGTGCCAAGGACCAGCCACAGGGCTTGAGAAGGAGTCAGAAGTTCTCTTAAAACCAACTCTGCTCCTGAAAGTCTTCCACAAGGAAGGCCCAGACCAAAGAACCTCCAGGTTCTGGAACCCCTTTACTTACCACTTGAATTGGCTAATCATTAGTAGACTGTCTTTTGGTTGACACAGCATTTTCCTATATGTGATGTCACTTGATCCTCAGAGCAACACGATGAGATATTTTCCTATTTTATAGAAGGCAAAACAAAAGCTCAGAGTTTAAACAACTTGCTTAAAGGATCCCAACCAGGAAGTGGAAGAACTAGGACTGGGAACCTGGTGGTCAGGAACTGCAAGAAGAGTGCTTCTTCTAGGACATCATGTCCTTGTCTCCAGGCTCTAGGGACCCAGAAAGATTCCACTGGAACTCAGACAATAGGCTGGGGATCTCCCAGCTAGCAAGGCTATGTGTCTGCTATGTGTCTGTAGTCCAAAGGGCTTAGAGAACCACCCTACTGTTGCCCTGGGCCCATGCCCAGGTCCAAACGAAGGACAGTAATGCAGTTTCTCTGTAGCAGATATGAAACTCAGGGCAAGCCTTCCCCCAGGCTTGAAAGGATTGGATGCTCCTCCTGCTAAACCCCATAATGTTCTTTCTTAGAGGAAGTGACCCAGTAGCTGCCTTCAAATCTCTGAAAAGCCATGGGGGACAGGGAATGTCCATTTTCTGTGGGGACTGTGGACAGAAGGATCAGGAAAGAGATGGAACACAGTGTAAGGAAGGACGGCATAAAGATGAACTCTCAGGCCGTGAGAAGTGTCTGGGGAGGTAACTGGCTGCTTTGTAAGGTGATAAGGTCCCCATCAGTGAAGGAGTTCACACAAAGACTAAGTAACCATTCCGCCCTGAAAATGCTCTATAGGAAACTCAAGCCCTAGAATGCTAAGTGGGAAGAATGAACTACATGATATTGACACTTCTTCATACCAAGAGCCTATGACAAAATGGGAATTATTTCAGCTTCTATTTGTACCTCAGACTCCCTGCTATGAGTACCATATTGGATCAAGACAAAGCTTCTGCTAAGTGTCTCGATTGCCTGCTGTGACAGACTAGGACAGAATGGAGGGAAGGGGTCAGGAAGCAGGGATGGGGATGAGTATGGTAGCCCCCAATCCATAGCCAAGTCTGACATGGGAAGGTCCTTCTGGAGCTCCATGCTCTGCGGGCAGAGTGTGTAAAGGCCACCATTATTTGCCCTTCCTAGAGGTAACTGGGGTATTCCCATTGATTTGGGCAGGAAGCCACAGGTCTGCCTAAGCCCATAACAGCTGTCCCCTTTGCCACAGTGACCAAAATGAGTTATCAGACCAGGTCAAGACAAGCCCTGCCTTGGCCATGAACATTGGCCGGCTACCTATGTCCAGGAGATAGCTGGCTGAGTCATCAGCCATTTCTTTGCAGCTGGCTTGGATCGTTCACACTGAGGAAGAGCTTGGACACTTGCGCACCTGGAGTCCAGAAAGTGGAATTTCAGGTGGAAAGATCTGGCACTAGTAGGCCAGGAACATCCAGGGGATAACCCAAGCTACAAAACTGTCTGCCACAGTTCCCTGAGGGTTAAGATACCAGACCATCCTCCTCCTCCAGAAAGTCTCCCAGGATTGCATTCAGTTGATGAATAGAAGGCAGTATACCTCCCCACACCCACCATCCTCTATGGACACTCACCTCCTGCCTGGTTTTTGTTTTTGTTTTTGTTTTTTCCCTGGAGGCGTGTATTGCCAACCTGGAGAGGTTAGGGATGGGGGCACCTAGACTTGGCCCAGCCTGGTCTATGTTCTTCTAGGAGTTCTGGATTCATTCCTTCAATCAATCAGTGTTTACTGAAAATCCATGCACCTACAAACCAAAAAGAACAATCACCTCATAGAAAAATGGGCAAAGTATGTGAACAGGCAATTCCCATGCCTGGCCTTGCACCTGACTTGCTGGGTCAGTTTGGGCAAGTAACTTAACCATTCTGTGACTGTTCCCTTATCTGTAAAATTAGGATTAAAATGATTCTAATTCACTAGGTTACTGTGGAAGTGAATGAGATCATCCGTCCATTATGGGTGGAATTGTGTCCCTCACAAATTCGCACGTTGGAACCTAACCCCCAGTCCCTCAGAATTTGAATTTATTTGGAGGCAGAGCCTTTACAGGGGTGAAGCAAGTTAAAATGAAGCCATTAGGGTAGGACCCTAAACCAATCTGACTAGTAACCTTAGAAAAAGACGGAGACACAGAAAGACAGGCACACCGAGAGAAGACAGTGTGAGCTGGTAACAAGAAGATGGCCATCTTCCGGCTAAGGAGAGAGGCTTCAGGAGAAAGTTACACTGTGGGCACCTTGATCTCGGACGCTCAACCTCCGGAACTGTGAGAAAATCCATTTCTGTCGGTGAAGCCCCCCAGCAGCCCTCGCTGACTAATACAGTACCTCAAGCACTACATTGGCATCTGGCAGATAGTCCACACTCAATAAGTACTAATTACTCCTGTAAATATTATTGTTTATCTCAGCTGTATGCATACCACATTAATTTCCTCCTGCTGCTGTAAGAAATTACAAACTTATCAGCTCATGACAGCGCACGTGTATTACTGTATAGTTCTGTGGGGCCAAAATCCCACTGGGCCAAAATCAAGGGTTCTGCAGAACTGCATTCCTTCTGGAGGCTCCAAAGAAGAATCTATTTCCTTGCCTTCTGCAACCTTCTAGAAGAATCTATTTCCTTGCCTTTCCTTGCCTTCTAGAAGACACCTGGCTTCCGTGTCTTGGTGCTTTTCCTCCACTTTAACGCCAACAGTGGAGCGTCTTCTAATCTATCTTTCTCTGATCCTCCTGCCTCCCTCTTATAAAGACCCTTATAATCACATGGGGACAGCCCAGCTGGTCCAGGATAACCTTCTAGTCTCAAGGTCCTTAACTTAACCACATCAGCAAAGTCCCTTTTATCATAGAAGGTCGTATACTCGCAGATCTGGAGGATCTGAACATGTACCTCTTTTGGGGAAGAGGCATTATCCCCACCGAACACACATACAATCAATTATCAAGTGACAAAGAAAGCCACAGAACAATGCGTAAGAGGTTAATCTCATTTAGGTGAGAAGATAACAAATCAATGTATGCAGAGAGAAACTCAAACTATTAACTGTGAGATTTTCTGAGGAAGGACTTGAGGCTTCTGCCTTTTGGGTATTGTTTTCTTTCTTTCTTTCTTTCTTTCTTTTTTACAGTATGCACATATTCATGAATTACTCGTGGAATTTTTAGAAATTTTAAATAATCCAGAGAAGAAAAGGAAGGGATGTGCACTCATGCTTGCGGAGGTAGGTTTTCGAGACATCAGACAAATCAACAGCATCAAAACCTTTCGGTAAGTATTCTGAGAAGCAGGAGCAGAGCATGATGGCAGCAGGGGAGGGGGCCCCCTCTCTGTCTGAAGTGACACCTTTGCTGAGTTCTGAAGAAAGAGAAGGAGTTTCCCCGGGCAGAGAGGAGGGAGAGGAGTGTCGCCCATGACAACGGGCGGAAAGGTGCTTGTCTCAGCCGCATGGCTGAGGCCAGGCCCGTGGAGAGGCGATGGGTAGAAGGCAAGGAAGCTTGCAGCGGCTGAGTCTCTAGCTGCTGGGTCCTGTGCTCGGGGGTGCTGTGGGCATGTCCTCCTTGGATGGAAGGGAACCAAGGCTGTGCATGTTGATGGAAGAGGGGGTTTGCCCTGGTTGGAAAGGGCACGGGAGAAGGTGACAGGCAGCTGGGCAGGGTCTGCTCCTGGAGCAGCTGATGCAGACATGAAGGAGTTAAGAAGGGGCCCGGGTCGGGGGGCAGTGCTGGAGGCAATACCTTCCCTCGCCCCACATCCCACTTCTGGGTGCCCCATTCACACCCTCAGCCCCAGGCAGGTGCAGTTGCTGGTCAAGATCTCAGGCAGCCTCTCTAAAGGGCTGAGGGTGCCTCCAGGCCTGACCCCATACCTGCTGCCTCTAGGTCCCCTCGAGGCAACTGGCCGCAGACCTGTCCCAGGTCATCCCGGCAGTAAGGTGACATTTCTCATAGTCCTTTGGGGCTATTCTAACAGAGTTATCCCAGGTAGGTGGCTTATGAACAACAGAATTTCTTTCTCAGATTTTTAGAGGCTGGAAGTCTAAGATCTGGGTGCTGGCATGCTTGGGTGACGGTCCCTCTTGGGGTTGCAGACTGCTGGCCTCTTATTGTGTCTTCACGTGGTGGGAGGGGGGTGACAGGAATCTCTGGGGCCCCTTTTATAAAGGCACAAATCCCATTCATGACCTGGTCACTCTCAACAGCTTCACTTCATAATACCACACCTTGGGGCTTAGATCTCAGCATATGAGTTGACAGGGCACCAACATTCAGATCACGGCACCCCTGCAGGCTTCCCAGGTGGGAATGAGGCTGGGTCTGTGGGCAGAGGGGCCTCGACTACGGCCTTCTACCCCGTGTGCTTGTCCCGATTTGCAGAGGGAACACAGCTGTGTCCTGAGGATGTCACTGTGGACATGACAGAAGGCACCCGCCCGTGGCAGAGGGAGGAGGGGAAGGGGTGCGTGAGATCACATGAGGCGGTGCCCAGGGGCACGCGGGCCCAGATGACGGGCTCAAAACTCTGCTCTGCCAGTTTCAAGCTGTGTGACTTGAACAAGTTACTAAACCTTTCTGGGTCTCAGTCTCCCCATCTCTACAGTGGGGCGATGTAGTAACTGCCTCCTGGATGACTGTCTGGTAAGTGTTTGGAAGAGAGGGAGCCTAGGGAGGCCTGCTGCTCAGCGCTGGTGGTCATTCCCTCGCCATGTGGACTCCCCATGATGTCCCAGCTGCGCCTAGCAGGCAAAGGGCCCCTTTGGGGTCACAGTACCAGATCCTGCTCTCCACCAGCCACTCCCTCACACCTGCTCCTGGGGCCCACGGGGAGGTCCTGGGAAGGGAAAGGAGTGCTGGCTCTGGGGGTGGGGATGACGGCAGCCATGGGCCCTGCGGGTGGGAGTGGGGGGCGGGGGGAGGAGGGAGCCGGGGTTCTGAAGTAGTGGAGACCCCAGTGGGGAGGTTTGCCCGGGGCAAAGACTGTTGGTCAGCAGACGGGCTGGCTCTGCGGTGTCAGGGACGGCTTTACGGGAGCCAGAGGTGTCTGTCACTATCTCTGGGGCCTGTTGCCAACATTTCCAAATAGAATTATTTTTAAGTCACTTTAACCGAACCGAAGATCTGTATGCCAGGCAGCACTTTTGAGAAGTGTCACCAGGTCGGGGAAATGCTGAGGAGTCTGGGTTCCCCTCCGGAGAGGCTGGGTGGGAGGGCTCTGGCTTTGGAGTATTAAAATCGCTCAAGGAGAGGAGAGGCATGTTGATGCCCCGGAGCCCAGCCATCCGCCCCGGGGAGGCCCATCTCACACGAAGTAGTGTAGAGCCTCAGTACAGAGGAGCTCAGCAAAACCAGACCTGGGAAACAGTGCCAGGCTGTGGTTTTCTAATTCCATTGCCCAATGTCGTTCAGGTGTGCAGGGCAGGCTATCAGTTCACCCATGGGTCAGGGATTCTCAGAAGAGGCTTGACTGAGGCAGGGGTGGAAATGCGTGCAGAGGAAGTTGGGGCCTGCCTCAGACTAGCTGCGTGGCCTCGACTGACTTGCTCCTCTCTGGGCCCCCCGTCCCTCGTGCAGGGAGGAGGGCCGTGGAATGAGAGCATTACTCAAGACGCGGGCGAACTACGGCTGGGCGACCTTCGATGCGCTATCTCACACAAGCCTTCCAACAACCCTGGGCAGGAGGTATCTGAATCCTCCTTTTGCAGATGCAAAGGTTATGTAACTTGTCCAAGGCCATTCAGCTAATGAGAGACCCGGTGTGGGCTGAGAGCCTTCAACGGCCGCTAACACCACGCTGCGCCCCTGCAGGTCAGCTCTGCACTCCATCCTCTGCCTGAAAAATCAGGGAAGCCACCTGGGTGTCATTGAGCTCCACCTCAGAGCCGGCCGCAGAGGCCACGAGAGCCAGGCTCTACGCCAGGAGGGCAGGGACCTGGCGGGGATGGCCCTGGCCCGCCACCAGGCCCCCAGAGCGTGAGGGGCAGAGGCGAGAGCCCCCACACTTTCACAACAGGCACACTTTGCTCTGTCCTCACTGGCCTGAGAAAAGGGCCTGCTTTGAGTTTAGCCTGAGCTCTTCTCTCCAAGAGCTCACATGTATCCTTTACACAGCTGCTTCTCACTCTTCCACTTAAGACGATAATAACTTCCATAGAAACCTCTCCAAAGGACCTTTCCAGTCAGCGCTCAGGACCATCTCAGCCAGCGGATGACATCACCATCATCATCATTTTCATAGTCCACTGAGGCAGACAGGTGGCCAAGAGCAGAGTCTGTAGTGACACTGCTCTGCAAAGATCAGCTGGGTGGCCTTGGACAAGTCACCCATTTGTCCGCCTGAGCCTGGGATGCTTAGAAGGAAGAAACGCAGAGTGGATGGGCAGAGCAAACACTCAACAATGAGAGCTTCCCCACCCCCAGGTCCTTTTTTATAAATAAACTTTTTTTTTAAAGAGCAGTTTTAGGCTCACAGCGAAACTGAGAAGAATATGCAGAGATTTCCCATCTAGCTCACGACCCCACACATGCACAACCTCCTTGACCAAAGCAGCACAGCTGACGTGAACCTGCATCAGTCACATCAGCCCACGAATGACACGTCATTGTCAGCCAAAGCCCATAGTTCACATCAGGGTGCACTCTTGGTGGGGTACGTTCTGTGGGTTTGCGTGAAGGTATGATGCAATCTCTCCGTCGTGACGGCATCACACAGAGTAACTGCATTGCCTAGAAAGCCTCTGAGCTCCACCTAGCCAGTCCTCCCTCCCCTCTAACCCTGGGCAACTGTTGGTCTTTCTATTGACTCCATAGTTTTGCCTTTTCCAGAAAGTCATGTAGTAGGAATCACACAGTATCATAGCTGTGTGATTTTCAGTTTAGCTTTCTTCACATAGTAAGAGGCATTTAAGTTTCCTCCACGTCTCTCCATGGCTTGGTAGCTCATTTCCTTAGCGCTGAATGATATTCCATTGTCTGGATGGACCACGGTTTATTTTTCCATCCATCAACCGAAGGATATCTTGGTTGGCAATTATTAACAAAGCAGCTACAAACATCTGTGTTTAGGATTTTCAACTCATTTGGGTAAAAATACCTAAGAGCACCATTGTGAGTTCATAAAGGTTATGTTTAGTTTTGGGAGAGACGGTCAAACTGTCTTCCAAAGTGGCCGTGCCGTTTTGCATTCCCACCACCAATGACTGTGGCTTTTATTTTTATTCAGAAATAAAAAGTGCCTTGCTTGAGATTACACAGCCATTAGCTGGCAGAACAGGGGCCAAAAAGCAATCCTTCTGGTTCCATACTGTGGGCGGTTTCTCTTTGACCACGTTGCCCATCAGCTAGACAAGCCCACAAACACATTCATGCTTACTCACTGTTGCTTTTGAAACCTGAATCTTGGTGTGGATGTATCCCAAAGGATTCCTCTTCTGCCCCATCCAGGGAAGCCCACTGTCTGTCTGGTCCCTGTACCTGAGACGCCTGTAAGGCTCCTGCACTGTGCCCAGTGCATACAGAGGTCAGCGTCCAGTTGGGCCAAGCTCATCTGTACCTAGAGGAGAACCAGGCGGCTCTGGGAAGTGCCTCCTCCTTTCAGAGCTGACCCAGCCAGCCCCAGAGTCCTAGGAGTCACCATGCCCTTACCAGGGACACGGAGAGGAAAAGAAGTGGCCCCCACACCCACCCCTCAGTCCAACTCCAGGCCTGCCTGTTCTCCCTTCCTGAGGTGAAATTCACATAATGAAAGTGATCATTTTGGGATGCCTGGGTGGCTCAGTAGGTTAAGCCTCTGTCATTGGCTCAGGTCTCAGGGTCCTGGGAGCCAGCCCTGCATCAGGCTCTCTGCTCAGCAGGGAGCCTGCTTCCCCCTCCCTCTCTCTGCCTGCCTTTCTGCCTACTTGTGATCTCTGTCTGTCAAATAAATAAAGTTTAAAAAATTAAAAAAAAAGAAAGTGATCATTTTAAAAGCATACAGTTCAGCAGCATTCAGAATATTCACGATACTGTGCAACCACCACCTCTACTTAGTTTTCAAACATTTTCATCACGCCCTCCATAGAAAACCTCACACCCATAAGTTGTCACTCCCCCTTCTTCCTTCTCCCCAGCCCCTGGCAACCACCAGCCATTTGCCTCTTTGGGTTTACCTGTTCCAGTAACGGAATAAACAGAATCCGTGCCTGGTTCCACACACACTTCTCAGACCACACTTTCTATAACTTCCTAGGGAAGGGGGAGAAGCAGAGACCTCCCTTATTGCTTTTGTCTCGGACTCTGCCCCTCCCTGCCCGCCTTGTCTGTGATCCAGTTTGTCCATTCTACTTCTGTTTCTTTTGTTTGTTGTGAGCAAAGGACTTTGACGGTTCCTAAATGCAATCAACAAACCATTCACTAGCCAGCAAGGGAGATGGGAGACAGTCATTAACATGGTGTGATCGGACAATGCTACAGATTTTTCAGAGAGGCAGGGAAGCCTGTACGTTACCCATCCTCAGAATGAGGGTGGTCAGCGAAGGGAACACTGCCCCGCCTGTCTTGTTCACCTGTTTCCTCGGGACTTAGTACAGTTCCTGGCACATAGAACAGGATGAGCGGAAAAGTCAATTAACCAATTAATGCAGCTCTCAACCAAGAGCTGCAGGATAACTAGAAATTTGCTTGGACTATCTGAAATCTCATAGGCGAAGGTTTCCCTGCTCTAGTGCACTGAAAGACATCTTGGTCTAGATGAATATGGAAGGGAGGAGGGAAGCAGGTCGGGGGCGGGGGGTGAGGCCAGAGCACGCAGAGCCTTCGAAGCTACATGAAGGAGCTTGACTTTCACCTGATTGTGAAGAGGAAGGGTTTTACGAAGATTTGCATTCTAGAAACGCATCTTTCTAATCCGGATTAGAGATTATAAAGATCTGATGCTGGGCCAGGTGGACAGAACAGGCATCCTTTTTGTCTTCCACCGGCTGATGTCTCAATGGGAAACAGAGTACTTAATATATTAAATATATTTTAATATTTTACTTAATATTATAACATACTTAATACTTAATAATATTAACATACTTTAATATTTTACTTAATATTATAACATACTTAACGTACTTAATATTATAACATACTTAATATTTTACTTAATATTATAATATACTTAATATTATAACATACTTAATGTTATAATAACATACTTAATAACATAATTAAAATAATTAATTCAATAGTCACAAGAGCATGAGGTGTTCTGAGGGAAGCCCTGAAGACAGTGACTTTAAGATGGAAACCTGAGAAATGAACCAGATTTGGTCAATTAAAGAGAGACAAAGAGCTTTCCAGACTGCACAAAAGCTTTCAGGAAGGTCCGGAACAAAACATGCTAAAGGAACTGAGAAAAGTCTGGTGTGACTGTTGTGCACAGTGTGAGGCTGGGAGTTTGATCAGATGGGGCTAGGAGATACACGGGGCTCAGACCCCAAAGAACATTCTTACACATTTTGGACTTACCCTAAGTCAAATAGGAAGTCTTGAATGACGTAAGCAGGATCCGATTTTGAAGAATGGGATAAATGCATTCCTCTTTTGTGCGGCTGAGCATGTGACTTTCTTCCTGGTCACCACAACCATATGCTTGCTCTGGAGGTGAAGTTAGGATTAGCAAAGAAAAAAAAAATGCAAAGGAGATATGTACTATTTAGCTTCGGATAACAAAATAGAATTTTTTTCAGCCAGACAGTACTCTTGAAAGACAGTCGTTGGTTAAGAAATAGGGGTTTCTGGATGTCTTTAACTTCCTCTTTAAGATATCAAGAAGCAAGCCCAGCAGAACTGATGGTAGAGCTTTACTTCAGGAAGCGAACAGAGGAGAGAGCGCTGCTCCTAGGTCTGGAGGATCCTGGGGAAGAGGTGAGAGAGGAAGCAAGTGTGGAAGGAAGTCAGGTGTGTGTCCTAATCACCCATCTTCCATTTGAAGTCCCAAGCAGACGTGTGTTCAATGGGTGGCAAGAGGAGGAGACTTCTGTACGTATCTATCTAGAGGTCGTCACATCAAAGTACACTTCCGTGTGGTTAGGCACAGGGAAGGTTTGAATTCAACTTTATCTGTTGTGGTTGTGCGTTCAAGCCCCACTTAGGGTGAATTTAACCTTCTCGACCCACCCGTGTTACAATGATGGCTACGCTAGATCTTTAGCTGTGGGTTTTGTATAAGAAACTAACCAGAAGCAGATAGTTTGAAAGCCTAAGCTTTAAAAAAAAAAAAAAAAAATGCATCGAACAAGTACTGACTATGGCTGGTCATTTAACAGCTAGTTCTAGTACAATCCCTGGGCCCCAGAACCTACAGCAACTGCAAGGAGACTGGGAACTCTCTGAAGCTCCCAATGTCCATTTCAATCAAGCATAGCTGCGGGGGGACGATGGACCAGGAAGAACCTTCTGGAAGGAAAAGCCCAGAGACACAGACAATGGGCAGACGAATTCTTCCCAGAGAACAGAACAGGGGTTGCCAGGGGGGCGAAACAAGCATTTTACTTCACTGCTAGCTGTGAAGGAGACTTTACTCCTCTAGCCTTTTAGCACTAGATGATTTTAATGAACCAGTGCCTGACATGCTCCCTTTCCCGAAGGGGGGTTTTCATCACAAATACCACATTGCACCTGGTACAGCTGCACCTGAAGCCCATGGAGAGGACTGCACATTGCCCGATAATCTTGGACCTTGATCTGCATGAAGTTTTGGGGTTTGACCCCTAGAGAAGGAAGGGGCTAATTCAATACATGGGAAGAGGGGAGCATAATGAATGTTCGGGTGACCAAAGGGCCAACTATGACAAACTTCTGGTTGCTTCCTCCAGGATCCATTCTGCCCTCTTCCTTATGAACTAAACCCCAGTTTTATTACTATGATTATATTTAAGATTGTATATCTCAGATTCCCTTGCAGTGAGCTCTGGCCTTAGGAGTAAGTTCTAGCAAATAAAATATAAAATAAAAATATAAACAAAATATATAAAATATAAAATATAAAAAAATATTAATCATAAGATTTCTCAGGGAAGGAGTCAAAACAAAAGTGGGGGTGGGGGGTAGTAGCTGGGTGGCTCAGTCAATTAAGCATCTGACTCTTGATTTTGTTCAGGTCATGATCTTAGCTGGGCATGGAGCCTTCTTGGGATTTTCTTTCTCCCTCTCCCTCTGGCCCCCCAGCCCTGCTTGTGCCATCTCTCTCTCAAAAAAAAAAAGGAAGGGAGATAAAATAAAGGAGGTAGGGGGTGCCCCTCTCCCATTCCTCTATACTGCATTGTGGAAAACAAATACAACAGCCAGAGTTTGCTGGAAATTGGGTCATGGGAATTAGGGTCCCACCATGGGAATAAACAAGAAAGAACAGCTGGAGGACCTTGGCCCCTGATGACTTCATGAAACCCTCAGACCAGTCCTTCACCTCTGGCTCCAGACTGTTGTAGGACAGAATAAAACCCTTCGTGTTCCAGGTTCTGTTCATCTGGGTTTTCATTCCCAGGCAGCTGAAAGGAATCCTAACTGATAGATGTCTAGGCTAGGCTTTGAGCTGGAGACTTATGTAATCAGCTGGGTGATAGGGTCCCCAAATCCCGCAGCAGCGGGAAACAGAGTACTAACACACAAAATCAGTTTGGGCAAAAGCGTGCGGAGTGGATATCGCTGTAGGTATCCCGGGGAAGAGGGGTTGGCCATGGATGAGGACGGCGATGCGGGGCTGGCTAGAACATTCAGATTTGAAACATGCCTAGCAGATGAGGAGGGCAGGGCAGTGTGCTGTCCTAAGATGGTCAGTGAGGAAGAGTCCAGGGTTATGGGCAGGAAGAGGGAGGCAGAGAAAAAGGCAGACCCAAGAAGGAGTGGGGAGCAGGACTGTGGCTGTCTAGGGGTCAAGGGCATGTGGGCTGCACTGGCTGCGATTTGGACACAGGGACGCAGTGCCGGGGCCGTGGGGGTGGCGGCAACTGCTGCGGGGTGAGGGCAGAGGAGGTAGGAAGCAGCACATCGAGGAAAGAGATCTCCACCAAGGCCCCCCTAGGCTGGGAAACTGCTCCAAGAGGAGGGGTCCAGGGAGGTTCTTGGCATTTTTAGGATGTTTGAGACTTCACCTTGTTTCATGCTTGTGGGAAAGCAAGGGACCTTGGAGAGGCAAAAATCCATGACAGGGTGGGAAGAAGACACTGGCTCCCAAGGCTCCCTGAGAAAAAGGACCTCATGGTACCCAGAACTGGACAATGGGGCAAGCCTGGGGGATCGGGAGGGAGCTTCTCTCTTAAAGCAGCAGAAGGAAAGAAGGCAGCAGACAAGCTGATAGGGTTGTAGATTTAGCGATGACAGGATGAGGAGATCCCCTTCCGATGGCCTCTGTTTTCTGCGAAGTGGCCGTGATGTCATCTGTGGTAAGTGAGGGGGTTGGAGGAGATCTGCGAGAGAGAGGAGGCAGTTTGAGCACCCCCTTTCAGAGGAACACAAGAGAGAACTGGCCAGGGAAGCAGAAAGGGTGAGACTCAAGCCAGGCTGGAAGCGTGCGCGGGTGGAAGCACCCGTCTGCAAGGTTGTGTGGTTTTCCCCAGAAGGAAATTCCTCGTTTGGGTCTCCTGGCCCACCTGAGCTCTAAGCCGCAGGCCCACCTTTGTGCTCAGCAGAATGTGTGCCCCTGCAGATCCTGTCCACTCCTCGAATTCACGTGCTTCCCCACCCCCACCCAACTCCTCCTCTTGTCCTCTTGCTCCTCTGCGTTTGATTCCTGGAGCCAGATTATCTTGGACTCCCCAGGACAGCCTGCTGCAAGCTCCAGCTGTCTCCTGGGCTGTAGGCAGGGCCTCCTCCCTGGTCGTCCTGGCTTCCTTCCTTCCTCTCACCACCCACTCCTGTCCTGCACATCTGGTGCCTTCAGCTCCCTTGAATGAGACTGTCACTGTGTCACTCCACATTCAAATCCACTGCCAGGACCTCCAAAAAAAAAAAAAAAAAAAAGCTCTCCTTTCTGTTTACCTTCAGGATCTTGGTTTAAATGCCACCAGTTCTGGGCAGCTTCCTGAGGTTAGGGGAAGTCCCAGTGGGACCTGTATCCGTGACACCTTACAAGTCTTCCCTGAGACTCTCCGTAATTAGTCGATCCCCCGTCATTAACAAAGGCAGGGAGTGTGTGTGTGCGCGCACGCGCACGCCCAGGCACATGCTTCCTTATCACGCCCACCTCCCCAGCATGAGGACGTTGCCTGCCTGACCAACTGATGGCAAGCCTGTCAGGCCCTCTGGATCTCAGGTTAAATTTCCATCACCCCCTAAATCAGCCCATGCTTCAGATCCTGGGGATGCCTTCTCCAGCTCCAAAGCTGCTCCCCACCTCTCCTGTTGCACCAGGGTCTTGGCTCCAAAGCTCCCTCTGCTCATGTCCTTGTGCTCCAGTCCCTCTCCTGCAGACGTGCACCGCCCCTCCCTTCTAACCCAGGGCCCTTGTGCTACGGACTCTTCTCTGAAACCTCCACCTGCCACATGCCAAACCCCAAAGTAGCTGCTTCCAGAACGCCTGCCTTCCCCCATCCCTTCAGTCCCATCAGACTAGAACCTCAAGGGAAACTTCTGGTTTATAGTTAACTGATACATCAAATGAAAATGTTTGACCTTGGAGCAAAGAACGACCTTTTGGAACACCTGTAAAAATAGCGCCTGATACAGTTGTGTCCCCAGTGGTGACTTTCATGGTGTCACGCACTTAGTAGGGACACAAAAATATTTTTCAACGAGTAAGCTATTTTCTCCTCGTATCCATAGGAATATGGTGATGACAGTCGCTGTCTACACATCACTTTTGGAAATTAATTTAGATGCCGTTGTCCTGTGTTTACATGAAAAAGACGTCTGTTTGCCCCAGTGAACGGAGTCTGTCTTTTCAGGTTTATTCCATCTTAACTTGAGGAACAAATGCGTGCCTTATGCAACCCATCAAGGTAAGAACTGTATGCCAGTGTACAGACACGCCACTGTGTAAGGGAAAAGGAATTTCTCCTGCAGCCGATAATTCCCAACACGTTCAGTAACATTTGTCTCTTGGGCTTCTGAACAAGACCATGAACGTGGAGCCACCTGAAACCTATGAAACACTTCAACGAGGGGGCGACTATATTGCTATTCATACTAATTAGTTTATTTTTCCATGCTGATGTTTCCCGATTGTTTTCTAGTCCAGAAAATAGAGTCGTTGGGATTCTGAAAGAAGACTGCCTAAATGTAAATCCATGGAGACAGAAAGCACATCAGTGGTTGCCAGGAATGGGGGGGCAGGAGGAAATGGGGAGCATTTACTTAATGCGTCGGGGTTCCTTTTGGGGGTGAGGAAATGTTTTGGAAGTAGGCAGGAGCGTGTGCCATAGGACACTGTGGAGGTACTAAATCTCACCGAATTGTTCCCTCGGAAAGGGTTGCTTTTAGGTTATGTGAGCTTCACCTTAATTTAAAATGTTACATATGATAAATAACAGTACTTTTCTGAATGTCCTACAAGGCAAGGCAGTGCTGCATTCGAAGGCCCCACAGCCCCCTGCACTTCACCTTTGGATGAGGAACAAGATTCCCCACCCCCCGCCCATGTCTAAGCAGGGCCATGTCCTCCAAGCGTCCTTGGAGACACCCAGCTGAGTCCCATCACAAACCAGGCACCACGCTGCTGAGCATTCTCGTGTTTTCCTTCTGACACCGGTTCGTGGTGAGGTGTGTTTAGTCTGTCTGATTAAGGACTTTTCTAGTTTCAGAGGTAGAGCCTGCGGTGGATTTCATTTTTTCCTTTAAATGAGTGGAATTTTCCAGGGACAACAACCCACAGACTGTGGATAGAACCCCCGGGACACTTCACTGGGCCAGCAGTCCCCCAGGGCCCCCTTGCAGAGGAAGCAGGAGGAGCCTGCCCCCAGGGCAGAGGTCTGGGCTCCTCGTGTGTCGCCACTTGCAGGCAGCTTCTACAAAGGCAAAGGCTGACTGTCGAAAGCGGGGCTGGACTTGTCCTAACGGCTCACAGGAAACAGTCCTTCGTTGTCTTGTCCAGGGAGGAACAGACTCTGTCGGGATGCAAGCCCAGCATGGTGGATCAGGAGCGAGGCTGACGGGATGGGAGGTCACCCGCCCTCCTCCTTGCTGGGGACTGGCGGAGGGCCGGGGGCCAGCCGAGGCTGAGCTGCTCGTGAACAGACAGACCTTCCAGCATTTAGACACGTGGGGTCCAAAAGGAACTCACACCTTCAGCTTCAAACATGGCTCCGGAGCCCGGGGCCCAGGGGCTGTCACAAGCAGAGTGCATCAGTCAGCTTTCTAACCAAGGTCTATGGGTTTTAATCTCCTGATTTTAGCACCTCGTATGCCTTCATACATGCGGCACCATTCAGTAGCCCAAGACATAAATGCTGCCTCAACATCTCGGAAAATACCGGCTCCAGGATTTCTTTTCCTTCACGTGGTGGCAGTGCCATCAACAGAGAAAGCCTGGTGACAAAGTTCTGTGCACCTGGGGACTCTCGGTCCTGCAACAGAGGAGGGTCTCAAGAATCTGTCACCAACACATCTTTCCCAGGGGAGAGGACTCTACCTAATCCTGGAAACTCCAACTTTGCTGGACATGTCATCAATACGGTTTACCGTCAACCCGGGCCACTCAATGGGGTTTGGACCATGACAGCCTGGATTTAGCAGTGACTGTAAAATTCTGTGACAGACCCTGGTAGGTCTAGGGACCCAATGGTGGTGGCCCCTTACTGGTTTTCTCAAAAAATGGGGGGAGGGGGATGCCTGGGTGGCAGTCAGTTAAGCATTCGACTCTTGGTTTCCACTCATGTCGTGATCTCAGGGTCATGAGATCGAGCCCCATATCCATAGAATCTGCTTAAGACTCTTTCTCTCTCTCCCTCTGCCCCTCCTCTTGCCCTTTCTCTTTCTCTCTCCAATAAATTAAAAAAAAAAATCTTAAAAAAAAAAATAAAAAGACTGAAAATCTTCCCCTATGTTTAAGGCATTTACAGCTGCCCAAAGAGGCTTCTAACTCTGCCTCCTAAGTGCCTGTCTATCATCGAGCTCTCTAATTGCCATGTGGACAAAAAGGTGGAAATTTAAACAAAGTAGATTTCGAAGTGTTAGTGGAAGATGAAAGCTGTTCCAGAAGGGCCTAGGCATGAGAGGCACGCAGAGACACGCGAGCACAGGCCTGTCTCCAGGCAGCATAGTCCCCGAAGCCAACAGAAGTCCACACAAACTTTCTCAGCAAGCCTTGACACTTAACACAACAAGGGACACATCCAGGACCCAGGAAATCAGACATCTCTTCTGTGGTGTCTGCTAAGAGGCTCCTAGGAGACCCGGCACAGAGACTTCTGAGTGCTCTGTCCCCAAAGGCTCCAAACCCTCTTAGAAAGGAAAGGAGGAGCTCCCCTAATCCTCCTGGGGTGGGTGCTCTCATGGTACCGCTGCTGTTACCCTCCCCCTTTCCAAAGGAGGAAGGCTCGGAGCAGTTAAATGGCGTTCTCCCAGAGCTTGAGAGCCGCTGAGCAGTGGGGCAGGCGGGGGATTTAGGGCCCTTCTGATTCAGTCCAGTGCTCTTGGGTCCTCCAGAGAATGAGGCCTGCACACCAAACTGGTCTGATGCAGATCTGCGGCGACCGGTGCAATTTCAGGGGCTAATTCTCAGCCAGCTGCCAATCACACCCAGGATGGGTTTGCCCCCCTACCATTTATGCTGTCAAGGAAAAGCAGCCCCAAACAGATGTGCCCCCTTTACCCAGGGCCATGGGGTCTGGGCTGACACCTCTCAGTTCCACACCTAACAACCTGTGTCTTTTCAGAAAGAAAATCTGAAGATGTGATCGTCCGCGGAGGCCTTTCCCGCGCGAGATCTCGTTTGCTCACCTGGACAATCTTAGCAATGCATTTAATTGGTTCTTTGAAGATTCCCGGGTTTCCAGAGCCAACCTGTTCAAACAAAATAGCCCCAGGAAGGGACAGAACCTTGAACTTTTATTGGCTCACGCCGAGGCCGTAGTTGGCAGCTAGCTGAGAGTCAGGCCCTGAGAGGAGGGAACAGGACTGAGGGGAGTTGAGAGGGGCGGGAGGGCAAGCAGGAGAAAGGAGGGAAAGAAATGCGGCAGCTCTACACCCCAGCCGGCAGCCCACCGCACCGTTTTGCAGAAAGAGGCCATTCCCTGCTGGGCCCACCCACCAGAGAGACCAACCCCACAGCCAAGGCTAAAGGTAGAAAAGTCTAGAAGAGAGAAGGGACAGGAAAGGTGCGAAGAAAAAGATGGAATAAACCAACCATCAGAGCCTCTTCAATCTTAATTCATTTTATTCTACAAAAACTACTCAATTGAAAGTGGAAAAGCTAACCAAAAAAAAAAAAAAAAAAAGTTTTAATATGTTCTTTCTTCCATAGCAGCAAGCTTTTTCTAACAAGCTTTCTTTAGTGCAAATACTGTAGGCTTATTTTACAGTAAAATAACAAAACAACGGAAAACACCACCAGAAATGCTTCAGAGCAGAGCTACGCCTCAATTTTCAAAGCTATACAAAGATTTTTGAGCTCGTGGGTCCTGCCAGGAGAGGTCTATTTAGTAACCTTCCCAACGGGACCATTTCACCAATACTTACAAAAAGAGAGAGAGAGAGAGAGAAGAAAAAGAAGATTCTCAGAAAGGTAGTTCAATTCCCCCACAGAGCTATAATTGCCTCCAGGATCTTATAGCAGACTTTACTCCACATCATTGACATATCTCAAATACAGATGCACAAAGCCTGGGCTTTTCCACTATATACCAAAATACGATATATACATCTCTCACTGCAGAAAAGACACCCTGATACCTATTCTTTATACAAAGGCGAGTATTTTTTCCTCAACATCAAGTAACCACAAACTAAAATAAATGGAATAAACTTTTAATCATACAGAGAAAATGATTTTTGAGGAATAGGGCAGGATCTTTTCGTTGTATTGTCTTACAATGTAGAACTTTCTTGGTGACCACTGTCCCCAGAGGAATGACCATCCGTCTTTAAAAACAGAACCTTTTTTATACAGTTTATACAACATATGTCACAAATCATTTTAGAAACAAAAAAAGCATCATTAGCCTAAATTTCAAAAAAAAAAAAATGAAGAAAAAGAGGGAGAGAGGAACTGAGTATTTTAATGCTGTTTCTCATCAGGCTTGGTACAACACAAAGATGTAAACATTTTAAATAAATAATAAAATAAATGTCAATTTCTTCTCCCCCTCCCCATCCAACCTCCGCTCAGAATTTGACCCAGCCTTTCCTGAACACATCAGCACTGGAAAATGAAATCCCTCTGTTGATGGATGGCCAAAACACTAGAACCGTGAGAATATGTCAAATTAGTAGTTGGACAACTGAGTTTCCTTTTTAAAAGCTACAGGAGGCACACTTGGAAATGTACACACACATACACACACACACACACACACACACGAGGGCGCGCACACACACACACACACACCCAACCTGTCAATAAATAGTGAGATGCTGGCTTTTTAAATGAATGCCAAGAGGACTCAACAAGCAGAAAGTAGCAAGACCACTTAAGTTTTAAAAGAGAAAGTTACACACATCACCTATCCTATTGGTCCACAAATTCTATAAGGACTCAGGTTACCCCTCCAGCCGTCTGAGGAGTACAAAGGAGCACATCACGAGGGAGAGGGAGAAGAAGTTTGGAGGGGGGAGGATACTGTGGGTGATGGGTCTTTGCAAACAAACCTCAGACTGAAGGCAATCTTGCCTCAGATCTTTGAAGAAAGACTTTCTCACCTTCAAGTGTTTTTGTTTGTCCATTACATGGGGGCCTCGAATAGGGGATACCCTCATCCGTTAGTCTCATCGTAAAGAGGGTATATTTCTAAAAGTGCCTAACACAGTGCCTGGCACATAGTAGGTGCTTATGCCTTTCCTTCTCAAAGGGGCCGTGTGATATCTGATTGGGAAGGACACCAACTGGAAAGGTAAACGGTAAGATTACAGGAGCACTGTCGGTCCATCAGGGGAAGGGGAGAAAGTTCCGATACCTGTACCACTGAGCCCTCCCTTAGACGCAGAGCCAAGCGGGAGTGGAGAGGCGACTCTTTTCCTCAATGCCTGAGAAAACGAAGCAGTAGCCTCTGAGGGCTCCTGGCTGAGAAGCTTGTGCGACCGGCCTCAGTGGACACACCTGGCCTTTCTCACAGGCAGAACAATGATTGCTTTCTGAAAACTTCCCCCGTGAATTCTCTGCTTACAGCTGGCTCTGGCCATTGCCCAAGCAAGCTTCACCTGGGAATCTCCTCTCCTTCCTGCGTCAGCAGCTGTCCCCGTCCACTCAGCCGGAAAGAAGAACTGGTCCCGGAGAGGCCAGCCAGGTGGCCGAGAGGACGGTGTGGTTCACACTAGCCTGTCAAGGAGGGTCTGCCCTATGCCGTCCCAGAGCTGCCTGCAGCCCAGCTGGAATCCGCACCAGCTGCCTCATGGCTGGGGACACAGGGGAGGCCCAGCGGTTCCCAGCCCAAGCACGAAGGCACCCCCAACCGCAGCTGTTCCTGGAGTGTGAGCTGTGGAGGAGAAAGCGGCAGGCCTGGTGGCTGGTAATCCTGGAGCAAGGGTGTGTGTGCATGAACTCAGAGAACAAGCCAGAAGTCAGGAGGACATGCTCATGAGTTAGGGGTGCGTATTCGGCCTTCCCCAAATAACCTCTGGCTTTGGGGGAAGCCAAACCTCGACCTAGAACAAAGCCAGAGGGTCCTGAATGGGACAGCTTAGGAGCTGCTCAAGTCCTACGGGGTGGTGGAGTTCCTGCTTTCCGCTGGTCCCAAAGCCAACACAGCCTGAAATCTGAACCAGAGCCAAGCTCCGTCTCAGGAATGTCCAGCCTGGCCCCGAGTCACAGACTGTGGCCTGCCCTGGTTGGGATCAATGTTGAAGAAAGTGGGGCACAAAAGGACTTTTAGAAATAAAACACCAAAGCAGCTTCATTTAAGAAATATATATATATATGTGTATATATATGCAAAAGCAGCAAATAGCTCCCAATTGGCCACAAATACCGCTTGAGATGATTAAGCCTTTCAGAGTTGAGGGCACCCCCAGTTTTCCTTGCCCACCGCCTGCTGTTCCTGGCTGACTTCTGTTTCTTCGATTAATCTGAAGCCAGAAACTCAATTGCCCAGTCTACTAAGCAGTGCCCCTCCCAGAACCTCTGGGAAACCAGGAGGGCAGCCTCATCGCCAAGGAATGTGGGAAATAACATTTTTAAAGTATTTTTGGACAAAATCCATTCTCTTTTAATCTCCTCTCTCTGCGTGGCCTAGCCTTTCACAGGTCACTTGCAGTCGGAGCGGGCTGGGTCTTTTAAGCACCGGACCAGACCGCTCCGTTCCGTGTGCTCCCTTCTCGGAACGGAGGGGGGATGGGCAGTCAGGAAGGACCAGCGCTCGGGGCCTGGGTGTGTGAGGGGGCAAGTGAGCCAAGGTGTCACAGCTTGCTCTCTCCGCGTGCTCTCTCTCCCTCCCGAGTCTAAAAGTTTAAACCCCGCTGGGTTTGATTTAAATAATATCTAAATAATTTTAAATTATCATACAATGATCTCTAGAGCGGAATCACAACAGCAGGGTCTCCCCCAGAGCACTAGCCCAGCAGAGGCCCACCCCAGATCAGCCAGAGAGCTAAGCCCTAGGGAGAGAAAGGCTCAGAGGGGTGGGAGGCAGAGAGCAGGAGGCCGGGAGGTCTCCCTCCCCACTCCGGGCCCCATAGGAGGGGGGCGCCTCTCCCGTGGTGGGAAGCAACACATCTTATCTCTGATTTCAGCAGCCGCCCCACCCCCCAACCGCCCCAGGAATGGCAGGTAAGCCCCAAGCCTTAGAGACAGCTCGGGCCAGCGGTTCGCAGCTGGCTGGCTGGACCCGAGGAGCACTCCGGGGGGAAGGAGTATGTAAAAGAGAAAGCACTCCTTCGGGGAGCAGGTGACCACAGAAGGTAGAAAAGGCCGGGCAGCTCACCGAGAGGCGAATCCCACTCTGCCTCCCTCCTTCCTCCCCTGCCTTTCCATCCACAGCAAAAGGGCCTTGGAGGCTTGGGGAGGGGCCACTGGGCAGCAATCTGGGGAGCGGCCAGGCCCACGCTCATTAAATCTCTGTGGGTGGCGTCACCCTGAAAGCCAGACTGGGGGAAGGCAAAGCCAGTAGGGACTTTGGAGTGATGTGTGGTTCCTAGGGAGGGACGCCTCCCTGGTCTAGAGGAGAGAAGGGTCCAGGGGCAGGATGGCGAGGCAGTAATTATAGGAGACGTCCTGCTCGAGACACCAGGTAAAGGGAAGCTGGCTAGGACACCTGTGTGGCTTGTTGGCACTATTCCTGGCCTGGTAATTAGGCATTTGGCAAACCCAACCTGTGCTCCGTCTGTCTCACTCACACCCTGTCTTCTGGCCAAGCCGCTCCTCCAAAGAGTTGTGTCCGAGGATGGGGAGGACGCGTCCTCCGAGCCTCCCAGTGATGGCAGCATCTCCTCGAGAGCTCAGGGAGCCCTGCTGGTGGTCCTGGAGATGGTGGTGGACCGGGGAGTGTCAAGGGAGGGAAGGTTCTGTATTGCACATTGACTGTCCCCTTCCGGACAAGTCAGCCCCAGCAGAAGAGTCAGTCACCTGCTGCCCATCTCCAGAAACGAAGAGCTTTAATATTCAGACCACCCAGATGAAATGTCATGGCAAATCTGATAAAAACCAAGAGGAAGTGAAATTGACACTGGGGGGAGGAAGAGGTGAGTAGAGGGAAGGTGAAACCAAAAGGCACTGAGCATGCTGGGTGGGGCGGGGAAGGACACCATCACTCCAGAGACGTAGCGTAACAAAGGGACAGGAACGGTCCACACCAGCCGCAGGCTCTTCAGAAGCCGGAGAGATGCCTGAGTCCACCAAACCGAGTTTTCCAAGGCTTTTCAAGAAACAGGATTTGCTTTGCAAGATGAACAAGGGAGGAGGTCCCATGACTTCTAAGAGATCGCTGAAGTCCTCCAGCAAAATCCCACCTAGGTCTCCCCAGAGCCGGGCAGCTCTCTGGCAGGGTCCCCCTCTTGCCCTCATGGCCCTGGAGCACTTGAAGGTGCTGGTCCCTGGGAAGGAGGCAGTGACGAGGACCCCCCGGGAGCTGGGTTACAGAGCCAGCAGGGTGGGGGAGTTCAAGGAGTCTGATGACTGGTCCCCACTGCTACTGCTTCTGCGGTGAGCCTTGGAGCAGGACTCGGAGGGTGACGCAGGCGACTCCTGCTCCAGGACGGTGGGGTAGGTGAAGACGAGGTTCGATGTGCCTGGAGTGATGGCTGGCGTGGAGGTCACCACGATAGGTGTGTGCAGGGGCTCCTCCCCGTAGAAGCCCCCAGCAATGCTGATGGGCTTGATGACAGAGCGCTGAGCCTTGTCTAGCCCCGCCGATGAGGAGGAGGGGCTGTCCTCTTCCAGGGGCTCCTGTTTCACCACCACGGCACCCACTCCCCCGCCCCCACTGCGCAGGGCCGGCAGCCCGGAGGCGGGGGGCGATCGGCGCTCCTCGGGGCTGATCTTGCACACAGGCCCGTGGGCCACCAGCATGAACTCCAGCTTTTCCTTCTCCTTCTGCAGCTCGGCTATCTCTTTCTGCAGGCCTGACTTCTCCTCCTCCAGCTCCTCTGTCTCCTGCAGAGGGAAGAGAGGTGAGTGAGGGGCAGGAACCTGCCAGGGACCTGCTGGGGGGTAGGGGGTGGGGCAGGAGGTTTGAAGCCAGGTGAGAAAGGGAAACCCAGAGCTGTGAAAGCAGCCAGCTCAGGCCCCCCAGCCACAGACCCCACCACTTCTCAAACACCTAGGGGCTCAAGATGCCTTTTAGGTCTCAAACTCCGGTCTGAGAAAGGTGGAAAGTAGGCTTGGAGGAAGGATGAAATGATAATTATGATAGAGGGCGAGCAAACCTCCAGAAGCTTCCTGAAGCAGGTGATTTCAAATCAACTCATTTTGCAGATAAGGAAACAGGTTCAGAGAGGTTTGTTAATTTGCCCAACGTCACAGAGCAAGCAGGTAGGGTAGGCCAGACTTGACCCCAATGTATCCAACTCCAGGGTCCCTATGCTACCATGCCCAGCCGCCTCAGTGCCAGGACTGCCCCCAGTTCCCCGGGGCGGGGGGGAGGGAGTGTCACAGTGAGGTGTGCAGGCCCAGCCCTCTCTCCTCCTCATGCTCCCTCAACCTGGTCCAGCCTGCCTGCGGCAGTGTCCACACCAGCCTCTCAGCTGCACACACCAGCTGAGGACGGCACCGGGCAGGCAGGAAGTTCTCCAGCAGTCCCGGCTAAATCGGCACTGCCCCACTTCCCTTTTTTGCTCTAATTTCTGAAGCATGTGATTCAGGACTCACAGAACCCTTGGAGAACATTCCGTTCGGTCCCGGCGCTTTAACAGATGAGGAAGCCCGCAGCCAGAGCAGGCTGAGGCTGGCAGGGTCCCACGGCAAGGGGCTCAGGGCCCTCCCCTGACACAAAGCCAGAGAGAAGCCACAAAAGCCCACGGGGAGGCGGGGGCGGGGAGCGGGTGGGAAAGACGAAAAGGTGTGTGTCACGGGCCTCCTCCCCACTTTTCCCCTAACAGAGTCCTGTTCCAGAATGAGATGGTACGGGCCAGAGCCTCACGGAGCAGAGAACAGCATATTCCACGGTGAAAAAAAGTTTCCATCTGTCTCAAGGGTCTGACGAACGTCATGAGCTTATGAGAGGTTTCCTGTGGAGGATGTGGCTCGGGGCCTGGGTGGCTGGGGCGGGTGGGGTGGCGGGGGAGTCGGGTGTGAGGCTTCTGGGGGAGGGAGGGGAGGAAAGCAGCGGGCCCCGGAGGAAAGGCTATTCTGGGGTTAGAGGTGGGGAGCACCCAGGGTAGACCCAGAGGACCTGCCCCCTTAGAAAGTTAGTGGTGGGGAGGACTCCCTCGGGGGGGAGTCTACCCAGGGAGCACTGGTCAGTAAAGGATCTTTTCACCTAGTGCGGGAGAGCTCCCGCTGGTCCTCCCCATGCTCGCACACACACCTCCACCGGACATCCCTGCCGTCTACGGGGAATTCACATGAACACGTCTGTCCCCAAGAGCGAGGGCTCCGGGATGGATGAAGGGAAGCTGGCGCGGGGGATGGTACCGGGAGCATTAAGTCAAGTCACGGATGGGCAAGGTGACTGACTTCCAGAGCTGCTCCCTGGCCGGTCACAGTAAAAACCGCCAACAGTCTCTCGTCTGCTCACTTTGAAAACATTCCACCAGGGACAGTCAGTCCTGGCTTTAGGCTTCCTCCCCGTGCCATTCGGCCCATCCTGTATGGCTAGGCTCTGGAGGGCGTTACGTGATGTTGGTCAGGTCAGGCTTTTGAGAGGGAAGGGCAGGGCCACAGCCCCCAGGTGTGGGCAATTAGGCAGCAGGGGAGAGTGACTCACAAGGGCAGAGTGATGAGCTACCAAGGCGACAGCTTCCGGCTCACGGCAGAGGTGGGGAACCCTTCTGCCGTGAAGGGTATGAGAAAACCCCAGGGGAGTACATACAACTCAGCTAGCACGTGACCGTGTCCATGAGACCCAGAGAGCTTCAAAACCCCTGCTGAGCTGAAAGGGGCAGGTCTCCCCCTGCCCAAACTAGCTCCCTTAAGCTAGCCAGGGCCACTCTGGCTGGTGGTAGGCATGGGGGCGGCTGGAACCTTGGGAAACAGCCCTGGAGGGGGCAGGTCTGGACCCGCACTGGCTCCCTCTGCCATCCCTCACCCAGGGGCCTCAGGAGGTTCAAGAGCAGGGAATGCCTAGATGCTGAATGAGAAAGGGTGTGAGGCCCCAGCAGGCTGTTCGGGTCCCTCGTGGGGCCCAGCCTGGTGCGAAGGCCAGCTCCCGCCCTCCCTCTCTCTTCTTCCATCAGGGCAATGCTAAACCTGCGCGCTCGAAGGAAGGACCCTTTCTATCTGCACTGGCTCATCTCTAGGCCACCAGAGGACGAGGAGAGGATGGGAGGCCAGGAGCCCCGAGGCCCTTGCTCTCATCCCCCTGGAAGTGCTCCCGCCCCACACAGAGCTCCTCACCGCCTGCAGTTTCTCCGTCAGCTCCCGGCGGCGGTTTCGGCACTTGGCTGCGGCCAGCTTGTTCCTTTCCCTCCGGATTCGGCGTTTCTCCTCCTCTTCAGGCGATAGCTAGAGGCCAGGGTCAAGGACTGTGATTAGGTTTGGGTACATGATTCAGCAGCTTTGCTTTCTCGCTGTAATTTAAGAAACGCTTCTGAGGGGCACCTGGATGCCACATTGGTTGAGTGTCTGACTCTCAGTTTCTGCTCAGGTCATGATCTCGGGGTTATGAGATCCAGCCCTACATCAGGCTCCACACTTAGCACAGAATCCACATGGCATTCTCTCTCCCTCTCCCACTCCTCTGTTAGTGCACGTGCTCTCTCTCTCTCTCTCTCTCTCTCTCAAATAAATAATCTTTAAACAAAGAAGGAAAGAAGCCCTTCTGGGACTGTGTGCAGGGAGGGAGACAGGCAAGAGAAGTGTGGCTGGGCTCGGCAGTCCCAGAATTGGCAGCTCACTGCTGGGACCCCCAGGGAGGGCCCTGACAGCTGGCCCCAGCCTGGAAGGTGACATCCCATGTCTGAGGGGAGACCAAGGCACCGACCTGTCAGGGACTCATCAGCCTAGGCAAGATGATAGCTTTTGTCATGTCAGCTCTGATTCCTGGCCAAGGCCAGAGAGAAGTAGCAGCTGGGGCCATGTCCCCAGAGTCCCCTCATGCCAGCCAGGCCTGGCCTCACCCACTTAAACAGCTTCTTCCAAACCCTGGCTAATTACTCCTCCCCAACGCTCTGCCAGCTCGGCAAGCCTCATTATCCCCATTTGGTTAAGTAGCTAGGCCCAGAATAAGAACCACCCTGGGGGGAATGTACTATGGCCGGGGGGTAGGCCAAGGATGCCTCTCCCAATGTCATCTCCCCGCCCCAGAGGGCCAGCTGCCCACCATTCAACCCAGAGGACTCAAGAGTGCGCCCGGCACAAGGCTAGGCTGGATAGGACAGGCAAAAGGAAAAGGAACCCTCAGGCACGTTCCGTCCTGTTACCCACCATGTCCATTCATTCAACCAAAGAGATGCTTCTTCCAGGTGCCAGGCATGGTTTCAGGGGTTCAAGATTTATCAGAGAACCACATGAACTAAGACACCCGTGCAGAGCTGACAGTCTAGCTCCCCACAGGGAGGCTGGTTAGGGGCCCGTGACTCATGCCCCAGGGCAAGACCTTTGCTCTGAGACTCAAAGCAGAAGCTCTGTTTACATATAGCCCTTCCTGTGACCCCAGTGTCCCCTGGCACGCAGAGGTGACACAAGGCCGTGGGCCAAGGCAGAAAGTAATCCCAAAAGAAAGGCCATCCCATGCTGTTTGCAGACAATGACGGCATCCCTACCATGTGCCAAGTACACACATAGTCCTGGGGGCTTAGAAGATTCTATGGGGTATAAGATCTGGATCCCACCCTCAAGGGACAACGTGGGGGAAAAGCCAAAGCCACTTTTGGACGTGAGAAGGGCTGCCCCACTGGGAGATGCTGCCTCCACTGCCAGGCGACCCATGAGGGAGGGAGGCATGGCCCTGGCTGGGCCCAGGTCAGAGTCCCCAGGCCTCCTCATAGCCCTGCAGGTCTGTTGTTGTGATGTCCAAAACAGCAGAGCAGGGCACAGCTTTGGAGAGGACAATCCCATCGCTGTCTACACTGAGGAAGCCCTGTGGCCCCAACCAAGAGGCCAGAGTCCCACATCGAATTCTCCAAACGCTGGCACAGAAACATGCCAGTCAATGGCTCAGATGTAAAGTCCCTCTGAAGCCTCAGGCCCCGAGCACAGAGAAGCTCGTCACACCTTCTCAACTTGCAAATCCACCCCCACCCCACACCCCACCCCCAGTAGTCAAGGCGCGTGGCCCACAGGGAGACAGGAAGCCTGGCAGGCTACAGGGAGACCTGCCAGCCTCCTGGTACCTCAGGTCCGTCTCCCAGGGCTTTGGCTGAGCTGCGTTCCCACAGAGGCCAACGAGGGCCTCCTTCCCTCCTGGGACATCCTCCCCAGGTTCCTTCAACGCCTCTGAGACCCCACCTCACTGGGGTTAAGAACCAGGCCCAGCTCCCCTCGCCCACCAGCTCCACCCCTGCTGTGTGCCTTCCCCCTGCAGCAGCCTCCAGGAGGGGCCCACAGAGCCCGCCCAGCTGCTAACACCTCTGTGAGCCCCCCAGGCCCCCCGGCAAAGGCCTGCTCTCAGAGTCCCACACTTCTTCCCGGCTGCCCCTCCGTCCTCCAGCCCCGGCTTCAGTCCCGACCTCTGAAACCCTCCACCTCCCCGGCAGAGCCAAAGGCTCTACATTCTCTCTTCTGGGAGGTCTAAAGCGGCCTGGGTGCAGAACGCCGACGGGGCCATTCTGTGTGGCCTCGGACAAATCACCCAACCTTCTGAGCCTCAGATTTCCCATTTAGAATATGGATTACTGGGACCTGCCCTGCCTTCCACAAAGTTTCTGGGATGATCAGATGAGACGCACTCTGAGAGCCCTTTCTAACCTAGAAAGTGCTAGAAGGGAGAAGACTAATTCAGAGGTCTCCTCGCTGATGCTTTTTCAGAGCCCTGTAAGAGTCCAGGTGAACTGGAGATCCAGTGTCCACAAACTTGGGTACCCTGCTCTGTGTGGGGACCGGCTGCCTAGCTGAGGTCATGAGGCCACTCAGCTGAGGCCCTGAATCTGTGCTGCTCCCAAACCTGTCTCACCCTGAGCCCAACAGTTACCAAGAGCCTTGCTAGGCCCCCTGCAGTCCTGCATTCAGGGTTCACTACTCAAAGGGCTACTGGGGCTCCCCTTGAGGCCCAGACGAGCCCCCCATCCGTCACTGATGAGGGGCAGAAAAGGCGCAGAGCTGGTTGCTGCCCCTTTCAGCCTCCCTTCCCCTTTGGGGGCTTCCGGACAACTTCTGGCCTTCCGATTGGCCTAGAAGTCTCTCCCCTATCTGTAAGATATGGGGCAGCCTGTGGGAGCTGTCAGCATAGGAAGTGTAGAGGGGTGGTGACACCAACATGGTCACAACTAGAGTGTGTCAGCACCACCGCAGACACACCCACAAGCCACACACCCTCGGCTCCCCGCCTCCTCAGTCACCATCACGGGCCTCAGAGGGAGCCTCTGGGCAGGCTCTGAGGAGGGCAGGCAGGCACCGTGCTGGCTCTGGGGAACAGGCTCCTCTCCCTGGGGGAGGTCAAGCAGGCAGAATCAGTTCAGAGGAAGACCCCTGGGCTAGGGACGCAAAGAGCCGAGGTTCGAGGATGCTACTGTCCAGGCTTCCTCCAAGCTGCTGGCTGATTGTCTGAATTCCTGACTGATGTGGCTCTCTCCCTCCCTCTCAGAAAAGGAAGGAAATTCTCCAGACAGATTGTCTTAAGGCACGCCTAGGTGGTATGGTGGGAAAACCACATAGCTGAAGGTCAGGGGAGGTTGATTCCAGCCCCAGCTCAGCCACTTACTCATAGCATCGCCCTCAACAGAGCCCTTCTCCTTTCTGGACCTCTGTTTCCTCATCTGTGAAATGGGTACAGAGGGAAAATTGGAAAAGCTTTTCTTCAAAGTCTATTTCAGGTGCAAGCTTCTAAATTAGGTGTGAACTAGGCCCAGAAAAGAATGCAGAGTGTTCAGCACATCTTGCTTTTTTGAAAACCCGCTCTCACTGAGGTCACTTACATAAGTTGGGGAGTGGAATCCAGGTCATTGGTGACTATAAAGCTTGACATCTTGGGCTCCCGAAGGAAGCGTAATTTAAAGGACAGTGTAATCACGGCTACTGCAATGTTTACATCTACAATTTGGAAAGCAATAGCACAGGGGATAGTAGTCACTTGTCCCAGCAGCGGAAGCCCAACAACCATCATGCTCTGCGCTGAGTCCTGCCATTAACAGAACAAACCAGCATGGAGGGGAGGCCAAGCCCAGCCTTAGCCTCAGAGGAATGGAGATCCTATGAATGCTCCCGGTTCCTCAGAGCAGGGACCCTTGCAGTCCTCAGTATCCTGGGTTGGCACTGGATCCATGATTACCCATGGAGGACCATGTGTGAAAGATTCTTGTATGGGGACACTGGGATCCCAGAGCGCCAGTGGACAGTGGTGGACATGGAGAGGAGTGACTCACCAGGTGAATGTTTCATTTGAAAAAAGGATCCCACCGCTAAAGTATTTTCCTTCCCTGGATCCACAGTGAGATGGTATTGTAGAAAGAGTACTGTTCAGAGAGTCCAGGGAACTGGGTTCTAATTCAGACTTCCCATAGTCTTGCCAAATAGCCTCAGGCAGGTTTGTCTAGGCTTTGGTTGAATCGTTTGTGAAGGGGGATCCACGGGGCCCTTAGGAGGCTCACCCCCCTTTTTATGCATGATTCTGATTTTTCTTTTGGGAATCAGGGGGCCCATCACTACCCTGGCTCCCTACTGATAGAGATGGTATGCCTTGGAATAGTGGTAGATGGTGTCTAGAAGCAGCAGCCCACGCTGTCTCGTGTCCCTCCCTGCCAGGCAGATGCCTTCTTAAAGCTGAGCCCTCGGAGGGCAAAAAAAGCCGACATCCGACCTGCTCTCCCCTCACCCCCGACACACGCCGTCTGACTCCAAAGACTCCAAAATCACTGCCCTTCTGGAAGGGGCATTGTAGGTACTTGAAATGGGCTTCTGCTTCAAGTTGGAGGCCTGGGACACCGAGGAGGAAAGGCAAGTACTGTGGGCCTGGAGGGTGACCCTTCAGGTCTGCTGAGTGTTTCCCCCACACCAGACACCAGGAGACAACGCAGGGCTAACCCCCGAAAGTTTCTGGCTAGGGCTTCGTTGGCTGTGTGTCCTGCCATGGATCAGGGAAAGACATGTCCCAACAGTGCTTCCCATCTGCTGAGACCGCACCACACACAGCGCTGTTTTCCCACACATGGTCTCATTTGAGTGGCGACGAGTCCTATGTGATAGGCACCATTATCCCCATTTTGCACTGAGGGAGTTGAGACTTGGGGAGCCTCAGCGACATGAGCAAGATGACAGAGCCAGGTCAAACTCTCAGGCCTTCAGCTCTGCTTCCCACGAGGAAGGGTCACAGGCCCCTGGTCCCGAATCCCCTCTTCTCCTCGGTGCTCCCAGGACACCGACCCAGCTCCCCAGCAGATCACAGAAAAACACTGTGTATTACCAGGCCCTGAAAGTCCCCCACATGTCTGCTTTCCACTGATCTGAGACGTACCTGCTCATCTCTCCTCCTGCGGCCCACAGTGGTGCCAATAGTCTTGATCACACCGGGTCTCGGGAGTGCCATGTGCCCGGGGACAGAGGCCAGGCCCGGCAGGGGGCTGTAGGGGTGCGAGCGAGGGTACGGGTTGGACATGGAGGTGATCACCGTGGGCTGCACCATCCACTGCAGGTCCTGGCTGGTCGTGATGGCGTTGATGGTGGGGATGAAGGCGCTGCCTGAGCCAGGCATATCTACCCGGAATTTCTGAAATGAGGAGAGAAAACCGTGTTGAGCCAATAAGCATGGAGCAGAAGAGGACAACTTCGTGGTCTCAGCAGGCCCTCCCAGGGGCCTTCAGGGCTAGCTATGCCCACGTCTGCACAGCAGCCCTCCCCCTGGCCTAATGAGCCTCTGGGTCACCTGCCAATTAGCCCCCAGGGTACGGGGGCTGGGGACCCCTTGAGGAGATTTGCAAACCAACAGCTTTGGGGCAACAATGATCACCAGGAAGTTCAAATAGGTATAGGATGGGGCTGTGACCCCATCCAGGGGGAGGCCAGGTCCATGAAAAGGTGCCCTCCAATTCCTGAGACTGGAAAGTGGTAGCCTTTGTGTCCTTGTCCTCCTCCTGGCCCTCAACCGCCATCTGGCTTAGAGCAGACACACCGTGTCTCTACCTACCAACAAACCCATCTGCGTTCATAGATGTGTCTGTGTGAAACTTGAGTGCTGCTAGCTCAGAGTTTTCTGTCTCTTAATTTATGCCCAGACCATGTTGCAGAACTCTCCGGAACATACTGCAGGAAGCATTCTATTTAAAATATAAGATGATGACAGAGTAGAAACACTAAAATGGGTCACGCTCCTCAGCAGTTGGTCTTGGCCCTTCTTCAGGGCCAGCTACTAGAAAGTGCGAGGAGGGAGAAGGGAAAGAGCTCCCTGCCCCCACGCCTCCCTGGCTCCCAGCTTTTCAGGAGGAAAGCACCCCAGTGGGAGCCCTCCTCCTCAGGTGATTCCTTTTTCCACACATAGGTTCTGCAAATCCTTTCTTCCCTAACCTGGTAGGTGACATGATGAATATAATAATGTCACTTACTGAGTACTTACTAAATGATGGGTCACCCTGGTAGTTTTTGACCTCAATTATCTGATTAATTCTCCCTCTGAGGTAAGAACTACCATTATCTCCATTTTAGAGGCAGAAATTTAGGCGTAGAGAGATTAAGTAACCTATCCAAGGTCACCCTGCTCCTAAGCAGGGGTGGGTCAGGACTCAAATATGGTTCAGCCTGACAAAGAGGACAGGGCTCTCACGCATGGTGCTATACAAGGTTCTGTGCATTGCTTTCTGCTTCCTAGAAATCCAGACCCAGGTGCTGGTACCCACCCCTACTGCCCTCAGAGCATCAGCTCATCCCTGCCAAGAGACCCTACAGACCGTCCCTCTCCCTGAAGAGGCCATAGATCTGACCCCAGATAAAATCCTACTATCGTCACGGGGACTATAGCATCCCCCCTCTCTTGGCCTGGTCAGACCAACCAGAAATAGAAGTATTAGTAGCAAAGCCAGCTGCCTTGTCTCTGTCCCGTGACAGATGACACCTGGGTTCCTGTTGTGTAAATAAAGTGGGACTTAGAGCCCCTGACTGTAATTGAGGGAGTTGGGGCCCCTTTTTTGCTCGTTCCCCTGCCAGCTGAGTGGCCCCAGTCTGGGTCAGGGGGGATGTCTCTGCCTCACTTCTCAGAATGCCCCAGGGTCCCAGGCCAAGGGCGTTCAGTGAAGAAAGCACAACCCAGCACAGGGGATTTGGGGATTCCACAAGGAGACCCACCGGGGCAAGGAATCCTGGGATTCTGTGAAGCTACCTGCGCAATGGATTCTGGAATTCTAGAAGAGCTGCCCAGTACAAAGGATTCTGAGTCATCTTGGAAGGCAAAGACAACTCGGCTTTTATCAGGAGCTGACTGAGCTGGGGGTGTGTGTTGTGTGTGTGTGTGTGTGTGTATAGGAAGGATGCAGTGAACAAGGAAGAATCCAAGCAGGAAACGGTCTTCAAGGAGAAAACATGGACAACTGAGCTGGGCCTTGAAGAGGCAGAGTACTGAAAGCCCAGAAGTGTGGCTGAGTGTGCAGAAGCATAAAGGCCCAGACAGCTCCGTTTCTCTTGGGGGCTGGATGGGAGGGGGGAGGTGGCAGGAGGCCTGGATTTGAGGCCTTCGCAGAATCACGGAGGACTGTTTCCCTGTCTGTGAGGGAGAATCCGAACACACAACTCACCACACCATCATGAGGATTAAATATGTAGCTACTTGTAATCACTGGCTATAAAAGCACACCAGTGGTTCTCACCCGTGGCTGCCCATTAGAATATTCTGAGGAGCCTTTTCAAAACACCAACGTTGGAGCCGGCATTGCCATTAGAGCTCTAAAATAACACGTCTGGGGTGGGGTTCTGATAAGGTATTAAATAAAAAAAAATGCCTGAGGAGATTCTAACATGCAGAGCGGGGGTTGAGAAATACCGCGCCAAGCAAATGGAAGGCGGCCCCGTCCTCACCATCACCTCCACCACCACCATGATGGCGTCTCGTCACTGCGCCTGCGCACTCTGCTTGGGGCTCCAGGAAAACCCGCCAGCTTCCCACTCCCGGGAACCACCCAACATTTTTATTCCATTTGTCTCCCCAAGTCAGGTTCTGGGTCTGAAGAACACCTGAGGCATCCAGCATGAGGGCCACAGAGGGAATGGTCAGCTTTTCTCTCAATAAACCCTCCAAGAAAATCGCTCCTCATTTCAACAAACAAAAGAGCTCCCTTTTCAGCCTAGGGGAAGCAAGCAGAAAACCTGAAGCACATCTGGGAGGCTGAGATCCCTTGGGAATAAGTGGATGATTCGCAGCACACACACACACACACACACACACACACGCCCCGCCACCCTGGGGCCCCTTGGGCCCTCCAGGGTCCTCGCTCTGGGTCTCCAGAACGTGCTACCCGGCCTTCAGCCAGATTCCTTGCAGCAATGGCTTGGTCTAGACAAAACAAGACAGCAGTAAAAACAAGGCACTAGGTAATGACTGCCTCTAAGTGCGGGTACAACTTGTTTCGGAGGGAGGTAAAGCCATCTGGATAACACACTGGCTCTAAACCACACAGAAAACAGTGTCCCAACCCCAGAGAGGACTGGGGCTGTGATCGAGAGGGCTTGTGTCTCCTCCAGGAGCCTGAGAGGCTCCCAAAAGTTTCAAGGAGATCTGGCGATGGGACTTGTCTCCCCTCCAGAGGTATTGCCCAGAAAGCCTCCCAGAAGTAGGTGAGAAGAGGTGAGGCGAGCGGTCTGTGGTCCCAGGAGTCAGCCGGGCACTCTTCTTCGCCAACAGACCCAGGAATCGGTCAAATACCGTGCTGGGAGTAGTCACCGTTCTCTACGGAAGGGTTATACTAAAGGGTTATACTAAGGGTTATATTACACAGAAACAAAGATAGGATTTCTGGGCTGCGGGCATGAGGGCCGTGTGAGCCCTGCCACAGCACCAGGTGTGTGCTGAGGGGGGATAGAGGAGGTAAGTCTGGACCTCACTTGAGTCCCCTGAGGCTCTCCAGCCCCTGCCCCTTGGAAGCCCCTCCTCCAGGGACAGGGCAGAAGATGCTGGATGGCTGGGTGGCCTTCCAGACTGGCAAAGCCCCCAAATGCTTTATTTGACTATGTCATCCTGCTGACTTCTGGGTGGGCAAGAATGCCTATAAAAGGACGAACTTCCCCCCACGGACCTCCTAGAGCGGAGTGTGACAAACTTTGGCTGTAAAAGGCCACATACTAAATATTTTAGGCTTTGTGGGTCACGCGGTATCTGTCGCAACTATTCAACTCTGCCGGGGACAGTGCGTAAACAAACAGGTGTGCCTGTGTTCCGTGAAATCTTATTTACAAAAACACTGGGGCTGTGCTTTGGGGACCCCCCTTCTAGAGGACCATTCCCTCTCCTAAGTATCAGGGTTGGGGGAAAGAATAAAGAGAGGAAACAAGAAAGGAAAAAGACAGAGAGACAGAGAGAGAACTTTTCCTTTAACTCAGGGAATCTCATTCACCAGCTTGAAACTCCAGACCAAGAAGCTGAAGTTCAAGCCCTTACAAGCTTTGTTGTGGGTTTGTGGGCATCATAAAGACCCCTCTTTATCCTGAAGCACCCCTATTTAAGGGTGCTGTGGGGCTGTCCAGTCCTGCTCCCAGAGTCTCTAAGGAAGACACCTCAGAACACAGTGCTCTACAGTCTCCCAGCTTCACCAGGTCAGAGAAGTCCCTGCAGCCTAGCACTTTCTGGTTTGGAAAAATGATCTTCCTGAACTTGACAGCTGGGCTTTGGTTTCAGAAATGAGGGTCACAACCATCGCCTTTTGCAGAAGGGTCTAGGAAGTAGGTTTTGGGTTTTCATTTCCTACAGACATGATTGGAACAGGGCTTGGGCCAGAAATTCCTGCGCTGGGTAGAAATGGCATTTTGGATGCATGGAGGGTCAGTGTTGTCAGCCTATCCACTCGGCCAGGCATCTCTCCATCACACTGATTCTCAACTGGGCTCCCAAGCACTCAAGCCACGAACCGCAGAAATACTAGTGACCTGTCTCAGCAGGCAGGTATGACTACAGATGTCTGGAAAGGGGCTGGCTTCTTTCTCTTAAGAAACTACCCTTTAAAAAAAAAAAAAAAGAAGAAGATTTTATTTATTTACTTGAGAGAGAGAGAGCACAAGCAGGGGGAAGGCAGGCAGAGAGAGAGGGAGAAGCAGGCTCCCCAGGGAGCACAGAGTCGAACGTGGGGCTCCATCCCAGGACCTTGGGATCATGACCTGAGCTGAAGGCAGACACTTAACTGACTGAGCCACCCAGGTGTCCCTAAAGCCCCATTTAAAAAAAAAAAAAAACAACATGGGAAAAGTTCCAAAATTTCTACAGACTGGCTCAGGGGAAGAGCAAAAGGGACAACTCCTGCTTCAAACATCCCAGAACACCCCAACTGAGGTCAAGCTTGACTCCAATGTTCTCTGTTTCTATTTCTTCTTTGGAAGAAAGAAGTCTTCTATATGGAATTCAACCCGTCTTCACAGAGTATGCACTGGACAGCACTTTGACCTTTCCTGTCTGAAGAAAGCCACTTGTGTCACAATGGAAATGGTTGCTAATAACTCGGGATTCCCCCCGACTTCACAGCACACAAACACTCCCTCAGGTGATGGGTCTCCTGTCAGCTTCCTCTCTTTCCCAGGTTTACTTAAAAGAGCCACAGTCTCCTCTTGGTCCTCACTGCCAGGGTGAAGCAAAACAAAGCAAAGGAAGAAAAGAAAAACAGCCAGAAGAACGTGGCCGGTATGGAGTTACCACCCAATTTCCCCAGTTTCTTTCTTCCCAGGACCCTTCCAGTGAGAAACCCCACTCCAAAGCATGGCAGGGATGGGAGTGGCAATCCTACTATCCTGTGTACCCCTTTTGCAGTCAGCGGAAGCGCACGGCATCTGATCTTTCCTTTAACCACAGCAGGGTGAGCGTGGCCAAGTGCCAGCCAGAGAGATGGTGCTGGGCAAGAGAACGCCTCACTTCCCTCTCAGGCCCAGTGAGCTGGAGAGTTACCAAGTGGGGTTTGGAAGACATCTATTTGCTTCAATCAAGGCAGCTGCCATCACGTTGAAAGGCTGTGGCCCAAAAGAGGATGAGCCAGATCCACAAAGGAATGATGCTATTTTTTTTCTCTCTCAACAAATAGAGCACAAAGTTAGCTTCTGGCATTCTCGTAACCAGTACCTTTCTCCCTGTTTCACAGAGGAAAAGAAACATCTAAAGTATGGATGGCAAAAGTGCCTACTTCAGGGTTAGGTGACTGCTCTTGGTGACTTCTCTCCCAGGGAAGACTCCTGAGCGGGGAGACGAAGATGACTCGGGGTCCCACTGGACTTTGGACCCAGTCTGGGATCACCCAGACCTTCTATGACAGACTCGAGTCCTTATAAGTCACATCTCCAAATATCAAAGTCCAGCCTCAAAGGACAAAGATCTGTGAGCAGGGAGGGTTTTTGAAAGAATTTGCTGAAGGGGATACCAAAAGAGGAGTGTTGTCAAACCTTGAGTCTGACCAAGAGCCACAGCAGTCAAAGTAGTAGTTGGTCTCTGCCAGGAATAATTTCGAAGGGCACCACAGTGATTTGGATGTGTAAATTCTGGTGTGTTTGCATTACGACAGCAACAAAAAGGGGCACCTGGGTGGCTTAGTCAGTCAAGTGCCCAGGTCATGACCCCAGGACCCTGGGATAGAGTCCCACATAGGGCTAGCCCCCTGCCCAATGCGGAGCCTGCTTCTCCCTATCTTTCAGCCCCTCCCCTACCGCTTTGTTCTCTAATAAATCTTAAAAAAAAAAAAAAAAATGGGGGAAAAAACCAAACCCAAGACTCCTAACTTGATGCTCACCTTGAACAATAAGGCAGGCAGAAATAAAGCAATGGAAATGCACTCGGGTTTCGAGAGGAAAATTCAACCTCTGCTCAAACAATACATGACTGCTACTTCACCCCGTTCACTTTGATGAAAAAGTGACACTGACTTCCACCATCAAGAATCAGTTGAACAGACAAATTCCTGGGATAACATTTTGTTTGATCCTAATCTACAACCTCTACAAGATCAAAGAACCCCCCCCCGGGGGGGGGCACCAAACCCCTAATATACACCTCCCACCTTCCCACCAATTCTGAAACCCCCCTCCCCCAAACAATCCTGTGTCCTAATACAAACACCTCAAGAAAACAAGCCTTGGGAATTTGAATTCCTGGCACCCTAAAGAAAAGACAAACATCAAAATAGGGAAAGAAAAAAAGCACTCCTTTTTGAACCAGGTTTTATTTAGAACAGATTAAAAAAAAAAACTGCATTTCAAAAAGTCAGGCAGTTCCTAGTTAACCGCTGTTAGATATATGGCATTTATTTGTCCCAAATTAAAAAGAAAAAAATCCTAAGAATTCCGAAAACTCACCAAGTTAACACTGTCTGGGGCTGGAAAAATACCTTCCCCAGACAGTTCTTCTAAGAATGTCCCGTAGGGGGCACTAGAGAGGTGTGATTGGGACTGACTTGGGAATCACAGTCATTTCTGGTAAAAGTTCTTTGATGTGAGGAATGTCCCAGCCTGGTACAGTTGGCAAAAGTTCACTCCGGGGAATTTTGTGTGTGTGTGTGTGTGTGTGTGTCTGTCTGTCTGTCTTTCTGTCTCTTGGGAAAGGGCGGCTGCCGAAGAAGAGAGCTAGCCTGGTATTCCTTGATTCCAGAAAGGAACTGTCCCTCTTGGTTTATTTTCACAAGTTATCTGAGGAACCGACAAATGGCAACCTTGGAAAAGTTCTGGGTCTTGTTTTTGTTTTGTTTTTTCATTAAAAGGGGGGCCCAGCTGATGAAAACAAGTTATGAAATGACCTGTGTTTGTGTAACTGGCTGATTGCGTAATGCTCAAGCCCTGAAACCGTAATAGTCGGGCAACCAGGCAAGGCATATATCTGGGAGGTGTTTTCCTAGGAAACTCAGAAGAGAGAGAAAACAACAACAATAAACAGAAAATGCCAGGAGGGGGAGGTTTGTGCAACGATTATTGACGAAACAAAATCACCAATGACCAGCCTTCGAGATTAAAACTATAACTGGAACAGGAAATATTTTTCATGCTTGGAGTTCCTGCCATATACAAGAAGACTGGTTTCAACATAGAGTTACCTGCCCCCCACCCCTCCGAAGTCCCTGGAACTCATGGCCATGTGTTAAAATCAAGCTTTATTAAACTAGAGAGAAGAAAGTTTTGGTTTGAGTAAACAGCAGCAAACTTATCGGGACTATCAGACCCCACAAACAAACAGATGGGGAAAAAATAATGTTCACTGGCCCAAGGGAAAACCAGAGCACCCTCTTTTCTTATACCGACCAGTCCACGGAGATGCTACAAAGGTGGAAGTCCCAGTATAAATGCCAGGAAAGCCGCCCCATAAAAGAAGCTGAGAGAAATAAAGTGATCACAAGTCATATCTGGTATGTAATAAAGTTACCTTGAGCCTGAGATCGGGTGGGGTCCAGGCGCAGACTTGGGAAATAACAAAAGCCTCTCAAGTCCGTCCGAGGACCACAGAACAGCTTGGCTCCATGTTGGAGAGATGATGGAAAAACCTTCCCCCACCCCACCCCCGCCAGCCTCCTCCCTCCTCCTTCCCTAGGAGTGGACAGGCTGAGAAACTTGTCCAAAGCCGCATTACCTTGCCGATCCCTCTGGTTTGAAAGGCACCTCACTCAAGCTGCTGGGCCAAACAGGCAGGCGTCTATGCGAGAAGCCCGTGCACTAGTTATTACTAATTGCAAAATCCTTGTGTGTTACAGCATGCTAGGAATTAGCCCACAGCTGCTTTTTGCTTCGGTAATGAGGCCCCATTACACCCTGCTGGACTGAGTTCTCTTCCTTCTTCCTAGCACTGGTTTCCTGTCTGATTTTCTTCCAAAACAGGGAATTGCCTCCGCTCACATCCTGGGCTCAAAGCCCTAGTGACACAGATTATTCAATCTGGGCACTGATGTCCGGTCTGACTTCCCACTTGGGCCCCAGGGTCTGAGCAAAGCCAGGCGGCAAGATTGTCATATTACAGTGGTAAATGCCAGGAAAACGGCAGCAAAAGGGACAGACAAGATATCAAAAGATCTCTTTCAGATCCAGGGAGGAGGAGAAGGACGTTTTGGCAGCTTGTTGAATTGGAAAATAAGGGAATGGGTATAAATGACTCCGACCCGTTGCTTAATGATATTTAGATTCAATTAAAACCACCAACGGGACTGGAAAGCAAGCAAAAGCACTTTTTAAACAAGATTAAGACACATCACCTTGTTGCTCATTATAAAGGGTGCCCCAAATGCTCCCTTAATGCACCGACTAGATTCTCTACAGTGGGTGCTTGTGGGGGCACCAGGGGAGATACAGAAAAGCCATTCTGGGGACTCACCAAGTAAGGGGAACCCCTTTGCAACAAGGTATCCCTTTTCAGATCCCAAAGAGCGATGTCTTTCCATTTTATTTTCTGGCAGGATCCACCCCTCCAGGGGAAGCCCACCCCAGCCCCTACTGGCTGGCTGGCTTCTAGAGGCCAAGGCCACTGTCTTACCAGGGCAACTCCTGCTGTAGCCAACTTGCCCAGAGATTCCGCAGATCCTGACCCAGATGGGCTTCGGGTTGTAGTGGCCTTGTTTGCTAAGCCAGCTCCCTCTGAAGCCTGAGGGTGGGGGTGGGGGGCAGCTGCTGCAGAGGGCAGACACCCCACTAACCCCACCAGCACCCTTCTGGTATTTACAGACACAGATCGCAGGCACAATCCTTCCAGTGCAAACCAGTCCTGCTGCTTTAGAAACAAGTTGTTTTTCCGCTTCCAGAACCACCCAGGAGCCTAAGCAAGCTCTCTTCCCCCTCCAGCCACCCTCCCCACTTCTTTCTGCAGGCGTCCTTGCCTCAGGTACCCCTCCCCAGACCCTCAAGGCGCCCCTTCCGGTGGCAGTACAGGCTCCTTCTCTGACCCCAAGAGGAGATGGATGGGCGCAGGGGCACAAAGACACAGGGCCAGAGCCTATCAAGGCTGACCTCCTCCTTCCTGACCTTCGCACCCTATTCCCAGAGCGACAACCCTCACCCTCGCTCTGGATTACTTGAAGGAGCCTAACCATGTTTCCGAATCCCTAGCCTCTTTCAGAAATTAATACTGATGGAGAGCAGGGGAAGAGAGGGAGAGGGCTCTCCCGCAGGAACGGAGTCCTTGGATGTCGGGAGGCGCCAGTGGGTGCAAAGATTTTTTTTTTTTTTTTTTTCCCCACCGCGGAGAAGTGACGGGGGTGGGGAGGAGGGAGGGATTTCTGGGAGAGGAGTTAGGCTCCGGAGAAGGGGAGCTGCTGCTGCAATTCCAGGAGCTTGTCTGGGTAAGATGTAGAGTGAGGGAAAGGGTTTGCCGGCTCTTCAAGCCCACTCCTCGGTCCAATTTAAAAAAAAAAAAAAAAAAAAAAAAAAAGTGTTTGGGGAGAAGGGTGGGCAGGACAACACGAAAATCCAAAACTTGCAATGGTGACCCCGTAGGAATTTTCTCGCCAAGCCAAAAACGGGAAAAGAAAGCAAAAGAGGCAGTGGCGGCGAGAGGAGGGCGGGGGTCGGCCCGCGCCGCCAGGTGCACCCGGGGCCCGCACCTACCTGCTGGCCGCCGCCGCTGGTGTAGGACTCGGCGTGCGCAGGAGAGCCGCTGCTGCCCCGGGACGAGGTGTCAAAGTTCCCGGGATAATCCTGGTACATGATCCGCGGTGGGGGCCGGAGAGGAAACAGGGTGTTTTTCTTCCCCCGCCCTCGCCGCGGCCGCGCACCGGCTGCTGCGGGCTCGCTCCCTGCCGGCCGCGCCTCGGGCTCTGGTCTTCGCTCCCGGGTTGCTCCCCGACGGTGGCGGGTGCGTACGGGAGGCGGCGACAGCCCGGGAACCGTGCCTCCCGAGCGCCTCGCGCTGCGCTGCTTTCCTGCCCTCCGAGCGCCGCGGGACCGGCGGGCCCCCCAGTCCCTCCCTCTAAAAGTCCGCGCGTCCCTCGGTCCCTCCCCTGCGCGCGCCCTCCCGCTCCCGCGCGCAGTCGGAGCCCAGCCGGGACAGCCGGTCCGATCAAAAACTGAAAATTAAAAAAAAAAAAAAAGAATAAGAGCCCGGCGGATCACGACTGCCAGGTCCGGGGGCCCCCCGATTTCAGACAGGGCAAAGAAAAAACAAACAAAACAAAACAAAACAAAAAAAAAAAGGCGAAAAGAAAGGCTGCCCGCCGGGAGAAACTTCTATTTCCTCCTTTTAGAAAAGGAGCTGAGAATAAACTTCCTGTGGCCGACTCGCCGCCGGAGTTTCGGAGCGGCTCGGACACTTGCGGGGAGAAGGTAGCTCGTGCCCGGCCCGCGCGGTTCCAGCCGAGCTGGCGCTGAGAAGGACGCGGCCCCGCTGCCCGTACCGCCGCTGCGGCGCCCGACTGCACCCCTTCCCCGGCGCCCGCTCCGGGACGGGCCGCCTCGCCCGGCCGCGCCTCTCTGCCTCTCTCCCCGGCCCGCCGAGCGCCGTTCACTTGCCCGTCGCTTCGCTCGGAGCCCCTGCGCTCTGCCCGAGATGAGTCACTACAATGGCACGAGTTCAACTCCACACTCTTTATTCTCCAGCCCCTGTACCATGTGGATTCACTCACGTCAACTCCAGACTCCACCTTGCAAGGGAGGAGCGCGCGGGGAGGCGGAGGGGGGGGGGGGAAGGAGGAGGAGGAGGAGGAAGAGGCTCGGGAGGAGGCGGGCGCAGCGCTCCCCTCCTTGCCCCGGCTCCCGGCCGCGCTGACGCCAGTCGCACACCCGGCGCAGGGAAGAAAGGCGGTGGCGGGGCAGGAGCGGACCGCCCGAGCGGCCTGGGCGCGCCGAGGCGGCCCCGGTCCCGGCCCTTCCCCACCCCCGCGCACCCCCGAGCCCAGCGCCCTTGGTCTGTTCCATTGGCGCACGTTGCCAAAGATGGTCATTTGCGTTAGAGGACGCGAGTGCGGGTTCCCTCGCTTTCGGGTGACGTGGAGGGAGAGGGATTCCCTCGCCGGCTCCCGAGCGCGCCGCGGCCTTCCCCCTCCCCTTCACCGCCCGGGGAAGGGGCGCGGGGCGGGGCCCCCGAGTGCGGCCGCGCGGGCCTCGGCGCCGGGTTTTACAAAATAATCACAGCCTGGAGAGCGAGACGGGCGGTTCAGCGCGGCGCCACCGCGAGGCCGGGAGCCGGGCGCGCAGAGCCGCTCTCAGGGAGGGCGCGGCCAAGCGCGATCCTCGGCGCCCTCCGAGGCGCCGCCCGGTGCAGCGGGCGCCCTGGGCGCGCAGGGTACCCGCGCCGCCCTGCGGCCGGCCCCTGGCGGGGCGCGGCGCCGCCGGGCGGGGCCGACCTGCCTATTTTTCCCTGCGTGGCTGGCTGCCCATTGCTCCCCCCCACACCCCGAACACACACACACTCCCCCCCCCCCCCGGCCCTACAATTAATTTGTTAGGAGTAGCCATGAAGAAGAAATTAACCAGTCAAGACATTCCGGCTTCCCTGTGTGCGGGACAATTAGGACGCATCTAATAGTAAGCGGGCGTTAGAAGCAAACTCGACTGTTAAGAATTAAGAAAAAAAAGAGGAGAAGGGAGGGAGGCAGGCCCGGGAGAGGGTGTGCCCCAACGTTGTCTTCAGCTGTTTTGGAGGGAAGTTCAGGGAGCAAGGAGTCTGGACTCCAGGGTCTTCCCGCCTCGCCTGGTGGGGCGGGGCGAGGTGCGGGTTAAAGAGCACAGACCTCGGAGTACGAACGCCAGACTGTGCTATTTATGAGCTGTGAGACTTTGGGCGAGTCCCTTAACCATTCTGGGCTTCGGTTTCTTCCTGTAAAATGAAGGGGTTGGGAAAGATGACCCTCTAGGGCCCTTGCCAGCTCTGGAACTTCAGTTCTTCTGCAGAGAAGACCCGGGGGAGCACTGTACTGGGAGTCCAGGAACTTGGGTCCTGGTCCAGGCACTGCTTTAGTCTCGGTTTACCCAGGTCTTACGAGGTGTCACCTGTACCCCCACAGGGTCCTTGTGAGGACCCGACGCGAAGATGTGAAGATGTGTGAAGACCGTGAGCCCTGGTGAAGCGCTATGCGTTGTAACACGTCACAGATCCCGTCCTCAATTTCCTTATCTGTAAAGTGGGGGAGTTGCTAGGAAAGAAAAATAGAGCCGGGAACTCAAAGCTTTCCCGGGGCTCTATATAAAGCGCTGGCGTTTCCGGGACGGCTGGCGGCATCTGGCCGCCCCAGTGGCCCCAAGATACGGTAATCCCAAACAATACTCGGGGTCATTGTTTACAGCTATAAAACACATTCTGTCCTGAACTCCATCCCCAAGGACGCCCAAGGCGAAGCTGGCCAGACCCCTCACACCTCCGCCCGCCGCCCTCCGGGCAGAGTCCCCAACTCTGCGGCCGGGGAGAGGTGTGCGGCGAGCGGATGTGCACACCGGCCGCGGGGACTGCGCGGAGGGGGGGGGGGGGATGTTGTTTTGTTTGTTGTTATTGTCGTTTCATCCCTGAGTCCTGCCTGCCTGGGTGTTTACGCGCCTCTCCCAGCAGGACTGAGTAAATGCAGTTCTTTGACGCAAAACCGATCAGCCCTTTCCCCAGCGGCAGTGGCTAAACCAGAAAACTGGGGGTGGGGACGGTGTCGGGGAGAGCGCAGGAAAAGAAATCGTGACACTTTCTCACTCGCCTCTCCGTCCTCTCTTGCGCCACACGCCCCTCCCCCCGCCACACCTCGCAAGGTGCCTTAGCGAGATCTTGGTGGGGGTTGGGGAATGTGCTGCAAAGCTAGGCGCGCCCAGGACCCTCCCGGGGGCAGCCGCGTGCTGAAGAGGCGCGAACAGAGGCACTTTTGGTTTCCCTTGGAGCACCGGCGGCTGCCTGGCCCTCCCCCACCCCGCGCTCGAAAATCCGGGTGCTTCTGGGTCTCTCCCACACAGTCCTTCCAGTAATGCAGGGGGGAAAGGAGGAGGGGGAAAGGGAGCGGGAGCTTCCTCCGCTGCCTCCGCCGTCCCGGGCGCGCCCAGGCCCCGGCCGGCGCCGCCGGGAGCGCGCGGGCGGGCGAGCGCACCCTCTCGCCCTCGCCCGCCCCCGCCCTGCCTGCTCCCCGGCCCTTTCCTTTCTTGTGGGTTCCCGTAAAGCCCGGCAGCACCGAGACGTCTGCAGAGCATCACGGAATCTGTGCTGATGCAAGTCGCTAGCCTCCCTTTGGTGCGCCCGGCCTGCCTCGGAGCGCTTTGATCCCGGTCTTCCCCAGCTCCAGAACTTGGGCCGGTTTCCTCTGCCCGTCGGGAGGCCTGCGTTCTGGGTCTGCCCCTCACCTTTCATTCCGGAAGCGCCAGACGCGCAGAGTTGCGCCCTGGTGCTGCGCGGACTGGCCCTAGGGTCCAGACAAGAGATGAATGCCAAACCGAGAATTCAACCTCCAAGCCCAGTTTATTGCCTCCTTGGGGAATCATTTCTGATAACCCGGTTAGGAAGGGGCCTCTGCTCCCCGGACTAACATACCAAGAATAATAGAGGCCCTCTTGCTTCGTGGAGCCCTCACCAAGAGTCAGGCTCCAGGCTGATTACAGGAACGGTCTCGTGCAGTCCTCCTAACGAATATTTGAGGTGCACAGTATTCCCTGGTTGCAGATCAAGAAAGTGAGATTAAGTCATTTGTCCTGGAGATTTGGTTAGTGGGTTAGTGATCCGGGTGGAAACGCAGCTCAGCCTCTGTGACACCAGGGTCTTCCTCTTGACCAGGACACTGCGTGACCTGTCTCCTACTGGCATGTCTCTGTTTCTCTTACCCGTCTCCAGAAAGCATGGACTTTACTTGGCACATGACTTGGTCCTACACTTAGAGGTGCTCCTTAATTCTCAGCTGAATAAATAAACAGCCTAGCCTCCTGGCTCAGCTTAGGGAAAGGTCATGTCGGGTTTGAGAAGCAGAGGAAAGAGAAGAGGGAGAGGGAGAAGAGGATTGCAGGGGGCTGTCTTCTCGCTGTTTCTCTGGGTCTTTGGGACACCCCTGCAGGGCATGGCCATTGTGTCTCCTCCTTTGTCCCTCCAGCTCAATGTTTGGTCCCCAGTTTGAATCCCAGAATAGCTGTCTGCTCTGGGCTGCTGGGGCCCACACATTTGAGTGCTGGGCAGTTCACGAAACCTTTCACATACATGGCCTCACTTGTCCTCATACAACATCCCTGCCAGGAATGTGACCACAGTGGGGTTGACTCTGGATTGCCAAAGAGTTGGCCAAGCCACAGAATGGCAAAACAGTCTACTCACGGTGTCCCAGCGTGGGGGTATCAGAGCCTGAGCTCCGAGCCATCCCACCTGGCTTTAGACCCAATGCTCTGCCTGTCACCTATGCTCCCAGCCTCGACGGGCCAGAAGCGAACTCCATGTCTCAATGATAAGTGGTCCCCTATGCATGCTGAGTAAGCCGTACATTTTGATGATCTTCAAACATTTCTGAAAGCCGGCGCATCTTCTAATCAATGACTATTTAATATGGAAGCCTTTGTGTTTGTCCAAAGATGTCTGGATCAGTCAGGAGTCTATCAGGAAAGACACTTCAGCCCAGCTGTCCCAAAGGAAGAGGCTTTTGCCGAGAATCTCTGAATAGAGATGGGGGCAGGACTAAGGGAAGAAGGGACCCTGGCACCCAGAGCCCAGTAGCAGCTGGAAACTGTGACCACCCATAAGACTGAGAAGGGGAGGGAACAGTGTTATTAGAGCCTGGTGTGCACTGGTCCCCAGGAAGAGGGCCATCAAGCAGGACAGAGAGAAGCAGCCACTGGCAGAGAGTGCAGGAGGAGGTGGGGCTAGGGAGGGAGGCCAGACCCCTCTCTCTCCTCCTCACACTCCCTCTCTAGCCAAAGGCAGTCCACGGAGGTCAGCACCCCAGGGCATACAGAAGGGAAATAAGGATGAACTGTGGGTCTGGGGAAGGGGGAGGCACATACAGAAAGTTGGGGAGTAACCAGTATTAAGATGCCATTAAACCCAGGTGTCTCTTCTCATAGGGGGCATTTCAGGATGGTGGGGGGGGGGGTGGAATGCAAGGCAATCAGTGGGTCCCACACCTCTGAGTGGGGATGAGTGTCCGAATAACACACACAGCTTTTCCAAACTGCACCTCCCCTCCCTTTAAACTGAGGCACTAATCCTAAGGGAATGTGTCCTCTCTCAGGTATGGGGGCAGAAGACAAGTTGGGAACCACGGTTCAAAAGATATCAGCATCTGGGGCAAAGAGCTGAGCTCTTTGGGCCGGGGCTATAAGTAATGTGGCTCCCTCTCCTGGGGCCTCCTTTAAATTCCAAGGAGGACCCTCCCAGCTTAAGCTGTCCACCCTGATTCCCATTTTGTGTACAGGACATACACCAATGAGAAGAAATGAAAACAAGGATGTCCAGAAACCCTCATTCCAGAGGCCATCATAATAGTAACATGAAAACTGCCGTGTATAATAGTAACATGAAAACTGCCGTGTGCTGCATCGGGCTGATGGTCCCATATGAACAACTCATTGAGCTCTACCCTATGACGAGGGCACTTCATTTACCGTATTTTTACCTTCGGTAACACACAAAAGCAAACAACAATAAAACCTTTTTGTTGCCTTATACCACATGTGGAGTTACACTGAAGTTTGTGCAAGACTTTTCAGAAAGCATATGCAAAGCCACCTGCTTATGGTCCCAGGAGACTCTGAGCAGTCAATTAGCCAGAAAGACTCGGACAGAGAGAGGGTACTTCCCAGTTGTTTGTGTATATATGTATACATATACACACGTGTATGTATGTATACACGTGTGTATATATACATATGTATATATACATATAGCCAGGTACATTATATATAATGTATACATATATGTGTATACATGTATTATATGTACACGTGTACACACACGTGTACACATATAGAGATACGTATGTGTATGCATACATGTGTACATATATGTGTATATGTACATACATATATGTATATATGTGCACACATATAAAAAAATATATATATTTAAGCCAGGTACATTAAATATATATATTTAAGCCAGGTACATTCCAGAGATAAAGCACCCAGTGCTATTATTCGGAAATTATCTTTTGGAGTTAGAACAGAAGCTACTGTTTGTGGGGTCTGCAGAGGAAGAAGAGGAAAACGTCCCTCACTTCTCATTCCAGGTCTCAGAGCTTTTTGGGGTGGGGATCCCACTTGGGAAATGAGTTCCAAAGATGACGCTGCTATGGCTGCCATACCTGATGTAAGTCTCTTGAAATCTCTAGACTTCTGCTTCCTCCTCTGCTGCCTGGAGATTGGACTGAGAGCATAGGGTCTACGTTAGGGCAAAGGGAGGCAGAGAAGTCCTAAAGGGGAAACCTCTTTTCCTGACACTTCTCTGTCCAGAATGAGTCTCCTGCTGAGGTAGCTTCAGGGTCTGCTTGGGAACGGATCTTTCCACCCTCCTGTTCTAAGGACCCATAAGTCCAGAACAAAGGGGCTATTGGGCCCCGGCATGAGCATCACAACCCTCCCCACCAACACCTCCCCGTGCTCTTCCAAGGATGGAAGGCTTTAGGCAAGTCCCACTCACTTCCAATATGTCACAGCCATCCAGGATTCGCCTAGTGCATGCTGGGAAAAGGAGAGCCTAAGAGAGGCCTGAAGCCAGGATGGGCCCTGGCCTCAGGCAGCTCCCAGTCTAGCCAGAAGAAGTAGTGGAGGCCTGAAAAGGTCACAATGGTGACACCTGTAAAAACCTTTTATAGGACTTACCTTGCAACAGTGTCTTAATTGATTCATATACATTAACTCGGTTAATATTCACAAGCACAATTATTATCCCCCATCAACAAATGAGGAAAATTGAAGAAGTCAGGAGAGGTAAACTCATCCAAATTTTCAGAGCAAAACAAACAGAGCAGGGACTTGAATGTGTGTGTCCAGACCCCAGACTCTTGGTACAGAAGTTGTTCATGAATCTTCCCATTCGCATGGCACTGGGCCGTCACAAGCCGTCTCTACACACACGGGGACACGTCACCCGCTAGGGTTCTGTCTGATCTTCTCAACAGTCTATGCAGCAGACAGGGTTCATACTCCTGGTCCCCTCTTCCAGATAAAGAAACTGAGGTTCAGATAAGGTGAGTCATGGGCTCAAGGTCACACTAACCTTGCATGCGGAGCGGGGGTTACCCAGGTCTCCTGACTCCCATGGGCCAGTCTTCCTTTCTTCTCCACATCCTGGTCCCATAGGGGCCATAAGTGGAGCCCAGAGGAAAGCCAGGCACAGGAGACCACGTTGCTTGTTCCAGAGCAAATGAGCTGGTGATCTGTAACTTGCAACCGAGACAGTTGCCTCATGTACCTGGAGCACATAAAGAGCGCCTACTGCTAGCACTTCCTGTTTGCCAGGCATTTCGAGAAAAAGGAGGACAGACAAGGAAGTGGCTGTCCTCCAAGAATTTGGAAAATGGTGAGGGATGAGAAAGATTCTGAAAGAGCTTTACAACAGTCATAGCACAGTGAGCACCCCAAGGGAGCTCCTGGGGTTCCCTAGTGAATGCAGAGGGTGAGACTGTATCAGATGGAACACATCCAAAATGGCCTCTCGAAGGTGGTTGGTGGTAACAGTGCCCACAGGTGTCTGATGGGATGCTGCCAAGGTGAAAGTTGGGGAGGGTGCCGAGCAGGCAGCATTAGAAAGGTCCAGGTTCAGGAAAGTATATGCATATGCATGCCAGAGCAAGAATACATTGATGGGAATAACTGAGACCAGGAGAATGGGCTAAAGTTTATAGTCTGGGCGGGTGATCCGAATTTCCGGCAGGGATTCCCTGTAGAAAAAGAGCTGGGCTTATTGCTCTGCCCCGTGGCCCCCAAGGAGGAGGCCAGGGCCAAGGGCTGGTGTTGGAGGCAGCGCTGCCTAAAAATATCACCGGAAGTTTGGGGGAGCTGTTCAGAAAGAGGCTGGGACTCAGTGGGTGTCGTAAAAGGGATTCAGAAACCAGATGGGGATCTGAACCAGCTGACCAGGACGACTCTGTCAGCTCCAAGACGGACTTGGGAGTGGCCTGTGGCTGGCCTTGGAGGGGTTTGGATTTCGTTCCAAAGGCATTGCTGATATACACCAGCTTGTGAAGTGAGGAAAGGAGGCAGGAGCAGGGTTGGGGTCAGAGGTTCACCTGTACCTGTGAATTTCCTTTATAAATACACAATTTAGGGTAGTAGATGGATAGGAGAGGAGGCCTGGGATTCTTGTACAATATTTTTACGTTGGATAATGGCATTCTGTAAGATAACATATATATTTTTAAGATACCTATTAAAGAACATAAGGATGAATGACAATGTTTGGGTTCTGATTTTAAATATTTCAGCAAGACACTAGTGGTGAGTGTATTATAATGTATAGCGTTGTCGAATTACTCACTATGGTGTGCACCTGATACTAATATAACCTTGCATGTCTACCGTACTTCAGTTTTTAAAAAGTTCCTAAAGATTTCTGCAAGAAAAGGAGAATTATACATTTTTGACACACATATATATACCTATGTGTGTATAATGTACTACACACATATACCTCGTCAACAAATACAGTATTGATCAAAAGAAACCAGAGACAAAGTGATACTTACTGTATGGTTCCATTATATAATTTTTTTAAAGATTTTATTTATTTATTTGACAGAGAGAGCTCACAAGTAGACAGAGAGGCAGGCAGAGAGAGAGAGAGGGAAGCAGACTCCCCGCTGAGCAGAGAGCCTGATGCAGGCCTCGATCCCAGGACCCTGAGACCATGACCCAAGCCGAAGGCCGCGGCTTAACCCACTGAGCCACCCAGGCGCCCTATAATTTTTTTTTTAAAAGGCAGAATGAGTCTATGATGTGAGAAGTCGAGACAGCGGTTGCCCTCATAGGGTCCAGACGACTAGAGAGGGATGAGGGCCCCTGTCTCTTGGCTGGGGCTGACTGACAAAAGTGTGTTCACTTCGCAAAAAGTCAGTGAGTTGTGTTCACCATTTGTGCACTGGAATGGACGTATGTTTTCTATTTCAATAATTTACCCCCAAACACAAGAATGAGAGGAAAAGATACTGAGTTGTGCTATATATGAGATAGAGAGAATCATCTGGAATCCCATGACTCCTCCATTGGCAGTTTCTTGAGAACAGAGCAAAGACGTGATCTAAGGTACGCCTTAAGCATGAGGTTTCCAAACAGTTTTGAATGCTACCATTAGGGTAGCACTTTTTGTCCCCACGAATCTGGGGAAACACATCGTGGGCTGCTGCCCTGAATTTGAAAACTCTAAAGAAGCTGATCGCCCTGGTGGCAGGGGAGCGGACAGAAGGGAGCAGAAAGGACCGAGGGTAGAGATGAAGGGGCGAGAGCTAGGGAGGGAATGTGGCAGGGCAGGGGATGGGAAGGCAGAGTCCAAGTTCAATGCTTCGAGCTGAGCAGTGCCCCCCACTCCAGGGTATGCTGTCCAGGGTATGCTCAGATGCAGAGGGCAGACCTGCACAGACTCCGCCAGACACCCCAAGTACAACACACGCAGAATGGGCCGAGTGCTCCCAGAACCCCTGCTGAGCCCTCTCCTGCCCACCCCCAGCCCCCCATCGATCAGCTGCTGTGGGTCACTGAGCACACGGACTGCCTTGTGGGACCTGTGTCTCTAAAGACGCACAGAGCCTGCAGAGTGGAGGCTCTGTTCTCGGCACAAGGGAGCACATCACGCAGTTTCCTGTCTGGGACGTGAAAGCTCTTGCCAGGGTAGGCAATCAATGTTCCTGGAAAGAAGGAAGCAAGAGAGGTTAGGGAGGGAGGTAGAAAGGAAGGAAGAGAGAGAGGAAAGGAGGGAGGGACTCCACTTTTTTGTTCGGAGGTTTCTGTTTTGGGGCAGCTGTGGTGTTTCCGGAAACAGCCCTAGGTGTGTAGACTAGAGACAAGGTTTGATTCCAGGCTCTGCTGCGCAGAGTCACCAAACCTGGACAAAGTCGCTTTATCTCCAGACACCTCATTCACTCCTCAGCAAAGTGGGGTGAAGACTGCTTACTTGGGCATAGCTCAAGGGGACAGAAAGGGCCACGGGCATAGATCCAAGAAAGCTGGGTTCAAATCCTGCTGCTTCTGAGGGCCTAGGGACCCCTGGCAGTGACTGAACCCCTCGGAGCCTCACTTTTCTCCCTTGTGATGTGGTGGCAGTAATAACCCGAGGGCCACGGGTTATGTGTGTATGCCTTTATATAAATATCCATCTGCCGTCGAATTATTTACACTCTGCCTTACTCCCAAAAGGGTTTCTGAGGCTCTGGGGAAGGTTCTGCGAACAACAGGGGAGGGGCCCGGCACATGGCTCATGCTGGAAGCACAGCATTCCTTTCTTTGCCGGGCTGGGGGGGGCTGTGGTGAGGCTCAGATGGGGTAATATTTCTGAAAATGTCTCACAAACTGGGACTCTCTCTGCAGGTGGGAGCTAGAGAACGTGGGAAAGAAGGGAAGGGTTTGGGGAAACTGAGGCAGGGGTGGCCACCTAGCCACCCCACAGGGGAAGGGCTTGAGTTTTCCATGCCCAGGGGTCCTGCACCCACCAGCTAGGGGCCCATATGCTTAAAGCATAAGTCAGTCTCATGGCTGCAGGGTCCTGTGCTGTCAGAGCTGGAAGGAATCGTGAGAGATCATGTGCACCCCCACACACCTCCCCACCAGCATTAAACAGATGTAGGCACTGAGGCTCAGAGAGGGAAACACTTCAGGCCACTTGCTTCAGGCCGCTCAAGAGGTGGGACCAGACTTGTTTTCTGATGCCAAGGGCAAGGCATCATGTCCACTGCACCTTGAACTCTGGAGCCTGGTGCATTTCCCTCACTCTGGTCGGCCCCTCAGCCCTTGAGGCCGGTCTACAGGAGCGTCACTTTCCAGGGTGAATTCTAGGAGCTTCAGACAGGAAGGCTTGCTCCCCTCCTGGGGTAAGTGTGCCTGGGGCCCCACCCTGGCTTACGTGCACAGGGGCTCTCGAGAAGCAGCCCTAGCCAATGACTCTAATCCACAGCCGAGAGCAAACACAGAGACTTATTGTTAGGGACACTGATTACCGCACAGGGTTGGCCATTTATTTATGATCACATCTATTTCTTCTCATTAACAGAAGGCAAACATTCCCCACCCCAGTCACTGGAAGGCTACTACCTGTACCAGAGGACAGAGGATGTCTTTCCAGGCTGAGCTGGGAGCATATCCAACCTACTTACAGGTCCTTCCTGCAGATCCAACTCGGGCAAGGGTAGGAGACACATCAGACGAAGGGGAGAACTGGTCATACCATCAGGATCCGGAGGCTGCCTTATTACATAACCTCAAACGCTGTGGGATAGGACTGGAAGTCAGAAAGAGCCGGTCCTGTTCCTCGCTTTGCCTCTTGACTTTCAGCAACACGTGAAACCTCCCTCGGCCCGAGTATTTTCACCTGCAAAATTTTAGAGGTTGTGAGGATTAAGTCATAGTGGCTAATACACGGGCCCTTAATAAATAGTCCCAAAGCCGTGTCCGAGAGCACAGGCCACCTGTCAGCCGATGGGCTCTGTACAAGATGGATTCAAGCCAGGTTGCCCCTTCTGGAGTGTTAAAAACAGGAAAGGAAGGAGCCCCAGGTGTGTGTCCCCTGGAGGCAGGGGAAGAAACCTGGTAGCCTTTCCAGTCTATCGGATTCTCTTCCTTTGCCTTTCATTTCATCGTTTCTGTCTTTCTCATGATCTCGGCCTTGGAGCTCCACGCTCCGACCCACCCCTCCTCAGGCTCTCTCCTTGCCCTTGGGAGGACACCTCCTTCAGGCTCTTCAGCGCCCTTCCCTAGGGAGGCCCAGGGAAGCCCCCATTTCATAAGACCCAACTTCTTTGAGATTTTCACCACTGCCCCCACCCCCCAAGCAGAGTTAGGAGGGATTTAGTGGGGACGGTCACCAGAAGCTTCTGTGGAAGAACTTGTTCAGAGGAAGTGTTCCCCAAGCAGGCAGGGAGGGCTGAGCCGGTGGGGTCTGAGTTCGAGGTGAGGTCTGAATCCTGGGGGTGAGCAGGTCCTTCGGGGCGGGGCCACAGAAATGTTCCTTCCTCCCCTGGCTTCCTCCCACAGGCCCCGGTCTCGGCGGTGCCAGGCGGGGACCAGTGAGGCCAGGGCCCCTGGGAGGAAGCTGTGACCCACAACCTAGGCCAGCGATCTGCGGCTTGAGGGAGGGGCCTCTCGTGTACCAGATTCACGCCTCTCATCCAGGAGTGGATTGTTTGTTACCTCCTACAAAATGTTGAGCAACAGCTCTGGGGATGGGAACCAAAGACCATGAACTTGAACTCAGCGCTTTGGTTTACCTTCCTTTGAGAAAGCTGAAAAGACCCTCAGGCATCACAGAGACCACAAAGCAGCCCGGAAGTTCTGCAGGCTGATAAAAGATGGTAGTTGATAAAGGGATTCTATTTTCAAATTAGTTTGGAAAATACTGGCTCAAAGAGGTGTCTCCACTCAGAGCTTCTTAGAGCCTTTAATATGCCAGGGCCAGTTCTGACTATCCAGGATGCATTTCCCAAAGATGTCCCCTGGAAATAGTGGCTCAGCCAGCTCTCTGGTATTATGGAGAGGAAACTGAGGCATAAGGTCCTAGGAAAGGAGCCACCAGTGGGTCCAGGTCTCCTGACCCCAGAGTCTGTACACTGTCCCGGCATCAGGACTAAGCTGGCTTATGCTTTGTCTGATTTTTGTTTTTATGCTGTGACTGGGGACAGGGGACTGTAGGAATAGCATATTTATTTAGATGTATTCTTCTATGTGCTCTGAAGGTCAGAACTAGGGCCAACAAGTAGAGGTTCCTGCCTAGTAGAATTTCAGCTCCACCCAGTAAGAACCTTAAAATAATTAGACCTGTCTAGACGTGAATTGAGCCAACTCATGAGCTAGTGAGCTTCCCACCACTGGAGGTGTTCAAGCCCTCCGTGGCAGACGGACCACTGCAGAGGGTTGAATGCTCCCCCACCTTCCTGCACCCCAAAGAAATGTCCACTACTGAATCCCGGGAACCTGTGAATGTGGTCTAATTTGGAAAAAGTGTCTTTGCAGGTGTAATGAAACTTAGGCCCTCAAGATAAGGAAGCCATCCTTGGGTACCTGGGGGGACGAGTGTCCTCATAAGAGGGAGGCAGAGGGAGATGATACACACGTGGGGGAGAAGGCAATGATGTGAAGTCACCATAGTTAAGGAATGCCCAAGCGGCCCGAAGCTGAAAGAGTCCATGACAACATCGTGATGTTGGACTTTGGGTCTGCAGAACCAGTGCGTTTGTGCTAATTTGTCACAGCAGTCACAGGAGACTGATGGAGACGACGGGGATGCTGTCAAGGGGAGATGAGCACAGGTGGCCAAGGACGCTGCCCAGGAGGATCCTCAGGGTCTGTCCTGAGCCTCTGCCCACGGGTCATCACCCCTCACGACACCTGGGATTCCGTGCTAGGAAGCCTGAGCCAGGCTTTCCCTTCTGTCCCCGGGGAGGGGCAGCCCCCCAGGGTGGAAGACCCAGGTTAGGAATAGCAAACGGAGGCAGCTTAGTGGCCAAACCCTGGCTGGTGCTTCCCGCAGCCACCAGTGAAGACACCCCCGTTGGCCTCTGAAGCAGAGTGTCTCTTAACGTCAAGGAACCTGTGAGCTGCGTCCAATCCCTGGTGGGTCAGACCATCTCCACTGAGTGAGCAGATGGCCTAACAAGCACGGCCATGTGTCACCAAGCTGGATGCGCCATCCGTCCTTGGTTCCCCTGCCTCAGTGACAGAACTCAGCCTCTTGTGCTCCCCCCGCCCCGACACACACACACACACACTCAGGAAAGGAGCGCCAGGCCTGGAGCCCAGCATACAGCCTGCACTTTTACACGCGTGCACTTCTCCATGCACGCAGGGGCTCTGTAGCAATGGCTGGTGCCAGGGACAAGCGAGAACACGCCCGTCTGCCCGTCTCATCTTGCCTCCAGTCCCTGGCAGAGCGAGGCCAAGCCCAAGTTGCAGGCAAGAGGAGGAGGCTGTGTTCGACTGTCTCAGCAGCAAGCCGGGGAGACCTGAGGACAGGAGAGAGCGGAGCCGAAGCCCTCAAAGCTGCCGACTGCACGAATGCTCATGGTCCTTCATAAAGCAAGTCTCAGCTGCTTTGTCCTTGAAGCCAAGAACCCAGCTAATTGGGCACACAGGGCGGCTACCTTCCTCCTCAGCGAGCACAGTGAGCTGTGCCCACCCAGGCGAGCCAGGCTGGGCCCTGGGCAGGAGCCCCAATGCTGGCACACCTGTGTGTGTGGTCTGACTTGCTGACCCAGAGCCCAGCTGGCTCTCAGGGGCAGGAAGCGTTCCCAGCGGCCCAGCTCCGGTCACAGAAGCAGCCTGCACCCCCCCGCCCCAGCCCCGGCCCCCTGCCCCGAGACTCTGGACAATCTCTGAGGTGGCCCTTCATTACAGCCTGGCTCCTGTTCTCCACTTTCCAAATTCTCCAGACCCCCATATCCAAGTTCAGGGTGAAGGAAACATGGCGTTCTCCCCTTTCTAGGTCAGAACTGCTTGGTAACCAAGCCCTCGGGCTCTGTAAATGTTTGCTCGCAGGGCTGTTTTGCTCGGTTGGGGCAGGGCTGGGCTGAAGCCCCTCTGTCCCCGATTGCCTTTGCCCCCCCACCCCGCCCCCGCCCTTCACCACCCTAATTTCAGGCTCAACTGTGCACATTTAGGGCTTAATTAAACTCTTGTCTTGCTTTCAGAAGAGACATTTTCTGCCCCAGGGAGTTGCTACCGTGCTTTGTGAGGAGGGCAGGTCTGAGCAGGCTCTTGGGAGAGGATCTGCTGGGAGGAAGAACATGGCCTCCCGGAAGCTGTGGAGCAGTGGGCGAGGGGCAGCCAGCGGAGCGGGAGTGGCAGAGGACCCCAGCCTCAGGGAGGCCAGCTGCAGGCACAGGGGACCTCCCTGCCGCCACCGCCACGGCTTGCCGCTCAATTATCACAGGTCACACCGTCCAGGTCATGCTGTTCCCGGTGCCCGCCCTGCCCTGCCCATCCAGCTGCAGCCTCCAGCACCTTCCGCCCACTGCTGGCCGCACCCTGGGCTCGCCATCTGAGAGTCCTCCCAAGAGGAGGTCCAACAAGTGGGCTCTGGGCCCTCAACACCGAGGGTGGGCCTGCCTTGCGTTGATTCGAGGAGGGCCTCTGTGGCGCAGAACTTTCTAGAGAAATATCTCTGCTTCTCAGAGAAACCTGGGTTGGAGGCCTGGGTCTGCCAGGGTCAGCAGATGATTTCATCTCCTTGAGCCTCCATGTCCTCATCTGTAAATTGGGAGGGCTATACCTCTCCCACAGGTGTGGAGAGGGTTGAGAGAAGCCACGTGGAAGCGAAAGCTTTTCGCGCTACCTGAGGTAAAAGGTCACAGACATCTTAGATAGTGTTTCTGTCAAGGTTAAGCAGGCTGTGAGCAAAACCACTAATGGAGCTTTTAGCTGCCACTCCCCCTCATTCTCTCTGTCTCTGACAAATAAATAAATAAAAATCTTTAAAAAAGAAAAAAAAAATAGAAGTCTTCAAGGTAACTCCCTTGGGGAGCTGGGCCTAGGAGAAGGAGAGTAGCTGCCCAGGCCCACGGCCTGGCCTCAAACTCTTCTTGCCCTTCACCCGCAGGGAGGTTCATGGCTCAGCCTTCTGTCCCAGGAAGCATGGTACTTTCCAGAGAAGCCCCCCAGGCAGGACATGGAAGGCTGCCCCAGAGCCCAGAGGGAAACCCATGGGGCCACTGTCCCCAGATGATACCCAGTCATCCCAGGTGACCCTGCTGTTTCCAGGCTTCTGAGAAGTTCCCTGCAGGATGACACAGAGCCCAGGATGGGAGGCTTTTCATCTTCCCCTGGGCTGCAGCCTCCAACACTTCAAAGCCCTTCCTGACATGATCTCATTCAACCCCAGCCTGTCCATGGGAGGGGGGCGGTTTGGGAGGGAGTCAGGGCTGCCAGGGAACTCTGGATTTGGGGGTGGGGGAAGGGTGAAGTTGTTAAAGAACATGACTTGTCCAAGGTCACACCTTTGAGCAAGTCAGTTTTGCCCTGCATACCTCAGCCTCCTCAGTTCCGAAACGGTGGCCAGGTAATGTTACCTGGATGGCTCGTGGCATAACTGGGGTCAAAGAAGGCAAAAGCATGTTGTTTGGTCCACAGTGGGTGAGAAGAAATGGTGGCTTCCTCAACCAGCCAGTTTGCTCACCTGTGAAATGGGAACAATATAGCCTCCCTCACAGGTAAGAACGAGACTAAACGACAAAAGGGCCTTGTACAGGGTCTCAGCCTACACCGAGTACCCTAGAAATGTTGCCTCTCTTCCCCAGTCTCTAGGGCAAGCCAGCAAAACCATGCCTATGGGCCTCCTTGTATTTTCCCAAGTCTCTCCAGAGCTCAGTGGCCCAGACTCCCCTCGGCAGACGGGAAGGTTCTACTGCGGCCCTGCCAGTTTCCCCGCCAGGCAGGGTCAAAGCCCGTGTTGTCAGGGGCCGGGGGCTGTGAGTTCCAGCCCTTCTGGGGCTGCCAACTTATTGTGTGGCCTCAAGCCAATCTCCAGGCTTCTCTCAGTTTCCCCACCAGTAAAATAGGGCTAATGACCACCAGCCTCTTGCACTGGGGTGTTGTGAGAATTAATTAAGGTTTGTAAAAGGCTTTGAGATCCAGGGATGAAAGGCACTGGAGAAGGACAGAGTGTTATTATCCATTATTAGTACTGTTATATTCCATCCAAAGATCTCAAAGTCTCTTACAGACGGTAATTAGTACCTTGCAGGGGTGTTTTGAGGATGATTAGTTCCATTTCACATATGGGAAAACCAAGACACAGAAGTTAAGTCAGAGCAGGGCAGAAGGGGTAAGAATGACCTCACTATTCCTAGAATCTGTTGCCACCATGGCCCTCGCACCCCCAGCCCTCCGGGGTACACGCGGGCATCTTCCTTGGAACCGGTCAGCCAAGGGCCACAGGGGCTGGTGAGTTTCCCTGATTCATCACCCCCCTGCCATGGTGCTGTCCCCGGGGAGCGTGCATGCTCCGGGCAGCCATCCCCAGAAGCGGGCACTGGGGACAGGGAGGGCTGGGAGGAGGGCAACAGCAGGAGATGAAAGAAGAGGCCATGAAGGGACAGGGAGAGTCAAGAGCCAGAGCGGCTCACTGCCGTGGGGTTCAAGGCACAGACTCTCCCTTTCTCCCTTAGCTTCCCAAACTCCTCTTGTCACCTTGGAGGCAGGATCACATTCGGGCTGGGGTAACTGAGGCCAGCCCAGCCATCCAAGCTGCCCCTATAGGGGCAGTCAAGAAGGGGAAGAAACAGAAGGCTCTAAGACTGACGGGTGCCTGGTGCTAGACGGTCCGAATCATTGAGGGCTCCACCGACAAGAGAGCCCACAGTCGGTGTTTCCTGGAGGAGGTCCATTACGCTCTCTGGGGACAATTAGGAGCCCCTGGGCCTGGTGGTTGGCTCTTGGGTGCTCTACTCTGTGGCTACTGTGCTTATTATTTTTTTTTAAAGTGCCCCAGAGCTAGTAATTTGAAGATAGGTTGCAATTGTTTGCATAATAAGCCCTGGTTCCCAGTACATAAAGTAAAATCAGTGCGTTAACATAACGAGGTGTTCAATAGAAAACCCAAGCTCCTAGCCTGAATCTGGCCAGCAAGGCGGGCAGACACCCATCTGCTTCACAGCCTCGCTCCCTAGGACCCCGAGCATTGGATGAGGGACACTGATATTCATTCAGTGGTGTGCTGGTACGTTTAATAACGAGCTCTCAAAACAAAACAAAACAGAACAAAAAAACCCTGACAGGTAGGATTTGCCAACTTCCCTGGTGGAAATCCTTACCACGGCTGACTTCAAGCTACCCATGTGGCCTCGAATTCTTGAAGCTCTGACACAGGTGTCTCTCTCCAGCTGGTTCAATCCCGCTCATTGCTCTCCTCTGAGACCTGTTTCTCCAAGGAGAGAGGGGTATCTGCTACCAGAGGGAGGGAGAATGGAGGTCCCTCTCGCCCCAAGTACTTCCTTCACTGGTTTTTCTTAATCACCAGAAATTCCTATGAAATCCTTGTGCACGACAGAACCCTGACATGGATGGAAGGAAGGAGCGCCCAGATCCCTGCTCCAAGAATGGGATTTGTAGGGGTCTTTCCCTGGAGGTTTCCTTGAGAGGTGGCAGCAGGTTGCTAAGGAAATGGGCGTAAGCCAGGTAGGTTTTGATGAAGGAAAGGGAAAGTTACAGGGTTACGGGGGACTGTCAAAGCAAGAGGTCTTGGGACTTGAAGCCTGGCATTCAGAGCCTGCCTCTGGCTCAGGCCAACAGGAGGAAAAGAGAAAAAAAAACTATGAAGGGGGCACGAGAAACCTCTGTCAAATGAAGATCCTATTCAGAAAACTGACAGAGCTTATTGCACCTGCGAAATAAGAAAAAGAGGTTATCAAAGGTGCCACTGGAAAATAGAGAAGAGCTCTTGGAAATGAACGTGCCGGAAAAGCTTTAAAAATCCAATGGAAGAATCAGAAGGTAAAGTTGAGAAACTTAGCCCGGAAAACTGAATGAAAAGGCAAAAAGTTAGACAAGAGGAAAAATCAAAAGATGAAGAAATTAGTGAATCCCAAAGTTCCAACATCTGCCTTTAAATAATCTGCCTTCAGAAAAAGACAGTGGAGAAATTGTAGGGGAGAGGTCACCGAAGACATAAATGATGCAAGGAAAACTTCCCAGGACTAACGACGTGGGTGACCAATTGGAAGGGACACTTCCCCCCACCCCAACCACCCCCCTACCAAGTGCCTAGTGTCCTGCACCAGAGTATATGACTGAAATTTCTGAGTGGATTCGAAGAAAGAAACCTAAAAACTTCCTGAGCAGAAAGAAAATGGGCCCGCGCCAAGGGTCAGGAATTGGAATGAAATTCAACTTCTCAACAGGAATGCTGAAAGCCACCGCACCATGGAGCTATGTTTTTAAAATTATGAAGGAAAATGATCTCCAGCCTATACTCATGCAAACTAACAGTGACGTGTGGGGGTAGAAAAATGTATATAGAATCAGAAACTCCAGATCTCAGAAAAGAGGACCTCCAGGCAATCCTTTCGCTGGAAGCTGTTATATAAGTACTTTCCCCAAAACAAGGGGGAAAGGAGGGATCTAGCACACCAGGCATATAAATAGGTGAGTGGTAGGGGCACCTGGGTGGCTCAGTCGGTTAAGTGTCTGCCTTTGGCTCAGGTCATGATCCCAGGCTCCTGGGATCGAGCCTGGCGTTGGGCTCTCTACTCAGTGGGGAGCCTGCTTCTCCTTTTCCCTCTGCTCCTACCCCACCGCCCTCCCCCGTCTCAAATAAATAAATAAAAATCTTTAAAACAAACAAATAGGTGAGTGGTGAAGAGAAGTGATGGGGAATTGAAGATGGCTTATGATCCCTCATCTGACAAAAGGAGAGCGGGAATGGACAGCCGGAGGCTTGAGCCAGTGGTGCAAGTTTGGCAGTTCTGTCTGAGGAATGAAAGGGTCAGTTAATCAGAAGACAAGGACACCTGAGCACTGGGTCAGTGTATTTGCCGGCCGCCTGTTGGCAGAGCTGTGTGACAGCCATCAGCAGGGTAACCCAGATTTATTCACTGATCATTTATTTTGAAATAACTTCAAACTACAGAAACATTTCAAGAACTGTTACAAAGAACTTGTATAGCCCCTTCACCCAGATTCTCTGTTAAGATTTTAGCACATTTACGCCCATCGCTCTGTGTCTCACTATATGAGTACCTAGATAGTTTTTCCCCTGAACCCTCTGTGAACAAGTTGTAGACCTAGGATGCCCCATGACCCTGAAATACCCTAGTTTGTATTCCCTTCAAACAATACCCTTTCATCATTCCTGTCATTCAACTCTCCAAATTAAGAAAGGAAAATTAGAGTAATGCCATCATTCAATCAACGGAGCCCATCCAAATTTCTCCAACTGTCCCAACAAAGCCTCCTGTGCCTTTCTGGTCCAGGATCCAAGTTAGGATCCCAAGTTGCATTCGTTGTCATGCCTCACTGGTTTCCTTCAGTCTGGAATAAGCCCTCAATCTTTCCCTGTCTTTCATGACCTTGACCATCTTAAAAAGCACAGGCCATTCATTCTGCAGGATGTCTCCCACCCTGGGTCTCTCCAGTGCTTCCTTGTGTCTGCTTAGGCTGTGGGTGCCTGGCAAGAATGCACCAGAAACGAGGCGGTGCTTTTCTCAGGGCGACACATCTGGGCATGCACTCCCAACCCGTCCTACCAACAATGATGCTAACCTTGATGACCAGGTCGGGTTGGTGCCTATCAGGTTTCGGCACCATGAACTCACCATCTTTGCCTTTGTCTTAGATAAGTATGTGGTGGGGAGACACTCCAAGACTATGCCAATATCCTGTTCCTTGTCAAATCTCCGCCCACCAGCCTTAGCAGCCTTTGATGACTCCAGGCTTATTCAACCGCAACTATGATGGTTGGCAAATGGTGACTATCTACTTCACTCATTCTCCATTTACTAGTCGGCATTCCACTGTAAAGAAGAGTTTTCTTTTCTCTGTCACTCATTCACTCATATCAATATGGACTCATGGATTCCTATTTTCATCAAAGGGTTATGATCTGTTATCATAATTATTGACTTTGATCCTCACGTTTTCCCAGATTCAGGCTTCAGGAAGACTCCTGTGTTATTTTGATATGTCCCCATTATTCTTTGTCTGGCACCAAAAAAAACTTGTTTCAATCTCATCTTTTAGTTTCCCTGTTCCAGCCCTGGGACCAGCCATTTCTCTGGCTCCTCTGAGTGGAGAATGGTATTTTAAAATGAAGATCTGGGATCTTGATGCCTTGGATACTGGGTATCATTGCCTCGAGGTAATTGCTTCTAGCCCATAGCACTGATTGTCAGTTCCCCAGTAATGCTAAAAACAGTAGCAAAGCCTGCCCCCCCTTCCTGTGCCTACTTTAATAGCAATGTCCCTAGGCTTTCTGCATCACACATGGTTCTGGCTATTAATTTGACATAGATATTTTAAAACCACATTAAGGAAGGATTGTTCTATTTCAATTTTGCCACTTTTTTTTTTATAAGCAGGTATGGATATTGAATTTTATAAAATAACATTTGTTGGCATCCATCTAACTGGCCAAGCTGTTTTTTCTCTTTCGATAGATTGATATGAATTAAAGTATAAAACTTAGTATAAAACCCGATCACTCTCCCTGAATAAACTCTACTTGACCAGGGTGTGCTTTTTATCATGTAGTGCTTGATTCACTGTGCTAATATTTTATTTAGAAATTGTGTATCACTATTCCTAAGGGGAAAGAGCCTGGCATTCCCCTTTTGTTACTATCTTGGTTGGATGTTGATGGCGTCCGTGGGCTGGAAACAGAATGCAAGGGAGTATGTAGCAGAAGTGTGGGGTCCTGAAGCTCCAGGGGAGCGAGGTGGAGAAGTGAGAGGCAAGGAGGTCAGGGGTGCCGTGAGGCATACGGGAGAGGGAGATCGACAGCACGTTTCAGTTTAAGGGGCGATCTTGAAGAATGGAGCCCTTCCAGGGAGGGTCAAGTCTCACATTTTGTCCAGGGGGTGGCCTATTGAAGAAAAACGGAAAGTCCCGGGGTTTGGAGAAGACAAGAAAGTATCAGGCAAGGATCTGGATGGACCGTCCACCGGGTGTTGATCTATCCCCAGGTGGAGGCCAAGAAGTGGGCAACAAGTCAGTGCCAAGGCCATTAGGTTCATGGCGCAGAGGCTGGTGTGGCATGCAGGGGGATAGGATGGCCCAAACTGCTCCCAGAGGGGCGAGAGGGGCAGCTTTTCTAATCCCAACCCTAGGACCAATTCCATTCCACGAGTTACTCGCTGTGCCTGGCGCAAAGGAAGCCCAAGAGAAGCACCACTGTTGTCATTCGTACCGAGTAATTAAATGTTCTTCAAGTGATGCTAAAAGGCATTTGCAGACACTGCCCAAGAAACGTGATGGACACGATTTTTGCTTACAGACAGAACTGGGTATCTTTTCGCCCTTCCTCCCTCCCCCTTCCTCATTTCCAGATCCTTCAGGCAGTGCCCAGGCATGGAGCCCAGGGCCCACTGTGAAGATGCAGGGATTTGGGCAAACTTGTCTGGAAAATGGCTAACCACACCTCCCAGAGCTGGAGAAGGGCATCGGTGATGAAACAACAGACGGTCAGAATCAGGACAGTGTGCTCCGCCCAGGACCACCCTCCAGGGTCGGTGGCTGCTCACAGGCTGACCAGATCCCAGGGCAGAAAGGGCAAGAGCAAGGGGCCCCAGTCCAGGCCTGGATTCCTACAGCCCAGGCAGAGGGGCAGGAAGGAAAAGGGAGTGGAGAGCTGGGTTTTCAGTCCATGCAGGCGGTCATCCGTCATCCAAGATCCAGAGACACTATCCAGATACTGGGACTTTTGTGGCAGAAGAACATGGAAAGGCAGAGGTCCTGAGCTTGTGGTTAGGTGGGTGGTCTCTGCAGTTCCCCATTTAAGTTGGGAACCAAGCAACCAGCCGTTACCACAGACCTTCATGTGGCCCATTTGCAGCCATGGTCCTCCTCCCAAAGGCCCCTCCCAGAGTCTCGTGTAGTCACAGGTCCTTCCCATGGCCCCTGCCAGGGTGGCATCTCCCCTGGGGAAGGACCCTCACTCCTCAAGGGACCAGGCGTGCAGGGAAAGCCAGGGTGAACTTGGAGCTTTGTTCTAAAAGCACCTTATTATGGAGCCAGGGAAAGGGGGCACGGACGGAGGGCAGGAAGCGTGGGACACTCCCCCCTCCCCCCCCCAGCACGAAGAGCCTCTCTCCTGGGGGGCTCTGACTGGCGAGTGACCGTGATGATGATATTAACACTCCTTCGGCATCTAGCATGTCCCTGCATCCAAGCCCCATTTTACAGATGAGTGAATAAGGTTGAGAGTTTGACTTACCAAAGGGAACAGAGTTGGTAGTGGTCAGAGTCAGATTTGAACCCACACGTCTGCCGCCACAGTGCGGGTGCCTCTGTCCCCTCTGTCCAGGGGCCGTATTTAGTGAGCAGCTGAGGTGAGCCCAGTGCTTGGCCAGGGGTGAGGACAGACAGCAGAGCACAGAGGCTGGACTCCGGGAGGGAACAGACCGACCTCCACCCCAGCTGAACCACAGACCCTTTTGGGTCTGATGTGAGTGGCTTAATGTCTCCAGGCCCTGGGTGGTGCTGGGGGTGAATGGGGATAATAGGGATATAGGAAAAGAGAGCAAACCAGAAAAGGCGGGTGCAAACCAGAAAATGCAAACGTGACCCAGCGTCAGCTGGGTGCTGCGGCTCCCCGCCCCCCAGCCCAGGTCGAAGCAGGACTGGTGCGAAAGCCCAGGCTCTGAGGAATGGTGGACCCTCCCCGGGATGTCTGCAGACTCCCCGGACCAGCGAGGTAAGACGGGGCCCTCCAGCCTCTGGTCCTGCCCAGCCTTTCTGTCTCTGCGCCACCCTGTGCTAACCCAGCCCTGGCACCTGCCCCTTCTCTTGCCATCCAAATCCTTTTCCCATTCCCAGAGGTCTGGAGGCAGCGGTGCCACAGTGGCCGGAAGGACACAGAGGCAAACAGTCGCGACCTGCAGGTAACACCCTGAGGTTCTTCAGCTGCCCTTCCAGTCGTTTCACTGTGGGCAGACTTACACCTGCCCTCCCCTCTGCCGGCCCCAGAGTCCGCCTCAGCTTCACAAGGCTCGCTCGCCTCTTCCCTTCCCTCCATCTTCCCTGCCCCTTCCCTCAGTGCCCTCTGCCCTCTCCCTTCCCGTGTGCCCGCCCCCCTCCCCTCTCCCTGGGTCGTCTTCTCCCTCTCCAGTCTTCTTCGGTTAGGCAGTCCGCTCAGCTTCCCCATCTCCTCCTGCCTGACTTCTAGAACCTTCTCTGTACATCTAAGTCAGCCAGGTACTCACAGGACAAAATGCCTTCCTTCTAATGGAACCACCTTCTCAAACAGCAGTCTGCGTTATTTTATTTATTTATTTATTTATTTATTTTTAAAGATTTTATTTATGTATTTGACAGAGAGAGATCACAAGTAGGCAGAGAGGCAGGCAGAGAGAGAGAGAGGAGGAAGCAGGCTCCCTGCTGAGCAGAGAGCCCCATGTGGGACTCGATCCCAGGACCCTGAGATCATGACCTGAGCCGAAGGCAGCGGCTTAACCCACGGAGCCACCCAGGCGCCCAGTCTGGGTTATTTTAAAAGGTGGGAGGGGGGTGGGTCTAGGTGAAGCGATCGACCTTTCCCATAGCCCTTAAGGGCAACTTGCCCTTATGATGTTTATGGCCAAGCGGTGTAATAAAACCAATCCTTGTGTTGTTCTTGTTAAGACCATTTGGAAATAAGGTAAAATAAAATATAGTTAAGGGCTTTAAGTAGACTCTGGGAGGGAAGCAATTTAGGGAACACGGGACAACCACTGGGCTCCACCCCCGCGGCCAAGTCACTCCTCTTAATGCTCACCTTTGAGAGGGGAAGGGGCAGGCCAGGTCCAGTGGCCTCCAAAGGCCCTTCTGGCTGTTCCTTGCCTTCCTGCAGAAGCCCCAGGAGGCCCTGCCGCACCTGCTGCCTCCTCCCCGCAGCCCCCCAACCCTGCTCTCAGGACCTGGGTCGAGGGGCAGCCGTGTGCAGGAGGCGGCTACGTGCGGAGGGCTGCATGCCCGGCAGGGAGGAGCGTGCTTGGAGCTGCGGTTTACCCTGAGCATGAGGAAGGCCGAGGAGAGAGAGAAGTGGGTCCGGCTTCCTGGCTCAACCACTGACTGTTACTCCGAGCAATGAGCTTCCTCTCTCTGAGTCTTGGCTTCTCATCCCCTTGAAGAGGGAGGGCCTGACTTCTCAGGTGGAGCTGGGCTGGGCGCTGGTCAGTCAGGCTTCCTGGATCCAGGGTCTGAGGATACCCGGCGGGGACCTGTTTGGGGGCTGGGACATGGGGGAGACACCAGAGCTGTCACGAGAGCTGGCCGGGGAGGCAGGAGAGACTCCAGAAATAAGGTTTATTTTTAAAGGCTTAACCAACCTCTGGACTCCACCCTGCACACAAAGAAATCAACAGAAGAAAAAAATGTTAATGGCCTCAGGAGCTTAAAGTGCTTAGGACAAGCTATTGAAATGGTTGCCCACAGCACCCTAATCAGCCACTAGTTCCTACTTCACTATCTTGGACCTGCTCAGTGCCAAGCACTGGGCAAGGCCACACCACCTACCGGATCGCGCCCAACCCAACGGCAGCCCCTCGGCACCATGGTGGTGTTTCCAGCATGCTCCGAGGCCACCGCCAGCCACCAAGTGGACCCTCCTCCTGAAGGACTCCATCAACTCAGGACACCAGGCCACCTCGTTGCCCCACATCAAGCTTGGGTTTTGAGTGAATGAGAGAGTGAGTGAGGGAAGGAATGTTTTCAACGACGAATAGTGTGGTGGGCACCAGGATGGCCGCCCAAGTCCCCTCTGGCGAAGGACGCTGGCAGTGTTGGTCAGCCATCTGCCCCTTCGGGGACGGCCTCTGCTGCAGAGACCCGCCTCTCCCAGGGGTTCACTCTTTCCCAGGGGAGCACGGATTCAGGGATAGATGGACCCAAGAGCTTGAAGTTCCAAGCGGATGACTCTGAGAGCCTATCTAGTTCTAGAACTCCCGTGGTGCTGGCTGAAGCAGCCGTTGGCCATCTGTATCCAGCTTTCCTCTACCCGGTTCCGATTCTTTGTCCCCTTGTCCATGGACTTGATTCCAAAGCCACGTCCTGGGAAACACCTGAGCACTAGCTGCTTCCATCTCTGAGTCTGCCTCCAGGGAGCCCAGCCTGCGACGCAGACGAAAGAGCCGGCCTTGTGCTGGGGAGTGCTGGACCTAGGTCCAGATGGAGACAACAGCAATAATCACTACACAAAGCTCCCTGTCCATCAGGCTCCATACTACACCTTTTATGTTCCTCACCTCCGTTATTAGCCAGGGCTCTGTCTACTGAACCAGGTAGACAGCCTAAACGGCCCAAGGAAAACTGAGATCGTATCATCTCCTGTAGACCTCTAGCTTCAGCTGCCGCTGGATCCAAGTATTGTCACGGTAACGAGAGGCTGAGTCCCCGGCTCTCATGTCCCCAGTGCTGGCTCCCATCTTGGGTACAGTCTTTCTGTTCGGTGGCTGTATTCATTTCCCGGGGCTGCTGTAGCAGTCTCCCACACGCTTGGGAGACTGAACACACAGAAAGTTATTCTCCACAATTGTAGAGGCCAGAAGTCTAAAATCACAGTGTTGGTAGGGTCAGTTCCTTGTGGAGGCTCTGAGGGAGAAATGGTTCCTTACTTCTCTCCTGGCTTCCAGCGGTGACTGGCCAACCTTGGTTTCCTTATCTTGTGGATATGTCACTCTCACCTCTGCTTCTATGGTCACATGGCCTTTGCCCTTTGTGTCTCTATGTCCAAATTTCCCTCTTTTTATAAAGACACCAGTCATTGGACTAGGATGTACCCTAATGTAGTATGGCTTTATCTTCACTTGTTTACATCTGCAAAGGCCCTAATTCCAAATAAGATACCATTCTAAGGGGGTTAGGACTTGAGCATAGTTTTTTTTTGGAGGTCACCATTCAACCCACATTGTGGCTGAAGGCTCTAGCTAGTAACTCTGATGGAAAGAAAGTCTTAGTAACTCTAGCTAAAATCCCAAGTATGTTCCCCCCTGGTCTGGTTTGAGTCACATGCCCATTCCTAGGAACCTGTTTCTGTGGCCAGTGGAATGGAATATTCTCAGGGGTCAGGGCCAGGTCATGTGCTCACAGTGGAACCAGAAAGTAAGGCCAGCCCTATCTGGACCACATATCCAACAGCAAATCCAAATAATATCACCCAAAGAAAGAGGAAGGGGCACTGAAAAGGCCAAGATCACAGATGGTCCTCCACCTCGTATATTGCCGGGTGTCCGGCAGGGCAGGCTTTCGTACCAATTACTGAGCAGAGGATGGAAGTTCAAGAATGTTCCATGACTCGGAGCTAGTTAATGGGATTAGTCCTGATCTGGCACTCTAACCCCAGCCTTTATGGCTCCAAAATTGAGCTCTTTACCCAACAAATGAATGTCAAGAGTTCAAGAATGTTGTCTATCGCAATGGAATGGTCAGGCAGTGCCTCATGGAAGAGGAAGGACTTGGGCTGTGCCTTGAGGAGAGGTACGGGAGCTCTGTCCAGGGAAAGGTGAGGCCTGGCACCCGAAGAGCCACGGTTCTGTCTTTGGCTGAGGCACAGTGTTCTCTTAGGGCATCGTGAGAAGGGTGCTTGGAGAAGTTTGACTGAGGTTGACCACAAGGTTTTCTGTTTTCCATGGACAATGGGGAGCCATTGAAGAGACAATGAGCCAAGAAGAGACTTGACCCTTGACCAGCTCACAGGACATGTCTCAGGGTCCTCCAGAAAGAAGTGCAGTGGAGGTGGGAGGAGGGATTAGAAGTGCGAGGCTTGGGCAGGGAGGCCCAGAGGAAGCTTTAGCCACAGTGCAGGTAAGAGGTGATGAAGACCAACTAGGGCTGGAGAGAAGGGATTGTTAATTCCATGCACCACCACCCCTAACTAGCCCCAAGCCCAAATCCAACCCTGTCCCAACCTGGACTCCGTCCCTGCCCCATTACCACCCTTCCTGATGATACCAGCTTTAAAAACGGGCCCAAGAGGATGCCTGGGTAGCTCAGTGGGTTAAGCCTCTGCCTTCGGCTCGGGTCATGGTCCCAGGGTCCTGGGATCGAGTCCCACATCAGGCTCTCTGCTCAGCAAGGAGCCTACTTCCCCCTCTCTCTCTGCCTGCCTCTCTGCCTACTTGTGATCTCTCTCTCTCTCTCTCTGTCAAATAAATAAATAAAATCTTTAAAAAATAAAAATAAATAAAAATAAAAACGGGTCCAAGGACCAGCGGGACTCCCCTCACACTCATGTCTGGACTTTGCCTTCAAAAACCCCTCAGGGCAAACTGTTTCATGACTAGTTTATGGGCAGACCTCCTCGTGGGCAAATCATATGTCCCGGCTAGTTACGATTCGGTCACCAAAGAGGGAGAGCTACCAGGCCATTACTGGGCCAGCTTCTCTGCTTCCTCCATCCAACTTGGGGAACAGGGCTGGGGGCTGGGGACAGCTACCTCCCAGAGTTCCAGGGGATGGTGGTCCTAGGAGGGGTACCCTTTGCAGTGAGCTCCTCGGCCAGCTCTCTGCAGCAAGGAACAGGACAGGACAGGACAGGAAGGAGAGCCTCCCTGTTCTGGGAAGCAAGGAGCAGTGCCCTTGCAGGAACCCTGTGGGGGCTCAGGAGGCAGGCAAGGGGGAACCTTTGAGGCTCCGTTGTCCGGTGCTAAGTCTGTGGAAATGGTCTCAGGCCATGCCTGGAAATATGTCCCCCCTCAGGGGTTCTGGAGGAGATGGAAGGAGACCCTTCTCCACTGGGTCCCCTAATCTTTCCAGTGACTCAGTTTGGGGTGAACCCGCTCACCTCTCACCTCGCCTGCGGGAGGAATCCTCCTGGCATTTGAGAGAAGGGGAAGTGTGTGGGCAGCCCTGGGATTTCTCAGTTACCATTCCCAGGCCCCCCTCCCTGGGGCACTTACTGCTCTGGCTGCTGGGAAGTGGCCCCTGGGAGGCGGCTCACTTGCATCAGAGGGAAGGCCCTTCATGTCTCAGTGACCTGACTTTTTCCCAGAGTTCCCACTGGTGCCAGAAACTGCCACCTCCGGCCCCCTCTCTCCTGGGACAGCTGAGGGCTTAGCTTTGGTGCAGATGCTCTGCGTCCCCTGTTCCCAGGCTTCTCGGGGTCTCAAGGTGGGAATGGAATTGGTGAAGGGGAGATCCTGAGTTCCTCAGGGAATTATTTCAAGCACTTGTAGGTGGGAGGGGGAAGCTCTGACCAAAGTATGTTTCATGTACTTATAAACTTTGAACCAGAGAAACCTATTCTCCTGAAAAGCTGATGGGCTCCCTCTGGTCCGAAAAGGAGAGCTTGAGCCCAACAGCGTTACCTTGTGGCCCGGACTGCCAGGAAGTCATGTTCGGATGGACCGGCACCCTGAGCCCGGGGTTCTTGGGCAATTCTCTCCACCTCAAACCTAAACTTGTGTTTTTAAAACCCGACTTTAAAGGCCTATTATATCTGTCTTTGCCATTGTGAGTCATCTCAAATCTTTTCAGAGACAGGATAGAATAAGTGAATGAATGGGTAAATGAATGGACGAGAGCATTTACAGAGGACTCGTGTGTCAGGCCCTTCCCAGCACTTTAGAGTATCGACGGCATATTTAAGCCCCCAACAACCCTGGGAGAAGGTTTCTTAGCATCTCCATTGTTCCTGCCAGGGGACGAAAGTACAGCAAGAATAAAAGCTTAGCCCTGGTCAAGGTCACACAGACTGATGGTCTCCAGCATCCTCCCCTACCGGCCACCTCTGGGAATAAGTGAGTGAGAAAAGCCCACAGAAGCCAGAGAAAAAGAGGAAGGCCAGCTGGTGGCACTGATGCTGGAGGGTCAGAGCCAACGCTGGTGCCCGTGGGAGCAGAGATGCCGCTGAGGGGGGCATTGAGGGCTCTGACTGCTTCCAGCTCCCCTACCAGATGGTTCCTTCAGGCACTAACTAAGGTAGCTGATGCGAGAAGAAGGTCCTCGTCCTTGGCTTACTTGTGGCCTCGGCTATGTTCCTTGCCCTCCTGCGGCCTTGCTCTGGGCATTTGAGAACCAATCCGTGGGATTCTGGGATTTGGGAGAGTCCCAGAGCTGTTGCTGATGGAACAAAAAGCAGAGAGTGAGCTCTACAGATCAGGCAGCCTGGCCCCAGCGAGCCTTAGAGGGCAGAAGTCAGGGTGGGAGACCTCCAAGCCCTGGCAGTCCTTTGGGCTTGGGGTAGGGCACAGGCCCAGTCCAACCTACCTGCCCTCCCCAAGAGGCTGAACCCAGCTGGGAAGAAACTCAGAGATCATCTGATCGGACCTTCCATCTTACGGACAAGGAAACTGATGGATGCTGGGAAGGGGCGAGAAACCCAGGGCATACGCAAGGCTGGACCCCAGGCACCTGCTTGCCTCTCCACCAGCCCTTCTCACCGCCCGCTGTTCCCCCTCCTTGGAGGCCCAGCCACCAGGCAAGAGAGATCCCAGGGCATCTGGTGGAGCCCACAGGATCTCTAGCTGGTCCCTCAGGGCTTTGTGTCGTCCCAGGCCATGAGTCAGAAAAGCTTCATTGTGATAACCAACCCCATGAACTACGACTTCTGGGGTCAAGCAATTGCTGTGACTCATCCTCACACACAAGGTGCCGGGTCGGCTCTGGGAAAGTGGAGAAGGAGGCCAAGCCTCTTTGGAAGCCTCGCCCGGCCCCCAGGCCCCCCGGATACTCCCTCAGCTCCATACCTGCCCCCCAGCGCTCCACAGCCCAAGCTTGCCCTTTGCTTCCTGCTCGTGGCATCTGGGAGAGCGATTGCTGGGAAATTCATGGTAACATGGTGACAGCAGGGCCGGGGAGGGGAAACCCCAGAGCAGAGAGAGGGTGACTTGGCTTCTTGCTCTGGCATGGCCATCAGCTAGCTGTGTGGCCCTCAACAAGTCCTTTCCCCTCTCTGGTCTCCGTGTTCTGCTCTGCACCATGAGAGGCATGTGCTCGGTGTCTCTGGGTTTCTCTGCACCCTGACAGGGTTAGCTCCCATGGGGGACTTGCATTGTAAAGAGAAGAACTATAAAGGGGGAACCTTAGCCCAAACAGCTGAGGCCTCGGTGAAGAAATGTCAGGGTCAGGCATCGGGAGCACCGTGTGGGGAGGAGGTGGGCCCACTGCCCAAGATGCAGCCTCCGCAGGGGCCCCGAGCAGACCCGAGCCTGAGCTGTGGCCGCGTGCGCTGAGCTGGTTGGTGGTGGTGGGGGCAGGCAGAGACCAGGCCAGAGACTAGACCAGGGCCAGGCCAGTGCACGTGGACGGCCTTGGCTATAGGATCAAGGATCTTACCACCTGGTGGGCATTACACTTAGCTTTACACCCCCACCCAGACACAAATGCAGCCCTTGATTCCTGAGAGAAGCAAGACTCCTCCTGGTCTCTCCACACAGCTGCCCTCATTCAAGCCGGCCACCAGCCCCTGCTACACAGAGGACATCCTCTCCAGTCCCACCCAGCTGCCTACCTAAACCGGGGCCATCTCTGGAGCCAGTTTCCTCAGAGACAATAGCTCAAATGTTGACAAATAATGGCATGAGGCAGAACAATGGGCTTCACCTTAGCCAACCGCTTACGTGGAAGGCAGAACCTTGGTGGATGAAGAAATGGAGACTTGCAGAGGGCAATCTTCCTCCAGGTCACGGAAGTGGGCTTGGGGCCCAAGCTGGGGCCCTCAGGGCAAACCCCCAGCCTGTTGGGAATTAAGCTTTGTAGTTTTGAGGTTGAAAGGCCACAGTGGAGGCCCCCCAGCCCCCTCCCCCTCGTCTGTACATGGGGACCACGCTGTCCTCCCGGGGTCAGACCTCATGGGGTGCTGTCGAGAAGCTCGCAGGCTCATGGACCTATACGAATGGTACCTATCATCAGTATGTCTGTCATTGTTGTTACTTATTATGATGGCCACAGTAAACACAAGGCCAGCAGAGTGGTCCCACCCAGCAGGCGACCTTCCCCCAGTACCCAGGAAGCCATCCTGTCTGGGCTCTGACGTGCGTCCTCTCTGGGAGCCCTCTCTTTTCTTGTGGTTTCATGTTTGAAAATCTCCCTCCGTCTTCCCAGCCACCCTTTGACCAGAAAGGCCCCGGCTCCCTGCCCCTCTGTGCACAAGAATGACTTTTGCTGAAAAGCAAACATCACTGGGGCACCCGGCCTCGTGGTTTCAGGCTGTGCGGTTTACCTCATGACGTCATCTTCCTTCCTCCAGATAAACCAGAAGAGACTTTACTGCTCCAAGTGCCGCTGGTCCTCGGGGAGACGGGGCCTGCCCGGACTTCTCATCCGAAGGTTCCCAGAGAGCAAGTGGGCCATAGCTCCACCAGGGAAGGCATCTGCAGGCCTGGCCCGGGGCAGGGTGACCTCCAATGGCTGAGGGGGGTCTTCTGGCACATCTAGCAGACCTTTGATTGGCATAGGCTTGGGCAGCGTTCTCTAAATGTGGGAATTGGGCATAGGTCACGAGCTGGACCTCATGGGCCCCCCTGACAGAGCAACCAGCTCCAAGACACCAACCCTACAAGGCAGGAGGACAGTAGCAACCTGAGCCTGGGGAGACGGTCCCCTTCCCTCAGATCAGGGCAATGCCCCCTCTGTAATCTCTTCTGCAGCCGACCAGACAAGGGGTGAGGTATGCCGGGGCTGGAGGACGGGGAAGGGGCTGCTTAGGTCTGTTGAATACCCGCCTTGTCCCAGGCTCTGTGCTTTTTTTTTTTTATCTCATGTAATGTCCCAACAAGTCTTTGAAGTAGGTAATGCATGGAGTGCTCAGTTGACTGATGACAGACCCAAGGCTTAGAGACGTTTGGGATTTGCCGGAGGCCCCATTTAGCAATGGGTCTGGCATGCCGTTGGTGTTCAGGAATGTTTGTTACGTAGAAAAGAGCCAAGATGCTACCTAGCATCAGAGAAGCAGATGTCTCTGGGACACATAGGACAAGACTGTTTCCCTTCCAAATGCACTGGCACCCACAGTGAAGGGGCCCTGACTGAGCCAGGGCCTCCTCAAGAACTTGGCCATCAGGCCAGGGCTGCGGACGGCCAGAGCCGCACAGAGCTATGCAGTCCAGATCCCGCCTCTCCTGGGAAATGGAGCCAGTGGGGACCCGTTTCCTTCTACTTGATCCAAATTCTTATTCTAATCGTGCTCACTGTGCAGGGCTGTTTGGGGAACACGAAGGCTGGCCAGAGAGGAGAGGAAACAGAGACAAAAAGACAGGGTTCCTGTCCTCAGGGAACTTACACTCTTTTCAGGAATGACGCCAGAAACAATGGCCATCACAGCCACCCCCATGGTGTTCTTAACCCCTGTATTTGCCCTGTGGTGCATTCCCATGTACCAAGCCTGTCACACACATGTCTCATTTAATGCCTGTTCCAAACAACCTGTAAAGTGGCCATTATGCCCATTTTATAGATGAGGCAACTGAGCTTTGGTCTCTTGCCCAAGGTAATGAGGTAGGAAGTGGCCTAGCTGGGATTCGAATCTGGGGCTGTCAGATGATAGGACCGTGGTCCTGCCCACAGAACCCCAATAACTCAGACCCAAAGCAGCAGGACCCACATTCCAAAACAGAGTGCTGAGTGGCGGGGTGTGCCCAGAAAGGGATGAGCCGAGCCGGGCCCTGGGAAAGGCAGACAGGATTTAGACCAGCAGGTACGAGACGAAGGCGCGTTTCAGCATGGGGCTCAGGGTGCGTGTAGACTTACGAGGAACAGCAAACAGCTCCTTTGGGACAGAGCCCAGGGCTTTGGGAAGAGGGTGTTTTTGGAGACAGAGATTAAGGCCAGAGCAGGGCTGATGGGGCGCTGGGTATAGCAACACCCCAGTTCAAGCTTGGGCTCCTCTCAAAAGTCTGTGTCCTTGAGGTCAAAGGTCAGTGCAGACAAAGGTCAGTGCCGTCCTCCTCTGCTCTCCCTCCACCTCCCACCCCTCCCTGTGCTCCAGATGCCTCCCCAGGTCAGCTTTTGGACTAGGCCTTCCAGAGAGGAAGGCCTGAGTGGCTCAGAGACCTTCGGGCTTGTGGGTGGAGCCTGAGACCTAGAGAGAAATCTGACATGATAGAGCCCATGAGGGTGGTCTCTGTCAGAGTCCCAGAGGGAGCCAGCAGTGTCTGCACTGTCCTTGGACTGGGCTCCTGGACCTCAGTCCCCTGTAGACTTAGTGTCTATGTTGCAGGAGGGGCTGGCTGCAGGAGCCATTGCTGGTCATCAGGAGGCATTCCTAGGTGTCCACAGCTGCCGTTCTGCCTGTGCGCCCTGTGGGGGTGGAGAGAACTCCCCTGCACCTCTGGGTTTCACTCCACAGCCAGAGCTCTGGCCGTTGCTCTTTGCCTCTGGCCTCCCCTCCCCTCTTCCCTCATCAGCCCATCTTCTGCTCCTCTACCTTCACGAGGTGGGCCTCAGTGAAGCGGCTCTCTGGGCCCCCAGAGTGGAGGCAGGCGGGACCCGGAGCCAGACTGTCAGGCCCAACGGTGGCTTGGAAGTGGAGAAAGGGGCCAGGCCGAGGGCAGCGAGCCTTGAGCAAAGGCGTTGGGGACGGTTTCTGAGCCCAGCTCTCCCTTGCTCATGCTCCTTGGCAGGAGGCCCAGGCTCAGAGCCGGCCTCACAGGCTGATTCGTGACTGAGAAACTGCCTCCTGGGCCTTGCTCTGGGTGGGAGGGGCCTGGGAAAACCAAGTTGTCGGGACTTCGCGGCCCTGTGGGGCCTGCCCAGGCTGTGTGTGGCGGCTCAGGAGGCACGGGAAAGCCATTTTCTTCATTAAGCATCTGGGTGGAGATTGCAGGAATCAGCAGGAATGCTTTTCCAATTATCCAGACTTGGGCTGGTGGCCTGGCCCCAGGGGAAGCAGGTTTCCCTCCCTCCGTCCTTTAGAATGCTCCCTGCTCTTCTTCCTGGCATGCTAATTGGTTGGGGCTGTTGGGGGGTGGGGCGTGGGGCTGGGATGGGGGTGTCATTTTCCACCTGCCCAGCTGCTGCCCCTGGCTTCTGGAACCTGGGGATGAACAAGATCTCCAGGACATCATTGCTGTCCCTGCTCTGGGCCAGCTCATGGGGAACACACGAGCCAGAGACGTGGGCAGCTCTGCATGCTGTGGCCGCTGTCACTGTCCCGACGCCCCTAGGTGGCCAGGATGGCCACCCGTGACCAGCCCCTTGACCACTCGAAAAGCCCTCTAAATCCCAGCACCTGCATCCTGGCTGGGCTGCCGCCTGTGGTCTGCTCTCCAAGAACACGCCATCCACGTGCAGCTCATCCCTGGGCACTGCTCTCTGCTTCCCTGTCCCAGCTCTCAGCCCGGGGGCTCTTGGAGGCAGTCCATTCACCATGTCGGAGTGCCGAGCCTGCCGCCGGGCTAGGTGTCCATGCGTTGTCTTTGCTCAGTGTGGGCCCGGAGGTGGGTGAGGGCAGAGTGGGCAGAGCCAGGGGCTGCCAGGCCCAGCAGGGGCAGCGAGGACGGGGCCAGGGGGCGGACTTGGGAAGGGGAATAAATCGAACCTGTGACTGGTGGGAATGTGGAGATGAGGGGATGAGAGGCTGTGGAGAGCTGCCTCTCAGGCCACTGACAGGTGCCCTCCGCGGGGGCCCTGCGCTCTCACCTCCCAGCTACACAGGATTCCCCGACCCCATCCATTTCCAAAGTGGGGGGAGTGAGGTCACGTCTGTCAGGTCTGATCACTCTGCAGGGTCAGAGCTCTAGAAACTCTCACTTCCTCCGCTTGGAATGAAAATCACGACAAAATCCAGACACCTGAAAGAGCTCACACGAGGCTATCACGACCCCTCCTGAGCTCGACACTCAGCCCAGACACTCAGCAGCATGTTCTAATCTTTCCTACTTCCCAACCCACTTTTTTTTTTTTTTTGTATTTTAAAACAATACCAGACATCAGATAGTTTTATCCATAAATTCTTCAGTTTTTAATCTCCCAACAGACTGTACTTGTGTCTGTTTTACATAACCACAATGATGCCTCTCAGCCATCGCTGATAACGTTAATGATTTCGTCACACAACATAAAACCAGCGCAGGTTTAGATTTCTCTGGTGGTCTCGTCCTTGGAGGAGCCTCGCACTGATTGCTAGGACAGGGGAGACGGCCACGCCAGGTCACGTCATAGCCTCCAGGCCGGTTTGGCTCCTAGGTCTCTTCCTAAAGCTCTCAGCCTGGTGCGAGGGGCGGGGCTACATGGGGGCGGAGCCAGTCCCTGCCCCCAGGAGTGTGATAAGGCTACTGCCAGGAGTTTTCCTAGACCAGGCTGGATCCAGGAAGACATGAAATCCTCTCCTGCCTCCCAGGACCCTCAAGATCAACTCATGGGGCCCAGAGGCCCTTTCACAGGGCCCACGCCAACCCCTGGGCCCTTTCTCACCATTCGCCCTCTCTAAGCTCCGCGTGCACCAGCCTGCTGGGGGCCTGAGCCTGTCCCTTGGCCTAGAATGCTCCTTTCCCCTGCTCCCTCCAGGCTGCTCCTGTTCATTGTCTCTTCTGTGAGCAGCCTGGGGTCGCTCCTGTGTTCCCAGCATAAATCCCCGTTCCTGCTGAGATGACTGTTCGGGGTATCTGGGGTTTTCCAAAGGGCAAGACTGTGTATCTAATTTTTCAGACACAGCCAGCCGTCCACATTAGATGTTCTGTGTGCTTACTGGTGTGCAAGTGAAGGAGGGAATTCGAAGGAGAACGACACAGCCGAAGAACAGAACAACTGGGAGCATGTGGGAAAGAGGGGTGCTCTCCCAGAGCGCTCCAGCCATCTTCAGAAACTGGAAAAAAGTTGGAGACAACGAGTGTTGGGGTTACCTCACCCCTAGTAGAGAAGAGATCTTTCCCCTTCCCATCAGTGAGGACTGTATTATCCAGAGTCCTGGGCCGCTGGCTCTCGGAACCCCCAGGGCCATTTCCTTCCCCAGGGCAGGCTGGGGATAGGCCCGGGGAGTTCAGCGCATGCCCAGACGCTGCGCCTGCTGGTGGGGTCTGTTTGCACTGGGTCATCTGGTTCCAATCCAGTGAAATTTTCCACGGGAACTTCTTCTATTTTGAACTCCTCCCGGATGGGGTGGACAGACTAACCCGGAGCAGACTGTGAGCTTCTGAGCCGCTAGCCGGCCCCATCTGCAGGAGCAGGCCCTGCTGGGGGGCTCCGGGATTTAGGCTCAGCCCCACCTCACACTCGCTGGGGAGCCTGAGCCCGAACCTCCCAGGCCTTGGTTTCTTCATCTATAAAATGGGAATAGGTTGAGTTGTTGGAATGACATAAGTCAATGCCGGAGAAGCGTTCAGCGCCTTGTCTGGGATGTTGCGCGGCCTGGTCTAAGTGCTGGTTACTACACAGCCATGATTTCTTTCCAGAAACCTTCAGTTTCTGTTTCGGAGATGACGTTTGTATGTTCCTGCATGTTCAGAAAGGTAATGCCATGCACATTCCAATATCACATATAAGCCGGGGACGTCCAGGTGGCACCCTGTGATCAAACACACGGGTGTTTTCTCATTAACAACTATAAGAATTCACCCTAAGTGGGAAAAAGAAAGACTACAGGCAGCCTGAGGTTTGATGGGGCCAGGTTTTGCTGCCAGATGAGTTACTTTAAAAATTGGGGGAGGGGGTTTTTACTTTGGGGAGTTTGGAATCATGGACAAGGAATTGGGGGACCTGTATTGTGATGACCATGATTTTTCAAGGAGGATGTGCAGGAATGTGTCCCCTTGCTCTGGAGTGGCTCTGATGTCAAGGCAAGCCCATTGTGGGGGTAGGGGGGTACCTGGGCAACTTCTACCCAGCTGGGCTGCCCATCATCACAGGCCCTGGGAAGCATCCCAGGCAGGCAGGGCCTCCACCAGCCTGGCACCTTTGCACCAATTCGAGTAAGGCAGGCCTCCTTGCAATCTCAGCACCCAGACATAACCCTTGGCAAGGAGAGAGCAACTTTGTATGCAGGAAAGGCATCTCTTTCTCTGGGCAGAGAGCACCACACCAGCAAAGCACCAACCTAGCCAGGTGGCCTGGCAGCCGATGGGTCACAGTGGGGCTGACAGCCCCCCGAGCCCATCTGGATGGGCTCTGGAGGCCTGCCTGGTTCTGAGAGCTCATGGGTAACATAAGCTGCCCTTGGCACGAGCAGTAGAAGGAACCCCTTCAGGTCAGGCCATCTACCTGGAGGCACCAGAGGGTGATTTTGGACCCATCTGCCCCTCTTCTCCAGTTTTGGCCACTTGGGCCAAGAGGCACAGGCTCAGGGCTGTGGGGAGAGGAGGGAATAAATTCCTTTCATCTCAGAATGAGAATCCTGGGCTGATGTGCCCATGGGGTCACCCTGCCCCCGTCCTAGGGGTGGGAGCACTACCCGGGACATTTCCACAGAGCTTCGGTGTTTGTAGGTCTACCTGGCCTACAAACAGGACCTGGCCCTGGTATTGACGGGAGTGTCATTCCCACTGTCTTGCCTCTCAATAAAACCAGGCTCGGACGTGAAGTGACTGGCCCAAGGTCATATGGCAGCAGTGGGCAGAGCCCAGATTTCCTGCCTCCGTGTTTAGTGTTCTCCGGGCCACACCCCACTCCCTCTGGGTCCCCACCTCACAGCTGTCAGTGGCCTTCCAGGGACACCTCCCCGGCTGGCTGTGGTGGGCGCGGGCGGCAAATTCCCAGCCAAAGGCAGGTGCCGATGAAGAGTTGGGCCCCAGCCTGTGTGGGACCTGGCCCCCAGGTCCCAGCCACGCTGATGGGGGTGGCCTCCTCTGTCTGCTCCGCCTCTGGCTGGGGAATTCCCCCTTCCTGGGTGCCCGAGGGTTCAACACATTATTCAGCTAATAATAAAATATAAAAAGCAAACAAGACAACATCCGGGGTGGATAAAGGAGATTAATGCTTATAAAAGTGCTTTGAGCCCCTGGAAGAAAGCAGACACCAAACACAAAGCTTCATTCCCCAACCTTCAGTCCCTGGTCACTGTCAGGTGGTGAGGGCATCTCTGAGCCTCACGGTGGAGGACGGAGGGGAAGGGCAAGAGGAGAAGTGAGAGGGGAGAAGGACATGGAGGGTGTGTGGAGGCATAGCGGGCCAAAGACCGTCCCGGTCATGTCCACAGCTCATGGCATCCTGTGAGGGAGAGGGGGGACACCAGCACAAGTGAATGGTCTTGCCCAAGGGCACAGAGCCAGAAAAGCAGAGGGAGGCCAGCCAGGCCCCACAAGCTTGGACGGGAGCTGGGACATGATGTGCAAACAGCATGGCGGGGAGGCTAGCAGGTCCACGGAGGCTCAGAGCCAGGCCAGCCCTGGCCCACTGTGGCTCAACAGGTGTGGCAATCCCACACACAGGGGAGGGGCAGTCCCAGTGAAGGGGCTCTGTGGGCGCCAGGGCCAAGGACCAGGTGGGAAGAGGCAAGAGCGCAAAGCAGGTGCTGGGGCCCTCTTGGAGAAAGAGCACAACATGAGGAAACACTTCCCGGGGTGGGCCCAGCCTCTGGAAACAAAAGCAGAATCTCAGCTCCCAGGCTGGGCAGGAGGAAAGAAAGAGGAAGTGAGCCCAGGGCAGGGCCAGCACCCTGGGCGCCCAAGCCCCCTCCTGCCCCTGCCCTAGGCCGAGGGGCTCTCCAGCAGCCTGAGCTGCAGCCACGACCCCAGCTGGCCAGTGATCCTTTCTAGAACTGGGGCAGGGGGCATGCATCAGATTTGCAGGTGGTCCCTACAGGGCCTGTGAGCAAATTGTGGAAAGGTGCCCCATCCGGGCAGCTGTAGCTCTGGGCACAGGCTTGCTGAAGAGGTGGGGGCTGGGCAGGATGCTTTAAACCCATCCCCCCTTCTTACTGTACAGGGTGATCCTGACCTGGATGGTCCCCTGAAGATCTGGGTCCCTCTGCTGTCATGGGGCCTCCGAGATTTTCATTTCCAAACTCACCCCCACCCTGGCCCTGATGGTGATGGGCCCTCCCGCTTGGTCCCTGTTGTGGCTGAGTCAGAGGCTGGTGAAGAAAAAACACTGATTTGGGAATTGGGGAATCAGATCGGATTTTAGCCTCATCCTGGATCCCTGTCCCCTTCTGGGCTTCAGTTTGCCCATCTGTGTTAGCCTTGGACCACATGGTCTTGGTTGCCCTTGGGAGCCTGGACATGGGGTGACCTGTTGACAAGTGCCAGAGTAAAGGTTGCCCATGGCCCCGGGTATGGCTGTCTGCCCCACTCCCTGGCCTTTCCCATAGAGGAGCGGGAGCAGTGGCCCAGGGGTCTGAGCACTGCCCAGGGGAGAAGCAGGAAGGGGGAACGAGGGTTTGGGGAGTGTGGGAAGGGCTGGGCTGCAGGCCAGACCCACTGGCTGGGCCTCCTGTGCCACAGAGAAAGCTCATGCTGGGGGGACACCAGGACCTTCCCAAAGCAGACGACAGCCCTGGATCCTTTGGGTGCAGCATCTCTCCTCTTGCACTTGGGCCCCGCCCCCTCACGCACCCTGAAACCTGTGGCCTGGGAGAGGGAGCCCAGCATCCTGCAGTTTGGGGGGCACAGACCTGAGTTCTAGTCCCAGTAGTGCCTATGGTGAGCCTGGCGGTTACTCTTTGGGGCTTCCATTTTCTTGTCTGTGAAACAATGGTCACAGGGACAATGGTCAATATGAGGGCACGGGGTGCTGTGGGCAGGGGTCGAACCCGAGGCGGGCACAGAGGAGAATGCTCACCAGCTGGGAGTCGGCCTGCCGCTGGGCCAGGTGTCGGTCCTCAGTGGACTCCATGCCATTCTCTCCACCTGGGATGCTCTTCTCTGGTTCCTCCCAGTCAGAAGCCTTGGGGTCAGACAAGTGCCACCTGTCCCAGCTACCTCTGCTGATGGCAGGAATCTGTCTTGAGAGCCCCTCTTACCTCCACCTCAGACACTCTGTCTTTCCGAACATCCTTGGAACAGAGTTGCTTCCCTGTGTGGACGTTGGAGACAGGCAAAGCGGGAGGCTTCTTGGAGGTGATTCGTCTCTCAGTGCCCAGCACAGAGCCTGGCACATAGGAGGTATTCTAGAACAGATGCTCCAACACGGAGGCTCGTGGTCGGGCCCTTCCCAGGGAAAGCTCAGGGAGTCCTGGCCAAGGGGCTGGGCCTGTGGCTGGTGCCCTGAGGGTGAGTGAGCTGGCCGGCACCGAGGTGGTCAGCCGCCCCCTGCCGCCGCCCACGCTGCTGCCCACGCTGGCCTAGGGTGTGGCTGGGCTAGACATGGGGTGGACTGAAGGCTTCTTAATGACAGTAATAATCACAAGAGCAGCTCCCATCGCGGCTGCTCATTATGTCACAGGCATGTTACGTCCATTACTCGTCCAATCAGCACAGCCAGCCTGTTAAGTAGGCACTATTATTATCCCATTTTACAGACAAAGAAACCGAGGTTCACGGAGGTGAAGGTCGGGTAGCCAGAGTGTAGCTTAGTGAGGATTTTTATTTCTGGCTCCAGATGTGGGCTCATAACTCCAGCGGGGTTTGAGGGGGCCAGTTCTGGAACTGTGTTCAGGCCAAGTCCCCTGGGTCTCCCATCAGCCCGGGCTGGCAGAGGAAGGCATTGCCCCATCCTCTGAGGCCCTGACACCTTCCCTTTGGTCTCGGAGCTCCTCCTACCTCTGCACCCACACATCCAGACAGACACGGGTTTCAGGGCTCTCCGTGGGGCCCCTATCCAGGCCTGCCCCCACGCCACCTGCCCAGGCTGCTTCCATTCCCAGGGCCAGAAGCCAGGTGGTGAAGGCAGCTCCCCACTGCGGCCTGGCATCAGCAGCCTGGCTTCTCCTGCTCTGGGACCGCTGGCGTCAGAGCTTGAGGGACTGTCATCAAGGTTTTCCCACTTTCCATCTCTTCCGGTTCTCAACTTTCCAGAACCACTTCCAGCTCTGGGGCCCTCCCCCGCCACACCTGGAGCTAAGATTCCTTCACAAGTTCCCGCTGAGGCTGCTTTTGCCCTTTGACCTCCAGCCACCACACTGATGAACCTTCCCGAAGTACTGATCCTATCATTCCCCGCTCACGAGCTTGCAAGGGCTCCCTCTTCTTCCTGCAGCAGCTAGACACCTCAGCCTTCCTGAGCTGACCATTTCTATGACCTCCTCCCATCTCCTCATGCCCCATCTCAGCTCAGCTTGGATGCCCAACCCCTCCTCATTGTCTTACCTCCTCCCCCCTTCCAGATTATTCTAGAGCATTCTCCCATTCTCCACTGCTCTGAAGTTTTTGAGGCTTGCACAAGTGCCTTTCCTAGAATAGGTTTAAGTAATTATTCATGAAATATTTTTACATTAGGGAAACTCATGAAATAGTTCAAATGGCCAAAAAGAAGGGAAGCAGTGAACTGTGTGAACTATGGAGGAATATGAGGGAGATATTCCAAAGATGGTTGTGAAGGCCATAGCAAGACCGCAGCTACTTAGAAAATCATGTTAAAAAGCTAAACAGGATACAAAACAGTTTTGTATTGTTTTTGAACACGTTAAAAATGAAGAGCTGGGGTATAATTTCCCATCAGAGAGTAGGTAGGTACAAAATATTTTTTGCCCATCTTTAAACATACATTAAACATGGTTGTGCTAGGAGGATGGGCTGTGGGTGATTTCTGTTCTTTGCTCCTTTCTTGGCGGGAAATGGACAGCACAGTTTTGTTGGGAATGATGGGGGTTCTGGAAGCTCGGTGCTGCCTGTGGCCCCTGTGTGGCTCAAGCACACCTCGGGAGGGTCCAGGATCTGAAAAGCAGAGCTCTCAGGCAGGACTCGCCAGGGGCTCTTCTCAGGCGAGAAGACCCCACGGTGGGTCCAGGAGAAGGTGGCCACTGCCGTTCTCCCCTCCGGCTCACAGGTCAGGGCCAGGGCAGCTGCAGGGCGGGTGGAGGGCTGCGGAGCGTAAGCAGGATGGTCATCCATCTCCAGCACCCATTTCCTGTGCATTCGTGGTATTTCCACCGCGTCGCCAGGACACCTCCCCCGGGGCCCTGCCTGGCAGCAACAGGGACGCTGCAGTCACTGGTGGCAGAGACAAACCACTCCTGCAGCGGTGACACGTTGCCATTCCCGGAGCATCCCCAAGTCCTCTCTGCCTTATCCCCATCACCAGCCTGTGGCCACAGAGGAGGCAGAGCTGGCGCCCCGCGTGATCCGGGCTCGGCCAACCAAGACTCAGCCCTGCCTTTCCTGCTTCACTGCTTTTCGCCGGCCACATCTGGATGCTCGGGAGTCAGGGACCCCCTTCACTGGGTGGGGTCCCTGGGGGGCCCAAGGCAAGCCCATCCTGGGGCCTAGGAGCGCAGCAGATTCTGGGAGGAGAAGGAGGATGATAGTGCCTTGCCCCTTTCCTTTGCCCCCTTTAGCTCTCCCCTGCGCGCCCTGCTGAAAGGACACCCCACCCCTCTCTGCTTTACCCTCACGGCACCCAAAACTCCACAGCGAGCTCTAGGTCTCGTTCATGCTCTCTTCCCCCGCTGGGATTGGAAGCTCCACACAGGCAAGCGTCCTGATGCTTTGTTCACTGCTGTTACCTCCAGGGCCTAGAACAGCGCCCCTGCACCAAGTAGATGCTCCCTAAATAAGGCACGTAAGTGCCTGGGGGGCTTAAGCGGGTTAAGTGTCTGTTCTCGGCTCAGGTCACGATCCTGGGGTTCCCCCATCAGGATCCCTGCTCAGTAGAGAGTCTGCTTCTCCCTCTCACTTTACCCCTCCCCTTTGTTTGTGCTCTCTCTCAAATAAATAAATAAAATATATTTTTAAAAAGGTAACTGAATGCATGCAAACTAGGCATCATGGTCTCCTCAGCCCAGCTGGAGAGCCCACCAGGAGGACAACTACCCGCAGGAGGCAAAGGGGTAAAATACTTGGGAACCAAGAAGCTAGTTCTGCGCCCAGCTGACCCCTCCTCTAGGAAGGCCTCCCTGATTTACCTGGGCTGGAAAGTAAGCAGTGTAGATCTGCTGCTCTCCTTCCCGGCTTATCACTGCCCCCCCACCATGAGCAGTGGGAGTGTGTACTTGCCTTGTCTTTCTGGCTCTTGGGGGGCAGAGTTGGTCTTATTGTCGGTACAGTCTCAGTGCCAGGAACAGAGGCAGTGCTTAACAGATGTCTGTTTTTTTTTTTTTTTTTTTTTTAAGATTTTATTTATTTATCAGAGAGAGAGGGCGAGAGAGCAAGCACAGGCAGACAGAGAGGCAGGCAGAGGCAGAGGGAGAAGCAGGCTCCCCGCCGAGCAAGGAGCCCGACGCGGGACTCGATCCCAGGATGCCGGGACCATGACCCGAGCCGAAGGCAGCTGCCCAACCAACTGAGCCACCCAGGCGTCCCACAGATGTCTGTTAAGGCATAAATGGGATTCGATCCCTCCTTCTCGCTGGAAGCAGCTCCTACCTCCAGGAACACACCTTTACACCTGTTTGGTGTGTCCTCAGCTGTCTGAGCCCCATCTCGTGGGCTCACTGAGTCCTGTTTTTCTCCAGGCCCATCTCAGTCAAGGCCTTCTGGCTTAGGATGGCTCTGATGTCTCTTCCCTACAGCCTCTGCAGGTCTGGCCCCCCCTTCCACGGGGTTATGGACGGGGTGTGGGACACTCCAGGTTTCTGGATGATGCTACCCTCTCCAGCCCTGGAAACCTGCTTCTCACCCTCTGGGCCGTCTGTCAAGACGGGGTAGCGCCCATGGGGCACTGGAGAGGGAGCTCGGGATCCCTCCACGGCCGAGGATGGTTAACACTGGGTGTTCAGCCTGCTTCTCCAGATAAACTGTGAACGTTCTGCAGCCCTCGCCCAGGCTTTCCAACCGGAGGCCTGGAAGGGCACGAAAGGGGGTCTCTGACCAACAGTCACGATTTTTAAGGAAGGCTAATAATGTTTATTGCATGTTTCCCAGAGAGAAGGAACCCCTGGCTAATACAGTGTTCTAGCTCTGTCTGGAAACATGCCCATTCAGTGAGGTAATTTCCAGTCGCTAGCACTCTCTGGAATCCCTAGCAAGCAAGTATATGTCATTGGTTAAAAGAAGGGACATGATGACTTAATAACTGCCGTTTAATAAACAAAACCTTTGGAAAGCAAGGGCCTTGACGGAAGTGAAGAGCTGGGGGGCAGCAGGCCAAGCTGCTGGGCATAGGCTCACGGAGAGGCCTGGGGAGGGGAGGAGGGGCGCGTGCCTCAGGGGGACGCGGGCAGGGGTGTGACAGCTGGCAGCTGGAGCGTCGCAGGCCCAGAGCAGGGAGTGGCGTCTGCATGCCTGTCGGGCAGGGGCAGAGAAGGATATTTTTGTGGTCAGTTGAAGCTTAAGAGCCGGGATCTAAAAGGGCAAAATGGACTAAAGAAGAGGCCAGGCTTAACCTGGACAAAATCTAAACAGCGAGACAGACAGACAGACTTAAAACAGACTTTTCTGGGCACTCATTTCATGCCGGTGCTGGTCTAAGCATTTCTTGAGCGCTTCTGCCAGGCCTGTGACGCAGACAGGAGGCCCATTCTGCAGAGAAAGAAACTGAGGTCAAGTGGCTTACTCAAGTTCACGCCTCTAGTAAGTGGCAGAGGCAGCACGTGACTCAGGCCGGCTGGCTCCAGAGCCCACGGGTCTCGTCTCCCACAACAAGCCAATTAGCCAAGGGCTGGGTTTCACCAAAGCAGGCTCTGTCTGGATAGTTCGGCGATTGGCCTGTGGCTGTCGGCTGCTGCCTGGCCGCGCTTGGAGCGGGCAAGGTTGGTGGGGCTGCTGGTTCTGGGGGGCTGGGGTGACACCAGGCAAAGCAGAGGAGGCGCTCCAGGAGGCGGCCTGCGGTGTCGGTGCCGTGCAGGTGGGAAGGTAGGGGAGACAGGGAGGCGGCCGTCGGGGTTGTGCAAGCTGCCAGCCCACGCAGGCCGACGGCCCGGCTCGGGGGGAGGACTTCTCACCCCAGTGGGGCCTGCGCTTGAGTGTCAGGAGGGCATCGAGGCAGGATAAGGGGCCGCGGAGTGATCTGAAGCCGGGGCTGTGTGTGTGAATGAAGGAATCAGCCCGTGAGTCTTCCCCCAGGTGAACGGATGGATTTTCTTGGGTGGCCCCTAAATGGGCTCGAAGGGCGCATTCCAAAGAGAGTCTCTGGAATGAAGAGCCTTCTGCAGAGGGACGGCTCCTTGGTGGCACGGAAGATGCAGGTTGTGGGCTCTGTCCTGGAGGCAGGAGCGTTTGTCACATGTTCCACATGCCCGGCCCTATGTGGCGCCAAGGCAGCTGGCCCAGAGCAGGGAGGCTCATTCTGGTCATTCCTGGATTGCCTGTGGGGCCACTCGTATGGCCACCATGAGTCATAATTCATCATGACCCCAAGCACAACCTCTCAGACTTGTAAAGCGTGGCTCTTCCCAAGGGGTCGGAGATGAAGGGGAGGAGTACCGTGGCACCCGGAAGAAGAACGTGAGTTCTAGTAGGAAAGAACCTTTGGCGTCCTTTTCTATTTGCTCTAGAATCAGCTCATGGATCCTGTGGCTTTGGAAATACCCCGGTGATCTTCCTGAATAAGTGCCACGACCATTTTCATCTTGTTTTCCCCAGATACGAGGCCATTATTCCAACCAAGTGTGTTCTGGACTTTAACCTGAGAATATGGCACAAAGTCAGAATTTTTCCAAGTGTGGGGCTGGCTGTGGCTCAGTCATGTGAAAACCAATGGGTATTTATGTGTATTTATGTAACCGCATACACATAGGCCTATCTCTGCAGAGACTGTTTCAAAGCATCCTTTAGTCGAGCACACAGACAGCAGAACAATCTGTGGAAAAAAGTCTAGCCTTGGAACAAGCAGACCTAGACCCTGCTTCCATCTGATCTCAGCCCTGCCCAACCACCCCAATCCCCTCTCCTCCTGCGGAAAATCGCAAACACCAGGATATGAATGCCTTGTATACACTATTTGCTCAATGAATCTCCCTCCATTTGGAGAAGCTGGATAAGGGGAGTGGAAAGAAACAGGGAGTCCTGGGCTCACTGCCTTTGTGTTGTAAGGAAGATGGACAGAGGAGGAGGAGGAAAGGAAGGAGGGAGAACAGGAGGGATGACTGCCTGGGTAAATATGCCAGCTTCCTGGCCCTGTGTAAGTTATTTAACCTCTTGGAGGCTCAGTTTCTCTATCTATAAAATGGGGATAATAAGCTACCTTGTTCTGTCATTTTGAGGGAAAAAGACAATGTATAAGAGACAATGTATAAAAAAGACAATGTATAAAAGACAATGTATAAAAAATACTAGCATGGGATGTCATTCACAGCTTGGTAAGGGTAGCTCCTGCCATGACCAGCCTCCCCCCAGCAGCCGTTTCTTTTTGGCATCTGGTCGACTCCCCTTTTACTCTGCTGAGCTGGACATAAGCACTATAGATGTATAAGCAAAAAGGTGAGGTTTCTTCTTATTTTCATCTTAAAAAAGCACCGATGAATTCATTAGGATGCTGTGAACGGCATTAGACGCTGTCTGACCACGAGACGATGTTTCTAACATCGGTGCTAAGGAGAACTGTGGGATAGGCCAGGCCCCAGGAACTAGGGCAGGTTCTGGGGCCGGCACTATTTATAGGCCCAAGCAGGAGGCAAACCGAGTGTGGCTATTTCTCTACCAAGGCTGGGCGTCCAAAACAAGAGTCTGTGGTCGTCAGGCGCCGAAACGGAGTCAAAAGCAAAAGTGACCTGTGGCGCTGATTTTCTTATGAGAGAGAGCGGGTGATGGGGCGAATAAGCAGGTCGCCGGGGTGTTTGGTCTCCAGCGCACCCCAGAGCCTGAGGTCCCGCCGCCCCGGTGTGGGGGCCGGGGGATGGTGGCAGCGGGAACTCTCTTCTCTCATTCGCTAAAATCCAGGTGATTCATCATTTTGTCTTCCTAGTCATCCAGAAAGGGTCACGCTTCCAAAGGCCACATTCCTTGGCAAGACATCCTTAACCGGGGCATTCTGACTTTTCAGAAAAAGGCCAAAGGCAACATCAGAAAACCATTTTTTCTGATCCGCAATAATAATAGCCCATTGATCAAACTTTCCCGTGCGCCCAGCACCCTACGTGGCACTTTCCGTACAAGTATGATTTTATTCTCACAACCCTAGGAGGCGATGATATTTACGTCCATTTTACAGATGAGGAAGACGAAACTGACAGAGAGGAAGCGAAGACCTGGCCCCGAGTCCGCTCACCCCAGCGGGGGCTCCCACAACCCACCTCCCTGCTCTTCCCAGATCTGCACCCAGTGACCTCCCGCTGGCGGCTGGAAATTGGGCCACAGTGGGAGTATTTACGCCGTGGAGACTGGCCAACAGTACAAATCGGGCCCCTCCTGTTTTTCTTGTCCTTTTTCAAACTGTGGAAGAACTGCTTGTTAAATATTCGCCAGCCACTAAGTGGGCAGGGCCAGGATTCAAATATAAGTCTCTCTCCTCAAGTTCACGCTTTCCAGTTCAGTCCCAGGAGCACAGCGGCCCGCTCTCGCAGAGCCCTATGCGGCGGTGGGGTGCTGGGTCCTCAGGGAGCCGAGCGGCTGGGAGAGGGCTCACCGCTGGCTGAGCCCATGGGACCCCCAGGAGGTGCCCAGTATTACCAGTCAACACATCGGAGCCCTTCTTGTCTGTGCTGAGCTAGAGATTCAACTGAAATTACAAGGGCTGACTAAGCTGGCGACAGGATTTACGAGGTAATAATAATGTGCTCTCCTAAACGGCACTTTTCTTCTTCAAAGCATTTTATAGTCATTTACTAATTAGTCCAGGGCTGCACTCAGTATGCAGGTACGAGGCTTGATCATGGGCTCAACTAGCGAGAAGTGCTTGGAAACACGCAGGGGACCGTCACCCGTTTACAAACCCCATGGGCTTCCGCAGCTGGCGGGGTGGGGGGTTGCAGCTAAACCTCGCGAGCACTGGTTTTGAATCCGTGGCCCTGGGAACACGAGGTGCCCATTGTCACCGTCTGCTGTTTGGTTTCCTCCTAAGAAAACCAGGCCAACCCTCCTCCTGTGCTAAAGGGGATCAAAGTGTGTTGTGTGTTGTAATTCGTATCATCCTCCTGCTCACAAACCTCTACACAGCACACCACCCTTCGCTAGGAAAGAAGACAGAGAAGCCCCCGCCCTGAGCAGCAGAGTAGGATCTGGAGCCGGGAGCCTGGGCTGAACCCCGCTTTTGCACTGACGGGCTGGTGGCTGTGGGTGACTTGTTTCACCTCTCTGATCTCGTTTCCTCATCGGTGAAACGGGGGCCACCCTGCCCGCTTGCTTGCTTTCTCCAGTCGGCTGTGAGACGCTCTGAGGTAAAGTGGGTGACAGCTATTCCTGGTCAGAGCGTGCCAGCTTTGCAGATGTGCAGACGAGTCACTGATAGCCTGGCTGGCCTACGCGTGTGGGTAACCCCCCGCCCCAGATCACACTGCTCACTGCTGGCGGCCGTCACGACTGCCGGGCTGTTGAAAGGCCAAGAGTCCCAGGCCATGCCATGTGACCTCACCCTGTCCCCACATCTGCCAACCGCCCACTGCTGGAAGTGGCGCCAGGCTCCCCTACCGGGTCTGAAACACACCTGACGCAGTTGACTCTTGGCTCTGTGGGCTGTGAGCCCCATCCATGCCCCATCCAAGTGGGGGGGGGGCGCATGGCCACAGCAGTCCTGAGGGACAGTGTCACAGGGCAGAGCGAGGGATGCATGGCACACGGCTGCACTGAGGTCGAGTGGGCAGTCGGCTGCCCAGGGGCAGAAGAGATTCCGGGGTGGTCAGCCGGCTTAGGGCTCAAAGGGAGCCCCTGGGGAGTGTTATTGAAGTCCCCACGTCCCGGCCCCGACCAGTGAAGAACTGCTTCGGCTGAACTACAGGGGCGGCCAGAGCAGCAGCACTCAAGACAGCTCCCAGGGAGTCGGGGGGTTCCCGAGGAGGCCTTGTAGGACACAGAGACGGGGCTCACTCGAGGTCAGACAGCTGGCTAAGGGCAGATCTTGGGTGTGGACACAGGGCACTGGACTTTTCTCTGTCACGGGAGTTCCCAAGGTTCTGGGGCAGGGGACAAAGTACCCACGGGCGTAAGAACCCAGAGTGGGGCAGTTGTTCAGCTGGTAGCCAGTGGGGGTGGGGGGGGGCTTGTTTGAGCTGTTCTGCCTCCTGGGAGTATTCCTGGGTGCTGGAGGATCCAGGAAGGAGAGGAAACCCTCCGTGGTCCCCACAAGGACCCTCATCTGGTTCCCCTTCAGGCTCACACAGGAAAACTGGGTTCTAGGAACCACAGGGGGAACCAAGAGAACGGTGAGAGGCCCGTTAAACCCAACAGGTGGGCTGGGGCTTCACCTTGTCCGGGGAGGTCGGGTGGGCTAAGGGAGCGCGCAGGCCATGCAGGCCGCTGCTCGTTTCTCTCACCTCTGTGCGCCGTCCTCCCTCCCTAGTGGAAAGCCTTTAGCCCGCTACCGTGCTAAGCGAGAAACTGTGAGCCTTGTCAAGGGGTCAGCTTGGCTGTCCTCAGCCTGTGCTTAAGCTAAGGGAAGTCCTGTGGTGGGAACGGAGACGCCTGGCCCCCACCTCCAGATTTGCTCCCCATTTGCCAGGGGAGTTTCTGTAGCTCTTGGGCCTCACTTCTCTCTGTACACGTAAGAGAGAAGCAGGGGAGAGGGCCGGGGGGTGAAAACAACGGGGGTGTCTTGAGACCCCGTCAGGCTGTGACAATCCACGAATACAGGACAGGAGGAACTTCCTCAGGGTATCTGCCCTGCTCTGTCCCTGGATGACAGCCAAGTGGCCTGAACCCAGCTGTCTCAGATACGCCAGTGACGGAACACAAGGCCCAACCTCTGTTCTCTAGGTACGATGCACACAGGGTTGCAGAAGCCCAAAGAGCTCGCCCGTCAGCCCAGGGAGGGCTGAGTGATGTGAGAGCGGGCTGGACGGAGTCACCGGCCCATTCAGCAAACTTTAATGACTGCCTCTGTGCACACGGTGCACACGCAGGGAGCTGGGGTGGGGGGCAGGGCTGGAGGGGGTGCTGGGTCCTATGTGCTCCTGAGCAGCGGCCAGGGTCCTGGCTGGCTGGGAGGCTGAGACCACACAGAGAGGCCAGATTCACTCAGGCAGCACCTTTTCCAATGGAGAGCAGCCCCAAGTGGGAAATGCTGGGGAAATCACACACACACACACACACACACACACACACACACACACGACACGTATTTCAGGGAAAAATAAAGGCGAAGGGGTTTTCTTCTTGACACTTAAATGAGGTCTCAGAGACAAAGGCTTTCCTGAAATCGGGGTGTGTGCATTTGTGATGTCTTACTTTCCCCGGAAAAGAACTGTTGTCAGAATCTGTGATTTTATTTCTTCCAACTATGAAGTATACCGAAGGAAACAAAGAGGGAGTGGCCAGAGGTGGGGGCCCGAGGGCCCAGGTTAGTGCCAGCTGGCTTCGGTCTGGGTTCCGGGCAGGGCGTGCAAAGCTGCTGCGTGAGCAAAACGCTACCATGAAGGCATTCCAAGTGGCTTCCAGGAAGCGGCCATATGTGCTGACACGCATGTGGACAGAGCAGTCTGGCTGGCCACCTCTCAATGCTGGTGTTTCCTAGAGCTTTCCATTGGCAAACGCTGCCTCCTGGAACTGAGGGACAAAGGTTTTGAAATAAGCCCTGGTGGGAAAGAGGGGGAGAAGAAAAAAATTGCGGTTAGCACAAACAACTTGGAAAAAAGTGCAACTCAGAGCTTTCAACCTAACTCAGAACAGTTGTTACTTATTGTTCATGCCTCTTGAATTGGATTTCCCTTTCCTGCTGATGCAAAACTCTCTGGATTTTTCCAAGGGAGGTGCAAGCAGTTCACTTCTGTACTATCGTGCACGGGTCTTTCAAGGGCCCGTATGCAGACTTTCCAGGCTGCCAGGTCCTGTTAGACACCAGTACGCGGGCTCCCTCTGCCTCTCCCAGGCCGAAGATGAGAGCCCGACCCCCGCGACAAGCCAGAGAGTGGCCCAGCCAGCCACCTTGTCGTTTCTGTGACCAGAAATATAAAGAGAGCTGTACTCTTCACTCGGTTGGATCTTTGACTTCATACAAAGAGGGTCTAATAAAAAGGGTTTCTTGTGTTTCATGGTCTCCATTTATTTCCAAACATATGTGCAGTCTGGTCTGCTGGAAAAAAATCCAGGCTGGGTATCAAGAGAAGTTTCCTTGGCTGCTTACGGAGAGGTAAAGGATCTGGGGCGGACCGTCTGGCCTTTCTGGCACCCAGATTTGAATCGGTAGAGATGGGCTCCACATTCTGCATGGGCCTGCTCTGCCAGGCATGGTATACGATGCCCGGGGCTGCCAGAGGACCTGGACAGGGCCCCTGCCAGCAGGAGATCCCAGTTTAGAGGAGCAGACCAACACATTGTAACGCCAATTGAGGCGGTAAGGGCATCTATGGGGGTACCGTGAGGCGCTGGGCTGAGGTAGGGGAAGCATTCCGTGTTCCAGGCAAGAAACACAGCAGGAGGAGGGACTGGTGGCAGGGGGCGGCCCACTGTGAGCCTGGAACTCGAAGCTCTGCAGGAAAACAGCAGGTGAGGTAGGAAGTGGAGGGGCAGGGTGGCACCCCTTGCCCCTGGTCACCCTGCTTGCCACTTACTTGCTTCTCCCCAGCACTGTTCTCACACGAGGCCAGAGTAGTCACACCCTACTTGTCTGAGTGGCTCACTTGGAACCGTGACATGAACCAGGAAGGGCCACCTAGAAGCCCGGTCACCACCAGTACCACCAAGGCCCCCAAAAAGGCTCCGCCGGTGCAGGAATGAGTAGCCCTGCACAACTCAACAGGCCCTGGGGTCCCCCAGTGCAGTCACACGAGACCTGACGGCCTGCCTGCTGCCCCAGCACCAAGTCAACCGCAACCTCTTTCACACCGGCCCTGGCCTCCGCGGGCTCCCCTCTCAGGGAGCCGTGCCCCAGGTGACACCCGGCATTCTAGGTCTACCTCCCTTCTCCTTGCCATGCCCCTGACGAACTCTCTCTGTGGAACCCTCCTGTCTCGCCCCCCACGCCCCTCACACATGGTGCTGTTCTCAGACTCACCCCCTTCGGCACAGAACGACCCTCACTTCTCCCAGGAACTTCCAGTCCCACATTCCAGCCACCTATGGGTGTCCCTGCAGTTTAAACCGGTGCCCCCCAAATGAAGGGCTCCTCCATAGCATGTGTCTGAACGTGCTTTGGCCCATTTGCATTTCTGTGCCCGAATCCTGTTTCTACCTCTCCCTAAAGCCCCGTGGTGAATTTATCCTGAAGGTTCGTCTTCTTCCTCCACAATGTCCCCTCTGTCCTTCATGACACGCCCTGGCTCCTGGTCTTGACCTTCAACAAAACTGCCGCTGAAGGCTGTTTCTCCCCTGGACACAGGCGGACTTGGGCTTTCTGTTGCAACCGAACACATTTTCTTGAAGTGTGGTTGTCTGTCACTCCCCCAACCAAGACCCTGCATGTTCCCCAGACGTGCAGCCTGGCACTCAGTGGTTTTCACTCTCTGGCTCCAACATGTCAAAGAAATCGTTTTTGCCCTTTCGTTACATTTTTAGGCTCACGCACCCCTCCCTTGAAAAGCTAAAAGAACGAAGAATCCTCTCCCAGAAAAACTGCACGGAAGTTCCCCGCCCTGCAACTGGGGGCATTGGGAGGATGTCACAGACCCCCCAAAGCGCAGGCATGGTCCAGGATGCAAGCCCCCTCCTCCAGTCAGGCCACCTGCTCTTCTTCTCATGTGTCATTTTCCACTTCATGCTCAGGCCAAGTGCGCTGGCTCCTATCAAGTCTTCCCTGGTGACCAAGAAGTTCTCTCTCTGCCTACAGACAGTCTCTGTGCTTCTCCCGGTGTCTGTCACATTCGCATATGTGGTACTTGCCAGCTCACGGACAGCACTCAGTGCCACCTCAGTGGCTGTCATTAACATATCCACTGATGGCTGCGGGTTTGTAAAATGTTAAGGCAGGTCCATGACATGCTACTAAGAAGAGAGACGTAGCCTCCGGGAGTGGACAAAAGTGGTATCTAGGTACAGAAGAAGAAAACGCAGTCCATTCTCAAACTTCAAATTATGCCAACAGTTAGTGAGAAAGAAGGATAAAGCTCCCTCTTCCATCCACATCCTGCTCGACGCGGTCCTGAGCCAGCCCAACGGTCACCCTCTCTGAGCTCAAAGCCCCTTTCCGCCAGCTGCACGGCTACACTAGTCCTTACGGCCCAGAGCCACTGCGATGAGGCCCGAAGAGCCACAGCCCCAGAGTGAGGATGGGTGGCCAAGGGAAGCTCTGGGCTGTGTTCGCCCGGTGAGCAGGGGTGATGAGCCCACCCTGACATGATGCTTGCATGGGACCATGTGGGCAGGGACCCTGCCGGCTGTCTGTCACCACCCACAAATGCAGGAAAGTCCTCCCTCCCCATTCCATCCACTGCTGTTAGCCCAGTGACACGCACGCGTTCACCGGAGAGGAGCCTGGTGGCCCATCCTTAAGGGTCAGCGACAGACAGGCCGCTGCCAACGTCCACTGCCTTTGCACTGCTGCTTGAAGTACCCCATGGCATGTGACCGACCCAGGCACCCCTGCGCAGGGCAGTGTCCCCGCCCCAGGGTACAAGCTGGCCCCACAGCAGGCCCCTGAGAAGGAGCTCGATGGGGCTGCCTGATACTGGGGCGCGCCCTGTGGGGCACGGCGCACTCCCCGCACCTCCGGCGCTGCAGGCCCAGGGTCACACGGCTCCTGAAGCAAATCTGATCCACTCAGTTTTTCCTTGGAAACTTCTGGGGTAGGGGCTGCCGTACTCCCAGCTCCTCAGACGGAAAGGTCTTGGCGAGAGGGAGCCTGCTCTAGAGAAGCTCTTTCCTCCTTCAGAAAGTTCTGAAGTTTCCTGTTCTGTCCTGGGCTTTCCCTGCCAGGGTGAGCCGCGTGACGCCAAGGGGAAGCAGTGTGGAGAAGGGCTGTCAAGAGCCATGAGGCTACCAGCTGTCGTCAGTGAGCGCTGCTCCGCTGCCTCCTCACGAAGTCACTTCAGGGAGACGGGGGAGGCGGAAGGGGGAAATGACAACCGGCTCCCACCCAGTTATAGATTTTGTTTTCATTTATTTCACTCTTTATCAGAGAAACTGGAGAACTGCCCAAGGCATACCTTGCCAAAGGCACTAGTTATCTGCCACCTTTTAAAAACTCTTTGACCCAAAGACAAAACGCATGGCAAGCTTTAAAGCGTGGTGGGCTGCGGGTGGCAAAGGGCCCGTCTCCTCACCTCCCGCTCACGGCCAAGAGGAGCTGTGGGGAGAGAGGCCCTGAGTCAGTTAAACTCATCATTCTATCCATTCACGCTGGAAGGGCATTTATTTTTAGACCAAATTCGAGCTAAATATGCCTCAGGACAAAGTAAGGTTCTGACCCTCTTCACTGGTGGTGGTCCCTTTGCTCTGGGTGTTATGAAATCACAGCTCAGGCCAATCCCAGAGTCTCAGGTGAGAAGAATAAAACCGGAAGAACTGACCCCAAGCTGAAGAAAAGCTGGGTAGGTTTCCCGTGATTTCAGAGCAGGAGTGGCCGGGCAGGGAGCGAGGCAGACAGACCCCTCCGGCCAGGAGTCAGGGAACGGGGTGCTCCGCAGGACATCTCTCCCCTCTCCAGGCATCAGGTTCCTCACATACCAAGCAGGGAGCTAAGTCTGGTGATCCCCAGGCCCTGTCGGCTGCGGGCGTGAAGGACGAGGCAGTGCGTGTGGTGTGCGCGCTCGAACCAGCCACACCTGAGTTCCTGGCCCAGCACTGCCCCTGCCTGTATTGCTTGGGCAAGAGACTCACCTCTTCAGCTTTAATTTCTTCAACTCTAAAAGGGGAAAAATAGCCTTACATTGCCTCGAAGGGTAATCCTCATCAGGATTAAATGAGATGGCCCAAGTCAGCCTTGGCCCAGTGCCTGGTTGAAAAGATGGTTGGTAGATGTCAACAGCTCCCATTGGGACCAAACTGGGTCTAAGGGCAGAGGATGTGAGTCTGTGGGAACAGCCAGAGCATGTATGGCTGCAGAAGAGCGAGTCCCTGTGTGGAAGAAGGGGGCCTTGGGTGCTGCCCTCCGTTCATCCCTTCTGACGTGGCTTCTTGGCTAACTTCAAACTTGCAGAGCACTGTGCATCTCCTGAAACCCAGTCCAGGGCTGCTGGCGGCACACCTGGGCTCTCTAAGGGTGAGCTGTGTGCTGAGAGGCACCTGCAGGCTCTGCTGTCCTTTGCCCAAGCCTGCTGGCTCTGCTCCTGTGCCAGGCTCTGGTCAGGGAGGGGGTGGCAGCTGGGAACTAGAGGGATGTTTAAGAATCCCGGGGCTCTGGATGCCCACGATGGGGGTATATCAAAGTGGGCTGGGGCCTGCAACAGATCTTCTGTTCAGGGCAGTAGGTATGGTAAGGGGGAGACGGTGGGTCAGGTGGAAAGAGTCCTGAAGCATGAACAGAAGACATGGGCCCTAGTCCAGGCCTTGGATTGGTGCATCCTCTGGAACTGGGACTCAGTTTCCTCACCCATAACAGAAAGATTTATACTTCATGGTCTCTTATAAGATATCCATGCGACGACCCTGAGCAAGCCACTTAACTACTCTGTTACATGAGAGCCCTAGCCAAGCCCAAGGCCAAGGCCTGGCACAGCACAGTCGCAAGAGGTGGCAGGGCGGCGAGGCGGGGTGGCCGCTGTGACTAGCCACCAAGCTCCTTCACCAAGACCAGGTTAGTGATGAATCCTGCAGGGCTCCAAGAAGAGGCTTCGGGATACCACAGGCAGCTCATGAGAGAGACGGAAGGCTGACTCCTGGGCTGTCCCTCTGTCCTCCCACCAAGGGAAGGTGCCATCCCAAGTTCTTATTAATCATCTGTGATTGTTCTGTGGAAGGGGCTCTGCAGACCCTGGAGTTATGACAGCGGCCATCAGGGAAATCCTCCGAACTTCAGGAGAAGGCAGTTAGGAACTTTGCCCCCAAAAGGCTCATCCACAGGGGTTTTCCCTCCTGTAACTGCAGTTCCGTATTTATTCAACGGATCTTTTTGAAAGAAGAAAACAGCATCTCAACATTGGAATTGGTACAGCTTTAAGAAAGTAAGAGCAAAAACTGAAAATAAAGCCCGCAGAGACTGGGGACTCAGGAGAAAGGGAAGGAACGACACGAAGCAGGTTAAATGTGGCCGGCGCTCCCAGCATGCCGAGTGTGGCAGGAAGCCCTGCTTTCCGTTTGCAGGCAAGAAAACAGAAGCTTCGTGAGTTCAGGAAAGGTACCTACCCAGTGGTACCCTGATCTCCGGCCACAGGAGTGTGTCTTCCCACCCCAGGGCCACACAGGAGGCCACACAGGAGACCCCGTGGCCTTGCTGCCTCTTCAGACTCTTACTCGGGACTTTTTTATTTCACAAAAGCCTAAACAATCATCTTCTTCCGAAGCAGAACGCAGTCGTCTCTTTCTGGAATTCAAAAATACTTTTCGCTGGGCAATCATGAGATGAGCTTTGTGCTGTTTGCCGGAGTCAGGCCAAGGCGGTGGTGGAGAGGGGGCGGGGCAGGAGAAGCGGTTCGGGGACACGACCCTCATTGTCAGTAAATCAAGGAAATATAAATCAAGTCAGAATTCATTTTTGCAAATAGAGGCAAGTTCCAAAACATCTAAGGCTCATTTCTTTTTCCACTTTTCTTCTGCAGCTGTGACTTCCACTGGCACATGTTTTTAATCAGTCCTATGAAAACCGATTGTGGTCTGAAAATCAAAGGCGTCCCGTAAATAGTGTGAGGCAAGACCTGCTAATCATTGCTCGGGGTCTTGCCTTGTCCTCGTTGTTCCCGGCGGCTGCTGTAAATACGGACCTCGTGTCATAGAGGTCATCCCTAAAATAGGATCTCTACAGAGAGACCTGGTCCTATTGCCCTTCACCCCAAAGGGCAAAGGCCCTTGTGAAGACCGCCCCATCCCACTCTGGGTGCCTTGGTGGGCAAATGACTGGCACAATGGGAGCTCATTTTGTGGCTGTGCCCCAGGCGACGTCAGCCTGGCTCTCTGGTGCGGGCTTCTGGAACAAACAAGTGGTTGTAACTGGTTCCCACAGTTGCCCGAAATGTGCCAACCTCTGAGCATGCCTGGTTCATTTTTAGGGGGGTCCTAACTTGCCAAACAAGGAAACCAACATGCCTGAGATGCGAAGGCTTGACGGGTGATGGGCACACTGCCTCACACGCTCCCAGGCTCCCGCAGCGCCCTCGCCCTCAGCTGGAACTGATTGTCCCTCTGCTGGATTCCGCGGCATGCTGGGCCTCCGACCTCAGGCCCAGCCGTGGTCTGCCTTGAGTCTGGAATGTTTAGATTGGTGTCTAGACGATGTCTTGTACAGCTCGGGCTCCTCGCCTGTGAGACGATCGACGGCTAGGACCGTCGTCCCAGTATGTGTTGAATTAAATCAAATGCTGTTTTAGGAGGACTTCACCAACCAACCAACCAGGAGCCATTTCTAGACATCAAAGTATTGGGATGAAATCTGGCTCCTGCTAAATCATAGGGTGTCTTTAAATGCTTACTAAAATGATCAAAATTACCTAGTGGTTCTCTCTCCTTCTGAGGCTCTCCAAGGAGGCCCTCTGGAGCCTGGCCAGTTCCTCTGGGCTATGCTAGCTTACAGCTGGCTTCTGCAACTGCAGGGGTGAGGCCTTGCTCCCAAGGGTTGCAGGTGTCCCTGCCTGCGGGGCATCCCGGGGGGCTGTGTACTGAGAAGGCGGGGGAGGGCAGGACAGGCCAGCTAGCCAAATGACAGGGAGGGACGGGAGTCCTTACGGGTTCCTGAGCCTCCCCCAACCCCAGGGCGCCCGTCCTCCACGGGCTCCACCTCTGTCACATCCCAGCCGCTGTCCCCCAGCCAGCTTACACTCCCTGATGGCAGCCCCGTGGTGGTACTCACCCATCCCTGCGTCCTTTGGGCCTCACAGCAAACGAATACCAACTTGGCGCAGGAAGGAAGGGAGGGAGGGAGGCAGGCCAGCCCCAAGGCTGACCAGAGGCCCTGGAGCTAGGGCCAGAGTCTCTCTAGCTGGGCGGGACTCTAGGGATAGAGTCCTCTCTAACTTGTACCTCTCAGCCTGACGCTGTCTCCATCCTGAACCTACCTGATGAGAGGCTGGGAAGAGAGGGTGCCCGTGTGGCCCCTGAGAGAGGCTGGGCCCCCATGCAGGGGGGTGGGCTGAGATGACGGGGTGTACCTGGCTAGAAGGAAGCCAGATAGTAGGTGTTGGGGGCTAAGGAGTGTGGTGCTGCCTGGGACCCCAGAGCAGAGCCACAGCCCTGGGGGCTCATCTTGTCTCCCAATCTGCACCTGCCCACCACGCCTCGGGTGCCAGGTGCCTCGACCGCGGGCACCAATCTTCTGCTTGCTCCGCCCCAGGCTACACGAACAGGAGCCGAGCCCTGGCTCTGGCCAACAGCCGTGTGGATGCTGGTGGTGGGGACCAAGATTCCTCCACTGGCCTGGCCAGGGCAAGGGCTTCTCCTGCGCTCACCTGCACTGGGGAGAAGCGGACCGCCTGTCTGATGGCTGTGAGTCACTGCCAAGGTCACAGATTACCCTCCCCTCTTAGTCAGCGAAGGGGGGAAAAACCAAAGGCTAGACCTCAAAGAGGAAGTGCTCAGGGTCCCAGCTGAGCTGGCCGGGCCGAGGGCAGGTCGTCCCCGAGTCACACTCCAGCAGGCACAGCCCAAGGCTCCTACTCAGCACTGCCAAGCATCAGCCTCCCCATCAGACGGCCAGACCCCCAAAGGACTAGGAAATGCTTAGCAAATCAACTCTTTAGGGCATAAAAGAGTGCTGTTCTCCCTAGAGAATCTCCCTGGGGCTATAAAGTGGTGTCTGCCTAAATCTGGGTTCTCTCACTTTGACTCTCGGCAGCTGGAGGCTGTAGTTCGTGTCTTCCCTGGCTGCCTGGGCCCCTGGCTGCTCCCTGGGTGCTTGCGTCCCGCCCCCTCCGACAGCTGGGTGTACACAGATAGATGCCCCTTGCACACACGGGGGAGAGGCTACAAGGATGGCCATGCGCCCTCTTCTTTCCAGTCTTATCCCCACACCTGGCCGCCGAAAGACCATTCCCAGACATCTGGCTCTCGGGGCCTTACAGAAGGAATAGCAGATTCCGAAAGACGAAATTATTCAATGGAAGAGGATGCCTGAGGCCTACCCTCTCCGCTGGGCTGCAGTGGCCTTCGCAGAAACCAGGTGGGCTCTGCTGGGCTAGGAGAGGAGCGAAGTTCTCCAGCAGGCTGGCAGGAGACAGAATCTGGCAGGCGGAGGGCCTTATGGGTCCTGTCGGTCCCACTGAGGCACCGCAGAGGACCGGGAAGAGCACAGGAAGAGGAGCTCACCTGCTTGGCGAGCCTCTTCCCCTCTGCACCAAGCCCGGGGCCCTGCCATGCTGTGCCCAGCTAGCTGTGGCCCCCGTGTCGGCTAGACAGACAAGGGCAGGAAGGAAGGACCGGAAGGAAAGGGAGGACATACATACAGTGAAGATAAGTGAGACCCACACACGGCATCAAACGCCCTGGTTCCAGTGATGGGTGTAACGGCTGGAGCGGGTTGTAAAACCCACTTCGTGGGTCCCGACGAGCATTAACATGAAACAAAACAAAATCAGGATGTGTCATTTGTGGCAGGGGGAAACAGTTTTCCAGGAAACTTTTATTTGAGTTATAAATACTGGATGAGGATATAAAATAAATGTGTTCCTGTGGATGGCAGGAACCCCGAAAGCTGTAAGTACACGGGAGGGGCTGCCTACTACCTCCTAGACATCGTGCTGTTTGCTTCCGTCTGTATTACTTTACGTTGACTCCTTCTCCTGGGCCTACTACCAGGGAGGCCTTATTACCTGTCCTTGCCAGTGAGAAATCTACGATTCAGAGACGCCAAGTAACTTTTCTAAGATCACACAGGGAATTGGTGGCAATGCTACTTATGAATCCAGAGCTGACTGACCCCAAAGTACACATTCTTTCCCCACCGCCATGGCTTCCGGTGGGGGGGGCAGGGGTCTGCCTCGGGGCAGCTGCAGGACGCTGAGTCACCAGGACGGTCGTCTACGGTGAGGGGGTGTGCTTGGGGACCAACCACTCCATGCTTTGATGCATGGATCCTCCCCTCCCAAACATCAGCTTAGCTAATATTTCAGTCCCCTCTGTGAAAACGAGAATTGCCCACAGCCCGGTTACGAATTTCGAGAGCTACTTACTGCCAGCTCCCTTCACACCCACCTCTGTTCTTGCACAGCCCCCTAAACGGCCCTCTCTCTTACAGGTTCATGTGTCCAGGGCTGTTGAGTGCTCTCTTCAGTCCCCCTCTGGGGACCTGCACTGGGTGGTTTTGGAGTCAAACTGTGACGGCAGTAACAAGGGACAAAGGGGTGAACTTGGCCTCCCTCTCACTTGTCCCTCTGGTTCCTGGAAGTACTCAGGCGCCCTGATGAAGCATGAGGCCTACTCTGAATGTCCACGAAAAGGTCATGTGACACGTGCCATCTACCAGCTGCACATGCCAGACATTGTGAATGTTCGCTAAATAAGGAGCCCCAGAAGAGCAGAGGGCAGAAAGTCCTTTAACAGGAAGGTCACCTGGCATCTTAGAACTCTCCAGGGCTGTTGAGAAGGACTATGTCTGTAAAGTGCTATAAAATGAGAGGTATTATTATCTTGAAATAATTGAGCTGTAGACTAGAGTGGAAAGGGCTGAAGTGTGATTCTGGCTCTGCCTCTAACTTGTTCTGTGCCTGGGGATTGGCCACCTCACCTCCCTGAACCCCAGATGCTTCCTCGGTCGAGAGAAGGGATGGCTTCTGAGTTCACGTCCAGGTCTAATACACTATTATCCATTATTATTACTATTATTATTGCTTTGGTCGCAATCCAACCACTTTAGCCAGAGACGGTGTCTTAAGTGGAAACAGTAATTAATAAATGAGCTCTCCCTGCGCTTTGCTCGAGGGGTTCTCTCAAAGCCTTAATAAGCATCATCGGAGACATCACATATATCTGCGGTTTCTAGATCGCTCTCCTTTGTCTCCAGATCTGACACAGGACCCCAAGACTGAGTGGCCAGCATACATCCCGGCTGTCTTCCGTCCATCCCTCAGCCTGGCAGACGACCGAACATTCATTCATGGCTAGCCCCTGCTCAGGTCTCGGCGCCGGGTCCTGCAGGGATCAAGGAATGAACCTGAGCGGGCCCTGGCCTTCGGAAACCCACAGACACTGGGCTCCTGGAGCAGCGAGCGGCATGCTAACTCTGGTCAGGAGCTGGGTGGCTTCACTCTCACAGTCATGTGCCAAGCCCTCCCGGACCTCTTTCTTACTGTGATTGTCCCGCATCAACCACAGCAAACTTTCTGCCCGGAGCTGGCTTTCTTTTCTGCTCAGAGCTAGACCAGGACATTATCCAGCAGGCCAGACGTCTAGCATCTTTAATGACAATAATAATAATTTGCATTTATACAAGGCCTTTCATCGGGGAATCTTCAAGTGTATCACAAACAGTAATTAATTCCCCTTCGCAACGCTGGGAGCCAGTTAAGTAGGCACTTGTTTGCTTTGCAGGGAAAGGGAATCTTTCTGGACCACGCAACAAGTTGGGGGCCTCCCCCGCTACCCTAACCGACCCAACCCTCAAGGCCTGGTATAAGCACTGGGACTTCGACAAGCTCGCGGCTACCCACCCCAGCCGTGGTATCTGTCCTGCCTCTGAGCTCGAGGGCCAACCGTGGAGACACTCATTTGGGACCAGCCAGAGACAGAATGGAGGAGATCTCAGGATCCTGTTAGGGCAGGACTTGCCCTAACAGTACCTCTGAGGGGAGATCCTCTAGCCCTGGCCTGACTACCTTCCACGAGGGAGAGCTCATTATTTCAAGGCACGTCTACTAGTTGTCATGTTTTGCCTTAGTCTAAACTGAAATCTGTCCCCTGGGACAGACCCCCGCCCATGGGTCCAACTTGTGTCTTCTGGAACAAAAACCCTATCTCAATGGCTTGGGGTTGCAGGTTGATGTCTCTTGTATACACATTGTCTGCTTCCGTGATGACCCTCGGGCGCAGCAAGGTGGCACACGTTCAGCCGAGGTTTTGGGGGGCTTGTGAATGGAATGGCTGGGGCAGCTGAGCCTCCACCATGCACTCAGGGCCCCGAGGCCAGGCTGCCTTCCTGAGCACTGTGGGCAGGAGCTCCCTGGTGTCACTGGCTCTGAAGCCCTGGGTCTGCCCAGCTTTGAACCCGGCTCTTTAGATCCCCCACCACCTCTGGTGTAGACACTGGAGGCCTCCATGTTCATCTTGGGGGACTGCACCTCAGCAACACAGAAATATTCCCACGTTCTGCCACGTGACAGACGAACAAGGAATGTACATCCTTTGTTCCTGGATCTAGTACGTCCAGGCGTAACTGTCAACGGCGGGGACTGGTTCTTGGAGACCAAGTCAGACGAAACCTTGTTTGTTCCTTTTTTAGCCCTTCTTTATCAGAATAAACTTAAGAGGAGGAGGCACCGCCGCTGAGCCGGGACAGACACAAGGAGAAGAGTTCTGCAATCCCCTGTCCTCTCTAGGAGGTTAGAGGCAAGAGAGGCCTCAGGATGCGGGCAAATGAAATCCTTTGCTACATTTATTTCCAGAAGCTAGCTCTTTGAGGGAAATCCACATCTCCCTTGAGAGACTTCTGGGTCCTTGTTGGTAGCTTTCTGCCTGAAAAGACCCCACCCTCCCTTTCCCAGAGTATAGGGTTTGGGCCTCACCACGGGAGGAGTTGTGAGCACGCAGCAAAGGCTGTTGTTTTCCTAAAACCTGCCCCCTTGTGAATACAACGTTTGGCTCGTGGTGATACAGCATCGTCCTGCTTTCCTTTCACATGATCCCCATTCTCTGGCCTAGAATCAGGAGGGATCATTTCTGGCTAGGATTTGGACTGAGTCACTGAGCTGGGGGATATTTGGGAGGAGAAAAATCCAAGGGTGTAGAGAGAGAAACTGCTAGGGTCGTTCTGTGGCAAAGGGGAGCCCCCGGCAACCATCCCTGCGTGTGGATCTGAGAGTTGGAGGGAACTGAATTCAAATATGGATCGGTCACTTGGTTCCTGCGTGTCACTCGGGAAGCTGCCTGGCCACCCCGAATCTCTGTGTATTTCCCGTAGGACTCAGCTTGTGCGGCTGTGATGAGGAACCTGTGCCAGGCACGTGGCAAGGACTCAGACCATGTTGGTTTCCTCTGCTCCCGCCCTCCACGCCCACCACACGGCAGCAGGAACACTCCAAGCAGCTCACTCCTGCCTCGCTTTAAGGCAACAGACACAGACGCAATCGCTCCTGTCTACGAGCCGGTCTGGAGTACCTGGGAGCCCTGCCTGGATGGGGCCGGCATCCCGGAGGCATTTAATATTTGCTGAGTGAGGAAAGGAACCAACTTGATACTTGGTATTTTATAGTTTATAATATGCTTTTAAAATAAGCCCGTTTTAAGCCAAGCAACAATCAAGTGTATGAAATAGAGACCGTTGCTCTACTCCCTCCCTAGGCACTTCAGGAAGAGACAGACGTGGGCAGAGCAGGGAACCCACCCGAGCTCAGTTGTGCTGTAAAGGCAGAGGGGGAACTGGGCCGAGGCTAGTGCCTCGTGGCAGCAGCTTGCCCGGGAAGGTGTTCTGTGTCTTCTGCAGCCACAGGCTTGGTGTGGGAAGGGCAGGACTCTGGGGCACTCCCGTTCCACTACAGGGTTCTCGGGACCTAGCCGTGGTGCAGTGCGAGGGCCCTGCTCAGTGCGGTTCCCCACCCCACATCTGCCCTTTGTATCTGCAGCTCAAAGCGCGCAGCATCATCGTGAACCTGGTGACCTGAAGGAGCTTTCCGTTTTAAAAATCAGAAACATTTGCTAAATGTAAGCTTTCTTTCTCTCAGACCCTGGGCCTCTGGTCCTGAGTTAACTGCAGGGATATTCCCCGGTGCCAGCTTCCCTGGGCTGCCATCCCCCATCCCCCCCGGGTGCCAATGCCCATGGCCCACCTTCTTCCTCCTGACGGCGTCTTTCTGGGGCACAGAGATAACTGCTCTTGGACACAAAACTCTGTTCCTTAGCACAGTGCTCTGCACATTTTAGGGGCTTAAAACAATGACAAACTACATTTCCTCTTGTTCCTGGTAGCCTTTGAGAACCAAGAAAGGGGACAGGAAGTAGATTTTAAGTCCTGGGCTACTGTGGGCTCCTGGCTTCTCCTTCTTCCCAATCATCTAGCCTCGGAACTGCTGAGAACCACGGCTGGATGCGGAATGAAAACGGTAGGTTAGGAATCTTTCAAAATTTGCCCACACAGCTGGCCTAAACACAATTCCCAACGGGAGCTGAGCGCTGGAAATCGGATCTGCCCACAAAGCCATCTCACCCGTGGAGAGTTCATAACCACCTCCTGGAAACCACTCTGACAACACACCCGACGGAGGAGGGCTGTCCCGGTGGGATGGCGTCACTGCACACCCCGGGGGACGTGGAGCCCGATGCCTCGTGAGTGAGGTCGGCTCCCGCCACCGTGAGCTCGTCTATTCTGGACCCCGTAACAGATTTCTTTGTGCTGCTCGCATCTGACCTCTGGGGTAGAACTCTGGAAAATCATGGGTGTTCCTAAAGCGGAGAGCCAGCTTCAGGTCAGAAGTGAGCAAAGAGGAGCCAGGACGTGGGTTCTCCACGATAGGCACCTAAAGAAGATCAAGGTCTATGCTGCCTGCTGGGAAGGGACCAAGTCTTCATGCTTCTGGCTGTGGGGCACCCCTCTTCCCGCTCTGAGACGCTGCAGCCACCCCTGCCAGGCAGCACCGCTGACGGGGACAGGTAAAAACGGGCATGCTAGGGGCCAGCCCAGGCTGCAGTGACTCAGAAACTGAGGCCAAGCAGTGTTAACCTGTTGCCAGCCAGCGAGGCCCCTGGGAAAAGACCCCACAGACTTCTAAGATGCGGATACATCCGGGAAGCAGCTTCTACTCTACACAAAGGCGTCTGGCCGAAGCAGCAAGTGGCGGCCCGGAGTTCCGTCCCCACTCTGCTGGCTAAGCTCTGTGTTCTCCCAGTGCTACATGCCCACAGAAACAGACAGGTTTCTTTTTTTCCTTTTTTTTTTTTTTCATACCCAAAGCTATTAGTTAAACTCTGCTCCGCACCAACCCAAAGAGGGCACCGTTTCTAGTGAGCACAGAAGTTCTTTATAGACCAGATCGGCCCTGAGAAGAGGACCATTCATTTCTGTACTTTGGTTTCTCTATTATATATGTACCTGGAGCACACACAGGGGTTGCCTGTCACTAGGACGCCAAGTTCATAAATTAGAATCTTGTTTGGATTGCTAACGGGGGAAGACGATGAAAGAGATGAGTCCTCTCCTAGTCTCTGAATTTTTTAAGGCCTTTTAAGGACCCATTTCTGTTTCTCTGACTGCAGCCACCAACCTACCTCAGCACTCTGGGCTGTTCCTGCCCCACCTTGTAGTTCAGACTCAGGGAAAAACACAGAACAGGGGCAGGATGGGTCCTCAGGGCAGCATTGGCTCCCTTTTACTGCTGTGGTGGTCAAGCCAACCACTCCGTGTTCTCTTCCACGGAGGTACAAATCGTGTTCCACCTTGAACCAAGCTACTGAATGCAGTCAGACCCGCACAGCTGGGGTGTCTTTTTTCCAGAACTGGTGAACACGATGGATGCCAGAGCCAGCAGACCAATAAACACAGTCATGTAGCAAAATAAACCATAAAAGAGCAGAGTAAGTCCCCACCCTCTGCAGATTCCACCAATCTCAAAGCATGCTTTGTGTCGCTACTACTGGGAAGAGAGAGTCAAGCTCCTCAGTAGTTACTCCAGGAACTCTCGCTATACAAAAACTGCCTATTGCAAGTTCAAAAGTCAGAGAAAGTTGGATCCCCAAACCCTAAAGATCACCTAGTCCCGGGATCAGCGAACTTTTTCTGGAAAAGGCCAGATGGTAATTAGTTTGTGTTTCGTGAGCCATATATCCTCTCGCTACAGTTTGACTCTGCCCTTGTGATAGCAGCCCCAGATGATATATAAATGAATAGGTGTGGCTGGGTTCCAATAAAACTTTATTTATAAAAACAGGCAGCTGCCTGTTGTTTGCCAATTCTTATTCTAGTTCAACCCCAGTATTTTCAGAGGAGGAGTGAAGTGACTCCTTCACAGTGACTTCCAAAAGGGAGACCATCCAAGACGGAGACCTGCATGGCTTGGGGGGAGGAACACAGACACTGCTGCCTGCCTTAGAGCTACCTGGGTGGAAGGCCAAACCAGCCTCTGGGGTAACCGGAGAGTTTGACTCCCACATTTAACTTCAGAGAGGCCCAAAATGCAAGTGGAAAATCACAGGTTAAAGTCTAATAGGACGGCAAAGACAACCCACATAATCAAGCTTGGCTGGCACGGGTGTAACCATCGGTTATGTCCTCCTAAGTATATGTTGCTAAGCTTCATCAGTGAGACTCTGGCCCAGTCTTAAGAGGTCTCTGGTGAAGGGCTGGAGAGAAAAGGGGAACAAGCTCCTGTGAAGCCGCTGGCACTTGTCTGTGAAACACAGGAGAAGAAAACAGCAAATTCATTTTTTCCAGTCAGCAGCTAGTCAAAGCTCTAACAGGGTATAAGTGGTCAGAGAGGACAAACCCTGTCGTCCAGGGCTTGAGAACAGGTTGTTTTGGCTGTCAAGCATTTTCAAAACAAGTTTTCTTGGTCTCGTGACAGGTTGTGGCAAGAAAAAGAAAATGAAAAGACTGGAAGATCCCATGATCCCGGCTCCGGGTCTCCGCGAGGGCCAGCCCTGCCTGCACGGTCAGGTCTGCCTGCAGAGCGTGCAGATAAAGCCGGTCTTAGGGCTAATACCACCTCACCCGTGACACCATTTAATCAAGTGATTCCTCTAAGAACTCTCTGGCAGCTGGATAATCATTCTGATCTGGGAGGAATAGGTCAAAGCCACTCTTAAGCCCAAGGGCGCTGTGCGGCTCAAACCCACGCCCTGCGTTGTTTTAATTTTCACCTCATGTTACGTGGACAAATTATGCTTCTGCAACTGAGGTTAAAACCATCTGCTCTAAGGTGGATTTTTCCATCTCAACCGCAGAGCGCTTGGGTCGGGTGGGGCAAAGAGATCAGCACGGAGGCACCAACGGCGAAGGCCAAGATCAAGCTGGTCTTCGAAAGTGCATTCACTCCCTACCAGGAGTGATCTCACTCAGGGGCTTAACAAACTTGGCCTCAAGGAGGGGATGAGTCAGACACAGAGCTGGCCATGGCAGCGCCAAAGGCCACGCGGCCAGATGGGGATCTGGAGAGTACTGTTATCAAGCAACCCAGGGAAAATGTTCAGAAATCAATTAGACAAGTGTGGCGGAAGTTTCCAGATCCCCTAAATTAACACTGAAGAGCCTAGGGTTGCACACCCAGACTTCAACTCAGACTCAAGTTCTGAATGGTCGAGTAACCTTGGGCTCCCTTTCTTGGGTCTCCTTTGTCTCGCTTCCAAAGCAAGGCAGCCGGATGGGCCTTCTGGCTCCAGGGCTCTGGTCCTCAGACTCACCGGAGCAGGGGGCATTGGGTCATTTACAATCTCACCTGCTATGGCCATCTCAAGTCACCACAAGGGACAGCTGAAGTCCCCACTTTTGGCATTGCTCCCAGAAGAAGAACTCTGTGAAAGGGACCTGGCGCTTCTTCCGTGAGACAAGTTACCAGTTCACAAAGGCTGTCTTCGTTCTGCCAGTTGTCTGCAAGCATGGGTTTCTTTTCTGAAGGAAGAGGTGGCGATACGGGAAGACTCGTACAAGACAGCTCCCATCATGCCTACTCTGACCCTCAAACACACACAGGGGCATCCCCAGCATTTCATATCTCTGCTCAGGATGTGACTTGAAGACACTGCCTAAGGCCAGCTGTGCAGAGCTTACCGAACCCGAGAGAAGCCTAGAAGACCACTGAGCTCCCTTTCCCCCAGAAAGCCACACAGACTGTTGTGACTGATTCTTGGGCTGGCCTTTTGTATAGGATGTCCCGTGAAATTTAAATTTCAGGTAAACAACAAGTAACTTTTTAGTATAAGTATGTTCTAAGTATTGCATGGGATCTACTGATATTAAATGATTCAGTCTCTGAAAGCCCTGGGCCCTGAAGTGGCAAAGAAGGGGGAAAGGACTGAAGGCAAACATTCCTTTACAGCATTCCAACATGACCACAGAACTCCGCTCCTCCTGCCTTTGTGACTGGTTCCCAGGCCGCGGAGGATCTAGTGGGATTTACACATCTACTCCCAGGCAGGACACTGCATGGATATGGACTTTATGGATCAAAGAAAACCCTCATTGCCCACAGAAGAAAAGGTCGAATGTCTCAGCAGTTAATAGCCACGGTGATTAGCCGAACACCAACAATACGTCCACTTCCCGTCGAACATTCACAGTCCTCTATGAAAGAGGACTGTTCCCTCACGGGCAGATGAGAAAACCAACGTCTACAGGGGTAACAAAATACTCCCAAAGAGTGGCAGGACCAGGACTGGACTTCTGGTTGGTCTGATTTCAGAGCTCATGTTCCCTCCAGGCTGCAGACTCTGACCTGCCTCTTTTCTTTCTCTCCTGCCTCATCCACCACTGCCCTCTTCAGTGCGTCCTGGCTACCCGGAACCTCCTGCTTCCTAGCCTCCGGGCGGTCTCTTCCCTGTGGCAGGCACGGCCTCCCTCCAGCACATCTTACCCATATTCCAACGTCAGCCTCCTCAACCTTGGCAAACAGACCTCCTTTCTCTCCTACTGCGTTCCCCCGTGCACATGGCGCACAGCGCTGCCTTAGAAAACAACCATTTATGTGGCATTTCCACCCAACTCTGGTTCCACGAAGGCAGGGAAAGGGTCCCACGTACCACTATCATGGCGTCTGATACCTACTTTGAATACAGTAAACATCTGCTGGCTGGCTGGCTGGCTGGAAGAGTGCTGGTGATCTGGGGAGAGCCCAATCCCAATCAGAATATGTGCAAGGCCTCCCTGGGGCACTCCGAACCTGGGTGTCACCCAAGGCTGAGAGCCTGGAGACTCTGCAGTTCGGAACAGAATGCTGAGCTCAGTTGCCTGGCCGAGCTGGGAGAACTCAATCAAGGGGGAAGAGAGGCAGGGTGGTAAAAGAACAGAAAGTAGTTGGAAAGTCAGGAAACCCAAGATCTATTCTTAGTTCCTGTGCTGTGTTACCCAGTGACCTTGGATGAGTCATCTTGCTTTGCAGGGCCTCAGTTTCATAATCTGTAAAACAGGTATAATGGCAGGGGGCGCCTGGGTGGCCAAGTGGGTTAAGCCTCTGCCTTCAGCTCAGGTCATGATCTCAGGGTCCTGGGATCGAGCCCTGCATGGGGCTCTCTGCTCAGCGGGGAGCCTGCTTCCCCCTGCCCCCACCTGCCTCTATGCCTACTTGTGATCTCTGTCTGTCAAATAAATAAATAAAATAAAATAAATAGGTATAATGGCAGTATTGATCTCATAGGATTGGTATGAGAATTATAGGAACTGAAAATCTACGAAGCATTTGGAGCTGTGCTGGTACAGTACAAGCAATCGGCACACATTTACCATCGTCGTCCGTCAGATGACCAGGAGAGACTGGAGGGTCCCCTCTCATTTCTGTTGAGATGATGCCCTTTCAGATACATTCCTATAAATGTCACTTTTCTGGGCAACTGGGATGATGACTATTTAAAGACTATCTGATCCCTACAATGACTGATAATGGGAAATTCTGGTCTTCTACATTTTGATTCTGATTTTTAGAGGAGTGACAGGGCTCCCCACTTTGTAATTCTGACTCGTACCCAGTGCACTAAGTAGTTAAGGAATGGATGGCTTCATTGTCAGAACGGAACATCAACCAGAGATGGTGCGCCCCACCATCCATCAGCAGGCTTTGTAGCTGGGGCTCTTCGAACTGGGTGTGCTGCAGTCCCTAGTGCTTTGCACCTACTCTGTATATCGTATATATCACCCTGAAATGTTTGCTGCATGAATTACTAGCAACAACCTAACCGCAGAAGCCACTGCTACACTTGGTTCTTACAATCATGGCTGCCCTGAAGCCTGTTCTCCTGACTTGGGCCACAGCATCTCCACCGGGCAGCTTGGCCCCGACTGGCCAGGAGGCAAAACATTTACTCTCCTCAGAAGTGAGTTCAGATTAAGGATGACTCTAGAGCACTGCAGCCTCACTTCTGCTTTCCTGGCTTCCATTTTCCACCAGGCATGACTAAGTGCCAGGGGTTCTGTCTGTCTGGGAAGATAAGAGTCACTGGAATTTTTCGCCCCCTTCTCCATGTGCGGCCTTCCTGCTAGTTTGGAGGGTGTGAGGCAGCATCTATCCTTCGCTCCCTTACGACACCCCCCTTCTTCCTTTGCCCACTGATTCTAGTGATAAGTTCGGCCACAGGGATGTTTACTTTCCCTTAAAGGTACTCAGTGCCAGGTCTCTATATTCCCAGGAGAGCTATTTCTGCTCGAGAGTACCCCGGGCTCTCCCCCATGGCCACAGGTGAGCCAGCAGGAGGACAGCAGGCCACACACCGGCTGGGTGGATGGCTGTGTGCGTGCGGGCAGTGATTTCCCTGCATTGCTCCTGGGCGCAAGGGAGTGGGCAACAGGCAGAGTAAAGGTGGGAGGTCAGAGGTGGCTTGGGCTGGACCCTGGACGAGTGAGCAGGGGCACAGTATTCTAATCATAGTACTGTCTGGTCTTGAACACGTTTTTCCAGGAAATGAAAATGGTGCATTGAACGTCAAGTCTATGCCAACTGCTGTGCTAAGGGGCTTCTGCCAATCCTTTCACTTAATTCCCACCACAATGGCTGATGCTTACCATACTCGGTCTTGGCTGTACCAGATGGTTTCTAAGGTTCCTTCCAAGCTCCAGGCCCTGAGACTGGTGCCCACTGTCATACCTACACTTCCGCTCGGCCACCCATCTCAGCTCTGCTGTGGGCTATGTTGCCGCTCTCTGAGCAGAGGTAACTGCCCCACTACCTGCTCCTGGTTTCTGCTCACCTCTATAAAGCCGCACTACAACAAGTCATGAATCTGGCTCATTTCTGCTGCACGGTCTGACAACACACAAGACAGAATCCCATTTCCGAAGAAGCGAGGCCTCTGCCTGTTGCTCGTAATGTGCGCAGGATGGACGGACCTGACTGTTCTTTGCTGCTTCCCTTTTTTCTAGAACTCATGCCTTAATGAAAAGTGATCAAGACCAGCAGCTTGGCCCTCCTGCCTTGGCTGGACTTCACATCACACATGACCACCCTGAGCAGCCCTGGCGGCACCTGTCAAAAACCAACACGTACATCGGAACAGTCAAACCTAATTCCCAAGAAGCTGTTTTAACTTGACATCTGAAAATGTATTCCATCTAGAAGTATTTTACTGGGTGTGCGTTCAGGGCACATGCATGCACATTCTGCAACCGAAGTGTTCTATAAATACCAGATATGGGTTGTACGAGAAAGCATCACGTACAGAGCGTACTTAATTCCATTTAGTAATGTTTTCAATTTGCGTCTGACCTCTGGCCACAGAGATGGAATTTTCTCAACATGGATAAAAAAGCAATGCTAAGCTACCTTACATACAATTTTCACTTAAAATCCCCCAATATAGGGGAACTTAGTGATCATCAGCTACTAGCCCAGTGCTTTTAGATGAGGGCCCGAGGCCCGAGGTGAAGTTTTTTTTCCCAAGAACACATGTGGAATTGATAACCGTGCTTGGATGTGACCGAGGTCACCCAACTCCTAGGCCACTATTCTTTGCATTATGTTCACTTACTGTTACCTTACTTCTTCCAATAGTTCAAATTCTGTTGAGCTCTGATTCCACTGATAAATGTACGTTTCTACTTTGATGTGCTATTAAAAAAAAAACCTGAACCCATTTCCCTAGCCTTTTGGCTCTGTAGGACAGCTGCCTATTTTTTCCAAGAAAGAGAATAAATGACCATAACTCACAAACAAGGAAGTAGCTGTATGTGGTTATCACCACATTTTCACGGGGGCTGAGAAGGATCATCAGAACCCGTCCCTGTCCCTGAGCAGTTGGTAGCTTTATGATGGTAGAGCTCGGTTCATTTCCATGACAAAGATGTCTTGATTTCCCAGCTACTCTTTTCATGTGCGGTTTCTTCTGGCTTACAAGACTGAGACCAGAAAGGAAACCCTCACCCTGTGTACCACTGAGAAAGGAGGAGGGCAGGACAGATGTGGGGGGTGGGGGTGGTGGGGGTGGGGGGGAAGGATCAGTCCTTCAAGCCAACTGCAGAAAGCCCAAAGAGTGGAATCAAAAAAAGCTAGGGACACAGTGGCAGGGCCTGTAAAAGAGGGCCTGGGGGGGTCCTGCCCAAGGGGGGTCAGGAGGCTGAGCAGGGCTGCAAATGCTCTGTGCCTGGTACTGCCTGGCCGGCGCAGGCTGGAAGGTGGTACGTGGCTCTCTCGGGATGAGGGCTGCATTAGCAGTAATGGACGGCCAGGCTTTTGAAGGAAGCTTATCGTTTCACAGCAACAGATGTCAGGTTCTAATAAATAACATGTTCTCTCTGACCTACGCAATTTGGAGAGGATGCCTGGACGGCAGGCAGAGCTGGATTCCTCCCCATCTCGCTTGCTCTCTGTTCTAAAAGGAAAAACAAACCAAATCCCTTGAAGATACTTTTCAAAATGATTCTCTTGGAGAGTTCAAGGACCCGATCATTCTGTGTTATTTATTTGCTTTACTTCTCTCTTCACAGCTTCCATAGTTCCCAGGCCTGGGAGGGACAGGCGTGCTTGCCCAGGCAGAAACCCGGGGGCATACGGGTGAGGGGAAGGCTTGGGTGACCCTGGCCTTCCCTGGTTCTATCCTGGTTCTGTTCCCATCCTCCCGGGGCATGATGATTGCCCAAGCTGTGCTGGCCAGGCCAGAAAATTCCCTCTTCTCTCCAGAAGGGAGAACAGCTAATATGAGTCTGGGATTTTTTCTTTCTTTCTTTCTTTTTTTTTTTTTTTAAGATTTTAGTTATTTATTTGACAGAGATCACAAGTAGGCAGAGACGGGATTTTTTTTTTTTTTTTTTTTAAGGGAATTCTTCCTAGGGAACTTAAGGCAAAATAAAATAATAAAGAAAACCCATGAATTATAGCAGCACTGGAACTGTGGGTTCTATCGCTGGGGCACAGCCTCCTGGGAGCCCAGACCTGATGGCTTTTCCTCCCTCACTGCCTTCCCTTCTGCCAGTGACTCTTCTGGCCCACAGTGGCTCAGTTCCGTAGCTGCTCCCCCTCGCAGAGGAGATACGTGGGGGTGAGCAATCGCAGCTGGCCACAATTCTTACCTTCCGGGTCATCCCCCTACCCTTCGTTGCAGACGACAGTTCCAGAAATCTAGCTATAAACAGGAGGAGAGATGGGAGCCAGAGAGGTGGTGGGGAGAAGGGGAGGCAGTGGTCCAGGGACAGAGAGAGGGCGGCAAAGTCCCTGTCAGGGTTTTCTGTAACACTGATGGGTGTTACACCTGTCGGGGTGTTCCTCTGGCCAGCTGACCAAATGCAGGGACCGCAGAGGGAGGCCCGACTCGGCAAGGAAATCTCAATGGGCACAGAGCATCGTCTGAGCTGCCTTAAGGAGCTGCCAACAAGGCAGCAAGGAAGTGACTGAGTGAGTTCTGGATAACAATCACATACACGGGCTCACATTACAAGCACTCACACTTCATCAACACCCCTCCCATGGCCCTCCTCTAGTCCCAGAGAATTCTCAGGCCTCAGGGCTCCCGTGACCACACTGCACTACCCGTGGAAACGGCTTCCACGCCGTGCTCCACAGCATCTGAGGGACCCAGAGGGGCCTCACAGCCACAGTAAGGGTGGGGATGGGGAGCAAATCAGATGGGGGCATCGAGCCCCCTTCTCTGCAATCAAGGAGAAGAGATCTATTTTTATGTGGTTTATTTAGAGGGCTAATGCATAAGACCGGATTGAAGCATTTAGCAGCTAATGACAAATTTGAAGAAAACTGTGTCTGGGAATACTGAGGTATTAACCATGAAAGATAACTGAAATAGTCCAGAATGCAGATGATTTTTAAAGAACCTCTGAAAGAGAAAATTATTCTGCAAAGACAACTGGATGACTAATAATGTGAGTATGCAGGGCGATGAACATATGGGGAATTATGGACTGCTTTGGGAACACTTGGATAGGTTTCTAAATAAGAAAATAACATCTCTCTCTGACCTTGAGGCAAGAAGGCAAACAACAAATGGTTTTAGGAGGTTCATGAATTACTCCAATGTGTTGACTGAGAAGCTATTTTTTGAAATATTCCTCAAGTGATTCCATTTATATAATGGATTTAATTTGTGACAAAGCATTGTAGTGGGTGATGTGGGGTTAAATCCTATTCTAAGAAACTACTTAGGCCTCTAGGATCAAGCTGATGTTTTATACAATGAAACTCAAGGAAAACGCCCTCCATCTATTCACAGATTTATCAGACTAGAAAGGATTAATAAAATCATCGGACTGATTCATCTAGACAGATCTAAGCTATATAAGATGCCAAGGTAGGTAACTAGTAAATTCAGATTTTTTTTTTCCAAAGTGACAGTTGGCTTTATGTAGATTAAACAATTGGAGCATGGTTTTTCTTTTCCCCAACTTTCTAAGCTGGTTGGGTTGGCACCAAGAAGATATAACCATAGGTGATACTGTCCATGAATGGGACAGCCCAGAATCTAAGAATCTCTGGCCAACTCATTGAGGTTGGGGAATTGTTCAGTTGGGTGCAATACTGACTCTGCTATCCTTTAACTGAAACTCTTTTTCCCTCCAGGGATAGTGATGCTGATGGTGAACAATGACTGCTCTCAACACGCCAGACCCTCTGCTGGACAATTCACCTACATTACCCCGTGCGGTATGCACAATTCCAAGATGGCCCCTGAGATCCCTCACCCAATCCCCAGGACTATGAAAATGGATTTCAGTCCTATAATTGGGATTGTTAGGTTACATGGAACAGATGACTTTAAGAAAGGGAGATTAAAGGTAGGCCTGACCTAATCAAATGACCCCTTTAAGTCTGAGTTCAGAAGTCAGTGACACCAAAGTCAGAGGTTAGAAACAGGAGGATTTGATGCACCACCACTGGCTTGATGGTGGAGGGGCCACGTGGCAGGAAGTAGCCTCCAGCTGACAGCCAGGAAGGAAACCAGTACCTCAGTCCTACAACCACAAAGAATGAATTCTGCCAACAACCCAAATGAGCTTGGAAGAGGGTCTGGGCCTCAGACGAGACAGCAGCCCCAGTCAATGTCTTCAGTTGTTTGGGACCCTAAACAGAGACCCAGGAAGGCTGTATTGGACTCCCAAGCCACAGAAACTAAGATAATAATCTGTGGGGTTTTAAGCTGTTAAGTGTATGGTAGTCTGCTAATTAACAATAGAAAACCGGGGCAGCTTAACCAGTTGGTTAAGCTTCTGCCTTTGGTTCAGGTCATGATCCCGAGGACCTGGGATCAAGCCCTGCATTAAGCCTCCTGCTCAGCAGGGAGTCTGCTTCTCCCTTTCTGTCTGCCCCTCCCCCCACTCACACAAACACACATGTCCTCTCTCTCAAATAAAAACAATCTTAAAAAAAAAATAACTACAGAAAATCATACACACCATTTGATACTCATAATAACCTCTACAACAAGCTTCACTGTTTAACAGAGAAGGGGACAGACTGAGGGAGATTATGAATTTGCCCAAAGTCACACAGCTGGTGAATGGTAGAAATAGGTTTCAACTCAGCTGTCTTGACTTTAGGGTCAGTGCTCTTAACTGCCACAAGCATTTCCTCTCTGTATTCACGTTATTCAAGTGCCAGGCCTCTGAGGAGGGAGGCTCAGACAAGTGGTAAAGAGAATGGGGAACCGTATTAGCCTGCCTGGGGACAGATGTGCAGAAAGTCAGAGGCCCTGTGTTAGGCCCTAACTACAAAAAGTCAGCTCTGTGCCCTTAGGAAAGTCCCTTCATCACTCTGAGCCTCAGTTTCTTTATCTGCATGAAGGACAATGAGGATTTCTACACTGTACCCCACACAGGGCTGCAGTGATGATCCCATGAAGGTGTGTGAGGGTGCACTGTAAATGGTCAAGTCCATAGGCAAACAAAGGTGCCTGGATGTCATCCAGGGATAGCTTCCTTTTCTTGATGACTTCGTGTCTCAATGTCTTCTGCGTATAGGATGGATATCATTCTCTGATGGCTTGTTCCAAGGAAGACATTTAAAAATTAGTGGGGGTTTTTGGGGGAAGGAAATGAGTCTCCTTGTTCTTTATTTGGGAATTACAGAATAAGGTGGAATGTGATTTTTCTTTCTTCTCTTAAGTTCTTTAAAAGTCTGCTTACTGTTAAAAGCCAAAGTAGTAAGAATGTACTATGGGATTCACAAAATATGTAGAAGTGAAACATTTGAGTATTATGCTACAGAGGACAGTAGAAAATATAAAAAGAATTAGGAGGGTTTTAAGTTTTTGCATTGTACTTAAAGTGTTATGATATTACTTCATAGTAGACAATGGTAAATTAAGGATGTGTTTTAGTGTATTAGTAACTTAAATATGACACAAAGAGCTGTAGCTAAAAGGACAATAGGAGAAAGAATGTTATACTAAAAAATACCCAGATAAATCAAAGGGAAGATTTGGAAGGGAAGACAAAGGAATACAAAATACATAAACATATCAATGAAATTAAGTAACAAATAGAAAGATGGTAGATTTCAACTCCATCAGTTCATTACTTACACAAAATGTAAATAAGCCAAATACTCTGATTAAAAGGCAGAGATTATCAGACTAAATTTAAAGAAAACCTACGAAAGATTTCCTTGAAAAATAAAGACACATAGGTTGAAAGAAAAAGGATGAACAGAGATAAACCATGCAAAAAATACATATAAGAAAGCTGGTATAACCATATTAATATCAGACAAACCAGACTTCAAGTCAAGGAGAGTTACCAGAAATAGAGAGGGTCATTTCATAATGATCAAAGGGCTAATTTAGCCAGACATAATAATTCTGAATATGTATGTACTTAAGAAACAAGCCTCCAAATTCAAAAAGCAAGAATGGACAGGACTAAAAGGAGAAATAAACCACAGGTGGAAAGTTTAACACCTCCTTTCAAAAACATATAATAATAAACAAAAAATAACAGTAAGAAGTAGTTTGACTTAATTAATATCGTACATATAATACCTTAATTCAAAAATGCAGGACACGCATTCTTTTGAAGTTCACACGGACTATACAAAGATAGGCCATATATTGGGCCACAGTACAAATCTCAACAGATTTCAAAGGCTTAAAATCATATAGATTATGATCTCTAATGAAAACAGAATTAAATTAGAAATCAGTAAGATATCTAGAAAAATCCCCAAGCACTTGAAATTCAAGCAGCACAATTATAAACAATGCATAGTTCAGAAAGAATTCACAGGAGAAATCAGAAATATTTCTAACAAAGTAACAAAAAATGTATCAAAATTTGTGGGATGCAGTTAATGCAAACCTTACGAGAGAAATCTGTAGTTTAAAGGCTTATAGTAGAATGGATTAAAATCAATGATGTAAGCTTCCAGTCTGAATAAGAACAAATTAAACTGAAAACTAGAAGGAAGGAAATAATAAAGATAAAAGCATAAATTAATAAAATAAATTTCTTTGGAAAGATAAGTAAAACTGATATACCCCTAGCTAGACTGTTTTAAGAAAAGGGGAGAGAAAAAAAAAAAAACACAGAAACTTTCACTATAAAGAATGAAAGAAGTTCTATCACTATAGCCCACAGATATTAAAAGGAAAATGAGGGAGTATTATAAAAAATCTCACACCAGTCAATTCAACAACTTAGACTGGATAACTTGCTTAAAAAACACAACTTGCTAAAACTAACACAAGAAAAAAAAATGATGAGTATCCCTATCTTTAGTAAATATTTCTTTGAATTTCTTTCCATAAATAAAACTTTATTGAACACTAAAAAAGAAAACAAAAACAAAAACAAAACCCACAAAAAAACAAAAAAACTACTGCTGAACCTACATAAACTCTTTCAGAAAACAGAGGTGGAAGGAAAATTTTCCAGTTTATTTTATGAAGCCAGCATGGTGCATTTATCAAAATCTGAAAGGACAACACTAATTTCTAAACCAACATCACCCATTAAAATAAGTGTGAAATACAAAGATCTTAACACAACATTAGCAAATCAAATCTAATAATATAAAAAAGGATAGACATAATGACTGAGAAGGTTTATTGATCCCTGGAATGCAAAGTTGGTCTAATATTCACAAACTTGTTAACATAATTCACCACTTTAATAGAATAAAGCAAAACCATAGGATTGGGCCAATAGATACAGAAAAAGCATTCTACAGAATTCAATACTCATTCATGATAAAAACTCTTAGCGAAGTAGGAATATAAGAGAACTTCTTCAATGTGGTAGAGACATCTATGTAAAACCTACTGCTAACCTCAACCTTAATGGGAAGACATATGGCCAGATGTCTACTCTTACCACTGTGCACAACATTGTACTAGAGATCCAAGCCAGTCCAAGTAGATAAGAAAAAGAAATTTAAAGCCATAAAAATAATAAAGATGGAAATAAAAAAGTAAAGCTGTTAACAGATGATATGATTGTTTATGTTAAAAAAAAAACTTAAGAAAACTACAAAAAAAACTACTAGAATTTAGTAGCAATCATGAACTTAGGCAATGTCACAGGATACCTGGTCAATATAGAAAAATCGTTTGAATACCTATATACCAGTAACAAGTCAAAAATAAAACCTAAGAAACTATCATTTACAATAAAACATCTTAAAAAATGCAAGACTTCTATAATGAAATGTCAAAACGCCTCTTAAAGAAATTAAAGACCTAAATGAAAACTCTTGTTTATTGAGTCAAAGATTCAATATTGTTAAAATGTCAATTTTCCCTCTTGTTGATCTATAGATTTAACACCATCCCAACCAAAATTTCAGTGGGCATTTTTTTTTTTTTTTGAGGGGAAGTTGGAGTTAGAATTGGCTAACTAAGTAATTCAACAGAGAAAGAAAAACTTTTTTTTTCTTTTTTTTTTTTAAAGATTATTTATTTATTTATTTGACAGACAGAGATCACAAGTAGGCAGAATGGCAGGCAGAGAGAGAGGAAGGGAAGCAAGCTCTCCACTAAGCAGAGAGTCTGATGCAGGGCTCGATCCCAGGACCCTGGGATCACGACCAGAGACGAAGGCAGAGGCTTCAACCCACTGAGCCACCCAGGTGCCCCAAGAAAAACTCTTCAACACATGTTGTTGGAATACCTGGATATATGTAAAAACAATTAACTTCAGTGTCCATCTTGTACCATATACAACAATTAATTTGAGATGGATCAGAGACCTAAAACGTCAAACCAAAATGAAAGCTTGTAGAACAAACAAACACAGAAGAACCTCTTCATGACCTTGTGGTAGGCAAATAAGTGTGAGGCTCCAGAAAGTATTAACATAAAAAGAAAACACTAAAAAAATAAATTTCATTAAAAATAAAAATTTTCTGCCCACCAAAAGACACTGTTAAGAAAATGAAAAGGCAAGCCACAGATTGGGGGAAAATACTTGTAATGCATAAATCTGACAAATATATAAATAACTCTTAAAACTCAATGATAAAAAACCAACAGCCTCGTTAAAAATAGGCAAAATTTGAACAGGCACTTTTAAAAAGAAGATATACCGATGCACAAGAAAAGATGATCAACGTCATTAATCATCAAGAAATTAAGATTAAAAAACACAACGACATCTCATTTCTTCCCCTCTGGAACAGCTAAAATTAAAAGACCAACGATACCAAGTGGCAGAGAGAATATGGAACAAATGGAATCTGGTATATTACCAGTGGGGGTGTAAGCTCGTCTAAAGACTTCAGAAAAAATTTGTCAGTTTCTTATAAAATTAATCATACACATACTCCCCTTCCCAGTTATTTACTCACAGAATTGAAACTGTATGTCTATAAAAAGGCGCACATAAGAACGTTTTTAGCAGCTCATTTCATAAAGTCCCCCAAATGGAAACAACTAAATATATATACGCAGATGAGTGCATTAATAAATTATGGTATATTCCTACAATGGAAATCCCTCAGCAGCAAAAAAGGAATACCGTAATAGATAAATCTAGAATAATCATGTTGACTACAAAAGACAAAAAGCGTACAATCTGTATTATTCCATTTGTAATAAGTATCTAGAAAAGGAAAATCTATGACATGTGACAAGGTCTGTCCTGGAGATGGGGAGACTAACTGGAAAGGGGAGAAGGTAAGTTTGTCAAAACTCCAGCAAAAGATATACTGAAATCTGTCTACTTTATCGTATGTGAATACACTGCAATAAATATCTTTAAAAGCTAGATATGCAAAGCCCCCGCCTTCAAAGAACTCACAATTTGATTAATGAAATGAAACAATATAAAGATGTGAAAAAGAATAATACAAAAGAGATTTCAAAGCAGCACCCCTGGTCCTTGACTTTCAATGGTTCCACTTAATTTGTTGACTTCACGATGACGCAAAAGCGACACACATTCAGCAGAAACATACTTTCGAATTTTTAATTCTGATCTCTTCCCAGGCTAGTGAACATGGCAGGACTCAGCTCGCTGCCGCTGCCCAGTCCGCCACGCCATTGCAAAGGTGAACAGCTGATACGCTTACAACCGTTCTGTCTTCGTACAACCATGTACACTGTTCAGTAAATGATGTGAGCTACTCAACACTGTATTATGCAATAAGCTCTTTATGTTCGATGATTTTGCCCAACTGTGGCTAAAGTTAAGTGTCTCGTGCGCATTCAGCTAGTGCTACGCTAAGCTATGATGTTGGGTAGGTCAGGTGTAATAAATGCATTTTCAGCTTATAAATTATATTTTCAATTTACAGTGGGTTTATAGGTACATAACCCTTTTGAAAGCTAAGGAAGATCTGTATGTGACCAACAGTCAACTGAGACTAGGAAGATGGAAAGAAGCTGCCTGCACGTTAGCATGGATGGAGGAAACCCTAAGGAAGAATGCCAAGATCTGAAGGGGCAGAAAGAGGGAGGGAAGAGGGAGTGAGCAAAGGCACTATGGGACAAAGCAGAAGCTAAACACAAGAGTCTTTCATATTTCCATTCACTGACCCTTCATATTAATACCATCCAAAGGGAGGAGTACAGTCTTGTTTTATGGGATCAAGTTCAGAAAGGTTAAGAGCCCTGCCCAAGTCCACAGAGCTTATCTGATTAGAACTTGTGATAGCAGCTGGGCATGGACATCCGTGACCCCAAAGCCAGCGCTCACCCAGCAGAGGGCATTTCACTTGTGCGAACAGAATTCGCTAGACAGCCATGGGCAAGAAGCACATGTCCTAGGAAAAAGCTCGGGTCAGCGCCAGAAAGTGTCCTTCCTGAGTTCACATGTTTAGAATTTTGCTTTAGAGGAGGGAACAAACAGCTGACTCCACTCGAAGGGCTCTATGCTGTTCATAAACCGTGAGAGTGTTTATGATATGGGCAGAGCTCTCCCAGTGAATTATAGCCTTTTACGCACTGTGCACATAGAATATTTTCACAGGACAAAGAAACAGGGCGTGTAAGGAATGCTGCAGTTGACCTTTCTCTCTTTCTGTCCTTTCTCTCCAATCCTCCCCACCAATGTCAAGCCTGTCCTGCAGGACAGTTCCCGGATTGTGTTTACCCATTACCTGGCTTTCTGACACAGCCCAGGGAAGTTACTCGGTTCAGTTTAAGAAGAGAGCTTTTAAACTACTTCTTCTTCCTAGTATGAGCAGCTGGCTTTTTCTTTTATTACATTTAAAACGAATCCATCTTCCCTACAGTAAAAGCAGACTTTTTTAAACCTTTCTTCAGATGTTTTCTTTAGACTGGTGTAACATAGAGCAAATGTCTTCTGAAACTCTGAACCAATCTGTTAAGATAAACAGGCTTCACTTACGATAGTCCTACACTGAAATCACAGGCTTGTGGTCTGCAACTCCTTGAAGACTCAATTCATACATGCTACAATGTCTAGTTAAGACACACACACACACACACACACACACACAGTTTTGCTATGGAAACCACAAGGACATGTCTGGTTCAGACTCCATAGCACATACCACAAATAACAGCCCATCTTCTAAGGGCAGATCTTGTATATACACAGGGAAAGTCCAGAAAATTAAACAACTGCCATACCTCAAACATAAAACTTATTTTTGAATCCCCCTTTTTTTTCAAGTCTGTTTCAAGATATCTAAGTCTTAATCATTGTTATTAGGTATGTTTGCATATGTCTGTTGTTTTCCTTAAATAGAATTTCAGACTCAGACCTCATGGATACAAAGGGGAAATGCAGGCAGAAAGGGCACACTGACGTCTCAGATAACACTTCTGGATTCTACATATGGATGCGGGAAGGCCTGTGTTCCTGCATAAAGCGAACAGAGCTCCAGTTCTGATTATGTGAAGGTTTTGTACCTACAGGGCGTACAGGAGATGCCAGGGGGCCCCCTGGGAGGGAAAGAAATCTCAGAGAGGGGGAGACAAGAGCAAAAAGTCCTGCTAATCGAGAGCATTCTAGGTCTGGCAGGCCAGGTTTTGTTAGTACTTAACACTGTTAGAAGTCTGGTATGATAAAGGCTTTGATCTCTCCTGCTGGGCTATAAATTCCAGGAAGACATGGACAACCTCCAGTGTGTTTATCACGGTTTCCCCAGCCTGGAGCCCATGGCCTGGACCACGGTAGATGCTGAATCAACACTGAGTGACTGAATGAAGAGGATGTTTAATAAATATCCTTCACACCTCTGATTCTGTGGATCTCATCATCCTTCAGGGATGGAATCACAGCGGTGACTAGAGGGCTGTTCAGAGCGATAAAGTAATAACCACCGGCCACTCTAACCATGACTTATTTTTGGAAACCATGGTTTTGGTCCACTGTGGCTTCAATCTGGGAGGCCACAGTTCATGAAGACTGGTGTTCCAGACACTAAACATAAAACACCATAGAACATCAACATACTTGTACATTTACCTATGCCATAGGACTTGTGAACACTTTCCACAGATAGGTTCATGGGCAGTACTTAAATCTCTACACTCCAAACTCTAGCTGACTTCAACCTCTATCAGATTCTCAGCCTATGTCCATACAGATTCTACCAGTTCCAAGCTATTTGCGTAGCCATTTATTCAGACGAGGAATAATTCTGGGTAACGGCGGCAGAGATGCAATGAGGTATATAATGTTTTTTCCTTCAAAGACATTACAGTCCCACATGAAAAACTCGGTACTAGACCCATACACTGACCACTAAGCCTAAATTCTATTTGCTTACTGTCAGCTGAAATTTTCCATATTTTAAAAAAACAAATATGAAAGTAGCTTCCAACACATTCATCATCAACATCATTTATCCACAACTCCAATTCTTCTAGTACTTCTTCTCTAATCTAAATAGACCGGGTAGATTTCAGATAAACCTTGTAACCTCTTTAAAAAAAGAAAAACACAACAAACCACCTACCTGATGAGTCTAGATAAGGGGCTGGCAAACTTTTTCTGTAAAGGGCCAAACAACAAATATTTCTGGCTCTGCAGGCCACGTGTGATCTGTTGCAATGTCTCACTCTGCCATGGTAGCATGAAAGCAGCCATACCAAAAAAGTAAAGAAATGGGCGTGGCTGTGTTTCAATAAAACTTTATTTACAGAAACAGGCACAGGACAGGATTTAGCCAGTGGGCAGTAGCTTGCCAACCCCTGGTCTAGATAAGGGAAATGCTCTTATGTGTAGGAAACAGCAGTGGAGTCACTTACTTTGCTCTTTTGGCCATCTCATTTCCATCCCATCTGGGGCTATATGGATAATTCTTCTGGGCCTGGGAATAAAGCTGTCCACTGTTGGTAAAGTGATAGACAGACTGGAATGTGAGCGTCGGCTGGTCTCGAGGGAAAAACAGGGGCAGGTCGACTGCAAAGACAAAAGAAAAGAAAACAAGTTCGGGCTTACATGTACAGGTTAAACCTGGATGCTGGGTACATACTCTATCTGAACCACTGAAACCGTTTGAGGCTTAGGTAAAAGGTATGGAGAGAGGGAACAAGAAATACCCAGGTGGCTTCTCTGCCTTCAAAGAGTTTACAATCTAGGCACACACATGAAAATCACACATAAATAAATTTAACCAATATGAGGCACGAAGTGTGTCAGCTATGCCCTGTTCTCAGAAGCTGGGCACTCCCAGCCATGTGAACTCCTCCCACCGCACTTACCTTGTCCGGGATTCCGTGGAGAAGTTAGCTGATTATCTGTTTTAAGTCTCTATTAAATCATAAATGCTTCAAATGTTGGGCAATACCTTCCTCATCCAGCACTGGATGGCGGGGGAGCGGGGTGGAGGCTGTCCTTAAAGAAGGGATTTGGAACAGGGGCAAGAAAGCAGGTGATAATCTCTCTACTTTATAGGATACAGCCACGGGACCACCAGCAAAAATAAAGTTACCACTTTACTTCCAATCAAGCAGTGAATTCGGATACTCAGCACTTTGAAGCTTCTCCAGATGTGTTACCACATATAGTTCCTAAACCAGTGGGGGCTCCTTAGTGGAACGGAACAGGGACTCATCTGAGCACTGCATTAGGTCTGCTGCGAGAGTACAGCCTGGTTCCAGTGCTGGGTCCTAACACGTTATTATGTGCTCGTATCTGTTCATTTTGGGGTCCTTTCACTCAATGTTTAAGAATAAAATGACTCCTTCTTTTTAGTTTGAGGCAAACCGACATTTTAAACACAGACTGTTTCAATAGCACATTCCTCAAGGCATATCATGTAGAGTTGTGTGGATGTTATCATTTCCTGGGCAAAGGACAGGCCCATGAACTTGGGGAAATATAATAATGAGGAAAAAAATGTGTATAGCATTTCTTAGCTTTACAGAGTACTTTTACAGATTTTATCTAATTTGAGACTTGTGATTCCACGAAGCAGACATTATTTTTACCATGTGCATTTAACAGACGAGCAAACTTGAGACACCAAGGGGTTGGCTGACTTGCCCGAGCCCTACCTAGCTCAGAGGAGGCAGGGTTCAAATCTAGACCCACAGTGTAAACCCTGAGCTCCTTCTCTTGGGCCCCATTGACTCCTGCTCCTCATGATACCAGTACAACCTGCGCACAACACAGTTGCTGTGTTACCATTTCAGTTTAGCAAGCAAAAATCTCTATCGTGAAGAATGTACTAGATTCATCTTTTTGGCTACATGAAGCAGATACATGAAAATACATGCTAGCTGGCTGTGCACTGCCGCCGTGCCAGTGCAGGGTGACATCGGACTTGGGCCAGGCCCTCTAAGCACCCAAAACGATTTCATGAAGGAAAAGCCAAGTTTGCAGCAAACTTGAAAAAAAAAAAAAAAACAAAAAAACCAAGAAACAGAAAAACTGGCCGGTGGCAGGCCCTCTTAGGTCCCTGAGTGTCTCTGACTCTGACTCAGGGCTGCAGGGGGTTTCTGCGTATGAATCAGCCCAACCCCAAGAAAGTGGCAAGACTATGAATGTCCACTCGTAAGTCACATTTTCCACGTGCCTCAGTGCAGTTTTAGCACATGCCTCTTTGTGCCAAAGCAGAGATGCAGTAACAGGCAGGAACAATACAAAATATGAAAAACAGACGGACTTTAATTAGAAATAATCCAATTCGGAAAACACTTTTGAGTCCCTTTACATTGCAAAGCATGATTTGTAAGATCTTCAGTCATTCTGAACAAATATTGCTTTCTAAAATTAAGTTTATATCATTTCTGATTACTCATTGCATCTCCTCTGACTAATTTTAGAAAAAATGCCCATTCACATACAGTTTAATTTGACTTCAATTGTTTATATTACATGTTAAGTTTCCAAATAAGTTTCCACACTAAACCCCAGAGCAGTCATCAACAGCACTGGGGAAAAGCATTTAGCATGGAAGCTCCCCTTCAAAAATGCAGTCATTTTGAATAACAGAATTCAGTGGCAATAATTAGCCAATTTAAAGTAAGTACAGTCACATTCAGTATCAAAGTAACATAGAGAATACCGCAGTCTCCAGGACTGTCAAGCTACCAGATTCTTCTGGGCTTTGGAATAGGTTATATTTTTTTGTTCCTGTTATTTTGTTTTGTAGAAAATGAGTTGCTGGTATTTTGACATGCTGAAAACTGATTTTCCCACCCAATTCTGAACCATCCACTTTGACCCCCTAATTGCCCAATTAAGATCAGAAATCATTCAAAATGTGAATGTAGATTTATTTACTCAGGCAAGTGAATTGTTCTGATTAAAGGGAAAAAAATTGCCAGCCAGCTACATGCTGATATGTACCGCGATCCCAGAAAAACATTGATTGCATGATTCTTTCCCCATGGAGCTTTTTCTAAAAAAGTATAGTTGAAGCCAATATTAAAATCTGAACACAGGAGCTGGATGATCAGCAAAGCAGGAATGGTCAGAGTACTTGAGAAATAAAATCCGTAATCTATATATGCGAAAATAAGATTCAAAAAATATAAATATCTTATTCAATTTAACTAAACTGTATCCTATCTGTATCAGTCAGCAGTCAGTAAGAGGATAGGTTCTTTAAAAATGTTCTGTATATGGGGCACCTGGGTGGCTCGGTGGGTTAAAGCCTCTGCCTTCAGCTCAGGTCATGATCCCGGGTTCCTGGGATCCAGCCCCAAATTGGGCTTTCTGCTCAGCGGGGAGCCTGCTTCCCCCTCCTCTGCCTGCCTCTCTGCCTACTTGTGATCTCTGTCTGTCAAATAAATAAATAAAATCTTTTTAAAAAATGTTCTGTATATGAGAGAGTTAATAACTAAAATGTTTATGAGAAATATTTCACATTTTTCTTGTAAGAATGTTTTGAATGGTACAAATTAGTCAGAATTTTTAAAAAATACAAAGCTTGTTTTCCTTAGTCCCAAATGTTTCTGCCACTTAATGTCTGCCTATAAAGCTAACTCGTGATTTTTTTTTTTTCTCTTAAGGTTTTATTTTTAAGTAATCTCCACACCCAACGTGGGGCTCAAACCCAACTCTGAGATCAAGAACCACAGGCTTGGCAGCCCGGCGCCCCTCACTCAGGATTTTCTGTCACGAAGTGAAATAATGACTTGGAGGCCTTCAAACAGCTAACTCGCTCTGAGGGTGCTCCCGGGGTTCCAAGCTGATTGGGCTCATAGCTTCAGCCAGATTGAAACGGAACATTTTAACCATTGGATTCCTTCAAACACAGCCCACCTACCCGCTCCCAGAGGAGAATCATTCCATTTGGTTCCGTTACTCATCGCCAGTGCTGTTTTGACAACTGCTGCCTATTTCCTTCTTCCTGTATACAGAGACTGGATTTTGGTCAGCTCTCCATCCACGGAAGGGTTGGTCCTCCCTTGTTCAGTATAATTTCAAGGACCACTGCCAAAGTACGACTTTCTTCAAGAACTTGTTGAAACAAGTCCCTGCCCCACATTTGTCATTTGGTGCGACCTGGGCACTTCACAGGATGCCCTCCCAGGGCCCTGCTGCCCTGGCGGAGGGCAGGGATTGTGAGGCCCTCCTGGCTCGCGCCTTGCTGGACAGTCGCTGCAGGGATGAGTCCCACGGGTCGCACTCCCAGAACTCGCGGGTTGCTCTGTAGGCAACTGGCAGCCCCACGGCTTTGAGAAGGAGCCGAATATGGACCGACAAACTTTGCTGCCTCCTCTACACCATGCTGGGATTTGGAAGGACAGATGCGGTTTTGCTTTCTCTAGTAAACAAGTTTAACTGTCCCCAAATGCTCATCCTTTCATCGTAAGACGAACCCATGAGAGCTCTATCTAAATTCATAAGACTCTCTAGAAATTTGTCACTTCTCCGAAGACCTCACGATAGAAAAATGGCCTTGAGCAGCCAAAAGGAACATCACATAGGTGACACACAGGAACAGCTGTCAGGTAGGTACTCAGAGCACTTGAGGCACAGTTCTCCCAAGTTTGGTCATCGGATCTTTCCAGAAAAAAAGTAATCTAACTATGACAAGATTAGGACAATGTACATGAACAGTAAATCATGATAACTAGCAGTCTGGCACAGAGGAAGGAGAGAGAATAATAAATAAAATACCAGATTTTGGAAATAAAAAATAATCCCAGTGTGGGGCCATTCAGCAGGGAATGAAAAGCACAACCATCCCCCAAGCTATTACCATACTCTAAGGGATACTCACTCCCAATCTTGGTAACCTGGCAGACACTCTTGGTTCCCTATTAACAGCCATCCATTCTCCATCCTTTTCTTTTCTTTCTTTCTTTTTCTTTTGTTTAAACAGAGAGAAGGGAGGAGGTACAGAGGGAGAGGGAGAGAGGAAAAATCTTAAGCTGGCTCCACACCCAGTGCAGAGCTCAATGCAGGGCTTGATCTCATGACCCTGAGATCATGACTGGAGCCGAAATCTAGAGTCAGACATTTAACCAACTGAGCCACCCAGGTGCCCCTCCATCCCCCTTTATTGTGGGTAGAGCCCTCCTCCCACTTCAGAGTCCCGAAGTGCTGGGGGTTTACTCTCTCAGCCTTCTCTAAGACTAAGGCATGGAAATGTGACTCAGTCCTGCCAATAAGACCCAAAGGGAAGTTGGCTAGGGGTCTTCTGAGAAATATTTTCCTTTCTGAGTAAAGACAAGTATAAGGAGAAGCCCCCATTTCATTCTTGCCTAGATCTTGTCATGTGAGATCTTGAGGCTTGGAGCTGTGCACTCACCTTGTGACCACGAGGGGAAAGTCAGCCTGACATCAGTGAGTGACTGAATTCATCAGCCCTGGAATGCCCAGCTCTGGATTCCTTGTTATGTGAGACCACTGCGAGTCCTAACTACTTAAACCTCTTTTAATCAGGTTTTCTCAGAGTTGCAGCCAAAAGCATCTGAAGAAATGTTATTTCTTGCAGCTTCTGTTCAAGAGGGCAGGATAATTGAATAACCAATTTCAGAAGTATTTCCACCAAGCATGGTTGAAAATATTCAAGGCACATAAATAGGAAAGTCTGAGTTGTCAGGAAAATGCAGTTCTGTGGGACAGTTCAATACTTGAAAATGCCAAACAAATGAGGGGTTAACCATAATTGCTTCCCTGGGAGTCACATCATCAGATATTTTCATCCTTATTCACAAGTCAGCCGTTATTCCATTTCTCCAAACCTTCCAAAGGCTATATTGATGTGTTCTTGGGTCAGTAGGAGAGATACTCATGCCTTCACTTTATGGTGGTTATGGCGGTGTTTCCATTTCCAGTCCTCTGTAGGCTCTCCAGTTCCTCGAAGCCTCGTTAGCAGAGTTTTAACCCCATGTTGACTTGCTGTCAAGGTCCCTCCGACGAGGACTTCATCTGAGGTCAACTCTCCCTGAGAACAGTTTGCTCACATCTCATTCCCAGGCTACCCCCGCAGTGGGCACACACACACCCAGCGAAGTCTGCCATTTATTAACCAACCATCCCTTACCGACACCGTCTTACTAACTGCACGATAAACCTTTGAGACACTGGGATTCTAACCACTAGAAAGGGAAACGCCACACATCCAAAGCACGCTCTTACAAGAAATATGAAAGAAAAGGTTTCCAGTTAAGAAGTATCCCTACCCAAGGCATCGAAAATTGAATGATGTCCCCTTTAACCATCCCTGTCTCACATTTAAGTGACAGGGGAGATTAAATATTAACCAGATTTTGTCGAACTGGCTTCATAGTTTCATTAAATTTTGTGAGATTTATTCATACAGGCAGGTTACCTGTGGGGTCTTAATATGACCAAACTAAGCCTGATCCTTGAATTCTGCTGTAAATTCTCAACATCCTAATATGGGAGGAGACAGTGTGGTATGGTGGAAAAAAGCACAGCCTTTGGAGTCAGACAAAAATGGGTTTAATTCCTAGCCCCACCATTTATTAGTGGTGAGGCCATAGGTAAAATATTTCATCTCTCTGAATCCTGATGTTCTCATCTACAAAATGAGGAGAATTCTTTTCTCGGCAGTGCTGACAAGACTGGACAAAAGCAGAGCAGGTCATAAATACATATGCATTCCCTCCCCTTCCCCGCTTCCTTCTTTGTTTGGTTTTCAATCTGGCTTCATCCTCTGTTCCCTGTATGTGAAATTTCTAACTAGAGCATAAACACTCACGTCACGTAAGTTTTAGCTATTTTGATGGCACTTTCTAAACTTTGGACAGACCTCCCCATCTCAGCATATAGAGTACGCTGGAAATAGCTTAGCCTTTTCTGGACGACAGAAAGCACATGGAAGAAATCATTTATACATGATGGCCTCGAGTGTTAAGGAAGACTTAGCCTGCTCTTTCCCAATGCCTCTTACCTAAGGGCCAGACTTCCTAAGCTGTGCACAGGGAAGAGGTCACGTGCCCTCAGAGCAGTGCACGGAGGTCCCCAGGGCTTAGTAGGAGTGACTTGCTGTCTGTCCCCTGATGCCAAACTTTCTCTGCTTCATGTGTTTCCTTTTCCCAGCCAGCACCTTTGTGCTTTGCCACTTCTCATCAAGGCCAACTCTCAACGGCATCTCTCTGTTTTCCTCTTCTGTTCCCTTTGTCTCCCTCTTCTGTTCTCTTTGTCTCCTTCATTCCGCAGGCGTCTCAGCTTCTGAAGAGTCGGGCGCCACGGATGGTCCTTCCCGAGACCAGAAGGCGGTGCCGAGCAGGTGCTGCACGGATGGCGGCTGAGGGGGTGTGAGCTCTGGGGTGCCTTCCTCCAGCCCTGCTCACGATGGTCTCTTCCTCCTCCTCTTCTTCTTTCTGTTTTTTCCTTCCAGGTTTACGGTTGTCCCAGATAGCTGGAGTTACGGGAAATCTGGTCCCTGCTTATATTTTGTTTAGCATCTGCTTTTGAGGTACTTTATAGATATAAATGAATCATCCCAACACCCAATGAGACATTCACATAAAACTGTAAGAAGAACCTCAAGATAAAAGGGATGCCATAGCGCCGGCCAGTGAAGCGTGAGGCTCTCTCACTCTGCCCACAGAGACGAGCCCAGACTGAATACAGTAGGCTTCTCCTCCCACGAGATCACAGGTTCTCGGCTGAAGTAAGCATTGGCGTCACCACGGAATTGACAGTGCAGCTGCCCGGGCCTACCTCAGACCCCTGATTTTTGAGAAGGCACATTCAGTGATGCTGTTTCCCCCTGGGTCGGAATCACTCAGACTGTGAGCTCCCAAGGGTGAGGGTCAGAGATTAGTTAGTTTAGTACTTCTAGTCTTTGGAAGAGTACATGGCACAGGAGAGACTCTTCATAAGCACTTACTGCACTGCAGGAGCATGTGAGGGAACTGCAAATTAAAACCTCGAGGCCGCCCCATTTCATACCCACTGGATTGATGACAATTTTAAAACCCAGCAACGCTCAAGGGTTGTCAGGGCAGTGGGAATTCTCATTCATGGATGAGAATGGAAATTTCTATAACCTCTCGTGCAACAGAAGGGAAGATGTACATACTTCAAAACTCAGCGACTCCACTCCTAAACTACTATCCCCTGTACATTAAGAGGACACATGGGAGAAAGTTCACTATCGTACTATTTGTGGTAACAAAAACTGGAAACGAGTCAAGTGTCCAGCTACAGGAGCCTGGATAACTACCCTGTGGTATATTCTTCAGTGGCATATCTTACAGTATATCTATTTAATTCAGAAAAGCGTTTCCTCAGGCCTAGCTCCTTGTTCAATCTCTCAACTGGCTCTTGCTTCTGGGACACAGTCCAGGTCCCACCTTCTTCCAGGAAGCCTTCCTTGCCGGCTCTGTCACTCAGTGATTTCTCCATCCTCCACGGCCACATAATCCAGTCACGGCTGGACTGCTAACAACTCAGTGCACTTGATATTTTATATCCTCCACATGTGTAACCCTGGGCCGGACATATGGTAGTTGCCTGATACATAACCAGGGATTGGCATAGATCATAAAAGTGAGGAAATGTTGATTGCACTAGACATGTAAAAAAGGAAACATGCTTTTATGAGATGCAGAAGAAATCAAGCAACAGAGAACACCATAAATAGCATTTAATACTGTTTTAACTTCTATCTTTAAAAGAACTTAGTCATCAAAAAAAAAAAAATAACTTAGTCACAATAAATAAACTCCTGGCCTGGAAGGATTAAAAAAGAAATCTGGCTAAATTAGGGAAGAATCTGATGAAAAGAATCCTTAAATAAGTGAAAATATATTCAAACACCAAGGCGTTGGCACTTAAAAACTAGGCAGTCTTTTAAAGTGCCCTAAGCTTTTAATTAAAAAAAAAAAATTCATGGACAATGTACCAAATGTAGATGATTAGAAGGAAAAGGACACATTTAAAATAGTTAAAGTAGAGGGATTGATACTGGTCAGTTTAAAATTCTAGCCTTGAAAAACTGGAACATCCTGCCAGGTACAAGTCTACAAACAAGGGGACTACTCCAGAGCAAAGGATGACTAACATGGCCTTATGAAGAAAAAAATAAAGTCTGAAACGACTGTTGTTTTATTAAGGGATCTAGTTATGAGCTTAACAGCAGCTAGAGAAAACAGCAGCAAGGGTCCAATGTGACAAGCATTCCTGGAGCATTGACTAGGAGCTGGCTCTAGGGAGGCCGCATGACCAAAGCTGGGTCCCCCTCTGGACAGTGCCAACACGCACTTGACTCTCACTGTCCTCAGGAAGGGACACAGCAGTGCGGCTTATAGTTGAGGAAGTAACCACCATAAGGTCTGGGGTGTCTAAAGCCTTCCAAAAGCCTTGGGGTGCCTGGGTGGCTTAGTCGGTTAAGCATCCAACTCTGGAAACCCGGCTCGGGTCCCGAGGTTAGTGTTGTGAGACTGAGCCCCGCGGTCGGTGGGCTCTGCACTAGGAGTGGAGCCTGCTTAAGATTCTCTCTCTCCCTCTCCCTTTCTAAAAAATGAAAACAAAACAAAACAGAACAGCTTCCAGAAGCCTTATTCGATGGGCAGGACCTTGAAAGACAAGTGGGGTTTTGACAGGTAGGTGCAGCAGGAGGATTCTGACTGGGAGGGGAGGGAGGTGAGGATTCCAGGCAGAGGGAACCGTATTGGTCAGCCACAGGGGAGAAGAGTATGTCAAACTGTGCAGAAATGTGATCACAAAGCAAAGAAATATGGACACTTTTCTATGAGCAGTGTTAGCCTGGAACATTCCTAGAGGAAATATCCCCTCCCACTCACTGCAGAGGGTCACAAGTTTTCCTATGACGTAAATAACCCCAGCATAGTATGAATCTTCCAGAATGGACAGTAGAATGCACAAATCAAGAATCACTTCTATTAGTTCAAAATGGGGCTATCCTATGACCCAGGAATTGCACTACTGGGTATTTACCCTAAAGATACAAATGTAGTGATCTGAAGGGGCACATGCACCCGAATGTTTATAGCAGCAATGTCCACAATAGCCAAACTATGGAAAGAACCTAGACGCCCATCAACAGATGAATGTATCAAGAAGATGAGGTATATATACACAATGGAATACTATGCAATCACCAAAAGAAATGAAATCTTGCCATTTGCAACAACATGGATGGAACTAGAGGGTATTATGCTGAGCACAATAAGTCAGTCAGAGAAAGACAATTATCACATGATCTCCCTGATATGAGGAATTTGATAGGCAGGGCAGGGGGTCATGGGGGGAAGGGAAAGAAAAAAATGAAACAAGATGGGACCAGGGAGGGAGACGAATTGTAATAGACTCTTAATCTCATGAAACAAACTGAGGGCTGCTGGGGGGTGGGGGGTGGGGAGGGATAGGGTGGCTGGGTTATGGACATTGGGGAGGGTATGGGCTACGGTGAGTGCTGTGACGTGTGTAAGCCTGATGACTCACAGACCTGTACCCCTGAAGCAAATAATACATTATACGTTAATAAAAAATCACTTTTATTTATTATTAGAGGACAGCAGCTGTGCACTCCTCAGTCTGGGGATTGATTCCTCTTCATAAAACATCTTTTAAGACTTGAGCGTCCCTCATAGTCACGGGAGGCTCTAAGGAAGAAGCCTGATGATAATGGGCTGTTGGCCATTTACGGGAGTCTTCCATTTTCTCTCAAACAACTCTGACTTCCTCTGTGGACAATCCATAGCAGGGCCAGAGATTTGGGATTGGATTTAAGATTAGAATGGGACATAGTTTAAGTCAAGTGTCTGGCAGTGCTTGGAAACCATGCCCCTCAAGCGTGAGTCTGTGCTTCCTTGTAAGACGGGGTCACCATGATCCTGGGTCACCATGCCATTCTGCTCCACAGAAACCTCCACTAGACTATTTTTCATTTGCATTGCACTTTCCCAGCATTCTCCATTCCAGATTCATACTGTGCTGGGATGTTAAAATCATCGGAAAATCTCAGACCCACTAGATTAGGTGGTATTGGGTATCTTCCCTAGAAATGTTCCCAGAGAAGCCACTGCATTCTTTGTGGCTTTAGGTTCAGTTCCATCTGGTGAGATGGGCAGGAAATAGCTTATCTAGGTGACCTTGAATGTTCAGGTAAAGAAAGCACGTGCTCTGTACGTGGTGAACTAGGCTCCACTTAACGGGTGTACAACTTTGGCATATTAACTGGTTCCCCTGAGCCTCTCTCCTCATCCACCAAACAAGAAAATATCTAACCTCCGGGTTGGAAATAAAACATGTGGCACAGTATCTGGAGCCTAAAAGAAATCAAGAATAGGATGGCATACTGGGAAGAATATGATCTTCGGAATCTGACCAATCTGGCCTTGATTCCTACTCTCCAGTTACCACGTGGGTGACCAGAGGCAATTTACTAAACTCCCTGAGTCTAGGTTTTCTAATCTTTAAAATGGGATAATACCTACCTTGCAAGGCTGTTGAGTGCTTTACACGATATAATGAGTATATATAGACTCCTTGGCACATAGCAGATATTCATAAATGAGACCTATGATTACTCATTTTCTCTTAGAAGCAATTACAACAAACAAACAAACAAACCTGAGTCTATATAATCTTTTTCCAACCTGACTTTCAGCCAAGAAAATACAACCCATAGATTAAAAGTAGCCAAATTCCTTCAATTAAGCTTCCAACTTCGTTCTGCCCATATTTCTATTTGAGGCAAATTCAGGAGTCCTTTGGAACCCTTCACTTGGAATTCTACGATCTTCTTCAAATAAAAAAAGTCTGGAGCATCTAAGGTCAAACGGAGTTTTGCAGCAAAGTTGACCCCGGAGCAGAGAACAGCCGAAGACAGAGGAAGCCTGGTGAGAACATGGCCAGACGGTTCCCTTTCATGCTTGGATACTGAGCTGTTCTCTCTGTTCACACAGAGCCTTCATGTAAGCTAAAGGCTTTTTCTTTATTTGCTATTTATTCGTAAGTGGGGGGGGGGGGGGAAGACCAGAAATACAACCAGTCTTCCTGTATTTAAAGATTACTATTTGTGAATTTCCATGTTTTTGTTTGGTGGCTACCATTTGGGACCGAGCTCCTTGGTCATTATTTCTTCCGTGAGAACGGGTGAGGGGTGCAGTAGGGAATGGGAATGAATTCCTGCTCTTCCTTGATAGCAATTCTCATCAGAAATGTCCTTTGAGAGGAAAGTATGATCGCTGTGGGAAACGATGTTTTTAAATGGCCCTATTCTCCTATCTCACGAACTCAAAAAAGTAAAACTGTGTAAGCCGAGGTGATCCCGTGGATGCAAGCCCTTGAGCTGACGGAGCAGCTTGGCCTGTACTTTCACATGTGGAGGAGGAGCAGCATTTTCAAGCAAAGGCTGGACCCGAGTGACCTGAGAAAAGCACTTTCACATTCAATAACTGAGGCTCTATTCTTGGAAGCTCCTCAACTTTTCTCTTTTTTACTGATCTTGATAGACATCCTTCTAAAGTAGACTTCACATTTACTTCTCTCACATCCCTTTCTAAATGGCTCCAAGTGAAAATTGTAAATATTGACTCTCAGAGTGGGCCACACGGTCACGATACCAGGCAGGAGCAAACCAGCCTTTATACGAATTGTCTGACGCCTGCTGTCTGTAGTCTCTTGGTTCCCTTCACTCCCCCTGCCCAGCTGGGGCTACTGGGTCTGTACACCTGCATGTTATGGACCGTCTACGGGCACTTAAGCTGCTGGAAGCATGGGAACTAGCGTGCCCGCCTATTAGAAGGGAGGAGAGCCAGGCCTGGAAGTTTCTTTGCGAGTAAAATACACAGACTTTGTGACCCCTCTTTAGCCAACTCCCTTCCTCTCAGCTGTGTTTTGACAGGTGTGCTCACAGGGTAGAGCTAAGCTGCAGAGAGGTGAGATACTTACTTTAAAATCTCCATGTCTTGTCAAACAGAGGCCACACTCGTTAAACTACAGTAGAGAAAGGGGCCGTGGAAATCGTCTGTGTGTTTGGTAACTGAGGTGCAGTACGGAAGGGTGAGCCATCTGAGTGGACTCCAGGGGCCCTGACCCCACGTCCAGTGAACTACTCTGGCCACTTGTATCCTGATGCATCTCCTGGCAGGAGCCGAGGGGCTGCAGCTACCCAGCTGCTTTTACAGAAAGACTCTGGGGTCTTCGGTACCCCAACTCTGAAACATCTTTTGACAGATAATAGACGTAGGCAGTTCTTTGTTTTTGTGGTAGTTTTTGTTTTTGTTTATGCTGAGAAACAGGAAGGAAATCAACATCTATTAGATACCTACAACATGCTGGGTACTTTCTGCCACATGACTCTCTCTTGCCTCTTGTCACTAGGGAGCAGGCCTGTCCCTGGGGCAAGCCCGAGAACTTGCTGGCAGCCATGAAGAAGACGGGCTACTCCCAGTCCATCTGGGTCTGGAGTCCAGGTTCTTCGCACTTCAAGTGCTACCAATTATGTTAACTGCTTGTCTCTGACATTCTGGAAGGAGTTTCCCCTCAGGGGCATTGGGGCTCATCTGCCATCTCAGCCAGGGCTGCTGTGGGCAAGCAGGCTCTCTGGCTGTTGAGGAAGAGAGCAAACAAGAGAGGGCTAAGAGGGCCGGCTGCAGTCCCCACAGAACTGGAGGAGGAGGCATTTGTCTTTCAGACCCTGTAAGTTCTGCTCCAGGGTACAATGATCTCAGCCTTCTAAGACTTTTTATTTTTGATGTTTCAATTTTCTTGTTTTCTTCCTCTTGACTGGGAAAGGATTTTATGTTCGCATCTATGGGGTTTTAATGGCATTTGACACTTACTCATTTCTGTTCTTCTCCCATGGTTTCCATAACACCGTATTGATCTGCTACTTCCTTTCCTTTTAAAATGTTTACTGTCTTCTCTCCATCTGCTTAACAGCCCCTTGTTCCCAAAGCTCAACTGAAGGACTTGTGAACCCTGAAGGCTTGGCCCTCAGCTTTCCTCCTTTAGAAAGTCCCAGAAAATCCCATCCATCCGTACCCTGTGACGACTTCAAAATCTCTGTATCCTTCCCTGACTGCTCGCCTGCCCTTCGGTCTCAATGCCAGACGTCAGGTGACTGCCAGGACACAAGTTTCTATGGCTTAAATCTGCTTTCCCATATACTGTCTCATGTGTACTTTTCAAGCTAGACCTATTACTCCGTTTGCAGGTCAGAACACTGACACTCAGAGACAGAATGCAGGCTGTGGAGAATTATAGTTATGTCATAGTGCTGGGCCTCAGGTTCAGGTCTTCAGATTCTGAGCCCAGTGGTTCTGGTGCCATTAGAATGTTCTACTGTTGACGGGGGAAGAATCAGACTGCATGTCTGAAAGAAAAGCCACTGCTTACTCCTTCACTCACAACCAGGCTGGGTCATATTCTGCCAATATTCTGTCACCTGACCCTCTTACATCTGTTTCCATCTCTGGACAGGCTCATCCTACAGGCACTGTCCTATTACGAGGGGACTGGTGGGGGTTGGGGGCCATGTCTACCTCCATGGTGGAGAAACAGAAGTGGATTTTTTTTTTTTTTTTAAACAGCAACCCTATTCTACACAGCTGAACCCACTTGTCTTAAGCCTCCCATGCCCATCATTTTAGGTCCAAGGCAACTACTAATCATTCACCTGAAGTCATTCAATATGCTTCCTCTGCCTCTGGGAATTGCTTTTCTACCTGTCCTACACCCCAATGCCAGCTTAAACTGCCTTAACTGTACCCCCTGTTCTAGCCCATACAAACTAACCAAGGTCTCCTGGATAAAAGTACACTTTCTGTGTTCTAGTGGGGGCGAGTCAGATGAGGCCTATCTAGCTTCTCCTTCTAAAGAAGGTCTGGTACAGCTATCGGCTCTGGTTAAAAGACCAAGACTCAAACACAAAGGTTGAAGTTCATATATACATAACACTTGAGAAGAAAAGAATCAGGAATAACAGAGAGAGGGAGGTTCCAAAGAGCTTTCATAAAAAGTACCTTAAACTGGTCACACCTCAGCAGAGAGCCTGATGTGAACTCAACCAACAATTAACCTTCTCATTCGGCCTGCCTGATGCCCTGACGATGGAACAGGCCATTCTTACTGGCCCATCTCATTCAGGACCCCTTAACAATACTCTTGTGATGGCAAACTCCTTGTTTCCAGAAGCCAAATGGTTTGCTTGATGTATATCATTAATTGGTTTCATGGAAAACCAGGTTTGATTCTTTAAATGTTCAACTTACTAAGTCACTGCTCGAACTTAGCTCGTGGAGAGTTCAGGTATCTTTTACCATTGATATGACCTATGGCATTTTAATGATTTAATGATTTTAAAATCAGTTATGAAGGGCACCTGGGTGGGTCAGTGGGTTAGGCCTCTGCCTTCAGCTCAGGTTGTGATCTCGGGCTCCTGGGATCGAGCCCCACATCAGGCTCTCTGCTCAGCAGGGAGCCTACTTCCCCTCTCTCTCTGCCTGCCTCTGTCTACTTGTGATCTTTCTCTCTGTCAAATAAATAAAATCTTTAAAAAAAATCAGTTATGACTTGGTATAAGAATAGGACTAAATGGATGATTATCAGTCAAATAAGAAAAGAGTTCATGAGTTTGTACATTGATTTACCAAGACTCTGAGTTGCCCTGACTGACCCCTGTGCCAAGGGAAGGGGATTTTAAGGAGGAAAGACGAACTCTGCCTAAAACATTCATTTCTGGGGAAGGTCAGCCCACCCAAGGTTCATGGTATAGTGTGAGGAGTCTGGCGCAGGAGGCTGTGTCACACGGTCTGGGGTTCAGATGAAGAGAGACTGACTACCTACTACTTAAGCTTTGTTTTCTTTTTGTCTCCTAATGTGCCAGTTTTCTTCAGCAGATAATAAAAAGTAGATCGTGAGATCAAGGGCCTTGCTTTGCACATGTGTCTCCCTGCTGAACCGTCCTGAGGTTCTGGCCGGCTAAGCTGCAGGTCCAGGGACGGCTCTATCTTGTCTCCCGCAGGCCCGTTCACCTGACTGTGGCAGAGGAAGCCCCCGGTGGCTCCAGGGGCCACGCTGGCAGGACAGTTGGGCCACCAGCTGCGTCTTTTACTCTTGTCTGTGTTTTGCTTGTGAGGGGCCAAACCCTGTGGCCAAGAAATACGACATTTAGACGGGCCGTGCTGGTCACTGGGACTGCAGGCCCGCAGTGGGGTGACAGGCCCCTGGGCCTCATCAGAGGAGTGGGTGGCTTCTGCTTCAGGCCTCAGGCTGAGGCAGGAATGCTGGACAGCTGGGCTTCTGAAATTTGCTGAGGTGAAGAGCCAGTTTTGTTTTAATCTCCCGTCTGTCACAGATCAAACTGAGTAACTGAGAAAACCATGGTGTGTTTGGGTGTGGCAGCGATGTCACAGGTCTCGGAACGCTTCCCTCAGTGCCTGTCTCTTCAGTCAGGTCTGAAGCGGGTCTGCAGCCGCACTTGGAGCCTCCGGGCAGGCCTCCTGGCGCACTCCCGTGTGTGCTACCGCCCGCCCGGCAACCTGGCCACGGGACCCTCCCTGAGCACCTGTCCGAGCAGTGACAAGCTGTCCACCACACCTTTCCGTGTGGCTGGCCCTGGCCCTGTGCGGATCCTTCCGTACCTCTCTTCCCTTCTGTCTCTCCTGCAGCTGACCAGTCCCTCACTTTCAGGGAGGCTCACTGCTGGTCCCAAAAAAAAAAAAAAAAGTCCTCCTGACTCTTCCTAATGCCCTCTGTCACCTCTTAGGACAAACAGCCAGTCTGTACCACACCCTGGTTACCTCTGCTTCTGCTCCCGGAGTCCCTTTCTCATTTCCTCTTGGATGTTCCTGCTACCTCCCATCTCCAGTGCAATCTGGCCTATTCTCGTGACCACCCTGAGGAGAAGCTCCCCGTTTTCCCAGAGTCTCACCCCCCACTGGAAGCTCCTAGCATCCAGCCACATCACCTCCGTCCTGCCTCTCCGCTGTCATCCACACAGGCTCCTGCTCCCTGACTGCACCTCCGCACCGGCTCCAGGCCTCCTCTCCACGCGCATCTCTGTGGCCACCCAGTGCTGCTGCATCACATACGAGAACCACCCACCCAGCACCCGCGTCCCTGCAGCCAAACCCCGAACCTTCTCCTCTACCCGTGCTCCGCTCCCAAAACAGTAACTTCCGAATTCCTTGTCTCAGACCCAATTTAAAAATTCATCGACTCAGAGGGACTTGTGCACGCTGCTGGGGTCCAGCACGGTCAGGGGCTGGTAACACGGATGAGTGAAACACCTCTTGCTTTGCGGCGCTGCCTCTCGCGACCACCCCGGCACTTCCCGTCCCTCACAGAAACCCTACCCTGCCATCTTCCTCAGGACACACTCCTGCTTTTGCAACTACTTAGAGAAAATGGACACTCAGGGGCAAAGAGCTCCATTTCTGGCCTTCCCTGCTCCTCAGTCTTACTGAGCGCTGTCCGCACCCTTTCCACCCGTCCTGGAAGAGGTGGGCTCCTTTTCTGCAAAGCTTATTCCTCGACTGTGTCCCGGACACCACGCTCCTGAGCCACCACCAGGAATTCACTCTTCCAACTCTCCTCTGTAACTTCCAACCTCTTCCCCTGGTTCCTTCTCATCATGCTGGAGAATCCCTTATCGGTCCAAGCATCCCCTTGACCATCACCCCTGCCCGCTACTTCCCATTCACTCTCCTCTGGTTTTCCGAACTCTGGAAAGAGGCCTGGCTCAACTTCTTCACTGTCACTGCCAACCTGCGGACACCAGGCTGCCGTCTATGCTGGTCGTGCAGGCTGCCTTGACTACTCTAACACTGCGCCCCAGGACCCTGATGACCAGAGCAAATGCCCTTTAGCCTCGGCTCACCTGGCGCCCTGCTCTCCCGGTGCCCCTCCCGCCAGGTTCTCACCCTCTCCGTCTGCGGGTCCTCTCCCATGACACACATGGCCCGCAGCCGCCCGCCACTCCCAGGCCACGCGGCCCCTAGGATGGCCCTTCCCAACTCCGGCCTCTCATTTTCGGCTGCTGACTATCTCCACCTGCTTATCCCATTAACACCTCAAACGCAACAGCTTCAAACTCACTGTCTTTCCACTGCGTCCGGTCCTCTCAAGTTTCTGTTCCCCATTCGGCTAGCCTGGCCAGGACTCACAGGGAACTCTGCCGTCCTTCCCCGAGTTTGTGTCCATGCTACCACTGCCGCAGTCCTAGGGCCGGGCCTTTCCTCTCCCTCCCGCCTCCCACGGACTCAGTAACCGACATTACCTTGCCTGGACTAGTTACCCCAAAGGGTTTTCCTACCCCTAGATTTCTCCCACTTAACTCCTCCTCCCCTCTGGCAGCAGACTCACAGCCCCACGGAGATGACACCGCAGCTTCAAATCCTTGCGAGGCTCTCCAATAGTAGTAGCACATACTTTGAACGCCTCCCGTACAAAGCTCCTTTTTTCCCACCTCATCCCCCGCTGCTGCCTTAGCTCGTGCACCCTAAAAACTGCAACTTAACAAATTAATCCCTGCATTCTGAATGCACCCCACCTGTCCAGGAGCACACGGTTCTCTCAGTCTGGACATCCCTTCTTTGTTATCTCTGGAGCAAATTTCTAGTACCACTTCAAGACCTAGCTCTGGGACATTTCTGTAGAACCCCACACAGGGGAGATACCCTACCTGCCTCCCGACCTGACTGCAAACTCCGCCCCCCGCCTTCAGGTGACTGCAGGGTCTCACACAGGGGCTGGTCCATCGTAGATGCTCCGTGTTTGCTGAGATGACCTGAGTGCATGCAAGGCTCTTTCTCTCTGACAACAGAAGCGCGTTTTTAACCCGGTGTCCTTAGTGATGGTCCTTAGCTACATACAGAGCAGGGGAGGAATGGAACAGCCACGGAGATGGAGGCCCACGGACGGGAGGAGGTAAACGTGACCGCTGTTGAACAGACATGGGCCAGAGGACTTTTGCTTTCCATTGTTCATCTTTCTGGAGTTTTTGCTTTTGTAACCACACTCATGTATCTTAGATAAAAATAACTATATAATTCTTTGTTGGTTATGAATAACCTATTGCTATGTCTACAAACCACAAATTGCATTTTCTGTACATTTGAACAGATAGGTTGTGTTTGGAGAGCTTAACCTCATCAGGTTGCACCATCAGATTGTCCCCATGCCTGGGGGCCACCCCAGGGGGAAGAGGGCCACCTGCAAGGTCACTAGCCTGCGGAGTCCACAGCGGCCCTGCCGAGAGAACGGATTTGCTTCGACAAGTTTGCCTACTCACAGAGATCACTCTGGTCCATGTGTGTATGATTTTTTGAAAGTTAAGAATATAGTTCAAAAAAAATGTGATTTTTACCTCTTCTAATTCCCTGACATGGGCATGGAAGCAAGCCTTTGGAAGCTCTTTTGGCCAGTTCATAAAAACCAGAATTTTAATACAGTAGATTTTCATGCACACACATGCACTTATGCATGCGCACGTGCGCGTGCACGCACACACACACACACACACACATTCGGCTAAAGGAAGTGGGCCTGAATGCCGGACATCCCCATGCAGAAAGGGCGAGGACAGTCGTGTGCCAGAGTCAGGGACCCAGACATCAAGGAGGTAACCCAGCAGCACATGGCAACAGACTAAAGGGGCACATGAGCCTGCGTGGACCACGGACAGATTGTCTCAGAGGCCAGAGACGAACATCCGTCAGTCCTTGCTAAAAACATCCAACGGCTGCGTGATACTGAGACATATTTTGCTGTGGTATGTAATTTCCTCGGTACTGAACTATAAAATCGTACCAGAGCTGAATTCTAGTGCTCTTTCTAAATGGGAGCTGAGTCACAGGTACCTCGATGCTGTGTCTGCAGTATAACGTGGGTGACTCATGCCTGTAAAATTCTGAGAGAAAGTACCAACCGACCCGTTGCTTAGTCATCTTTTGCATGGATGCTGGGTTCATGAGCTCTGTAAACTATAATGAGTGATCTAGCCTTTTACCATCTCTTTATTCTTTTCTAAACAGTACAAATTACATCTCTAAAAATAACTTCATCTATGCAAGTGAGTCACTTCGACCTGACAAGCTTCCACAAGCTAAACTGTAATATTTACTCGTGAAGGGACAAATCTTTCTGTCATATCAGACCTATTTTTTTTTTAATTTTATTTTTTAGATCAAAATTTGGTCGGCTTAGGGAAGGGAGGAGGGTTTCATCAAATGTTTTCATGAAAATATGCCTCACTCTTAACCTCTGACATGGGCAGGGTTTTGAGGTGCCTGTGGGGCAGGAAATACTTTGAAAGCCGTTTCTAACAGCCTATATAAACAAAAATTTTAGGGGTGCCCATGTGGCTAAGTCAGTTAAGCATCCAATTCTTGATTTCAGCTCAGGTCATGATCTCAGGGTTGTGAGATCAAGCCCCACTTGATTCTATCCCTCTCCCTCTGCCCCTTCCCTTGCTCACACTCTCTCAAAAAATAATAAAAAACTTTAAAACCCCAATCTTAATATTTCAGGTTAAAGATGAATTGAAAGACTCTGTACTCTTCTTTCTGTGGGGGGGGGGGTGCCTACAGACCATTGACGGAGAACTATCCGTGATCTTACTTATTTTAAAATCCCGAACTGTGAATTTATGATGTTTCTGACAAAGGAACCAGACACGCTAATAAATGCATATGTATTCAACATGAGTCTTTACTGTCCCAGTGGCTGATTTCCCTCATCACGCCCTGGGTTCTCTGGCTCTATAACTCAGCGTTGGTCTGCACCCACTTGCTGGGTAGCTGTCCAACCCTCGGGCCTGCCTGCTGGTTTTAGCCTCCCCGGGCTGGACTCGCCAGCCCTCACCAGCCCCACCCCAGGCCCGTCCCAGTTAGGCAATAAGCACGATGACTTCAACCAGCGGCAGGAGCAGGTTACTTGCATGGGGCTTATGCCTTCATAAATTAGGCAGCAATACTGAAATGTCAAAGCACCGGTGATCTGAGCTCTGGCTGCAGCCAGAGAAAGCTGGAAGGGTTTCTTATCAGTGCTGCGCAGGAACGGAATTACTGCTACCTCTAGGCCTAGAAAGCTTCCAGTGCTGTTTCAGCTTCTCCTTTAAGAGATCAGACACGTGGCCTCAGTCCGAGGGCCCCATAAACAACAGCTCCCAGGGAACAAGGTGCTTTAGAAGACAAAGATGAAATCACTGGTCCTTCTGAAAATTCCCCAGGAAATGGCCTGCCAAGCCCACTGCCTGGCTACCACCAGGGCAGAGGCTGAGTCACCTAAATCCTTCCTGACTCCTGTTCACTTGTGTTGTCCCGAGGAGGCCAGCTGGAGTCACCTGGACCCTGCTCTTCCCCCTGGTGAGCCGCCAGCCCGGCGAATGCCGCCGTCCCTCCGGCCTGCTCTCTCCTGCTGAGTCTTCCGTCATTCGGCCTCAGCCCCGGCCTGGCCAACAACACTGAGCCACGACCCACAGGAGCTCCCCTTCGCTCCCACACCCTCCTGCGGGCTCTGCCCCACACACCCCGGCTCCCCTGGAGATCACGGGGTCCCCCTCCCTTTCCCCCACAAAACTGATGTTCCTTCACCTAAGCCTCTCTTCTCTCGCATGAAAGGGGACAGACAACCGCTGCCTTCCAGTGCAGCTATGATCAAAAGTGACCCTGGAAGTGAAAGTGTGTCACAGGCCGCAAGGGCCCTCTGACTGCCAGCCTCCCCCGTCCTCAGCCCAGGCCTAGCACAAGGCTGTGGGGCCGCCGCCACGTGCCTAATCCCACACCGGGCACTGAGCAAAATCACATCACAATGTAACGCATCACTTAGATGTCGCCTTGGACCTTGGCAAGCAAATGAACTAGAATAGTGAAGCAAATACACATGACAATTAAAAAATCATCCCAGAAAATATATGTTAAAGTCTCATATTTGCATTATTTGGATCAAGATGGGGGTGATCAGGTTAGAGAGAAAAATGGGGACAGGTTTTAAGAAATGGTGCAAAAAAAAAAATATATATATATGGAGGTCAAGGAGAGACTGCAAGCAGGGACAACAAGGAGGTCAAGGCCAAGTGAGAGGGAAAGTCTGATGGACAAGGTGAGCCTGTCTACTGAGAGGGGCCAGCGGGTGCTTCTGAGCAGAGAAGACAAAAAATGGAAGTGGTATTTCAATATGATAATTTGGTGGCAGGTGCAGTGGCAAGAGAAAAACCAGCTGGTCAGTGAACTAGTCCTAGAGTGAAGGGACCAGTCATCTCCTCCAGGGTGGGGGCATGGGAACGGCAAACACAGGGATAAGTACCATCTTCCATTTTTACAGCAGTGATAATGTCTAACTTGCCCATGTGATTTACTCCTCCACCCCTGTGGAGTGCGCAGGATAAGCACCAGTCCCATTTCACAGATGCGGAGCAGTCTGGGGGCCAGTATGTGGTGAGTGTGGAAACGCCAGCCACGTTTTCCGGGCTGTGAGGCACGTTCCTTCCACTGTCCGTGCAGCTGTCAAGCAAGACTAGCTTGACACCAGAGAGTGACCCGTGCAGCTGTCAAGCAAGACTAGCTTGACACCAGAGAGTGACTAGACATTCATGAGGAAGCTGTTTTTAAAATACACACCTCCCCACACCTCCCCTCACCTCTAATTCTGACTCAGTAGCGCAGAGGGTGATGGGAAAGGAGAAAGGCCAGAGGGTTTGGGGGTGACAGGCCTTTTTAAGGTTCTGGGGGTTTCAGATGTTGAGTCAGGGCTGGAACCACAGGCTAACCAGTGCTGCATCACGTGGGTCCCCAACGGAAAACCGGGGGAAAAGAGGAGGGGAAATTATACACCACACATGGCTTAGAGGCTCTATTCACAGAGTCTGGTCCTGTCATTAAAAGGTGGGTGAAGCGGATGTTCAATCCAGGGAATCTGGTAAAAAGGATCTCCTACACAGGGATGTTGTGTCAGCTCTTATCTTTTATCTTTGCCAGCCAGAGTAAAAGAAGTTCTACGGCATTCCAGAAGATGTGTTGAGAGCACATGGGAAGATGACTTCCTGCGCTGGGGGCCCCCTCTCTCCCAGCTCGGAGTGGGCACGGGTGCTGCTGGGCCCTCCTGGCTCCCATCTCTGAAGCTCTCATTACTCCACATGTTGCCTCAGCCAGGCCACTCCCTGCTTCGAGTGGCTTGGTGAAGCCTTCTCCAAGCTTCTCAGAACCTTCCTTCTTCAGTGTTCCACAGAACTTAGCAGTGTCTACCCCACGGAGGGTGTCCCAGGTCTGACAGACTTCAAGGCTAGCCAGCGAGCAACCTGACAGCAGGCCCCCTGGAGTATCACCTCAGACTTCGGACTCCAGAGAGGCTCAGTACCTCTTTGTTTATCCTGAGTGGTGGCCACTGAGTCCAAACTGAATAAAGCTGAGTCCAGTTCTCAGCTTTTTGCTACACCCTCAATCACCCTCTGGAATAAAATTAAATTTCTGTCAAACCACACCTTCACTGGACTGTTCCGATTTACCCTTGAGTTGAGCCCAGTGAGCCTTCCGCTTCCCTCTGAGCCTTTGCCTTTATCATGTGGGTTGCCCCTTTATCATGTGGGGTTCACCCTCCCCTCTACCTTCCCCCCCAAAGCTACAAGTTTTAAAAGAGTTTGCCTTGATTGACTATATTCCCAGGGGATATCCACATTACCTCACCAAGCGGACATGATTCTAAACCAAAGCAAAAACCTGCTATTCCATTCAGCTTGTACAACTTTATCAGGGAGAAGGGTTTGATTTCTGTTAAGGTTCCTGAGGACAGCTCGGAACCTAGTTTGGTCATGGACCTCTGCTGCTGTTTTGTGAATGGAAAACGGGACTAACTACTAGAAAGAATCTCTTGGTCTACTCAGCACACCACACGCTTCCTTCACTATGAAATCTTAAAGGTCCTTACATGTTTTCCCAAAAGAATTCTCCCAGTTCTCTCACTGGCCAACACAACTCTCCCTTGAGCTCCCTTCTTAAAATCTGTTTGTATCTATGGTTTCTGTATTCTGCCTACACACATGCCAACGGAAAGTTAATGCCCTTTACAGCAGGAATCACCTCTAACATTGACCATGCTCCTAGAACAGGATAAGCGATCATCTAGAATTATTAAATGCTACTGATTAGCATAAATGTTATAAGCGATGGGTAACTAACTACCAAGCTGGAGCACACATCTGTGAAACTTGTAAAGCCATTTTAAACTTGCCATCTTCAAATCAATAAGCAGTCTTTCAGCATTACACTGTATTGTTAACCTGCGTGGCCGCCTATTTCCCTTTTAACTAATGGCTCCAGAAAGGAAAGACTTGGGGTGACACATGCTTTTTGTATTTATCTAAAATCTTTTCCAATACTGCAGGGTTGCCTCTGTCTCAATATGTTAATGGAACTCTTGCTGTAAGAGGCATGGACATTTGCTATACAACCCAAGTGATTTATAAATTCGGTGCAATTCTTAACAAAATCCCAATGGCATTCTTCACAGAAATTCTTAAATATCCTAAAATTTAGGGGCACCTTGGTGGCTCAGTTGGGTAAGCATCTGCTTTCAGCTCAGGGCATGATCCTAGGGTCCTGGGATTGAGCCCCGCATGGGGCTCCCTGCTCAGTGGGGAGCTTGCTTCTCTTTCTCCCTCTCCCCTTCCCCTGCTTGTGCTTGCTCTCCCTTTCTCAAATAAATAAATAAAATCTTTTGGAAAAAAAAAAATCCTGAAATGTATATGAAATCACAAAAGACCCAGCATAGTCACAGCAATCTTGAGCAAGAAGAGCAAATCTGGAGGCATCACACATCCTGATTTCAAAATATATTACAAAGCTATGGTAATCAGAATAGTAAGGTACTGGCACAAAAACAGACACGTGGACCAATGGAACAGAAGAGCGATCCCAGAAATAAATCCGTGCATTTATAGTCAACCAGCCTTTGACAAGATCATCAGCAACATAAAAGGGTGGAAAGGACAGTCTTTTTAATAAACGGTGCTGGGGAGACTAGATATCCACATGCAGAATGAAACTGACCCAGAGCCAATCATATGTAAACATCAGCTCAAAGTACATTAAGACCCGAACATATGACCAGAAACAATAAAACTGCTACAAGAAAACACAAAGAAAAATCTTCTTGGTATTGGTCTGGGCAATATCTTTTTTTAAAGATATGACATCAAAAGCACAGGTAACTAAAGAAAAAATAGACAAATAAGATTGCATCAAACTACAACATTTTAAAATAGAGCTACCATATGATCGAGCAATCCCACTTCTGGATAGATATTCAAAGGAAATGAAGAGATATCTGCACTCCCATGCTCATCGTAGCATTATCCACAAAAACCAAGAGGAGGCAAACAAATCTAAACATCTGTCAACAGAGGAACGGATGGAGAAAATTCAGTATAGAGACACAATGGAATATTATTCAGCCTTCAAAAAGAAGGGAATCCTGCCATTTGCAACAAAACAATTAAACCTAGAGGACATTAACCTACAGGAAGCCAGATACAGAAAGACAAATACTGCATGCTCTTACTTATATGAGGCATCTGAAACTCTCAGACTCCTAGAGGCAGGGAGTAGAACAGTGGTTGCCGGGGACTGGGTGGGGAGGGGGAAATGGAGAGATGCTGGACAAAAAGCACAGTTTCAGCTGTGCAAGATAAAAAAGTTCTGGAGATTTAATGTACAGCATGGGGATTACCGTTAACAACAGCACGTCATACACCTGCAGTCTGGTAAGAGGGTGGTTCTTGTGTTCTCACCGCCCCTACACACAGAGAAAAGAATGGTAACTGGGAGGTGATGGGGATGTGGCCAATCAGCTCGCCTGGGTCATTTCACAGTGTGTACGTGTATCTACACATCAAGTTGCACACCTTAAATACAGCTGATCCTTGAATAACATGGACTTGAACTGTGTGGATTCACTCATACGCAGATTTTTTTTTTCCCAATAAATCCAGTACTGCGAATGTAATTTCTCCTCCTTTGATTATCTTAATAATATTTTCTTTTTCTAGCTTAAATTATTATAAGAATAAGTGTATAATACATAAAACATACTAAACATGTTAATTGACTATTTATATTATGGGTAAGGCTTCTGGTTAAGAGGTTATTCAACATTAAGTTTTGGAGGAGTCATACGTGGATTTTTAACTGCATGCTGTGGGGGCGGGGCTGGTCATCAGCTCTGCTAACTCCCCACTGTTCAAGGTCAACTGTACATGCAACCTGAAATACTCAATTACAGATCAATCAAGCGGATTTGAGGGCATGGACATAAGAGGCTTTTTTCCTTTGCAGCATTATTGACAGGCTGACCTCTCAAAACTAACTGGAAAAGAAAACCAGGAACTATTTGAAGACCGAGACCAAGTCACATCACTGCAGTTGGAAGCACAGCCATCCCTGTGGGGCCCATGTCACATGGAGAGGAGGTCATATTGGGTCACTGGCTGGGTGGGTGAGTCCTTGAAGGAACAATCTCCCCGATGCACCAGGAAGTGGCCCTGGTGGCAGGTGGTGGCTCTGGTCCAGCTTGAGGCCCAACCAAATCAAACACATGCAACTACCCTGCATTTACAAAAACCTCCTCCAGTTGGATGATGGGTGAAAACTCTAAGCCCTTGGGTTTGTGTTCTTTGGAAGCATTCCATATGTATGAAGCAGCCTCTTTTCATCTCAAACACTACAGACAAGCTGGGCACTCCACTGAGATCTAGCCATGGATGGCCATCTTCTGGCTTACCCATCTTCTAACTGGAAAAGCCAAGTAAGATGCCCTACATGCTTTTCTGCACCCAAGGCTCTGGAACATAATATGCGTAAGTCAACTCTGTGTTCATGCACTCCCTGCGTAACTGACTCCTAAATCCCCGGGAAACAGGGCAAGATCATATCACTGACAAGAATCAAGAGATAACAGCATTCTATCACTGTGAAAGATAAAGCAAGGCAGAGCAGAAAGGGCTTGGAGTTTGAACACTTGGGACCTGATTTAAATCATTCTGCATTTATCACCTGTGGGATCTTAGGCAAGTTACTACACCTCTCTCCCTTCTCCCTTTTCATCTGTAGAATGGCAATCAGGACTTTTATCTGGCAGGACTGTAAGGATGACATGAGATAAGGCACATAAACTCTCTAGCAAAGTGACTGTCTCCTAGCCAGGGTTCCATATATGACAAAGATCAGTGTGATTTGAGTTGAGAGCCGAGATACTTTCTCTTCCATAGAAACAGCAGAAGGGGCCAAAAGATTAAAGTAGTAATGAAGTCATGTGGGTGAACGGCAGGAGCAGAAGACAAAGGTGGCATCTGGCTTTGGTACAATTAAATACATGTCCAACAACAGCTGTGGCCCAAAACCCCTCCACCGTGGAAAGGCCACAAAGGAGGTGCCAGACAGCCCCCCACCCCTTAAGGAGCCTATTCCTTGGTCTGGCCCTTTCATAAGGCTAATTTCTGGAACAGTAAGATGTAGAGATGATTTTCTCATTTTAAGTTCCATGAGGGAGGGACCATATCTTATTCATATACCTGGTACTGGGGCTGGCTTTTAGACAAAGGTTCAATAAATAGTTTAACTGAATTAAAATAGTAGGTTTAATTGACTTAAAATAGTAGGAAACCCATTTTCCAGGGCAGAGTAATGGGAAACAGCACACCTGCTATCAGTAATACCAAGATGATATTCCTTCCAGCACTGTGTGATCTGTAGGGTTAGCCAAGGACTGCTAAGTCCTACTAGTCAAGACTCTGCTAGAGCCTCTACCGTGCTCTCCGCCCTCATGAACGACAAGAACAAAACCAAATTTCTTGAGATGACTTTTATTGAAGGGCCTGCGTTTGTTTTTAATCTTGCCACAGCCTGTGTTCACATCTGCAGGCTCTGCAGCTATAAATCTAAAAGGAGACAGATAAGGTAGAAACCTTGTTCAACAAACTCCCCACCAACAGGAGTGGCCTGCCTTTATCTCGTCACCACCCAGCTTGGAGTCTGTTTCGCCTTTACAAAGGCTTTGCTGTCTGAGAAGAGAATGAACATTTTGCCCAGGAGACCGAAGTCACTCCCCGGCCAGGTATTTCCCGAAGGAGCTGGACTATATGTTCCAGTGCCCAGCTCTCAGGGTTGCTATAAAATGCCTTGATTTTGATCTAGGGTTGGACAGATCAGGTTTTTTTGATAAACTCAGTCCATTTCCCTGGAAATGCAGATACACACCCATATGCTGACTCCTTCCAGGTGCAGGGAGAGCACGGCATCCCCTCCAGAAGGTGGAGACTGCAAAGGTCAAATCTTTGGGAGAAGAGGAGAGAAGACTCGGGAGAGAACCCCCGCCCCAGGACTGTTTTGTATTGATTATTTACAGACAGGTTGACAGCAGCCAGATAAGAAATAGATCCTGGCCGGTAACTATGACTGGTGCTTCCTTTGGGCCTCTCACTCAGAGATAAAGAAGCAGTGGCACGTTGATTAAGTAATTTGGTTGCTCTGGAAGGGGGGTATGTACCTGTGGGGATACCTGGAGAGCATGAGCCTCAGCTTTGGCTTGCTGAAATGGGGGATCGGGTTACTTCTTTGTAGGTATGAGATCCATTTAAAGGAACAGTGTAAGGTCAATTTAGACACATAAAACTTGCCTCTCGTTGGGAAGGATCACACTCTAACTTTGCAGGATTTCTCTACATGGCATAAACTCCGCAGCAGACATCAAGTCACACTGACAGTCTGAACAAGACGGAGTCACTGGTTGAGGGTGGCTGATTCAATGGAAACTGTAGGGAAAATTCACAAAAACGGAAGGGGAACAGGAATGGACCAGGGCTCCAGGGATCCTCCTGGGGATGGAAGTGCCCTGCCCCACAATAGTGTCAACATGAATATCCTGGTTGTTGCTACTGTAATACAGTGGTTCAAGATGTTAGCACGGAAGGAAACTGAGTAGCGGGTACACAGAATCTGATTATTTCTTACACATATGTGTGACTATATAATGATCTCAAAATAAAAAGTTTTAAAAAGTCACGAAAGACTATGTGGTAGATATGGAAAAGTATTAACAAAACGATGGGAGGCAATTTCTGCCTTCTTACTGGAAAACAGGATAAGTAGCATTAGGTCAGAGAATGGCCCTCAGATCCAGATGTAGGACCCAATGCACATCCTTTACCCTTAAATTCCTCACCTTAAAAACAAGGATAATACCTGCCCTACCAACTCCATGGGGCTTGGGGAGATTCAAATCAAATGAGATGATAAGTACGAAAGTCCTCTGAAATATTGCAAATTATACCGGATATTGAAGAGATATTTCTAATATCCACTTGAGAGTGACAGAAGCATTATACAAATCCCACCTAAATTTACAAGAGCTGGAAAGAAGCAGGTTCTGAGCCTTTGTGTTAACTCGGAAACCATGATCAAGAGGAGGTTAGGAACTGTACATCCATGGTTACAAGATATCAAAAGTACTTCTTCCAGATCAGGTGTGTAATAGGCTTCTTCTCGTGGAAGAGAGGAGAAAACTAAGACTATATTCTTATATTTAGTTTATCCACATGAAGAAACTCTGCAAGGCAGCATTTAAAGAAACTAATAAAATGCCACGAATATTTCATACACCTGAAACCACTATATCACAGAATGTCAATTATACTTCCAAAAAAAAGCAACAGGAAGAGAAACAGGATGGACTTAGCAGGGGTGAAGGAGAGATTTTTTGTCATAGTGTGTATATTTTTTTAAAATTAGTGACTATACTGCCAACACCAACAACAAAATGAAAAATTTTAAAAAGGAAGATTCTTAGGGAGGGTCCCTGTATTTTGTGTGTGGGAAGAAGGGACAGTTACTTTCTGGTTTTTTTCAAGGCCTTAGTTCCAGGAGTGTTAAGTTAACTGAGTGTCATCACTGAGGGGTGTGAGTGTGGGGTGTGTGTGTGTGTGTGTGTGTGTGTATGCACACGCATGCAAAAACAAGCCTACACATGCCTGAAAAGTTTGGCCAAGCCTTACCTCCTTCCTGTTCTCTCTCCCAAACTGGAAATACCCAGGAGTCACGCAAGGTGAATCACCATAGTAGCTACCCATGCTTTTCAATTTTCTGCCCCTTAGCTCACTTGAAGAACAACTAACTTAATTACATTATTACCTTATGTGGGGAGACTGAGCTGACCTAACTCACTTGACAGGACAAAAGGGGACCAGAAATAGACACTGAGGTCTTCACTCCCACTTAGCACCGCAGCCAAGGTACCTCCTTGGTTCACATGTGGCTGAAAACAACGAACATTCTCAGGGTACCAAAGTGAAATGTAGGCTGCTTCGAAGGACTTCCTAGTCGGTAAAAGAATTATATTTGGAAAGCTGGAATCAAGAAGCCACTCTTTCTGGCTGTGTTGGTTTTCTGCAGTCCCCAGGATCCCGAGAATAATGGAAACAATGGATGAGGTTAGAGTGAACCATCTTTGAACACTGGAGCAGACAGTCTCTTTTTGTTTACTCTCTGTGGAGTCCACTGAGATTGCGATCTTGGGCTGTTCATCTCCCAGAATAATGGGTCTTTTGAAGTATCTAACCTCTTGGTTAGAGGCTGAGTGAGTATGTTTTCATCTTCTTGTAAATATAGTGTTCAAGCGTTGTCCCATCAAATAGGTTCTACCTTCTCATTGACTAACTGTGGTGGGACAGTCTGAACTGAGGGTTTGGGCCCACTCCATTCTTCCAACATAAAACATAGGCTACGCACCATTTGGACATGCCTTGTTCAGACCACAGTTCATGTCTGAGGTCTCAATCAAACAAGAGCTTAAGGATAAACTTTGCAAATTCTTTTTAATTTGTCTGACACAGGAGACAGTTTACAATACATATGAGGTTTCCAAACTGCAGCCAAATGAAAAAGAAGAAATTTTAGCAAAGCCAAAGATCTTTTTTTTTTTTTTTTTTTTAAAGACAATCTTCATTGGGAAAAGCCTCACGGAGTCCATGAGACTGTGAGTTTCTTTAGAAAAGGAACATGTCCCATTCAGCCCTAGATCTTTAGTATTCAGTATGGCGTCTGGCACAAAGAATATGCTTAAATGTTCACGGAGTTAAAAGCACCTGTCACCTGGGCATACATAAAAAAGCAAACCCCAGTCCAATAAATGTTCAGGACTATAAAGCCAAACAAGACTGTGTCTAACCTGAAGGACTAACTGGGAAAATGCAAGAACTAAATTTGTCCCTATACTGGGAAACAACCGGAATGGGAACAATGGTCTAGGTCAGAAACTGCAAGAGGTTGTTTAAAATGTGAATGTTAATTCCCTGGCCTCACTCACACTCACGGATTCCTTTTTGCAATTATCTTCGCTGGGCTCACCTGTATGCAAAGTTTGCTGATCACTGGCAGGCACTACAGTTTCCCTGGAGACCTCGGAACCCTAATCCACCTTTTCAACACTCTGGAGAGCTCAAAAGACTCAGAGTACAAAGAGACAGATTCACAGCTGGGCACATCAGAAGTAAAGGGAGAACCCTATGGGACTTCGTTTGCAGAAAAGAACTAGGAATGAGGATCTTTACCCATCACATGGACTGGGATTGGGGTTCTCCTCATTGCATACATACCTAGGGTCTTCTTGTTGTTTTAGAAAAGACAACACAGTGTTACACCGCGGTCCCCAGCTTCTTCCAAATCATGGCATCGTCAGAAAAACGGTAAGGTTTTACGGCACCCTGGGAAAATGTGAGGCCAGCAGAGGTTGCGGACATGGGAACCAGCTCCCACAAGAACTAAAGTGATCAGCAGCCCCTCTGTAGCCTCTTCCCAACCCAGTGGTGGGCCCCAGCGTGCAGACTAAAAAGCTCCAGTGAACCGTTAAGAGTAAGAGTTCTGGAATGAAAAGTTCTAATGCTGTTTCCTTCAACTGCTAGCTATGGGACATCTGGCAAGTTACTTTATTTCTAGGTGTTCTCGTTTTCTCTACTGTAAAATAGAGATAAGGAGCCGCCTTACAGGGCTCTTGAGAGAATTAGATGGAATCATGAAGGTAAAGTACTTAACACAGGACTTTGCACAGAGTGAGCACTCAGCAAATAATATTATTTATATACCACAAGGGCATTATTGCCATTATTGCCTATCATTAGAGGTCACTTCTTATCACCAGTAACCTTTGAGTGACAATGAATTAGAAAAACACACCACATTGACTGAGACTGAAGAAAGTTTGCCAATAAGACACCTGCCTACTAATGAACTGTGTCTTTTTTACGTTTCCATTTTTCTAAAAGGTGGTAAAATACACATTAACATAAAAATTCCTGTTTTAACCATTTCTGAGTGTACAGTTTGGCGGCACAAAGCAGTACATCCCTGTGCAACCCCGTGCAACCGTCACCCCCGTCTACCTCCAGAACTCTTTTTAGCTTCCCAAACACAAACTTGTAAATACAGTGTTCCTTTCCCTCCATCCCTGCTATGACTCTTCTCATTCAGGTTTCATCAACTTTTGCCTAAATCATCTTCTACATAACACCAAAACAGTCCCCTTTCCTAAAAAAGCAAATGTATACCAGTTCTCTACTGAGCAAACATCCATCTCTCCTTGCTATCCTTGGGAGACTGAGTCCGTCCGTACTCACCAGCCTGGTATACAATGCTCTCCGAGTTCTGGGCTCTGCCTCTAGCTCAGTCTCACAACTCCCCAGGATCCGATATACATTTGAGAAATCCTAATAGATTCACTCTTGTTTCTCCCCTCAGTGCCTTTGTTTATGCTAGCCGCTCTGCCTGAAACGCTCTTACAGCCCTCCTGTGCTATCTGGGTGCCCCTTCCTTGTGTTCCCAAAACATCTGGAGGATGCCTAGCATTGCTTGAAATGTTCCACTGTTGTTTTCGTTTGTTCTTACTAGATGGAGCCACTTCAGAGCCAGTGGCATTCATCCTGGTATCTCGGGTCTGGCCAGTACCAGAACCAGAGCAGGTGCTCAACACAAGGTGCATGAAGGACTAGACCAATAAACAGGTAAACTATTGCTTAGGTCTTGTCTGGAGGCCACTGAAAAGCAGGAAGGGAGGGAGGGAAGGAGAGGGGGGAGGGAGGGAAGGGGAGGGGAGAGAAGGGACAGGAGGGAGAGAGGAAGGAAGAGGGGAGGAAGGGAGGGAGGAAAGAAGAACGAAGGAAATTCATGTTGGAAAGGAAAAAGTAAAACTGCCTTTATTTGCAGATGACATGATCATGTACATAAAAATTCTAAGGAATCCACTCAAGGTCAATATACAAAAACCAACTGTACTTCTATATCTTAACAATAAACAATCAGAAAATGAAAAATTTTAAAAAGAACTCCATTCTCAATAGCTTAAAATATACTTGGGAATTTTAACAAGAGAGGTACAAGACCTGTATACTGAAAACTACTAAGCGCTGCTATGGGAAACTAAAAAAGTCTAAATAAATGGAAATATAAAACATATTCATGGATTGGAGGACTCAGTATTTCTAAGATGGCAATTCCACCCAAATTAAGCTATGGAGTCAATGCAATCCCAATCAAGTTTTTAGTGAAAAAAACTGTCACGCTAATTCTAAAATGTATATGGAAAGGCAAAGGATCTAAACAGCCTAAACAATTTAGAGGAAAGACATATAAGATTAAAGGACTTATACTCTCTGATTTCAAGACGTGCTATAAAGTGAAAGCACAGGCATGTAGATCAATAGAACAGAATGCAGGATTACAGAAATCTATATTATATTTATATATATAATATATTATATATAATTATATATTATACACATTACAGAAATATATATGAATTATATATTTCCATATATAATTCAATTTCCATTCCATTTCCAGTTAATTTTTGTGTATGGTGTGAGGTAAGGGACACAGTTTATATATTTTTTTCTATACTAATATCCATTGTTGAAAAGACTGTTGAATTACAGTTGAATACATATATGTATTATATATTTCCACATGGAAATATATATTTCCATATGAAAAGATATATTTCCATATGGAAATATATATTTCCATATGAAAAGATATGTTTCCATATGAAAATCAGTTGAATACATATATGTATTATATATTCCCATATGGAAATATATATATAAATTCCCATATGGAAATATATAATACATATATGTATTCAACTGATTTTTTTGACAAAGGTGTCAAGGTAATTCAACAGTCTTTTCAACAAATGGATATTAGTATAGAAAAAAATATATAAACTGTGTCCCTTACCTCACACCATACACAAAAATTAACTGGAAATGGAATGGAAATTGAAAGAGCTAAAACTATGAACTCTGCAGAAGAAAACAATGCAGAAATTCTTTTTGGACTAGATTAGGCAAGAATATCTTAAGCAGGACACTAAAGGCACAGCCTGTGAGAATGCAAACAGGTGCAGCCCCTGTGGAAAATAGTATGGAATTTCCTCAGAAAATGAAAAACAGAATTACCATATGATCCAGTAATTCCACTACTGGATATTTACCAAAAGAATATGAAAACACTAACTGGAAAAGATATATACTCCCTGAAGCATTATTTACAATAGGCAAATTACAGAAGAAGCCCAAGAGTCCATTGATAGATAATGGATAAAATGTGGTATATATAGATACAATGGAATACTACTCAGCCATAAAAAATAATTAAACCTTGCCATTTGCAATGATATGGATGGAGCTAGAGGATATAAGGCTAAGTGAAATAAGTCAGTCAGTGAAAGAAAAATACCATATGATTTCATTCACATGCAGAATTAAGGAAACAAAACAAATGGAGGAAGAAAACAAGAGACAAACCATAAAACAGACTCTTTATAAACTATAGAGAACTGTTGGTCAACAGACGGGAGCTGGGAGAGCGGAATGGGTGAACTTAGGCAGCGGGGATTAAGAGCATGCTTATCAGAGAATTGCGCAACCATGATGCTGTACACCGGCAACTAATATAACATTGTGTGTTAACTACACTGGAATTAAAATAAACAAACCACAGCCATAAAATGAAAACATGATACAAGGAATTCATCAAAATTAAAATTTTTGCTCTTTCAAAGAAACAGTTAAGAAAATGAAAAGGCATGCCATGGACTGCGGAAAAAATGTGTAGAGCATATAACTGACAAAGGGCTTGCATTTAATACATATAAAGAATTCATGACTCAAAATAGACAACGATCCAATTAAGACAGGAAAAAGATTTGAACAGACATTTTACAAAATAATTGACTTGGTCAAAAGCACATGAAAAGGTGTTCAACATCACTAATCATTATGGAACTGTACTTTAAAACCATGGGGAGATACTGTTACATACCTTACAATGGCTGAAATGAAAGGGATTGATAAAGCAAGTGCTGGAGAGGCTATGGAAGAACTGGGACTCTCACACACTATTAGTGAGAATGCAGCGGGTTACAGCCCTTTGGAAAACAATATAGCAGTAGTATAATATATACTACTGAGTTGAACACATATTTACTCTATGATCCAGAATTCTCACTCATAAGCTTTTACCTAAGAGAAACAAATCATGTCCACACAAAGGCTTATACTTAAAATTTTGTTCATAGGAGCATTATTCTTGAGAGCCAGAAACTGGAAACAAATAAAATGTCCATCAACTTGGTAAATGGATAACTAGTGGAAAGGAAAAAGCAATAAATAGGAATGAAATACACACACACATACACACACACACACCACGGACGGATCACAACACTGTGCTAAGGGACAGCAGTCAAATACAAAAGACCATATAGAGTTTGATTCCATTTGTATGGAATTCTACATACTCTATAACAGAATAAACAGTAGTCACAGAAAATGCTCAGTGACTATCTGGGGCTGAAGGTCGAGAGAAGGGATCTGCTGCAAAGACACACGAGAAACTTCGTAGGGTGATGAAAAAGTCCCATGTCCTAGCAGTGGTTCTCGTTCTGTGGCTGTAGGTGGTTGCCAACATTTATTAAAGTATTCACTTAAAATGGGTGAGTTTTACTATAAGTTATAGTAAAGTTATAGTAAGTTATACCTAAAAAAAGATAGGGGAAAAATGCCCCATGGACTTTTAGGAAAGTTGAACTTGTGCAAATAGGGAGCACATAATATGCAAAAGGAAGGGCATGAAACCTTAAATCTGAGTATTATTTCCTGGTGTTTTCCTTATGTTGGACATTACTCAGCTCTTCAGGCTAGCGTTAAGACAGCAATACAGTAATGACCAGATACTGCTGTAAAAGTATTTACCTTTACCTTGCCTAGGATTCTCAGAATTTGGCCATTCAAACATGGGAAAAATGCTTAGCTGGATTGCGGGAACTTGGCTTCTAGTCCTATTCTCCGCTATTGTATTACATTATGCACGGCTTGGGGTCAGGTACTCAGCCACATCCTACCTCCATCACACAGGGAGTTTTCTGAGATTCTCAATCTGAGACCCACACACCTCCCTCTACCTCCCACTCCACAAGTGTCCTTGTACCAAATTTGGGCATCTGGGAACTTGCAGAGGAAAAACTGTGTACCTTTACATTCACTATCACTATTCACTATTTAACTGAAATTTAGATTTCCTTCAATTATGAACACAAGCAATAATCTACAGCAGTATTAGCAGTACCCTGGCTTCGTTATCGAAAGAAATCGCAGCCATTTCTGTATCACGTTGCAGGTGCGGCTTGTATCTTAAAATATTCTTTATGCGCATCACTCTTTCAAAGCTACAAGAATCGTTAGATTTGCCACTGGATACTGTTATTCAAGGTATCATCCAAGAAGCCCATATCTCATATCATATGTTTTTAATCATAGGATTAAATCATTTTTAGCGACTGGATAAAAGTATTTTAATAGAATTGGCTTCCTCCATCGTGCTATATATTTTACTTTATGTATTTTAAAATACTGTTCGAGGGGCGCCTGGGTGGCTCAGTGGGTTAAGCCTCTGCCTTCAGCTCAGGTTATGATCCCAGGGTCCTGGGATCAAGCCCCAATCGGGCTCTCTGCTCAGCAGGAAGTCTGCTTCCCCCTCCCCCCCACCTGCCTCTCTGCCTACTTGTGATCTCTGTCTGTCAAATACATAAAATCTTTAAAAAAAAAAATACTGTTCGAAGAATGGATCCACAGGGTTTCCCAAAGGCGGCTTTGGCACAAGAACATCAGAAGTCCCTGGGCTAGATAATCCCTAACCATTCATTCTAGTGCTAAGAAATCTATTCAGAACTGACACAGAGACTCGATGACTCACACTGTAAGTGCGGTAATTAAAAGGCACTTTGAAATAAAAGTGATAAACAAATGCCAGACCTTGTCTTCTATAGGCCCCTGGGTGAAGTGATGTTTTTAATAATTTCACTCCATATTTTCTTAACTGAATTATGGGGAAAGAAATGGGGTGGTGACAGCCATTATTTCAGTCCACATCTCTTCTTTTCTAAGGAAAAGTTCTCAAGATTCATGGGTCCTAAATTACTCGGATTCTGATTTGAACAAACCAATTGCAAAAAAAGAAAAAACATGTTTGAGACAAATAGGGGAAGGTGAACACAGATTGGTTATTAGACGATATTAATAATATCATAATTTGTTACTGTAATATTCTAACAGCATTGTTTTGCAGACATCTTTTTAAAAAAATCTATTAGAGATACACATTGAGTATTTATAGGTGAAATACTGCACATTTGCTTCAAAATATTCCAGAAGATTAAAAAAAAATTATTTTAAAAAGGAGGAAGGGACTGATGAAACAAGGCAGACAAAGTTGCAATATGGGTGATGGGTTATTATATTTTCCTCTCTACCTCTGTGTTTGTTTAATATTTTTATAATAAAAAGTGGTTTTTTTCCTTTTTTGTTTAAAATTTTTAAAAATATATTTAAATTCAATTTAATTAATATATACTGTATTATTAGTTTCGAGGTAAAATTTACTGATTCATCAGGTGCATATCACACCCAGTACTCAGCACATCAATGCCCTCAATGCCCATCCCCCAGTTGCCCCTCCCCCTATGCCCCTCCCCTGCAGCAATCCTCAGTTTGTTTCCTAGAGTTAAGAGTCTTTTATGGTTCGCCTCTCTCTCTGTTTTTTTTTTTTTATCTTATTTTATTTTTCCTTCCCTTCCCCTATGTTCATTTGTTTTGTTTCTTAAATTCCGGATAGGAATGAAATCATATGGTATTTGTTTTTCTCTGACTGACTTAGTTTGCTTAGCATAATAACCCCTAGTTCCATTCATGTTGTTGCAAATGGTAAGATTTTGTTCTTTTTGATGGCTGACTTTTACTCCATTGCATAGATATACCACATCTTTTTTTTTTTTTTAAGTATTTATTTATTTGACAGAGAGTGAGAGAGTGAGAGGCAGAGAGAGAGGCCACAAGCAGGGGATGCAGAGAGAGAGGGAGAAGTAGGCTCCCCACTGAGCAGAGAGCCCAATGCAGGGCTCAATCCCAGGGCCCTGGAACCATGACCTGAGCTGAAGGCAGACACTTAACCTACTGAGTCACCCAGGTGGTGGCTATACTGCATCTTCTTTATGCATTCATCTGTTGGTGGACATCTGGGCTACTGTGGACATTGCTGCTATAAACCCTGGGGTGCGTGTGCCCCTTTGAATCACTATGCTTGTATCCTTTGGATAAATGCCCAGTAGTGCAACTTCTGGGTCATAGGGTAGTTCTATTTTTAACTTTTTGAGGAGCCTCTGTACTGTTAAAAAGTATTCTTTAAAAAGAGATTCATAGGCCATCAGGATAAATCCAGGCCACAGAAACATCTGGATTATATTCCATTTTAGAAAAGAAAAAGAACCACGTAAAGAAGCTTGCCAAAGCTCTTGCCACTCCTTCCTGTCTTAGAACCCGGGCAATCTCATGGCAACAGCACCCTGTTTGCCTCCAACAGGTTCTGCATTCACGGGACTTTGTATAATGAGCTATTATAACAGGCCACATTCACTGTGTCTAAACAGGTGAAATCTAGTTTTATATCATCAATGGTGGTTCACACTTTGGTTAATCTATTAGTTTGGTCTTTTTATAGCCAGAGAGTGAAGCCCTACACTAGCTGATGTGTCTGTGCTGCTAGCCAGGGGTTTACAGCTGGACATCCTGTCATCACGGCTGAGGAGCGCCAGCAGCACAACTCACCACCTTCAGGGCAATACGGCCTTTAATGAGATGGCCATTCATGTGCCCGAGAAATGAGACAGTAGTGCCAGGGTGAACACTTCCGTCCCTAGAGCTTATGGGTTCTCTGGGAAGTTCCAAAGGCTTTCAAAATTCATCACACACTTGGGAATACTGCCAAGTATCTGAAACAGTAGAGCAATGCAGTTTAGTACATGGGCTCTGGAATCAGGTCCTGGATTTTAGATCCTAGCTTTGTCACCATTCTGTGCCATACTTGTCTGATTTGTAAAATGTGGTAATACTAGTAATTATCCTTAGAAGAATGTGTTGAGGACTGCACCACATAATACCGTACATGCAAAATACAGAGAGCCATGTCCAAAGACAGTAATTACGCTCTCAACACCTGTTAGCAACTGTTACTATTACTATTATCTTCAACAACAGCAGAAGTGTCAGCCCCAAAATAATGGCCCTGTTTCACCCATGTCAGTAATACTTGAAAATTAATTATAAGAAAAGGTTATATGGAACTGGATCAATACTATAAAAGTTACTTTTTGGAAACAGCTTCCTCTCTTTATTGAGTTACATGCCTGCCTGGGTTACAATGTGTTCATTTTGAAGCAGCTGCATACATTTTTAAGTCAAAATCACCCCACTTTAAAGATTTTATTTATTTGACAGAGATCACAAGTAGGCAGAGAGGCAGGCAGAGAGAGAGAGAGGAAGGGAAGCAGGCTCCCTGCTGAGCAGAGAGCCCAATGCGGGGCTCGAGGCCAGGACCCTGAGATCATGACCTGAGCCGAAGGCAGAGATTTTAACCCACTTAGCCACCCAGGCGCCCCCAAACCGCCCCATTTTAATGCCCTTTCTTTGATCAGAGAAGCTCACTTTAGCAATTACTTCGGTCCAATAATTACAACGGAAAGGAATCACACAACACACATGAGAGGGTACAGGGCAAGAAACCACCACACAACATCATGCATCTGACTGACAACCTCCTTCTTTACAAGAAGGCCTTTAAGGTCATTAAAAAGGTGTCACCTAAATCTAAGGTATTTGAATGAAAAGAATATTCCCAAGAACATTATGAAGATCAATGAAATAAATTCTCAAAGCAGTGTCAGACACTGCAGAGAAAGTCTTTCTAGAAGCAGACTCTGAAGATGAAACAGGAGTTTCGATATGAATCACAACAGTGACAGTGGTCGCTCAAGTTCTAGAGCTATTCAGACTGTAAACCATGAACGGGGTGCCTGTGTATGGAACCTAAGACGAAAACCTCTTCACCTCGCAGAGCTAACTGCTTTCAAGGAAATCCAAGATAAAAATTAACTGAAATGCTCGAAGTACCTTTAAAGGACCAAGAGTTCTCATAATCAGAGCAAAAAGGTATTTTAGGAAGTAGATTTCCTTTCATCTTTTTCTATATTCTTTTATCTCTTTGAACAATAAAGAGAACTGATTAGTTTCACTTTTTATTCACAATCAATTTTGGTTCCTGCTGCTTTGATAGCGATTATTCCTACTAGAAATGATAAAATTGAGCCACAAATCTTTATAGATGTGTCGTCTGAGGTAACCATATGAATTCTAAATAATATTACACTTTTTATGGATTCGCTTTGAAATGAACTCTAATATATAACATTGTAGTTCCTGATTTTAATTACTTCAATGATTCTGATTTGTTCTTCAAATCTACTTATTTATATAAAAATGTGATTCATACCCCAAAACTCAGCAAGTCTTGAAAAACTGCACAATTTTGGTTTTCATTATCTAGCAAGTAACTATCTTGCTTTTTGCTCTTAAACACTCTACAAGACGTTGTTTTTTGTGGCAAAGAGCTGAGTCCACTCCCCTCCACTCAGGAACTGGTCTTCCCTGACTGACCCAACACCTCCTCCCCTCGGTCTCCTGCAGCCCGCTGCTTTGTTCCATTATGGTATTTGATAGCATTTGAAATTTATATATTTGATAGTTTACTTCTTTATTGTCTGTCTCTCTCATCAAACTCCATTAGGGAGGGTCTCTCTCTTTTTCCACATCTCTCTCTCATACATAAAACACATGAAGTTCTCTCTGCCCTACATCTCTTTGTGCCTGGCATATAGTAGGCAAGTTCATGAAGTATTTGTTTTAAAAAATGCATACCACTATCATTCATCATTATCTGATCTCCTTTCCCATCAACTAGGCCCAGGGCCGCAAATGATTTTTGTCTAGCATCAGAGTCAGTATTCTAGGCTTTACCATCTCTGTTGCCTATGCCTCCCCCACTCCCAACAACCTTCTCAAAACCCAGAAAGCACTCTCAGCTTGAGGGCCATATGGAAACAGGCTGAGGGCAGGATTTGGCCCACAGGGGGTCGTCTGCCAACTCTTATGCCAGACTCCAAGTGTCTTAAGGTCAAGCCTGACTTATTCACTCATATTCCTGGGGCCTTTCCTAGTACTGAGCACACAAAGGTTTTCAACAAACCCAGAACTCGGTTGAATTGGGCAAAAGTGATTGGGTTAGGAGTAGAGAGAACCAAAAATTCAATGGAACAGCCCAAACGGTCAGATTTAGAATGGCAGGCATTTTGCCGGGGAGATACAGCCGCTGGTCCTGGCTGGATGACTCAAAAGGGCACTTACTAATGATTTATGGGCGATGGGAAAAGACAGCTTGTCGTACAATCACACACTCTCTCACTTGCCTCGGGGGTCACAGATCTCAATACCCTCCACTTCGGAGCAGCAATCCTGCTACCACAGGCAGCTGCCTCCTCTCGTGCCTACTCACAGTGCAGCTGACTTGGACCCTGAAGAAGAGCTCATGTTTCTCCCAGCGGTTGCTTCTGTTCTGCGTTACTGTCTTTGCTGTCTGGTTCTCTTGTCACCCGGCATTCTGAAAAGGTGCTGGCTTCAAGATAACATCTACCTCCAGAGCTTGGTAAATATGGAGTCACCTCCATAGCCAACTATAAACAGTTCTTAGATGGTGGCCGGGAAACCTTCCTGGAAACAGTTTTTGGATGGGAGCACTCCCTGATCCTTGCACGGTTCCAAATCTTGCAGTATGTTGATCACGGGTGAAGGAAGGAAAGGAAGGAGGAATAAACGGATGAAAAAAACTCCATGGCCATGATCACGGTCACACCCCCGCTCCCGAAACCATCAGAATGTTGGAGGTTGCAGTGTCTCGTGAGAGATCCCAGAGTATGTGCAATGTTTTCCCCACGGGCATTCTCGCTTCCGCAGACTCTAGCAAAGTGTGAGGTCAGAGCCATCTGCCTCAAGAGAGGAGTGCCTCTTTCCTCTAGCATCCAAAATGCTCAGAATGACTACCGGCATCTGCCCTAGTGACCATTTTCTTTCCGGGCCTGGGAGAGGCGGACAAAGGAAGGAGAGTGGGGCTGTTATCCGGTGTCCTGCCAGGTGTCCGCTCCCCATGGAGCGGCAGAGGCAGCCCTGGAAGCCTGGTTCATCTCTAGGCATGTCCCTCCTTCTTCATGTTCTTAAGAACTCAGAACTTCATTGCAGTGAGCTATCATTATGGCTCTGCCAGCCCATATTGACTCCCCAACCTCATGGAAAGAAAAAAGGGAACAAATCGTCCCTAGGGTGTTGTAACCAAGCAAGCAGATCTTTCCAAAGGAAAGTGTCAGATGCTTAACTGCATGATGGAGTAAAACACATTATCCAACCAAGCTTCACTCTGATGCAGCAAGTCCTGCGTTTTAGGTGGAATAAGCAATAGGGTGGGAACAATTTATGTGAAGACAGGCTGTGTGTTAATGATGGAGCAGGAACAGCACTGAGTCTCCTGGTTCACGGACCAGGTCATATCTGCCCAAGAGCCATGAGTGTAGACAGTGATGCTAAGAGACAGTGGCAAGCAGCCTGGGGAGGAAGGGAATAAGGGCCCGAGGAAACACTCTGGCAAAAGTGAATTAAACAAATCCCGAAGTTCTTGTAGTTGTTTCAAAGGGTGCCCATGGGTTCACATTTCTGGAGAATGTAACCAGAACTAAGTGAAAATATGACTTTGGGACTTTGTGTTAGACGTCTGGCTTGGAGATGCTAAGACAGGAAGGCGGAGACGGAGCTGTAAGAAATACTAGACGTGGGGCGCCTGGGTAGCTCAGTGGGTTAAAGCCTCTGCCTTCAGCTCAGGTCATGATCTCAGGGTCCTGGGATCGAGCCCCACATCGGGATCTCTGCTCAGCAGGGAGCCTGCTCCCTCCTCTCTCTCTGCCTGCCTCTCTGCCTAATTGTGATCTCTTTCTGTCAAATAAATAAATAATCTTTAAAAAAGAAAGAAAGAAATACTGGACAAGTGATACCAGGGAAATATTCTTTGGGGAACAGACCTTCCAAAGAAACGAGAATTGCCTGCACACCAAATGGACTGACAAGGGAGGACAGGCACTGCGAGGTGAGTACTCCTTTACCCCTGGGCATCATTCTTGCTCCCGCCCACCAGAAGAGTGACTCTTGGGTCGCACGTGACAAGCACCAGTGACAATGAGCAATGCCAAGAGTATCTTTTTCCACTTCTATCCGATATGATCTGACATCAAGATTTTCGAAAACAGAATCATGGCTAAAAAACCAAAGTAAATTTCATTTAAAGGACTGCGATTTCATGCCCTTTGGTTGAGCGTTCGTCTAATTTAACATTTGCAACTGTCCTTCCGTGTATCCCTCCTTCTGTGACCTTCTCTCAGAGCCACTCTGGGAGGCTTGTGATTGTCGCCACCACTGTTCAAGGCAGGGCACTGGCCCCTCCTGCTGACCTGGGCGAGGGAGTCACGCCAACCAGATCACCCGCACAAACTGTCCAGGGTCGTGCGAGACAAACCAAGGGTACAGTCTGGATTGGGGTGGGGGGGCGTCCATGGTAGAGGCAGAATCCCTGGGATCAAGATAGTGCACGGAGTGAATATGGCAAGTAGGCCATGAGATCTCACACAGGAATTAAGGGTCAGAATGAAAAAACAACAACGGCAACATAGAAGGTGACAATCAAACATTAGGGCCACATAAGACGGCAGGCAGAGAGAAGACTGTCAGGAGGCCTTGACCGTGAGGCTCCCTCCACCATCTGGCCCTGTATTCTGGGTTAAGCTCCATATGTGAACGTCTCCACAGGACTTACCAACCAGATCCCCAGCATACACATGAGGAAACTCAAGCAGAGGGAAGCATGTCTTTGTCTTTGGACAATGTCATATTGGAGGAACACCCACACTAAAATCTTACCTCTGCAATTTTGTTTTTTGTCTGTGCACACAACTAATGCATAGCAATATGCTTGCATTCCTGAGGGTTCCCCACGGAAGACTCACTCTAGAGTAGAAGCTCAGCAGAAAGCTCTGCAAACAAGGTGCTTATCACTGGGAAACACTTTAAAAACACAGCTAATGCTCAGTGCTCCCTGTGCGGGTTACACCATGGCATTAGCGGCTTTCTTCCCTTACTATCTGTTGGTGTGAAACGGGGTAAGACAAATTAATTTTAGAACCATGTTTTAGCCTAAGCAAATCACAACCAAGGATGTCAGTCTGCCGGGGAAACAAAACCCCCCAAACCAACGCCTTTACACTGTCTGATGGTGTGGCTGAAGAGGGCCAAAGCTCCTCTCCAGAGAATAGTTTATTAAAGGTCAAGCGTTAGTTCTATCCACTAAGTGAAACCAACCCCAGGCCACTGCTTTTCTGTAAAGTGACTTGGGAAAGCTGGAACTTCTATGTCTTTGGTCTGAAGACTGGCATTGTTCACATCAAATGCTAAAGAATAAAGGTCTTGGTTGACTTAAAACTTGAACCTGGCACCATGGGTCAATGTTCTTACATAACAAAGAAATAAACAGAAGAGGCTCCAAATTATCCAGCAGGAGAAAGCTGGACCAGGGGTGCCTGGGTGGCGCAGTTGTTAAGTGGCCGACTCTTGGTTTCAAATGAAGCCGTTTTTAAACTCAGGTCCTGTGGTCGAGCCCCACGTTGGGCTCCATGCTCAGTGCAGAGTCTGCTTGGGGATCTCTCTCTGCCCAACCCCTGCTCGCTCTCTCTCTCTCTAAAATAAATAAATTAATTTTAAAAAGAGAGAGATAAAGCTGGACCAAAGTTTTTTGACTCACTGATTATGGTAACACAATAAGCATTTAAAGATGCCTATCCATGGAATAAAATTGAAAAGTAATACTGGGAATACATTCGAACTTGTCTCACCTTTCAAATAACTATTATGTTATTATCAAAGTTGTAGGTTTTTTCCCTTAATAAGGATGATAGCCATGTGAACAAAGGAAGTATGTTTTGAGTAATCCTGAAAGTTTTGGAATCTCATGCTGGAAAGATGCTTTGAAACAGGAATCTGGAACCCGGGACACAGGGCAGCGTTTCTTCAACTCAGCACTACTGATATCTTGTACCTGACGATTCAGCTGCTGTTGGGGGTCTTCCTGCAACACCACTACCCTCTACCCAGTAAATGCCATAAGTGACAATCCCCACTTCCGTCCTCCTCACTCATGACCATCAAAAATGTCTTAAAAAAAAAAAAAATGTCTTCAGACCCTGAAAAACAACTGCGGAGGGGCAAATTAGACCTGGTTGAGAACCATTGGTCTAGAGGTATTTTCTCTTCAAGAGAACCCCCTCAGGACACTGAAGGTTTTCACAGTCATTATTACATACGGTTTGGGACTTTGCAAACGTATGCTGACGTGCTCACAGCAGAAGTATACTCACTGTGTACAAGAAAACAGAAATCTTTCCACATCAGCAGCAGAGTGAGTTTTGTAAAGCCTTCTGCATCATATTCCACGACGCCTCTAGGTGATAAACACACACACACACACACATACAGAAAAAACCCTCATCAAAATTAGGCACAAGAGAGATGGAACCAAGTAATAAAGAATATATTCATAACATCACGGTGATTGAATCCGAGATGCATTTCAGGTTAAGGGAGTGTTACATAGGAAGGACGTGGGGTTTGGAATGACAGCATCTACGTTTAAGTTACTGTTTTGCTATGTACTGTTATGGCTTCAGGCAAATCACTTAACCTCTGGGGCCTCAGTTTCCTCATCTGTAAAACACATACAACGTTTTCAAACTTCCTTACAGGATTGTGAAAAACAAATAAGATAAACCATAAAATGCTATGCAAATGCTGGTTACCAGTTAGGAGTAAAAGATCCAAGGCAGCCATGAGGTCAGCGACGACACTACTTTCTGTGATGACTAAGTCTCACTTTCACTCAGGCACTAGGCAGTAATCAGCAATGGCAACATTACTAAGTTTAGGAGTCTGTATTATTTTCCTCCAAAGTACTTGGAATCCTTTCACTTGTGTCCCCTGTCCTCCCCACCAGGCTCAAGACAAAGAAGCCCCATTAGCTGGGTGGGTGTTGGTTCTCAGCATGTGAATGTGGCTGGGAGACACACAGGGTATGTGTCATGTGTCAAGGAGAACAGGCCTGGACTGCTGAAGGGCTTGGGCAGAAGTCTGACAGACTCGTCTCCCTGATTTTCCACAGAGCCTGAGCGCCTGGGAGACATCACCATAACATGACAATACTAACCACACACTGAAGACAGACATAATTGTCTCTGTCATCCACACCAGGAGGCGGGACATAATCATCTCTGTCAGCCACACCAGGAGGCATTTGCTGTCTCCCTCACTGAGTCAGGCCAATGAGACCGTCAATCCTTTTTTTTTTTTTTTAAGATTTTATTTATTTTATTTGACAGAGAGAGAGATCACAAGTAGGCAGAGAGGCAGGCAGAGACAGAGGGGGAAGCAGGCTCCCCGCTGAGCAGAGAGCCCGATGCGGGGCTCGATCCCAGGACACTGAGATCATGACCCGAGCCGAAGGCAGCGGCCTAATCCACTGAGCCACCCAGGCGCCCCGAGACCGTCAATCCTGATGGCCTCCCAGTTTAAGTAGGAAGGGGGAACTCACTGTCAAGGTAAAGGAACTAAGACGCTAAAAGCTGAGTGATTTGCTCAAAGACTGTTGATATATCATTCAGATCTTCTGACTTAGGTCAACAATTTTACTTACTGCTTTATATTTCTTTTCATGAATTTATAGTCAACTCAATACGTTATAATACTGCTATCTAAACTTTTCAAATCCTGCATGCTGTAAGTAAAAACAAACACAGAATCCTTTTTGTTATGCATAGTTACAGTAATATAATAGCAATTGTGTATGATTTAGTAGTTGTATACGGGTACTACCATATTGTTTTGCATAATAAAACATACGCAAAATGTATATTGAAAAAGAACGAGTTTTTTCATTTTCGTTTTTGTTTTTTAAGATTTCACTTATTTATTTGAGAAAGAGAGAGAGAGCATGAGCTGGGGGGAAGGGCAGAGGGACAGGGAGAAGCAGGTTCTTTGCTAAGCAGAGAGCCCAAGGACGCAGAGATCAATCCCAGGACCCTGAGATCATGACCTGAACGGAAGGCAGACACTTAACCAACAGAGCCACCCAGGTGTCCAAGAATGAGATTTTTAAAAAGCTGTAAATGCAGTTTTCTTATCTTTCTTGTGTGCCAATGGAGTGAGGGGGGACACACACCCTTCAGGTGTGTGTACCCTACTTGGGAGGATACTAGGCTAGATCCTCCATTTTTACTTATACATACTAAAGATAATCTTCTTTGAAAATCAGAAGACCAATGATGTCATTTATGAGCCACTGTTTGTATCCTAAGTACTTTCTCAAAATGTTCATAAATAAAGCTGAAAAAAATCCCAAGTATTAAAGACTCATATGAGAGACAGTCACACTGTTTAGATATTGACAGTTCTATTTTGGAGGCACAAAAAATTCAATTTTTTAAAATTATTTCTGAGGAGTCAGAAATTTGGCCCATAATTATTCCACAGTTTATAAAATTATATCCCAGGGAATGGCCAACCTTATTCTTTATTTCACCTGCTCCTCCTTAGTCCCACTTTTTTGGTCCTAATTTATTCATTTCTTATTTAAAATTTTAATTTTGTGTTACTATCTATATCTCTGTATATTTATACACTTCCTACAGAATAAGGTGGGATATAAGCAGACCATTAACACCCTTAGTGCTCAGTCCCCCTGAATGGGTCGAAGGCCCCGCCTTTGGAAGAAGACTGAGGGGAAAGCACATCCCCTCAGCCACTGGGCTAAGCCCCGAGCAGAAGCTCAAGGAGGCCTCTGACGTCATCTAAGGAAACAGAGCTGCGGAGTAGCAGGGCCTCTGGCAACCTGCAGGAAAGGCCCAGGACCCAAGGGGGAGGGGCAGCGGGTGGGGCTTGGGCAGCAGCAGCAGGACACGCCCCTTAAACCTGAAGTCACTTGCCTCCCCTGCCCTCTCTGTGCCTTCTTCCAACTTCTAATCTCAAGTGGGAGTCGCTGCTTTTGGGTCTAACGCTGGATGCCCTCCTTAGATCTGGGGGGCAAGTTGCGAGCCAGAGTCCTATCAGGACACCTGAGTCCTGATAACCCAGGCTCCCACCCCGGCGCTGGCTCTGGCTGTCAGGCGGATGACTTCTGTCAGGTCATTGGGCTTCTCAAAGTCTCAGGGCTTCCCAGGAGCCAATTGTGCCAATACTGCCCACCTGGCCTGCTCACTCACGACCCCTGGGAGCAGATGGTGGTGAAAGCGCTGTGCGAACTGTAGGGTTCTAGAACAAGCAGGTGGTGCTGCCCTTGTCATTGCTGGGTTTGGGGTGAGTATGATGCTGCTCCAAGGAAGATACTTGTTTCTATGATTTAGCAAAGAATCCTAGAAACTATCTTCCTGGGAGCTTCAGTTTCAGCAATGTACCAGCAAGAATCAAAATGGCCTTAATAAAATCTTAAAAAAAAATAAAAATAAAAAAATAAAAGGGGCGCCTGGGTGGCTCAGTGGGTTAAAGCCTCTGCCTTCGGCTCGGGTCATGATCCCAGGGTCCTGGGATCGAGCCCCATATCGGACTCTCTGCTTGGCAGGGAGCCTGCTTCCTCCCCCCTCTCTCTCTGCCTGCCTCTCTGCCTACTTGTGATCTCCGTCTGTCAAATAAATAAATAAAATCTTAAAAAAAAAAAATGGCCTTAAGAAGCTAGCATGGGGAAGCACGAGCTGTTATTTTCTTAACCAAGCCCCACATGAGGGTCGTGAGGACATGAGGGTTTGCCAGCATGTGGTTTAAACAAGGAGGAACTTACGTGCCGAAGTGACTGAGGAAAGCAGCGATGTACTCCCTTCTTTTGTGGTACCCTTGAATCACATACTGCACCTAGAACAGGAACCCAAAGATGAGGAGTAGGGAATTGTCACGTGCTTCCTTACAAAACATTCCCAAGACTCAGAGAAGCAGAAAAACGGTAAAATAAATACACCACACTCCCATCACCTATACTCCCCTCTATTCAACAAGAACTATGAACGTTTGGTCTACCTGCTTCCGGCAGCCATCTACCTGCCCATCAAGCTATCAATCAATCTCGCTGAGATACTTCAAGGGAAATGAGAGACACCATGACAGTTTGCCCCAGATCTGTGAGCGTGTATCTCCAAAAAATAAGACCTTTTCCTACAGAGCCATGATGTCATTACCATACCCAACAAATCTAGCCGTCATTCTCCGACTTCATCTAGTGTCCTGCGCATTGTCATGATTTTCCACTTGTCCCCAAAATATTCTTTTAAAAGGCAGGGTACAATTGAGGGTATAATCAAGGACCAGGCATTTAGTCTGGAAAGTCTTTCATGTAGGATAAGAGTACCTCTTGGGGTGTGCACATGCATCTACATGTTATATGATACAGACTTTTCAGAGATTTGGGCTAGCTGTCTAGCCCAAAGGATGTTTTGCCTTCTATATTCTGTGGGTGTTTCCCTCCTTTTCCCTCTACTCTGGAGGTCCCTGTATTTCCCATAAATCGGACGTTAGACTAAAGGTGTGATTAGATTCACGCTAAACATTTTTGGCAAGAAAACCTCATAGGTGATAGCGGCCTTGATCACTGGTTAGGGTGACAGCAGGCCAACCCCACCGTAAAGGGAGGTCTTCCCTTTGCCACCGGGAGTGAGCTGGAGGCACACTTCTCAAAGCCTGTGAAGATCTAGTCCCCTCTCAGTCTTTCACCTCATGGTTTTAGTATCTGCTGGAGAGCCTTGTCTGAATCAATTATTTCATTAGGAGCCGGAAAACGGTGACTTTTTGAATTCTCTCACTCCTTGTGTGTTTATCAGCTGGAACTATCTGTAGAGAAGAGCTTCTGCTCATCAAATGGGGGTTCTTTTACTCTGAACTTTACCTCCTATTGAAAAGGCAGGACAATGTTGAATTCTTTCTTTTTAAATTCCTAATATCCAGGAAAAGAGTGTTACAATAGGGGATTTTAGTTTGCCTTTTTATATTTCCTTGTTATCACCAAGCGACAGTTTTTATAAAAAAAAAAATTGTGAACCTATTAAGCTGGACATCTGGAAATTAGTCATTTACCCATCAGCTACCAACACAAAAATACATTCCTTATAATGTCCCCATAATGGCTCAAAGAAACAGGGGAGAAAGAGGCCCCCCAAACTGTTTATATTGGCGGTAGCCACAATGAGTTTCCATGGCTAACAAAAGCTCAAGATAAAGTACTTGAAATAACCTTGACACAATTGGTAGTGATAGCCACTTTGTACCCTTTAAAAGTAAAACAATTCTATTTATATAATAGGGGTTTATGTCAATTTATAAAAACAGTGCTTACTTTGCAGGCTTAATGCAGGATCAGAAATGTTATTTTGGGAAAAGAAAAACAGATGATAAGTTTGCTTAAGAGGCTTTGTTTAAAAAGGGGATGAAAACAGTTCTGTGTACTTGATTTTAAAAACAGAAAACCATTTTAACAGAAACCCACAACAAAACTGGCTATAAAGATAGATTCCAATGTAATTATGGAAATTCATTTGAAGAGATTGTTTCTAAAAGCAGCCCATACTGTCCTCTTTTGTAGCAAGCATAAGAACATCAATTTTAAAAGACAAGTAAAATTAATGAAAGGGAACCAGATAAGAAAAACAGACTGATTCTTATATTTCTGGGAAAACGGTAACAGAATTTTTTTGGAGGAAAATATATGACTAGAAATTAATCTCAACTGGAGGGCTTTTTTAAAAAGGCTTTTCTTCTCAGTTCTGGAAGACCAAAATGTACATGTTTCTCTATAATACTGGGACACAGATTTGAAGTCAGTACAAAGTCCCACAATGTAAATAAGAATTCTATCCTCCAAACAGTTCTGAAGGAGGGCAGAGGCTGGGGGAATTTGGTCCAATGAGAGGCAACCACTCCACGAGAGTTAGATGCCCTGGAATCCGTGCCAAGCCCACAGACGGCAGACTTGCCAGATTTTCGTTTCTCTGACATTTAAAAAATAATACTGAAGGCTTTGAAATATTATTGCACTTCAAAAATATTTCCTATATTGAGATGAGCTATCTTTTGAAAGAAAGAGACAAACAAAAGATTTCTTCTCCAAGCCCGTGTGCACAAGTCAGTAGGAGCAGAGAAAACAGTGCTTTGGGAATCAAGCGAAGGAAGTGAGTCAATGTGGGAGATGGGAAAAAAGTCAGTATTGCTTGTGGACGGATATCTCCAGTTTTTAGCTAATTACAGTGACTGGCCATTAACAAGTACATATTCACGCTTTTTAGAAATATCTGACAATAGCCATTAATGTCAACTCAGTTATTCGCTAATGTACTGACTCATTCATGCGGCTAGGAGAAAGCTTTCGATAACCTGATGGGCTTGCCTACCAGCCCAGCTGATCTGGAAATCCTGCTCCTACCCTACGAGCGGGACTCTGGCAAGCTGCTCCTAGACAGGACATGGAGAATCAAGCGCTGACTAGTAAAAAAGTGAGGTACAGAAAAGCAGAAAAGAGGTGAAGGAAGCTCTAGTGAATTACCTTGATACTCACTAGCGGCAAACACACACACACACTCACACCCCCCCACACCCTCCCACCCACGCATGCACCAGACAACTGGGAAATGGAGCAGTTCAAAGGCGCAAGACCTAGCAAAAACTCGGGACATAAAAGAAATTAGAGGAGGAGGAGGTAGAAGTTTAAAAGATGAAGACAAGACTGGAACAGGAGGTCAGAATCCTTAAGAAAGGAAGAAGGAGCGCCAAGAACTAGGGAGAGAAACAGACGAACTGTAAGTCCAAGTAGGAAAAGCCAGTGTCAGGTGGGGGCCCAAGCTGGGATGGGGTGCAGAGGACGCGCCTGCAGGACAAGGCCCACAGTGCTGGGGCAGGGGCCACGTGGAGGGAGGAGCCTCACGAGGGGAGGGCCAGGAGACTTGTTTTTACCTTGTTGGTGAGTAGGTGGCATACTTGAGGCACATAATCAATGAGACATCCTCCTCCTGGAAAAGCTGGGATATGAAGAGCTGAGGAGCCTCCAAGTGCACTGAAAGGACAAGAGTACAAGGGACACTTCTCTTAGGGCTCCAGCAATGCAGGAAGTGACACCCCCAAACAGACTCGCCTTCTCTTATCAATGTCTGCCCACCAGCCACTTGAGTTAATGAGGATGGGGACATGGGTTTCATTTTCTGATGACATTTCTTTATCTTATTTGTTTTGTTAGATCAGCATGTTCAGATGACCCATGACTACCAACTAATGACTGATAACTAATGGTTCTATCATGCACAAAATAGCACATTTTGATTGGCGTGGATAAATGTCTTGCCAGTATTAATGGGTTGGACCTCTGATGGAGACGCAGGTGTTCGTACTCTCCATCATGTGCTGGGCAAAGAGAAGTCATTCCTTAACCCCCTATGCTAAACTGAACTGAATTCCTTCAGCACCACCACAGCACACTGGAGGGACTAGCTCTGCCCCTTACCAGCTCTGCTGCCTGTAGAAAGCCTCTGGGGCTTTAGCCTCCCCGGGTTTAGTGTGGGGCCGGTGGTCTAGGACAGGGGCTGCAGACTCTAGACTCGACCAGGCCCAGGCAGCTGATATAACTGAGCACCCAGAACTCGAGAGATTCCACACCCAAAACTCCAGCTGACCTCTGCTATGTTGGAAACACAAGCCTGGTCTTTGCAGACCCTTATTTTTCATGTGAAGCCAAAAATCCAGATGACTTAAGGTCTCAAATTTTAAATTGTGGCAACAAACTAAACATCTTTGGAAACACTGTACTGCTCGGTCCTGTGTCTGTGGGTCGATATGGGTAAAGTCTGCAACTCGTCCAAGTCGACACTCACATTCAATTCATCTACACAAGAAGGTGCAGTCAAAAATCAGGGATCCAAGCAGTAATAAGACACAACACTGATCCAGAAATAGTTCCTAGGACTTTTGTGGAGATTCCCTTTCAGTTTAAATAACCAGCATACAATTACTAAAGAAACTGTTCAGAACTTCACAGTATATATTTCACAGCCCATCCTTAATCTTGATTTCATCTTCTTTCCTACTCTCACTTTCCTTGGGTCCTAATTTGTTTTTCTCACTTGAATTTTATTTTAATGCATAGGTTTCTTACTCCAAAAGCTCCTTCTACCACCTCTGTAATATGATGGGGTATAAAGAGACCCCTAAGATCCGTTAATACCGTGGTTATTCATTAACTCAGTCCCCAGTTACAAGGCTGTAAATGGAAGCAAAGTGCCTCCCCATAAGTCTCGACAATCATTCCTAAATAGTTTAGAGCAGACGGACTTAGCCTAGGGTTTGCAATACAGGGAAAAACACACCTAAGTTTTGAAAAGGGTCCCAGACCCAGCCTGTCGCCCTACTGACCACACTGAAATTAATTTTTCCGGTAGTAATGGATATTATGTTCATTTGTTTATGGAATGAAAAAGTCCCAACATATGAATAAAATCACAGGCGATGTGAGGAAGTCAACATAGGGTGGAAATATTTGGTGTTGACTTTTTCTATTCAGATGAGACCTAAAAAGCACAACAACTCTGACAACTGAGAAAATTATGAGACAGCATTTGACTAAGTTTGACATTAATGAATCATCTACAGTCTGCAACTGCACAGAATCAGCAAGAACATCACTTCCGTCTGCTACTCTCAGAGTAGACGTTGGAGGAGATTTAGACTAAACTCCGAAGGAAGCTAGGAAAATTCCTATCACTTCTCATGACCTGGAAGAAGGCTTTTTGTCCCCTCTTTTGTATGCAAAAGTACAGAGAGGGCACACTTCTAACTGGCAAGTTCTCACAGTTCCATTAGGATGGAAACTGCTTAAGAGTAAAATTCTATAGTACAAGAGAAATAAATCCTATATTTATATCTTGTCTTTCCTGGGGGGAAATATCTGTGTAACATAGAAATACCAAGATCCAGGCTTCTCATAGTATATGTAGAGGAACAACCTTCCGCATCCTAAAATTCCAAAAAATAAAATAATTTGGACAGTTTCCTGGAATTGATTATAATGGGCTCTGACCTGTATATGATATTACAGTATAAGTTCTTAATTGTTCACTAAATTGAATCAAAAAGATGAAAACAGTCCATGGGTAATCCTCTAAACTTGAGACTCCCTCTGCTTCTGACACACAGCCATTAAACAAAAATTACCTATAATGGTGGAGAGAAGCATGGGTGTGGAGAAGTCCAAAGACCGGCTGCTCAGCCTCCAGGCCCACCTCTCTGCACTCTGCTTCTGTGATTTGCCCAAACTAACCCTTGTTGTCAGGTGCTTTCTTGTTACCTAGTTTAATCCTCCCCACAATTCAGGGAGGTGAGAATTAGCACTGTAATTTTACAGGTGAAGAAAGTGGGGCTCAGAGGGCAGAAGAAACTTTCTTGGGTTCCCACAGCTAGGAGATGGTAAAGCCCAGATCTGAACTGGCCGGTTGCCAGAGTCCCCACGCCCCCAGTGAGTGGGGTTGGGACTGCAGGGATGCCCCAGGGCTTCCAGAAGCATGGAGACCACCACTGAAGCAGGCACCGGGATGCTCATCTCTCTCTACAATTGGCCCCACAGCCGCAGAGCAAGCATTCCTGTCCATTTTGTTCATGCCTCTGTCTCTTCCAGCCCAGCCATCAAACAACCACATCCGCTGGATCTCCGATGTGAGGGGTGGACCCCTCTGCCCCATCTAATTGTGTGCGACAGCTGCCTACACAGCTCTGAGCCTCAGTGTGTGAAGAAGCACTTGAGAGACTACAAAGGACTGCTCTAAATGAGGGTTTATTTTTAAAAGGACACTTACTGCACCCTTTCTCGAACTCCCTAAGTTCCTTAGCTTGTGGGGGTTCTGAACCTCACTGCCCCGTCCTATCCTGATAAGCGCTGCTGACTCCTGTAGAAATATCCGCCTCGCGGGTAAATATTTAACAGGCTGCTCTGGCCTGAATGCTGCCCCGATCGTGCTGAACAAACAAAGTCAAGTGCCATGAAATAAAAAAGCTGTTATGATTTTAAAGGGTGCAGGACAGAGGGCTGGCCTGGTGATCTCTAATTATTTAATATTCACGAATCAAAAACTATTGGGTGGGGCACATACAATGAAAAGCTCAGCCTGTGCGGAGATTGCCAGGCTCCCTGATCGCTTCCCGGGAATGCAGGGCGGGCTGGAGAGAAGGCAGGGCTGGACAGACTGGCTCCTTGGCGGGTGGGGAGGGGCAGGGAGGGGCGGGGAGGGCCAGGGAGAGCAGAGGGTGGAAGGGACCACTGCTGTGGATTCTTCTGATCTCCAGACCCATGAAGGGAGGAAGCAGGGTCAAAAGTGAGGAAAAGTCAACCAGAGTGGCGAGGTCTCAGACTGAGACTGATAAGACGAAGGGGTAGAGAATGTTTTGATGAGAAAGCACCTTCTCTTTATGGACTGAAATGACAAGTGAAATTCAGCCATTATTTCTCAGACCGGAAACTGAATCCGTAGATATAAATTAGGAGGACACAAGGCCAGAGTCTGAGAAACCTTCCAACAATGGAGTTAAACAGACCAAAAGGTAGCCAGAAAAACACTTCCAGTCCGATTCACTGGATCTAAAACTCAAATGTAAGAATTGTCTGTGTTCACTGTATTGATGCGGTTGTTTTCCATGCAAATACAGCTAATAGAGCCCTTTGGGAGCCGGGCCCTGTCTGCAAATATTCAGAGCACTTCTACTATTGAAGACTTGACTTGGCTATGGTGCAACAGCATGAGGGAAATATTTTTGACATGGAAATTGACATGGAAAAACGCAGGGAGTCAGCCTGTCTGAAGGCCTCACTTGGGACAACGGGGTTTGATTTTAACCCACTGTGGAATGGCAACTCCCTCCTCTCTGTGTGGGATTTGACCTCATTGGCCAAATAAAATGAGCAAAACATGACTTGGCACTGGAGAAAACCAGAAGGGCCAGTGATTTTCAATTATAATTCTTGCTTCCGCCAAGTTCGGTTGTTTGGGTCTACTCAATTTTCTCATCAGTGCCGTGGGATACTACCACTCTCAAAAAGGCCCATCTTGGGACGCATGGGTGGCTCGGTTGGTTAAAGCAGCTGCCTTCGGCTCAGGTCATGATCCCAGGGTCCTGGGATCGAGTCCCACATCGGGCTCCTTGCCCTCCGCAGGGAGCCTGCTTCTCCCTCTGACTCTGCCTGCCATTCTGTCTGCCTATGCTCGCTCTCGCTCACTCTCTCTCTCTGACAAATAAATAAATAAAATCTTTAAAAAAAAAAAAAAAGGCCCATCTCTCTCAAGGGACAAAGCAACAATTAGAATTACAGTAATATGAAGCGAGCACCGAGCAAGCACTCTACGAGAGACTTTATTCTAAAATGTCTCCTGCTTGTGCAAGCTACCGTCAAGGGTTATGTCAAGGCTCTGTCAGAGACACTGGGATCAGTGTTACCATCCTGCTTTGCCTCAGAATCAGGTTCCGGGTTCTGGGTTCTGGGTTCCGAGGGAGAGGAAGATGACCCGGTTGCCTCTGCCACTGGACGATTCAGGGGAGTGTTGGAGGGTGAGGCACTGACAGGGGGAACTCCCAGGATGGTTGATGGACTCCAGTTGCCACGAGTCCCCAGGTTAAGACATATCCATAGGAAAAGTTAACTCTCAGTTCAGCTCAACAAACACTACCTGTATGCCCAACTCTGTGTATGGACTTCAGCTTCCTGTTCTGGATCCATTAGCACCCCTGCTAATTCCCTCCAAGGTAGAAGAATGCCAGGGCCCTCAGGAATCTGGGGCATTCTATAATGTCAGAGTATGCTTCCTGGTGGCCTGCCAGGAGAGCCATTACAGCAAAACACAAGTCACTGTTATTTACTGAGGATCTGCTTTTGCCAGGCCCTCTACTAGGCATTTCATTATCTCTAAACTCATAACAACTTGGCCAAGTAGACCTAAGTAGTCCAACTTACAGAAGGGGACACTGAGGAAGAGCTGAGCATCTTTCCAAGGTCACCCAGCAAGTAAGCTGCAGAGATGGGCTTGAAACCCAGTCTTCTTGGTTCCAAGGTCTACATCCTTTTTTGTCAGAAAGACAGTGTGAAAAACTTAAAATTCTATCCCTGCTATGTCCTGAAGCAGAGGTATTTGTGGCTGATATTATCCTCAGAAAAGCTTAGATCCATAAAACTCATCTCATTCGTCCTTGTCTTAAGATATCATATGTTATAACAAGTTAACTTATACGATAAAGAAAAAAAGTCCTATCTAGCCTCTCAAAACCCAGAAGTGCACAGATAATACATTAAGGAGAGACTCTGATTTGTTTGTTTCCCCCAACTACATTTTCTTTGTGCTAGTAAAGCATTTTCTAGAGCTGTTGTCAGCCCTTGTCTCATTTCATAGATTCAACCTTGAGCCATCTCAAGAGTCTCTTGATACCTTAGTTAAACAAAACCAGGGTCTAATTCAAAATCGAAAAATCTCAATGAGTATAACAGGAGAAAGAAAATAAGAGCTTACAGTGACAAGTTAAGCTTACAAGCAGAAGAAAATCTGGGGAGTCAAACTGGATGAGGGGTTCACTAGGAACCAATGGAGCCTGGCCATACTGCATCTGTGATTAACCCAGTGTTTCCATTAAATATGCTTCATGGTATACTGGCAGGCCTTTACTAAAGTACTGGATCCCACTTTGTGTTTCCCATTTTTAGAGGGACACATGAAAATGGAAATGTCCTGACACCATGATAAATATGATTATACACTGAGGAAATGTTCCTCTGGAGCAAAGTCTAAAAAGAAGCTGAAAGTGTTGAAATTACTTAGCAAGTTATGGAATTATTAAATAGAGTGACTTAAAAATGTGAAGACAGAGGCACCTGGGTAGCTCAGTGGGTTAAGCCTCTGCCTTTGGCTCAGATCATGACCCCGGGGTCCTGGAATCAAGCCCCGTGTCAGTCTCCCTGCTTAATGGACAGCCTGCTTCTCTTTCTCCCTCTGCCTGCTGCTCTGCCTACTCGTACTCTCTCTCTCTCTCAAATAAATAAATAAAATCTTTAAAAAACCGTGAAGACATACTCTAAGGACCTTTTGAATCAGCTGTTCCTTGCTTACGCACAGTATACATGAAGAGTTTAAAATATGATGGATTTCATTGGTACAGTGAGTGATGGGGCAGGAATAACAGTTCCATTTAAGAAGCACTAGGTATGAGGCACTATGCTAAGCCCCTCCTGTATGATACCATCTCTGCTTCATACTAACCTGAAACAGAGGTGTTATCCCATTTTACAGATGGGAAGGATGGAGCTCAGAGAAGCTACAGAACCTCTCCAAGGTCACGCAGGTAAATGGCAGAGAGGCATCTAAATCCAGGAGACTCTGACCTAAATCTACCCACCAGCACCCCCCTTTGTGATTTTTGACACAAAAAGCTATCGGCAGACCTGATGTCTGGTTCCACGTACATCAGGTTCACGGACTCTTTGTGGCTTGTGTAGTTCAGGCTGAGCCACGGAGGCTGTTTCCAGAGACCTTTATTAAACTGATTTAGGTACCTGAACTGAAATAATTCCTTTTTCATTCTAGGTAAATGAACCCCAGGAAACCCAGAAGAACTCTGCGGGCCAGAGACCTGATGGGCAACTCCCAGCAGACAGGAGGTGGCACGCAAGCAAAAAAGCCTGATGTTTGAAAAAAACACAAGTGATGGGAATATTGTAACTGCAAACAGAATATGTCTCACGACATGAACGCTAACCGAGTTTTTGCTCGGAAATGTGTTTTTTAAGTCTGTTAACATCTTAAAAAAAGCCTTCAAGGGATGGTAATCTTAACAGATGTCCACCATCAGGATTCTGTTAGCATGTGGAAAAGCATTTAAAGTAAATCCCCCGAAACAACAATGGACTTAGCAGATGTTCTAGTAAGGTTTGGGATGAACTGCTTACGACGAAGCTTGGCTGCACTAGATGTGAGCAGGAGAAGCGAGAGAGAAGCTGTTCCCCTCTGGTTGCCTTTTGATCCCTGGCCTATGATCTGCAGTTGATTCCACCACAATTTCTTTACAAAATGGAACTATTTTCAAATATCAGGCATTGGGACTGAGTACATTTACTACCGGTTTGTTAGAAATGTACAACTCCGAGGCCCCGGTGAATGGATGTATCCCTCTGCTATTATCCAGGTACAGTTACTTTCATAACATATTTACTGGGGAAAGAAAATCAATACATACATATATCAAATCGTCACATTGTATGCTTTGACTATCTTACAAATTTGTCAGTTATACGTCAATAAAGCCAATAAAAAAAATCAATGCATATCGTAGTTACCCTCAGCTACATGCACAAACGTTTTTATACCTCCTTCCTTACTGCACACTGGTTTTAATGGTCAAAGGAAATGCAGAGAATGAGGGGGAAAAATACCTTTGCCTGTCTAGGGCAGAGAAGGGTATCTACCTGATTCCTGGTTACTGTTACTTTCTAGAGCCTCAGGCACACAAATAGCATTAGGCAACTTCATGCACACATTACTGGCCTCTGAGCTCCAGGAGCTAATCTGTAGAAAGTGGCAGTTGGGCTGGTGCACACAAAAACAAGTAAAGATATCAGAAGATGAGATTAGCCAGGGTGCTGGCACAGAACACTTGATGTTTCCAAAGTGCTTTTCCCCCCTTTACAATGGCCTTACAAAGTAGGCAGCAAGTCTTACTATGTACATTGTAGATATGAGAAGACGGAGGCTTGAGATGGATGACTTGCCCAAGGTGTCACTGGAAACAGTGAAACTGGGTTTACCATCTTTTCTCTGCACTAGTAGTTTTCATGACTGTGTGAGAATAACCTGGGGAGCCTGTTAAAAACTCAAGAAACCCAGGCACCACCCCAGAGAAGCCTGCTCATTTGGTCTGAGATGGGACCTTCGAATCTGCATTTTAAGAGGTTTCTTAGTGATACAAAATCAATGCACAGAAATCGGTTGCATTTATTTACACCAACAACAAGACAGAAGAAAGAGAAATTAAGGAGTCAATCCCATTTACAATTGCACCCCAAACCATAAGATCCCTAGGAATAATCCTAACCAAAGAGGCAATGAATCTATACTCAGAAAGCTATAAAGTACTCATTAAAGAAATTAAGGAAGACATAAAGAAATGGAAAAATATTCCATGTTCATGGATTGGAAGAACAAATATTGTGAAAATGCCTATGCTACCTAAAGCAATCTACACATTTAATGCAATCCCTATCAAAATCCCACCCATTTTTTTTCAAAGAAATGGAACAAATAATCCTAAAATTTATATGGAACCAGAAAAGACCTCGAATAGCCAGAGGAATGTTTAAAAAAAAAAAAAAAAAAAGCCAAAGTTGGTGATATCACAAGTCCAGACTTCAAGCTCTGTTACAAAGCTGTCATCATCAAGACAGTATGGTACTGGCACAAAAACAGACACATAGATCAATGGAACAAAATAGAGAGCCCAGAAATAGACCCTCAACTCTATGGTCAACTAATCTTCGACAAAGCAGGAAAGAATGTCCAGTGGAAAAAAGACAGCCTCGTCAACAAACGGTGTTGGGAAAATTCGACAGCCACATGCAGAAAAATGAAACTGGACCATTTCCTTACACCACACATGAAAATAGACTCCAAGTGGATGAAGGACCTCAGTGTGAGAAAGGAATCCATCCAAATCCTTGAGGAGAATAAGGGCAACAACCTCTGTGACCTCAGCCGCAGCAACATCTTCTTAGGAACATCGCCAAAGGCAAGGGAAGCAAGGGCAAAAATGAACTATTGGGACTTCATCAAGATCAAAAGCCTTTGCACAGCAAAGTTAATAAAACCAAAAGACAACTGACAGAATGGGAGAAGATATTTGCAAATGACATATCAGATAAAGGACTAGTATCCAAAATCTATAAAGAGCTTATCAAACTCAACACCCAAAGAACAAATAATCCAATCAAGAAATAGGCAGAGGACATGAACAGACATTTCTGCAAAGAAGACATCCAGATGGCCAACAGACACATGAAAAAGTGCTCCACATCACTCGGCATCAGGGAAATACAAATCAAAACCACAATGAGATACCACCTCACACCAGTCAGAATGGCTAAAATTAACAAGTCAGAAAACAACAGATGTTGGAGAGGATGCAGAGAAAGGGGATCCCTCCTACACTGTTGGTAGGAATGCAAGCTGGTGCAACCACTCTGGAAAACAGCACTGAGGTTCCTCAAAAAGTTGAAAATAGAGCTACCTTATGACCCCAGCAATTGCACTACTGGGTATTTATCCTAAAGATACAAATGTAGTGATCCAAACGGGCACATGCACCTGAGTGTTTCTAGCAGCAATGTCTACAATAGCCAAATGATGGAAAGAACCTAGATGTCCATCAATAGATGAATGGATAAAGAAGATGTGGTATATATATACAATGGAATACTATGCAGCCATCAAAAGAAATGAAATCTTGCCATTTGGGATGACGTGGATGGAACTAGAGGGTATTATGCTTAGCGAAATAAGTCAATCGGAGAAAGACAACTATCATATGATCTCCCTGATATGAGGAAGTAGAGATGCAACGTTGGGAGTGTGGGGGTAGGAAAAGAATAAATGAAACAAGAGGGGATCAGGAGGGAGACAAACCGTAAGAGACTCTTAATCTTACAAAACAAACTGCGGTTTGCTGGGGGGGGGGGGAAGGGAGAGGGTGGTGGGGTTATGGACATTGGGGTATGTGCTATGGTGAGTACTGTGAAGTGTGTAAACCTGGCGATTCACAGACCTGTACCCCTGGGGCTAATAATATATTATATGTTAATAAAAAATTAAAAGATCTAATAAAAAAATAAATAAGTAAATGACCAAAAAAAAAAAAAAGGAGGTTCCCTAGAGGATGCAGGTGCCGGTGGTCCTCACCCCATTGCTCTGCACCTCAGGCTGAGGGTGCACACCCAGGACTGGGAATGGGGAAACCTGTGGGAAAGACAAATTTGCCTCCCATCCCTGGGGCATTAGGTCACTGACAATTTGAAAGGCACTTGGATAAGAAGGTGAAGAAAACACAGATGTGCTCTGATGGACTAAGGTCTGGTATGGGAGTATAAGATACTTATAGAAACAACTAGAAAGAGGGCGATTACCACTGAGTTGATTTGTGGGCAAAAGGCAGTGTGGTTACACGCGGGTAACCAGAAGCCCAGGCGAGGGAGCAGTCAAATCAAGACCGGGGGCCGAAATAGGAGGGTCGCAGATTCTACTTCAAAAGGCAAGGCACTGCCTTAAAGGCTGGGGACTCTGTGGGCAGCAGCCCATGACTCCCGGAGCACAGTAAGCAGCTTTTGCCCCCATGAGAGAAGCATCTGTGACACTTCAGCCTGCCCAGGTGAGCTACGGGTGAAAGGGCACCTGCCAGGAGAGTGAGTGAGAAGATACAATGGTAGATCCTGACGCATGCCAGTGGTGACCTGGGCAGGAAAGAAAATCTGAGGTTAGAAAAGGAGTTCTTTGGACACCTGGGTGGCGTAGTAGGTTAAGCATCTGCCTTCGGCTCAGATCATGATCCTGGGGTCTTGGGATTGAGCCCTGCATCGGGCTTTTTGCTCAGCGAGGAGTCTGCTTCTCTCTTTTCCTCTGCCTGCGGTTTCCCCTGCCTGTGCTCAATCTCTCTCTGACAAATAAATAAAAATAAAATCTTAAAAAAAAAAAAAAGAAAAAGAAAAGAAGTTCTGTTCAGTGAGAGAGTGAGAGATGTCCTGGGGAGAACAGTCTGAAGCTGGAGACCAAATCTCAGGCAGTCTCGATGCTTAATGCAGCATCTGACAACTTCCAAATTTATACTCTAGCTCAGCCCTTCCCTCCACTTGGGACTCAGAGAGCCGACTGCCTGCTGGCTGCCTCCCCTGGACCTCTAAAGTGTGCTTCTGACCTAACCTGCTCACAAGCAGAGCCTGCCTGCAAAACCTCGTGCTCTCCCCGCGGCCGCCAGTGGCAGCCCTAGCCTCCTGCTTCCTGCTTCCTCAGTCATCCCGGGCTCTCCTCTCTCACACGCCGCAGTCAGTCAGCCTTGTCCCGTCTCCTGTAACTTCTCATCCGGATTCCTGCCTCCAAGGACAGGCCGGGACTATCCCACCTCAGACCGCTGGCCCAGTCCTTCTGTTCCTCGCTCGGCCTGGAACATTCTTCCCGGCCATGTAGGGGGCTTCTGCCTGACCTGCCTTAGGTCCTCCTCAGGTCTCACAAGTTCCTGAACAGCTGCTTCTAACAACCCACCTACATCCCAGGGATCCCCTCATCTCTGGTCTACCTTTTGTACGGCATATGTGTCCAGAAGACACTCTACATATGGTATCTGTTCCTCGTCTCCCCTAGCACCCTTCACTAGAATGGGGACCTCTGTCTGTTTTGGTCACTACTGCAATACCAGAAACAGGAACAATGCCAAGTTCATAGTAAGCACTCAATAAATAGTTGTGGTATTAAAGTCAAATGAATGTAGGGAAAAGTACGGGGGTCAAATTTCCAAAATGGACATTAGAAGGCATGTATACAACTTTTCTGGAACAGTCATTGTGAAAGGGCCCAGGACAGGGGTCAGCAAACTCCGTCAGCAAAGGGCCAGGCAGTAACCGGTGTCGGCTCTGTGGCCACAATGTGTCTGTCGCAACTGCCCAGCTCTGATGCCGTGGCATGAAAGCAGCCACAGACAATACGTAAACGGGTGACGCACCGGGTGCCGATGGAATTATTTACGGATGCTGAAATGTGGATTTCATACAATTTTTACAAATTTTTAAGTTGTTTTTCTAGTCATTTAAGAAATGTGAAACATCCCTCTCAGCTCGTGGGCCAAACAAAGTGGGCTATAGTTTGTGGGCTCTTGATCTAGGATCAAAGGATCGTTTGCTAATTCGAGGGATGCCGAGGATGGGGATGTATCCAGGAGGAAAGAGAGGCAAAAAGACCCAGAGTAGGCTGGCAAAAATGAAAAGCAGTCCCATTGGTCAAACCCTTTATAGACTGTATTCGACCAGCCTGGCAACCGCAAGGGTTCGTCTTCTTCGGGCAAGGGTGAGCTGAGCGGTAGGCACGTCGAGGCCCCTCGTGGACTGTGGGAGTTCTCATACTGATACTGGATTGGAGCTGTGCAAGAGAGGTATTTATAGCATCTCAAATGAAGCTTGAGGCGTTTTCTGGTGCTTTCTCCTTCTATGCTAGGTGAAAAAGCTGCCTACAAAAGCCTTCCTCCCACCCAAAATACTAGCTGTTAGTTGGTGACTGATCTTCAGAAATATTAAGATGAATCATATATGCTCTTTTCACAGTGCAAAAAGAGATAATTTTAAAACTCAGAAAATGTCACTTTGGGTAGTCACACACCATACAATTAGAAAAGCTGCCCAGCCTGAAAATTGTAAATAAATAAAATCCTGTTCTTGCATGGAAACAGTTTTCCTCATTTAGATTCCGATGCTTGTCTTGGGACTTGCCTCCAAGATTGGCTGGTGTTAAAACGTGTTCAGTCCCATAATCTGATGATGGAAGGCGGCCTTTGTTCTCCACCCCTCTTCCCTGAGGCCCTCCCTGGCTAACCCGGCTGTTCTTGGTAACCCAGGGCACTCAACTCTGCCTTTCTCAAGCTGCGGCTCTTCTCACTTAGAGGCAGCTTGGGGCCTTCCTGTCTCTCCTGCTCTGGGTTGGCCTAAGAGGCGCCAGCTGACGGCGGGCTCAGCCTGGACCCAAGCACTGGGAAAGGAATTGCGTGTTTCTTTCTTTTTCCTGCTTCGAGAAACAGGTATTTTTGTCTTTGATCCCTGAGCTCTGTTTTCTTTCTCTTGTTACTAAACAGTTCACTCCCTATCTCCTCCGGGCCCCTCCCTTGCCCTTTTTTGCAACTTCATCATTTTTCTGCACTGCACCGTTTGGCACAGGAGAGGAAGGGAACCACATCAAATAAAGGAATGCAACCACAAAAGCTGCCTTGAGAAGCGAGGCCCGATTTTTTTTTTTTGTCAATTTACCGTTTTTGGACTTGTTCTCCCATAATCAAATCCTCTCTATCGTGTTAACAATGTGGTAGTGTGTCAATACATTGGAATTTTGCTTCAATCAGCAACCCAGAGCTTAATAGGAAAATGAAGCAACAAAATGCTGGTCTTACTGTTAACCTTAGGCCAGGCCTGTACTTAGGATAGGGATGTTGGCTTCTTGATGGTATGCGGGCCAAACCTTCAGCGTTTTGTGAGGAGCTCACAGCAGAAGCCTAAGGCAGTATCTTGGGCATTACTTAGGCACGCTTCCCGCATCACAAGAGGGACAATCACTCCAAGGACACTGACTGAAGCATGAAGCACACCAAATTCTAGTAAGCTAGAAAAACTTTAGCCTGAATTCACCTGCAGAAATTTAAAAAAAAAACAAAAACAACACACATTTGGGGAGGAGCAGACTGGGTAAACAAAATGGGTGATAACTTAGCAATACAAAGTAACAATATATTCAGTACGAATGAATGAATGAATGAATGACATGTTCGGCTTGTGGCAGCCATTCCTGGGTCTGGTTCTGTGACACTCATTAAGTCTACAGTTTTCACAAAAGGGCTGCGTAAAGTTAAAGTATTGCTTTGTTGTTGTTCTAAATTTAGAATATGTGTTCAACACATAAACCATTTAGGTACAACAATAAGGTGCCACAATTCCAAAAATTTTGGAAGTCACTATTCCATTTCCTCGGGATATATGTGTTAGAATTAATGTTTAACAACAGCTGGTTAATAACATTCATCACAAATGAAAATACCAGTTATAGAAGTTGAACATTTTTCTGTGATAGTTTTATCTTTTGTGACTAAGTTGGTAAACTAAACTGCCCGTAACATGAAGGTCAGTATTTCTGTTGTGCTTTTGGTTTGGTTCACATGGAACAGTCACAGGCCACTTTGGTTAACGTCGGAAATCACGTTCAAAATCTTGAACATCATCTATAGCATCTACAAACAGTCAACAGATGGGTCATACAGTGATTCTCCACCTTTACCTGCCCCAGCACCTCCAAGGAATGTGGCGTCCCTCCAGTGATCCTCCTGGGGAGAAGGGAAGGGGTAGAAGAAGAAGTATCTCTTCTCTCCTCCCCATTCCAGGCCACCGCGGCTGCCCGAGATGAGCGAGCGCCTGATACAGCCGAGACCGTGGATGATGAAGAGAAGCGGGAACCGCAGGCAGGTGCTTGCTTGGAAGCACCCCCTCTCCTTGGCCTTCTGCTGCTGCTGCTGAGGTGCCTGGCCCTGCCTCCAGCTACCGCTCCAGGAAATGGCCGCAAATGTGCGGGCAGGATGTCCCAGACAGTGGATGGAAGTACGGGTGCCCTCCACAGAACCGTGCCCCACGACCAGGCAGCATGCTCCCAAGTCACCTGCGGAGTGGGGGAGCCATTTTCTGGAGCGCAGTGGGGAGAGGGAGCTGAGGAAAAAGATAATGATGAGGGACCTCTGGGCATCTGCAGAGATGGGGGATGGAGGAGGCTCTGAGCAGGGTCAGAATCCTGAGAGAAATACTGTGCATTCAGTAGATGCCTGTCATTTGAAAAACATTTTATCTTACTCAATCAATTGTTCACTTACCAATGGAGAGAGTGGGAGTTCGGTTCTGTTAATATCCATCTGTGCTGAACTGGGAGCCTGTTTCTGAATATTACAACGGATTTACCTGTGTCTTTCAGTTTAAAAAATTGTATATTTTTTTTTAGGTTTAAACACTATTTTTATCAAATTCTCTACAATGATTCAATGATCTCTACAATGATACAATGAAGAGATAATTCAAAACAGAAACAAGGGCATGCGCAGGCCCAGACAAAGACCGTGGAGCAGGCCTGAGGAGAAGCAGCAGGAGGCCCAGGGGCAGGCCTTGCTCCAGGCAGCTCAGGGGAATCTGGGCTTATGGGGAGCTTGATGACCCCGCAAGGCAGATGTGTTTGCTTCTTTAACCCAGTGACACAGATGCAACAGAAGGAGAGAGACTTCGTCAGGAAAGGCGTGGGTTCTGGTAAACGTAGACAAGGATGACACCAACTTCACTGGCCAAATATAACTGGGTTTGGCCCAATAACTTGCTTGAGACGCACTTTCTTGACTGCTTCAGAATTTTTATTTTTCTTAAGCTTTCCCAACAACAACACTTAAAACTTAGTAATACGGCAATATTAACAGCAGAGAGAGGAATGCAAATGTAACTTGTGTAACAGGCTGCATGGCTGAACCAGAGCCACTCAGTCTTCAGGGCATCGATGGGCCTGAAGGAATTTCATCCAGACCCACACAGAAGAAGAACATGCTGACCGGACCTCTTGAGGTAAGGATGAAGGTTCAGACACTCTTAACTCTCGGGAGTCCTGGTTCTCTCCCCAACTAACAACCCCATGGAAGTCCTGTAGACATTTCCAGTCTTCAAAGAGAGAGGCAGGGAAGAGTCCACAACTTCCGGGCCGGGCCACCAGGCAAACCCTCAGCATCGGAGTGCGCAGAGATCAGCCATTCACCGCAAAGCCTCCAACCACTCAGACGATCAGCATCCCTCCTTCCTGATCAGACACAGAACGCTTCTCGGGATGACCTGTGGTGAGCTGAGGACAACTCCCTTTTGTGGGTGCTTTCTCATGTCGCTAGGCACTAACCGGGGCACAGGGTCCCTTTAGAGCAGGGGGAGCCCTGAAGCCCACTCACATCTCATCCGCAAACCCAAGCTACAGCCATGCTCCTCGCCTGAGCAGCAACCACCGCAGCTGTCCTCTCAAGCCAACATGAGGGTCAGGCATCCCTGCAGACGCGAGCCTCCACAGAAGGGCGAGGACTGAGCCAGTGCTCCGGGACAATGTGCGACAAGTTCACATGGGCAGAACCAAATCACAAACGTAAGCGAGTTTCGACATGAAACATCTGCCCATCAAGGAGCGGAACACATGAGTGAACCTTCCAGTGGAGAACCACAGAGCCACCAGGGAAGAATGAGAGTGACCTAGAGGTCACAGTTCAGAAAAATGGCCATGATATATTGTTACAGGAAAGAGCAAGCGGCAGAGAGATGCGTATCATGCCATTTTTACAGCTAAATGAAAACAACCACAACAAAACCCCCAAATGAGCTACAAGGAACAATGCTATGAAAATATGGCATCCACATGTTGTAGATTTTCCAGTAAGTCATGTTTCCCCTCCGCTTTTTCACTGAGGGGAAGGCTCGAGGTGCACTGCCCCGAAGAAGAGGGTGGCACCACACAGGTCAGAGACGCCCCCCACGTGGGGAAGCAGGGAGGACAGAGCACTCAGGAGCACAGTCTTCAGGCAGGAATGGAGAGACACAGAGGTGGAAAGGGGACAGAGTCAGAGAGAACAGGGTCTGCTGCCTGGGCATCGCGGAGATCTTCTTTGGGCCTCAGAGGGGAAAACGAGAGAGCGAGAACAAGAACTGGCAGCGACGAAAGGATAGAAGTTCTAGATTAACCGAGGGAAATCCAAATGGAGAGGGGTTCTTAATTCCACTGCTTGGAGTGGAGAGGAAGAGACGGTGTTGTCGAATATTCCCCAGGGTGAGAGAGTTGGGTGAGAGGGTTGCTGTAGGACCAAGAGGACATTTTACCTTGTATACTTTGTTCTTTGGTGGCACTGGAATTGGGATTGGTGGCTATAACTGGCACCTATTACCTTGAGAGCAGGGAGGAAAAGAAAGAGAAAGAGCGCAACCAAGGTATTAAAATAAGCAGACGCAAAGCACAGAAGGTACTGCACGTGGTGAGTGAAGGTGTAATGGGAAGGGCCACGGCCAACCACATGGACGAGACCCCCCCCCCCCAGTGGTGTATGTGAAGTCCTTACACAGTTTGCTTCTGGGCCTGGGACTCTACAATTCCCAAGGGCTGTGGGGATTCCACATTATTGATCTGAATTCTACTACTGTTTAGAAGAACAGAAGTGACAGTTACTGTACTCACAGCACTGAGCGCTTCCCATGAACCCGACATGGTACGGCAAGTCTCCATGTGTCAGCTTTATTCACTCCCGACCAGAGCCCTCTACGGCCGACGTGTTTTACAGATGGGCAGGAAGGCCTGGCAGGTTCAGTAACTGACTCCGTTAACTCATCCAGCAAACGACAGACACTGACGGAACCCAGACATTCGATTCCTGAAGCCACAGACTACACCAATGCTCCATACCCTGCCTCACACCGCAGAACATCTGGCTGTGGGGGCTTTAGTGCTTGCTTAGCTCTCCCAGTACTGTTTTCTTACATGCACAGTGACGATGGGACCAGCTAACTCTCAAATCCTTTCTGGTTTTGAATCAGGACACTGTTTTGTCACAGGACCCTGAACCATGCTTGTCCATGACATATGATCTCTCACCAGCCCCGCATGGGTGGAAGTTCCTGTAGCTGGTATTACCCATGTTTTATTTTGCAACAGGGATACTCGGATGCTAAGCCCTACATGCTTGCTAGGCTCCTTGCAGCCTGCCCAGCCCTGCAGGCACTGTTGCTGGGGCCCTGTGAATGCTGCATTTTCTTCTCAGCCCCTACTCTTGACTACAAGCCTATTCCTTTTAACTAAATATGAAACAGTATCTCACTGAATAGTTTCTTTGCTTATAATCCTCTGCCTGATGTTTTGTCTGATTAAATGGAAGCCAGCCCCTTGCATAAGTCTGGAACAAGGGTAGGCATTTGCCACACAGAATAATGGCTCCCGAAAGATGTCTGAGCCCCCATCTTTAGAACCTGTGAATGTGGTACCCCACATAGCAAAAAAGCTTTTGCAGAAGGTTAAGGACCTTGACATAATTAATTACTGGGGATTACCTGGGTGGGCTCAATCAAATCACAGGAGTCCTTCAAAGCAGAAGAGGAAAACAGAAAAGTAAATACGAGATGTGACAACATGCGCACCGCTGCCAAAAACCCGCAACCTGAATCTAATCACAAGGAAGCATCAAAGGCACCCAAACTAGGGAACAAAATAATGGCCTGTACTCTTCAAAACTGTTCAAGGTCAAGAAAGATAAAGACTGAGAAACCACTCCAGACTAAAGAAAAATAAAGAGGCATGACTACTAAAGGCAATGGGTTATCCTGGCTTGGATCCTGGATCAGGGTAAAAAATAGCTAAGAGGGATATTATTGGAACAATTGACAACATGAGAACACAGATTGTGGATCAGATAAAAGTACTGTGTCAGTGGTCCATTTCCTGATTTGATAACTGCACTGTAGCTGTAAGAGAAGGTCCACGTTCTTGGGAAATACTTTCTGAAGCAGGTAGGGTAAAGGGCATCATGGGCCCAACTTACTCTTAACTGGCCGAGTTAAAAATAACCACGGTATATAAATATACATGCACAGAATGACAAGGCAAATGAGGAAAACGGTAATAACTGGTGATACTGGGTAAAAGATAGAAGGTAGCTCACATTCTGTTCTCGTAGCTTCTTTCTTCAGTTTAAATATCAACATAGAAAGTTACCTCCCAAAAAACCCTATAAATTATCCCTTAAATTGTTATGCTCCTATCTGCTGTTCTCTGACACACAAAGACAATTTTAGGGGAAGAAAATAGGAGTTCAATGAGTTCAATTTTCTCTAATGGAATGGAATGTGTAACTGGCTAGCTGATCTTTCAATTACTGTCATTGATACGCGATGTAATACCTTGTGTACAGAAGACAAGCCATGAGTATCCGTCGACTGAACATGAAGCAATTCAGTTTTAGAAAAGAAAGTCAGCATCTATAAAATTAAAACTTAACAAAAATTAGCCTTAAGTGTGAATGAGCCAGAAAAATGAAGTGGGTAAGAGCCCTTTGTTCTGGAATCAGATGGGCCTTGAGTATCTGACATCCAATCTGGCCACTCAGAATAACGGCCTTACAAGTTGCTTGAAACTTCCCTAAGCCTCAGTGTGCTTGTCTATGAAATGGGCATGAGAACAAAACTCCCCAGACTACTGTGAAAGGGGACTTAAAGAATCACGTGAGGTATTTAGTAAGTGGCTCACACATAGTTCCAAAGGCTGCTTCTTATGACCCCTGAGTGCTAACACTTACATACTTTTCATCATTTCTCTTCCAAGAGAGAGAATCAACATCACACTAACCTACAAAATACTGCCAAATGCTTGAAAAGTCACACTTTTCATGAACTTAAAAAACCAAGTTGCCCTGGAGGAGTGTAGCTAGAGGACTCTCTTTAAATTTCCTAGCTCATTGGTCTAACGGGCCCCTCCTCCCCCCCAACCCCCAAGACTCTACAACTTTAGACATGCTTCTTCAAACAGAGAACTGCTTCCACATGGGAGACGTTCTGGGGGTTTCTTTTCCTAATTCAGGGGCACTGCTTATTCTCCCGAATGCAGGATGGCCCCCGTAGCTCTCAGGCCAAACTGAACTGTGACTTAGTATTCTGAGTTCCACATGCCCAGCTTCCTCCCACTTCCTCTCCGTGATGCCTTCGTTGCAGTGCGGCTGGACACTCAGAGATGCACTTACTGATGACATGAACGATTCCCGACTTCCTCCCAGCACTTATGAATACAGGTAATTCCTCACAAATTAATGCCTTCTGGCCATCACGCCTGCCCGGCCATGTCCATCACCCAAAACACTTAAACGAGTGCCAGCCCACAAAGCCTTTCTTTTCTTTCTTTTTCCTTTTTAATCACTTTACTATTTTTGTATTTTTCAGTAACTTCTAACAAGAAGCAACAATTCTTGAACTGTACAATAAGCAAGTGATTTGCTGTTGATCTATTAAAAACAGAGAAGGATAACAAAAAAAAAAAAAAAAAAAAACCACCTGTGCTATTTCACTCACTGAACATCAAAGGTGATCCGGAGCCGTTCTCACCACTACGATGTTCAATCACTCCCCTCGTCATTCACTCAGCAAATATTAATACACACGGCAGGGAACAAGATAAACATCACTCTTGCCCTCACAGAATTTCTAATAAGAGACAAACAAGGCAATAATAGGAGCGCCTGGGTGGCTCAGTCGGATAAGGGGCTACCTTAGGCTCAGGTCGTGATCCCGGGATCCTGGGATCGAGCCCCATGCTCCCTCTCTCTCTGCCTACCGCTCTGCCTGCTTGTGCTCTCTCCTTCTCTCTCTGTCAAATAAATAAATAAAACCAAACCAAAACAAACAATGTAATGATAAAAGATAACCAAATAACTGGAAAGAGCAGAAAGCACTATGAAGGAAACAAAAGATAATGTCAGAGAGCAGGACTAGGGATGTGGAAGTAGTGGGAGACAACCCCACGGCGATCAGGAAAATATCTCTGAGGAGATAAACTTAAATAGACCCAAAAGATGAAGTGGAGCCAAATAAACATTTGGAGGAAGAGTCTTTGTGGTACAGGGAACAGCACGTGCGAAGCTCAAAGGTGGCGAGGAGGCCGGAGCACTTGTGGCTCAGGAAGACTTCAGTGGGGCCAACCAGAGCACCAGGGCAGGTGGGAGGAGAAGGGCCGGATGTGGTGGCAGGGGCTCGATTGTGGAGGTGATGTAACGTGTCTGGATTTAATTCTATCTCCACGACAGTCTTTTACTGTTTCTTTCTTCTTATGAAGCTATTTATGGGTTTATATAAGCTCTCCACACAATAGGCGCTTAATAAATGCTTGCTAGGGGGCACAAATTAGAAAAGAAGCCAGGAGGGAAATGGAGCCAATATTCTAAGATCTTGGGTGATAGTTTCTGTCACCAACGCGTACATGTGCTCCATCAACCTTAACTTCAGGTCAATAGGTCTGTTACACTGCAGGAAAACAAGGTTGCCATAGCAACTCTAATTAGCTGGTTTTCTTTCCAAGGAGGATGAACCAAATACTGCACTTACAGGCTGGTTTGGTTCTCTAAAATATCTGAAAGGACTGCAATCCTCTACAAGTTGGAACATTTAGCACAGGGAGTGCCTCATTTACCAACGAAGTGGGTTCCCAAAGTTGGCTTGTTTGTGAAGTCAAGGGATGCATTTTCCTTCAGAAATAATGTTGTAAAGGAGGTTCTACTCCTAGACCAATCCACGAAAGCTTTTAAAAAATCCAGAGTAGCAGAAATCCTGTAAATTTTGCAATGAGAAAATAACAGAAATGAGTTCTTTTGAAATGTAGCAATTAAACAAAAATTAAGTTGGATCTTTTAATTGATCTTAGTGCTCTTATCTGAGGAAAAGAAGGTTTAATTAGAAGAAAATGAGGAGGGAAGTGGAGAATTTAGTGCAGATTCTATTAAGGAATTCGGGGCACCATCAAGGTTTTTAGAGGTTAACATCACTAATTTTTTTATTATTATTACTTTAGATTCAGGTGTCTCTCAGAGAGCTTAGTCATAATCATGGTCATTTTGGGCTCAAAAACAAGAGGATGAACCATGAAGAGGGGTTGCCCTGAGGTTTTCATGCTGTCCCAAGATTCTCTAAGGAAACAGAAGACATTAAAGAGAGAGACATAATTAGGGGAACTATGAAAACCTGAAAAAGTAAAATAAGAGAGAAAGAGGGAATCCCCATGAGAGTTGGCAAGAGTGGAGGGGTGGAAGCTGGTTTCTATAGGACAGCTTGATGGTTACCAAAAACCAGAAAGGTGTGGGGGAGAGAAGAGGGGGGGAGAGTGAGAAAGACAGGACAGGTGCAAAGGAGCAGGGGCGAGAAGCTTATGACCAAAGACTGACTGGTCTTAGACGGGTGGAAGAGAAGAAAGTTCTCATTCATTTATTCAAACATACGGAATGTTTGCAAATTAAATGGCACATTCTTCTAAAACTGAGTCAGCACTTCATATAACCCTGTCTCATCCAAAATACCCAGCACAATGCTTTGGATATGAGAAAGTTTAATAAATTATTGTTAAATACATGAACATTGCAATAACTAGGAGAGTAGCAGATGACACCAATAAATGCCTATTCTGTGTTGAGCATTTTATATGTATGATATATGTATCATCTTGTTCAATCTTCATAACAACATGAGATAGTTACTAGACCCATTTTACAGATGAGGAAGCTGAAGCTTATGTAAGTGGTCTGCTTAAGGTCACACATAGTTAGTAAATGACGAAGGCCACATTAGAACAAAGTTGGATTCCAAATTGCATGCTCTTAACCTCTCTGCTCTATACCTACCTCAATAAATATCACAGCAAAACTAAGAAAGGAAAGATCTTCAAAGTCCAGATTCTCAACAAGTATCTGATCAATTCCTCTTGATATTCATCAATGCAGAATTAACAATAACATGAATTCATATCCCAGACTGCTTTCTCTGGAATGTTCTTCTCCTTCAGATTACTTTATTTAACCACTGGCAATATGAGTGTTTCCCAGTGAGTGTTTGGGAAAGGCAGCAAGTATAATTCAAGATAGATTTCAACTGCCAAAGCAAATAAGCATGCTGGTTTAATAAATAGTTATAATGATGGTCAGAAAACACATCTGACCAATTCCAACAAGCATTCATGACAGGAATAAAAGGGAACTTACTCAACTTGGTAAAGAACACTTAGAAAAATCCCACAGCAAACATTATACTTAAGAGTAAAAGATCAAATGCTTTCCCAGTTAGGAACATGAACAAGGGAAGAATGCTGCCTCTCACCACCCTTACACAATATAGTACTGGAAATCCTAGCTAATGCAATAAGGCAAGAAAATAATATAACAGGCATACATATCAGAAAGGAAAAATAAAACTGTCCTATTTGTAGATGTCATGATTGTCTATGTAGAAAACTCCAAGTCATCTACAAAAAGCCAGTAGAACCAATATACAAATTTAGCAAGATTGTAAGATACAAGATCACCACACAAAAAGTAATCATATTACTATATACAAACAATGAACATATGTAAACCAAAATTAAAAGCACAGTACCATTTATAATCACTCCCTAGGTATAATGCAAAAGCAAAGAGCACAAACAAATTCTTTTGCAGTGATATAACAGCCCTGGCTCATGATTCTGGTGGTTATCTGAAACTGCATAAGATAAAATTACACAGAGCTACACACACACATGCACAAAAACACACAAATGAATGCAGGTTAAAAAGAAGCTTTAGAGAGGACAGATGGATGCAGGGTGTAACAAAATACTGTTAAATATGAAGGATGACTATCTGGAGTCCATTATACTGTTTTCCAGTTTTGTGTATGCTTGAGAACCATATATATATATATTTTTTTTTCTTTTTTCTTTTTTTAAAGAATGCTCTATGCCCAGCATGGAGCCCAATGCAGGGCTTGAACTCACAACACTGAGATAAGACCCGAGCTGAAACAAAGAGTGGGACACTCAACCAACAGAGCCACCCAGGCGCCCCTTAAAAAATATTTTTAAGTCCCAACCTAGCTCAATGTAAAGACAGCAATTTCCCAAACCAACCTATTCTCCATTCTGATGACCAACAGGAAATTCAGGAGACATGAGAATGAATTTCTGTGGTGCCCTCTGAAGGTTCTGACTACTATTTGCTGAGGAAATGCTAACTATTTTATTATTGATCCAAAAGAAGTATCTTGGGTGAACTTGGAGCTCCGAATTATATAGACTGTGTTCTGAGAACAGATTTAAAATACTTGAGTTGTCTTGTACTACTGTCCGATGTTTGTATAAGAAATTAAGAGGGCGCCTGGGTGGCTCAGTGGGTTGGGCCGCTGCCTTCGGCTCAGGTCATGATCTCGGGGTCCTGGGATCGAGTCCCGCATCGGCCTTTCTGCTCAGCAGGGAGCCTGCTTCCCTCTCTCTTTCTCTGCCTGCCTCCCCCCATCTACTTGTGATTTCTCTCTGTCAAGTAAATAAATAAAATCTTTAAAAAAAAAAAAGAAAGAAATTAAGAGTTAACACTAGGATGAAATCACTCTATGTCTTTGTTCCAAAATTTCTGTTAAGTGTTCTGCTTAAATGTTTAAAACGTTTTGTATAGAGGAAATATAATTATTTCAAGAAATCTGCTCTGAGGAAGTTATTTTTTTTCTTTCCTTTTGGAGATTCATTTCAAAGGGACTGGCCAAAATTATTTAATGACTAAGCTTTGCTACTGTACTTGAGTTTCATGGAACACCTCCTCCAGGACCTTCAATTGACATTAACTATTAGGAAGACGAAGCCTTGCTTGCCTTGTTTTCCCTTTCTCTGCATTCTCTCTCTCTTTCTCTCAAGGGGGAAAAAAAAAAGAATTCCTTTTTTCACTGAAAAAAAAAAAAAAGTCACTGTAGTACATGCTTTAGGTGTCTTTCTCTTGTCTTAAGCTATAAAGGTGAAATACTGTCTCCTGCTACCACCTTTGCCACCTGGCAAACTCCATGGTTTTCTTTAATATCTAGCTCAACCATCATCACAGCTTGGTGCAACTCCTACACCTTTTCAGGAAGTTACCAGCACTCTCTTCTCTTCTCTTCTCTTCTCCCAGTGTACTTTGTTCATAACCCAAACACAGCACTTTCCACAGTAGAGTATAATTTACTGTCTCCTATGCTGTCCCCTCCTCCCTAGACCGTGAGCAGCTCAGGGGTGGAAACACATCTTTCTTATTTATCTTGTAGCTACAGAACTTGGCTCCATTCCAGGCACGTAATAGGTAGTGAATATCTCATAAATTAATAATAGACAGGAAAGCAGGAAGAACCAGAGAGGAGAGGCCTTCTCCTACCCTAGCTCCCCCTGCAGGCTTTCCTTTTTCAAGAGACTTCAGTGTTAAGGAGATGGAATGATATTATGGGAAGCTATAGAGCCAGTGGGCCATGAATAAGCCCAGAGATTTCCATGTTTAAGGAAGGAAGTACAAGAAAAGAATGGTGACACATGGAAATGAAACCACAGGATTAACAATTAGAACAGTTAAAGGTATATGAATAGGTGCTTAAAATTATACCAAGACTTCTGCTTCCTTTTGGATTTCTCTGTATCATTTACATTAAAATAGAGATGCCTCCCCCTAGAATTCAAGATTAACTGTTTTATGAAATAACTATATTTCTATGAAAGAAAATCATATTGGAATCTTTATCTTAAGTAAACCATGTCTGTATCTCAATCCCTAGGACTGGATGATGTAGCATGACCAATCGCTACCTTCTAATCACTACCTTCTAATGGCAGGAAACCCTAACTGTAGGCCAAACGTCTAAGAAAAAAACAAACAGTCCTCAGTAGTGGCCCTGAGGAATAAAGAACCCACAGTGGCTAGACAGGTATCTGACGCATAGCTGTTCAGTGAACGTATGTTGAATGAATGAATGAGTAATATGACAATAATAACAACACAATTAGAGCATATACATTGTCTTCTACTCAGCTGGCAGGGCTTTCCTCCTCTCTCTCGGTTGGCAATGCTTATAATTCAGTGTCTAGAAATTTAAAAATTTTTACTGTTCCTTATCAAGGTAATCCTTTTCCTCCAGGACACACCTTCTATAAGGAATCTGAACTGAAGATTGGGTTGAAGTCCAAAGTTTCTATTATTGGCAAAGTCCCCACCCCCAATTTGTGGGATGCCAATCTTAGCAGATTGCTAATAGGTAATCAGAACCTTCTCCACCCAAGGCAGCTACTACTGAAAACAACATTGCCTTGGAGATAAACAAAGTAATCATCACCCCAATTCCACCTCCACTCTGAGGAAGAATCAGGAGAGACATGTTGACTCCTGCTCTGGCACCCAATGTGGACCAGAAAAGGCTCTCTGAGCTGTGGGACTGGGGTGTGATGGCCACTGTGATGGCAACTCAACTGGCTTTGACTATCAAAACTTATTATTACAAAGAACTTATTAGGCACCCTCAGACCTAATTTAGCTTCACTGTACATTTCAGGAATCGGAGACCAGACACACTAAAAGACTTTCCTGAGAACACAGCTGGTGAAAGCAATTATGACTAGGACCATCTCCTCCATGTTTCTGGTCTCCCAGCAAAGAAAGAGGACCAAGAAACAAAGAAAAATAAGGAGTGAAACCTATAATCAGTTCTTCGTGGTTGGAGGTTGCTACCTCATCACCCCACTTGTGGGTTCCAGAGCCCCTCCCTGCTCGCCCGGGGTTAAGTCTGCCAAATCCTTTGTGAGGACTGAGAGGATAAAACTGTCAGTTGGACAGAACTGCTTAGGAGCTTAGAAAATGTTCTGAAGAACAGAAGACAAGGGTGAGCACTCAAGCAGGTATGCAAGGGAAAAAGAGAAAAAAGAAATTGAAATTGTGGGAAACATACAGTAAAAGAAGAATCTGTCCAGAAGGCAATGCCTCAGGGGCCCCCTCTGGACAGTGGAAAGAGAATGGAAGTACACAGGGTCCATCAGGTGCGTTCTTATTCTAAAGTTGTACAAGCGGAGGTTGGAAAGGGTCTGCTAACTGAAAACATTGTAAAGATCTCAAAACCATTGTCCTATAGTACTTCTAAACCAAACTCAACAAGTCAGTTTTGATTTTGTTTGCTTGTTTTAATGGCAACACCCAGTCAAGAAATGTTTCATAAACGGGGGCACCTGGGTGGGTCAGTGGGTTAAAGCCTCTGCCTTCAGCTCGGGTCATGATCCCAGGGTCCTGGGATTAAGTCCCGCATCAGGCTCTCTGCTCAGTGGGGAGTCTGCTTCCACCTTTCTCTCTCTCTCTCTCTCTCTCTCTCTCTCTGCCTGCTTGTGATCTCTGCCAGTCAAATAAATAAATAAATAATATTAAAAAAAAAAAGAAGAATTGTTTCATAGACCTAAATGGCCCGCTATGGACATGACATCTTGAACAATGCTCCCCATCCCATGGTGGGTAGTCTGTCCCGGTTACAGGCAGGCTCTCCTGGACTACCACAAACCCCAGGCAGCAGTATCTGAAGCTAACGTTATACTTGCCCACAAGCGTCTTCCCACTATAGCTCTCAAGTCTGCTGCCACCGAGTGATCCTGTTCTCATAGGTCTGTATGGGCACGGCCTTTCACACTTGCCCTTCCCTTCTCACAATTTTTGATAAACAGTCTCAAGGAAAACGTGTTGTCTCTCTTTGCTCCATTTGTGAAGCAAAGAAACAAAACCAAACAGATATATGAACAGCAACAGCGAAAACCAGGGACCTAAATCACAGAGGACAAGCCTAGCAGTGATAGGTAGTGAACTTGACATGTATTCACAGTATAGAAAAGGAAGTGAAATTGGATCTGATTAGCAGTCAGCCTATCCCACCAAACTTAAGCTCTCTTTAGAGTGTCTAGAAACCACCATCAGAATTTTCACAACAGTTTTTAATCTACTTTTACAGTGCCCTCGAATTTAACCTTTCCCCCCAACTCAAGCACCAGCATTCAGGATGGCTGTGTGTACAAACCCTGTGCAGGTTTGCTGAGCACCCGCCACGGCCGAGTGCACGGCTAACACTAGCCCCCGCTGGTGTGTTGCTTGAACAATCTGCTGTTGTTTCATTTGACATCTAACAACATAGCCATTTTGTTCTCTGAGTTACTTCATCTGAAAGTATTCAGGGGAGATCTCAAACGTAGAGTGGGTAAGCCCTCAGATTTGGAGTCAGAAATATGGGCTTCAACCCTCATTCTGCAACTTAGGGAGCTAGTGTCAGCATGTGTGCCCCAAGGACATGGTGGAGATCAGATGGTCACGTATGGACGGCACTGAATATGGTTGCCTGGCACACAACAAGCTCTCAAGGAACGCCAGATGCCATTTGTTCCCTCTCCTCCCTCAAGCTAGTAGTAGTCGTCGCAGTAGTCGGGGTCATAGGGGCAGCTATTGTAATCGGAGTAAGTAGTGGCAAAATCACTAACCTGGGTTAGTAGGTAGGGCTGGATCAAATCCTGGTGCTGCTCCTATTCTGGGCTTCTGCAGGCACACAAGAAATCTTTGTGCAGATTACACAAAGACAGACCCCTTCTTTCCCTCAAAGATGAACGACAAACAGATGCCCCTTCCTCTATGGGGAGGGATGTGCCCAAGGGCACTCGTCTGGCAGGAAGGGCGGCTGGGCAAGCGGAGCACTGATGGGTTTCAGGCCCCACTCCCTACCTCATCGCCATCAGCATCACCATCACCACCACCAAGAACCCAGAAGAGACATCAACGATTCTGGTTACTCTAGATCTTTCTTTCTAATAGTCCTGAATTCCATCTTCAGGTCTAAGCAAGTCTTGGGCCACTGCTCCCATCAGGTTATCCTTCTAGGAGACTTTTAGCTCTCTACTTCCAGCTAAGTTACAAACAGATTCCTCGGGCTGGAACTCAAGGTTCTCTATGGTTCCTATCTACCTCTGAGCTGCATTTTCTCTCTTGCCACCTGGAAGCTTTGCAAATACTTCTTGCTTATCTTTACTAGAATATCAGTACCACGAGGATACAGATTTTTATCTGTATTGCTCAGCTGTGTATCCCACGTATCTAGAAGAATGGCTAGTATACAGTGAGTGCTCAATAAATATTGGAAAATGAATGCATTTGCCTACTGCAGACCCTTTCACCTGGAAACCCCTTCAGCCTTCACAATTTTATCTTTCCTTCCATGTCTGTCCTGACATCTTAACTTCTTCTTCCATGGGATAATCTGATCAAACTGCTCAATTTAAAAAGAAGTCAGCAATATAATTTTTTTTATCATTTTTGAAAACTGAAGTGTTGGCAAAAAAATGTACTCCTCTAGAAGTAGCCAAATTACTCTAGTGTCCCGTACATGGAATAAATGGATAATCGTCCATTATAGTTGTAAGTCAGGTATGTATACATGTCTCAGATGATAATGTCTATTTAATTGAAATGAGCAAAGTTAATTTCATGGGAGAACTGCACTAAAGCTAAGAGGTTGAGCTTAGGAGTCAGACTTAGGACCTGAGAAATGTGGACACATTAAACTCCTGTGTCATCTTCACCTACAGTGGTGAGGGATAATACTGGCACCATACTTGATTAGTTAGGATAGGTTAGACAATGCTGCACATATTACAACTCTCCACATGTTAGTGTCTTATCACAGCAAAAGCTCATAGAAAGATGGTTCCATGCACAAGTGACCATTCTGGATAGCTGTCTTCAATTCAATGCTCAAGGATCCAGGTTGGCTGGAGAAGAGACAATTTGGTAAAATAGAGTTTTTTTTTAAAAACGACCAAAAAATGAGTTGTTGTTGTTTTTTCCAACACAACTTAAAAGAGGCACTGTCAACTCTGCTTATGTGTGCCTGACGAGAAGTTGTTACATGGTGCAGGCCTAACCAACACAAGATCTTCATATTCAAAAATCTCCTATAGAGTGAAAATCCAGTCTGAGTTGGAGTTTAAAGTGATCTCTCTGTGCTTATATGGGCATCTGAAATGACCCTGTTCTAGGCATGCTGGGGACAGATAGTCCAGAGTCAGGATGACCCCCACAGATGACTGAAGTGCTGGTCCACACTGTCAGTGACTATGAGCTTCCCCCCACCCCGTGACAACGTTTCCTGGAAAGTTCCCAGGGAATGCATTCTGCGTACTGCTTCCGGCTGGTTCTTGAGTTCTCTAAACATTGGCCTAAACGTTGTAATTTTCATACCATCTACTGCCAACCTCTAGCTCAATGCAAACACAAAATTATATTTTCTGAAAAAGCTACAAAAATTAAGAGGAAAGATTTTTTTTTAAGTAGGCCCCAATGTGGGGCTTGAACTCACGACCCTGAGATCAAGACTAAGCTGAGATCAAGAGTCAGACACTTAACTGACTGAGCCACCCAAGTGCTCCAAAGAGGAAAGATCTTAAACCATGAAACCTAGTGAACCTGAGAAACAGAATGAGAACCTTACCAAATGGCTTAAGTAAACGACAGACATCACTCACGCAAAATCCATGAAACAACACTCCATATTTTTAAGGGTATATCAAGAACACTATTAAGGATAATGGAACTAGAACAAAAGTGAAAAAATAAAAAAAGAAAGCAAAAGCAGGGCCTTGTCCCGACTGGTGATGAGGATAATGTGCTATATTAACTAACCGGTATAACGAATTCAAGACTCTTCCCAGAAGTCCCACAGATACGCTAAGCCTCACAAAAAGAAGATCACTGGCAAGAATTAGTTGTTACTCATCAACAAAATTCCTCCTGAAATTTCCAAATGACATATGTAAACACATGGAATAAAAGAGGCTATGGCGTGGCGGGGATCTAAGCAGAAAAGACTTTGAGGCAAATCAAAAATATACTTGTTTTCCTAACTGCCAGAGTAGTCCAAAACTGTTTCACAGGAGCCTTCAGAGGTGAGCCCTTTTTGTGTAGAATTAATTGATAAATGTCCTGAAACGAGAAACCCAGATCCTGAAGAACATAGTCGCAGAGATTTAGAAGGAAAATGAAGTGAATTCGCTATAAAGGTCAAAGTACTAACCTGTCACCTTGGCTCATTCTGACACTTCACTCTGACTTTCCCAATTTGGGTACGTGTTAATTTTGGCACATCATCACCCTACAAATCAGACAGGATGTGTCCCACAGTGACTCATCACTAAGAATGTATTCTCTCTACGGGGGTGTGTAAGGACACAGGTGAGCGAAGGTACAAAACACAGGCTGATACTCTGCCACAATCAATTGCCATAAGAAATGGAGTAGTTGTCTCCCAAGTTGAAAGCACTAAAGGCATATATATTTGTGTTGTGTGTTTTATAGACTTATAATACCTGTTGGAGATATTTATTATAGTGTCTTCTTTTCTTTTTTCTTTTCTCCCTCTTTCCCTCTTTCATCACATCTTTTTTTTTTTTTTAAAGATTCTATTTATTTATTTATTTATCTATCAGAGAGAGAGAGAGAGAGAGCACGCACAAGTAGGCAGAGGTGGAGAGAGAAGCAGGCTCCCTGCAGAGCAAGGAGTCCGATGTGGAGCTCGATCCCAGGACCCTAGGATCATGACCTGAGCCAAACACAGTGGCTTAACCGACTGAGCCACCCAGGCGTCCTCTTTCATCACATCTTAAGAAAAAATGAAAATCGTGATTATTTGTACTCATACACTCAACGTTGGGGGAGATACTGAAAGATAATGTCATGGACAAGGTAACCAATGCTATGTCCTACTCTTCCCCCAGCTGCATGTATTAAATTAACAAAAGCCCCAACTAAAATGCTCCCATCACATAAACTAGAGCAACATTACCAAGCCTGGCTTTGACAAACTCAATTCATCCTGCTGTTTTTTGAAGCAACCAGATGCTGAAATTGAAGTAGAATTTTCTGTCCTCTGGGGAACTTCATACCCAACCTTGTAAATATATGAGCAGTGCACGATAATGTTACTGAGAAATCAGTCACTTCTTCCATCAGAGGAGAAGGGAGAAGGCATGGGGACGGGGGCAGAAAGAGGAAGGAGGGGGCACACACAGGGACGGGAAGCAAGCAGGGAGAGGCGGCACCAGGAAGCAGGGCACAGGGTATGGGAGAGGAGGTGGGCTGAGCAGAGCAGGGTCAAAGTCAAGGACGACTAGCAGAGCAAGGCTAACCTAAGGCAGTCTCAGGAATCCAGCAAAGCACCCTGGTCACGAACTCTACTCCATAAAGAAATACTTAACCAAATCTGTTATCTTCTCTAGGATTTATTTTCATCCTCTGACCCGGAAGTGCTTTTCCAGCCAGTCTACAGTCATCAGAGTAGAGGTGTCAACTGCGTCCAGAGACTATTCTAGGCCTTCTGAGTACTCTCAGTTCTAAGAGCTTTTAACATCCTTTGGCAAAGGAGGCCCTTTGGCCTGCTGTTCCTCATCGTTCCTCTGGCCAACTGGGCACGGTGGCTCACCCTCCATGACTCCCCAAATGGAGGAACATCCTGTCTCCGCATCTGTACAGTGACCACAGTGGTCTTTCATTATTTGTGGCTTCAGCTCCATTTTGGGGCCTGGCCTCTATCAATCCTCCACGTCTTGCCAGAGGCTTGCTTTGTCTTCCTTTTGCAACCTGTTCCTGCTGCTGCACTGCAGTTGCTTGCCAGCATCTTTGTAAGCCTCAAGACTTAAGAAATCCCTGGCAAGAAACTGCAGGATTAGTCGAGGCTACAAAATGGAGATGAAACTCCTGATAGAGCCAAATCTTAAAAGTTTGGCCACACTTGTCATCGATTTTTTTTTTTCCTTCCCTTCATATTGAAAATCCACAACAGAAAAGTTCTTAAGGAAAATTAGCAATCGTCTTTTGGTGACAACCACGGCCAAAAATCAAAGGCTCCTCTTTATGCAAAGAGAGACTGAGAGTGCCATGTAACGCCCAGGCTGACACCACATCCACTGTGAGCAGGCACTGCTTCCTCAAACATATCGTCTCTCTTGGCATCTTACTTGAAGCTCCATACATTTAAAAAAAAAAAAAAAAAAAGGAAGAAAAGAAAAAAGAAATAAAATGAAAATGTGTGCGTAAGGCAGCAAACAAATGTTGAGGAGATTGGGTCCACATTAGCCATATGGTATTTTTGGGTGAAAACAATCATTATGTGATATTAGGAGCAAAGAATATGAAATTCAAATTCATCTCTAAAATCTGGCATCTTGTTTATTTCTGCTACCGTGATATATACTAGGAGTTCTTTCCTTGTAGCTAAATCCTCAAACATAAAACAAAGCCAAAAAAAAGAAGACACTTTAATACAGAATAGCCTACTGTTTTTGTTTTTGTTTTTTCAAATGGAAGGTAAGACATAGCTCCTTAGTTATTCCTGAAATTTATTCCCCACCCCTTAAAAAACTACAAAACTTGGTAAACAATGTGAACAACTTGTAGTTTTTAATCACGAGAGACAAACTTAGTAGTCTTAGTCTATTTTGGGGAAGGTCAATGATGCTTTCTATTGTTTGAATTTGATTGGCTGTTTCAGTCAAATGAGTGAGAAGAGGAAGTTATTTAAACTATTATTTATAGATGATGAGGCCGATTAATTGCGCCAGCAAACTCCCAGCTGCCTACAGATATGCACTTGACCCTCTTACTGAGGGTGTGCTCAGTGTGGTCACAAATGGGGAGCTCGTGGTGCTTTCTTCCATCTGAAATGATATAGTGCTGTTATCAACGGGAGTGAAGAAGAGTTAGTATCTATGGGTAAGATAACATTATATTTCATTCACTTCTCTAACAAATTAACCTTGTTAGCCTTCCATTAGTAGAGGGTAATAAGGTACAAACACGTTCAACAGAGATACTTGGACTTAGTGAGAGGCCAACGGCCAATGACGACCCTTGAAAAAAGAACACAGAAGACTCAGCGATGACTAATGAGGGAAAGAAATTTAGTGCAAAGATCCAATCTCTGGTCCTGCCTTCTCCTCTTACTATTGTTCATTGTCAAGAGCACAGTAGCTAGGAAAGGTTGTTTGGAGAGTGGATACTGATTCAACTACGAAGATCAACAAGAGTTAGATATGTACTGTTGTTTCCCTCAAAGGCACATTTCACACATTTAGGAGTAAAGATACCAGCGCAAACTGTGATTAGCAACTCACTTGTATTAACACATACAAAACAAACAGGAGTTCCGGGACTGCCCCACTCTGCCACAGTCTGCATGCATACCAAACCTAGCTAAGGAGCACTGATGGGATTGAGTTCTACACCTGCTGACAAAGGCTCTCCCAAGTCTTGGCCAGAAACTCATCTGTCGCAGGCTCTTCATACTTCGGTTGCTACACACTGCTACCTTTCTGCAGCAAAACCTGCCGACTGACCCAACATGATACACAACTCCTGAATCTTCCAGAACCTTGGCTTACAACACCAGCTCATATCCTCTTAGCTAATACCTACTCTCAGTTTTATCTTCTGGATGTTAATTACAGTCTGTACAAAATAATATAATCCATTCCAAAAATTTACTGAGCATTTACTATCTGCCAAATAATTCTAGGAGTTGGGTGTACAGTAGTGAACAAAAAGTCATTTGTGAAATTTTTAAATTTAGACAGAAAGACTGTCATCGACTAGAAAAACCCGCAGCCAACCAAGCAGCGAGTACAGGCTTAGGGACAGAGCTGGGTGGCACGACCCTACACCAGCCCAGCCAAAAATATGCACATGAAACAAGCAACTTGCAACAAACACACAATAAAAGAACAGAGGTCATGTCAGCCAAGAAGTCAACTCAGCATGTTAATGTAACACACGCCACCTTGCTTCTGGGATGACACCAACTGGTGCGATGACTCCAAAATCAATTGTTTGCCCTCTGTGCTGACCCAGCAGAGGGATCAGCCATGCATTATAAAGATGATTCCAAGAAGCACAAACGCAAGGAAGGCACTAAAAGATGTGCTGGGCCAGAACCATGGAAACAGGGACACAAATTTAAGCCAACCAACCTCAGATTCTACCTTTTCAGAATCTTACCTAAGCAGTAGCAGTGCTGAACCTGCACTCCCTGGGTACTTAGTGGGTCAGGCCCTGTGGGGAACCCAAGGGCCCAGTTACCGACTTTCTTCTTTGGCTGTCCCAGGGGTCTCACCCTGCTCAGATGTTCCCGTCTCAGTCCTACGGCCAAAATCACCACTCTTAAAGCACACCCCTCCATCCCTGAAGCCCACAAAGGGCTTGCTTTTGGAGGGGAGAGTTGTTATGGTTAGGACTTCTTTTTAATATAGTTAGGGTATAAAAGAGTTCTCTCTCCTCTTTTCTGCCCTTCCCACTTGTACGCTGCAGGTCAAGACCAATGATTATGGATGCCATAATGGGTCTCTGTTTACCTAAAAGACTGTGTAAAACTGATATTAATGAAGAATATTTCAGCCAACTATAAACTCTAGCAACTGAAGGTTAAAACAAACAAACAAACAAACAAAAAACCTCCCAGTCTTGGCCTTTCCTGGTATTTAGTCATTGGAACTAAAGGCAGGAGGGGGCAGGTGCTTTGGATATGGAGTAAAAAGGAAGCATCAGTACCCACAATCCAAAACTACATTAAAGAAGACTCTGGTTGAAGGTTTCCAGATCCCCAGAAAGTATGAATGCAGGGGTAAACCTGCTTGAAGGCTGCCTGTGGTTGTGAATTCTTGGGAGAAGCTTTGGCTCCTTTCCACCCAACGCCAAGGTCTAGGCAGGCATGTTTCTTTGCTCTCCCCTTCCGTAGTATAGACTCCTTTTTAATTTTTCCTTACATGGAGGGTATTGCACTTAAGGTCCCAATTTTATATAAATTCCTTTTACTGGACTCACCTTGGGCAAAACCTTGGGTTTGGCTCCTATTCTCAACGTCAAGTTCTGAGACCCTAAGGCTACAGACATCACAGTTTAGCAGATGTCTTTGGGCTGAAAGCTGACTTTAGCCCTAACCTACTCCACTGGACTCCTGCTTACACATTATTTCTGGCCTTTGAGGCTGTGTTACTTTCTTTCAGCTTTAATTTTTGCTTAGTCCCCTTCCAGAGTTTTTAGTCAGAATTTTTGTTTTTTGGGTACTCAGTCACTGGGAGAAACAGAAGTCGAAACATATTTTTCAGGAGCAAGTTCCTCAGATGATCCCGACATGGAATCAGGTTTGGTTACTAGTGCTCTAAAACTCTGACTGCAATAGACACAATTTCCTGATTCCTGCTAACCAAAACAGCAATTAGCTAATTAATCTCTTTTACCCCACCTTCACCTCCCATGTAGGTTCAAGGGTAGGCCATGCAGATAATTGTAAAGAAGAAATGTTCTAAGCCAACGCACCATGCATTTTTCTATCACAAGTGTTTTTGGTACTTGTAAAAGGGAGAGAAGCACATTCTAAGCATTTGTAAAGCAAAACCCTCCATTTCTGATTTCGCATACACTACCTCTTCTATTTCTTTCAGCCTAGTGAATTATGTACTACTAAGTTGTACTTTTATAATAACATTATAAGCTCAGCAATGCTAAATAAATCGGTCAGGGACACATGAGCTTTGAAGCTTTGAATAAAAAGTCAGTGTGACTCTATGTACGATGCTGTTTCTCAGAAGTATGGAATGCAGTCTCAAGTCCTCCCGGGGCTGACATGTCCATGGGTAAACTGCTATGCCCACTCAGAGATGAACAAAATGGGGTTAAAACATAGTCAGAGACGAGCTCACAAGCACGGGCCAAGTTACAGCCGAGTAGACAGAGTGCGCATGCTTAACCTTAAAAAAGTTAAAATTTTTGTGAGAAAACGTCTTAATTTTAAATTATTCCCTACAAGGTGTGTGGCAGAAGCTGACACACCTATACAGTATGTGAGCTCACAGCGAACCACCTTCTAACTTGTTAGGCATTAGTGACTTAGCTTTGGGGAACGGTTTTTTGCTTGCTCGAACGAGTATTTTATGTGTGTGTTCGACTTGTCCAAAGCTACCTCCATACTATCCAGACCTGAATTTTCAACTTTCTTGTGTAAAACATGTGTTATGCTCAACCTGGCACTCCCATTTCTCCTGGTGAGTTGACTAACGGCCTATATCAAATATACTTGCTGAGCCCTTATGTCCGGTGACAGCCCCTTTTCCACACATGGGCTGTTCACGTCTGAACTGTACTGAACAGGCACCAATATTTTGTTCAGTTACGATCCACCAGTGCACCTGAAGACGCCAGCCTTCTTGACAAACGCCGCCCCACCCCTGCCCACAAAAGGGAAATGGTTCCCTCACTAATAAGGCCTCAACCCTTTGCCCTTTGGAATTCTCATGTTTTAGAGATTTTCTCCCAGAGAGAATTCTGATTATAAAAACAAATAAGCAACAAATCATCCTGGGGAAATTCTGTAAAGATTATATGTTATTATTAGCTGTCAGAGACCAAGAAATCTTAAAAGTATAGTGTGAGAAGTTGTCCAAAGAAACCTACAGCTATAAAATAGAGAGATAAAAGGAAGACCAATGCAGGTACAAATAAGCAAAAACTTCTATAGTATATATAATAATATAATTTATAATAGTATCCCTGTGCCTGCAAAAGCTGGCACACCTTCCCTAAGTTGTTTTTAAAAATGCCAGTGTGACATCTGAAGAGATTAATTATTCTTCTGTTAAGAAAAATTCTCAGCATGCCTGGGTGGCTCAGTGGGTTAAAGCCTCTGCCTTTGGCTCAGGTCATGATCTCAAGGTCCTGGGATCGAGCCCCGCAGGGAGCCTGCTTCTCCTCTCTCTCTCTCTGCCTGCCTCTCTGCCTACTTGTGATCTCTCCGTCAAATAAATGAATAAAGTCTTTAAAAAAAAAAATCCTTGTTGCATTTGACCTCAGACAGTTTCCCCTGTGTTCAAATCTTTCTGGTCTTCTCTGTTCAAGCACAGTTTTCTCTCTGATAGAGAATCCCCATTTAAAATGTCTCTGTTGCAACCACACAGCAAATTGTGAGGGAAACACTGAAAAGTATGTTTTATTAACCAGTATATGTAATAGTCACAGTTTATTTGGAGAGGTTTCTGTTTCCTTCAGAAAAACAATGTAAACAAAGTCAGTTTGGTCACCATAAGCTAAGTTCTATGTAAGAAAACCTTGCCCAGATGGAGGTCCACGGCCTCCCTCATCTTGGGGACTGGGAGCAGGACTTCACAGGGAACCTGGGAGCGGGGAGCAGGAAGCCTCCCACAGAGTCAGGGAACCGGCCAGTGCATCCCACTTAAGCCCGGCCATGGCTCCTGGTTGTTCTTCGCAGGGCTTCCCAGGCTCCACACAATTTCAGGAAGCCCCCGACTCCACCTCCTGCCTACCCTCCTTCCCCCCTCATCTCCGGTCACACCAGGCTCTCTCTACAGCTCTCCACACGCTGTTCCTTTCGAGAGGAACACTCCTTCCCATTCCTTGCCTGGCTAAATCCTCACTTATCTCCAGGTCTCAATTTAGATGTCCCTTCCCCTGACTCCCCAGATCTGGGTAAGGAGCCCTCCCAGGTGCTCCAGACCCCCCGTTTTTCTTAGCCTAGCACTTATCAAACCGCACCACAGCTCCTTACTGGAATGTCAGCTTCTCGAAGGCAGTGACTCATCTGTTTTCTTCCTTGTTTTATTTCTACCGCCTACAAGACCTGACACCTGGCAGGTGCTTAGCAAATGTCTGTTGACTAAATGAAGGAAGCAGAGGAGGGAAGTAAAAAAAGGGACTAGAGAAAGAATTGCTTTTGAAGGAACAGGGTGGGGTGTCCACTGCAATCGTGTCATACGACTGAGTGACGTCATCTGTTTCTACACAGAAGTAGTATTATGACATAGTGTACTTTTCCTTCTTGTTAATTGCAAAGATTATGTAATTTGGTTTTCTTGAGCAATGAATGAGCTGACCAAGAGATCCCGGGCAAGATAATAACAGAGGGAACAATAACCCCTTGCACTTTTATATCATTTTACAGCTTTTTAAGAGTGGTCACCGTAACTCATATCCATTCTGGAAGGCAGGCACGTAGGTAGCATTATGGTTCTCATTTTACACATGAGGAAACTGGAACTCTGCTATACACGACTTGCCAATGCTGTGAGTTTAGTAAGTGGCAAAGCCAGAGCCAGAGACCAGGCCTTCAGATTCCTTGTTGAGGGCTGGCTTGGGTCCACTTGGCACAGGACATCAATCCAGCACCTTGCCTAACACCTGGGGGCCAAGGGCTCAAGAGTGCATAATTATTAGCTTCCATCTTGAACAAATTAGAATCTGATCAAAATGTAATTTTATAATGCACCTTATTTATTTTCCATAGGTACCCTAGACAGAACTATTGCTCTAGAGCACCTTCTTTGAAACAAAGGCAAACACAAGCTAAAATCAGGAGCTGGAAACCAGTCAAGTTAAAGCAGACCCACAAATTGTGATTGCTTCAGCTCTTCTACCTGCCTTAATGAATAATCTCCTGCCAACATCAATGAGGACACTGAGCTCCTGTTGAAAATATCTCTTGGACTGATGTGATCAGTCAAATGAAAATGACCACATTAAGCAATCAATGTTTTCTTTTTTACAGCTTCGAGGAGTAACTGACATATAACAAACCGCACATCTTCAAAGTGAACAGAGTTAACGACTTTTGTATGTATATACCCAAGAAGTCACCACCCAAATCAAGACAATGAATGCATCCATCATTCTCAGACGTTTCCTCTCACACTTTGTCATCTCTCCCTCCTGCAGCTATACCGATGCTCTCCCCAGGCAACCACTGCTCTGCTTTCTGCTATTAGACAATAGTTTACATTCTCCAGACTTTAACAAAAATGGGATCATGTAGTATGCACTCTTCTTTGTCTAGTTGCTTTCACTCAGCATGATTATTTTGAGATTCATCCACTGTTGCATGTATCAAAGATACTTTCATTTTTCATTTACTAAGTAAATGACTCCACTGCTATAACACACTTTGCTTATCCAGTCACCTCCTGATGGACGTTTGAACTGTTTCCACCTTTGAGTATTATTAATAAAGTTGCTATGAAAACTCACTTGCATTGCTTTTACTTCTTTCAGCTAAGCACCTGGGAGGAGACGACTGGGTCATATGGCAGGTGTATGTTTAACTTTGTAAGAACCTACCCAACTGTTTTTCAGAGTAGATGTACCATTTTATATTCTCATTAACATTCTAGTTCCTCTATATCTTTGTCAACACTTGGCTTGGTCAGTCTTTTTAATTTTACTCTTTACAGGGGATGGGTAGTGTTACCTCACTGTGGTTCTAATTTGCATTTCACTAATGACTGTGTATCTGTTCAAGTCTTTTTTAGCCTATATTTTATTGAACTGTTTGTCTTCTTAAGTTGTAAGAGTTCACTGTATACTCTGGATAAAAATTCTCTGCCATACACATTTTAAAAATGTTTTCTCTTGAGTCTGCTGGTTTGCCATTTTGCTTTCATAACCGTGCCTTTGAAGAGAAAAATCTTTTTTTTTTTAAGATTTGTTTTAGAGAGGAAGAGAGAGAGTGTGCAGGGGGAAGGGCAGAGGGAGAGGAAAAGAGAGAATCTTAAAGTAGGTTCCATCCTCAGCACAGAGCCTTACAAGGGACTCGAACTTAAAATCTTGAGGTCATGACCTGAGGAGACACCAAGAGTCAGATGCTTAACTAACTGAGCCACCCAGATGCCCTGGAGAGCAAACATTCTGATGTAGTCCAATTTATTGTTACATTATTTTTTATTTCATTACTTTTGTGTATCATACTTAAGAAATCTTTGTCAAACCTATAAGTCACTAAGATTTTTTTCCCTATGCTTTCTTCTGATGTTCTATGGTTCTAGCTCTTACAGTTAGGTCTATATCTAGTTTGAGTTGATTTTGTATATGGTATAGGGAAATGACTGAGGCTTACCTTTTTGCTTATGCTATCCAGCTATTATAGCATCATTTTTTGAAATGATTATCTTTTCTCTATTGAGTCACCTTAGCACCTTTGTCAAAAATCAATTGTCCAGGGGGTGCCTGGGTGGCTCAGTGGATTAAAGCCTCTGCCTTCGGCTTGGGTCATGATCTCAGGGTGCTGGGATCAAGCCCGCATTGGGCTCTCTGCTCAGTGGGGAGCCTGCTTCCCCCTCTCTCTCTGCCTGCCTTTCTGCCTTTCTATTTATGATCTCTCTGTTAAATAAATAAATAAAATCTTTTAAAAAATCAATTGTCCATATATATGTGTATCTATTTTAAGACTCGATGTTCTATTATTTTTATCATTTTCTATGAATGCCACCCTGCCTCAATTATTATAACATTTAGTAAGTCTTGAGTTCGGGTAATATAAGTCCTTACTCCAACTACGCACTTGTTAAAAATCATTAGGGCTGTTCTTGGTCCTTTGCATTTACACATAAATGTTGGGACTAGCTCGTCAATTCCTCAAATAAAAAACCTGTTGAGATTTTGACGAGGATTGCCTTGACTCAATAGAACAACTTGGGAAAAACTAACATTTTACTATTGAACCTTATAATCCATGGATAATACATTTCTCATTTATTTAGGTCTTCTTTAATTACACTTCTCCAGTTTCTAGCATATGGGTTTTGGACCTCTTTTGTCAAATGTACCTTGATTTTTGATGCTGTTCATAACGGCATTAACAAAAACAATCCTTTTCCAAAGCAAAGATGTGAACTTTTCCTTCTATTCTCTCACTCTAATCTCCTAGCCTTCTGTTCGACCAGCACTTTCTGTTAACTACAGTATGCCCAGATCTGAAGACTCTGGCCCATGATGCCCTCCTCCCCCGTTGCTCTCACCGACTGTCACACTTACAAAGCACACTCACCTCTGGTTATCACACAACTTCATGTTGTCACACATGCTGTTGTGTTTTTTTATTGTTTTTTTATGCATGTCTTATCTGCCCAACTACATTGCCTGCCCCTTGGGAGTAAAAACTATAATGTATACTTCTGTGTAAACCCACAAATGCTTAGAATATTGATAAACAAACAGAAAAGAAGTCTTTTTTTAATGAAGGGACTCAAAATTCAGCAAAGAAAACCTGGTTAAAACCCTAGGTTGTCTGCATTCAGTACTAACTTAGAATTAAGCAATTAAAAAACCAGTATTAAATATGAGTTTGTTGGAGCCTAGGGACTAAGGAGTTCAAAGAACAGTAGATTTGCTTCTCTATCTTTAGGCAGCTCACCAGGAAGGAAAGCACGGCCCAGACCATGCCCTCCACGTCTGGCTGGCAGCTCTCAAAGGTCCCTGGGGCCTGTTTTCGGGGGAAGCCTATTTCCACGATGGCTTCTGTCCACTTTCCATTTCAGACCCTAGTATGCACGATTCTGACAAATAGCTGTTAGCATCTGATCGAGTCTGTTTACAAGATACAGACAGTTATTTATAAGACACGGGCCAAATTCTACCTTTCCATATCCAAGAATTATTTTCAGTGATTTCAGGCCCATGATGGGATTCTGGATTCTGGCCCTAACCATTTCTCAGCATAGTTCAAGACTGTAACTAACTTGTTTTCAAGCCCCTGAACTGTAGGGTTCCTCCCTACCCTCTCCCCCCACCCAAAAAAAAAATCACTTTTAAGCTTATTTGCCACAAAGAATACAAGACAGTTTAAGGAAGTCATCGACAGTGTATTTTCAGTGGCAAGCCAGGTAAATGGCTGGGAGGTCCTGCTGCTGCAATAGAGATGAATGTGTAGGTAGAATGGAGAAAGGGACCCATGCCCTGAAATGATCTCATGAGAGGCATGAGAAGCAGACATAGGAGACGAGCACTGTGTGTGGAGCCTACAGTGGCACATGTCTCAGAGTTCACAGTAATCCAGAGATAGAAACATCAAGCTTGCAAACAAGGTACTTTGGATCTCGTCTATGTCTGCAATTTGCCATCTTATGCACATCTCAGCTTTTCCGAGTTCCCCCATGTCAGTCATCTTGATGCACATCACAAGCTGCAGGTAAGAGTAGAGAAGTGAAGGGCTGAGGCAGTCAGGCGGCTAGCTGCCCACCCCAAGCTCACTACAGAGTGCTCAGGCTATCCCATCCAGCGTTCCACAAACAGGAAAACAGAGATACATACTAATAAAGAGGTGTAAGTGGGAAAAATAAATAGTGTCACTATAGCAAAGTTAATTAAGAAATATTAGTTCAAAAGGCCTCATTATAAAATCTAATGTTTATGGACCCAATGACATAAACAATCGATGGTGGATTTGCATTTTATTTCTGTTACCAAGCAACCCTCAGGTTCAATCCCAAAGAATTTACCCATGTCTACTGCCTGGGATAGGGGTGGGGTGAAAGGAATTATGGCCTTTTACATTACAAAGGTAGTAAGGAAGCTCTTTAAAAAAAAATAATCCCAAGGGTCCTGTTATATATGAATGGTTATAACTAGATTATGGGTGTGTGTTTCGATGCTGTTCCTAAAAGCCAGAGGTCATTATCAAGAATGCTTATAGGGGCGCCTGGGTGGCTCAGTAGGTTAAAGCCTCTGCCTTTGGCTCAGGTCCTGATCCCAGGGTCCTGAGCAGAGAGCCTGCTTCCCTTCCTCTCTCTCTGCCTGCCTCTCTGCCTACCTGTGGTCTCTGTCTGTCAAATAAATATATAAAATCTTAAAAATTATATATCTTTTTAGATTTCAGATAGATAAATAGGATAGATGGAATTTTATACTAAAAGACTCAAAGCACAAAGAATCCCCCAACCTGTTCCCATGATTCTGCTCTTTCTTAAGTACTCTGGAGGAGAACTGTACGTGGAAGGGCTCTACAGACAGAAGGACTCCCTCATCAACAAATACTTGCAGGGCACTGTGAACATCGCAACAGTGCCACACAAAACAGACATGGATCCTGTCCCCGGGATGCTCCGTCTAGTGGCCATCCTTCTCGTAGGCCTTCTTGCCTGTAGGATCTTCGCATCTTGCACTGTCACTTTCTGGGCAGGACTGGGGCTGAGATGCAGGGGTATGCGTGAAAGAGATGGAAACAGTCAAGCTCATGTACCACAGAGCCCACAACGTGTGCCATCAAAGCCTATTTCTCCACAATGAAAATGATCAAGTTCTCCCGATCCAATGAATAGTGGAGAGCAACGGGGTGGGGGCCAGTTTTCTTCTCCTCGGTTCCAGGCTCACCTGCCTCTCTTCCCCTCTTCTTCCCACTCTTTCTCTTATGTCACCTCCCTTTTGCTCTCTCTGTGTGACAATAACATCCTCTAAAACGTCCCCCTAAAAGACAAACATTCCTACCACACATTTTTGGATTTGCTTTGAAATAATCCAATGAGGGAGGGAAAGCTGGGGCCGAGAAGGGTGGGGAACGGGACTCCCACAGACAGAAGCAGCGGGGTGAGGGGGCCTGAGGTTCATTATACTAGTCCACTTTTGTATATTTCTGAAATTTTGTATATTTCTGAAATAAAAGACTGAAAATAAAACAAATCATTTTTCAAACGTCATCAACCTTTTACCCTGAAAACATGGCAGCAGGCTACGGCAGGAATTAACCATGGATTTGCAGACATGACAGAAATGCCTTAATTTGCATTCATGAGTCACTCTCTTTTGAAGAAAGGAGGCCCTGTCTTCAGCCCTCCTCTTTTCGCCCTCTTGACTATTTCCCACACTTAACCCCACCTTGGGTTATGCACCAGCCTTTAAAGACAGAAAGAAGTCAGTGACATTCCATGTAAGAGCAACTCATTTAGTAGGCACTTTAAACTGTCCCATTTTAAACTAACTTTTTTTTTTAAAAAAGATTTTATTTATTTGACAGACAGAGATCACAAGTAGGCAGAGAGGCAGGTGGAGAGAGAGAGGAGGAAGCAGGCTCCCCGCTGAGCAGAGAGCCTGATGCAGGGCTCCATCCCAGGAACCTGAGATCATGATCTGAGCCGAAGGCAGAGGCTTTAACCCAGTGAGCCACCCGGGTGCCCCTAACCTAACTTTTATGAAAAAGAGGTGTTTAAAAGGGCAAAAGAATGTTTCAGGTATTTAAGATCGATACTGAAAATAAAAGAAGTGTGGTGAACCAGATAACCTGCTTTATTTTCTAAGCAGTTGTCCACTCTAATAATAACTGGAAAGACCTGATGCACGGACCCCTGCCCAGGGGAATGCCTGGGTTCCAAGATGCATTCAGACAAAAGCCTCAGGCATCCGGCTAGAATGGGAGACTCAATATATTTTCAGTGTAACTAAAGTTCAGTATTACAGGAGTCCAAGTCAGTTGCAAAACTGTGCTTCCCAACGTTTCTGGCAGACGTGCATTCTGGATCATCCATGAAGCTATTTAAAACTGCTTGACATGTAACCACGACAGATTTTAAAGATCAAAACACAGGTGTGTATCAAGGTTGCACCATTCTGTGGTAAGAGCAGAACATGAGATCATCCCACCTGGAAACGGACCCAAACACAAACACCCACCTGGGGTTCAGGTGGATGGCTGTCTGCAGGCAGATGAGTTTCTCTCTGGAGTTTTGTTCTACTAGAACTACCGTCTGATAAGAAATGAGGTTTTGATACATTAATGTTACTCTAAACTGGGTGGGTCTTTCTGGCTGACAAATATACCCTTGCCTTTATGTTTTTTAACCTATTCAAAGACCCATTGCTCAACATAAAGGAGTTACAGTCACCAAGGATTTAAATAGCCTTGTTTATTCTTTTCGGCCTCAATAAACTTAAGAGAGTAACACAAAAGCTTCAGGAAAGCTGAGGTATAAATCTCTTCCATCTCGTTATGAACCACGAAAGAAAATGATCAAGATAAAGTCTAAAGAAAACAAGCGACTTAATCAAAGCCACACCACAAAGTAGTGTGCACAATACATCCAATGATTGATTTCATAGTAAACATCTCTTACATGTAAGACATGACACACTAATTGTTTCATGGATTTTGAAACTCCTTAGAATCGGGGTGGGGGGGGGAGGTGGTGAGGGCAGGGAAAATTGAACAGAAGTCATTCCAGGTAATCCTCACCGGTCATGGCCCTGGATCTCTGGTTAAGGTTCCCAGTAACCCGGAGATTCATTTCACTTACAAAAGAAGACTAACAACGGCAAAGGAGTTACTGAGCCAGCTGAGCGAGTGCGGACTTATTTCCTGTGCTCAAATGGGAACCACTGCTCAACAGACAAGGACCCGAGTTTTATGTGAATAAGAGCACAAAGGAAAGAGAATTGTGTGTGCGTCTTTGTGAGCAAATCACTACATTGTGACTCTCTGAGATTAGGCTTTCCCAAGGAAAAAAATCCTCTCTTATAAAACACACACGCACACGCATAAGCAAGAGATGCATTTTGTACAGCCCGCCATTTGGTTAACAGATGTTGGCGTCTACGCCCAGCTCTCACAAACAAATCAACGTACTTTATTTTTGTGTAGCATCTTCTATCCAAAAGTAATTTGAAAGGCTGGGTGGCCGGGTTGACCGTGTGTCTGCAGAATCTGGGTAAGGCTTAGAACGCAGCGAACACACCTGTCAGGCGTGTTTCAATGCCGTCTGGGCTGGGGACTGGCTCTGCGGTTAGGCGGCTGCCGGGCTTCTCGGCAGGAAAGCTGGGCACCGTCCTTTGCCATAATGTGTTGCTCTGGCCTGCTTGCTTAATGCCTCATTATATGATTTCCCCTTCTATTGAGGGAAGAAGTGTATTTTAGGAATTTTCTTAATTCATAGGAGTGTTTTGGATTAATGGGAACCATAAGTGACTTTTTTTTTTTTTTTTAAATAACACCAAAACAATACTCCCTCTTGGATCCACAAAAACCAGGATCTAGGCCCTACTGCATTAGTGACAATCTCCTCCTGATTTCAGTATCCTAGCCCACAAAGTCAGTCAGAGGGTTACGCTAGATCTGCCTTTCCCAACCTTTTCAAGGATGAGAGACATGGTCACACACACATCAGAACCTCTCTCAGATAATCTAATGACAGCCGTTGTACTTTAAGAATCTGTGCAATAGAAAACACACCATGATAAAAAGATACCTTCGACACAGTGACAGTTGAAAATAAAATTCCAATTTATTAATCACAGCAGAGTCCGCACTGATTCTTAAGGTAATGGCATACAGATGTTACACATTTATTGAGTCTGCAAACACCAGTTGGTGTACATATGAGTTTGCAGACTTTGTAATAACCCTATAGCAGATCCCTGATCCCAACCTGGCCCTCGGTGTAGCTGGGAACCCCGAACTACAATACGGATGTTCCAAATCCTTTCTGACGCTGACCCTCCATTAATTCTAGTCCTACCACTGCCATTTAGTGGGTCATATGACTCCGAACAGGGGAAGGATGTCTCTGTTCCACAGTTTCCTCAGCTGTGTGGGGCTGCACGGGTGCCCTAGTGATGTCTCAACACAGCACTGTGAGCCACGATTCTATGTGTGTCGTGTTTTCGAAGCTTAGAGCCCCTCAGGAGAGAAGCCCTACCAAAGTGTAGTGCAATCACACCCCACTCTTTCAGTCGCCTGGAATGTGTTTCTACACAGACCCTGCGGCATCCTCTAGTAGAAGGAGAACCCTTCAACCCAAGTGGGAAGTCATCAGCTCTGACATGTTCCCACATATCCCACCTTCTCCCAAAGTAAAAAGAGACAGATTCTGAGAGGACAACCTCTCTGAAACAGAGACAACATCTTGGGGCCTTCTCCAGACCACCTGAGACTGCGTGGAACAAAAAAGGCTAAATGGAGAAGTAAAGAAGGTGTTATGCAACTTAAAGCAGGTTTACAATGGCTCTTTCTTCAACAGCTCACAAGAGGTTCTAAGGTTTCCAGGATCACTAGACCATTCGAGGACCCAGAATAATGAGGCCAGAAGGAAAGTCCCCAGATCAATCCAGATGGCCTTCAAAGTCATTGGGAACTGTATTCTTGGCATCATTATATCGAGATACTGACTATCAATAGATACATATTATTGTCTATACAAGCTATATATATAGTGATAAATAGAGTTATGTCAGAGCTACCTTAATGGACTGATTTCTCAAAAATGACACAAGGCTGCAGAAGCAGACTCTGTTTTTGCCCTGAGCAAACTTCTATTACTCAACACCTATTACTGTTACTCCAAGTTCTTTAGATAGTTACAAGGCTCTTCTATACTTCAATGACAATTCTTTGGAAATACACCCCTAATCCTGCCCCCTAAACCAACCCAGCAACCAAGACCCATCAACAGGTCAATTATGCAAACAACCCAAACTAAAAAAGGGGGCCAAAAACCTTAACAGATAGATTAGAAGACCCCAAATCCAGAGCACTGACCACACCAAATGCGGGGGAGGATGTGGAGCAACAGGAACTCTCAGTCATTGCTGGTGGGAATGCAAGCAAGACACCCGCTCTGGAAAAGAGCTGGGCAATCTCTTACAAAGCTAATCATACTATTACCCCACTGCGCAGCAATTCTCCCTGGTATTTACCCAGAAGAGCTGAAAACTTATGTCCACACAAAAACCTGTACATGGCTGTCTAGATCAACTTTATTCGTAACTGCCTAAACTTGGAAGCAACCAAGATGTTTTTCAGTGGGTGAATGGATAAATAGTGGTCCGTTCAGACAATGGAATGTTACTCACACTAAAAAGAAATGATCTATTATGCCATGAAAAGACATGAAGGAACATTTTTTTTTTAAAATTTATTTATTTATTTTGAAAGAGTTCAAGAGCATGAGCGAGGGGTAAGAGCAGAGGGAGAAGGAGAAGCAGGCTCTCTGCTGAGCAGAGAGCCCGATGGCCATGGGGCTCGATCCCAGAACCCCAGGATCATGACCTGGATCATGAAGGCAGACACTTAACCCACCTGTGCTGCCCAGGCACCTCATGAAGGAAACTTAGATGAGTATTACTAAGTGAACGAATATTATCAGTGGACAAAGAGAGACCTCAGTACCATGTATTTAAGGTATTTGTCCTTAGATTATAAAATGAACACAAGTTACCCCCAAATTATAGAAAGAACCTTTAAAAAAAAAACAAAACCAAAAGAAAACTAACATCTTTTAAGGTAGTTAACCCATGAACTATCTTGGGTAAAATATTTAACAACTGGGACCATCAAAAAATTATTATTTATATGCAGCCTAAATCTATCTTGCTGCTCATGGGCTTCCTCTTCTGAAACTCACCTCTGTTGATCACACATCTTCCTATCTCCAGTAACCGTTACGTATTCTCCTCATATAAATGAGTTAAAATATAGTCAGAGATAGAACTGAAAGCAAAGTAAAATCTTAAAATTTAGGACTTCTCTGGCTGGTTCAGGCCAGAACAATTTAATATATTAAATTGTTCTGGTTCTGGTTCTATCATACACTTTGGCTAGCTAATCAAAACAGACTCCTAGAATAAAAGACTGTCTAAGTCTACAGTCTGTAGTCTAACACTGTAAGACAAAGCCCGAAAAGTCTTGGCACAAAGACAAGTGTGGGAACATACTAAGGATTGACAAATGATGGCCTGTGCGTCAAATCCAGCCTGCTGCCTGTGTCTGTGAAGTTCTACTGAACACAGCCACGTTCAGTCATTTATACATTGTCTATGCCTGCTTTTGCACTACACTGGCAGAGTTGAACCAGCTGGCCCACAAAACATCAAGTATTGACCATATGATCCTTTAGAGTGGAAGTCTGCTGGCCCCTGACTTTGACATTCACCTTTGCCCGAGAAGGTTCCTGTAGGAGCTCCAGGGCTGAGATCAGTCTTCTCTTCTCCATCTTGCACTTGCTGGCTACATGAGCTTATCCAATGTCAAGACTTTAAATGGTACCTACCTACCAACAACCCTCAAAGATAACTATCTCCGGGCCAGACCTCTCCCTTGAGCTCCAGATTCACACGTCCAACTGTCTAACTGGCATAACCACTCGGAGAGCTAACAGACACCTCAAGCTTAATGCATCTAAAACGTACCGCCTCATCTTCCCTAGCCCCGCCCCACACCCCAACCTGCTTTACTTACAGCGTTTTTTTAATTTCAATAAAGGACAGCTCCATTCTTCTGGTTGAACATAAAAACCAACCCAACAAACAAAAACTGAATTAACCCTAGTTCTACTCTCACTCCACATCCAGTCCATCAGCAAATCCTCAACTGCCTCAATATAGTCACACACGTGCCATTCATCATCACTTCTGCTATCAGTCTGCTTAAAGCTCCCATTACCTTTCACCTGGGTTTTGCAGGAGCCTCGTACTTGGTCTCCTGGCTTCCACCCTTGCCCCTCTCATCTGTCCACAGGATAGTAGTCAGAGTCGTCTTGTTAAAATGACAGATCACATCATTCACCTTCCCCCCTGCCCCTTCACCTCCTTCCCCCCACCTCCAACACATATTCTCCTCCAGCCACACTGGGACTCTTGCTGATCCCTGATCACCTTTCATAAACTCCTACCCCAGCTTCCAGGCTTGCTGACTCTCCTCCCCTAGACATATGCATGGCTCGCTTTTGTACTTCCTTCTGCTCAAATGTCACTTTCTCAGGGAGGTTTTCGCTGACCACCCTGTCCAAAATAGCCACTTCACCTGTGTCGCCACGCCCACCCACACACTGCGTCCCGCTTCCCTGCCTTCTCTCCATATTCTTGTTTATTTTATTGTCCGTCTCCCCCAGCTAGAGCGCAATCTCCGTGAGGACAGGAATTTTTGTCCATTCTGGTCACTGCTGTATCTCAGTGCTTGGAGCAGTGGCTGGTACAAAATAAGTGTCCAGTAAATATTTGTTAAATAAACGAATAAATGGGTCAACAGGCCTTGCCAAAGGTTTGGAACACAGGCCTGTGGAAAACCACATTTCTGATTTTGTTGTGAAGAGTAATGGGAAAATTAAAACTCCTTGGTGAAAGGTGCTTCGCAGACAAATTGGCTGGAAGACACCATTCTACTCTAAAGCAGGGGATCCTGTCCCTTCATAATTTATGTGTTTTTCCCTGAAAATACCTGTGCGTAAGGGAGTTTCTAGTTAATCTTCCTCTTTATCCTCCTAATTCTCTTAACCTTTATAAATCCTATTTCTCAATCTTGTCCTCATTTTGTGTTTCTCCTGGATTATATCCAAGACTTGCAAACCGAAAAGGTCATGTACCAACCTGTACCACAGAATGCTTCCAGCTGCCAGAAATTTTCATTGGCAATACAGAGCTGTCATTGATTTCTTGGCAGTACATCGTCAAGTGATACACTTATAAATCAAACAGAAATGACAGTATCATGTCAATCCAACAACTAGACCTGAGTTAGAAATCTAAAATCAGCAAGAAAAGATCAGGGACGCTGTGGTCCCAGCATGAGGTCATGCAGTCCCAGTAGCACACGTTAAAGCCACACTCAGCGTGATCCAAAAGCCTCATTCTCTTCTGCACTCAAGAACCCGGGAGCCAGATCATGGGAGCCGTGCGGGGTCACTGGGGCTGCTTTTCAGGATTCAAGCACATCCTTCCACTGCTCTGAGCCCTAGAACATCTCAGACAGCTAATTCTAAAAAAAAATCTCACCCCTTCCTGGGGATGTTTGGATCTGGGGGATTTAGCATCCTACCTGGTCCTTACCTGAGATCTTATGAGGCCTAGGGGCTTGGGAATTGTACATACCAAAGGGGGTAAGAGTAAACAGAGTCACATACTTATATCATTAGTTTCTACTCAATGAGGACCTTGTAATATGTCAATGATAACCTGTACTAGGGCAGATCTCACAAGGCAAACCCAGGCAGGAACCAAATGTCTTTGTCCCCCTCAAATTCATGTGTTGAAGCTCTAATTCTCAATGTAATGGTATCTCAGATAGGGATCTTTAGGAGGTAGTTAGATGAGGGCAAGGCCCATGTCCAGAGATTAGTGCCCTAAAATGGAGATCTGGAGAGCCTGCTTGCACTCTCTGCCGTCTGAGGAAGACAGCAAGAAAGCAGCCATTTGCAAGCCAGGAAGAGTCTTACTGGAAACCGGCCACACTGAACTTGGACTTCCCAGCCTCCAGAACTGTGAGAAATTAATTTCTGATGTTTAAGTCCCCCACTCGTGGGCATTTTGTTATGGTGACCCAAGCTAATATATGAGGTTCTACATTTTAAAAGTTGCTTTAAAGTGTCAAGTCCCAGAAAACATACTTGGAATGCTCTGTTGATAATACTCAAAGCTTGATTTCTTCTTCTACTCAGTAAGAAAGTACAGGAACACTTATCGAACGTCACAACACACACATACACACACGCACGCACGCACACAGCCAGAGTACTCTGAGGACAGCGACATCTCGCTGAGACAAGGTTCTCTTTGCAAGCAAGTATAAACTGATAGAAAGAACAGACCCAGGATATCCTGGGGAAAAAAGGGGATCATGACCTGAGCCGAAGGCAGTCAAAGCAGAGCGCCACAGCCCTGGACTTCTGGTCTGGCCCTCTTCCAGTGTTCCTCCTTTCCAAAGGAGCCACTGAAGCAGAACAGGGAAGCAGACATAGGAGTGCAGGTGCGCTGGGTCTAAATGTGGGTGGAGACCGCGAAACACCGCTGCATCCTCCCTGGTCTGTAACCATTCAGAGGAGATCTTCCAAATTCTTATAAAGCCTGTTTTTGTCTTTTTGAAAAGAAAAGCTGACACAATGACTATCAAGCATTTAGAAGTCGGGAGAACAGACCCAGGCAGATTATCACAGAGGCTGTTCTCCAAAACATGAAGCAAACATATGTGAGATGCCAGGGAAAAAAGAATGGTCAATTCCATTAAGGGTGGTAGGCTGGACACTGTCAACACACAACTCGAAACAAAACAAGACAAACACGGAAGAGGAAGGTAATCTTTAACAGTGTTTCATGCCCTGAGTTTCGGTGACTTTTCCATTCCCTTTTTTTTTTTCTAAAAAATAAAGATTTTTATTTATTTGACAGGGAGAGTTGGAGCGAGAGAGGGAACATAAGCAGGGGGTGTGGGAAAGGGAGAAACAGGCTTCCTGCAGAGCACGGAGCCTGATGCAGGACTCGATCCCAGGACCTTAGAATCATGACCCAAGCCAAAGGCAGAAGCCTAATGACCAAGCCACCCAGGAGCCCCTCCATTCCCTTTTTGATCACATCTCTGAACTAAACTCTGAAGAGCATATAAGGAAGTTAAGGAAGTCCTTTGTTCTAAAATTATCCATACACACAAATATCAAGTAGCCATTGTTTCTAAGTCAGCTGAAAGAAGAAAATAAAATTAACTCTAAAATCTGAAGAAGACGAGGTCCTAATCTATAGTTTTTTCTGACATGCCTCTTAAAAACCAGTGAACAGTCTGGGTGCTGCAAACAATGCCCCACGAGAGCCAGCCACAGTTATCAATGACATAATTTATTAATTAATATGGAATGGAGAAGCACCCCAAGCAAGGGGTAAATGAAATTCTCAACCCTCAACCACAGCAGTCCAATTAAAACTGAGCGTAGAGGGCACCTGGGTGGCTCAGTTGGTTAAGCAACTGCCTTCGGCTCAGGTCATGATCCCGGAGCCCCAGGATCGAGTTCCGCATCGGGCTCTCGCTCCATGGGATGTCTCCTTTTCCCTCTGACCTACTTCCCTCTCACGTTCTCTCTCACTCTCTCTCAAATAAAATAAATAAAATCTTAAAAAAAAAATGAGCATAGAGCACTAGACATGGAAAACAATTAGAATACAATGGGATCTCTCCCCCCTCTTCCCCTGTCTTCAGTCAGTATTGGCAAGAAAACACCAACTGCCAAAACACATATGCCACTATTAAGGGAAGACCTACGGGACAGGAAAGCAGGAATGGACTGCCTCACTTCACTGCGACCTGGCCAGAAGGCACCGTGACCATTCATTGAGTGACCCGGTCTCTACGGTGACCTTGCAAATGCATCTGATGCTTGGTCACCTCCAACCGTGGAGAACTAGCCATTTGTGAAGGCCAAAGGGAGGCAGACAAGGTAATACAAAACAAAAGCTTTGGAAACTAGCAAGTACATAGGAATCTGAGAGTCCCACCACCACCTCTGATCATCTGACAGACGTGACAACTGCAACAGCAATCCTCAATGGAAACACAGAGACATGCCTGTTCAGTGATAGTGGCAAAAGACCAAGAACAAAAATAAAAACTCGTATATTCATCAACAAGCATGTGGTTAAATGAAGTATGTTATAACCATCCAGGGGACCTACCTGGCTTGATATGAAACAATTCCATGATATATTTTTAAGTAAAAAAAAAAAAAAAAAAAGGCTACAGTACACTATGTCTAGATTGGTACCATACAAGTGACAGGATACATTCTGATACCCTTTAATATTCCTGAAGGACACACAGACTTGCCAACTGGCTACTTTTGGGGACAGGGACTACAAATCTAGGGGATCTTGGGTTGTACAAATGTACTTTGCATTATATATCCTTTTATGCCTTTTACTTCACTTAAATGTCTTTTTAATTTGTATATCCTATAATGGATATCCTGTTTGATTTTCCTCTTAAAAATATTTTAAAATTGTGAGAAAGAAATAATTTTTTTTACCAAGATAAATTTTCCTTTATTGCTTCTACTCATGAATCTTTGTTTAATCTGTAGAACCATAAAGCACAGAATAATAATAATGATGAAAAAGCTCTCTAGTCTCCCTTTTACATTTACAGAATTCTGTTGTTCATGTGATTCTGCTGCATTTCACAAACATCTAAAAATAACTTCTATAAACTGTGATACTATCAAATAGAAACATAATTTGTAGCTACAGGGGGGAATATTTCTTATATTTTAATTGTTCTTTATTTTCAACATTAATAGTTAATTACTTTAATGGCAATTGGTGGATGGTGTTAATATTCCTAGCCTTTTCTACACAATAGTTGTGATACCCTGGGTAGGAGAGAAATCAAGATACTGACTCTTCTTTAAAGTATTTAAATAACACTTTTCTGAATAGAAAGTAGTACATGTTCATTGTAGAAAACTTGAGAAATAGAGAAAAGCACAGAGGAAAATTAAAACAATTCATAATCCCACCATCGCCAGAGAATACCACTACTATTAATTCTGATGTATAGCCTTCCTTTTTTTATTTCCAATGCATACAAAACATATATATATATATATATATATTTTTTTTTTTTTTTACACAACTGGAATCAAGCAAACTTGTTTTAAAAGTCTGCTTTAATAAACTATCACCCCTATTTATGTTTTATAATTTTGGGGCTTATGATTATAAAATATATATTACTTAAAACATTTCAATTTTTTAATTTAATTTTTTGTTTCAGTCTGACAAATGTTAACTGAAACCAAAAAAATAAAAATCACCACAAATTCACAAACTGAAATGTAAAAGTAATTTTAAGAATTAAACTTTGAAATCATTTTGTTTTTGTTTTTAATTTGAAGCATTTATTCTTCCAAAATTATTAAAGCTCAACACTGCATGGAAACTTCTGGATGCCTTGCATTAGAAATCTATCTCCGTGCCATTAATTGTTTTTTTAAATGGCTGACAGGATTCTGCTATACTGATATGTTATAACACACTTATCTAACCCCTTGTTATTGGACATTTAGACTGTTTCTTTGAAGAGATCATAAAGATAGGTGAATAAACGCTTTACGCAAAAAAGGCCCCACCCAGGTCAGAACTGTATTAATTCTGGAGGTATGAATTTTTTCAAAGTTTTTAAACATATATTGTCAAGTTACCTTCCAGAATGGGTAACAAGCAACAATGTCACTGATATTGGGCACACTTAAACTAAAAATGTCTTTAAAAATAGAGGTGATTTTTTTCCTCAACAAAAGACACCTACAGTGATAATTAAAGTAATAATAGGTTTCAGGTTTACTTTGTTACCACAGCTTGAAAGAATATTTCATTCAATATGAGGCTCCAAAGAGCCCTTAAAAAATGAACCATGATCCTTACCAGGGTTTTAAAAAATGAAGTTTTAAATAAACCCATAAGAAAATACAGTTAGGCAGGTCTTCAACATGAGTAGTAAAATAATAAGCCCACACATTGGAGTTAAGCTAAATCTTTCATCAGTTTGTTCAGAATCTATACCACAGTGTTGCTGTAAGGTTGGTTGAACTGACTGATTTGGGGAGCAGAACTGAGACTAACTCTCCTGGACGACAGGGGAAGTTACCAGATCTCCGCCAAGATAAGACATGAAGAAAAAAAAATGTGCAGATACTAATACCTTCCTGTCTCCATTTCAGGTCTGACTTGAAGTCATTCAACTTTTTCAAAGAGGTCCTTCAAATCCATTCAAGATACTAGCTTCAGAGATTAGAAACTTGCTCAGAGACTACATACACTTCCTGTCCTCCAAGAATCATAATTATACTGACAACTGTCAACAATGCACCGAATAAAAGGGTAATAAGGACCTTCGGCCATAAACCATTTCATTTTTGCATGTCCCCAAACCTTGCAAAACCTCCAAAGGGGGTAGAATTAGAAACGAAAGGAAAAAATTCATAGCCACTAGGAGTTAACATTACCTGATCAAAGACCGGCAAACTCCCAAGATACCACACAAGCCATGTGCAGACTTCCAGAAGCAGCAGGCCACGGCTTACAAAGTACTGAATGTACTCTGATTACCCTTACACAGGCCTGCAAGTGATGGCCTTCCAAGGAAACCAAATTCTGGTGAAATTATTTAATTTGGTACAGAGGTGACAACTTTTATACCAGCCAAAGATAGAAAGAATATATTTTATCCATCCTACATGGGCAATTCCAGCCCTTCATACTAAAATGGTTTAACCCCATGCTGGACCTTCTCGAAAGCGATCTTCCAAGTCCCGATCATAGAAGCACACCTTTTAGGTGTGAGTGTGCTGCACTGGGTTCCTTGAGTTCTTCTGTAGCAATAAGTCCTCGGATGGGGTCCAAGAGTCTCTTCCACATATTAATGAAAACTCTCATTTATTCAGATACATAGAAGCATTTGGCTCTGACATTCACAAGCTGTGTGGTCTTGGGAAAATTAGTAACTTCTCTAAGCTTCTGTTCCACCATTGCCAACGAGGAGGGTATTAATGGTACCCACTTCATGGGGAAGAAACATGACAATGCAGGAAAAACAGCATCTGAACAATGTTATCTTCTTGATTTTTATGGGTGCTACAGTTTAACTACTGTAGAATATATAGAGAGTAACTGAATCTCAGCCAACAGAGCATTGTCTACCAAAGGGACTTAGCAAGCTGGTTAACAAATAGATAAAAATAGCTGAATAATATGCATTACTTATAAATAAATGCATTTCTGAGATCCTTAAGGATACGCTACTTAAACATGTTTTCCTCTGTTATGCTACTTAAATGTTCTCGTTAAAATTATTTCACTCATCATTGGCTTAACCAATAGAATTTCATTTTCTCACAGTTCTAGAGGACAGAAGTCTGAGATCAAGGTGCCCACAGGGCTGGCTGGCATTTTCCTGAAAACTCTCTTCTTGGCTGGTAGATGGCCTCTTCTCCCTCCGACTCCATTTGGTCTTCCCTCTGGTATGTTTGTGTCCTCACGTCCTTTTTTTTAATAAGGACCTTAGTGAGATTTGATTGGCCTATCCTAATGATTCATTTTAACTGAATTAACTTCTTTAAAAACCCGATTTCTTAATACAGTCACATTCTGACATATTAGGGGTGAGGTCTTCAACATATGAATTCCGGGGGAGAGCAATTCACCTCATGACATTGTGTGCGTATTTTCCTTGCCTAAAAGCCCTTCACTGTCCCCCACTTCCACCCTCCATAAGACCAACTCTAGATTTCTGAATGCGGCATGCCACGTGACTCTCACCACTTGGCTGCCCATCTTATTTCTCTGGCTCTGCCTTCTCTGTCTCTCTGCACTCTACACTCTAGACACTGAGCCCACTGAACCAACTCTCATTTTCCGAACACGCTTTCATACCTCCTTGTCTCTGAATCTGCTGTTCTCTCTGCCTGGAGTACTCTCACATGTCAGGTACTCTAAGAAGTTATTTTTGATGCCTGAGGCAGGGCCAATTACACTCCTCCCACTCTTCAAAGAACCTTGAGCACCCTACTTTTATAGCATGTATCTCCCTGAATTGCAATTAATTCTTTACATGCCCCCCCCCCATACTGGTTATTCCCTGGAGGCAAGGACCATGCATGTTCTGCTCATTGCTGATTCTTCTGCACCCAGCACAGACCTGGCACATAGTAGGAACTAATATATATATATATTTCTTGAATAAAGGAAATGAATAAGTAAATGGAAATACAAACAAACCAATGCATGAAAAAGTAACTCCATTTCTTTTTTAAAACCTAGTACAGAACCATGGTATTCAGAAACTTGGTTATGTGCTTAACAAAGGACGGAATAAAGTACTGACCGAGCCACAGGAGAAAACCTGCAACAGGGAAGGGTTCTGGAATTACTTATGCTCAGGAAAGTTGTGGAAGCTGATCATCTTTGGGGTAGAAAGGAAATGGATTCTAAAAAGTCTGCAAACTGCAGGGAAGAAGCGCCAAGATACACGTGACAAGGCAGCCTGAGCTCTGCTCCGATCCAAGAACAAAGGGTTCCTGGTTTAAGCTATGGAATGGCCTGTTCCAGAAAGCAGCTGGGCAGAATTTCCTCACACGAATAGTCCTTAATGTATGGGAAAAAAAGAAAAGAGCAAAGCAAAACAAGCACAGGCAGCAAAAGGGAATAATTAGTGTAAACAGTTCTTTTTTTTTTTTTTTTTTTAATGCATTGGACAAACCCCAAGAAGAAAAATGTTGTGGGATAAACATCTGTTCATTCGGAACATGACAGAGCCCCTGACAGGCTCCGTGGCCTGTGCATGTCCTCATGTGCCCGAGGTTTCTATCTGTGCTCCCAGAGAGCAGGCGGCCCACAGGGCGGCCCAGAGAGAGGCCTGCTCCGGCCGGACACGCTGCTCGAACTCCAGTCAGGGCTGTGAGAGGTAACTCTCCGTGCACTGTTTGACACAAGGAGAGCCACATGTGTGAGAAGAGTTAATACCAACCGTCCGTCCGGGCAGAACCGTCCTGCTCTATTTGCCACGTTTCCACCAACACTGTAACTTTATTGCTTGCGTGAAGCCGCCAGACGTGTCACATGGAGAGGGATTTGCATTTGTTTTCCACCCCTACGCTCCCTGGCATCAAGCTATGTGGTCCGCTAAGTTGAAAGTGTCTGTTTCCTTGTGCCAGATGTGCCCCCACAATCAGTCACTGAGTCTAGGCCTTCCTGTTGAGAGGAGATCTCCAGGGAAAATTCTGCTCCAGCCCTGGGCCTCCCTGACTGAGGAGAGGTGAGCAGCTGTGGGCCTAGAGGTGAAACTAGGTGCAAATGACCCAGCAATTTTCAGAGGGCAGTTTCCCTGAGGGAAACACTCCAAGGCACAGGTGGCCTCCATTCTCCTTCTCATGGCTCCAGATCACCTCCTTTTAGAGCCTTGGGCCGTGGGTCCACTTGAGGGCCCTCTGGCCAGTTCCATCAGCCCAACCCGTCCAACACAACTTCCACAGAGCACGCTGTGTCGGGTGCAGACAGTCTCTGCCTCTCCCGCCGTCATCTTTCTGGCTGCAGGCAAAACTCCTCTTGCTCTCCTCTCCGATTCACTTCCCTTTTCCCTTTCGAAGGCCCAGCAGTGTCACTGTTTCACTCTTCTCACAACATTAGTGTCTAAATATGGCACCTGACTAACTACCAGGCAGGGGTAACGGCCTTACGTGCCTTCCCTAGACCTCTGCTCCTAGCTCTCTGTGATCTACACAAGGACTGTAAGTCGACGTAATGGGTGCCTTCATCATCTAAGTCATGGGTGATTATTTTCCAGAGCTACATTTTCTGTGACCTGACCCAAGTCCAGAAAAATGTTCTTTCTCTCCCGGGGCATACAGCTCTTCACATCTCTAAAGCCCCCAAGATAGCTAGCCATTGACTTTCCTTGTGTAACACAAGAGGCCACGTTTAACACAACTGTTTTCAGAGTAGCCAGTTAGGGCCATCAAGGAAACTAATTATAAATCTTATCCCGGTCCACCTACTGAGTTGGCTAGAACAAGGACTGGCGATCAGAGCTTCACATTCAGATGAAGGTCACTGAGAAAGCAGAGCAGCTACAGGCTGAGAACACTCGCGCGTAAGAGCAAGGATTTCACCACAGGAAAATGCCAGAAGCTGGTCAAAAACACAATTCTGACAGCCTTTCTTTGGGGCATCCCACTCTATCTGTCCACATACTCACAATAACAAAAATCCACGTAAGTAAAGCTATTTGGTACCAGTCCTGACTCTCCACAAAATTGTGACTGAAAAGGCAATTTATTCTCATGGATTGAATGGTTGCCCCACAGTTTAATTTTATCTGAAGGAAAAAAAGAGCTGACATCTAGCAGCTAAATAAGTCTTTGTCACTGGAGGCCTGTGACACAAATCTCAATGATATTTGATGGGAACGTGTATAGCTTTTCTTCATTTGTGGCTATAATTGCTGCTGGAGAAGCCCCAACATGTAAAGGTTGATGCTTCTGAAAGTGCTGAAAGATGCTGGAACTAAACCATGCAATGACAGCTATCAAAATGTCACCAATGCAGTGTCATATTCAGTCAAGATGCTTCACAATCACATGTTTGACTAACACTGTTCTAGTCGTGGAAGGGAGAGGATTACCTGGCTGCGTGGTGGGGAAAGCAAGATGAGGAACGTGCGGCACAGCCCCCATGAGCAGCCCGGCCCCGAGGAGGCCGGCCCGGGCACAGCTCCCGGTCCCCTCGCAGAGCAAAGTCCGCCAGCAGCCACGCTCGGTGCGACACTAGCTGTAACTCCCGGGTCCTCACAACCGTTCTTGGGGGACAAAAGTGACACCCAGAGAGCTTAAGGAACCTGTCCAGTATTCCCCAACTCATAAGGATTGCAGGCGGGATTCAAACCCAGTTCCAGCAGCCTCTGGAGTCCACCCTTTAACCATGATGCAAGTCCCAGGTTCTCACAGGGTGTCCTTCTGCAGAAAGTGGAGGACATGTCAAGTGCCCTTGATCTTTACAGCCTTGGCGTGAGTCATGCATTCAGAGCCCAAGGATGGTACGTTCTTCATCTGGGCCTGAACACCTACTAAAGGGAGCATGAAAAAAGGCAAAAGTGTGACGTTTCGAATCTCTAAATAATTTCTATTTAAACAACTGCAACTCCTAGGCACTTGACCGTTAAGTTCAAAAGGCTTCACTTGGGCTGGTGCTCGCTTTAGGAATCAGTAACTGGTCTGAAGAGATAGCTGTAGTGGCTGAAATTTAAACTTATGCTAATGAAGGGTATAGGAAACAGTATCATCCTAGTGAACTACACCTGAAATTGAAAGCAAAGATAAGGATGTCCAAAAGTTTGGTCCTGGTTCTAGCAGAGTCTATCTCTGGCTTGAAATCAAGTGATTACAGATCTCGTCCCTCAGTTTACCCCAATTGCAAAATGGAAATAGTACCTCACTCAACAGATGACTGGTTACATCAGCTGCAGCTGTGCCAGCCTGACGTTGAGTAACTGCTGTGCAGGATTCTCTGACCGCAAAAGAACAAAGTGGAGGGGGACCAGTGCCAAAAAGGACACACCCACTTGTGTTCCCTTTTATACTCTGAATGCAGGGCTCAGTCTGGCTCACGGGGGCTTCAGGAGAAGATCCTGGGAAGGTCTGCCACAGAGCTCTGGCTAACACTTGCTTGAAAAGTAGGAGGGTCTCAGTTCTGGGCAGTTCTAGAATAAAAGGAAGAAGACCCTTTGAGACTCTTTGGGAGGTTGGCTGGGTCAAATCAAAGACTCCCCCAGTTTGAGGGAAATAAATGGCTTCGCCTTATCAAACCCGCATCTAATTTCTGCTTTCCACCGACTCCCAGCCCAACTCGGGTCCCCATCCCCACGCCCAAGTTCCCCAGCCACCAGCGCTGTAAATCTGCTCCAGCCCAGAGAGGCTCGGCGGCTTCCTCCAGCACCGACCTTGATCCAAGGAGCCACCCCAGCACCAGAGGAGGCACACAGAAGCCCAAGGGATCAGGCGATTTAAAACAAGAATGTGCCAAGTAGTGTCCCTCCCCCAAAAAAGGACAATGGTTGGACATGTGCTCTCTGCCCCACAATGGCATTTTTCAAATGCTTTATAAGACACTTAAAAAGGAAACTGCCTACCCATAATTCCCTGACAACGTCTAGCTGGCTGAAACAATTCCTCAGTTACCAGCCTCTCCTGTAATGGGAACTTTGTTGAAAAGCTGGCTCTTCCCTGCTGGAAAACTTGGGATCATCATGATTATAAACCACCATTAACATAAACCACCATTAACCACACTAATACTTTGGACATTGTAGTAGTCTCCAAAAATCTGACTAAATAACATTAGGTTTAAAGGAAAAACAAACAAACAAACAAACCACGGATGGTAGAAATCTTTCATGTGCCCGATTCTGACACATGGAGACCACAAGTCTCTCCACTCTCCAGACTCCCCGCTTCACCAGTGTCACTTTCCAACCCCCACCAAATCACTGCCTTCGCTCACTGGCCCACACTGGTGCATTAATTAGGAGGCCCCACGTACCTCCTTTTCTTTTTTTAAAGAAAGCGATTTATTGTGCCCCTTTCCACGTTCCCTTCATTCAGCTCTCTGGGTAAACGTCCTTGTGATATTTGCTTGTGCTAGCTGCTAGTGCCTGTGCCCCCCAAAAACCATCGAATATTTAGAAGGCGCCTCGCAGGGGCTCAACTTTTTACGAGGAATAATGGAAGGAAAGACAAAAGAGCACATCTGTGCGACTGTGTGTGGGTGGCAATGGCGCGTGGGTGCACGGGTGTCGGCTCCTTCAAATCACTGCCTCTGCAGCCCAGCACGGAGGCTGAGGGAACAGGGAGCCGCTTGCAACATGATGTGTGAAGAGAGATGCGAACACAGCCGGCTTGGGGGGCGGGGGGCCCCGGAGGGGGGTCCACTTCACCCAAGCACGCGGTAAGCTCGGCACAGGATCCAGCCATGGAGAACACACTAAAACCTGATGATTTTCTTCTCTGTCCTTCTGGACAATGTGAAATCCTTCTGGATCGCTACCTTTCACCCAACTGAATTCCAGCCCACGACTGCGCGGCAGCCAGGAATGTTCGAGATGAAGCACTCCCATGGTCCCACTCGCCACACCAGGCACACTCGCATCTCTGGGCTTCATTCACGTGTCTCGTCTGCCTGGAACACCTGTCCTCTCCTTCACCCCCTGGAGAAACTGCACTCTTCCTTCACTACCTGAGCCCTCAGACCCGCAGCGGACAGAATGCACAGCGCTCTGGACTGGCTCCCTCGGGTTCCGTGCGTGCACCTCCAGCACGGACTTCATCCCTGTCCCGGCTGGTAGCTTCTCTGCTTGTCTCTACCAGTAGACTGCATTCTTCTTCAGGGCTAGCCGTCCTCACCCTTATTCCACAGCTCCCTCCCTCCACCGCGACAGTGTCTGGAGAGTGCCTGGCGTGTGACAGGCCCTCCAATGATGTTGGCCAAATGAATAAAGAACTCTATTCTGCTTTTTTTTTTTTTCATCACAAACTCCTGCGATGCTTTGCCACAGATCAGTTCCCTCGGAAAACTGGAATTTCAGATCAAATGCTTTTCCTCCAGGCATTCAAATGCAAAGAGAATCTTCTTGATGATTCCAAAGCTCCATCAATTGCTCACAATACCTGTTCAATTTCCAGGCATGAACTAAAGCAGAACTAAGGCTGCCAGAGAGCTTCAGGCACGCGTGATGACTTGAAACAGAGAAAGCAATGACAAAGGCATTAATGGGGAAAAACAAAAATGTCCTACTCTGCCAACTTTAATTTTTTTCTTCCATGTAGAAAGTCTCCCACAATCTCTGGGTAAAAATTCAAAGTGTAAGTCACGTAATAGCAGCGAAGCAAGCACAAGGTGCATGGGCCAGTCAGATTGGGAGGGGAAGTCGGAGCTCCGACCATGCTACCCTGCCCTTGCCTGACCCTCAAAGAGCAAGAATTCGGCTTCCAAATAGCAGAGACGGAGAACAGAAAGAGCTGAGAAATGGGGGAATACAAATACAAGTGTGAAAACTGCCAGTCCTAAGAGAGGACTATTTCTGGAAGTTCTTACGGGGACCAGAGTGGTAGCACAGAGATCCAGAATGGTGACAGGGGGTCCCTTCCCAGAAACCACCTTTGCTCCAGATGGCATTAGGCCACCGTGAGCCGTAAAGTGGAAGCTACCTTATTGGGAGAACACTGTGTACACTTGCATGTTTTAACTTTCCAGCCAGGGTGAGCATTCCTACCAGCAGACACTCTGTTTTTCCGGACTCTGTTTCTCACTCTGGTTTTCCACTCTGTCTTTTCATCCCGAGCTTCTCCATTTAGAGCTTATTCGGACAGTTTCACTGTCCTGATTTTAAAGCTGACACAAATATTATGTCGTTTCGATTTTGAATCTGGGGATCATTAGGTGAGGGTGAATGTTCCATAGTCATTAGCGGTTTTATTTCTTCTTTTGGAAATGAGATGGCATTATTCTTTATCCTTTAACGACAGGACAGAGTGTTCTTCTGATCCATTCTCACAGGGAAAAAAATGTCAGCTTTTGTTGTATTTGTGAAAGATAATCTCTCTGGTTTGTTTGTTTATTGTTTTCTTGGTATTTTTGACATGGAAGAAAAGCTCAGTTTGAACGGCGGGTACACTGATCGTTACTGTGTCATCACTAGGTACTTTATATGAGACTAGAACCCAGGCCTGTCTGGTGCCACAGCCCACATCCTTCAACAATTTGCTTAACAGAATGCAGAGATTTGAGTACAAATTCTATGGACGGTGTGGAGCCACCGCTGCGGAAGTCAGTCAGTATATTGTATTTTATATGTTCCTGCGTCATATGGCTGTCTTTTTTGCTGCCATCAAAGCACATCTATCCGTGGCAGCCTACCGACCATCTAGTCTGTCGTTCCATATATGCTATGGGTATAAAACAGACTAACCGAGTTTCCAGGTCAGTATAAAACAAAACAGCTGAGTGCATTTTGAAAATAGGTTCTGCAGTTCCTCTGCCTCCTTTTCTCTGAGTGCCAGGATCAAAGCGCTTTTCCAGGGGGCTCTCACCAATGGATAGTGGGGTTTTTCCAAGAAACTGGGAATATGACCTTCTCCTAGCAGGCACTTGATAAATGTTTGCTGAAGATGATGAAATGCTTTTTTCTTTAGTTTTCTAAATGGCCCTGGATAAACTTTTCCAGTCGAGATTAGAGAAATGGAAATTTTCCATACACAGGGAAATAAATGGGATGTTATTTTTATAAGGAAAAGTCTTACAGTTTTAAGTTAAAGAGCTACTTTCATTCTCACAGAAGTCTAAAACTTATAGGCAGATATGTTTGTTTTCTAAGGAGAAATACAAAGTTCACTCTAAAGAAAAGTTGGCTGTGAAACAGATTTCTATCACTTGAATTGACTGGAGTGAATCACATTTTCCCATTAAGATCCTCTTAAAAATTTATAATATAGAATCAAATTTGGCCTACTACTCAAAGATGTCCCCAGACTATTTAAACTCATTTAAGAAAAAGATGTATTTTTTTTTCAATTAAAGTAATACGAAAATGCATTCCAAATAAGCCACAAAATTAAAATTCCAAGTAAGTCTTAAAATTCCATACATCTGCTGCACTAGGAGCAGACCTAATGTAAGATAAGCCTTTCGTATTGCATGGCCCTGAGAAATAATCCTCTAACCCTTTTCGTGTTAAGATAAATGCTTCTTTCTAAAAGTTTTCTAAAATCAATTCTTTTGTAAGCTGACTCTTGATAGCTTATTTATAATCCTGGGGAAGACTTCTCAGTACTATTAATAATTTAATATTCTTTAGATAGTCTATAAAAACGATAGTTCCCAAATATTTAAGACTCGCTTCTTCTGTGACTAATACCTGCCAGGTTTTACACTCAGTTTTATACTGAACAGTGCATATAGAAATAGAAATTATATATGGCCTCAAGAATCTCTTAATTAGTGGCAGAGATAATACAGTTAGAAAAAATAATTCAGTGAGGTAAGAACTATCACGGAGCATAAACAGCCATGCAGGATTATGAAACAGGGCATTCTTCACTCTGTTTGGTAAAAGGGTATCACGAAGGTCTTGGAAAAGAGGGGACATTTGAGTCTTGGAGGAATAGGAATTAACTGGAAAGGCAAGATTACAGGGAGAGAAAACAGGATTAACTTTTCCCATTCTCTCTCTTAACTCTGGACACATGTGCTCAGAAAAATGTATCTGTACTTGCCCCAAAACTAAATTTGTCAGCATCAGAAAAGAGCTAATAGTAACTGACATCACTTCATAAACAAATCTAATCAGATCACTGTGATTTTCTTCTCAGAAAGAGGGGGTAAAAAGAATAAAGGGAGTATTTTGCCTACCATACAGGTGCCTTCAGACATGGATTACCTGTATATACAGCAACTAGTTTCAGACCTCCTCCCCTTACTATCCAATAGGAAGCCCACTGGAAGAGCAACTGAGCTGCCTATGGCTGACAGCCCCATCTGGTGGTTGGCATGGGGAACTACATGGTTAGTGTTTCAGTCACTAATTCTCCTCCCTGGAGAAATGAAATGAATTCTATGTTCCTCCCACTGTTTCTACCTTTCTCTCTACAGCTCAGTATCTCCAGCACCTGTTCCTTAGTACACAAATATTTGTTTTCTATATTCCCAGTATATATTTATAGAATTGAGCTGTTTTGAATAAGAAATCACAAGGCTTTGCATGGCCTCTTCCATCTTTCCCAAGCGTTTTTACATGTATTGAGTTGAGTCCCTTTAGCTCAGTCATCTTACTATGAAGATGAGGAACGGTGCTGCATAAATCACCAGGCTTCTCATCAGCCTGCATTAAAATACAGTGTATTCTATAAGGAGATAATCCCTCTCTATCAATCAAATGTTTGATGAATAAATGATTACATTTTCTATCCTCTTCTTTTCAAATTCTTAATCTGTTATCTAAAAAACTGTTTTTCATTCTATTTGTAAGACCACGGTCACCATCAATCACCCTTAAGGGCAGTGCTGGTTACGCATACACTTGTGGCTGAGCAGAAGGAGGCTACTACAGATTGTGAATAAAGAAGCTTCTGTTTCTACAGCTGTTGGAGTGCTTTAAAAAAACAAGCCCAAATATTCCAGAAGTCTCCCAGTACTTTTTCTTTTTTCTTTATCTTTTAACGAAGTCTGCCTTTATCCAAAGTGTTGGTCTTTAAGATTTTTAAAAACTTACTCAATTTTATTTTTCTGCAATATTTAATTGCTAAGTTGCAACAGAATTCGTTCCTAAAAGCAAAAGAAAGAGAAAAGAGCTAGGAAGCATACAGAAAAAGCAAATGGAAGCAAAATGAAAGGAAGCAATAGCAAAGAAATACCACAGAGTCAAAAGTTGAGGTTAAAAAAAGAATACAAAAGAAAGAAAAACGAGAAGACAAAATGGTGACAACCAAACAGGGTCTCTCACTGAAAGACCTGAACTGAGTCTCAACTTTTTTTTTTTTTAAAGATTTTATTTATTTATTTGACAGATAGAGATTATAAGTAGGCAGAGAGGCAGGCAGAGAGAGAGGAGGAAGCAGGCTCCCCGCTGAGCAGAGAGCCCCATGTGGGGCTCGATCCCAGGACCCTGGGATCATGACCTGAGCTGAAGGCAGCGACCTAACCCACTGAGCCACCCAGGCGCCCCCTGAGTCTCAACTTTAAACTGTGTTCATTTAATATATACTCCAGGTCAGCTGAGAGAAGATCCACAAATGAACACACAAATGTAGGAAATCCAGAAGCAGGGCAAAAAGTGGCTGCCCGGGGCTGGGAGGTGGGAGAGGCTGTTTAAAGGGCACAAACTTACACTCTAAGAGTAAAAAGGTCTGAGAATCTAATAAAAACACGGTGGCCACAGTTGTCACCTCCGTAGTGAATAACTGAAATATGCTAAGAGAGCAGAACTTAAAAGTTCCTTTCTCCACACCCAAACTCTTTGGGCCATTTTGGGTGAGTCTTTCACTTAATTTTTTCCAGTCTCCATGATCTTACCCTGTACAACAAAGGGGTTTGATGATAAGATCTTTAATGTCCCTTCTAGAAGGTTGTTTGTCTGTTTGTTTAACATTCTCTGACTCTGTAAATGATTAAAAAATAAAGAGGGCCAGGGAAAAGACAGGTGGATAAAGGAGCCAGAAGGAAGATGGAACTTATAAAATGCACAGAAAAGCTAATAAGAAAAATGAGGGTGTTTTCTAGCTAAACAACTCTTGTTATTAAAGGCATTAATTAAAGTAACCAAAAATGGGTTCTTTAAACCCAGGATATCCTGGAATGCCAACATAGCTACCACCCTTCCACCACCACCACCACCTCACCCCCCACTAAAATCATAAATGTTTCCTTTGAAATATTCCCATTTCTCCAAGTTGAACATGCCATTATCCAAGAGAAGTATCCAAGCAGAACTTCTATATTTGGCTGTAGGTTGTATGCTGTGTTTAATATGGCACTTTAAGACCTTCAGCTTAAAAGCACTTGAGAAATAACAAAGTGTCATTACATGAATTACTATCATTATAAGGCTCCAGAGCTGAGATCAGCTATAGTCTAATGTCTAAGGTACTAAGTGGTCCTCTATGACCCAGGCAGGTGATCTCCAAACATCATGCGCAAGGTCCATTGCTCCTGGACACCTCCAAAGCTCCACACACAATAGGTCTGGAAGAGTCCAGGTGACTTGGGCTTTGACAATGGTGCTAGAACCTCATATTCTCTGCAGCTCTGCTAAATACCCAGGAAAGTGGGACCCTACTCCTTCCTAAGATTATTCTTCATAGAATTCAATCGAAAAGAGACTGTACAAAGACCAAAGCTCAATCGTGTCTATCCTGGAGAAATTTAGATCCTAAATCCCAAGTAGGTGAGCACTGAGCCAACTTCAAGGCAGAAGTTCTCAAACTCTGTGTGCATACAACCACCTATAAAGTTTATAAAAATGCAGGTTTCTCAGCCATCAGAGATTCTGATTCTGTAGGTCTAGGGTGCATCCAAGGAATCTACAGTATTAACAACTTCCATGACTAGTGCGGGTGGTCTACTGACCACATTCTTCAGAAGCACTGCTTTGGGGTTCCAGAAAAGCCATCAAATAAAACAACAAAATTCTGATTCGATACATTCGACAAATATCTAGAGGTCTCAAAGATGACAACACAAAGTGAAACGTATGAATTACATTTCAACACGGTTTCGATTAAACAGCAATTTAAGTGGCTAAGATTTGGACTACTCATTCTAAAGTCTTGAATAAAAAGAAGCTGGATTGAGAAACTCTTCCAAAAATGTGATATCAAGAAATCCACATGTAAATGAACAGAAGAAAGCAGAAGGAAAGCCTTTGGGGTAGCAAAGGTGATTGTTACACACTTTGTAGTTTCAAGACCACCAACTAGCAGCTCAGGGAACAGGTGTGACAAACAATGGACCAATTTAATGCCCATTAAAAGAAAAACTATGAGAAGAAAAAAAAAGCCATTTGTGAATAAGCCTCTGTAAGGAGGAGCATCCAAGAAACAGGATCCAAAATCCTAATGTGTCTTTACATTCTTAAATGCTAAAGTCATGGGGGAGAAAAAAACAACTCCCAGTGAAATGTTATGAGGTGTTAATGTTTCAAAGTGTTACCCACTAAGAATAACACACAAAACTGCTCAAGTGATTCCTGGAAGCTTTTATTACAAAGACAAGTAGGGGTAGCAGAGACATAGCTGAATGAAGCAAGAATGGCTTTGCGGAACAACAGAACCATCTACACGCCCCACCCCTCTACTAAATTACAGACAGAACTGTCGGCAGAGACAGTCGTATATAAACTTTATGTTCAACTCCTGGTGTAGCCACCAGCCAAATCGACTGGATCTGTAATTAGGGCTCACTAACTAGTAGCTGGTGATTGTCCTATAAGACTCAGCTCAAATCACACCTCTTCTGTGAAGCCTTCCCTTCCTTACCACCCTAGCAAGAGAAATCTGATTACTAGTGATTACAATACTGGTTTTCGGTATTATTTCTGTTGGTGTATTAACATGACTGCGGACGGATGGGCGGCCTCATCCTGGGTTCTCTGCCATTGTTGGTTCGCTCCAACTGCTGATCTGCCCCTGTTCCTGTCTCCCCGACCACTCACCCCAGACACCTTCTCCCTGAAGCAGATAAAGCTTCCCGGCTCCTCCCAACCACACAGCTCCTGCAATTTCCCTGCCTCTCATCCAAAACAAAAAGGCCCAGACTAGACTTGGGGAAGGGGGAGATCCCCTAAAGCCAAGGGGGCTCTTTCCTGGGCAGAGAGAAATCAAAGCTGGTATCAAGGTCAATGGTTGGAAGGTGAGAAGCTGCCCAGTGCACAGTGGGTTTCCTGAAAGTGCCACTCAGAAGCGTTTAAAACATGCCAAGAAAGTTCCGAAGCCCTATGCCTGGGACTTGGCAGTTCCAGGATACCCAGGCAGAGGGGCTGGGGTCAAAGCCCTAGGGGGTCTGTGGATCTTCATTCTAAATTGTTTAAAGCAAGAGGTTAAACCGTTTCCCGGGGTGGGATGGGGGTGCTAAATGTAAGCGTGGGTCTTCTGAGCACACAGAGGAGTGATGCTATGTGGGGCGCGTTATAGCTGAATTGCCTCAGGAAGACAGGCCTCCTCAGAAAGCTGCCATATATTCTAGCAGGATAGACTCATTTGGATCACTTCTTCTAAAATCATTCTTTTAAAACAAAAACAGCCCCTGGAAGGATTAGGTTTATCACTTATTTCCACTGCTGTGTAAACAATCTGGTCCTCACACACACACACCTGCCCGCTCTGTGCTAAGGTGTTTAGCACTCAGGGAAAGTGAGGAAAATCTGTGTGTGAAAACCACCGATAACCTGAAGCACTCTAATGGGCCGGGACATCAGACCTGAAACTCTCCTCTCCAAGAAAAGACATGAACTGAATGTTCCACTTAGGGAAATCCAGAGGTAGATTAAGTAGCAAAGGTTTAAAATTTTAGTTTATTAAGGAAGGGACAACACTGTATTGAAGCATTTTGAACTATCTTGCTCTCAATTACAGTTTTTCTCATATTTGTTATATAATTATCAGCCATTAGTTATTAGTTTTAGCTCACTAAGAATTACTATAGAAAATTCTGTGTAATGGAAAGTCCGCCATTGCCTCAAAAGCAGCCACTTGGCCTGGAGCGTGCAGGCGCAAATAAGGCACCACAGGTCATCTGGAACCCACCAAAATGCTGCAGACATGGTGTCCAGGAGAAATTTCAAAACCTCATATATGCTTATTCTAGAACCTACCAACTAAAACCACAAATCACAGGGACCCTTAAATACCCTCAACACTAATCACCAATCATTGAATAATCAATAACTATCTTACAAATCTGATTACAACACTACCTTCTGAGGCATCTATCTTCCTCACAAGAGTCAAATCTCTAGGAGCTGTTCATACCCAGGACTGTTTCAAAAACTGTAACTGGCAAGGGCATCGAGTTGACAGAGATTTGCCATCATTCCTATGGTCTTGCTTCCTAAGGATTTTTTTCCTACTAACACGACAAAGAGTTTTCTATGGTTGACAGCAAAGCTGCAGATGCAGGGGAGACCTCTACTCAGTTCCCACATTTTACGGATGACAGAACTGGAACCCAGAGAGGTGGCCTATTGATGTTAGGTCACACAGCCAGAGTCAGAGGCAGAAAACAGGTCCAGAACACAGACCCCCGACTTCTGGCTGCTCGACCTTCTGGGTTCTTGCCACCTCTTCAAGTGACTTTCCAGCTGCTAACCACGGGCAACGTCTATGAACGGTGCTCCCTTAACGGCTGCTAAAACACTAAGAGGTGCTCTTGGTCAGTTTACTTCAGTTCAACTGAGCTATGAGGTCCAACTTATATCAGAGCATTTGTCAAGAGATCTGTGATGTTTAGATGAAAGAGAAGGGAGTGAGTTCGCTCCTATCTGGTAGCTGTCAGAAGAAAGGACTGTCCTCCAGCTTCCCCCTCCCTGCCACATGTCCAAGGCATGCTTCTGTTCATTACTATAAGGTCCACAAACGGTGCTCTTTGCCCAAGAGAAGGAGTGTGGCACAGCAGAGGCAATGCAAGCCTTGGAATCTCACAGGGCCAGATTTTAATATTCCCTCTACTTTGAACTTGCAGGGTAAGTTACCTAGCTTGTCTGGACTACTGTTTCTTCACCTGCAAAACATAAAACCCTCCTTCATAGGGTTTTTGCAAGGATGAAATGAGATTATAAATTTAAAGCACTTGGTGCAATGTCTAGTTCACAAGAACTCCTCAAAGAAATTAGTTTCCTTCTCCCCTTTTCTGCTGGTAGTGTTAGGATTTTAGATAAGCAGCAGCACCTAGATGGCTGATTTGGTTAAACGTCCGACTCTTGATTTTGGCTCTGGTCTGTGAGATCAAGCCCCAAGTCGGGCTTCGTGCTGGCCATAGAGCCTGCTTAAGATTCTCTCTTTCCTTCCCCCTCTGCCCTTCCCCCCCTTACTCCCCTTCCTCCTCTCTCTTAAAAAAAAAAAAGATTTTAGACGAGCAATTTAACTAGTTAACTTCCCCTATATAATGGAAGATAATATATGCTTCTGATGAAAAGACACTATATAAAACAAAATATAATTATTAAGCACCAAGATGAATACCTGAAGGCATTAATTCACTTTATAAAATATGCAAAGGTACCAATTCACTAATAAATATGCTACAGCAAGAGCTTGTCCTAAGGTGCCAATTTGCTGAAGTAAGAGGTACACTAGGGCCAAAGTGCCAAGAACACGGACTAGAGCAGCCAGAGCGGGAAGCTTCACTCTGTGCAGGAGATGTTTCACACCAGGGGGTAGGGAGGTATTGTCGGGCAAAGACTGTGAAGAGAGATACCAGCGAGGAATACGCAGAGCTCAAGGACTCAGCCAGGGTGCGGGTGTCGTGGAAGAGGCAGCGAGAGGACCCCTGGAGGCCTATGCTCCAGCTGCAGACCCGTCAGGAGGGCTGCCAGAGCCAGGCAGGACCTTTAAGGTACACGACTTGTTGACTTTAACCCCGGAAAACTGGAATGACAGTAGAAGCCCTACCTAGCTTGCAAAGGATAGAGTGGAGTGTGTGCTTCTGAAGTAGGAAATGCGACAGCGGCGTCAGGTTAAATGACTGCTACTAACCAGCACGCAAAGATGGGCGAGAAAAGATGAAAGTAACGAAGCCCCAGAAGGGTGAGGAGCAGACTGGAGGATGGAAGCTGGCTCCCTGACCAGGAGGCACCAAGCGAAGATTCCAAGGAAGTCACACCGAAGGGCTGAGTACTATGTACCCCGTGCTTGGCAGGCCGACGCTAACCCACCATGCCAGGGGACAGGGCAGGTGAGAAACAGCCTCGATAAACACCGAGGTTATACTCAGCTTAATTTTAACAAAGACAATAAAAACACGGCAGCAATAATGCCGTTACCACTCCTGTGTTCAGAACAGTACAATGGGCCTACTGTTCTCTTAATTCCTCTCTTTACTATAATAAGTGACATATAACAGGGAAATGCTTAGCAATTAATACTCAAGAACCTATTCCATGGGGTAATAAGCTTTTGTGGAAAGTCCTCCTGCCTGGTTTAAGTTGGTTGGCCTTCCCTGGGTGACCATAGGCGACTCAGAAACAATCGTGCACTGCCAAGGCACTTGAAAACATAAGGAAGAAAGGAAGTACGTCATCCTCTCTGTGCTCACTCTGCTCGGGTTCTCCTGGCTCTGGGAAGCAGGGCAGGCTTCATAGACCATGAGGGAAAGCTGCCTAGCGCTGTTCCAGATTAACAAACCAGAACCAAGTGACAGCTCAGGCGCTGTTTGCTCTGCACTTACACTTTGTAGAAAGAAGGCTTTGGGGACCTCTGGGTAGGTGAACTTCTTTTGGGTGAACCAAGCCTGGCCCATCCACCATGGCTGGATCATGGCTGGCTCTCTGCCATCCCCAGCAAGGCCTCCAGAGAGAAAGAAAAGGGGTTGGGTTCTATCCCTCAGAAGGTGGTGATATACAAGGCAGGCCCAATGGCTTGAAAGACTCCTTCAGTACATCTAGTTTCCTTGGCAACCTAACTGTGTACTGAGTGGTTTCCATGGCAAAAACATGTCCCAGAGTCTAAATAATCAACATACACATCCCGTTTGAAATGCAACCTATTCGTGGGGGGCTGCCCACACTTGAAAAACTTAGTAAGCTCAGAGAACAGCCTTGAAAACCTGACTGGAGCCAAAGCAGGTGTCTCTGTGCAGCCAGATTCCAAGGGCACTCTTATCAGGGCAGGGCCGGGGTGGGAAGAGCCAGATCTAAGGTGTGCCAACTCGAGCCATGGGACACCTTCTGCAGTCAACTATACTCCAATGGGACCCTGATTTGAAACCAACAGGCCAGACAACTACAGAATAAGAGTAAAGTACTTCTGGGATTCCTAGAAATCTCTTCTAAGAAGAGCAGTAAAAACATAGGAAGATGTTCGGTTTATCATCTGGCACACAAAGGGAAAAAGGCAATGATTTTCTTTCTCATCTGGGGGGACAGCACCTCCTTAGGGGGCATATGGAAATGTACAGGGACATGTTTAGTGGCCCCCATCAGTGTGGGGTCATTCAGGCAGCAGGTCGGACCAAGGATGCTGAGTGTCCTGCACTGCACAGGAAAGCAACACCCAACAAAACGAGTCTAACATCCACATTTGAAAACAGGACGCATCACCTAAAGGACTTCCTTATGGGAAAATGACCAGTTTGTAATGCACTGCCACTTGTCCCTTCTCACTTAAAAGATAGAAAGGGAGGGGTAAAAATCTAAGATTCGTAAAGTTCTTAATCTGTTTAATGAGGGTGTTCTAGCACAAAGATGTGAACTTTTGGGACGCATGGGTGGTTCAGTTGGTTAAGCGGCTGCCTTCGGCTCAGGTCATGATCCCAGGGTCCTGAGATCGAGTCCCACATCAGGCTCCTGGCTCGGTGGGGAGCCTGCTTCTCCCTCTGCCTCTGCCTACCACTCTGTCTGCCTGTGCTCGCTCTCTCTCTCTCTCTCACACACACACACAAATAAATAAATAAATAAATAATCTTAAAAAAAAAAAGAAGAAGAAGTGAACTTTTAAGCAAATGACGTAAATGAACACTTTTCAATCATTTGTTAAAATGAAAAAGAAAGCAGCTTTCATTTCTAAAAAGAGGACAGTGCTCCAAAAAACGGGTGGGCGCGCAGAGGCTCCACACTGGCTCAGCTCTGTAGGGTAAATCTGCCTGGGGCTACAGTAATGTTTGAGTGTGGAACCCCTGGTCCAAAGTTGGGGGTTTATAGAGGCCCTCTTCTCACTCTGCAGCTCACTGAGACTTCCTAGTTGTCTTGCAAATGAGCAGTTAGTGACAATGTGAAGGACAGTCATTAAGCACAAAATCTCTCCTTTCAGATCTCCAGAAAGGATGCAGATGTTTAGCTGTGGGATGAGCAGACCCTCCAGATGCTACTAAATTCTGCTATAGGTCCAATTTGGGGTCCAAGGCAATCTGCTAAAATGAAAAGGCTTCCTTAGTCCTTGGACTCTCTTGGGGCAGGGCAGGGGTGGGGTAGGGGAGGTCTTGAACACTCTTAAAAATGAATTTAAAAGCTTATACTGATTTTTCTTAACGTTCTTAACATTTTCTTAATTTCCTCCAAATGCTGGGAATTTAATCAATATAGGAATTCTTAAGATTAGGTTCTAAGCCAGGATCAGAATGGCTTCACTAGGTGGTTGAAGAATTTCCAAGTCTTTAGTTCTTATCAAAATTCCGGTTCAGTCTTAAGGTCTCAGAGGCTCAGCAAAATCCAGAGTCACTCAATAGGTCCAGCCACTCAACAGTCTACAGTGGCCCACTGATGAGATATCTGTTCATATTTTATTAGTCACCCATGCTTCTTTGTTTGTGAAGTGTCTGTTCCTGTTTTTTGCCCATTTTTCTATAAGATTTTTTTTTGCCATTTTCTTATGAAGTTCCTTATTCTGGATATGAATCCCATATCAGTTATTTTAGGTTTATAATTTGTATGTTTAAATGTTATAAAATGAAGAAATGGCAATTTGGATCTTCAATCAGGGAGATAAATGACTGAATATAGAAAAGACTGAAAATATGCACATGGGAAAATTATAAAATACGATTATAGTAGGAAGTAGACAAAAGTACTAGTCAAAAGGAACTTCAGCAAGTGGCTGACTTCAAAGGACACCAACAAGAAAGTGAAAAGACAACCCACAGAATAGGAGAAAATATATGTAAATCATACATCTGATAAAGGTCTAGGATCCAGAGTATATAAAGAACTCTTACAATTCAATAATAAAAAGAAAAATAACCCAATCAAAAATGGAGTAAAGACTTGAATGTTCTTCCCAGGGGATCTGAAAACATTTATCTACACAAAAACTTGTAACACGAATGTTTGTGGCAGCATTGCTTATAATAGAAAAAAAAGGTGAAAACAATCCAAATACCCATTAACTGATAGATGGATAAGTAAAATGTATCTATACAATGGAGTGTTATTAATCAGTAAAGAGGGATGAAGTTCTGGTACATGATAAACACAGACGGACCTTGAAGACATGATGCTAAGCGAAGGAAGCCAGTCACAAAAGACCACATATTATATGACTCCTTTTACATGAAATGTCCAGAACAGGCAAATCCACCAAGACAGAAAGTAGATTAGTGGTTGCTGGGAGCGAAGGGAAAGTGAGTAACTGCTAATGAGTACGGAGTTTCTTTTAGGGTGATGAAAATGTTCTAAAATCGTGGTGATGGTTGCACAGCTCTGTAAAGATACTCAAAAACGCTCAACTGTCTACTTTAAATAGATGAACGATATGGTGTACAAATTATACCTCAATAAAGCTGCTATTTAAAAAAATAGCAAGGCAAAGTACAGGAAAAGAATGACAAAACAAGGCAACCAAGCCAAGACAGAGTAGACGAAAAGAATGACAGAACGCCTGAAACCCAGGGAGACAATATCAGGCTTCAGACACAGCTCACTTCTTGCGGGCCTTAGGGGGGTAAAAAGTGGAGAGAAAACACAACTTTTAAGACGTGATGAAAGTCAGGAAGAGAATGTACTGTAGGAAGCCAAAATTCTAGCAAAAGAAAGGCTGAACTAAATTAATTGAAAACCACAAGGGTCCAGATGAAAACAGCCAGGGCTGAGCGCAAACAAAAGCAGGACTTAAAGATACGAGCATGTGGAGGGCATACTGTTGGCTCCTTCTGTCTGCCCTCCCAAGTCCTTTGTTTCAGTTCGGTCCAACACTCCAGGCCACATGGCACGGGAATGAGAGTGACCCCCAAAATATTTAATGAGCCCAACAATCCCCCAGGACTTTGTAAAAGCACAGGCTCCCAAACCCACTCTCAGACTTTAGATTCCCAGTGTGGGTGGGCTCAGGAATCTAATGTTAACCAACTCCCAAGCTCCCATGGACACAGGTGGTATTCTGTGGACCATGCTGGGAAGCACAGTGCTTGCTGTCCTTGGCCAGACATCTGTGGCCCCTCCACTGAAGCGTTAGGTGGCAGGTAAGAGCAAAGGCTGAGGAAAATAACAGATCAGAGTCTGAATCCTGTTGCTGCCACATCCTTGCTGTTGACCTTTGACAGTTACTTAACCATTCTGTGCCTCAAAAGTCACATGTGAGGCACCTAGGTGGCTCAGTTGGTTAGGCAAGTGCCTTCAGCTGAGGTCATGGTACTGGAGTCCTGGATGGAGTCCCACATCGGGATCCCTGCTCAGCTGGGAGTCTGCTTCTCCCTCTGACCCTCCCCCTTCTCGTGCTCTCTCTCTCTCTGTCTCACCCTCAAATAAATAAAATCTTTAAAAAAGAAAGAAAGAAAGAAAGAAAGAAAGAAAGAAAGAAAGAAAGAAAGAAAGCCACATGTGCAATTGCGAGCCAGAAATTCTGACCGCGCAGATGGAATGAAATGTTTGTTGTGTGCCCTGCATGGTGTCTGTCACAGCCAATGCTCCGAGGCTGCTGGATTGCTCTTGTCTATGACTCTTGTCCTTGGCCAGCTTACCCACTGCAGCAGCTAGCGGCCATCTCACTGGCTGGTATCTCAAGGAGAAACTTCAGAGAAAGGATTCTTAAGTGAGGGCTAGTGGATCCCTCAAGGATCTGGGCTTGTGCATTAGGAAGTCTGCGGATCTTTGAATAATACACAGAATCATCTGGAGTAGGAGAGGCGAGGGTGGTCGCAGCTGTTGTGGGGTTCTCAAGTTGGAATAGGACTGTGACCCCAAAACAGTCAAGAGTCACTCCCTAATAGAAATCTAGTTCATTTCTGTCTCTCATTTCAGCTGTCCTTACGGTTTCCCCCACTAGCTTATCCTAAATGAATTCAAGGGGTTGACATTACCCTCAGGTCCTAGTGCCTAGCACCTGGAGTGGGATTCCCAAAAACTGGGGTCTCTGAACATTTTGGGAAGAGGAGGAAGACAGTGACGATGTTGATGACAATGACAGCAGTGGTAAGAAGAGTACCTTACCATGTATCAGAGGTTAATGAGGTGACGGGCACTATACTGAGCACTTTACACATGAACCCTTCTCTCGTTCAATCCTGACAAGAACTCTGAGAGGATCACAGATGAAGAAACTGTTAGACAGGTTAAGTAACTGACACTGGGTCATGTACCAGAGACTGGCAGTCAGGCTTAATCTCAAATCTGTCTTACTGCAAAACAGTGCTCTGAGCCAATGCCTACCTTCGTAGGCCACTAAATACTTCATCTTGGTAGGGGGGCCCCGTGGCCAAGATCAAGGATATTGTAGCTGTGGAGAACAGAGGTGAAGATTCTGCTTCTGGCTTCCTTACATTTATCTCCCTAACATTGGGAATTTGAGCAAAAGGTAGAACTGGGCTTTGTGCTGATCTTTGAGATATATATATTAGTCCTTTGGAACTAAAATGGTGAGTGACCCTTCCATTAAGGCTACAAAAATCAGCCCAGAAGTATAAACATGCCAAACTGCTCTGACCCCCCAAATGTGCAAGGAAACTGAAAACTGACTGGGACATACTCATCTGTGGAATGGAAAGCAGGGAAGAAAAAAAAATCAAAGACACAACTGGAGAAGCGTACCTTCAATATGGTACCAGGCCTAGAGCTGTGGTCCTCCTTCCTGACATTAAAGGAGGCCAGGAGGTAGATAGTGAATTCAAGAGACCCTAAAAGTAAGTTGGCGGTACAGCACACACATCACAGGTAAATGCTAGAGGCTTTGAGTTTAGGGGTAAGACAGGAATTCAGTAATGACTGAAGAGTATCAAGGATCCATTATTTCAATTCCTAATTGTACTACATGACCTTGGCATGACAATTGTTATATAAACTAAAGGAAAACAGTGTGATGATATGAAGGAAAGATATTTGTAAAGCTTAGCACAGGTACAGATAGACTCCTGAAGGTTCCTGAAGGGCAATGATAGCAGATTGGTAGTTCTCAAATGCGACTGATTTTGCCTCCCTTGCCACCTTTTGCCCAAGGGACACTACTGACATTGTTGACTGTGGTGACTGGGGGGCTGGTGGGTGCTACTGACATCTTGTGTGCAGAGATGAGGGATGCTGCTAAACACCTGTGAACAGGAAAGAACCTACAGAAAAGAACCATCCAGGCCAGAATGTCAACAGGGCCAAAGTTGAGAGACCCTGTAGTCGATGACAGGGATCCCAGCGTAGTACTTCAGATAACTACGAAACATTCAGAAGCCCCACTAAGAATCACATTTATTATATGCAGAACACAATTTCCACTGAAAAGTACATAAGTCATCAAAGAGCCAGTAAACTTCCTCCAGTCAGACTGGTTTTGGTTTTTTAAGAATTTTAATTTCATAATTAAAATACCTAGAATCACACGGAAAAAAAAAAAAAATCAAAACGTGTCCAGCAGGCTAAAGTTCCTTTTGCTCCTTATCCTAAGTCCTGTTCGAGTCAAACTACCTACATGCACATGGGCTGCCATGACTTGCTGAGGATGTGACTCAGGCAAGCTTCTGGACCTCTCTGAATTTCAGCCTCTTCGTCTATAAAATAGGGACAACAGTAGTAACCAACTACGATTATAGGGTTGTGGCGAGGACTGAGTGAGTTAATGGGTAGAGTGTACTTAAAACCTGTGACCAAGTGCTCATCAAGTACTAGCTATTGCTAGCGTCCAGTCTATACACACCCCCCCCCACACTCCCTTGCAGAAAATACGTATGATGGTTTTGAAGTCTAGCTCTCTTTTTTAACCTAAAAATGTGTAATTCTGCTCATCTTTTTTGTCAACTCATAAACCTGCCCATTTGAGTACACAGAAATCTACCTACTTCTTTCTTGCTTCCTTCTATGCTGAAGTATTTCAAGTCATGTCTCTACTGAGGACAAGTTCAGCTGCTTCTACCACTTGGACCCCTAATGTTAAATTTGTCTTGGTCCAGAGACCAAGACCAAACAGGCCCAGGTTTATCTGTGTTTTTAAAAAATATGCAAAAAGTAAATGAAGAGTGAATAACCGCAACAGAGTGAAAATAAAAAAGATCAGTCACCAAAACAAATAATATCCACAAACAAATATTTTGAAGGGTTTCCTTAGTGTAGAAATAGAAAATTCTAGAATTTTAGAATAATTACATCCTCCATAATCTGCTTTTTTTTTCCCCAAAGAATCATATATAGTATTACAGTTAATGAAAACTTCAAAGCTCTCAGAATAATTTTCTTTGGCTTTAACACAATTGGATTGGTCATGTTAAATTCCAACAAAGTTAGGAAAAAAGTACTAGGTCAGAGGAGGAAATGAAAACATGGAAGTGTTATCACCATTTGGTCATAAACTCCTCTTCTCAAAGAAACATGGCTATAAAAATCTGTTCCAGGATGAAAAACTTGGCACAAAACGATCCAATCTTACATCATCCTTTTTAAAGGTTGGGGTGGAGTAGGGAGGGGAGGGATTAAAAAGTAGGAGGAGAAAGTTCTTCCTATGTAGGAAAAAAAGAAAAAAAAAGGGGGGGCTGTCAGTAAAGTAAGTTTTCCACTGATGCATAACTTCTTCAAATTAATGGTTGGGTTTAGCTAAAATCTGGCAAGGTAGCAGATTTTAGTCTTTTCTAAGAATGGTCTCTGTTTTGGTGAAGCTGTCTATAAAAGATAATGTTCTCAGACAGGATGTTCATTCCCTGTTATGGTCCTATTTACAATATTATGTTAACTCATCATTTGTTTTGTTTTAAACTAAAGGCTTCTCCATTCATTAAAGTCATTAGTGAAAGACAGCGTGTCTGAATTTTAATAAGTACAGAAAAACTCCAATATAATTATGAGCCTTATATTATGGGAGTCAAAATCAGACATACCAGGATCAAATTATATGCTCTTTAGTAAAACTTCACATAGTAAAATCTGACAACATCATTGGTATTAGACCTTTCCTCCAACAACAGTATAAGGGGTTCCACTTTATGTATGAATTTTATACATTAAGAGCCTTAGTCATTACCTACTTACACCAAACACCTGTAATCAAGAACCACGCCATTATTTTCTGCACTAAATAATTACCCTTTGAAACTGTATTGTGGACATAACAAAACACGTACTTTTTTAAAGAAGAAAATGAGGCAAGATGACTTTTTAAAAAATAATCCAACTGTCATACCCCTGATCCACATTCACACTCTGCTCTGAAAATGAAGATGTTACATGAATGTAACAGACCAATTCAGAGATCACTGTGTAGCTAGAAACATGTTGGTCTGAGAAAAGAGTAGAACATCTGAGAGCTAGGAGCCCTAGAAGAATGGCTATAAACCTCAAGAGCTTCATGCAGGTCAAGGCCAACCACAAGAGGAGAGCTCCAAAGTCTTGGCTTTAATACCCTAGAGCCCTGTTCCTTCTGGAGTTCCTCTGTCCTCACCATGAGCTAAATTAAACTAAGAAACCCAGGTGTTTGTGTTGGGCAGAGAGAAGCGAGAATGGCAGTGCTCTTAGTGGATGTGTCACTCCACTGCGAGACACAACAATAAGGTTAAAAACTGCCTCTGAACATAGTAATTATGTTAGCTATTTTGAGAGCAAGAAATAAATTAAAATGTGCTTTTACTTAAACAAATAACACACAACAGAATTCATGGAAAAATGGTCATTGATTAAACATCCCGTATTACTAATGTTCCCAATCTCCTGGCTTCAGGACACTATGGGGCCTTACACTGATATCAAAGGTTTACTAATTTATTGGCTACCAAGCCCTTGAAGACCGAATAAAAGTCCTATGTGTAATATATCACACATATAAAAATGGATTCATGAATGTGTGTATACGTATACACATACACACACCTACAGCACACACAAGCATATAATGTATCCATTTCTCAAATATGTACACATACACTAAAGTGATTAATAAAATACAAGTTCATTTAAAAGGCATTCAACTCATCATTTATTCACATGAAATACTAAAAAGTATTACTTTTTATCTGTGCAGATCTATGAAATTTAAGGCACAGTTCTCTGAGTTTTCACAAATGCGCAGAGCTGTATATCCACCACCACAATCATGATACAGAACAAATAATTCCATCATCCTAAAACAATCCTAAAAAAATCCTTGTGCCACCCGGTTCTAGTCAAGCCCTCCTTCTGTTCTTTCATCCTTATGGAAAAGGTGTTTTGGGTTTGTTTTGTGTTGTTGTTGTTTGTTTGTTTATTTGTTTGTTTTGTTTTGAGAGAGAGCATGGGTGTGTGGGGTAGGGGGGCAGTGGGAGAGGGAAATCCCAAGCAGGCTCCATGCCCAGTGCAGAGCCCATCACAGGGACCAGAGCCAAAACCAAGACTTAGAAGCTCAACAGACTGAGCCTCATGGAAAAGATTTTGACTAAAAACAGGTCCTCACACTTGAAAGGGATGGGAATAACTGCCACAAAGTACTGAAGACCATCTTTTTCATAATTTTACGCCCCCTTTTTTACACATTAGTCTCTACTTTAGTAGACCAAACCCTTAGTCCCAGGGTTTGACAGAAAGGATTAAAAGAGAAGGAAACTGAAATAACAGGAAAGGAAGAAATAAGACTTGGAGGAATTCAGACTTTAAGACAGTATGAAGGAAAAAATAGTAGAACTTGATGAACGATGACAATAGGTAGTATTAAAATAAATATATATGCCTGGGAGATACAGGAAGAAAACCTTCAGTGGGATAAAGCTGGTAAGTGATCATTTGTGAATAAAAGTAATGAATTTTTCTCTTTTTTTAAAGAATGATAAGATCTGATTTGATTAGAAAGCCCACTCTGCCTACAGTGTGGCAACTAGCTAGGAGCGGGAAGGAGTGAGCATGAAAGACTGGTTAGAAGAGTATTTCAATAGTCCAGCTACGAGACAACAGTAGCTCAGATAAGTTATCCCAAAGGGGGAGGTTTAAAAAAACCACAAGAAGTAAAAAGAACAGGAAAAAGCAGTGGAATATTGTGGAATATCATTCAAAGAACATCTACAATCACAGTCAATACTTGTAAAAATCTAGAACAGTCAAGACACAATTGCAGCATATCTCACAGGATGGCCTGCAGTCGAAACACCTAACTCTGCTGGATAAAAACTGTTAAACTACAATAAGTATACTCCCAAAAAAGAACTGAGGGGACTCCCTGGAAGTACCTATCCCTGGTCCTGTCATCTGTGGTCTGGAAGTCTGGGATACAGGGTATGTAGGCCGCTGTCAGTGTGCTGAGCACGGAGCCTTCTCAGACAGGACGCCAACAGTTTGCTCCCCTGTCTTGAAAAGAGCCATTAAGGGTGTTTCAGCAAGGAAGTGACATGCACAGAGCTCTGCTTTCAAAGGATTAATGTGGCCAACAGTGAAATACGCAGGTCTGAAACGGGGCTGGGGAAAGGGTGTGCAGATGAACATGAGATACCACAGAGGCAAAATCAGCCAGCAGTTGTGCAAATACAGGCAACCATGGTGCGGGGAAGGTCAAAAACAGGGTGCCTATGTGTCATGGCCATGAGCACGAGGCTAGTCACACCATTAATAAAGATAAAGAACACAGGGGAATTGTAGATTTTGGAGGGGGGAATGGGTAAGTGGTGGACCATAATTTACTCTTAAAATATTAAATCTCAAACTTCGGTGATTATTCTTGCATGAGAGGGTATAGAAGGCATTAAAAATGCAGAACTGAAATCTAGAACAAGGATCCTTAAATAAGGCTTGTGGATTAGCTTCAGGGGCAGGTGTGTTACTCTCAAAACTGTATTTGAACTTTCTGTGTCTGTTCATTTTCCTGGGCTAAGTCCATGAACTCTCATCAGATTTTCAAAGAGGTCTGAGTCAATCTGCTACTCCTTTATTTTTTTTTTTTAAGATTTTATTTATTTGTCAGAGAGAGAGAGGAAGAGCACAGGCAGACAAAATGGCAAGCAGAGGCAGAGAGAGAAGCAGGCTCCCTAGCCGAGCAAGGAGCCCGATGTGGGACTCGATCCCAGGACGCTGGGACCATGACCTGAGCCGAAGGCAGCTGCTTAACCAGCTGAGCCACCCAGGCGGCCCAATCTACTACTCCTTTAAAACAGTATGTCAACTTTGGATACTTTTAACCTTTGGTGTTCTGCAATTTCAGATGATGTGTCTAGGTGTCAGTTTCTTTTAATTTAGCCTGTTGGAGGCTCACTATATTTCCTCTACTTGAGGATTGGTATCTTCCATCAGTTCTGGAACATTCTAAGCCATTTTCTCTTCCACTTTCTAATTTCTCTGCTCCTTCCTATAACACAGCCTCATGTTCTTATTAACTACCACTGTACATCTCAGACCTTCCATTGAGGAATATTTTCCTACTTGTGAATAAATACAAATGAACACTACATAAAACAGTAGAGTTTTGCTGTTGAAATATAGTGCAAAATTGAAAATCATAAACTTCCCATCTTCACTGCAGAAAAAAACGCTGCACAAAATCCTTGAGATGTTCAGCAGAGAGGCGCTATGCTGATTTTTTAAACGAAGACACGTTATGTCTTAGAATTTAGAGCTCATCATCATGCTGTAGACTGGAGAACAGTGCTTAGGAGAAGCAAGGCACAGAACTGCCCACAGACACAAAATAAATCTGAGATAGAGCTTCGGGGGCAAACAAGTTTAAGAAACAAGTACCCGTGAGATCTGAATTATCACAGACTTATTGTATACATCTTCTTGCAAAATGTATATTTTTCTGCCCAAAAAGAGAGCTAGATAAAAACATTGATACATCACCAACTCAGGCAGCTGGGGAGGTAGGAGTTCTACACCAGAATGTTTCCAAAAATATGCTATTTGGGGGCTGATTGATTTTCTCCCCCAACTAAATTCCGTTCTGGTTCTTTTTGGTAATATTTCAAAGTGCAGGCTGAGCTCTTGATCTTTTGGGAGGCACAGGCAAGAGAAAAGGCCAAACTCACTAATGAAAACTTGCTGAACTTACTTTTCAGAATTCCATTCGAAGTCACGAAGAACCCTTCTGGCCCTGCTCCCAGACTAGTAAAATGAACATCTCCAATCCCTGGAGGCTAAGATAGCTCGTTCCACTAAAACCAAATACACATCTCCTGACAGCTGGTTGTCTTAGCATACTCAGGACTATATATTTATCAAAGGGGAAAAAAAAAACCCTCTAGGAGCACAATATTTATTATAGGATTATCTCAGTGACTCAAGTAAACATGAGTAAGGCAAAATTAAACCATGTTTACTATGATGTTCTATTACTTAAATCCTGACACAAAATCACCCCAAGAGATCTAGGGTCTTATTTCTTAAGACAATTGACGTAGGTTAAAAAAAAAAAAAAGAAAGAAAAAAAGGAAGGCAAAGAATTGTCTTTTCTTTAAAATCTGTTTAGCTACACAATTTTTCTAATTACTTTAAAAAAAAAATCTTTCAAGCATCTACAACAAAAATTTTCCATCCTGCTAAGATGTTGAATTCAGCACAAAATTTAAATAAAAATCACAAAATATTGAATTTGCTCTTGTTTTAAAAACTTACTTTATCTGATATATCTGAATTTTATATCCATAATTTCATTAAACCTCACCCATAATTCTAAGTAGTACTATTTTCATTTTTAGCTCCTCCCAGCCCTTTCCCTAGGCCCTTTAGGTAAGTTTCAGTTTAGCCCAGTCTTTTTGGATTACAGGCTATACAAATGTTGCAAGTGACCATGTCTGTGGCCAGGCACACTGTGGGGCAAAAGACAGGGAAAAGAGGGCTGGAAAGGTCACAACAGGAGGAGATAACAGGTCACGAAAGATCAAAAGCATATTTATCACCTTCTAGATTCAGCTGATGAGCCACTCCCAGGAAATAAAGCTCCACCTCTAGGAAACATGACCAGGGGTCTGTAAGGGAAATAAGCCTGCTGGCTGGGCCTCAAGACACATGTACTTTGGAGATCACTATCCTCTGTAGCACAGGATCCAACAGGTCCCCAGCCTGCTGATCCGCCAGCAAATCCAGACAGTGGGAACTGAAGCTGAGCTCGGGCAGGGCCAGCTTGGCAGAACACGGGCTGTGGCTCACCAGCGCTCCACTGATGGAAACAAAGGAGCACCCTTAAGGAGTGCACGGTCCACGGAAAGACTATAACACCAGAGGTATGGACACAGGTGGGAAAAGCATAAAACATAGTCTTGCTGGGCAGGCAGGTGGTGGTCAGGAAAAGTTCCACAGGGGATGAGGAGAACTGAGAAGATCTATGAGGACAGACAAAACTTTGAGAGATTCTATAGGAAAGGGAAATAAAATTCAACATTCTCATAGGAGAAGCAGCCCAAGCAAAGGTATGAAAGTGAAAAAACAAAAACAAAAACAAAAAACAAGGTGTGTTCACAGGAAATCCCAGAAAACCAGCTTGACTGAACAAAAGGAAACACACAGAACTCAGATCAGGGTAGAAAGGTCAGCTGGGACAACAACAGAAGAAGTTTTGTGTGTCACAGAGAGATGCATACTTAATTCTATTGGTGATGGGGGGCATTAATTGTGCTGGGCAGGGAAAGAAATTATATGACCCAAACTTCCTTCAGGAAGACAGTGACAGCTCCAGGCTGGATAAACTGACATAGGAAGGAAAGTTAAAAGGCCATCAGGAGACATAGCAACCAAAGGACTAAACTAGGAAATGACAGTAGGAATGACCAGAAGGACAGATATAATGGAGAGAGGATTTCTAGTACAAAACGGGGGTTGGCTAATGCCATTTGGAGGCAGCACCTGGACACCTAAGAAACTGAGAGTGTCCTGAATAGAAACAGGGCTGTAGGGCGCCTGGGTGGCTCAGTAGGTTAAGCAGCTGCCTTCGGCTCAGGTCATGCTCTCAGGGTCCTAGGATCGAGTCCCGCATCGAGCTCTCTGCTCAGCAGGGAACCTGCTTCCTCCTCTCTCTCTCTCTGCCTTCCTCTCTGCCTACTTGTGATCTGTCTCTGTCAAATAAATAAATAAAGTCTTTAAAAAAAAAAAAAAAGAAACAGGGCTGTAAGGAAGAAACCCTGGTTTCCTGGAGGAATGAGGAGTTTGGCTGCAGACACGTCCAATCTCAGCTGTTGAGTGAACACACGGACAGACATGTCTATCAAGCGGCTAGAAAAGCTAGTAGGAAAGTTGAGATTAGAAATGGGGATCTGGGGGGGCATCCACAAAGAAGTAGGGCTCTGGAGATGAAATCATGGGAAACATAACTTAGCATAATGTAATGGGTTGAAAAAGGAAGAAGAGTCAGTGGAGGGTACCGGGAAGGGTCTAAGAGCTCCAGGTTACAGAAGAAAAGAGATGTATTCTAGAACATGTTAGGGATACTATTGTGAGGATCAGAGGGATGGTTGAGTGAAAGCAGTTTAAACGTCTGAAACTACTGAACAAATATATACTTGGGATTTTCACAGTCGCGCAAGTTTAATCTCTAGGAAAGCCACTCTGTGCTGGAAGAGCCAGGCTTCCCAAAGTCTTCCACAAGGTCCCCGCTCCACTGAGCCAAATGGAAACGGGATTTTGTCCTGCCCTGAACTCTAACAGTACTTACCAAGTCAAATTTTGGTGTTTGGGACACTCAAGACCTGCTACCTAGGCATTGTCCCGTGCCGAAGCTGCAGGGGGCGCTTTTCTCTATGACCCCCTTGGAGGAGATGAACTGGCAAGTGAGGACTGACCGACCTTTGCAGAGGACTCCGTGAGTGGGGCTCAGAAAGGCTAAGTGTCTTGAGCCAAGACTGTCAGGTAGTCAAGTGGAGGAACCGGGGTCCCCTGGTGCCAAGTCTTATCGTGCCTTTTCTACTAACACACGAGTTGGGACTTGCCCTGTCTGTTCTGATTCCCTTTACAATCAAGCAAACTAGCAAGGGCACGGCCAAATCTCATTTATCTTGATTTCCTCTGAAGCACCCAGCCAAGGGCCTGCCACTTGGTCAATTCTTGTGCTTTTGTTGCTGAAAGTACTTGTGGGCACGAGGGCCTCCCTAGTGGTGAGCGTCTGTGGGCTGCTCAGCTTTGAGGACATATTTCTAAGGCGGACTGTAACTTAACAACAAAAAGTTCTAAAAACAAATTCTGTACTTGTGAAAGATGCCACCTGGTCTGCCTCAGGGGCTGAAATCCTCTTTTTATGCACCGAGTGGGAACAGCACAGGGAGTGACAAGCTGGCTTTCTTCAAACCACTCCCACCAACAGGCTCAAGCCAAGAAATGGGCCCACACCTTTCGGGAAAGAGAACTGCCCGTTTCACCTCTGGTGTCACTGCTGCCAACAGTCTAAGAAGGAGGGAAAGGTAGAGCAGGTTTGGTGTCGGCTCTAATGATGTAACCTCACATGGCCGGCTTGACTGCCAGAGGAAAAAATAGGCAACTGGTTTAGAAACTAGGTTTTTTTTCCTTCTCTTAAGAGTCAACCAAAGTCTATTTTGCACAACTGACTACTAGCTGTTCTGTTTTGTTTAATGAACTGTACTTAGTGTCCCATTTACCTGGCTGGTTTGGGTTCCTTGGAAAACAATATATAGAGAGCCCGAAATAAGCGTATTTCATAAACGTCCCATGTGCGAAAAGAATGCAGTTCTTGGAAACTTCCCTTTGCAAGCCACACACGTGCACAGTGGGAGACCAGGAAAAAACATACATCCAAACACCATAGAGGCACACAGTCAGGCTCCAATGTCGCCAGAAACACCAGAAACTCTTCCAGGATCCCGGGCAAAGAGACAGACTTCTGAAGCGGGGATTATATTTTAGAGCTCCGTTCATTATAATACACTTGGGAGTTTTCAATCCCATGTCTCTGACAGATGTTCCCTTTTGTGGGGATTGTCTATTTTGAGGACATTTGGTAACCATGTCCCTAGAAACATTCAGGGTACAATAAATGGATCCTTCTTCCGACATGTGAAGACAAGACCCAAAGTAGCCTTTTCCCATTTCTGAGACCAGTTAGTGTAAGCATAATATTCCTGCCCACTGCATGGACAAGTTGGGGCAGAGGGACATAGCCAGACTGAAATGAGGTATTTCCCAGGCTCAAAACACCTTTCCGTGCCCACGGAGAACAGACAGAGAGAATGCATCTTTTCTTGCCAGTTTTCACCTAATGTGGATCAGGCCATTGATGCACATTACTGTTGACCCACACTGATCAGGCCTGGACCCCTGCCTGTCAAATGTACTGCATGGGGCTTGGAACTTCCTAGAAAGAGCCATAGCAAAAGCCAAAAAGAGTACAAGCCTCAGCTTAGCACAAGCGTCTGGCCATGGCTTTGGGCGTGGCCACATGGGATGCTTTCCCCATGACTCCTGAGAGCACTCTTCAAGTCTGAGTCAATAATCAATGCTTGGATGGCTCCGAGTTGACAGGACAGTATGAAACACAGAAAACGAGTGAGACCTTAACACAGTATCAAAGACCAGTACCAGTTCGCCTCATTCAGTTCTTAAAATCTATCCTATGACCTTGGCCTACTGAAACGACATTATCTCCGTTCTACACACTGAACTCTGCATGAGTTAACCAAAGATATTAATAACTTTAGTAACTATGTAAGCCTTAGAAAGTTACATACGACAATCTGACCACTTGCCATTTTAACCTCTTCTTCTGAAACCTCATTTTTTTTTAAATTTTTTATTTTTTATAAACATATATTTTTATCCTCAGGGGTACAGGTCTGTGAATCGCCAGGTTTACACACTTCACAGCACTCACCAAAGCACATACCCTCCCCAATGTCCATAACCCCACCCCCCTTCTCCCAACCCCCCTCCCCCCAGCAACCCTCAGTTTGTTTTGTGAGATTAAGAGTCACTTATGGTTTGTCTCCCTCCCAATCCCATATTGTTCTGAAATCTCATTTTTAAAACTCTACTCAAGGATATAAGAACTTCTGGCAGTTTTCACTGGTACTATAAAGGCAGTTCTACTAAGCGAATCTCTATCAACCAGGAGAAATGTTGACTCTCAGTGCAGCGTTTTCCAGTTTTCTTGTAAGAATTATGTACTGACCCAGAATACTGCCAACCAGGCTCCCATTCCCCCTGCACTACATTTTTGCAAGACATTAACAAAATGAAAAGACTTGTTCCTGCCCTTAAGTAGTCTGCGATTTAGTAAAAGATGGGAAAGCAAATATGCGTCGCTAACTAAATCTGTGATGAGCAGATTCTAACTGATACAAATTCAGTATTGTAAGAGCTCACAGGATGGCCAAAGAAGGCAGCTCAATGGTGCTCAGGAGAAATGGCAGGGACAGGATTTAGAAAGGTCTATTTCAATAGGAAACGGGCGTTAGGGAAGGCATTGCACACGGAGGTGATAGCTTTAGCAAAGGCACACAGGCAAGGGCACACAGATAAATTAAGAAACGTTCAAGTGATGGAGTCTGGCTGAATGACAAGCTAGTGAAGGGAAGAGCATTAGAAACCGATATGGAAAAGTAAGAGGCATAACATAAAAAAGTTCGTAACATAAAAAAAGAGGGAGGACATAGTAGGAAAGCTACATTTTACAGGAAATAACTTTTCAAATATAACCTTCACTGATAATTTGTCACATCACATCTCAGATTTTTAGAGGGAGAAATATTTTATTAGCAAGTTTATTTGCAAACTAGGTGCAGTAACTTCCAAGTAAAATAACGTGGGTGCTGGGAAAATCATTTTTCCAAGTTGGCAAATTCCTGTCTGCAGCTTAACTAATTACCTACATCTTGCAATGGTTGCATTGAGATCCCTCTTTCCTCATCACCAACATACCTTCCTGATTTATCACGTATGTACAGTGACGACTTAGAACTAGTATCTGCTCACCTATTGACCCATCCTTGCCTTTTCTGCCCCAGCCTGTCCTAACCACTCGCTCCCTCACGCATTCTTCTCCTATGAATGCCATCAATAATGACAACACGTACAGCTGCCACTTACCATAGTGTCAGGCACTGCAATTAATGCCTTAAGAACAGTGTTTCATAAAATCCTCAAAATATCACTATAAAATAGGTAATACTAGCCCTATTTTGAAGCAAGTTCAAAGATATTAAATATTTTACCAACTGGTAAGTGGCAGGACCCTGGGCTAGGCCCTCTTGGCAGGACAGAGAGACCTGGCCTATTTACCTCATATTGCCTCCAACATTCTTTGGCGTCTTTGCCAATATGGGTTAGTATCTTCAAAAAAAATGAAAACATTCAGGGGGCGCCTGGGTGGGTCAGTGGATTGGGCTGCTGCCTTCAGCTCAGGTCATGATTTCAGTGTCCTGGGATCGAGCCCCACATCAGGCTCTCTGCTCAGCAGGGAGCCTGCTTCCCCTTCTCTCTCTGCCTGACTCTCTGCCTACTTGTGATCTCTCGCTCTGTCAAATAAATAAAATCTCAAAAAAAAAAATTGAAAATATTTAGTGAATGCCTGCTACTGTAAAACCCATCCCAGGTGCTCTCAGAGGTACACAAATAAATAAGAGAATGCCTATAGATTACTGGCACCCCTAGTCACCCATGTGGGACAATGAACATCTATGTCTTCTTGCAGTGTGGAAGACAGTATATCCATGATTCACAAAGTTGAACAACTAGGGCCAGAGGGAGTAAAAATGACTCAGGATATGAATGTTGGACGGTGACCACATCTCACAGACAGAAATCAGCCAACCCTGACTGAGATTTGGAATCACATATTTCAATCAGAATCTGTAAAAAACTCTGTCTGCCGATGAAAAATCTGTCCTGTCAGAAGCTCCCAACCAAATCTGCCTACAATCTATTTTCAATGAACCTCAGCTTCCTTTGAAGTAGAATAAGCTTCTGAAGCATTTCAGCCAACAATAAGCACATCGCGAGGCTAGCCCCTGTAAAATTCATCACCAACGAGTCAAGGTACTAGGTTAAAACACAAATGTGGCATCAAACTGCTTGTACCCCAGAGCCTGAAAGTCATGTACAACTATAGAGCACTATTTAGACACAGAAGAGAAATTCAAATGTGTCATCTTTTAAAGTTATCTGCTTTTTAATATCACCATTACTGACTTCAGAATAAGCTTTTGCTAATATTTTCAGGAGACTAGTTACATTTTTACAAATAACTGTAATACAAAAATATAAGACATTGGCTAGGATGCTGCTGAGCAGTCCTCTTTAGGCTATAACCATATGTACCCGGGGAACATTTGGAAGGAGACGCAATTTCGGATTCCGCCTGCCTACTCATCTCTACAAAGGTACGGATTTCATATCACAAGTTGCACAACTAAGACTCATCCAAAGACTGCAGTGGCAAATACTAACTGCATTTACTCTGCAATCTAAACTCCCGGTACAACTCATTTTTAAGAAAATGAAAGTCAATGAGGAGAAATCACTCCACGAGTTCAAGAGCGGCCAAAGAATTAGCAAGATATGTTTGGCTAACAAGGCGAAACACCAGGCTACATAAAACTAATGACACTGATACTCACTGTTCAATTCGGGGTGACAAGTATAGCTTGGGATACACCTGAGTGGCTTCGGTGTCCTCGAAACTGACAGAAAGGAGGGCCACGTCTTCTCCAGGGTCTTCATTTACATCCTTAAGCAGGGAGTGGAAAACAAAATATCGTTAGTACCTGCTCTCCTACCATCTTCCCGGTGCTGAGCTCACAGCCCACTGGCATCGAGGTTAGAGCGTGCCAGGTACCTGGGTTTGAAGCTAGCAGCTCTGCGTATCCTTTGCAACATGCCAATCACTCCCTAGAGTGATGGCTGTCCAACTCTCTGACCAGAGCTGACCACCGTGAGAAGACTCCCACCTATCTTGTTTGTTCTGACATTCCAAGGGGGGAAAAGTGAATCTGGCAACAAACAAGAATTAGTCAAAAGCATAATTAACAAATAGCCGTAAACATGTTGCCAATGATATATGTCATGTCGTAATTTTTAAGAATATATATAAATGACTTATGATTTTCTTTTTATAGGAAGAATAGGAATTATGAACATGATTTGTATCATAAGACAAGCACAAAATCTCAAAATACCCAGTAGTTTTATTATATATACCTTGATAGGATAAGTTACTTAAATAGCAAAAATTCCCAAGAAACATATCACTACAAACTGTGCCACTGTACAAGCAAATGGCAGGGGGTTACATACACATCGACTTCACAAAATAACTGCACATGATTCATAGATGAATCACAAGACATACATATCTTAAAAGCCTGGTTATAACAATACTATGAGACAAAAACACTGTTGATCCAAATACATACAAAAAAACATTGAGAGGTTAACAACCCACAAGAAACTGAACTGGTAATGATAAAGCTAAACGTCCTGTAACTTATAATTTAAAAGCAAGGATAGTGATAACCGAATGCCGTAACTAACTTAAGCCAACGCTGATGAAATATCCTGAGTCAAAACTGGGATTTATAGGTTCACGATGACTGCCAAGCACTGAATGTTTGCCAGACTTCCGAATAAAATACTGAATTAGCATAAATTCTAGTAGCATGATGGTTTTACTTTGTGAGTATCAGATTTTAGTAACCCTTCATCATTTTACCCTTGGTTGGTAGTGGCTCTAAGTCGAATATGAATTTTTTGAAAACTTAACAGGACTGCACATCTTTCACACTTAAGGACTGGTAAGAACTGGCCTGTATTTCTGGGTTGGTTCACAGGTCCTCTGGAGGCCCCACTTGCCATCCTAGGAGGGTCCCAATCTAGACTTTAAGAATCACTGCCCATGCGCACTGAGAACCACAGAATACACGGTCCTCGTTTCTGTCTGAAACTAACCTCACCTCTTCCTTTCCCGTATCGTGGGAAGCTGGCCATCACACTCATCCAGCTCAGCTCTGACATCATCCTCACTCTGCCTTCTGTTGTGCCTACAGGATGCACGTGTGGCAAGTACACAAAGGGGCAAGAACCAGAAGTCTTTTCCATCTTAAAAAATAAAAACTTTAAAGAGGCGCCTGGGTGGCTCAGTCAGTAAAGCATCTGCCTTCAGCTCAGGTCATGATCCTGGGGTCGTGGGATCGAGTCCCGTATCAGGCTGTGTGGGGAGCTCAGTGACGGGTCTGCTTCTCCTTCTCCCTCCTTCTGCCCCTGCTCATGTGCACACACTCACTCTCATAAATAAATAAAATATTTAGAACATAACAAATAGGGGTGCCTGGGTGGCTCAATGGGTTAAGCCGCTGCCTTCGGCTCAGGTCATGATCTCAGGGTCCTGGGATTGAGTCCCGCATCGGGCTCTCTGCTCAGCAGAGAGCCTGCTTCCCTCTCTCTCTCTCTCTGGCTGCCTCTCCGTCTACTTGTGATTTCTATCTGTCAAATTAATAAATAAAATCTTTAAAAAAAAAAAAAGAACATAACAACTAAAATAAAAATTCTAAAAGGAAAGAAAAGAATCATGCTGGTCTCTATACCGCATTCTCTCTCCTCTCTCTGCTTTCCTTCACAGACTGCTTGAAAAGTTGTCTGCACTGGCCCTCTCTATTCCCTTCCTTCCCATTATCCCTGAGCACAGGAGAATGGCCTTCTGACCCCGCTAGGCCATCGGGATTGCCCTCCCCCAGGCATTCATAAAACATAGCAAAGCCCTCTGTGTTTTATCTTAACTGATCTCTGAACAGTATTTGACATGGACAATCTTTTTCCTCTGGAAATACTCTCAATTTCCTGCTTCTAGGAAGCTACACTCTCCTCATCTTTTGTCTCTGGAACCACATCCCCCCCCTCTTTTCAGTTTTATGATTTTTTATGCTTTTACTTCTCAATTATTTTTTGGTGTTACATGACAAAACTTGGGCTTGTTGTAACAAGTCAAGCCATGCAGAAGTTTATAAGAAAAAGCTCTTCCACACCACCTCCCACTTTTAAAGGTAACTAATATTAACTGTGTACGGAGCCTCAAACAGCTTTCTCTATGCTCATAAACACATACACTCACTTGCATACAAATAGCTCTTTAACCTTTTGTTTTGTTTTCCATAATGGAATTGTATTATACATATCACCCTACCAACTGCTTCCTAAATAGCCACATAATATTCCATGCCATGGATTTTTTTTTTTTTTTAACCATTCCCCTAGCAACAGACATTCAGGTTGTCTGCAGTTCTTAGCCATTTGATAGTATTACATTAAATGTGCTCATAGAAAGGATATATGTGTATCCTTTCTTAGTGGGACTTATATTCGATTGTGAGCTAACACAGAGCTTGTTGGATCAAAGGTTATGAATATTTTACATTTTAATAGCTTAAGATTATTTTTCTAAAAATTTTACAGCAATTACATTCAGACTCCTGAATTTGCATCAGGAGAGAGCACCTGCTTCGCTCGCCCTGAATAACTTGGTAAGTCTAGCTGCTGTCCCTTTGCAGTTTAATGCTGGTGGTCTGACTGCTGGGAAAAGGGGTCTCGGATGAGATTCAGCGACTAAAGCCGAGCAATGTTTTACTTGCCTACTGGTCATCTCTGCTGTCACTTCTCTGGTCAAATCCTTCGCGCTAAAGCCTCTAGGACTTTTCTTGCTCTTGTTGTTTATTGGGTTTTATTAACCCTATCTATCACATGTGTTATTAATATTTTCTCTCAGTCCAATTTTTGGCTTTTTACTTTGTTTAGGGACTCTTCTGACCACACAGAAAATTTAGATTTCTACAGACTGGTCAATAACTGTTCAATAACTCTGAGGTTATTTTTTTCCCAAGCACTTCCTCTAACATTTTATTTTTACATGTACATTTGTAATACCTCTGGAATGTGTTTTTAGGTAGTATGGTTTAGGAAGTACATAAAAGAAGGACCTTAGTACAGTGCCTGCTCCATGTTTGCTGAGTGAGTACAACAGTAAACAAATTAATGCTAATTTCTAACCTTTATTCTCCTTACCTAGTGCTTTTCAGGAACCTGCTTTATAAAAGTTGCTTCAGCAGTCGTATCTGGAAAATCAGTACTGACTCCTTGCTTCTGCCTCCCATAATATACCAAGGTCCCTAGAACTAGTGGTTTCAAAAGGAGAGTCAAGATTGGGAACCCGAGTTCATCTCTCATTTCTTGCTCTTTGACAAATGATAAAGTATTCAACCTTGAATGTTCCTTTCTGTAAAATGAGGATGGAAATGTTAAAAAATACTTAGAACTCAACAAATAGAAGCTATGTAATTCTGTAACACACCTCCAAGGTTGAGGCTGAGTTTGAAAATACTCACATTCAGAGAGACAAATTCATTTTATGATCTAAGTATAGAAGTGGTCTTCTTTAGAGTCAGATCAGTCACCTTAAAGTAAGATAATAAAAAAAGAACTAACAACGATTTTCAGATACCTTCCCCCAGTGACTGAGTTTCCTTGTTAAAGGTCAAGGCTGACTACATGTCACAAAACCTGGCTAAAAACAAAAACAACAATCTGAGAACGACAATTATCATATAATCCCCCTGATATGAAGAATTTGAGAGGCAACATGGGGGGCTTGGGGGGTAGGGAAGGAAAAAATGAAACAAGATGGGATCGGGAGGGAGACAAACCATAAGTGACTCTTAATCTCACAAAACAAACTGAGGGTTGCTGGGAGGAGCGGGGTAGGGAGAAGGTGGTTGGGTTTATGGACATTGGGGAGGGTATGTGCTATGGTGAGTGCTGTGAAGTGTGCAAACCTGGCAATTCACAGACCGTACCCACAGGGCTAATAATACATTATACGTTAATAAAAAATAAAAATAATAAAAAAAGAAAACACCAAAGATACATATTCAGAAAAAAACAAAAACACTGCAAAAAAACTAGAGGCCACTGAAAATCTTTTTAATTAGTAGCTTCACTCCATATACCTATGGATATTTTATTTTAATTATCTCCCTTCCCTACTTTTTAACTTCTCATTTCACTGCTATTTAAGCAAAGAAAAGAAATGCTCAGAAACAGTCCTCTAAACAAACGGAATGACCCTGGTTTATATAATCAACATTTATCATCTGGCATCCTGCAAAGAGTACATGAAACATTAGTCTGAATAGGAAAATAGCTGTTTCCAGGAGTTCCTTTTATGAACTACTTTTAATATAATCTACTTGCTTTGGTGTGACACATGAGTTTCCCTTGAATTGGTATTTGATTCCTAATGGATACCTAAGTTTGACTTTGAGTGCTTAAATAAGCCCAAAGAGTTCCAAAAATACAAATCCACACAGTACTGTTTCCAGTTTCTGCAACTCTAACAGGCTTGTACATGTGTTCCTTCCCATCTGGGGAATTATAAAAGAAGCTCTTGTACTGTGGTTCTTAGAAGCTAACATTACAGATGATTATTGTAACCACTAATGGCAACATTTGGAAAGCAGGGGGAGGTTCTAGTGTAGTAGGGGACATTTAAAAATGCACAAGTATACATTTTCAAGGCCTTCTATCTGTACCATCTAAAAAGTGCAGCAGGCTAAAATGGGGAGAAAGATGTCGAATCTGCTGAAACAAAAAAAGAGTATTGCCTCCTACCTTTACAAAGGCATACCAGGCGCTGACATACATATGGCAAGGCAAATATGGCCATGATATTTTGCTGAGACTCAACAATGATTTGGGCTCAGCACTTGGCTATAGAACAGCAAGGGGCTCCTATGGCTTATAGTCAATATTCACTTATTCATTATATATAGTGAATACAGTGGTGAGTTCCTTGCAGGCTGGGCGCTCTTCCTGTTTGTTTTTGTATACCCAATGTCTGAAAAGCACGTATATGGCAAACTGGTTGGGAGAAAAAAAAAGAAAACTGAATTAATGCAGGAAAGATTGTAAGAATGAGTAAATGATAGAGTTAAACAGAAAGTACATTCAGTTAGAAAGATTCTTAATACTTATCTCATTCTTCCTTAAATCTATGACTACTTAAGATTTTGTTAAAGAAAACTCAAGTCTGAACCACATATAAGCAAAAGACGCACCTACTAATAAGAGTTAACATTCTGGATAGGTCATAACGGCTTATTCGTGTAACTATTCTCAATTGGAGCTCTTTACAAATATCAAAAGGGTGCAGGAAAAAACAATGATTAGCCTTGGAAACAAAAGTAAACACAAGCACAATTTATCATTATGCTGTACCCCTTTGATATGCTAATTCCAAGTAAGGCTAGCAGCCATTAAACATGCCCCTATATGTTGAATGTTGATGTCAATATAGGTACAAACTACCAATTAACTACTGCTGATAGACATGAGCTGAACAATAAATATTACAAACTACAGGTCACGTAAGAAGGCTGTAAAAAAGCCACTGTATTCCTCAATTCAAAAGGCTTAAAACAAAGCTGTAATCATTACTAGCAAAACCAGTTCGTAGACAAAAGGACTATAAAGAAGCCACCACACAGTAGGTCAAATCAAATAGGAACTATTTTGAGTTACACTTAAATGGGATTAAACAAGACCCACTACTGATCACGAGTCTCAGAGTGACTAAAAACTAGGTTTCAGTAAGCACCTCATTATACAAAAGTTATCAGTTTTTGAAAAACTGTAAGCAAATTAAAAATTTTCGAAACAGATTCTTTATTTTTAAATACTAAGTGAGATTTGTACTTTAGAGGCACTGATGTTTTGATACTATGGATTCATTGTCAAATTACATAAATCTAGATTTTTCAAAGTCAAATTTCTTCAAGTAGGAGAATAAGACTCTGGGAGCGCTACCATTCATTCATGCATTTAACAAAGTAAATAAAATATACATAGCATGTTACAAATGTTATGGAGTAAAATTAAGGCAGAGAAAGGGAAAAGGAGTAGGGAGGGAATGGAAGATTAAAGAGAGAGGTGACGGGTGGTTTAGGGTTGCAACATTAAGACAGGAGACTCAGGATAGAAACATCTCTTTGTGTTGTCTATCAACAGAAGCAGTCCAATCAAAATCGGGTTTGGATTCTATCAGCATTAAGACAGGACAATGAATATGCCAGAAATGGAATTAAATTTAAGCAAAAGAAAGACTGAAGAACAAGGAAAATTATGTACATAAGACCTTAGTCTCACTGCTAAGGGGTTTCTGGCCAGTAAAGACACTGGTCATTTTGGAATGACCATTTCCTTGTCACCAAAGTCCTGGGAAACGTACAAGTGCCAGGGAAAGCAATAGTCAGAAGGCAAAACAAACCCAAGGGTAAGGACACTGAGCCAAATAGAGGACGTAGAGAAGTAAGTGGGTGCCATGTCTGCCTCTTTTGCCTTTGGTATGGATCCCAACCCTGAGGCTCCTCCTTTCCACGCAGAAGGGGATGGAGCGCAGGGGGAGGGGTTCCAAAAGCCTAGTTACAGCCTATCTCCACCAAATACTGAGTTCTCTGCTGAAAACTCCTTTGATATTTTGATATCTTTGATGAAGGAAGCATTTAAGAGAGTTCCTTCTGATTTGGTTTCTCGAAATTGAAATGGGAGTAAAAACAATCTCCCAGCCTAGTCTAGTCAAATGGGGCCATTCCCTATATATTTTATCAGACCTTGACTTAACACTTTTGATATCAGCCATCTCCTTATCAAAAAGCTCTTTCTCTCCTTTTAATTGACATGGTTTTAATTTCTTTTAACTCTCATTGTAAATTTACTTGCTCCATTAAGATTCTTTTCAACTGCAATGTAATCTATGCCCACCCTTGGCAGTTCTCAGCATGTTCTCCCTGAATTTCCCTCGATGTTCAAGCAGTATGTAGGTTATATTCCAAATAGATTGTGAATTTCTTAAAGGTAGGGTAGAGATCTCCTACTTCCTATTATGCCTAATAAAAAGAACTGATATTTATTCATTGTTTACTCAGCAGTCATTTTGCTTAGTGCTTTGTATGCATTATCTTACATAATCATCATAATAGTCTTTTTTTTTTTTTTAAAGATTTTATTAATTTATTTGACAGAGAGAAAGATCACAAGTAGGCGGAGAGTCAGGCAGAGAGAGAGGAGGAAGCAGGCTCCCGCTGAGCAAAGAGCCCGATGCGGGGCTCGATCCCAGGACACTGAGATCATGACCTGAGCCGAAGGCAGCGGCTTAATCCACTGAGCCACCCAGGCGCCCCTTAAAAGGTATTTTAAGATTTATTATGTATTTGCAAATAAAGAAACTGAGGCTGAGAGACATTAAATGTTAAATATGAGTTCTGAAACCATGTATATTGGCTTTGAACCTGGACTCTTACCCACAATGCTATGCCCCCTTGCATGCTGCCGGGCACAAAGAATGGACTCAGTATCAATGCCCAGAGAAAGGTATAAAAACCTTGAAAACCTATATGCAGAAAAGATACCAGAGATTTATTATACACTTACTTGTTCTTCATTTAGTGTCTAAATCTGGTATGTTCCAAAAGACCATGAACATCTCAGGGAAACATTATTCCCTCTGTACCCAAGTAGACAACCTGGCCTACACCAGACACATAACGGGTATTCAAAACAAGTTAGGAAGTATATGCTTTATGTGTTTTAATGATTTTAATTAATTTAATTATTTTTATTATTTTGTAAAGATTTTATTTATTTATTTGAGAGAGAGAGGGCGCGCAAGCAGGGGAAGCGGCAGGCAGAGGGCCGAGGAGACTCCCCACCAAGTGCGGAGCCTGATGCCCGACTCAATCTCAGGACCCTGGGATCATGACCTGAGCCAAAGGCAGACGCTTAGCCCACTGAGCCACCCAGGTGCCCCTACTGTTTTTATGTTTTTTTTTTTTTTGTTTTTGTTTTGGGGTTTTTTTTTTTTTTTTTTTTTTTTTTTTTTTGGAAACTGTAGGACAAGAAATTAAAATCCTTAAGAGTATAAAGACTAAGAGCTATAAAGGTCACTATGCCAAATAAATTGTATTCATTTGATGTCTTTAAACAGACCCAGTTAAGAAAGAAGGATGGCTTCTCTAAGAACACCGCAGAGGCCTGTGGAATTCTAAGCCATAATACCAACCTTCTTTCAATTACGTATGGTTAGGCACATTCTATGATTAACTAACTATACTCAGTGAAAATAGACAGAGCTGATTGTCAGGTCAGGAAAGGGAAGCTGCAATGTTCTTGAAATAGCCAGCTCTTCGAGGGTGAGTCCAGGACACCGGGATAGAGCTGTTGTCACCTACCCATGTTTTCTCAAAGGGACATCTTGAGTTCATTACTACTAGATGTTATGATACACTATGGGGTTAGGGTTTTTTCCTAATTTATATCTTGCTCATTATTGTCATAAACAAAGACCATTTCATTGCTTTCATTTATGTAGGAATCTGCTTGCAAAGCTGTACTTACCCTTAACATGTTGGTTATAGCTTCTGTTTATAAAGCTAAAGTGAAACACATGTTGTACAAATAAACTCTGGAAGAAAAAAATCCTGGCTCTTTTAAAATAATAATGATCAAGATTTCATTGGTCAAATCCTGCCCCCTCAGTTATCATACCTAGCAGATGTAGCCTTGCCATCCACCAGCTTTCTCTGACCAGTCACAGCACTGTCACTCTGAAAAGTGTGTGAAATGAAGCCTTTTCTCCAGCAAAGGCCCAGAGGAGGGGAGGAGAGAATCTCTGCCAAGGTCCTCACTAGAAGCAAAGGATGTCTCCTTGCCTCTACCTCTTTCTCTACTCGCCGACATTTTTAGAGAAAGATTGTGGAATATGGGATTTCCTCTGTTGTCCTAACAATTGTGTTCTTAATGAGTCCAATAAGGAGCTGAGTTTATTTAAAATAAACATCCATTTCTGCAACTCTTTTACAAATCATACTGAACCACATCTTCAGATATCCTCTGTGCTGTGATTGTGCAAACACCTCCTGATACAAACCTTGTGCCAGACTTATAAACCAACAGCAAGTTTCACTCAAGCAAGTGTGGAACAAATATGAACACCACTGACCACATCTCCTGTACATCTCCATAACTTAAAGAAAAGGGAGATATTGCTTTTACATAAATAGTTAATATCCCTCTTGATAAGCGAAAGGAGCACAGAGATAAAGTGGTAATGGATATAATGGACACCCGTGACAAGGCTTGCCTGGCACCTTCTCTTCTCCTGGGAAGTCCCTCTCTCCTCCAGACCCAACACTCGTGCTCCTGATCAATCTGCCTGTTCCTAGCCCTTCCAGTCCTTTCCTCAGGATCTGTGAACTTGCGAGCCAAGGGCAGGCCAGTCCCTGTGCCGAGGCAAAGGAAAGTGTCAGCAGTCCTATTCCCCATACGTGGAAGGGGCGAGGCTCTGGTGGGGAGAGAAGAAAACCAACACGTGGAGAGAAGTAGGGACGAATGAGAAGAGAGTCTTGGCACAGGATCTACACCCCCTTGGTTCCCAGGCTCCTGGTCCAGCTGTGTCCTGTTCCTGCTGTGGTTTGGCTCCTCAACCTTCTCCTGGCTTTGGGAAGCTCATAAATCGCCCTATCTCCTTAAGCCAGTTTGAAGTGGTTCTCCTTTACTTATAACTAACATTTTCTCTTGTAAATGATTAAACTAATATAGATGATCACCATGGCAAATCTACAGAATTAAGTGCTAAAATGAGACTTCCACCCCTGGGCTAGCGGCATCCCCATTACGTACTACGGAATGCTGGGCCCCAACGGGAACCCAAGAAGGACTTTGAGGACAAGGCAAAGCAGCAATTCCCTGCTAGCACCAGAAGCAAGCTCTGCTGGAACAATCTGTAGGCAGCACCAGGCCCTGGCTACAGCCAGGCTACATCTTTGGGTTCCCCGCTTCTCATCCTGATGGACATCAGCCCATCCCAGGTCGTGGATGAAACACTTTGCACTCTGCTCTAAACCCCCTAGACCTTGTCAGTGAGCAGAAAGGCATCAGTGGTGCCAATCCTAAAGGCAGAGAATCCATAGAAGCGGGCCATTTGAACACATGAAGTGTTGTGCAAGTTTGTCAGGCAACTTAAAAACTGCATAAAAATGGTGAGTTTTTACTGACAGAAATAAAAATTTTTTGCAGTGAGTTTACATGTTTTTGTTTTTTCCCTATGATGGGCTAAGTGTAGACATTACGGAAAGCAACAGGTGTCCACGGCTTTGGTAAATGTATGGGAAAGCGCCAAGCACAGAAGCACGCATGGAGAAGGTGCTCAGTAAATGTCACTTTCACTTTTCTTCCTCCTTCCAGACTCTTGGCCTGACAGCATTTCCATGACCATGCTAGTCTTCCTACTACTAAAGCTACCCCCTACCCCTTCCTCTTCAAATTTCTTTGAGTTACAGGGTTTAGAGATTCTTCCCAGGTGGGAAGTGAGGACAGAAGGAAAAGGCGCCCTACAAGTGCGTAACACCTTGCACCCACCCACCTGGCAAGTCACTTGGCTCAAACTGCCCGGTGCCCATGGCAACTAGGCAATCAGTTACTTCCAAGTTCTTTCAGCCACCTGGCACCACACCCTCATTAACTGAAGACAATCGCAAACCACAGGTGTTAAAACAGAGAATGGAGCCTACCAGCAACTCTCTCCTTGAAGGAACCAGAGTTCTGATTTGTATATTGGTGTTATCTACAGAACCTAAAGGGCAGAGAGGAGCTGTGAAAAACACTGGGGAAAAGGTTGGCCTCTGGAACTGGCTGGAAGAAAGGCTTGGTGCAGAAGATGAGCTTGGAGAAGCAGAGAAAATACTGCACCTTTCTCTGGACTTCTGAATCCACCAGCATGTACAATGGCCTGCATTCAAGCCCCTCCCAGCTGTCTTCCCCCACCCCACTGACACACACAGGTGCCCACACTCCAAGCCCTCTTGACTCAGCCTCTCAATCCTGAATGCCTTTCTCTAGCCCACCAATCTCCCAACTCTACGTATTCCTTCCAGTCTCATTTGGGCGCCATGTCCTGCCATGAGACTTCTTGACTCCACTCTCTGATGCAATTGTTTCTCCTCTGAAATCCTACCGGTCTTTAGCCACATCCTTTATACTGTAACATTTGATGGATTCTTTTATATTTTAAATTGGTATTTTGTATTTACTTAGCTATGTGCTCTTATTATATGATGGAGTTCTTTTAAGAGCCATTCCCAGTGCCTAGCGTGGTGCTTACCACAAAAATAGGCACCCGATAAATATTTAGGAACAAATGTATGAGATATGCATGAAAGAAAACTACATGTGCTTGCCAGTGAACTACTGATCCAAACGTGGGTTCCTCCAAGTAGAGTTCCCTAGTAGGAAAAGCCTATGTAGATTATTAACTTGACTTTCCAATATTAATCAGTGGGAGCACATTTGGGCAGAATGAGCCACTTACCCCTGGGTTCAGATCACCCCAGGAATAAGAGGAAAATTCGAGTTCAAACACTTAACAGAGAGAGCAAACCCTGCAGAACAGAAAAGCAAGAAAAATCTCTTTGGCATTTCCTAATAAACTTGCAACAATATACCATGTGCTGTCATTAAGCCAATACTCATTTATGACGTACCTAGCAGGTACAGACACTTTGAAAAACACAGTACGGAGGAAAAAAAAGAATTGCAAGGAAATTGCAAGAATTAGTTCTCCAACTCAAAGGGGCAGATACATGTCAACACATGAAGGTAAGAGAAGTTTCTTCCTTCTCCTTCCATAAGAGGTCCTGTAAGGGAGTGTGTGATTAATCATCAAAAGTCCTGTAAGGAAAGGCTGAAAACCTCATCAGTTGTTCCTGTGCATTGAGAATGAACCCAGCAGACTCTTTTCCTGGCCTGAGCCTCTTTCATGAGAGGAGATACAGAAAGCAGGGAAGTAATGGGTAAACCAAGAGAAGAAATGCACAACTTATCAAAGTGGTAAAAGGCAGGGAAAGAGGTTTTGGCTTTTCCAGCCGTTACCCAGGGAAGACAGTCAGACCTCTTCCATATCTCCAACTACCTAGTTCAGAATGCACAGACATGGAGGCCAGTACCAGGCTGGCGATGCAGGTGCAGCTTCACAGGTGTGAGTGGCAGCACCCGAAGCCTGGACGAGCAGAACCTTGTTACTCAGACCAAGAGGATCAGTTTCACCCGGAGATACTAGACTTCCTAGGTGACTTCTTTATTTTTTATTTAAATAAAAACTTTGTTTTTTACATTTAAATTCAATTTATTAACATACAGTGTATTATTAGTGTCAGAGGTAGAGGTCTGTAATTCAACAGTTGTATGGAACACCCAGTGCTCATTACATCACGTGCCCTCCTCAATGTCTTCTCCTGGGAAGCCCCTCTCTATTCCAGACCCAACACTTAGTGCTCCTGATCAAGCTGCCTATTCCTAACCCCTCCAGTCCTTTCCTCGGGATCTGTGAACTTGCGAGTTCACAGTTACTCCAGTTACTGGGGAATGGACAACCCACAGTTGTCCATCCCCCAGTTACCCCAGTCCACCACCTCCCGCCCCTCCAGCAACCCTCAGTTTGTTCCTGGTGATTAAGAGTCTCTTACAATTTGTCTCCCTCTCTGATTTTGTCTTGTTTTATTTTTCCCTCCCTACTCCTAGGATCCTAGGTGATTTCTGTGAATGTTCAAGTCTGAGAAGCACTGGCTTAGAGAGCTGGCACATAAGGAAAAGAAAATGGGTCAGAAGGGGAAGACAGAACTGAAAAGAGAGAGAGAGCCATCCTGTGACTCAACAGGAGGAGAAACTATGATGTTTCCACTGGGTGAGGAGAGTAGAAGTTCTCTTAGACAAATAAAAGTAAGTATCTAAGACATCTTCCCAAAACTCATGGTTAAATGGAGGAGAGCACGGTGGTGGGAGCTGAAAAGTACAAATATACTTCTAACCGGCCATGTCCACATCTGTGGGGGAGCAGAGGACATGAGGACAGAGCTGACACTGTTGGGTCTGGCCCCTGGCGTCCATGATGATGGGGAAATGTGCCATAGGTATAATGACACGAGTGAGGGGTAAACAAAATCAAAGAATGTTAAAGGTAAAAAACCCCTTCCTAAGGCTTCTCCCATCCAGTGGTTATTACTCTGTGTTCTAGAGAGCGAGGGGTCAAGTGCATCTTATGAGTTTATGTCTTAAGAGCGACTACTAATTCTATCTGTTTTTGCATACTGGACCCTGGGAGAAAGACTGTGTTTGTAAAACTGTTGCCAGTATATTAAAAATAAAGTTTGTAACCATCAATTTCAACACCCATACTTCACAGATCTACAGATGGAGAAACTGAGATAAGGGAAGTGATTCGTCTCAAGTGCAGAGCTAATTAGTCACAGGGCTGAAACTAAAGCCCATGACTGCCGATTTCAGGCCTCAATGCTTTTCTCCACGCCATCATTCTGCTATACCCAAATCTGCTTTGAAAACTCTTTGTCACTTACTAAATGAGCCCGTGTGAATTAAAAAGGAACTCTAAGATCCCAAAGAGGAGGGAATTATGAAGAGTGGAAAGATTCATATGGGGAAGAATATGTTATATTAAAAGTTCCCCAAATGTAAAACTGTAAATGTTGGATTTAGCATAACTATTGAGTAGGTGGCTTTGTAAGAACGTTACTAATTATAGAAGTGCTGATGACCAGACTTAGAAGAACTATAAACTGAGTTAGACTTTATCACTGACTTGAGCTAGTGAGGAACATTTCTTTAATTTCTGAACTAATAACAGGTTTACGATAGACCAATTAACGAACGTTTACCGTTTTGTGCTTGTGAACAGATATTGTGACATTTCACGATGCATAAATGATGATGACAGTACCAAAGCATTCCAGCAAGTTGCAATTCTCCAGGGAAGCTATTAACAGCTTAACATTTCTAGTTCGCATTGGAATGTGGATTCAACTTACTGAAAAAAAAAGTTTTTACTAAATAAGCATGAAAGAAGGCAATTAAAATAGCAGACTAGTTAGGGCTACTAGCTTCTTGGGTTTCTTGGGGTCTATTACTTACTGTATTAAATGCTGAGAATGTACAAGAAAATGTGTGCAACCATCCAAAACAGGTTTCGTGAACTATGTTACAAAACAACACAAGAGCAAAAAAAACTTCCCAGTTCCTCAACAAACCAAAGCGGGCCTTTCCCCAAATAAGCCAGGGCTGGACCTGCTGCGGCCTGTGCAGTGTGGACAATGTATGTTGCAGATTTTCAAAAAATTTCTTCTGTCTTCAGTTACTTCCATTCCCCTGCTATACTGAGTGTACCTCTGGGACCGACCTTGGAATTCATTCATTCTGCAAACATGTATTATTGCCCCACTGTGGGTTAGGTGCCACCTAGAAGGCACTAGGGAACACATGCCCTCAAAACCCTGACAGTCAAGTGGAAAAATAAGGGAGTAAACTGACCATTATGTTAAAACTGTTACAATAAAGGTGTGTTATAAGAGAGGTAAGCACCTCTGGCAGAAAGACAGATGGGTCCTAAAGAGAAGGCACAACTGGCTGATACATTAAGACATTCTAAGCAGGAGATGTTTTTGTTGAAAGGAATCCAAGTGATCGAAAGGAGAAAAGAGTAAGAGCATGTGGCATATTCAGGGCATTGTTCAGGGAGGCTGAAAGAGTGGAAATATGGAGGAGAGGTCAAAGATGAAGCTGGACAGGTCCGGAGGCCCGATCGTCAACAGCCCTGTTGCGTGGAAGGCAAATAGCTTGTTTTATTATTTAAGAGGAATGTGAGAAGGGATAAAAACAGGGTAATGACACAATCAGGTTGATTTAGAAAGATATTCTGAAGGCCTGGGAAGGATGGACTGAAGGGGGCAAGGCTGAATGGAGGGTAGGGGAAGAGAGGTCTACAGTGGTTCAGAAGAGAGTGAGGAGGACATTCCCAGAGAAGGGCAACTCGGTGCCAGTGTCAGAGCCCAGCAGAATGAGGAAGGTGCCCACATGGGGGAGGGGCAGCTGCAACAACAGGAGGCTGGTGACGTACAGGCGGATGGATGTAATATATACAGTGCATTATAACATATGTAACATATAATATATTAAGGGTTATTTAAAGTAATGGGCACTGGATCTATGCCATTCAGATAAGTCATGAGTATGTATAAAGAGAAAAATTTAAAAAAGAGAGAGAGAAAAATAATATAATAAACCCAGTGTATCAATCAGAATTGGAGGTACCAGTATGAACATGGTTGCTCATTAGACAGAAAGAGAAAGAATGCTCAACGTCAAAATAAATTATAGTAACTGACTACAATGCATTCAATAAAATGGGAAATCACGAGTTCATACTGCTATAAATCCATAAATTGAAAGTTTGGTGAAAATGGGATATTTATATAATTTCAAAGGACCACCCCACAAAATATGTAGCAATACAAAGGCGGGGGAAGGAAAGTCAGAGTGAACCTTATAGACCCCACCTGAAACAAGCAGTCCATGTTAAGGACATCATCAGTAATGAGTCAGAGTGTGCACCACCTGAGAGGGGGCAATGAGACAGAGACAGAATCACTCCTGTGACATTCCTGCCACAGACTCATAGTCAAAATCCAGTCATCACGAAGGGGTATCTGGGTGGCTCAGTAGGCTAAGCATCTGATTCTTGATTTCAGCTCAGGTCATGATCTCAGGGTCGTGAGATGGAGCCCTGCATCAGGCTCTGAGCTAAGCGCGGAGTCTGCTGGAGATGTTTTTCCCTCGGTCCCTGTCCCCCACCCCCTCACCCACAGCATGCACTCTCTCCTCCTCTCTAATAAATAAACATTTTTTTAAAAATCTAATCATGGGGGACCTGAGCGGCTCAGTGGGTTAAAGCCTCTGCCTTCAGCCCAGGTCATGATCCCAGGGTCCTGGGATCGAGCCCCACATGGCGCTCTCTGCTCAGCGGGGAGCCTGCTTCCTCCTCTCTCTCTCTGCCTGCCTCTCTGCCTACTTGTGATCTCTGAGTGTCAAATAAATAAATAAAATTTAAAAAAAAAAATCTAATCATGATGGAACACCAGCCAAACCCAAATCGGGAGTCATTTTATGAAGTAACTGGCCTATAATCTTCAAAAATGTTGTAAACGTCAAGGAAAAAACAGAGGAACTATCAGAGACTGAAAAGACACAGTGACTGAATGTGACACATGATTCCAAATGGAATTCTTTGACTATCGGGAAACCACCGGAACAACCGGTGAAATGTCAGTGGGGTCTCAGAAGGGGATGGTAGGTCTAGAGAAATGTTATCTCCCTGATATTTAGGACTGTATTATAATTTGTCAAATGTCTTCATTTATGGGAGATACATGCTAAGTATTTGGAGGTGAGGGGCATCACATCAATAGCTCACTCTGAAATGGTTAAAGAAAAAAGTGCTTTGTACCATTCTTTTCTTTCCATTATGAATTTGATACTATTTCAAAATTTAAAAAAAAAAAGAAGAAAAGAAAAGAATTGGCAGATGATAAAACCCGACCTGACTATATAAAGAACTTGTTCTCTTAGGAATAAAAGGAAAGAGAGAAGCTGGAATCTTAAATCAGGAACCCATTAAACACTACTTAAAAGTTTAATGGTACATATTTATCCTTAATTGTACAATAAGATGTACGTAATTCTCAAATCATAACAAAAACTACTATTTTCCCCAACACTGCTATTTTAACCAAGTTCAGGAATCTTGCTAGGTTTGTCTATGGCAAACCTGGAATGGCTGGCCTTCACCTGATGCTGATGCCAAGATTTGATGCCTGAGATAGTCAAACCTAAGTTAGCAGTGCTCCTTAACAGAAAAACGGCTTAATAAGGCTTATCTGTGTCTGAGTGCTATAAATATATATATATATATATATATATATATATATATATATACACACACACAAACACACACACACACACACAGACATGTATCGCACTGAAAGTGACATCACCAACAACCCTTTAAGACAGATACTGTATCATCTCCATTTTACACATTTAACATTTTCTAAAAGACATTAAGCAGAATATCCAGAGTCTTCAACTAGTAAAGAGAGCATGAGCACACAAATTCAGTCCTTTCCAGCTCAAAGCCCAGGCTTTTCCCACTGGGATCCCACAGCTCCCGAGGCACATGGCACCACGCCATTCACTGTGGGAGCAGCAAAAAGAATGAGACCCGTTCTCAGAGAACTGACCATTCCTGCCCGCCCCCTTTATGCTGTAATCAGAATCTTCTGCCTCTTACCTCCTGCCATGACTCTCCCACACACCAGTTCTCATCACAACTGAATAGATCACATGATGAATTCAGGGACACTATTTATTCTACCTTTTCCCTCATTGAAGAGACACCTACAGCAATTCTGAAGAGATACGAATGTGCCTAGAATATGAAGGTAAAAAGGTGCTCTCTTAACGTACCGTGCTAAATCAGCCTTCTGAGTATATAATGACCCCTTTATTAGCTAAAATTAGAAAGGACAAATGACACAGGAGTATAAAGACAACAGTATTGCTTCTGAATAACGTGATGCCGGATAGGAAACCCAAAGTCCAATTTAGGAAAACGTCAGGAGTTCTAGCAAGTGAACTGCTTACTTCCAAACTTTCAATGTTTCACTTGATGGGATAGATGGCCTGAGAAGCTCTCCGAAACCAGAGCCAGGCTCCTGACTAGAAGCAAGGGCCCTTCTGCGCTCTGAAGAAGCAATGGGACCTTGAAGGCTTCAAACATCTCTGTGAGGAGCTGTTACAGCGATGGTGAAAAACAGGCTCCTCGGTGAAAGCAGAGGGCGGAGAGTAAGATGGCAGTTTACTAAGTCAATAATGAATTCTCTCAACCATGACTGTAATACAAAATATGATCTATTTAATATTTCTGTGACTCTGATTTATCCATTTGGAATACTAGCTACAAGGTCTTGGTAGAATTTTCAGACACTTGTATGTACTGAGTAAATTTTCCCCATACATCAAATATTCTACAATTAAAGATGTTATATAAGGAACCATATAATTACTTTCAAAGTTTATGGAAAAGGAAAAAGGAAACCCTCTCCATAAAAAAAAAAAAAAAAAAGTATAGGCTTGTTTACAGATTACTCAAATCAATGTAACCTATAAATGATTTTTACACAGAAACTTATAAGAAAACTCAACGCAGTTACGCTTCTTGTCATTAATAATACATCAGAGAGGGCAGTGGCTTTGGTTTACCTCCAATGGTCTCTCTTAAAAACTGACTGATTCAATTCCTATTCCTGGAATTGCTCTAACCTGCCCTAGCATTTCATTCTTTCACACACGGTGATGCACGGGGAATAGTGGTAATATCTGAGATCCCAAAGTGGAAGACATTGTTTTCCTGCATCCTACCTACTGTAACTAAAAACTGGGAATTTACTGGAATTGAGGATTTATTATGAGTCAGATGGCTGATAGCCTTTCCAACCAAAACATCTGCTCTACAAAGGCACAACTGCTACAATCCACTTCCTCTTGGATCTGGAGGATGACCAAGTTGTAGCTTGGCCCTTTCCTTAAAGACACAGAGACGTGAAACGAGCAATGAAGTAAAAGCAGATCTCTACATCACCTTCCAAGTTCCACTACTTTCTCTGGTGGAATGAAAATACAATAAAATAAGAGAATCAACATAATAATTTTTGAACATGAAACAAACAACTGCAGTCAGTTCAGTAGAAGGACCATGGACGTCATCAGAGTGTTCAAACTGACAGCCGCACAGCTGAAATGCATTCATTCTTTGGTAGCTTAGGAAAGAAGGGACACGTGTTGCCCAAACACTGCGGGGGAAAAGGGTCCCATTATTCATTCATTCATTTGACAAGTATTTCCTGAGCACTCCTATGCATTCAGCACTATTCTAGGAACAAGCGGTGAACTCCTCTTGGAGCTAACCCTTCAACAGGGCATAACACACAATAAACAAGTCAGCCAATTCAAAGGACTTCAGATTTCCAAAAGTCTATTTATAACCACTGGTACCAAGATTTGTTCCAGCAACTCCAAGTATAGTTTTGAGGGACCATCCCCTGGAAGAGTTCAATTTATGGCATTTGTTAAAAATCATAATCCTGGACCCTACCCCTGGAGATTGTGCTTCAGAAAGTGTGGGCGGGCCAAGGAAATCTGAGCCTTGTTTTGTTGTTGTTGTTTTGTTTTTTTGTTTTGTTTTATCATATCAGGAGACTGAGCTGCCCAGCCAGGTTTGGGGTCCATTCCCCTGGAGTACCCATATCCGAACATTTAAAATCCTACCCCCATCAGGAAACACTGTTTGAGCTCCACATCAAGATGTCTGCATGTATGTCCCTGTAGCCATATACTGAACTGGGGCGTGAATATAAGTGAACATCATGAAACATCCACCAACAGTAGAAATTCTAAGAGGATGAGATAAAAATAAATGACTCCTTTTCCCAATCTGGGTGGCCACCCACACAGGCTACAGCATACCATGTGGGGCACCCCAGGAGGCCTGCAGGTTGCTCGGATAAATAAGTGGGTAGGACAACCAGAGAGGAGGCCCTGGGACTCACAGCCAGCCTAGGAAGGCAGACTTCATCTCAGCCCTCACTCTGCTCCCTAAACTTCCAAAAATATCACTTCTAGCACAGGTGAGAGAATTAGGCAGAGAAGCAGGAGAATTCGAACCATCTCAGGGATGGGAATTTAGGGGACCCTGCCTCATTCTACCAGCCATCACATACCTGCCAGTTCTTGTTAACACACACTGAATAAAGCATGAAAAAGCCAGACCTGGAGAACATATAGCCTCAGTCCTAGATGTAAGTAGCTGTAACCCTGTTGTGTCAGTCATCTGAGTCCTATGTCAGTGTGTCTGCAGGTAATGTGGTTTAGTAGAGTGATCACAGGCTTTGGAGTTGGGACTAGTAAGAATCCGGGCTCCACTGCTCACTTGCTATGTCAACCTGGTTTGGTAAATCAGTTAAATGAGCTTCTGTTTCCTCAACTGTGAAATGGGAAAGGTTATAAAACTATTGTATCAGTAACATGTGTAAAAGGTAGCCACCATTATGACCACCATCATTGTCATTGCAATCTCAGATCACCTTGGGGTATTTAGCTCAGTTATTTCCTGCTCTTGATGCCCACGGAGCCTGGCCCATTTCCCCGGAAATGATGCCTGTCCATTGCTCTCTCTGTGCGTGAACTCTTTGCTGGCAGATCCTAACTTGTCTCTGCAGATTCGGTTTCTCATTTGGTCCCTCCTGTGATAAATGAGTGGCACCACAACTGCCACCCCTCCCTCGCCTTAGAGCCCGCACCCTGCTTGGCTGGGCCTCTGCACAGGCCCTGGACTTTGAATTCAAAGTCATGGACCAACAGCCATCATCTGCCCTTTCATTTGGCAACTAACTTCCTGGCTGTTTTCCTGAAGGGCATAAAAATCCCAATAGGTATATATAATAGCTTTTCTGTTCCAGAAACCATCTCCTCTCCAGCATGTTCTTGTGCTTCCTATTATTACTATCCAAATAGTTACACGACATGAAATCATCTGAGTTTGAAGACCAGAAGGCAATACTAAAATGATTACTCCTGACTGCAGGAGTGGCCATATACATACCTCCAAAGGGGATGTTTTCAAGCAATAGGACTATTCTCTCTCTCTCTCTCTCTCTTTTTTTTTTTAACATAATTTGGCAAGCATCTTTATTTGAATGATAACTAACTGGGTTTTTAAAAGTCAGGCAGCCATCTTAAGGAAATCAGTCCTCCTACAAAAGATGCCCCAACTGTCTAGATTACTGAGGAAAGAAAAAAAAAAGTCAAGACTCTCTCTGAGGGGCACCTGGGTGGCTCAGTCAGTTAAGCATCTGACTCTTGATTTCAGTTCAGGTCATGACCTCTGTCTGAGTCATGGGACTGAGCCCCTGCATCAGGCTCCTCGCTCAATGGGGAGTCTGCTTAAGAGTCGCCCTCTGTCTCCCTCTGCCCCTCTCCCTGCTCACTCTCTGTTTCTCTCAAAATAAAGAAATAAATCTTTAAAAAAAAAAAAAACTCTCTGAAAGAATCTTTACAAAGAGCAAAGAAGTCACAGAAAATTAAAATTAGAAAGGGTAAAAAATAAAACTAAGAGCAGAAGAAACATAACAAACAAGTTAAGCACCTGCAACCAGCCCCGAAGAGAGGAAAACCTGTATTATTAAATCAGAACTGTTAGTTGGAAAATAGGTTTTTCTTTTATTAGAGCATTATAAATTTTAGTTATATGCTAATAAATTTAGTAATTAACTGGACACAGATAAAAATTCAAAATTACAAGAGAATAAAAGAGAAGTATCAAGAAATAGCAAACTTAAATGAATAACTTACAACCAAAAGAAAAGTTATTTTATTAAGAATTACTGTTTTTAAAAAAATGCCTATAGCCAGTGAGTTTGTTGTAGAATGTCTAACCTTTCCAAAAATAGGTAAGAATGTTGTGCTTTTCAAAATACTTCATCAGGCAAATGTAATTTTATTTTCCATAAACACACAAGACATTCACAATGGTGTGTGTGCGTTTTTTTAAGATCTTTTATTTTTAAGAAATCTCCACACCCAACATGGGGCTCAAACCCACAACGTGGAGATTAGGAGTCACATGTTCCACTGACTGAGCCAACCGGGAAGCCCTAAGTACGGCTCTAATAACTAAATAAAAATCTTATTTAATAAAATACAAGACCACATTGAAATAATTTTTCAAAATGAACCAGCAGAATTTATACCTGCACTGCATGACTGGACACAGGGAAAACAATATAATTCATCACATAAGGAAGAGTAGTAGTAAGAATCACATTATTGTTGCAGTAAATGCTCAGAGAAAACTAAAATACCCACTGTACGCCCCCTGGCAATGCAAACACTACCGTCAGGTTGTCAGGCTCTCTCAGAGAGGCCTCAGGAGTGTGGTTTATGGATGTCTTAGTGAGACATCCATGTGGTTTGTGGATGTCTTAGTGAGACATCTGAGCTCAGGAACACTTCTGTTTGCACACCAACTGCGGAGCCATTACCCAAGGGTAAGTGACATACAACCAAAATGCTAACTCATTAGTTCACTATGGGAAATTAATTAGGTATTAAAATATTCTAAGTTCATATGGTTAGTGCATTCTTTCCCACAATATCAGTCCATTACTTTGTAATTACAAATCACAGTCACAGGGAACGGAATACTCCAAGCCCCTAAGATCAGTGTGTTCATTCTCTTTCTCTGAAGATCTGTGTGGGTTGTTAGGTGAGCAAGGGCTCAGAAAAGGGGAGTTAAAGGAACTGCGTTCTAATAAAGGATGATACACCAATCTCACTCTTGGGAGAACCTGGTAATTGGGACCAATGGGGACGACAAGAGTACTTACATCTGAGCTACATTCTCTCGTATCCATCTCCACTTTCAGATTATTCAAACTGTGGATTATTCAAATTCAAAGTTACCCATCCTTTATTCTGGGTAATGCTGGAATAGTTACTACCAAACTTTAACTCGACAACATTCTTTTTTCTTATTCTTTCCCTAGCTTTGGTTTGATACACTCCTTCTTCAGATACATGAACACACTCGAACGGGTCTAATACTGCTTCACCTGGGATCCATTTTATCTCCCAAAGAGAATATCTCATGTTAATATCTTTATCCACTTATATGCTGGCTGCAACTTTCACAGGGTAATCTGATTCCCTTTTTTCCCAGGTCTAAGGGAAGCAAGAGAAGTTCCTTCACTGAATGGGCAATCACTTATTTGAGAAGAAAGAATTAAAAAACATAACCACACAGCTCTAGGTTATTAAGTTATAAAGTTATATGCTTATATAACTCCATAAAATCAATTTTAAATAATTAGTGTTAAATGACTTCTGCAAAGTTGCAAGGTAAAAATCCATTTCAAATTACTATAAGCCTATGTACCATGGCCCACAGCTAGAAAATACAGTGGAAGAGACCCCACTTACAATGCTGACAAAAAATTCAGTAAGTGGGTATTAATTTAAATCAGAAAATTAGAGGTTTATTCAAATATGACATAAAGTCTGATGGCAGAAAGATAGATAAATGGAGAAATATAATTTGCTCCATGCTGGGGAAACTAAATATAGTAAAGATGACAACATTCCCTAAATTATTATGTAGATTAAATAAAATACTGATTTTGCAGAACTTGATGTTGGCTTCCTTTGAGAAACACAAATGACATACTTCCATGTTTGAATGCTGATCGGTGGATTCTGTCCAAGAGAAATAGTGAAATAGCAATCACCACCATCACTACCACCACCACCACCATCATCATCATCATCATTAAATTAATCCTTACAACAGTCTCAAAAGTTTCCTCTGAGCAGTGTGAAGGCAATGATGAAAAACAGTAATTTCTAGTTGTCTTCAATTCTGTGCCATCAAATGATCAGCATGAAACAGAATCAATGCTGAGAATTTCAGAACTGCATTTCTAAACATGTGGGGCACCTGGGTGGCTGACTCAGTTAAGTGGCCAGCTCTTGGTTTTAGCTCAGGTCATGACCTCAGGATCCTTGAGATCTAGTCCCGTGTTGGGTGCTGCACTGGGCGTAGAACCTGCTTAAGACTCTCTCCCCCTCTGCCCCTCCCACCCCTCTCTGGGAAAAAAAAACAAAAACATTTCTCAGCATGTGTGTGCAGCAATTAGGGTGATTGAGTCAAACGCCAACTCACCCCTACCCCTTGTAATTTCCTGCTTCAATGGTGTGATAAGCAGCATTTATCCTGGTACAAGGAAATACACAATTACTCTAATCTTAAAAAAAAAAAAAAAAGCATTTAAAAAGTAGAAAAAACACCCAACGACAATGAAATTATGATACCGGTTTCATACTATCAAATTTTAAACTGTTACAAAACAAAAATTACTTTTTAAAAAAGATACAGTATTGGTTGAAATACAATAAGCTCAAAATAGAATTAATAAATAAATACAAAGTGTTAGTACATGATAATCCAGAAGCAATCTTCTTGCAGGAGAAAAAGTGCGAGTGAATAACTGAAGAGTGAACAGAGATGCAAAGAAGTAAGTTAGAGCTTAAGCTCATACCATATGTGCAGGCTAAAGAGTGATGATATATGTACCAGAAAAACAGGACAGCATATTTATTGCAACTATGGAAGAGCCAAAAAAAAGTAGAATATCACCATAGATAACATATTTTCAAATATAAAAGAATTTACTCCCCCAAATATACCAAATGGCAAATATCTACCAATATAATATTAAATTATCTAAAGGACAGAAAGAGCAGAATAGCTAAATGTGGTATAATCCTACTATCCATTGCACATAAATAAAAAAAGACTCAATAACCAGATTTTACTTGAAAAAGTGCTCCAAGAATATGAACCCTGGAAAAAAGCACAACTTGACAAGTCAATAAAAAATCATTTTAAGGTATTACCATATAACTATTAACTTATCAAAAATAAGTAAAAATAACAGACATCCAATTAAGCCAGGGCTGGAGTACACAAAAAATTTGCCTCTTACTCCCCAAACCCCACTCATCTTCCCAGCTAGTTCCAGATTTTCTGGTTATTTTTATGGGCCTTGCCTGGTTACATATAGTCAACAACTTACTTTCTAAGCATTCCAGTAAATAAATCTGAGTTTTATCTTCCAGACCCTAGGTGCTTTGTCGCCAGGCATCACAAATCTTACACATCTCTGGCTCTACCTTGCTCTTGCCCATGCTCTCAGGGACTAAAATAAAATATCAATTATTGCCACTGGTCTCTCTTTCTGCCAGCTTGAATGCCTTGTGGTTACCTGGTACTGTTACCTTCCTGGATTACCATCCTACCCAATGGATTGGTTTAGTTTCCAAGGCCGGGTTCTGGGCCAGACCCATCCCACAATACACAGAATCTTAATAATTAATCATGGAGATAATCGTCACACTGTTGGAAATACAGTTGAACAATGCAGAGGCTGGGTGCCAAACCCTCGCGTGGCTGAAAATTTATGTATAGTTTTTGATTTCCCCCAAATTCAACTACTAATAACCTACTGTTGACCAGAAGACTTGCTGATAACATAAACGGTCAATTAACACATATTTTGTATGTTATGTGTATATAATGTATACTGATTTCTTACAATACAGTAAGCTGGAGAAAAGATAATGTTACTAAGAAAATCATAAGGAAGAGAAAACACATTTAAAGAACTGCCTTGTATTTATCAGAAAAAAAAATGCACAGTTCAAATCCATATTGTTAACCAAACTATAAATTGGTATAATCTTTCTTGAATGCAACCTGAAAATATGTAACAAACTGTGCTTATCCTTCCTTCAACCCAATAATTCTATTTTGGGGGAATTATTCCAAGGAAATAATTCAAAAGAAAATGACAGAAATTAGTAGAAGATGTTCAAGGCAGCACTGCTAGAAATAAGGAGAGAGAGGAAAAAAGGAAGGAATGAAGAAGGCAGGCCGAGTGAGATGGAGAGAGGGAGGAAAAGGGAGACAGGAAGAAGGAAAGAGAATTTAAGTATCTACTAACAGTATGAGAATGGCTGGTAAAGCTATGAAATAGTGGGGCGCCTGGGTGGCTCAGTGGATTAAGCCGCTGCCTTCGGCTCAGGTCATGATCTCAGGGTCTTGGGATCGAGTCCCGCATCAGGCTCTCTGCTCAGCAGGGAGCCTGCTTCCCTCTCTCTCTCTCTCTGGCTGCCTCTCTGTCTACTTGTGATTTCTCTCTGTCAAATAAATAAATCTTTAAAAAAAATTATGAAATAGTAACATAATTGAATGTTCTAGAACTACTTTAAAATAGTTAACTATGTAAACCATAGATACATGGAAACAACTAGAGGGATGGTTCAGTAATATAAGAAGTGAAAGGATTTGGAAATTAGTTGCCTGAACCCCTATGCTCACCCCATATATAGTATTCTTTTTGTACTCTCCCCCAACCCCACCAAGAGGAAAAGTTTTTCCTCAGTTTTTCCACAGTTTAATTTTTTTTTCAGATCAACAATACCTAAAAATTGTTGTAACCTCCCTGCTTCTAAATGAGTGTCTAAACTTTTGTCAATTGGCTTTCCAAGCTTTGTGTAGTTCAGTTTTTAAAACGATGGCATTTTTGACATTCAACCTCTGCTTTGCCTAAATCCGTTCTTGTTTTACTCTGCTCCCCAAGATGTGAGGACTACTACGAGGTTCAAATCCACCTAGGACCCGAATCAATGGGAGCCTGCCCTGACATATTCAGAGGCCCTGTTCTAATCAGTGAACAAGGCAGGGAAAGGCAGTAAGTGCAGAGTAAGAGGATAGATCTGGGTTTGAATCCAGTCTCCACTACATGATACCTGACTCTAACAAGTTATTTAAGTTTCTTGATTCACAGATTTCTTAGCTACAAAAAGGGGATGCTAATATCTATTTCTTTGGACTACTGGGAGTACTGTAAAATGCCCAGCACACAGTAAGTGCTCAATAATGATATTTTTCTTAATTACTCCTCTTATTATTTGCATCCAGCATTCAATATGAAATTAACCTCTGATAGACACATGGACATCAAACTACACTTATTCTGTGCACCCTTTTGCCTGTGTGTCAAGGGCATGACTGGTTCTCATGCTAGTTACCTCCTGAAAATAAAACCTAGCTCTGCATTTCATGTCATTTGCCAGGGGTGCTGAATTCCTCACTCACAGAACCTAAACCTATAGCCATCATCTCTTGTATCTCCTCAGAAACTCTTTCCTGTTGTTGTAGCCCCTTGGAATGGACTTCAAAGATACCAACACTATGCTTCTAATAGTCTCTACTTGGAAAAGAGATCTCTCTCGAGAGGGACACAGTTTTTATGTTAGCTAGGCTTGTCCCCACTCTGCACAAGTGTTGACTTGGTCTCCTTCATGAAGGGAATCCAAAGGCCAAGGCTTTTGTGACACTTCACAAGGCATTCGCTTTCGGACTCAACTATATTGAGTTAAAATCAGCAAATCCATCATTTTCACATAATAGCTCCAATTCTCCCCCCGAAACCACAGAGAAAAATTCTGTTCTTTATGAAGCCCTTCAAAATACCTAAAAGCAGAACACCTTCCTTAAGTTGTCTCTTTTCTTATATAAATAGCCCTAATTCTTCATACTTGGTAGAAATTCAGATCTGTTGCTATCCTATTCACCTTCCACTGTTATCGTCTTCTTCCCCTATATACCTCCTAGAATGCAGCACCCAGACTTATGCTACTCAACACTCCAGAGACAGCTTTTGGAACTACCACCTCCTTGGTCCTGGAAACAGCACTTCCATTAATGAAATCTTATATTACATAAGATTTTTGACAGCTGACTCCCAAATTCTTTACATATGAATCCTAAGTGCCCTAAACATTTTTCTACATCTCCCTTATACCCTGCATCTATTCGCATAGCTGATGTGTTTTTTAAAGCTGATTTTAACAATGTGAAATGGAATATACTGTACTGTATATTCCCTGTACTAAATGGAATATACCCTGTACTATAAGTCAGAAGACCTAACTTGTTTCCAGTCATTCAGTCAACAAATATTTATTAGGAATCCCCCCTGTATCATGCCCTGTGCTTGGTATTTGGGCTGTAATTATAAGCACACAGATAGGAAGACAGGCAAGTAAATCAACAATTACAATGCATGGGATAAAGGCTTGGTTGGGAGGATATAGAGGGTATTATAGGAGCCATGGAGGAAATGCACCTGATCCAAACTTGGGTCTGGAAAGACCCCTGAGAGACATGTCCTCACTTTGCTGCTCATAATAAATGTCTTAATTCCCAAAGCCTCAGTTTCCTCACCTATAAAATGAAAAGACTACTCTGAAGGAAACCTGGCAGTGCCCATCAAAATTACAAATCCATTTACCCTTTGATCTGGCAACTCTACTTCTGGAAATTTGTCTTACAAACATACCAGCAAATGCAGGAAATAATGCATATGCAAGGTTATTCAAGTGCAACACTGTTTATAACAGCCAAAGTCTCAGTGTCTATAGAAGATGATTAAAGAGGCTATGGTATAATCACAAAATAGACAACTAGGCATTGGTAAAAAAAAAAAAAAAAAAAAAAAAAGAGGGAGCTATATTGTCAAGATACTTTTGTTAAGTCAAAAAGAACAGGGGGAAGGGGGCGCGTCTGGGTGGCTCAGTGGATTAAAGCCTCTGCCTTCAGCTCAGGTCATGATCCCAGGATCCTAGGATGGAGCCTCACACTGGGCTCTCTGCTCAGCAGGAAGCATGCTTCCCCTCACCCCCCGCCTGCTCTCTGCCTACTTGTGATCTCTGTCAAATAAATAAATAAAATCTTTAAAAACAAAAAAAACAACCCAAAATGCAGAGTAGTGAACACAGTATACTACTTTTTGTGTAAGAAGATAAATAAGAATATATATAATACATAAGAACATAATAATATATATGTTTATATGTTTAGATTATAATATAGGGTTTACATAGTATATAATAATATAAGCATATATTACTTATATAGTTATACCATTTATATTTATATCATATATAATGTAAACATATATAATGCATAAGAACATAATATACACACATTTGCATAAAGAAACTCTGGAAGGACAGATATATAAGAAAGTACTAAAAGTGATTACCTAGAGGTGACCAGAAGGGGAACGGGGTATGTGGAAATGGGATGGGAATGTAAACCTGTTAACATATTTCAATTTTTGACTCATGCAAATGTATTAACTACTTATGGGCTAGATGATTTCTGAAGCTCTTCTACTCTTACTGTTCTGTAACTACATGACTTAACCTACATTTACCTTGTAATAATATAGTCAAATATTCATCAGATTCTTTGCTTATTTGTAAGGATGTTTACATTTGTAATTTTTAAAAAACTGAATACTTAGGTCAGACCAACATGAGTATCTTAAAACCCTGTATTCTGTGGCCAACACAATCTCCTCTATCTATATTTAAATGTTTCAAATGCCTCCCAATTTATCGAATTCAATAAAGATTTATCGAGTACCTACTCTGAGCCAGGCGTAGCCACGGACGAGATTTAAAAGGTCTCTGAATTGATGGAAGTATTCACTGTAGGGATCATAAATCATCCTTCTACAGATGTTAATACATTTCAATATAACTTTATCACCTCTTTCTCAACATACAGATATTTGTATTGTTTTAATCTTTTTATAGAAAATTTTCTCAAATCTAATTTAAAACTCTTTTTAAAGATTTTATTTATTTGAGAGTGAGAGACAGAGAAGAGAGTGAGAGAGAGAGAGAGAAAGGCAGCGAGCCTGAACAGGGGCGTGGGAGGGAGGGGCAGAGGGAGAAGGTGAAGCAGACTCTGCTGAGCAGGGAGCCCGATGCGGGGCTCGATCTCAGGACCCTGGGATCATGACCTGAGCCGAAGGCAGACACTAACCTACTGAGCCACCCAGGCGCCCCTACTTTAAAACTTTTTTTTTCTTTTATGATTAAAGTAAAACATAAAATTTATTTCACACATATTCATTAATAAGTATATATGCTAAAATTGATAATTGAAAAAACAAAATATAATTTTAAAAAGGAGTCTCTTTTTTAAACAATATATGTTTTTTAACAAAACTGCTTTATAAAAAGACAACTGTAAGAAGAAAATATTTATTTATATTTATTTTTTAAACAAAATTATTTTATAACACAATAATAAGAAGAAAATAACTCATTATTCCGACTGGCCTCTAAAGGTCCAACCTACTTTGACAGAGATAGACATTTAGTGTTCTAATAATTCTAGACAGCTAATCAAGAAATAATTTACTGGATTTTTATAAATTATTTTTTCTTGTCCTAATACACTGTGTTCTTCTGTTTTTGTTTGTTTGTTTAACTGGGAAACATTAGCGGACACAATTGTGTCTGTCCTTTAAAATTCTTTTCTTTTAATTTTTAAAATTTTTTATTGTGTTATGTTAGTCACCATAAAATACATCATTAGTTTTTGATGGAGTGTTCCAAGATTCACTGTTTATGTACAAGACCCACTGCTCCATGTAATACTTGCCCTCCTTTTTTTATTTTTAATTTTCTATTTTTAGAAACATATAATATATTTTTATCCCCAGGGGTACAGGTCTGTGAATCGCCAGGTTTACACACTTCACAGCACTCACCGTAGCACGTACCTTCCCCAATGTCCATAACCCAGCCACCCTCTCCCTACCCTCCTTCTCCCTGGCAACCCTCAGTTTGTTTTGTGAGATTAAGAGTCACTTATGGTTTGTCTCCCTCCCAATCCCTACTTTAAAACTTTTAAATTAAATTTGAGGAAGGGCCAGGCAGTTGTTCTGATACTCCAACCTGAGCCTACCCTGAACAGGCTAGAAAATGCTGTTGGCTATGACAATGTGTCCCTTAACTTGGCTCAGGAGAGATAAGAATTTGGTTATTGGTTATCAATTCACAGATTAGCACCCCCAACCTCCTGATTTCCTATATATTCATACTACCAATCTCTCAGAGCAGTACTAACGTTTGATTCTTACACTGGGTTCAAGTATTTCACAAGAGAGCATGTACTCTTGTACTGATCTCTTATGTGGTGCCCACTAACTGTTGAGCACTTTGAGAGCTCAGCCCCAGTCTTACTCAATGCCTAAAACACATCGTATGTGGTCAATAAACATTTGCTAGAGGGATAAAATAATGAATACGGGAACAAAGGAATGATTAAATCACCACAAAACTAAATTAAGGATAAATTTAAAAACTGAAAAGGAACCAAGAAACCGAAAAGAAATGAATGTTCTACATTTATTCCCATTACAAGTACACATGGTCACCAGCTCTAGGCCCCAAAGACAGGATATGGCCACGTGGAGAGCAGAGGCAGCTGAGTGCCCCCAACATGATGCTGACGACATGCTGTCTTCCAAAGACAGGCAAACGTCTCAACCAAGAGGGTAGTGAGTGGTGTGGGGCAGTGAAGAAAAGTGAAATTAAATGAAATTTAAAAATGAAATAAAAAGACAAGGGTTCAGTGTCACCTGGGGGGCTAAATCGGTCAAGTGTCTGACTCTTGATTTCCGCTCAGGTCATGATCTCAGGGTTCTGTGATCAAGTCTTGCAAAAGGCTCTCCACTCTGCGCTCTGCAGAGTCGGCCTGAGACCCTCTCTCCCTCTGCCTCCACCCTTCCCTCTGCTCATAGTCTCTCCATTTCTCAATAAATAAATAAATAAAATCTTACACACATACCCCCCCAAAAAAGACATGGGTTCAGGCCCCACCTTTACGTACTAGCTTTGAAACCCTGAGCAAGTTGTTCAATATTTCTGACATAGTTTCCTCCTCTAAGAATGGGAAAAACAAAGCAAAAATACAAATATACATATACACACATATATGTACACATACATATCTACTTGGATGTGTGAGTCTGTAAATATATATATATATATATATATATATATATATATATACACACACACACACACACACACACACATACATGTATTGTCTACCCCAGATTCCTTCCTATCACATGGAATTGGTAATGAACACTCTTCCTGAGAGTTTTATGATGGTGTATACAAATTTAAAGGACAAGACTGAACATTCTTCAAACCTGGACCAAAGATTTGTTAGTGATTAAAACTCAGAAAGATTAAATACAAGAAGGAAAAATTACATCTAAACAAAAGTGTCAGTTCCTCAAAAGTTACCTTTTTGTCCTTTGATGGTCACCATAAAGAATGACCTGAAGATAATACCAGCAAAAAGGCAGTGATCCCATAGAGCCTACTCGGTGCCCACGTGCCAGAGACTATGCCAGATGTTAGAGTATGGATGGAAACACACGGTCCTGTGATCCTAACCATGTAAGGACTCACAGTCTAGTGAGGGTGGCAGAAGTAAGTACAAGTAATTGGGGGACTCTGCGTGTGTGTGTGTGTGTGTGTGTGTGTGTGTGTGTGTAAAAGAAAAGGAGAAAGGGAAAGAGGACAGGAGTGGGGAAGGCGGAGGCTGGCTGTAATTCGTTAGGTACAAAAAACTATATGGGAGAATTAAAAACCCATTCTATCCTGTTCTTTAACCAGGACCCAGTTTCAAACCATCCTGGGGGTATTCTGACAATTCCTGGGCCCTACCCCATAGTATTACCTATCCATTTACTTATTCTATAATTTTTCTCAGTAAAGTATTATAGATTTCAGTGTAGAGATCCTCCGCATTTTTATCAAATGTATTCCTAAATATTTTATGTTTTTGATGCTATTTCAATGATATTGTTTTTAATTGTTTTCCAGTTTTTCTGTTAGCATATGGAAATATAATATCATTTCTAATACTAACCTTGGACCCTATGCCTATACTGAATTTACCCTTTGTTCTAATAGGTTTTTGTAAATTTCATTTGATCTTCTACATATACAATTATAATGTCTACAAAGATGTTTTTACTTCTTCCTTGCCAATTACTATGTCTTTTACTTATTTCTCTTGCCTTACTGCACTCACTAGCACATCCAATACAACCCTGAATACAAGTGGTGACAGCAGACATCTTTGCCTTTATTCTGATATTAGGGAAAAACATGGTCAACATTTCATTAGTAAATTGGTATACTGTAGATTCCCTTAATCAGATTGAGGACACAGACTTTTTTTTTTTAAGATATTATTTATTATTTGACAGAGAGACAGATCACAAGAAGGCAGAGAGGCAGGCAGAGAGAGAGGGGAAAGCAGGTTCCCCACTGAGCAGAAAGCCTGATGCAGGGCTCCATCCCAGGGCCCTGAAATCATGACCTGAACCAAAGGCAGAGGCTTTAACCCACTGAGCCACCCAGGCACTCCGAGGACATTGACTTCTATATATAGTTTGCTGAGAGTTTTTCTTTCCTTATACTATGAGTGGGCACTGAATTTTGTCAAATATTTTTCCTATTTCTTCTAAGATGATCATATGACTTTGATTATTTTATTAATGTAGTTAATTACACTCATTTTTGAAAATTTAACCAACTTTCCATTCCAGGGTAAAACTCCACTTGATGTATTATTATTACCTTTTTAAATATAATATTCAATTTTATTTGCTAATATTTTACTAAAGTCTTCTACATCTATGTTCACACATGAGGGATAGTGGTTTGTAATCTTCTCTTCTTGCTGTATCCCTGATAGGTTTGATATTAGAGTTATTCTGACCTCAAAATAACCATTCTATTGAACTACCCTGATAGGCTAAAATTTACAGCTGATTTTAGAAATGAAAATGCCAAATCCAGAGAATGGCCGCTAAATTTTGTGATTAAACAATTAGAGAATCTATATAAGCAATTACATGCAAAGTATTTATTGTCAAAATATTATTCTCCCAAGTTACCATAAGGAGAAAACTAAGCCATGTTTCACTTTAACTCCATATTCTCTGGTGCTTATCATTTACCTTTCAGAGACAAGGAGGTCATTTTTGGATGGTGTTAAACATCAAATATTTATATTTATCTTTTATATCTTTATACTTCCCTAATTGTGAGAGAAAAAACACCACTCCTAGTTTATTATTATTTTTAGTTCGGTTACAATTCTCTCACCTTCCCTGGATACTCAGTCACAGACTCAATGAAGCCTAAAGCTGAAAGGAGCTTTGGAGATCACCAATTTTAACATCTTCAAAGGACGGGTAAATAGGCCCCAAAGGGAGAAATGACTTTTCCTCCATCATCCAGACCATACACAAGTAGAGATAGAACTGAGATCTCTACTCCTTCCCATCCCAACAATCATCCAAACACTCTTCTCTCTCTGCCTCATGCACCCCTACTAGGATAGTCACCTTGACCTTCCTGTGCCATGGAAAACACTGTGAAACTCTGAGTGAGCAACACATAAGCATCATATATCTATTTGGATAAAAGACCCTGTATTAAAGGAGCTAGTATTCTTCTTCCACACCATTTTTAATCAGAGCAAGGTCCTGACTATCATGAGGCTCCATTTTAATTGCTTTAGGACTGGAAAACAAGAGGTTCTGATGAATGTTAAAGATAATATGAAATTAAACTGACTTTCCCATCTTTATATAAAATCTGTGACTGGAAAGTTAAATTTATAAGAGTAGTAGAAAAGGGGAAAATATATTATTAAGCCTCAAGAATGAGGGATGCCTAGGTGGTTCAGTCAGTTAAGCATCCGACTCTTGTTCTCAGCTCAGGTCTTGAACTCAGGGTCGTGAGTTCAAGGCCCACATTGGGCTCCATGCTGGGCATGAAGCCTACTTTAAAAAAAAAAAAAAAAAGGCTCACAAGAATGAGGAAAATAATATTATCATTATGGTTGATGAAAAAACAATGATAGCTATTATTTATATAGTACTTGGCAGATAAGAATATGTTTTACACATGTCTCATTTGAGTCTTCCAAAACCCAGGAAAATAGATAAAAAGTACTACCCGAATTTTTATGGTAAGAAAACATGGTCAGAAAGCTAACAGCAAATGGCAAATCTGGACTTTAACCTTGTCCTCTAATTCCAGATAACAAAAGCGCTCTACTCTGCAGCATGGGCCCTTTGGTTGGCTGTATATAAAATTTACGCATGAATAAGGCCATACGCAAACCTGAAGATAAATCTATCCTAAAGACTAAACCTTAAAGAAGTATAACCCCCTTGGAGTGACCCTGAGCTGGAAGCATACCTATTTATTTCAAGCCCCAAATTAACTCTTCTGATTGGTGATACCCACAGGAAAGACAATAAAGATGTGGAAGTAACAGCTGGAGTAGAAATTATAAGAGGTAATTTACTTTTCTCAAGGACCCACGTTCTGAGTACAGGATATAAGCACTCTGTCATTTGGCCATCTCTTGATTACTATCTTTTACTCACGCATTAGGAGTTAAGCAGTTGTAAGTATAATTCCTGTTAACAAAGACAGGTGAAAATTATTCTGAGATTATCTGAAAACTGGAGACGGAAAAACCAACCCTAACGTGTAATATCTGTGGTTCTGCCAACTCACTGAGCACACCTTCAAGTCCCCACGTCTTTCCATAAAGCAATGCTAGCTCATTAAACACACAGAGAGAGCCCCAAAACAAAACAAAACAAATTTTAAAAACCCACAGTTAACAATGATAACTAGTAATGATTTTAAAAACAAATATTAGTGGCACTGAAACTAATTTATTGTGACTCAAGTTTTTAACAGCATTGAACTTCACTGCATAAAGTACAAAAGCAACCCAGCCTGCCGAGTGTTAACCCTTCTCACTCCGAAGATCTGAAGTCAGAGGACCCAGGCCAAAGTCCCAGCTGAGCTACTACTGGTTTTGAGTGATTAAAAGGGTTACTTTGTCTGTAAAATAAGCACAATAAAAATATCAATTTTTTTCTCATCAGGTTGTTTACTGTAAACTTCAAAAGGAATTGTGGGTTACATCATCTGTTATAATACCTAGAAATTTATCATTTGGCCGCTGGCCAAAAATCTAACTGTGAAAAGAATGAAAATCAGGCCCCAAAGTTGTCCTTGAAAACTGCTTAGCAGTATCAGGGAATGAGTGAAACTTACCTCAGGGCTTCCTGTTCTAACCACGGGGACTGGTTGACAGAGATGGGCGAGACATCCGTGGGGAAGGGGAGAGTGAATAAGGCGGTTTTCTCTGCAGGTTTGGTTCTCCAAGCCTTATGTCTTTCTAGGCACAGTGTCTGAGCAAACTACAGATATTCCCTATCCACATGCTATAGGAATGAAGAAGAGGTTCTTTCCTCGGGGGCTGGGAGAGCTCTTTAAAAATCAAGGAATGCCGAACGAGGTCTTGACTACTGAACAGTCATTGCCTGTTGGCAGTAAAAAGAACTGAATTCATTAATTTCACAAAAATCTCTTGATAATCTACTAGAACATCAGGGATTGTTCTAGGCACTTGGGATACAATGATAAACAGAAGAAAAAGACTGGCTTTCCTCTTAGTGCTTACGATGTGTCCCATTAAGGCAGATGCACACACATATACGCACAGGAGCGTGCCCTGATAGTCAGTCATAGGGCAGGGGCTATCTACAGAATCGCACAACGTACATATTTTGATTATAGCAAGCACAGAGAATACTTTTTCAAGTTAAGCCTAAACATCCAGATAGCTACATAGGAACGAAAATGTTTAATTTGTCCTTTAGAGTGGGGACTTGCCATGTTAGCTGTAATCCTTTGGAGAGTCTTAAAAACTACAGAGGCCTGGGTCACCTTCTCAGAGATTCTGATTTCACTGGTATGGAATGGAACTTCAGTACTGGGAATTTTGAAAACTCCCCAGGTTGAGAGCTGCTCAGATATCCTGGATATTCAACAACCACCTTGCCCTATAAAAGTCTCCTCACCTGGGAGAACAAAGGAAGTGCAGAGGCCCAAGGCTCAGCTTCAGCCACACCTGCAATTCCAGAGCAGTGCCACGTAGAGCCCTAGGATGGGGCAGGGGACCCCAACAGTGAGCTCTCGGGCAGCCCCGGGGGTCCTACTATAAAGAATGACTGTGGTCACCATGTTACACAGCCAAATGGCAAGTTTCACCAGAATGCTAGGTGCTTACTACCCCAGACACCTAGATGAGTGCAAGCGGGAAGAAAATAAACAAAAGAGAGTCTTCTAGGTCCCTCAGTAGGGACCACTTGCAGGTACATACTCCTGTTGGCTGCATTCTCTTCAACGTTTATTTGTAGCCTTATAGAAAAATTTAAAAACAGAAGAAAAGCATCTCACACAGTCTGTGATCTGTGTGTATGTACGTCATATATTGTTTTAGAAAGAGAGACCTCCTGTATATTTTCCTTTGTCACGGGCTATTTTCAGGTAATAATAGACTGCAATGGAGACTTCTAGCTAAGCTGACAGATGAAACCACAGAGCTGATAGGAATAAGAAGCAAGTTCCCATTCGCTTTTTCACACAAAACCCCAAAGGGCAAGACGGAGGTACTCAGTTCCATGGAAGTTGAGGCCAGGGGCAGGGCCTTTGTGTATATAAGCTCGCAAAAGAGTAAGCGCCCCTTCTGTGTATATAAGCTCGCAAAAGAGAACAAGAAACTTCATGTTCTCAAGAAACTTGGCTTCCAGCAATTCATGAATATTTCTAGTTTCGTCTCCTACAAACATCCAGTGATTCCGTCTCAGGTTAGCAAATGTTTGTACCGTGGGTCTCAATGAGGGCCTCCGTCTCTTTCTGGATTTGGGGATGGACTTTTGTTCTGTGACTTCAGTTCTTTGATGAGTTCACAAAAACCTGTCTGTCCAGCTGTTTTCTTGCGGTAAAGATAGGACTTCTGTTGTTCCAACTCTTCACGTCACAGAGCAGAAACCAGAAAGTCACCTCTAGAATGTAAGTAGCCAGGCCCATTATCTTATACTCCACCCTCCATCCCCAGGCAAGAGATGAAAAACTTAGCCTCTGGAGAATTCTAAAAGCCAGTCCCAGGAAAGACCTACTGAAACTGGCAGTCAAGGCTCTTCTGGTGAAAATGATAGCTCACTCGTCTAATCTTCCCATAGTTAGGCCCCCAGTTAACAAGCACTCTCTGCAACCCATGAACACACAATCTTGCTCCTTCTCTCTACCACACACACAGCTTCTATCCCAACTTGTAGTATCTCACTCCTAAATATACAAGAACCACCAGACTTCTGAGGAAAGCCTCCAACACTAAAAAAGAAGAAACTCCAAGAAAACAGAAATATTAAAATAAAAAATAACATATTAAAAATAATAGCAAAATTTTAAAACCCAATGGAAAAACTGAAGATAAAGTCAAAGAAATCTTCCAGAAAGCAGACTCAAAAAGGTAAAGAGGACCAGGGGCGGTGTAAGAAAACAAAGGAAAGGATTCAAATCTAGAGTGTAATATCAAACAAAACGGAGTTCTAAAGAAAGAGAACAAAGAAAATGGAATGGAGCAAATTTTCAAAGGAAAAATACAACTTCCTAGAATTGAAAGACAACAGTCTCCACAAAGGGTCCAAACCATCTACTGACACGGTCAGCTTCTGCTGATCCACACTAAAGAAGAAAAAAATTGGGGCGCCTGGGTGGCTCAGTGGGTTAAGCCTTTGCCTTCAGCTCAGGTCATGATCCTAGAATCCTGGGATTGAGCCCCAAATCGGGCTCTCTGCTCAGCAGGAGCCTGCTTCCCCCTCTCTCTCTCTGCCTGCCTCTTTGCCTACTTGTGATCTCTGTCTGTCAAATAAATAAAGAAAATTAAAAAAAAAAAAAAAGAAGAAGAAGAAGAAGGAAATTAACAGGCAGACAGACTAAAATAAATTATATGAATAGTTGTTATTTTTTCTTAACAGCAGGGTTGTTTCCCTGCTAATGAAGATTCGCTTAAATGGATATTAAAATTAATTTTGTATTCTTGAAACAAAAACATATCAGGAGGTTGCTGAAGTATGGTGGCAGAGCAGAGGGAAACACCTGGTTTTTTTCCCTAATTTAGAAGGTAGGTTATTAAGAGTTCACTCTTATAGAGATTCTGAAGACGTATGAAGCCATCAGAAACAATTCAGGAAACTACGTTGGAATCAAGATGCATCTATTGGAGACTTTCAGGAGCATTTTTGTGCTTAAGAACCTTTTTCGAAATTTTTTTTTTTTAAGATTTTATTTATTTATTTGACAGAGATCACAAGCAGGCAGAGAGGCAGGCAGAGCTCGGGGGTGGGGCGGGGGGGAAGCAGGCTCCCTGATGAGCAGAGAGCCCAACACAGGGCTTGATCCAAGGACCCTGAGACTATGACCCTAGCCGAAGGCAGAGGCCCACCCCACTGAGCCACCCAAGCACTCCTTGAAATTACTAATTTGAAGAGGGAAAAGTACACCTTCAGCAAGTTCTTCTTATATTGCTATTTCTAAGTGAAGTTTTATAGTAGAGTAATTAAATAACAAAGTCATAGTACCAGAAAAATAGATCAGGCCCTTGAAAACATATTTCAACATTCTCCCTTCTTTAGGCAAGAGAATGACCTTACTCAGTCATGAAAGTGACTGTATGTCATGCTAGACTTGAAAAGGAATATTTTAACCTGGAAACAGGTGTCCACAAGCATTAAACAAGTATTTATAACTTGTCCATCTGTAACGTGGAAACTGTAAGCTCCTCCAAGACAGAGGCACGTTTCCTTTGGGATCTAAATAAACTCACTGTGGTTAAGAAATAATAAAATAAATTAATTAAGGGAAAAACAACAAACAAACAAACAAATAAAAGAACCTGCTCTATGAACTCAAAAGGGTTTTTAAGCCAGAGTCCAGTTTTTTTCAGTACTTGGGGACTGTGTCAGTGTTATTAGTACACTGGTGGGTCACAGACCAACCAGCCTATTCTTGGACATGAGCTTTAGACAGATTCAAAATTCTTTCTGCTGTATGTCTAGGCTCTAAATCTTTTTTTTTTCTCCTCTGCACTTGGGCATATCCTATCCACCATTTACAGATGGACACGCTCATTTGAAAATTGACTAATTAAAATATATTGATCATAAAATATGTACTGTTATCTTTTTTCCTTAACACATCCTAAAGCTAATCTTAGTTGAAAATGTATATGTGCTTATCCTTGTACAGCACAAGACAAGAATATAATTCAATGAAACCTTTACAAAATGTCAGATTAATTACATTTTTTCAGTGCAGATGGATTTAAGGAAATCATCTCTGAAAACAGTACTTCATTTAAAGTAAAATAAAGACATAATCTTCCCTGATAAGTCAATGTGTAGGAGATGCCAAAATATTAAAACTGCCATATATTAAAGATGCTATGATATGAATTTTTAAAGCAAATACAACTCTTCTGTGATGATGCCATGGTAATGTCCTAGAAACAGTAAGGTTCTCTTCCATGGCCCAAAAGGAAGAAGGATTGATAACATGCTACACAAGAAACCAAGTTTCAGTCACTGGGGCTAAAAATCCCAAATTTTAGAGGAATCACTAATACATAACTCGAGTAATGTGTTAAATATTCATTTGACAAACATTTAGTGAGTATTGGCAATATGCAAGTTCTCAACTCCAGAACTCTTCAAGTGAAGTTGGAATGAAACTGATCACATGGGCAAATTTTACCTCTTGTTCAGCACAGGTCAGCATGACATTTCTCTAAAATGACTTCTTTATGAGGTTTTGAAACTCAGTGCCATAAAAGTCATATGCATAAATCTCTTCTGGAGAATACACTTATAATGTACCATGCATTGTGCAATGATTCGTGTTTTGGTGGACTTAAAAGATTTACTGTTGCTTGAGTTAAGTAGTAACAGAGACAAAATATTTATCTCTTGGCCCATAAAGCTTAATATGCACCTTAAAACAATTTATATTTATGTATTTGTTGACATAACACAAATAATGTTCTATTCATCCCAAACTGAAATTTGGTATTTAAAACATTCCTTATGTTATGTCTGATTATAAGTGACATTGAAAAGCAGTATTCAAGTTAGGAAATGCACAAAGGAGAGGGGCTGGAAAGTGTTATTTCTTGTTAAAAAAAAAATGCTTTCCTTCTATTGTTTCTACTACTATTATCCTTCATTCTGTAAAAGCAATCTTTTTTTTTTTATTTTTTTAAATACAAATAAAGAAGAAATCAGTTTCTTTTGCTTCTAACACTACACTACATAAAGTGACACTGGGGAGTGCCTGAATGCACATACTTTGTCCTTTTTAATAAATCACATGGGGACTGGTAAAGCATCAGAAACAGGAATGCTTAGGGTTTCCTTAGGTTCCTCTCATTACCATGGTACCCTAAGTCTGTGAGAAGGATGAAGGGCTCCTCAGGCAAGTTTTCACAGACCACGGACCCTAAACTATTGTCCCAGACCTGTCAGAGGCCACAATGGATTCCTCCAATGAGTCAAATCTCTAGCGTTATTCTCTGGCACTAGACTAAAATGCTGAGAGCACTTGTACGAGGCATTAATACTCTCTCTTCAGGAAACTACCCACCATGAGATGTGCGAGAGATTGTGCATAAAACTCTTTCCTTCTACATATCCATTGGCCCTTTCAAGAGCCATAACTACAGAAAGTAGAAAAGGAGTCATGTGAGTATCAATCCCATCCAAGTTCGACTTTCAAATACCATTGAACACAAAAATTAAAGTGATGGGCAAATTCTATGTAAAAGCTTCTACAATTGTTGATATTTACATTTTACTCTAGAGAAATGCCCTGGGCCCTCACCTCTCATCAGAGTCAAGGCTAGCTCTCAGGCTGTTCCAGCCAAGATCACCACTTATATCCCTGAGACGTTCTTTGCACACGACCTCATCAAAGGATACTTCTCCCCACTCCAAGCCTAGCTCCAATTTCCCTCTTAACCCACCCTACTGAGAGGCCTTTTCAGTCCTATTACTCCAGTCAATTTCATAACTCCTACTACTCTTCTGCCTTTAGACCCTCTCCAAATCTTTCTTTAGCACAAGTATAAAAAATTCTGAATGGCTGCCAGTGCATCTCTATCACTCATGGGCATAATAACAGCTATCACAGCTCTGGAATCAGAAGGAAAAGACAGCCATTGCACCCGTCAAGTTGCACCCTGCTCTACCTTACAACACAAAAAATACAGGACACATTTAAGGTAACCAAATCTACGGTTAGAAGCGAGTGCCTAATAAGGAAGTTCTACTTAAATTAGGTAGGTTTGTCTCCTTTATCATCAATCTGGAGAAAGGGGGGATGGGCTGTGTGTGTTACTCTAATTTTCCTCACTATCTGGTAACTTATTTTTTTCAAGATTTTATTTATTCATTTGAGAGAGATACAGAGACACAGATGGAGAGAGAGAGAGAGAGAGCACATGCAGGTGGAGAGGCAGAGGAAAAGGGAGAAGCAGACTCTCCATTGAGCTAGGAGCCCGACATGGGGCTCGATCCCAGAACCTGGAGATCGTGACCTAAGCTGAAGACAGACGCTTAACCATCTGAGCCACCCAGATGCCCCTATCTGGTAACTTAAAGACTTGATCAGACCTCAGGAACACAGTGCTGCTTTGTAACATTTTGTTCATCAATTTCCCAGGGACAATGCATGTACATGCACAGCAGCAAAAAACACCAATAATCTCTGTAAAGTAAGGGGGAAGATCACCTCCCAAGAGGGAGGGGGGCCTGCTTAGACTGGGAGCAGAGGGAAAATAGAAAATATTTATTAGTCAGTAAAGAAAATGTGTTAAACAATTGGTAAGAAATCACTGTTAAGCCATAGTAAGGGTCTAAAATGAAGTCAGAGTAACACATCAATACGGTTCCAGGACTTTCTTCTAAAAAGCTCTATCATCAGAGTGCAAAAAGAGAAAGAGCATGTTGTGACCATCACGGTGGGCCAAGCAGTTGGTTAGGAGGGCCCTGGAGCGGGTACTGAAGCAGCAGGTCTCTGGGACAAGCTAGGCAGGGAATCAGCTGTGTCTAGAAGTGGATGGTCCAAGGCAAAGATCCAATGCCACAGATCTGAATCAAGAGGCAGCAGCAGCTGAGGACTCTGCAAACCAGGGAAAGCTCTGAGATCCTAGACACAGATCTGCAAACCGGGGAAAGCTCTGAGATCCTAGACGCAGAGCAGTGGTGATGAAGCACAAGGCACACAGAGAGGCAGAGGTGGAGAAGAGAGAAGGAGGCGGGAAGAGCCGAACAGACTGAAGAACAATGAACACAAAAGCTCATCCCACACACCCACACCGGGAAGGAGGAGGGCAGAGGATGGCGAGAAGGTCCGCCCCAGGACCTGAGGCTGCCTGATAAAGTAGGGATGAGTCCTAGGGCGGGGAGAGCCTTGATTACTTGAAGAGGATGCAAGGGGACAGATGACTGTTCTAGTACTTCCTCAGTGAATCCAGAGAAGTGGGGAAAGTGAGGCCATCACAGAAGAGAAATCAATGTTCACTAAGGACAAGAGGAGAAGCCTTATAAAGGAGCACAGATCAGACTTAAGATTGAGAAGTGATGTGTCCAGATGAAATCACAAAGAAAATAGCCGACTCTTGGTTGTCTCCACAGTGTACTATTAACCCACTACTAAAAAACACAAAACATATTATATATTATTACTTTAAATCCTACACATAGTATAGAATTGTTTCAAAATTAAAGTGCATGCAAAAATGCTTTTCGAAGAGCATTTGATACAACATATTCCTATAATGTTGGCTGGATTAATCGAGCTTTGAGTCTATTAGTAAAATACTCTGAAAGCATTTTTTTAAGATTTTATTTATTTATTTGAGAGAAAGAGAGAGAGAGAGCAGGAGCAGAGCAGAGGGAGAGGGACAAGCAGACCCCCGGTTGAAACAGAGCCCAACGAGGGGCTCAATCCCAGGCCCCTGGCATCATGACTGGAGCCAAAAGCAGATGCCTAACTCAACTGAACCACCCAGGCGCCCCCTCCAAAAGCCTTTAAAGTTACCACAAAAATAACAATTACCAAATTCATCAATGATGACTCTCGTACGCCTCTACATGCACTAGGCACTAGGTGAAACGGCACATGCCGCATGTTACTCCATCCTTACAACTGGACCATGAGAACAGCGCTGCACTCCCTTTAGAGAAGAGGATGCTAAGGCGAGAATGAGTTAACTACATGCCCGGGGTCAGAGTCCGTGATAAAGTTGGGACTGGAACCTAGGGGTGACCCGACAGCCCTCGCTGTTCTTGACTACTGACAGAATTCAAGTGGTATAAACTCTTCCCACTTCCCATAGTTCTGCTCTTCGCTCCTTTATCTTTAAAACATTCCATTTAAAGCTATGCAGTACCAATCCTCAACGACGTCGGAGATCCGGCAGCACAGACTTTTTGCAGGGTACTGAGACTGCTCCGTCCCACTCTCGCGTCACGGAGAGCACAGTGAATGGCCTGGGTTCTCCTTCCGTCCACAGCAATATGCCACAACCACGTCAGGAAGTCACAGTTTTGTGTTTTTGAGCACAGAACATACTAGGTATTAATGCTTCCATTCTTATACATAGTACAGAACTGTTTGAAAATGAAACTGCATGTAAAAACATCATTGTAAGAGCATTTGATAAAAATATATCTGTGTGCTTTTTCGGTAGCGGTATAATTTCTGCACCCAGAGAACGAGGTATGTGGGGGGCACTAACTAAAGACTAACGAATGCGGCTTAAAAAGTTTCTGTTCATGGAGCACCTGGGTGGCTCAGTGGGTTAAAGCCTCTGCCTTCGGCTCGGGTCATGATCTCAGGGTCCTGGGATCAAGCCCCGCATCGGGCTCTCTGCTCAGCAGGGAGCCTGCTTCCCCCTCTCTCTCTGCCTGCCTCTCTGCCTACTTGTGATCTCTCTGTGTCAAATAAATAAATAAAAATCTTTAAAAAAATAAAAAAGTTTCTGTTCAGCAACCTAAGTTGTTTTAGGGATGAAATGAGGGAGATGCCAGGAAAAGAAACAGGGATAGGACCGTATTAAAAATGACGGAGGGCCCAAGGTAAATTAGGCTGGTCGGAAATGTGGGCTCTTAAGATGTGTGAAGTGCGACGACCATTGCAGGCTGTTCTCGAATCCACAATTCAGGCGCACCCGCCTTACGTGGTGACGGTCTGCCATGTTCAAGTTACCACTGGAGACCCTAAACGCGGTAACTTTGTGTACCGAGTAATTTGCCTCACAGAAAACATCTCAACACAATGGATACTTCTCCGGCCTTTGCCACAGACTGGCAATTAGGGACACTGGCTGTAGCCTGTCTTCACCAATGATCTGTACCACAGACTCCGACAAGTTTCTCTTCTAGAGGAGAGGAAGCTCCTCCTTGGCATCCCAGCCTCATCGGGCTGTGAGAAGGAGCACAGAACGGCACCATGGCCAGGAGAAAATGTCATGCCAATAGGGAGAAGGAAATCTGGCTGGAATCCCGCATGCCAGGACCAGCCCTCAAGTCTGTGTGACTGCACTGTGCTTGCCTGCCTTCCTCTCCCACCGCTATATAAGATTGTTTTTGAGGCTCATTATTGCTTCACACACTGCTAGGAAGGAAATATTTCTATGCAATAAAAATTCTTTTGGTGTTTTTTACTCCCTTCTCATCCATGCAAAACAGGAAAGCATGACACATTGCCTTTTATGGTTACAAAAGATCCAGACGAAGGTTCTTAATGTTCTTAGACAATTGTAATCACAACATCACCACAATACTTCCCTAACTTAACACTGAAGGGGAAGAGATGCCTTATACACTCTAGGCTTAATACATTTCCAGGGAAGACATATCCTGACAAATGTTTACTTAGGTCAATAGTTAATCAAATAAGGAGTTCAATAAAATAATAAAATTAATATGCTTATAGAGGGCTACTTAAAATGAGAATGTCAAGGTAATTTTACATGGTTTAAAAGTAATTTTCTTTCTCTTTGAATCATGCTTCAAACAATGTGGTCTACAAAGCACTGAAGGGTATGGGTTGGTCTTTCATACCATGATTACTTGCTTTTGTTCACTGTATTCAACAACAACCACAAAAAGTGCTGTGGAAACTGGACAGTAACATGAAACGAATGAAGCTGGACCCTTACCTACCACCATATATAAAAGTTAACTCAATATGGACCAAGGACCTAAATAAATATAAGACCTAAAACAATAAAACTCTTCGAAGAAAACATAGGACAAAAAGGTCACAACACTGGATTTGGCAATGATTTCTTGGATATGATACCAAAGGCATACGTAACAAAGGGGGGAAAAAAAGACAAACTGGACTTCCTAAACATTTTTAAATTTTGTGCATCAAAAGACAGTATCAACTGAGTTAAAAAAGGCAGCCCACAGAAGGAAAGTAAATACTTGCAAAACATATGTCTGTTCAGGGATTAATGTCTAGAATATATAAAGAACTCCCAAAATGCAACAACAACAAAATTAAAAACCCAACTCAAAAATGTGCAAAGGACTTGAATAGGCATTTCTCCAAAGCAGGTATATGAAAGGCCAAAAGCATTAATCATGAGCGCCTGGGTGGCTCAGTTTGTTAAGTGACTGCCTTCGGCTCAGGTCATGATCCTAGAGTCCCAGGATCAAGTCCTGCTGACCGACCTCTCTCTCATCCTCTCTCTCTCTCTCTCTCACACACAAATAAATAAATAAAATCTTAAAAAAAAAAAAAAAAGAAAGCATTAATCATCAGTGAAATGCAGATTAAAGATATATGATCTCACACCCACTAGAAACCCTACACTGCTGGTAGGAATGCAAAATGGCACAGCCACAGCAAAACAGTATGACAGTTCCTCAAAAAATTCAAAACAGTATTACCATCTGATCCAGCAATCATACCACTTCTGGATATATATTGAAAAGAACTGAAAGCAGGGTTTTGAGAGGATATATGGTGCTCGCTTCAGCAGCACATATACTAAAATTGAGAGGATATATGTATGCTTATGTTTATAGCAGCATTATACACAATAACTAAAATATGGAAGCAACCCAAGTGTCCATCGACCGATGAATGGATAAGCAAGATATGATATAATCATACAATGGAATATGATTCAGACTTAACAATGAAGAAAATTCTGCAATATGCTACAGTATGAAGGAACCTTGACAAACATTATGCTAAGCAAAATAAACTAACCACAAAAAGACAAATACATGATTGCATGTGTATGAGATACAGAGTGGCCACAATCATATAGCCAGAAAGTAGAATCGTGGTTTCCAGGTACTGGAAGGAGGGGTGGATGGGAAGTTACTGTTTAATGGGCACAGAGTTTCAGTTAGTAAGATGAAAAGTTATGAAGATGGACAGTGATGGCGGCTGCACAGCAATGTACATGTATTTAAACCACTGAGCTGGTTAAGATGGTAAATTTTATGTTATATATTTTGTACTACAATGTTTTTAAAAAGCCACCAACTGAATGGATAGCTCCTCTAAAGCAGTACTCTCTTCCCCATTATTTCTGGAGATATTTTCCCCCTTAGGTTGAGACAGTTGGTCTGGGGATTCCTCTGCCTTATCCAAGTAGTCTGCCCAACAGACAAAAACCTATGCTACTGAGATCGATCCCACTCCTTTTTAAAAAATGTTCTAATAATACTGCTTTCATTGAAGGATACACGAGTCCTTAACTTTTTTAAATGCTATATGGTACAGTTATTTTTAATGAGCATCAAGGAATTTCAAGGTCAGAGATTATCTAACCTAATTCTGGAATTAAAGATAAGAAAAGGTGAAACTCAAAGAGGTTTCTTAACTTCCCTAGAGTCACACCATTAACAAGGACAAATATGATAAAGGTACCCAGTTTTAACTATTTTGAAAAATCTAATCTAAAATTTGAGATTACAAATTTTATTTGCTTTTATAAAAGGGTTGCCTAAACAGTTTATTAAAAAATGAGCTCCTACAGCTTAAGAATTCACTATGCAAAATAAATGTACACTAAATCTGTAGAAACATATCTATAGCATTAAGTTAACCAGAAGGCTAAATTCATGATTGATTTTTAGGTAACATACTTGTAAAACAGTATAAAATAACTTTGACTGTTTATGCCACTATCAATAAAACATTAGGGTAATTCTGCCTTCCTCAAAATGGGTCCATCTGAGAACAAAAGAGTAAACATTTTACCTTCTAATCCTTTAGACACAGTTTTAATCACTAAAATAAAATCCACCTACCTTTACTTCAAATTAAAGGTAATGCTTGCATTTACAAAGAATTATATGGCTTAATAAGCACCATAAATCCAAATAATATAATGAGACTCTGAGTTTCCCATGAAAAGAATTATGAAGGAAAAATACCTAACCAGGGATCTAGAGCTCAAAAAAAAAAAAAAAAAAAAAAAAACCAACTTTTTTAAAGATTTTATCTATTTGAGAGAGACAGCATGAGCAGGGGGAGGGGCAGAGGGAGACAGAGAGAAGCAGACTCCCTTCTGAGCAGGAAGCTTGATAGAGCACTGGATCCCAGTACCTGAGCGAAGGCAGACCTTAATTGACTGAGCCACCCAGGCGCCCCTAGAGCTCAAATTTTTTTTAAAAAACACGTTATCAACAGTAATATACTTATTTACTATTTACTATAGAATAAAGTTTACATAAATAACACTGAAATTCCATAATCAATTATAAAACCTTTCTTTAGTAGGCTACATTTCCTAGTAAAGGAAGCAAAGAGCTTTTTTATTTTACCTCTTCCTAATTTCTGCCTTACTTGTACTATAACAAAAGGAAAATGAAGAAACACTGTCATTGGAGTCACTAAATTCTGATGACTTTCTCAAGAGATAGGTGTATTTTCTTTCATGAAATATTCCAGACAGACATAATTAATATCAATCCATTCAGATAAAGAAAGACATTAAACTCAAAGAAGTGCCTGTGGGCTCTCTACCGCATTACACCCCCCTTCCCAATTTCCCACCATCCTGAAATTTCTGTTCTGAGACTAATCTGGAACACTTGATGGCTTTTGAGAAATGTTTTTTATTGTCACTTTTTTCTCTCTGCAAATTTCTCTTACTTAGAGAAGCTGAAATCAATATTCCCCAAGTTATCTGAGAATATATGTTAATCTGCATATTCAACTGATATAAATATGAGTAACTATAAGAGCTAAGTTGAGGCAGTGCCTGGGATGTCTCAGTGGGTTAAAGCCTCTGCCTTCGGCTCAGGTCATGATCCCAGCGTCCTGGGATGGAGCCCCGCATGGGCTCTCTGCTCAGCAGGGAGCCTGCTTCCCTTCCTCTCTGTCTGCCTGCCTCTCTGCCTACTTGTGATGTCAAATAAATAAATAAAATCTTTAAAAAAAAAAAAAGAGCTAAGTTAAGAACCACTTGTTAACGAAGACTAATAGAAAACGAACAAACGAATGAATGGATGGATGAAGAATAAGCAAGTTAGCCACCACATTTTTAACACTGTTTTCCTCTCAGTCAGTGCTCAGCAGCATTAGACACCGTTGACTGTGCTCTCTTCTGGAACATCTCTCTTGGCTTCTGTAATCTACTCCTTCCTGGTTTTAAAACCATTTCAACAATCATCTTCATCAGGCTCCTTTATTGGCTGCTTCACCACTATCTGACCTCTAAATAGTCCTCAGGCCTTGGGGCTCTTTGCTGTCCACCTTCTTTTTGGGTGACCTCAGGCATTCCAATGGATATAAACAAAGTCCTCACGCTACACACTTCCAAGTTTACATTTCTACCTCAACCACTCTTCTAAACTCCAGACTTTCATAGTCTATCTACTGGCCATTTCTGCTGAAATGTCCAGTGGGTAGCTCCAAGTTAACATGTCCAAGTTGGAATTCTTGAACAACCCTTGAACCTGCTCGTCCACCCCAAACTTGTACCCCTCCCCAGTCCCTATCCTCCCCATTGAAGTAAACGGCATCACCATCTACCCAGGTACTCACGTCATCAAGCTCTCTGTTAATATTTAATTTTCTTGATATAAAATGGATTTCTCGAAAACTATATTTAACATCGTCCTATCTTCCCAAGACACTGGCACTCGAGAGAACTACAGAAAGGAAATCTGATAACAGGATATGGTGCCTCTGTCTATTTCCTGAGCATTTGCTTTGGGCTGGGGTTGAAGGAGTGGGAGAGAGGTTAAGAAAGGAATTGAAGTGATATGTTCATATTGTTAGACATTCTGGGTGTTCACAACAAACCAGGCTGAAAAATATTTGTTCTTCAAAACTAAAGACAGTTGTCCGTTAAAAAAAAAAAAAAAAAAAGTCTAAATTACCTCAAAAAGAACAGCCTTTATTTTTAGAAAGCAAACTCTAAAATCTTATGTGAAATTTTTTTGTGAGATAAACAGCTCTTCCATACACTACCTTTTCTGAAGTCTGTAATCAAGGATAATTATACTAGGGAATAAAAGCCAAAAGTTACTACAATTTTAATAGCATCTTATACACTCTATAAAAATATTTTAAATTCATAAAACATACAGGAACAAAGAACAGCAAAAACTTCTCTTAAAACTTCAGTCCTTAAAGAGGAAAAACTTTACTTACACATGCTATAAGAAGATAATCAAATATAGAAGGTTGTGCTCTGTTGTTCACAAACATTCATGTCCTTTTATAACTAACCAGTCTTTCCACCCTCATTAATTATATTTAATTCTATTGCCAGTAACTAGGCAAAATTCTGGATAATTTTAGTGTTTGTCTCTAAAACCTAAAGGCTGAGAGATCTGCTTAGGCTCTTAAAATGAAGGACAGTCTTTGAGAGGATATTTACAGATTTTCTAAATCATTTCTCCCACTACCAATTTCTAATTAATGAAAGAATATGTCAAGCTGATGAACATTGCTAATCACCTAAATTAGGTATTTATGACACAAAGATGAGTAAGACACTGAATCTGTCTTTGAAGAGCTCATAGTATAGACATACTTTGTACTTCATACAAAGTAAAAAAAAAAAAAAAATTAAGATGATAAAATTCTGTATTAAAAACATAAAGTGGTTATCTAGGATTTAAATGACTTCAAACTATGCATTAAATTACTGAAAGAGGTTATTTTCACAAACATTTTTTAGTAATTTTTAAAAAAGATTTTATTTATTTATTTGAAAGAGAATGAGAGAGAGAGCATGACATTAGGGAGGGTCAGAGGCAGAAGCAGACACCCCGCTGAGCAGGGAGCCCCATGTAGGACTCAATCCCGGACTCCAGGATCATGACCTGAGCCAAAGGCAGTCGTGTAACCAACAGAGCCACCCAGGTACCCCTTCACAAACATTTTTAACCTAAAATTTTACGAAAAAAGGGATGAAATTTTCTACTTCAGATAAATTTAATTATATCTAATAATCTACATCATAATAATTTATACAATATAAAATAAATGTACATATAAATTTAAAATTTATACAGTAAATGAAGAAAAGTACATGAGATGATACTGAAATAGTTTTATGCAAAGGAAGTAAAAAATTATTATTCTATGAGAGGAATCATAAATCATCAATGCTAAAGAACATTCTATTTCAGTTAGCTGCCTATTAGTGATCTCTGAAGTACAAGTAGCAAACATTGTATACCACATTCACATAATTAGCTGAAGTAACTATCTGTACCTGCCAACAACTTCAGGACACAAAGACAGGGGACAGCCCCTAAACAGATACCCTGTGTACGCACACGCACATGGCATACACGTGCTCAGAGTCTTTGTTTGACAGACCTATAATCTGAAATGGCAAGAGGAAGGTATAATGCTCTTTCAAATTTAACCTTACTTTTTAACCTTGTTTGCCTAGGTACAAATTTTCCCTGCCTAGAAGAGAATCCCATTATGAACTAGGGAGCCACTGTTTACTACAGGGATTGGGGGCCCCCAGTTGTAGAGCTCCATCCCCACTTGTTAGGAGCTTGGAAGGAAAGCTCTGTACCATTAAAAAAAAAAGAAAGAAAGAAAGAAAAAGGCAGCCCTCTCAGCTTTCAAGCAGAGGTGTGGTCCAATTTAAACAACTCTGTCCCAGCAAACCCTGCTAGATCCAAACAGTTTCTGTTGTCACCAAGAAAAGGGCTTACTTGTTAGAACTTGTATTAGATGTACTGGGTGCATTTTATATTAAAAATGGAGGCAGACGAAGGCAACAGCTGGCTGCTGCTTCTTCTTCTTTTTTAATTGTATTTTAATTTTTCAGTATTCCAAGATTCATTCATCTGGCTTCTTAACTCATTGGTATGGAAAATCTTCAGGGTTCAATGCAGATGTGGTACTGAGGGTCCACGAATTGAGAAAATCTGTGACAACCACATTAGGTATGGCCTCCAGGGGCTTCTTCAAGAAATTGCTGTCCTTTTTCCCGGTCTGGATGAAACTCCTATTCCCAAAAAATCTTGGCAGAAGCATGGTCTCAAATATCTAGTTAAATGTGCACTAAAAGTGTAAAGCTTTACTATTTAAGGAAAATCTACATCTCAAACAAGAGTGTGAAATTCCAAATTAATCCAAATCAATGGAGAGACTCTGGGTAGTGAACAGGTCTAGGTGTGACCATGACTTGGGTTACCATTCCCTCTAGTAAGTTCTCCATGCTTTCATCTCCCCTCACTCCTACTAATGTCATGGAGGGAGTGTGAAAGTCCACAGAAAGGGAAATCAGTCTACTGGAGACTTACCAATAGTATAATGACACTTTCTTTGGAAGAGCCAGGGAGGTAACAATCCTGTCCTACCCATGACCATACACATGAAGCTACAAAGGGCTAACTTTGGATTTGCTCCAGAAGCACTGGCCCTGGCCCTTGCTCTGAGAAGTAAGGCACTCTCTATCTGTTGAATGAAGAAACAAATGTTACCAGTGGCATCTGATATCAGAATAGAGATTCGAGGGGCCAAGAGAGGTTAACCTGAACAACAACATGTTATTTGAGCTTATACATAATAAAGAGAAAAGCTGACTTTGAAGCACAGATGGACTATCAAGTTTCCTGACAGTGAGTGCAAGGAAGAATCTAAAGGTCATGGGGCCTTGATCATTTGGGAACACCACATGGTCAAAGGCATAGTCTTTCACCCACCTCAAGCATCTCCCAAAGTCTGTAAGTGGCTGTTCCTTAGAAAATGTATTTGCGGGGGCACCTGGGTGGCTCAGTGGGTTAAGCTGCTGCCTTCGGCTCGGGTCATGATCTCAGGGTCCTGGGATCGAGTCCCGCATCAGGCTTTCTGCTCAGCAGGGAGCCTGCCCCCCACTCTCGCCCCTCTGCCTGCCTCTCTGCCTACTTGTCAAATAATAATAATCCCTGTCTGTCAAATAATTAAAATCTTAAAAAAAAAAAAAAAAAAAAAGAAAGAAAAGAAAAAGAAAGAAAAGAAAAGAAAATATATTTGCAATCCTAAGTCCCAAGTATCCACAGACCTGCAGCAGGGGCTAGCGTCCTGGAGAGGAAGTCAGGGTCAGAGAAGGAGTCTGTTGTCATGGCTCCTGTCACAAAAGTAATGCTGTGGTAACAAATGATTCCGATTTCTTTACATACCATTTCAAACAGGTCTGAAAAGTACAACTGACAAATGCGGTCTGCTCGCTATAACATTTAAGGTCCGGTCTCTATCAGACGCCTCACCAGCTTCAACTCCAATGGAAACACCACATATGCAATCTTCCAAAAGCTGAAATGAAGTTCCAAGATTATGCACGCCGAATTCATTTTTGATTGGGAGGGGAGAAGAAGAGGGCATGAAACTCTTAAGTGAACTCATGGCCAGATAAAGCAGCAGCAAAGGGCCATCATGACTGGAGTAAAACGGGTCGTCAGTGCACTAAAGCGGGCAAGGGGAGGATGGCAGACCCCAGCGGCCAGCTTCACAGAGCGGGACAAGGGCCTCACACAGCAGGATAACACAGCCCAAGTTAGAGAACACATCAGGTTGTCAGTGAACAAAATGAAACCAAAAACACTGTGATTCAAAAACAAGTTTTCAATATATGCCATTTTCCATAAATTGTCTTTACTATTAAAGGAATAAGGCAAGAACACCCATAGTTTTACCAAGGGAACTGAACCCAGACTGTTCCTCCCCCTCAAACTACTGTAACAAAAAAGAGAAAATACCTCTTAACTACTTTACAGGAATTTAATTATTAGTATGCAGAGACTATCAATTAACATTTAACAAACAGATTTCCATTATAGAAAGAAAATTAGGGGGAAAAATTCAGTGGTTTTTCAACGTGGGGCAATTTTGCCCTCCAGGGGACATCTGGCAATGTCTAGAGAAATTTTTGGTTGCCACAGCGGCGTGGGGGGGTGGGCAGGAAGAGAGTTCTACTGGCATCGAGTGGCTGGAGGTCAGGGATGCTACTAAACATCATACAATAAGCAGGACAGACACCCACAAAAAAGGATTATCTGACAAAAGTGTCCAGAGTGCTGAGGTTGAAGAACGCTAAATGACACTCTGTCCCCATAAGTCCAGGTCTACTCTTTATGAATTGTCCACCACCCAAATCCTAATGGTCCCAGCAATTTACTCCCATGTGTAACCAAGCCTTAGAACACCCAATCATAAAAGTCAGAGGGAGAGTAAATTGATATAATCTTCTGGAAGAAAAAAAAATATATAATACAAAATACACGTAAAAATAAGTATTAAATATTAAAAAATATATAGACTCGATCTTTCTCTTTTTCTTCCTCTGTTCCTTGAGCCAGCAATACCACTTCTAAGACTGTATCTGAAATTAGTAATTAGATAAATGCATATGTGCTCAGAGTGACTTTCAGTGGAGCACTAAGAGTCCCACCCTGAAAAAAATTACAACAATTTCACTATCTAGCCTCAGGCCATTAGTTAAATTATAGCTTTTTTTTGAGAAGATGGAGGATTAGAGAGTTTAAGTCCCACCTGCTAAGTGGCAGAGCTAGGTCAGTAAAAGAGGGCTCAACTTCACAGAAGAGAAGCAAAGACAGAGGATATCATTTAAAAAAAAAAATGTCAACTAGAGCATTTATAAGTAAAAATCACATCAAGTATGGGATTTGCTTCCAAACAACCCAGCATGGGGAACGAGAAAGGAGGAGAACACAATTAAAATACATCAGCTTTCTGTTTGTAATTCTTTTGCAACTAGGTAATGAGTTACGTGATGATGCAATATACTGTCCACCTGACCTCTGTGTACATTTGAAATTTTTCACCACCAAAGCTTCTTAAGCACATTGAATATCTATTTCCTAGCTCTGTACCATGAAAAAGCCTAAAAACTATAGTCAACCCAGTAAGCCTAACATGGGAGTGAAATATTTCCTGCTTAAAGAAATCAGAGCTTCTTAGAAAAATGGTTGACTTCAGATGTGGCTCAGGAAATAGTCAAGATGAGTCTCAAACATCTCATTCTCCCAGACATCAAAGACTACTACTAGGGTCATGTCAAAGAGACTCAGGAATCAACCTGAAAAGGTTACTGATGGCCAGAGATGGGACAATTTAAATTTCAACTCATCAAATATATTTAAAGTCATAAGTTCAAAAGGAATTTGAATATAGACAATTAATCAGTCGACTTCTAAGAGTAAAAGACCAATTTGTTATCTTAAACTCTGGGCAAGTAGTAGGAAAGAATCAAGTATTTACCCTACCTTTCTTATATGAACTATACCACTGGATAACCAAATGGTAGATGAGAAAAATCATCTCCTTATAAAATTATTCAAGCTAATAAATAAAACAGAATGATAATATAACCATTTTGTAACCCTCAGTGAATTAAGGGATCTAAGCACAAAGCACCAATGCCTGCTAACATCATGGAAAGAGTGACAACCAGACATTTACCTGCTAAAAGAACCCACCACCACCCATCGTCTTTGCCAAAGGCACTGAACCCAGATCTGATTAAGCCTTTCCATTTAGCTGCCAGTTTGCAGGAAATACAAAGGAACTGGCTGACCTGCACAAAGAGTGTACAATCAACAAAATCTAAGACGAGGGGAAACTCTTCAAGTAAATGAACTGGGTCCCTCAATAACAAATTGTGAGGAAAAGGAAAGGAAGAACCTACAGACGGAAAGAGACTTAAAAGACACATCAAATTTTAAAACAATAGGTAAAAACCCAGTTATAGTTAAGGGACGCACACTTGGATGATAAAACTGTAAAGAGAATCTCAGGGTTTCTTTCTAAAACTCAGGGTGGTGGTAGAAAGGCAGCCATCTCTGGGATGGGTCATGCGAAGTCAAGACAGAACCCTAACACGGTGACATGTGGAACAGAGATTACAGTTCTCATTTTATAATTAAGTAAACTGAGGCTTGGAGGGGTTGAGCAACTTGCCAGTGTTATATAATAAATGGTAGGTGTGCAGTTTAGACACAAGCAATCTGACTACATGCTTAAGCTCTTGTCCAGAATTTAACTGTGATTTAACACCTCTTTTTCCTTGAGGTCTAAGTTAACAAAAGCCAAGTACACAAATCTTGAACATAATTCTACTTGAGGGTGAAGTTCAATGAACTTCACATCTGAAACACTGTTTTGCTCTGGCGGTTTTCAATGTCCACATAAAGAGAGAAACGTATACTCTAAGATAAAATCCTTGTCCTTGCCAAGCTAAGTTGTTGGCAACGTCAGACTGATAAGGAAGGTACTTCAAAGGCTGCAGTAGTGAGCTTTTCCTGGAACTGAGGATAGGAGAGTCAGGAATGATGCCTCCTATCATGATTTCATGCTTTTTTTACCAACCAAAATAAAAACTTCCATGGGGATTTCTGAAGAGAGCCAAGGTACGGCCACTGGAGGACAAAACACCTCTCCAAAGAAAAAGAGACACGCACCAGGGATTAGAACAGGAGGTCTCTCGGTAGATAAAACCTGTCCCTGTAGCTAACAAAGGGGAAAGCTTGCACAGCACCCCAGAACCAACAGGAAAAGACACTAAAAGCTTTGTGACGATTGAAAATTTTTCTTAAAGCAATAAAGAAAACCAGAGCACAAAACTAATTTGACTATAGTTAGGTTTAATGAAGTTATTTGAACCTGTGCCTTAAAGTAGGTCTAACTCTTTTAAGTTTATTCCATGTAACATCTAGGCTTGGATTTATTGTGTAAATCACAATAATTAGTCACAGAAATTAGTAAATATCTGTCCTGTTACTTTAAGAATTAATTCTGACCACAATCACAGTAATAGGAATGGTATCAGGTAACATTTACAGATGCTCTGTGGTGGTTACTGGTCTAACTGGTTGACAGGCATTAACTCACTTAATCTTCATAGCCACTCTCGAAAGTAGGAAGGTAGTTTATATGCTTGGGTTTTTTTGTTTTTTGTTTTTGGTTTTTGGTTTTTTCCAGATGAAGAAACCAAGGTACACACTGGCAAGCGGCAGAGCTGGAATACTGCCATTTTGATGTGTTTATCAAATGTGCATCAAATGCACACCGAGAGCATTTATCCACTGCTCTGCAGTTACTTGGCAGTTCCTCTCCCTGTTTGGCCAATCCTGCTCTAAATTAGCACATCGTTCCCACGGCAGTGGGACAATCTTCATGGAATTTAGGAGAATCTAAGAGCTCTCTAGAGGAAGTATCTATCTGTACCAGTTCCACTTCAGGGAAGGAAATATCAGAAGTAAACTTGACCTATAAACCTGACCGACACACTTAACTCACTGTAATGCTTTGACCCATTATACACCAAAGACATCTGGAAATACATCAGACAAGATTCAGCCTGTAAACTCTTTAAGTTTCTCTAGTATAGTGCCTGGCCCAGAGCTGGTACTCAGTACTTCTCAAATGAAAGGAAAAATGAACACAGGAGATAACCTCAGGGAGCATTCAGACACAGTAGACAACCTACCTAATGCCAAGGAAGTTAGCCAGACCATCTCTAATAGCCACTAAGTAGTACTTGAAAGGTTTAACTGAAGAAAGGGATAAGAAGAAGAGTCCCCGGAGAGAAGAGAGGGGAAGAAAAGAACAAATGCAGGGACTTAGTAGCTTAGAGACCCATCAATGAGGATAATAGACAGTGATGGCAACGTTCTCACTAATGCATACATTTACATGGATATTTGTCTTTATTTTCAGTTTGCTAGCAGTCTCTACTATCCTGAAAGGTGAAAATACAATTAGGGGTACCCCTTCTTCATCACCCCTGTACACAGATACAAACACACTCACTCCATTAAAAATATCCTCTGAAATAAAAGTGCAAAAAAAAATTAGAGAAGAATTTTTTAAATTCACGCACTCTTTTTTTTTTTTTTTTTTTTTGGTTTTTATCAACCCAGTTATTTTGGGTTGCTATTCACTAAAAACTATAAAATTTGTCAGTGTCGGGGCCATATGTTGAAAGTCAACGGGATTCTTCTTCTTCTAGCATTCTCTCTTTTATTGGCAGGTTTTCTTCGTAAGATCTGTCATCTGGAAGAGCTCATTCTGAACAGTTGATTCTCCATAGGTTATGTTTTCAGGCTGAATCATAATCTTTTGTAGCCATAATCTGCTGAAATTCTCAGCACATTCATATAATATTTAAAACATTTTGTTTTTCTCAAAATTGAATATGAGTTTTCCCCCCACCTTCACAATTAAACCAGTATCAAAATGTCTTGGCAGAATTAGTTATAGGGTGGGGTGGGGGGGATAATTAAATTTTAGAACTTGAAACTCCAAATCTACCACAGTTATAAACTTGGTATTTTATGCATTTTTAACAAAGGTTCTCTGCATCAGCCAAGCAAGCTCACAAATGTTACAGTGCGTGACTTGATTCTGATTTACTGTCAAGATTGTTAGAACTTGTATTTTGTGCCCTTGCTACACATGTACATTGTAAATATTGCATAAGAAGACTGGAATGCAATAACCATAAAAATAATTGTGGGCTCTTACATAATCAGAAGTCTGTTTCTATTCTTTATTAGGCTAGTCTCATCATACCAAATAAAATATAGGTTCTGAATAAAAATAGAATCACTTCTAGAGTTATATTTCCTTTTATGTTTTCTTTAGATTTAGGATTTTAATTGCCATAATTGTAGATTGTGTTTTTTTTTAATGAGTTAAAAATGTAGGGTTCACTTGATTGATAGAAGAACTTATCTATACCATCATTCAATCATTTTATATGCACTAAGCACACAGACATGTATCCATTTTTACAGTGAAATCTTATTGAGCAAATACTGCATTCAGGGCACTGTGCTATATGATACAGGGAAATTCAGAGGTGACTTAGACTAATTCTGCCAGCAGGAGTTCAAACTTTTACAAACATCAGTCCTTCCTTCCTATCTGCACTGCTCCTAGTCTATCACTTCCCTTCTAGACTACCGTAGTCTCCTTCAACCTATGCTCCTTGCCTCCCTGTGCCAGTGCCAGTGAAGCCTTCACTGTGTCTGGCCTGTTTTCAAGTGACTTTCAACCTGACTCTTTAACATGATGAAGTTCGAGCCCTGTACTCTGGCAATTCCTACTCAAGAATCTTGTTTTTCCTTGAACAGGATTCAAACTTGTCCACTCTAGGCCCTTCCTCAAACATTCACTCCTCCCAGACATGACAGTGGAATCAAGCCACATATGATGGGTAAGATTTTAACAGAAATTGTGATATAAAGTATTCTACATGAAGGGAGACACAAAACCAAGAAAGAGTAAGAAAAGATCAGGCAAATTTTCTAGTACACTGAAATGTAAGGGTAAGGCAAGTAAGTAGAGAGACACAAGAGTAATGCAATGCTTGGGACACCTGGGTGGATCAGTGGGTTGGAGCCTCTGCCTTTGGCTCAGGTCATGATCCCAGGACCCTGGAATCGAGCCCTGCATCAGGCTCTCTGCTCAGCAGGGAGCCTGCTTCCCCCCCTCTCTCTGCCTGCTTCTCTGCCTATTTGTGATCTCTGTCAAATAAATAAATAAATAAATAAATTTTTTAAATGTTTTTTTTTAAAAAAAAAAAAAAGAGTAATGCAATGCTTGTGAACTTTTAGACCCTAGTATTTATCTATCTTTTGACCTATTTACCTACTTAGCACCTGCAATGGTTTTAAAATGGATCTACAAATTCTCTGATAATCCTGCTTTCAAAAGGAAAGCCCAATTTTCTTTTCCTTAAGTGTGGTCAGGATTCAAGCCGCTTATAATGAAGTGAATAAGAGGAAGCAGCAGTATAGGAGCCTTCAAAAACTAGATCTTAAAAAGCACTGCAGCTGCCTTCTTGCTAATCATGCTCCCAGACAGCTTGCTCTGGAGGAAGTCAGGTGACATGTTGTGAGGATACTCAAGCAGCCTATAGAGAGTCCCATGGGAGGAAGAATTAAACTCCCCTGCCAAGAGCTATGGGAGGAAGCCACCTTGGGTCCTCCTGCCCCAGTGAAACCTTCAGATTACTATAGACACTGCCAATGTCCTGACTCCAGCCCCATGAGAAGCTGGAAGCTCTCAGCTACGTCACTCTCAAATTCCTCACCCAGAGTAACTAGATATAATGAACATTTGTTGTTTTAAGCCACTAAAAGGTTTTGTAGTAATTATGGACCAGTAGGTAACTGCTTTGCTACCTATTGATAAATGTCTACCAGTAAGAATGTCAATGGCTTCAGATGTAAATCTAAATCATTATGACAATATTCCCAAACAGGATACTAAAGAATAGTCTTTCAGTCTGTGGTATCACTGACATAATTATAAAGCACAGCAAGGACACAGATCACATTTATCATGTTGATCACACAGAAATATACACACACACCCTATCTATCCCTTAGCATCAAGTACAGTACCTGACTCACAGTAACAACTCAATAAATAGCTATGGAATGGATGAATGGACTCCTTTCTAAGGGTGGCTCTGAAGGTTTTCTTATACTATTACAGCTCTCTCAGCCTTGGGTTTCTTGGCAAAAGACAAGACTAAGGCAGAGCAAACAGGGAGAAAATGTAATTCCCTAGAACTCTCTACAATCAATATATTGTTTTTATTTATATTATTTTACCCTTTTATTGAAAAATACAAATACAGAAACCTTTGCAAAAAATATCTATAGCTTAGTGAATTACTAAAAGACAAACACCCTGGAAAGAACCACTCAGGTCAAGATACGGAACTTTGCCAGCTACCCTAGAAGCCCCTCCAAACTGGGTATGTGTGCAGATGGAGTGTCCCTTCCCACACCTGACACCTAAGAAAGGAAAGAACCAGACCACTTAGGCCTAGAAAACAGAGGAGACTGAAGGAGAATTAGTTTTGGAGGGGATTCCTCTCATGGCGGGACCACATGAGCAGAGTTCCCAGGACACCAAGAATTGGCTGTCAGCTGTAGTAACTCTAGATGAGAAGCCAGAGGGATACAACAGGATCATGAGTGAGCAGACTCTCAGTGTGAAGCCATCGTCTTTTTTTTGTTTGTTTGAACATATGGAGTAGAAGAGGTACGGATGGAATGTTCGAGTGAGAGGTGTGATGGGGATGATATGTTCAGACCTCAGACTTGTAAACCAGACAGCACACTTGCTTTGCAGATTTTAATGTGGGGTAGCTTTATGTTACACTGCCCAGGTAAGCTAAATTGCCTTGAACTGTTACTAGTTAATAATGAAACATCTGATAGTGTGCTAAAGAGGTAAATAAATTAACTTGAATGGTGACCTATGTGCCATCACATAACAAAGGACAAATTTTTTACTACAATTATGGATTGACTGGGTGTCCCAGCATAAAACCTCAAGCCTCATTCATGTTAATTCTCAGCATATTGGTTTATGACAATTTGCTAAAATGGATCAACTATGAACTCAACATTAGAGTATTGTAATCATTCAAAAGTATGACTCTGTAATGCAGAAGAGCCTCTTGTTGATTTCCAGTTTTTTGCAACATCACTTACAGCAACTAGAAAAGAATGAATTATTCCAAACTTACTAGGAAACCTTGCTTAACTTTATTCACGCTTTATTCACGGTGGAAAACAGATCTTGGCCTTAACAGAGCTCATAAATCCTGCTCTTTAATGATGTAATTGTTTAGAGGTACTAATAAAGTTTCCTGGACAGGCTACAATGTATTTCAAATGGAACAAGGTTTACTCCACCAGTCTGCAAGGCAGCATGGATGTGGCCACAAAGATACGCAGGATTGAAGCTGGTTCCACTTACTGCCAAGTGACTTGCTGAAGTCACTTTTCAGAAAGGGGTGGAGGAAGAATGTGTTGACAGGGCTACTATGCATCCCCACCAAGAAGTTCCTGTCAAAAAAGTAGTATTTTCGTAATTCCATTATGTCAGAAGCTAGAAAGACTGTGTTCCGCATTGCATGAGTAAGAGTAAAGTTCCATCCCTTTCCCCAGAGCAAAGGGTGTCTCTACACCTCGCTTCCATGGCAGTCTCTTGTGGTAGCAAGCACATGAGCTTTTGAGTAAGACAAACCCAGACTGAAACCCACGCCTTACAATTAAGATAACTCTAGGTAACCCAACTTCTTTCAGCTTGTTTACACACACACACACACACACACACACAATAAAAAAGTCTTCCTGGTTATAAATGACATACTCACTTAAGCTAAATAGCTTATCTGTTGGACAACTAGGAGAGAAGCTGAGACTCCAAAGGACAGCTGATAACGGGAGTTAGCGCCCAGACAGCAACTTAAAATTCAAGGACTAAAACCAAAACCTCACTGTTGACAATACTCTTTTCTCTAACTCTCTCATTCTCATCTTGACTTCTTTTTCTGTGTTGGCTTTCCTCATTCCCTCTGTGTAGAGCCATCCTGTCCAATATGACAGCCATTAACCAAATGTGGCTGTGGGGCATTCCAGATGGGAAAAGTCAAAATCGAGAGGTAGTACAAAGTAAAATACACACAAGACTTCAGATACTTAGTACCAAAAAAATCTTATCTATATATATATACACATATATCTAAGATCTCATTAATAATTTTAATTTTGATTACATATTAAAATATTCTGGATATAAGTTCAATAAAACATTATTAAAACTAATTTCACCTATTTCTTCTTAGTTCTTTTAATGTGACTACTAGAAATCACATGTGGCTCACATTATATCTCTCCTGAGCAGTGCTGACCTAGAAGCTTTCCCACATGGTGAGGAACATGGCTGCCTACAGTTATGGACTCAATTCACCCCAGCCTACAAACATCACAACACAGAACAAATTTTTCCCTTCATATTTCAATTTTTAAATGTTGTAGAGAAGACTCTGACTGGGCCATGATGTACCCAGCCCTTGGACTAATCCCTTCCAGGCAGAAGAGAACTGTAATGTACAGCCCTGTTAGAATCACAGGGATGGCACGGGGCAAAGAAGATGAATGCAGAATACTATAACAAGAAGAAGGGGAAGAGAGATGCCAGGCAGACAACAACGATATCCACGATGCCACCTTGTACAGCGTGAGGATTAAATATGAACTCATGAACTCATATGAACCCCTGTAGGGGCACCTGGGTGGCTCAGTCATTGGGTGTCTGCCTTCGGCTCAGGTCATGATCCCAGGGTCCTGGGATCCAGCCCCACATCGGGCTCCCTGCTGGGTGGGAAGCCTGCTTCTCCCTCTCCCTCTCCCCCTGCTTGTGTTCCCCCATCCCTATGTCTTTCTCTGTCAAATAAATAAATAAAATCTTTAAAAAAAAAAAGTAAATACGAACTCATGTATAACTGTCCTATCAGTGGCAACACTGGCACCAAAAGCCCTCGCTAAATGCTAGCTGGAACATTAAGCCACACACCCTTTGAATAAATAGGTGGCTCTGAGTCATCACAGAAAATGGCAAATACACAAAAGGGGAGAAGCACTCTGGATCTCTCCATCTGAGTATTCATCAAATGTACCTAAACCGACCACAATTTGTACTGAAACCCTAGAAGCTGGCAGCTTATGAGTAGAATTGATTTTAAAGAGCAAGTGGTAATGATCCCAGGTTTACTCTACATTGGTAGGAACTGATAACACTTTGTTAGTACAATTAGCACAACTGATAATGCAGAAGTTTTATGAAACACATTTATAGTATGCTACAAACCCGTAGGAAATACAACAGGCTAGAGAGCCAATAGCAGCAATCCTCAGATATTCTGGTCTCAGGACCTTCTTTTCCCAAGTACCAAGAACTCCAAAGAGCTCTTGCTTATGTGTGTTTATTTTGATACTTAGTATATCAGAAATTAAAACATATTTTTTAAAAGCAGCCTTATTGCAGTTTTATCATATGCTTTTTTCTAGAAATTCTGTAGTTTTTAGGTTTTACATTTAAGTTGATCCACCTGGAGCTAAATTTTGTATGGTTCAAAGGTATGGATTGAAGTTCCTTTTTCATATAGATGTTCAATTGTTCTGGCACCATTTGTTGGAAAGATCATTCTTTTTCTTCTGAATTGTCTTTCCACGTTCATCAAAAATCAGTTGCCTATGCATGTGTGAGTCTATTTCTGGCTACTCTACTCTGTTAGATTGATCTGTACTGATCTATTTGTCTTTTTAAAAGCATCACCACACTGCCTTAATTACTGCAGCTTTTGCGTAAGTCTTGAAATCAAGCAGTGTAAGTCCTCCAATTTCGTTCTTCTTTTTCAAACTGTTTGGCTATTCTAGGCCCTTCCTATTCCTAAATAAATTTTAGAATCAGAGTGTTTTAAAAAAGGAAAAGCCAGCTGGGTTTTGACCTGCTAGGACTGGGTCTCATCTATATATCCATTTGGGAAGAACTGATACCTTAAAGGTTTGAACCTTCTAACATATGAACATCGCACATTGATTAGTTAAGGTCTTCTTTGGTTTCTCTCGACAAGGCTTTATAGATTGGGTTTTTTGTTAAAGATGGTACTTTTTTATTTCAAGTTTTTATTTAAATTCTAGTTAACATATATGGTAAAATTGGTTTCAGGTGTAGAGTTTAGTGATTCATCCTTTAAATACAACACCCAGTGCTCATCGAAACAAGTGCCCTCCTTATTACCCATTACCCATTAGCCCAACCACCACCCACCTCCCTCCATCAACCCTCTGTTTGTTCTTTAGAGTTAAGAGCCTTTTATGGTTTGCTTCCCTCTCTCCCTTTTTTTTCTCCTTCCTCTACATTCATCTGTTTTTTTTTTTAATTCCACATATGAGTGAAATCACATAGTATTTGTCTTTTTCTGACTGACTTATTAGCATATAGGTCTTTCATATCTTTTGATTTATCCCTAAGTATTTCCAACTTATGATGCTATTATAAATAATATTTTTTAAATTCCAACTACAAATTATTTGTTGTTAGCATATAAAAATACAACTGATTTTTTGTGTATTGATCTTGTATCCCGCAACTTTAAAAAATTCACTTATTGGGGTACCTGGGTGGCTCAAGTGGTTAAACATCTGCCTTTGGCTCAGTACTGATTCCGGGACCCTGAGATCAAGCCCTCCCTGCTCCCTGCTGAGCAGGGAGCCTGCTTCTCCCTCTCTCTCTCTGTCCCTCCCCCTGCTTGTGCTCTCTGCAGCATGTGTACTCTCTCTAGAATAAATAAATAAACTCTCTTTTTTAAAAAATTCACTTGTTATGTACCACGGCTTTTCTGTAGATTCCTTGGGCTTTTCTATATAAATAATCATTCCACCTGTGAATAAAAACATTTTTCCTTCTTCCTTTCAACACAGAGTGCCTCTTATTCCTTTTTCTTGCCTTATTGTACTGGCCAGAACCTCTAGTATTTAACAGAATTGAAGAAAGTAAACATCTACTAACCTACCAGTTATTAACCTTAGGGAGAAAGCATCTGATCCTTTATCATTAAGTATGATACTAGCCGTAGGATTTTCACAGATGCACTGAATGAGGCTGAGGAAGTCCCTTTCCAGTTCTAATTTGCTGAGAGTTTTTATTAAGCATCAAATGTTTTTCTGTATCTATTAAGACGATCATGTGATCTTTCTTTTTAGTTTGTTAGTATGGTGAATCATACTGATTTTTAATATTCAGTCTACCTTCCATCCCTGGGATAAGCCCCATTTCATCATGATGTATCATCCTTGCAATATAATATTGTATGGAATTTGTTAAGATTTCCTGTTGAATTTTACATCTATATTCATGACAGGGAATCATCTGTAGTACTCTTATAATTGTCTGCATTTTGTGTAAGGCAATGCTGTCCTCACTGAATCGGTCAGGTAAGTATTCTCTCCTTTTTGATTTTCCAGAAAGAATATGTGTATAATTTTATATTATTTCTTCCTTAAAGGATTGGTAAAACTTACTAATGAATTCGTCTGCGCCTGGAATTCCCTTTACGGGAAGGTATTTAACTCTTTAATTATGATAGCTGTGAGACTATCCAAGTTATCCATTTCTTCTTGAACACACTTTGATAAAACTGAGAAATTTCTAAACTATCAGGATGCACAAACAAACATGCCATTGGACATTAGAGTGATGATGACATACTAACATACCATGTAGCCTCTGAAAAACTCCACTATTCGCTAATTAAGTAAAAACTTCTCAATTTAGGAGCACCTGAGTGGCTCAGTTGGTTAAGCTTCTGCCTATAGCTCAGGTCAGAATCCCAGGGTCCTAGGGTCAAGTCCCACATCAGGCTCCCTACTCAGTGGGGAGCCTTCTTCTCCCTCTCCCTTTACTGCTCTCCCTGCTCGTGTTCTCTCCTTCTCTCTGTCAAATAAATAAATAAAGATCTTTTTTTTAAATTCTCAATTTAATTTTGAAAATAGTTTTTACTTTATGGACCCTCTAAAGGGTCTTAGAGATACCCAAGTGCCAAGACCACACTCTGTGAAGCTCTGGTCTAACAGATATTAAGAATACCATCACCATCAGTATTCCAGGATTTTATGTGAAAGTGTATGAAGTAGGGCATCTGGGTGGCTCAGTTGGTTAAGGGCTGCCTTCAGCTCAGGTCATGATCCTAAGGTCCTGGGACTGAATCCCGCATCGAGGGTCCCTGCTCAATGGAGAGCTTGCTTCTCCCTCTATCTCTGCTTGCTGCTCTGCCTACTTGTGCTTTCTCTCTCTGTGTCAAATAAATAAATAAAATCTTTTTTTTAAGAAGTGTATTAAGTATCCACATATTGAACAGATATTCGGGGCATTGTAGACTACTTTTAGAGTTAGTACAAAGTTGGAAAAACCTAAATCATCATCTTAACCTGCTCCAAGAGAGCCAAAACCTTTCATAAGCAACCCTGGAACAGAGACTGGCACCAACCTTATTTCTGGGTGTCACCCCTTCCAACAATATGGTCAGAATGTAAAAACATAGCCGCAGCTAATGGATTCAAGAAAGGAAATGGGTCCTCAAAAAATGTGAGAAAGAGGATGGGAATTATTGTGACATTATTTTATCATGAAACTACATCAAAATATAAGTATGCTGTTAAAATCTGTTTAAAATATATTATAAAAGAAAAAAATCCCTGTTTTCCAAGTCTAAAATAAGTATCATTCTGATCGAGGGCTACAGGTTCCTTCTTCTACTCCAAATCTGGGAATGCATTTATAATGAGAAAAGGGGGAGAAGAAGGCTGGGTACCAGTGAAAGCACCAAGATGCCCTTCAACAGACAAATAGATAAAGAAGATGTGGTCCATCCATACATACAATGGAATATCACGCAGCCATCAGAAGGGATGAATACCCAACTTTTGCATCAACATGGATGGAACTGGAGGAGATTATGCTGAGTGAACTAAGCAGAGAAAGTCAATTATCAAATGGTTTCACTTACTTGTGGAGCATACGGCACCGCATGGAGGACATTAGGAGAAGGAAGGGAAAAATGAAGGGGGGATAATTCGAGGGGGAGATGAACCATGAGACACTATGGACTCTGAGAAACAAACTGAGGGTTTTAGAGGGGAGGGGTGGGGGTATGGGCTAGCACAGTGACGGGTATGAAGGAGGGTTCATATTGCATGGAGCACTGGGTGTTACACGCAATGAATCATGGAACACTACATCTAAAACTAATGATACACTGTATGGTGACTAACATTTTAAAAAATCACAAAACAAAAACAAAAAACAAAAAAAAAAAAAACAGTGAATACAAAACCCAGCTCAGCAAAAAGGACAAAACTGAAAAACTCCAAGGATACTTAAAAGACTGTTGTGTCTCAGGATAGCGGAGGCAATGGCTGGCAGGGGCCAAAGAAGACAGAGTGTGGGCTAGAACAAGGCTTCTCGAACTATGTACAGAGAAAGGGCAGTTTTTATTTGTTTTGTTTTGTTTTTCCTAATCCTTCACATATTGATGGCTTCATACAAAACATTAAAAATGAGTTATTAGGAAAAGAAAAAATTTTAAGACATCAAAATGCAAACCCAATATTTTTATCATTACAAGATAACAGACATATGATTATTCTGTCGAACTGCTTTAAATGTTTCTAAAGACTTTTGATTCTGTACTTACCATTAACCAAAAGAGATAGACTTTGGGTAGCACAGACTGGAAGGTTCCGACTTCCCACTTTCCTCTCTCTCAATCATCCAGGTGGATCACTGAGCTGGGTGAGCAAACACTTCAGCTACACATGTGAAAACTTCAGCAAGTCTGAAACATGGGTCACCGGGAGCTTTAATACTGTTTCAAATCCTTTGAACCTTATCAGCCCCTTTTCCCAGTCATGTTATATATTATCTCCTGGCAGATTTCTCTTCCTAAATACAATTCCAATCACATTACTACTAAAAACAACCATTAAACTCCTTAGCTGAATTTAAATTTAAGGCTCTATCTGTATCACTGTATCTTTATTTTTTTTTAAAGATTATTTATTTATTTATTTGACAGACAGAGATCACAAGTAGGCAGAGAGGCAGACAGAGAGGAAGGGAAGCAGGCTCCCTGCTGAGCGGAGAGCTCAATTCTGGGCTTGATCCCAGGGCTCTGAGGTCATGACCTGGTCTGAAGGCAGAGGCTTTAAATCACTGTATCTTTTAAATGCCTTGCCTTTCTTATCTCCCCCAACTTTGGACACATGTTCCAGGACTCAGACAAACTGGGCTGCTCTGTTTTTCTCCCAATGTGCTATTGTTGTGAGCTGAAATCAGTCTCCAGCTTCTATCAATACTAACAATCTTTCAGGGCTCATCCCAAATGTCACCTCTTTCCTAATGAGATGTGGTGATCCCTCACCATCTCACTAAAAAAACCTTGTACTTCTCCTGTAGTAGTTAAATCACTATGAATTGCATTACTGTTGCCTATGAAGTCATCCTATGCCCCTAACCAGGCTTTACTTCTATTCTGAAGGCTGCTGATTGACGAAAATGGATTCACGAGGACAGGTGACAACGATAAACCGACTCCTTCAGACGCCAGGCGGTACCTTTATGATGTGAGTAGAGAAAAATCCGTCCTAGAGAAAAGCAACTCCAGATTTAAAAATGTTCACCTGTAACAGTCATACCCCATAATCCCTGTGCTACATGGTTCCGATGTAGTTAAAGGCGGTGACACCTCCCCCATATCCAGGCAAATTCAAAAACACGTGATGGAATGAGTCTATACGTTGCCTTAAAAAAAAAAAACTGCATATAAAACAGGATGAACAAAACAAAAATGTCTGGGTTTTTTACAAACTCGATAAATACTAACCAATGGTGAAGAATTCTAATGGAACACTGGCCTGATAAATCCTATCTGAAATTTTGTGCTTATTTCTGGGCACCACAGTTTAAGAGAGATGCTGGCAATCTGGAACATTTCCTGAAGAGAAGCATGAGGATAGAGAAGGATTTAGAACTTATAATAAAGTTCTAAATGTGTAAATGCCTAGCCTATATAGAAGAAGAGATCTCTAGGTGAAAATACAAGTGATTCTGCTATAACATGATATATTCATTCCTTTAAAAAATATAAACCTGCATTCTAGTAAATTACATATAAAGAATAAAAGGTTGAGGAGAAAAATATAGTAAAGTTAAACTTTACTTTATAGTTACCTGTGTAACTTTGTAACCACAGCATTGACAAAAACCAATCTCCAGTTAAAAAATACTGACATACTTAAAACATCATGCCATGTTCCTAAAGAATAAGGAATTACTGCAGTAAATATAAGACCCCTGAAAAATGCAAAGATAACTTAATGAAAGAGACTACAAGGGAATGCTGGGCTGCTGAGTTACAGGAAAGAGTTGGGGGACATCATCACAAGCTACAGTGGAGAAGCAGGCTTGGGACAAAATATAATGACACCAGAGAGACAGCTGTGGCTCACTGTCTCGAGTTTGTTTCTTTTCATAAAGATCAGGGGAAACCACGCAACATGTACATAAATACAAGGTGTATGGCAAAACTAAGCCAAGTGGAAGGACATGGAGTGAATAGACCTTGTGTGCAACACCACATTCCTCCAGAGCTTGCTATATTCGTCGATATTTTGGATTCAGCAGCTGTTATCTAGTGGTCAAAATAGTAACCTGATGGGAAAAGTCAACCAAAAACCATGGCATTTTTTGTATTAGACTGACACGCTTCCACTACCAATCATGTGCCAATTCATGGTACTGAAGCTCTGTGGCAGAAGAGACTGTACTTGAAGGATTGGCACCACATACGGGAACAAGGGAGCAGAGCAGGTCGACTGATGATCCTTGGAGATACAACTATATTCTACAATTCTAATTTAGAAAACAAAAACACGAGCACACCATAAAAAATAAAGGCAAAGTAAAACTATAAAAGGACATCCAAAAAGAAAGGAAATTCACAGAAGCCACCTGTGGTTGTCAGAATTACGACAAATTATATCTAGAAATCTGGGGCAGGGGTAAATTTGTGTTTTCAATTCTAGATGGGGAAAATCAGAAGAGAGGAAAAGAGAAGCCACAAATATAATTTATCCTACTTTCAGTGGAATACTTACTTTGTTCCTAGTCCACAATAAATTCGATACTTTGAAATACAAATTAAATGACTCGATAAAATCAAAACCACTTCTGTATCTACTCCAAACTCAGACATACATTAAGTACCACTTTATACATTATCTCATTAATATTTCCCCAAATTTGGTGGGTGTGCATAGCCTGACCATGTTTTAGCAGGGACTTTAAGACTTGAAAGAGAGGTTAGTAAATTATATGTTATGAACAGATTATTTAAAAATAAAAGAGAAGATGGAATAAAGGAAGGAAGAAAACAAGGAAGGAAACAGAGAGGAAGGAAAAGAGGGAGAGGGTCTTCAATCATGCTGAGGACACTAGCAAAATACACACGAAGAGACCACAGTATTAAAAGCCACTCATCCGGGACGCCTGGGTGGCTCAGTTGGTTGGACGACTGCCTTCGGCTCAGGTCATGATCCCGGAGTCCCGGGATCGAGTCCCACATCGGGCTCCCAGCTCCATGGGGAGTCTGCTTCTCCCTCTGACCTTCTCCTCGCTCATGCTCTCTCTCACAAATAAATAAATAAAATCTTTAAAAAAAAAAAAAAAAAAAAAGAATAAATGATTCCTAAGAACCTTAAAAAAAATAAATAAATAAATAAATAAATAAATAAAAGCCACTCATCCTCACTGAACCAAATCCCTTTACTTATCTTTCCATGCTGTCCCCAGTGCTTGTGAAGAAACAGTCCCCTCCATCGTCTAGAAAAGGGATTGGCAAACAACTGCCAAGGGCCCAAACCCAGCCCGGTGCCTGTTTTTGAAAATAAAGTTTTATTGGAACCCAGCCACACTCATTCATTCACATATTGTCTGTAGCTGCTTTCATGCTGTGACAGCAGAACTGAGTAGTTGTGAAAGAGACCATATGGCCTGCAAGCCGAAAATTTTACTATCTTGCCCTTTAGAGAAGACGTCTGGGGCCCCTGATTTAGAGTGTATTTTTCTCTAAGCGCTGCTCCACTCTCTGGAGGAGGGAGGTGCAACAAGGACAATGAAGGAAGCATCCAGCACCCCCCCCCCCCCCACCCCCCCCCCCCCCCTGCCCTTCTTCGGGAAGGAAGAAAGGGAAGTTCCCTGCAGAGTAAGTTTTCAGACCATCTCACTGCTCCCTTTGTGATTAAGTCTTAAAAGCTAAATTTGGCTCAAGGTTAGCAACGATCAATCTGACTTCTTCGAGAATACACAGCACCCTACTTCAACAGCACTTTCTTCCAGGTACGCACTCCCCCTTTTATGAAAGTATGCCCATTCCTATTTGACTAGACAGAAACTATTTCCTTTGAGATAAGATGAGGGTTCCCCGTGAATTCTTCATGGTCTTTCAAGCAGCAGACAACTGTTTTGCTTTAAAACCAGATTTCACAAGAATGAGTTAAAGCAATCTTTATTTCTAAAAGCGTGACTTTTTTGGATCCAAAAAATTCCCTAAACTAAAGGTCTCAAAATCTGAGGCATCATTTAATCTGTGGTTTAGAGAAAAATTTTTGTGAGGTCAGTCCTCGAATTTATAGTCATTTGTCAGGATCAGAAAGTTTTTTAATGTTTGCTATCTTATGCTTGCTGAGAAATGACTTTAATCAATATATATCACCCAAACTAGGGGCTGGATGTCAAATAAAGAGAATATTTGGGGAAGATTATCAGTTTCCTTCCCAGCAAATATGAAAAACTAAGTGGACTTCCAGACAATTCCAAATAATAAAGGACAATGCAAAAATTCATCCAAAAAAAAAAAAATTCCAAGGAAATTCATCAGCCTAATTCTCTTTTTCTGGGTTCAGAGAACGCAAAATCTTCCCCCGTTCCTAAGGGAAGGTGAGAAGAATGAGAAATTTCAAAACTGCAAATTTACTAAAATTCAATCTTTGATGATAACTCACAAAATGTGACTGTCACACACACATCACTACCTCTTTTCCCTGACTATATGAAAGAACCAGAACACTTGAAATGTGTTTCCCCAGCAACAGTCCCTTTAAACTTTTCAAAGACGGAACACCAGGAAGATTATCATATTCAAGCCTGTCACGAATTAAAGCTTTTTCTTGAAAAGCCTTCTCTGTGACTCTTTTTGGCCAGTGTGCTATCATCTCCATTGTTCTTCTTAACAATTTCATTTAATCATTTCAGTTTTTCAAGATTCCATCCCATTTCCACAACTCATTTTGTCAAATACCCACTGAGTACATTTTCTCCTCACCTATGTCCTCATGAACACCAACAATCTGGTCTCTCCCTGGCCATTACACAAAAATGTTTCCTATTCTCACCATCCCTATGGCTCTAGCCAAGTCAAATGTTTCCCCTCCCCAGTCTATTCTTGTTCATTCAATGGCATTTGACCATTGCCCTCTTCAATAAAATTTTAAAATCTTTGGCTTACACAACTGTGCTCCTGAAGTCCTTCTATCTAGATGACAACTCTCTTCCATTGGGTCTTCCAAGTTCAGGCCTTGGCTCTCCCAATAGCTGTATATTACACTTAATACTTCTTCACTTGGGTTTCATGATCCCCTTCTTCTCCACTTTCATCACTTAGCTCCTCTCTGGTCCCAGGCCAGTAATTAAGACTAGATATTCTGTCAACAGCTCCAAGTAAATACTTAATGGTCTTGGGAAAGTAACTGGCACTTCTTTGGGCTTCACTACATTCTTATGTCAAGTAAGTAAATTCTCTAGGAAAAGATTAAAGAGTAGGGGTTTCAGAGCTGTGAGGGGGAACCTAAGCAAAGTGACAGCACTGGGAATTCTCACAGTATTGGCGGGACAATGAGGACAACTGCCCATTTCAGATCACTAGCACAGGTTGGGGAACAGTAGAAAACAGCACTGCATGCATGGATACGTAGGCTCTGGAAGCGGGATCCAAGAAGAAACCATTATATGTTTCAAGAGAAGATTAAAGGAGACTACTCTAGCAGTTATAGTGCAGAGAAATTGGACAAGGGAGGGCGGGAAGCCAAGGAAATGAAATAGGAAACTATTACCATGATAATCCAGGTGTGAAGAGATTAAGACTACCTGCTTAATGAAGTCTGAAATCATTCTCCAAGCACTCGAGATCTTTCCAACTCATCTTTCCAGCTTTCTCTCTCATTATTCTCTGCAAGAAATTTCTTTTCCAGTCTAGATTACTCCCTGCGCCCTGAATCCAGTACGCCTACAGTCCCACCACGAATTACTCAAACGGCCACACCTTAGCTGTCCCTCTTCCTTTTCCAGTCTTCAAAAGCTATGCCTCTTTAGGGGTCTAGTTTTTGCCTAAACTTGGTCACAAAGGCTTCTCTAACCATTCCAACCCATAACAATCTGTACATTTTTAAAGGCCTACAATTATCCTTATATTCCTTTTTTTTCTTTCTTTTTTTCTTTTTTGCCTGTCTAATCCTCAACAGATTACAGGATCGCTTTAAATCCAAAATCAATACATCAAAATCGATACTTCTACACAGTAGTACTGCAATGAAGCACCAAGTCAAGCAATTATGGTCAGGGTCAGGGTCAGGGTCAGGGTTAGGAGATGGATGGATGGATGGATGGATGGATGGATGATTAGATACTTATATACATACAAAGGCAGACCAACAGATAGGAAGGATGAAAACAAGCCTGTTCTGTACACTCTGTTGCAGTTATAAACAGCTAAAAATACTGGGGCGGAGAGAAGGGGGATTTTGGAGCTACCTCAGTCCAAGGTTCTCCTTCTGTCATCCACTGGGTCACACTAAGATTCTCCCCCAACATCACTCTACAGTGTAAGTCATGGAAAGACAAGAAGGGTCTGGATCCCATGTCTGCCCCCACACTAACTTCTCAGCCTCTAACTGCCCCAGCGCCATCCCCGTTTCCGAGTCGAACCGACCTCCTCGCTCCGGTTAAAACAAAATGACTCATGTTTGAACACAATTAGCTCTCCCACAGTGGCAGGGAGTTTCGGCATCCCTTCACATTTCCAGCCATCCTGACTGAGAATTACACACCACAAAAGGCCGTCTTCAGCTCCCCCGCATTGCCTTTACCTCTTTGCCACTGTCACCCCCTTGATTCCGTTCTGACCACCTTCTTGACATCCATGTCATCTTCCTCCTTTGTCCTACCCATTGCAGGGCTCCCAGAGCACATCACCACGTCACCTCTGAAAAACACTCTGGACAGATTTGCCTTGGAAAACGGATCACTGCAGCTCTCACTTGAATGTCCTTCCTCAATCTTGTTTCTTCTTTCTATTTCAGGACAGATCTAAGGAGCCCTAGCCTCCCACTCTAGATTCTAATCGAGCAATACAGAGTGTTTCCCGCTGTGGTGTGATGTGCTGAAAAGACCACTGGCTTTTGAGCCAAGGAATCTGCCTCCAAATCCCAGCTCCACAAATCGCTACCTGGATCCCTTACATCATGGTGCCTCCAGAGTCCTCCTCTAAAAACACGGAGGGAAAAAATTACATTGCAGAGCTATTGAGAATATTGAAGGTAATAACGTATACAAAGCATCCAGTCCGGTTCCTACAAACAGTATGTATTCAATACCAATAGTCCCTTTCCCCACTCCCACCCTTCTAAGCTCAGCACTGGCAGCCCCTTAATAAATGAGGCTGGAGGTGCTAGAGCGGTTGCAGTCATGCCATCACTGTGCCAATAAATCCATTTACATCCAAGTTTATAGAGCCAAAGCAGAAATCCATAGCTTCTACTTAGAGCAGCAGTTCTTAACCTCAGGTGCACATCAGAATTACCTGGGGAACTTTTAAAATATCAGACTATTTGGGCTTTTACTGCGAAAGATCCCAATTTCATTGACCCGAGGTAGGGCCAGGGTATCAGTGCAGCCCAACACTCGAACCACTGATGAAAATTAATGGGCATCGTCCAGAGTTAAATGGAACCCAGCACCCTTGGCACTTGTGGCCGACTGTTACAGGTTCCCCCCAGACAACACCATGCAGAACAGATGCAATCTCCCCAAATTTACTTTGGTTCCACAGACTACTAAAATAATCTCAGGGACCAAGCTACTTCATATGAATCTCTATCCCTTAATACGACAGCAATCAAGGTGGAAAAGTAGCCAATAAACATGTAACAGAATTCTGGGGTGTCATACCTCCCAAAGGAAAACACAATACACACCTCAGGAGAAAATTTTAAAATATACTTTCTAGAACACCCAAAAATCTAGGCCTGAGCTGCTTTCTGCATGAAATTATACATGAGCTGTGTTTCAGTTAGTGGCTCCAGCCATGAATTCACCAGCCTTATGAACAGAATGTGTATGTGGTGGTTAGCTTTGTTTCAACTTGTCAGGACTAAGCAACGCCCAGCTAGCTGGTAAAACGTGATCTCTGGTTGTTCCTTTGAGGGTATTTCAGGAAGAGATTAGTATTTGAATCCCCAGACTGAGAAAAGAAAATCACCAGTGGGGATGGGCATCAACCACTCCTTGAGGGCCCAAACAGAACAAAAGGTTGAGGACGAATTCTCTCCGCCCCCCTCCTCTTCCAACTTTTTCCTTCTCCTCCCTTGAGCCAGGAAGTCTATTTTCTCTGCCCCTGAACAACAGAACTCCAGGTTCTCTGGCCTTCACACTCCATGCCTTACACCAGTGCCTCCTCACCTCCCCCAGTTCTCAGGCCTGTCCTGGTTCTCTAGCCTGCGGATGGCACACTGTGGACTTCTCAGCTGCCATAACCTTGGCAATCAGTATTGTAAGAAATCTCCTCTTTTATAGATTGATTTTTTTCTGTTGCTCCTGAGAACACTGACAAATACAGAATGGTTCTCCGGTTCCAAATCAGCATCTGCACATCGGAAGGCAAAATGCAGAGTCAACCCACCCAACTGGTCTCATAGCCCAGCCATCAGTATCCACCCTGGGCTGGGGGGAGTTGTACCTTACCTGCCTGAGACAGTCTTCAGAACACCCTTCTGCAGCCCACCTGACTTACCAGGCTGCCCTGGCCAGCACATGGGGGCATTGTTTGGCCAGCAGAGTTATAAAAAAATAGGTACCCATGGCCATCTCTTCAAAAGCAGCCATCTTTTCATATGAAAAAAACCCTGAGATTGCAGGCTCCCTTAAGTGACATCTGCAAACGTGGCACCACGAGGCCCCTATTGTCACGTGGGCCGCAGCTGGGCAGGTGTGGAGCAGCGGCTGCTCTAGCTGAAGCTCCTGGCTGCTGGCTCCCTGCAGCTCTCCCCACCTCCTGCCCTAGGTCATCCAGCCAGATGCCCTCTCTCCTGACCCTCCCGTCCCTCTGAGTAGCTGCGGCAGTCAACGCCCGTGTAACCTGGGAGGCAGCTCCTACACAGGATAACCTCAGCACCAAGTCGTCTTAGATGTGCTCATCCAGGTTAATGACCTTCTTAGGCCATGTATGATTCCACTCTGGATATCTCCCTGACACACTCTGCCTGTCCTGGGCCCCTGAACCTATCCGGATAACTGGACCTTAATTCCTGTCTTCTCCCTCTGTTTGACACAAGGACCTGTGTGCCACGACCCTGCCCTGAGTGTGCCCTGCCTGACCAGTGTAGCCACGGCGGCTTCTGAGGAAGGATGAGAAGGCTGAGAACCTCACCTCCTGACCCAGATGGCCAACTTTAGCTTTTTCACTTTCAATTCACTTCCATACTGTGTCATGATTCAGACACCACAGGGGGACTAACCTGCAGCCAGTGGTCCTTCAGACCACATGAAATGAAATTATGCCAAGAAGATTCCCGTAGAAACTAGAAGTCCAAGTTCTTCAGTCATAGTAAACTAGTAACGGTCCTACCTCTGGACTGGGCTAGGGTGCCACGGTACCAAGTGTGAGGACATGATAGCAACTATCAGAATACTTTTTTTTTTAAGATTTTTATTTATTTATTTGACAGAGAGAGATCACAAGTAGGCAGAGAGGCAGGCAGAGAGAGAGGATGGGAAGCAGGCTCCCTGCTGAGCAGAGAGCCCAATGCAGGGCTCAATCCCAGGACCCTGAGATCATGACCTGAGCCGAAGGCAGCGGCTTAACCCACTGAGCCACCCAGGCACCCTCGATTACTTCTATAAATGAATTTTTAGGGGTGTCTGGGTGACTCAGTTAAGCGCCTGCCTTCGGCTCAGGTCATGATCTCAGGGTCCTGGGATCGAGCCCCACACTGGGTTTCTTGCTCAGCAGAGAGCCTGCCTCTCCCTGTGCCCCTCTCCCACCTTGTACTCTTTTTCACTCTCTCAAATAAATAAAATCTTAATATCCCCCCAGAATGTATATTATGATCCTTAATCCCCAAGGCGACAGTATTTGGAGGAGGGGCCTTTGGGAAGTAACCAGGTCTGTGACTGGAGCCCTCATGATAGGACTGGCAGCATTTTAAGAAGAGATTTGAGAGAGAAGCTCTCTCTCTTGGCCACATGAGGATACAGCAAGGAAACGGCTGTCTACAACCTAGTCACACCAGTGAATCCACTGGTGACACGATCTGAGACGTCCCAGCTTTCAGAAATGTGGGAAATAAACATGTGTTGTTTAAGCCGCCCAGTCTATGGTGTGTTTTTTGTTAGAGCAGTTGGACCAAGACAATTACATAAACAATATGGTTTTATCAAACAAATAAAAGTTATTAGCACTGATATTTTTTAAAGGTTATGTTTGTGGCATCTACTATCAGCAGGAAATGATTACTATTTTGCCCTCTTGTGCAGTGAGACACTGCAATTTTCCTGGATATTTCTGTATGATGCTACCGACAGGGGTCCTAACTATAAAATTTTGACTATATTCTGAATAAACTGGCTTATTATTTTAAGAGGCTAAATCACATACATACCACGTTTACAAATTAAGTTATTCCTCTCCCCAAAACACTATATTCTGAGTTTCTGAGTACTTGTTGCTCAGATGATAAATTTTAGTAGACAACTAGAACTTTTCCTTAGTTATCTCACTACAGAGTATGTTTTTCCTGAAGTAAAAAAAAAAAAAAAGGCTTTCCCAGCATCATATACTCAGGTTTAATAATTCTCAGAATAAGAATAAAGACAAGAATATATATAAGTCAATTTTCACCACATCCTGAAGAAAATCAAGGGCAGCATCTTCTAATGACATATGATTCAGCCTCATGACTAGTTCTTTAAGAAAAAACAATCTTTCTCTGCTTTAGTAACTGTAGTGAATCTTACACTTTTGCCCTTTCAATAATCCCCCCTTTATCCTGGGGATCACAACTTCTCAACATGAACCTACCAGTTGAGAAGGGCAAGGATGCGGACCTGGCCCAAGTGGGACAGACCCGGGAAAGCTGATCTATGCCTATCTGTAGACCGTTCAACATGGGAACCGTTTCCTGCTATATGGACTATGGAAATAGAGGATTTGAGCTACATTTTCCATTTCATTTAGAGTAGTTTGTGCTGGATTTCTACCACCCACAAATAAAGAATCCTAACTAATACAGAAGTTATTTTTTTGTTTTACTGACTGAGTTCTTACGTAAATGATTTATCTAAGCTACTGACTTACCTCGTCTAAGAATAAAATTTAGACACTGAAGTCAGGACCTATTTTCAGAATAAACTCACTCCATCCCATGTAAGAATCATATATGCCTAAAGCGTAGTATTAAGCAAGATCCTATTACTGAACACTAAGTGACTTTGTCATTCTAACATCAAAAATTCTATTAGTGGATAAAAGACGTATGTTTGGAAATGTAAACTTGTGAGTGGCTTCACAGTGGCATAATGACATCACTGTAGCAAATCAGGATGCGGTCAAACTCCCTGCTATTCTACTTCACCTTTGATTTCTTTGGGAAGGCAACGTAAAACTACACTGAAACTGGCAAACAGTGTCCTCATCCTAGGAATCTGAAGAGTTTATTCTGGGACTGAGACTATCCACAGCAGCCTGATAATCAGATTAGAAGCATCCACATGTTAATAATATGTAAACTAGCTCCTAAGGCAAACTTGGTTTTCTGAGTAGTACAGCCAAATGTTAAATGGTTATGATACGACCAACTTTAGGAACTTAGATCTTAAAATTTTCAACAAGTATTCTGGATTCCTTCAGGGATGCACGTATTATTTTTCCTGGTTGTTTTGTGCTATACAACAGTTTCTTTCTTTTTTTGTTTGTCTGTCTGTCTTGTTGTTTTACTCTCTCTGCACAGACTAAAGGTGCAGAAAGACATCCGTGCTGCAATGTAGGCATTTTGCCTACAGTAGAAATGCCATTTCGTCGTACTTTGGGGTGTGGGGGGAGGGGACACTTTCCTATTTTGCCAAATAGGTTCCACTTTTTTTCCTGTCTGACCGGCAAGGAGAGTAAGGACATAATAACATAAAGTTAGAACTCTTAGGACAGAAAATATGGACATTTGAATTTGAAGAGAAAAAAATTAGATTATAATCCAAGAAGGATTTTTTTCCTTTGACCTTCAAGAAAAGATACTGTAACTGTAAATTTATGGATTAAAGTGATTATACAAACAATGTACTTTTATATACTACTGAATTTGGTTTTTTTTTTTTTTTTTTAAAGATTTTATTTATTTATTTGCCATAGAGAGAGAAGCGAGAGCAAGCACAGGCAGACAGAGTGGCAGGCAGAGGCAGAGGGAGAAGGAGAAGCAGGCTCCCTGCCAAGCAAGGAGCCCGATGTGGGACTCGATCCCAGGACGCTGGGATCATGACCTGAGCCGAAGGCAGCCGCTTAACCAACTGAGCCACCCAGGCGTCCCTGAATTTGGTTTTAAATGAACTGAAATTGAGTTTTAACTGGAATACACGGAGGTCAATGAGTCTGCGATCTAAGGGTTACCAAGGAGACTGCTTGCCACTCTAATAGAGCATAATAATTGCTAAAACCAAATTAATTATGCTTGTTAATCACAGATCTCATATGTATATTTTCCACAACAGGAGGGTGGAGAAACTAACATAAATTGCTGACTTCCATTCTCACTTGCACTTCATAACCCTTGGATACGGAGTGGAAAACTAGTCAACCAGAAACTAAAAATGAAAGTTTAATGAGGCACAAAATCCCATGTTTTACTTAAGGGAAAAGAAAACAATTTCCCCACCTTCGGTGGAATGTATGAGAAAAAGTGTTCCCGGATCTCTTCTACAGTCTATAGTTTATATTCCACCAGACCATACTTCCATTCATTATCAGGATTAATATCTGGGGCGCCTGGGTGGCTCAGTTGGTTGAACGCCTGCTTTCGGCTCAAGTCATGATCCTGAGGTCCCGGGATGGAGCCCTGCATCGGGCTCCCCGCTCAACGAACGGGGAGTCTGCTTCTCCCTCTCCCTCTGCCACTCTCCCTGCTCATTCTCTCTCTCTCACTCTCTCTCTCTCTCAAACAAATAGATAAAATCTTAAAAAAAAAATAAGATTAGTATCTAATATTATGTGTAACTACTACAACATACAGGAAAACTTGTATGAGGTTTCTTTTTTTTAAAGATTTTATTTGTTTATTTGACAGACAGAGATCACCAAGTAGGCAGAGAGGCAGGCAGAGAGAGAGGGGGGAAAGCAGGCTCCCCAATGAGCAGAGAGCATGATGCGGGGCTCGATCCCAGGACCCTGAGATCATCACCTGAGCGGAAGGCAGAGGCTTAACCCACTGAGCCACCCAGGCGCCCTCGTACGAGGTTTCTATCTTCTCTCTAGACTGTTATAAATACCACTGACACTCTGAACAACATCAAATTAGGAAGGCAGAAACTTTTCTTACTAAAGAAAGAAAAGACTAAAGCTATAGGACTACGGGTTGAAATACGGGGCAGAAGACAGCCAGCTGTAGCTTAAATCACAACCAAAACCCTCATTTCTGATGGTCCCAGGCCTCACGTTCAGAACCTGCTCCCTGGTCCACGTGGTTTTCCTTCACACTAACTGGAGCCTAGTCACCTGGAATGTGCCTCCTCTGTGCAGAGCATCTTCCCACCCCGCCCCAAGGTGGCTGCTCTCCCAGCCACAGCTTGCCTGCATCACATTTCAAACAGCGCCATACACACCGGTCCGAACAGAGATTCTCAACAGACCAGCTGCGAAGGCGCCGGAGATGAACTGCTGATACAAATAAGGAAAACGAGATGCCCTTTAGCACAGGAGACAGAATGCCTATTATGTAATTTCCACGAGAGTCTTTCCTCCCAGTAAAGATTACTAATAGTGACTTTCCCCCAAATTTAGTTTACTTACACTGATTTTACCTTACAAGGAAAATTCGTTTTGAAATTACTTGTAGGACTACTATTTTCATTTTTCAATAACAAATTCAGTGAATCTTCATATAATAAATACTCTCAATAAATTCATTGCCTGAAAGAGATGCTGGCAAGCCAATCATACAAATATTCGAAGTTAAATTACTTTAAAAGCTCATTTACATTTAAATAATTACATTTAAAAGCTCATATGTGAGAGCACGTATTTTTACCTTGAGAAGGTATGTGGGAATATTGCTGAAATCCACTGGCAACTTCAAAAGGAAACGAGCTGAAAATTCACCAGTCTGTAGGACAAAAGGTATAATAATAAGATTAAAATAAGAAATTGATTGTGAAGTGACAATTATAGCCAAGGCCACAAGTTCAACCTGTTCAAACTGGAGGCATTTTCAATTTGGGTTTCCTAACATTAGCAAGAAAAGAAGGTTGGAAAGCAGGGAAAGATCAAAAAGAATTCTTGAATTATTAGCTACTAAAAGCATAATTAGAATTTTTAAATCTGCATTTTCAATGGGCAATAAAATTATAATGTCACATTACCTTTTTGGTTTTTCTAAGTGTAAAAAGAATACATGAATGCATGATTTTTTTTTTAATCTAAGCAATAGAGACAGACCTCTCCCTTTGATTCATTTCTTTTTTACTAAAGCACTCAGAGCATAAGATTTATAACCCACAGGCAACTGACGTATCTCACTATCCTTTACAGTGTGTCTGGAAGTACATACAAAGGTCAAACTTCTGCCCAGAGAAAGCAATCTATCAGTAGGTATCCCAAATAAGATTCTAATTTCTTGAACAATCTATTAACATCACTATCACCAACTAATATTTTTCAGTAATTCTATGAACTAGTCTCCATAGAAAAGATGTACAGAGGTTTAGAGATTTAAAACATTTAAGCCTAAATAATAACTTCTATGTTCTTTTTAAAGAGGAAAAAAAAAACTCATGTGAAAGAAAAAAATCTTCCTCTCATTTTACTATGATGGCAAATCATCAAGGTTTTTTTGTTGTTTTGTTTTGTTTTGTTTTGTTTTGTTTATGCTGGGCATGGCTAAGGCATCACATTGCTTTTAAAAAACCTTGGTCAGAGTGTAGAGAAGGGGCCTTCCGGTTGGGCCATCACACACCCAGGGGTTCCAAAGAACCTCTGCAAAGGCCACAGAGCAGGTTGCAGAGCTGGTGGGGTCCTGGGCCTTCCAACCTCTCTCACAGCCAAGCCTGCAGTTCAGCTTGGGATTCTGACACCCTGGGTTTCCCTAGGACATGCTTTTTGAACAAAGAACTTCAGGGATGATCCAGAACTATTGTAAAGAGTGGATCTCTATCATTTTTATATTTGGGGAACACTGAAGAGCTCCCAGTAACTCCACTGCCTTCTCCCCTTAAAAAAATAACAAGCACCCCAAACTCCTACAACACATGCTTCAACACAGCCAGCATTTACAAATATTTTTTTCTGGCTTGGTGGACAAAGGCACATAAGCATACCTACACACCTCTTAGAGAAGATTCCACACCCATCACCACGCCTTTCTACAAATACCCTAACAACTGGCCGCCATTTTTAAACTCCGACCTAAAACCCCAAAAAAGCAAAGAGAAATATAAACCTTGAGCTCAAAAGATAAAACTGGTAACTACCATCTGCACGGAGGTTCGTTGTTTGACTGCTCACAACATCTTTCAACTTGCATCGACCTCTGGCTAAGGACAGAGCACTTCCTCAATGCCACAAGCCTAACCCCATGACATGAAAAGCAGAAATGAGAGCAGTGAATGGACAGACTCAACACTGAGGCAACTCACAGAAGCCACTGGGCCACGAGAAATGCCCGTGGTAAGAAACAGGAGGAATCACAGGACCTGGGCACGCCAACACGTGTGGGCTACTTGAAAGATTAGTCAGGAGCCACCTAGGGATCTACAAACAGCTCACCATGGCAGGGGGGAAGAGAAGGCTTGTGAAAGAGCCTAATAAAATTCTCACATTCGATTACAGTCCAAGATTACTAGAAAAGTATGGTTTGGGCGTTTTGTGAAGCTCCGAGAGGACTCTACAACTAACACTGCCTATTGAGTGTGATTCTTTGGACCCAAGTATGGGGCTCATAGACTAAAAGAGGTGAGTATAGGAACATAAAGCACTACAGAATGATATGGGAGCTTATGAGAGGGGCATCCAGCCCAGTGGGAAGTTGGGGGGTACAGGAAGAACAGAAGGGTCTTCCCTGAGTGCTGGTACAGTGCTACAGAGGAAGGGACATTCATCAAAGAAGACAATTCCCAACCACTTCCTCTTCCTCCTATATAATCAATTTTTCCCTTTACTCACTCACTCCATCAGTATGCAAACATCATTTAAAAAGCCTTTACCAAGAAAATATTTTTTTAATAAAATAAAAAGTCTTTCTCAATTTCCTACCTTTCGTCAGGTCCCATCTCATTTCTCTGTTCTACTTCACAATACAACCTCTTCTAAAGAACTGGTCTTTATTTCTTCTTTTACTATTCTCTCTGGCACCTTCTCCTGTCAGCCATCCCCCCACCCACCAGTCAACCCCAGCAGCTTATCAAGGTCACCAATGACCTCCCCACAGCCAAATCCAACAGTCACTTCTCAGTGCTCATTTTATTACTTGTTCTCTCAGTAGTGTTTTGACATAGCTGATTATTTCTCCTTTCCTGGAACATTCTCCCCTTGGTTTCCAGGATCCCACTCTCTCTTGGTTTGACTTGACTTCACTAGCCCTCCTTACGGCCGCCCCAGCCTCTGAACACCACCACAGCTCAGCCTCCTCTCTCCCTTTCCTGACATTTCCCAGGTGATCTCATCTAGGCACAAGATTTTCAATACCATTTATAGGCTGACGATTCCCAAATGTTCTATCTCTGCCCAGACCTTTCCTTGTTTCCTTTATCCAACCACCACGAATGAAACCAAACTCCTGATTGCCTTCCTCTGATAGTCTTCATTTTAGTAAATGGCAATTCCATTCTTTCAATCCCTCAGGCCAAGAACCTCAGAAGCATCCTTGACTCCTCTCTTTCTTGCTTCTCCTGCATTCAAAGTGGCGGCAAATCCTATCGATCCTACCTGCAGGATGGATCTTTAGTCCAACCACTTCTCACCACAGCACAACCACCTGATCTGAGTCACAGCTATCTCCAGCCTAGGCCGCTGCCATCACCGCCAGCTGCTTCATCCGGAAGCTTGTTCCCGTCTCCGCAGACACAGCAACACTTTCAGTACATCAGTCAGATTAGGATCCTCCTTTGCTGAAAACTCTCAAATGGTACAGTTTAGCTCCTTTATAGAATAATTTGACAAGGCAACAACTGAGCAGACATGCGAAAGAGATGAGGAAAAAAACCATGTGGAATGTGGAGGGAAAACATCCCAGGCAAAGAGAACACCAAGTATAAAAAGGGTTGGTGCAGGGCGCCTGGGTGGCTCAGTGGGTTAAGCCGCTGCCTTCGGCTCAGGTCATGATCTCAGGGTCCTGGGATCGAGTCCCGCATCGGGCTCTCTGCTCAGCAGGGAGCCTGCTTCCTCCTCTCTCTCTCTCTCTGCCTGCCTCTCTGCCTACTTGTGATCTCTCTCTGTCAAATAAATAAAATCTTTAAAAAAAAAAAATAAAAATAAATAAAAAAAAATAAAAAGGGTTGGTGCAGATAGAGGCCTAGATGTTCAAGGTGCAGATAGAGGCCTAGATGTTCAAGGTGCAGATATAGGCCTAGATGTTCAAGAAGGAGCAAACAAGCACTAACACGGATCAGAGGGGGCCCAGAAACCCTCTTTTCCTAACTGCTGTAGGGTGTACAACAATCACTCGTAACAGTAGCAAACACCGAAATGATGACCACAACTACATGGAATGTTTGTTAAGTCATTCTTGGGGATATTGAGAGGTTTTTTCACAAGTACCAATGGATTAGAAGATGTTGCAGAAGGGAGTTGGTTGGGTAGACAATAATAAATTAAACTCAACTCACCATCATTTTCTATTTAGAGACACAAACCATCTACAATCAATAAACAGCCATTTCTACCTACTGGAATACAACATCAATTGGTGAACTAAAATGGCAACCTCAAAACTCTCATGTTAGACTCAATGGCTGTTCTACATTTTTCCCCCCTCTGGAAACAATAAAAGGAGTAAAATGTGGGATTTAAAAATTAAAACATGCCTTGTACATATAAGGAAATGGGAAATATAATTACATATTTAGCACTTGGACTCATGTGAACTGCTAGTTATTTTGGTGCATGTACTACATTTTAGCTCTTTTGCCCTATTTTAGTTTGTACAATATATTTTTATTCTACCGGCTATTTTAGACCAACATTCCTTTAAAAACACTTAGACAATCCCTACTTTATCCCCTCTCAAAATGTTGATCCTAGAACTAATATAAATTTATGTTTATTGGCAAAAGACTGATTTCTACAACTAAACTCATAATAAAAGGCAAGTTGATCCAAGGACTAATAGGAGTTTGTGTTTATCAGCAATGGATTGATTTATACAACCAGATGACATAATACAAGAAACTTAAGGCTGTGAAAGGAATTCGGTGCTCTGGAAACCACAGAAAGTGCTTTTTGATCTCCTACTTTCCAGCTGACTATACATTCTTTATTTTGCCAGTGAGAGAATAAAGAAAACTTAGCACTTGTTTCTAACAGTGTTGGAAACACTGAAAACTACGACTCAAGAATTTGGTTTTCAGTTCTATCACTGATTTTCCTTGTGACCTGGAAGTAATCTCCTTCTGGGTAACTAAGTCAATGCTGATTTAAAACATGTCTTAATATAAAACTTAAGCTATAAATTCCATAAGGAGCAAAACATAAGTGAAAAATCCATTCTGAGTTCTACCTCAGATGACTTCTTCTGTGTTTTTATATTCGAAGTTCCAACAGTTATTCAAGCAATTTACGGTCACTCTGTTGTAACGTCAAAGATTGCTTCCATAGCAATCTTTCCTGTAAGCTGAAAATGAGACATTTAGATGCAGCCAAGTGAACAGAATAATTTGATTTTTTTTGTCAGTCCTTGGTCAAATCTTCTCTTGGATAGATGCAGAAAATTATCTGACCTATGACTGTTAAAATGTCAGCCATTCTGCCAACTGCCTTAATGGCAATTTCCCCAGCTTAGCAATAAATATGTGCATCCTTCCTTTTTTTCAAGTTATAGTACATTGGCAAGTAACTTAAACTAACAAGACTCTGAGTTTTGGCAATTTTGGCATTTTATGAGGTCTGAGCTTTTCTTCTGGTAACAGCAGCTGTGTCACATGACGGCACTGACAGGTAGACAGCTCATGCAGAATGGGTTCCAGACCCAGGTTGCTCGGTAAAGGGAAATTTCACTTTCTTCTCAACAAACAAGCTGTCATCTGAAACTGACTGCTTCTACCACTTGGATAGCTACAAGTGAAGAAACACTCAAAAACGACTACAACTTTAATAGGGTGACAGTCAGATAAGGGTGATTCTTCAAGTGGACTCTGACAACCAACAGCCCAAGTCTACAGACTATTCCTTGGCAAATGCGTAATTACCCATTACATATGAAAAGGAAAGCCAAAGTCAGTCTAACTAGGATTTCACAACATCTCACACTTTACAAAATGTTTTCTAATGTTACATTATTTATTATCCCAAAGCCCTTTTTAATATATATAATTCCCTTAAACTTATTTCAGAAATGAGAAAACTTAGTCCTAGAACAGTCAAGGAACTTGACAACAGCCATTGAGAGAGCAATAAGAATCAGAGGTGAACTTCAAGACTTAAGATCCATTCACCCTTTTCATTTGTATGGATTAATAGCCTAAAATGTGTCTGTCAGGCCCTAAGCAGGGCATTGTAAATATAATGAGTCAAAGAAACACAGCCCCTGCCCTCTTGGGGCTTCTCATCTAGAGGGCAAGTCAGCCATTAATCAAAATAGTGCTCCTATAAGTCACAACCTGTGAAAAATCTATGCAAGAAAGAGCAAAGTGCTCTGATATTTCAGGAAGATTGGACCTATCTAGGCTTTGGGGTTCTCTACTTTGTGGGAACTCACAGAAAGCCAAGTCATAAGACCATGTGGAAAAATAAACAATTAATACCAGCCAGGAAAACTTCAGAGAAGCAAAGCAATGAGAGGGGGTTAGCTACACCGGATAATAAAGATACAGAAATACAGGACAGTAATACTGGTATTAAATCAATAAACAGAATACTAAGTCCAGAAATAGGGCCAAATACATTTAGTGTATGATTGATGATGTGAGACAACTGCATCGCCATCTAGGAATAAAGTCAGATCCACATTTCAGAGCATATATGAGGATAAAATCCAAGTGGATTATGAGTTTCAGTGTACAAAATTGAAACCATAAGGAAGAAAACACTGATGAATGCCTTTATAACCTTGCAGCAGGGAATGTCTTTCAAATAGGACTCCAAATTCAGAAGCCATAAAGGGGATGATGGGTAAATTTGATGGCCTGAGTATAAAAATTTTGTGGATGGGAAAAAACTACCATCAGCAAAGTCAAAAGACAACTGACAGAGGAAAATGTACGTGCAACCCTATCACAAAAAGCTAACGACCCTTAATGAAAAAGATTTAAAAAACCCAAGAGAAAAACAGGTAATGAATATATAGAAAAAAAATGCAAATAACCCTTAAACAAGAAAAAATGCTTAACTTCATTAATAAAAAAAGGAATACAAATTAAAACTAAAGTGAATATCTTTTTTTTTTTTTTTTTTTACCAAACAGACTGGCAGAAATCAGCACTTTTTTTTTTTTTTAAAGATTTTATTTATTTATTTGACAGAAATCACAAGTAGATGGAGAGGCAGGCAGAGAGAGAGAGAGAGGGAAGCAGGCTCCCTGCCGAGCAGAGAGCCCGATGCGGGACTCGATCCCAGGACCCCGAGATCATGACCTGAACCGAAGGCAGCGGCTTAACCCACTGAGCCACCCAGGCGCCCCAGAAATCAGCACTTTAAAGGTATTACTGCACTGTGCTCTCTCCTCTACTGTTTCTGATGTCAAGTCAGTGTTGACTCAAATAACTGCTCACCTACAGATAAAAGTGTCATTTTTCTGTGATCACTTAAGATTTTCTCTTTACGTGTGGTTTTGAGTATTCTGACTTGCATTTTTCTTGGTTAGGTTTGTTGAGATTCTTGAATCTGTAAATTTATGTCTTTCACCATATTTGGAAATATCAAGGCATTATTTCATCAAAGATTTCCCTGCTGCCTCTTTTTCTCCTCTCCTCGCCTTCTAGGACTCTACTTTCATGTATATTTGATGTTTTGGTTTTGTCCCGTAAGCTCCGCCTTCCTCTCTACCAAGTATCAATTTCTATACAGTATCTAACTGCTTTAAGTCACATCCGGCATCTTCAGGCACAGGTCATTATGTTCTGTCCAGAGCTTAGAGTTGTTATGTGTAGAAAGGTTAGTCCAGAAGCTACCAGGCCATTATGCAAAGTGGAACTTGACAGAAATCTACAAGTATGTTAATACACTGTTGACAACACTGTGGAGAAATAATCACTTTTATATATTGCTGCTAGATTAATAAATTATTAATATGAACTTTATGGAGGGCATTTTAGAGATTAAAATTATAAACACACATAATCTTTGATCTAACAATTCCTCTTCTAGTTATTTATCTTACTTGATAATAAGACCTACTTGAACAGATGCAAAATGACAGGTACAAGAATGAAAGAGCTCCCTATATTTGGAAAAAAAATCCTTAAGCTATGTTAGGTCAAAAGCAAGATGCCAAACATGGTATATAATATACGTTACCATATGCATTGAAAGAGGGGAATATATATATATATATTTGTATTTCCTTTTATGTGCATATGGAAACTCTGAAAAGGTACATTAGAAAAAAGCTATCCCGGTGCTCATCTAGGGTGGAGGAAGAGAAGGACGGTGGCTCTGATTTGGGTGGACACAAGACAATGATGGGAGAGAGACTTTTCACTTCAATATTTTAACAGATTTTGATTTTTCAACAATATGAATACATTTCCCACTCAAAAACTTTTAAAAAGGAATTTGCAGGGGCACCTGGGTGGCTCAATCGGTTGAGCATCCTACTCCTGATTTCAGCTCAGGTCATGATTTCAAGGTCATGAGGGTGAGCCCTGAATCAGGGACCGTGTTGAGGGTGGAGTCTGCTTCAGATTCTCTCTCTCTCTCCCTCTCTCCTTCTGACCTTCTCCCTGCTCACATCCCACTCTCTCGCAAATAAATAAAACCTTTTAAAAAGGGAATCTTCAAATTAAATGTGTACACATTGAGATGTTCATAATTCACATACTCAATCCTTCATTCATTCAACATATATTTACTGAACACCTACTGTGCCAGGTGCCAGGTTAGGTGACGGAGATCGTAAGACAAACAAAATACAGTCTCTGGCCTCACGGAGCTTAAAGTCTCCTCTGAGTAGACGAACAAAATACTATGATGTGATACTCTGACAGGGATATTCAGAGCACTCTTTTGGAAGTGACTGAGTTAGGGCTCTGCATTTTAGATGACAGAATTCCATTTCAAACTCACCTGAGCAAAAGAAAGATAATTTCTTAAAACGCTATGCAGTATCTCATGGAATCTAAGACTAAAAACACAGCCCAGCCTCAGTTCGAAAGACTTGAATACCCTCAGCAGTTTCTCCTTGTCTTATCTCTGCTCGCTTTCTGCTTCGTCTTCCTTTCTCTGTACCTTCCACTCTCTTGATTCTTCTGACTAGATAACATGAGAAAAAACTTACATGTGACCCACCGGTTACTCATAAGGAAACCAGCCTCACTTTCTCTGTGCTAACTCCACATTCCCAGGCAAGAACTGTGTCTTGCTTGTGCCTTCTGACCTAGTCAACACTACTCCCATGCTTCATTATAGTAAGAGAGCTAGCAGCACCATAAATTCACTGAAAATAATTGAAAAACTAGGGAACATTTTTAGGAAGCAGGGGGGTTTAAGTTATATGTACACACTCCCAAAGCCATAAAATAGTCTGAAGTTTTCCTGATAGCACACTTCTTATACAGGATCCTTCACCTTTTTCCTCTTACTATATGGAAAGAAAGCATCTGGTCCTTTAAAAACCCTTGTATATCCCTTTCAACGCTGAGAAATCTATGTAAAGGGTGCTCCCTATATCTACATGGCCAAGGAGGAAATGCAGCAGGGCACCCAAGGTTTCAGAACAAACACGGTGGCCTCCCAAACAGAAGCAGGGGTGGGGCAGGGCGGGGGGGTGGGGCAGGGCGGGGGGGGGGGGGGGAGGTGGCACGAGGCATGATTCCAGTCCTTCTTCAGACGATGCTCCGTAAGGTACAGGCAAAGGAAATGGAAAGGATTTCCTTTGTGTTTCACATGCCTCCATAGAACCGGTTTTTTCTGCTCGATGCACCCTGCTGCTTAAAGAAGGCTGAATTTCCTACTGGTACTATTATTTAAAAAAATAACAAAATTCCTTTTACATGTCAATAACACTGGAAAAGCTATCATATTCACCTTTAAGGTCTCTAAATTGGGTACACACACATACTACTACTTAAGAATGAAGTCAAAATCCGAGATACAAACTATCGCTAGCAAGATCCTAAGTACGCCAACTGGCGTACAGGTCAAGATTCGGTGTAACAAATCCACTGCGAACACAACAAAACTGTGAGCCCCTGTCATGAGTTCATTTATTTTAAATCATGTTCAACTCCTAATAGTTCCATGTGGTTAACAATAAAAACAAATCTGTCAGTTCTAGAAGCGTGTGTAACACAGCTGACTACCACACTACACCCTTTTCAAAGGAGCAAGTGCAAGTTTACCCCAGTCTACAAGTCAAATGCCTTTAGGCCATAACTCCCAAGCTTCGTCAGCTCAACAGGGATTATGAGAGAAGCCCCTGGGATGTCCTGCTACACACAGAAGGCTGACAGGCATCGCCAGAACACCTACTCCATCCTCGTGGCGGGACGGGAAAAAGCCCCATGTTTCCGGATCCCCCAGATATTCTGATCCCTCTCTTAGCACTCTGGCCCTCCTCTCCCACCTTTCTGGACCAGTGCTCTCCAAGAGAAAGATGGTACAACACACAAATGTGGTGTGCACATCCATGAGTACTTTAGGATGTTTAATATTTTCTTATAGCCACATTTAAAAAGGTAAGAGAAACAAGTGAAATCACTTTTAATACTATATCCCAATATATCCAAAATATTCTCATCTCCACATGTAAACAATATAACAGTTGGTAAGGAGATCATTTTTGTATGACTTCTTGGAATTCTGGTATGTATTTTACGCTTGCGTAGATGTCAATTCGGAGTAACCTTGCAAGTATGGTAGTGGCTCTTACGCTGGGCGGCACAGCTTTAGACATTGCTCCATCAATACTAATCCCCACATTCAGTTAGATGCTCACGGTCACAAATGCCTGAAGACCTACTTGAGCCACCAAATACCATGGACCTGGCACACTCCTCACAGGAAGGCATCGGATACGTGTCATCTGGTTAGTAGGGGCTGATCATGGGACCCCACTGCCCCTTCCAGACAATATGACTTTTCCTCCTTTCTCCAAAAACGTCTACACCTACTGTCTTTACTTTGTTTTCTCCACTTACATTCCTGATAACCTACAGTCTGCTCTCCCGGGCTCCGAACTCCATCAGAACTGGTCCTGGAAAGATAAGCACCACTTTCTCCCTCTTAAATAGGAACTTTTTCTTTCACCTTGCTTTCCATTCCTTATCTGCATCTTAGTGACACCAACCTCTACCAATTCACATAAGGGACTTTCCGATTAACAGCACTTTGAGAGATAATCCAGGAACAACCACTGACCTAGAATTTATGGAGCCCCTACCTACCATAATTCACTTCAACTATTTACAAGACAAGGCTAATGATAATAATAATACTTTGTATTACATAACTCCATGTTTGCTTAATTCTGTTTGCTTCCCACACACAGGATCTCATTTATCTTTGTGTCAAGAGTTACCTCCAGGAAAGTGACACAGGGAAAGAAACTAGTTACACACACACACAAAACTAATGATAGAATTAGAATCTGAAGCTCCCGTTTTCCAGAACACTCTCTCTCCAATACATTTCCTATGGATACAGGCCTCTGCTCTGCAGGACTTTACACTCTAACACACGCTGCTAGAGAAGTAATCAGCCAAGGAGGCCACCAGACGGAGGGGGCTCTCATGCCGTGGTAGCTGACTTAAGCAAACTGAAATCTAAGCCAATAATTTCCTATAAATGCCTCCAAATTAAGAAGAACAATCAGTCACAAACAGTCAACTGGGCTTTCCCAAGTAATGCAACCCGTTAGGCTACACCCAGTCAAATAAATCCCCTGCTTTGCTTCTGTGTCTTTGCTACAAAAACCCTGCCCCCTAGCTTTGGTCAGTAGAATATGCTCCAATTCTTAAAAATTTTAATATGCCTCAGTTTATTTTTTTAACCAACCTCATATACCTTCCCCTCAAATGGAAACCACAGCAGGATGAGATGACAGAAGCCTGGGTCATTAAGTCAAATGAGGAGCTCCTCATGGAATGGCTCCTTTCTTTTCTGCACAATATTCTTAAATGCTGCCAGAGCTTAATTTATAAGTCATAGATTCCTAAAATCTTGCTGGGATTTGGGGTCAACTACAATAACAACAACAACAAAAAAAGATAACTTCTTCACATTCTCCATTATATAAGTATATGTCCTTATTAAGAAAATACTCACAAAAGGAAAAAATATGTTGCCAAAACCCTCATAGATCACCCTCTGGTATTCTTTAATATGTAAAAAATGTGAAAACATGTGGTTGTGGAACATCTCAAAACACTGACTTCATAGCAGGAAAGAAAAATGTCTCTGATCAAAGTATTAGGTATGATAAACTAACTTTGAGTTCTGGGAATTAAAAGCCAAAGGGAGAAAAAAAATCACAAATTTCTTTACTGTGCTTTGCTACAATTTACAAACACTGGTTCTTTAGATACAACAGACCCATGCAGGAAATGCTGGCAAGGCAGTTGATATATGTAATATAAAATGAGACCTTAGACTTTACCCATTGACAAAACTGGTAATGCACCCTTATTTTGATAGGGTGTATCGACACAGTATATATGATTTCAACACCTGTAGCTTATATCGTGGCATTCATCAAAATTAACATTCTAATCTTAAAACTAACTCTGCTCAAAAAGGCAGCAGGTAATTTTGTGGTGATGGAATAATTCTATGTCTCGCCTGCAGTGGTAGTTACAGGAAATGATGCATGTGGTAAATGGCATACACATACATTGTGCCAAGGTCAATTTCTTAGTTTCCATACTGTACTATCAATATGTAAAATGCAACCACTGGAGGAAACTGGGTGAAGGGTATACAAGACCTCTGTACTATTTTAAAACCTCTTATGAATCTATAGTTATTTCTAAATAAATAAATATACCTTAAAAATAACCCTGACCATGCAGGCACACGAGAATTATTCATTCTGGACATAAAAGCTTACAATTTCAACGTATCATCTGTTTTCTCCGGATTAAAAAGAACAATGCTTACTAAAAATTTTAAAACCACCAGAGATAAGCAATACAATGTTCAAAACTAACATCTACTCATTCCAGGAGATGGGCAAGCCAATAAGACAAATGACTTCATAAAAAGATACAGGCTAAGAACAAAGTGTGTTTGCTGGTTTTCTTAAAAATGGTACCTTCAAGTGGGCACTGGCTGAAACCTTCTAGATGAAAGTTTTGGGGGGAAAAGAGTGTCTTTGAGGTGGTATGGAGGGAACGCTGAATTTCAAGTTAGCAGGCTTGTCAGAAGGCTCACGGGAGATCAGAGCCCTCTCCCTCTTCTCCATGGCTGTTAAAATTTTCCTTTTGCCAGGTGAGAGTAACACGGAAGAGGCATCTCAGGTTTTTAAGAGCCTCACACTTTTAGAACAGAAGAGGAAAGTGAAGAACGTAAATATATGTGGCAGAAAGAAATTTTCATTGATGACAAGCAGTCATCACCCTCTCAAAAGAATACCGCATTTTGTAATCCCACAGTCTTAGAACCATCACCAAGAGTATTTATCAGATGGGCTAGTCGGGTCCAAAATAAATGGATTTACACTTAGCCCAGGAAGAACATACTGATCTCACCGTGTTTTATTTGGAGAGCATATTAATGTTTTAATTTATAAATATCCATTTATTTCATACAAAACGTCTTCAGGCTTCAATATTCCAATAAGAGAAAACAGATGTGGGCACCAGAGTGGTTCAGCCAGCTGAGCGTCCAGCTCTTGATTTCGACTCAGACCACGATCTCAGGGTTTTGAGCCAAACATCGGCCTCCGCGCTCAGCAGGTAGTCTGCCTGAGGATTTTCTCTCCCCCTTTCCCCCTACCCCCCTCCCCAACATGCGCATGTGTACACTCTCTAAATAAATAAATAAAATATTTAGAAAGAGAGAGAAGAAATGTGATTTACTGATAAGTAAGCCAGTCGTATATGTGTGTTTACGATTCTTGCTCCCCGTGCACGTCACGCCCCTAAGTTATTCTCCAGCCACTGCCTACTGCCCTCCTCCACCAACATGCTGTGTCCCCTTCCCCTATGGCCTCCACCAGGTCTAGTTCATTGGGGACAGCTTTCCATAGTCACTTCATTCCTTGGTGACTGGGTCTACTACATTCTTCTACAGGCTGTACTCCCACTTCAGACCATCTATCCAACGCTGCTATTTCATTTTTTCACAAATGCATATTGAGTCTTCTCAACCGGATTTTTTTTTTAAGATTTTATTTATTTATTTGACAGTGAGAGAGACCACAAGTAGGCAGAGAGACAGGAAGAGAGAGAGGAAGGGAAAGGTTCCCCGCTGAGCAGAGAGCCCAATGTGGAGCTCAATCCCTGGACCCTGAGATCATGACCTGAGCCAAAGGCAGAGGCTTTAACCTTTTAACCCACTGAGCCACCCAGGCACCCCTCAACTGGATTTTTGACATCCTCAAGAGCAAAAGCTGTGACTGGTATACTTTTTACCCAAAACTTTTTTAGGCTACCCCTTTTTGGGGAGGCTTATTCTTTTTTACCCAAAACTAGTAGAGGAGACTTTCTGTAAATGGACATTAGTAAAGCACTGGCTTAGCCCTACCAAACTGCATCCTGGGGGATTGCTGCAGTATTCCAGTGCATAAAAATATAAAATTAATTTTAAATAGATTCTGCAGTCTTTCATAATAACTACCTTTTCAAAGTCCCTGTTACAGAAAATTTGAAAAGCATGTTTTTCAATGTCCTAATAAAACAGTGAACCACAAAACAAAACAAAAAAAAACACAACAGGGTCAAAAGAAAAGCCCTGTGACATTCCACAAGACGCCTAATGGCTAATAAGAGTTACATGCAATCTTTTAGGTGTAGCTCTTCCAAAGATTCAAAACAACCAAGAGAGGAACTTACAGTCAGTAGAATCCTAAGGAAGAATGACAGAATGCTTTATTAAAAATGAGATAATCTAAGTCAACGATATCTACCTTCCTTCAAAGGGTAAAATTAAACTGCCATGACTGTTTCTTGGTTACCCAACTGAGGTTCCAACTACTGCATTCTTATTTAAATGTTTGCAAATCAAGCAGTGCCTGGGTGGCTCAAACGGTTACTTGTCTGCCTTCAACTCGGGTCATGATCCCAGGGTCCCTGATGGGGCCCCACATCCATCAGGCAGCCTTCTTCTCCCTCTCCTTCTGCCAGCCACTTCCCCTGCTTGTGTGTGCTCTCTCTCTCTCTTTCTCTCTCTCTCCCTGTCAAATAAATAAATAAAATCTTAAAAAAAAAAAAAGTATGCAAATCATCCACATAAAAGACCTGAGTATAATTCTTTTTAAAAATCTCCACATTTTTACTTTCTACAGTCTTCTAGGATTTTTTTTTTTTAAGATTTTTTTTATTTGTTAGAGCGCAAGCACAGGCAGACAGAGTGGCAGGCTAGAGGCAGAGGGAGAAGCAGGCTCCCTGCTGAGCAAGGAGCCTGATGTGGGACTCGATCCCAGGACGCTGGGATCATGACCTGAGCCAAAGGCAGCAGCTTAACCAACTGAGCCACCCAGGCGTCCCAGTCTTCTAGGATCTTTCTGCTTCTCCAGTTTTTCAAAGATACATCTGAGAGCACATCTGCCAATTTCTTGAGTACCCTGAAACAGTCTCCCCTAGAGTCTCCAGAAGAAGCACAGCCTTTCCAACACCTTGATTTTAGCCCAAGGGGACCCCACTGTAGACTTCTGATCTCCAGAACTGTAACAATAATAAATCTGTGTAGCTTTAAGCCACCAAGTTCGTGGCAGTTTTTTAGAGAGCAGCAAAAGGAAACTCATACGTCCCAGGTTCAAAAACTCTTGGCTCAAAACTCAAAATCAAGTTCCTTGCTTTCTGCCAGGGCCCTCTGTTTACTGCCCGGGTTCTTGGTCTAGTTTTGGATTCCATTAGCAGATTGCCCTTTAATGCATTCTTGAACCAGTCTGCCAAACTTGAATGTATTTCATCTCTCAAGACACCTTTACACTCTGTTCCTTGACCAGTGATGAACTCCTACGCCTATCTTTTCATTTCTGTAGTCTCAGCTCCCACTTCTACTAGGCCCTCCTAGGCCTGCTCTCCTGGAAGCTTAACCTCTAACCTTGCCTTGTTATGGGATTCTCAGTTTCTTTACTTCCCCAGAATCCATACCCATTTGCCCTAAAGTTTACAAACTACTCAACAGCAAATCAAAATAAACTGGGGTAAGTATAGCAGTAGTCGGCTTTTTAGGTGAAGAATGAAGAATCAGTTCACATTAAATACAAAGTTTTCAAAACAAGATAAATTTAAACTCTCTAGCTGCCTTAAATGAACTGAAACTTCAACATCTAGATGGACTATGAGTCAAGTATTAGCTGAGCCAATGAAAATAAGGTTGACCCTTGAATAACACAGGCTTTAACTGCGCGGATCCATTTAAAAGGATTTTTCTCTCTTTTTTTGATAAATACAGTACAGGACTATAAATGTATTTTCTCTTCCTTAAGATTTTCTCAATAACATTTTCTTTACATTACTATAAGAAAACAGTATATAATCGACCTTTCATGACCTTTCATGTTAGAGGCATCCGGTCAGCAGTAAGCTATTAGTAGTTAAGCTCTGGAGAAATCCAAAGTTATACGTGGATTTTTGACTGCGTGGTGGGGGTAAAGGGGGTGAAATGGTGCCCTCACCACCATGTGGTTCAAGGGTCAACTGTAATTTAAAAACTTTTAGATCAGAAAATGTGCCACAAAACTGGATATATTTAAATTCAGCCTTAATATTCAAAGGGTGAATCGGGTGGGAAGGAAAATCCTAAAAACTAAAGACCAATTAGTTCTGACAGTGATTCCCGTTTTCAAATGAGTCTATCAGCACTAAAGACAACACAGGTTCACCAAGAAGTCATGCCAAATTAACCTAACATCTGTTTTTGGAGAACAAAGATGATTATTTAATAAGAAAAATGCTATGATAAGAGGACAGACTAAGTTCAACAAAGTTTTCCTGACTATCCATGGGAACAGATTCAAGATGCAAAATCATCAATAGTTGAAAGCCTTAAACTCTGCACTGGTGGTGGAAACTGAAAATGGTGTGGCCATTTGGGAAAATAGTAAAGAGGTTTTTCAAAACTTAAAAATAGCATTGGTGATATGAACCAGCAATCCCACTCTTGGGGATATCATCAAAAGAATGCAAAGCAGGATCTTGCAGACATATTATCACACCCTTACACAGTGCAGCATTGTTCACAACAGCCAAGAGGCGGAAGCAACTCGTATGTCCGCAAATGGGTAAATAGATAAACAATATGTGTATAGACTTCCAATGGAATACTACACAATCTTAAAAAGGAATGAAATTTGTCACATACTACAACCTGCGTGAATCTCAAAGGCATTATGCTAAATGAAATAAGCCAGTCACAAAAGGACAAATGCTGCATGATCCCATTTATTGGAAGAATCTAAAAAACTCAAAATGACACAAACAGAAAGCAGAAAGGTAGTTGCCAAGGGCTAGAAGGAAGGGGAATTGGTACTTCACGGGTCCAGAGTTTCAAATCTGCAAGATGGGAAAGTTCTACTGATACATTGCACAACACTGTGAAGATACTCGACCCTATTGAACTGTATACTCAGAAATAATGAAAGTGGTAAATTTAATTTTACGTGTCTTTTGCCACAGTAACATAAACAAAATAATTTTTTTAAAAAACCTTGAACTGAACAAACAAGATGATTTGTAACAATCAATTTTAGACATACTGATTCAAAGGCATTAATCACATATAAGATCTTAGGAAACATGTCCTTTAAGAAAAGGCTGAAGAATAAAATGGGAGGAAGCATATTTAACTTAACAGAGGAAGACTAAGTGAAACCTGAAAGAGTTAAGACAGAGAAGGGAACCTAAAAGTTACTCTATGATTAAATTAACTAGGTTATTCATTCATTCATTCAAATCAGGTTTATTCATTCATTCATTCAATAATGTTTATAGAAACTAAACAACATGGCAGGTACTGCTCTAGGTGTTTCCGATACAACAGTGAACAGAGCAGAGATCCCTGCCTTCCTGAAATTTTACATTCCAGTGGGGAAAGACAAACAACAAACAATAAATGAGGGAGGTAGGCTGCTTCTAAGTGGCTCCCGATGGCGCCTGGTATTCACCCTCTCGTGTACGTCCCCCCCCCCCCCCGCATATGGACTGGACTTAACAAACAGAACACAGCAAATGTGATGAGACGTCACTTTCAAGATTAGGTCATAAAGACTATGATGTCTGCCTTACTCACACACTCCCGCTTGCTTGCTCTGGGGAAGCCAGCTGCCATCTTGCAAGCTGCCCCATGGAGGGGGTCTGTGAAGAGGCAAGGCGCTGAGGGCAGTCCCAGCCAAAAGCCAGCGCTGAACTAAGACCCTCAATCCAAAGGCCCACAGGGAACTAAATGGTACCAACAACCACAAGAATGAACTTAAAATGGACCCGCCTCCAGCTGAGCCTCGAGGTGACACAGTCCTGGCCAATACCTTGAGTTCAGCTTATCAGGGACCCTGAAGCAGAGGGTCTATACAGATTCCTGACAAACAAAAACTATGATAATAAATGTTGTTTGAAGCCACTGAATTCTGGAATGGTTACTTTATGCAGCACTATATATTAATACAACAGGCTAATTATGTGTATGTTAAAAAGAAATGCAAAAAAAAAAGTAGAGCAGAGTAAAGGTAGAGGTATGGGAGACACGATTTTAAAAAGGGGTATTAAGCAGGGTGCCTGGGTAGCTCGGTTGGTTAAGCAACTGCCTTCCAGCTCAGGTCATGATCTCAGGATCCTGGGATTGAGCCCCGCATCAGGCTCCCTGCTCAGCAGGGAGTCTGCCTCTCCCTCTTCCTCTGCCCTTCTCACCCCCACACCCCATTGCTTGCTCTCTCTTTCAAATAAATAAATAAAATCTTTTTTAAAAGTGGGGGGGGGGGCTGTTACAAAGACTTGCATATGAATATTTGTAGCAGCTTTATTCATGAGCGTCAAAAAGCAGAAACAACCCCAATGTCCATCGTTCGTTAGGTAAATGGATAAACAAAACGTGGTGCAACACACGCTACACCACAGGAGAAGCTGTGGTGTGACAGAAGCCAGCCACAGAAGACCACATATTAAATGACACCACTGTAAGAAAAAAATCTACACAGAGAGAAAGTAGTTTAATAGTTCCTAACTACTTTCTTTTGGGTTAGAGTAGGAAGAGAATTAACCATAAATGAGCATGAGCGATCTCATCGGGGTGATGGAATCATTCTCAAAATGGATTGTGTGGTGGTGGCTCAACTTGGCAAATGTGTTAAAAAAAATCACTGAACTGGACACTTAAAACCCGGGAATTTATGGTATGTAAATTGTACCTCAAAGAAGCTATTTAAGAAAATTGGGGGTGTTGGGACGCCTAGGTGGCTCAGTCGGTTAAGTGACTGATTTTTTATCTCAACTCAGATCTTGATCTCAGGTCATGAGTTCCAGCCCCACCCTGGGAGCTCAGCATGGAGTCTACTTTTAAAAAAGGGGGGGGAGGTATTAACACAGGCACCACAGAGAATATAACATATGAGTGAAAACTAAAAAGAAAGGGCACCAGCCACGAAAATATCTACGGAAAAGATGCCCAACAAGGGAAAGCTACACAGGGACCCTAGGGTAGGAGCACCCTGCATCTGCAGCCCAGCATGTGTGCTATAATGCCGGATTTGGAAACTTCTAGAAGAGGTAAGAGACGAAACAGAGAAGCCATGATGGGTAGAGCAGTGGCGAAGGGAAGCAAGTAGGGCCTATCTACGTCACTGGGGGGACTTTGGCTTCATCACATGAGAAAAAGAGAGTTATATGTAAGTTCTGGGTAGAGGAGAGCTATGACCCGACTGGTGTCTTTAAAAGATCCTACAAAGTCGAGAAATTCCCAAAAGAGATTATAAAAGGCTCCATATAACCTAGCTACCTTCAGAGTTACTGACCTCTCTTATCTGACTGCGAGAGATGTTCGACACCAAAAAGGAAGGGGCACTTGGCAGTGTCTCAAATATGTGGCCTGTGTGACCTGTGTCAGCACCTCCAAGGGACCTGGTTATACATGCAGCCCCCGAGGCTTCCCCTGTGAGTCATGAACATCTGGGGCCGAGGACAGAAGCCTCCAAATTTTACCAACTTCTCCAGGTGATCGTTTTGAGGAACATAATGAATCAGATGAACACTCAAGTCTCTTCAAGCTCTAAATTATGAGCACGTATGCAGGCAACCCAAACCATATTTATCTAAGGAAATGGTAAATGAACATCTGAATTATTTTATTACAGATGAAGTGCCTTTTATTTTCCCATCCTCAAACAAAAAAAAAAAAAAAAAAAAAAAAAAACCTTACCCAGTTGTTTTTCTTCCCAGCATAAATCTCCATGTTCTCTCCATACTGTGGCTCTTCCAGTAACGTCTGGTACTCAAACATGAGGCGGGAGCTCTCCCGGAGGCGGCTGCATTGGAATTGGTGATATTGCTGCACGAGTTCCTTCACCACAAGCAACAGACATTCGGGATTTGAAGGATTCCAGGAGGCGAGGTTCTGGGGAAGCCATAAATAAAAGGCCAGTTAAAAAGGAATTTTCATACAAGTCCAGTATCACATCAGCACAGCAACACAGAGGAAAAGAGTTATGAAAATCTAAGAGGAACAGATTACTCTTAATTAGGAATAAACTCAGAATTGAAGTTAGAAGGGTCTTTTGAGCTTGGTGACTTCTCCTGCCTTCTACAAGTTCTGGCAGAAAAATCACGGTGGAATTCCATCATGAGGAGACAGACACAGTAACGTGTAGAGCAGCGTGGTAATAAGACAAGAAACCTAGATATCCTGGAAGACCATCATTTTAGCCCTAGAAGACTTAATTTCCTTCTTATTCTGTTACAATTTTAATTTTTTTCAATCTGCACATACATCCAGCATTCTATGCTAACATCATTCAACCCAGGTTCCCGACAACCTGCATCAGATATAAATATCAGATATAAGTATCAGTATTATATATAATATATATATAACATGTAATATAATATATAAGTATTACATCAGACATAAGTATCAGATATAAATACACACTCTATAAACACTGGAGCCCCATAGAAATATAAGCATAGTAGTGATGGTCTGGCCTGGAAATGATATTAATGGAGAAGAGAAGAGGGAAACTAAATCAGGAAATGCGAGGTTCAGAGAGAGGAAGGAAATGGCCATGACAGCTTACAAGCAAGAAAGGAGCTGGGAATGGGGGAAGATCTGGTCAACAGTCATTGTGAAGCTCACATTCATTCATTCAACAATAGCTATCAAATGCATATTATTAAGCAACAGCCACTGTTCTAGGCAGTAAAAAAAACAAGCCAAGCCCTTGCTCTCCAGGAGCTTACATTTTGGTGGGCCAAGATAACTAACAAAAATGAAACAGATCAGTGGATGGTAGTAAATGCTGCTGAGGACCATACACCACGCATCCCAGAAGCCTAGGGAGGGGAGTGGTTCAAGGAGAAAGAGGCGATCAGCTGTGCGAAATGGCGTTAACAAGGTGAGGTAAGGAAGCCTGAGAGCTGACCCCTGGGCCCAGGGACAAACCCATCAGCAGCATCTTCAACGGGTTGTCTTTGGTAACATAAAACATGACTGTCAGGTGTCTAAAAAAGGATGGGCAGAAAGTGCACATAGCTAGGGCAGACAATTCAAACTGGGAACTAGTGGGGAGTGTGGGGTCAACGGAAAGTTTTGCTCAGATGTTTGTCGTCTGCTGGGATGTCCATGTAGAGAAGGGCAGGGGCAGGGGTGGTAAGGTGGAGATGGGAAGCAGAACAGCAGGAGGAAAGAAACAATATAGGTAGACCGGGATGGGATCTCCAAGAGGACTGGCCTTAGAAACGAGCACAGAAAGCCCATCCCCAGGAAGGAGAGGAAAAACCAAGCGAATGAGTTTAAGGGCAGGCAGGTTGTTTCATGTGGTGACAGGATGTGTGGCAGTTCTCCCCAGAGAGCTTCTATTTTCTCCTTGAAACAGAAAGGAAGGTCATCAAATGGGAGTCAGGAAGAAGGAAAGGATATTGGAAGTTGGAGAAGAAAGTATGAAACAGTCATTTAGAAGAGTCATTTAGTAGAATAAATGGACTGGAGAAATGTAGGAGGAATTCCAGATAGCACTAAAAGCCCCACTGAGGTTAGAGGGATGGTTTTTAAGTGAGGCCAATTAGCATAAATTACCCTGCCTGGGTGCAAACGTGAAGCGAGAGGAATTTGGATTTAACAAAGCTTGGGACTTTGCCAGAAGAGCACAACAGAAAGAAAGAGAGGCAAAGATCTTAGAGAGTTTGCAAAAGAATGATTATAATCATGGACCATGGACGTCAAGCCAGGAAAAAGCCAGGCAAGTTTGTAAGGGAGGTGAGAATTCGTGAAAGGGTGGCAGGGTGAGTGGTCCTGCGTTTGGTGGGTCATTAGGTATTACTCCATGGGGAAAGGCTTATTGATAGGGAAAATATATAACCTTGAACTAGGGCTGCTGCAAATTCAAGGACAGTGAATAGAATAAGAATGACAAAAGGAATAAAGGCCTGACACGCTGATGCTCATCACGGTGAGGTTTACTCCTCCAACCAGGTCAACACAGCAGTTAATCCTACAGCCAGTGCTATTGGCTTAATAAAAAGACTAATTGATTTGATAACTCTTAAGAGATAACATACTACAGATAAGTACTAGAAAGAACGAACTGGAAAGACAGGAGGTGTGGCCAGAGAACAGGATGGTTATAACCAAGGAACAGAGGTGGTCTGTAACTGGGACTGACGAGGTGTGGAACGCCACCAAAAGTGTGCCTGGCTCAGAAGAATCATTTATATGCATTTAAATCATATATGCAGAAAATTTTAAGGAAAAGGGAATGACAATTTCCTCGGTAGCAGCACCGAAGAGCAAGGAGAACACCCACAATACCCCCAGACACAACGGTATAAAGGACGGGAGAGAGAAATCAGCTCCAATACTAGAGAACATGGAGGGAAAGGCAGACCCTCCAGGCAGAGAGACAGACTCCAGAGCAGTGGTTATCAGTCTTTGCTATGGAATCACCTAGAGAGGCTTCAAAATACTACGGCTTGGGCCTAAACCCCCAACCTTCTGATTTTCGTTCAAATGGGTTAAACTGAGGTCCCTCTTTGAGGTCTTGGGTGTTGGGGTGTTTGTCTTAAATTAAAGCCCCTGGGGTGATTCGAATGCACAGCAAAGAACCACTGACTTGGAGGAAAAAGGATTATGGAAAAGGTTGTGGATATAGAACATCTGTGGATATAGGACTCTGTTGATAACAGCTGACTGTGTTAATACCCCAAAACACCCAATCTCTAGAAAGCTAGAAATTTAGCAACAACAAAAGAGAATACATGTTACACTACCAATGTTCAACAGCTAATAATTATATAGCTTGCCAAATGCTATATAAATTCTAAGAACTTTTCATACATTCAAGTTGGCCGTATCACAACCATATAAAGTATATTACTACACCACCTTATAGACAAGGCAAAAGTGGTTCAGTATCTCATTCCCAGCTATTGAACAATCAAGTTGAGTTTCAAACTTAAGCAATTTGGCTCCAAGTCCCTGCTTATGCACTATACCAAAGGCTCTTACACATTTTGGTCTTGGAAACCTCTCTTTAAAAAAGAAGTATTGAGAACACCAAAGAGTTTCTGTGTAGACAAATTATAGGGATTAAATTTTCTATATTAAAAATGAAAACTGAGAAATTTTAAGAATACTTATTAATTTTTTTAAAATAATAAACCTACTACATGTTAACATAAAAAATGTTTTTTTTTTTTAATGGACTCACTAGGATTTCCAAAAGAAATAGGGCATGGCATTGTTTTACATTCTTGCAAATCTCTTCAATGTCTGGTTTAATAAAAGAGCTGAGCGCTTATATCTGCTTTTACATTCGATGTTGCAATATGTTGTTTTGGCTGAAGGATATGAAAAAAAATCCAGCCTCACTCAAATATGTACTTTAAAAAGAGAGAAGTATTTTAATAGCCTTGTCAAATAATTCTAGATATATTCTTCTTGGATACTATACCAAAACTCAACAAGTGGAAGTTTCTTTTTTTTTTTTAAAGATTTTATTTATTTATTCAACAGACAGAGATCACAAGTAGGCAGAGAGGCAGGCATAAAGAGAGAGGAGGAAGCAGGCTCACCACCGAGCAGAGAGCCCGATGCAAGGCCCAATCCCAGGACCCTGAGACCACGACCCGAGTCGAAGGCAGAGGCTCAACCCACTGAGCCACCCAGGAGCCCCAACAAGCGGAAGTTTCTTAAAGGCTAGCTGCAATGTGGAATCCAAAACTGTATTAATAAACATTTCATGCTCTTACATTAAATTCCATTCACCTATCCTGCACTTTAAATGTATCTTCTACTTACTGTATGATTTTGTACCATCATGCATTTGGTCATTTAGAAAATACTGATTCACAGAGTTATGCAGCTCTTCTAAACATTGACACATTTCATTTATATAATCACAAAGTCATTTACATAATCACATTCATTAATATCATAACTAATCTCACCAGAAAAGTCTTCTATCAAAAGAAAAAAAAAGGTTAAAAAAAAGTGCATCCTTTCAAAGGACAGCAATTACTCTGATCTACCAAGTGGGTTGATTTCCAGGCACCAAATGACAATGGGAAATCATGAAATGCTCTCTTAGGTACAAGATAGACAGGTTTTAAGAGATGTTCAAATAAAGATTTGATGAACAGAGGAAAAAGTCAGCTCTTGAGCATCTTACAGTGAAACAAAGACAGTCCTACCTATGAATTTGTTTGAAAAGAAGAGTGTCAAAGTCCTCACTGGCCAATCTCTTGACCTCAAGATTCTGAAAATTCCTTTTGAGCTACTCGAGACCACAAAGGTATCAATAGGATATAACAGCACAGGGTGCCTCGGTGGCTCAGTCTGTTGAATGTCTGCCTTCAGCTCAGGTCATGATCCCAGGGTCCTGGGACTGAGTCCTCGTCGGGCTCCCTGCTCAGGGAGAGTCTGCTTCTCCCTCTTCCTCTGAGCCTCCCCCTGCTCGCTCTCTCCTGATTTCTCTCTTTCTCTCAAATAAATAAAGTCTTTTTAAAAAAAGAAGATGCAATAACACAGTAGAGAACTCAAAATGATTATGTAACTTGCTATGAATTTCCTTCAGAGATCATCATTAAACATTAACAGGAAAAATTTACAATTTCCATTTCTTGGTCAGTGGTCAAGTCCCTGTTCTAGGACAAAAAAAAAGTTTAGTTGCCTCAACTTGTACTTTTTTAATTCTATCTTTTCTCTTTACCTGTTTGGCAAGTTAGCCTATATCCCACAATAAATATATATATATATAAACACACACACATATATATATGTGTGTAAATATATATATATATATATATATATACACAATACACACACACACACACACATATATATATATGCATGCATATAAGCTGGCAAACATCTCTTACCAATGTGAATTCATTTCAAGTAATTCAGCCTAATTGTTAAATGCATAAACATATGCTAACAAGTCCCTTCCCATTAAAATACAATCTCCAAGTACATGGAAATACATTTGACCTCTACCATTCAGTGTATGCTTCAGTGGGAAATGACTTAGCTGAAAAGCATCCCCATCAGGGGATGTACAGACAGTCTCAACAAAATAAAAATCTCCCCACTATTGCTACATGACCACTTTCACTTACGTAATTTGTGGTTTGAGACACTTTGTTTAGAAGGGGAGAACAGACAAGATATTACAAGATTGTGATCATGTCCTAAAACGAGGACATATGTTTAAAATGGTCTAACGAGGCAGATGTTGGAGCTTTCCACTCTCCTGGGTAGAGACAGAGAAAGTGTCCAAAGTTTCTTCAGGGAACTGTACAAGCCACAACAAAGTGGGGGGGGGGGGGGGGAATAGCTCAAGGTATAAATTAAGAGGCCTCTTTAGAAAAAAGAGAAAAATAAGCATTTCCCTCTATATTACTATACATACATAGACACACAATATACACACACATATATTATTCTCTATATATTAAGTCCTATTCTACTGATTTTTTTGGACATGCATGAAAGAAATCTGAAATGAAGATGGCCCCAAAGAGTAAGCACAGGACACATATTACCAAAGAAAAGGGAATAGAAAAGAGATTTCATGGGGTGCCTGGGTGGCTCAGTCAGTTAAGCGCCTGCCTTCAACTCAAGTCATGATCCTAGGGTCCTGGGATCGAGCCCCGCATTGGGGCTGGGTCGGGAGGGGGGGGGTCCCTGCTCAGCAGGGGGTCCTCCCTGCTCAGCGAGGGGTCCTGCTTCTCCCTCTGCCTGCCGCTCCCCCTGCTTGTGCTCTCCCTGCCTCTCTCTCTCTCTCTAAGTAAATATATAAAATCTTTAAAAAGAGAGAGATTTCAAAAACAAGGAATGAAACACACATTAGAAGAAAGTGATAAAACCCAATAAAAGTAAATAAACAGAAGCAAAAGAATTAACTACTAGCATGAAACTTGCCTCATTCTCACTGAACACTGATGAAACAGGTCAGGGAGGTGTCATGTCAGCTCATTTTAAAGACTGGGTAACTAGAACCATTGAAGAGTTCTTCTGACATTCACGTCGGCAAGTGACAGTAGAGAATATAACTCTGCCGACCCTCTCTTCAGTTCACTGAAATATCAGTTTCTAACCAAACAAATGGCACCTGCCTCACCACGCCACGACGTACCTCACACCTGGCATTAATTCGGGGTTCCCCATGGTGGCTCACCTGCCCGAGGCTGCCCGATTTGAAGGAAGCTCCTGAATCTGGGACCCTCAACCTTCCCACATTTCTCTCTCATCAATGCACCACACATGCTACTCCCCAGTCAATCAGGCCACAACCTCGAACACATCTCAACCAATCCTGAGTTCCTTGTCAGGTTCCTTAGATCAGAAACATAGTGATGGATGCTATTTTCAGAGGCCCAGCTCACCCCAGTTCACATCTCACTTACTGAAAACCTGGCTTCTGAGCCACACTGAGGCAAACGCAGACACACACACACACACACACACACACACACACACACACAGACCTCAATCCAGGAAAGAAGCTGGGAAACAATGGGGAAACAATGTACTGAGTTCCTACCTTTGGGGAGACAAAGGAGGAAAATAAGCAAATTAGCAAATGAGCCCTGGGACCCATCGCTGCCTAATAATGGAGAGAAAAGAAATCTAAGGGGAAAAAATTTTCTTTAACAGAAACAAATCTTGTAATGAAAATTTTCCATTGATAAAAGGAATTATTTGACACTTCATACCACAAAATTTTGCGCTGTCTGGCATTCGGATAAAATAGAAATTGAAATGGAGTAACAGTTATGTGAAAAGCATGCAACCTTACCAATAATCAAAGAAATGTTAATTTCTCTGGTTTCTTCTTTGTCATAAACTAACTTTTCATTGAAGAAATAATATGTACATGGTAAAAGAAACAGTATTTTCCCAATAGCATAAAAGAGTATCAAGAACAAAAGTCACCCTCACAACTTATTTTAGATCCCCCACCCCACTCCCCAAGTGGATTACTCTTATCCCCCAGAAAGATCCACACTGGGACTGTGTAAGGTGCCAACATCTGACCCTTCTTGGGTATTCTAGATCACCTCTAGCTTTGCTCACTCTGCACCTTCTCCCCACTCTTTGAAGCTACATACCCTGGCTCCCATGGTTCGACTAGCCTCCCTTGAATCAGGTATTAATTTGAACTCAGTAGCCTGACTTACTCCAAGATGGGGCCTCAACCCCCACAAATTGTCTCTTGCTCTCATGGGACTCATGATTTGGCCAGCTCCTCACTTCTCAAGCAGACAGCTAATGCTGGGAAGGAAGGATGCAGTTTAATGGACACTTTTACACATGAGAGTGAAAACTGATACAAGCAGTTAATATTTTTCAAGAAGCATAAAAATGTTCACTATCAAAACCCCTTAGAAGTCCTATTTCTCAGAATCTATCTAAGAAAAAAGCAAAAATAAGGGGGGGAAAAGCACAACTGGCAGAAAAATGTAATTTAAAATATCACGAAACTGCAAATAACCTAAATGCCTAATAATAAGAAATTGTTGAAAAACTGTTATGGTCACTCAAGGAATACTATGCAGCCAGTATGTTTACAAATACTGGGAGACAGTATAGAAAATACTATTAAATACTGACAAAATATTAAATGAAGACAGATATAAAACTGCATATACATTATGATCTTAACTTTGATTATTCCCATTCTTTCCTAACCTCCTATACCAAAAAAAATCTATGCATAAAAAAAATTACTAAAAGAAATGTTCACAACTAATGTTAACAGTTTGGGAGCTGTTTACCAGTGTTCTCTTTTCCTTCTTCCTAATGTTCTAGATTTTCTGCATTTCTAACTGCATTGTTATCCAGACGTATGTATGTATATATGTGCACATACGTAACACATGCACATACTTTCATAATGGAAAACTGTAAATTTTTAAAATAGAATAGCATACTTCAGTATTTCATTCCGAACTGTGTTTCCATCTCAAAGTTTAAGAAATTCCACTTGCCACTTACATGTTTTATAAAGTCAGGCTTCATTGGTCTCTTTTTATCACTCAAAATTACCCAGCTCCATAGCCTTCTGGAACAAATCTTGCATCACTTAACCCTAAATAAATATGCTTTAAGCAACTTTGAACTGTTTCTTGAATTCTAAACCTCACAGAACATTTCCAGAAAGCTACTGCAATATGCCACCGTGCAATGGCAACAGTTGTAGGAATCTATTACGCTTCTCTCAACCAAAACTCTTTTGTGTTACATTTCTCTGAAAGGAAGTCTTAGGAAATGACTGATGGCATTTTCCACTTCTAACAGAACTGTAGCTGGACAGCATGAATTTTTTAAATATCACTTCATCTAGGGAATACAAAAGATAAGAATGAATCTGCTAACTGAACTATCTGTAAGAAGACCAGGCATTATCAAAACTGAATATCCACACTGTCTGTTAGAACTCGTCTAACGCATTGCCTAAAATAATTTAAATGCAATTACTTTAAACTTTCTTTAAACTTTCTTAAAATAGAGCAACTTCTTACAGTTGAGTTAACATAACATGAAATGTAAGGGCAGGTGAAACAGAAGCTGAATTAAGAGAAGCTAACTGGGACTCCTCAGAGCAAGTCTACTCCCACTTCCATATAACTACCCTCCGCAAGTTCACAGTCATGGCGCTAGCAGAAAAGACAAGCCAGCACTCCCAATCACATCCTTTACAATGAACTTGTAGTTAATGCTGTGGGACTTTATTTTTGAGAAACCTCAAGTGTTAAGAACAAAATGGAGTGTGTGGAAGGGGAGAATATACCACACTTGTGTTCTGTTCCACTAAAATGTGTAGTGCACTCACAGAAATAAATATGGTAAGGCAAAAAATTAAATAGGGCCATTTTACAATCCTCAGTGGCTTTATTTTCAAGTACTCTTAACAATTATCTTTATCCTTCTAGGCAGGGCCCTAGTGAGTCTAAGGTCTGAGATTATTGCCATGATGTTTGAAGTTGTCGTTAATTACGGTCTTTGAAAACTCAGTGGGAAAACTTCTGGGAAGCACAAAAGCTAACTGGAAAGATGCAAATCTCTGACACAGAAATGAACAGGTAGGGAGACAACCAGTGTAAGGATATTTCTGGAATCAATAGGGGCTAATAAAGGTATTCCTAGAAGTAGTTAGAGAAAGTCTTCACACCAACTCGGGAATTTTGTCTGACAAGTAAATTGAATGTACTCTGGTGAAACATGGTGATTTGCTGCCTGTGTTCGGTGGCTACTGGGGGAGGCAGGTGTAATCTGAGCAGAGGCACTCCAGACCTCTTAAATCCTGCTTTCACCAGAACACCTCTGCCATTCTGTTTATTTGGTTTGGTTTGGCTTTGGTTTTGGTTTTGGTTTTACTGAAGTTTTACCTAAGATGTCATCAGAAAAAAAAAAAAAATTCTACTGGAAAAAATGGATCTCATCTAGTACACAGTGAACACTTCTGTGAAATCTTATATTCTTCCACTCTGTTTGTGACCATCTTCATTTTGGTACCAGAAGTCCTGATAAGAGGAATCCAAACTCATAAAACGACCTGGAGGACAAGAAGATGTGCTGAAGAAATGCATTTTCTCTAGTTTAAGACATTAGCCCCAAGTCACCAATTAGTCCACAAATACACAACTCATGCTTAGAGTGAAAGGGATTTGTCACCTTAAATCATCATACCTTGACCATAAGCAAAATGGAATTGGCATCTTCTCAAAAAATCTAATCTATTTGGGCCAACCAAGGAAGCTTCTGGCTGTGATTTCTCCCCCAGTTTACTCTTAGAGCTCTCCAAGGTTCTGACCTGCCTCCTAACGAAAAACCAACTTCCCTGATTTTTGCTGTTGTAATTTATTAACTTTTTATGACCTAGATCTTTCTAAAAGGACTTTGTATTGTCTTGAAGGATAAAATACAGTAGTCCATTCTGGGGCTTACAGTCAGTAAAATCTCCCAGTTACTAATGGTAAAATGATCCTGATTGTATGTCAGCATAGAACATGACAATTACCTATCCTTGAGAAGGACAAAAGTAATGTCCTAAGCAAAATTCACAATTAACCTTAGTGCCTGAAAGATCACTTTCCCACGTGATTTTCCCAGTGATAGAATCAACAGGCTTGTAATAGAAAAAAACACAAAACAAGGAAACTTAAATCTGGACTTTTTGAAATGCCATTCAATAAGCAGCCTTACCTACAGTTGCTAGGTAAGGAAAACTTCCAATTAACAGAGGAGGTTAAAAAAAACAAACAAATAAACAAACAAAACAGAGGAGATCTGGGGAATTTTAGAATATCTACAGAGGGATGACCCACCACTGGTGCATTACATGAGAATTTTTCTATCATCCCAATTTTGTGTTAGGGTGTCAGAATCACTGGAACTGGTTTACTTTACTTATTTAGTTTCTTCCACAGGTAAACATGCTTTTCATCTAGAATATACAAAAATACCTACAACTATACCCTTGGTTCCATTTAGAAAATTTTTTAAAAATTGCAGTATCCCCAGGCATCTGGGTGGCTCAGTCGTTAAGCATCTGCCTTCAGCTCAGGTCATGATCCCAGGGTCCTGGGATCAAGCCCCACATCAGGCTCCCTGCACAGCAGTAAGTCTGCTTTTCCCTCTCCCACTCCCCCTGCTTGTGTTCCCTCTCTTGCTGTCTCTCTGTCAAATAAATTAATTAAATATTTAAAAAAAGAATTGCAGTATCCCTTCTTGCCCATCAGAAGTTACCGTAACATCACCTTTCAGTTCTCCTTAAAAAGTGAACAGCATGCAGCCCCATGTCATGTTGAACTGCCACTTCACATAAGGTCCTGAAGGTCACGTAGTGCATATCTGTTTCTTTGGAACTGGAGATAGATAGATGATAAGACACAAAGGCTGGAGAGAGTAGGGAGGGAAGGAATCTCAAGCCACATCCCATTGTTCAGCCTTTCTTGTTTATGAAAATGGAGAAGGCAGAGCAGATTCCTTTCTATATTGGAAACCCCCTCAGATGCAATAGGGTTGAAAAGAAGGGAAAGAGTACCCCCCACAGAACCTTTACTAGCCTTTCTTCTCTCAATGATAGAACCACTTCAAGAACAGGAATGGGAGGGGCGCCTGGGTGGCTCAGTGGGTTAAAGCCTCTGCCTTCGCTCAGGTCATGATCCCAGGGTCCTGGGATTGAGCCCCGCAGCGGGCTCTCTTCTCGGAGGGGAGCCTGCTTCCTCCTCTCTCTCTGCCTGCCTCTCTGTCTACTTGTGATCTCTGTCAAATAAATAAATAAAATCTTTAAAAAAAAAAAAAGAAAGAAAGAAAGAATAGGAATGGGAGCTTTTCTATGACATGGATAAAAGGACTAAGACTGGGAACACAAACATCACTGAACAAAAGTAGTTTGGAGGATGTAGACTTGAATAATAACTAAATCGATTCTAGTTCCTCTATAAGATGTTATCTTATATCCTCACAGCTTTAAGGTGCTATCTTTTGAATATAAAATCAAATCTATTTGGAGCCAAAATGTTCAAGTTTTATTACCTCCTGTTCATCAAAAAAGTATGAATAATAATATGAAGTTAATTTTGCATAAAATGCCTGTGTAGACTAAAATTTGATTAATAAGCCCAAAGCATTAAAAAAATCCTTTTGTGTGGCCAACAAAGTATTTTAAAGAACATAAATTTAAATTCCTTTATGCTGAGCACACATCCAGCTCACCAAGATCCCCATCAATTACAAAAAAAAAAAAATCCTTTCAGGCCCAAATTAGCTGTACCACTGAAATGAATGTTGCCATTTATCTGAGTCACTAATGCCACACACCTTCTCAATCTTTGCTACTCAGATTCGAAGAATAAAAGGCAATAGTGGAAAGAAAATTGGCAGATATGATTTCTAACTTAATTCAAATTGTTTTTCCTGGGGATGTATTGAAATCGTCCAGGTTGCTCGAATATCATCCAGGGATGTGATTTTGAAGGAGACAGCTTGCTACTGGTTTTCCTGGCTGTACTACAAGAAACAACAGTATGAGCTTATTTTAAGTTAATGTGTGCTTCTGTGTTTCTTTACAAGAAATTAACTGCAATCATTTACTTAAAGCAAACACTTTGTTAAGGTTTCGTTTCTCAGTAGAAAATGTCTTCAGGAGTCTTTTAAACCTCTTAGAGAGTTACAAATCCCAACTTCTACCCATAGATTTTGAGCTGGGAGCAAATGATTTACATCACAGTAAAAGATCGTTAAGCTTAGTGACCCTTCGTGGCACTGAGTGGTTTTTAGCCATAGGTGAGTCACAATATCATAGGAGTCCTACCCATTCTCCTGAATCAACACAGTAATTCTTTGCCTGCCTCAGCCAGGACCAGACCTCAGGGTAAATTCTCATTTCTTTCCAACTATGTAATCACAAGGAGACCCATAGGAATGGGCAGTATGGAACAAGACAGAACAAAGAGCTTCATCCAAGTTATTTTTAACTAGAGAAACACCTGCAGGCTCTGGCACCTGGTTTCTGACCCCTGCCCTTGAGGATTTCCCAAGCTAGACTTGGCCTCTGGGCGACAATGATTTTTATTATACAACTGTTTCTCCTGACCTTAGCTGAGCTCTTTTGGACTGAATTCCAGACTTGTGGACTTCCCAGATCCCCCTCCTCTTAGTCAAAACCCCATCCTTGGGCCTTCCGGGCTAGTGGTCTTAAAGTCACCAGTGCCTTAGTAACACTTTGTGTGTAAATGATGAGGGGAGATGTCAGCTAAGAAGGAGGCTACCCCCAAGCTGTTTCCATTAGTCCAGTCACAAGCAGCTGGAAGAGAGAAAAAAAGAGCAATGCAAAGTAACACTAAATGAAAAGATATCCACAAAATACAATATATGGGGTAGTAGAAGCTTTCAGTGTCTTTATCCCTCCCCCTAAAAACTCTACCTCCTAGCCCCAGGTCCATATAAGTCATTGTTCTAAATCCCGATTTAGTAGACATCTATTGTTTGATGTCCAACATCCATTTCCCTCCTTCTGGTAACAAAGATTTCCTTTGGGAAACCACTCCTCCCCATTCTCAGGTGTGAGTTTTGAGTAAGAACTTCCACTCCAAGCCCCACGGGTCCTGATTGCCTAACCCTATCAACATTTCCTGTGTACCTAGCATATAGCCAGTGAGATAAATGAAGACATCAATTGAGATTTCTGTGAAATAAAAACATTCTTTCTTTCTGTGGTAGGAGAATATAAAGTCTGAACTAGAGGAACAACTCTGTGAAGACAAGAGAAGGGACTGAGCTACTGGGTGGATATAAAGACTAAGAACAAAATCAACACAGTGAAAGGCAGAGCAGAAAAAAAAAAAAGAAAACAAAGAAACTAGGTTCTTAAATTACATTATTTTAGCCACTGGACCAAGCCTCATCTGAAGCCCACCTCTGATCTTTTCTGTAAGCGGATGAATTCCCTTTTAAGCCAGTTTCAATCAGCTTTTCTGTGGAACGGGAAGAAGAGGAGGAAGAGGGAGAGAAGAGGAAGAAGGAAGGAAGCAGAGTAAGAGTGCTGATACACGGTAACATCGTATCTCCATTTGACCTCCTCCAGGAGAAAGGACAGAGGGAGAGGTGCATGAACCCTTATTGGACAACAATTCAAGAGACCAATTCAAGAGACCTATATAATCCATAGTATAGATTCAGTTTGGGTTCTGATGCTTTCTGCAAGGAAAATAGTTAAGTAGTTCCTTACATTATCTTGCAGAAAAATCTACATAAAGGATTAATCTATTTCCACTAACCCAGTAATGACTACGGTCATTTCTCTTAAGGGAAAAATAAATAAAAAGGAAGAAACAAGGGAAAGACAGAAGACTCTACCCTTGTATCTTTTGTATATTACAACTCATTCAATGAACTTAAGATAAAATGCATCTAAGATAGAGCTCTTCAAACACCAGTACGGTTTTGGATGGGGGCGGGGAGGGTAATAAAGCAAAAGTTCTGTAAAAGCCAGTAGTTCTACTGAAGGGTGTAGAGGACAAAAGTGAACCATTCCAGATCGGATAAAGACACTGTCGTTCCTGACATGGGTTTGGGGCTGTATCCGGCAAGCCGAGGAGCAACACTGAGCTTTTCGAAAGGAGCTCTTCTCTGGCTTTACGGTCCTGTAAACAGGAGATGTTTTGATCTTTCCTCCAGTTGACCGAAACATAACCAGCACACACAAACCGTACTGTGGTGGCTCACGAGTGCTGGCTCCATGCCAAGCCTGAAATGTGTACCTTTGGCTAGTAAGCCTTTATGTCTTTTGCACACGTTCTCTCTCCAGAAACTAAAACAGGGCCCCCACAAAGCAGCCACGGTGACTGCCTTTGAACCATTTGTAAACTTAGCAATACACAAAGATCACTCAGTTTTATCAATTTTCACTTCCTTAAATTCATCATCCCTCTCCAGCCCCCAAAGCCATTCCTCATCAGTTCTTTCAAAGCTGCAGTGGGGGAGGTGGGTGCTAGGTGGCTCAGTGGTTTAAGCTTCTGCTTTCAGCTCCCGTCATGATCCCAGGGTCCTGGGATCGAGCCCCGCATCAGGCTCTCTGATCATCGGGGAGCCTGCTTCTCCCTCTCTCTCTGCCTGCCTCTCTGCCTACTTGTGATCTCTCTGTCAAATAAATAATCTTTTTAAAAAGCTGCGGGGCCCCTCACAGCCAACTAAAGAAAAGCATTTGTTTCAAATGTACCGTCTAAACCACCACCCCCAGATCTCAGTTCAGGTTAATAACCATGTGTACTCCTCCAAGGAAACGCCTCAAGAACCTTAACAAAGCTCTAATATAACGAGCTACCAATTTCTATTACTGACAACTCACTATCATCCAACAGAATAGAGTTCTTTTTATCACTAAACACCAGGGTTTTTTTTAATTCCCTTAATAGAGGGCTGTCAATACGCAGTCTTCACTGACCGAGAAAACCTGCTATCTTCCAGCAAGTATCTGAAAACTTCTCTACCTACAGCTTCCATTCCCATCCGGGCTATCATCAGAGGAACCGTGGAAGCATCTTAAAAAGGCAGATTCTCGAGTCCCACCCTCTGAGACACTGGTTCGGCAGACCTGGAGGGATACATATTCCTTGGCCCTAGAGAATCTGTTCCGTGATTTTTTGAGTTGCATTCAGGCATTGTAATGCAAGGCAGAAGCCCAGAAAATATGATCATCTTCCTGATGAATTTTCTCACTAAGATCAAAGACCCAAGTAATTTCACATAAATTCATTAGGCCTTCACATAAGATCCACTGTCTAAATGATGGCAAAAGGCTCCATCTTCTAAAGCTTCCCATTAAAGTTGCCTCACATATTTCCCAGGTATTAACAGAATGTGTCTCCAGACCTCTGACCTACCTCTAATAACTGACACTGGGAATTCAGGGCTCTCCATATCCCGGGGGAGGGGGGTATGTTTCACCAATGGGGAGTCAACATCATTCTTACTAATCTGTTTCTCCAACACTAATGATTCTCCTAAACTTGATCCCCTGCCTAGATCAATAATATCATCCAGGCTCCTCCTAGAATCCCACCATCCCTTAATTGAATGTCACCTATGCCCCAGAAGCAAAGCACCAAATAGATTACTACATGGTGTGATCATTCTTAAATTGGATGTATTTAACTTTTAATGCACCATCGTTTCCCCCCAATGTTTCTTGTGATGCTTCCATTAATATTAAGGAATTACAGAAGGGCTGCAAATTGGCAGTCTCAGAGTGCAGACATGCTTTCTTTGAGCCACACAAATTTTTTATTTTAAAATCTTTAGACAAAGCATACACACTTCAGTAGGTCACAATCCCCACCAATTACAACTGTCTTTACACCTATGCTTTTCACTCATGTTTATTACTTGGCTGGCTCCTTCAGGCACCTGAGTTTGCAACACCTGAATTAAGATTTTAGGGCATTTCCTAAAGATATTTTTAGTCCCCTCCACAGTTCCTTCACTTGTGGTAGATACATAAGGTGTTTATTGATGTAAGCAAAATGCAACAGCATAAATGGCTAAAGTTTCTCAGGCACTGAAACTGAAAGATAAAAAGAAAGTTTGCCTATTCAGTGTGCCCACTAATGTTTGTAAAATAAATCACTATCTGGGTGACACAGTTATTTCATTTTAGCTTCCCTCTATTAGACCATAAACAGTCTGAGATCAGGGACAGTGCCATTCATCTTTGTGCAAGGGCTGGGTTGGACCTGAGCTATTCAACGTGGATACTTGTCAAGTGCATGATCAAACTATCCAACTAACTCATTATAAACTAAGTTAAATGTACTAAAGGATTCAAAATTTTTCCAGGGTCAAGAAAGATACTGGCCCCTTGGAGCTAAGCTGATCTGCATTTTGAACAAAAGCAGACAAGGGAGACTGAAGGGCAGTTCTGAAAATACAATATTGCAACATGACTAATTACAGTCAGCAATCATGAAAAGTTTGAACAGTCTAAAAAATATTATCTTATAAGCACTTCAAGATATCATTTCTTTCCAAAGGTTAGCACACTTAAAATAAGAATGTAAAAAAAAACCCTGTAAAAACAAATTATCATCGCTCAATAGACAAGGTCTGAGGGATACAAAACAGCACATTAAATCAGTTCCCAATTCAAAAAAAAACCTGCATGAGATGTTGATCTTCCTGTTTTTCATAAACCTTATAATTGTGCTTCCAGAAAACTACCAAGCATCTGCCTCTATGTAGCTAATTCATTTAATCTTGGAGCTCTCACAAGGAAATAGAGCGTATACGGTGCCAGGATCACTATCTTCTCTAGCCAAAATCATAATGCCTTGGAGCCAATTTCCTCTTGGTAAATTGTGATCAAATTCCTTCAATTTGCAGCTTCCTTAGTACTGGTAATGGCTGCACATGCCACAAGTTAGTATATACGTGTGTGTGTGTGTTTAACAATACACATCATAAAGTTAACAGTAATACGGAGACGTGCACAGAGGTGAACACACCCGTGTACGCAGTCACACATGTATATCCATGCATACTGGGTCCTATACACCACTTTATTTGACACTTTGTGAACAGTACAGTCACAAAGCCCGTTCAAACTTCCTTAATCCAGTAATGATTCCCTGGTAATTAACATAACTTTGGAAATCTGCATTAACCAGCTTTACTATGCAGCTCCAACATAATGAAAATTAAGGTGAATGATAATAATTCTGATGGGATAAACAGTTCATTAAAATCTTCTGACTCATCAAAGAAAGATCAAATCATGTTCCACTTTTAGTGTAAAGGGTATTTTATCAAAATTCAAACTTTTTTATAAGATTTTATTTATTTATTTGACAGAAAGACAGCACAAGCAGGGGAAGCTGAAGCAGAGGGAGAGGGAGAAGCAGGCTCTCCACTGAGCAGGGAGCCCTATGTGGGGCTCGATCCCAGGACCCTGAGATCATGGCCTGAGCCAAAGGCAGACGCTTAACTGAGCCACCAAGGAGCCCCTCAAAATTCAATTATTTTAAAAGAACTGGTGATTCATATATGGCTTATCCAGTAAATTTTTGGGGTCGTAATATCTGATCAATCAGTATCCCTTACTTCCCAGTTATTCTTGATAAAGCAGAATTTCCATAATTTTGAAAATATGGCTCCTACATTTAATGTGCACGTACTACAGGAATTATTAACAGGGACTGCAGACCAACCATGACAGCATATTTTACAACTATGACACATAATTCTTCAGTCCTTGAAGTGCCAAACTGTTGACTCTCAAGCTGTGGTTGTTACTCTTTAAATCCAAGGCACCTTAAATACAATTCACTTTTCCTGTTCAATCAAGGTCATTCTAGTGAGAATATATTACACTGCTGCCTTGTTTTAAGAGTGGTATCATTGGGGGTTTTTTAAGTTAAGTAGGGTATCTTCCTCAAATAACTCTAGGATAATGGCTCTTTAAAATCTTTCTGTTGTTTTTGATAGTTCCTTTAAAATTACTATAAGTACCTTTGTCTCATTTGGTATATAACCCATGTCACTGTAGATCTTACTCTTTAGTCATACACTATACACAATTATCTAAATAAAAACTAAAGATGCTTCTATAGCTCAAGTAAGAAATAAAGCACACAGTCCCTAGATGGCTGTTATAAAATTAAGAACCTCCTCTGTTTTAGGGCTGGGGGTAATTTTTGTTTGTGACTATGACCAGGTGGTTAAAGGTACATGAAATCGGACATGTATCTACCAACCATTTACAGGAAATTCAGAGGAACAAAGGAGCAAGTTAAACTATGGCTTATAATCAACAAAATCAAGTCTGTGGTAATTTCATAAAACAAATAGCCCTGCTTCTTCCACCATGAACCACTGATGGAGAAAAAAGGAAGATGGAGAAAACTTACCACCTAAAAGAAACTTAAAAGACATAAAAATAAATCATAATATACAGGTTTTGGTTCAGAAAATTTGAAATTCAAACAATGACAGGTTACTGGATAATTCTAGAGAATTACCAGTAATTTTTTTAGTCAAGATAATAGTATTTTGGTGATGTCTTTTAAAAGATTCCTTATCACCTCACATCTGTCAGAATGGCTAAAAACCAACAACACAAGAAACAACAGGTGTTGGCAGAGATGTGAAGAAAAAGGAACACTCGTGCACCATTGGTGGGAATGCAAGCTGATGCAGCCACTGCGGAAAACAGTACGGAGGTTCCTCAAAAAGTTAAAAACAGGGGCGCCTGGGTGGCTCAATGGGTTAAGCTTCTGCCTTCGGCTCAGGTCATGATCCCAGGGTCCTGGGATTGAGTGCTGCCTCAATCCCATGCCTGTGTCCCATGACCTCTCTCTCTCTGCCTGCCCCTCTGCCTACTTGGTGATCTCTCTTTCTCTCTCTCTCTCTCTGTGTCAAATAAATAAATAAAATCTTAAAAAAAAAAAAAGTTAAAAACAGAACTACCCTATGATTCAATAATCACACTGCTGGGTATTTACCCAAAGGATACAGAAACACTAATTCAGAGAGATAGCTGCACCACTGTCTACAGCAGCATTATTTACAAGAGCCAAATTATGGAAGCGGCCCAAGTGTCCACCAACTGATGAATGAATAAAGATGTGTGTGTGTGTGTGTGTGTATTATAACATAGATATATGTGTATATAAATGTGTGTGTGTATAACGAAATATTATTCAACCATAAAAAAGAATGAAATCTTGCCATTTGCAATGACATGGATGGAGCTAGACTATGGTATGCTATGCAAAATAAGTTAGAGAAAGACCAGTACCATATGATTTCACTCGTATGTGTAACTTATGAAACAACTAAAAAGCAAAGGCAGAAAAGAGACAAATCAAGAAACAGACTCTTAATTACAGAGTCTAACCAAAAACTGATGGGGACCAGAGTGGGTGGGTTAAATAGGTGATGGGGATTAAGGAGGACACATGTGAGGAGCACAGGGGTGTCACACAGAAGGTTGAATCACTACACTGTGCACCTGAAACTAATAAAACACTATGTGTTAAAATAATGATAATAATAATAAATACAAGATCCCTTATCTTTTTGAGTAAATATCAAAGTATTTACAGATGAAATGACATAATGTATGGAATTTGCTTCAAAATATATGGTAGGAGCACCTGGGTGGCTCAGTTAAGCATCCGACTTTGATTCAGGTCATGATAGCAGGGTCCTGGGATCAAGCCACCAGTCCCTCAAGCTCCATGCTCAGCAGGGAGTCTGCTTCTCCCTCTCCCTCTGCTCCCCACCCCCACTTATGCACAGGCACGCTCTCTCTCAAATAAATAAAATCTTTTAAAATAATAATAATAATAATAATAATATGGTAAAAGGTAAGTGAAGGTGGATACAAATGAAACAAGACTGCCTGGGAGTTGATCATTCTTAAAGCTAGGTGACAGACCCATGAGGACTCATTATATAAAACTATCTGCTTTTGTGGATATTTTAAATTCTTCATAACACAAAGTATTTTAAAAAGAGGCAATTCAATAGTTATACAGAACATTGTTTTGCTGTGATTACTAAAAATTGTATCTAAGAATTGTGCTTTGATTTCTAAAAATGGACAGTTATAAATTTATAGTCATAAAAATGATGCTGAAAGTTGGGGGAAAAAAGCTTCAACTAATCTTAACTTTTTAATCTAGCTAAAAGTGTTTCTCAACTTCCAAAATTTTCATCAATCCTTTACCTTAAATTTCATAAATATCCTCATTATTTTCTTAGAAAACAAAAATTCTCACAGGACATGCTGTAAACTAGCACAAAAGTTCAGATTACAACTTAATGACTATAAATAAAAAGGTCTAAAAAAGTACAAAAAGTAAGAAATGGTTTCTAGGCTCTCTTCAGGAAGTTAAAGTCATTAGGTTAATGCATAGTATTTCAATTGTTTATTTTTAGTCTTAAAAGTTTGAAAATTACCATTACAGATTTTCTCATTCAAAAAATATTAAGAGTAGAGATGCCGGGGGTGCTCAGTCAGTTAAGCATCTGCCCTTGGCTCAGGTCATGATCCCAGGATCCTGGGATTAAGTCCCACATTGGGCTCCTTGCTCAGTGGGGAGCCTGCTTCTCCCTCTTCCTGCTGCTCCCCCTTCTTTGTGCTCTCTCTCTCTCTGAAAAATAAAAAATAAACTCTCTAAAAAATTTATAAAAGGGTGCCATGATTTATTCACTTTGAGTTAGAAAACCTACATTACAACATAAATCTATAACTAATATCTCAAAATTATTTCTATCCAGTTTATTCATGTATCAACATAAACACAGAAACTCAAATGTTTGAAATAGTTATTTCATCTTTTCCTGACTTTAACATACTTGTAATTTAATGTGAGTGGAGTTAGTGAATTTGGGCTCAGGAGTAGTACTTAGGAAGGGGTTGAGAGTAAAACAAATGATTAGCTTACACTTTTAACATAATAAATTAGGGTTGGGGGGGTTGTTTTTTTAAAGATTTTATTTATTTATTTGACAGACAGAGATCACAAGTAGGCAGAGAGGCAGGCAGAGGGAGAGGAGGAAGCAGGCTCCCTGCCGAGCAGAGAGTCCAATGCGGGGCTCGATCCCAGGACCCTGGGGATCATGACCTGAGCCGAAGGCAGAGGCCTTAACCCCCTGAGCCACACAGGCACCCCAATAAATTAGTTTTTAAATTATTTTTTTTAAAGATTTTATTTATTTATTTGACAGAGAGAAATCACAAGTAGATGGAGAGGCAGGCAGAGAGAGAGAGAGGGAAGCAGGCTCCCTGCTGAGCAGAGAGCCCGATGCGGGACTCAATCCCAGGACCCTGAGATCATGACCTGAGCCGAAGGCAGCGGCTTAACCCACTGAGCCACCCAGGCGCCCCTAGTTTTTAAATTAAACTCAAACTTCCTTGGGACAGACTCTGCATTTTAAAAATAATTCCTCCAGGGGCCAACGAAGCTAAAGTTCATGTCAATTTCCAAAAACTCCAAATCAGTAAAATAAATAAATCCTTTTAAAATGTACCTTTACATGCAAAAATAATACACAGTTGTTACACTAATCACTATTCTTACCAATTAATTTTTTCAAATCTCCTAAAGGACCCCTTTGGTTTAAAATGAGTGATCATCTCTGATAAGGAATTTTCTACCTTTCTTTTAAAAAATCAATAATAATCCAGATTTTTTACTTTTCAATATGGCTTCTTCATAAAGTTTCCTGAAATACAGTCAAGAAACTGCATGAAACGTGTTGAATGTTTTACTTATAATAATATTGTGCTTCTATGGTATTTTTACAATCCCAACAATTTAAAAACATTTTTAAAATGTATACAAGGTCTACTGAGTCATTGTCAGTTCAAGGGTACAAACCATTCTGTGGTTAAATGATTACATCAGACCAGCGTAAGGGTTGAGCTGGCACTTTGCAGGTTTAAATATCTTGGCTCTCCAAAGCTTGTGTGGGGGCTGCAGTTTGGCTTAAAATTCTCAGCCGGATGCAGATAATTTCTCTGAAAAATGTTTTTAAATGGCTAAGAGGGTTTTTTTTTTTTTTAGCTTTTTGAAAATGTTGGAGAAAGCATACATTAGAACCACATTCAAATTTATAAGGCTCTTTTTCTTTTTTAATGTTCCCATCGCCATAGATAACCCAAATACAGCAGAATGATCCCAAGCCTAAAGACTTTCAATAAATACAAAACCACACATTTATAGGAGTTTAAATGTAAATGCAAAAATCAGAATAAACTGCTTCAAATTATAACAGAAAATTAGAGGACTTCTTTGAAAAGGGTCAGTATTCGCTAAGCCCTCTGGAGTTATGATTATATGCTGCCCATGGTCATTTGGGTTTCCACACCTCCAGTTTTATTTCTGTTTTTCCATTCAAATGTTACTTTCTTTACTCCTAAAAGAGCCTTGTGAAACTGGTACTAATATTAACCGTTTTATCAATTAAATATATGCATAGTTTCTAAGTACCCTGGCCAGCATAATCCACCCAGTAATCAACAGAGCTGACCAGCACGCTCCCAAACTGTCAAGGTCATCAAAATCAAGATAAGTCTGAGAAACTGCCATAACCTACGAGGAACCTAAGCAGACATGAGGGTTAAATCTAACATGGTATCTTGAATAGGAACCTGGACAGAAAAAGAACATTAGGAAAAAAAAAAAAAACACCTAAGGGAATCAGAATGAAGGATGGGCTTGTGTTAATAATTTTCAATACTGGTTCACTAATGTTCACATACGAATCACAGTAAAGTAAGATGTTAACAACAGGGGAAACCGAATGCAGGGTATACAGGAACACTCTGTACTATCTTTGCAATAATTCTGTAAATCCAAACCCCAAAATTCTAAAACTGAAAGCTTATTACAGCTTATTCACTCGTCAGGCCCTGTATACCAAAAGCACACAAAGCACTAAACTAGTTGTAAGACCAGCTTTGAAACAAGTGGAGAATGTACACTTCAGATTCTGAAGGAATAGAGTCAACAATTAACTAACATTGTTCTTTAAATATATATAGTAAAAATTTGACTCCTCTGAAAAACTAATGCACATGAAGTTCTTAACTATTTCCAAAAGTGTACTTCTGGCTAAAAAGTAAACATACCAAAAATTCCTGTAATCCTCAATACCACAGGGGGGGGAAATATTATCTTCAGATCACGAACACCTTACAAAAGCTTCCATGTCTTCTTAAACCATATTAAAAAGAAGACGAAGGAAACAAAACAAAACCAAATCTAAGTCTGCAGCAGTTTTTTTAAAATCAGAGCCCAAACAGGTAATGAGTAATCTTTAGCTTTGTATTGCAAACCCCATAACAATTTCACCTCAATCTCCTTCTATAATTGCATTTTCTAATATTTGCCTGTGCAAACTCTCCTACAACAAAACCGGTTCGCTCAGTGCCTCCCATGTGCCTATCCTCCGCTTGTGATGCTTCTCTGTCATCTCTGTCCCCTACCTACAGTGCCATCCCCTCTTCCATCTTCTAAATCCTGCCCCTGCTAGAAGACCCATCTAAAACCCTTTCTCCTCCATGAAGCCTCAGATCACCACAGACTCAATAAATGACTCCCTCATTAGAACTTCTGACATTATTGTGGTACTTAGCATATTCCTCCATTAAAAAAAAAAAAAAAAAAAAAAAAAAGACAGGGCGCCTGGGTGGCTCAGTGGTTAAGCCTCTGCCTTCAGCTCAGGTCATGATCCCAGGGTCCTGGGATTGAGCCCTGCATCAGGCTCTCTGCTCGGCGGGAAGCCTGCTTCCCTTCCTCTCTCTCTGCCTGCCTCTCTGCCTACCTGTGATCTCTGTCTGTCAAATAAATAAATAAAATCTTTAAAAAAAAAAAAAAAGAAGATGAAGAAGAACAAATTACCACAAATAAGTGCTGGGGAAATTAAAGATGAGTAAGATATGATCTCTGTTTCAAGGTGCTCTAGGAGAAGACAAACATGGGAATGCACCATTCCTACGCAAAACAGCAGTGGCTCCAGGGTACTAAAAGGTGCCATGACACCCCACTGCCATTAGCTACAGTATTTCTCTTTTTTACATTTAAGTTCTGTTTCACCAAATAAACCAAGGTCTTCTTGAAAGGTAGAGTTCTTCATCTCCTACTCAACGTTGTAAGTACACTAGCCAAAAACAATTCTGATGTTTTACTAAAATTTCATGCCACCCTTATTTTCTTAAAAACGGATGTGGGTAGAATCTCTGTTCACAGACATCAGACTTACAATGATGAATTAAGACTGTTTTTAGTAAGTTATTAAGCATAAGCAACTATCAGTTATTAAGAATTCACAAATTATCACCATTTCATGTAGGTAACAGCCTCAAATGGCACTCATGGCTTTTTCTTTTTTTAAATGAGAAACAAATTTAAAACTGAAGAAAAAGGACTGGTTTGAGATATATCTTTTATTTGCCTGGGGAAGTATTAACCATCAGAGACAGGTTCAAAGTATAGAAGCCAATCTTAAAAGCTGCTTCCGATCAATCTGTAATGTCATGGGAGACATGCTTGTGACTTTACATATAAAGTAAAAACAAGTAGTGACCACTGTAGAGGACATGTGTGCACACAACCCAGACACAGAACACAGGGAGTGGATACATTAACATGGTGACCATACTCATCTCTAAACTGTGTGTGACTATAGAATTGTTTCCTTGGCACTTGCCTATATTTTATGTGACTAGTAATAAAAATACAGTATCATAACTTTTTAAACCCAACTCTTTGAGGAGATTGCAGGAGAGGATAGGAGGTGATAAAGGGAGGATGACTAAGAGAGACAACCAACCAGAGACAAAGAACAATCCATCAACTCCTCTGGGTAAGCAAATTCTTGAGCTGAAATGCTTCCCATGCGACTCTGTACCTCATTTTCCCAAAAGCATTTTTACAAATTCAATCGAATAAATCAAAACTGGTAACATCTGCTAAATGTTATATTTGCCATTGGATTTCAAAAAATAACTTGGTTTGCCTTTTTTTTCATCTGTCTTATGAGAGTGAACGTTTTAAATGTCCCTTGTTTGTACTTTCAAGATGTTGTTTTTCTACAACTGTGCTTTTAAAGCCTTGTTTATAACACATGCCTTCAAAATTATATGTCTGTATACACACGTGTGTATGTTAATACTCCTCTCCTTAATCTACCATTGGTTATAATAGCAACACCTTTGGAAAAATAGATGAACTCATAAATCACCATCTTTGAACCAGGGCCTCCCACTGTCTCCCCTTAGGAAGTACATTTTACAAAGAATGATATCGACATTCTTCCTACCTCCTAAAATGGTTCCACAGCTGATAAGTAAAAACAGATAATGGCAGAAATACAAACAGAGTTTTTTTTTTTTTTAAAGATTTTATTTATTCATTTGACAGACAGAGATCACAAGTAGGCAGAGAAGCAGGCAGAGAGACAGAGAGAGAGAAGGAAAGGCTCCCTGCTGAGCAGAGAGCCCCATGCGGGGCTCGATCCCAGGACCCTGGGATCATGACCCGAACCGAAAGCAGAGGCGTACAAACAGAGTTTTTAATTCATCAGCACATAAACCAATTTTGCATCAAAATTTCTCATAACTTTCTCATTTTCACTTGGATCATACACTGACGCATCCTTCAAAACCAAGTTGCATTCAACTCAAGAGAACTAGAGATCCCGCCTCTAGATAATGTTTACCCTTATTTCTACCTTAGAAAAGTCTACTGGAACTTAAAAATCTAGGTTTTCTTTTCATTATTATTATTATTATTATTATGTTCAGTTAGCCACTGTATAGTCGTACATCATTGGTTCTTGATGTAGTGTTCAATGATTCATTAGTTAAGTGTCACACCCAGTGCTTATCACAGCATATGTCCTCCTTAATACCCATCACCCTGTTACGCCTCCCCTCTGAAACCCTCAGCTTGTTTCCTGGGGACCACAGTCTCTCATGGTTCATTTTCATAAAAAAGGAAGAAGTACATTGTTTTCAAACATTTTATAATGCTACTGAATATTTTTATGAACATCAAACATTTTTATTAATAATTCTATTAATTCTGTATTCTTGCCAACAAAGCAAGTAGTATTCTTTTTAAAGATTTTATTTATATATTTTTGCAAGAGGGAGAGAGAGAGAGAAAGAGAGAGGCAGAGAAAGAAGCAGACTTCCTGGGGTGCCTGGGTGGCTCAGTCATTAAGCATCTGCTGTAGGCCCAGCTCAGGATCCTGGGGTCCTGGGATCCAGCCCCATATCTGGCTCCCTGCTCAATGGGGAACCTGCTTCTCCCTCTCCAACTCCCCCTGCTTGTGTTCCCGCTCTCTTTCTCTCTCTGTCAAATAAATAAATAAAATCTTCAAAAAATAAAAATAAAAGGTAGCAGACTCCCCGCTGAGCAGGGAGCCTGATGCAGGACTCAATCCCAGGATGCTGGGATCATCAGGTGACTTGAATCAAAGGCAGGTGCTTAATCAACTGAGCCACCGAGGTGCCCCAACGCGAGCAGTATTTTATGGTCCACTAAAATTTTTTATGTTTTTGCTATAAAGTAAAGGGTAAAATTGTATGTTCTCAAAAATGTAAGACAGCTGACTTCTGCTTTTACCCTGGGGACATTTACAAATTCCAGGCACAGGAGGGAGGCTGAGAATCCAGGCTCTGCATAGTCAAAAAGCTGCTGCTGGACTCAGAAAAATCATTAGAACTTTTGGCAAAGTCTTGAGAGACCTCAAATATGTAGCCAGTTATCCTCAAGACAATCTGATGAATTCTGGGGCAGCCCTTGGGCAAGAAGCTAAAATTAAGCAAGTACCTCTGAAAAGCAGAGCAGAGCTATCAGCAGTCTTACAATATAAAATTTAGGATTTCAAATCTATTGGGGCAATGATCCACATTGTTTGGGTGTTTGAATATTTGATAAATGATGTGGAAATCTTTAGAATATTTTATAGGCCAAGGTACTTGCACTGGACACTCCAGACCTTCAAAAAAAACCCTGAAGAACTCTGTCTCCAAAATCGTAGTGAACCACAGGTAGATGACCCTTACCTAAGGCACAAGGTGGCCTCAACCCAGCAAAGCCTGCATCTACATTAAGATGACCCATCGACACACTCTGCCTACGAGAGGAGACAATGAACCCTCTCTCTGTAAGACAACTGCATCATCTGAAGCCTTTACAGTTTTTTGGTTTGTTTTTTTTTTTTTTTAACAGGAATCCCTGACATTCACTCAAAACTACAAGAAATGCCAGATACAGAACCACAGGATTGATAACCAACAAAAAAAGCAGGCAAAATAAACAGACCCTAGGATACTCTAGGTATTAGAGCTGCCTGACTAGGACTTGAAACTAAGTATCAGCATGTGCAATAAATGGAGAAGACTGCAGATGAAAAGATAGATCCACCAAAGAACTGTGGAACTAAACAACATAGGACCTAAAATTAAGAACTCATTGGACAGATTTGATAGATTAGACAGCACTGAAAGCAATAAACTGGAAGATAAGCCTGGCCTTATCTAGTTGTGCTAGTTACTCACTGATTGCTGCTCATCTTCCAAATCTACTTTTCTCTGTCCTGTTCATGAACCCGGGACTGGACCCTGCAAGTACTTCCCCTATGCCAGCTGGTACAATGTCTAGCTTGTCCACAGAAAGTGATGGGGGGGGTGGGGAAGGGTAGTGCAAAGCCTCACAGAAGGAGCAGCGTCCTATCGTGCTTCTGATGGACTTGGCATAGCTGCTCCTACTATGCGGCTGCCCGCGTGGCAGGCAGGACACCCAGCAGTGCTCCCCCTCCAGCCTGCTGGCTAGCACCCAGACCCACTGGCCCACCAGCACCCAGTAAGCCACACCCGTTCTGGCCTGCAGCACCCCCAAATGAAGGTCTCCAACACCCAGGGGGCTGCAGCCACACCCACTCCAACAGGGAGGGTGGAGTCTCAGCCTGAGGCCTTCTGAATTTATTCCCTCTTGGGTTTTTTTCTCTCAGCCACAGAGTACTGCTCTCTACAGCTGCTATGCTTGCATTCCTTAGAGCTCTCTTCTGTTCCTTTAAGTAGTTCATGGCCCTTCTGGGTGGCTCAGTCGTTAAGTGCCTGCCTTTGACTCAGGCCTTGATTAGGGATTGAGGCCCAGCATCAGACTCCCTGCTCAGTGGGGAGCCTGCTTCTCCCTCTGCCTGCCTGTAGCTCCCCCTGCTTGTGCTCTCTCTCTCATTATCTCTCTCTGTGTGTCAAATGAATAAATAAAATTTTTTTTAAAAAGCAGTTCATAACTCTATAGCCAATTTTCCCTATTCAAGTTACTGGTACAGTTTCTGCCTCCTAACTAGACTCAAACTGATAAACTCGTCAAGTTCCATTTTAAGTGTACCTGGTTTGTACTTTCAAGAGGTTCTGTTTTTCTTCAGCTGTGCTTTAAAGCCTAGTTTATACCACACATCTTCGAAATTATGTATGTATATGCATATGCGTCTCCTTAGTCCTCTATACCATGTGGCCCAGCAAGTCCACCCTCCAGCATAAGCCCCTCAGGAATGCACACACAGATTCACTGAGACACACGAAAGAATGTTCATAGCAGCACTGCTCACAACAGCAAACACCTGAACAGAATCCAAATGTCTATCAGTACTAGAACAGACAAATAAACCGTGCTCTGCTCGCGCAATGGAATGAGCTAACAACAACGAACCACAGGGATGAAAGTTGTAAATCAATGTTGCATGAGAGAAGTCAGACACCCAAGTACAGGCTGTTTGACTCCCTCTGTAGAAAGCTCAAAAGGAGGCGAAATTAACGACGGTGATGTAAGTCAGCACAGTGTTTACCCTGGGCCAGAGAATCCCCATGATGGGAAGGGTCACTGAGTGGGGCTTCTAGAACCTGGAAATGCTCTGTTTCTGATCTAAGAGCTGGGTACATGCTGTGTTTACGTTCTGGAAGTTCTCCATGTAACACACTTGTGATCTGCACACTCTCCTGTAGATATGTCATTTTGTCTATGAGTTACATAAAAATGCAGATGATTTATACACAATCAAATACTCTGCTTCTACATCTCTGACACCTGCTCTTCAGGGAGCTGGTAAAGCATCCCATCCACATGGCCCCACAGCACCACGTGCCTCTACTGCTGTCCCCACACGTGTCACCTCGGGCTGCGATTCCATGAGCGTCTCTGTCCTGAGCATTATGTTCAGCCTCAGGGCTGAAGAGGAGTTTTCTAGAAGTCTCAAAGGAGGCATTAAATCAATATTTTAAAAATTACAGAGAATTCTGCTTTAAAATGTACTATAGGTCAGGGCATAGGGAAGTATCTAAGAACAGGAGCACCACGCACCTGGCTGGCATTTTCCAGCAGCGGAGCACGCAGTCCATCTCAGCAAAGTGCATCCTTCACATGTATTTCATGTACACCAGGGATGGGCACTGTTTTGCAAGGACACATTCAAAAGCTGTCCTTTTGGAAGCAGCACAGTGAAGAACAGGGCAGGAGAAGTGACAAGGTGTCAACACAATGTGTCCTTCTCCACTTACATTCCACATGAGCAGAACAGAATCAGTGAAGGAACTGATAGCATTAGATTCCCACCCTGAGGATGCTTGTCCCAAACCCCAAATGGCCCTCACCTTCTTCAAACTAGGAAGTCAGATATCAGTGGTTTCCAATTCTGCTATAATTGCAACATGTCCTTCTCATTTAAACTTATGAACCACCCTTCCTCCTTTAAGCAATTTTATTTTAAATTAAAGTGAATTATCACTATTACTTCTGGGGAAAAGAATTTCACAATGCCCTTTGAGGTACAAACATACCACAGGGCATTGCAAAACCAAGGCTGAAAAATCACTGCTTCAGAGATTCTGTTAACTGATTTTTATCTCCTGGTTTCTCTAAAACCGAATCTCTTCTTCTATTTTGAAATTTTCATCTAAAATGGATTTTCTAGTCTTGGAAACGAGCAAGTCCCCTAAGAAATACACAACCTTAAAGGAAACCTACTTACCTAACAAACATGTATTATGCAGCTCGACACACCAGGCCCTCTTCTAGTTAAAAGGATGTAGGGAGTGAAGAAAACAAATTCATTCTCTCATGAGGATTCCATTCCAGTAAAGAAACAAGGATAACCTTCCATCTCAATTTACCTGGGACTATCCAGTTTGAACACTAAAGGTACTACATTCCAGAAAACCCATCAGAAAAACCATTGGTCACCCTGGCAGAGAGATACCAAATAAGCAAGGAAAAATTTATCAAATAGTGGTAAGTATAATGAAGAAAACAAAGCATGATTTAAAAAGAGAGAGAGAGTAATGGGGGAGGGCGTTACCACTATTTTGTATAGGGACACCAGGAAAGGCCTCTCTGATATAATGACATTTGAAGAGAGGAGAACAAGCCATTCAGATAAGTTGGGGAAGAGAATTCCAGGCAGAAGTGAATGAAAATGGTGAACAGCAAATCTCTAGCTGAAGCTACAGATTGAATGCAATTTCTATCAAAATTCTAGCTGGATTCTTGGCAGAAACTGACAAGCTGATCCTAGGGAATGCAAGGGACCCACAATAGTCAAAACAATCTTGGAAAAGAACAAAGTTGGAAAACTCACACTTCCCAATCTCAAAACTTATTACAAAGTAACAGCAATCAAGACAGTGTGGTATTGGTATAAGGTAAAAAGACAGATCAAAGTAATAGAATTGACAGTCCAAAAATACACCCTTACATTTATAGTCAACTGAGTTCCAAGACAACTCAATAAGGAAAACAGAGTCTTTCCAATAAATTATGTTTAGACATCTGGATCTCCACTTATGAAACAATGAATTGGGGGGCATCTGGGTGGCTCAGTCAGTTAAATGCCCAACTCTTGTTTCAGTTCAGGTAATGATCTCATGGGTCATAGGATCAAGCCCTGCATCAGGCTCTGAGGATGGCGTGGAGTCTGCTTCTCTCTTTCTCCCTCACCCTCTACCCCTCCATGTACTCTCCCTCTCCCCCCGCCAAAATAAATAAATCTTTAAAAAAAAAAAAAAAAAAGAAAGAAAGAAAAAAAGAAGCAGGGCTCCTACCTCACACCGTATACAAAAATTAACCGAAAATAGACCAAATACCTAAAAGTAAGAGCAAAAATTAAAGAAGTTTTTAAAGAAAGATAATAGTAAGACTTCATAACCTTGTATGAAGTAATGATTTCTTAGATTCGAAATCAAAAGCATATGGAACAAAGTAAGATAGGTAAGTTAGACTTAAACTTTCATCATCCAAACAATACTACCAAGAAGTGAAATGACAATCCACAGAACGAAAGAAAATTCTGGCATATACAGAGATACAATATACAAAGAACTCTTATAGCTCAACAGTAAACAAGATGGGATTGGGAGGAAGACAAACCATAAGTGACTCTTAATCTCACAAAACAAACTTTGAGGGTTGCTGGGGGGACAGGGATTGGGAGAAGGGGGGGTGGGGTTATGGACATTGGGGAGGGTATGTGCTTTGGTGAGTGCTGTAAAGTGTGTAAACCTGGCGATTCACAGACCTGTACCCCTGGGGATAAAAATATATGTTTATAAAAAATAAAAAATTAAAAATTTTTTTTAAAAAAAGCTCAAAAAAAAAAAGAACTCTTATAGCTCAATAACAAATAACCCAATTTAAGAAAGAGCAAAGGCTTTGAATAGACATTTCTCCAAGAAAGATATAAAAATGGCCAATAAGCACATGAAAAGACGCAAATCAACATTAGCCATCAGGGAAGTACAAACCAAAACCACAGAGAGATACCACTTCATAGGCTATAATCAAAAAGATAATAACAAGTGTTGGTAAGGGTGTGGAGAAACTGGAACACTTGTGTGCTGGTGGGGATGTAAAACTGGATAGCCATTTTGGAAAACACTCTAGTAGGAGTTCCTCACAATATATACAAATACCAAATCATTATGTTATGCACTTGAAAGTAACATAATGCTAAAATGTCAATTATACGTCAATTTAAAACATTTAAATTTAACTGTGGTGATGGTTGCACAACTCTGTGAATATACTAAAAACCACTGAATTATATACTTTAAAATGGGTGGATTATATGGCATATAAACTATGCCTCAATAAAGCTTTTAACTTTAAAAAAAAAAAAATGGTGCCGTCCCCAAAATGGAAAATGATACCTCACTGGAAATAATGTCAAGCAAAGCCAAGTGGGCCTTCTGTCAGAGATGTTACTATAAAAGATGGATTCAATTAGTGATTCTCAAAAGTAGTTCGCAGACAATACACAGAAATGGCCCAGAGAATTTAATGACTCTTCAGCTTCCTAATGGGTCTAATTCAGATTCCAGTGGGATCCAAGAATCTGATTTTTTTTTAAGATTTTATTTATTTATTTGAGACAGAGAGAGCAGAGAGAGAGAGAGAGAGAGAGAGAGAGAGAAAGGGAGAAGCAGACTCCCTGCTAAACAGAGTGCCTGATGAGGGCCTCAATCTCAGGACCCAGAGATCATGACCTGAGCTGATGGCAGATGTTTAACCGAGTGAGCCACCAAGGTGCCCAAGAATCCGTATTTGTAACAAGCTTCCTAAATTATTCTGATGGAGAGTCAGAAGAGGAACCACTGGACAACTACAATTATAACTCCATGACTTTATGATTCTCCAGTATATATGAAATACCTGTCTCTGGTATCTACCTTGCATTTATCTGGATCTGGTATCTCCGCCTGTGTTTTCCATTCATCTGAAGATCTTAAAGTTTTTAATGAAACTCATCTCTGTGAATGAAGAGCTTGAATTTTTTTTTTTAAGATTTTATTTATTTATTTGACAGAGAGAGATTACAAGTAGGCAGAGGCAGGCAGAGAGAGAGAGGAAGAAGCAGGCTCCCTGCTGAGCAGAGAGCCCGATGCAGGACTCAATCCCAGGACCTTGAGATCATGACCCGAGCCGAAGGCAGCGGCTTAATCCACTGAGCCACTCAGGCGCCCGAAGAGCTTGAATTTAAAAAGAGGTGGCTTCATCTGCTGGATGAGAGCACCTCACATATTTTTATTAACTTTACATGTATCCTTTACTTAAGTTACTTGAAATCCTTCTATAGAAACAAGCTGGTTTAAATAAACTGAATAAATAAAAGATCACATACAGTCTCACAAATTTTATTTCTCAAACTGGGACACATATCAAATATCTGTAACTTAATATACTTTTTATTAAAAAGCACAGATATGTTATAGAATCAAATGCAAAATAACTTTCATTAATTTTAAAGATAAAATCCAGAAGATTCAAGGAAATTCCATATTTGCTATAGCAACTACTTTGGACTATGGATTACACTCCCAGAATCTAAGGGTATATATTCATTCCCCCCTGCAGTTAGTACACTTCAGGGGGAAAATCTGGAAAAAATCTTGACATTCTGCTCTCTACTCCATGGATGAAGAAATAGGGAATCCCTCCTTCATTCAGAACCAGAGTGGACTAATCAGGTTATTAGTGACTGTGCTTTGTGCATTCCAGGAAGGAAGGGGAAAGGGCTGAACTGAACTGAAGAACTAAACCATAGCCTGTAAACTGATAAGTGAAAAGTCCTTCCAAGGCCTGCTATGCTCAGAGAAGTGTCTGCCGACGTGTATCCTGTCCTGGTGTTTTAGCGAGACGACAGTGAGCACCAAGGGCACCGCTAGGGCTGGGAGGACCTCAGCGGTTGGTGGACAGTGGACCCTGGTTGCTTTCCCAGGCTTGCCCAAACCACTGGTCCATGGAGCAGCACTGGGTAACTTGGCTGAGCGCTCAGATTGACTGCAGCTAAAGATAAGTATTCCCCTAGACTGGCAATCTTTCTCTTAGATATATGCTTTCACTCTTTTCGGCTGTTCCTCTTCAGCGAATCTCAAAAACATCTGCAGAAACTTCACTGAGGGACTAAATACCAAAAGAGAGGAGTTATCAAGTTTGGCACAATTATATCATTCCACACCAATTTTCTCAATACTAAAAGAGAAAAGTGGTATAAGCTGAACCTCAAGGTCCTTTTTGGCTTTGAAATTCCATGCTCTCACAATACCACCACTGAAGATGCACCTTGCAAATTTTAAAGGCAATTCCAAAAAAAACAGAAGTTGTAAACCCATTTCTTATCCTTTCCTTCACAGTATTCCCCTTCTTGTATCATCCTAGCTCAAAGCCCCTACCTCCTCCCTCCCCTGGATTTCTGCAACAGTCCTCAACTCTGGTCCTCATCTTACTTGAAGCCGTGACGCTGACCACACCGCTGTGAGATGATTCTCCAGTTATCACCTCTTTCTGGGGCTCTTAACCTAGAATTCGATGTTCTCCACAATCTTAGTCCAATTTCCCTCTCTAATCTCTCCTAGCCCTTCCTTGTGTTAACTTACACTTCCGCAAACCTTCCGGTACCTTCTTCTGTAACATATTACACATTTCATTTGTTTATGTCACGCCCCTTACCTGAAATTCTCTCTGCCATACTTCCCACTTAGGCTCCATTCCTCAAGAATGAGTCCAAGTCTCACCTCTAGCCCTTTCTGACAACCTTCCTTAAATTCCTGGAGCACTTAGCCTAGCACACACCTTTGGCATTTGGCTAATGCTACCCTCCACTGGCAGCTTTGGCACAGAAGAGGTCTGGAGAGATACTTCTGCCTCATTTTCTCCAGGTAAGCCCCTCAGCTTTGATATGGGGTGAATATGTAACACATAGCATCTACAGGAACCATGATTAAATGACAGATCGTTAAAAATCAACTAAGAGTTTGAGTGTAATTATTTGAAATTTTGCAGGGATAGGTTTGTTGCCAATTGCATTTTTACAGCTGTGTTCTAAAATTTAAGGTCATTCTTTAGGTTTGGGTTGATACTTCCTGTTTAACACTTCCCTTTTATAAAAGGGAGGGGGGCAAGATTTCACAGTAAATCACCACAATTTTTAATTACAAAACTTCGAGACCAAAAAAAAAGTCCAAAAAACAAAACAGAGAACATAGTTTTGAACTACAGTATAAGCATCTTAGCAAAATTGTACTTGACAAGGAAAAAAAAGAGACATTTTGTCTGGTCAGACCTTTTAAACAAAATGGCACATGTTTTTCTCGACCAGCAATGTGAAATGCACAATTTTTTATGTAAACCACATGTGCTCTGACAAGTACCACCACTCCTTTCCCCACTTTAACACCAGAAACATGTTACTTTAACTACAAAGTTTTTGGTCTTGCTTAATAAAGAACACTTAATCTGGTCTTTTCCCTTCTGATAGTAATACTGAGATAATATGGATACAAGTCCACATTTGCCACTTTCACTTCTATATAAAAAAGGCTTCTTGAAGAGCCAAGAAACCCTCCCCTACCAAGCTCTGTGATGAAGTGTTAGTAAACATTAGAAAATGGGATCACAGGCATGAAGTATTAAATTAAAGCAATGTCTTCAACATGTCTCTTTAAGCTGAAGTAAAAATATTTTAACCAATGTGCTAGAGATTTTAATTCAAAATAGTCTGAAAGTAAAACTGTAATGAAAAAAAAAATCTTTTCTTTAAACTATGTTAGCATAAATAGCTGTACTGATTCCAGAGGACAGAGAAAAAAGGGGTGGAAAAAACCCCACATGTTGGCAAATTTATCTGTCAAGCAATTGTCAAAAGCTGATTTTACTTTTCTTCAACAAATTAAGATCATCCAAAATGAGCCTGCGGTACTCACATGCAGGGCCGAGGGATCTGGCAGGAATTCAGCATCTTCTCCAAAGATGAAATCGGGGGGCAGCTCTGGGTATTGGGCATTGAAAATGATATCCCCTGGAAGAAAAGAAACCATCAGGCCCTTATTATTTCCTTGCTAATTTATGAATGCATAAATTGCTAATTTCTGATGCATGCATCAGAAACACTTCCAAAAGAAGTTTTTATTAGCATAACAAAAAAAAATGGGGGGGTGCCTGGGTGGCTCAGTGGGTTAAAGCCTCTGCCTTCGGTTCAGGTCATGATCTCAGGGTCCTGGGATCGAGCCCCACATCGGGCTCTCTGCTCGGCAGGGAGCCTGCTTCCTCCTTTCTCTCTGCCTACCTCTCTGCCTATTTGTGATCTCTGTCTGTCAAATAAATAAATAAAATCTTAAAAAAAAATTTGAGAGGCATTCTCTGAATGATTAATTCTTCAAACGAAAGAACTGATATCATCTTTTAAACTAATATACACAGGAGCACCTGCGTGGCTCAGTCAGTTAAATGTCTGACTCTTGGTTTCGACTCAGGTCCTGGTGTCAGGGTCATGTCAGGGTCGTGAAACGGGGCCCCGCCCACAGGGCTCTGCGCTCACGGCAGAGTCGGCTTGGTATTCTCTCCCTTGGTAGTGTCTCCCTTCACTTCTGCTCCCTCTGTTCTTTCGTGCTCGCTCTCTCTCCAATGAATAAATAAAATTTTAAAAAATAAAATAAATATCCACAATACGCAATCAAAAAAACTTTGTCTCCTTAACACATTATAAATACCCACGTAGAAAAGCAGTAGCCACATCCAAAGTATGTGCAGATTTTTTTATAGGAAATATGACTGTCCAATCACTGCCTGCTAATTAATAAACTTTTATTGGGAACTATTTCTCTAAGGATAAAGACCTTATCTTGAAGAAATTCAACATACATGCCTTTGGTATAATGGAAAGAGTATTTGGCTTGAGGTCAAAAAAGTCAGGTTTATATCCACAATTATCCTAATTATTTATTAGCTCAATTCATCTTGGACAAATTTTAACTGCTTCAGACATCTGTTTCTTTCTCAGTAAAAGTGGATCTAATACTACTGATACCACAGTTTTGATGTGAAGATAGAGATAGCATGCCTATCGCAGTGTCTGGTACACAGTAAGCACTTAGTAAACAGAATTACTAATACAATCTCGAAACACAAGACAATTTACAAAGTCTCCTTTGCAAATCTGTGTTAAGTTCATCCACCTGTTCCTTTCCTGTCTCCTTCTTTAGCTCTTTTTTTCCCCTCTTCTCACCCCAAGAACCAGTACTCATCATTCTGCTAGTACCAACCATCAAACTAGTATATCAACAATCAAACACACATACTGGGTTCCAGTATATAAGAGTATATATGCGTGTATACATGCACACAAAATTCTATCAGTCCAGTCATTTTTCCTGCTCAAACAGTATCTTCATAGTAATATCCAAATTGATACTCACAGACTTCAGTTCACATCTGAGCCTTTCTTCCTACATACTACGTATTTCTTTTTTTATTTATAGGCACATATCTTTATTTCTCAGAAGTCATTTTTTCTCAAAATAAAGTTATTTCCTTAAGTACATGAATTCAATTAAGGTTTTTTTATTATGTTATGTTAGTCACCATATAGTACATCATTAGTTTTTGATGTAATGTTCCATGATTCATTGTTTGCGTATAACACCCAGTGCTCCATGAAATACATGCCCTTCTTAATACCCATCACCAGGCTAACCCATCCCTCCACCCTTCTCCCCTCTAAAACCCTCAGTTTGTTTCTCAGAGTCCATAGTCCCTCATTGTTTGTCTACCCCTTTGATTTTTCCCCCTTCATTCTTCCCTTCCCTCTCCTAATATCCTCCCATGCTATGTTTTAGGTTCCACAAGTAAGTGAATGATAATTGACTTTCTCTGCTTGACTTACTTCACTTAACATAATCTCCCCAATCCCATCCATGTTGATGTGAAAGTGGGGTATTCATTTTTCCTGATGGCTGAGTAATATTCCATTGTATATGGTCCACATCTTCTTTATCCATTTGTCTTTTGAAGGGCATCACAGCTCTTTCCAGTTTGGCTATTGTGGACATTGCTGCTATGAACAACGGAGTACATATAGCCCTTTTTTCACTACATCTGTATCTTTGGGGTAAATACTCAGTAATGCAATTGCTGGGTCATAGGGTAGCTCCATTTTTAATTTTTTGAGGAAACTCCACACTGTTTTCCAAAGTGGCTGTAGCAACTTGTATTCCCTCCAACAGTGTAAGAGGGTTCCGCCTTCTTCACAACCTCTCCAACATTTGTTGTTTCTTGCTTTGTCAATTTTTGCCATTCTAACTGGTATAAGATGGTATCTCAGTGTGGTTTTTTTTGTTGTTGTTTAAATAAAATCTAAAAAAGAAATATTTTATTAATCCTTATGAATAATAACATGTATAAACATCACACACAGACACAAACATATAAGTCTAATACAAACTATAAGGCTTTGGTATTTTTTCCAGTGACTTCCTTTCATTTATGATTTTGCTAAGTACATTTTTATAATTCATAGCTAAAGTATTTTTAAAGATACAGTGTTGTGAATCTCAAAACTTAATCCATTAAAGATTTGTAAAGCTTATAGGATATATGATAAGCTTTTAAAGCTTTATATGTATATTAACATCTAATTGTAATTAGTAGTTCTTGATATCTTGGAATAACACTTCTCCTTTCAGAAAGTGGTTGTTTTTCTATTTCCAGAATTGCTGTTCTTCTTCTCTTCGATCTGCCAATGGATTTGCAGGTGTTTGCAATCTTTAGATAAGCTATCTAGCTGATCTCCTGCTAGCTGAAGTAGTATCAGCCTGCTACTTCTCCGCCATCTTGACTCCTCCCCTCTCTCAGTGTGGTTTTCATTTGAATTTTCCTAATGGCTAATGATGATGAACATTTTTTCATATCTGTTAGTCACTTGTATGTCTCTTTGGAGAAGTGTCTATTCATGTCTTCTGCCCATTTTTTGACTTACTTGTTTTTTGGGTGTTCAGTTTGAGACGTTCTTTATAGGTCATGGATACCAGCCCTTCATCTGTAGTGTCATTTGCAAATATCTTCTCCCATTCTGTGGGTTGCCTCTTTGTTTTGTTGACTATTTCCTTTGCTGTGCAGAAGATTTTTATCTCAATGAAGTCCCAAAAGTTCATTTTCGCTTTTGTTTCCCTTGCCTTCGGAAATATGTCTTGAAAGAAGTTGCTGTGGCCAATGTCGAAGAGGTTACTGCCTATGTTCTCCTCTAGGATTTTGATGGATTCCTGTCCCACATAGAGGTCTTTCAGCCATTTTGAGTTTATCTTTGTGTACAGTGTAAGAGAATGATTGAGTTTCATTCTTCTGTATATAGCTGTCCAACTTTCCCAGCACCATTTATTGAAGAGACTGTCTTTTTTCCACTGGATATTTTTTTCCTGCTTTGTCAAAGATTATTTGACTGTAGAGCTGAGGGTCTCCATTCTGTTCCATTGGTCTATGTATCTGTTTTTTTGCCAGTACCATGCTGTCTTGATGATCACAGCTTTGTAATATAGCTTGAAATCAGGCTATGTGATGTCTCCAAGCTTTGTTTTCCTTTTTCAACATTTCCTTAGCAATTCGGGGTCTTTTCTGATTCCATACAAATTTTAGGATTATCTGTTCCAGCACTTTGAAAAATGACTATGTATTTCAATGTCAAACTCAGCAAGTCTACAAACAAGCTCATGACTGTTCCTATTCCCACTCTTCTCTTCCCCTAGCTGAATTCCCTATTTCTATGGATTCCTTAATCTTTCATGCTGTGACTTCAGTGTCCTCTTCAACCTTATACATACCCTTTATACTCTTAGAAAACAAGTCATCACAGTTCTTCCTCCAAAATATTTCTCATAAGGGTACTTCCCACTGCTAAGAGCTCTATCCAGGCCCGGATGACCTAGTTCATACATTATGCATCCAATGAAAACAAAAATTGAACCCTGCTCTAGCCACTAATGATCAAAGAAAAAATTCTGTTCTTTAAGAGTTGACTAGAAGAATTCAATTATCATACCCTTTTAAATGGTCTCCTGATACAAATCTCCCTCGAGCCCATGATATATACTATCACCAAGTAAATGTCTGAAAAGTACAACTTTGTCCCAAAACTTTCTAGCTCAAAGAATGCCAATGATTCACTAAGGTCAAATGGAATTAGGGCAAATCTTTCAAATTAGCATTTAAGGCCTCTGAAATGCTGTGTTCCTACTCATTTGTTCACCCTTTTTTTTTTTTTTTTTTAAGATTTTACTTATTTATTTGACAGACAGAAATCACATGTAGGCAGAGAGGCAGGCAGAGAGAGTAGGGGAGGCAGGCTCCCTGCTGAGCAGAGAGCCCTGTGTGGAGCTCGATCCCAGGACCCTGAGATCATGACCTGAGCTGAAGGCAGAGGCTTTAACCCAATGAGCCGTTCAGGTGCCCCTGTTCACCCTTTTATCTACAAGCCAATACCAACCTTCTAGTCTAGCCAATATGATCCACTCACCGCCTCCAAACTATGACACCTACTTGAAATACTCTTTCACCTTGCTCAGGTCTTACCTATCTTTCATGAGTCCATTTAATTACCTTGTCTTGCATGAAGACTTTCCTAAGAAATCCAGCACATGCTGATCATCATTACCTTTGACATTCAACAATACTGACTGGTTATGGCATTCACTTGAATATTTCATTGTAGTATTATATTGTTTTTCCTGTTCAACTAATTTCAAAAGTTCATAACAAACACATGGTCATATGAGGCACTAGCCACTAACGATCGAAGAAAAAATTCTATTCTTTAAGAGTTAACTTGGAGAATTCAATTATCATACCCTTTTAAATGGTCTCCTGATACAAGTGTCAATACAAAGGTGGTTCTTCTCAAGGACCGTACATTTAGTTAGGGAGGCAGGAACATATACACAGAACCACAGAACACAGAGCAGTACAAGATGGTACATATACTTGATCTTCCTAAATATCTTGCAAGTTTCCAGAGAATAAGCATACCTATACTTATTTCCTATTTCCAATGGGGCAAAGGGTGACATAAAGAATATATTCAAGAAATACTCTCATATGTGAAACAACTCTACTCTCTGAATTGGATATCTAAGTACTGACAAAAATCTACAATAAGAAATAAAGTTCAAAAGAGTTACTTCTACCTCTTTCTATAGAGAATAAATATGAGCAAGAAAATATACCCTTCATATTTACCCAAAGAAAACAAAAACACTACTTCCAAAAGACATATGCTCCCCTGTTTTTACTGCAGCACTATTCACAATAGCCAAAATATGGAAGCAACCAAAGTGCCCATGGAGAGATGAACAGGTAAAGAATAAACTTGGAAGAAGTTGCTGTGGCCAGTGTCGAAGAGGTTACTGCCTATGTTCTCCTCTAGGATTCTGATGGATTCCTGTCCCACACTGAGGTTCTTTCAGCCATTTTGAGTTTATCTTTGTGTACAGTGTAAGAGAATGATTGAGTTTCATTCTTCTGTATATAGCTGTCCAATTTTCCCAGCACCATTTATTGAAGAGACTGTCTTTTTTCCACTGGATATTTTTTTCCTGCTTTGTCAAAGATTCAAAAGATGCGGTATATATACAATAAGGATTATTACTCAGCCATAAAAAAAAAAAAATGTGATCTTGCCATTTGCAAAAAATGGATGGACCTAGAGGGTATAACGCTAAATGAGGTAAGTCAGAGAAAGACAAATACCATGATTTCACTCATATGCGGAATTTAAGAAACAAAACAAATGAACAAAGTGGGGAAAAATGGAAGACAAACAAAAAACAGACCCCAAACTACAGAGAACAATCAGATGGTTACCAGAGGGAGGACTGGCAGGGGGATGGGTGAAATACGTGATGGAGATTAAGAGTACACTTATCTTGATGAGCACTGAGTAACATATGCAAGCACTGAATCTCTATATTGTACGCCTAAAATTAATGTAATGCTGTATGTTAACTATGCTGCAATTAAATTTTTTAAATAGAAAGATTAATTTTCATAAATTAATTAAAAATTAAAATGGACAAAATATTTGATAAGACATTTCTCCAAAGAAGATACAGAAATGACAATAAACATAAAAAAGATGTTCAACATCATTAGTCATTAAGGAAATCAAAATCAAAACCACAACTTGAGGGGCACCTGGGTGGCTTAGTTAATTAAGCAACACCTTCAGCTCAGGTCATGATCCCAGGGTCCTCAGATCAAGCCGCAGGTCAGGCTCCCTGCTCAACCGGGAGTCTGCTTCTCCCTCTCTCTCTGCCCCTCCCCCCGCTCATGCTCTCCCTCTCTCTCTCTCTCAAATAAATACAATCTTTTTTAAAAACCATAATCTGGAGTGCCTGGGTGGCTCAGATGGTTGAGCGACTGCCTTCGGCTCAGGTCGTGATCCTGGAGTCCCAGGATTAAGTCCTGCATCAGGCTCCCTGCTCAGCAGGCAGTCTGCTTCTCCCTCTGACCCTCATCTCATGCTCGCTCTCTCTCTCTCTCTCTCTCTCTCTCTCGTAAATTTTTAAAATCTTTAAAAGAAAAAACAAACACAATCTGATACTACTTCATACCACCTACGATTGCTACGATCCAAAAGAACAACTGTTGGTGAGGATGTGGAAAAACTGAAACCCTCATACTCTGCTGGTGGGAATAGAAAAGGGTGCCATCACTTGGGAAAACAGTTTGGCAGTTCCTCAAACTGTGAAATACAGAATCACCTTATGACCCACCAATTCCACTGCTAGGTACATACCTAAGAAAAATGAAAACATACAGCCACACAAACACCTGCACATGAATGTTTGCAGCAGCATTGTTCACAAGAGCCAGAAAGTAGAACCCAAAGTCCATCAACTGATGAATGTAGAAATAAAATACGCTACATACATACAATGGAATATCATTCAGCTATAAAGAAATAAGTATTAGTGCCTTTTATAATATGGATGATCAGGACGCCTGGGTGGCTCAGTCATTAAGCGTCTGCCTCGGGCTTGGGTCGTGGTCTCAGGGTCCTGGGATCAAGCCCTGCATCTGGCTCCCTGTTCAGCAGGAAGCCTGCTTCTCCCTTCCCTTCTCCCCCTGCTTGTGTTCCCTCTCTCACTGTCTCTCTCTTTCTGTCAAATAAATAAATAAAACCTTTTTAAATAATAATAATAATAATATGGATGACCTTGAAAACTTTATACTAAGTGAAAACAGACACAAAAGTCCACAAATAGTGTATGATTATTGCATAATTCCATTTATATGCAATGTCCAGAATACGTAAATCCACAGAGATAGAAAGAAGACTAAGGGTTGCCAGAGGCCAGGACAGGGAAAGTGGGGAAGGACTGCTAACGAAAATGAGTATAAAGTTTCTTCTGGTGGGGATGAAAATCAATGTTGGAATTAATACTGATGATTGTACAACTTTGTGAATATACTAAAAACCACTGAACTGTACACTTCAGAGAGTAAACTGGATGGTGTAAGAATTATATCTCAATAAAACTGTTTTTGAATCTGATGCAAAAATCTGCTCTATTTTAATCTTAACTTAAACACAAATATATTAGCAAGTGGCTACTCAAGGGTTATGAGTAAATTTATTTTTTATAAATAAAATCATCTTGGGGGAACCTGGGGGGCTCTGATGGTTAAGCATCTGCCCTTGGCTCAGGTCATGATCCCAGGCTCCTGATCAAGTCCCGCATCAGGCTCCTTGTTCAGTGGGGAGTCTGCTTCTCCCTCTCTCCCTGCCTATCCCCCTACTTGTGTTCTCTCTCTCTCTCTCCCTGTCAAATGAGTAAATAAAATCTTTAAAAAAATAAAATAAAATAAAATCATCTTGAAAACAGAGTTGGAGAGTTTTCCATTTATAGATACTCTACATTAAGGTCTTTTTAAAAGCCAAGAATATTTTTATAAGATGAATACTAACAAAGATTTTTATTTTCAAGAAGATCCCCCAGGGCACGTGGGTGGGACTCAGTCAGTTAAGCATCTGACTCTTTTTTTTTTTTAAGATTTTATTTATTTATTTATTTGACAGAGAAAGAGAGAGAGACAGAGAGGGAGAGCACAGGCAGGAGGAGGCAGAGGGGCAGAGGCAGAGGGAGACACAGACTCCCCATTGAGCAGGAAGCTGGATGTGGGGCTCAATCCCAGGCCCCTGAGATCATGACCTGAGTTGAAGGCAGAAGCCTAACTGACTGAGCCACCCAGGCACCCCAAGCATCTGACTCTTGATCTCAACTCAGGTCTTGACCTCTCAGCTCAGTTCTTAATCTCAGGGTAGTAAGTTCAAGCCCCACCTTGGGCTCCATGCTGGGCATGGAGTCTACTTTTAAAAAATTAAAAAATTAAAATGGGCGCCTGGGTGGCTCAGTGGGTTAAGCCTCTGCCTTCGGCTCAGGTCATGATGGAGGGCTCTCTGCTCAGCAGGGAGCCTGCTTTCTCCTCTCTCTCTATGCCTGCCTCTCTGCATACTTGTGATCTCTCTCTCTCTCTGTTTCAAATAAATAAATAAAATCTAAAAAAAATAAATAAATAATTTGTAAAGAAAAATTAAAAAATAAAAGTTCCTCCAAATGCCCCTCTTTTTTAAAAGATTTTATTTATTTATTTGACAAAGAAAGACAGCAAGAGAGGGAACACAAGTAGGGGTAGTGGGAGTGGGAGAGGGAGAAGGAGGCTTCCTGCTGAGCAGGGAGCCCGATGCTGGGCTTGATCGTGACCTGAGCCAAAGACAGACGCTCAACAATTGAGCCAACCATGCACCCCCAAACGGCCCCTTTTTAAAGGAAAATACTGGAGAATTTTTTTTAATTTTTGTTTTTTAAAATTTTTAAAGCAGCCAAAAGTATTTGAATATACAATAATTCTTTAAAAAACAAACAATGCATACCAGATTAGCACGCCCTCAACTACTAAGATCTCTTTGGAAAGAAAGAGGGAGATTACTATATTGCATACAGTAAAAACATTATACAAGTATTTTTCAAAACAAGGGAATAACTTAAATATCTTTCAGAATCTCATACTCTTCCATTTTAGAATCTCTCAAATACTTACCTCCAGACCTCAAAGAACTCCTGAAGCACTTTGCCTCAATACTCTATAGCTTCTTTGGAATAAAATGTGGCACTGTTTTCTTGCTATGGTGAACAGTCAGTAAATCAGTCAAGAACATTTATTAAAAACCCACCATGCGCAGATGCACATACTGGACACCTGGGGACTTACCCAGGAAGCAGAGAACACGGTACGTGCCCTCAAGGCAGAGACGGTGGAGAAAGACCAACACAAATCATGCAGGAGAGCGATAACATCATATTTCCTTTATTCCACCCTGGAGATGATGATACGAACACGGAGTACACATTACTTGGATACTGCTTACTTCAACTTTTCATAAAATGGAAGAGTAGGCAAGAGAACAAAGACATAAAAATAGGTCCAGAGGTGATATAAGGTTTAAAAAAGAAAGAAGGAAAAAGTAAAGAAACAAAACCCCTAGAATGGCTGGAAGTGTTATAACCACCTGACAACCAAATGGTAGTTTCGCCTCCTGTTTCCCAGAACTCCTTAAAGATTGCTAGGCTACCACAGTGGAACCAATAGGGCAGAATACCTACCTAACGTGGCTCATAATATTACACGTACATGAACTCACAGAAATTCCAGATGTAGTTAGTTTTTATTCACACGCTGGTACCTTGGCAGCTGACAATCTTTTTTTTTTTTTTAATTTTATTTATTTATTTGACAGAGATCACAAGTAGGCAGAGAGGCAGGCAGGGGGAGGGGGGAAGCAGGCTCCCCGCTGAGCAGAGAGCCCGAAGTGGGGCTCGATCCCAGTACCCTGAGATCATGACCCAAGCTAAAGGCAGAGGCTTAAACACTGAGCCACCCAGGTGCCCCGGCAGCTGACAATCTTTAGCAGCTATAGCACCGTCCCCAGAAGGCCAATCCCCAGATCTGCAGGATGGACCAGATGTCCTGCCCCCCAGCTACAGAAAGAACACAGCTGGTCCACATGCTCCTCTCCTTAGTCTTACACCAGTGAAATATCATCGTGTTAGTTTGTCTATCTTAAAGTTTAAATAAGTGCCAAGAAAACAGAGTTTCAAAGAGACAATTCAGATGGTAAATAACCAAAGACCAAAGAATTATCCCCATCAACTGCTGCATAAAATGGTAACTTACTGAAACTCCAAGTATAGGAAATAAGAGTCAGACATCAATCTTGTGGAAATGCCATGGTGATGGAGATTTTCATCGGAAAGGTAGGTTCAAGCAGTAGTTTTACAAAAGTCTTCGGAGAGGTGACTCATTTCCAAGAGTTCGCTCCAACTCTCGATAATGTTTCCTTACGCTTAAATTTAATTCTCTGTCTCTCCAAAAATTTCATCCACTGGATCTTAAAAATTTATGGAATGATTCTAGTTTCACTTTAATATCACAGCCCTTCAATGATCTGCAGGGTCCTTGTGACCTCCCTTTCAACCTCACCATGAGTCACCTCTTCACCAGGGGAAATACTCTAGTTTTTTTCACTATTTCTCACATAACATGGCCTCAGTTTCCTTTATTGCCCTCTCCTCCCTCTTCTCTGCATGGGTACCAGTTTGTCTGTAGCCCTCCTTCAGGATAATAACCCAGAACTACACATAAGATTCCAGGTTTCCTCTAAAGAACACAGAATCAAGTAAAAAAAAAAAAAAAAAAATCCATGCCTTCATTTTAGATGCTAAACTTCTATTAATAAATACCACTGCAAACTGAAATTGCTTTTTTGGCAGCCACATCAGTGTTGATTTGTATTGTGCTTCCTATCAACTAAAAGCCCAAAGACTTTTATATACACACTATTGCTAAGCCATATATCTCTCATTCTTAATTTGGACAGCTGAATTTCGGAATCCATTTCAGGATTTTAAATTTATCCCTATTATATTTCAATCTTGTTAGATTTATCTCTCTATTTACAGCCTGTTATAATATTCTTAGATTCTATTCCAATTTTGGGTTGGCACTCCCAGTTCTGAGTTATAAACAGATATAAGCATGCTTCTGGAAAACTCCCTCTCTGGCAGCCACAGTTCAATTAATCAGTACCTCTTGGGTACAATCATTTAAATAATATTTACCCAATAACACCACGAGACTAAACATTCATCACAAGGATATCATGAAGAAATTTATCACGTGCGTCAAAGATGTACTCTTTGCCCTACAAATTCAGAGATAGAACCAATGATTCCATTGTACAGCACACACTCTGTCTTGAGAGGTAGAATTTCTTTTCCTGTATCAAGGAAAAGAGACTATAAAGAATTATCGTATCTGAGAGTTGGCGTAATTTGCATGAAACATGTCCTCACGATAGGAGAAAGGATGGAAACGGACAGATCAAACAGGTCATTTAAATTGGCCTCCTTTCCTTATGAGATTTCCTTCTATGAGATCCCGATCTCTAGACTGAGACTACAACTAATCCTTTACATTCCTAAAACTGTGCTATACAACAGAAATACAAGTCACATACCCAATTTTAAACTTATTAGTAGCCACACAAGAATAAAAGGGTAAAATAAAATCTTAAACTATTTCTTATAATTTTATATATAGTACAATTCTCATCTTTTGTGTACAAGCACATGAGTTTTATGGCATGCATAGATTCGTGCATATATAGATCTGTGTAAACCACCAAAACTAGGATACAGAACAATTTTATCACCCTCCCAAATTTCCTCAGGCTATCCCTTTGTAGTTAAACTTTCCCACCATCCCTCAGCCCTGGCAAGCTCTGATCTGTTTGTTCTCTGTCCCTTCAGTTTCACATCGGCCAGAATGTCATACAAATGGAATCATATGGTATGTAACCTTTGGAAACTGGCTTCTTTACACTTAGCAGAGATATTTAAGAACTGGCCAAATATGCTGATATATTTAAGTGCATCTATCAACAGTTTGTTCCTTTTTATGGCTGACTAGTGTTTCGTTCTATGGATGTACAGTTTATCCATTTACCCAATGGAGGACATTTGGGTTAGTTCCAGTTTTTGATGGTCATGAATAATGCTACTACAACTATCAATGTATAGGTTTTTGTGTAAACGTAAAATTTACATTTCTAGAGAAATGATTATCCTTTCTGGATACCTAGAGTGGAATCAGTAGGTCATATGAAAAAATGTATCTTTAACCCTAAACCAAACTATCAAAACTGTTTTCCAGAATGGCACTTTCATTGAACAGTCACACAAAGCATGAGCATTTCAATTGCTACACATTCTCACCAACACTTGATGTGGTCAGTTTGTCGTCGTTGTCACTGCCCTTGTTGTTTTTAGTCTTTCTAATAGGTGTATCACAGCATTTCAATGGTTTTAATTTACCTTTCCCTAATGACAAATGAAGTGGAGCATCTTTTCTTGTCCATACTTGCTATGTGTATATCTCCTTTGGTGAAATTTGTCTTCTGTCAGATACGTGATTTGCAAATATTTTCTCCCACTGTGTCTTATCTACTCAAACCCTCAAAAGCATTTTCAGCAGAGCAAAAATTTTTAATTTTGGTGAAATCCAATTTATCAAATTTTTTTTAAATATTTTATTTATTTATCAGAGAGAGAGAGGGAGAAAGAGCGATCACAGGCAGCCAGAATGGCAGGCAGAGGCAGAGGGAGAAGCAGGCTCCCTGCCGAGCAAGGAGCCCGATGTGGGACACTGGAATCATGACCTGAGCCGAAAGCAGCTGCTTAACCAACTGAGCTACCCAGGCGTCCCAATTTATCAACTTTTTTGAGGATTCGGTTTCTTATGTTGTATCTAAGAATTTATTGCCTACCTCAAGTCACAAAGACTTCCTGCTATGGCTTCTCAGAGTCTGATAGTTTGAAATTTGACATTTCAGAATATGATCTGAGTTATACTTTGTACATGGTTTAAGATACAGGTCAAGATCCTTCTTTGGAGGCAGGGAGAGCCATATGAATGCCTAACTGGCCTAGCAACATTTGTTAAGAAGACTATCCTTTTTCCATTGAAGTGCTATTGCATAACCATGAAAAATCAACTGACCATATTTATGCGGTTCAATTACTAGACTGTTTTGTTTTATTGATCAGTATCTATCCTTTTGCCAATACCACAATGCCCGAAGAATCAGTCTTAAAATTTAATAGTCTGACTCCTCCAACTTTGTTCTTTTCTTCTTTCCTTCTTTTCAAAATTATTTTTATTATTCTAATTCCTTTGCTTTCAAAATAATTTTTTTATTTGTCTTTTACATATTTTATTTATTTATTTGAGAAAGAGTGAAAGTGAGAGAGAGAGAGACAGTACAATCAGGGGGAGAAACAGAGGAAGAGGGAGAAGCAGACTCCCCACTGAGCAAGGAGCCTGGTGTAGGGCCTGACTCCCAGGATCTGGGATCATGACCCGAGCTAAAGGCAGATACTTAACCAACTGAGCCACCCAACCACCCATATTTTTTTTTCCTTATTTAAATTCAGTTTAATTAGCATATAGTGTGTTATTAGTTTCAGCAGAATTCAGTGATTCATCAGTTGCATATAACACCAAATACTCATTACATCAAGTGCCCGCCTTAATACCCATCATCCAACTACCCCATTCCCCCATCAACCTCCCCTCCAGCAATGCTGCCTGTTTCCTATAGTTAAAAGTCTCTTATGGTTTGCCTCCCTCACTGTTTTTATCTTATTTTATTTTTCCTTCCCTTCCCCTATGTTCATATGTTTTGTTTCTTACATTTCACATATGAGGGAAATAATATGGCTATTGTCTTTGACTGACTCATTTAATTTAGCATAAAATACTATCTAGTTCCATCCACATCATTGCAAATGGTAAGATTTCATTCTTTGTGATGGCTGAGTAATATTTCATTATATATATGGATAAAGAATATATATATATATATGTATGTGTGTGTGTGTAAATTATATATATCACCATTCATCTGTTGCTGGATATCTGGGCTCCTTCCATAGTTTGGCTATTGTGTTGTGGACATTGCTGCTGTAAATACAGGGCTGCATGTGTCCCTTTGAATCACTATGTTTATATCCTTTGGTTAAATACCTAGTAGTGCAATTGCTAGATCATAGGGTAGCTCTATTTTTAACTTTTTAAGGAACTTGCATACTGTTTTCCAGAAGTGGCTGCACCAGTTTAAATCCCCACCAACAGTGTAAGAGGGTTCCCCTTTCTCTACACCCTTGCCAATATCCGTTGTTTCCAGAGTTGTTAAAATAACATTTTTTAAGATTTATTTATTTATTTATTTATTTATTTGACAGAGATCACAAGCAAGCAGAGAGGCAGGCGCGGGGGCCGGGGGGGGGGGGGGCGGGCGGGTGGAGCAGGCTCCCCTGGAGCAGAAAGCCTGATGCTCCTGGAATCATGACCTGAGCCAAAGGCAGAGGCTTTAACCCACTGAGCCACCCAGGTACCCTGTAGTAATATTTTTAATATCTTAAAATCCTGTTGGGATTTTCATGGGGATTGCACTAAGACTATAGATAAATTCAGAGAAAATAACAAGTATATTGGGTCTTCCAATCCATGAATATGGTATCTTTCCATTTACTGGGGTCTTCAATTCCTTTCACTTGCATATAAATCCTAAACATAGCTTTTTAGTTTTATAACTAAGTATTTTTTCTTTTCCTTTTTTTTTTGTAGGATAGGTATTATAATGGCACTTTTTAAATATTTTCTGTTTTTAATATTTTCTGTTCTTGCTAGTATAAAGAAATAGGATCTAAAAAAAAAAAAAAAGAAAGAAATGGGATTGACTTTCTTATGCTGACCTTGTATCCTACATCTCTGAAACACTCACTTATTAGTTCTAGAAGTTTTTTAGAAATGCCTTGGGATTTTCTGTGCAGACAAATATGTCATATGTGAATAAAGGCGGTTTTACCTCTTCTCTTCCAATCTGTATGCCTTTTATTTCTTTTTATGGCCATACTATACTGTCTACAACTTCTAGTATAATATTATATAGAAATTGTAAAAGTGAACATCCCTGCTTTGTTCTCAATCTTAGGAGGAAACCATTTAGTCTTTCATCACGTATGATGTTAGTTACAGATTTATTCCCAGGATAAAATCTACTTGGTCATAAATGTACATGTATTTCATATATACATTTTTTCTGCTGGATTTGTTAAATTTTTTTTAATATTTTATTTATTTATTTGACAGACATCACAAGTAGGTGGAGAGGCAGGCAGAGAGAGAGAGAGGCAGTCAGAGAGAGAGGAGAGGCAGGCAGGCAGAGAAAGCTCATGACCTGAGCCGAAGGCAGAGGCTTTAACCACTGAGCCACCCAGGTGCCCCTAATTTGTTAATGTTTTTTAAAGAGTTTTGCTTCTCTCTTCAAATAAGAGATACTGATCTATCATTTGACTTGTTTCATTTTTCTTGTACTTTGACTGGTTTTGATACCAGGAGAATGCTGGCCTTATAAAATGAATTTGGAAATTCTGTGTCCACTTCAATTTCTGAAAGAGACTGTATAGGACTGGTGCTATGTCTCCTTTAAATATTTGGTAGAATTCATCTGAGATAATCTGGGCTTCACTTTTATTTTTGAAAGACTATTTTTAACTATGAACTCCATTGTTCTAACAGATAATAAAACTATTCAGATTATCTATTTCTTCCTGAAAGAGAACTGATAGAGGGGCGTCTGAGTGGCTCAGTAGGTTAAGTGTCTGACTTCAGCTCAGGTCAACATCCTGGGGGCCTGCTCAGCAGGGAGTATGCTTCTCCCTCTCCCTCTGACCCTTCCCCCTGCTCATGCTCTCACTCTCACTCTCTCGTTCTCTCTCAAATGAATAAATTTTTAAAAACTTAAAAGAACGTTCTAATGGTTTATGTCTTTCAAGGAATGTGTCCACTGCACTGAAGTTGCTAAAGGAACTGGCATAAAGTCAGGCTCAAATTGAAAGTGCTAAGCCATCTTCTGTGGACTTGGTTCAATGCAACTGTCATTTTCAAAGCCATTTCATGCTTTTCTAGTCTTCCCCAAGTGTGTGTTACCCAAAGACCATCAGGGATTTAGGCACTGGTCTACACTACAGATCAGTTCTCAAAGCCTTTGCTATGTTGATTCTGCCCAGTTCCGTACATGTGCAGCTTGAGGACAAGCCTGAGACTTCATACACAAATTAAAAGATCCTTTTCTCTAGCTCTCTCCTCTGTAGGGCATCCCCCTACATAGCCTCTGGTTTCCAGGGGGTCTTTTCCTGGTGCTCTGCCTAGAAACTGGAAGTTTCAGCCTCGCCATGTTCTTGTGTACTTGCCATGACTGTGTCCACCTAGCGGTAACACAGCAAAAGAAAAGTTGGAGAGGCTGCTGAGGGAGAAGTCCAGTTTCATCACTGTAACATGCCTGAGTTAGGACCAAGAGAGTTAAAGAAACACTCCAGCCTGAAGGGCCCCTCCCCCTTTGGTTCCAGGATCTAGGGTGCCCTATGATCTAATCAGGAGACGTAAAAGAAAAAAAGGGGGAGGTAAGACACAGAAAATTAACTTTACATGGGTCATTCTTTGAGTTCTGATTTTTGTTCTTAGTATGTCTGTTACTATCTACTTTTAGGAGTCCTCAGGTATTTGCCATAGGTATGCCTCAGGGTACTCTAGGGTTTTTCATTGCAACCAGTAAGAGAGATCGGGTGGAGAGTGTTTACATCTTCTTATCTAGAACTGATCTGTACTCTTAACAAATATTTAAGACATAAGCTTATGTAAAAATAATTAATACAATTATTTAGCCAGTAGATATAAAATAGTATCGTTTCACCATGTAATCAACGTCAAAGTAATTAGTGAGATATTTTACACTATTTTTAGAACTAGGAGCTCAGAATCTGATGTGTCATACAGCTCATCTCAATTCAGACTCACCATATTTCAAGTATTACACTGCCACAGGTGGCTGGTAGTGACCATGTTAGGCATCACAGATCTATAGGAACCAATAAAAAGGAAGAAGAGAACAAAGGGAATGAAGGAAAAGCCATGCAACCTTCCATGACTCCTTCCCAGTGAAATGTACTCACTACTTCATTAGGCAGCACCTTCTGTTGCTGTGCAATTATTAGTGGATGGAAAAAATTCTTTCATACATTGAAAATATACATATGCCTACAAATCACTTTGACTTATTAAGGGTAGTCCTACCCTAAGTAATATTCTATATGGCTGTCCCCAAATCCATCTGCAAATGATTTTTCTTTTAGTCTTCTCCAAGTTAAACATGCCTGGTTATTTCAGTGGTTTATAATAAAAGACAGTTCTCAGGAAATTAAACTACATGATTCTTAGGTATATCAGAGAGAATTTTCTATGTTGCTGATTCTCAGAAACTTGGACTAATTAGGAAAGGTAATAAAACCCTATCTTCAGACGTTATAATATGTTTTAAATGAACCTTTAACCTTGTATTTTTGTATACTCATTTCAGTGCATAAAATAACAATATTTAAGTCAAATGCTATGAATTAGCATTCCTTTATTGAATAATAAATATTCTACTGCAGAAAATTTAGTCCTAATAATTTCCTAATGCATATTCACAACCTGTTTCATTAATATAATGTATTACCAATTCCTTTTTAATGACTGTAATGCATTGACACCATAAAAAGAAAATACACTTTCTCAACCTTCCATGATTTTTTTTTTTTTGTAGTTTTAAAAGGTAGTTGGGAACTAAAGATAATTTTAAAACAAATCAGTAATGATGACTTGTCATGAAATTGTGAAAAACTGGGAAATAATAAAGGAAAACTTAACAAATAAGCTTGATTTTCATACACATATCATTAATTCAGGTGTAGGTTCTAGACAACCATGTATTTACATTTCACTTTCTATGACCTAACCTGTCAGGGAGATAGATAAAAAGGCTACTTTAAATGTATCCTGTAGGCAGTTTTGCATTTATAGAGAAGAAAAAGAGACACTATCCTTTAGAGAACACTATGGAAAAACTCCTGAAATGTGAAGCAATGCAAACAAGATGGTAACAATTACTCTAGACTTGAGGAAACTTAAGAAAGGGAGCACATGATTAAAGATTTGGGTTAAGCTAACAGGATAAAAGAAAACTTTTCTTATTTTTCTTATATTTGCATCTTCACTTATTAATTCATTCAATACCTCAAAAATTAAGCATATGCAATAACTCCATGCAGTGTCAGTAACAGAAAAAAGTAAAAGATTCTGCACTCGATAAAGCCTATAATCTAAGAGATAAGATCTTAGAGGTAAGACATTTATAAAAATAACTACAAACACTAATAAACTGATTCAGGAGAGAATCATCAACGGATACTCAAACCATTCAACAAAAGGTTACTGGGATGATGAACATTTTTCATGTGTCTGATAGCCATTTGTATGTCTTCATTGGAGAAGTGTCTGCTCATGTCTTCTGCCCATTTTTTGACATGATTGTCTGTACTCAGAGAGATTCAAATTAAAACCACATTGAGATACCACCTTACGCCAGTTAGAATGCCCAAAATTAGCAAGACAGGAAGTAACATGTGTTGGAGAGGATGTGGAGAAAGGGGAACCCTCTTACACTGTTGGTGGGAATTCAAGTTGGTGCAGGCACTTTTGAGAACAGTGTGGAGATTCCTCAAGAAATTAAAAATAGAGCTTCCCTATGACCCTGCAATTGCACTACTGGGTATTTACCCCAAAGATACAGATGTAGGGAAAAGAAGGGCCATCTGTACCCCAATGCTCATAGCAGCAATGGCCACAACTGGCAAACTGTGGAAAGAACCAAAATGCCCTTCAACGGACAAATGGATACGGAAGATGTGGTCCATATACACTATGGAGTATTATGCCTCCATCAGAAAGGATGAATACCCAACTTATGTAGCAACATGGACGGGACTGGAAGAGATTATGCTGAGTGAAATAAGTCAAGCAGAGAGAGTCAATTATTATATGGTTTCACTTATTTGTGGAGTATAACAAATAACACAGAGGACATGGGGAGATGGAGAAGAGAAGGGAGTTGAGGGAAATTGGAGGGGGAGATGAACCATGAGAGACTATGGACTCTGAAAAACAATCTGAGGGGTTTGAAGGGGCGGGGGATGGGAGGTTGGGGGAACAAGGTGGTGGGTATTAGGGAGGGCACGGATTGCATGGAGCACTGGGTGTGGTGCATAAACAATGAATTCCGTTACACTGAAAAGAAATTAAATAAAAATTTTTTAAAAGGTTACTGGAGTCCAGGATACAGTCTCAAAGTATCACCTTACAGATTACTAATAAATAACAATAGAAAGAAGTATCTTTACAATGGAGAAAGTTGGCAGATATCGCCTTAATTTAACCACAGGATTAAACTTAGCAGCACCAATAATGGAACAAATGGACACCATGGACCTTGTGAGGACAGAACATTACTTATTTAGAAAGCCTGACCAAAATGTTTCACTGAAATACAACCATGAAGAAATAATGAGACAAACCAAATTATGGGACATTCTCCAAAACAGGCCTCGACTCTTCAAAACCATTGATACCATGAAGAACAACAACAACAAATAAAAAAGGTTAGAGAATTGTTATAGATTAAAGAAAATTCAGTAGATATGAACAGGAAATACAGGGTATGAACCTTCACTAGATCACAGACACAGGAAAAAAGCTAAGAGACATTAACAGACCACTGTGGGAACATAAATATGGACCACTTACTAAATAATCTTATTCTAGCAATGTTCAATTCCTTGAGTGTGATAATGGCACTGAGACTCCACAGAAGAAAAATACCCTTTTCTTGAGAGATACATACATACTGAAGTATTCAAGGCGAAGTACAGAAATGTTTGCAACTTACTTTAAAATGGTTCAGCAAAAATATTTTGATATATAGATAAAAATATATATCTATATCTGCATACATATGCACATATGTGTGTGAGTCCAGAGAGAGAGAAATCAACTGGCAGAATGTTAACAAATGATAAACTAGATAAAGGGTTTTCAGATACTCACTGTACATACAACTCTTCCAAAAATTTTATCAGAGGAATATTATTTTTAAAGATAACAGTTTGAGAGGAAAAAACAGTCGAGGGTAAAAATTAATTAGTGTTGCAAGAAATGTCACCCATAACATGCGATGTTAATTCTGAAAATGGAGGAATTAGTAAAGAGTGTAAGAGACAGCTTCACCGAAGAGTGGCCCTTGAGCTGGGTTGGGTGTCAGGCGACACAAACAGTTCTAACAGAAACAAACTGTATAAAATACATTGATAGTCTTCTATAAAAGGTGAAAGAATATAGATTATATACGCCAAACATTAAGGAAGAAAAAGGATTTAGGAGTGAGGCTATGAGGGGAACACTGTGAGCAAAAGCAGAATGGCAGGAGACCTAGGACTCGTCGATGGAAGCAGAGCAGATGCCGTCGGGTGTCCCAGCCACTCGCCCTCCATCTGCCCATCCCGGTGGTCACCTGCTGCTCTGGGTTCCTATACATCAGAGTTTCCCATAATCAGAACATGCCGACATCTGAGACGGGATAATGCTTTGTTGCAAGCAGTGGCCTATGAATCGCAGGATGTTTAGCAGTATCCCTGGGCTCAACCCACTACATGCCAACCAGTGGCATTCTCCTCTGCCTCAGTTGCGACAACCAAAACTGTCTCCAGATATTGACCAATGATCTCTGGGGAACACCACCACCTCCCCACTCTGAACCCCACTCCCATGCCCCTGCCTCTCCTCTTCATCCTGCTACACCCTACCTCACCCCTATGCGCTTTCACCTCTACCCTGACAATAGCCATAAACCAGTGCCCCCAGCCCCCAGCTCAAATAACCTTACCTATCTGGCCTAAAAGGGAGCTTGGTCAGCAAGAAGGGGAAAGAAACAACAACAACAACAACAACAAAAAGTCCCAGTGCCTGAAAATGAATGACACTAAGAACAGGAGATGAGAGTGAATGTATCAACAATTTCCTTGTCTTCCTTAAAACAATGCTGAGATGAGTTATACACAGCTGGGAAGCTGGAAGCAGGATTTAACCCCCTGACCACATTACTAACCCACTCATTTATGTATCCTTCTTGGCTTTCTCCCTCCCTGTCTCTCTTCCCTACTCCCTCCTTGTGCTTCCAGCGATCACCTCCCAAATAAGCTATTTATACCAAGACCCTTGTCCAAGCTCTGTGTTTTAGGAACCCAAACAAGTCAAAAATTTGGCTGTTCAATAAAGAAATATATGCTGCTCCTTAAGAAATGACCCATCTAATATTGCACCGTGGCTGTGTGTGGTTTTCCAAAATCTCATCCCTGACAGTTCTGCTTGTTCAGTGATAACCTCCCAAGAAAGCAGCACTCAGTATGGGGCACTCAAGCTCAGTGCCCTGACACAGGGCTTCAGTACTTCCCTTTCTATCCCACAGCCAGTAAAGAAATGCAGCACCCAAAAGGCAAAAAAAGGAATAAAAGATGGAACAAACAGAATTATTTCAAGTAGAGGAGAATGGTCCAAGCTATCAAAGCTGCCTGATAGACCAACTTAAAATCAAACCAAAGCATAGCTTGAGACCTGAGAGAATCCGGCTTAGCAACTCACTAGACACAGGCACACAACTCTACAAAATGCAGCAATTTCATACAAGAAATTGCTTCCCCGCTTGTTCCCTGGAGGGCGAAGAAGAGTGATGAGACTGGCCTGAGGCCCAGAATGAAAAAAAGCACAAGATGAGCCTGGAACATCTGGTCATGCCAGAAAGCACGAAAGCTATCAAAGGCTTTTGGGATCGTATCAACAGGACCCAGGAACATCATGAAGAGGCTCTCACTAATCAAAGATAGGTCACTTCAAACATCAGTAACAATAGTAAGTGTAATGGGCTAAAACACATCAAATTTTAAAACCACAAGTTAATAACAACACTTCTAAAAAACCATAGTTAGAGTTGTCTTCGGAAGATACACAGAAACATACTCAATATTTGGAAACCAGAAGAAAAAAAAAAAAGAATTAAGCACCTATTCTCTCCTTCTAAAGGAATTGTACTTAGGATTACCAAATAGTTAATCAGGAAAAACTTTTTACAGAAATATTTCAGCTAGGGGCACCTGGGTGGCTCAAGCATTAAGCATCTGCCTTTGGCTGAGGTCACGATCCCAGAATTCTGGGATCGAGCCCTGCATTGGGCTCCCTGCTCAGCGGGAAACCCGCTTCTCCCTCTCCAGAGAACTCCCCCTGCTTCTGTTCCTGCTCTGTCTCTCTCTGTGTGTCAAATAAATAAATAAAATCTTCAACAAAAAATAAAAAAAGAAAGAAAGAAAGAAAGAAAAAAAGAAAAATATTTCACCTAATAAGTGAGGAAGAGATAACAGAATATCACATTTTGCAACTCTTCACAGATTAATGGATCTAAGTCATGACCACTGAAGGCTCTGCTGCATCAAAAGACAGTAAGACATTATAAGCCTCAAATGGAGGATAATGTGACCCTGTGAAATAGTCCTGCCAAACAAATGTTAAATAAAGCTGAATCTGATTAAGCCTCTGCCAAATTACCAATTCATACAGGATATACAGGAGCAATGGAACATGTTATAACCACACCACGGGGCTAAAATCATCAAAATTCAAACTGAGGGAAACTCTCTAGGACAAGTGGCCCAGTTTCTTCACAAATAAGTTGAAAACAAAGAAAAATAAGAAAAGAGAAAAAAGAATGAAGGAGGAAGAGGAGAAAAGGAGAAAAAGGATATAAGGCAGAAAAGGAAGAAGAGTAGAAAGAAAAGGAAAAACAAAAGGGAGCACCGGTGGTTGAGGTGCCCGTAAAGAGACTTAAATAATATACTGATCTATTGCGATGTACACACTATGAACATTGAAATAAGCTGTAAAACCCACCCACACATGTATACATGTGCACACACACAATTCACATGTGTATGTGTGCACAGGTATCTGGGTGTATGTATCAGCCGAGGAAATCTGAACACTAACTGGTGGCAACAGATTTAAGAATTAGTGTTGGCTTTTGAAGTGTGACAATGATATTAAAGTTACATTTTTTAAAAAGTCATTACCTTGTAGTAATACACACTGAAAAATTTATGGATATGACACTTTGGATTTGCTTCAAGATCATCTGGGAAAAAATGGGGAGATGACACATACAATATGATTAACCATGAGCTGGTAACTGTGAAGCTGGGGGACAAGTACCTAGGAAGTCAAGACACCACTCTCCCTACCTTTATGTTAGAAATTTTCCATTAAGAAATTTTTTCAAGTGACTTTCTCAGATGCCACATACTGCCACTAGGACTTGATCTCTGTGGGTAAACTAAGATAACATATGTTAAAATAATTTTCATACAGCAGACACACAGAGTTGGAAGAAACCTTTATAATAAAGCCAATCATACAATATATCATCCAAAGCAGAGCATCCTAGAGTGGGAAGGGGGACATTATTAATAATTAACCAGGACAAGAGATATAAAGAGGAACATGGTTGATTGCTTTGCACATATGATAATTTAGCTCAGCTCCCGACTGCTCAGAATTATCCCCCTTTAGGCAAATATTGCCAATAAAGAAGTTACATGGCATCTATTTTAATTCTCCCAGTAACAAAGAATTCATTTCTCTTAATACAACACCAATTTTTTAACTACAGTTTTTTTTTTTTAATTAAGTAATCTCTATACTCAACTTGGGGCTCAAACTCATGACCCTGAGATCAAGAGTCCCATACTCCACCAACTGAGCCAGCCAGGTGCCCCAGATCTGGACCAATTATTAAAAACTCTTGTGTAGGGCGCCTGGGTGGCTCAGTGGGTTAAGCCGCTGCCTTCGGCTCAGGTCTTGATCTTGGGGTCCTGGGATCGAGTCCCACACCGGGCTATCTGCTCAGCAGGGAGCCTGCTTCCTCCTCTCTCTCTCTCTGCCTGCCTCTCTGCCTACTTGTGATCTCTCTCTGTCAAATAAATAAATAAAATCTTTGAGAAGAAAAAAAAAAAAAAAAACTCTTGTGTAGAGTTGAAAGCTGCTTCCTAATAACTTCTCCCTGGTAATATTGGTTTTACTTTCTGGAAAAGCAAAGTGTTATAAGTAGAAAGAACCCTGTACTAAGAGAAGAAAACTAGATCTGCCATTAGCTAATACCATCCTGGACAAGTGACTTAACCTCTCTGAGACTCCATTTCCAGTCATTCTCTCTCTAAAAACTAGGACCCTGAGTTTCTTCAAGCACTGTTGATGTGTCAAGTACACGCTAGTTTCTTGTCAAAACAGCACCCATGTATGGTCCGCTATGCCACCGGCCCAGCACAGGGACCTCCCTCCAAGTGACAGACGGGATGTTTCTGTTAATACAGAATAAGACTGCTGGCTTTCTCTATAGTCAGTCACATCACATTACTGGTTCACACTATACATCCCTGATCTTTCCTCACATAAATGCTCTCCTTTACCTTTGCAGCTAATTTTTGAAATCCAAATAAGGGACTCCACACTCTCCTAGTCCAATTTCATCCTGTTGTTTCTGATCCAATATACAAGCTTAATGGGATAAATTTAAGTTTTGCACATACCATAGTATCAATCTCTTTAAATGCGTGCTCTCCCACAAGTTGAACAAATATATCCATATCATTCACCAAAATGCTGAATAAAACATAGTAAAACATACGACCCTAAAAACCTTCCAATGATTAACCAATTTATCATTTTTTGGTTCAAAAACATAAAATATCCAGCAAACAACACAGAGAAATGGTCAAGATTTTCTGCTGAAATGATTTGCTATGTCAGCTGATCAACCATCAAAAGAGAAATAATGTTAGTTTGACATAACTTGCTTTTTTAAGATTTTTTTTATTCATTTGTCAAAAAGAGATAGTGAGAGAGAGCACAAGCAGTGGGGAGAGGGAGAAGCAGGCTCCCTGCTAAGCATGTAGCCTGATCGCAGGACCCCAGGATCATGATCTGAGCCAAAGGCAGATGCTTAACCAAACTGAGCCACCTGACATAACTTGCTTCTAAGTAAACCTCCATTGGGCACTAAAGACAAAATATGTTTCAAATGCTCTCAAGCCATTTGTTTAATAATCAGCTCTTGAATCTTATCCAATGCCAGTATAAAAATTAGACCATAATTTCAAGAATGTATCTCTCCTTCATCTTCTCTAAATATAGGGACCATGTTTTTCTTCATCTGTAGTCTGCTGCCACTATCCACAATTTCTCCACGGTTATTTGGCAATTCTAGTAATTCCATTTTTCAAAAAGATCACCACTACAAAAAGAACATGGGTATGGCTAATTAGTTCAAACAAGAATTCTAGCGAGCTCTCTCTATTCAGTACCATGAAACTTTCACATAGATGAGGAAATAAAGTTGTTCTGTCCCTGGGACAAAAATATTTTTGAACGAGCACTGTAAAGTTATCTCATGAATAATACGATTTGAATGAACAACAGTTGTTATATATCCACTTACCAAGGACACTACCAAGGAAGCTGTTACAACAGGTAGTAAAGTAGATAGCAGCAAAGGATCTTTGCCTCTAAAAATAGAGTTCTTTTGCTTCGGGTAATTATTAGGATGACATAAGTTCTGACAAATCCATGTCTCTTAAGAGGAAATGTAGCAAGACTAACAGGCTGAGGGGAGAATATTCTATTTTAATTACATTTGCCTTTGATCCTATCTCATTTCTTTCAGATCCCTTCTGTTTCATAAAATAAAACTGGGTACTTAATCAGCTCGTCATTTAGACTCTACCCTGAAGTATAGGCTAAGGTGAAAATCTTTTGATAATTTCATCTATAAATAAATTTTAAGTATATTTTAAAATGGAAACCCAATTTTTTCACTCACAAATGTCCAAAGAATTCAGCCATATAATCTGAGCCACCTTATTATCTGGACCCTCAAGACTTCCTCCCTCATCTTCTCCACATTAAAGAAAAGTCACCCAAGTGATTTTACAAAGTGGTTCAAAACTGTTGTTTAATTTGCGATCTGACCATAAATTAAATGACAATTTTTATTATATCAAAAAGATAAAATTAAGACAATTAAACATGTATGAGACAAGATAACAGACCAGAATCATGAAGTTATGTTACTAGGTCAGGGCCTCCAAGATAAGTTAAGATCACGGGCTAACTAGTCACAAAGACACATACAGTAAAATACAGCATTTAAGACTATTCCCTATCTCTCAGAGCTGAAACTCAGCCTTTATCTCTCATAAACCTGATAAACTTCTCACTCAATCTTCACAAACTTCTTGTGAAACCTGCCCTCAGAAAGAAAACCAACCCCAAGTCCAAGAGATATCCACACAAAAGTGGAAACCTGTCAGTTAAGTTCCAATCAGATTTTAGTCAACGGACCGCCACCCTTCCTAGCGATGTATGACAGATGCCTCTAGCATCTGATGTTGTGTTTACTTCCTACTGAGCGATGCCATTGCTTATTTTTACTTCCTGCTGAACTTTCTCACTGTGAGCCGCTGATTATTCGTGTTTATTTGCTATTATCTGCTTCTACTGCGAAGCACACTGTTACCATGAGATAATAAAAAACAATACTTATTTCCCAGCATGGTATGGTGGGAAAAGCATTGAGCTTATCCTCAGACGTCCTGGATTTGAGTTCTGGGTCCCTGACTTCCCAATTATGTGACCTCAGGCTGCTAGTCACTTAAAATTCTATGAGCTCTCCCTTATATGGGAGATTAGAATGAGATCATTGAAGTAAAAATACTTTGGAAAATATGGACTGCTATACAACTGTAAATACTTCTTTCTAGATCCTCACTGAATTATACAAAGCAGAAATCCATGGCTGATGTGGCACAGCGTGACACAGACAACACTTGCCAAAAAATCCGGAGAAATAACCACAGAATGCAAGATGGGGGGAAAGAAACCACACCAATCTTTCTTTCAATTCTGAGTTCATTGTTTAACAATGTGACTTCTGCTGACTGCATCCACAGGCACAAACCAGAGCACCAGAAGCAGAATCAAACTAGCACACAAAGAACAATCTCAGACCAGACTTTATGCTCCAGCTCCCACAAAAACAGTGCTTGGAAGATGCTGCAAAAGCCCACTCATAAACTTGCAGAAACTTTGTGAAAACCAAACGTTAGCCTGTGGAATTCATGAAAAAAGAAAAAAAAACCACACTCAATAATACTTCCTACTGTTAAATAATTCTGAAATGCCCAGCCGCTGGCCCAAGAAAGATGATTCAAAAAAAAAAAAAATAGTATGTAAGATCCTCTGAGTTCACACACGACAGAGCTAAACAAGTCTAACAATGAACAAAAGCAAGTCCCTGTAATCCACAGAAGCTAAAGTGGGGGGGAAACTGTGGAAATGAATGAAAATTTAGAATGCTGAAAAATAAGGATAAATCAACTAAAATTCTTCAAAAGTCGATATAAGAAAATGCTTTTCAGAAGCAATGAGGGAAAAAATTCTTACAAATAAAACTACTACCAGAGTAAAAACAGTGAAAGGTGTACAAACTCTAGCCAACATTTACTGAAAATATGAAAAAATCAAAAACCAAGCAACAGAAAATGAGCAGTTTTTCTGTTTGGTCTTTAAGTGGGCCCAGGGCTCGAACTCACAACCCTGAGATCAACCCTGGGCTCGAACCCAGGGCTCGAACTCACAACCCTGAGATCAACTGAGCCGAGATCAAGAGTCAGACACTAAACTGACTCAGCCACCCAGAGGCCTCTAAAGCAGTTTGTGTTTTTTTTTTAAAGCAATGGTATCACGATGACAACTTTTTCTGTTTCATCAGTTAAATCTAAGTTGATGATAACAACGGACAAAGACAGTCATGCTCCTGCCAGTAAAATTACGCAAGCCAGAAAGAAACAAATCAAGCAGGGTCTGTAAGAGCAAGTTATCTACACACACTGCAATTTTCAGGGAAGAGGTGGAGAAATACGCAAAACCCAAGTCATAACAGCTCAGAAGTGCCAAGGTCACCCCAACACAGTAGGAAAAAAAAAAAAAACCAATAAATAAAAATAAAGCACTAAGAAATGATGAAACAAAAGCATGTAACAGAGACCAACAGAACGATAGGAGGATCCTTGAGGACACAAGGGCAAATTCTAGAATATTATGGAATTTCATATATTCTGCCCATAATCCATGAAGTAAAGGTTTGATCCATCATGGCTACCTGTTGTGAAAGTAGTGTTCTGTTGCCCAGCAACAGCATTTCAGTGAGGTTCCAGAGCAGTACAACATTAAATAAACGATTTCAACAACAAATCAGACAGTCCACTCCATGGTTAAAACTTAAGACTTGCAAGATTCCCGGACTCTTAAGAGTGTGTGGAGACATGGAGCATGTAATCCTTCACAGAAACAGACTGACTTGCATGTGGCTGGTGGCCAGACCCCTGGATGCTCCAGAAAACAATGCTTTTGTATAAGCCATTCCACTGCTCAATTAACAACACTTGCTGAGTCCTCAAAGTGCAAAAGGGCCCTCTGAGCCTCCAAGACCAGAACTAGAGAGCTGTGCCCCTCCCCTCTCAATGGAGCTGCTACTTAAAATCGAAGTCCCTACTCTAAAAGGTAGATCCCTTCCATTTCCCCAAACCACAAGCAGCTTGGTTATCTGAAACCCTGAAGAGTCCCGCTGAGGTTCAGAACTCATAAACCCAGAGCCACAGTGGTCTGAGGCACTCCTCTTAAAGAAATGCTTTTACTTCTTCAGCAGAAGAGCTCACAGGGCTTCACAGTGACCACACAGACTACGCACAAAGCTCTCTGGAGGAAGACAGGCCACAATATAATGCCATGCCTCTATCTTTCCCCACAAAAGCATTTGCTAAAGGCAAGGAACTGAAAGGCCAATAGTCTGTCCTGTCTTGGGTCTTCGCCACTAGGCTGCCAGGGTCTCTCCAGACCTTCCTCCTGCCTCTTGGTAGGTGACCTCAACCCCAACTCCACACAACATGAATATAAATATATTCAAAGATATGTTTGTATATATACAATTAGTAATAACACACCATCAGTGTGTATTCCCCACCCTTTCTCCTTAAACTTTACCCATGTCCTTTCTAAGTCTTTGGTCTTTTCCTCCTCCCTCTGGAGCCTGAGCCTCTGTAGGTCTGCTCCTAGACCCGTCCCTTCCACCCTCCTACAGGTCCCTCTTCTGCTTCCGTTCTCCAGTGACTACACTCTAATTACTAATGCTACCTAACCAACTGCCCCAAAATTGAGAGGTTCAAAACAACCATTTTATTATAGTCACAGACTCTGGGGCTTAGACATATGGGCAAGAATACAGATGAGTGATTCTTTTGCCCCTCGCAGCTCTGACTGAGACCTCTGAGCGGTATTCAGCAGGTGGCCAGGGTTCAATACAGTTTCCACTCACGGGTCTGGTACCCAGGTAACTCACAGCCCGAACCTGCCAACCGCACGCCTCCCAGTGGTGTCTCCATGCGGCGCGGCGAACCTGGCAGCAAGGCCACCTCATTGTAGTCACTGTAGTCCTTTCTTTTTATTTTTTTAAGATTTCATTTATTTATTTGAGAGAGAGTGTATGTGTTTGTGAGAGAGAGAGAGAGAGCAAGTATGAGCGGGGGAGGAGCAGAGGGAGAGGGAGAAGCAGACTCCCCACGGAGCAGGGAGCCAGACACGGGGCTAGATCCCAGGACCCTGGGGTCGGACCTGAGGGCAAGGCAGATGCTCAACCAAGTGAGCCACCCAGGTGCCCCAGTCAGACGTATTTTGATGCAGAGCACAGGGCTCCAAGCATAAGTATTCCTGCTGAGAAACCCGAAGCTACCCAGCCTCAGAAGTCACGCGACATGACCTGCTTCATTTCACTGGTCAAAATCGTCACAAGCCCACCCGGAATCAGGGGGAGGAAAACTACACTCCAGTCCCTGAAGGAGGAGTGGCAAGGTCACAGTCAGTACAGAAGAGCATGTGGGACAGGAGAGTCAGTCGTGGCCACCTCTGGACAAGCCACCACAGTCTCCTACTTCAATGAACACCTCATCTAAAATCACGCTCCATCTAATCCTTTTTAAAAATGTCCATTCTCAGTGCTGCTCAGAGTAGGCCGAGACAAGGAAACATGAGAAGGTAACTACAGGCAAGGGCAAAAGAATTAGCAAAACTGAGGGAGCAGAAAACCATGTGCCCCAAGAATGATGAGTAGACGGCACTGGTAGGAACAAGACGTTCAGAAGGGAGAGCAGCAGACAGACTTGAAAACAAAGGTTAGGGACAGACTGTCAAAAAGTAATCTGGCTTTGGGAGAAGAGAGAACGCTGGAAGGGTTACGATGGTGCCAAACAATGGAGGCCCTCCAATCCCGATCCCGTGCTGCAGAATCTGGGCTGGGGAGGCAGGTGTGCTCTGCGATGGGCGGCTGGGGTGGAGAAGGGAAAGCGTTCTGATGTTTGTGGATTCTTTCCTCTCCTTTCTATGGGAGATGGCCAACTCTGCGAAAGCAGGTAAAAAAAAAATCTGATGTCTCAGTGCAATTGCCTAGAACTTGTCTTGCCCAAGTATAGTGAAATCACAGGGAAGAAAAACACAAGGATAAGAACAATAAAAATAAAGAAATAACCAGAGAAGAAACAATCGCTCTACAGAGGCTCTACGTTAATTAAGATGACCAAATTCTCTGATTTCAACACTAAGTAGCATTCATTCTTTAGTTATGAGACTTTGGGCATATTGTCAAGCAACACATTTTATGTCTAACTAATCATTTCATGATCTGCTTCCTGGATCCATCTCAAAGATAGAATCAAAAGCCCAGCTACTCTCGGGATAGATTCAACTTTCTCTTCTTCCCAAGTTAGTTTTATACTTGTCATTCTATAAGATATTCATGTATTAAGAGTTGGTCTTTACAAAGTAAAACTGGTTAGTCCTATTCTAGCCCAAGTACTGGTAAACGACCTTTCTGAGTCTTTTTCTGGGTTCTTTCCAAATATGTGTATCAACCTCATTGATGTATATAAGCTTTCATTCTCTTTCCCTCTCTTCAATAAGGAAACTATGCTGGCCTTTCTCAGATCCTTAGATATCCCTCCTCTCACTGAAAGGTCACAAAACTTAGATTCCTTCCAATTAAGACTTTGCACACAAGACAGAATCGCTTAGTGCCCTGGATTCATTCATTTAATCAACAAATGTCCCCTGATCAACTACTCCACGGGTTGTACAGACCTTAGAAATCAAGGGGGTTCCCACCTCTAGAGTTTCACAACATATTATCTCAGGAACTACAGATTTAGTTCGATACAAATAATCTGGATATCAAATTCTCCCACGTCTTGAATCTAAATTTCTCCCTTCGTGCCATCCTCGGCACACCAGCAAGATGTGGCTGCTTCTCTGATGAGACCACCTAATGTCCCTAAATCTGACATCAAATCCTTCTTCGTGGCGCTTTCTTTTTTTCGGTAGAGCAGCACAGTTGATGTCTCCTTGCCCTGCATTCCTCTTAAGAGCCAGAACACAAAGGAAACCAAGAGCTACACTAATGATGCTGTTGAACCCCACCAAAGATGGGAGTTTCTACAAAGATGAGAAAAGAACCAGAAGTAGAAATGATCCGCACCACTACAGATTGTTACGGGTACCATGTAAAATAACTCAGGCAGGAGTCTGCACTCTCTTTACAAGCGGGTTCTTCTCCCAGAAGAACTGGGCTAAAGGCAATTCTTGTTCTCCATAAATAAAATCAAATTCCCAGGACCTCTGGGTGGCTCAGTTGGTTAAAAGTCTGCCTTTGGCTTAGGTTATGATCTCAGGGTCCTGGGATCAAGCCCCACATCGGGCTCTCTGCTCAGCGGGAAGCCTGCTTCTCCATCTCCCTCTGCCTGCCTGCTGCTCTTCCTGCTTGTGCACTCACTGTCTCTCTCTGACAAATAAATAAAATCTTTTTTAAAAATCACCAAATTGTGACTGCTGAGTCATACGAAAGGAGGAAAACTCTCGCTTTCTAAATTCTACCACATAGTTCACCCTCTGGCATGGTAACTTGAAAAAACTAAACCCTCACTTTGATCTTAATATTAAATAGTGAAGGGGGCACCTGGATGGCTCGTGGGTTAAAGCCTCTGCCTTCGGCTCAGGAGCCTGGGATCATGACCTGAGCCAAAGGATCAAGCCCCACAGGGAGCCTGCTTTCCCCCCGCCCCACTCCGCCCCCTGCCTGCCTCTCTGCCTACTTGTGATCTGTCAAATAAATAAATAAAATATTAAAAAAATATATTAAGTAGTAAAGAAATGTGACTTAATTTATCCCTGTGTTCCATACAGTTTGAAAATCCAATGGAAATACTTAAGTGATAGCCAGAGTGAATAGTCTTGATGGCTGCCGCTTACAGGAAGAGAAAAATCCCACTGTTGAGGGTAAGAAACACAGAGAAGGAATAACTAAGCAATAGCACAGCCTAAGTAATCAGAAATACCCTTGAAAATCAAAACCCAAAACAAAACAAAACAAAACACCCTGCCTGTCTCTGAGGACTTCAACAGGACTTCATGGGGGGGGGGGGGGGGGGGGGGGGGGGGGCGCACACTAACACACATATCGTGTTATGGAAAAACCAGGCAAGACTTACAAATGATGTCAAAGATCACTCAAGTTTTTGCCCCAGACCGACAAACGGAAAGGGTAATTTCGAATTGTACAATTTGCCGAAGCCTGAAGATTTTTGCTCTTTCAAAGGAAGAAAGCAGAGACGAATAACAATAGTGAACTTCCTGGCCTTAGGAAAAGGGAGACAGGACTCTCCAGCTGCACTTCCTAGAGAAACATGCCAGCTGCCTTCTGTAAACGAAGATCAAATTGCCAAGAATGTACAGGATCGCAGTTATGATAGATGACCTAAAATACCGATCTGTTGCAAAGAGGATGTAGTGCAAACCACACAGGAACTGACAGGAAATCAGCCCTTGGGCTGGCACTTACACATTCGAGAAGGCTAGGAATCCTGGACCTCTGGCAGCCAAATTCCATCATCTTCCTATGTAGGAAGAGTTATCCTTCAGAAGGAACAGTCCGAAAAACCTTGTACAAAGCTTTTTGGTGCCTGTTCCTTTTTAATAACACTGCCCCCTGCCTGAACCAGAGGTTTAACATGGCTAAAAGTCCAGCTGAGGTCCTCTAGCACCAAAAATCACATGTTTGCTGGCACACACACACACACACACACACACACCCCTTCCTTCCCTCAGCCATGAGCCCGCTGGATGCCATCAGTGATTCATAGCCTGGGCTGATGGTAAGGAGAAAAACTAATATTTGGAGTTCACCAAATCATGAGTCATCCTCCTAGAAGAAAAGAAATCCTTACAACTGGCAAGACTATGGGACGAAATTTTAATAACAATTTTTAACATTAGTATTAATGCCATAAAAGTTGGCAGAAGGAAAACAATTTAGAAGCATGTGATATTTGGTTTGCTTGTGCCTTATAAAAGTCCAGTTCATGCTCCAAGAAAAAGAATGAGTAGGATATCTACTACCTATTCCTAGACTTGCCTTCTGGACTCACTGCTGCCAAGTTACTCATTCTCCCACACAACACTTTCCATATTAATTTTGACCCTTCAGAATCAGAAAGAAGTCCTGCCTTCTTTGCACCCAAATGCCAAAATGGAATCTTTTAGTATTTCACCTTTATAAAGGGAATGTTTGAAAACAGGCCTCTCTGGCTGTGACATCAGTGAGTTACTGAGGCCTCCAAGGGCCGGAGGAAGCATTCCCAGTCCTTCGCAGCGCTGCTGTACTCCTACGGTGCAATCTGGCAATGGCCAGGGACCAAGTCTTTAAAGCTGTTTTATGGTATTTAACATATGGTCATAAATTGCTCAGTGCTCTAAAGAGGGGCTAAATTTGCCACCCCTATTGATGAGAAATGTTCTTATTTATTTAAATTTAGTGGCAAATTGGCACTGGTCCAGATGGAGAGGTTTAGGCATCAGTATAAAAGAAGAACTAACTGGAGATGAGTTGTGTGTAACTTTCCTATACACTGAATGCAACCACATCAACTTGGGCTCACAGTACCACTATCCAATACAGGGCACAAGAGTACTGTGCAAAGATTCTAATTTCTAAGGCCCCAGTAAGGGGTCAACATAAATTTTATTCAGACTGCACAAGAATTTTTTTTTTAACAATTCTCTCTTCTCCTCAAGCTAATTCCATTTCCTCCCTAAGTCCTTCATTCCTCCTCACAAATTAGATGTATCTGGTCTTCATCTGCAATCCCGAATTTTCAAAACTCCCTGGAATGTCCTGAGCTTTCTAGCCACCACCTTTGTCTTTTGCCATATTTTTGGTTAAGTTGTTTGTGATTTTTAATGGCTCTAATTCCCCATCACTAAAGACATGATCTTACTAAAACATTTTGTTCCCTTCCTTTTTACAACCTGGCCCTGTAGCCAAAGGCAGAAGAAAAACAAGGATTTTTGTTTTATTTTGTTTCAGTGGGGTTGTTACCAATGGCATTAATGTGAATGGTATCGAAAGAGAAATGGGAAGGGTAATGCCACTACTGGCTTTCTTCTCTTATTTTCTCAAATGGGCAATACAGAACTACAGTCACCATGCTATATATAGATTACATCCCCATGACTTATTCTATAACTGGAATTTGTACCTTTTGATACCAAAGGACCACAAGAGAAGTACAGAAAGAACAGCACCAGATACAGATACAAACGTCCTTAAACGAGTATGAATGAATCAAATCCAGCAATACCTAATAAGGATAATACATAATGATCAACTGCGAGGAACGCAACATCTGAAAATCAGCTTACTTACATATTAATAGAATAAAAAGAGTCGTCATCCTAACAGAGAAAAAGCATTTAAGATATTAACATTCTTTTCATAATAAAAACTCTCAGCCTGTTAAAAGAGATGGTGACTTTCTCAAACTGATAAAGGGACACTACAGTTGACAATTGTGCTTAGTGATGAAATGCTAAACACCTTCCCCTTAAGGGTGGAAATCAGGCAAGGATGTCTTATTTCATCACTTCTACTCAACATTTTGCTGGAGAGCCTGTTCAGTGCAGTAAAGCAAGAATAAGAAATATAAATCCTACAGACTGGAAAGGAAGAAGCAAAACTGTCTTTTTCACAAGTGACATGATTATTTTTTAAAGAAAATACATAAGGAGCCTACAAAAAAGTTACTAAAAACTAATAAGTGAATTTAAGGATACAGAGGAAATAATACCTAATATTGGAGAGACTACCATTTTCATCTACTAGAACGCTTGATATTAAGATGTAGGTTCTCTACAAACTTCAGATTCAGTTCAATTCCAGCAGGACTTCTACATTTGACAAGCTGATTCTAAAATCTCTATGGGTATACTAAGGACCTAGAATAGTCAAAACAGTTTTGAAAAAGAAGTTCACAGCAGCACTGTCTGTAGTCGCCAAACTGTGGGAAGAGCCAAGATGCCCTTCAACAGATGAATGGATAAAGATATGATCTATATATACTATGGAGTATTATGCCTCCATCAGAAAGGATGAATACCCAACTTTTGTATCAACATGGATGGACTGCAGGAGATTATGCTGAGTGAAATAAGTCAAACAGAGAAAGTCAATTATCATATAGTTTCACTTATTTGTGGAACAGAAGAAATAGCATGGAGGACATTAGGAGAAAGGAAAAACAAAGAGTGGGAAATCAGAGTGGGAGACATACCATGAGAGACTATGGACTCTGAGAAACAAACTGAGGGTTTTAAAAGGGAGGGGGTGGGGGATGGGTGAGCCTGGTGATGGGTATTAAGGAGGGCCCAGATTAAATGGAACACTGGGTATTATACACAAACAATGAATCACGGTACACTACATCAAAAACTAATGATGTACTATATGATGTCTAATATAACATAATCAAAACTTAAAAATTATTTTTAAAAAAAGAAGTTATAGGGCGCCTGGGTGGCTCAGTGGGTTAAGCCGCTGCCCTCGGCTCAGGTCATGATCTCAGGCTCCTGGGATGGAGTCCCGCATCAGGCTCTCTGCTCAGCAGGGAGCCTGCTTCCTCCTCTCTCCCTCTGCCTGCCTCTCTGCCTACTTGTGATCTCTCTCTGTCAAATAAATAACATCTTTAAAAAAAAAAAAAAAAGAAGTTATAGGACTCACACTACCTAATTTAGAGACTTATGCTAAAGCTATAGGAATTGAGGCAGTGTTACAGGCACATGAGGAGAGAGGAAACATCAGCGGAATACAATGTAAAGTCCAGAAACAGACTCATATGTAAGTGGTTAATTAATGTATATGTGGTCAAAAGCTAAAAATATAAAACTCCTAGGAGAAAATCTTCAACACCTTCAGAAAGGCAAAGTTTCTTAAAAAGCCGGAAATATAAACTATAAAAGAAAAAATTGTTAAACTGGACTTCATCAATATTAAAAACTTCTGCTCCTGAAAAGGTATCATTAAGAAACTAAAAAGGAAAGCCACAGACTGGGAGAAAATACTGACAAAGTAACAACTAAGTTCTTTCTAGACTACATAAAAACTACCTATAACTCAACAAAAAGCCCAACAATCCAATCAAAATGTTGAGCAAAAGATATCAACAAGGGGGCACCTGGGTGGCTCAGTGGATTAAAGCCTCTGCCTTCATCTCAGGTCATGGTCCCAGAGTCCTGGGATCGAGTCCCGCATCAGACTCTCTGCTCAGCGGGGAACCTGCTTCCTCCTCTCTCTCTCTCTGCCTACTTGTGATCTCTCTCTCTCTCTCTCTGTGTCAAATAAATAAATAAAATATTTTTTTTAAAAAGATGTCAACAGGCATTTCACAACATAAGAGAGACGGACAGATGGAAATAAAAATGCAAATTAAAACCACAATGAGTAGGGACGCCTGGGTGGCTCAGTTGGTTGGACGACTGCCTTCAGCTCAGGTCATGATCCTGGAGTCCCAGGATCGAGTCCCACATCAGGCTCCCAGCTCCACGGGGAGTCTGCTTCTCTCTCTGACCTTCTCCTCGCTCATGCTCTCTCTCACTGTCTCTCTCTCAAATAAATAAATAAAAATATTAAAAAAAAAAAAAAACCACAATGAGCTATCACTACACATCCACTAAAATGGATATAATTAAAAATAATATCAATACCCAATTTGGCAAAAACATGGAGTAACTAGACTGCTCATAAATTTCTAGCAGGGATGTAAAACAATACAACCACTTTAGAAAACAGGTTAGCAATTACTTATACACATACAGTTAGCTTACGACACAGCAATACCAGTCCTAAGAATGTACCCAGAAAACTTAAAACGTATCTCCACAAAAGACATGTACAAAAATATGATAGCGGCTTTATTCCTAATAGGCAAAACCTGGAAACTCAAATGTCCTCAATAGGTGAATGACTACAAAAAACTGTGGCACATATACCTGTATAATGTCGCACTGTGTGGCACTAAAAGAAACGAAGTACTGATACGAGGAAAATTATGGACAAATCTCAGAAACATTATGCTGAATGAAAGAAGCCAGACGCCAAAAACTTACATCGTATATGATTCCATATATATGAAATTCTAAAACAGGCAAAACTGTTCTATAGCTTGAAAGAGAAGGCTCAAGGATTACAGGGATGGTGGTAGAGGAGACAGACTTAGAGAAGGAATGAAATGTTCTGTATCTTGGAGGGACGGAAATGTTCTGTATCTTGACTATGGCTGAGTTATTCAGGTGTTTACAACTAACAAAGTGTATTAAACTGTACATACTAAATGGGTACATTTTATTATATACAAATTATACCTCAATAAAGTTAATATTTTTAAAAAGGGATATAAATTTCTACCTCAGACTCACTGTGTGATTAAATGAGATCATTTATATAAGCCTCTCTACTTCTGCTAAATAAAATAAATGCTAAATAAGTTATTTTAATAATTATATCAGCTATTTTTTAATAAATGATAATCAGAAGGTTTTTTTTAACATTCCATGAATTCCAAGAAAATAAAATGTTCTGAAATACCAGGACAAAGGAATCCTCAAAATCTAAGGGAGAGATAATGTCTAATCCACGAAATTAGCACTTCTTACTTGCCTTTCATGAGCATTTTTTAGAACATTCACACATCAAAGGTGACCTGCCTCCCTAATTAGCCTCTAAAAATACTCTGAATGCTAGATAATAATAATCTTTAAGTAAATGAATCTTTTAAAAAGATAAAAATAAAAGTAAAATGAACTATGCTACCAAGGAAAATTATAATGCCTCTCAGCATGATGCAAAATACTAAGTCCCTGGACACAGTGTCCAACTTTTTCCTTAGCTCAACTGTTACAAGTCAGAGGGAGCGCAATTAACGCCTACTCTCCCTGCAGGTGATTTTGGAGACGAGAAGGGAGAAGGGCGCCAGCCAAGGAGCGCATCCATCAGAGCGGCAGACTGGTGAGTGCAAGTGAAGAACCAAAGATGCCCCTAAAACAGTCAGGCTACTTTAGGATTTCCTTGGCCCGTCCTACTAAAGCCAGAACGGTGTGAACAAAAGCTGAAACTGGAAAGGCGGGGTATTTAAGAAGTACACCGTGCAAATCGGTTGTGTAGGCTTTTGGCTTGGATCATTGTCAGCTGAGCCCCTATGGGGGGGGGGGGCAGGGAGGCGGGAACAGCAGGCTGTGAGAGCCTTGAATACCAGGCTGAGAGTTTCAGTCACTAAAATACTGAAAGGGAGGAGGACAGGGTTAACGCAGAAAGATTACTCGGTTAACACTGTCCAAACAGATTATTTATTTTAAACAATGTAAGAAAGAAATCACACTGCTGTCCCAGTAAGTGCCAGCAGCTATAGCCACCGTAGCCAGCTTTCAGCTTTCTATTGGTCAAAATGCAAAATACAAGGGACAGTAACAAACCAAACAAAGTGCAAACTTCTTAGAGATGAGATTAAATCACCAGGACCTTAATAACTTTTTCAGCTGGGGCAACACTTGCCACAACACCCCGGGGCCTTTGCGGGCTCCCACCCTGGTGGTCAGTTTCTGCATCAGGACCTTGAGGGTCTCTACACAGTACTGCATAGGAAAGATCATAGAGGACAAACGCCAGGAAAAGAAAAAAAAATGAGCACTCTGAGTTGACCAATGCAGCTAGCTAAGACAAAGCAAAACGTGGCAGATCTGAGATGTGAGAAGTGCCGGGTAAGAGCACCTGCACACACGGAGCAGCGAAGCCACACTCTGTCTCCTACAAGGAGACAGGATCCAACGTGAAGTTAAGTTTCAAGACCCAGTAAAGCAGAAGTTCTGGAACACTATTTGCAATGTGTCTGTAAAAATCTTTGTGTATGTGTGACCACTCTTTAATAAAACATCCCACTTAAGTAGCAGTTCTAAGGTTTATCTCATTTTATTCTAATCATTCCCCAAAACATACAAATTTAAATTCAGTGATGAAACCTTGGAAATGAACAGTAACTTTACCATATTCTCTGATGACACGGGAGGGAATGTATTATCCAAATCATAATTATTTTTTTTTAATTTGGGCTATTTTTTTTAAGATTTTATTTATTTATTTGACAGACAGAGATCACAAGTAGGCAGAGAGCCAGGCAGAGAGAGAGAAGGAAGCAAGCTCCCCTCTGAGCAGAGAGCCCGATGCGGGGCTCGATCCCAGGACCCTGAGATCATGACCTGAGCCGAAGGCCGAGGCTTTAACCCACTGAGCCACCCAGGCGCCCCAAAATCATAATCTTATTTTTTCCACTTTTTCTCTTGTTAACAGACAGAGACACACACACACACACACACAGGCTTTTCCTCTGGGAAAGACTTTCCACTTCAAAACCTTTGGAGATAATTTTTTAGCATGACTTCCTCACTCTGTTGCAAATAGCTTTGAAATGTTCATCATTCTTCTCAAATGATAAACAACCATACTGCTTCTATTGTTAAAGACAAAAGGAAAAGGTCTATAATTTCATTTGGAAGCTCTTTCGAAAGAATCCCTGAAACACTGTAACAGATACCTCTCTGGGTACCTGCCCAGCTCATGCTTACCTGTGCTAAACTGTCCCCCTGTAACCATAACCCAGGACTCTTGATCAAACCCCTGGATCAAGAGTGGACACCCAGTCCAAGCTGCCAATAGGACCATCTCTCCCAAGAATTGAGACTCAAAGACCAGAGGCTGCCTCTGGTGGCCTTGAACTGAGTCACAAAGGGGGCTCAGCCATTTCTTCTCTATGTGAGGAGAGAAAGCGAAATCTGGGGGGAAAAGAATAAAGTAAATAAAGTGACAACAGACTGTGCTGCAGGAGAAAGAGACAGACGAACAAGGACACAGATGCTGATTGTCTGCTATAGTATCTCCCATCCTGCTAGTCCCAGGCTCCAGGCCCTCTGAGGTCTGGCTATACTTCCTGCCCTTGGGCACCACAGAATTAATTTAATTAATGAAGACAAACAAATGCTTTACATTTCTTTCAGTGGGTTTCTTATAACCAAACAGTCCCTGATTAAGAAAAAAAATTGTTAGTATGAAAAATACAAATTTTAAACAAAAGATAATTTCAAACTTGAAACCAATGTTAGCTAACAGCTTGATTTACTGGTCATTAATTTCCTCAGTATACTTAAAATATTTCAATAACCTCTTCCTGTAGATACATAAGTAGTGCCATTCAAAGAGCTTGTAAAATTGAGAATACTTCAAAGTTCTGTCACTCCTTCATTAAAACTCATCATGGCCAGATCCAAAGAGTGAACATGGTTAATGTATTCCGCCAACATCTATTTTTTTTTAATTTTTTATTTTTTCAGCGTAACATTATTCATTATTTTTGCACCACACCCAGTGCTCCATGCAATCCGTGCCTTCTATAATACCCACCACCTGGTACCCCGACCTCCCACCCCCTGCCCCTTCAAAACCCTCAGATTGTTTTTCAGAGTCCGTAGTCTCTCATGGTTCACCTCCCCTTCCAATTTCCCTCAACTCCCTTCTCCTCTCCATCTCCCCTTGTCCTACATGCTATTTGTTATGCTCCACAAATAAGTGAACATCTATTAAACAAGTCCCTCTATATGCCAGGCAATAAGCTAGAGATTGGAAATAAAACAGCAAACAGCCTCACTCCCTGCCCTATTTATAGGGTCCACAAAAACATCCACACAGTAATTTCTTCGAGAGTTAAGTGCTAGACAGAGTGACTACGGTCGCCATATCTACAAATCTGTGTTTTTACAAAACTCACTGCTCTTTCCCTGAATTTTGTTATAACTGGGAGATTTTCACTCGTTTTAGTGACATCATCCTAAACCTCAACATTCGTTTTTCCTTAAATCGGTCTCGATCACTGAAGATCCACTTTTCCAATTGTCTCCGGCATAATGATGAAATTCAAGGACCTGTCTTTGACTCAGACATTCCCTGATACCCTGCACGGGAATCTTACACAAGCTGGCATCTCTTCCACTGCCCTACAGTTGCCTCTTCACATTGAAAGAGCTGAAGAAAAAAACAGCATTCCTGATGTACCATAATCTGGTCCTTTTCATTTCAATGATTTAATTCCAAATGTGGTAATTCTATAGACGTCAGTTCACGAATTCATGGGAGAAATATGTCCTCTCCCTTGTCTTTCGTCCTCAGGATTACGAACTGCACAGTGTCCCTTATTCACAGAGGACATTTACAGAACTATTTTCTAATATATAAAATATGCTGAAATACAGATTTTAGTTACATGCTATTTTCATTTCATCCACTTTAAGGCAAAGTGAAATGCACATAGACAAAACAGATACAGACTCCAAATCTACAAAATAACTTACATCCTTCTTTTTATCTGAATTGTTAAAAGCAGCGTTCCAATTACAAACTCCCTGTATAACAAATAACTTCTAAAGACTGAATTTCTGTTGGTAGAAGACTGATACAAGTAACAGAATGCCACATTCTTTATAGCACGATACTTCAACCGACAAAAATCTGAATACTAAGCCTCATTAATTCATGCAAGCATTCACTCCATTCCTTCAACAAATATTGAATTGAAGATCTTCACTAGGCTAGGGCCTGGAGATACCATTTAACAAACAAAACAGTCTCCACCTCTAACCTCATTGAACTTAGAGCTGTGAAATAGAATTACTATAAGAGTCAAATAATTTGATTCAGCCTGGGTTAAAATTATAGTTGAAACCACCCACCACAAGTTTTCAATAGGATTTAACGAGAAACTTCAGATAAAAATGTTGATTATATAAATGGCTTTGAAACTGTAAAGCCCTAGGTTAGCCACTGCCCGGTGTTTAGAAAGATAAAGGTAAAAGTCAGAAAGTATTTATCTAGTAGTTACCATAGAATATAATTTTTTTTAAAGATTTTATTTATTTATTTGAGAGAGAGAGAGTGAGAGAGAGAGAATATGAGAAGGGAGAGGGTCAGAGGGAGAAGTAGACTCCTCAGTGAGCAGGGAGCCCAATGTGGGACTCGATCCCGGGACTCCAGGATCATGACCTGAGCCGAAAGCAGTTGCCCAACCAACTGCGCCACCCAGGCACCCCATAGAATATAATTTAAATCAATACTTGTGAGTTTCTTGTTACCATGAAACTAAGTCTCTTTCTAGGTCTGTTTCCTAAATAAGGCAAAGAGCTTTTCTGTTTGTTGTGACAGTTGTTTTCCAAGGACTATTAAACTATATAACCTTTCAATTACATGTTTGTTTTAGGAAACTACGTGTGTTAAAATATTTATTATAGAGAGTAATAGTTAATTATCTAAAGGTGAACACCATGTTGGTTGTAGGAGGTGGAATTCAATCACAAATCTTGTGATATTTAACCACTATGCCCTTACTGATCTTGAATATAATACATTTGAGATTATAAAAACCGATGGAGTAAAAACATATGTAAAAAGTGTCTGGCATTGCCAGGTTTTTTAAAAGTAAAATGAAGGAGTTTAAAAAAAAAATAGAAAAAAGGCGTGAGTCTAACATTACTTTTAAAGCAATGCAAGATCTTAGTGTTCTCCAAGAGGGGAAAATGATCCTTTGCAAATTCATGATTTGCCCGGAATTATTTATTCTTTTACAATAAACTTGGTTGCTATAGTAAATTATCTGTTTCCATGAACTTCAAACCATGCACAGAACAAACCTCTACTAATTATTGTGGTCAATAAAATTTCTAAGTGTTCTACATTACTACTACTCTCAACATGTAACAACTCGACAAACTCCTCACAGAAACATTTATTTAAAAACTGGAATGGGGCGCCTGGGTGGCGCCCAGGTGGGTTAAGACTCTGCCTTCGGCTCAGGTCATGGTCTCAGAGTCCTGAGATTGAGCCCCGCATCAGGCCCTCTGCTCACTAGGGAGCCTGCTTCCCCCTCTCTCTCTGCCTGATGCTCTGCCTACTTGTGATCTGTCTCTCTTTCTCTCTCTCTCTGTCAAATAAATAAATAAAATCTTTTAAAAAAATAGAAAATAAAAACTGGAAACATCTAATTTTGAAATAATTTTAAAATATGCACAGCTGCAAAGAAAGCAAGTTGAAATAACGATAACCTAGATATTCCTCAAGTTAAAGAAAGTAAGATAACTTTGCCATGTAATCACTGGCGTGAAGGAATTCATGTGGGCAGATTCATAAAACACTGGTGCAGTAAAGATGGTTCCGCTGATCTTCACTTCGGTTTTAACTGGATCAAAAGGTTTGCGTATTTGTTTTGATTTTCTTGGTGTAAATTTTTCCATTTTTTATTCTGTCAGAGAACAGTGCCTTGTGTTTCATAATTCATGGGGTTGATTTATTTTTGACAATTCTATCACATTTTCAACAGCTATTACAAAACAATTTCCATCGGCAAATTTTAGAAGATTGGTAGTGTGGAAGCACTGCGGCACCTCAAAGTATACACTTTTAGAGTTTAACGCATAATTTTTTTAAAGCGAGGGATTCTAACACTAACCTTAATCATATAACCAGTATCTTTCAGAAAGCCTTCCTAAATAATGTCAAGAATTTCAGAAGAAAAAAAAATACTCATTCTTCCAATTCAATGAACTTTTATAAAAATAGTGTATAATCCATTGGTTTTTCCTTTTATTCAGCTGTGGGCTGCTGAAGCCTAGAATGCTAGAATCTTGACTTCTCTTAATGCGGAAGACCCTCAACATGCAAACTCCATTTTTTATTCCATTATTATAAAGCATTCTATGGTTTAACTTAAGTCCCTAGTACATAATGATTATATAGAGCAATAGCTTAAGAGGACATAATTAACTTATATGGTGAGTGCCAATCCAAATACCATAATCATCAATGTTATGTGAGGCTTCCTGTGAAAATCATATAGCAATGAGAAGATACAGAATATTAGTAAATGCTTTCTAACACAAATTCATACAGCGAGTAAGATCTTTGTGAAATTACACTATTTCTGGATCAAGACTAACCACATACATTTATTTCTTCTCCCTTGTAAGAACCATCCTTCCATTAAATAATGAAAGAGGGAAAATAAGAATCCAAAACAACATTAAGAGAAGAGGAAGGGAAGAGAGTAGCAATCAGTAGATGAGCGATTTCAACAAATTCCTAGAAGGCAGGATGGAGACCGAGGAGGAGTCACTGACAAGACAGGGCAGAGAAAGCTCTGGCTGCAGTAATGTGAGGGAAGCCATGTGTCCTAGAAAAGCCATAAAAACTTGTGGTCATTCAGTGTAGGAAAGGGAAGAATGAAAAATGGGGCTAAGAATGGGGAAATTAACAAAAAGCTCCATGGGGAATAGTCTATGATACCCCCCAAAATGGCATGGTGATCAATGTGTATGCCCCCCACAAAATGTAGGGGATTTCCTAAAGAAATAAAATGCCAGAAGAGCTAAACTCCCTAATATGATACATAGGGGTATGTCATACTAACAGCTAGCCCACCATTAACCCACATACTCAATAAGCTCGGTTCACCCATACAGAAGTCTTAATGTTTTATTGTCTGTCGTAAACGTAAGTACACAACCAAAACCCATCTTTTTACTTTATTTTAGATTTTATTTGAAAGATAGAGCTAGAGAGAGAACACAAGTAGTCAGAGTGGCAGGCATAGGGAGAGGAAGAAGCAGGCTTCCCGCTGAGCAAGGAGCCCGATGCAGGCCTCAATCCCAGGATCCTGGGATCATGACCTGAGCCAAAGACAGACACTTGACCAACTGAGCCACCCAGGGACTCTAACCCATCTTTTATTTAGAATAACAGAGGACAAAGATGATAAACCAACAAAAATACAATCCCCGGAGAAAATTAAAACAATTACAAAAAACTTCCTGTAAAAATCTATATTCATTGAAAGCTTTTAAGACCCATATGCATAAAATAAGAACAAGATGTTGTGAAAGAGGAACAGAGAGGAAGAGCAAGAAAGAGCTCTCAGGAATGAAGATACCAAATTATGACTATGGTAACTAACAATTACCAGAAGCGTTCCAGGAAAGGTAGAAGAGTGGAGGGAGGAAAGGAATCTAAGCAAAGTATCTGTCTGTGTTCCAGCAATTTCTTTAACCTACTAAAACACAGAATTTCCAATATATATACTCTACAAAGCAAGGCTGAATCCAAGAGAAGAAACCAGGCAAACCCCACAGTAGGACTACAGATCATTCATTCAAGGGATTTATAAACAAAGCACAGAAGATAACGTGAGCTTTAGAACAGATAATAAGTCACTAATTTTGACATTGCAAAAGGAAAATAATACAAAAGTTGGAGGTGAAAGCAGAGGAATGGAGGGAAGGGCAGGAGCTAGTATCTTTGTCTCACAAAGTGGGGAGCCAAAAGACACTCTCTCTGATTCATGGGAAACTAAATAAAAATATCCTAACCCAGAGATTGCGCTTACATAACAACAGTGCTGCTACCTGTGTGCCGGGAACTTACTAAGAACATTAGGGGTTGTTCATTTTAACTGTACCATACGATGTTCAAAATGATCCTTAAAAAAAGAAAGGAAAAATGTTAAAGCTACAGGGTAACCAACACAGGAACCAGCAGTGGTGATAATAACTACATTAAAGGGGAGGAAAGAGAAAGATAAAGAGTGTGGTGAAAATAGGCAGATGCCTCGTGTATCAGAGCAGGAAGTCAAAAGATAACAATATCTAAAACTGGTAAGTCAAGAAACAGAGGCATAAATATTATTTAGACAAACGGCGATCATCCCCAGAAGAACTACATACTGAAACAACATCAACAAAATTTAAGTGGTTCCCTTGGGAAACAGGACTAGACTTGGGAAGAAACGTAACAGAAGACTACTGCATTTATGTATAAAAAATTTCTGACCTTTTTCCATTTTTAGCCATATGAGTGATTTACTTTGATCCTTTCTTTTAAATTTAGTGAATAATTTTTTTTTTTTCAAAAACACTCACAATCTAGAATGTCCTACGGGCAAGTGAAATTCGTATGGATTTTAACGGTTTCCAGAGAATGAGCTAATAATGCCAGCTCCATAAGTTAGCATGTCCTACATTTTTCATTTATTTTTTTAAATTTTTAAATTTCTTTATAAACATGTAATGTATTATTAGCCCTAGGGGTACAGGTCTGTGAATCACCAGATTTACACACTTCACAGCACTCACCATTGTTCATTTTAACTTTCCCTCCACTCTTCTACCTTTCCTGGAACGCTTCTGGTAATTGTTAGTTACCATAGTCATAATTTGGTATCTTCATTCCTGAGAGCTCTTTCTTGCTCTTCCTCTCTGTTCCTCTTTCACAACATCTTGTTCTTATTTTATGCATATGGGTCTTAAAAGCTTTCAATGAATATAGATTTTTACAGGAAGTTTTTTGTAATTGTTTTAAATACATACCCTCCCCAATGTCTACATTTTTCATTTAAAGCTGTACTTGTGATTCTACAGAATACCAAGATGTAGCCCCTGGTGGCCTGTCATTGTAAGACACAGAATCCACAGTCTGAAAGGCACTATTTCCTCATCTGTCCCATCTTTAACATTTATGTTCTTTATTCCTCTTGTTAAGAATGGAAAGACCCTGTTTACCACAAGCATAGGTTCAAGAGAGAAAATTCCTGGTGAGATCGTTACTAACTAACCAAAGCCACCACTACCTCCACACTAGGCTAGAGCATCAGCACTGGTCATAACGGCCGGAGAAGGGTGGATACAACCCAGGGCGTACAGACGTGGACTGAATCAGCAGTGGTAGGTCTTGCCTGCTCTTCTCCAAGGTTCCAAACCAGCCGTCCAAGAGCTCTGGCCACACCCCACACACATACGGCTGGAACAGCATTACACGTTGGCTCACACTATGATTTAACTTTTAAAAAAGTAGTCAGCATCCAAAACTGATATGGATTTCCACCTTTTCTCAATAAATCAACAGAGGCAGTCCCCTCCAGGAGGGTAGGTGTGCCCCAATTTGCCCCACCTAGCCCGCTCCCCTCATTTCTGTTACCAGTCCAGCTGTGGTAGCCATTTGCGTTTCTGACCCTTGGAAACCTGTCGGCATTCCAAAACTATGCCAAGAGTCTCTGGGGTAGGACTCGTAGGCTCAGGGTGCGATCAGGAACCCATCGGCAACAATGGCTCTTGGCAGCAATGGCTCCAGAAGGAAGTTAGCGACCGTGGGAGATAGCAGCCATTCCTATCGAAATGTTGTTTCTAAAGAGTAGGTATTTTAAAGCAGTGGATTCTCTCTATTGGGGCATTACATAAGATCTTCCAGTGGAGAAAAAACAAAAAAATATAAGAATTACCTCATAGGCCTAAAATTTGAGAATTTCGGTGTATGCCTCATTGACCACAGCTTATTCCCTGCCAAGTGCCTTACTTTCAATAGAACGAAGAATGAAATAAACTTTTAAAAAGTGGTAAATCCTAGCGATAACACTTAACAGCCAGAAGCAAAAATGGAAGCAAAGTCTGATAACTATTACTGTAATCTACACTTTCGATAAAAGAGTCATCATTTACTTACATTTTAATGTCTCTCCAGCATACGGTATGTGCAGTTTAAATCGGTCACAGTTGGGTCCAGGAGTCAATGACGTGCAGCTTTAATGAAAGAAAAGAAAAGATTTTTTTTTAAATCCACTTATTTACGACATCTAATAAAGTAAATGAAAACTGCTCCTTATAGATACAAGATTAAAACACTGGCTTATAAAGAAAATAAAAGTCCTTGATGGACATGGAGGCCAAGACAATAGGACATCCCCTGAAACAAATAATCCATTTATCTCACAGTAAAACTTATCAGCTTTCTAAGGACAAACACCAAGGAAGCTTCAACTACTTCTCTCCAACAAGTGTATCTTGGCTTCTGATGCAGGTGTATTGTCCAAAACAGTCTTTGGCGTCAAGAATTTTAAGAGTTTTATGGACATATTTTAAATACAGACCCTTAACTTGTACTCATACTAAAAAGAGTCCACTTTTTTCTGACCCCAGATCATTTTCTCTCTCCATAGGTAGGGCACTTTCTCTGGACTTGGCACCCCTGGACTTCCATCTGCTGCAGAGTATAAGGCACTGTCCTCGTGTTCAGATAAAATGCAAATGGAAAAGGAGTTAGTCACTCAGGTCTGGGTTTATTTCTTTTCAATCTCTTACTTCACAAAATTATACAATGTTCTTTGTTCTTTACCCAGATTTACTTCACAAGCTCTTTCATGACCTCACAAGTGATAACCTCAACTGCACAACAGCAGCACTGGCTTCATAAATTAATACAATATTAATATGAAGTCAACTGAGGAAATTATAAGCCTTCATTTAGTTTTTAAAACTGAAGTTTTTCCATTATAAAGTAAAGCAAAGATATGCTAAATTTCTTTCATAATTCCAATACTGACTATGAGACATCTCTGAAAAGGATATTTGAAGGAACAGAAGAATTGTTAGAATATATGGACCACCTCCCTAGATGCCACTCTAAGGCAATAGTCAAATAAATTTAAGAAATGTTGACTCTAAGGGATGCCTGGGAGGTTCAGTTGGTTAAGTGTCTGACTCTTTGATTTCCGCTCAGGTCTCAATCTCGGGATTGTGAGATCCAGCTGGTGTCAGGCTCCGAGCTCAGTGTACTCTGCCTGCGATTATCTCTCACCCTTTGCCCCTTGCCCCACTCAGGCACCTGCACGCAGATGCACACGCTCTATTTCTCAGGAAAAAAATGCTGACTCTAAAAAAACTAACTGAGATCTCATACTAGATTTACCCTTACTTTTACCAAAACTATCTCCACGTGAAGGAGAAAAGAACCAGATGGAAAGTTTTATCTCACATATATTTAACATAAATCACTAGGTTGATTATTCCTCTTATCTTCAGGGGACAATTAAAAAAAACACCAGTTTACAAACTAAACAACAAAGTTGCACTAGTAATTGTATAGTAACCTATTTCAACTTTTTCTTAGAGGTTTTATGAACGCATTCTCCTTTACTGTTCAAAATAAAAATTCTTTGGGGCACATTTTATTAAAGGTAGGAAAATATTTCCCTTATAGTACAATCTTTCCTAACCCATAAGCATGGCAGTTATTTGAAAACACTTCTGGAAAACACATAAATTAAAGCATTACAAATATAAAGTATGACCTAATGACAGAAATGAACTACAAGCAACACCAAGAATTTTTTCTCATATATATTCAAAGAACAATATATATTTTTTTTAATTTTAATACAAAAAAACACTATTCACAATCAAGCATCTCTTCTGGGCGTGATGATCAAATTATCTACCTATCTCACATAGCTTAGCAACTAAAGTTATTAATAGTACAGGAAATCCTCAGGATTAATCTGATTCGAGTTTGTTTGAAGAACTTGTCCTTCTTCAGTGTGAAATCAGTTGTGCGTTCACTGTTGGGCCACATTTTGTACTCTTCGCTTTACGCCTTAACGAGAACTGAAAAGGGCCTTACGTTCTGCCCCTTCACCTTCCTCCCTTCCTACGTGAACAGCTGGTTCCAGCCACCCTGGGGTGTTAAAAAACACATTTCTCCATCTGAGTGATTTGCTCAACTGTTTTTTTTTTTTGTTTGTTTGTTTTTTAACCTAGGCATAAGGATTTACTGTGCATTGTTCTGTGGGTTAGGAGTACAGGGTAGACAAGACAGACAAGCTCGACCCTCCCACGGAACTCAAATTCTGACAAGGGAATAAGAGACAGAGACACAAAGATGGTTCCAGATGGCTAGATGTTGTGGAGAAAATAAAACAGCGCTGCCATGGAACAGGAGCGCCACTGCACTGGAGGACTGGGGAAGACCTCCTGGAGGAGGTGACATCTGAAACCTGCGTAACCATCACCAAGGGGCCGGCCGCCTCCCAGGGTGAGTTCTGGGGCAGAGCACTGGAGGCAGAGGAAACAGCTGGTGCAAAGGCGTGAAGGCAGGAACAAGTCTGATCTATCTGGGGGAAGCAATCTTGATATGTTTGGACGATGCAGCCAAGCAGAGTGAATGAGGGAGAGACCATCAAAAGATCAGGACAAGGGGTAAGCAAGGGACAGATCTTGCGGAGCCTTGTAGGTGGTGGCAATTAATGCAGAGTTTATTCCAAGAACAAAGGAGGGTGTTAAGAAGAGTAACATTATCTGATTCTTTTTACGAGATCACTGTCTACTGTATGGAAAAAGAGAAAGAGACTGTAAAAACATCCAACAGAAACCAACAGGAGTCCATTTCAGGAAAGAAAGATGAGGGATTCTTGGGCTAAGGGAGCAACAGTACCAATGGAGAGATGCGGATTTACTCACTGAAGCAGACTGGGAGGGAAGCAAGTTTAGGAAAAAGAGCTATCAAGTGTGAGGGGCACCTGGGTGGCTCAGTCGGTTGGGCCGCTGCCTTCAGCTCCGGTCATGATCCCAGGGTCCTGGGATTGAGTCCTGCATGGGGCTCCTTGCTCGGCAGGGAGCCTGCTTATCTCTCTGCCTCTGCCTGCTTGTGTGCACTCTCTCTCTCTGACAAATAAATAAATAAACAAAATCCTTAAAAGAAAAAAAAAGAGTATACAGTGTGAGACAACAGCCAAACCATATACAGAAACACAGCCAGAGTAAGGGGGGTGGGGGGGGGGAGCACAGACAGCCAATCCATGAAAACATCATGAAAAAGACAGAAGAAGAATTTGCTACACCTTGGAGTAAGCACTGTATATTACTGAAAAGACCACTACTTGGTGTGGGGACACGGGCAAGGGTCATACTCCCCAAAGAGCATTCCCAAGTTAAAATGGCTAACCTCTAGTTAACTGCAGGTTTCTGTTTTGCTAAGAGGAATATACAAATTCACGGCCAAGAACTTCACAGTTGAAGGCAACAGGGGAAAGACGATGCTGCCATTAGCAGGTCTCTCTCTCCTAAACAGCATTCGGTTTCTCTCAGGAAATGTTGAACCAATATTTAAGCTATCTCTTATGCTCTATCTTCCATACTATCCAAGTAGCTGTATACTACCCAACAGCTGTATGGGAAATAAGCCAATGTCGTGTTACTTAAAGGTTCTTTTAAAATTAAACTAAGAATATTTCCCCTGCTTTAAAATTACCTCTATCTAAAATTGGTTTGGGTCATATATTTAATTTACTGTGAAATTTCAGATCGCATTCAAGGACAGCATTAGTTCTTCCGTTACTCACCAAAAAAATGAGTTTAAAAAGATCAAAGAACACTTATGAATAGTATGATTTCCATTTACGAGAAAGATCTACGTGTGTGTATGTCTATGCACATAACCAGATTTCAGAACATGGGTTGCCAAAAGGTGGCAGGATCTGGGGTACTCTTTACTTCTTTTGATTACCTTTCTGCATTGCTTTGATTTTTATGATGAACATGGACTATTTTGTAATTACATTAAAAAAGTTAAGGTAGATCCTTTATATATTTGACTAGATGGCTTGATTTATCATTTATCTTGGTCTTCTAAAGAGCATCACTCTTTTTTTGAGAAAAACTGCAAGGATAATCTAATGATGAAGTTTTCAAGTAAAATATATATGGAAGTCTTTCTATCGTGATATCACAAAACTTCACACCACTAGTATTTACCATCCCTCATGATTCCATTGTGTCAGAGTTTGCGAAAGGCCTGATCGAGCAGTTCCGGTGTAGGATCTCCCAGGAAATTGCAATCAGACGTCATTAATAGATAACTAATGTAGTGGAGAAGTTCATTCATCTAGAAAATCATTTCCTTATATAAGTATGAAAAAGCTACTAAATAATAAGCTGCTGGCTTCATTAAAATTTTATTTGTATAATGGCAACTTATCCTAACACCATTAGATCTAAAATTTAAAAACCAATATTCCAAATTGAGTATCTTTGAATAAGAAAATAATTTTAAACAATTTAAAAAGTGCTGACAATCAAAATGTAACCTCAAATTTGTCTCTCCACTGAATTTCTCGAGTGCTTACCACTTGTCAGGCACTGTGCTAGGTACACAGAATAGAGCAGTGCCAAACAAAAAATGTCCTAGCATTATATTGGGGGAAAAGAGGTTTTGCATAAAGAACTATGCTCTAAAAATATATCTTGTACTGCAAATGCGCCATTTTCAAAGTTGCACACACGGGAGAACAAAGGGAGTTAAACCACCACATTCTGCAGATGATGCAAGTGGGAATTATCAAGTGGGACTTCCTGATAACATCAGAACAGGTAGTTTCCTGGGTGCTTTATTACAGAAATTAGAGCCAGCTAACCACAGATACAGTAAAATGCTAAATGTTAACAACCTCCACATACTCTTGTCCCTACCATGGCTTACCTACATCTATCTAATCACATGACTCCTAAGATGACTATTTACCTATTTTCCAGTTGTGGTTTATCTTCCCCACTAGGCCTTGATATTCTTGGTGCTGGGGTCCCTGGGGCGGTCTGTCAGTTAAGCCTCTGCCTTTGGCTCAGATCATCATCTCAGGGTCCTGGAATCAAGTCCTGCATCAGGCTCCGTGCTCAGGGGGCAGTCTGCTTGTCCCTCTCCCTCTGTCCCCATATCCCCCCATGTTCTCTCTGTCTCTGACTCTCTCTCTCTCTCAAATAACTAAATAAATAATATTTTTTTAAAAAAAAGATTCCTGGTGCCAACACTGTTTCATGTCCTACTGTAGCATCTAGCAGAGTACCAAGCATCCAGCACCGATAACACTTCAGCACCTACTAAACGTCAAAAACTAAACTCAGCAACTGTCATTTTACAAATGATGACAGTGAGGGGCCAAGGGTCTCACGGTGCTCAGAGAGAGCGCTGCAACTGGAAACCATGTTCAGGGTTCTCTGGCCACACCTTAGTCCCTCTGACCTAGGCATCCTTCAGTCATGTGGGAATCTCCAGCATCTAGCACTGCTGTCGGGGCCATGGATAATGTCAATAACTACGTGGCTAAAGGTTTGCCAAGTGAATGCATGGACTTCGACTCCCGGCCTTACGCTCTTTTCATGACCAAAACCACTGACTTAACTGGAACTGGGAAGCCACTCTTATCCTCCCCTCTGAGATAAAAGTATGATTATCTATAAAAGGTCGTCCCTTTGAGGAGCTGTCCATGTGACCCAGAATTTATGAAGTCACTTCCTAAAATTACTCTGTTTTCACAATAACTAAGAACACACGCTGGCATTTGTTGAGCATTTGCTCTGTGGCAGGTACTATTCTAAATTCTTTAATTAGACTGAACTATTTAAACCCACAGTGACCTTCAGAGATAGATGCTATTATGACCTCCATTTTACAGATGAGGAAACTGAGGCACAGTATGTTACTAGTTAGTGACAGAGCCCGGATCCAAACCTGGGATGTTTGGTCCAGGTCCATGCTCTTAAACACCACTCTAAATCATCTTTCAATAATTAAAGGGGAGGGGCGCCTGGGTGGCTCAGTGGGTTAAAGCCTCTGCCTCGGCTCAGGTCATGGTCCCAGGGTCCTGGGATCGAGCCCCACATCGGGCTCTCTGCTCAGTGGGGAGCCTGCTTCCCCCTCTCTCTCTGCCTGCTGCTCTGCCTACCTGTGATCTCTGTCTGTCAAATAAATAAATAAAATCTTTAAATAATAATAATAATAATAATTAAAGGGGAAATCATCAGAATTAGTAAAAAAAAAAATGTGAATTATAAACTTGTCAATAAATGCCATTTTATTAAGCACCTAAGATAATAAAAAGTAAAGGCTGACAAAATGTTGCCAAAAAGAGTGCTCTATCATGCAAGCTTCAGGGAAATGAAAAGGATTTACCAGTAATAAGTATTAGAACTGTATACATTTAAATCAGTGATGTCAAAGCGGAAACAAGGTGCTCCTAATTTGATTAAATAGGCTCTGCAATGTTAATGCTACTGACTTATTTAGCAAACCCTTTAAACAAACGGTGAAAGTAAATTTGGATTTGAATCACCTTTAAATTATTACTTGTTCATAGTTCCTGAGATCTGACTCAAATTATTGAGGAATCGCTATAAACAGGAAAAGTTGGCAATTTATAGGATTTTCGTGACAGCCAAAAATTAATCTGAATTAACAAAGTTATACAAAGGTACTCTGCAATAAGACATTAGCATTTTTAAGAGAATGCAAAATAAAAGCAAAATACAAGCTTTCTGATTTAATACTGAACCTATTATTGGATATGCTTTCTGGAAAAAAGAATGATTTAAGCCATTTCTCCTCTCCGAGCCATCTGAAAAGAACAAAGTAGATGAGTCCAGGGTTCCTTCCCTGAGTCTATGTCAGTTTCCTTTACGCTATTAATTTACCATTTGGCTCGTTCTCCTACAGAGCTTCCTGTTTTCTTGATAATGACGTTGGTGCTTAACCAACAATATTCACCAGCAGCTGAGAAGGAAGTCCTCAGCCTTGGCAACCTAAAATCACAGGTAACTGTGAAACAAGACCGGCTCAGAGACCAGTAACGGGCTGCTACATGAATGTGAAGTCATAAAAATTAGAGTGGCTTCTTGTTAGCTCCTATTCACCACCATTTTTCATTTTATAGAATTGCTTTCTTCTGATTCCACTCAGACCAAAGCAGCCTCAGAGCTGCTAGACTGAAAGGCAGCAGCAAAGAAGCTGGAAGAGTGCCTCAGGCCATCTCAACAGCTACCACAGCAAGCAAAAACGGCATGTGGTCTGCAAAGGCATCTGCACTGCTGATCCACAGGCTTTTACACCCTCAGCCTTAGAGGGAAATTAGAGCCCATCAAAACGTGCCAAGTCAAGTTTAGGCTTTGGGGAGGGTGGGGGGACTGTTGAATTAAAACAGGTACAAGAAAGCAAAACAAACAAACAAAAAACTGCACTGAAAGAGATTTTTTAAATCATTCAGAAGAATGGCTCTATTTGCTTGATGACATATGATGTTCCCGACACACCAAATAGCTCCTCTATATTGCTAAAGCCTACAATCTATTTCTAGGCGTACTAGAAAGTGACGGATTCAGTTCTTAGCACAGGATTCCAAAATGCCATTACCAAAATAAGTGACTCAGTTCAGAACGTTTTAAAAATTATAAAATTACAATATTAAAAAAATGTGTTTGCTGATCATATGGCACAACAGTTATTCCCAATTTGTATGCTGTATCCCCATTTATAAATGATAGACTTCAACTATAAAGTAGGGAATATTTTTAAGTGTTAGTTAAACCACAAAAACGTGGTTTAAATTACAGTACGATTCCAGTAGGAATGAGGGGCTCAAAAACTTTTTTTAATAGTTAACTAGGAGGCAGGAAATCTTAATATTTTGAGATGGATGCTTAGCTCATTAATAGTCAACCTTTCTTCCTTTCTAATATGTGCACTTAATTCACTCTTAACAGAATAAAAGAGAAAATCAATAGGATTATCTCAATTAGTGCAGGATAAATGTTTGATAAAATTAAGCATCCATTCATGATTTTAAAGACTCTTTGCAAATAAAGATCAGAAAGGAACTTCCTTAATATAATAAGGCCCATCGACAAGAAAACCTACAACAATATCACATTTAGTAACAAAAGGTTACATTTTTAACTTTGAGACAGAGAACAAGATGTTACCCACTCTTACCACTTTTATTCAACATTATACTGTAAGTCACAGCAAGTACAGAGCAGCATGGGAATATAAACGGTATAAATATTGGAGAGGAAGAAATAAAACTATACTTATTTGTACACAAGATGACTATACATACAGAAAACTTTTATCTTCACAGGCATTATTCAAATATGTGAGTTTAGCAAAGTTGCTAAACAGAGACATACACAAAAATCAACTGTAAACTATCTACGTATATCTACACACCATCAACAACTAGTTTAAAAAAAAAACTTTCAGAAAGATGTCATCAAAGTCAATATCAAACTATCAAATACATAGAAATCTCACAGAAGATGTACAAGATCTCTATGCAGAAAGCTTTTATTAGAAGAGAAAGAAAATAAATGAATACAGATATGTTCATAGATTAAAAGACACATAATAAAAAGATGTCAGTTTCCCTTAATGATCTGGAACCTGAGAGGCATATTTTAAAATGTGAATAGAATGTCAAGAACCAAGAATAGATCAGAGTCTCTTGAAGAAGAAAAATGTGACAGGATTATACACAATAGCCAAAAACTGGAAGTAACCCAAGTGTCCATCAAGACTGATGAATGGATTAAAAAAAAAGTGACATACATGTGTAATACAATATTATTTAATAGCCTTAAAATGGAAAGAAGTTTTGACACAGGCTACAACATGGATAAACCTTGAAGATACTATGCTAAGTGCAATACACCAGTCACAAAGGGCAAATACTATATGATTCTGTTCTTATGAGGGACTTGGGAGTTATCAAATTCAAGGAGATAGAAAGTAGGTGGTTGACAGAACCTGGAGAAAGGTACAACAGACAGCATTTTAATTTCAATTTTGCGAGAGGAAAAAGTTCTGGAAATACATGGTGATGATGGTTTGCACTTAATGTACTTAATGTACTTAAGCGAATGTACTTAATGCTATGAATTATACACTTTAAAATGGTTAAAATATGGTGAAAAAATAATGATACTGTTATGCTGAAAATAAATAAAATTTTTTAAATGGTTAAAATGATAAATTTTATGCACATTTTACCACAATAAGCAAGAAAACTTAATAGAATAAATTGTTCTACTGGATATCAAAAATTATTCTAAATCTTAGTAATTAAAATACCGATGCTGATATGCAAAGACAGAATAGAATCCAGAGACAAGTCTTCACTTAATTTATGATAAAGCCATTTCTGTATAGTAAGGAAAGGAACGTGTTCTCAATAAAGGATGCTGAGTCAGCTAGACATGGAGGGGGGGGTGAAACTTGATCCCTCCCTCATACCATTCACAAAAATCAAGTCTAAGTGAACTGAAGCTCTGAATGGGAAAAGCAAAAGCAAAATATTTTTAGAAGACAATAGAGGGAAGAGTAATTGGGTAAACAGAAGAAAATCTTCAAGAACTTGGGGTGAACAAAAATTCCCAAAAAGTACTACTATGAAGGAAACTGGTTCATATTAATATTGATTAATATGCTTAACTAGTTCATATTAATATTGGATTTTCTGTTCATAAAAAAATTAGAGTGAAAAACCACAGAGAGAAGATATTTGCAACATACAAAACTGATATTAAAATATATAAAGAACTCCTATAAATTAGTAAGAAAAAGACAAGTTAGTACACCTGAAAGAACACTTCATAAAAGGACCCAAATGGCCAATAAACACAAAAAAGTACTTAACCTAATTAGTCACAAGAGAAATGCATTTCAAATCTATAATAAGGCACCACATCATACCCATCAGGGTGGCTAAAATCAAACCAACACTACTAAAAGTGGGATTAAATTTATATCTTTTTTTTTTAAGATTTTATTTATTTATTTGACAGAGTAAGTGTGCAAGCCGAGGGAGTGGCAGGCAGAGGGAAAGGGAGAAGCAAGCTGAGGGAGAAGCAGCAGAGGGACAGGGAGAAGCAGCTCAGGGAGCAGCAGCAGAGGGATGGGGAGAAGCAGGCTCCCGGCTCAGCGGCGATGTGGGACTCCATCCCAAGACCCTAGGATCATGACTGAGCTGAAGGCAGGCGCTTAACCGACTGAGCCACCAAGGTGCCTCTTAAAAACTGGTCTACAGCATAGTGTATACAGCCAACGTTGCCTTTCTCTCATTAGTATCAGCGTATTTTTGCAGATTTCTGTTTTGGATATGACAAGTGAAAATACAGTATTATAAGTAATATACATTATTTTCAATATTGCTCATTCCATCTTATACCATTCTTTTTAAATTTATATTTTATATGTTTTATAATATAGAAATATATTTCATAATTAAATAAGCACACATTTATTAAGGGTTCATAAACAAATTATTAGAGGTACATAATGAAAAAAGTTTAGAGATCACTGCTACAAGAGTACAGAAAGGAGTGTCTACTCTCTAGAACTTTGAACTGTAAATCAGAAGACAAAAATCGAACCCTGGAAGTCAAATAAGCACAATTTAAATAACAATTCAAGACAACAATAGATACAAGTCACAAACCAATTAACATGATTAATTGCCAAATTAGTGGTTAAAGAAAATAAGCACAATAGAAGTTGCCAGAGCAGAGAAACCACTTTCAGCTGGATAATCAAGGAAAGTTCACTGGAATACATGGGCCTCTAAAGAATGTATTGGATCCAGTCAAGCTAGGCAGGGGAAGGAAAATATTTATTTACCATCGTCCTTAAATAAGGACAAAACCAAGGAGACAGAAACTCAGCTAGATTGAAAGCTCTCTAATGAAACAGTCTATTAAACCTTGAACCCTTTAGTGCCCTGTAGCCCACCTGCTGGCACACAGGAGACCCGTGATACCTGCCCCTAAAAACAGTGCAGCTGGAAGAGTGGAGCTGGAGATGTCAAGCACACTCCAAGGTCAGGTCAAAGTCAAAACAAATTACATAAATATCCTGGACTGATCTCCTATCCAACCGTGGGAATGCTGGTGATTCTTCCATTAATAAATATTATAAGAAATTCCCAGGGGGTTACCTGGGTGGCTCAGTCGGTTAAATGCGTTCGGCTCAGGTTATGAGCCGAGGGTCCTGGGATCAAGCCCCATGTGGGGCTCCTGGCTCAACAGGGGTCTGCTTCTCCCTGTCCCTCTGCCCCTCCGTCTGTTCATGTGCACACACTCTGTCTCTCTCTAATAAATAAACAAAATCTTTTTTTAAAAAATCCCCAGGGACAAAGCCAGCTTCCATACTATTTCTATACATTTAATGTGCAACATAATTTTATAAAAAGTAATTTTTATACTAATATCTTTAATTTGTTCAGTAAAAATATTCCTGCTAACTTTTTCGGTCATCATTTTCATTGCTTGACCCAAAACATGTCCTAAATGGATATATTCCTAATTCCCTGAATTCGGGGGGCTTTATATTTTATACCATTTGTATATTCTGTATCTAAATCCTAATCTCCATTCCTGCTCCTCATGGGCAAGGACTGGAAAGAAGCTTGGCATGGAGCTCAGATTTTCAAGGGAATGAACTAGCACAGCAATGTTCGTTCCCGCACTGGCTTTCCTGACGTTGCTTCATTCGTATTTCCATCCCCACAGTGCTTCACACGACGTGGTCAGTCTATGAGTGAATATGAACAGTACAGGGGCGGGATACAGAAAAGAAAGATGGAAAACTGGTAGAAAAGAAGGGAAGAATAGGGAGAAGAAAAAAAAAACGGAAGAGTGAGTTGTAGTAGAAATAGAGAAAGTGGAGGCGGAAATGGAGAGAGAGAGGAAGAGTTGGAAAAGAAGGGAAGAGGGAATGAATAGATTCTAACGTGCCGTTACAGGACTGTCCTTCCTGTTGGTGAAAGGTGCCTTCTCAAGATGGAAGAAAAGGGTTTTTTTTAATTCTTTAATTTTTTTTTTTGAAGATTTTACCTATTTCCTTGAGAGAGAGCACAAGCAGGGGAGAGGGGGAGGGGGACAGGGGTGGAGCAGAGGAAGAGGGAGAAGCAGGCTCCCCACTGAGCATCCCGGCTCAGCACAAAAAGACTCAGCACCTGCTATATGAGCATATCTGGAACTGCAGGGTAATGGGATAAATGTGCATCCATGTATTGGGGTGTCTTCCATGGTTGGGGGGGATTTTCTTTCTTAGACTGTCGCCTAGGATACTATCATTACACACGATGAATTTTCCAGCCTTGTGCATGTTAAGTCTCTTCCGTGGTTTCCTCATCTGTAAAATGGGGATGACAGCCCCACCCCATGGAGTTACGAGGATCCTCTGATTTGGTAAATACAGAGTATTTAGAACAGTGTCCAGCACACAGGAGATCCTTACTATTATGATTGCTCGAAATCACAAAATGCAAAGTCAAAAACAGGGAGGAGGGTCTATCTCAAATATTATTTTCATTAAACCTAACTCACTTGGGCAATAATTTTCAAAATTAAAAAAACGAGCAAACAAACAAACATAGTTCAACTGCCCCTCTCACTGCATTAGTATGCCTTCTTCATTCCACAGACAAAAATTCTCAGAGGGAGTCCAGCTAACAAGGGATTGAATCAGAACAATGAAAAGATTTTCCTAGGTTCTAAAGCAAATCTAATGGAGCCCGTAAGGCTCCTCATGCTACAGAGCAGGAGAACCACAGAAGATAGAGAAGAGAACGAAAATGGGAGATCTACGTGGTAGACAGGGCAAGAGGAGATGGAGATGGAAAACTCAAGAGAGATGGAGTCGTCAGAGAAAAAACAAAAAGGGGAAGCCTCTGGTCTAGACCAAGGCCTTCAAAATTTTTTACACACAGTAAGAAAATTTTTTTTTTATTTTATTTATTTATTTGACAGAGAGATCACAAGTAGGCAGAGAGGCAGGCAGAGAGAGGAGGAAGCAGACTCCCCGCGGAGCAGAGAGCCTGAAGCGGGGCTCGATCCCAGGACCCTGGGATCATGACCTGAGCTGAAGGCAGAGGCTTTAACCCACTGAGCCACCCAGGCGCCCCCACAGTAAGAAACTTTTTATATCCCCACTTGGTACACATATATCTACTAAGCATGTATGTACATCTACCTGTGTGTATTTGTATGTATATAAAAACTGAAACATGTTTATGCAATATTTAGCTTTATTACATGAAATGCACAAATATTTTTTGTTCAATTCAATTTTATTTAATATTTTTTTAATTTAAATCAAGACCCACTAAAATGATTTCATTTAACGTGATCCACACCAGTGGATCACAATCTATCAATAGTTTGCAACACACAGTTCTATCTAACACAACCTCACAGAATGTAGCTTCCAGAAAAATGAAGACAGGGGGTATAGCTCAGGGGTAGAGCATTTGACTGCAGAAAAATGAAGACAATAGTACCCCACTCCACACTGGTCAAAACTATTTCTTGAACACTTCATTCAGTTGTAGGTGTTACATTTAAAAAGAAAAAAAAAAAAAAAAAAAACAAAAACAATGGGGCACCTCTCTGGCTCAGTTGCCAGAGCATATGACTCTTGATCTCAGGGTCATGAGTTTGAGCCCCATGCTGGGTGTAGAGAAGAAATAAAAATGAAATCTTTAGGGCCGGGGATGGGTGGTTGGGGGAGCCAGGTGGTGGGTATTATAGAGGGCACTTATTGCATGGAACACTGGGTATGGTGCATAAACAATGAATTCTGTTACGCTGAAAAGACATAAAATATATATATGTATATTATTTTAAAAAATGAAATCTTTAGAAAAATATTTTTAAAAAACAGAAAATGTAACCGTTGCATACATTCTATTAGATTTAAGATTCATGTATCTTCTGCCTATAGCTAAAACATAAACAAAATTTTCTTTCAACCCAGAGTGGGTTACTGACCCATAAAAGGGAAGTAACTATATATATAGGTATATATGTATATACATTATACACAAATAAGAAATAGGTTTTCCTTTTTTATGTTTTTTTTTTAAACTGGTCAGAATTTTTTTTAATGTATTTGAATTTATTACTTTTTTTAAGACTTGCGGGCTTGTGATAGAATGATCTTCCTCACTCTAATATTTTTTTAAACTATGTTTTCTTCTTATAGCTAAATGAAATTTTTTAAATGTGGCAAGACAGGTAATAATGTAATTTAATCATGAAGACTTCTAAATAAATATCATTATTATACATTTAAATAACCACGGCCATTGCCAAAAAATAAAAATCTATAGTTTCATGGATACAAAATATATTCTAAAATACTGGCATTTTATAAGAAAGTATCCAAAAAGTTCTTTACATATATTCTATATTTTAAAGTCACTAGGATAGTTAAAGAATATCTTTTCAACTATATACATAGTCATTATTTTATATATATTAATATATATAAAATTCTTGACAGATTTCTGAGTTAATCCCTATAGGTTATCACTATGGAAGAAATAACATGCTGGTGCATTTCACTGGCCCAGCCAAACACAAGTCATCTTGAGATATGAATCACATAATATGTCCTCTCTATTTAGCAGGTCAATGTTTCGCAATGGTTGAGTTGGCATAAAGCTTATTCTTTAAAATGATACTCTAATTTGTTCTCAGGATCTTCTACAAAATATGTGGAATTCTAGATAATTTTTTTTCTATGTAATGGAAATGTTCATTATTCTTTTTTTCCAGAAATCTATGCAATAGCCCGCTATTTGCTCTTCCGATTACTAACATTTCTCCAACTAAACCATACAGATCCTCTCCTTTTTTATTTATTTATTCTCTCTTTTCACCTCATTCAGCTCCAGGTGTTACACTTTAAGAAGGACAGAGACTAACTTGATCTCACTGGGAAGGAGCCAGCAAGGATGCTAAAAGAACACACGTCACCTGATTATAAGCAAAGACTCCATGTGAGACTGCAGAAGAGGGAAACACAACACACCATAGCTAGCTTCATTCATCTGATGTGTTGTCACCTGGAGGGCTGATTACGCTTGTTCCATACTGTGCCAGGAAGTACAAGTGACCAAAAAAGGGCTTCAGTCAACATAGGAAAGCCCTTTCTACCAGTATCTGCAGCCCAGCAAGAGGCCTTTGGCCTCAGGGGGCTTCCCTGTGACAAAACAGTCAAGTGGCAGAGAAGTCCAGAAGGTACTCATTAAGCACATGGTGGTCATTAGAGTTTAATGCCTCTAATCTTGAAATTCTGTAACTCTCAACTAGATTAAGACAATATTATGCTATAATATGACTTCTAAAGGCAACACCATTTCTTTGTTAAGTTTTTAAAAAGAACTGAATTCTGGGGCCCTGGGTGGCTCAGAGAGTTGAGCATCTGACTCTTGATTCCAGCTCAGATCATGATCTCAGGGTCGTGAGTTCAAGCCTTGAGTCAGGCTCCACCTTCATCTGGGTGTCTGTCTGACATTCTCTCTCTCCTCTCCCTCTTCCTCTCCCTCCACAATCGCACTCTCTCTCTCTCTCTCAAATAAATAAATCTTTAAAAAAATAAAATAAAAATTTTTTAAAAGAAATAAATTCTACCATGAACTACATAAAACCAACTTGAAAAGGCAAATGATAATATTTTAATAAAAACAATATAAAAGTTGACTCAAAGTGCCTAACACAGTCACCTAATCTTCATCAATTCCAATCAGAAGAAAACTGAAATGCCAACCAGGTCACTGACTTATTTTAAGATGTACACCAACTTAGAAATATAAATCCATATATTGTTTTAGCAAGCAAAGAGCAAAACAATGTTTGAGCTTTAATATGCACAAATAAAGGAAGAATGCTTACCCAGAAAAAACTATACTGTAAACATTCTCTCCCTACTCAAGTCATGCTTCTTTGCTGTACATGCAGATATCATAAACAAAGTAGTACTTCTCTCTCATTTTTTACTGACCCAACTAAATTGAAAATTTTAGTCTTCATTCTTACAACCCTCTACCATATTTGTTTAAAAAGAAAAAAAAAAAAGGAGTATCTCAGATTATCCAATGTGGAATTAGGAATGACTTATCACTAACGTACTAAGTACTATCTCTACTCTAACAGAATTCTACAGAAGCCAAGTCCTGGACTGTTAGAATATAGAAACCCTTCTAGAAAAGTGCTACTCAAAGTAGAGCCCATGGACCAGTGCACTATGAACTGGTACTAATCCGTAATAAGGGAAGCAGAGAAAATAAGAGTAAGAAACTTTTATAGCAATATGAAAGACTAGTTTTAAGCCTGATGAATCAAATATTAAAAAGCCCAGCCTTATATCTCATGTTTTTATTTCATTTATCTAGTAATTCGTTTCTATTTTACAAAACTATCAGTTAGTAACAGATCAGGAAAATTTTAAAACATTTATCTTTCACCAAAGACAAAGTTCTCAAAAGTTCCTTTAAATGCTGAAGGTCCTTGGATAGGAGGATAAACTGCTTTCCTTTGATGTCCCCTAATCTCCCTATTCACCTTGGTTTCCCCACGATAGTAACAAACCCTACTAATTTATTCAAGTGCTCTTTTGATATCTCTGCTAAATTGCCAGTAATATCAACACACAGTTCACTGCTTAAAATTTATCATCAGGTTATCTGACTGCTCAGAATTTGCAACACTATTTCCTCTACATACAGACATAGCTCCAACATATTCCCGGATTCATTTCTTGTAAGAAGATATTAACTACTTTGAGGACCTAGTCTGGAGGGTCACCCGACCTTGCAACATGGCAGCTGGAACAATCCGTGGCAGTCAGTCGTCATTTTTGAGAGTCTAGAGACAGCACAGCATGGTTTTAAATGCTGGGCCTCCACTCATGCTAAAAGACTGCTTAATCTTGGCAATTCCGCCAACACACCTCTACTTTCAATTCTCTATTTGAACTATTTCAGTGCCTGGAATTCTGTTCTGCCTTATACTTTCTTTTATTTCTTACATAAACATGTATAAAGATGGATTTAATAAATATATTTGTAAAAACCTAAAAACTTGCCAACAAACAATTCCTAAGGATATTTCCATTACATAAAAATATGATGAGTCATACTCTTAGGAAAAGTTAAATACATGGTGATGTGCTGTAAGAAATTATCCCACAGTGCCAATAATTACATGCTTTTAGTTAACATCAACATTGACCAAGCTCTCAATTCTTCAATGACTTAAATGATGTTAAAAAAAAAAAAAGAAGAGTCAAAGGCCAAAGAGTTAATCCATGACAGACCACAAAATAACAGTATGTGTTGAATTTCTGTCCCAGTACCAACTACGAAATCATATTCCCTCCCTCAATCTCTAATTTGCAGGCATCTACAAAGTCTTGTCAAATGATCTGGGATCTCACCCATCTATACCATTGAAAATACTGCTATTTTTGATAGCTATCTTTTCTGAAGTTCTAAAACTGAAGGAATTCTAAAACAGCACTATTCCTGATGTTTACATTTTCATCTCAGTCACCTAACCAATTTCTTTCTGGATTCTAACCAGTAACTGGGGGGGCTTATTTATGTCCATCTCTAAAGATACTTCATAAATACAGATAAATACAACAAGCCAGAAAACCCAGCCTAGACTATACTATATTAACAAGTGATTCTTTTCCTGGCCAATCGTTTTTTTCTTTCTTTTTTCTTTTTTTTTTTTTTTTAAGTTAAGAAGGCCTAGTGTCATTATACAGGACTTTGTATTTAAAAAAAATTTAGGGGGTGCCTGGGTGGCTCATTGGTTTAAGCCTCTGCCTTTGGCTCAGGTCGTGATCTCAGGGTCCTAGGATCGAGCCCCACATAGGGATCTCTGCTCAGCAGGGAGCCTGCTTCCCCCTGCCTCTCTGCCTACTTGTGAACCCTCTCTCTCTGTCAAATTAAATAAATAAATAAATAAAAATAAAAAGTAAAAAAATTTTAGGGTGTGCCTGGCTGACTCAATCAGTAGAGCATGTGATTCTTGATCTCAGGGTCATAAGTTCAAACCCCACATTGGGTGAGAAGCCTACTTAAAATATATATGTATATATGGGGCACTTGGGTGGCTCAGTCAGTTAAGCATTTGCCTTCAGCTCAGGTCATGATCCCAGGTTCCTAGGATCGAGTCCCGGATCAGGCTCCCTGCTCTGCAGGGGTCTGCTTTTTCCTCCCCACTGCCTGCCAGTACCCCTGCTTGTGCGCTCACACTCTCTCTCTCTCTCTCTCTGTCAAATAAATAAATAAAATATTTTTAAATGTATAATAAAAAAAATTTTAACTTAAACAGATTTAATTCACCACAGAGGAGCTGTGAGAAAAGAATAGGATTGATAAAATATAGTATACTTTCTTTAAAAAAATTTGGGAGGGAAAAAAGATCACCACAGAATAGCATATGGAGGGGTAAAAATCAAATGGAACCCAGATTAGAGGCCTAATTTATTCCTGGTCTTTAGGCAGATCCAGAAAATAAGAAGTATGACTATGGTAAACCTAATACCTAGGTCCTTGATCACATGACGGCCAGTGCTTTCTTGACAAAATACAGAACATTTGGTAAAGAAGACCTGGATCCTGTCCTGGGATCTAGTCCTGGACTCCACCACTTACCAGCTAAGTAACCTTGAATGAGACTTACCCTCTCTGAGACTCGTGTTGTCCGCATGTGTTTAAAAAAAAAAGTTGTGAGGGGAAGATATAAAATATTCCTCACAGATCTACTGAGGCAAAGACAATGTATGAAAAAAGAGCTTTTTACCATTCACAAAAACTAAATTCATTTACTGCTCATTTCTTCATAGAAAAAAAATATATATACGACAGACATTGTCCATTTGGAGATCTGAATCCACCGCACAGACGGAGGTAAATGGGTAGACTGGAGGCCAGAGAGCCTCTGAGAAGTGCGGATGGGGTCAGTGAGAGGGGCATTTCCACAAGCAATAATACCTCAAAGCCCATCCTCAAGATTGGAAGAGGACAGGGTTTTCAGGACACGGCATTTAGGGCCCCCTCAATGGCTGTACACGTGCCTCTGCTTCTCTTCACCCTTTCTTCACAGTCTTTTCCTCTTCCTCGATTTCATCTCCCCCTCACACCGCCCTCCTGCCTCCCCTCTATCCCTCTGCTCCCCTTCTCTCTTCCCTCCCCAGCTTTCTCCCTTACTTAATTACAATATAGAACAGAAATAATGTTTTAATATTTACTTATCCTATTCTTAGGTTCAGACATGTATAGATACATTCACCATAAGAAAGGTACTAGAATATTCACAGAAGCACTATTCATGAGAGACAAAACCTCGGAACTACCTAAATGTCCTTCAGCAGTGGAACAGAGAAACTGGTCTGCTCACATAACGCAACGCTCCCTCCTCAGCCAGGAGAACGAGCAGATCTGCAACAACATGATGCTGAGCAAAAGAAGCTAGACACAAAATGCCACTGTGTGGGATACAAATTCCACTGATATGAAGTTTTTTTTTTAAGAAGGCAAAAGCAGGGTGCCTGGGTGGCTCAGTGAGTTAAGCTCCTGCCTTCAGCTCAGGTCATGATCTCAGGGTCCTGGGATCGAGACCCACATTGGGCTCTCTGCTCAGCAGGCAGCCTGCTTCCTCCTCTCTCTCTGCCTGCCTCTCTGCCTACCCGTGATCTCTCTCTCTCTCTCTCTGTCAAATAAATAAATAAAATCTTTAAAAAAAAGAAAAAAAAAAAGAAGGCAAAGCAACCTCTGCTTTTAGAAGGCAGGATGGTAGTTATTCTGTGCGTGTGTGATGGGAGGGGGAAAGCACGAGAAGATGTGTGAGATGCTGGTGACGTTCCTTTTTTTAGGTCCCAATTACACAAATGTGTTCAGTTTCTGGAAATTCTCTGAGTAATATACATATGTTTAGGAGCACTTCTCTAAATGTACACCATACCTCAATACAAAGGTTTTTTCCATCAACGAGTTTACACCTTTCATGTCCAGGGGAAGGGACGAGCAAAAACTCAACACTTCTTGGCTTCCCTGGTGCCCTCTAATTGGTTCTTCCAGCCCAAAGAAAACTGTGATCCAGCCCTGAACTTGGAACCACGAAATCTACCTTCAGTTTCCCAACTTCGTGCTGACTGTGCTTCTTCTGTGTACCAGGTTCTGTGTGAGGCACGGGGGACACAGCTGTGACGCCAGATGAGGTCCCTGCTTTCTTTGAGAAAACAGACTATAAATAAAAGCTTGAGGCTGGCAAGAGGACAGAACCTGGGATGGAGAGAAACACGGGAGACCTGCTTCTGATGAAACGGGCTGAGGCAACCCCGAACAGGTCACTTAACTTACTTGAGTCTCAGCTACCTCATCTGCCTTAAGGGGATTTTTATAAGCATTGGGCATGATAAGATCTCTCAAAGCACTTATAGGACAATAATAGCATTATGAATGATAATAACTCTTATTATTGTCCTTACTGCTTAATATAGAGCCGCCTGAGTTAACCAACATCAGCATGATCTATGCATTAATACAGTAATAGTAACAATAAATAATATTTTATGGGTCACTAATTCTCAATTAAAAGGCTTCTACTCTGGGTAGAAGCAGATCTACCAATTAATGGCTCTCCTCTCCTTCTCAAGGGGTGTTAATGATACAAAGGCCTGGATTAAATTCAGCACAGCCCTCTCTCACCTTTAAAGAAAAATCAAGCACAAAGAGTGCTGAGAGAGAGGCCAGGAAAATGATCATCAGCATCTCAGAGATCAAATTAACCAACCAAAGAAATGTACATGAAGGACTGTACCTTAACTTACTCCATGACCAGCATGTTCCTGGTGCTGACCACCATGAGTCAAGGTGCGTATTTAAAGAAGCTTAAGATACGGTTACAGAATTAAAATCAACCAAAACAAAAACAACACATTTAGGGGAAAGCTGCAGAGCTCTATGATCGGAGACTCAGTTTCAAACCCCGGCACTGCTGCATGATGGCTTGGGCCCCTCACCTTGACCTCTCTGGACTGAGTCCTCCCCTGTAACGTGAAGATGCTAAAATCTGTACCTCGTACAGCACCGGGAGGTTTCAGGAAGGAAAAGACATAATATAGCAAGGACAGGATCTGGAGCAGCAGCTACTCCTGCTCCCGTTACTGTCATTATTTTGTAGGCAGAAGCCCGCTAAAAGCCACTAGCGCAGGGCCCAAACGGTCTACAGGTGTTGCCTCCCTCTGTTCTTCCCAACTGCTGTTCCCTCAGCCTGACACCAACCAGTGTATACACAGACACATTCACAGCATATGAGTGAAAATACAGTGTGACTGCAAATCTATGTCCTCACACAGACTGAAAAGGGAATAAAGGCCTCTTTTGAGTTTCAAGACCCTCAGCTGTTTCTAACATCATGAGGGTGCTTCACCTGTTTATTCTGGCTTAAGTCTGGGGGCAGACTCCTTTACAGAAGCGATTTTCATAAGAATTTACAGTTCAAGAATAAATTAACCATTTCAACATTATTTTAACTTTTCTCATTGTGCTTAACTAGTTTGTATCCTTAGCCAAAGGCTTAAATCAAAGCATAAGTGTGGGGGGGGGGAGAATACCCTCAAACGTGAAAGATTGCTAGCCTTTCCTCTAAGGTCAGGAATAAGACGAGGATGCCAGCTTTCAGAACTTCTACTCAATAGTATTGGAACTCCTAACCAGAGCAAGCAGGCAAGAAAATGAAATAAAAAGCATCCAAAAGGAAGGAGGAAAAATGCCTGTTTGCAGGGGACACAACTGTACATGTAGAAAACCCTGAAGAGTACACACACACAAACACACACACACACGCATACACACAAGCACATACACACAACCAGAACTAATAAACAAATTCAGCAAAGTTGCAGGCTACTTGATCATGCAAAACTCAGTTGCCCTTCTATATAGACTAACAATGAACAATCTGGAATGAAATTTATAAAAACATCCCATTTACAATAGTATTAAAAAGAATAAAATGTGGGGCGTCTGGGTGGCTCAGTGGGTTAAAGCCTCTGCCTTCAGCTCAGGTCATGATCTCAGGGTCCTGGGATCGAGCCCCACATCGGGCTCTCTGCTCAGCAGGGAACCTGCTTCCCACCCCCCTCTCTGCCTGCCTCTCTGCCTACCTGTGATCTCTGTCTGTCAAATAAATAAATTAAAATCTTAAAAAAAAAAAATGCTTAGGAACAAACTTAACCAAGGGCGCAAGGGTTGGCTATAGTAGACCCCACTATCCACAGGAAATACATTCCAAGAGCCCCAGATGTCTGAAAGCCAGTACCAAACCCTCTGTGTATCGTGTTTCCCTATATTGCTATGAAAAGTTTAATATATAAAGTAATCCCTGCAAAAGATTAATAACAAAACTAATGAGGAAATGGAACAATTTTAACAGTATACTGTGATAAAAGTTATGTGAATGCGGCCTCTCTCTCGCCTCTCTCTATACTGTCCTCTTGTGATACTTCTTGTGACGTGAGATGATCAAACGCCTGCATGATGAGATGCAGTGAGATAAGCGAGGTAGGCATCGTGAGGCAGCATTAGGCTACCAGTAACCTTTTTTTTTTTTTAATTTTTTATTGATTTCCTTTGTCACAGAGAGAGAGTACAAGCAGGGGGGAGCAGCAGACAGTGGCAGAGGGAGAAAGAGACTCCCCGCTGAGCAGAGAGCCCAATGCGGGGCCCAACCCCAGTATCTGGGATCATGACCTGAGCTGAAGGCCAACGCTTAACTGACTGAGCCACCCAGGCGTCCCTACTACTAACTTTCTGATGATGTGTCAGGAGGAGGATCATTGGCTTCTGGACCATAGTTGACCATGAGTAGGTGAAACCACGAAAACCAAAACCACAAAAAGAGAGGGACTACCATACTTAAAACTACAAAACATTGCCGAAAGAAATTAAAGACGACACAGGTAAATGGGAAGACATCCTGTGTTCACTGATGACTTAATACTGTTAAACTGTCAATACCACACAAAGTAATCTATCAATTCAAAGCAATTCCTATCACAATCTCAACAACAACCTTTGCAGAAAAAGAAAAAGCCATCCTAAAATTCATATGGAAGCTCAAGGGATCCTGAATAGCCAAAACAATCTGGCCAAAGAAGAACAATGTTGGAGGTCTCATACTTCCTGATTTCAAAACTTACTACAAATCTACAGTAATCAAAACACTGTGGTATTGGCATAAAGACAGACATATAAACCAACGATATGAGAAATAGCCCAGAAATAGACCCACAAGTATATTGTCAAGTAATTTCAATGATAGTGCCAAAACTATTTAGTGGAGGAAAAGACTGTCTTTTCAACAGTGTTGTGAAAACAGGATATCCACATGCAAAAAAAAAAAAAAAAAAGAAAGAAAGAAAGAAAGAAAGAAAAGAAAAGAAAAAACAAGGAAGTTGAACACTTATACCATACACAAAAACTCTGAATTAAAAATTCAAAATGGATCAAAGACCTAACCACAAGAGCTAAAATGATAAAGCTCTTAAAAGAAAACATAAGGAAAAAGTTTTAAGACTCCGGATTTGGCAGTAACTTCTTGGATATGAAACCAAAAGGACAGGCAACAAAAGCAAAATTCATAAATTGGACTTTATCAAAAGTAAAAATGTTGTATATCAAAAGACACTATCAACAGGGGTGCCAGGGTGGCTCAGTGGGTTAAAGCCTCTGCCTTTGGCTCAGGTCATGATCTCAGGGTCCTGGGACAGCGCCCCACATCGGGCTCTCTGCTCGGCAGGGAGCCTGCTCCCCCCTCTCTCTCTCTGCCTACTTGTGATATCTGTCAAATAAATAAATAAAATATTTTTTCAAAAAGATACTATCAAGAGAATTAAAAAAAAGATACTATCAACCCGTGGAAAAGGATTAGGTATTTTCAAATTATATATCTGATAAAGAATTATCTAGAATATATAAAGAACTCCTACAACTCACTACGATCCACAACACAATTAAAAAATGGGCAAAGGACTTGAACAGACACTTCTCCAAAGCAGATATGCAAATGGCCACTAAGCACTTGAAGAGATGCTCAACACCACTGCTCATTAGGAAAATGCAAAACCAAACTGATATACCACTTCATACCCACTGGGATGACTACAATTTTTTTTTAAGTTTAAAAACAGAAAATGTTTAAAAACCAACAAGTGTTGGTGAGGATGTGGAAAATCTGGAACCCTGATGTATTGCTGGTGGCAATACAAAGTGACATGGCCACTGAGGAAAATGACATGATGATCCCTCAAAAAACTAAACTGAGAATTACCATATGATCCAGCAATTCCTCTTCTGGATATATCCCCCAAAGAACTGAAAACAGGGGCTCCGAAAGAAATCTGGATGCCTATGTTTATAGTAGCATTCTTCACAATAGTCAAATGGCACAAGCAACCCAAGTATGCGGTGACGGTACACGGATAAACAAAATGTGGTCTAAACATACAACGGAGTATTATTCAGCTAAGACTAAAAAGGAAGGAAATGTTGACATATGCTCGACATGGAAAACCTTGGAGACATTATGCTAAGTGAAATAAGCCAGTCATAAAGGAATAAATGCTGTGTAATTCCACTTACACAAGATACCTAAAGAGGTCAGATTTATACACAGACAGGAAATAAAATAGTGATTTCCAGGGGTAGATGAAGGGAGGAATTGGGAGTTATTATTTAATAAGCAGAGAGTTTTCATTTTGCAAGATTAAAAAAGTTCTAGAGATGAATGGTGGTGATGGCTGCACATCAATGTGTATGGACTCAGTGCTACTGAACTGAAATGCCACTAGATTCAGTGCCACTGAACTGAAATGCCACTGGACTCAGTGCCACTGAACTGGAATGCCACTGGACTCAGTGCCACTGAACCAGAATGCCACTGGACTCAGTGCCACTGAACTGGAATGCCACTGGACTCAGTGCCACTGAACTGGAATGCCACTGGACTCAGTGCCCCTGAACTGGAATGCCACTGGACTCAGTGCCACTGAACTGGAATGCCACTGGTGCAAACGGTAAATGGAATGTATGTTTTACCACAGCCAAGAAAAGTATGTGCTAAGCCTCAAACTGAATCTACATGGAAACAATTTACTGAGCCACAAAATTTTAAAAATGCTTTTTTAGATAAAAAAAAAAAAGTCTAAGGCGCCTGGGTGGCTCAGTGGGTTGGGCCGCTGCCTTCGGCTCGGGTCATGATGTCAGGGTTCTGGGATCGAGTCCCGCATCGGGCTCTCTGCTCTGCGGGGAGTCGGCTTCCTCCTCTCTCTCTCTCTTCCTGCTTCTCTGCCTGCTTGTGATCTCTCTCTGTCAAATAAATAAATAAAATCTTTAAAAAAAAAAAAAAAGTCTAAGGAGTCCTTAGATAGAAAAAACAATCATTGTGAGGGCATTGTACCCACTTCACGGTAGAACTCAAAATATTCTCCAAAACTTCCACTTGACTCAAGAGCTCTTATCAATAAATTGGCAAGAGCAAAGGTTGAGATGAAAACTGTTTCAGAAAACAAAAAGGATACATTTTTCAAAAAGTCAAGAGAAGCAAGGTCAATGGGAAAAACAACTTTCATCACATGCCACTAAAAGATAACCACATCACTCAGGAAATGTGGCCCTGAAAGGAAAGTTACAAAATTATTTTTCAAAAATATGGCACCAGAAAGCAAGATTATTCAACCATCATGGAAGTTAAAAAGGCGGCTATCTACCTGGGCATAAGGGTCCATTAACCTGTGTGAGCGCACAGAACTAGTTAATTTGCAGTCTTGAGACAAACATTAACATGTGCCTTTTAACGTAAACTGAAAGAGTCCTGCTCATCTTCTAATCTTAAAGCAGTCCGCAAATCTGCCATTCCAATGAAACAGAAACCATCAAAAAATACCACTTAAAATTGCATAGAAGAGAGGATACAAAAGATAACAGTTAAGAGTAATTTTTTTTGTTGTTGTTCCCTTGAATAGTACAAAGTAGAGCTAGGAATAGATTAAAAGAATCTCCTACCTCCTTTCCTTTACACATTAGACTGAAAGACTACTTCCCCTCACCTCTTCCCCTACCCCAACTTCCATACCAAAGGAAGTCTTTCTGAAATGAAATCACTGCAGGGCATGAAAAGCCCAAGATTCATAACCATCTAAAACTCCAGAGCCAGAGTTCTCCCAGCATTGACCACTCTAGTCTCTGTGGGAAGACTGTGGAATCCTAGCATAAGTTCCTAAGGTCAATGATTTCAGAGTTTACTGGGCCAAGGCCAATACTATCCCTTGACTTTTTCCCCCAAAAAACCCTAAATACAAAATAAATGAAAGCCCTCTGAAATGTTAAAAGACCCATTAACTATTCCACTAACATTATTTATATTACTGTATTTTGCTATTATAATCACAAGGCAGCTGGACAGGCAGCTACCCAAGTTAAAGATCGAAGATAAGAAAAGATGATGGGCTGGAGCGTGAGAAGCAGGACATTTCTCTGAGTTAAAAAAAAAAACAAAACAAAACAAGAGGTAATTCCTGGAGGATAACCTGGACACGTTAATAGTGCTCAAAATACCAACACGGTGCACTGTTCTCTATATTTCTAGATGCCCTGGTGTCTAGCCCTAACCCTGGTGCCCCAGCAGCCTGAGCCCTAACCAAAATTCTGCCCTGTAACATTCACAACCCGCCCACACACTGCCCACACTAGCTCTCCGCCCTCCAACAGAGCTCCCTAGTCCCCATCTTACGAGGTTTTGGCGGGCAGGTTTCTTCAACTCTCTGTTGAGAACTATTGCATGTCTCTGCTCAAGAGAGCCATGGTTCAATCTCTAATAACTACTGAAAACAGGCTCTGTTAAAAAAAGAAGCTGGACAGGGTGCCTGGGTGGCTCAGTCGTTAAGCGTCTGCCTTCAGCTCAGGCCATGATCCTGGGGTCCTGGGATTGAGCCCTGCATCAGGCTCCCTGCTCAGCAGGAAGCCTGCTTCTCCCTCTCCCACTCCCACTGCTTATGTTCCCTCTCTCGCTATGTCTCACTCTATCAAAAAAATAAATAAAATCTTTTAAAAATAAATAAATGAAAAATAAAAAAAGAAGTTGGCATTTCCAAGCCCATTCATTCTTCAACCTAATCAAATATTTCAAAGGACATCCACCTACACCACCTAAATTAGCCACATTAATACTGTTTCTGCCCCCATGGATCTCCAAAAAGCAAAGAACAAGGATAGAAAGTTACCCTAGAAATAGAAATTTCTGGCTCTCTTGTCCTTTTCTGCTCCATGATTTCTGACTCTTGTTACATGTGTGACCTCTTATATTGCTCTGCTTTCCTGAGTCTTACTTAGACATCTCCTCTACACTGCCTGCATGGACACTCCCTCTTTATAGAGTCCCTGATTCTGAAATGCCAAAGTGATTCTACCAGCTGCCTAACAACAATACAGTAAAATAATATCTATAATAATGTGTGTAATGTATGTAACACTAAATATAATAACAGCATTGTTATTATTGTAGATAAAAATAGTGACCATTTATTGAGCACTTGACCAAATATATTGAGATATATTTATATATATATATATACATATACATATTCCCCATCACTACTCAGTAAGATAATTTTTTTTTTTTAAAGATTTTATTTATTTATTTGACAGAGAGAAGTCACAAGTAGGCAGAGAGGCAGGCAGAGAGAGAGAGGGAAGCAGGCTCCCTGCTGAGCAGAGAGCCCGATGCGGGACTCGATCCCAGGACCCTGAGATCATGACCTGAGCCGAAGGCAGCGGCTTAACCCACTGAGCCACCCAGGCGCCCCAGTAAGATAATTATTAATGTCATCCTCAATTAAGAGAAAAATGAGGTACAGAAAAGGTATGTAACTTGCCAAAGGTCTTTAATAATGTCACTCAATAAAGTGGCAAAATCAGGAATCAAACTCAGACCTCATTGACTAAAAAATCTTCATGCTTACCACGATATTATGCTGCCATCCCTAAAGATGGCTCACTGCGTTCCATCCTTTGTCCAATCTGCCCTCTGGCTTGTGGCACCCCCACCCCTTCCACCAGCATTGTGTCAGCACTTCTGGCTCTGACCATTTTTCCTTTCTTTGAACTTTCTTTGAATTCTTCGTAAATATTCTTAGGGAATATTCTCTGGATAAGAGATTATTGAATTGTTAAATTTTCTTTGTATTTTTTTTTAAGATTTTATTTATTTATTTGACAGACAGATCACAAGCAGGCAGAAAGGCAGGAGAGAGAGAGGAAGGGAAGCAAGCTCCCCTCCAAGCAGAGAGCCTGACGCAGGGCTCAATCCCAGGACCCTGAGATCATGACCCGAGCCGAAGGCAGAGGCCTCAACCCACTGAGCCACCCAGGCGCCCCATGAATTGTTAAATTTTCTAATACACCTTCTCCTTCTACTTCAATCTACCTTTTATATTAGCTCTCATCTATGTCAGCAAACCACTAGAAACTTCTACAGGAAAGCAACCAAAGAATAAGCCACCTAGGAAGAAGGTGAAGAGTCCATGTGCAGGGATAAAATGAAGAAAACATGAACCTTTATTTACAGACATAAAAGTGGGCATAAATAGGACAGTATCAATATTATAAAGCAAGTATGCTCAGTATTGTAAAACTACAATCCAAGGGCCACTTTCTTCTTTTTGTAAATCAAGTTTCACTGGAACACAGCCACATTTACTCACTTGTGTACTGACATAAATTCCACACAAGAGCTGTTGCGACACAGACCATAAGACTCACATGCCTAAAACACTATCTGATCTCACAGAAAGTTTGCTAAAACCTGTTGTAAAAGAAGTCCATTCTCTCCAAACAAAAAAGTTTTATCCAATGCCAATCAAATCCCCAACAGGTGAGATGATGAGTATTCAAACATACTATAAAGCTGTAAAATTGAAAAGCTGTATAATTGCACAAAGCAAATACAGATCATTGAAAATAAAGTCAGAAATAAACAGAATTTAGCATGTAAGATGGCATTTCAAAATAATGAATAAGTCAAGGATTTGTCTTATAAATAGTGCTAGGACAACCAGACTATTACTTAGAAACATAATATCCCATTCCTACATTATATCATACACCAAAATGAATTCCAGGTTAATTTCAAGGAACAATGAAACTACAGAAGAAAGCATAGGCATCTCAGAAGAAAACAGATGTCTCAGTGGAAAAGGCATTAATTTCTCAAAATGCCAAAAGAACCCATGAAGGAAATCGATCTGATGACAACATAAAAAGTAGACATTTTGGCATATCAAAGATAAATGTGAGAGGAATTTTTTTTTTAAGATTTATTTATTTATTTATTTGACAGAGAGAGAGATCACAAGTAGGCAGAGAGGCAGGCAGAGAGAGAGGGAGGAAGCAGGCTCCCCTTGAACAGAGAGCCCGATGTGGGACTCGATCCCAGGACCCTGAAATCATGACCTGAGCCGAAGGCAGCGGCTTAACCCACTGAGCCACCAAGGCGCCCCGTGAGAGGAGATTCTTTACAACCTTCTGTTATAACAAAAGACAGATTCAAATGAACAGCTCTCAATGATAGCTGATTAAATTACAATGCATTCTATTCTGGAATATTATGCAGGCATTAAAAAGGAGGCACAGTTCAAGCCATACTAATGTGGACAGTCTTCAAAATACACAGGTAACATGAATATATAATATGTTACATATTAATTATCTAGTGCTGCATAAAAAACTACCCTAACATTAGTGGCTTTAGGAAACAATTTATTATTTCTCATCATTCTGTGCTAGGAGGCTAGTCAGTTCTGCTGGCCTCTCATTGGCCTATGCGTGCAGCTGCCTTCAGCTGATTGGTTGTGGGGCTGAACAGAGCTGGGGCAGCTAAGGCAGCTGGCTACATGGACCAGTCTCTCTCAAGGAGACCAGACCCAAGAAGAATACACCAAATACATCAAAATCTTAAAATTTACATACTCTGGCCCAATAGTTAGAATTTTCCTGACACACAGGAATACATGCATCCATACAGGCACTTCTATCTTTTATAGTTGCAGAGATAAGATCTCTGGGTAATGAATCTGGCAATCACTTGATAAAGAGGCCAAGTTCATGCATGATCACACTACAGCAAAGCTCAGCAGTTGAGAAGTCCACCTGTGCATCAAAAGCTTCAAATTCATATTTTACATTCTCTCTCCTTAACAGACATGGACAGCCAAGAATCACCAGTTTGAGGAAACCTGCCAACACTAAAGACGAAGAACAAAACAGAGATAATGCAAGATACATAAAAAATGTTTTTTAAAACATTCAAAAGTTGTAATCGTCAACTGTACCTCAATTTTAAAAGCAAACAATACTTAATATCCTTACAGAGCAGAGAAGACACTGCAACCATGGAACTACAACAGTATGTGTGTTGAGGGTCCCCAATATTACAGACCAAGGCCTTTCAAATCTGAGAGGAGGAAAATTTGCAACCTAGCGTTCTATACTTGCCCAAATTATCAATCAAGTTTCAGAGCAGAATAAACACATTTCAGACCTTCGGGAACTCAAAGAATAAACCTCCTCTTCTCCCTCTCTTGGGATGCTACTAGAGTGCATGCTCCAACAAAGCAAGAGGGAAAAACAAGAAAGGAAAACATGAGACTCAACATAGGGAAGAAGCAAAAGGAGAGACACACTAATAACTGCATAGCAGGGGCAGACAACAATCAATCCGAATTCAAGCTGTTCCTCCACCAACCTTCCCCATCTCAACCAATGGCATAACTATCTTAACCCACTTGCTCAAGTTAGAAGGAAGAAGTCATTCTTGTTTCTCTCTCAAGCCCCAGATTCAACATCCTCCTGTTTTTACCTTTAACTAGTTTATAATCTATTCACCTCCTTCCATCTCCATTACTCCCACCATATTGTAAGACTCCATCATCTGTCACCTGGTCTATTGTTACAAATGGGCAGCTAACTAGTCTACCTTATCCTGCATAAGTCTCTTTCTATATAACAACCAATGCTTTTTTATATATATAAATTAGATAATGTCACTCTGCCTAAAATCCTTCAATAACTCCTCATTCCACCCAGAATAAAACCCAAGTTTCCTAATATAGCCCACCAGGCTCTGCATATTCTGGCCCCTGACTATCTTTAGAATTTCATCTCATTTCCCTCTCACGCTCTCTTACTACATTCCAACACTCAGTGGCCTTGCAGATCCTTGAACACATGAAGCTTTCTCCTGCCTTTATACATCATATTCCCTTTATACAACAACTTCCCCAGCTCTTTACATTGGATTATTCTCATCTTTCGTGATTCAACTTAAATGTCCTTTCCTCAGAGAGCTTTTCTGACCATTAATTCTCAATTAGTCCGGGTCAGTTTCCCTTCATTTCCATTCCTCAATGAGTTAAAAAGAAGAATTTTTGTTAACTGTAATTCGGAATGTCCTAAGAAAATGGCATGTGACTATTTAAATGAGGTTATCAAAAAGTATCTAGAACATATGGTTAAGCAAGAGAATTTTTTTTTAAAGATTTTATTTATTTATTTAACAGAGAGAGATCACAAGTAGACAGAGAGGCAGGCAGAGAGAGGAAGGGAAGCAGGCCCCCTGCTGAACAGAGAGCCCGATGTGGGACTCGATCCCAGGACCCTGAGATCACGACCTGAGCCGAAGGCAGCAGCTTAACCCACTGAGCCACCCAGGTGCCCCTAAGCAAGAGAATTTTTAAGAATAAAAACAAGATAGGTGAAAATTTTCCTGATATTATTATGACATGCCATAAAGTTTTAATAGTTAAGACAGTTAATAGTTAATAGTTAAGACAACTGGCATAAGGACAATGAGGCTGACAGATCAGGACAGAAAGCCTAGAAACAGATCCGTGTATGATCTAGACACAATAAGAGAGGTAGCACTACAGATCTCTAGACAAGAGGATGACCTTTTCAATAAATGATGCTGGGACAATCAACGAATTGCATGAACAAAAAAACTATATCCCTAGCTCACAACATATCTTATGGAAAAAAATAAATTTCTATTTGAAGACCAAAAATGGAAAATTGTAGAGGAAGGTTTGTGATTTTTTTTTTATATTTTATTTATTTATTTGACAGACAGAGATCACAAGTAGGCAGAGAGGCAAACAGAGAGAGAGAGGAGGAAGCAGGCTCCCATTGAGCAGAGAGCCCGATGCGGGACTCGATCCCAGGACCCTGGGATCATGACCTGAACTGAAGGCAGAGGCTCAACCCACTGAGCCACCCAGGTGCCCCAGGTTTATGACTTTTGAGTATGACAGGGTTTTCTGAAATGCCTTTGTCTCTCTCTCTCTCTCTCACATACATACAGACACACACACACACACACACACACACGCAGCAAAAATCTAAAAAAGAAAATACTGATGCATTTGACTTCATTAGAACTAAAACTTCTGGACATCAGTAGTATGATACTAAGACTGTAAGGCACAGACTGAATGCAAATATTTGTAATACATATAAATGATTAATATCCAAAATATATAAAGAATGATTTAAAACCTATACAAAACTACAAACAACCCAGTTAAAAGATGGGCAAAGGATAGTCCTAAAAGAAGAAATTTAAATTAGCAATAAAGATTTGAAAAGATTCTTCACTATACAGGAAGTACAAATTAAAAACAATGAGATACCATTTCACACCCATCAACTTGGCAAAAATTTAAGTCTGACAATGCAGACTATTGTTAACGCTACAGAACAATGGGAACTCTCATTCATTTCTGGTGGAAGGAAATTCATAAAATGTGGCAATATCTAATAAAATAGAAGATGCATATACCTTAAGAGCTGGCAATTTTATTCCTAGGAATGTGCCTAGAGGAATAGCTTTCAAAACATTTTTTTTTTTTTTGCTTTCAAACATTTTTTTTCATGACACACATATTTCACATTGTAACCCAGTACACACATACTTATTTAACTGAAAGCAAATTTCACAAAACAGTGCTTACTCTTATTATGTGTGACACATTCTGGTAGTTTCCATTCTATTCTCATTCATTTTTTAAATATTGGAGTGACTCATTCAATAGATTTTATAACCACTAATGGGTAAACACACCCAGTTCAAAAACCCATGCCCCAGAAAATATTCTCATACCTTCTTGCGCAAAGGTGAGAGAACGTTCATTATAGCATTCTTTGTCAAAAGAAATTTAAAACAACATACAAGTCAATCAATGGGAGAGTGAATAAAAAATCGGAGGCACATTCATACAATGGAATATGATACAGCAGTGCAAACCAAAGAACTTGAACCCTAAGTATTAACATAAGTAAATCTCAAGAACTTCCTACTAAGCAAAAGCAGCAAGCTGTGGAAGAACACACACACACACACACACACACATACACACATATATCATGATATCCTTTCTCTAAACTTCTTAAACATGCAATATAATACTATATATGGTTTAGGAATATATTTTTATATAATGAATACATAAAGGATAATGGTATGCACAGGAGAAAAGGAAAAAGATCACAAAGAAAAGAAAGTGAAATGAAATAGCCCAGAGAACAACTGGATACTAAAGGGTTAAAAGGTGACCATCCTCAGAATTAAAGTATTGGCTCCTGGGCCAGCAGCTTCCTTCCAGGCACAGGGCTAATAAAGGCTCAGCCTGCCAGCCAAAGGGACCAATGGAACAAACAGAGATCTGTCTTCAAAGCTTACAGCACTCATCTTTGAAAACGGTTCTATTTAGTAACTAAGTACACTGAGTATCTATTTTTAATTAAGTAATGAAATTCAGAACATGAACAAAAAATGCAACAGGTAGTTGTGGGCGGCTGAGATGTCACAGCAGATGCCCCAAACACAGCCATGTGCCAGTAAGGGTGAGTCACTGTGATATGCTGAAAAAAGATAATAAGGCTTGGCTGCCACAGGTTGCAGTAAGCCCTCTGCTTTCCTCTCTCATTTTTGCCGGGCACCATTCCAGAACACTGAACATGGAGACAGCTTCAAGATTAGCAAATCACCAAAAATGACAGAATATGGCATCTTACAAATAGCACATGCTTGGGATCAAATCATCAAAGAGCAAAAAGCTAATAAACAGTCAAGAGCCCCATGGAATAACTCTCTAAAATAAAAATTCGACCCCTCTACCTAGAAGAGAAAACCCAGGGCTAGTTTTTCAGTACTGGTATTTCAAAAATATCAATTCAGTTATCAAGGAATGACATTTTCTAAAATTACGTATAATAACGTTTAAGCAATAATCTACAAGACCAAGAAACAGGTTTCCAAGCCAGAAGTCCAAACCACTATGATCCCCAAACCAGGCAACTTCTCTAGGAAAACACCTTACCTCTTCACTCACTCAGCCCCCACTTGCTACACTATGTAGGAAAAGTACCACAGCACACCTTAAGGAGGCCTAAAAATAAATTAAATAAGAACCCTGTCCTTAAGATTGTGACAGTCTAGCAATGGAGCTCAGAAACAAACAAACATATACATACATATACACATACATACATACATACATAGGTGTATGTAAGGTACAAATATTTAGGGGCCATTACAGAAAGATGAGTTGCTACTTTTTTTTTTAATCTTACTTGGAATAGAATCTTACCTATCTATTCCTTCTATGAGCCAGATCTAGAATATAGATACTCACACCTCATTTCTTCAAGGGCAAGTAGCCATATATAGAAACAAGAGTAGTTCTGTACATGCTGTGCCCTACAGGATTCACAGAACTGATAAATGTGGACCCCATTTCTTGTAAATGAGTGCTGCTGATGTAAAAGAAAGGGAAATGCCAATAAATGACACACTAAAAAGAAGCCATTCTGTTTGTTCCCAAACCCCGTCACTGTTTTACTATAGAAACTTGAGGAATGCACACTTTGCCCGATGGAAGGATTGAAGAAAGAATTGTCAATGAGACTCCAAGGAACTTTCATGAATCTTTCAGACAAGAGCTGCATAAAAGGCATCACTAATGCTCTAGATTAATAAGGTTTTTCACACCATTTTATGCCTAGCAACTCAGTTAATGTAGGTAGAGGTATCTGCATTCCTTTTGTAAATCTAAAGAAAGTAAATTCCATAAATACTAAACGCCATATAATTCCATTAAATTCCATAAATACTAAATGCCATATAATGATGCCATTTCAAATATTTTTCGAAGAGCTAGTCCAGACCGGGCCAGGTCTAGTGGATTCATTTCAAATGTATCATCAGATCCACTATTTGCACTTAAATACTCAACCAAACATTCAGGAATCAGGGAGCACTGGAGAAGGAGTCTGCAGAAAAGAAGTAAAGTAACTTCATGTTGATGAACCCAATCATTCCCTCAGGACACTGATACAAAGAGTAAGAAGTTCAGATGACGTCATCTCCCATAAGCCAATCCCAGTCCCCAGGCCATCAGTCCCCTGTCATGTCCTCGCCAACTTTAAAAAAAAAAAAGTGGTTGTGACAAACTAAAGAAGAAACACCCAGGCACCTGGGTGGCTCAGTGAGTTAAAGCCTCTGCCTTCACCTCAGGTCATGATCTCTCATGATCGAGCATCCCGCATCAGGCTCTCTGCTCAACGGGGAGTCTGCACCCCACCCCCGGCCTGCTTCTCTGCTGACTTGTGATCTCTGTCTCTGTCAAATAAATAAATAAAATCTTAAAAAAAAAAAAAAAGAAAGAAAGAAACACCCATGCCTTATCCATTTGAAGTAGTAAACATCCCCAGTTCATGGGTTTGGCTCCTTTTGAGGACAGCTTCCCTAAGCTATAATCCATCCACCCTTACAGGTGGCACAGTTCAGTCATCTGTCATATATTTACAGAATTGTATAACCATCCCCGCTATCTTTCAGGACATTTTTGTCATCCCCCACCCACTAATTAAATAATGCCAGATCTTCCCAATAAAGTATCCAACTAACCTAACTAGTCTTCTAACTAGTCTAACTAACTCTAACTAGTCTTCTCTATCCTCCTACTGAAGGAAGTGTACATCCTCATATCTAAGTCTTCTGCTTAGTCAAAAAACAGCAAGACTGGGGAGCCTGGGTGGCTCAGTGGGTTAAAGCCTCTGCCTTCAGCTCAAGTCATGATCCCAGGGTTCTCGGATCGAGCCCCGCATCAGGCTCTCTGCTCGGCAGGGAGCCTGCTTCCCCTTCTCTCTCTCTCTCTCTCTCTCTCTCTCTGCCTGCTTGTGATCTCTCTCTGTCAAATAAATAAAAAAATAAATCTTTAAAAAAAAAAAAAAAAGGCAAGACTACAGAAGGCAAAAGAGCCTAAAAAGAAAAGCTAAAAGAGAGTCAAGAATGCAATATATTTCTAGTAAGAAAATACTCAAAAACTGATGGGGATATGTCAAAAAGACACAAACCCCAACTCAACGGAGCTCCAATGACAAAGCTAGAACAACTGAGCAACAAAATAAATGAACACAGCATTTGGATGATAACCTACAGACTAAAATAAACACCTAAAAATTCACACTGACATAAATAAATAAGTGAGTAAGTAAGTGACTGGGGGAGAAGGGACAACGCTTCTCTACAGTAGAATTCAAGTTAATAAGTGTGGGGGGGGTATGAGAAGTAAGGGAAATAGAACATCATTTAGATCAGCACCACCGCGATAATGACTGCAGGCCAGAACCATCCATGACCGCTGAAATTAGTGGCCAAAAGTACCATGAGGAAGTAAGCACCGGCACCATCTCAAGGCATCCCTCCACAAGACACTTAGCAATGACCAAGGGCAGATCGAGCTAACGCTACAGTGGAGAAATTTGGTGGACACAATCTTACTTGAGCGGTCGAAGTTAACATACCAGTCACACACATGAACATCACGTACTCCCTGACCTAATGTACTGTAAACCATACAGCATCAATTCTGTAGTATTCTTGGTGGGGGGCTGGGGGGGGATACAGTTCTCACTGTAATAAAGGGAAAACAGTAGATTAGCCCATACTAAGCAACACTTTACAAAATAACTAACCAGTGCTATTTCCCAAAGTGTCAAAATCGGGACGCCTGGGTGGCTCAGTTGGTTGAGCACCTGCCTTCAGCTCAGGTCAGGATCCCAGGGTCAGCAGGGAGCCTGCTTCTCCCTCTGCCTGCTGTTCCCCCTGCTTATGCATGCTCTCCCTCTGACAAATAAATAAATAAAATCTCTAAAAAAAAAAATGTGTCAAAATCATAAAAGACAAAGACAGAAACATTAACAGGTTAAGAAGACCCAGATGTGACAGCTAAATTCAGTTTGGATCCTGGATTGGATTCTGGGCCAAAAAAGTCACAAAATTCAAACAATGCTTGTAAAACAATCAACAGCATTATAGCAACATTAATTTTGTTGTATTTTGTAAATTTTCTGTAAATCTGTATTTATTTTGAAGTAAAAAGTTGGGGCTATTTAATTCAACATTTCCAGGTGTCAGATACTACTATTTCAACCCCACTGTGAAAAAAATGACTCATTCTGGCTAGCTATTTTAATTTTCCTATTAGGAGAGATTACCAAATGATATCAAATTCAGAATCCCAAAACCCAACTCTAAGAGTACATGCTGAATTGCAACAGACGTAACAAGAAACTGAGTCAGAAACTGAGTCAATGAATGAAAAACACACTTGCTAAAAACCACATGGCACACTGTTAACAAAGAGACGTGCCCCCCCCCCAAAAAAAAGAAGAAGAAGAAAAAAAGAAGACATGAACATTGTGATCATAAAGCAATGGCCCACAATGCAAATAAAACAACTTGAAACATAATAATACATCAAGATCTGGACAAAACCAACTGCATCAACATGTGCTAAGTTCAAGACCTGATTTAATTTCTGTGGTGTTCAATTTTGATGAATCTGGTGGGAAAAGTTTATTAGTAATTAAGGCTCAATTGGGTCTGATGCATTAGTTGTAGTAGTGCTGGTACCTACCCAGACTTCAAGTCAGTTATCCTCAAACAGTTCGTAGCATCCAGTCCCACTTTTCCATTGCGGACCACACTAGATATGAATGGGGACAGCATTGGAGAAATTCGGTTCAAGGCCACTTCTGGGGACATTTTGGCTTGATTTGCAAATCACACTGAAAGGAGAAGCAAGGGATGGTGGTCAGAGTATTCAGAGGAACTAGACAGAATGGGTTTCCTGAAAACTGGCACAGCAACACGGAAATTTCTCTTGCATGAATAAATACTTCACTTCCTGTCTTATAGCGGCCTCTTCCAATGACCCCTTCAGAAGAAACCAACCCCCTGTTGCTCACCTCCTCAGGAGAGAGACAGCACCAATGCTTTTCAAGCCAGAAGCAGCCCTTCAATCCAATTCCCTCCTCCTTTCCAAAGCTGACCGCTATACTGCCCCACACAACCTAAATCTACTCTGCTCTATCTTACAACTGACAGTTTCCTACTTTGAGGCCTTAAGAAGCCTTCACTAACAATCCTCTCCCCCCACACACAAAATGTACACTCCATTAAGTTCGGAACTGCTCCCTTGGTGTCCCCATAAGAAGGACTTGATTGGTAATACTATATGAAATTCAAGAATAAGCATAACCTACTTATAATTGTTACTTACGAGAAATTATTTACTTCTGATATACTGTCCCTCCACAGTGTGTTATAACTACCTGCTTTGTGATCTCTTCCCTGCAGGGACTATGTCTTGAATTCCTAGTGTTTAACAAAAGTACCTGGCACATGCTAAGCATCCAATAAAAATCTTTAAATAAACAAATGAATAAAGAGACCAAAAAAACTAGAGAAATATTAAAGTATGGAGAGAAGACAATATCCCCTCAAAAAAATCTGGTCGAGGAGAATGTATCTGAGGAACGTATGTAGCAAGAAGCTATTTAATGGGGCACCTGGGTGGCTCAGTGGGTTGAAGCCTCTGCCTTCGGCTCAGGTCAGGATTTCAGAGTTCTGGGATGGAGCCCCACATCAGGCTCTCTGCTCAGCGGGGAGCCTGATTCCCCCTCTCTCTCCCTCTGCCTGCCTCTCTGACTACTTGTGATCTCTGTCAAATAAATAAATAAAATATTTTTTAAAAAGCTAATTAACAATTAAATCATGAAAACATACACTTATCCGGATATTAACCAACACAAACAAACATGTATCTAAAAGTCTTAGCCTTTCAAGCACTAAGAAGTTCTTGCACTTGAAAATACAGAAGTAAAACCAACAAAGCGTGTCTAAATTATCTGGAAACCCAGAGGCTAGGGGAAGGAATGTATGAATTCCTCTAAACAGATTTCTACATGAAAACCTCTAGTTTCAGAGGTGAGTAAATCCATTTAAATAGTCACTTTCTTCCTCAATCTGGAAGGATAATCCCTCATCAAAAGCAAATTAATTTCCTCTAAGTTACAACTATAAGGAAATGATGTCCTAGTCCTAGTTTTCATATACTTTACCATATGGGGACTTAGAGGTCTCTGCCAAAAGAAATGCTGAAAGCCAGTACCTGTTTTAATCACTTTGGATAGTAATAAAGGGAAGGACTGCAATGATCTTTCAAAAAATAATTTAGCTACCTTATATGGTGATGACACCCAGAAGACCTTTGAGGCTGTATACTTCAGTACTCAAATCATCCTTTCTGCAAATATAAAATAAGCTCCTCTTCCAACAAATTAACAGATTACTTCTCCCCACCATTCCAAAGTCACTACAAAGTAAGAATAAACATCTAATGTCATGTATCATCAATCATAAAAACCACACTGTACATTTTTGTAACACTACCACTTATAAAGAGCTTCCAAAAACATTATCACAGTTGATCTTCACAATCCTGGGCAATAGGCAGGTTTTAAAATTCCCACTCTACGGGAGATAAGGATTATTTCTGTCCTTTGTCTTTGAACAGCACACTAACCCATATTAGCATTTTGAAGCATTTTTTTCCTATTCTGTGACATTTCCATTCTTATTTCTATCCACTGATGTCATAGTTCTTGAAAAATGCTTATCTAGATCATATGCAAAACACAGAAATACTCATCTGGAAAAAAAGCAAAGGATCTCACCTACATTACAAAATTATTCTTCCATGCTTTTCCCCATAATACTTATCATTATTTTACCTCTCATTTCTATGAAAAATGGAAAAAGAATGAACACATTCTGAAAAATCTACTGAGTATCAGGCACTCTATCACCCACCTCTACCTGTAATTTCATTTACTTCACCCCAACAACCCTGTTCTCTATTACTGTTCCCATTTCACAGATAGGAAAACTAAAGCGCAGCAGGACTAAGTAACTTGTTCAAAGTCACACACGTAGCAAGAATAAAGACCAGCATTCAAATCCAGATCTCCCTCAAAGTCCACTACACCCATCCTCCTCTCACATAAGCATGGATAATTGCAATTACCAAAGAGAAAGGCATCAAAGTCACCTGTTTAAAGTGTACAACTCATAAAGCTGGAACAGAAACAAAAAAATTACAAATTTGAACAAATGGTTGCCTGACCACCAGAAACACGTTTGACTACAGCTGGTCTGCTGCCAAAGCTGGCCTGAGTGACCCGCCAATCAAATACCACAGGGAAGAAACCTGCACCAAAAGCCAAACTATACTTAAGGTGACAACAGCCCATTCCAATTCAGCAACTGCCAGGACCTTTGACTAACACCTGAAGGAATGAATTTCTTTGTGTTAGAACTGAGACAGTACTATTTTTTGACAGTGCAAGACTTCCTGCAGCATTAAAATGTTTCAACCGGAAGTGTAGTGACTTCTCTAAGACAGAGGAGAAATAAATACTCCAAAACCAGAGGTCACCAAACAGCCAAAGATGATGGTTCTTAAAACCAACTATGTGATCCTTTTGAGCCAGGGACACGGACAGGGGAACACCTACAATAGTGGCTTTCACACATCACAGTTCCATGAGAGATCCCGGCTAGGCACAAATTAACAGTGGCCAGCTCCCCTATGTGCTAGCTGTGCGATTTCTATTTCCTGATTTTGACGTATTACAAAAGGAAAATGCAGAAATACAATTTTTACAGGGACTGCTGCTCGAAATAGGGTCACATGAGGTCCTCGAAGGGGAGCCTGGGGACTACAAAGACGTCTAAGGCATCGTCCAGTATCTCGCAATTAAGATGAGATGACAAACACGGAAACGTGTGCCCTGCTGACGTCATGGAACGGAAAGGGGTGGCGTCCTGCTGCGTCACCTCAACGTCATAAAGCGCACGAGGGAAGTAAGTGGGGAAGCAATTTCTCCAGGGGCAACATTCAAGAAAAACAAGTCGGCTCGGACCCAAAGAATGACCACCCCACTCTGGGGGCCATCTAAAAAGGGATACTCTCCCTTTTCCCAAACTGTATGGTCCCCTCTTCAGGCGGGCATCAGAAAGGAGTCTGAGGTTATTGAGGGAGCAGGGGGCGGGCTAGATATGCAAAAAGAGCTGCCTCTGGCCTTGGGGGGGGTCTCGTTCTTGCGGGGACCAGCGTGATGGGGATGAGCAGGGCATCTTCGGAACGGGGGCCTTCTCTATAGGAAGAGGCGGCGAGCCCTGGGCATACTTAAACCACGATCCTGTGCACAGGCCACCTGTGCGACTCGGGATCCAACCTCCCCGCACCAGCCCCAGTCCAGGTACCTGGAACTTAGTCCGATCGGTAACCGGCGACTACGTGGGGTACAGGTTACCCGAGCGCGCCCCCGACCGACGCACCGACCTGCGCGCGCACCGCGAGCCGGATGCGTGCGCGCCCCCGGACGTCCCGCCCCGCCCCCTCCGCGGCCCTGGAGCCGGGCGGCGTGCGCGCCCCCGGACGCGCCAAGCCGGGCACTCGGAAGGGCGTCCCCGCCGTGCCTGAAAGGTCCTTCCTTCGCGCCCGCCTCGTGGGTGGCGAGCGGCGTGGAGTCTGGAACTCTCAGGAGGGCTCTGTAACGAGAGGGGGTGCAGGGAGACCGTCCCGGGAAGAACAGAGGGCGGCTGGGGGAGGGGTTATTTCGGGCAGTCAGGTGGGCGACCCGCAGAGGCGTCTGGAAGGCCCGCGTCGTTAGGGAGCGTAGGAGCGGCGTTCCTGGTTACGGGGTCGGGCAAAGGGCAAAGGTCAGCCTCCGGGGTGAGAGCACCTCCTTTGGGCCATGGCCGCATCTGGGGAACCCGGCCGGCAGTGGCAGGAGGAGGTGGCCGCGGTGGTAGTGGTGGGCTCCTGCATGACCGACCTGGTCAGGTTAGTCCGTCTCAGTACGCAGAGCTTGCGGTGGAGGGAGGGGGCGGACTGTACTTGGCACCGGGGCACCGGGGCACCGGAGCTCCGGCGACGGAGAGTGCCCGCTTGGGGGTGAGCGGCCGGTTTCCCTAGCCCGCAGCCTGCCGCCCTGGCGTGGAAGAGACCGAATGGGAGGTGGTAAGGTTAACTGTCAAGTTCGGGAACGTGAGAGGCCAGGGTGTAGTGGAAGCTCTTCCTGTTACTGGAAGCGCCCGCCAAGACCTGCTCGGGTGTTTCGACCCGTCGGCCGAGCCTGTCCCCTGACTAGCCTGAGGAACCTTGGTCAAGTCGTTTGATCTCTGAGAACGTGCCCACCTCCCAGCATTGTTGTGAGGACTGAATGAAGGAAAGTGTTTCGTGAACGGTGACACGAACCAGGTTGGGTATTAGTCGTCTGAACTCGAATGAGTGGAACAGAGGTCAAAAAGTCCAAAAGACAATCGATCTTTCGTGGCGTCACCTTTGACCATATTGGCTGTTGGCATTCCTTGCTTTTCAGTATTATGTGGATCAGTATATGGGTTATCTTACGGCAACCCGAGTGTGAATCAAAAACCCATAAACACGAAGTTTACAACATTAAAAAAAGTGATAAAATAATGAAAATCTGCTAACTGAAAATACATTGGTTGGAGAGATCCCTAATTTTTCCCTTTTTTTTTTTTCTTTTTTAATGAAAATGGCAGAGTGCCTAGTTGGCTGGGTACTGGAGCATGCAACTCTTGATCTTGGGATTGTGAGTTCAAGGCCCACCTTGGGCTTAGAGCCTGCTGAAAAAGAGAGAGAGAGAAAGAGAAGGAAAGGAAAAAGGAAAGAAAATGGCTTTCCTGACTATAACAATAATATATGTTCATTATAAAAAAAAATCAGATATTCCAAGAAAATTCTACCATTCAGATTGCTTCTGTTTAATATTTTTGTGACTGGTTTTTCAGATATGCTATTTTTACATTATAAATATTTAAAATGATCGGGGATACTACAGTAAGACCTCATCTGTCCTGCAACGTTGCTTTTCCAAAGGATAGCAAGAGAGCCTGAAAATAGGTAAAAAGGCCTTGAGAAAATCAAGTCACCAGATCTCTGCCCCACCTATGTTTTAGAAAATAGTTCCAGGGTCTGTATGTAACCAATTTAGTCTTATGTTGCTTAAATTATTTATAAGCTAGGTTATCAAATTTCCAGACAAAGAGTAGAAAGGGGGAGAGACTGCTAGTGATTGCCAAAAACATACTTTTATAGGTGCAGTGGCAAAAGAGTCAGAAAACTAAACAATTTTCCTGTGTACCCTGTAAGTGTCAGGTTTAAAATTCAGAGCCACTTTCTTCTTAAACTAAGTCTGAGCTTTCTGTGAAGCTTGACCATCAAACGTTAAGGATAACAATACTTAATAAAATGAATATTCTTCATAGTTGGGGGAGGATGGAGTGTCAAGGGCTCACGTAGCATCTGTCGGGATTTTATAATCTTATTTAAGAGCTAGAAGAATTTGGGGTGCCTGGGTGCCTCCATCAGTTAAGCATCTGACTCTTAATTTCAGGTCAGGTCATGACCTCAGGATTGTGGGATTGAGCCCCAGCGTGGAGCCTGCTTAAGATTCTCTCCCTCCCTACCTCCCTCACTTCCTCCCTCTCTGTCTTAAAAAATAAAACAAAACAAAAAAATCTAGAGGAATTTAGAGAGTATTTATTCCACCTCTTCAGTTCATAAAGGAGTAAACTGAGGTACAGATAAATAAACTCTTACATTGTATATAACCTAATTTCTCTTCTCTCGCCATTTTCTTTCTTTTGTAAAATAACCGGGTGTCTACTTCTCATGAATCACTAGTAAAAGTTTTACTCCCTTAGAGACTGTCTTACAGCTTTTCTGCAAACTACTTATGGTTGCAGATTACTCCTGCCTCTGAAGATCTTTACAAATACCCGTTTTTATTTAAAATCCTTCATCTGTGATAGACTTGGGTCCAACGTTGCTAGTTAGGGTATATGTCATATTCCCGTTAGTTTCCTCTTGCTGCCATAACAAATTGACACAAACTTAGTGGCTCAAATAATACAAATTTAATACAGTTCTGGAGGTTAGAAGTCTGACACAGATCTCACTGAGCTAAAATCAAGACTTCTGTAGGCTGCATTCCTCCTGGCAGCTCTAAGGGAAATCTGTTTTCGTGCCTTTTCCAGTTTCTAGAGGCTGCGCACATTCCTTGGCTTATGGCCCTTTCCTCCATCTTCAAAGCCAGCAGTGGTCAGTCAAGTCCTCACATGGCATCACTCTGATGCTCACTTTTTGCCTTCCTTTTCCACATTATAAGAACCCTTGTGATTATGTTGGGCCTAAATGGATAATTCAGGGTAATATCCTGATTTTAAATTAGCTTATTAGCAACCTTAATTTCCCTTGCCATGTAACATAACATTCACAAGTTCTGGGGGTTAGGAATGTAGACATCCATGGGGCAGGGTGGGGGAGGAGTGGAGGGACATTATTCTACTTACCACAATGATTAAGCTTAAAGTTAAAAATCTTAAAATACTTAGAGCTTGGGGGATCACTGAAGCCCTTCAGTCCATTCTCCACATTTTAGAGGTGAGATAACTAATAGACTTGTTAGATGACTCCCCTCCACCCTGCCAAATCATACAGACAGGGGCACAGAGAAAGTTGGAAACTCGTGTTTCCCAAGCTTTATCTTTCCATTATATCATCCTGCCTCTACCTCTACCTCTGGCTGGTATTTTTGCCCTTTGCATCTGCAGTTCATTTGAAAACTTGCAGTGTGTGCATTGTTTACTTTGTAAGCTGATTAAGAAAACTAAGGATTTATAATCAAGTCTAGAGATGGTATCTCCGTGACTGTCCCTTTATTTCTTGGTTTCCCTGGACACAGCCTGGACACCCTTGCCTATACCACAGACTCACTTCAGAAACAAAACTACTTCAGTAACCAAGCCCTCTTGGACAGCACCCAATCCAATTCACTTTATATATTACATTACTGTATGCCAGAAACTGCTAATTCAATCAATGAGCAACTTTTTTTTTCATGTCTGATTTCAGTTTGCTATGAATAGTAAGCTCTGTGTACTAATAATTTTAAAATATCATTAGCACATCCAACATGGCAAACCATGAACATTGTTTAATACCCACCTATGTTTACCATCATTCTTTTCCTGAACACCCATCTCTGAAGTTCCACAGTGCCAAGATAAGAGAAATCAAGCTTGCGGAAAATTAAGTCAGACTTCCTCCAAAGACAGGATTCCATGAAAACCCAACAAGAAGTGATCTTCTTTAGAGATCAAGTTCACAGATCTTTGTCAATCATGCTTTCACTGATCATCTTTATTTCTTAGGACATGTATCATCCATCTCATATTCAACAAATATTTAGTGACTTTTTATATATGCCAGGGACTTCCCTAAGTGCAGAGGATGCAACCGTGAAAAACGCAGCCAGGAGACCCTGCCTCGTGGGGCTCACATTCTAATGGAAGAGACTGTATCAGTAGAAATAAGTAAAACACATAGTATGTTAGATAAATGCTAAGGAGGAAAGTAAGGTATGAAAGGGAGATGGGAGTAGTAATTTTAGGTCCTTGCCCATAGAAAGCCTCACTGAGAAGGTGATTTTGAGTAAAAACGTAAAGGAGAGAAGGAAGCAAGCCATACAGATAACCAGCGTAAGAGCATAAGGGCCTGAGGCGGAAGCATGCCTCTTACGATCAGTGAACAACAAGGAGTCCAGTGTGGCTGAACAAGAGAGGGAGGGAGGAGAGCAATTAATGATTAAAGGATTTTGGGTCATACCTTGAATAAGATGAAAAGCCATTGGAGGGTTTGAGCAGAGAGGTGACCTAATCTGATTTACGTATTAATATCATCACTGTGGGCGCTGTGTGAGAACAGACTGAAGGCAGGCAAGGGCAAAAGGGGGAGACCAGAGTCTTTCCAACAATCCAGGCAAGAAATGACAGAAGCCTGAAAACAGTCCATGAAGATGAAGCGAGCATCTTTTTTTATTATATATTTGAAGGCAGAGCGGACAGGATTCATTGAGGATTACAGACGGGTCAAGGATCACTCCCAAGTTCTGTGGCCTCTGCATGTGGAAGGGGAAGCTGACCTTTGCCAAGAAACAAGATTGGGAACAGAGCAAACTGGCTGGGGAGAGGGCAGTAGCAGGAGCTCAGGGTGGACATGTGAGATCCGAGTTGCCTGTTAGATCCAACTGAGGCCGTTAAGAAGACAGATTACAGGAGTTTGGACCGGCTGGAGATAATAAATTTGAGTGTCAACAGGGTGTTGAGGATATTTGAGGCCTTGAGGCAGGATGAGATCACTGAAGGTCTGAACTCCTAGGGCAATCCAACATCTATGGCATACGTTTTTTACATAATTTATCTCCCATCGCCCAGTCTCTCTGTACCCCTAAAACTTGCTTTGAGACAAGCTCAATACAAACCCATGTTTACATTTCCATGGTGGTAGACTATGATGTCAGCTACAACCCTGTGTTATCCTTTTACATGCTCCAATTAAAAGTGATGGCTTGAGAGATAAGACTTATGTTCAGCCAAGCATCTAAATTTAATTTTTGGCAAGTCAGGAAATGATTGCTTAATTGTCAAAAGATTTTAATTGGATGGCGGAATAAGTGAATTTAGAAGCTTTTCAATCCAAAGTGGATGAAATGTAGGACCTAGATTACTTATAAAAAAAAAAAAAAAGCCAAAAATGTACACCATACCTAGAAAAGGTTACCTATGCCTAACATATTACAGTAACCTCTATCCTGCATTCCATCAGAAGCCTCTTGACTTGTTATATTTGAAACAGAAAAAAATCTTCTCCATCACGTTTTCAGTAAAGTAAAAGCCAGAGGACTGTTGACCTAAGGAGTGTCATGCATTCCCGGTGCCAGAGGAATATCCTTTATTATCCTTTCTGCTCCTTAAATTGGTCTTGAAAGTCGTATATCTGTTACCAACTCTTAAATTAATATTTTGGTAAACATGTTTCTGTCAACCAGATTTCCTAACATCAAAAGAGATCATTCATGGGAAATTTGCTAATTATGGTCCCTTTAAGGAAAACACATTAAAAAGTAAACTGCACCTGTCAGAACAAGCACACCTACCGTGTGGTATTACAAACATGTTCCTTCAGTGACCCCTGCTCTGCCCGCTCTTCATGCCTTTGTTCCTTCGCCTCTGCACTCTTGGGAGGAGAAGGTTGGGTAGGCTTCGTGATGAAGGACTCTCTAGAATTTCAGTCACTTGAGTAGCTATTAAAAGATTGGGACTGTGCTAAGTGCTAGGGATACCGCGATTAGTAAAACATAGTCCTTGCTCCTGAGGAACTTCTAGTCCAAAAAAGAAGGCAGACACAAAGATCATTGGAGTGCGATGCGGTTAGTGCCCGCAGGTTCTGTGGGAGTAGAAGGAAAACTGTCTGGTTGGGATGCCTCCAGAGCCAAGTTGTAGAAGATGAGCAGGTGCTAGCCCAGCAAAAAAGAGGAGGGAATACATTGTGGCCAGCTGGGATAACCCCCAAGAGCAAAGTCACGGCTGTGGGTATCCATGGAGCATGCTGGGACAGCCGCAACTAGGTCTGTAGAACATCAGAGGAAAGATGTTACAAAAAGGTCTCCTCAGCCATGCTTGGGTGCCTGGGTTTCAGAAAGCTCAAATATATTCTTTCTTGATTATTCATGATGATGGGAATGTGAAAGAAGCATGAGCACCAAAAGCCAGAAATTGTAGATAAGTTAAAAAAAATTTTTTAATTTTTTTTTAATTTTATTTTTTATACACATATAATGTATTTTTATCCCCAGGGGTACAGTGAATCGCCAGGTTTACACACTTCACAGCACTCACCATAGAAGTTAAAATTTTTAATAATTGATTCCAGAATACATGATTTTTTTGTATGCTGATTTATCTTTCTAATTATATTTTGCTTAGGATAAAATTAATTCCATTTGTATTTCCTTAACCTACACCAGCAGATGGCAGGAAGAAGTAGCCTAGATAATTACAGTGTGGTGACAGAAATCATTTTGAAATTTAAAGTTTACTATAATTAATTGGCAAAATAGAAAATAAAATACCGGTTTTGTAGTTATCTGTCCCTATTCCTACTTGCCTTCTTCAATGAATTTAAATGGTTTTCATCAGGAACTTCGATGAATGCTTTAGTCTCACCATTTCCCTTTCTACTCTGTTTTTCTGCCTCCTGATTTTCTCACGTACCTTACTGCATCCTCCGGTTGTCCGGTCCCCACTCACTAACCCCCCTACACACGCATACTTCTCCTGCCCTCCTCTCACACGTTCCAGCTCCAGGATTAGCTCCTTCTCTACCTCTCTCTCCAAGCTTCTCTTCTTTGTCCAGAACTTTGCTCAGCTGGGAGGCAGGAAGTCTGTGTACAATTATTCAAAAAGGTGAGTTGACATCAGATGGCATTATAATTTTTAAGGACGTTTCTTTTTTTTTCTTTAAAGATTTTATTTATTTATTTCACAGAGATCACTAGTAGGCAGAGAGGCAGGCAGAGAGAGACAAGAGACAAGGAAGCAGGCTTGCTGCTGAGCAGAGAGCCCGATGTGGGGCTCGATCCCAGCACCCTGGGCTCATGACCCAAGCCGAAGGCGGAGGCTTTAACTCACTGAGCCACCCAGGCGCCCCTTTAAGTATGTTTCTAACTACTTGCCTCTCCAGTGTCTTCTGTACTCAATGTTCAATCCTATGTCAGAGGGATAAAGGAGGATTCGGCCCCTTTATTCTGGCCATATGCCTTTTTAATAACTGGTTTACTTTTCTCCTTGGACCACGCTCCTATGCACCATTTCTACACTGCTCTCACCTCACTCTGTGCCTTCTTGTGTACACAGGCGTCTGTCATCCCAGTTATCTGTATAAATGTCTTTTAAAGTGTAGAACATTCATTCAAAAATATTTACTTCTGGGGGCGCCTGGGTGGCTCAGTGGGTTGGGCCTCAGCCTTCGGCTCGGTCACGATCTCTGGGCCTGGGATCAAGCCTGGCATCGGGCTCTCTGCTCAGCAGGGAGCCTGCCTCCCTCCTCTCTCTCTCTGCCTGCTTCCCTGCCTACTTGTGATCTCTCTCTGTCAAATAAATAAATAAAATCTTTTAAAAAAAAATTTACTTCTGGGGGCACCTGGGTGGCTCAGTCAGTTAAGCCGCGGCTCTTGATTTCCACTGAGGTCATGATCTCAGGAGTCGAGGCCAGTATCAGGCTCCACGCTCGGGGGGGAGTTGGCTTGAGGATTATCTCTCGGGATCCCTCTGCCCTTCCCCACCGTGTGCATCACCCCCCTAAAATAAATAAATAAATCTACTAAAAAATATATTTACTTCTGACCATAATGGAGTGACTAGTACCGGCCTTACCTTCCCACCATAAACAAGAAAATGGGATATATAAGGGACAAAATATATGAAGCAGCTGTTTCAGATGTTCGACAACAGGCGTGTTATCCCGACAAGAAAGGAAACAAACAGGAGGGACATCACTGAGCATGGCACAGCGAGAAGAAGCTCAGGGAAGTATGGCAAGATCAGTGAGTTGAGAAAACTGAATTCATAGCTTAGGGAGACTCATGTGGCTCAAATGTATGGGAACATGTACTGGAGAGGAAGGAGCTAATCAGGGAAGGGTCCAGAAATCTGCATGAGTCCCCTTGAGTGTGTTGCTGAATTCTACATGGACAGATGTAGAGACTGCACAAAGCCAAGCACTACTAGAGAGCTCTAAGCTGAACATTTCACAGACATCATACAGAAACAGGAGATACTGCATTCTATTTGGCATAAGAGACTTATTGAACCCCTGGAGCATTCAGAAGGACCACAACTTAGTAAAGGAGGTAAACTTGCCCCAAAGTAAAGGCTACTCGAAACTGTCCCTAATAAATCTCAGAGGCAATCCTCAAAAGGACCAAATAAATTACTTAGCTGCCCAAAAAAGGCAAAGTCTAATCCTTTAGAAAAACACAACAAAATTAAGACACTCAGTAGTGTAACATTTGCTATATTCAGCATTCACTCAAAAATCAACAGTCATGCAAAGAATCAAGAAAATGTGATCCATAACCAAGGGGAAGAAAGCCAACCAAACCAACATAGAGAAATGGCCAGGATGGTGAAATGAGCAGAAAGGGATTTTCAAAGTGCCATTATAAAATGCCCATTGATTCAAAGGAAAAACATGACTGGGGTGAGGAAAAAAGTGGGAAACACATTAAAAAAAAAAAATAGATGGGATACCTGGGTGGCTCAGTGGGTTAAAGCCTCTGCTTTCGGCTCAGGTCATGATCCCAGGGTACTGGGATCAAGCCCCACATCGGGCTCTCTGCTCAGCAGAGCCTGCTTTCCTCTCTCTCTCTCTGCCTGCCTCTCTGCCTACTTGTGATCTCTGTCTGTCAAATAAATTTTTTTTAAATCTTTTAAAAAATAGAAGTTTAAGAAATGAAAGTATTTTTGCAATGAAAAGTTCACTTGATGGGCTTATCAGCAGAGTAGACATTACAAAAGAAAGGACCAGTGTACTTGAAGACCGTAAGAGCAATTATCTAAACTGAAGCCTAGAGGGAAAAATGACCAAACTACACAGTCTTTGTGATGTGAGACAAGGTGACTGTCGTTTGTGTAATCAGAATCTAAGAGAAAGAGTAGGTGAGGCACAAAAAATATTTGAAGAAATAATGACCGAAAATTTTTCAAATTTTTTCGAATTTTATGAAAACTATACATGGTCTAAGAATTTCAAAGAACCCCAACCAGGATAAGTATACTGTAAACCACAAAGCCCATTGTAATCCAATCCCTACAAACCAATTATAAACAAACTCTTAAAAGCATGGGGGACATTAGAGATAAGGGAACAGACATTACAAATAAGGGAACAAAGATTCATTACAGACTTCTTGTCGGAAATAATGCAAGCCAAGGGGGAGAAAATGAAATCTTTGTAAGTCCTTAAAAAGTAAACTGTCAACATAGGATTTTATATCCTTCAAATAGGTAAGGGAAATGTAGGAAAATAATAGAGAATGTATCACCAGAAACTCACACTACAATAAATACTGAAGGAAGTTCTTTAGGCAGAACCTAAATGAAGCTAAAATATAAGCCGAGATCTACCCAAGGGGACGAAAAGCCCCAGAAAAGGTTAATATGTGGGCGAATGCCAAGACTTCTTTCCTCCACTTCTTAATTTCTATAAAAGGCAATTGATGGTTTAAATAAAAAAAATAATAGCGTAAAATTAAAAAAAATAGCAAAGTTTTATATCACATAGAAGTAAAATATGTAGTAGCACAAAGATTAGGAAGGAAAATGGAAGAATAAATTACACTTACAAGTAAAGTGGTGGAGCAATGTTTGAAAATAAGCTGTGATAAGTTAAAGATGCTCATTGTAAACCTCAGATTTTTAAAATAGAAAAAAGGGAGGGGCACCTGGCTGGCTCATATGGTGGAACATATGACTCTTGCTCTCAGGGCTGTAAGTTCAAGTCCCGTGTTGGGTATAGAGATTACTTAAAAATAAAATCTTTTTTTTTAAGATTTTATTTTTTTATATTTATATATTTTAGAGAGAGAGAGAGAAAGAAAATGAGAGGGGAGGGGTCAGAGGGAGAAGCAGACTCCCCCACCCAGCAAGGAGCCCGATGCGGGACCCGATCCAGGGACTCCAGGATCATGACCTGAGCCGAAGGCAGTTGCTTAACCAACTGAGCCACCCAGGAACCACGAAAAATAAAAACGTTTTTTAAAAAATGGGAAAAAAAGGAGTCAACATCAGTAGTGAAGATGAAATAATTAATCCAAATTAATCCAATTAATCCAAAAGAAGATAGGGATGGAGGAGAGAAATGAGTATTGTAATGTCAGACAGTGCTATTGATCTGAAGAAAATTGTTGGGAAGCAATGAATGTTTTTCCCATGAATGTTCCCACATTTCTGCATGATCAGGACTTTCTGAGCAAAGATCGCTAGCACCAGGTTTAAAAAATGTTTGAATGGCAAACCTTGCAAGTCAGAGACTTCTGGAGAGATTTTGGGACTTCTTCCTTGGACACATTTATTTACATTCCAGGGGTTGTAAATCTAGAGACCTCCCACCCCTCATTCCCCTGAGAGCATTGGTTTATATTACAAAGCAAAGGTCACTTGGCCGTTTTCTCCCTCTCCTTCCCCACCCCGGAGGGGAGGAGGAGCAACAGCTGTGTCAGCTTCCATACAAACTCCCAAGAATTCATTATTTGGAAGTTCCTCTCATGTCACCCTCAGGGAGATTGGGACACAGAGAGCTAACACAATTATGAGTAATTAAAAAGCGTCTCTGATCCAGAAACACAGTATTCCTTGTCCGAATGAATTAATAACTTAACAAAAATTAGGTATAAGGACATCTCCCATAAGGTGGTCTGGGAAGACCTGAGGAGGTAACATCTGAGCAGAGATGGGAAGGAAGGCAGCCACGTAAGACCATAACATACTCCTTGTTGGCTCTTCCCGTGCCTACTACACTTTTTCACACAAGCAAAATTTAAATAAGGTTCAAGGACAGGACACACTGAAAGCCTGGCCACTTGTGACCAATACTCTTCGTAGCTCTTCTATAAATTCAAGGATAGCTACATCTTCAGGCGAAACTCCTATTCAGCCCCAGACTGGTTAGGTAGGAAAAATAGGAATTAATAATCAAAATCGGTTTTTTTTAAAAATGGTTTAAAGCATAATTCAGCTTTCGTTCCCTTAAATAAATCCTATGTCTGCAAATTTAGGGTTAGGAACCACAGAATGAAGATTGGAAGCTAAGTGGGTTGTTTTGTTTTGTTTCTCCCCAGAGCTAGAAAGAGAGAGCACTAGGTTTTTTTGGAAATGACGCTCAGTCCTACAAATGTGACATAGACAAATGCTGAGAAGAACAGATATGGCTGAATTGTACAGGCAGTAGGAATGACAAATGAGTGCAATGAATTTTAATGGTGCCGTAATAGTACAGTCCCCTATTAGAGAGGCATACCGGGAGTTTGCAGGCTTGCAGCCAGAAGAAGAAAGGATGAAACGCAAAAAGCAACCTATTCCTGGACTTTGGGCTGGTGCCGGGGTAGTGTGACCTCTTCGGTCGAAAGACTTCGCTTCCCTGCTTCACCAGGTCACTCCTTCCTTTGGTATGAACCATCTCTGAAAATCTGTAACAAGCACGTCATTGTCAAGAAGCTAAAAGCAATTGATTAGTTGTTCTGATAACACCTGTCAGTGAAATAACTCAGAGCACAAAACCCAGGCATTTAAGGAGTTGACAAGTATTATTAAACCTGTTTTGCAAGAGAAGAAGCTGGTTCAAAGAGGGAAAAGCTGTCAAATGTAGTACAATCAGTAAGTGGCTCAGGCCTGCTACCTTGCGCAACTAAGCTCTAGCCACGTGACCTCTCAGGGCCCAGAAGACTGTGGGGCCATCTATGAACATTTATCAGTGTTTCCTCCTGTGCAAATTTAAAAGGTGACATTTTTAAAGCTACAAATTTAAGTTCAGGTATATTTCCTATGGTTGGTTTTCTCTGTCTGGGTTTTCTCCATCATCCAGAAACTTGACTCTATTTTTAATTTTTAAATGGTAGCAGCAGTGCATTACTACCAGTATACTGCTCTCCTTTTATCTTCCTTTGAGCACGTCTGTCCTTGGCGCCCTGCTAAGCCTCACGTCTGAATCTCGACAAATCATAGCAACGCTTTCATCAGGGGGCGGTGCTTTGTTGCAGTCCTTTCTTGAGATGGACCTTGATTTCATGACCTTAATAAGGAAAGAGGTAGGAAACCCTAGTTCAAGGTAAATTGGGATTTCTAACTCAGAAATGCTTCTGCCTGTCTGTAACTTTCCAATTGCTCTCAAAGCTGCTTTCCGCTCCAGTTCATTTACTTAAAAAAATAAGTAGTAAACTGTCTTAGCCTGGGTTCAACAGAAAGGTCACAAGACAGAGGTTTAAGAGCATATAATCTGTGCAGGACTGTAATGGAGGGAGTGAGAAAAGCCTGTACAAAGACACTTGACGTGTTTGGCTGGTTGCTCGATGCTGCGGGACAGCCGGGGAACCACGACAAAGGGACAGAAACCCTGGAATGGACAGAGAGCGGCACTGGGCAAGGCCGTGTTACGTTGCATCTACAAGGACCCGGCTACCAGGAAGCTGGAAGAAGATGCTGGGAAGCCGGGTGAATCTGAAGTAGTAACAGGTGGCTTCCCGTATGCACAAAAGTATTCCTGTTGCATACACCTCTGTATACAGAGTAAAACAGGAACTTTTGCTCCCTCTCTCCACCCTTTTCATGGATACCTGTCATTAACACTTCATTTTCTGTGCATTTACATATGAGAACATACACATGCATCTTTTTATTTTTGAAAAACCATGAGTTGGGGCGCTCCCTTCTACTTGTTAGATGCTGCCCGATTCATGAATCATTTAATAAAACCAATTTGATCTTTAAAAGAAAAAAAATCATGAATCAGATCGTAATAATCTCGTGCTCTGAACTGGTTCCCGCCCCCCCAAACTCATATGTTGCTTGCATCAGGGTTAGGATTTATTATATTATCAGGAAGTTGCTTTTGTCCCATAGAGGTAGACTGGAAAACACCAATTTAACATTTGTTGAATTAACCCACAAATGAAGAAGGATAGTCTGATTTCTGGTTATGGTTCCTGCTTATAGGAGAGGCGTGCTGCTAATACAGGGAAGGCGGTGGGCAAGGTCTGGTAAGCCATGAAATTGTCATTGCCAGACTATTGACATTCCCACCAGGCTCCTCTTTCCCATTCACCAACACCTCCACGTCTGCAATTCAGAAGTACGGATGGATGCTACACAGGAGAGACATAGAAAAGAGAGGTGGAAAGGGAGATAAGTTTCCCTCTTCCCTTCTCAGTTCTTGCCTGAGACCCTGGTAATAAAAGACAGATTAATGAGAAAAACAAACAAATGTATTAACCTGAATGCCCCAGGTGTACATGGGCAGGGCCCAGGGGAAAAGGGGTAACTGCCCAAGGGGATTAAGAACTCCGGCTTCTTAAATAAGGAAGGGGGAAAGGCGTGTGAGCCCTCTTAGGGGAGAGTAAATGATTTAGGAAAGATGGACTGGCCCTGCCCTCGGTTTTATAAATAGGAGGTATGACAGTGTTTGTGACAGTTGTCCAGGTGTGGTGGTGACTTCTCGCCTGTGACAGGAGTCCATCCTTGCTGGTTGATGAAACTCCCAGGGAGGGGACTCATGGCTCTGGAGTCCTTTTGGGGAACTGGTCTTGAGGCAGATAAAGGGCAGGTCAGAGAAAGTCTCGCCCACCATCTGCTCCTTTTCATGTGCCTACGGCTCACCATCAGCAGTACACCAAAGCGACCTGTTTGGCCAGCGTGTCCTGAGCTCCTCCAGTCATATTCTCCTACCCTTCAAGGAGACAAGGGAAGTCTCTTTAAAAAATTCACTCAGTCAAAAAATATGTTAAGCCCATTGCTAAGTGGCAGGCACTCTGGATAAAATGGAAAACAGGACAGACTTGGTCCTTGTCGGTATACGGGGAGAGTCTACAACTGAAGGAAGGAAGGAAGAGTAGGGCAGAGATGCAGAAAGAAAAGAGTACGATTCCCAAGGAGGGAGAAATTTCAGTGATGAAATTTCAGTGATGGCTAAATTAGTACAGTGCTTGTGTTAATATAAATTGTTTAGAAAGGAGTTGAAGTCCCTGCCATCTGCTCCCACATCAAAAACATAACACTGTACCCCTGATTTCACTCCTCCATCCCATACATACACATCCCAATAATCATCTGCTGATCTATTTTTCATGACTTCCCACAGCCAATAATAAAAAATATACTTGATTCAAACCAGAGTATTGTGACCCAGACCTAACTATAAATATAGTCAAAGTTGTAAGTTTCTATACCGACCATCTTACTAATTCAGTTATTTGGCCTGTTTTTAGCCACGTTGGATATTTTTTTCTTTTTAAAATTGTTATGGATGTTGTTGGTAGCAGCGTCAATAAGCCAAGAATTCACATAGTTACTCAGTCGCACAGATTAGTCATCATTGCCTGTTCATAACAGAATCCTAAAATGTTTAAGATTTCTGATGCAAATCAAAATCTCATCATCACTTGTCACTGCTAAATTAAATGACAGGATAATAACATTACATTAAAACCATTTTTCTCTTGATTGAGTACCTTTTTCAGAAGTGAACTTATAGCTGGATATTTTTTTCATCAGTACTATAAATGCATTTAGAATAGGAGGTAAAAATAGCACTGAAAAGGGGAGGAGTGGAATAGAATGTTTTCAAATTATTGATGAGTCTCTCTTGAATCTCAAATAACCATATTTGACACTGCAGTGCTAGGGAATGGAGTAGTTTAGCCCAATTTCCTGAGACCTTTAGAACTACATACAGGAGGTGCTCAGGTTGAACTTGGTCATTATCAACACCATTGTGAGTTATTGGCTTCGGTCATAAGTCATTCCATTATAAACAGGCTCTTAGTGACCTGTAGGACTTGGCATTGTCCTGGTACTCTAATATTGGGCATAGGAGACTGGTTTTAAATAGATCACAGGCTAGGTGGGAAATGAATATAAATTTCAGATCTGCCAAAACAGAGTAGGTTCTCGATCGACTTGCTGTCGTGAACTCCCCTCTTGGCCTTTCTTTCCCATCTAAAGCTACTTAACCTCTTTTGGTCACACCTGCCGGCACTCCATCTGGCCCTCAGCCCACTTCTTTGTGGCCATCCAGTCCTCATGCTCCTCAAGCCCATCTTCCTCACTTACCCTTACACACAGCACTCTCCATTGACACATTTTCTGTCCCTCAAAGATGTTGTTTCTTCACATCTTCCACTTTAATGTTATGAAAACCGTACCCTGGAGGAAACCTTTCACTCTGACTTTTTGTCTCCTCTGCTACTACCCTCACCAGGCAGTAACAGGTGAGTAAAATTCCTTCGCTCTTGGAGGAGTCCACGAAAGTAGAGACTGAAGCAGGCAGGGTTGGCTAGGAGTTGACAGTGGTTGAATCTGGGGGATGGGTGCTTGGGGCTAGGGAAGTCAGTATACTGTTTTCTCTAGTTTTATAGGTTTGAAATTTTCTATAGTAAAAATTTTCAACTACACTTAGCTCTCTAGACTCCATTTTTTAAGAATAGATGCTTAGATGCTCTTTTTGAGTTAGTACCTGAAATGGTTGGAATCGAGGATGGACTGGGACTACGACTTGATCGTGCCATCGAAGTCATAACCCGCTCCCGCCCAACCTGCCAGGAAACAGATGGGATTCCTGCGTGCCTAGAATTGCAACTTCCCTCTTCTCCTTAGGTCCTGAGCATCGTTACTAGAGCCCTGGTACGCTTCCTGCTTCTTGCTAAAGTGACCAGATAAACCTATACAGAAACACACATTAATTTATCCCACTGTGAATAAAGGTCTGTGCTGGGCGCTGGGAAGTGGGAATCAGAAGGGACTTCCCTGTAAGAGCTCCCCATGATGGAAAACGGAGGCACCCATGAGTACCCCTGATGCAGTAGCACTAGAAACTGTCATCTGAAGTGGCTCTCCAGTAGCGCGGCTGTGGGACTGTGCGGAGGGGAGGGGGGCGGACAGAAAGACAACCTGTCAGCAGATGCATTCTGGATCGTGATGCCAACTGCCGAATGCTATCTTAAAGGAAAAAGTGATCTACTCTGCTTCTGCTTGCATTTCTGATTGCTAGAACTAGACTCCCATCAGAGAACCTTCCCTCTCTCTTCTGAAGAACTTAAATTGATGTGCCTTATTTTTTTCCTTCTCTTTTTAAATTATGGCAGTCTTACTTCTCGTTTGCCCAAAACTGGAGAAACCATCCATGGACATAAGTTTTTTATTGGCTTTGGAGGGAAAGGTGCCAACCAGTGTGTCCAAGCTGCCAGGCTTGGAGCAAAGACATCCATGGTATGCAAGGTAAGTGTGAAACATGGTGGAGAGGATTCTAGAGGCAAGGGTCTGGTTTTAAGACTTGATTGTTTTTATTTTTTAACTATTTTAAAGGGAACAATTCAGTGGCATTTAGTACATTCACAGTGTTGGACAACCATCATTCTCTTAGTTCCAGAACATTCCTAGGATTCCAAAGTAAAACCCCTTATCATGAAGCCGTCTCCCCCCACTCCCCCATCCCACCTCCTGCCCCTGGCATCCACCAGTCTGCATTCCGTCTCTGTGGACTGATCTATTCTGGATATTTCCTCTAAATGGAATCATAGGATACATGGCATTTTGTGTCTGGCTTCTTTCACTTAGCAGAATGTCCTCCAGGTTCATCTGCCTTATAGCATGGATCTATTTTATTCCTTTTCTGGCTGAATAATGTCCCATTGTAGAGCCCATAATTTGTCTACCCACTTGTCTGTTGATGGACACCTGAGCGGTTTCCACCTTCTGGCTGCTGCGAACAGTACTGCCGTGAACATGCTTGTGCATGCATGTGCTTGAGTATCTGTTTCGTGTTAAAGATTGAAATAGGAGAGAGTCCTTCTCCTTATCCTTCATATTCATTTCTCCCTCACTGAACCCTCCAGGAAGTAGCGTAATGCTGCATTCCTTTAACTTACTGCGCTTCTAAGTGAAGGGTGAGAAGGGAGAGGAATTTGCCTACCCCGCGGGCTTTCTACAGTCCAGCTTCTAAACAGCAGAAGTCATCCTGTCTTTAGCAATTTTTGCTACAGCACGGCTTTTGGAAACTTGGTCTAATAACTGGTGATTCACTCATCTCTAAGCTATTTCTTCTAATGCTAGCTCTTGGGTCAGAAAGGAATCTGGGCTTTAATGAACTACCCATAACTAATCCTTAGGCATAGTTCTGTTTTCAGGTATATAAGGAAATGGCATGTAAAATACAGCAGTCCTTCTTTCTAGCCATCTGACTGAAATCATTTGAAAATAAAATTGGCTACCAAAGGTTCAGCGTTTTGTGTGTTTAATGAAATTTTAAGATGCTAGCATTACTGGTAGAACACGAAAGTTCATTTCAGGAAAGCTAGACTCAGTCTGCACAGTAAAGGATAAGAAGAATCTGAGAAATTTCAAAGAATGAGCTCTCTCCTGTGAGCTGGGTCCGTTTCACCAATATTTCTCTGCAATGTCATTTCCCATCGCCTACGGCACTCTTCTCTCCACAGGAGTCTTTCAGTGATGTACAAACTATACAATTATCATTTCATCTGCTAATCAACTGTAGTTTTATTTCTAATTTATGGTTAACCTGATGAAATTCTCATCTAGCTCTTGGGTCAAAAACATCCCACGAAGCACAAGGTTCAAAGTAAGAAATGCGCATCTTCTAAGGCTGAACTCTTGATTTTAAATGTCAACTAATCAGCCATTAATTACTGATGACCTAGTGCATGCTAGGAACCGTGGGGCTTGGAGAGGGAGCCAGAGGCCTGACGATCCTATGCTTGATTGGAAATGAAGGGTCTGGGGTCTCATCGGATGGTGCGGACTGAACAGGGCTTGGGAACTGGAAAGAGGAGGATATTTGCCAGCTGGGAGCGAAGTACCAAAAATGGCTGCTCTGGGAAGAGAGGAGTTCCCTCGAGCTGGAGCCGTAACAGGAGAGATTAGAGAACCCCTCTTGGAAGCTTCATAAATGCTATTCATGTAGCCATGAAAGTCAAAATTGGATGTCCCCTGGGATCTCATCCAACTCGAAGATTGAGATTGGTGTTATTTTGGGTCTGTTGAATTTGAGGCAAAGAGAAACGCAAAATAGAAAATATTTGAGTTGTGGAACTGAACTTGGGAAGTGAATCATGCAACCGTCAGGAGTGGATGTGAGAGGAATAGACAGCAGAGGGCTGTATTTGGGGAAATGGTAGAATCAGGAGTTTGATAAAGCAGCGGTCCTGTTTGTTTTATTCTGGTCTGCGTATGACAGTTTAGGGTAGCACCTGTACAGTTGGGCAAGCTGTTCATACCCGCGGTGCCCCGAGGTAGCCAGCGGCCATTAACGCCCCATAGTCGGTTTTAGTGTGCGTGTCCGTACAGAGAGGATGAGAAAGCTTGGCTTCAGCCAAAACCCACATGGGGTGACTTTGCTTAGACAACCTGGAATCTTTAGACATAGATTTCTTTAAGCCTAAACAAATTGCATAATATTCTTAGACTTCTTCAAAAGAAAAGTATCTTTTTTATAATAGAAGCTATTGTTATCCATCTGTCACAATATTTTTCCATGGTGAAGTATATTCTTATTAAGCAAAGTAGCCAACCTGCTGTATAGCAGTTTTTTTTAAGATAACAAATTCCAAGTAGAAACCAAAATCATGAAATTACTCAAGATAAAAATGAACAGACGGAGCAAAAGAAAAACAGGTAGAACATTTCCTGCGGTTTTCTTGGCCACATTAATTTAATCTACCACCACTCTACGACAAACCAAAATCCAAGCTCAGGGGAAGTAAGACTGTTTGATGCCACATGCCAGACAACTTATATTGTGCTCAAGGACTTCTCTGCCAAGATATAGAGACAAGGACTGTTAAGCAGGAGCCCATCAATGTGCATCAAGGGAAACATGTAATCATGAAACACTTCAAGTCATTAAAGAGTGTTATAGTCAGGACTCACCGGGCCCAAGGCCATAGTCCAAGGAGAATTGGAAGTAATATTTTCAGATTACAAATCCAGGCAGAGATCAAAGAAAATGAAAGTCTTCTTGGCAGGACAAAGAGTCTGTGAGGCTACCTTCCATAGGACCTCACCTGATTTTCTTAAGTGTTTCCTCCTCCATCATTCTATTCAAACTAAGTGTTATTTCTTGATATCTGAAACGGGCTGCTCAGGAGGGCCAGGGTAGAAAAAAAGAGCTCAAGATGCAGTGGCCCAGTCTCAGCCCAAAGACCCTGTTTCTTATGTGGTGGGAAGAAGCCATGAACAGGCATGGCCCTAAATGATCCAGATCTGAAATGAGCCAAGTGGGGAGACCCTCAAACAATTAGCTGATCTTACTTTCCTCGAACAGAACACTCTCTAGGAGCGCCTGGCTGGCTCAGTCGGTAGAGCACGTGACTCTTGATCTTGGGGTCATGAGTTCAGGCCCCACACTAGGTGTAGAGCTTCCTTTAAAAAGAAAAAAAAAAATCCACCTCTATAGTACAAGCACCTGTGTGTTTTCCTTGAAGAATGGGCAGATACTAGAGCGACGCTGCCCAAAGTCTGATCCTCGGGCCAGACTACAAACGGTCACTGGTCTGGGCAGCACAGGAATTATGAGTAAGCAATTAGCAACAGTTACAGCATTTGACAGAATAATGTTTATAGCTGATGAATGTAATAGTAATAATAAATTAAGCCTGGTATTTTGTAGGACTCTTTTTTCTGTTTTTATTTCAGTGTTGTTACATTTTACAGAATTATTAGTCCACAGTAGATTGAAAATGAAAAAAGAAAATAAAGAAAAACAGCCTTCACTACAGATGGAGTGTATTAGAGTACTCATCATCTTAACCAAAAAAGTTAGACTGTCTGTTAGATTACTGTGGGACCGTCAGTGGCTCATGCATTAAGATTTAGTTTTCCAAGATCAAAAGTAGTCACCAGTGCTTTCCATGTTATATATTAATGAAGTGAAATTTGTCCTTTCCTGAACTTTGCTGAAGGACGACTGGCTAAAACTAATGGCTCTATTGATTGGAATGCCTGGCCATGTGTCCAAATACGGGGTACCCTAGGACCCTAAGCAAATAAACAGTATGGGTCTCATATAGGAAGATTGGAAGAAAATTGGATTACCACCAACCAGCTCTTACCTTCTCCCCACCTCCCCTGTCAGATAAGCAGAACTCATAAATGGGGATTGTGACATTAAATTTGTATGTTAAAGGCCATTATCCCCATTTAGATAGGATTTAAACCACCAGCTAGCTTGAACAACGGCAATTTTTTGTATTCTTCTGTCCTGAATCACAAAGATTAAGTTGCACTCAGCTTGGTTTTAGTGTTAATTATATTTCTGTGCATTCTAACTTTGAGAACTGATAACTGGTAACCTGTTTTATTATACGTGATAACTTTTTTAGCAGAAATATTCGACTTCATGTGACCTTGGGTAAGATATCTTAGTCCTCTAGGTTTTATTTGCCTCAGCTATATGTCAACAGATGGAATCCCTAGAATTTCTACTATTTTTCTACTCTTCAAGGATTCCAAGCAGCCCATTCCGCAACCATTCTGAAATGTTGTTTCATTTCAACATTTGTACCATATATGGTACAAATTCACTATATGGTAACGCTAACTGCAGTCACCTTCCTCAGCACGAGATCAGTTCTGGACTGTGGAAGCCACTGATGGCTCTCCCTCAATGCAGAGAGCCTTCTCGGTGGTAAAAGTGAAGGAAATACCTCAGGACCCTTAGCTGGAGGAAAAGATCTTACTCCTGACCTGACCTGCTGTTTTCCATGATTCTACCTTACATCTCTCTATAGCTGCATTAGCCAAGATGGCAGCCACTAGCCATGAGTGGCTGGATTTAAATGTAATTAAAATAAAATTTTAAATTGAGTTGCTCTGTCTTACTGGCTACATGTCAAGTGCCTGTTTGGGGTAGCACAGAGAGAGAGGGCATTTCAGCATTGCGGAAAGTTCTAGTCAACTGCACAACTCCACAAGCCTCCGGGAAGAGCTGAGCCTGGGATTTCCTGAAGAGCATCTGGGGTTGTAAGAGTTGCCCTGGCTTAAGTGCAAGTGGTTGTCCATAACTGCCGATGACCTGGCTTCTTTCACCTGGAACAGGCTTACCCAGGCTACCTTATTCTATGTGCTTTTCCCAGAATCCTTCTGCCTAAAATATTTCCCTGTTGCTACTGGAAGAGTATAGGAATGCCTTCCAGGGGTCTATTAGGATCAAAACCTTGTGTAGGACCTTTTGGCAGCCACAGCTAGGACAATCTGAGTGCCTGTTGTCATGTCCCTTTAAGAATGAGAAGATTTGGTGTGCCTGGGTGACTCAGTGGGTTAAGCTGCTGCCTTCAGCTCAGGTCATGATCTCAGGGTCCTGGGATCGAGTCCCGCATCAGGCTCTCTGCTCAGCGGGGAGCCTGCTCCACCCCTCCTTTCTCTTGTCTGCCTCTCTGCCTACTTGTGATCACTCTCTCTCTCTGTCAAATAAATAAATAAAATCTTTTTTTTTTTTTTTATTAATGATAAGATGGGCCAAGGAAAATGAACAGACAGGCAACTAAGATGACCAAACACATATAGAACACATTTCATGCACGGGGCTTAAGGAAGAATAATACAGGCCAAGCTAGAGTCTCTGATAAGGTTTTAGGAAAGCTAGACTTTTAGGAAGATTGTTTAGGCAAACAAAATTAGATGGTATGCAATTAAATATTTAATGGTATCAAGTAGGAATACTCTAGGAGTTGAGGAAAGGAGAGCTTTGAGAAGGGCTAGGATAGGGGAGGTAGGCCTTAAGTTGCACTTGAAAAACAGGTTGATTAGGTGGCGAGAAGAAAGGACTTCTAAGTTCTCAGAAGGCAAGAAAATAGAGATATATTGTACTCACCTTGTGTTCTAATGCAGTCGAATGATAACATCAGGTTAATAGTGCCTTTCCGCTGACCACTCTGTAGAACAGAGAAATCCAACGATTTTTGCCAAATACGAGTGTTAGAAGCCCACAGAGCAAGGGGAGGCAAGCCTGGTGACATGAAAATGAGACCAGAGTCCACAAACACACGCTTGTCGATGTTTGTAGCTTTACGATCCCTTGATCCCCGTGTTGGTCCCCGTTGGGCCCCTCGCCCCAGGCAGACTCTGCAGGCCACACTGTATGTTCCCACTTAGTTGACTCCCCAGGGTAGCGCCAGGCAGGACCTCTCTCCCTCCTCGTTTCTGTCACACAAAGCTTCACCCACACTCTCCCAGCATTCATCCTGCAAGCCTGTGGGCCTCAGCTGGAGGCATACATTGTAATCCCCGGGGGTGTGGGCCAGGGTCTCACCTCCACAGGGGCTGCTTTCCTTGATCTGAGGTGTCACCTGGGCACCAGGATGTGTGTAAGCTGCTCAGGAGCTCTAACACTCAGCGAAGACTGAGAACTACTGGTTTCCTACTTGCCAGACAGAACTCACCCCAGTCCCACGCTATCTGGCTCTGGTGGAACCGTTTGCTGCAAAACGTGAAGAATTTTAACTAGCCTGATAATGGCAGAACTGAAATTCAGTTCCAAGTTTCCTGACTCCCAGTCGCAGTATTTTGCTTCACGGCCGAGATACTTACACTTAAAGTTCTCTTCTCCATTCGAGAGGTGAATGTGACCGGGAAGACAGAGAAGCCTCCAAAAATAAGAGGTTCTCCTCTGGAATTATGATGTCAAGTCCTTTTTGTTTCAAGGACCGTTTGAAATCACTCACTGTGATTTTCTTTCTTTTCTTTTTCTTTTTCTTTTTTAATTTTAATTCAGTTAGCCAGATCATTAGTTTCAGAGATAGTGTTCAAGAATTCTTCACTGTGATTTTCATTCACAGTCATTACCAATCATTCCGTTTGTGTCATTCACCGTGATTTTCAAGATACTTTCGCCCAGCTCTCAATGAGGTAATGCGGGACACCTTAGCCTGGGTCCCACTCCTCTGATTTCTGGTTATGAATGTCCAGTTCCTGGGGAAGAGGCTTACATTTGAGGCAGAAGCAGCCAAAGGGGTTTGGAAGGTGTTCGCTCCTCTCGGCCTTTTTTAAAGTCAATCCAGCAGAATAAATGATTGCAAAAGAGGTTTGAGGGTGGGGAAACAGGGAAAAGGGCATTCTTTTAGAATGACCTTGCCCAAAGCATCCGTGCAACTCTGTAATGCAGAAAGAAAAAAGAGGCCTCAGATCTCTGCTGCTTTTTGCCCACATTTCGCTATAATAAATAGGTATGTCTAAGACACAGACATGCTCACGGTTGGCTGTGTTAGTCTTATGGAAGTAACAGGATACCTGGTTACATTAAACAGCATTAGTTTCACCCTTAATGCAGATGTTATGTTTTCATTACAATAATAGTAATACAGTCTTATTTTTAAAATAATTCAGTGCACCCACGTGCTTGCTTCCATGACCAGGTGCTCTTCGGTTTGAAAATAGGGAGCAGCAGGAAGAACTGGAAGTGTCAGGGAGAACCAGATAGGCAGGAATGTAGTTTATAAGAAAGATTGACTCCAGGGTGCCTGGGTCACTCACTGGGTTAGAGCCTTGCCTTCAGTTTGGGTCATGATCCCAGGGTCCTGGGATCGAGCACCGCATCAGGCTCTCTGCTCAGCAGGGAGCCTGCTTCTCTGCCTACCTCTCTGCCTACTTGTGATCTCTCTCTCTGTCAAATAAATAAATTAAAAGAAAAAAGAAAGATTGAATCCAAGCAGCAGGTGCCCTCCCCCCAAGGGAAGCAGCCCTCGTGGCAGCAGGACTGCCCTGGTGATGATGAGGATGGGGACGATGGCCGTGACATTGATAGTGCCAAGCCATTACTGAATCCTTCACAGTTGTCAACCCGTTTCAGGCATGTTATTTCATCCCTGCAGTAAACTTGCTGTGACTTTCCAGATAAGGAGACTGAGACTAAGAGGCCGTTAAAGCAGCTTGCCCCAAACCACAGGGGTCGGGAAGGGGCTTCTGACTTACACAACACAAATGTGAATATCGCCTTCCTGTTTAGAGGCTTCTCATCAGTTCTTTTACTTGGGAATGTGTCACCATGACCCTGAGGCCAAGTTCACGGAGCTGAGGTTGCCTTCTCTTGATCCTCAGCAGTGGAATTACTTTGCCATTATTTTTTAGTTACCAGATTTTTATTTCTGTCATGGGAATATCCAAGAGGGCGAAGGCAAATTATGTTTGTTCCAAGTCTCACATAGCAGTTAGAATGTCAGCCGACAGGTTTGCCAGGAAGTCACTGTTGGGACTAAAACTGGAACCATCACTATGCCTGGGGGGGGGGGGGCGCAGGACATCCGATGACTCCCAGAGGAGGAACAGGACTGCAGCATGGGGCGCCTGGGGGCCCTGGTTGGTTAAGCATCTGACTTAAGCATCTGATTCCAATTCAGGTCTTGACCTCATGGGTCTTAATCTCAGGATCGTGAGCTCAAGCCTCACAAAAAATTAAAAATAAAATACCACTGCAGCAAACCTGCAAAATGCAGTTACCGTGAGCATGCCGCCCCTCCCTGATTTCACCTCGGATGGGGGCAATACTCCGCTTGGCGGGACAGTTGCCTCTCTCGGTCTTATTTTCCCTCTGACAGTTTCTGGAGGGCAAAGCCGCATGCTTTTTGGTTTTCTCCTCCCTTCCAACAAATCTTCCTAATCCCTGCACTTCCTAATGTTTATATCACCACACCATTTATCAAACATGCCTTTGAAATTCACCTTAAACAGATTGTTCCCAGAGGGAGTGGGTGGTACTGATTTCTCCTGTATTAAACTGATAGGAAAGGGGGGGAGAAGTTTCTTCGCTCTAATCTGTACCAGGTCCGACATGCCTAAGAATGGCCTCCCTTTAATCCCTACAACATTCTTATAATGATGCCTTCCCAACTCTATAGTATCTTGATTGCCCATGGGAGACATTTAAATAATGGTTTTTAAAAGAGAGAGAGAGAGAACAGTTAGTTTCTGGTATGAATCTTTGACCTAAGAAATGGGATGCTTTGGTTGATAAATGGCCAGCCTTCCATGAAGAAAACCTTTGATAGATGACGTCCTTCAACCAGGAGCTCTCCCCCATGGCAGTGCTTTCTAGTGGACGCTCTTCATTGTAGAGATAGAAATTCTGCTAATAAGAAATTATTATAGGGGCTCCTGGGAGGCTCAGTGGGTTAAGTCTCTGCCTTCAGCTCAGGTCATGATCTCAGGGTCCTGGGATCAAGCCCCACATCAGGCTCTCTGCTCAGCAGGGAACCTGCTTCCCCCTCTCTTTCTGCTTGCCTCTCTGCCTACTTGTGATCCTCTCTCTGTCAAATAAAATATTAAAAAAAAAAGGAAAGAAATAAATTATTATATATCTTTCCAGATTATTGACTAATCCGCACTTCTGCCAGGAAAGGAGCACAGGGAAGAATGTCCTTTGAGGAAGTTCTCAGAGGTGGCATTTAAATCAGGGGTCAGCACGCTACCACCCATGGGGCAAATCTTGCCTACCATGTATTTTTATAAAGTTTTATTGGTACACAGCCACATCCATTTGTCTACAGATTTTCTTTGGCTGCCTTCACACTACAACAGCAGAGCTGAATCGTTGCAAAAGAGACGATCTGGCCCACAATGTCTAAACTATTACCTCTCCGGCCCTTTATAAAAGAAAATTTTCAAACCCCTGATCTAGACAATCCAAGATCTCACCAGCAAGTTTTCTCATCACTCATTGAGGATCTTGACCCAAGTAAACCTGTAGGTTTCTTTCTATTGATATATCCAGAGAGGAGCGATTTTCTGCAGAAAAGCAGAGCACACCGGGAATGGCTGAGACCCGGACAGATACATCATCCATTGAAGTGCTCACTTGCGGGACAGAGAGATAGTAGTTCAGGAGTGGCAAGCCCAAAGCCTACAGGTGCCAGGCAGGTAACATAAATTACAGGAGGCCAGGTGGAGGCTGTGGTCTGGAGAGCATGCCCTCACCTTTGGGGCAGTTCCAGCCGGGGTGGCCTTGCAGGAATGTGGGCCCAGTGTTACCAGACCCTCAGGATTTTCCAGGACCTCCTGGAAATTTGTTTTTGTGAAGTTCACTAATACTTAAATGGTGACAGCTGGTTAAAATTTAAAATAAAATAGGAAGAAAACTAATGTAACACTGTACATTAACTACACTAAAATTAAAGTAAAATAAAAATAAAATTGGGCATCCGCACAAAAGCCAGCACATTAATTTATCATTACCAACATTTAGAAGCTACTCAGGGTGTCCTTCAGTGGGTGAATGGATAAACCACAGTCCACCCCGTACCACAGAACATTTTTCAGCGCTAAAAACAAATGAGTGATTAAGCCGCAAAAAAACATGGAGGAAACTTCGATGTATTTCCTAAGTGAAAGAAGACAGTCTGAAAAGGTTACATATTGTATGATTCCAATAATATGGCATTCTGAAAAAGACAAAACTATGGAGACAGTAGATCAGTGGTTGCCAGGGGCAGGCAGAGCACAGAGGGTTTTTGCCACAGGGATCCATTCTGGATAATAAAATAATGGTGGATACTTGTCTATACATGTGTCAAAACACATAGAGTGTAGGACACCGGAGTGAATCCTAAGGTAAACTATGGAGTCTGGGTGGCAACAATGTGGCAAACATGGGATTTCTGATTGTAACAGATGTGGCACCTTAACCACCTTGCCAGGTGAATGGAAGAGGAATGGGTGTCCCAGGGGAGAACCGAAGTATCATTACCAGAATGCAGGCAAGGAGGCAAAAGCAACAGACTTCCATGATAACCCAGTTACCCAAGTTATCGAGGGCTTTTTCAGTTCCCTCTTCTCTGCCCCCATCCTGTGTCAGATAAGAAGATTCCAAAACACCAGGCAAGTCATTACAAAGATGCTCTCGTTTATACTGAAGTACAAACAACTGAGATTGTCCATAAATATTGAGGACTGTTGATGGTAGACAGCTCTGTCTTAGTGGGAGTTTCCACACGAACAGATCAAAATGAAAGCAAAGTTCTAGAACTCGTGACAGTCATTAAATGCTTCATGTTTTAGGTAGGATGTAAGTGCAACAATTCTTTGGGCTGAAATCAAGTTTAGCATCTTATATTAAGAAGATTAATTAGCTAATGTTTATAAAGTACTGTGCAGATATGCCCTTTTAAAATGCTAAGTATTCTAAAAAGCTACATTGTAGCATTTTACTAAATGTAAAAGATCTAACATTCATCATTTTTTTTTTTTTTTGGTACAGGTTGGCAAAGATTCTTTTGGCAATGATTATATAGAAAACTTAAAACAGAACGATATTTCTACAGGTAAAATGGCATCTTTTTTAAAGTTACTTTTTATGACTTTCCCCTGGGATCTGGCTACAAGAACAGTTGAATATAGAATAGAATTATTAGATCCTCCTCTGGTGGCCAGAGAATTTTTATGCACAGCCTTGTCTTGTCTTACTTAAATGTCGTTTGGTTAATTCTTTCATGTATATTCCTCCAGATGGGAATAAAATGATAAGAGGTTACAAACCTTCATCTTGTAGAAATGTTTCCAAAAGCAGGTGACAAGAGAAAACAGGTGCTGTGTTCACAAAAGATATTTTAAGAAAAGTCATTGAATGTCACGGCTGGAAATGATCTTTGAAACCACTGAAGCTGATGCCATTGTTGCACAAAAGAGAAATTGAAGGCCAGATTGGTTCTCAACGTGTCCAAGAGCACACAGCTAGTTGGAGCCAGAGGCAGGAGTAGAATGCAGGTCTTTGGCTCCATTTCAAGGCTATTTCGCTGCTGCGAAAGGCCGCCTGATCAACAGTGCCATTTACACTCCAGACCATGATTCTTGATGAGATGCAAAGCTTATGAAGAAATGCAACCGAGTTCATTGTATAGGTTTGACCTTTAATCTCTCAAGTCTATCATTTCTTTCACTGAAGAAAAAAAATGTGATGGTCTAGGAACATGCACATGTATCCTCTATGAATAATGTGGATGAATTGGAAGGGGGGTCGTTCGTAATATAGAGCAAAGGTACAACTAAGCATAAAGGCTTCTGTCTTCCTCACTGTATAGGTGATGGGTATAAATTAGCAGTAATTGCTTATTTCTTTTATCATTCCAGATGGTTAAAGGTTAAAAAGTTTTTCCAAAGATGAGTGGTGCATTGAAATCGCTAAAAGAGATTATCCATGCCAGGCTGTGTGTACATGATTGTAATTTCTTTTTTCTTTTAGAATTTGCATATCAGACTCAAGATGCTGCTACAGGAACTGCGTCTATAATTGTCAATAACGAAGGTACGTGTTTCGCATATTGAAGTGTCATTTCATGAAGCAGTTCATGTCCAGAACTAGGGCAGGAGCATCGATTTTTACCATAATCCTATGGGTCTCTTACCATACCATCCGGCCCAAGGCCTCAAGTGTGGTTCCTCCCATCTAACTATGCATATTTCCCTTTATTTGTACTTCCCAACTTGATCATTTAAATATGAAATTGGCCATCCAATACACGGAAAGTATTACAGTTGCCTCTGAATAATTTTTATATGGTGAAATGTCCCATTATCCTTCTTGTGAATGCAGCATTGATATTTGTCTCTAAAAGCAGTTAAGTATTCATCTGTCATTCCAGTTATACTAGGTAAATAAATGTAAATAGATAGGTGCACAAGGAAGTTAATGAATCATATTTATAGAATATTTACTGAGCAAATGGCAGCAACTAATTACTTCTAAGTTATCATTAGTGTTCAATTTTGTCTGCTCTTTAAACGGCAATCAACCCTCAAAAGTCTATATATACAGCTATGTCTGTCTGTCACAGGGCCTTGCGACAGTTAAAACATTCGTCTTGAAAAACAGTAACTTCCCTTTACCCTGCAGTCAAGTTTTCATCATTTCTGCCAACTATGTTAAATATTTAAAAAAAAATTTTTTTTTTTAAAACCTATGTGAAATTCTTTAATTCAGAATTAAGGACCAAGCATTTCATGGGGCACTTCAGACAGAACCTGGGGCATCGTGGGCAGTCAGCATGCATTTTGTGGAATTATGATTTGTCAGAATATGTCTTTGATTTGTAATATAGTTTCATACAACCGTTTCTCACAGAAGATACGGTATTTTTAGCTCTACTCTCGTGATCCCAAAGTGGCAATAACAACAATTAAAAAATGTATTCCACTTAAGGCAGATTAAAATTTTCACTCTAACAATAGACAGTCTGTGTTCATTACATGAAGCTACATTTTAAGTAATTATTGCCGCCAACAGCAGTTCATTCCCTGTCTTCAACCTTTTTTGTGTTCTAGGGGTATCTTTGAGCTCCATTTCATCCTTTGCACTTTCCATGCAAAGATGTAGTTTAATATTGTGTATTGAGTGCCTGTTACGCTAGAACTTGTCTGATTTATTTATCGTATATGGTAATACCCTTGAGACTATAGATTGTCCTAGAAGAGCTAACACAAATACCCAGAGAGGGGACCATCAGCCCCCTTAAGTGAAGGAATGAGTAGCAAGGTAAAGTAAGGAGTTCAGTTTTGACAAGTTAAATTGGTGGCAGGAATGGTCTTGCCATCTGGCCGTGTCTACCGGACAGCTGTCGGTTCAGCCAGGCCAGAAACAGAGATCCAGGAATCAGCAACACAGAAACACCAGTTGACTCTAGCAGAGAGAATGAGGTCACTGAAGGAGAAAAGGAAGGAGAAGGCTGTCTTTCAGTGTGTGGGTACTTTGAATTTTTCCAGTACCAAGATTGGGTTTATGCTAAACCATCCCCACTTTATTAAGTCCTCCTTGTGGCCAAGAGACACATCTGTGGTAAGATGATAGGCTAGCATGTGTTCTGTGTTCAGAGGTAATTTTAGGACATGTCTATACAAGATCAGCACGAGCAGCCTGGAGCACAAAAAAGAAATGAGTGCTACAACTCGTCCCTCTAGATCAGAGCCGTCCAAAAGAAATATCATGCAAGCCACAGACATAATTTGAAATTTTCCATGAGGCGCAGTTTAAAAAGTCAAAAGAAATAGGTAAAATTAATCTTAATATCATCACTTAACCCGATATATCGAAAATATTCTTTCCAACATGTAATCAAAATGTTCCTAAAAACGAGTGAGATATTTTGCCTTCCTAATTTTTTTTTTGTACTCAGTCTTTAAAATCTTCTATGTACTAGGTGTTATACACAACTAATGAATCGTTGAACACCACCTCGAAAACTAGTGATGTACTGAATGTTGGCTAACTGAACATAATAAAAAAAATTTTTTTAAGATTTTATTTATTTATTTGACAGATAGAGATCACAAGTAGGCCGAGAGGCAGGCAGAGAGAGGAAGGGAAGCAGGCTCCCCGCAGAGCAGAGAGCCCGATGCGGGGCTCAATCCCAGGACCCCGGGATCATGACCTGAGCCGAAGGCAGAGGCTTTAACCCACTGAACCACCCAGGCGCCCCTTCTGCCTCTGTTTGATCTGATGCTGCCTAAGTGAAATACCCCTCTCTCGACCTTAGGTGATCTGGCACAATATCCCATCTGCTACATATTACAAAACATGTTTTGATTTTCGGAACATCCTAGGTGCACACGCAAACTGACTGCGTACCACAGAGCCTTGGTTTTCAATGTTGGGCAAGTTTGCTCCTGTTCATACACATCATTATGACATCTGTCATTTCGGATTTGGAATCTTTACCACCTGCTTTGTACCCGTCATTTTTAACTGTTAGGTATCACCTTCCAGCTAGTTTTCTTTGTATATAAGAATATTGATAGGGGAATTATTTTTTTGATTTTACTCAAAATGATGAGAATAATATTAATCTTACAGAGCAGGGATCCACAAAGATAGAGCGGAAAACTAGAATTTCACCTGAATCACCTAGAAATGTGAAAATTAGTACTTATAACACATTTAGTATAATGACTTTGTAAGGGTGATTGTAACATTGCAGAATATCATCACTTGGCTTTTAATATAAATATGCGGAAATTCTTTATAGGCCAGAACATCATTGTTATAGTGGCTGGAGCCAATTTACTTTTGAATACCGAAGACCTGAAGAAAGCAGCCAGGACCATTAGCAGAGCCAAAGTAATGATCTGCCAGTTAGAAATAACTCCAGAAACGTCTTTGGAAGCCCTGATGATGGCCCACAGCAATGGAGGTGATTTTCCGTATTTGTTATTCTTCCTAGAAAAGCTTTTGTCACTGTTTTAGTGAAAAGTAGTCTTTCAAGTTAAGCAAAGCAGTCCTTTCCCTGGAGTGAAATATGCTTTCTCCCACCCGTGAGATTCACGTCTCTTCTCGTAGTTCTTGATAGTGTTAGAAGGGCTTACAGATAGCGTAAAAAAGTAACCTGGGTAGCACTACTGATATCCCACGATATAAATCCTCATTCTAGTTAGAAATAATACAAGTAGCGACTAGAACCTCAGAAGCAGCCCAGGGCCCAACAGCAGAATGATGGCTTTTCCAAGAAGCAGAGGCCAAGGTGCATATCATGCATGTATCGTGACCAGACAGGTGGGTCTATTTTGATAAATGTCTCTAGGAATTGAAGCTTAGCTCTTTCTCCATTTTCTAAAACTCCATCTCTGCTCTATAAACCACAAAAGAGTATTTATATGTAGTATTTTCTATGTTGTCAGTGGCCTTTAAGCAGGGAGTTGGTTTTGTTTGACCTTCAATTTTGGAAATTTTCAAACATACAAAGGCGGACAGAATGGCACAGTGAAACCCTTCACCCAGCATCAACAATTAACCAGCACGTGGCTGAGGTTGACTCATCTGTCCTCCTACTCACTGCCCCCCTTCCTCCCCCTGCAAATCACAAACTCTTTAAAAAATCCAAATAGTTTCTTTGTGTTTGTTTCTTGCTCACCATTGACTCGTGGGCAAAGCATCTTCTGAGTTAGAATCCCATTTCCGTTCCTTTTTAGCTTTGTGGTCTCTCCGGAATTATCCGACGCTTCTGAGCCTTGTTTGTGAAATGCTTATAGAAGAAATACTCCCCTGCAGAATTGTTCTTCTAAGAAGGAAACAAAATAAAGTAAAACATGATGCTGAGCATGACATAATAAAATAAAATCTCAATAAATCCCAAATAGCTTCTCCTTTTCACTTCTCTCTTTAAATTTAAAAATTAGGGTAATATCCACATCTCAACACCATTTGGTCAAAAAAAAAAAAAGCAAAATAGAAAGTCGCCAGTCTAAAACAATAGCTTCCTTCTGATATTGCAACTGTAGTTCTGTGACTTACGAGAAGCTCTTGGACTTTTCCGCATGAAACTTTCTCGTCAAGATACAAAACTAAAAGAAGGGAAGAAAAAGAACATTAAGTGTGTGTGTGTGTGTGTGTAAGTGACTACTCCCAAAGTCGACAGCATTCTGCATAGCAATGAAAGTAAGTTACTTGAAATGATTTTGTAGAGAATCTTTACATGTATGGCCAGATTTAACAAATTTTCCTCTTGGCAAAACAACGTGCTGTGGCAAAATTCTCACTGACATTTAATGTATTTTTAATGGACTTGAAGCTGTCAGAAAGAATTTGAAGCCAAAACCCATTTGGTTACATTTTCCCAGGGTGTCACAGAGAGAGCCTAATGCTTCTGGTAAGCTTTGCCTGCACTGCCTTCATGTGAATCACGCAGTGTGGATACAACATGCCACTTTATTCACACTCCTGTCTTGCTTTCTGTAGGTCAAGGCATATTCTCAACTAACTCCATTTCCTACTCTCGCTTGCTTCTCAGAGATCACTGTTGCCTCTGTCCTAGTCTAGTTCCTTGTTAGCTACTCAGCCTGTGGAGGAGAGAAAGGTGTGGACATGGACACCACGGCTGAGGATCTAACCTGTCGCAGGTGACGCTGGAGTTATCCAGAGGGACAGACGACCTCGGGCTATCATTTGGGTGGGCAGCTGGAGGGCCTGGGGCGTCAGGAACCGGCAGGGGTATGGGGACGCATGGATGGCCCAGGTCTGGATCTCAGGGTCGTGAATTCAAGCCCTGCATTAAAAAAAGGTGGGGGGGGCAGGTAAGGAGCAACGGGCAGGGCTAGTGATGGAAAGCCAAAGAGCACTAGCCAACTTCACCTTTTTACTAAGAGCCAGCATGTCTGAGTATAAATTCCATGCACTCTCATATGAACTTGACCCTCAGAAAAACCTTACGACAAAGATACGGCAGGCATTATTCTCCCCAACTGAAGGCAGGAAGATAGACTTGGAGAGTAAGTAATTAGCTCAACCAGGGTCAGTGTAGAAACCCAGATTTCAGAAGCCAAGACCCAACTTCTAGGTCCTAGAACACACATTAAATAAAGAAACTGCCCCATCCCGTTGACTCCAAGGAACTGAGCCTTCATGGAGAAAAATAAAATCCGCGACCGTAACCTTATTCAACATGTGGCCTCAGCTTTGAGTGTTTTCGATACTCTCGAGCGCTTCCTGCGATGTGTCCCTTACCTGCTCCCATAAAACACACACATGCGCGCACATACACACACACACACACTCTGCTGACTAGAACTCAGCTGGTCCTCCCTTGATAGTAACCAGCCAGAAGCAGCTTCCAATTCTATACCGTGTGTGTGTGTGTGTGTGTGTGTGTGTGTGAGAATTTACTGTGTTTTCATTCTCACATCAGGGAAGAGTGATACAATGAAGGGAGCACTGGTTTGAGAGTCATAAAATTTGGCTTTGAATCCAGAATCCATCCCTTAGTAAATGGGGGACCACACGCAAGTCAGTCAGTTCTTCGCTCTGGGCCTCTGTGAAACAGGAGAACAGGTCTGCGAGTTCTCCCAGCTGCTTTCTGTCAGGATGTATGAACGGACTGATCTCGGAGCAGAGCCGGCAATGCCGAGAGATGTGTCGGGCGCTGCGTGGCCTGTCCACTGCCCCGTGAGACTGCCTGTGTGCTAATCAGCAGTATTCCATCTATGAGAAAAGTGGTAAAATCCCCCTCCTCCTCTCCCTCCTCCTCCCACTCCTCCTCCTCCTCCTCTTCCTTCCCCTCCTCCTCTGTGGGTCTGTTATCATAGCTCTCTTACCTGCCCTTCTTACAAGTAATGAACTCTGAGTTAAACACATTGTATGACTGGCTTATATATAGTTGCTAAAATACAGAGGGAAGAGGAAACCCCCCCTTGCCAGCTCCGGCTTTGATCATATGATTTCAGAACACTCTGTTGTCTTCACCTAAAGGAAAGCACTGGTTTTAAACAGACCTGCAACACCAGAGATGAACCAGTGGCCCTCGAAGGCCCCCCCTCCTCTCCGGGTCATGATGTGATGCTCGAGGCAGGCCCCCAGCAGGGCTGCTGCTGCAGCTGCTTGTGATGAAATTACGCGTGTCGGGTCTGGTCTTTCTATCCATTTCAAAGCAAATGGAACATTACAGGAACAATTATAAATAATTGAGATTATAAGATTGCCAAGATTAAATTCTGGGTAGGACACAAAATATCTTTTGATGACACTGTAGTCCTTTCCTCTTTGGCAAAACCAAACTTCTTGGCTGGACACCTTGACTTTCACGGTGACATTGTCCAGCACATAGCCCAAGCTTTGAGTGTTTCTCAACTCAAACTCCCAGAAAACAAACCCTCGAGGGAGACCGCCAAGGCAGCATTTTGGTTACCGCAACTTCCCACAGTTTCTTTACTTAGGGTGACTTTCTTCCTGTTTCTCTGAGCTAGTTATTAAGGGCCTTCTTAACTGTCCTGCTCCTGCCCTCCATGGTGACACCATTATGAGCTCCCACCTCATTGTCCTGGCTCGGCACCTGCTCAGCTGCCCTCAAAGGCCTCCCCAGTTCCTCACTGACAGCACGCCATTGAGACAACCAGGGGTTTAGTCCGTCTGAGGTGGTCATGAACAATAATTACGTTGGGTGCTATCCGTCGGCGCTGCAGCTCCAAGTTACTCCATGGTACAGCTTGTGTCTCTATTTTTACATGATTCCAGAATGATACCATTTTTCCCACTGTATCTATCACGAATGTGCATTTTTCTTTTTTTTTTTTTTTAAGATTTTGTTTATTTATTTGAGAGAGAGAGAGCCAGGGGAGCAGTAGAGGGAGAGAATCCCAGGCAGACTGTGCTGAACAAGGAGCCCATCGTGGAGCTTGATCTCATGACTCTGAGATCATGACCTGAGCTGAAATCAAGAGTGGGACACTTAACCGACTAACTGAACCCAGGCACCCCAATTATACTTCCAATGCATTCTTCTTTGATTAGCAATATCTACTCATTCTTCGCATTTTTTTTTCACCAGGGTAAAGTGTTTATCCTTATTTATGGTGGCAGGAGCTGAACAAGAGTCATTTCTTTATGGCATTTTCATTTTTCCCCTAAATTTGGTTACTAGTCACTCTAAGCCTGTTACCATCCAGCAATTGTCAGAATGCTTTCCTTCAATAAAATACATGCAAAGAAGATTTGCTTTTATACAGTGTTTATGGTCAAATTAAATTGTAGGATTCCTCATTCCAGCAACCCTTCTTATTGCTTAAAATTCAGTGTAACTGTTTCTTTAAATGTGTTTTTTTAAAAGATTTTATTTATTTATTTGACAGAGAGATCACAAGTAGGCAGAGAGGCAGACAGAGAGGGAGAACAGGCTCCCCGCTGAGCAGAGAGCCTGATGCGGGGCTCCATCCCAGCACCCTGAGATCATGACCTGAGCCAAAGGCAGAGGCTTAACTCACTGAGCCACCCAGGTGCCCTAAAATGTGCTTTTATTGAGGAAAATTTCAAATATATATGGACATACAGAGAACAATATGGTAAGCCCATATATACCATCACCTAGCCTCAACAATTCTCAACATGTGCCCAATTCGGTAGCATTTACACCCCAATGCACTATTCCCCACCCCCCCCACCACTGCAACCTTGGGTTCTATTTGGAAGCACCAGCCAGACATTATACCATGTCATTCACAGTGCGCTTGGGTTTTGATGTAAGATATTGTATGTGTTTTAAGAATGTTGTCTTTGCCTGGTGTATACCAGATAATCTCTGGGCAGATTGATTCTGGAACAATCAGTTGTTTGGAACTAATCCTTTTGGAACTAATCCCTTATTAGTTTAGGGAGTAACGTCTCGGACTTTTTTCTCTTCTATGCAAGTGTATAAATACAAATACACATGTAATTATGCTTTGTTTCGTTAGAAAAAAGAGGGGGTCATGCTGTAGATTTTATTACAAAACTTCCTTTTTTCACTTACAAATTATAGAAATCTTTCTGTAACAAAACAGAGATCTGCTTCATTCTTTCTAACCACAGCAGATTATTCCATTAGAGGTTTTGTTGTTGTTTTTTTTTTCCCTAACCATTCCTGTCTGTTGGAAGCTTAGGTTTCTTTTTGTTTTTTGTTTTTTTGTTTTCTCTGTTAAAAACAGAGCTGAATATCACTGGACCTCATCTTTGCATCTTTGCCTGTGTATGTCTGTAGGATAGGTTTGGAAAAGAAATTGCTGGATCAGGGATCTTTTGAGATAAAATGGAACTTTTATAAGAATGGCTTAGTGCTGGGGCGCCTGGGTGGCTCAGTTGGTTTAGGGCTGCCTTTGGCTCAGGTCATGATCCCAGGGTCCTTGGATCAAGCAATAAATAAAATCTTAAAAAAAAAAAAAAAAAAGAATGGCTTAATGCTGTTTTTCCATACTGGTAGCTTGTTCTACCCTGTGCCCAAATGCCTTTGCATACAGATTTGGAGATCACAATACATGAGAAGTGCTTTTTCAGTTCACCATTTGAAGAAAATAGGGAGCAGTGTATTTGTCCTGGAACCATAAAAAGTAAATGGAGGTGTTGCATTACTGGACATTGAGGGCCTTTATGCAAATCGACATCTCTAAGACCTTCCAGAAGTGGGAACACCCATGAGAGACTGTTGCCAGGCTACAAATTCCAACAGAAGACAAAAGAGATGGGTGGACAGGCGGGGGTGTCGGGCTGTGTGTGAAGGACAATATAATAACAGTAATAATCCCTTACATTTGTACAACACTCTACAGTTTACACAGGGCTTTCACACCCGTTTTCTAATTTAAGCTACACAGTAACCTGTATAAAAATATGAGCAGCCAAAAATATACCATAGAATCTCTGTGGGTGGACATTCTGGATTCTAAAATAATACAAATGTGGGAATCGTGTTAGCCTGTAAACCACTGGACAAAATCCACTGACCAAACCAAAATGTGAAGGCCAAGGAAGGTGTGGAAGGAAACTAGCTTCATCAGGCAGAAGTACTGGGCAGTTTCCATCAGCCATGCTGATGAGTGTCTCCCCAAGAACGTGGAAGAGCCACTTGGGGGAATTCATCCGTGTGTGTGTTCCCCAAGAGATTCTGATCACTGGATTTGAGGTGAAGCCCAAAAGTCATGCACTCTAACAAGCCCCCTTAGTGATGCTGGTGTGCAGCTCAGCTTGGGAGCCACGGTTCTAGAAGGGTCTCTGAGACCTGCAGCTGGAAGATTTGACTCTATGGGTCAGTAGTAGGTTAGGGTCACTAAACACATAAGTCAGTGGACCTGGGTAGAGGAAAAGACGACCACCCAATCTAGTTGGGTCCCCCGGTGGATTAGCATTTTGACAAAGGGGGAGCTTCCTGTGTGTGGAATCTCTAAAGACTTTCAAAAAAATATGTATTTACAAAATTCCACCCCAAAGCCTGTTTCAAAATATTGTAAATCAGGATGGGGCTTGTGCTGCCATGAACAGAGTCCTGGCCTAGAGAGATGACCGAACACTGCGCTTAAAGCTGGAGGACCCCAGATGGGGTCGTCCAGCTTAACCACGTCCTAGCGTATGACCTTAGACCTCATCTCTCTGAAACTCACTTTTCTCCTCCGAAAAATGTGAACATTTTTCTGACACTGTAATGCTGTGACGTTCTCATTTTCCCTGTGTCTGCTATCCCCCTCCATCTCCTTCTCTCGTAGGCTCCTAGTATGAGCTAGCTCTCAGCTTTGGATTGAATTTCTGCTCCTTTCTCGGGCTTTCCTTTATACTTCCAGATTGCCAAGAATGTAAGCTTCTGTGAAAAGTGTATGTTCGGAGCTGGTTCAGTTGGTGGACCATGCGACTCCTGATCTCGGGATTGTGGGTTTGGGTCACATCTTTGGTGTAGAAATGACTTAAAATTAAAATCTTTTTTAAAAAGTCTATGTTTGCATGAGTAATCGTGATATATTTGAGAGTCATGCATAGGTGTTCAAAACCTAGATATGTACGTGAAATTCCTACGTCCTGTTCTTACCAGGGAATTTTTTTACTTCTTCATTATTTCTTTCCTAACATCGCTCTTTTTCTTTCCTGGAAAATGGATATATGAACAAAAACATTCACACCAGCCTGAATGTTCACAGTCATATATGTCCTTTCACACCACAGCATTTAAAATTTTCTTTAACGTTGTTGCCCTTTGCCACAACTTTGTGATCCCCTTGCTTGTAATACTGTCGCTTGCCCTTGAAGTTGAAATGTTGTAAAGTGAAAAATGGAGGAAATACAAATAAGAAGGGGTTGGTACTAGGTCGCCGTGGAGATTGAAATCGATTCCAGACTTTTCTAAGGTGATTGTTCATCTAATGGGGGAACTGGCTGCACAGGGGATTTCCCTTACTGGCTGTAAGTGCACCATGTTAAAAATGATGACCACTGGGGTGCCTGGGTAACTCAGGGGATTAAAGCCTCTGACTTAGGCTCAGGTCATGATCCTAGGGCCCTGGGATCGAGCCCAGCGTCAGGCTCTCTGCTGAGCGGGGAGACTGCTTCCTCCTCTCTCTCTGCCTGCCTCTTTGCCTACTTGTGATCTCTGTCTGTCAAATGAATAAATAAAATCTTTTTTTTTTAAACCTTTTTTTTTTTTAAAGATTTTTATTTATTTATTTGATAGACAGAGAGAGATCACAAGTAGGCAGAGAGGCAGGCAGAGAGAGGGGAGGAAGCAGGCTCCCCGCCAAGCAGAGAGCCCGATGTGGGGCTCGATCCCAGGACCCTGAGATCATGACCTGAGCTGAAGGCAGAGGCTTAAACCACTGAGCTACCCAGGCGCCCCATGAATAAATAAAATCTTAAAAAAAAAAAAAAAAGACCACTGAACCCCCTTTCTGTTCCTCTACAGTGAAAACATTGTTCAACCCAGCTCCGGCAGTTGCTGACCTGGACCCTCGCTTCTACACCCTCTCAGATGTGTTCTGCTGCAACGAAACTGAGGTAAGGGCAGAACATTTTGCTCAGTCCGTGAGACTCCAAGGGCTTTCATGCAAGTGGATAAAGCAAAGAGGCAAGACTAACCACATTAGTTTGATCGCATGTAAATTCTTGGACCCAGTGAAAACAATTTTCACTACCTGGGATGTGGAAAAAGGAAGTTAGTGACTCCTAGGGGGGAAACAAAAAGTTTATCTGAGTCATCTCCATAATCTGTTACTTCTCAAAAACCTCAGCTAATTTTCGTCCCCTCCCTGCCTTCATGCTGTTGGTGGTTTGTTTTCTTCTTTAATTCTGTATTCTATGGATTGATTAGCACTAGAGTTGCTAGATTTAGCAAATAAAAACACAGGTGCCCAGTTAAATGTGAATTTCAGATATACAACAAATAATATATTAAATGTACTTCTAGTATGAAATGACTTGTTCAGTGGGTCCAACAACCCTAAGTAATATACAACCCCTGAAGCATTTGCTGCCTTCTCCTGTGAAGACCCAGGGGCCACGGGGTGGACAGACAAAGTTGCTCCATTGATGCCACAGGAAGGACCTCGGGGCCCCTCTGTTAGGAGAACACCCTCTCCGTCATAATGGTCATAATGGACAGAGCCGCCTAAGACATCTGCCAACACATTCAGACTATGCCATTCATTCTGGAGCATTTTAGGAAGAAAATTTCAGTATCTCTCCCTTCCTTAGACAGACAGTTTTAGGCCAGAGCTCACTCTCAACACTGGGAGGCAGGACATACGATACAATGCAACATGCAGAGAGTGAGAGTTAGTAGTGAAAGAACGATAATAGTAATTGTCTGTGTGGTTCAGAGGCTGAATGGATGTTTCCAGGATTTCCTGACCTGCCCTTTTGCTAATTGTATCTCTCAGGACATGAAGTAAACAAAAAGGAAGACTGCCACAAGGAAACTTAAGTTTAACAAATCACAATAGGTTATGCAATATTTTGGAGCAACCATCATGGCCAGGCCTTGTGCTAGGAGAAAGGGATTGTGGGAAATAGTTACCATTAGTAACTATTAGTAACTAATAGTTACCATTAGTAAGAAGTTTGACTACCCTCCATTGCCAACTGGCTTGGATTTGCCTGCTACATATTTGCCGAGCCTATATTTATTCTTCAAACACTCATCACTGTTCCAATTATTTATTAATTTGAAGTCACACAATATCCCTTCTGGTCCATTCTATTGATTGAGGAGGAAAGTCTGCCCTCACGCCCCACCTCTCCATAGAAGATTGTCCTTGTCATGGTGTGAAAAGAGCATATATGATGTGATATGTATCGATAGAGTTATCTTTGAAAATTACCATCTGTTATATTGTACTTGCATATAGTTGGCATCTAGTAAATGCTTTTTCAGTGAGTGAACAAATGAACAAACTTTGGTCTTTATGAAAATTGATCTCAAACACTCAATGGAAAAAAGAAAAACTTTAAAAGCTTAATGCTCTTATGGATGACTTCTAATCATGATAATAATGTAAATTCATACTTTAAGTTACTCCATCTGGGGACATCTGGGTGGCTGAGTTGGTTAGGCATCTGACGCTTGATTTTGGCTCAGATCATGTCAGGGTCCTGAGATCGAGCCCAGCATCGGGCTCTGTGCTAGGCATGGAGCCTGCTTAAGATTCTCTCTCCCTCTCCCTTTCCTCATCCCACTGCTCTCTTTCTAAAAAAAGAAAGAAAGAAAGAAAGAAAGAAAAAACTCTGCTCCACACATGAACCGTTAACATATAAATATACAGGGGTGCCTGGGTGGCTCAGTGGGCTAAGCTGCTGCCTTCAGCTCAGGTCCTGATCTCAGGGTCCTGGGATCGAGCCCCACATCGGGCTCTCTGCTCAGCAGGGAACCTGTTTCCTCCTCTCTCTATGCCTGCCTCTCTGTCTGCTTGTGATCTCGTCAAATAAATAAAATCTTTAAAAAAAAAACACATATAAACATACAAGAGACAATGAAAAGATACAAGCTTAGAATCCATATAACTCCACAGATCAGAAAGGGAACAGAATCCTAGAGTGTTCAGCCCTGAGTGTGCTAGAAGCAGGTGTAGGTGGTGAGGACCTCCAGTGGGTTATGGGCATGAGAAATTTGCTCCAATGGGAGACTGGAGCAGTGCCCACCACTGGGACTCGAGATGCTAGATCCCGGCTAAAGTAGAGGAATCTGCTAGGCCTGCTACCTGGCACTACAGCATTGTGCAAAGCTACCAAGCTGAGGCGACAGGAGGACAGAGGTACTGCCTGTGATCAGAAAGAAATGAAGCCAACTGCTAACTTGGTGACTGGGAATGTGACCAGATGGGCAACATCACCGAGAACAGGAACTCCATATTGCCAACATAACACCTACTTGGCTCTGGTTTAGAGACCCTTGAGGAGCTGGTGGATGCAACTGTGAGCCCACTGGAAAGGCAGGGATAAGCCTAGTGGGAGCTGAAATATGGGATTCCCCAACCCACAGACAGCAACATGAGCCTGCAGATGAAGAAACATAATGTTCAAGAGTTCTCCAGCAATTCAAGTACTGAAACAATGCCCAAAAGACTTTAAATACGATTGAGATTCTCATTCATTAAAAAAGGAGAAAGTTAAGTGTGAAAGAGACACAGGATCGAAGCAACGATGTGTGAATCTGAAAAGCAGTTAGATATCTTGAAAATGAAAAAAAAAAAAACCTTTGAAATTTTTCTATAAAACACTCATGAGGAAGATAAACATTAGACTGGAAGGAAGAATTGGTGAATTGAAAGAGAATTCATCAATTCACAAACAAGGGAAAAACTCAATTCACCAAGAAAGTATCACAGAAAGAATTTTTTTTAAATAATAAGGAGGAATTTAGAGAAAAGTATTGCCAGAGCAGCTCTAACATACACCTAATTGGAGTGAAAGAAGAGAAGGGAGGGAACTGGAGAGAAGCGATATTAGAGGAAATACTGCAAGGTGTTTTCTGGAGCTGAAGAAGGGCATGAGTCATCGGATGAAAAGTGTATTAAAAGTAACACATGGGACACCTGGGTGGCTCAGTCAGTTGGGCGCCCGACTCCTGATTTGGGCTCAGGCCATGATCTCAGGATCGTGGGATCGAGCCCAGTGCCGGGCTCCACACTCAGCACAGAATCTGCTTGTCCTTCTCCCTCTGCTCCTCCCCCTGCTTATGCTCTCTCCCTCTCTCTCGCTCTCCCTCTCTCTCTCAAATAAATAAATAAGTAAAATCTTAAAAAAAAAAAATCACCTGAGATAAATGGATATAACTCTATAGTAACATACATTTTAATGGAACTACATAAAATGAAACATAAAGACAAAAATATTGGGGCCCCTGGGTGGGTCAGTTGTTAAATGGCTGCCTTCAGCTCAGGTCATGATCCCAGGGTACTGGGATCGAGCCCCGCATCGGGCTCCTCGTTCACCAGGAGGCCTGCTTTTCCCTCTCCCACTCCCCCTGCTTGTGTTCCCTCTCTCGCTGTGTCTCTCTCTGTGTCAAATAAATAAATAAATAAAATATATTTTTTAAAAAGAGACAAAAATATTTTTTAATGGCCAGAGGGAAAAAAAAGACAGATTACATATAAGTACTAAGACTATCCAATACTTCATTGCTTGCAAAAGGGGAAAATGGAAAAATTGATATCCATAAAAAGGATAATAGATTTTTTTAACCTGTAGTATATTTGCAATATATTCATAGTGAGTGGTATACTGTCCAGTTCGACAGAATAGAGCCACAAATATCAATGCAAGTGAAATTATATGAAGGGAAGAAGCACACTGTCAAATAATATATATGAAAAACATAATTTACCTTCTTTAAAGAGAAATATCTGAAGTAAATAAAGTAACACATGAAGATTTATTAAAAGTGAGTGGTAGGTTCATGGGTGTTTGTTGCATTATTTTTTATGTTCAGGATCCTTTCATCAAAGAATAGTTTTTTAACAGGTTTTTAGAAACCACAAGAATTCAGTGTTTCTGAAAATAGACCATCTAACCCCATAGATGTAAGTGATCGCAGTAATGAAGATGGGTGGAAAAACTTATGAAAAGAAAACAGAAGGGGTGCCTGGGTGGCTCGTTCAGCATCTGCCTTGACTCAGGGATCGAGCCCCACATCGGGTTCCTTGCTCAGCGGGAAACCTGCTTCTCCCTCTGCCATTCCCGCTGCCTGTGTTTCTCTCTCACTATCTCTTTCTCTGTCAAATAAATAAATACAATCTTTAAAAAAAGAGAGAGAGAGAAAAGAAAGTCAAGAAAACAGAAGGTGGCCTCAAGACATAGCCATCTTGGACAGAAAGGGTCTGCGTAAAAGCCGCTTCAGGAACGGCACATGGTGGAGTGAATGAAACCTTTGATGCTGGGGAAGACCAAAGCCCAGAACGAGGAGACTCTTCGGGGTGATGTATAGGCCCCAGGCAGGGTTAATCCGGACATGTTCAGAGCAGGCACAGGAGAAACAGGCCCTTCTTAGGAAGAAATGGAATACAGAAAAGACAGAATTTAGTTATAAACGTTGTGAGTCCAAAAGTATCCTACAATTCATCTAGTCTAGTAATTTTGCAGCCACTAATTTCAGAGCTGGAGAAGGTCCCCAGAGGTGCCTAGGGGATGAGGAAGCAGGGCTGCAATCCTTCCCCCCTACTTCGGCCAGAGCCCTTTTCACGCTCTCGGAGAGAACTGTGGCCCTGTGCGGGCCCCTCATTCTACAGACTGTACATGACTTCGGGGAAGCCCCGGGATCAGTAAGCAGCAGACATCTCCTGAATGTTGCGCTCTCGGCTACATCAATGACCCTCCTACCCGGCTTCCATCTTCTTGAGCAAAAACAAACACAAGAAATGGGTGTTGTGCAAACATGGGAAGCCGTAGCTAGTAATAAGAGAGAGGCGTTCTGGCCCAAGAGGGGCCTAGAAGAATTACGGCCTTAGGTGTGAAATTTACGAGCGTGATTTATATCAAAATCACTGGCAGCGGCCCCTCCCCTTCTCCCGTCTTCCCTCCCCTCTTCCTTTCTCCTGAAGAATTCTTTGTTCCCTCTAACTCTTTTTCATGAACATTATCACACATACACACAGAAAATCTGGAAGAACAGTGCAATGACCCATCATCGACTGTCCGCCCAGATGGTGGTTAACGTTTGCTGCGTTGCTTCCTCTCTCCCCTGTGTGTGTTGCTTTTTGTTTTTGTTGAATCGTTTCAAAGTTGCAGGTAACATGATAGGTGACTCCTAACTACTTCAGTGCGCATCTTCTAAATGGAGCCACAATACCGTGATCACACTTGAGAAAGTAGTAACAATTCTCTATTGTCATCTAACATCCAGGCCACATTTTCAAATGTCCCCAGTTGTCCCAAGAATGTCCTTGAGAGCTCCTTTTTGTTGTCATTGTTACTGGGGTTTTTCTTTCTTTCCCTGAGCCAGTAAGCATCAGCGTTCCCCCTGGCATGGGTTGTTATGCAGAAGAAGGGAGATGTTTTCTAAGAAAAGCAAATCTAATCTGGAAGTGGACCCAGGTCCCTGTTCTCACCACTGTTTGCTCTTACTTGTCCATATCCCAGGCTGAGATCCTAACTGGCCTGAAGGTCCACAGCCTTGCAGACGCCACGCGGGCTGCTCTGTTGCTCAAGGGAAAGGGCTGCCACGTGGTCATCATCACCTTAGGTGCCGAAGGATGTGTGATGCTGTCAAAGACAGAACCCATGCCAAAGCACATTCCCACCGAGAAAGTCAAGGCTGTGGATACCACGGTAGGTTTGAAAATTTCAGAATCATTTCTGCCCCCTTGAACGTCATCACTGAGTAACAAAGATCCTGCACCTGAATTTTTGGTCATGGGGTAAGAGCCGGAAGAGGTGATATGGTAGACGAGAAGAAAACCCAGGCTGGGGGACTAGATCTTAATCCTTCCCTAACAGGCTGGGAAACTTTATCCAAGTCTTAACCTCTCTGAGCCGCAGTTTCCTCATCCATAGGTGAAGGTAGCATTATACCTGTATTACCTGTATTCATGCATTGACTCATTCAGGAAATATGTACCAAATCCCTGTTGTGTGCTGGTCATCTGTTAGGTGCTGGGGCTATAGCGATGAACAAGACAAAGTCTCTGTCTCATGGGACTTAGACTGTGGATGCTGTAGCAATTCCTGGTTCTTACAAGGCTCTCGTAAGAGCAAGGAGCACTGGCTGGCAGAACTCATTCTTTTAGCCACAAATAACAGCTAACGTTTACTATGTGCTGACTATGTCTCTTTTGCATACATCTCATATAATCTTTACAATGGTTATAAGAGGCAGGTTACTCTCCTCGCTTTACAGATTTAGAAACCTGCTCAGGACCATACTGCTAGGACATAACAGCGCTGGGGGTTCAAAACTCAGCCCGTGGACGCCAGACACTTCTTATGTAAGGCACCGCATTAAGGACAAGCAGGTCAAGTAGACAAGTCACAGCCCAGAATGGAGTGGAAAGAAAAAAAGTTAGGGAAAAAAGCTCAGGGCTCTTCTAAAACTGGGAAGCTAAAAATTATTTGCTTGTGGCCAAGAATTGAGAAGAGCCAGGAGTCTGCCAGGGAGGCTCGGTCAGTGAAGCCGCTGACTCTTGATCTCAGTTCAGGTCTCGATCTCAGGGTCATGAGTTCAAGCCCCATGTTGGGCTCCACACTGGGTGTGGAGCCTACTTAAAAATTATTTTAAAAAGAGAGAAGAGCTGACTAGCAAAATAAGTAAGTGTCAGGGACCCAAAACCAGAGTTGAAGAAGAATAAACATTTTAAGGCTCTTATGTGTAAGAAATTAATGTGTAATTATTTGTAAAATATATTTTGGTTTTTATGCTTCGAAAAAACGTTGAGATGTGGGTCATTTATCAAAATGGAGCTTTGGCGAATCTGATGAAGTTATGGGTGCGAGTATGCTTTGAAAAACAGGTAAGTACAAGGAATGCTTTTATAAAGTGAAATTACACCCTGGTTGCCTTCACAGTGTGCTTGATCAGGCATTTGACAAATTATACTTGGTGTTGTCATCCCCTTCATACTGAGTCATTTTGGAAACCATTAGTTTTTTTCCTATTCTGTCAAGCAGTCACCTGAATTTGAGAGGTTCCTTCTTAGTTCTGAAATCGACCCTGCATTAGACTAAAACTAGTCCAGGTCCTGAACTAGAGCAGAAGAGTTCACTCTTCCTTTGTTGAAAATGAAGGGTCCTAATAAATAAAAAAAAAGAAAGGAAGAAAATGAAGGGTCCTGGAGTGGGGGGAGGCGCCTGGCCAGTTCAGTCGGTAGAGTATGTGACCCTTGATTTCAGGGTCTTGAGTTCAAGACCCATGTTGGGCATAAAGCTTACTTAAGGGCACCTGGGTGGCTCAGTCGGTTAAGTGTCTACCTCCAGCTCAAGTCATGATCCCAGGATCCTGGGATCAAGCCCCGCATCAGGCTCTCTGCTCAGAGGAGAGCCTGCTTCTCCCTCTGCCTGCCCCTCTGCCTACTTATGCTCTCTATCTTTCTGTCAAATAAATAAATAAAATCTTTAAAAAAATAAAAAAAAAGAGGAACTTAAAAGAAAAAAAAAATCAAAGAACTCTTAGCAGAGGATGGGAAGTGGATGCTGGTCAGACAGACACGAAGCCTGCCCAGCACAGACCACACGTGGGGTGATGCACTGCCCAGGCCGGGGAGGAGGAAACCAGCCGCGGACATGCACAGGTTTGACTCAGCATTCATCCGCAGAGCCGGTTCGTGTGGAATCATGATGGATGGCATCTTGAGCATCTGAAACACAGCGAGAGGCACAAGGAGATTTTCTCACTTTGTTGCTACTGTCTTGTGCCCTTTCAGTTGGTTCCTTTGCACGTGCAGTTCATGTTTTGGTCTCAGGGAAGGAGAAACCCAGTGAGAGCTCAAAGGAGAAACGAGAACTTAATGCTTGGAGGCAGGAAGCCGAGAATGGGATCATGAAAGACCAGGGCCCTGGATGGGGATCAGAGGGTGGTTTCCATCAAGAAGCAGATAATGAAGTGTTGGGCTTCCCAGGCCTTGCGTATATACCGCCTGTCACAACTACTCACCTCCACTGTGGTGGCATGAAAGTGTCCCCAAACAACTTTGCATGCTAGCAACATGAAGTTGGTATTAGTTTAAGCTAAATTGCTTTAAGTTAAGGTGTTACCTAGAATCACCAGAGCAATCACTAAGAAAAGAACTAAAAAAAACAAAAACAAAAACAAAAAACTTAACTAAAAGAAACAAGGGAGGGGCGCCTGGGTGGTTCAGTGGGTTAAGCCTCTGCCTTCAGCTCAGGTCATGATCTCAGGGTCCTGGGATCGAACCCCAGATCGGGCTCTCCGCTCAGCGGGGAGCCTGCTTCCCCCCACCCCCCGCCTGCCTCTCTGCCTACTGTGATCTCTCTCTGTCAAGTAAATAAATAAAATCTTAAAAAAATAAAAATAAAAAAAAAACAAGGGAATTACAAGTGGTATCCTTAAAAATATCAACTTAACACAAAAGGCAGGAATGGAGGAAGAAAGAAGCTACTGGAAGATACGCCGCTGGAAAGTGAGGGATAAAACGAAGACAGAGGGAAACACGGGATCCAGGAAGCAGGTGAGACCACCGAGGAGAGAAGTCGGTATGAGGAAGGGGAGTCTCGGGACCCCAGCGATGCCGCAGACCCCTGATGAGGCTGTCCCAGTGAGAGGAGGAGGGCAGAGAGCCCTGGAGGAATGTCTCCGAAAAACCAAAACAAAATCAGGAAAGGACCAAGAAAGAAACAGTGGAATATCCATGTGTTTGAATATGCCCAGAGTTTTAGTTTTCTTGCAGAATTTAAGGGTGGAGAGTAATTAATATGCAGAAAACGGTGGCAGTGAAGAAAAGAGGCAGATTTTGGCTCTATGTCATCTGCACTCCAAGGGTTAAAGTGTGATGAAGTAAATACAATCACATACCACACGGCTGTGAATACGTAGTCGGAACGGTGTGAGTGCCGGTTATTGATTTATCCCAACATGGAGATTATAATCCTGTTTTGGAGATGGAAGGATATGGCGAGTGTGTGTCTGTGTGCGCCCCGGGGAAGAGAAGAGAGCTGAATGCCCATCCTCCAGAGGTGGAAGTCAACACAGAATATGAGAAACTGATTTTAAGCCTATTACTAGGAATCGAAGACAGATACTCAAAGAAACCGCTAAAGGAATGTAAAGTCTTTGCCTCATGGAAACGGTTCTGCAGAGAGATGGGACATTTACTCTTCAAGCCTTGTCTTGTTACACTATATACATGGATGGCTTTGATCCTCTTCTGAAATGACAAAACACTGAGATACCACCTGACACCCACTAGAGTGGCTGGAATCGAAAAACAGATGATAACAAGGCCTAACGAGGACATGGAGAAACCAGAACCTCAAACAATGCTGGTAGGAAGGTAAAAATGGAAACGGAAACGCTTTGGAAAACGGTCTGGAAGTGTTCCAAAAATTGAATTTAGAGTTAAATTTTAAAGGGTTGGATTTAGAGTTACAATAGGACCCAGCAATTCTACTTCTAGGTGTACACACAGGAGAAATGGAAACATGTATCCACACAAAAATTTATCCATGGATGTTTCTAGCAGTGTTATTTCCCACTGGCCCCAAACTGGAAACAATCTGACTTTCAACAACAGATTATTGGATAAACAAATTAGGAGATATACATAGAATAGGATCTTATTCAACCATAAAATGGAATACTGACACAGGCTACAGCCGAGATGAACATCTAAGACTTTATACTGAGTGAAAGAAGACAAACATAGGACGCCCAGGTGGTACAGTCAGCTGGTCTCAGCTCTGGTCATGATCTCAGGGTCCTGGGATTGAGCCCCATGTTGAGTTCCACACTCAGCATGGAGCCTGTTTGAGATTCGCTCGCTCTCTCTCTCTCTCTCTCTGCCCCTCCCACTCATGCTGTCTCTCTCTCTCTCTCTCAGTCTCTCAAATAAAATCTTAAAAAAAAAAGAAGAAGATAAACATAAAAGGCCACATATTATATGCTTCCATGTAGATGATATGTCCAGAATAGGTAAATCTGTGGAAACAGAAGGTAGATTGATGGCTGCCCACAGCTGGGTGGAGGGGAGGGAGGGGGCAGGTAGAGTGACGGCTAGTGGGTACAGGATTCCTTCCTGGAAAATGTTCTGGAATCAGATGGTGGTGATGGGTGTACAACCTTGCGGATATACTGACAACCACTGAATTGCACACTTTTAAAGGGTGAGTTTCATGGTATATGAATTATATCCATTTAGAAAACAAAGGTCCAAACAGCAATAACACAAAGCTCCATCTAGGCCCTTCACTGATAAGCGGATACGCTTGTGATAAAGAATCTTCCAGTTCATCGCTCCAGTGAATCTACTGAAAGGGCTCTCAGTGTCCCCCCAGTGGAGCGGAAGTGACACAGGAAACAAGGGTAGTTATTTTCTGGGTGTAGAATCTCCCTCAGCGTTTTTATGCTGTCTCTGTCCTCTCCTCCTGCACTGTCATTATGAAAATCCTTGCCTGTTCTGCACACCACTGTTAAGCCTCTTCATAAGTCTAAGAAAGAGGAGATAATTCACATGGTGAGGCGAGGAGCTCCCAGGGAGACATTTTCTCCGCAACAAATGGGCTCCTTCACATTTCTGTCAGGAGGGCATTACAAGCTCTTAGGAGGTTGATGACCTCACTTTTCTCCTCCTAATCCCTCACGATGCTCACCTTAAAAAAAAAAAATGCACGTCATGCCACCTCAATGTATACAGTTCTCGTCAGTCACACCTCAGCAGCTCTAACCCAACTGAAATAAATAAAGAAATTGGGGGTGGCTTGACCGGCAGAAATCCCGTCAGTTGGTTCTGTCCACCCCGAGACAGGCAGCCTACAAGGAGCCATTTCCCATCCGTGCTTCTGCACACTGCTCTGTTCAGCTCGCCTCCGTGTCCACAGTTGGCTGTATCACTTTTTACCGCCATCTTTCCTGTTGTACTACAGTGAGGTGGGGGCCAGGGGTGGGGGGGAGCACAGATGTCCTCCGCTCAGTTTGGGAGACGTGACAGATGTGTCTCTTTCCCCATATCTCTGTATTATCTGAATCTCAGCCTCAAAACGCCACGGCCCTCATGTCCCCCATGCTGTCCTCCACCCTGAACAGTAGGGGGCTTGGCCTTCTTGCGTTGATGGCACTAAATCATCATTCCATCGTCAAGAGTCGCATACATTTAAGCATGGTAATATTTTAGGTTATCATGCTCGTGTGATATATTAGAACGTTAGTTATCCTTGGCCTACAATCTGTATAAAATTCTTGATATAGAAATTGCTTTTCTATCTGTAAATGGTTAAGTCCTAGCGTCTGCATTCATCCTCTTATTTTTTAAAGAACTCAACCTATAGGCCAAATCCATCTTCTGGAAGAATCACTTACCTTATAATAAATCATCATAGTGCAAGGTATATAAGTAAGCTGACAGTAATCCAGAGCCAGGGGCATGGGGACTCTCTTAAGTCTTCTTATCCCCCTTTTTTTCTGTCCATTATATTTGAGTCCTGTGGTATTCACAGTTGCTGGGTGAGGCACGAGGCTGTGTCAGCCCAGCTGTGTGGCTGCCCCCAACAGATAATTCAGGGCTTGGAGGGTCCACTCTGAACTAGAAATTGCACCAGTAGGAAGTAGGGTTGGTTTCTTTTGAAGTTTGCATGGAAGCACTCAAGAAGGTAAGTGATTGCTGCAACTGGTGGGTTACCCCAAGTTTTCCAAGTTAATTTTTTTTGAGATTTTATTTATTTATTTGACAGATTTTATTTATTTATTTGCGGGGGGAAGCAGGCTCCCTGCCGAGCAGGGAACCCTGAGATCATGACTTGAGCTGAAAGCAGAATCTTAACCCACTGAGCCACCCAGGTGCCCCTCCAAGTTAATTTCTCTTCAGTGGATTCCTTACATCCCAGCATCTGGCCTTCAGCCCTTCAGGCTGTTCTTAAGGATCGGCTCCTAGTAATCTATCTCTGAGGTACCATTCAGAATTGTCATTCTTTGAAGTTGTTCAGCCTTTGAAAACCCAGATTTGAAGGGCCATTTTCCCATGTTGATAAGACTTTTCCCCCTAACCTATATCCTCTTCCCATTGCCACCCCCTGGCCAGTGAAAGACCAAGCTAATACTGTCAGAGGTCATTAGAACCACTGAACTTAGAGCTGTTAAGATCTGTTCCTCAACTCAGGCAAACGGGGGTGTTTCTTACTTAGCCACAGTCTTGCTGAGAGGACTGAACACTCACCAGTTCTTACACAGGCTCTGCCAGTGTTAGTCTTGGTGATGCTCCTTAAAATATGTTTTCCCAGCAAAGTGCTCTTTCTCCCTCCCACCTCTTTCTTTCTGATGAACATAACATAATGCATTCTTCGCATTTGTTAATAATTAATAGGGTTTCTAAGCAGTCACTGTAGCACCTACTTCATCTTGTCCTTGAAAAGAGCCTTTGCACAGTTATGTCCAGAAACTACATTATAGCCTAGAAAAAGTTTGAGCTCCCCTCACTCTTGATTGCCAAGACTTGGAAAAAGATTGGGAGAGGAAAACACTGTGGGTTAAGAGCAACAGAATCTTGGATGCTCAAGAGGTAACTGTAGAATAACAAGTCTGACTTTAACTGCCACATCAATTCATTATCCAAGAAGTAACTGTTGTTTCCTCCACATTTTGACCTCAGGAAAATGAAGTATCTACTGATACTGCCACTACTCAAAGCATCTTATTTTAGAATACCTTGAGAGCATTTGACCCTACTTATCAGTCTACTGGGTTTTTTCCTTCTATTCATAAAATTAATAAATACTTGTTCTCAAGAGGAGAAAAAAGCAGACAACATAAAAAAGTATAAAGAAGAAAGTCAAATACCCATGAGTCTACCACTTAGATGTAGTCACTGTTATCCTTCTAAATATTTTATTTTTAAGTAGTCTCTGCCCCCAACATGAGGCTCTAACGTACAACCCCCAAGATCAAGAGTCACACACTCCACTGGCCCAGCCAGCCACGCACCCCGTCTACCATTATCCTCTTAGTATAAATCCTTCCATATTTTTTTCTAGACCCATTCATGCATTTTTAAATATTTGTTAATGGAAAATTTTAATATTTCCCCCAGCAGAGATTCATATGTGTAATTAGGGGATGCCTCTACAACTCAAAAAGATCAACTGTTTCTCTAGAATAATGTAAAGGGAAATTCACGGAAGAAGAAATAACAGTAAATAAATGTAATAATGTTCAACCTCACAAGAAATCAGGATTATACAAATGAAAATCACACTGAGATCCCCCCTTTATTGCCCATCAGTTCAGCAAAAAATAAAGACTGATAATGTCAACGTAAATTGGAAGCACATGCACTTACATGATCCTTATGGGAGTGTAAACTTTACAATGTTTTCAGAGGGCAATTTGACAGTCCCAATTATTTAAATATGTTTTCCCTTTAGCCCAGTAAATCTGTCCTGCAGAAATGTTCATATATATAAATGTTTCTGAAGAATATTCTGGCTTTGTTTGTAATAATCAAAAACTGATCAGACATATCTACATAATCATCAGCAGGAGAAAATCAAATGATAATAGTAATGGTGCCATTTATTTAAAAATAACTCTAGCTACCTGTAAATAAAAGCATATTTTAAAAATCTGGGGGGAAAAAAACCACCAAACTGCTATGATCATTGCTCCTGGGAAGGAGCAGAGGAAGGGGACAGGAGGCAGGTATCATAAAGGAGGAACTCTACAATCTACTCCATAGTCTATATTGTTTTAGTATTTCCAGGACTCTTTATTTTTCATGCATTACTTTGAAATTTGGAAGGTATATGATTTGAGGACATAGGAAAAACTATTTGGAGCCACACCTAGCAAATAAGAGAGGGGATCTCATTTCTCAAAGAGTGTGCTGGGCGGTATCCTCACAAAGGAGCCAGTAATTGGCAGGTTCGCTCTTGATCTCATGAGAACCTCTCGAAGGTTCTTTTCCAAAATTCCAAAATCGTGTTATATAGACTGAGTAAGTAGCTCTTTGACTTAAGATGACTTCTGAATGGATAGACATCTGATGCCAAAGAACTAGATCAGCATTGCCTTCAGATCCAGACACTGGAGTTTAAGTCTAGATATTTCACTGTACACTTTTGACAGGATTTTTTTCCTTTATCTTTCTAAAGAAACAATTTCCCTCAAGAATATGTTATTTTCTCCAGTTTCCCTTAGAAATAACAGAATAAATGTCAAAGCGGCACTGTTTTTGTTCATCACTCAAATGCGTGACAGATCTTCAGAGAAGCTTTAACTCATGGTCACGTTTTCTTTCTGAATGGGTCTGCTGACATGTCTTAACTCTTCAACCTTCATTCCCACAACTAATAATATAGTGAATGATCCAAACCTTGCCTTTGCCATATTTCTCTGTCTTTATTAGTTGATGACCTGAAGGAACTGTAAAAAGGGCCCATAGGTGATACCTCATTTTTTTAAAGAATTTATTTGTTTATTTGACAGAAAAAGATCACAAGTAGGCAGAGAGTCAGGCAGAGAGAGAGGAGGAAGCAGGCTTACTGCCAAGCAGAGAGCCCAGCGTGGGACTCAATCCCAGGACCCTGAGATCATGACCTGAGCTGAAGACAGAGGAGGCTTAACCCACTGAGCCATCCAGGTGCCCAATGATACCTCATTTTTAAGTACTTAATAGTTCACATACTTCATTGTCAATGTACCTCGCATTTGAAACAGACCTGAATGGAAAGCCTCATGAGGGATAGAGGAACATATGTAACACAATCCTTTGTACTAAAATGTGTCCCCTCCAAAATTTGTATGTTGAAGGAGGTAATTAAGGTTAAATGAGGTCATAGGACTAATGTTCTTACAGGAAGAGATACTAGAGAGCTTACTCGCTAGGTAGACTCAAAGAGATCAGAGCACACAGCAAGATGGCGGCCCCCTGCAAGGCAGGAGAAGAGGCCTTAGAATGAAGCCCACCTTTTGAGCACCCTGATCTTGGACTTCCAGCCTCCAGAACTGTGAGAAATAAATTTCTGTTGTTCAAGCCACCTGGCCAGTGGTTTTTTAAATGGCGGCCTAAGCAAACTAACACACACAAGAAAGCAAATGAGCGTACTTCAGAAGTGACCTAAAGTGAATACTGAAAAGTCGGCTGTTTTGTGGGGAGAAAATAATCTGAAGTGAACTAACAGGATCAGCCTAAATTACCTTTTTTGGTGAACTCTCTTGAGAGTACTGCTTATGGTGTAACTGTAATCATCGGTCCCAGTAAGGAAAGGCCAGATGATGTCCTGAGCTCAAACCCCGATTTAATGCCTTTTTTAGAGAGGAGGAAAGTAATGCTCCTAAAGACGAACAGTCTGCTAAGACAGACAGCTGGCAGGTTGGCAGAGCCAGGAACTGATTCCAGGTCTGTCTGTCTGTCCGACCCCTGTGTGCAGGTACTCTCTGCCATACCCCTTTGTCTCTTGATGTTGTGGCCGTCCGCCCAGCCTTCAGCCCCTCCTCTATGGCATTTCAGCACTGACTTTCCATGTCACTTGCCATGATACAGTCCTCTATAATCCCTCCATTTCTCTAGATTTTTAGAAGCTTCCAGATCTTGCAAAGGTACAGCCTGCTTTGTGGTCTACTTGAAGTCAGGAACCCACATAGGAACAGTACACACCCAGTACCTCTTAGTGCTCACTAGTAGGTCCCTCCCTCTGTGTCTGCTCACTGTATTTGGAGGTGCCAGGGGGGTACCAGGAAGCATATATCAGGAGCGCGCATCACAGTACACAGAGTGGGCATGACCTTGGCTCTGTACATTACTGGAAAGAAACCCAGGTCTCACTGCCATTCAGTTCCAGCGTCTTCCTGTATGGTACCAGGAGCTGGACTACACAGATAGTACTGTCGCAGGATCGTTCCAGGCCAGATATCAAAATTTCGGGCATAGACCACTACCATTCATTCTTGCCACTGAAAGACCGAACCTGAAGGAGAGGCGCACCACTCCTAGAGAATATAACCAGATCGTCTGTCCATGAGATTCTTCAAATAGGGGCCTGGCCTGCTAATGAGAGAAGCTAGGGAAAATACAATCCTCTTTTTTTTAACAGTCCCAAACAAGCTCTTCAGTTTCAGGAAAGAAAAAAAAAAAACAAACTCGTCCTTCCCTGCCTAGCAAAATACTTTCCATCTACACCGTCCGGCTCAGAGAGTTCCTAGTTGGGCAGTCCCACTGCTTACTATGTGCTTGGCATATAATAACAGGTCCTCCTGAAATAACAGAAGAGTTCTAGTTCCTTCTGTGACGAGTGTATGTACCGGGGTCACTTAGGCTCACTGAGTCCCAGTGTTCTCAGGAGACTAGAGGATCTAAGGGATCCCTTATATTCCTTAAATTTGACCTTGACTGTGCCAAGGAAAAGAATAAATCTCAGATACAAATGCTTTTTTTTAATGTTATGAAAACAAAAAACACCCAGTTTCTTTTTTTTTTTGAAGATTTTTATTTTATTTATTTGACAGACAAATCACAAGTAGGCAGAGAGGCAGGCAGAGAGAGAGGAGGAAGCAGGCTCCCCACTGAGCAGAGAGCCCGATTCAGGGCTTGATTCCAGGACCCTAGGATCATGACCTGAGCCAAAGGCAGAGGCCTTAACTCACTGAGCCACCCAGGTGCCCCCCAGTATCCCATTTTAAAACATATCCTTAGAATGGGGCACCTGGGTGGCTCAGTGGGTTAAGCCTCTGCCTTCGGTTCAGGTTGTGATCTCAGGTTCTAGGATGGAGCCCCACATCAGGCTCTCTGCTCAGCAGGGAGCCTGCTTCCCCCTCTCTCTCTGCCTGCCTCTCTGCCTACTTGTGATTTCCGTCTGACAAATAAATAAATAAAATCTTTAAAAATTAGAGGCGCCTGGGTGGCTCAGTGGGTTAAAGCCTCTGCCTTCAGCTCAGGTCATGGTTCCGGGGTTCTGGGATCAAGCCCTGCATCGGGCTCTCTGCTCATCAGGGAGCCTGCTTCCCTTCCTCTCTTTCTGCCTGCCTCTCTGCCTACCTGTGATCTCTGTCAAATAAATAAATAAAATCTTGGAAAAAAAATTTTAAAAATAAAAAATATATATCCTTAGATTATTTTACCTGCATGATAGAAAGGCCAGGCCAAAATTAAGTTACAGAGGGTAGATGGCCTCTCTGAAACTGGCATCAAAGAATACTGAAAACCCGGCTGAGAGCCTTCTTCTCCTTAGGAATGACATCGATAAAATGGACGTGGTATCTGAGCAAATTCTGCCGACTCTGGCTGCCAGAAAAGTTGAAGATGACAAAAAGAAGTTAACTGAATATAAAGAAAGGACAGAGGACAAGGTGATTGCTGAACAGACTGATGGACAAGGCACAAGCCATCTGCCAAGCCCGGGGGTCCGTGTCAGCTCTATTACATTACTTCCGTATCAGCAGATCACCTCATTTGCTGGCTAATCAGGCAGAATTAAATATTTGACATTATCTTTTGTAATCCTGCATGTGATCCATTGAAAACCCAGGGCTCTAAAAATCTGATTGTAACTGCCTACCAGAAATGTCATCTTCACTTTGAGGAACTGGACCAGGGCCAAACACCAGGCTGTGTGTTCCATTTTCCTAAAGTACCTCCCACAGCCGGACCTGGACAGGCACGTACATGTGCCTGGTACCCACGTCTTCCGGGTCCTCAACCCTGCTTCAGAGCTCAGAGGCAGCTGGAGATTAAAAAGAGCCATGGTAGTGGAGAAGAGGGGCGTGGAGGTGGCGGTAGGATGTAGAGAAGAAAAAAAAAACTGTCAAAACCTCAGCAAAAGCCAAGAGAGCAAAATCTGAATCTGGATTTAGAGCCTTCTATGGGCGCTACCTAATTGAAAGGATGGGAAACAGTCCCTGTCCCAGGAATAAGGGCTGGGTGAAGGCTCCAGGAGCTTGCTTGGAGCTTCCTACCGCTATCTTCCCCCTCCCCACCACTCCTCAAGCAGTGTGATCACGAGGAGGCAGGATGGCAGTCTGCGCCTTGCCCACTTGCTAGGATGCTACACTCGTGTCCTCCAGCGCAGAACTGCCAGGACTAGACTATGGTGCTTCTCAGGGGGTTCCAGTGTGTGAAGATGTTTCTTGGGTAGACCTGAAATTCAGAGGCAAAAAGAGCCAAACTGGAGAGCCCAGGGAGCTGGAGCCATGCCCAGTGCCCTCCGTACCGGGGCCATAGCTGCTGACAGAGGTGACCAAGGAAATGAGAAAAGAGCCTTGGCAGACTTCTGTCTGCCTTGGTGTGAAAGCATGTGTGTTGTAGGTTAGTGGTGTGTATACTTCGTGTATATTCCACACTGAGGATGTATATTCCACGATGCACTGTGTGAACAGACTGTTGGCGGCACGAGTGTCGTGCGTGCCTGTGTATGTGAGTAAAACGTACTGCTGCGGGACAGGGTGTAAAGGGCCTGGTGGTCACTCGCACTTTCCTCCTTCCATTCCTGTAAACATGATAGCAGGGCTCTGTACTGTGGTACAACCCTGAGAAAGGGACGAGATTTGGGGATAGAGGGGGCCAGAGGTTAGGTGAATTACATTTCCCCTGAAAGGGTCTCTAAAAACAAAGATTTATATCCTTTTCCTTCCTTTGGTCAAAACAAATGAAAACAGGTGCCTGGGTGGCTGAGTCGGTGAAGCCTCTGCCTTCGGCTCAGGTCATGGTCTCAGGGTCCTGGGATCGAGCCCCTCATTGGGCTCTCTGCTCAGTGGGGAGCCTGCTTCCCCCCGTCTCTCTGTTGCTCCCCTCCTCCTGCTCTCTTGCTCTCTCTATCTCAAAGAAATAAATAAAACCTTTTTTTTTTTTTTAAATGAAAACTAGGAAAAGAAAGATCACGGTTACATTTGCTAAGTGACTTCCCGTGACTGTCCTATTCCCAGTTAAGGACGCCATCTGGGTGGCTCGGTTGGTTAAGCATGTGCCTTTGGCTCAGGTCAGGATCTCAGGGTCCTAGGACCCAGCCCGGAGTCGGGCTCCACACTCAGCAGGGAGCCTGCTTCAGGACTCTCCCTCTATCCCTCCCCACCCTGCTCATATTTGCATGTTTCCTCCTGCTCTCTCTCAAATAAATAAATAAATAAAATCTCCCCCCCCCCAATTTTTTTTAATTTTATTTATTTATTTGAGAGAGAGACAGAATGAGAGAGCAGGAGAGGGAAGGTCAGAGGGAGAAGCAGACTCCCCATGGAGCTGGTAACCTGATGTGGGACTCGATCCCGGGATTCTGGGATCATGACCTGAGCTGAAGGCTGTCGATTAACCAACTGAGGCACCCAGGAGCCCCCCAAAATTTTTTAAAAAAGAAAACGAAAACCATCTTCCTCTACTTAGTCAGCTCTTTTAGTTTTAGCATGTGGGAATCTAATTGTGTAGATTCCATTGTACGTGAAGTATCATTTACACTGACTGCTCCCCTCAGTTGTCCCAAGGCCAGTCAGGTTGCCTGTGTCCTCCCTTCCTTCCTCCTTTATAAACTGTGAAATGTTTCAATGACACTGAAAAGTATAGAGAACAAGATCATGACCACCCATGGACCCATCACCCAGCTTTGTTATTTCTTCGTATTTTGCTGGTTTTGCTACAGGTAGCTTTTAAGAAATAAAATGTCACAAACACAATGTGACCTCTTGGCTTAGGATGCTTAGTGCTATGAAGACGCAGCCTGTGTCTAAACCTAGCTTTTAGAAACACACTTGAGCAGAACAATAGGGTTGTTTTATTTTTTAAAGATTTTATTTATTTATTTGACAGAGAGAAATCACAAGTAGATGGAGAGGCAGGCAGAGAGAGAGAGGGAAGCAGGCTCTCCGCTGAGCAGAGAGCCCGATGCGGGACTCGATCCCAGGACTCCGAGATCATGACCTGAGCCGAAGGCAGCGGCTTAACCCACTGAGCCACCCAGGCGCCCAGAACAATAGGATTTTCTAAGAATTTCTCTTGATCTTTGCCATTCTGCAGTTTTACTAAAATGAGCCCGCATCTGAATTTATTCTCATGTATACTGTTCCTGACTCTGTTCTTCCCGAACCTCAGTATTTGTGTTTCTCTTCAATTCTGAACAGTTCTTAGGCATTCTCTCTTTTATTATTGCCTCCCCTACTTCCTCAATTGTCTGCGTCTGGAACCCCTAGAAGGTAATATATTACACCATCGCTTTTCTATTCATGTCTTTTAAAACTGCTGGAGAGAGGAGCGCCTAGGTGGCTTGGTTAGTTGAGCATCCCATTCGGTTTTTCCTCAGGTCATGATCTCAGGTCGTGGGATCGAGCCCAGTGTCAGGCTCCGTGCTCAGCTGGGAGTCTGCTTGGGATTCTCCCTCTCCCTCCCCTTATGTGCTCTTTTTCTCTCTTTTCTCTGTGTCTCTGTCTCTCTGTTTGTCTCTCTCTCTCTCTCTCAAATAAAATCTTAAAAAAAAAACAAAAACAAAAACAGGGCACCTGGGTGGCTCAGTGGATTAAACCGTCTGCCTTCGGCTCAGGTCATGATCCCAGGATCCTGGGATCAAGCCCCCCATCAGTCTCTCTGCTCATCGGGGAACCTGCTTCCTCCCCATCTCTGCCTGCCTCTCTACCCAATTGCGATCTCTGTCAAATAAATAATTAAAATCTTAAAAAAAAACCTGCTTAGAGAGAGAAGCCTGGGATCCTGAGGCTGCTTGACACCTTATTCTTGTTCCAGGGTCGATAAAACTAAAGTGACCTTGAGAACTGAAAAACTGTCCTTTAAACACAGAAAGTGACTGTCCTTTAAAAAACAGAAAAGACCCCTGTGAGACGTTATGGCAAAATGGGGTGAGAAGCACCCCGCTGTGCATACACTTACTCCGCACACTGTATTTTAATTTTCTGCACTGTAAACAGCAGGTGTGCACCAGTGTCGGAGGGCCACTAGTGTAATAAGACAGTCCCTGGTCCCAAAGAGCTGGAGTCTGGAGGAGTGTGTAGCCCACGGTTGAATGAGAAGTGCAGTGATGGGGACTGAGGAGCCCCGCTGGCCTCAGGAGCCTGCGACCCTGCTTGCAGAGGGCAAGGGAAGGTGAGCTGAAGGGTAAGTCAGCTTGGGGAAGGGTCACCCAGGCAGAGGCAGAAGCTCATGAAAGGTCCAGAGCCAAGAGAGCATGTCAGCATGGGTGCTTTTCAAGAAATTCTGTGTGGAAAGAGCTTACAGTACAACGAAGGATGGAAAAGAATGAAGCGCATCTGTAACAGGGACAGGTGATGAAGGGCTGCATTTGCCACAGCCGGAAATTTGCATGTTCCCCCCGAGGGCGATGGGGAACCACTGAAGCGTTTAAGCAGGGATAGATCTTACCAGATTTGTACTCCTTAAAAGATTCAGATGGCTGCCTATAAAGAATAAGTTGGGGGACACCTGGGTGGCTCAGGTCTTGATCTCAGGGTTATGGGCTCAAGTCCTGTGTTCGAGTTCCACGTTGCACTCTAACTTATTCTTTAAAAAAAATAAAATAAAAAGAATAAACTGGAGATTACAATACTGGAGGCAGGGAGAACCACCCAGACTGTTGCAGTGATCTGTCTACTAACAGATTATGGCAGCCTGGACGAGGGAGGTGGCAATGCAGATGTTCAGAAGTGAGTTTAAGAAGTCTTAAGAATTCGGGTGGTGGGGTTATGGACATCAGGGGCGCTGTGTGCTGTGGTGAATGCTGTGAAGTGTATAAACCTGGCGATTTACAGACCTGTACCCCTGGGGCTAAAAATACATTATATGTTTATAAAAAATTTTTTTAATTATTAAAAAAAATAAAGAAGTCTTAAGAATTCAGGGTTTCCCCAGATGGCTCAGTGGGTTAAAGCCTCTGCCTTCAGCTCAGGTCATGATCTCAGGGTCCTGTGATCGAGTCCCGTATTGGGCTTTCTGCTCAGTGGGGAGCCTGCTTCTCCCTCTGCCTGACTCTCTGCCTACTTGTGATCTCTCTTTCTCTGTCTAATAAATAAATAAAAGACTTAAAAAAAAAAAAGAAGTCTTAAGAAGTCAGAAACATAACAGTAGGTCATTTTCTTTAAAACAAAAGGATGTGGAGACCAAGTAAGATGCTTATTTCATGGGCAAAACCAATAGATCCTTCTACCAGCGTCAGTGATTATCAGCAACCTTTTTGAGCCTTGACTCACCTAAGGACCGAGACCTACTCCCAACAGAAACAGTATATCATTGGTGATTCCCCGCAGATGGCACAGGAAGACAGAGGTGTAGTTTACAGAAAATAAAATGAAATACCCAAGTGATCCCTGCATGCCCTTCCATTGAGCACGTCTGGCTGCCTGCCACCCCCACTTCGGGGAATCACTGATCTGTGCAACAGAGAAGCATCTGGAGCAGAAATTTATCCTTCACTTAAAGTAAAACAGCATGTGAAGGGAATTCTTATGTAACACAGTGCTGATTGGGGTATCTCCCCTACCACCTGCGCCTGAGACCCTAGCTTTCCAGGTAGAAACACAGCCTTCACCTAACTACACGCTCTCGCCCTGACAAAGGGCCCAATCAGTATGTGACAAATTTGGGTCGTGTGAAAAAACCCCAGGTATGGCAGCCAAGGCGCCCGCAGCTTGTTGTGACTCATCCACACCAGCCTTCAGCAGTGAGATTCTCAGAACAATTGTTCAGTTCCATCCTTTGCTTCCATGGTGTACAACTAGCCCGAGACCCGACAGTGAACCAGCAACTGTAAGGAACCAGAAACATTATAAATAACCTAGAGAACCCTTTTATAACAGCAACTGCCTAATGATTTTGTGGCCTAACAGCTCAAGCAAAAAAAGGATATAAATACGATATTGTGCAATGACTAATTACTCAAAATTTTGTGCATCAGCAGAAGTGGAACCTGTGGTTGGTGCTAATATTATCAGATGTCTTTACTGTTTAATAACCTGGTAGCTCTGTATTATGGAGCACGCGGTTTTCAGAGAGAACAATGATTTTATTTCAGGTACCTCTCACTGACATAAAAAAGCAGCTGTTAGAACATTACCATTTGGCAGAAAATGTTTTAGCAGAATCTTTTGTGAGATACTAAATCATATCGGATTAGCTGTTTTCTGTCTAGAATAGTGGCGTCACAAAGAAGAAAGATGGCTGACCACAGAAGGCAAGACCAGTCTTTAGAACCCGGTGAATCACTCACAGACATTTTAGTTGTAAGTGCCATTTACTCACCAAGATATAAAGTTATTTATATACAAAGCTTCCATTAATGTTGCCTGAAGAATGGGCCTTTTTTTATATTCCAGTTTTAGCTCACACTTTGGATTCTACTTTTCTCATTAATTCCATTCCAATAATGGAATTCTTTAAATTATAGAATAAATTAATCCAACACAGACATTTTTGGCCAGAATAGGGTTTTTTAACCAGGTTGAAGTCTCCACAGGCCATTCTCTGTGGCCAGCCATACCGAAGAGCAGTGAGGGCTGTGACTCAGAGTGGCACCTGAACCTGAACCAGAGGGGTGAGCTAGGGCAGCCACTGGGCTCCCTGGCCTCATGGCCCACCAGTCCTAGGCTGACGAGAGACCCTCACATGTTCTTCAGGCTGGTCAAGCACTGGTTGCTGTTCGAGGAAGGAAGCGATGTCATGCCTTGGCTGCTGGGCACAGCCAGTTTTAGCCAAACAGTATTATGCTCGAGCTGCTTTTGTGTAGTCATACAGATTCCAAAACATGTTTCACATTAAACTGGTAACTAGGGATGCCTGGGTCGCTCATTCGGTTAAGAGGCTGCCTTCGGCTCAGGTCGTGATTCCGGGGTCCTGGGATCAAGACCCGCATGGGGCTCCTTGCTCACAAGAAGCCTGCTTCTCCCTCTGCCTGTTGCTCCCCTGCTTGTTCTCGTACTCTCTCTCTCCCTGACAAATAAATAAATAAAATCTTTTAAAAATAAAACTGTGATAACTAAAACATAAAATTCTCCTCCTTTCTAAACCATCAAGCAGTGTATAAAGACTTTCACCTTATCCCCAAATCCCACTCCTGGGGTGGACTGTGTGACTGGGGAAAGATTAAAAATGGAGACTTTTCTGAGATGGCTGAGGATTGCTTTTAGGGCAGAGCCCAGGCTTGGGCTGAGAGTGGCATGAGGTACAGAAAAGGATACGGGGTCAGGGAGGTCTGTCCTGTATGTAATTTGGTAATTTGAGACAGTAGGTCTGCATTTTACATGGTCATTTTGATGCAAGTGCTAACTCAAAATAACTTCATCAAAATGCCCCGTTTCGGGATATCTGGCTGGCTCCGCTGGTAAAGCATCTGACTCTTGGTTTAGGCTCAGGTCATGTTCTCAGCATTGTGGGATCGGGCCCCACATCTCAGTCTGCGTCTCTCTCCCTCCCCCTCTGCTTTTCCTCCTGTTCTCTCTCTCTCTCACTCTCTCAAATAAATAATATATTTTTTTAAATGCCCCATTTCATTATTGGTGTGACTGGCCAGCCCAGAAACATCAAAAACCAGAAACTGAGAGTAGATACTGAATCAATCAGGCCCCAGATGGAGCCAGCAAATGACTTCCGTCAACATGGACCGTTGGTTGACTTGGACCAGGAGCCATATAACACCAAAACTGGAGCCAGATGGGTCCGTGGCGCTGACCTCTGAGGGTGAACTCCACAACCAGTGTACAATGTCGATCAAATAGAATTGATGTGATTATTATAATCGTCCGTACTCTTACACATGATTGCCAAATACTAGCAGGGTACCAGTAAGTGAGGAATCTGGAAGTTCTGGGAGGAAGGCTGATAGAGTTTTTCTTACTCTCTTATTGTTGAATTTTAATCAGTGTGTTGAAAATCGAAAGACCGGTGTCATTTTTGAATACCATTTACAGTGTTTGGGGGCAGTGAGATACTACCTTGAACGTATATTGACCCCACCTTACTTTGGTTTTACACTCAACCCCCGATTGATCCCTCTCTATTTTCATCCATCTAAAGTAAAGATGGCTTTATCCCCCAAACCTCATTCCAGATGGAAATGCATAATTCAAGAGAAATACTGATGTCAAAGAAGAGAAGGCACACCAATTTGTGTCAGCAGTTGCTGTAAATTAAAGAGGAGTACAAGGAGAGTTTAATGTAATGTAGAATCGAAAATAAAATTAGAACGAATATTTAGGCAGTCCTCCGCCTCTTTTTTTTCCCTTCTGTGACACTAAGGATTGACTCCCAGCCTAAGTGCCTAAGACAGTTCATTTTTCTTGCCTGCTGGAATTTTCTTTCCCCATAACATGTTGCGTGCTTGCCTTTGGCATCCAAAATTAGATGTTTCACCTTTTCCATTCTAATCTCAACAGTCAGAGTAGGAAGAGTCCACGTTTTCTCCCCATCTTCCACACCCATCACGCTTGCAGCCCAGAAAGGACCTCTACTACACCTGTCTGACTAGTCAGATACCGTAAATAGCTATTAATTTTTCCCTGATACTGATTCATCCCTGGATGTCCCCTCCATGGTTTCTATTCTTTTCCTAAAGCTGGGAAATGAAAGAGTAACACACATCTCACACATGTACCACTGTGCCAGAGAAAAATTAGTACACATCTGAAAGAGTGAAATCCCCTCTAAGGTAGTGATCTTGGGAACCTTCACATTTAGTCCAAACAAACTGCCATGATTTAGAACCTTTTTGGAGTTCTTTAGTCGAATTTCCCTCAGGAGAGGTGGTGGTCTTTATGGCTACCTACTATCTTGGCCAATGGTGGAATTCACTAGCTTCATCTCCCACTGTCATCACTAGACTTGGTTTTAAATGATTCTCTCTTTCCAGAAATAATTCCTTAGAATAATGGTTCTCAAAATGCAGCTCTGGACTAGCTATATCAGTATCACCTGGGAGCGTCTTCTGCGCCCTACTGGATCAGAAAACTTGGGAGTGGGTTTACTGGATTAGAAAACTTGGGAGTGGATTTACTGGATCAGAAACTTGGGAGTGGGCCCAGCAATCCACATTTTAACAAGTTCTCCAGGTAGTTCTGATGCTCCCTCTACTCTAGTTCGAGAACCAGTGACTTAGAAGATGAGATATCACCTCCATTGAAGATATTCAAAGATGTGCTACAGATTTGGAAAGGATTCCAAAGAAAAAGTTTTGAAATCTTTTTGAGCAAAGCTGGGGTCCATATACGGCCTCTCCAGAGGACCGCTTCCGCAGAGACCTACCTCAGCTGAGGCATCTACTTCCACCAGCCGGCTCTTTGACCTTGAGCAAGTTCTCACACTTGGCTTCTTACCTGGAAAATCAAAGACCCATCCTGCCTATGTCACAGGACTGTAACGAGACTCAAAGTGAATCACATCTGCAAACATGCTCTGGAAAGCATATTGGTATGCTACTGGCATTTCTGCAGATAGGATTCTGGTAATCTGAGCATTATACCAGGGCACAAGCTTAGAAAAAATTATAATTTCCTTGGTTATATCCACCTTTTTGTCTATATGACAACTGCTTCATCGTCTTAGTGGATGTGCCTAAGATTCTGCCATTTCAGCCTAGCTGTTCATCTGGTGCTAAGAGAGGGACACCCCTGCCTGATGAACGGCTACGAGGTCTAGAAAAATATAGCCGTTTTCAGACATGCTCTTTTCTGTGTGATGATTGGTAAGGACGGACTCTGTGTGTGTGCACTGAAGCTCTCATAAGCAGAGCTTGTCACATGCTGGCAGCCGAAGGGTCTGGACTGAAACCACCCATTTCAGCACTATGCAAGGGAGTCATGACCTTCAAGAAGGACACTAAATGTCCGTTGCCACACAGTAATCATTGCAGAGAGGACCAAAAAGAAAATTCCTCAAGCAAACCAAATCTATAGAAACCAAGAGTTCAAAGCCAGACCAGTGAACATGTCTGTGCTGGAGAGTATGTGGTAGATTTTGCCTTAGAGATTAGCCGGGTTTTGCTTTTTGGTTTTTAAGACATTATTTATTTGAGAGAGCGAACACCAAATGGGGGAGAGGCAGAGGGAGAAGTGGACTCCACTGAACAGGGAGCCCAACGTGAAGCTCCATCCCAGGACCCTGAGATCATGACCTGAGCCGAAGGCAGAGCCACCCAGGTGCCCTTAGAGATTAGCCTTTACAAACACCTTCACCACAGGAATTCTTCAACAGCAAGCTCATGATCCATTTATCATTTCACTTTAAAACTTTACGGACTGTCCAGTGCACGTATCTGGGCAGGAAGTTAATTGTGTTGCCTTAGTGCTTGTTAGGAATGCAGTTTTCGCAACACAGAGCCGTTCCCACTAAACCAACGTCTACTTCACTTTTCACACAAAGTGCCAGCTAAAATCAAGAGATTAAGTATGAATCTAATTGGTTAAATGTGATTAAGTTATTGACTGATTATGCAATAATAAGCTATTGGTTATTTATAGAGTTGGAATATGAAATGATTTTGCTCAAAAATGTGTGCCTAGAGCTGACTTTCAAAAAAAAGGGGGGGGTGTGTTTTGGTGGGTTGGCTTTTTTTTTTAAGATTTATTTATCTATTTATTTATTTGAGAGAGAACTGGGGGAGGGGCAGGGGGGACAGAAGGAGAGGGAGAGAGAGACCCAAGCAGACTCTGCGCTGAGCACGGAGCCTGATGTGGGACTTCATCTCATGACCCTGTGATCATGACCTGAGCCAAAACTGGACACTTAACCAACCATGCCACCCAGCCTCCCCAAAAGGTGGGTTTTTTTTTTCTTTTAATCGAATAGCTTATAAATTGTAGAGCTGGGAAAATACTGTGCCTATTTAAAAGACAGGGATAAAAATCATCAATACTTCACTGCATGTGTTTCATACTTGATTAATATGAAATAATAATCAGTTGAAATACATTAATAAGGCAGGAAATATTGGCTCTCTCTTAATCACACAGTGTTTTAAAAGCTAACTATCTCAGCCTAATAGTTAAAATTCAAATGTAATAAACAAAGGTGGCTAATTGTTGAAGCCACAGTCATGGACATTTATGACATAATGATTTGCCCGAGTTCTCTACAGGTTTACTTAGAATAAAAATCAGTAGCTCTTACACAGTTGTGATAAGGAAGCTGGATTCTCTCCGTCCATCTCAATGCTTCTAAACTGATCTGGTTAGGGTGGCCAGAAGGCTGAGGTTGGAAAGGATGTGATCTCATCCTTATGATGTCAGTATGCGCTGATAAGAGAAAATAGAGATATTCAGATCAGCTGTGACATGGGACTCTTGTGTAAGCATCATCCTATCTCGTGGTATGCTTGTCAGACTCACTGGTGTCTGCCTCGGGAGAATCTTTACACTTTCCTACCTTGGGAAGATAGGCCAGGTTCCACCAGTTCTAATCTCCTTGGAAAGTCCTCACTCTGGGTGTGAGGCTTGCCCAGGGCCCACTGGGGGCCATGGAGACCTGACTGAGGCTCAGGAGAGGAACTGGCTGGGAGAGGTAGGGGTTTTGGCTCAGCAGAAAGCAACCAGGGACTACCACACCTGTCTAGTGTGCCTTGCAGTTTTGAAATTGGTTAGGACATTTTTTTTAAAAGATATATTTATTTATTTTAGAGAAAGAGGGTGTGGGGAGGGGCAGAGGGAGGAGGAAAGAGAAACTCAAGCCAACCCCGCGCCGACGGTGAAGCCTGACACAGGGCTTGATCTCATGACCCTGAGATCATGACCTGAGCTGAAATCAAGAGTTATACACTTTACTGTGCCATGCAGGCACCCCTGAGTCAGGCTTCCTGGCGCACCAGCAGATCCTAACGAGGCCACCACTGGCGTGTTCTCAGGGACACGAGGCTGTACTTCAGGGTTTCTCAGCCTGTCTGTGGTAATCACCGCCCACCCCAACTGAGCCTTTTAAGATTTTTTTTTCCTATTTGTCATCTTCTCCCATGAAATTTTAGTACTACAGATACTCTCTCTTTCTAGGTAGAGAGAGACATTTACCTACCGTCCTCCAGAGAGCCACAAATCATTGTAATATCTAAAAAAAAAATGTTTCACCACACCCCCCTCCCCACCACGCAAGCCTGAACTTTCACCCCGTTGGGGAGGGGCCGCCCCAGTTGAGAATGCGCGCCCTGGATGGAATGAAGGGTCAGGCAGGGTCAGGCACGGCCTCCCTCTCTCTCTCTCTGCTCATACTCCGAGTGCGTGGTGAGGTCAGTCCCGTAGGGAGGACGGATCAGGTGGCCCAGTGGCCATCACTAACCAGGATGGGCCCCGACTTCAGATGCCAGCACAGCTAGAGGAGTGTCCTCCAAAATCACGCTGTCCCTGTGCCATCTGTTCAGCCCGCCTGCCCTCCTCCAGGCTCTGCCACCACATCCTCCTCCCGGGCAGCAGCCCTCTGCCCGGTGGCTGGCTTGCTGGGATGGAAAGCGGAGTCTTCCATCATAAGCCACGGTGCTGGCGGAGGGGACCCCCACGCACTGCCCTCCAGCCTCTCCCCGCTGTAGGCTCCCCAGCAGCCTCACCCGTTGCTCTCCCTGTGTTCCTTCACCCCAGGTGAAAGCAGAACGTTGGCCAGGTCTCCCCAGTCTTACGCTGACTGCAAGTACCTTTACCCTCTTCCCGTTACATTTCCTTCATTTCCTCTTCCGGCCTCCCTGAAGGTCTCCTAAAACATCTCCCTACCTCCCCCCCCCCCCAGAGGAGCGGATATCCCAGACCCCAGCAGCTACAGGCGGCCACTACTAGAACTCTCAGCATCCTGGCCTCCCTCACAATTAAGAGCCGCAGGACACGGGCTGCTGTTTCTTCCTGGCTGTGAGAGCGACCTGCAGCGTCAGGCCGGTCACAGCACACACTCCTTCCCCTAGGAGCCTTGGGTCATGCCCTAGGATCACGGCCCTCTTTGTCCCTTAGAACCCTTGTCTGGTCATGGGCTTTCATGTCGAAGGGATCCCCTTAACAAACAAAGGGGTCCTCGGAGATGATGCCATCTACTGCTCCACCCCCACCCCACCACCACCTCGTGGAGCACCTGCTCTGCCAGGCGCTGGGCGAGGCCCTTCCTATACATTCTCTCATTCAGCATTTACAGTCGCCCTACAAGGGAGGGTCCCATTGGACAGACAGTCACAGAGAAAGTGGAGGAACTTGCCAGGGTGCTGAGATCAGGACATAAACTCGGGTCCATGTTGATTCCAGATCATTGACTGCATTGTCCCAGCTGAGAAAACACGTTCCCAGTTGAGAAAACCATTTTCCTCAGCTATACCCAGCGGGGCTCCCCTGTAGGTATAAAAATGCTGAATTAGCCATTCGTAGAAGATGACGCATGGCTAATAAAAAGGCAGGACTTAAAACCGCGTTTGTTTGTTCCCTCTGTCCTGCTTCCCCAAGGGTCACAACACAAGGGCTCTCGCCAGTCCATGATGAGCCCGTGAAGGATAGAGTGACTTGTACTTCCCCAGGCCTGCCAGAGGTTCCTGCCTCAACCCTCTGCAGACAGGAGCGAGGCAGGAGCCCATTCTCAGAACATGGAAGCAGGAGCAGAGCAGGACTGGCCCCCACGCTAGCCTGAGGGTGAGCCATCTCAGCGTCCCTGTGGCCCTGGCGGCCTGGGGGCGGACAAGGCAGGGATCCTGGCAGGCGGGCCTTGTTCCTTCTCTCTTTCCTGAACCCCTTGCGGTAGTTCTTTCTTGAGAAGAAATGGTGCATTGATTTGGGATTTAGTCATGTTTCTTCCCATCTGCCTTTTCCCTGGCCTCTAAAACCACAAGCCTGGCTGAGGAATCCGGGTCCACAGTGTGGGCTTTGAATAGCTTTGTGTAGGGAGAGGTTCTGAAAAGAAAGGAAAGTGGTATCTGCTCGTCAGATGGAATGTGTTAAGCCATCGAGGAAGAATGCGAGGGTTTTAGCTCTTAGGGTCCATCAGCAGTTCGGGTGATGAGTCACTCAGCGTGGGGACGGATTCCTGAGAAATGAAGCCTCATGATGACATCATTCTTGCAAGATCGTCTGGGATCTGTGGTAGCCGCCTGCAAGTTCTTACCTTGGGGATTTTCATCACACGGGTTTTTTCCCAACCACACTTAATACCCATCCTGCCTTCTAACTCATCCACTTGTCTATCGGCTAGAATTTTCACGGGTCTGTCTCACTGTCATGCCTGCTCCAGGGCATTCTTGGGACAGCGTGTGCTCCTCTCCGGATCACTCAGCACCCGTCCTCCTGACAGTTCTCCCTTCAGTCGGCGGTGAGCCCGGCGCCGTGCTAGTCTGAGGGGATGAGGGCCAGGGAGGAGGGCAGGAGCGTGTGGGGGGGGCACCCACCCAGACTCAGGGGCTCGGGGAAGACACCGCGCTTTGAAGGTGGTGCCAGTCAGTAAATACATGATGACTAAGTTAATAGCTCGGTGGAGTCTTGGAAGATGGGTAGGAGTTCATCTAGGGAAGAGTCCAAGTGAGATATTTCCGTGAATGAAGACCCAAGGTTCCGTAGGTGAATAGGAGGAGGTTAGAGACGAAACTGGGCACGTGTCCTAGGGAGCCTCGTGGACTATGCTGAAGAGCCAAGATTGTATCCCGAGGAAGATGAGAAACGTTCAAAGGGCTTGGGCGTGGAGGTGAGGTGGCCAGATTTACAGCAGTCTGGGCTGTCAGGGGGACTAGTCGGGGGCTTAATGCCGTCCTCTGGAGGTGACGTGAGCATGAAGCAGGGGGATGCGAGGGGGAGTGGAGGTGAGAGTTGAGAAATATCCAGGATATAAACTTGGCGACTGAGTGACTCATTAGTTCTGTGGGAGGGCGATATCCAGAAGACCCCCAGACTCTCGGTGTGGGAAAGATAAGGGGCCCCGTGCTCAGGCCGAGGTGCGAGCTCTGTTGGGGCATGCCGAGTTAGGGGAGGCTGCGGGGGACAGGAGCCTGGTCGAGCAGACTCCCGCGTAGCTGGATACACGAATCCAAAGACAGAGGACAGTGCGCACTGAAGATGCTGCCTTAGGGCTCATCGTGTTCACAGCAGCTGAAGGTAGAGCTACACAACAGCAGAGGCCCCCTGGACATTATGGGGAAGGAGGAGGACAGTGGGCCAAGGACAGAAGCCCAGGGTGTGCCGCTATTGTTAGTGCAGGAGAAGGGCCCCCTGGTAGAGACAAAGAAGAGTCGGAGACACGGGACCCCGGAGCGTTCCTTGCTGCTCTGTGTTTCTCCCTCTCCTGAACCTTCCACTGCAGCCCCCCTGGCTGTCCTCATCCTCATAAGTAAGCTCCTTCACAGCCTTAACTCTCCAGAGAGCGTTCACAGGTCAGAGCTGCTCCTACCCCACGCCCGTTTGCTGCAGCCTCCAGCCGGCCCCCGGCCCCTCCTGCAGAGATGTCCTGCATCTTCGAGGCTCGAGGCTCGTGCAACTCACTTACACTGCCTGAGCGTGCTGTTGAGCGACACCCCCTTTTCCTCTCCACCCCGCTGCTGCCATCCTGTCAGATGACTTCAGTGCTACGAGGGGGAACCATCAACGAGTCTCATAGTTCCCAGATGCCCTCACTTCACCTCTACCCCTCCCCTCCAGCCTCCCACTCCCAGGAGACTCCCAGGAATGGTTAATGCCTGCCGGGCTTCCATTACAGGGGCCGACACCCCACATCCTGCTCTCTGGGCCCAACCAGCTCTCTCACCTCTTACCTCACTCCTGTCACTGCCCTGACCTGCTGACTCCCTCCTGACCTCCCCTCCTTCCTTAACCAGGTTAGACTCTCTGGCTGTTCATCGCAGGTGGTGCTTCCCGAAACCTTAAGCTTTCTCCGCACTCCCACTCTCCCCCACACCTGACGAGGGCAACACAAGGTCACCGTCTCTTCTCTGCTCCTGCCCCAAGCACACCGAGGAAGTTGGGACCCCGGACAGAGAGACAGCATTAGACATTCACCGTCTCCACTTTGTCATCTTCATCCTTCTTCAGAGCTACAGAAAACCTAAGCTTTCCCATGGGGAAGCAGGAAAATCCAAGCCGTGGCCAAAAGCCCGCTCTCTGTCTCCCAAAATAGCTTCTCCACCTGCTCTGTGGCTGAATCTCCACACAGATGACCTCGGTACGACTCCTGACTGCCCTTTGCCACCTTTATTCCTCCCTCGGGCCAGTGACTTAACCTCCTCGAATCCTCGTTTCCTCAGCTTTAAAATCAGGACCCTGTGGTGACGTTGCCGACCTCTGGGGCACTTTGTGCAAATTAGAAGAAGGTGCCCCTTTGGCCAAGCATACAGCGTGATGAGCTGGGCATGGCCTGCGGACCACAGTCCCCCGCCCCTCACCTGGGCACCCTGGTGCAGTGCCGCCTTGAATCACGGGACACGGGGCCCCAACCACACCCACCTCTCCACCGGGCCTTGGGAAATATAGGCCATCCCAGGCACAGCACCGAGCCAAGAGCCTCACTGCGCAGAACCTCAGACAAAAGAGTTAACGCAGCCCACTTGGACTTGGAGCAATGTGTGGGCATGCTCTGCCGGGATGGCGCCAGCGGCCATCTTCAGGCACTGGCTGCCCACTCCATGAGGTTTATCAGTGGGCGCCCATTTCTCTTCAAGAGAGCGGAGCCCTGAGAGACCGGAAGTGAGCTGGGAAGTGAGGGAGCAGAGCCATGGTCATAGTCAAGGGCTCTGGGCGGGCAAGGGGCAGTGCGAGGGCGTAGAGAGTGGGAGAGTTGGACAGAGGAAGTGGTCAGAAGGGAAGGAGAACAGAAATGAGTAACAACCTCCCAAGGGCAGCATTGCCTCAGGCACTGGACCAGAGGCTGCCCATCCCAACTCTAGGGTGCTGCCCTCGGGAGCTCCCACCTCTCAGATGCTCCCCTAGGGGCCCCCTCACTAGCTGCCCATGACTGTCACACTTCCTACCCCACCAGCCCCGCAGAGTACTGGGCCCCTCCACCTGCCCACCCCCCTGGAGGGCTCAGGTAGGCCGTAGGGCATGTTTTGCTGTCCTTTCATCCACTGCTAGTCCTTCTGCCTCCATGGATGCCGCAGACCAGAATTTCTCCAAACCCAGGAGTGTGAAGGCCCCGTCCACCCTGTAAGAGTGGCTCTTCCTTAAGAGGAAATCACTGTGCAAAGGCAGCAAATAGTAGCCACCTGGGTATTTTTATGGAAGAAAGATGAATTATGCCATCACCCCTTCTGGCACAGAAATAATTTTCAGTAAAAGGTTAAAACCGTCATGTTGTATCAATGAGAACTGTTCCATTATTCCAAGAATGATTGATTGGAAAGTACTTTCCTTACAGGAAAGTCAAAGTGATACAATGCAGCTTCCACTTTTAAAGCACTTTCCATTAAAAAAAAATCATACCAATGTATAAAAATAGTTATACTGAAGATGTGAATCAACAGCCGAGGAATTTATTGGCACTTGAAAGCCCTGTGATATAAATAGATTCAACAATGAGAATGAATCTCAAGTAACTCTGGGCTGTAGCAACCTAACCTCCATTTTCACGGACACAAAAGAAAGTCACATGTAGTTCAGCGCATCCTCGTTGGCCACCTTGGAAATGAACACAGTGGAACGAGGTCCAACAGGGCAGGTCAACTCAAAGCACTGGGGGAGGCAATGGGAGAGACAGAGGGGACAGAGACAGGGCCTCTGCCCTCCAAGAGTTTTCAGATTGTCCCAGACTGTTGGCCTGTACACGACACAGCCACCAGTACCGTGTCTTGAGGGAAGGGCAGAGGAATAGGAGATAGAAGCGAGAGAGCTTCTTTTTAACTTGGTGATTTCCTTCCTTTTGCCCTCGCTATGCTTCCCACAAACAGTCACTCTGTGGTGTAATGTCAACAGAATATGGAAATCAGCTGGGTCTGGGTGCAGACTGCCACTTGCCAGCTGTATGACCCCGGACGAATTATTTCATGTCTCTAGGATTTGGCCCCGCAAGTGTTGCAGGGGGCAAGGGCCTGTGGTTGTAAAGATGAAATGTCTCATGTGTGTATTTGAGCACCGAGCTTTGCAGCTCCTTGCTGTGGAGCACACAGTAAACGTTCACTCCCTTCCTTACGCTGCCACTCCTCTGTGAAGGTTAAGGAGTACTTAATTTTTCCACCCCTTTCATGCTTAAATTTCAAAGAGCTTTTCCATCATGGGATATGATGGGATTTTCAAGGTAGCTTTTGCTGGTCTTCGTGGTTTGGAGTCGATGGCCCGTCCTCCAAGGGCTTCCCTACTTTGCTGTGTTTGGGGACTCAAGAGGCCCAATAGGTGCCCTCTTTGCAAAGAAGAACAAGCAACACCCACCCCACCCCACCTGGGACCAGGGCAGCTGAGAAAAGGCCCATAGGCAATCATTAATGGAGCATATATTATATATGAGCACATATTGTAGAAGGGTTGTGTAACTCTGAGGGATCAAGGAAAGAACTAGACAAGTTTTCTGATCTCCCATAAGACTTCCACATATGGTGTCATCTCAGTCAAGGCTCTTGGATCTTGGTTGGAAACAGCAGTCCAGTTGTGATCCTAGTACGGGACCCTGGATGCCGTCACCACAGGGCTAGGCAGCCCTGGGTACCATCTCGGACCTCAGTTGCTCTGCAGTCACTGTCACGGCCAGAAAGTTCCTCCCACTCCCCTTGAGTTTCAGGTGGATATCACTGCCCAGTTCTTCACCGCAAGGGAAACTTCCTGGAGGAGATGACGACGAGATGGGGGTTCTCGATGCAGGAAAGAGCACCTCTCAATTCGGTTCAGATTCTCAATTCGGTTGGAGTCGATGTCCACTTAATTGAATTAAGAGAAAGGAAAGTTATTCGAGGCTAAAATTGGCCCATTTGTATATTCACAAAGAGTGACTGATGAAATTTTACTAAAGAAGTTTTAAAAATCAACTTGGATTACAAACTTTAAAATGTCTGCTTACCCAGGTAAAACTGACAAGTCATTGTAGGCCTATATACCCCACAGAGTTTCTCCAGTGATTAGCATTTTGTCACATTTGTTTTACTGCTGCCTCTCAAAGTACACAAATGTACTTTTTTTGGATAAGTCATTTTGAGAGTAGGTTGCAGACATCGTGACTCGACACCTCTTATGACTTCAGGAGAGATCTCCTGAGAACAAGGACATAACAAAACTAAAATATAATGATCAAATTCAAGAAGCTTAACACTGAAATAACCTTACATGCATAGTCCAATAATGTCCCAAAAGTGTTTTTTATCATCTTTTTGGTCCAGGAGGCAATCCAAGAGTTTGTATGGCTTTAAATTGTCAGGCTCTTTTAGGCTCCTTTAATAGGAAACAGGTCCTCAACCTTGTCTTTCACGATACTGATATTTTTTTTTGAAAAACAGAAGTTCATTGAAAAGCACAAGTTCATTGTTTCGTAGCATTTTTCTCCATTTAGGTTTGTCCAGGCTTCCCCATGATCTGAGTTAGGTGACGCATTTTAGGCAGGAATACTACACAAGTGACATTATGTCCTTGTCAAGGCCCCCCATCGGGGAGCATGCGATGGCAGTTTGTCTCATGATTGGTTTGTTGCTCACTTGGTCAAGGTGGTGTCGTCCAGATTTCTCTGCTAGACCTTTATTGGTTATGAATAGGCCATCTGTATGGAGATACTTTCAAACTTGTAAATATCATATCCTCATCAAACTTTTATCCAGTAGTTTTAAAAGCATCCATTGATGATTCTTGCCTGAATCAATTATTAGTATGACGGTTGCAAAGTGGTGATTTTTCAAACTTCTGTATTTACTAATTGGTGTTCTACTTTAAGGAAGAGTTTTTACCTTCTATGTTATTTATTTTTTCATTTATCTACATAAAATCAGTATAGACTTGTGAATTCAATTTTTTTTAAGATTCATTTATTTATTCAGGGTTGGAGGAGTGGAGGTTGAGGGAGTCCCAAGCAGACTCCACACTGGGCACAGAGCCTGACTCAGAGGTCGATCTCATAACCCCAAGATCATGACTTGAGCCAAAACCAAGAGTCCGATCATTAACTGACTGTGCCATCCAGGCACCCAGGACTCATGGATTCTTTTTTTTTTTTTTTTTAAGATTTTATTTAATTATTTATTTGACAGAGATCACAAGTAGACAGAGAGGGAGGCAGGGAGAGAGAGGGAAGCAGGCTCCCCGCCGAGCAGAGAGCCCAATGCAGTGCTCAATCCCAGGGACCCTGGGATCATGACCCGAGCCAAAGGCAGTGCTCAATCCCAGGACACTGGGATCATGACCCGAGCCAAAGGCAGAGGCTTTAACCCACTGAGCCAATTTTCAAGTGATTGTTAACAATTTATCGCTTATCCATCCCTTCTATAAATTACTTCTACATTTGTGGATAGGTCAACTGCACTGCACGGAGATTTCTTTTTTTACATGGACTTGAACATTTAACCTGCACCCCACTCTTTACAAAGGCAGACAGGAAATTAAAAACTGAACTTTTTATGGGGATTTTTGGTTGAATACATAGGTTATCAAAGCAATTTTAAGTAGCTATGGCAAAATTAATACGCGGAAAAGACACAAGGCCCTGTGCAGGCCCTTCGAAAGAAAGGAAGGAAAGGGGTTTTGCAGGAAGACATGAGAAGAGAGTGGCATGATCATACTTTATGACTGGACACAGAAAGGGGAGCGTGGCAGGACAAAGTCGGGGGGGCGAAGAGCAGGGCGATGGAATGAATAGGGGAGTGAGGTGGAAAGGTTAAGTTAAAGTAGCACCATGAGTTCTGTGAGTTGAATTTGGGTCAGAAAACTGCGAAGCAAGGAATGACAGATTCACAAAATCCCTATGAGATAGTAATGGTTTCATTATTTGTGAGAAAACTAAGTCACAGAGAAATTACATTAGTTTTCCCAATGTCACAGAGCTGGTAAGTGGCAAAGCCAAGATTCAAATACAGATCTGACTTCAAAGCCACACCGCTAGAAGAGAAACATCTACAGAAGAACGGAGGTGGAATTAGGGCTCACGATGTAAGGCCTGATAGGTTCCTATATGCCAATCAAACACTTAATTAACCCTGGCCCACAGTAAGTCTCAAAAATTATCCCAACCATGCACTTTAATCAGCAATAAACCAAGGGCACTTAGATTTTGCCGAAGTTTTCAAAACTTACATTACACTCCTACGTGATTCAGTGTCCTCCATCCCCCAACCCTGCCTATATAAAAATCAGCTTTATTGAAATATCATTTTCACACATAAGATTTCACCCATTTTAAGTGTATGATTCAATGAGTTTTGACAAATGCAGAGTCATTTACCCACCAATCATAGTTACAGAACTTCCTATCACTCCAGAAATTTCCCTGTGCAGCCCCTGTGGAGTTGATATTCTCCAGCACCTGGCCTGCTTTTTGTTGATATACATATGCCTTTTCTAGAATTTCATATAAATGAAACCATGCAAGATAGTATGTAGTCTTTTGTGTCTGGCTTCTTTCACTTAAGATAATGCTTTTGAGATCCATCCATGTTGTATAAGCAATTTTTTCCTTACTGTTGCTAAGTAGTGTTCCCCTCTGTGGATGTACCACAGTCATCTGTTCAAGGACATCTGGATCATTTCCAACCTGGAGCGGTTTTAAAGCTCCTATAAACATTCACATGCAAATCTTTATGTGCATATGTTTCCATTCCTCTACATAAATACCTAAAAAGGGAAATGCTAGGCTATATGATAAGTGTTTGCTGAATGATGGAAGAAACTGCCAAAAACTATTTTCCAAAGTGTCTGTATCATTTTGCATTCCCACAACAGATAAGAATTCCAGCTGTTCCACTGGAACAAAAGTCAGTATTTTCAGTCTTTTAAATTTAGCCTTTCTAATGGGTATGTAGTATTATCTCATTGTGTTTTTAGTCTGCACTTCCCTAATGTTTAATGCTGTTGAGCATCTTTTTATATACTTATTTGCCATCATCTATCTTCTTTGATGAAGTCTCTGTTCAAATTTTTTGCCAATTTTTATTGGAGTTTTTGTCTTTGGGTTTGCACTATTGAAATATAAGAAGGCTTTATCAGATATATGGGTTTAAGATTTTATTTATTTGAGACAGAGAGGGAGAGAAAACAAGCAGGGGGTGGGCAGAGGAAGAAGGCGAGGGACAAGCACACTCCCTGCTGAGCATGCAGCCATGCAGCATGGACACAGGGCTCAGTCCCAGAACCCTGAGATCTTGACCTGAACCAAAATCAGATGTTTAACCAACTGAGCCACCTAGGCACCCCATGAGAGATATGTTTTACAAATATCTTCTCCCAGTTCATGGCTTGTCTTTTGGCATTCTTTTAGTTTTAAATCTTGATAAAGTCAAATTTATCAGTTAAGTGTTTTATGCTCCTGGTATCTTAAGAAATCTGCCTGACACAGGGTTACAAATACTTTCTCCTCTATTTTCGTCTAGATGTTTTGTTGTTTTAACCCTTATATTTGGGTCTCTGGGCCACTTGGAGTTAATGTTTGTGTATGGTCTGAAGTTGCATGTTTTTCCATGTGAATATCTTCATAAATCATATCATATCATATCATAAATCAGTATGATTCTTCCAGCATCATTTGTTGAAAATGTTATCCTTCCCTCCACTGAATTACCTTGTTAAAAATAAATTGCTGGTGTATTTACAGACTCTCTTTCTGTTCAAGTGATCTAAGTGTCTATCTTTACATCAATATCTCCACTGTCTGATTACTATATCTTATGGTAAGTCTTGAAATCAATTTACATCTTCCAACTTTGTTCTTTTTCAAAATTGTTTTATCTACTGTAGGTCCTTTGTATTTCCATATAAATTTTAGAAATCAGTTTACCAATTTCTAAAAATTTCTAACTTGGGATTTTTTTATTAGAATTACACTGAATCTTTGCATCAGTTTAAGAAGAACTGACATGTTAACAATATTGAGTTTTCCAATTCATGAACATGGTTTATCTCACCATTTATTTGTTTTCATTAATCTCTTTTACTTTCCATAGTAAGAGTTATAAATTTTGCACATATTCATTCATATTGCAGATTCATTTAACCCTAAATAATTCATATTTTTGATGCTACTTAGTGGTGTGTTTTGATAATTAAAATTTTTTACTGTTCATTGCTGCTATATACAAATACAGTTGATTTTTTTATACTGACCCAGTGTCCTATGACCTTGCTGAATCTACTATTTCTAGTACTTTTTTGCTGAATTTCTTAGGATTTTTTATACCATCTGCTAAGAAAGAGTTTTACTTCTTCCTTTCAAATCTGCTTGACTTTTCTTTCTTTTCTTATCTTATTGCACTGGCCAGCAATCCAGTATGATGTCAAATAGAAGTAATGAGTATAGACATCCTTGATTTGTTTCCAGTATGAAGGGAAAATCATTCAATCTTTCTCATTAAGTATGATGATAACTGCGAATTTTTCATAAATGCCCTTTATCAAGAAGATCAGTTTATACCTTCTGTTTCAAATTTGTTGAGTTTTTATTATAAATGGATGTAGAATTTTTTCAAATGCTTTTTCTGCTTCTAAAATTATCAAAGGCTTTTAATTCAGCAAACTACACTGATATTTTAATGTTAATAAGTTTTAAATGTAATTAGTTTTAATGTTAAATTAATCTTGCATTCCTGGGATAAACCCTATTGGTCATGAGATGCATGCGTGCATACACACACACACACACACACACACACACACACACAGAGTTTACTAAACTTTTTTTAAGGTTTTTGCATCTAAGCTTATGAGAAACATTGATCTGTTTTGTCTTTTTGTTTCTTGAATTTCTTTTTCGGGACCTTTGCAGTCTCTACATACACAGTGTATGGCACTAAGAATGAAAGGAAATCAGGTTGTGAAAATCACTGTTGCCTAAATAATGCCTCCAACACACACAGTTTCACCCAACACTGTGTTTCCCTGGCTTTGGCTATAATGGGAAGCAATTTAAATTATTTCAATAGTCTTTTCAGATATATGTACAATGTGTTTTATACTTTGCTAAAGATCTTGTCTGCAGCTAAATAGCCCACTAGACAACAGGATTATATAAAACTGATTTCTGGCAGTGATGCTAGAATGTTTCCCCGCAGCCCTGTGCCTTTGCACTGGTTAGGCTACAAGTTAAATGTGAGAGAGGTACAGAAATATGACTTACCTATTCATAAAATATTTTTATTCACCTAAGGTTTTTTTTGGAAAACTATAAGCTTATAATAAGCTTAAGCAATAATTTAAAAGATACATAAAAAAGAAAATACTGCCCCCCTTCCTTGTAAAGAAGAAAACCAAATATTAACACTGTTGCTTTGCTCTGCTGTAAACTAATGAAGGGCAAGAGCCATGTCTCTCTCCATTGTTTCCACCAGGAAAGAGTAATATAAACAATTGCAAAGCATCTAGATGGTGCCTGACACATTCTGGGCCCTCAGAAAACATTTATAGGAGGAAGGAAAGTGTTGAATTCACACCTGCGTTACTATGACTCCTTGGCAAGTTTAATACTGACTGCTTTATCTGTGTAAACAAGGGGAAATGTCATTCTCCTTAAAGCCATTCATTGTCTCATGCGCTCACTCTGTTCCTTCCTCCTCCTGTGTCTTTGTTCCTTGAGGCCTCCTTTCTCTATAAATCTCATCTGGAAGAGCTCCCTTCTTCAAGGAGCTGTCTTCAAACTCTTTATTAGGATCCAGTAACATTTACAAACTCTGCCACACTACTTAGCATTTAATCCACAATGGCTTCTAACCCTTTAGTAGCACCCGTCACTGTCCTGGCCATAGAGCTCATTGAATACTTCTGTTGCAGCTGGAACAATCTTGCATGCCAAGGCTCTTCATGGCTGAAGGAGAGCCTCAAGATTTGTTATGAAAACCCCTGGGTGTAAGGAACAACAAACTGGGAAAAACTAGAAAATGACCCTGAAAGCTATTAAATACCAGAATGATTTTTGTTCAGTGAATACATGACTAGGTATTACCCTGCCTGAGGCGGAAGTCAACAGACTTTGGGATTTTCTATTTCTATGGGTCCATATATGTACTTTACCAACTCAGACCTTTGGAGCTTCAGAGAAAAGGGAGAGAAACTGTTTTGTCCCTATAGTTAGTTTGAAAATAATATCTGAATAGCTCTCACCATGTACTGCATCCAGTAATTCTAGGACAAAAACAGGAAATATATAAGATGAACCTGGAGCATTTTATAGTATCAGAAAGTAAAGCACTCAAAAAACAAAGCAATGGGAGTATGTCAAAGGGACATAGGAGCCAACTGAAAGAGCTCCCTATGGCCAAAGCTGGAACAATCTGAGCAATAAAATAATTATAGTACAGGGTTATAGCCCAAAATACAAAATATTTTTTAAAGACCCATGAGTTCATTCAGATATAATTAGGTGACTGAATAAATGCAGAGGAGGGGGAGACAAATTTCCCATAGAAAATTCCAGATAATACTCTTATCCCTTATCCCTTAAGCATGGACTACACTTCGTGACTTGCTTCCAAAGAGTACAATATGAAAAGACGGAGGAAAGTAACTTTACAGTGGAGAAACCTGGCAAAGACTGCCTTAGCCAAGTAATCGAGATGAACATTCTCGAGTCTTCTTGACAGTATGTGCCCTTGATAAATGGGATGAGAGAATGACACATCACCTCTGTGGTCTTCCTCCCAAAAAACCATAACCACAGCCTAACTATGAGGAAAACAGATTCCAACTGAGGCACATTCTGCAGAATATCTGACCAATCCTCAAAACAATCAAGGCCAGGGCACCTGAGTGGTTCAGTCGTTAAGCGTCTACCTTCGGCTCAGTCATGGTTCTGGGGTCATGGGATCGAGCTCCCCATCCGGCTCCTTGCTCAGCGGGAAGCCCGCTTCTCCCTTTCCCACTCCCCCTGCTTGTGTTCCCTCTCTCACTGTGTCTCTCTCTGTCAAATAAATAAAATCTAAAAAAAAAAAAAAACTATCAAGGTCATCAAAAACAAAGGATGTCCAAGAAATTGTCACAGCCCATAGGAGTCTAAGGAGACATGACAACTAAAGGTAACAGGTATCCTGGAGGAGATCCTGGGACAGAAAAAGGACATTAAGCAAACTAGTGAAATCCAAATAAAGCAGAGGTCAGCTAGTATCAATAACATTTAATTCATTATTACAAATGCACATTACCAGAGGTTACCAGATGTTACCAGAACTGGATGTGGGGTATATGGAAACCTGTGTACTATCCTTTTACTTTTTATGTAAATCTAAAACTCTTCTACAATAAAAGGTATACTTAAATATTTCTCAAATACAGTCTGGCACCAGGTGACTACATGCTTATGTCCACAACTGTGCTTTTAATTACAGGGTGCTGGTGACAGTTTCGTGGGGGCTTTGGCCTTCTACCTGGCTTACTACCCAAATCTGCCCTTGGAAGAAATGCTCAAGAGATCCAATTCCATCGCAGCGGTCAGTGTCCAGTCTGCAGGAACACAGTCATCTTATCCATACAAAAAAGACCTGCCACTCCATCTGTTTTGATTGCTACTAACCCTAAAATAAATGTACCTGGAAATAAAATGGACTGGGGAGAGGGAGGTGGCCTCTCTGAGCCAGCAGCTTACTATAAAATATCCTCTTCTCTTTTCTTTGCAAATATGTTCATTTCTGAAGTCATTCTCAGCCTTTCATTTACTTTTTTATAATGATGATTTCTTCACTTTTCATGTATTTGCAAGAGCCAACCAAAAATTAAGGAGTCCACGACTGGGACCTGTACAAACATTACGAGGACCAGGAATTAGCAAACTCACTTGCCAACAGATCATGAATGCTGTATGTCTGCCACAGAGCAGGGCTTGTGGACGACAGTGTCTAGAGTCTGAGCAGAGAATGTTAAGCAAGGGAAGGGGGCACGTGAATTGGGCTGTTCAGGCAGTTCCTAAGAGACGGTTGATAATCAGGGTTAGCACTGTAGAAGCTTCTGTTTTGTGAGAGAAGCCAGAAGTTTGGATGTTTATTGAAATTTCTTCAATGCTTAAGTATCAGCAATTGATTTTTTTAAAATGTAAACACCACCTGTGGGCCACATGCAGCGCTTGTGCTGAAGAGACAAGTCATTTAAGCCAGATTTTAAGCTGTTGGTTTGCTTTTTTTTTAATGTCGATTCATGTGTGTCACAGGCCCTTTATAGCAGGCTTAGGTAGGACCAGGTGAAGGATTTTTCTTGTAATCCAAAATGACTCTGTGTAGTTTCAACCGAAAAAGAGCCAAGATCTCCCCTATTATAGCTGTGAACCAGAGATTAAACAAAAGATGCCAGAAAACAGCTGATTGACTCTAATGCCACAAGCCCCGGGGACTCAACAACTGTCTACTTCTAATCCCAACTTCAGAAAAGCTACTCTCGCATGGCCTCCACAGACCGACTAGGCCACGGAGAGGGAACACGTGTTACTTTGGAACATTGGTTTCATCCTGCTTGAGGCTCTGGAAGGCAAGCCATCATGCTTCTACATAAATGCTTTAAATGGTCTAGAATACAAACCAGCAAAACTCAAAATAAAAGCTGACCTTCTTACATTCAGTCAGAAATGTGAGGAGAAAACTGAGTATTTCTGAAAATCTGTAGGAAACAACAGCTTAAATGAGAAAGTATGTCAATATGGGTAGCGCAGTCTTACCTGAACATTAGGGATTATGGGTGGGATTTCCAAATTGGTTGACTGTGTGCTGCCATGCCCCAGAAGCCTACCACAGCTCTGTGGAAATACACTATAGCTCTTCTTTAAAGAAAAAGAAAGAAAGAAAGAAATCTAGAAGATAAAGGGGGTCCAAAGCATTCCTAGAAACTCCCAGCTACTGCTTCAGTGACTAGAGTTTCAAAATACGGACCAATGTCATTTTTCCTAATTAAATAAGCACAAAACAAAAGTCCTGATGGCTTCTTTTGTGTTCGAAGGCTGGCCCCCTTCTTATTCCTGTTCATCGTTACCGTCGCTGTTATTACACGGGAGTTTGTTCGAAATCACTCTGGAGACTGACTCTGCGTTTCCTATGAGGTACAAAGAGGAGCAGACTGGAAAGTCTTGCACAAGTTTCACTGTGGAAACTTTCTTTTATACAAACAATGGTTATTCTTTAGTGATGTAGTTGTTTTTTATTTCAAAGAGTGGGGGAAAACATCACCAAGAGACAATAGCACAGGCTATTTTAATATTTTTTATTAAGGGCTATAAAAATATCCAGAAAGATAAATAAATGTGATGCAATGATATATGTCCTAATATGAAGAACTTTCTTTCGGTACATTGTTTTTCTTCACAATGGCCTTCAAATCACAGGAGGCAGTGATTCCGTGCCATTTCCTCTTCTTTTATAACACGCTGCAGAATTTCTGAATCAGTACCCCGCCCTCAGTCTTCACATTTATAAATCAAATTCATTTTCAATCCATTGTTTATAGGGAACGTATTTTCTTCTGTTCCACAAAGAGAACTTTTGTTTTCACTGAAAGAGAAAAATGGGTTGTAGCAGAACACTGAAGGTTTCATCACCATTTTTAAATAAATATACGTATCATACCACAAACACTCTCCTCTCTCTGATTTTACTATTCCTCTGACATGGGGATGGAAGAGATTTACAAACTGAGTTCCTCGATCCCAGAGGCCAGAGAAAACTAGAGAAAATGGGAAGGAAATCAAGGGAAGGATCCCCAGCCCATCGGTGGTGTCTTTGGTACCCACAAGGTTATTTCCCACCCAATGTGAAATATCCAAATCAGAAAACAAAACTAGGAACAAAACATGGCAAACCCTCCATGTCTGCACCCAGTTAAGGAACACACTTGCAGGCAATGAGCAAGACCAGACTGAGAGCTGGACTCCAGAGAAAAAAGCAACAAGAACTGAGCAGCCCAAGAAGAAAAGGCAGTCTGGCTAGAGGAGTAAATAAATACACATCAAATCATATACTTCCAGAAATGGCTTAATATCCAAATACAGATTTTTCTAGTACGGTATAGAATGAAAGTTAAAACCAAAATATTATTGAAAATACCGTAGCAGAGTACACTCTCTGAAACAAAACCAAAAGTACTGATTTGCCTGGGGCGCCTAGATGGCTCAGTCAGTTGAGCATTCAACTCTTGGTTTCAGCTCACCCGTGATCTCAGGGTCAGAGATCAAACCCCACTTCGGGCTCCGTGCTCAGTCCTAAGTCTGTTCAAGATTCTCTTTTCCTCTCCCTTCCCCTCTTACCCTCCCCCGCTAATGTGTGTGGGCATGCACACGCGTGGACACACATGCTCTCTCTCTCTCTCTCTAAAATAAATAAATAAAAATAAAATATTTTAAAAGGTACTAATTGCCTGGATGAAGGATCAGAGACCAGGGGCGCCCAGGTGGCTCAGCAGGTTAAGCCTCTGCCTTCAGCTTGGGTCGTGATCTCAGGGTCCTGGGATCTGTGGCATTGGGCTCTCTGTTCGGCGAGAAGCCTGTTTCCCCCTCTCTCTACCTGCCTCTCTGCCTACCTGTGATCTCTCTTTCTCTGTCAAATAAATAAGTAAAATCTTAAATTTAAAAAAAAGGAAGAAAGAAAGAAAAGATCAGAGACTGGATGCTGAGTAGTAAGGTTTTCACTGTTCCTCTGATGCCTTATAGCACTCCCCAATTAAAAGAATAGTAATTTGGCTTCATGTCTTAGAAAAAATAGGGAGGGGCGCCTGGGTGGCTCAGTGGGCTAAAGCCTCTGCCTTCGGCTCAGGTCATGATCCCAGTGTCATGGGATCGAGCCCCACATCAGGCTCTCTGCTCCGCAGGGAGCCTGCTTCCTCCTCTCTCTCTCTGCCTGCCTCTCTGCCTACTTGTGGTCTCTGTCTGTCAATAAATAAATAAAAATATTTTTTTGAAAATAGGGAGCCTGGACTTGAAAAGATTGCGCTTATTAAACCCTGGCTCTACCATTTATATCTGCTGTGAGTCCTTGGGAAAATTTCTCACAATGTTCTGCCTTCAGTTTGCTTCCCTAAGAGGGGATAACTCCAACTCCCTCACAGGGCTGTTGCCAGATATACAGTTGGGTTGAAATGACACACTGCTATCCATAATCATAAACAGAAACTAATTTTCTGTCAAAATATTTGCTGCCTAATTCATAGAAGAATGAATCTGTCAAGTTCTTTCCTTATATCTAACCTAAATCTATTCTGCTTCAATTAAAGTCTATATTGTCTTGTTTAGTCATCCAAGGAATCAAAACTGACAAGTTTTCATTCTCTTTATGGTAAGCCTTCACATATTTAGCAAAGTTTAGTAAGTTTACGCCTCAGCCTTTAATCCTCCTTGGAAATCAGCATCTTGTTTTATATGAGGAAAAGGAGTTTGAGAAGACAGAGGCTGGTTCTAGTCAGATTATATTATGAAATGCTCAAATAATTGGGAACTTCTCTGTGTCCTTACCTGATTTCCTTTATAAAGCAGACTAGCAAAACATTACCCTTAAACTAACTACTCACTGCAGTAACATCTGCTGGGAGAACTGCCAAGCTATTTGGTACCTTGGGCAATAGGGCAGGCCCCTGGGCAAACATCAGCACGCTAGCCTGTGGGACATTCAGGAGGTGGGCAGAAAGCCAGGCAGTCCACTATCCCGGAACTTTCTCTTCTTCTGAAAAGACAAAGTCATGCTGTCCAGGTTTAGACCATTCCTGATCAGAAAAGTTCTAACGTTCTGTTTCAAATTTATATATGAATATTCTCTCCCACTTTCAACTTAGGAACCAAACTGTTCATGGCTGTGTCCTTTCCCAATCTCAAAACTCAAAATCAATCTGACAAATAATTAGTTCCTAACACCTCTATACTAAGGATGAAAATCCTCATACATTCTCATACTGGAAATATAAAAGGTTATTCAAGTAACAAATGTTGCACAAGTTCCTAAAAATAAACCCTAAAGGAGCTAAACTCTAAAAAAACAATTACTTTACTGTAAAGTTCATCACTTTGTGTTTTTACCAGCTGATACAAAGAAATCAGAGGCAAAAGAGTTTCACAGTATCATATTGTTGTGGTCTGAAAAAATGTGTGCCCCCTGCCCCAAATTCATACGGTGAAATCCTAACCCCCAAACACAATGGTATTGGGACGTGGGGCCTCTGAGAGGTGTTTTGGTCACAAGAGTGTGTTCCTGAGCGGGATTAATGCACTATAAAGACCCCACAATGCTTGCCTGCCCTTCCACTATGTGAGGACACAAGAAGGCACAGACTATGAACCAGGAAGAAGGCCTTCCCCCAGAAAGCAACCGTGCTGGCACCTTGCCCTTGGGACCTCCGAGGTCCCAGAACTCTGAGAAATAAATTTCTGTTGTTTGTAAGCTAATAGTATGTGGTATTTTGTTATAGCAACCCAAAAGGACTAAGACACATACCTGTCATTCTAATTTTTCTACCATATGAAGTACCATCCTGAAATCCAGACTCCCAGTCATTAGGTACAAACCGGGAATTCCTTTTTTATTATGGTAAAGAATGACCAAAACTGTAACACCATAAAAACAGCAGGGAATTTTATCCCCATTAAAGAACGGAAATCATCCAATTTTACAACGGGGCGTCTCAGAGCCTTTTTTATATGCCTCTTCCCACTGGTGCAGACCGTTTTTTTGAAGGTGATATTTTTATTTCTCTTAGTGATGAACGCAGCATAATGAATGGTTCAATGGTGGTTATGAGACCTTCTGTGCCAACTCTGAAGGCAGCTATGAAGGTAGCTGTTAGCCAGGATTTGCGCTAATATCCTGCCCAGAAGTCATGCACTGGTATGTAGGTTTTACTGTCCTGTGAAACCTCTCATTAATAGGTCCCTATACAGACTGGTTTAGGGCCCGGGCTCTGGAGTGCGACTGTCTTGAGTTCAAATCTCTGTAACATATTTTAGCTGTGTCTCCTTGATTAAGATCCTTGGCATCAGATTCATCATCTGTAAAACAGAGACTGCCTGGAGAGTACAGATGCTTGTGTTCATGACATCTGAAGATAAGAAGTTTGTACAGGTAAGCAAACAAGATAGAATTTCCATTTTGTCTGACCATTCACAAACACTAGTTTGTCTCCTTTCTTTCAGGGATTGCTGTCTTTTATTGCTTACACTGTCCTTTTGTTGTTGTTTCCAGGGAGAAAGGACATTCGGTTCCTATTATTCCATCTTGGCCAGAAGTGAGAGTCTATGAGTGCTCATTCTTAGTCAATAAAAAATGTGATTATGAGGTTAAGTATCCATCTTTTGTTATATAATGGATTAATTTGGGGTAATAAGATTGCAGTACCAATTCGATTCTGATCACCAACTGGGTATCTTACAATTCAACTCAATTCTGTTCTCTTTTCATGCCTAGCACAGCCATGACTTATGGTCCCAAGAATTATTCGAAGCGTGCGGTGGTCCACAGCACTGGATGCTGGATGAGCTGACTGCTGTGTTTGCTCCTCGTCCATCTGCTGGTCCCCATAAACTGAAAAAAATGTCTCCCTCTCATCATTTTCCTAAGGAACAGACTTAAGTACACCCTAACAGGAGATGAAGTAAAGAAGATCTGTATGCAGGGTTTTATTAAGGCTGATGGCAAGGTCCGAACTGATGAAACCTACGCTGCGGGTTTTATGGATATCCTCAGCACTGACAAGCCTGGGGAGAATTTCCGGCTGATGTAGGATACCAAGGGTCACTTTGCTGTTCATCATGTTATACCTGAGGTCAAGCAGCAGTTGTGCAAAGTGAGGAAGATCTCTGTGGGACAAAAGGAATCCCTCACCTGGCGACCCATGATGCTTGTACCATCTGCTATCCTGATCCCCTCATCAAGGTGAAGGACACCATTCAGACAGATCTAGACACTGCAAAGATGATTGAGGCCATCAAGTTTGACACTGGTCATCTGTGTATGGTGACCAGAAGTGCTAACTGGGAAGAACCGGTCTGACCACCAACAGAGACAGACACTCTGGCTCTTTTTATATAGTTCACATGAAAGCTGCCAATAGAAGAGCTTTGCCACCAGCCCTCCAACATTTTTGTTATTGGCAAAGGCAACAAACCATCATTTCTCTTCCCCGTGGAAAGGGTATCTGCCTCACCACTGCTTAGGAGAGAGACAAGAGACTGGCAGCCAGAGCAGTGGGTAACATGGTCTACAGGAGATATGACTGGAATCTTTGTACTTCAAGATAACACAGCATGATTAAAAAAAGAAGAAAAATTCTGATACCAGCTACCAGTGATTAGTAACTCAGGAGCAGGCAGATGAAGTGACACATAGGACAGGTAAGGTGAAGGGGCTCACAGCCTCTACGCCCTCTCCCAGCAGGTCCCTCTCCCAGTCACTGCACAGTCACCAACCCAGAAGCTCCAGTACAGTTCTTATTCAGAAGCAAATGTCAAGAGGCTGTTCAGAATCAAGGGCACAAAAATGAAACCAATGGCCTGAAGTTTTAAAACAAATCATTTGTTTGCTAGTTTACTTGATATAAATCTGCTCATGAAATCCAAAAACAAAATTGGGCTTCTACCAAGCAATCAGCTGATGTCTTTTGTATGTAAGCAGGCAATCTGGCCTTGGGAACACTTGTGTCTTTTAGACAAACACTTCTATCAACTGAAACCATTTATATATTTTTTTATGATTTTTATTTATTTATTTATTTATCTGACAGAGAGAAAGAGCTAGGAAGACAGAGAGAGAGAGGGAGAGTGCGCGCACAAGCAGGAGGAGCAGCAGACAGAGGCAGAAGCAGGATCCCCACTGAGCAGGGAGCCCAACACAGCCCTGAACCCCAGGACCCTGGGATCATGACCTGAGCTGAAGGCAGACGATGAACGACTGAGCCACCCAGGCGCCTCTCTACTGAGACCATTTAAAGTTACTGTTTATTATACCATTTTAGCAGACGGTACAAAATGGAAAATGACACTTCTTGCCTTCCTGCACTAATATATAGATGCCACACTCCTTTAATTCAAATCTGGACCTAACTGCTTGCCACTGTTCAACGAATCCAGGAGAATATCCCCTCCCCATCTGAAGACACTCTTTTCTGTTTCCAGAACAGTCTCACCTATTCTCGTTATCTGGCTGGTTTCTATCCCATATCTACTCTATCTAAAGGCTAGGCTAAAGGTGGAATCTGCTTCTCCCCACTTTCATACTGTATCTCAGCATCCTGCTTGTGTCCCTCAAAGTACTGGGAAGAACATCATTTTTTCTTTCTTCTTCTCCCTTCCACACCAGACTGCAAGTACCAAGAGCATAGACACTTAGCCTGAATGTGTCCTGGTGTCTCCCAGCACCTGGGACAGCCACTGGCACTACAGTAAATGTTCAATACTCACTCGCTGACTGAACGCTAGAGAGTCAAAGGGCCTACAAAACTGCCAAGACATGTTGAACGTCAGTCTGGAAAGGGCAGCAGGCCTTGAAAGCATCTGAATTTATTGTGGAGCAATTTCTCTGAATCTTACCAATTGGATCATAATGCAAGAGAGTCAGTTTCTCCCGTAGTCGGCTTCTCTTAGTGTTGAAGGAGTAACCTGTCCCAGCTTGGCTCAGCATTTTCACCAGAATGGTTCTAAGATTTAAAAATAAGCTATTACGAGCTGAGGAAATAGACTAAAATCAGTCATGGGAGGATGGCACATTCTGAGAACTCTGTATAGTAGTATCAGCTGTGGGATATCATTTAGCCCTAAGAAGGTTCAGTTCAAAGACAGCCTACATTTTCCATAAACCACAATTTCAACGGCCCTGATACCCAAGGTTTGTTTCATTATGGAGTGCCTTGGTAATCAACTAACCAATCAACAAGATGAAACCACATTGTGGGAAAAGACTCAGACACCCACCACGGAGAAGCACCGGAAGTCAGGAAGGGGGAAAATACAAAAGTCCTGGTGACCCTAGCTGGCCAGTCAGGAAGTCGTAAAGACGGCTATCTCGACAGAGCCCTATCTTCCAGGATGTGCAACAGGAGTACAATCACAAGAGACAAAACAAAAAGACTGGAACTTTTACATTGCTAACATGTAAAACCTTGCTCTCCTTCGTATTTCGTTGAACTTATAGTCATCCAAAACATAAGTTCATGTTTTGCCTCACTAGGTCATCATTGCCTTTAATACCTTGTACTGTTACTTTTTCATGTGTCTGGCTTCCCTATGCAGACCAGGCTATTTTATTTCTCATCTAGTTCCAAAAAGAGTTTGTAGCATCTTCTGATACACATCTTTGCCTGCCTTTCAATGTCCAGCACAGTGCCTCATACATAAGAGGCACACAATATTTGTTAATTAAGAAAGACAGCAGTCATTCATTCAGAAAGATTTAACAAATACCTATTAAGTGCTTACTCTGTGGAACGCACTAGGGAAAATGCGGAGCTCTGTTAGGCTGCCCCTCCCCCCTCCAGGGACCAACAGAATAGTATGGAGGTGAGTTGTGTATACAAGGTATATAAGGCAAGACATATTTGATAGATGCTCCAAGGATACAAAGAACATGAAAGGCAGGAAGTACCCTTAAAGCAACCAAAGGCAAGGGAGATTCCTACAGAACCCTGAGGTGGGGAATTCTAACATAAATAACTGGACTGTGGGAAAAGCAAAATGAATAAAACCTATATGGGTGAAAACACTAACTTACATGTTTTTCATTAACTTTCATCCAAAAAACCTAGTTTTATGATCTGTAATGTGTCTTGGGTTGTAAGCAAAGGCTGCTTTAGAATGTTCCTTTTTTTTTTTTTTTCTGGAAAAGAATTTTCCTATTCTTAACACATAAAATCTTACTTCAGTTATTATCTACAAAATTTATTCTGAGATGCCAGTTTGGTATTTATAGTATCTCTGGTATAGCATGGAATCTTTAATCTGTGCTGTTTTTGAAATGCTTATTTCATGAATGCAAAGGATTACAAAACTCATTAAAACTGACTCTGTAGTTCAATCAAATCACAGCTTGTTCAGCCAGATCCCTGTCCTCAGACAAATGGCTCCCAGTCCTCCTCTGAAGAAGCAGAAATACGGCGGTAATCCAAAGAGAGCATGGGAACCCTGATGGCTTGATTAGGAACAAGACAGCAAGAGTTCCTTCGATTATCTGAACACTCACTTAAGTAGGAAAGTTGGGCAGGAGGGGAAATATTTTTTCTAAGAATTTACAGAACCAAAACAATTCACCAAATAAGCCTCGAACCAACTTTCAGAAAATCGAGACCAAATGCTTAGATTAACATAAAGATGTGCTGGCAACGGCTGGAAAAACAAACCAAACATAAACAAATAAAGTTTAAAAAAAGAAAACCTTACTTACTTTGACTTGCTCTTGGCAACTTTCTCGCAGAGAGGAAGATTGAAAGAGAAAAGAAAATAGCAACTTATTATCTTTCTTATGCAAAGTTCATATTAATGTCTGTAATAAACAGGTAAGTGATGAAGTATGCAATGGGTTGTCACTCAGGTAACTACTCCCTAGCTTGCAGTGATCCCGCTAGGATTCTAGAAAGAAGACAAAGATCCAATAAGACCAACACAATTCTGAATGCAAGGCTTTGCACAATCTCTTTTCAGTTGGACCGGTTACTCTTCAAATCTCTCTAAGATCTGTTCCACATGTTCCTCTTCTAAGGTGCAAAATATTTGCCCTGGAACAAGCCACTGGTTTGACAAGTTAACCCATGCAAACTGCAACCACCACATCAGGTGGAGGAGGGAAACTAACCTAGAGGTTGGCATGGTGCAGGGAAGAGAGAGGACCTGGGAAGACAGACACTTCTTTCCCAGCCCAGCTGTACCGACTTAGGGTAAGTTACTGCCCTTCTCAAGCCATTTCCTCATCTAAAGAGTTTGAAACGAGTTAACTAAAAATTCGAGGTCCCCCCCCCCCCCAGTTAGAACGTTCGGGAATTGTGCTACCACATCCGTACGGAGGCCGGGGAAAGCGCCCCATTACTGCTGACCACACTCGACCACCACTGTCTCGGAACCCACCGGACCAAGAACTAATGCCGCAGACCCCCAAACGCAACCCGCCCCGCAAGGCGCTGCGCCGCGGAGCATGCCGGACGCTGTAGTCCTGAAGCCTTGGAGAGTCGTAGCGGCAGCCTTCCCGGCCGGCGCGCGCCCCCGGCCCCGCACCGTCCCGACGCCTTCCTCCCGCCTTCGCCGCAGGCCCTGCCGACGCCTCCAGCCCCACTTACAGGTGACCGCGGACAGGAACATGGTGACAACACGCCCGCAGTCTCTTAAACGGGCCCAGAGTCGCTCAACAAACAACTGCTTCCGGGGCACAGGCCTGTTCCGGAAGAGAACGTCGAGGAGCGGCCTGGAGCCACGCCCCCCCAACGTAAGCCTCCAGTCCTGTCGCCACCTGTGTGTTGTGTTGGTCCCAGGCCAGGCGTTTTCTGTGTTGTTGGATGTTGGAGTCCCCTTCCCAAGCAAAGGGAGAGTTTAAAGCCGCTCAGGTTCACGCCCCAAGCCCTGCGTCTTATTTCTGGGTCAGAGTTAGGCTTTTCCATACTTGTTTCACTAAATAATCGCCATCACCAGCATTAAAGCCGCAAAAACTGTGTTTCTCAGCTGCTCCAGGCTCCACGACTCCCCCATATTTCCTTAAAATGTTGCCTTCTTTTGCCTCTCGCCATCCAACTTGGTTAAGAGCTACTCTCAGTCCCTTTGGAGTTAGAACCCCCGCCTGAATATCCCCCATTCCTTTGTTACCTCTTGGATTTCTAAGACGGCACCACCTTGTGCATCTATGTTAACTGCATCCCAGCATCTCCTGCCTGTAAAAGGGGCTGAATAACAGACTTCGGGCGCTCACATAACTTGCCTAATGTCACCGAACCAGTCAATGGCAGAGTCAGAATTCCAACTCAGGTCTTGTCTGATGGCCAAGACTCTTATCTTTCCCACCAGACATTGGGACCTAGTAGTAATCTGCATCTTCAGTTCTTCATATTGCTCTGCAAGGAACCCGGGCTCTTTCAACACCAAGAACTTCATCTGTAACCTCATTTCCCAATAATCAGGACTTTGGAATTTTTTCCTAATCTTTGGTTTTGTCTAGATATTAAATCTTACAACCGTGTGAAATAAAATTCAATTTCATGGATTATCATCACAAAAAGTAATAAAATTATTTAAAAGAAAATTTAGCTCTTCAGGACAATATAATTCAATTCTCCTCCTCCTCCTCCTCCACCTCCTCCTCCTCCTCCTCCTTCTTCTTCTTCTTTTTTAATTAGGACTGTACTTGTCCTTAGTACCTTACAGTTTTTTAACCCTCTAATGATTTTTGGTCCTCTGATAACCTGACTCTAACAAGTGAGTACCCCTAAGTGCCCAAATCCTTCTTTGCATTGTGCAATTCATCTGCTGACAAAGAGTTTTAGGTGTTCAAGAAGGCCAGGTTTCTTATCTAGGAAATTCCTTTAGAGGATATACAAGAAAAGTACACAGAACTGGAAGTCAAGAAACATGCATTTTAGCCTTTGTTCTGTCCTTTGGAAAGTCTTTCAACTATTCACACCTCAGTTTCATGCTCAGTGGGGCGTTGATTCAGTGGTTCTCATCCCTGATGGTATATCAGAGTCACCTGTGGTCTTTTAAAAATCCATTTGCCGGGGCACCTGGGTGGCCCAGTGGGTTAAGTCGCTGCCTTCGGCTAGGGTCATGATCCCAGGGTCCTGGGATAGAGCCTCACATCGGGATCTCTGCTCAGCAGGGAGCCTGCTTATCCCCTCTCTCTGCCTACCTCTCTGCCTACTATGTGTCCTCTGTCTGTCAATTAAAAAAATAAAGTCTTAAAAAAAAAACTTATTAAAAAAATACATTTGCCACCACTGAGGCCCAGAGTCTGAGTTTTCCCCCAAGTTTTCTGTAAAAAAGGCATTTCAAACTTATCAAAAAGTTGAACCGACAGTGCAATGAACACGCTATATGCCCAATTCAACAAACGTTGACATTCTGCTATGTAGTCTGAAAAATATATTTTATGTATATGGTTCTTTGCTAAGCTGTGTGAAATTAAATTGCAGATATCACAACCCTTCACCCCTACACATTTAAGTAGGTATGTGTCAAGACTAAGATTATTACAATAATAGTATTTTCACTCCCCCAAATTAACAATAGTTTCTTAATATCTAGTCCATACTCAAATTATCTTTTATAGCTGGTTTCTTCAAAACCAGTATCCAGTCAATGGATTAAGACATCTCTCTCGGGCACCTGGGTGGCTCAGTGGGTTAAGCCGCTGCTTTCGGCTCAGGTCATGATCTCAGGGTCCTGGGATCTCAGAGTCCGCATAGGGCTGTCTGCTCAGCAGGGAGCCTGCTTCCTCCTCTCTCTCTCTCTGCCTGCCTCTATGCCTACTTGTGATCTCTCTCTCTGTCTGTCAAATAAATAAATAAAATCTTTAAAAAAAAAAAAAAGACATCTCTCTCTCTCTCTTTCTCACTCAGGATCTGGCATCCAACTTGTGCCTCCCTCCTTCCTCCTCTCAATAGAAGCCACTCTGGTGAGGGCCTAATGATCTTTACAGTACCAAGCCCCATGGTCAGTTCTCGAGCTTTCTGTTACTCAGCATCAGTCAGTATTATTTTACACAGTGTCTCACTCCTTGAAAAACTTTCTTCACCTGGTATGCAGGTGTCCACTCTCCTAGTTCTTCTCTTTCCTCATGAGCAATCCTTTCTCTGTTTTCACCTCATCCACCTTTTGGTGGAGGCATGCCCTTGCCCATGCCCATGCTCTGTCCTTGGATCTCTTCTCTGTCCACACTCATTCCTTCGGTGGTTACAGCTAGTTTGGGTTTTGAAAAACCTAGGGGTTAAAGATTTCTTTTTTTGGGGGGGGGATTAAAGATTTCTAAATTTATATCTCCAGTCTCGACCTTTCCTCTGGATTCCACATGGGCATATTTAACTGCCTACTTGACATCACATGTCCAAAATCAATTCCCAAACTTGCTCTGTATCTCTAAGGCTTCCTCTATATCAGTGTGTGGCAATTCCATTTTTTCAGTTGCTCAAGTAAAAAGCCCAGGAGCCAAATTGTTACCTCTTTCTCTCATGCCGTATATGTAAACAATCAATAAATTCTGTCATTCAAATGTCACCTAATCAGTGAAGCCTGGCCACAGAAGGAAAGGAACACACACACACACACACACACACACTCCCTATTCTCCTTACCTCACTTTACATTTTCCTACACCACTTCTCACCATTTAATATTTTGTGTGTGTATTTGTTGATTTCCTTGTTATCTGTCTTTGTCCACCACAATGTAAACTTCCTAAGATAAGGAACTTTGTCTTGTTTCCTCACTGCTGTATCCTGGTGCCTAGAACAGTGCTTACCACATATATTGACTAGCTGCTGAATGCATAAATGAATCTGAGATAAGAGGCATCACACAAATGTTAAATTACTATTAAATATGTTAAAATAGCAAGCTGATAAATGTACCAGTCATTTCAGTGGATAAATTGTACTAGTGGTTTCAGAGTTCAGGAGAATTTATAAGACTGTGGGGGGCTTTGGGTTTTTTGTGGGTTTTTTTGAGAGACAGAGAGAGTGTGTACACTGAGCAATGAGGGTCAGAGGGTGTGACAGAATCTTAAGCGGCTCCATGCCCAGCGCAAAGCCTGATGCAGGACTCAATATCACGACCCTGAAATCAGGGCCCTGAGATCACGACCTGAGCTGAAATCAAGGGATGGACACTTAACTAAGCCACCCAACCTCCCCTATAAGCTTGTTTTTAAAAAGAGATAGTAGGGTGGCACTTGGCTGGCTCAGTTGGAAAAGCATGTGACTCTTGATCTTAGGGTTATGAGTTCAAGCCCCACACTAGGTGTAGAGATTAAGTAAATAAGTTAAAAATTTGGGGGCGCCTGGGTGGCTTAGTTGTTAAGCATCTGCCTTCAGCTGGGGTCATGATCCCAGGATCATGGTATCGAGTCCCACATTGGGCTCCCTGTTCAGCAGGAAGCCTGCTTCTCCACTCCCCCTGCCTGTGTTCCCTCTCTTAGTGTCTCTCTCTATCAAATAAATAAATAAAATCTTTAAAATAAAATATTTTAAAATGAGCTATCAGGGTGCCTGGGTGGCTCAGATAGTTGAGCATCGGTCTCGATCTCTGCTCAGATCTTGATCTCACTGTCTTGAGTTCGAGCCCCACACCGGGCTTTGCACTAGAGTGAAGCCTACTTAAAAAACCAAAAATAAATAAATAAATGAATAAAAAGAGATAGCATATGAACTATTTCTCGAAATTCCTGGACGGAGTAGAAAGGAAGTAGTGGCTTTCTAGTCTCATTACTTCAACCTGCATCCACCTGTTATTTACATCTAACACTTTGTTGGCAGTTGGTAAGTGTTAATTACAATGTTTATTAATACAGATGCGATTCATGATTTGGGTTTTGGGGTGGGTTTTTTTTTTTTTTTGCCTGAATTTACATAATGAGCCCTCTGTGCCTTATTAAAGTGTAGAATAATTAGAGAATCCCGGCAGCCCAGGTGGAAGGGGTGAAGGCCTTAGGGGAGGGGCGCGCATCTCTGTTATGGGGAGGTGCTGAGTGGGGGAAGGATACAGCTGTTTCACCTGGATTCTCAGCCCAGGAAAGCAGGTGGAGGAGAACATTTATTTATTCTTGCAGAGCTTTGGACATAGTGTCTGTGTTACATCGGTTAATCTTGCATTCCCAGTGCTTAGCATCAGGATTCAGACCCAAGATCTAGGAGCGATCCCCCTCCTCCTCTACTGTTCCAAGAAGTCTCTGACTGCCCATTGTCCAGACCACTATCATACCTATGTCCCACCTGACTTATGGTTGGGAAATACAGTCACTATTCTTATCTATAGGGTCAGTCCCTTGTTCCAGGACCCTGGGATGCAGTCCACTCCCTCTCCTACCCCACATGTCCCTCCACATATCCCTCTCAGAGCACCTATCATGCTTCCCTGTGCTCCTCACTGGTCTGCTTCCCCGCACTGGCATGTAAGTCCCTTGAAGGCCAGAGCTTCTGAATCTCCACATGTCATCCCTCTAAGGAGCTCCTCAGGTAGCTGCCTACTCGTTTTGCCAAATATGACCTGAGCACCCTCGGGGAACATGCCTCCAGCCATTCTCTGTTTCTTCAATCTTCCCTCCATGGTCCATCCCGAGACAGGCAGAGTGGGAGGAACTTGGGAAAGAATGGAAGCAAAGGCACAGTGTCTACACACTGGACAGCAAGCATCCTCCTGGGGCTTGAGTGTGTGGATGATGAGTGATGATGATGAGTGATGGAGAGGAGCCAGAAAGGATGCTGGAGCTAGGTCACGAAGGAACCAGGATGTTGTGGTTGGGAGTCAGGACTTTGCTGTGTGGCGGTGGAGAGTTAAGGGATGTGATCAGACCCCTAGAGTGGCAGGACCTGAAATCACATGGTTTTCCTCAGCAGTTGGGAGAGGTAGGGACTCTCTCATCCCTCCACCCAGAACACTCCCAAGATCCTCTTCACTTGCAAAGCAGCACTTTCTCTCCTCTGCATATTAATGCCTATTTATTTAGTTAACACATGCATTTGGTATTTCCTTAATAATTGGTAAACTCTTCCTGTTTATATATTATCTTTGACCAGTCCCTGAGCTTTTTCGGGGGAGAGGGGTGAGGCAAAAGGTGCCATAGACACCTTTGAGCATCTGATAAAAGCTATCGCTTAGCTTTTCCAAGAAATATACCTACCCAGAAACAATTTTCCCTGGACTTTCAGTCTAGGTTGGGAAGCCCCAACTGTGGCTGCACATGGGAATGACCTGGGGGGGGGGGGGGGGGCTTCATAAATTACTGATGCTTATCTCCCACCCTGAATTTTTAATTTAATCGGCCTGCATGCAGTGCAGACATTGGGTTTTTTTAAGCTCCTTAAGAGATTCTAATGTACACTCAAGATCAAAAAGGACTGGGCTAGGGTATGTGGATGCTGAGCTAAGACCCTTATCTTAGACCATGAGCTCCAAGCATGTCCACGCAACTTCACATGGTGAGCAGCACCTCCCTGAGTAGGGTGGGGAGAGGAGAAAGTGGCCAATCTGGAAGAATGAGGAAGTCCTGAAGCTGTAAGCCAAGAGAGGAGGTGCTCACTTACATTCCAGAAGGCTGCAGAACACTTATCAGAGACGCTGAAAGGAAAGACAAAGAGTAGAAAGTTCAACTGCCTTCTTGAAAGATGGATGGAAAACCAGGGGACAACACCCTTGCCACCCACATACTTCACCTGCCCCCAAGAAGAGCCGCAAAATTATCAAAAGGCTGACAGAAACAGTCTTTGGGGAAGTCAACCAATTAAATGTGTGGTTTGGTCGGTGGGAAATGTGGGTGGGGAGGGTGTGGAGGTTTAGAGGTAATGGGCTGAAACTCACCCCTGAAAGAGGGGAAGATTTGGGTCATCGTCAAGGAGAGGCATTCCCTGGTGCGGGGTTGCAGCAGAAGAACTGCGCATGTGCTGGAGGCCAGACTCTGCCATTTGTAACCACAGACCCTGGGCAAGAACCTGGCCTCAGTTTCTTATCTGGGGCTTGTGTGAGGGAAACTTCAGAGGAGCACATGATCTCAGATGATTACCATCGATCGGGTCACCTCTAAGGCTTTTTCCAGTCTCGTGAAGCTCAGACATTGTCCTCCGAAAATGCTTTGGAGGTTTTCAAACCTGGTCTCCATCAAAATCACCCAGGGCGCTCACTGCCAGGTGATACACCACAGTGGGCAGGGGAAGACCCTACCCTACTTCTCCTGTGGGGAGACCCACAGGGATTCTGGAACTGTCACTTGTGGCTTCTGATGTTGCCTGTGCTTTGGGAATCACTGCTCTAGACTGTTGTTTCTTAGCTCCTGGGGCCCTTATTAAAGGTCAGATTCTGAGCCAGTAGGTCTGAAGCAAGGCCTGAGGATCTGCATTTCTGTAAGATTCGTAGATGGTGCCGATACTACTGGCTGTATATCCTTGCCACTCAAAGCGTAAGCTGAGCAGCACCATTTGGAAGCTTGTTAAATGTTCACAGTCTCAGGTCTCACCCAGACCTAGTGAATCAGAATTTGCATTTTAACAAGGTCCCTCAGGTTACTTGCATGCATATTAAAGTTTGGGAGCTATTGTTCTAGAAGTGGCTTACTGACTGGAAGTCACTAAAATTCAGGACAAAATGGTAGGACAACACTCAGATTCTTAAAATGAAACACAAGTCAGAGAGGGGCAGGGATTTCCATCTGTTTTGTTACTGCCATACTTGTGGGCCTGGCGCAGAGCAGGTGCTCAATCAATATTTATAAAGTGAATGGACAAGGGAAGAGTCCAGCTTCTGGAGCCACGAACCACCATGACCCGATGGTAATTACTACGGCCAGGCTCTGTCTAGTCCTCCTCCCAAGACAAGATTGATCCTGATGCTGTCACAGACCAGATCTCTGGCCACAAGAGACACGAGTATGTTAAACTGTCTCATCTGTGGAGATGAACAGGCAACAGAACAATGAAACCAGAAAAATACACTGGCCTTCTTAAGTAGGTCTGCTAGAGGAATTGGGGTCTACATCAACAACCTGTGGGGGCAGGGACAGGTGGCCAGAGAGGCCTCAGGTCCAGAAATATCTCATCTGGGCTACAGGAGTAATTCCATGAAGCTGCCTGAAGCATGTCTGTCATGGGTAGAATTTGGTTCACTCCGCATCAATTCTATTACTCTCCTATTTCCTCTGCTCGAAACAGATGTTAAGATGCACGCCGGGGTCAAAGGCAACCAGTGTGGCTCTGTGGGTTAAGGCCAAATTCCATGTGCTATATACGTAGGTTGGGCGAATGTTACGTCCTACAAAGAACAAACAGTATTTGTTATTAACTAGCCTTGGAGGAATGGATCAATAACTCCTATCTGAAGTGACTGTTATTCCTAGTCTTCCGGGGTGCCAGTCGAGAAAAGAAAACGTTTCTGTTTGTTGCTCCATGCGTAGCATTACCCGGACTTCCTGGATCTCTCTGACAGTAGCAGTTAGGATTTCCGTAAGGTAAATTCATTCTCTGCCCTAGCGACAGACTGGGCCGAAGATTTCTGATAGATTCCTCAAACCACCAGTCCCTTTTCCCTAACGATTCTTGTAAATATGCTGTGAACACAAAAGAATGCTTTTTAAAGCAGTGTTGTTTTTCTCAGGCCGCTTCATTTGCTTGATTCCCACCAGTAAACTGGGTGAATAGTCACTGTGCATTCCTAAGCGTTCATCTCCCTCTGCCTTGGACTGGATCCCACATTTAAGGCAAAATGAAATGACCGTATTAATGGCCATACCAGTCATGGCGGAGTTCCCATGAATAACTGTTTTCAGAAGAATTTTCCATCACTGCTTCCTCCCCACTAACCTGATCCTTATCCTAATTTCTAACTGCCCCAATGAGCCTGGTTCCACAGAGGGGCAGTGTGTCTGCCACTTCTCCAAGGGCTTTGAAAGATGGTTCCTGGGTGCCTTGGTGGCTCAGTTGGTTAAGCACCTGCCTTCGGCTCAGGTCATGATTCTGGGGTCCTGGGATGGAGCCCTGCATCCCGCGGGGAGTCTGCTTCTCCCTTTCCCTCTCTCCCTCCCCCTACTCATGCTCACACACACTCTCTCTCTCAAATAAATAAATAATATCTTTTTAAAAAAAGAAAAAGGAGATGGTTCCTGCCCAGCACACAGTCCCCCAAGTTGCCAGGTGCATGTGAGGAAGGAACGAGACTTAATCAGACATTGTACTCCCTGGCTACCGGACAAGCGATTTAAACTCATGTACTCAATGGTCCTGCAGTAAACTGGTGTGAGTGTACCATTGCACGTTTCTTCGCTTGTGAAAAGGACTCACTAATTAATTCCCCTTTGGTTTGGAATAGCACCCAAAGGCAAGTCACCAAAGTCATGCAAATTCCATCTTTTCAAGACATTTTTGAATGGGTCTATGTTTCTTTTTGTTGACTAAGAGAGACAGCGAGTTGTCATGTTCACAAAGATGACCTAACTTGAGCTTCTGTGGTTTGGGATCCTGCCTGCCTGTATTTTACCCTGTTTTGCCTCCAAGGCAGGAGACTAGAGTCTCATAGCCAAGAGATTGTGGTTAGTTTCCTGGCCTCCTACCGAGGTGGGGACACACCTGCACCCCTGAGGGAGGGAGAGCCTGTGGAGGGTCCATGAGGCCAGGGCTGAGTCATTCACCCAAGAGACATGTTAAACAGCATTAGAACATCAGTTTGGCATTTAAGGAGCAAGAACCCACAGAAAAATTCTTCTGTATGTTAATGATCTAGTCCATTTTTAAACTAAACCAAGAAAAGAAGTTCAAGTTTGGTGTCACCTTACCCCAGTACTGAGGTTTACTCTTCAAGTGAAATCACCCCCAAAAGAAACCTCAACTTCACCCACAAATCTGAAGGAGGTGGAGGTAATATATCATCCCATGGGTCTTTCTCTATGACTCCCCACACTTCACAGTTCTGTTCTAAGCCCATGCAAATTCAGAAAACCCCACCGTAAGGCATTGTCTTTATATTTTTCCACCCGAACCAGTTTCCTCTCTCAGAAAATTACTCGAAATGTAAGTTGAATCAATCTCAGCCTCCCCTATGGAGGTCCATCTTCATGTGGTATCCTATTCAAAGGAAACACAAGTTGGGGCACCTGGGTGGCTCAGTTGGTTAAACGTCTGACTCTTGATTTTGGCTCAGGTCATGATCTCAGGGTCATGAGATGAAACCCTGCATCAGGCTCCGTGCACGATGGCGTCTGCCTGAGATTCTTCTCCCTCCCTCTCGCTCTCTGCCCCTCCCCACAACTTGTGCTCTTGCCCTCTCCCCCTTTTTCTAAAAATAAATATTTTTTTTAAAAACACACAAGCCGAATTCCAAATGCCTTAAAAAATGTAAATCTTGGCTAAGCTTCTTGAAGAAGTGGCCATTTTTCTCAAAGTTCCACTCAAGAGCGACACCCAGCCCCTTCTCTCTCCAGGAAGTAGCTTCGCACTTTTTTCTATGTCAATCGATCCAGCCTCTGTGATTTTCCTCATCCTTCCCTCCCAGCCACCACCTTAATCCAGCCACAAGGATGGGAGGCCACGCAGCTCAGAATCCTCCCGTAGAAGACTGGAAGGGAAGAAAGACTGCAACTACCAGGGCCTCAGGGGCTTAGTCCCAAAAGTAAGAATGGGGAACCAGAGCAAAAAGATGCAGAGAACCTGGGGGACTAAGGTTCTAAGTCCTTAAGAACCTGAGGGACTCCCTCCATCCTCAAGATGGCAGCCCTCCGAATGGGGCTGGGTTCTGGCATGGCTGTCCTGGTGCCCACCAGCAATGGAAGGCCAGCCTTGAAACCCTTAGGACCCTCCACAGAGTCCTGGGAAAACTCTGCCCAAACAGGCATAGTCAGAGCAATCTGCATGTGTCTTCCTCTCTGGGAAGAGCTTTTCAAGGATTCAGGCGATGTAAAATGGTATGCAGCCAAAAGAGAAAAACAACAGGGTTCTCATCAAGTTTGATTTTCATTCCAGTAAGCCATTTGAAATGAAGCAGGCAAAGTCTTTCCAAAGATGTTTTCTATGATTCAGAATAATTGGGTCCAGTTTAATTTGGTGCACGATGGAGTTAAAGAGCTACATGGCTGCTTCAAGTGTGTTTTGCAGTTCCCAGCATCACTAATTAGCTCCACAACATAAAGGTTAATGAGATAAAACATCTATAAATCAAGTTGATGGCTGATTCAAGAAGAAAGCCCCCAACTTCTGCTACACTGTGATAACACTATAATTTCACTCTTTCAGGCTATTTATTCAATTAAATTTGATCATGTGTGAAGATAGACAAATGTATAATTATAAAATTCATATTTAAATTATAAACTACCTTGCCCAAAGCTCCTTCCTAAATTTAGTTATTCAATACCCATAAGAAAATAAGTCAATTGTTAAGTATTATCAGCATTGATCAAACTGGAATTAACTAATTTGATGAGAGGGTTAGTAGTGACCCTTCCCAAAGAGCGAAAGTCTGTTATATTCAAGAACTACATTCTTTAAAATATGGAAATAAAACAAAGTTCAGAAAATAAAAGTGTGGATTTTATTGACTAAAGTGATAAGGAAATTTGGTAGTTGGAGAACATTCTGGTGAATCCTTTTGTAATTTGAAGGATTCTGTCCCACTTAAATCCTCTGTATAGATGAGTTTTTCAGGTGGTTATGAGAAGGGGAAAAAAAGCTCAGAGTCAGGGGAACAAGGTTAACATCTCAACCACTTACTAGCTCCGTGGCCTTAGGTTACTTCAACACCTGTGCCTCAGCTTCTGTATCTGTAAAAGGGGATAATAATAGACTATTTCATGGGTCTGAGGACAAAATGTGATAATTCATGTGTATCACTTAGCACAGGGCCTGGCAGAATGTGCAGCCTTGAAGCATGAATTTAGTAGGAAGAAGTTCTTTGCCATTTATCATGAAGGTATAGTTACTCGTTACCGAGCTAGTTTGAGCGCAGTATTTAGCAATTTTTCCTTTTGTCAGGGACTTGACAAAAGACTTGATGCACCTTGGTTTGTTCCCCTTGCAAACTTGGGTTTAACTTTAAAGTTTACAAGAGTTTATCGTGTCCAGGGTGTGCAGATCCCGGAGAGATGGGCAAGTAGCCTGGAGTCTTGTTGATATTTGATACAAGGGGTCTGGAATAGAAATGGCATTCCCTAGGCCGTTATTTTGAGACTTTAGCCACATAGGAAATTTCCAGATCTTCTGACACTCTCTGAGCCTCCCCACCGAACCCACTTCCTCAGAAGAGCACAGAGAGCACATTCTTAGAATAACTATCTCACTTCCGGATGTCCCCACTGTGTGTGTGTGTGTGTGTGTGTGTGTGTGTGTGTGTACACATATGTGCACATTTCTAGCAGGCAAGGATGTTCTCTGCAGGTTAGAGCACCGCAGGTGAATTGATATGGGGAGACTCTAACACATTAGTTTCAACTATTGGCTCTGACAACCAGAGAATAAACTCCATTCCAGGAGAAAAAGTCAGGGAAGAAGAGGAAGCTGAAACCCTGTAGAGAGCCAAGCCTCGCAGCTGCAGCCCAGGTGGACCTGGCCCCGCTGACCTTTGCTCTGTCTTCGAAGAACCACACAGGCTTGCGTCCGTCCCTCCTCTATTGCGTCAGCGGGAGCCTATCCACCCTTCCCTTTCCCTCCCCTCCTCCCCTCCCCTCCCCTCCTCCCCACCCTGCTCCGCCCGGCCCTGGGAAGTGGTATGGAGGTTGAAGTAACAGCCTGTGAGGCAAGCACTCAGGCAGGGGGGAAATCTGGCTCAATCCTTCCAGCCAGGCCCCACCCAACAGGCGCTCCTTAAACTTGAGTCCACGAAGAACAAGTGCCCAACTGGCCCACAGTCCTCCCCACTGTCCTTACACTACAAGTGCTCCCTTCTAGCTCCACTTCGGCACGGGTAGGGTCATGGGCAGAACTTCCAAGCCTTCCGTTTGAGCCAGGGTGGGCTCCAGGATCTCAGAGTCTTAGAGCTGGAGAAACTCAAGAGGGCATCGGAATCAAGATTTTACTTTTACAGATGATAAAAGTGAGGCCCAGGGAAGTAACGTGATTTGCCTGGGTGGGCGGGGCGCACAGTAGATTGCATCAGCTTATTCTCACTATGGTCCACACCTCCTCTCTCCCCCATGACCTCAGAACAGCTAAAGAACCAAGTGTTCAGACTCCAGACTTGGCCAAACTTCGGAAGGAAGACAGCACCAGAAATGACTGTTCAGAAGTCCCATAAGCTGGCAGGTAGGATGCTTAGAAAATTCTAAGATTCTAAGGTGAGGTTGACATACATTCTGAACATCTGCAGAAGAGGAGGAGAAGGAGATCGCACAGGAGAACAGGCCAGTGGCAGGCTGAGCTGGGGCAAGAGCAGATTGTGAGGGAGAAAGAGGGACCCATTCTGGAGCAGTCCCAGTGAGATGAGCCTGTGCCTGGGTCTGCCCCGGGACCTCAAGCCCCCTTCATCCTGGGAAGTGCCAGGCCCACTGAGAAAGACTGGCAGTTTCCAGACTGCACTTCGACTACCAGGCCCACCTTCCTGGGAATCGGAACAGGGGACAAAAAGAGCATCTATCAATGAAGGTGTTAATGTGGGCCTCCAGGGAACTGGGTGGAGATCAGGAACTACTGACCATGTGTTCTGACTTAAAGAGTACAGCAGGAGCTGTAACTGCACACAAATTCACACACATATTGCTTTAAAAAAAAAAACAAAACGCTTTATTTAGGTATGATTGACATACAGAAAAGCTAAAAATACTTCATGTATACTCGATGAGTTTGGAGAACATACATTCTTTACTAACTTGTAATTCCACTGATGCCCACTCTAGGAGGTAGCCAGCTTCCCTGAGCCACTTGCAGCCAAGGAATGCAGCTTTGGGGAGCTCCTGTCCTTTCTGGGGTCCGCTTTTTTTTTTAAGATTTTATTTATTTATTTGTCAGAGATCACAAGCAGGCAGAGAGGCAGGCAGAGAGAGAGGAGGAAGCAGGCTCCCTGCTGAGCAGAGAGCCCAACATGGGGCTCGATCCCAGGACCCTGAGATCATGACCTGAGCCAAAGGCAGTGGCTTAACCCACTGAGCCACCCAGGTGCACCTGGGGCCCTCTTTTTTTTTTTTTTTAATAAATGTATTATTATTATTATTATTATTATTTTGACAGAGATCACAAGTAGGCAGAGTGGCAGGCAGAGAGAGAGGAGGAAGCAGGCTCCTCGCTGAGCAGAGAGCCTGATGAGGGGCTCGATCCCAGGACTCTGAGATCATGACCTGAGCCGAAGGCAGAGGCTTTAACCCACTGAGCCACCCAGGCGTTCCCCTGGGGCCCTCTTTAATAACCACCTTCTTTGGCTTTTAACCTAAGGACCGGGGCAACACCTTATCTCCTGCATTTTAAGCTTTCCTTGAACTCTGGAAAGCTCCCACCTGAGTTTGTGAGCGTGACACTGATTCGCTAGACACTTGGGCGGTTCATCCGGCACATGTGATGATGCTGAAGGTGACACAGTATTTGACCAACTGTACTCCCCACCTTTTGACAGCCCCCCTGGACTCGAGAGTTCAGCCATGTACTCTCGCTGACTGCCCATCCTCTTACTACTCCTACGGTGCCATTACTTGTCTCAAATTTTCGTAACCATCTCAAAGAGGCAAGAAACAATCTTCCTTCTTTCTTCTTTTCAGCCTGATGTACAAAGATCTTCCAGCAGCCAGTAAATGCTGGGGGCTCCAGGTAAGGCCCTCAGGACCAGAGGATAGGGCTTCCATGTGAGAGCCTCTGAGTCGGGCAACCCCGTGGAAAGGAGTCGGAAAAGTACCCATGCTCACTGGGGAAACAGGAAGATGATCCTGTGAGCAAGAGGGTCTGGCAGAGTCACAGTGGGGAAGCAGGTAACAGGAGGAGGGATCAGGGAAAAGGCCCACTGGAAGGAGCCCCAGACAGTGGAGGGAGGTCCAAACCAATGCCATCAGATGGGTTTCTATTTTTTTTGCCTAACAAAGTTTCATGAGTCGACTCAAATGTTTGCTCTGACTTTCTGCCCCTAAGGAGGAAGAAGGTAGTTAGTCCAAGGATCTGGAATTGGGGGCATTGATTTCCAAGTATGGGAAAAATCCATTAAAAATGAGCACTCACACTCTGTCTTCATTTCCTCATACTCTGTCTTCACTCCATTCCTAGCATAGACAACATGGAATTCCAAAGAAGGAGAGCTGAGTAACAGAACATAAAGGGAGATTCATTTCACAGATGAGAAAACTGAGGCCCAGAAAAGTTCTCAGAATCATTCAGCCAATGACTGTAGAACTGGTGGGACTAGAGCTCTGTCTCCTTACTCACAATGTTCCTTTTCTTCCCTTCTACCTGTCCAATCCCAGCTGCCAGGACTGCTTAGGGGTGAAAAGTTTGCCTTGGAGCGCCCTCCTCTGGCTCTGGCTCTGGCTCTGGGCGTCGGGTACAATCATGATGTAGACCCCGGGTTCTTGAACTTGGAATGAACCATGCAACAGAATCACCTGCAGGGCTGTTGAAACAGATTGCAGGTCTGTCCTAGGAGTTTCTGATTCAGTAGGTCTGGGGCAGGGACCAATAATCTGCATTTCCAACAAGATCCAAGGTGATGCTGATCTGCTAATTCAAAGACCACTGATTGAGAATCTCTGGTGTAGGCAGAGATCTTGTGGCTCTTGCAGCCAAAAGACCTGGGTTCAAGTCCCAGCTTTACTCTGTACTGAAACCTTGAACACAATATTACTCAATCTCCTGGCATCTCAGTCTCTTCATCTTTTGATGGTAACTATAATAACCACCCAGAGAGTTCCTGTATAAAATAAATAAATCTGATGTAAAACTACCTGAGGATTGCTGTACAGATGCTGTGTGAATACACAGACTCACCGACATGGCCCTCGTCTGGAGAGATGGCACTGTGGGCCAGGGGAGGCCCATGGTGACAGGGTGTCGTCCTCTTAATGCCACTCAAAAATACCACAGACCCGGCAGAAATGGTGTTCATTCTTGCACAAATACTGCCGGAGGAATTATTAGGCCCCCCCACCCCCGATTTACAAAGGTGAATGACAGTCCCTGCCCCAGAGGCGCAATAAGAGGAAGATAAACATGCAAATCCTAACAATTACTTACTGGGTGATGAGCCAGGGAAGGAACCCTATGCCTTGGAGCACAGGGCATCTAATCCTGTCTGGGAAGTCAAGCAAGATTTGGAGGCATCTGACTTTTGAATAGGGTCTTGAAGGATGAATAGGAGTTCTTTAAGAAGAGAAGTGGGGGCACTCCAGGAAGAGGAAATAGTATACACAAAGTGGTCACAGAGGCATGGAAATGCCTAACATCTTCAGGGGAGTAACAGTAGTTCTGTATAGCTGGAGCCCAGCGGGTCTAGGCAGAAGAGAGGATTAGCAAGCGAGGCTGAGGCAAGATTCTGCAGAGTCCTGGACACCACACTAAGAAGTCTGGATCTTATCATGGGTCTGGTGGGAAGTCACTAGAAGACACCCACCTTCTCCTTGGAGGATTCCTTGGGGGGAAAAATCCTTAATGTATCCCCAAGATGAAAATTTATGAGCCAAGGTACTTCACCAACCTCTGCACCACCAGTGCGTCTGAGCATTCCCTGCCAGGAAGCCAAGCCCAGAAAGGCCTCCCAAATTGGGTGGGGACCCTTGGAAACGAGCTCCCCTGGAAGGCACGGGAGCGGAGGAGCTGCCTCTTACCTCTTTCCCTCATCAGATAGGCGGCACTTTCCCAAGATTTCCTCATTCCCTCTCCCCTTGGGTGTGGAGTCACTGGGAGAACAAAAGACTGTTATCTTAAGCTAAGCAGCCTTGGGAGGGGAGGAGGGCGGTGTAGGCGCTGGTGGGGTGGGAGGACTGGCGCTGGGGCCGCGCTGAAGCAATCCGGGAAGAGCCCAGTGCAAACCGACACCTGGGAGCAAGCCCCTGCCGCACTGACCTCACTGAGCTACGGGGAGTTTCGGCCCGAAGAGCCAGGAGAGGTGTCTACTCCAGCGCCTCCTTTACATTCAGAGGTGGCTGGAGATCCCGGAGCTCCCTCCCCGCATCTGACTCCAAGATTTAAAGCCCCAGTCTTGGGAAAAGTGGTGGTTTCTCTGGCCACTGGCCTGCTGCATAGTCCCCAGCCAGCCAAATCCCTGCCCGCCTTTCAGAGTCCGTCTTGTTTCCAAACAGGCAGATAGCGGAGGGGAGAGCGCAGAAGGTGGGTGCTGCTGTTTCTGGAACCAGCAGCGGCAAGGAAAGGGGCCAAGCTGCTATTCAGAATTGCATGGGCTGGGGTTTTTATACCGGTTCCTCTATCTCCAGCGGAGGGGGAAGTAGATAGCTCAGGCGGGAATAATCCCTTTTGTTTTCAGGAAAATACTTTAATAGGTCTTTGGGTTACGAAAGTTTAAAATTCAACCTATTCTGGAAAAGAGACAAAGCAGTTCGGTATAATGTGAAGCTACAGGCCCTGCATCATAATTGTAGAGGGTGGTCTTCCTTCGGAATGAACGGGCATCTCTTCAGGGTTTAGGGGGAGTTTTGTTAAACGCTGCAGCCTGGACTTAGCTGTGCTTTGGGGAGGTGTGGAAGGGGCCCCTATGGGCTGCGGAAGAGAGAAGGACTGAGCTCCTGGCCAGCAGGGAGGGCCTCCCAGTCGGTGTGGGATTCCCAGGAGGCCTCACAAATCCTGGAGGAGGAAAGCCAGGAAAGGCCTGAGCCAGGACCTGGGCTGTTCCTCTTCTGGTGGGGGATTGTGATCCCTTCCTCTCTCTGGCAGGTCTACTGAGACCATCAAAGCCCTCCCCAAACCCACAGAGCTCTTTCTGAAAAGACCACAAAGTCATGTAAAACTGGCACATCCACCCCCAGGCCCCTGCCACAGCCCACCCAGGGCAGAGTAAGTACCCCTCTGTGAGAGCAGAGCCTCCCCACCTTTCAACTTGGTTCTGTTAGTAGCCCCAAAGTCTGGTGGGACATGGACAAAACCAAAAGAACCTTTGAGTTACTAAATGTTTTACTTTTAAAATTTTTCTTTTTCCTCAATACTTTAGTTTTATAAGGTAAAATACTCTATTTTGAGAAAGTTGTTCGAGGAAACTGGATCATCGTGGGATTAAGGATGCATGTTCTGCCAGACATAGGGAACTGGGTTTAAGGCAGTAACCAAAGGAAGGAATAAATAGACATTTGGGGGTTAAAGCACTTCTGTCTTACATTAGTGTAAAAATTACATTAATCTATTATTTATATGAATATATTGTAAAGATGATAAATATATTACTATATATTTTAACATAAATATATTATAAATAACTAAAACCAGTGATTTATAACAGAAAAATCCATGTTAAATATAATACACTACTTTATAGAAAATATAAATAATATGTAAGTGGTAAAAGCCATAAATATCACCAGTTATCTCACCACCAAAAATTAATTGACATTAACCTTTCAGAATACTCCTTCAGAGCTTCCTCTATGCATATAAACAAATTACTAGATAGCCTGAACATTCACCTACACTTATTTTACAATCCCCATAAAAAAAGAATATGCTTCTTCTTCAATACTTCTAGTAATAATCCCAGAGCCAACTTTCATGGGCCCAGCTGGAGACTTGTACCTATCCCTGAATCTAGAACCTACAAAAGCCAATTTAATGTATAAGATAGTTTAAGTGAATGTAAACTTTTTTAGTTATAATTAATGGATAAATGAGACCATGTATGTGGACGTTCTTTGCACATGTGAGTAATTATGATCAGATCATTGATTATAAACATTATTATCACCACCCTTTCCCCATCCTTCTTCTTCCTTTCTCCTTGTTTTATCTTCTTTTCTGCTTTCTCCTCATCCCACCAAGTCCCCATCACATCTGGATTAACTAGGCTGTGGTGGACTACTGAGGAGACCAAGTACCATTTATAGTGGTGTTTCCTTGGGCAATGTGGTGTGTGGGAACACACCATTAAAAGGATACCTCCATCTCTCATTGCAGTCAAATTGGCTTCTGAGAACTTTGTCTGGAGTGAGGAAAAATGTGGAGAACATACCCCCTCTCTCGCAGCAAAGGCAAGCCCTGCCTTTTACACTGTCTACGAAACCATTTAGGGCACAGATTTTGGTAGAATTAAGAGTTTGTCGCTCAGGTAGTACCTACGAAGAATACATTTTTTGGTCAGTGGACCTCCTGAAGGACACTTCAACTGGAGAAAAGCCAGAGAAAAACAGCCACGATGACTCAAAGCCTGGAGAGGATATCAATGTGAGAACTGGCATTTTAGTTTGGCAAATTGAAGACTGGGAACAGATCAGGGACTTTAAGAACAAAGTGACATAAAGTCCTTTGTGGAGTTTTAGGCCCTTGAAGTAAGTAGTTTGGGAACAATTAAAATGAATTCCTACTTTAAAAAATGGGTGGTTGACAAGACAGGTATACTGGAATTGAGTGAGTAAATGGCTGATAGATAGTGGGAACCAGATTTCTTATTTCTGGAGTTTATATTTATAGATAAACATGGGGAGAAGGCTAAAATGATCCAGTTAATGAATTAGAGTTGAAGACATCAGTGGGAACCCATGCTTAACTTAATATAGAAATAGTTACATATGGAAATATTTATAGATATGTGTACATACATCTATTTCCTTGCTATATCAGCTGAGAAGACCTAGGGAGAATGACATCCCCATAGAAATAAGCATATCTAGCACCAGACTGTGGCTTTTTTTTTTTTTTTTAAGATTTTTCTTTATTTATTCGACAGACAGAGATCACAAGTAGGCAGAGAGACAGGCGGGGGGGAGGGGAAGCAGGCTCCCTGCTGGGCAGAGAGCCCGATGCGGGACTCGATCCCAGGACCCCGAGATCATGACCACTGAGCCACCCAAGTGCCCCCAGACCGTGGTTTATAATGCCACTCTCCAATAAAAGGACTAGATCACCTTGGAGAAATGGCTGATTCTGTAACTGGGGCAGGAACTATGCAGGATGAGCCAGGAACATTTAATAGGGACAAGAGGTAAGGCAGTACCCCAAAAGTCCACAATGATGGGGGAGGTGGAAAGAAACCCAAAAGGACACAGTTGAAAGAGCTGGTCAAAGCTGGAATAATTTGAGAAAGAAAATAAAGTAGTATTGTATTGTCATTCAAAGTATAAAATAAATATCCGTGAGTTCATCTTGATATGAATAAGTCAATTAGGAAGAACAGATAACATCTCACACACAGAACAATTCCACATAATTTCTGTTGTTACATAACTCCCCACCCCTTAATTGTGGTCTCCCCATAGTGACCTCTTTAAATAGAGGACAGTTTGGAAAGGAGTGAGGCAGGAAGTAACTCTACAGTGCAGACACATGTTAAATACTAGCTTAGCCAGTTAATCAAGGTCAACATCAATAGTAATAAGTCATGTTGATAAATATGTACCCTTGATACAATATGGCAAGAATGGCACTTCACCTCAGTGGTCTTCCTCCTAAAAAATCCATGACCCAAGTCCAATTGTGAGAAAAGCATTAGACAAATCCCAGTCAAGGTGCATTCTACAAAATGACCAATACTCCCCCAAACTGTTAAAGCCATCAACAACAAGGAAATTCTGAGAAACTCTCACAGCCCTGAGGAGCCTAAGGAGACATGACAGCTAAATAATGTAGAATCCTGGATGTGATCCTGCAACAGAAAAGAGGACATTAGGGAAAAGCTAAAATACCTAAACCAAGTTTGCGCTTTGTTAATAATGAGGTATCAATATTGGTTCACTTATTGTGTCAAATGTATCATACTAATGCAAGATGATAGTAACAGGAGAAAGTGGGTGTGGAGTATATGAGAATTCTGTGCCATCATGGCAATTTTTCTATAAATCTAAAACTATTCTAAAATAAAGGTTTTTTTTTTAAAAAGTACCTAATTGTATCATGCGCCAAAATGTTCACTTGATTTTTGGGGGGTGGTAGGATCATGAATGCTTGCTTTATTTTGTTAAAGGATTTTACTTATTTATTTGAGAGAGAGAACAAGAGCCAGAGAAGGGGCAGAAGAACAAGCAGACTCCCCACTGAGTGGGCAGGCCAATGTGGGGCTCCATCCCAAGATCCCGAAATCATGACCTAAGCCAAAGTCAGATGCTTAACCTACTGAGCCACCCACACATCTCCATGAATGCTTGATTTACCGTGCTGTTCCAATTTTTCTACAATGTACTATTTATAAAATCTGTAAACATTTTTTTAAAGTTGTAGGAACTTCTAGTTGGACAACAAATTAATAATATGCCTTTATCTCCTCTCCCTCCACACACACACAACTTTTTTTTTTTTTTTTTTTTTTTTTTTTTTAAGTATAGACCTATGAGAATACGGAGAATAGAAGTGAGGACATTAGTGGACAAGAGAATAGTTCAGCAATTTGGGGATGATTGAAAGTGGCTGGAAGAGAGGTAACTGAGGTAGTAGGGTAAGTAAAACTAAGAGAAGGGCCTGGAGAGGGAATTGATGGTGATGATGAGGCAGATTCTACCCATAGATCCCAGAGAGATGGGGAGCCCAGAGGCAGCAGGTTTTGCAAGAAGTGGGTTTGAAGCATGAGCTAAACACTAGAGATTTGGTTGAAAAAGATATGTGAAGAAAAAACATCTCCAGATCCCTTCTTAATCCCATATAGTCAGGGAATTACGTCCCTACCAGAGAAGGGTTTTTCTTCTCTAGAAAAATTGAAACAGAGCACCTCCAAGTTCAGTGACTCCACCAACAATAGAAGGGCAGCTGTCTGGCTGAAAACAGGTAAATCAAGTGTAAGTTCACATGTTAATATTGGAGTCATTTGGCAGATTCCATTACCCCATTCCCAGAAAGGGACTGTTAGGTATACGTCCCCTGGGTAGACGAATGGAGGAGTCTTCACTGGAAAACACTTACTACCTCCGGAGAGAAATCCTCTAAATAATAACTTTTTGTGATCTCCCAATGAAATGGCCTGAGAGTGAAGCCCACTCATCAAATCCCTCTCATGTCCCCACACTGCACACACAGTTGCCAACCACGTTGACAGCTCTCTGTTATTGTTATTGTTGTTGTTGTTGTTGTTGTTGTTTCTTTCTTTTTTCTTTCTTTCTATTTTTTTGACACCTCCCTGTTTTAAAGGACTGTATGGCCCGGGATCACCAGAAATTTGCAGAAACCACCCCACATGAAAGAGACCAAAGCAAACAAACATTAAAAACAGAAAATGAACTTAGAGGAAACAGAGATGAAGAAAAAAAAATATTTTTTATATATCATTTTAATAAATAGCCTCAGATCTAGAAGAAGATACACTCCTATGAGAAAGTACAGGATGGTTTGAAAAAGGAATAATAATCAGAGGATGAGCAAGAGCAATTTGAAATTTAAAATGTGATAGCTAAAATAAAAGATTCAACAAAAGAGCAGAAAAATAAAGTTGAAGAAATCTCCCAGAAAGTAGAATAAAAGCATCAGTGAAAATTAGTTTCAGAGAAAAGAGTTTTAGAGAATTATTCAAGGTGTTCTGACATCTGTATTCAATTTCAGAAAACAAAATATGGGAAATTTTTTAATAATAAAAATATAAGAAAATTTCCCAGAAAGGACATACATCTCCAAATTAAAGTTACCCTCTAAACGTTCAGGAGAATAGAGGGGAAAATACCAAGGCAATAATTTTAAATTTCAGAATGCTAAAATAAAAGACATAACCTAATAGCTTCTAGAGAAAAAGATCATGTTGTCTGTGAAGGTGTAAGAAGCTGTGGAATCAGACCTCTCAACAGCAGTACAGGATGCTGGAGGACAGCAGTGTTGGGCACCCTAAGTTCTGAGTGAAAATTATTTTTATCCTATAATTCTATACTTATCGAAATAAAGGACAAGTATAAGTGTGAAATAAAGATATTTTCAGATACGTAAGAACTCAAAATTTGTACCTCCCACACACCTTTTCTTAGGAAGATAGTGAAGGATATGATTCAGTGAAATGAAAGGCTAAGCCAAGAACCAGGAACAAGGGGATGCCAGAAAACAGAAACAATCCAAAGGATAAGAATGATAAAAGGAAGTCCTAAGATGACACCTGAGTCCCAGGTGTAAAGAGCAATCCATCCAAGTTGAAGTAAGATGAGAGAGGGCATAAAAAGGAGACCTCCAGGGGTAGATGGCAGGAAAGATATTGATAGATTATTTGATACATTTGGACATTTGGAAAAAAATCCCTAGGTGTTTAATAGATACATAGAAAACATTTTTAAAATACTAGCAATAGTTATTTAAAAAAAAATCTAAACAAAAGAAAAACTACAGCAACTGTTAACTGCAAGAAAAACACAAAGTTAGAAGGAACGTAATTTATAATATTGTTCAGCAGTAAATAAAATTTACATAATAAAATAGACATGACTACTGATTTAGTTTTTAAAAATCATATTATATGAGAACACAAGAGAAGAGAAAATGTAAGAAAACTAAAATTTCAATTACCATGAAGGAAATCAACAGATAGCATCTGTCAAGCTCATGGGAGTCAAGGCAAGGCAAAGGCCTGATTGAGTCAACCAATAAAAATGTAATGGGCCACTTTTAGATTTAGATAACTTATTATCACATAAGACAACAAAAAGAAGCCAAACTTGTCAGCTCCCTGTGACCCTGGTCCCAGACACCAAAAAGGGTGACACTAAAGCAAAAGGGGCCAGATGACTGAAGCGTGAGTTATGAGACACCTACCTATTGTTGAGGGGCCAATTCTAGACTGTGGCTAAGCAGTTTCATGTTCTGCAACTCTAGTCTGAGGTATGCTTTAGTGATTTGGAATAGAGAAGTGGGGAGGTCTCAGAGATCATAGCTAGAAAGATAAAGATATGGGATTTAAAAAAAAAAAAAGTGATAAGATTCCTATAATGAGAATACTGGGATAGAAATTTTTAAAAATGGCAGGAAAAAAAGCGCCCAAGTATATCATAAATCGCATTGAATATAGATTTAATGTATTAATTAGAAATTAATACTTCCAATTAAATCTCTTAATCAAAATCCAGCTAGACACTGTATTAGAGAGGAACAAGCCTTGAAACAATTATATAAAATAGACGAAAACAAAGGGATAGAAAAAGAGACACCAAGCAAGTATTAATTAATAAAAAGCTAGTTTTAATTCAATGTTATTGTCAAAAAAATAATTTTTAGCATTCTTTTCTTTAGTCTTTTTCTTATGTGTGGTATGTTTATTACTCTAGCAAAGCAGATACAGAAAATGCTACATAGAACTGAGATACTGCCATACCAAAGGGAAAAGGGAAAGGAAAAAGAAAACACTACAGTATTGGCTTTGGAGCTGGGCAAAGGGTAGTTTTACTGGAAGCTGAAAGAAATGGTGCCCTATGTGTCACAGTGGTGCAACATTTGAGAAACTGTCATCTGTGATCACTTGGAAGGCTTAGGTACCTAATGAACTTGTAGATTCAAGTGAAGAGGCTGGGAAACAGGATGTTTAGTAGTGTGTCCTGATTATTACCACTTGCATTTGACAATGTTCTACAAGACAGAAGAAGGCTTAGAAAATGATTGGCTGGTTTTCAAGAAGGAATTTAAGATTAACAGGGAATCCAGAATTTGGGGACTTGCAGGGCTGAAAGATCAACAGAAAATAAAGCAGAGAAATGTTTCATGCAACAAGGTCAATGAAGACACAGTCTTTTAGGCAAAGACTTGTTAAAACTGCTAAATAGAACTAGACCAAGAGCCCACCCTACCAATGAGAACACGCAGTGGCCCCAGCTCCTGTTCCATGCATTCTTCCCCATGAGAGGCTGCTTCCTCAAGGGAGGCTCAGAAGAGCTCCAGCTGTCACAGGAGTTCATCTACAGAACTGATGCATCTGGTCCAGGAGTTTGTGTTTGGACTCACCCTCCTGCCTTCTGAGACTTCCCAGAATTTCAGTCTGAGCTCAAGGCCACATCTGGTCCTGACAGGCCAAGACAGAATATGAGAAAGATGAAGACCCCATCACACCAGTTAATGGTCTTCTCTGCCTGTTCTGCTTCCTGTTCCACAGTGCCAGAGCGCATGGGGACTGGAAGCATCAGGACCCTGGAAGCAATGCTGATAATTGCTGCAGACCTGTAGAGAGGGCATGCATGAACACAGGCACGGCAGTAGGAGAAGCTGCAGAGACCCAAACCACCTATTCACGTAGGAAGTCTCTGCATAAACCAGCACCTAGAGAGATGAGGGGGTGGATGAAATCCTAACATGGAAGGTGGGCCAGGGGGTATCAGACTTGGTATCTTTGGGCTTAGCAGTACGAGCCAAAAGCCATGGATTTGGACGTGACTGTCACCAAGAGCTCCATGTTTTCCCAGTCACCTCCCTACCACCCCCACCCACTTTGTTCCACCAATTGCCACACAAACTTAGACTTGGGTTAAGGGGTCTTCCCCCACCTCACTGAGTACTGAGCTAACTACGAGGGCATTTTAATTTAAAAGTAAATTCATAATCTAAGGGTATAATGGGTTACCTGAGCAGGTTTTCATTTATCGGTCATTAGTTCACCAGCATGCTTTTCCTGAGACCCTCCCATGGGCCCATGGCATATTGGAAATAAGCGATAAATACCAGAACCTCTGCCCTTGAGTTATTTAGAATTAGAAAGGAAAAAAACAGCACTAAAGCAACTAACTTATTTGAAAGAAAAGGTTAAAAAAAAACCCACAAACCAACAACCCAATTCTAAAGAAAATAAGCCCCAGTACATCCTTTCATTTGGACAAAGAAGAGTATAAACAGGATTCCACAGAAGCTGGTTAATCAAAATACTTGCAATGAAGTCTAAACAGAGGCAATTCTCCAAAAGAATTATGGGAACAGCTATAGACATACAGAGCTCCCTAAGATCAAAAAGTTAAAAAAAAAAAAAAAAGACGACAAAGTTTTGGAGATAATGACATTCTCAAAAGAGCCACCAACCTGTACTGAAAGAAACGGTGACAGTTTGAGATGTGAAATGAACTTTGAGCCACCATCCAGCACCTGAGAGTGAGTAGTTCCCTAAATTTTGATAATGAGATTTGGAGAATTGTCCACACAGAAAAGCTAACACCTGGGGCGCCTGGGTGGCTCAGTGGTTTAAGCCGCTGCCTTCAGCTCGGGTCGTGATCTCAGGGTCCTGGGATGGGGTCCTGCTTCGGGCTCTCTGCTGGGCAGGGAGCCTGCTTCCTCCTCTCTCTCTCTGCCTGTCTCTCCATCTACTTGTGATTTCTCTCTGTCAAATAAATAAATAAAGTCTTTAAAAAAAAAAAAAGAAGAAAAGCTAACACCTTATATAAATTTTCTAACATAGAAAAATAAAGAAAATAATATAATGAAACTCCATATACCCATTATTCTATTTCAATAATTAAGGAATGTTCTCTCAACTATATCCCCACCCACTCCCCCATCTTTGTCTTGGATCATTTTGAAGCAAGTCCAAGATCTCTTATCATTTAAACTGTGAATATTTCAGTATGTGTCTCTAACAGCTAAGAGACTCTCTTTAAAAATAACCACAATGTCATTATCACACTTAAATTTTTTTTTTGCCTTGAACCTATTTTTTTAAATTGTGGTAAAAAATACATAACTTAAAATTTACCATCTTAACCATTTTTAAGCATACAGTTCAGTAGTGTTATGTATATTCACATTGTTATGAAACAGATCTCCAAAACTTTTTCATCTTGCAAAACTGAAACTCTATACTCATTAAACACCTCCACTTCCTGCCCTACCCCCACCTTTAGGCCCTAGTAACTATAAGTCCACATTCTGTTTCTATGAATTTGATTACCTTAGATACTTCATCCAAGTGGAATCACTCAGTATTTGTCTTTTAAAACTGGTTTATTTGACTTAAAATAATGTCCTCAAGATTCATCCATGTAGCATGTGACAGGATTTCCTTCCTTTTTAAGGCTGAATAACTCCATTGTATGTGTATATGGTATTTTAGTCAACCATTCATCCATTGATGGATGTTTGTGTTGTTTCCACTTCTTGACTATGGTATCACACTTAAAGGTTCTTAAAATTATTTCTTTAATATCAAATTGCATTTACTTAATATATCTTTTAAGTCTCATTTAATTTGCAGAGTCCCTCCCTTTTTATTCTTTATTATATATTATATATTTATATACTTTGCATACATTAAATATATATTATTAAATATATATCTTAAAATAGATTTTTAATATTATATGTATATGTGAAACTGTCATTTTTTAATAGAATTTCCCATGGTCTGGATTTTGCTGATTGTCTTTTGTAGTGTTAAAAGAAAACCACAGATCCAAAGTGGAGTAACTCGCCCCCAAGGCAGCAAACCAAGACTTAATTGCAGTTTCAACCTCTCCAGCAGTGAAATTTTTCATTTTTTCAGATTTTACTTATTTATTTGAGAGAGAGAGACAGCACGCGAGAGCATGGGCAGAGGGGAGAGGCAGAAAGGAGAGGCAGAGGCAGACTCCTCAGGGAGCAGTGCTCTATCACAGAATCCTGGGACCTTAACCTGAACTGAGGGCAGACACTTAACTGACTGAGCCACCCCACCCCCCCACCCCCACCCCGCAGTCTCCAGCAGTGGAATTTTAAACCAATGTGGAATTTTTCTGGTCTTCACCAACAGGGTAATCTGTCACATGGGCCCTCTCCATCCTCCAAAGGAAGATGGGGTAATCTGCAAGATGAGACCCCCAGCCCTTCCCTCTAAAGGAAGGTGATATTGCCTAAACAATCCTTTCTTTTCTTTTGCTAATAACTGCTTGCCCTATAATCCCTCCTATAAAACCCTTCCATTTTGTACAACTCCTGGAAGCTCTCCTCTGTTTGCTAAATGGAATGCTGCCCAACTCATGAATCACTTAAAAAAGCTAACTGGATCTTCAAACTTACTCAGGTGAATTTTTGTTGTTTACCAGTAGTGTTTACATCTTTCTTTATACCCTGTATGTCCAGCGAATTGGTAAATATGTGTCATTTTTATTTGATTCAGGTTTAGCTCTTGGCAAGAATACTTACTGGATTGTGTTGCATACTTCCATCAGGACTCACATTATTTTTGGATGTCTCTCTCTCTGATTTTATTGGCCATTGATAATGGCCATTGCTAAATCTATCATTAGTACTTTACAAAATGATATTCAAAATCTGTCACTCCTTTTTTATTTATCAGCTGGAACACTTCATCAGCCTTTTGGTCACCCTGAGATACAGTTCATATAGGAGGGAGGTTAAATGCTTAATCTTTTCCTTTTACCAGTTTTCAGAATTATGTGCTGCTTTCCTAGCATCCTCCAAAGGTGACTATTTTTTTGATAATAATATTAATTCAGGCTTTAAGGTATTGTCTGTGTTTTAATCCAGTGAAGTTATCATTGTTATTGACACTTAAACTATCCCATCTTTGGCCAGTGGGAGCCTCGTCAAGTTGATGCTGCTGTTGTTTTGACAAGACCCTAATAGTATTTGACAGCTTCCTTCTATCTGGTTTTATTCTTCTACACAGTACATTATCCTATCCTATAATCAGCCATTTCCCCCTAAGGAGTCCTGGTCTTAGTAATATGTGGTATTTAGAAATCACAGTCTGGGAGTTAGAGGTGCTCACTGTCACTGGGTTGGTTATTGTTTGAAAGGACTGCTCAGTTGACCCCACTGGGAGATTATTTTAAATTGATTTTAAGTCCAGGGATGCCTGGATGGCTCAGTTGGTAAAGCATGTGACTCTTGAGCATGGCGTTTTTGAGTCTGAGCCCCACACTAGGTGTAGAGATTACTTTAAAAATTAAATCTTTTTAAAAAATAAGTAAATTAATAAACTCTTTGTAATTCCATACTTATATTTCCAATTCAAATTTTGAATTTTTGCTTAATTTATTTTACTTTTATATTTGTGTCTATCTTTTCTCTTACCTGGAAATCTTGGAGCTAATGATGTTAACATAATTGTTTATTTGCTGCATCTTACCTACATATAATAGTTCCAGAATAATATTAATAATATTACTAACAGGGGCGCCTGGGTGGCTCAGTAGGTTGAGACTCTGCCTTCGGCTCAGGTCATGATCTCAGGGTCCTGGGATCAAGCCTCGCATCGGGCTCTCTGCTCGGCAGGGATCCTGCTTCTCTCTCTCTCTCTCTCTGCCTGCCTCTCTGCCTACTTGTGATCTCTCTCTGTCAAATAAATAAAATCTTTAAAAAATAATAATAATAATATTACTAACAATGATTACTAAAATCTTTAGTCTATAGTCACATCCTCAAATTATTATGTTTTAAAGTCTATTGAAACAATTCCCTGAGTTTTGCCACCAATTTGATACATGGTATCACTTCCTTCTTAAAAAATTGCTTTCTTCTCTTTAAATTTAATTGTTTTATAATTGTGTAAATATTTACATGGCTCCAAAGTCAAGCCCATAACATCACCTATTCAAAGAAGTCTAGCTTCGGGTGCCTGGCTGGCTTAGTCAGTAGAGCATACAGCTCTTCATCACTGAGTTGTGAGTTCAAGTCCCACACTGGGTATAGAGATTACTTAAAAATAAAAAAATGAAAACTTTAAAAAACAAAACAAAGAAACAAGCAAAAAACCCAAAGAAGTCTATCTTCTATCAATGACCCCTGTACTCAGCCTCTCTCCCAGAGAGAACCATTTTATTCCTTTTTTTTTTTTTTGTGTTATGGTTTATTCTGCTTTTTAATATATAGACAACACATACACAGACAAGTAATTATTTTAGATAAATAGTAGCATACAATATATGTTTCCTCCACTCTACTATTTCATCTTAACAATATAAGCTAGAAATCACTCCATAGAAGCATATGGAGGTGTCACCCATTCTTTTTCACAACTGCAGAGTACTCTGTTGTGTAGATATACCACAAATGATTCAACTAGTCCTTTACTGATGGGCAAAATAAAACAGAATTGTAAGTGTCAAAGTGGGACATTTCCCTGATAAAAGGAACAATTCACCAGGAAGATATACTAACTAGGAATCCCAATGTATTTAATACAGCCTTGAAATAGATAAAGCAAAATCAAAAAGTTACAGAGAGAATTTTACAAATCCATAAAGATATTCTGTTCATTTGTTTCATAAAAAATGGCTAGCAGTATCTCACCCAGAGTCTTGGAATACTTTTTAGATGTAACCGTTGGATACCTGACCCTCCTACTTCTGTCTTACCTCATCCAATTAATTCTATACACTAAAACCAGAGTGATTTCTCTAAAACATGCACTGGATCATGCTTAAAATCCAGCAATGATTCCATAGGGTGATAAAAGGTCTTGCTTCTCTGGTCCCACATTTGTCACCAGCCACCTTCCTATACTCCCACTCTCACAGCCAGCCACACCAAACTGGTTTATAGATCCTTAGTGTGCACCACGGTTTCCCTTGCCTTGGGGCTTTTGCATATGTTATTTCCTCTACCCAGAATACTGTTCATCTTTTCCTTTCCTTTTCCTTCTCCTCCCCTTTCCTCTTCAAGATGATTCTTTCTAATCATTTAGGATTTGGCTCCTAAATGGCTCAGGCATCACCTCCTCCAGGGAGCCTTTCTGGCTCTGCCAACCTAGGTGCTTCCTCAGATGCCTGACATTCCTTAACACAGTGTGTGTTCACCTGCTGGCCTCGGGCCTTCCTTTCTCCACTCTAGCTTGTGAGCTGAGTTCCTGTGAAAGGCCACGATTATCGTGTTTTTTAACCACTGTACCCTCAATCCCTAGCACATGCCTAAAATATTGAAAGGCTCAGTGTTTATTAAATAAATGCATAGTGGGGCTCAGTGGGTGGCTCAGTCAGTTAAGCATCTGACTATTAATTTCGGCTCAGGTCATGATCTCATGGTTGTGGGATCCAGCCCTGCATCGGGCTCTTTGCTCAGTGGGGAGCCTACTTAAGATCTCCCTCTCCCCAACTAAAATAAATAAATCTAAAAAAAAATGTTTTAATAAAAAAATAAATGAATAGTGGGCAGAGGTAGGAACTACATTACCTTTATATTACTGGAGAACAAAGGCCTAAAGACGGTCAAGAAACAAGTCAGAATCAGACGGAGGTGAACTCCCTAAACTTCTGGTCTCTTAGCCAAGGCTCTGGCCTCAAGGTCTCAAGGACCCACAGTGAGCTATCTAAAATAAACAGTGTCTCTCACATGTAGAAAACATGATGTCTGGGAGTTTCATAAGCAAAGCAGTGCAAATGGGAGCTTCCTGGAGTTCCTGATCCTGGAGTGTCAGTCAGACCTGGGCTGGGTAGCCAGAAGCATGTAGGAGGGTGAGAGGAGTGCCCCCTCACACCAGCCCTTCCCTCCGAGGCTTCTACCCAAAAGCTCCAAACTCAGCATTTGCTCAGGTGATGCTAGAAAGTGTTCTGTGCTCCCCAACCCTTCCTACTACACCCTAAAGAGTGAAAGTCAGCTTTCTGGAGCAGAAAGCTCCATCCCGGGGTGGAGGATGGTGTTGGGAGGAGGGGACAGTGCAGAAGGGCAGGGGGATAACAGATGAGGCTAAATTAATTTTGGAAACCATTAAATCTTTGAAAAGAGAGCATGTTTTCAGCAGGGACAGTGAATCACTGTGATTTGCAGAAACAGGCACAAAGCAATTAGCCATCTGGATGCTGTGGCTTCCAGCCCCCCAACGGAAACTTCAAGTGAGCGGAAGGCTGGTCATTACCCGGCCCAGGCCCAGCTCTCCAGGCCCCAAAGATAAGTCTGTGCCTCCAGCCGGCTGGGAGCCCACAGGCCTGGGACAAAGGGCAACTTGGCAAGAGTCACAGAAAAATGGGCAGGAAATGCAACACCAGCCACAGGAAGCCAGGACTACTTCCTTCTTCCTGTGAGCGCCTCTCAAAAGCCATCATGACTGAGTGAGCAGTTCATTCACTTGACAAGCATTTGTTAATCAACTACTGTCTCCCAGGCCCTGTGCTGCTAGAACATAAATCATGTCCCTTAATCTTCACAACATGCATATGAGGGGTTCCACGCCAGGAACAACTGCAAGGGGACCCCTCACTTGCAAGCAAGGGGACCCATCACTTGGTAGTCAGTATGAATAGCGCTCCCTAGAGTTAAAAAGCAGCGTAGCCCTGCCTGAGAGATTATTGTCTTTTTAAAGCAATGAGGAAATAAAAGCTTTAGCTTTTTTAAAAGATGAAGTGAACTTGCCCAAGATAGGTAGCAGGATTGAGAAGATAAACTCAATCTTCTGTGCCCTTTCCTTAGATGAGCGTATTTGCCAATTCTGCTCTGTCTGGCTCGTAAAATTATGAGAACAAAATAATACACATGGACGTGAAAGGGTTTTTTATAAACTGTGGAGTGCCATACATAGCTGAACTCTTCTTATTAGCAGTTACCTGCCTCCTCTGACACCCTGTGACCCTGAGGGACTGCCCTTCCATTCATTCCTAGAAACTGCTAGGAAGTACTGGTCAAACCCATCCAAGGAAAGAGGCAGTCAGCCTTTCCAGGAGGAGAAGGTACAATGGACCAGAAAGAGTGCTTTGGTGGAAGAAGCCTGACTGGCCTGGACTGGGCTGTGATTTACACACTCTGGTGGTTCTGGCACTGTTGAGCCATCGGGACATGCCATGTGTGGCCGAAAAGGCCAAATGCAGCAAAATGCTGCCAAAGGGAGTCTGCTTCCAGACAAGAGAGAGAAGGCAGGAAGGGCAATCACTCAGACTGACCAGAGAGAGGTCAGTGCCCCCCATGCCAAGGTGCCTGGGGCCTCTCACCTGTCCATGTTTGTTGTGGGACCACGGACCAACCACTTCCGGCTCCATGCTTTGGTAAAGCGTTGCCTCTCCAGAGCCTCAGCCGAGAGCTCTTGAGCCATGCTCAGGACTCTGCCCGGGCCTAGGAGGAGGCCCCAGAGCTGGGTGGCCAGATTTTCATTTGCCGTCTACATCTGCAGTCCATCCAACTGCTGGGAGTACCAGCTCTCTGATCAGGAAAAAACTGGGGGAGACTCCCAGTTCTTTCTGTTCCTCCCTGGCTATGACCTTGGGCCATGGGCTATTGACCTCTCCTTTTGTATTTTTCATGTACAAAATGGGGTTAATGTTCTTCACAGGGGGTTGAGGTGGCCTGAATGAGATCACAGGTGCTCTTGGGAAACAGGGAGGTAATGGAACTAGTGACGAGAACTTCCCCAAAAAGCTTTCCTGATTCAACCATGGCTGCAGTGTGGAACAGAGGCTCAGGGGTAAGAGCTTTTTATTTGTCATAAAAATAAGAAATCTGGATTTTCATGTGGACTTTTCCAGTTTTCAAAAGCCTATGAGGACAGGACAGAGCATGTCTGCAGGCTGAGGGTCGCCTCAGATGACAATGACGTTCCTCCAGGTCTCCTGACACACTAACTGCTCAAAGTATGGATGTCCTTCCTCCTCTTCCTGTTTTACTCCTTTCTTCCTCCCTAAGGCTCTGCCTTTCCTAGTCTGTCACCCACATTGTAAACTGAGCCGGGGTTAGTTCAGCCCTGGGGTGGCCTGAACGCAAGGCCACAGGGCGGGGGCACTGGGGGACGACAGATGTTCTCAACAGAAACAGGCTGGGCTCAGGTCTGCCACCTGAAAGCCCCACCAAGCCTCTTTCCCAAGAGGGAGAGGGAAGGATGAGGAACAGGGATCTTGAACCACAAAATGAATGAATGAGTGAATGAATGAATGAACTAAAAACAAATAAAGAGCCAGGGCTGCCTCAGGTAGAATTTTGCTTGGCAGATGTGGGATAGGACTGAAGTTTATGCTCTTCTCAATAATGTTGACAGAGCTCCAAAAGGGCCTCTTGCAAAGGTTGGTGGGGCTTTCGCCTGGGAGTCCTTGTGGAGCAAGTAGGCTCAGAGCCAAGTGAAGCAAACTGCCTTCCAGCTCCCAATCTCTATCTCGTGCTCTGATTAGAATCAGGCCACAATCTCCTCCCCCAGAGACTTCCAAAGAATTAAGCTGGGGCCACGGGAAGCAGGAGAGCAGGGCGAGGCTGAGGGGGCAGAAAAGGGGGTGGGCACTTGCATCAGGGTCCTTCCCAGAAGGGGCAGGTCCTTCCTAGCACTGAGCCTGCTGGTCTCCCCCCTCTGCCCTTTCCCGGACATGCCGGTGTCCCTCACTGCAGTCTTTCCCAGGCTGGGCTCAGGCTGGTCAGCCCTCAGGAGCCCTCAGTGAAGCCATGAGGAAGCACATGGTCCAAAGACACATCCCTCACTCTCTCAGCTGCTCCAAGGAAGGCTGAAGAAGAAAGCCCCACAAAGCCTCTTTTCTTTCCCATGGCACTTCCCAGCAGATCCTCCAGGGGAGGAATTTTCCATAGGGTTCCCCCTCCCTGCGTCCGGGTCTGACTGGAAGGGGCAGATGTGTGCCCAGCCACGTCTCCTCCCTTGTGCAGCTACACAAACTGACCTTAGTGCCTACCAAACACAGTGGAAACTCATCCACCAAACATCAGATACTACTAAACTGAGGGCTCTTCACAGAGAAACAGAAAGATAACAGGGCCGAGGGACTGTTCGGGGCTAAAGGAGACTAAAGAGAGTGACCACTGAACGCAGAGAGTGACCCTGGACTACACCCAGATCGGGGGAAAACTGCCGGAAAGGACATCATTGGCAAAATGTAAATAGGGACTATATCATAGATAGCAATATTATATTGGGGCTAAATTTCCTAAAATTTGATTACTGAAATTTATGGGGAAAAATGGGGAAAAAAAGTTTTTGGTTTGTTTTCTCTGAAGTATTTAGGGATAAAGGGGTACATCTGCAACCTATTCTCATAAGGTTCAGAAATAATAATTATAGGGGTACCTGGGTGGTGCAGTTGGTTAAGTGTTGGACTCTTGGTTTTGGCTCAGGTCATGATCTCATGGGTCATGAGATCGAGATCAAGCCCTGCATGGGGTTCTCGCTCAGCATGAGTCTGCTTGAGTTCCTCTCTCCCTCTCCCTCTGCTTCTTGCCACCCTACTCCACCTCTGTCCTCTCTCTCTTTCTGTGTCTCTCAAATAAGTAAATAAATCTTTTTTGTAAAAATATTATATTTGTATATTTGGGAGAGAGAGAGAGCATGAGAGGAGAGAGGTCAGAGGCAGAAGCAGACTCCCAGGGAGTCTGGGAGCCGGGAGCCTGATTTGGGACTCAATCCTGGGAGTCCTGGATCACGACCTGAGCAGAAGGCAGTCACTTAACCAAATGAGCCATCCAGGTGCCCATCAAGTAAGTAAATAAATCTTAAAAAAAAAAAAAATGAAGTAATAATTACATTATTATTCCTTTAACAGTTAAGCATACAGTTAGCAATTCCACTCCTAGGTATATGCCCAAGAGAAATGAAAACATGTGTCCACACAAAAACTTGTACGCCAATGTTCACAGCAGCATGTAATACATGCTCATTATGTAATACATGATCATTATGGAAATTCTGGAAAACACAGATAGCAAAGAAATAAAAATCACCTATAACCCCCAAATTCTGTGAAAATCATTAACATTTGGGATTGATCGGGTGGTGATATATTTAGAGTAAACATAATACAGTATTTAGCATACTATGCATATTATTTTGTAACATACTTTGTTCACTGTATGTAACAAACCTCTGCTGAGTATTTACCATGTATCAGGTGTGCTGGATATAGTGGTGAGGATTCTGAAATGAGTAAGACAGACATCTGCCTTTAGGAGTGAAATCCAGGTGCAAAAGAGACTTACTAGTAAATAATCGAAGGCAAACTGATGAGCGCCACACTTTTAAAAAAAAGGAGACAGTTTCATCTGACTCAGTCTACAGATGTTGGAAGGATTTTTCAGAGGTTCTCCGCAGAAAAAGAGACATTTCAGAAAGAGAAACGGGGAAGCGCTATCTGGGTAGAGAAAACTGTACGTTTTCAGGCAGTGGATCATGGCGGTAGAAGGCAGGGAGGGAGAGCCGTGGGGCTGAGACCAGATCATAAGGGAACTCGAACTCCATGCCAGTGCTTCTAGACTACCACACAACCTTCAAGGGTTAGAACCAACCTTTTCTAGTTCTCCCTCTTATAACACAGTGTCCCAACTTAGGAGGCGGACTGGCCTTGTTTAAATTCTGTGTTGTGTACTCACTTTGTGACCTTGGGCAAGTTACTTAACCTCTCTGAACCTTATTTCTCATGTGGACAATGGAAAAAGTAGTAGAACCAAGCTCACTGGTTTACTGTGAGGACCCCATGAACTTACATTAGATTGCTAGGAGCCATGTCCGGCATGTTATAAGCATGAAGTGTTTGCTACTTACTGTACTTCACATAACATCACCTCAAGCCTCCCTTCTCGTGGCTGAATTTTCAGTAATTTATCTCCAAGAAAATGTTTTAAGAGCAAGGTGAATGCCCAGGACCCTGAGGATCACAGGAGCAGGCCATTGCCAAAGCTGGAGCTAAGATGTGAGAAAGGAGAAGGCAAAGACAGGAGCCTCCTTACTTCCAGGGGCCCTCACTAATGTCTGATTCCCTCCCATCAGGAAGCTGTCCCCTGGGACTGGGCTGGGCTTGTCCTTTGAGGGGAAAGCTGTGATGGGAACACTTCTCTCTAGGGAGGAAATGGGCAGGGAATGACATTTGTGTCCCTACCAGTATGCAAATCGTCTTGTGAGATAAATGATTTTGCAGGAAAACACATCCTGTTCTCTGCAGAACATTTCCCCTGATGTCTGGGAGGAACCAGTCGGGTAGTTAGGGCCAGAGCCACTGTTCAGGGAATTCTTGACCACTGCCTACATCCCTTAAGGGGGCAGAAGAGTGGTGGAAAAGGAGGCCTGTAGACTGGGCAGCCCCAGACTTGACAGCTGAAAAGGGAAGTGGCTCAGGACCCTTCTCCAGCCGGGTTTTCTCAACCAGCAGGGAAGGCAGTGGAAGGAAGCCTGGTGAAGCAGTGCCTGGGGAGCCTGTGGTCCTGGGAGCAAGAACTGACTCTGTCCCTAACCCACCGTGTGACCCTGGACAAGTAATTTCTCTCTCAGGTCTGAGTTTCCTGATCTACAGAATGAGAGGGTTAAATTATATAAAGCATTTGCAACTTGGGGAGCCACCTTCAAGTGTATGCGAACTCCTGTGCATGTTGTGTTTTTCTGGGGAGGTATACAAAGCTGTCTTCAGTTCACAGAGGGGTCTATAACCCAGACAAAAGTTGTGGTGTTCTCTGTGGTCCCCCTGAGATAGCTGCTGGTTAGATGGAAGTCTCCTGAGGACAGGGATATGTCTTGTAACATTGGCATAGCATAGTATCTGGCATACAGTAGATGCTCAATAAATATTTGTTGACTGAATGAATGATACTTATCAAATGCTAGGTAATGACCACAGCAAAGGGTGGTGTTTGCTGGTGCAGAAACTCAGCTGTGGGAGTCCAGGTGGCCCGTGGTGACTGGGCTGATCAGAGGACAGAGCACTGGGGGATGAAGGAAAGATGGCGAAAATGTGTCCTGGAATCTGCTGTTTGTGAATTGTCTGGCTCGGGTTTCTAGTCTCCACCAGACATGCACACCTCCAGTCCCCCTTGGTTTCTTATGAAAGACTCAGCCAAGCCAAACTCTGCTCAAGGTTCAAAGGTTCAGCAGCTAGATCTGTCTAGTGGCAACAATTTAAATTCTCATGTTTCTCCAACCAGAAAGTCCACTGAACCTAAAGAATGTGGACTCACTGCCTGGTCTCTGGTGCAGGGGCAGGGGGGTGTCACTGGAGCTCGTAGAGGAGTGAGCGTGAAAGCAGGGGCAGTCTGCCTCCCCATCCAAGACACCTCTAGCCCTCCCTCCTGGCCCTAACTTGGGCTCCTGGCTAACGTGTCACCCTCCGTCTTTGAGCCTCTCTCTCTATTCACACTTCCTCCTTTTCCTTACAAATATACAATGATTTCCAAGCTGGTCTCTCCTGGCCTTAATTAAAATGCCTTCACACATTTTTCCATGACCTGGAGAAATGCTTCTGATTTGGTGCTACGTGAAAAAAAAAAAAGGGACGGCATACAAAATTGTATCTCTATGGTAAAATCTCAACCCCCAAATATAAAACACATGCATATTATATTACACCACTTAAAAATTATAGATTTATGTAGATGTTTATAGAATACTTTAAAGTTTTCTCTGTCTGAAGACATCCTATTTCTCCACTTGGAAAAAATGCTCAGGTGAGGGGCATTCTGGGAACCCTGCAGCAGAGGAGGCACAGAGCTTGGGGATAACTGCTTGGCAGGGAAAACCACATGGCCCAAAACACAGAGCTCCTAGAGCAGACACACTCTGGACCTGGCAAAGGCAGCTCATCTGCCACTGGGCCGAGGAAGGCCAGGCCTTGGAAGAAAGGTTCCAGCTGGTCAGTCCCTTCCAGGCAGGATCTCAGCCCATTGGGAACAGGGGGTGGAGTGAGTGCAGGGCCCAGCAGGATCCAGTCCCCTTGCAGAGAGGGTGACAAAGGCTGGGTCAGCCCTGAGGCTTGGGGCTAAGCCTTCCATGGCTGCAGACCTGGGGCAGACTAGCTCTTTCCCCAGGAAGAGGCCAGCACCCAGGAAGAGGATGGGAGAGGAAGGACTGCCCAGTCTTCTTGGGAAGTGGGAAGAAGAGAACTGGAAGCCATTTTCTTCTTTCTCCTCTGCAGGCTGGCTTCCAGCCTCACCAGTTTTCTGGAACCATACTCTTCCCAGAGTCCCACAGGCCTCCTTCCAACAGCACCAGTGTTAACACTACTGGTGTCCCTCTTCCTGGAACCATCTGCATCATTAGCTTTCCTGATCTTAAGCTCCTGTTCTTCCTCTGAACCCACCTGTTCTTCCTTCACTGTGCCCTTTCCAAGCCCTTCCTTCCCCACTGGAGGCACCCCCCAAGACTCAATCCTTGGGACTCTGACTTCGTTCTCCATGGTGGGCTCTCTCAGAAAAATGAGCCCTCTCTGGGTTTCAGCTGATGCCTCTATGTTTACCAACTGATAATTGGGGGGACATGTTCACCACTGGCTAAGGGAGAGATTTTTCAAGATATCATTCTCACTTTGCAGATAAGGAAAGAATTCAGATGACTTAGGTGATTCCCCAAGGGTCATCCACCCTGGGTAACCTGGCCCATTTTACCACCTTCTCTTTCACTGTGGCCCTACTCTCACAGATGGTGAGGCTATAACCCAGGCTAAGGGAGCATTTGCAAAGTGAGGAGCCTGGAAAGGAAGCACCGCTTCGTCATGAGAAGTATGAGTGCCTGGGCTGCAAACACTGCCCCTGTCCAACCCCATGCCTCTGCCAGGTCCTTGCTAAACTGTCCCAGGTATGTGTCCTGGTGACTCCCTGGCCTTGGGAGTTCTGCGCTGGCGATTTGACTTCCTCTTCCTTTTTCCCTCTGCCCCCACTGAGAGCATCTGGGAGGAGTTGCCTCTGTCGGCTGGTCCACTGGTAGGTTACTATTAAAATAATCATAGATGATAATAGCGGTATCTTCATTCAACTCATATCTGCTAAGTCAAGCAACTACTATATACCCTGAATTTTCACGGATTCTGGAGATAACAGCAGTGAGCAGTACAGATTCTTCCCCTGCACCATAATAGAAATATAGTGAACAAAGCATTTCCACCTTCGATGACACATACATAAACCTATACAGATGACGCTGGCCCAAATGCTTTCACTACAGAAACTTACCATTTTGTCTGCCCAGAACAGCACCTCCCTTCTTTAAGGGGATGGCTCTTTCCCCACAACAACCTGTAATTATGGAAGAAGCTGCCAAACCCGAGTATGGTTCCAGTGGCGAAGGCATAACCCTGGAGGGGTCCGTCACAGAACCCCTGGCCACTGATTGGTCTAGGAATAGTCACAAGGCCCAAGTTGAACCAATCAGAATGCTTCCATCATTTTTCCTCTTCCCTTTTAATTCTAAATAAATTATACAGAAACGTTATCATTGAAAAACGTCAACCCTGACTGTCTGCTTCCATTCCCACCCCTAATCTTAGTCCCTCATCACTTTTTTGTAAGCATTTGAATACAGTGTGAAATATATGTGAAAAACATACACATAGACATATCTATTATTATCTTGAGGTTTTGTTTTCATTTTTGTTTATGCTTGAATGATACCATACTGTATGCCTCATTCTGCAAACTACTTTTCTCATTTACCAAGATGTCTTACGGGTTTATGTCAGTACATATTTCATTCTTTTTTAACAGTTTCCATATTTTCAGAGTATAAAATATACCGTGGTTTAAAGATGGACATTTTAAGTTATTCCTAATTTTGTTCCACAAATAACATTTCAAATAACATCCTTGCATTTATTTCTTTATGCACATGTGTGAGATTTACTAATCCGAGTTTTGAGAAGTGGCACCATCCGCTCAATAGTGCCCACATTTAAACTCATAGTACATAGTGCCACATTTCCCTCCCAAGTGGCTGGGACAGCTTATGCCCCCTCCCCTACTGTATCAGAGCATTAAGAGGTCCCCATTTTCCCATCCCTTCAACAATAGTTGAGATCATCGAAGCTTAACATTTTTGAAATCTGACGACCAAAAAAGTGGTAGGTCGCTGTTTGCTGAGGCTTTCTACCTGAAGCTGGTGGGAAGATCTCTTCTCTCTGGCACAGCCCTGAGAGCTGTGAATGAACCAACACCCAAGAGGGGAAGGCGAGTCCCAAGGGTGTCCACTCCCGGAACCCAGTTGTTCCCTCTCTGCTCCACAGTCAGCTTATGTGAGCCAACACCTTTCCCTTGGGGGCTCAAGCTAATTAGAATGGTTCCTGTTACTTTCAGCCATCAGACCAACTTTTTTTTTTTTTTTTAAAGTAATTTCTTCACCGCAAGTGGGGCTCAAACTTGCAACTCCAAGCTCACGAGGCACACACACTCTTCTGATTGAGCCAGCCAAGGTACCTTTGAACTTCTGATTAAAATGTATAAATGACCACTGGATCTGTCACCCTTGTCCGTGAGCTCACAAGGCATCTGGGTAAGTCTCTCATTGCTCATCCCTGTCTTTTCTCTTCTTTCCTTTTTCTCTTTCCTTGCTCTCCTTACTGGCACATTGCTCAGCAGAGGCACCACATTCGTTGGTCTGGATCACAAGGGACCTCTGAGGGCAGGGCAGGGCGGAGCAGCAGACAAAAACCCCAGCAACAGCAGAAGGAAGGAGAGCATTTGCCAGGCTCCCCACTGGGATTCTTCACAGAGTGAGCACCAGCACTCTTAGAACCCAGTTTATTTGCCTTGGCCTTGTCAGACATGGCCAAGGTCAATGTTAACAGAGAGGTCAACACCTCTGTTTCAAGGGAGAAAGAAAGAAAAAAGAAGAAAAGGAAGAGAAAGCAGGATTGAAAAGACCAGTAGAGGAATCTGCTCTCCTTTTTATCATACTCCCCAGCACTGAGCGAAAACTCATTTTGTTACAAATCTACAATACCATTGCAGTTTAGTGACAGACACAACACAAACACAGAAACACAGGCTGTCAGTGTTTTTTGATGGTAGTGTGTGTTTATTGTTTGATTTTATCAAGAGTGAGAAAAAAGGTGCTAAACTACATCCAATTTAAAAGGGAACCTTTACTCCCACAGGAACATCATCTCCTGAGTTTATAAAACATGGGGCCTGGTCTGCCCCTAGCTAATCTAACATTGAACAAGATGCCATCAAGGGTGTCTCTGGTTGACCTGACCCACAGTGCTAGAGATCCGAGGAAAAGGCTTTTCAGATATGAGCTCATTTCACCCTTGAATAATTCTGAGAAGTGGAATGGGAATGGGCAATAGACAACATCCCCACATCAGAAAGCAGGGACCCTGCAGATCGAGGCCACGTTCTTCAAGGCCAAACAGTGAGAAAGAAAGGAGACAAAAGCCTTCCCTCCCAAGACTAGAGTCTGTGCAAAACTACAAGGGAAAGGCTGGCCAGACTAGGAGCTTGGGTTGAGAGGTGGAAGGAGGGAGGTGTGCCCAGGACAGCTGCAGGGCCACAGGGAGCCATGGGAGAAGGATTTGCATAATGAGGGGCATGAGAAGAGCCATATTGCTTCTTGCCCTGTCCCAGGAAATCTTCAGTAAAATGAGCGCCCCCCTCCATGTGTGATAGAAAAGGATTTTTTTCTGGAGGCTGGTAAAGGGGCTAAATTTGCTGTGGTCAAAATAATCAGTGCACGAGCAAGAAAGAACACTGTGTGAGACACCAGAAGTGTGCACATCTCTTCTATCCTTTAGTATCCCCAGGATCTAGAATGGCGTCTGGCATGTAGTGGATGCTCAGAAGATATTTCTGGAATAATTCATCAACTTCTCACATGCGCGATTTCAGCCCCACACACCACTGTCTTCCTCCTTCAAAGTTTGGTTCAACATTCACTGCACTCTGCTGTGACGGACCCACATCCTCACTCACAGCACTTAGCATCCATCCTCCTGCCCCAGGGAGGTCCTCTGCACTGCCCGCTCCATGCCCAGGAAGGGGTACAGATAAGATGTACCTGGGAAGAGTACTCTCTCCTTCAGTGAGAGGGGCCAGCCTGCCTTTTTTTGCCTATGGCTACAGTAGGGCTGCAGCCTTGCCCACCTAGTTTTTAAAGTAAGGCCTCAGGCCTGCCCCCTACTGTGAAAATGCACAAACTTCACCCTGAGTGCTGTTGGTGCAGCAGCCGCATAGATCACTTTGCGCTGTGCTGGGGGGAGCCTCAGCTCTCTGCGCAGACTTAACCTCTCAGCCCCAGTCTGCTCGTCTATAAAGGAGAAGGCGGCTGCAAATGCCCTCCTTGCTCACTTGACAAGGACAGGGTAAAGGTCAAATGAGGTCAGACATGTGACAGCCCCTGAACTTGATAAAGCCCAGACCAGGTGTGGTGCTGCCATTTTCTATCAGTAGGCCTCTGAAACTCAAACACCCTCCCCCCAGTCCTGACCCCAATACCTTCACCTCCTAGACCTAGGGCAGAGCTTACCTGTCCCTTTTCCTCCAGTCCTCTAGTCCCAGGCCTGCTGGGCCACCTCTTGGGCCTGAATTTGACACCCTGGCAGATGCTACTGAACCCTGGTACCTCATTTATTAGGTCCCATGATCAGAAGCAGCAGGCTGTCCATTCAGGTGGGGAGCCGCTAGCATACAGAAGGCCACCATAGCTTGGGTTAGATGCCTGCTGGGCTGAGCCAGAAGCTGGAAGCTATCAGGGACAGAGCTCGTCTCTCCAGGTGACCTGAGCCCCAGGGCAGGCTGAGGGACAGAGAGGTTGTTCTTAACATGGTCTCAGACAGAGGAAAATCCCCAAGGCCCTGGTATGCAGTAGCAGTGAGGCACCCCAACGGTTGCCAAATTTAGCAAAGAAAAAATAGGACGGATATCCAGTTAGACTCGAATTTCAGTTAAGAATGAAATACTTTTAAAATATAAGTATATCCCATAGAATTTTTTTTTTAAGGACTTTATTTATTTGAGAGAGAGAGAGCAGGGGGCAGGGCAGGGGGAAAGAGAGTATCTTGAGCAGGCTCCATGCTGAGCACAGAGCCCAATGCAGGGCTTGATCTCACGACCCTGAGATCACAACCTGAGCCAAAATCAAGAGTCAACGCTTAGTAGACAAGCCACCCAGGCGCCCCTCCAATGGAATGTTTGACATATACTTATCCTAAAAATTATTTGTTATTTATCTGAAATTCAAATTCAACTGGGCATCCCATATTTTACATGGAAACCTTATGCTCCCTGAAGTCCCCAGGGTTAAAAGAGCTTAGGGAATCCAGCGCCTTCCCAGAGCCTGTAGCTAGAGCCCACTGTCTGTTCTGGAACTCTTCTGAGAGGCCACTTCCTGGCTGTCTACAAAGGCTGCGTCCTCACTTCCTGGGTGGTGACTCGTGCAGCCCCGCACTGGGTGGCAGGAGAAGGAACATGACAGAGGGAAGAACCAGGGGTCCCCCTGGGTCATTTGACCTGTGAACCTCTGTGAGACAGGAATAATCTCCTTTACAGGGTTTTGTCCTCATGGATGGAGGTCCCTGGTGGGCAGGGGCCCTAACATTACACCAGGCGTCCTCCTGAGTACTGTCGCAGGGGCTGTACCTGACTTTGTTCAGCTCTTCAGCGTTGGGTTCCCCAGTGTTCCTCCCTCTTCCCTGAGCCACCTCATCTACCGCCCGGCTCCAGTCACTGTCTATTGAGAGATCTGACCTTTTAACATAAAACCTGCATCTACAACCAACTCAGGGGCGATCTACAGCCATCCCGGAGCTGCTGTCCCAGGCAGACCATCGGCTCTCACCTGAACTGCAGCCAGCCTCCCGGCCTGCCCTGCTCCCTGCCACACCACACCCAGGGGCGCCTGCTTCAGAACCCTCCAGGCTTTCCCACCGGTCTCAGGATTAAGTCAAAACACCTTGTCTGTCTCTGCCCCCATACAGCCGTATTTCTTGTGCCATCAACCAGTCAGCACCGTCCCTCCTCCCCAAGCCTCGCAGTTCCCTTGCCAGCTCTGCCCCTTCCTCGGACTGTCCCTGCCCACCCAGCCCTCAGTGCCCTCCACTAATCCTTTCACTGTGTCCTTCGCTTCTTTGACTTCCCATGTCCTTCCCTGCCTAGTGCTCCTATTTGCCACCCTGCCAGGCTCTGTAGGTCTCAGGGAGACTCAAAACTGAGGAAAGGGATGTAAAACTATCTTATAAACTGGGAAGTTTGGTGAGAAGTAAAGAAGAGAATGGCACCTGGGTGGTGTGGAGGAGCCCTCAAGCCTCCTTACAGGCTTACCTCAGATGAAATTATGGCAGCTCAAGCAGGAAGGTGTGGGGAGGTGGGTGGGCAGTGCCTGGGTGGGGGACTGAGCAGAACAATCATAACCTATGCATGAGATCTGGACTGCATGGGAACCCCTGGAGAGGCAGGGGTGGTGATGGGGATACAGGATAGTGGGGCCTTGGCTCCTTCCTTCCAGCTCAGCAGGATGAGTCATCCGGAGGTGCTGGCCCTAATCTCGCCCTCCTCCACTCAAGGCTGGGCTGAAATGGCCCAGAGGATGTGCCCAGAGCGTGGAGACGGCAATGCAGAGAGTGAGTCATAGAGCTGAGTCAGAGCCCACTCAGCCCTTTTCGGGGCTCTGACGAAGGCTGTGCTAGCAGAGAGGTATTCTTCCAGCCTTGCCCCTTTCCAAACACGCCCCCCCCTGCACCCCCCTCCCCACGCACACACAGACACACTCACTACTCCAGATCCATGAACTCACAACATGCTTCCCCTGACTGCTAGCCTCACTTATTTCAAAGGGTCAGTGAAATCCTGGGTCTCCCATATAATGGCCCTTCTTCACTCTATCTCCCTCTCATCATTCACTTACAGTTCAGATACTAGGGATAGAAACCTAGTTCTTGTCTAAAAGGAGCTCTCTACCAGGCAGGGGAAACAGTTTTCATTCAGGCCCTACACTGCAGAGGAGTGAGCCAGTATGGCCCTGGGAGAGCCATACACAGCACTGGCATCCTGGGTCCTAGGAGGGGGGAACGAGGGAGCTGGTCCCAGACACAGCCCCGCAGTGTTGGGTTGGGCCAGGAAGTGACTGCTCAACATCCAGTCCCAGGTCTGTGAAGTCCGGGGCTCTCTTCCTCCCCATGAAAACACTGAACCCTTAGGACACATCCACACAGATTCAAACAACTTTCTTCTTCTTGCAATGAGCATGGAGACTTAGACATGTGCAAGCACAGCCTAAACTAACAGTTATAAAACAGGTTCTTGTCTGATCTATCCATTTTCAGTTGTGAAGACTGACTTTTGGCTTCGAACCTGTAACAGAAAAATCCACCTGCTTCTATCAGAGAATACACAATATCAGAACTGGGATGAGTTAGCCGTCTTCTCCTTCTAGTCTAACTGCTTCTTACAGAAACTGAAATTAAAATCCAGAGAGAAGAAAGGAAGAAAAGTTCTTTCACAATTTCCATCCATCTTCCAGCCTTTAAACAAATATGATTTTTGCTACAAAAATAAACCACATTACAGAAAGAGTGAAAAAGAAAAACCACATTAATCCCAACACTGTAATATAACCACTGACCTCATTCTGCTACTATCTCTTTATGGTTTCTTTTACACAATTACAATTGTATGGGCATGTAACCGTGCGAACTACTTTTTTTCATTGGACTTTACATTCTAAGCATTTCCACCATGTTACTAGAGTCTTCAGAACTACCATTTTTAATGAGCATATAGTATTCCCATTTTAAAAAGCTGTCATTTTTTCCTATTTATTATTTAACCATTCCCTTATTGAAAGACATTTAAGTTATGCCCAAAGTTTGGCTCTCATAATGCTAAATATTACTTTTTCATTTATTTATTTGCATGGGTTAGACTCCCACGGGTGGAATCACTCTGAGGCAGAAAGAGGGAACATTTTTAAGTCTCCCGATAACATGTTAACAAATTGCTTTCTCTAAGATGGTACTCATTAAAGTGCCATCAGCAACACGAGGGCCAATTCGCACTGCATTGTCACCTTTCACTGCATACCATGGTTTAAGATAAAACCACAACTTGCACATTTCAGTGAGTGACCAAAATATAAGTGTTCATAACTTCTGGCCCACCAATTCCCCACGGGCATTTTGAAATGGTAATCAAGTGTAGCCTGCCCACACACACAGACGTCCACGGAAGAGCATGATAGTGTGTGAGACCAGGCTTCTTAAAATGTAGAAGTGTGTCAAAGCCTGTGCAAAGGCACATTGTGGGGAAGGACTTCTATATTTTACTTTGTACACTTCGGTGTTGTTTTAATTCTTCACAGTGAGCATATTACTTGTAAAGTAGCATGATGACAAAGATATTTTTGGGTAATTTTGGAGGAAAAAAGCTGCCAAAACTAGCACCTCCTTTTAATCCGCAAAGTCCTGGTTCAGTGCACGAGCCCCTCGAGCCCTAAGCCTTCCCCAACCTCGAGTTTCCTGTCAAATGATGGTGATACTACTAATGCCACAGGGTAGTACTACTAATAACACACGTTATTGTGTCACTTCAGTGAGATCATGCCTGTAAAATGCTTACCACAATGACTTGCATTTAGTAAGTATTAAACAAATTTTTTAAAAGATTTTACTTATTTATTTGAGAGCGCTAGAGAGAGCACAAGTAAGCAGAGCAGCGGGCAGAGGGAGAGGGAGAAGCAGGCTCTCTGCTGAGCAGGGAGCCTGATGCGCGGCTCGATCCCAGGACCCTGGGATCACAACCCAAGCAGAAGGCAGACACTTAACCGACTGAGCCACCCAGGCGCTCTGCATTTAGTATTAATAAATGTTAACTGTATCATTATTTTTTCCTGACATTTCTTTTAGTCCCCTTCCTACAACCTTAGCCTATTTCTTACCACTTATTCAAATAATTCCCAGTCTTCAGGGAATAAAGTCCATAAAGCCATGCTAGCCACATAACGTTCCTGAGAATTCTGTTTGGCAAATCATAAGCCGTTAACCCCAGAGCCACACAGAGACATAACGCGGGAGGGAGGCAGTGGCGCACGTATGCGTGTGGGCAGCGCACTTGAGCATGAGTGAATGCCCGCTCCATTCCAGATGGTGATGAGGATGCACAGCATTTGAAAATGGCAAAAATGAGAGCACTTATTTTCAGGAGAGGAACAGCTGGGGGGAAAAACACCCAGTGAAGTAAAAATAAGAATATCTGATTTTTTTAAGAACTGAAATCTCCAAGCACCCATAATGCTTAGAATCTCAAATACCTTACACTTATTTTCAGGGGAAAAAAAAAATTAACACAACAAAGATCATTTTTAGAAAGAAAAGCTGCGTAGAAGGGCACTAAACTAGGAGGCAACAGCACGTGAAATCTGGTAGAAGGAACCCCGCAGTCAGACCCCTGGGGCCCAAATCTTGGCTCTTCCCCCTGACTATCTCGAAGAACATGGCCAAGGTAATTCATCTTTTTGTGTCTTAGTTTCCTCATCTGGAAAATGGGGATAATAAAAGTACCTACTTTTCTAGTGGGAGGTTGTTGGGAGGACAGAGTTAGTAAGTGCTGGCCAGGTACTATTTTTGTATGCGGCTGTTGGTCTCAGGCAGCACTGTAGCAGTGGGCCCCTTGCGTGGCAAACTTCATAGCCAGTCTTTGTGAGGGTCTGTCACTGTGGACGTGCCCACGGAGGGAGGACCAGCCCCTGTCTGCAGGCAGAGTTTTTGCTACTGCTCACCCCCTCTGGAGAAGTGGTCCAGGTGAAGCAAAGCCTGCCCTGCCGGCCCTACTGCAGGGCACCCGGCTTTGAGAGCATCACAGAGACGGGGATGGTGCCTGGGACAGGGGTGGGGAAGGGTCATGCAGAGGCAGAGGGAGGCTGACCTTGAAGGCTCTTGCTCCTAGAATGACCTCTGATTGGATTGCCTAGGAAGACACCAGGACTCCAGGCAGCTTCCTGGGTAAGAGGGCAAGGTGCTTACAGGCCAGGAGCAAAGCAGGCAGTCTCCTGGGGGAGAGGGTAGAAATGGAGGGGCCGGTGTGGGGAAAAAACAGGGGAAGGGAGGGAGGAAAAAAGGAAGGGTTAAAGGAAAGGTAGAGGGTAGAGGAGGAGGCTGGAGGCAGTGGGGGAAAGTGGAAGACCAAAGTCAGGGAGGGGAGACTGTGGGGGAGAGGGAAGAAGAGGCAGATGAGAAGGAACCAGCAGGGAGAGAGCAGGGGCCCCAGGCCAGAAAGGGCAGCCCCGCCTTCCCATCCTAGAGTGTGACTGTTCACTGAGCAGTCAACCTTCCTCAGCAGAAATGCAGCCTCGGCCTTTCTGGCCTTTTCTGGCCTTTTCTGGCCTGACTGCATCCACACACGCCTCCAACGCACTAGTCAGGCAGCCGCTGGGGAGGACTCGGCAGGAGCCTCAAATGCCACCTACTCCCCGGCCTCTCTCCCAGTTGATGCTTCTATTTTAGGCACCACATTATTTCCTGCTGTGATTTTTTCAGCCTTCTAATTCGGGCTCTGAGGTAAGCCGTGACATCCGCTCCAGCTCCCACAGCCTCCCCTTCCCGCCCCCTGGAAGCAGCAACTCGACCCTTCCCAGGGTGGCCACCCCTGTGCCGTGCACTGCGCAGCACCCCCGAGACTTCAGGGACTCACTCCACCACAAGCGCCCCAAAGGAGGCTTTAGGAGGAGAGCTCTACACACCTCCTCCCCACCCTGTGCCCGATGAAAGGCTAGCTAGAATAGATTTCTAGGCAAGGATTTAGAAAAAAATGACAGGGACCAGGTATAAATTATACCACTCTGTCCCTGTAGATGCTTCAGAATCAGTGATTTTCAACTCTTCTTTGGACAAAGGCCCCTTTGAGAATCTGATGAAAGCTATGCACGCTTTCCCCAGAAAGTATCTATGTGCAACCCCCTCCCCCTCCAAACACGCACAGACCCTGCAATTGTGCTTATAACGTCAGGGTTGTGCATGCAACCCTAGGAGTCCCAGGACCCCAGGTCAAAAGCCGCAGCTCAGAGGCCCTGAGTATCCCATAGATCAGTTCCTCTTGCCAGTTTCCTCCCAAACACACTCACTGTTCCCTTCTTCCTTTCCTCCCCTCCCCTGTGATCTGCCTCTTTATATTCAATCAGTGTATGTTTTCAAAAGTGGCTTTGTACAAGGATTTCACCCCAAAGGGCCATGGGAGGTCAGTGTGTAAAGTGCCTACTTGGGATAGTGGGAGTCCCTGAGCTCCAGTCTAGTTCATTCCCTGGGTCCGGCCTAACCGGTGGTGGAAAGGACATCGCACTTGGACTTGAGAAGGCTTGCACTGGAATCCAACACTTAGTAGCTTTGATGCCTTGACTTCCCTGAGCCTCCACCTCACCAGCACAAAGGGAATTCTGTTAATAAAGCTTCCCTCGCAGGACTGCATGAGGCAGTGCAAAGGGGGCAGCTCTCAGAGGGCTTTCTTTGTCAAGGGAGGGGCCAGTTTACTTCTCGCTCAATCACTCAGACCTTGTCTTGTGCTCCTTCAGAACAGGCATCACCTAATAAAGTTTTTGTTTTCTCTTTTAATGCTGATTGGAAAAATGAGCCCCAAATAAGTAAGCGATGTGAGAGGAGAATCTCCAGAATGATGAGTGAGAAGTCAAGAGCCCATCCCCAAGCAAAGAGAGCAGCTACCATGGAAATCAGCCTTTGAAATCTGGCTGCTTCTGATTCAGGATCTCCCCTCTTCCCATGGGTGTTAAAAGAGATCCATCCTCAATCTCTTCCTCTTCATCGAAGCCTTCCCTACCACCTACAGACACACTTCCCTCCCAGCCCCTTCCCTGTTTCCTAGGGTGCACTCTGCTTATGGTCTCAGTTCTTCCTCCCAGCCCTGTGAGAGGTCTCCAGACTGCCAGAGTCACCTCTACCTCCTAAATATGCATTCTCAGTGTGACGCCCTCCTCATTGTCCAGCTCAGGGACCCTGGCTCAGTCCCTGCTCTCTCTCGAATTCTGGACACGTTTTCTGACACTAGAGAGGGCTCTTCCCAAGCTTTCTTCTCCTGAGCTCCTACAGCAATACCCTAACTTGGCTCTCTCTTCCCGCCTCTCTGATTGCTCCTTCTCTTTGTTGGCCCTCTTCCTCTTCTGCACATTTTAAAGGGTGGCTATTCCCAGGGTTCATCATGTTGCCATCAATTCCCCATCCTGTGCCCTCTGCCTTTTGGTGGCACCGATCCTGGTGGTGCCAGCTATCACCTCTAGGCTACCAGCTCTGACCTCTCTTGAGTTCCAGTCCCAGTTTCATCTGCCTGTTAGGACAGTACATGTAAGCTCTGTTGTCACCTGGAAATGAATTCTTCATCTTCCCCACAAGTCACCTTTCCCTCCCAGCTTCCCTTTTCTGTTTGGGACATGACATTCCCCTGGTCACCCAGGCACAAAGATGCCATCAACTTTGCCTCTTCTGCCCTCTCTGCCCACCCCCATGCCAGCACCAAATCCTGTCCATCCCCCCTTAGGATCTCCCTGGCATCTACCCTTCCTTCCCTTTCCCACCTCCACTCACCTAAACCTAGCTTTCAGCTCTGATGGCTGTAGTAGCTTCCTGGCTGGTTTTTCTACTCATAGTCTCTCCATTTTTTAGAAGAGGTTCACCCGGGAGTCAAGACCCATCTCCACTAAAGCTTTCTCGACCATTTGAGCTGCTTTAGCTCACCTTGTCTGTTCTAGTCACTTTGCCAGTACATCTTCTCTTGCCAGGTAATACCTCTCCTATTGTTATTTAGTGTTTCACATTTTTCACCTAAATGGGAAGACGCTAGAGCTCACTCTCAGCTCCCAATCTGAGCTTGCCAAGGACCAGCCAGGACCTCTGGTGTTGCACCCTGGTATTTAATACAAGTGCTTCTGATTCCTCATTGTCTCCCCTCTTTGGTCTTGCTCACTGCACCCCTCATCTTTATTGAACAAGGAAAGCCCTTCACCATAAGACACAGAACCCAAATTCCAATGCCTGGAGAGGCCAGCAGATCATGCAATGGGTGAGGTAGGCCAAGTATACAATGACAGGGTGATGGGAGATGGCATCTAGATCCCATGTCCCCAGTTACAGGGGTTGCTGCTACTCGGTCCTCTTTCATTGCCACTGGGCCAGGTATAACTAGATTTTCCAGCTTTTCAAAAGAAACAAAGCTGGATTTTTATGGGAAATTTCCCAACTTTTAAAACATTGTGCAAGCCAAACAAAACATGGCCGCAGGCTAAATTCAGCCTGTAGGTAACCCTGGACATAAAGGTTTCCTACTTTGTAATTATTCTTGACATGGCAGAAACATTTTGGACTACAGGTTTCTAGTTACAGTTGTGTCAGTAACAAGGTGGGTAACCTTGGAACTCAGTTTCTTCATCTGTACCTGAAGGATCCTATTAAATGATCCCCAAAGCTTTTTCAACTTGGTAATTCTGTGGTTCCTCAGTTTATCCTAAATAGTGGGAGAAATGCTGTTTAATTGAATTGTCTGGTTAATGAAGTTTCCCATATAATAAAAAAGAGATTTACCATAAAAACATACTGCACATAGATTACTGCATTTCAAAGAACTGGAATATAATAAGGCATTAGTTAACTGAAATTCTCCAAGGTTAACTGGAAAATCCCCTTCTTATCAAGCTTATTGTTGAAAAACTTTCTGAAGTACCAGAGTCCAGTTTCCTGCCTTTCTAAGCACAGCAGATGTGGCCATGCAGGGCGAGGGGAACTGATGAGTCCATGTCTGGGATGGCTCTACGACCTGACCTAATGGGGATGGCCGCCGAGCAGGCCAGGAGGTCCTCTCAGGCCACTCCCAGCCAAGGAGCTGCTCATGGTCTGGGACCCCTGGCTGAGGCCAGAAGACAGCTACACCAGCCTCTTTGCAAGACTCAGACCCCTGGCTTTAACATCCACATTGGGAGGCTAACCTCACCCATAAACTGGGAATTAGCTGAAAACCCGGCCCTGTGAATGTGTGTTGAGACTGAATGTCATGACATTACCCAGAGCTCCATCCCACCAAAAAGAGTAAGAGCTCTGCAGCCCGACACATCTTAGTTAGAACCTAGACTCTTCCACTTTTTAGCTGTGTGACTTAAAGTGGCTAATACCCTAACCTTTCTGAGCCTTAGCTTCCTCATTCGTAAATTGGAGGTAACAATGCTCTCTCTCACAGGCTTGTTACTACGACTGGTGAAACAGTGTCTGTTAAGTGGCTCCCAGGGTGTTTGGAGTTCAGGAAGTGCTACATAAATGGAAATCATTATTCTATTAGGAAGTAGCATCTTTTATCATTTAAAATCCAGTCTGATCTCAAATTGTAAGAGACTCTTAATCTCAGGAAACAAACTGAGGGTTGCTGGGAGTAGGGGGAGTGTGGAGAAGGTGGCTGAGTTATGGACATTGGGGAGGGTATGTGATATGGTGAGTGCTGTGAAGTGTGTAAGCCTGACGATTCATAAACTTGTACCCCTGAGGCAAAAAGTACATTATATGTTAATAAAAATAATTAATAATAAAATCCAGTCTGATTTTTTAGGTTTTTTTCCTAGTGTTAGAAAGTAAATACCAGTCATCTTCTACTTTCCACAAAGACACTTGAGAAACCAACTGTTTACAAAATTAGATGTTGTCTCCAGCTCCCCCATCCCTTTCATCCTGCCCTATTATCGTGAAATAGAGACACCAGCCTTACAATCTGAACCAACATCTCCATTTTGCAACTGCCATACTAATCATGGACTCAGTCACGAATCATCAACAGATGGAAAAGTTGGTGAGGGCAGAGTATTCACAGGCTTAAAATATATCCCCTTAAATCATTTATTAATTATAAAGGGAGATTCAAAGAGTTGGACAAATAATCCTAAAATTTGTACGAACCAGAAAAGACCCTGAATAGCCAGGGGAATGTTGAAAAAGAAAACCAAAGCTGGTGGCATCACAGGTCCAGACTTCAAGCTATATTACAAAGTCGCAGTCCTCAAGACAGTATGGTACTGGCACAAAAACAGACACACAGATCAATGGAACAGAACAGAGAACCCAAAAATGGACCCTCAACTCTATGATCAAATAATCTTCGCCAAAGCAGGAAATATCCAATGGAAAAAAGACAGTCTTTTCAACAAATGGTGTTTGGAAAATTGGACAGCCACATGCAGGAGAATGAAACCATTTCCTCATACCATACACAAAAATAAACTCAAAATGGATGAAACACCTAAATGTGAGACAGGAATCCATTAAAATCCTAGAAGAGAACATAGGCAGCAACCTCTGTGATCTCAGCTGCAGCAACTTCTTGCTAGAACCGTCTCCAAAGCCAAGGAAAACAAAGGCAAAAATGATCTATTGGGACTTCATCAAGATAAAAAGCTTTTGCACAGAAAAGGAAACAGTCAATAAAGCCAAAAGACAACCAAGAGAATGGGAGAAGATATTTGCAAATGTCATATCACATAAAGGGCTAGTATCCAAAATCTATAAAGAACTTATCAAACTCAACCCCCAAAGATCAAATAATCCAAACAAGAAATGGGCAGAAGACATGAACAGACATTTCTCCAAAGCACTGAGATGCCTGGGTGGTTCTGTCGGTGAAGTGTCTGCCTTTGGCCCAAGTCATGATCCCAGGGTCCTGGAATCCAGTCCTGCACCAGGCTCCTTGCTCAGCAGGCAGCCCGCTTCTCCTTCTGCCTCTGCCCCTCCCCCTGCTTGTGTGGACTCGCTCTCTCTCCCTCTCGTTCTCTCTCTGTCAAATAAATAAAATATTATAAAAAAACACAAATGGCCAAGAGACACATGAAAAAATGCTCAATATCACTTGGCATCAGGGAAATACAAATCAAAACCACAATGAGATACCCCTTTACACCTGTCAGAATGGCCAAAAAGAAGTCAGGAAATGCCAGATGTTGGCAAGGATGCAGAGAAAAGGGAACCCTCTTACACTGCTGGTGAGAATGCAAGCTGATGCAGCCATTCTATGTAAAAAAAATTTTTTTTAAGATTTTATTTATTTATTTGACAGAGAGATCACAAGTAGGCAGAGAGGCAGGCAGAGAGAGAAGGAGAAGCAGGCTCCCTGCTGAGCAGAGAGCCCGATGCGGGGCTCGAACCCAGGACCCTGAGATCACAACCTGAGCCTTAGGTGGAGGCTTAACCCACTGAGCCATCCAGGTGCCCCTGTTTTTTAATTTAAACTCAATGAATTGACATATAGCATATGTGGCTTTACATAGGAAAAAATTATACAGGGAGAAAAACAGTAACTTTATGGTAGAGAAACCTGGCAGACACTTCCTTAGCCAAGTGTTTGAAGCTAATGTCCCCAATACTAGAACAAGCAGACAGCCTGGGGTTCCTGAGAGGATGCACTAAGAAGGACACAGCATCATTTCTGAGACTCCTGTCCACAAAAACCTAACCGGCATCTAATCATGAGCAGAATCAGACTAGATCAAACTGAGAAAACATTTTACAAAACGACTGGCTTCTACTCTGGAAAAATATCAATGTCATGGAGGAGAAAGAAAGGCTGAAGAACTGTTCTGAATAAAAAACGAAAGGGATATAATAGTTAAAAGGAATGTATGATCCTGGGTTGGATCCTGGACTAAAGAAGTATCATTATAGGGCGCCTGAGTAGTTCAGTGGGTTAAGCCACTGCCTTGGGCTCAGGTCATGATCTCAGGGTCCTGGGATCGAGTCCCGCATTGGGTTCTCTGCTCAGCAGGGAGCCTGCTTCCCCTCTCTCTCTCTCTCTGCCTGCCTCTCTGCCTACTTGTGATCTCTGTCAAATAAATAAATAAAATCTTAAAAAAAAAAAAAGAAGTATCATTATAAAGAACATTATTGGAACAACTGGATAAATTTAGTATGGATTGTATATTAAATGTGGTATCATACTGATGTAAATTCTGATTTTGACTTTGTATAAAAGAATATCCTTGTTCTTGAGAAATTCACACAGAAGTATTTAAGGGCAGAGATGTATAATGTCTGCAATTCACTCTAAAATCATCCAAAACAAGAAAATCGGTATAAACATGGAAAAACACAAGCTAGGAGAAGACAGAATATTAAAACAAATACAGCAAAATGCTCACATCTGGTGAACTTGAGTAAAGAGTATACAGGAGTTCTTTGTACTAGTGTTGTAGCTTTTTGGTCAGTTGAAATTATTTCAAAATAAAAAGTAAAAAAGAAGAAAAAGTCAGTCAGGGGTGCCAGGCACAGAGCCTTGTGTGGTGAAGTGAAAGAGCCCTGACTCTTTGAGATGAGGTTCAAACCCAGCCCTGTGAACTACAAGATACTTACCATCCCTAGGCTCCGTCCCTTCACTGCAAAATGTACATAATAACATCTCTCTCTTAGGGTTGTCAAGGGATTAAATGAGGTAGTCCATGAAAAATAGCCAACATATTTTTCTCATATTCTACAAGTATATGCTGTTAAGGGTCCAGAAGTGATCAATACAAACAGAATTCTTGCCCTCATGCTACCTAAACTATAGTCAAAATGGTGGTAAATAACTAAATGAACAGGCAGCTGTAGAACTACAAACTACCAAAAATTCTGAGAGTAATGCAGTGTGGCAGGAGAGCTGGGGAACCCTACCACGTATACGGTGGTCAGGGAAAGCCTTACTGAGGAAACAACATTTAAGCCAAGACAAGGAATAAGGAGGGAGAGGTTGGCATTCTAGATGGTGGGAGCAGCAAGAGCAAAGGCCCTGAGGTGGGGACCAACTCAGTGCGTGCAAGGAACTGTGACATACCCTCCTCTGCTAGAGCATTTAGAATTCCTTGAATGCTCCTTGAAGGAAGGGGCAGCAGAGCGCCTAGCAAAGACTGGACACTCTGTTAAGTGTTTGCTGAGTGAACAAGGAAATGGGTATCCCTTTGTTTTAGTATCTGCCATGGGAATATCTCCCCTCTCCCAGCCCTTAGCTGTACCACGTAGCAGAAAGGTTTCTTTTGAACTTGAAGCTTGGCCACTTACCCCTGTGTGGGCAATCTGCCTAGATCACAGAGCTGGAAGGGACCCCAAAAATCTCATGCTCCCACCTCTCATGTTGGAAGGAAGAAGCAGAAGCCCAGCCTCAGGACAGACTTACCAGAACTCATGGCCTGGGTTGGGGACCCATGTCTGGTGCCTTCCCCAGCCCTGCTGCCTGCCTTGTTTATTTGTTCAACAAGTTTGTTTCAGCCATGGCACAGTCTGTTCTGACTCTGGAACATTTATGAGATGAGCCAAAAAATCACAGAAAAATGGTCCGCTATTGGAGCTAAGGGGCGGGGCAGCCAGGGTGGGAGACAGGTTTTCAGGCCAGTTCTGAGGCAGAGTTTTGGCGTGTCCTTTGCTGTCTTTTTCCGTTCAGCCCTTGGGAACCAAAGGGATTCTAGTGGGATTTCCTGCCTCAGTTTCTCCAGGACCATGATGTGGACAGACTAGAACATTCGACCATAAGATTTCCAATTCTCATCTCCACCCTCATTAGCTCCATTCCACAATCCAGCTTCAACCCACTAAGTTCGCGTCAGAGCCCAAGGGTAGAGGGGGCACATACTGCAGCAATGTGGGACTCTTCTGGCCCCTCTGCCTGCAGCGCCCTCTTTCTCTCTGCTTATGAACTCTTGCTTATCCTTCAAAACCCAGCGGTTATGGTCACCATCTCTAAAACAGACTCCCCAGGTAGTCAGCCAGCCACTTTCCAAAATTTAAAGAGCTCAACTAGGATAAACAGGATAGCTAAAATGCTGATTACTTTGCTTTTGTTTACTCGGTGTGGTAATGCTGGTTATGACCTTGTGTTGATCAAAAACATTCACTTGCGGTTGCATAAATTATTCATGACCAAAAACTCAGAAGTAAATAATTAATAAATGCAGTTTTTTGGATGACAACATAATTTATTGAAACCTTAATTAAGTCTAGGGTGGGAGAAGGGATGGGGTAAGGATGACAAAAGGATTTCTGTGCTAAAAACGTGACTCTAAGATCCCATGCAGCCCTTTGACACACCTGGCTGCCTCATTTCCCCAAAAGGCCTGGTACATAGTAGGTAGTCAGAAAGTATTCAGTGACTGTATGAATGTGTGAGGATGATGATCCTTCCTGGCCCTGGGGGTGACTCCTCTTCTGCCCTTTTACTCCAGGCAGCTCCCCAAGAAGCGGAGTCTGGCCAGCTATGGGAGGTGCTGTTCTCCTTCACTTCCAAGATTAGCTCAGACCTTAAAAATCACAGCCCGACGCCTGCTCCTTTCATGCCAAGGAAAACAGTAGATGTCAGAAGCCTCCTTAGGTATCTGGAAGAGAACAGCTCCTTCTGCTCCCTCCCTTCCTTGTATGAGGTCACTGAATCAGGATGACAAAGCAAACAGTGACATGTGTTGGGACTTGTTCCTGCCCTGATTCCAGGTTTCTCCAGCAACTCCTTCCTCCCAATGACAGAGCTAGGTGTGGACAACTAACTGAACTGAACAAGGTCCTTGGAATCCATGAATGCTAATTAGGAGGAATCCTCTGCAGCAGTGAAGAGAAAGTCCTGGGGGTGCATGGGTGCCTCAGTCAGTTAAGCGTCTGACTCTTGATTTCAGTTCAGGTCATGATCTAGGGATTGTGGGACTGAGGGAGCCCCAGTGGCTGGACTCTACATTCAGCAGGGACTCTGCTTAAGATTCTTGCCTTCTGTTCCTTCCTCACCTCGTGCACTCAGGCTCTCTCTCCCAAATAAATAAGTAAATATTAAAGAAAGAGAGAGAGAAAGACAAAAGTTCCTAGATAAACCTCAGTAAGACAGGGAATTGGGATATTAGCAGCACTGGAAAATTGCACAGGGGTTTCCCAGGTGTCAGTGTGCTCTAATTTGTTCTCATTTGAGGGAAGTAGAGCAAGAATTCTTTTCTGACTGTGCAGATGAGAAAACCGAAGCTCATTTAGGGCTTAATCAGGGCTACATGGCTTGAGGGTCACAGAGCCAGACTTGAAATGAATTTTGTGACTCTAGTTACATCTTCCCATCTCACAGCAATTCCTTGAACCTGAATCACTGGTACACCTGCTTCATGGTCTTTGGCTATTGCACATCACCATACTACTGTTTACTTAATACTTTTCTTTAAATAAACTCACTTTAAAAACTGACTTCATTCTAAGCAATAATACTTATGCATCTATATATATGTCTAAGTAATATATGTGCAACTACTAAAATTAAACATTTTCATCTTCCTTCCTTAAAGTAACTCTCATAACACCAGGGATCCAGTGCACTCTTTGAGAAACTGTCCAGCTGTCCTATATCAAGTCCACATTACTAAGGATGGATCTTCACAGACTGGCAGCCAATGGCTGCCTTTGTAGAAATGGCCAGCCAGTGGCAATGCTTGGGGAAACCACTGCTGTTTTTAGGGCCTCAAAATCAAAAGTTCCTGAATCAGGGAGGGTAAGGGAGAGATCATGGAAGTCACCTCCCACAGGGCAGGGCCTTATACCACACACGCAGTCACAGTCCTAAAAATTAAAGGGGACACCATTCAGAGACATAGATGAATCAGATGTAGTCCCTGCTCTTAAAAACTCAAGAGCTGACAAACATCAGTAACGGAAAGCTACAACGAATAAGCAAAATATCTGGGATCAGAGAAACTCTAGACTCGGTTCCACCACGAATGTGACAAGATACATCTCTTCTTGTTACCTTTTAAGACGAAAAGGAGATTCAGATTTTTTTAATGGGCATGATATATCAAAATATCAAGTTGTGTATCTTAATTATATGCAATTTTTGTCAATTACACCTCAATAAAGATGGGGAGAAACAAGTGTGAAAAATTCTCTGTAAAAAACCATAAAGCTGTAATATAGTGTGTAAGTACTAGATAGGCAGTGCCCAAACTCCTCCACAGAATATTTGCATTACTACTAGAGAATTACTTTCTCAAGGTAAAATGAAGCACCAGCAACAACAAGTTGGGAAGAGATTTAAGGAGCACCATTTGGGGGTTACCAGCATCCCTGACTAACTTGCTGCTCTCAGGTCTTGGGCCCAGGAAGACACTGGTGAGCCAAACCAGCTTGCTGCCTCTAATTCTTTCAGAATTTTTATTTTTTTCTCTGATTTGTACTCTTTCTTCTGCTTTCAAACATTTTCTTCTTGCTTTCAGCCCAGCGCACAAATTGACTGCATAGTAATGGGTCTCTACTGTCCTCTTGTGGCCATTCTCTGACACCGCTGCATTGACTTTTGAAGGGGTGTGCGTGACAGCCTCAGGAAACCAGAGCCAACCCTCAAGATGAAGATTTTCCAGGGCCAGCAGAGGAATTAAAGCCCAAATTAAAGCCAGCTGCTGGAATCCAGAGCTTTCTGACGGGAAGGGGTAGTTCTGCCTGGTTTTGCCCCAAGCAGGACAGGAATCCAGGCCCTCTGCATTAACCCTACACAAATGGTCAGTTCCTGGATTGTCCAGTTTGTCTGGAGCAAGATCATGCAAATGAAGGCAGCCCTGAGGTATTCCTTCTCTGCCCGGAAGTCCCAAGAGTAGAAAGGGCCAGGACCAGAACTTCCAACACCCACTCATTTAAAGCAACAATAAACAGAGTCCTCATTTTGTGAACCGGTAAGTGATACAGGTTAAGGGTGGGGTACAAAATAAGATACATAATTCCTATCCTCAAGAACTCACAAAGTTTACAAATGTAACTAACTGAAGCATACATATAATTAACGGACATAGGGCCGAGGAGTAAGGGCCACCAGAGAGGTAAAACACAAAATGCTACAAGACTGGTGGGGAAGGAGAGATTCATGATGACCATGGGAATCAGGGTTTTCTGAAGGTAGTGAGACTCAAGCTGGACTTTGAAAAAAATGACAGACATGAGCAGATGTGAACAAGGAAGACCACAGTGATACTAATAATAGCTACATTTGGGGGGAGCTGATTATACATCAAGCACAGCTAAGGGTTTTGTAGGTATCTATTATTTAATCTCCATAATACTAAGAGGCATTATTTTCTCTATTTGACAGACCAGGAAACCGAGGCTTAAGATCATGTACAGCAAAGCTTGATAGAAATTAGAGGAAGAAATAAAAGCAAAAAATGTGTTTGGGGAAAGAATCTATTATTAGTAGAGTACCGGGTACACCTGGTGAGGTGGCAGAAAGAAAGGACAAGGGCATATGGGGTATATGATGATCATAAATTACAGGAACCCTATAATCAAGGATTGGATTTTAAAGCCTCAAATGAACTTCGACCTCACCCTTCGGATACTGAAGAACCTTCCAGATTTCAGAGCTCAGAATCCTGCTCAGGGATAATTCAGATGTGTGGAGGAGAGCACGATGAGGCAGAGACAAGAGGAAGGGAGCTCTGTAAAGAGTCATGCGGTGAGGGAGAGCTTGGGTCAGGGCAGTGGGCAAGCAAAGAGATGAATCCTAAAACTTTACACACGGAAATTGTTAAGACTGACTTGGGGGATGAAGAGAATGGAGCTACCTTTGGTGGGAACCACTGTTCCCTCCCATGCTGAACCCTCCAACCCACCTCCTCTTACTGGGGGAAGGGAAACTTCCGGTCTCGCACAGGATGGAAGCCTCAATCCCACCCTGGATTATGGATGTGCCAAACCTCTAAGGCCAAACAAAGCAGGGCAAAGACTACTCTGAGGCGAGAGAAGAAATCTGGAAAATTGTTCTCAATGCCCACATCAAGTGAGGAATCTCAGGATCAAAGAGCAGCCTGTCACAGAAGAGACCACGGGAGTTTAATGCTGTGACCCACTTCCCAAAGGTCAGGGAGAGTTTTATGTCATTTCCCAGCAGTCTGTCCAACCTGGTTGGGTCCAAACAGGGCTGGACCAACCCTGTATGGGAACACAGTCTCCCCGCCAGGGGCTTGGATTCCTGCTTTTGACTACCTCAGGGCTGGGCTGGCAAGCTTCCCTCTGGTCCCCACTTTCAGGAAGCCAGCCACAGCTGCTGGCTACTTGTCACACCCTATCCGGAAGGTGGCAGCTTTTCAGTGGTAAAGCAACAGATGCCCAGGCGGTGGCTAATAGCCTCAAAGTTTGTTGGGAATTGTGTCATATTTCCCAAAAGAGCTAACTCCATCCAGTTCCAATGAAGTGGTAACTGGTAAAGGCTTGGGTTACAAGGAGACAATGAGGCTTCGTAATTCCTATCCTAGACTGCAGCAATTTCAGGGAAGATGCTTAAGGCAGGCACTCAACATTTAAATGTACCAGACACTATGCAAACTCCTTAGAAATTTCCTAAAGCAGACAAAGAGACTTGTAATGTTAAATATTTATCCTTGACTTTCTCTCTCTAGAACGCTGCTCACTGTGACACCTACTTTTTACCTTTTTTCTCCAATAAATGAGTACCCATACCAAAAAAAGTGCCCCTCAAACCAAAGAAAGGGCAATCAGCTATCTAAGACTTGGCCTGCAAACTTCCTGCTTGTCTCCTGGTCTTTAACCCCTCACCCACTGTGCCCGGACTCCTAGGCTCACATGGTGGAAGACAGCAACTGCTCACCAGCCTTCTCTCCTTCGATCCAGACTCCTGTATCCACCTGCTTTCCTTACACCTTTATTTAGATGTCTCAGTGGGACATCAAGCTCTACTTGTCCCAAACTGAACTTTTCTTCTCCTCTGAGAACTTTTTTTTCTTCTCTACCCCCTCCTCCCACCGACCCATCACTCAGTCTCAGCCGTTCCACTTTTCAAGATACTGCTAGGACCCATGTACCTCTTGCATCTCGATCTCTACTTAGTGCAAGCCGCCACAATCTCTCACCCGGACTCTGTAGCAGACTTCTAACCTGGCTTCCTGCATCCTCTTGTCCTCGTCCCTCCTTCCTCTACCCTGTAACTTCCAGGATTTTTAAAAACCCAAATCTGATCCTTCACCATCACTAACACCCAAATGGCTTTCCACTGCTCTTTACATATAAAGGCAGAGGTGATACAGAACTCCTGGGGAGACCAAGACCGCTGACCAGGGATACCCTGCTTTTAGTTAACTGACTGTGTTCTTGCTATAACAGTATGACTAAAAACCTTACTTTTCTGTGAAAATAAAACTGGATTACCTTGATTTCTGGTAACATAAAACTGCAACCTCCCTGTCTAGGAGGGGATAATTAGCCTTTTGAATAGAAACTTTTCAAACAACCATTAACTGAGGCACACATTACTTTTTAAAGTTCTTGTAAACACCTTGAGCCAGATGGAACCCTGAAGATGAATTAGCTTAGAGCAGGGGTTGGCCAATGATACCCTGCAGGCCAAATCAAGCCTGCCACCTGTTTTTAGGAATATTTACTGGAACACAGCCCCACTCATCCATTTGTGTACTGCCTATGCCATTTGCCCCCCCAGTGGCACAGTAGGGTCGCTGTGATAGGGACTGCAGGGCTTGCAAAGCCTGGCGTCCCTGGCCAGTAACGGAGAAGGTTTGCTGACCACGCTGTACAGGTTGGGCTGCACATTAAAATCACCTTGAATGGGGGCACCTGGGTGGCTCAGTGGGTTAAAGCCTCTGCCTTCGGTTCGGGTCATGATCCCAGGGTCCTGGGATCGAGCCCCGAGTCGGGCTCTCTGCTCAGCAGGGAGCCTGCTTCACTCTCTCTTTCTCTGCCTGCTTCTCTGCCTACTTGTGATCTCTCTCTCTCTCTGTGTCAAATAAATAAAATCTTAAAAAAAAAAAATCTCACCTGGAATACCTCTTAAAAGGGATCACATCAGAGCCATAGTTGAGAACCACTGATTTCATCCCATCTCCTGCCTCATGAATGAGGGGCAGCCCCACAGGTCAGGATCTGTCTCCTGTTTGTAGTGAGGGACAACTACTAATGCCCTCAAAGCCCTATTATAGCACATCCCTCTACACTATCTCATTCGATCCTTAGAACAAATCTGAGGTTCAAAGAGCAGGAAGCATTACTGTCCCTTCTTCACACAAGACAGAACTGGGGCTCAGGAGATTTAAGTCATGTCCCCAAAGTCTCCTATTTGGTAAAGGGAGCTAAGACTCCGGCACACATCTTTTCAATCAAGGCCACCAACCACTGATGTTAATTATACAAGTGACATCTATTTTATTTTGTCAAGTAGAGTCCTATTTGCTTTCGGGGGGGGGGGTGTCTCCAGAACACTTAGAAATCTGCCTTCCTAAATTAGGATTCCTAAGGAATGCCGCGAGGGGAGATGGAGAGGATGCATGCAGGGATTTATCTATCGAGCCCACTTCTGTGCCCACATTTAAACCACAGTAGATATATTTTTACCTGTTCAACCTCAGGATCCCACATACGATTTTGTTTGAATAAAGAGTTTCACCTTTGAAGGCCACTGACATGGCTTGGACCTTTGCAGTTTCAAACCAAGATGGCATGGTCACTCTGCCCCCAGATTCCTGTCACCTCTTACATCAAGTTCTTCCCCGCTGGTCTAAATGAAGCTCAAAATAGTAGTTTCTCATAATGCCAATATTGGTATTGTTTTTTGAGAAATGAAAGGCATCGCTTTCAGCAGACCAGACTTCCCACATCTGTCTGGGTAATTGGAGTTACTCATTACTATTCCCTGCCTACTTCATGCATGCTATATAATGAAGGAAAAAAAAAAAAATATATATATATATATATATATATACCGTATATAAAAAAAGGAAAACATCACCCTCATCCACTCTCTTGCTAGGCCACAGCGTTTCTCCTGCCTGCTCACTGGGTCTGCCTCCAGCCTAATCCACAAACTCACCACCTTGCTTCTACTCTTAGGCCTTCATTCCCTGCGGAGTGAGGCGTTCATTAATGTTTGCGGAGGAAGAGGGTGCACTGTGGGATATAAGACAACTTCTTGCATTTCTTTGTGTTTCCAGAGAGGAAAACCTTTTAGTCTCCTCTCCACAGAAGTGAGAAGCCCCACACTGGGCAAAACACTTCCAGCTTTTCATTCTATGACCCTATTTGCACCTTTCCACAGGAGAAGGAGTGACTAAACTGACTGGTCAGAGTCCAGGACATTGAAAGGACTGAGTTTTTATCAGGACTGATGCCTGAGTGCACAAGGTATACTATGATCCTGACCTGTGTCCTGATAAATCAGGGTCTGTTATCAAACCTGGCACAAGGTTATACTAAGAGGGAGTAGGAAGCCCCATTCTGTATCTACATTTAGTTCCAGGAATGACAGGGGACACCCAGAGCCACACTGTGGCGTGACCTCATATTTCACCACTTATTTGAGAAGGCCATATCAGTGAAGTCTAGAGTCTAACTGCCAGAAGCACCCCATTCCTCAGGAGAAGCACAGTTCCTAAAACTTAATGAAAGACATCGTGGTCTTAAGCAAACATGACACATCTTCACCTTCTCTTTTAATAGGGTTATGTCTCTCACTTTACCCATTCTCAAACTGTGTCGTTTCTTTTTACATACAAACACAAACACTTTAAAAAATAAATGCCAAATTCAAGAGAATCAGATGAGTAGATAAATTTAGGGAGCCATGAAAGAAAAGGCCAGTCACCAGATTTTACAAAAGGTCACCTGAACTCCTTCTCTGGACATTCAACTTGATATAGGACCCTACATATCCCATGTCACATGGTCCACAAGGTCTTCTTTTAGGATTCTGAAGCAGTCAATAGCCGTACTTGTCATTCAGATGGGTCCTGCCATCTCCACTTTGCCCTAGATCAGAGTATAAATAAAGAAACACATTCAATTTCCTAAATTCGGGAGGGAAAAGATACCCAGATATCAGCGGGCTAAAAAGTAAAACAGACAAAAGAGGTTTTTTCTATTCTACAACTCCGCCTTTTTGCATACGGTTTCAAAATACGGTCCTCTTTTCATTTCTACCCTTATTTACTAGCCAATAAAAAGCAAACATTTCTAGTAACAAAATTTCTAAAATTTCTATTAACTACGAATATATTAGAAACCTGATCCATAGAAAAAGCAACTTGTGATGAGCACATGGGAAACAAGCATCTCATATATTGCCTTAAGAGTGTTAAGTATGAACATAAGCTGTATCCTCTCGACAGAATGCAATTTACAATGTCTTAAAAATGTTTACAGCCTTTGATCCAGCATGTTAACTTTCATGATTTTTTTCTACATATGCACCTCTATACTTGTAAAAGTATTATGTTAGAAGTTGCTCATTGCAGAATTTTTTTAAAATTCAATTAATTAACATACAGTGTATTATTAATTTCAGAGGTAGAGGTCAGTGATTCATCAGTCTTATTTAATACCCAGCGCTTGTTACATCACTTGCCCTCCTTAATGTCTATCACCCAGTTACCCCAGCCCCCAAACCCCTCTCCTCCATGCAGAGTTGTCTGTGATGGCAAAACTGAAAATACAGCAAATATTCATTGAAGGAACTGGAAATACAGCAAATATTCGTTGAAGGAAAATTGAAGGAATAAATAAGTAAAGGTATTATCTGTACCATAAAAAAGAACTATGCTACAAGGAAGGACAGGAGGTAGGGAGGGAAGGAAGGAAGGAATCTATAAATAGCTATGGGAGGATCTCCATATAGTGTTAAGTGCGGAACAGCAAGATATAGAATATGCTTCTAGGGGCACCTGGGTGCCTCAGAAGGTTGAGCCTCTGCTTTCAGCTCAGGTCATGATCTCAGGGTCCTGCGATCGAGCCCCGCATCAGGCTCTCTGCTCAGCAGGGAGCCTGCTTCTCCCTTTCTCTGCCTACTTGTGATTTCTGCCAAATAAATAAATATAATCTTTAAAAAAAAAAAAAGAATATGCTTCTATTTGTGTAAAAACAATGGTGAAATATTATGTATTTAATTGCTCATACAAGCATTTTATGTGACATATATAAGAAGTCATAAGGTGATATTTCGCTTGCTTTAGAGGAAAACACCAAGTAGCTAAAGCAGAGCCAGTAGTAGTTGTTTTAAAACCTTTAAAGAAAATGCAAAAGACATGCAGAAGTTAAAAAAAAAAAAAAAAGTAATGAATCTCCATATACTCATCACCCAGCTACAACAACAATATGTGACATTACCCCCTCCATGCTCCCTCATCCTCTACTTCTACAGGATTATCTTAAGGCACATCCCAGATATTCCGTTTGTAAACACTTCTGTACACAGTCCTAGAAGATAAGGACTTTTTCTAAAAAACATAACATCATCCACATTTTAAAATAATTAATAATTTTCTAGTATCATCACACATCTGGCTAGTGTTCAAAATTATCTGACTGGTGTATATTTTTTTAATAGTTGTTTGTTCAAATAAGGATTCAAGCAGAACTACAAACTGTATTTGATTGATATGTCTCTTTAGATCTTTTACTCTGTTTCCCTAGAAGGGAGAACATTCCCACTACATGCTTTTTTTTTTTTAAGATTTTTTTTTTTTCAAAGATTACTTATTTATTTGAGAGAGAGAGAGAGAGCGAGAGAGCATGAGCAGGGGAAGCAGTAGGGGGAGAGGGAGAAGCAGACTCCCTGCTGAGCAGGGAGCCAGACAGGGGGCTTGATCTGAGGACCTTGAGATCATGACTTGAGCAAAAGTTAGCTCAAGCCACCTAGGCGCCCCTATTTATTTTAGAGAAAGAAAGAGAGCATGCTGAGTCAATCGGTGGGAGGGGCAGAAGGAGAGAGAATCCCAAACAGACTTTGCACTGAGTGAGGAGCCCAACACGGGGCTCGATTTCATGACCCTAAGATCACAACCCGAGCCGAAATCAAGGGTTGAACACTTAACTGACTACACTACCTGGTGCCCTATCCCACTACATACTCTTACAACACCTTTATTTTGAACCTTAAACATACATTACCTATTCAGAAATATAAATAAATAAGTCTCAGAAGAGAAGAAAAGTAATAAAAACAATCTACCTTCAGGTGGGACCCACACACAGTAGTCTGGGTCATCTTCTGGATATTTGGAGGAAAGTGTTGCTGGAAGCTACAAAGAAAAGATAAAATTCTTTTGAATAAAATAACCTAACTCTATTGTCCCTATACCTGTCAGCAAATAAAAACTAAGGGAAAAGCTTCCATTAATTACCTTGACATAAGTAACCCAAAAAATGGTGGAACACACTCTCTCTGAACCTTGACTTTTTCTCATAAAGTCTCAACAAACTGATTTTTAGTCAGTGAGAGTGAAGTGATGTTTTCTAAAAGGGACTGTTAACAGAGGTATGAGTTCTAATGGTATAACCCACATAGAGGGAAATTTGGCATTTGTCTTTTGATCTAGGTGCAGAAAAGAGTTAACAGGGCAAGACTGACTATCCTTTGAAAGGCCTGTTTTAAGGCTGGCCCCTCGCCTGGTATCTGGGGACCTGGATTTCAGGAAGGTTCCTACTACCCTGATAAAAGTGTCACTGTGCCTAAATTGTCTATAAAAACAATATGGTTTGTGCTAAACATCTATTTTTCTTCTGGGAGAACAGAATTTGGGGGCATGACATGCAGGAGGTGCCTAGGTGATCAGTCCCCAATAAAAATCCTGGGCACTGAGTGTCTAATGAGCCTCCCTGGTTAGCAACATTTCATAAGATGTCACAACTCATTGCTAGGGCAATTAAACACGTCTTATGTGACTCCAGTGGAAAAGGACTCTTGGAAGCTTATGCCTGGTTTCCTCAGACTTTGCCCCTTGTACCTTTTCCCTTTGCTGACTGTACTTGGTATCCTTTACTCTAGTACATCGTAGCTATGAGTACTACCACAGGCTGAGTCCTGTGAGGACTCCTGTGAATGACCTAGCCTGGGTGTCCTGGGGACCTCCTGACACAATCTAGCAATCCCACTTTGGGGAACTTACTATAGCCACATAAAATTATGCATACACAAGATTATTCATTATGGCACTGTTATAGTAAAAGATTAGAAACAACCCACGTGTCCACCTGTAGGGAACTGGCTAAGTTGAGTACATCCATACAGTAGGAAGCTCTTGGTAAACTGATACACAGTGATTTCCACAATAGGTTAAAAAATAATAAATCCTGATGTAGAATGTAGAATATTACATTCTATCTTCTATGTAATAAAAATAGTCAAATAAAAATATACTATTCAAATGTCTTTGTATGGCATAAAAGGATATGAACAAAGATTCACAAATTAATCAAAGAGGTATATGCAGAGTTATAGGGAACAGTATGGATGGAGACAAGAATAGAGAATTGAAAACATAAAAATTCAGAAATAAAAGAGAGCCCAGACTTCTAAAAGAGTGAGTATTAGGCAATTGGGAACTCTGCTAAGACAATCCCTAAAAATTCACTCTTCTAATCCCATGACAAAGGGATTCATTTTTACTTCTAGAGAGGTGAAGATTACGGCTAAAGTACTTACTTTGCCTGGACCGGGAGCTTTCTTTTTTTTCAATTCATCTCTGTTTTTCTGATGTTCATTCTTTGATGCTAATTTGAGAAAAAGAAAAGCAAGAGGCAACAGCTATTTCAGAATAAGTAAAACAGAAAAAAATTCCCCCTAAGAGATCATTATAAAAATGGAAAAAAGCACGTAACCATCAAATTCTCAAAAATTCCTTCTATTATAGGGACGCCTGGGTGGCTCAGTGGGTTAAGCCTCTGCCTTCTGCCCAGGTCAGGATCTCAGGGTCCTGGGATTGAGGCCCACCTTGGGCTCTCTACTCAGCAGGGAGCCTGCTTCTCCTTCTCTCTCTGCCTGCCTCTCTACTTGTGATTTCTCTCTCTGTCAAATAAATAAATAACAAAATCTTTAAAAAAAAAAAAAAATTCCTTCTACTATAAAGACTATCTTAAGAGAATTTCCTCTCTGCTAATAACTCTAGTTTTCAATCCTAAGGCTGTTCTACAAGCTTGAATATAATCACACCATTTGAAAAGGGAAAGAAAAATGGGGTTGATTTTACCATTCTACAGTTCAACTGTTATAGTTAGAACAGTAGAAAAACAATCCTTTTTTTTTTTCCCTGAAGGTTATTTATTGGGGCACCTGGGTGGTTTAGTCAGTTAAGTGTCTGCCTTTGGCCCAAAGTCCTGGGATCAAGCCCTGTGTCCCATTCTCTGCTCAGCAGAGCCTGCTTCTCACCCTCTCTTTGCCTACTTGTGCTCTCTCTCTGCCAAAGAAATAAATACAATCTTTAAATAAATAAATAAATAAAGGTTATTTATTTGAGAGAGCACACGAGTGAAGGGAGGGACAGAGAGAGATAATCTCCAATGGACTCTGTGCTGAGCGCAGAGCCCAATGGAGGGCTCAAACCCACAACCCATGGGATCATGACCTCAGCTGAAACCAAGAGTCAGACATTCAACCAACTAAGCCACCAAGGTGCCCCCAAACGAGGCATTTGAAAGGCCAATCTTTCAACCAATTTACCTTAATAGTTTTGGAATTGCTCCCATGATAGGCAGATTCATCTCTGGGAGATGAAAAGCTGCGGAGGGCTTTGCATGGGCAGAGGGAAGCGCAAAAGCACTAGGAATTTTGCAGATCAGGAGACGAAACCCCAGGAAGCAGAAAAGGAATTAAGAAAGGCAAATGGGATGGCACCAAACATAACCTCTCATGTATTCCAGTTCTGTTCAGGGTCCTGGCAGAGCACCTACCCAGTGTCTAAAAGGCCGCTCTCTGTGCTGCCTCAGCTCAGCCGCCAACCCCTCCTCTCTGACACCAGCTGCTTGCTTGTATGCAGAGCAGCAATGGAGCTGGCTGCACTACTTGCCTGAGGGTTCCTCACATGATGCAGCTGTTTCTCTAATCTCTTGATAATCGTTATTCTGTTCCTCTTGGCTGAGTTGAGACATGTTTTCTATAAAATGCAGAACCAGAGCATATTGTTATTATTTAATTCATAATGGGGAACCAAGAAAACAAAAACAAAAGCAAGAAAAGCTACATAAATACATAATCATCCAGCTTTACTATCATTAGCGTCAATAACCTTAATTAGATTTTCCAAAAAATGTGCCTCCATATGTTTAACAGAGAAATCAATTTTCCACTTTAAAAACTGGCCAACTCGGAGTTAAAACTTTTCAGCACTACTTACCAAAAGCCTTAAAAATGTACATATTCCTTGGCCTAGAAATTCTATTTCCAGGAACATATTCAAAGAACACAATCAGAGATGAGTACGAAGATTTATTATATATGCAATATGTTTAGGATAGCAAAAATAATAAATTATGTTCAGGTCTAACAATAGGGGGTGATTAAATAAATCACGGCACCAGCATGTGATGGACCACTGTGCTCCTCATTTGACTCCACATTTTAAAAGAGTATTTTAAGACATCGAAAAAAATAGGTTATAAAACAGCATATACAATACAATCCTAACAGAGGCCTAGAGTAATCCCTAATCAACTGCAGATTTACTCAGTAATGTGTCTTTACCAAATTTTAAAATCTGCTATTTTTATACACATATTTCTTGTGGTCCCTGAACAAAATAAATACAATCCTTATTGCTCGGCCTCCTACTAATCTGTTTATACGCCACCCTCACAAGGTATGGATCAAAGATTGGACTCACAAAAAAAGTATGTGTAAGTACCTTGTTTGAAAAGGCTAAGCATTTTGCCAGTAACTAAACAAAGGAGCATGCAAAAACAAAAGAGCTCTTCACAGATGAAAAATCAGAAACGTTTCTTTCTCAAACAACTAAGAATGATTCAAGAAAAGGCCTCCATACCAGGCCTGGCCTTTATGATGATAAGCCAGGTTTGTTTTGGAAGCAACATGCATGCATGCATGCATTCCCATGCATATTTCATGTCGGTTTTTGTTCTGTTTTTCCTCATGCGCCCTATTTTCTGTGAAGTCTTAACAATGCCAGACGGGTTGGCCACCCTGCAGGAAAGTAACTCCTGCAGTTGACAAGGGACAAGATACTGAAAAGATGAACAATGATATCTGGGTGTGAGACTGCAGGAGATTTCCCTTTTCTTCTTTGGACTTTTATGTGTAAGCCAAAGTTTCTAAAAATGAATACACCTTCCTCATAATCAGAAGAAAACATATTTGCAAACCAATCACTTCCCTCTTTTGTCATTTGCCGTCAAATCCTGGCTAAGGTGGGTGAGTACGGTGTGCCAGGTTTTCCGCTAGGTACCATGGACAAAAAGATGAATAAGGCACTATGCTTCCTAAGAAGTGTGATGCTTAGTCTCTGTTTTAGGGATGGGGAAAATAATGACCAAGGGGAGGTTTACCCTGAGACTACTTGATCAGGCCCCATCATGCACCCTCTTCTACTGCCCACCAATCACACAATGGTAGCAGCTCTGGGCTGTTCCACAGCAGCTGTGGTTTCAGATTCCACAGCTTTCAATGTTCCATAATTCTGGAATAGACTGGAAATACCTGCTCTTGCTCTGCAATGAGGATAAATAATGACAAATAGTCCAAGAAAGACCAAAAAAGTATGTTTCCAGAGTCAGCTGTATCCCATACCATAAAGTGCCACAAAGTCAAAATACACAACCAAGAACTGGTTTTGCTTTCCAAACCTAAGCGCAATCAATGCAGACGCCCCACTGAACAGCACAGGAAGAAGGAGAAAAATATTACCATGGGCTTTTGTCTCTTTAGAACAGGTGAAGTCAGTGGGAGGCCTCACTTCCTGCACTGCATCTTCTGGCTCTGTCTCGTGCTGCAGCCTACTGCTTCCAGCTTCCATTTTCCCCCTTTCATCTCCCTCCTTTTCCCCCTCCTCGTCCTCTTCCTCCTCCTCCTCCTCCTCTTCTACTTCGGGCTCATCCTTCATTCTCAATAGAGCTGGAGGGAGTTCTGGACGCTTAGGGGGTAACTTCTATGAAAGAAACAAATCATGAACAAACACTGCTACATAATGACAGAGACAAATCTCTTCAAGGAGATTAAGCTAAATATATGAAATGTCTAACCTCTCTAGACTGATGAACCCTGCAGAATTATGCTGGAGGGAGGACTTGCACATGAGATTTTGCCCATCTATGGACGTTTAACACATACCTCTATGAGTTTCTAGGATCAAAAGAATATTAAGTATGGGACACTTGAAACAGCTTGTGGGAACTAACATCTATTGCAGGTGCCAGCTGCAGGAATTCTGTCTTGTCACCCCTCATGGTGTTAAAGGATCTTAATTCATTACAAAATCTTCCAGGGGTAACAGACACACATTTCTAAGAAACAGATCATTTGTACAGCTTTTTCATTTTAGATTTAACACAATTTCAAAGAAATGAGACATGTAAATCAGTAAAATAGATCCTGAAGACATTTCTTTTTTTAAGATTTATTTATTTATTTTAGAGACAGAGAGAGAGCAAGGGGAGGGGCAAAGGGAGAGGGAGAGAATCTCAGGCAGACTCTGCACTGAGCTAGGAGCCTGACCTGGGGCTCAATCTCACAACCCTGAGATCATGACCTAAGCTGAAACCAAGAGTTGGATGCTCAACCGACTGTACCACCCAGGCGCCACCTGAAGACATTTCTTGAATAAAGCCAAATATTCTAATCAAAACCTTTTAATAAAATTATTAGAAAAAGAAAAGGTTGATTGAAGATTAAGGAATGGAGAGATACCAAAGTATATGTTGGGCATATCATTTCTTAAATATAGGATTGAATTCAGTAAACCTCTTTAGAGAGCTTTTTTAGTAAAGAGTTTTTCCTCTAACTAAACATAAGCACCTCCTCTCCCCTCACCCTCACAGAAAAGCCTGCCTCTCAGGTGAACCTGAGACTTCAGGCTTCTGCCACCAGAGGGCAGTTTTCCCTAATTCAAGGTCCTGAGGACTGAATTCTGTCCCCACAAAATTCGTATGTTGAAGTCCTAACCCCTAGTACCTCAGAATGTAAACATATTTATAGATAAAATTTTTAAAGAGGTAAGTTAAAAGAAAGCAGTTAGACTGAGGCCCTAACCCAAGATGGCTGGTTTCTTGTAAGAGGAGCGGGCGACCCCACGGGTGCAAGTACACACAGGGAAGACCCCAGGAAGATGCAGGAAGAGGGCAGCCATCTCCAAACCAAGGCATGCTGATCTTGGACCCAGGCTCCAGATCTGTTAGAAAATTAAATTTCTGTCTTTTAAGCTACCCAGTCTGTGGTGTTTGGTTAGGGCAGCCCTCGCACGCTAACACACAAGGTTCTGCTCTTTAGGTGATAAGACCTTTTAAAAGCTGAATCTGTAAAGGGGGATGTATGCAAAGGAAACATTCACCAGTGAAGTGCTAGAGGACAGTAGAAAGATCACAAAACTCAAGAACAGAGGACCTGGATTTGATTGCCAGTCTAGTAATCACTTAATGATGATGTGACCTCATATTTAACCTCTCTGACACTGTTTCCTCACCTGTGAGAGGTGGTAATTCCCACACATCACAAAGTGTTAGAGGGATTGAACGCCAAATGGCAGGGCCAGGTGCAGGGACTACATGACTAACAAATGTTAGCCGAGTACAAATGTTACACTATCTACCCACCTGGAAAAAAGACATTTCTTAAATGCAACATTCATCACAAATTAATAAACTGATGTTCAATGTACAAATTAGTTACATGCAAACTGACTGAAGAGCGAAAGTTTAACACTATGACCCACAACTTACCCCTACTGTTCCCGTTTTTAATTTGAATTTGCTTCCTCCTTTCATGGCACCAAAGAGAGGCAATGTAAGCTTTTTAGCTTTGTTTTCCACATCTGTAGCCTGACTTTCAGTCCTAAGAAGAAAGAACAATTATACACATCTATTCCGGTGAGGCCAAGATTTTATCCAAAACACCAGAAGAATCCTGCGTGCCTGGCTTTAAAGACCCTTTGCCAAATACTATCCTTCACAGCCCATCCCCAAAGGCTTCAGGAAGATTCTGGTATCCACGGACAAAGTCAAGAGCAACACAGATATTTTTCAGTTCCAATAAATAGCTTGGCTGGTCTGGAGGACAAGCAAAGACACCCCACGGAAATGAAAAGGCAGAGGACGGGATCACAATCAAGAGCTGCTTGGGTCGGGGAGAAAGGTGTTAGGTAGAAAGTTTGGAAGTTCAATCCTCAAGAAGAGGAGGAAAAAGGTACATACATCTAAAGGCCAGGATCTAAAGTAGGAAAGGGAGGAAAAACTAAGCAGACACACACACAGCAAGAGGGGAGGCTCTAGAGGACACTGACATAGCCCTCTCACAGGGATGACTTACCAAGGGAAAAGATTTTGGTTAGAATAAAACTCACTGTTATTTGTTTACCCTGAACTATGCCTCAGGAGTTTTCATCCTTTCTCCACAAATACAATGTTACAAATAGCTGCTAGGTATAACAGAAATAGGACAATGATGACAATAATAATACACATAGGCCAGCACTTTGTCAAGTGCTATTCATGTCATTTTTCCCTTTTTAAGGATATTATTTAATGAGCGAGAAAGAGAGCCCATGAGTGGGGGGAGGTGGGGGGGCAGAGCGAGAGAGCGAATCCCAAGCCTCCCTGCCAAGCACAGAGCCCAATGTGGGGCTTGATTCCATGACCCGAAGATCATGACCCAAGCCAAAACCAAGAAACCAAGAGTCGGATGCCCAACTGACTGAGCCCCAGGCACCCCTATTCATGTCATTTTTCAACATCAATAGTACTTCTAATTTACAGATGAGGAAGCAAGGATCAAAGGAACTATATAACTTGCCTCTAAATGCCCAAAAATAATTCATACAGCTGAGAGCGAAAGCCAGGGAGTCTAACTTGAGTGTTAACGCCCCTCCTCACTATCAGTAAATGAAATACCACTTGGATGACAGCCTTTGTGGACTGACCTACGAATCACTGCATGAAATATCCAAACTACACATCAATCTTTTAATAAAACTGCTAGTAATTTGGGGATTAATTTTTTGTACAGATGATCAAGGGCTCCAGGAACATTTTACCTTTATATCCCCATAAAAAAAAAGTGTCTCCCAATATCTAGATATTCATCTATGCAACACCCCTAGCATCAAATTACAGGTTTTGTACACATTTGTAAAGGGCTACATTAATGCTTACTGACCATCTAAAACAGCACTGTCCATGGGGCACCTGCTGGCTCAGTCGTTTAAGTGGTCAACTTTTGATCTCAGCTCAGGTCTTGATGTCAACTGAGGTCTTGATCTTGGTGGTTGAGTTCAAGCCCCAAGTTGGGCTCCATGCTGAGCCTACTTATAGCAGCTCATCCAAACAGAACTTTCTGCGATAATGGAAATGTTCTACATTTGTGCTGTCCAATATAGTAGCCACTAGCCACAAGTGGCTATTGAGGACTTGAAATCTGACTAACTTGAATGAAGAACTGAATTTTTAATTTCATTTAATTTTAATATCACAGGAGACTACTGGGTGCTGTACAGGACTGCACAGGCCAAAAGAAAACAAGAAACTTCCTAAGTGAGTTACTTGCCTTCATACATGAGTGATCCCACCTAGGCAATACCACTTTTTGAGATGCCTACCTGAACTGTGCTCACTAGGAGTCGCTCATTTCCATAGCAACCTATTCAATGATTTCAAAATTTGTTGATATCACATAGAACAAAATTTGAAAATACTGTCAAATTGAAAGACTGGATCTTATTCTCTCTCTCTCTCTCTCTCTCACACACACACACACACACACACACACACACACACCTCATACAAACATCTGCACACTCACAAACATTAGCTAAATCTGGGAAAAACTATTCCCAAAATGTTGTTTACAAATTACTCAGAAAAATGGATTTAGGTTAATTTCTTCCAATAATTTTCACAAAATCAAAGTTAACTAATAAAATCAACTTTAGGGGATTATGCCTTCCCCCATTTTAAAAGAAGAAATTCCACTTTAAAAGTATTTAAGTATATTTAAAAAAAGAATTTAAGTATAGGGGCTCTTGGGTGGCTTAATCAATTGGGAAACCAATTCTTGATTTCAGTTCAGATCATGATCGGGCCCTGTGCTAAGCTAGGCGCCTGCTTGTCCCTCTTCCTCTGCTGCTCCCCTGCTTGTGTTCCCTCTCTTTCTCTTTCTCAAATAGATAAATAAATAAGATTTTTTTTACAAAGGTATTTAAATACACTGAAGTTATCAACTGGTTCTTAAGAATGACAAACCAGGTGCAAAAATGACAATCTGCACTTTTATTTTTTTCATCTGTGGCTTTAAAATCATAGATTAAAAAATGGCATTACAGGGGCGCCTGAGTGGCTCAGTGGGTTAAAGCCTCTGCCTTCGGCTCATGGTCCCAGGGTTCTGAGATCGAGCCCCGCATCAGGCTCTCTGTTCGGCGGAGAGCCTGCTTCCTCCTCTCTCTCTCTCTCTCTCTCTCTCTGCCTGCCTCTCTGCCTACTTGTGATCTCTGTCAAATAAATAAATAAAAATATTTTTTTTTAAATGGCTATTACATTATTATATTTGTATTTCTCTTATGAACAATATAGAGCATTTTTTAAAATATATTTAAGAGTTATTTGTATTTCTTCTCCAGTGGCCTTTCAGTTGATACCCTTTTCCCATTTTTCTCTTTGGTAGATGGTTGTCCACTTATTCAAGGTCTTTATATATTACCAAAATCAGCCTTTTGGCATGTTGCTTTTTAAAGAAATTTACTCTGCATTAAAAGATTAAGTAAAAAATTCAGAGCCTTGGGGCACCTGGCTGACTCACTCAGTTAAGGGTCTGCTTTCGGCCCAGGTCATGATCCCAGGGTCCTAGGATCGAGCCCTGCATCAAGCTCCCTGCTCAGCAGGAAGCCTGCTTCCCCCACCTCTCCCTCTGCACTCCCCCTGCTTGTGTTCTCTCACTCTCTGTCAGATAAATAAAATCTTATTAAAAAAAAAAAAAAAGCCTTCTAATGAAAGAGGAATCACTGTAGTTTTCTATAAAACCCTACAGCAGTCTGTATTTCACAAAGGAAATGGCTTAGACTCTATGAAATCACTGCCTCCTGTGCTTTAAAAGGTTTCTTATATTTTATTTCTATTCTCTAATATTAAGAAAATAACATAATTCAAAATGTTATCTATGTAAACATGCTTATTTAAAATTTCAAGTATAACTAAGACTTACTTTTTCAGCTCTGGAATCTCTGCTGGCTTTACAATTTTTATCAATCCCTTAAGTCTCTGTTGTTCTTTCCTCAGTTCAAAAGTTCTCAGGTGAAGTTTCTTCCGGGACACACCATCCAATGCACTCCCGGATTTCATTTCTGACATAAATGCCTCTAAAGAGTCCTGAGATGGTGACTCTGACAGGGCTGTCCAAGAAAGGAATAATATATGTTCAGAAAAATGGCCTCAAATCTTTTAAAATTCAGCCAAAGTTTCCAGAGAAAAGTCACTAACAGGGGCGCTTGGGTGGCTCAGTCAGTCGAGTGTCCAGCTCTTGATTCTGGCTCAGGTCATGATCTCAGGGCCGTGAGATCAACCCTGTTTCAGGCTCCACACTCAGCAGGAAGTCTGCTTGGGATTCTCACTCTCCTCCCTCTGCCCTCCTCCCCTGCTGCATACTCTTTCCCTCTCAAAAAAAAAACAAATAAATCTTTTAAAAAAAAGTCACTCACATAAAACTGGTCAGAGAACATTACTCATATTGGGAATAAGAAAACAGGTTATAGCTTGAAGACCTTGGGACATCATTTTGCCTCATTGGGCTTCATTTTCCTCATCTATTACACAGAGTTTAAATGAAATAATTTATAGTGTTCTTTCTAATACTAAGATGCTGTGTTGCTCCTTAGAAAGGTTCCAAGGTCTGTATCTTATTAACTAGCCTCAGTGCTGGCAGAGGGCACTACATAAGGCAGATGCCTACTATAAACTTATTTAATGGATCATTAACTTACCTTTGCTTGAGGCTTTCAGTTTCTCAGAAATTTCAGAGAGTTCCTTTTCAGCATCATTTAACTTTGCAACCTGTAACACCCAAATTAACAGGGTCAGCAAATGTTTTTCTTCTTTCAAAACATGGTAGCTTTTCTGTCTTCCTCTTCTTATTTTCATTATTGTTACAAGGTTTAAGAGGATGCATTTAGAATTTCCAGTTGAATCTGCATCTTATGGAGTTAACAATTTTCATGTATTTATTAATCTGAATTGAGTTAGCTTCTGAATTAACACAGAATTAAACAAAATATATGTATAGAATACAGACTTGACATTACTCAAAAGAAAGAACTCAAGGCATTTGTTTTCATTGATGAATCAAAAAAACAGATGTTGGGTAATGTTTTAAAGCTCTCTGAATGTTACTTAATATAGTGAAAACACGGGCGCCTGGGTGGCTCAGTGGGTTAAGCCGCTGCCTTCGGCTCAGGTCATGATCTCAGGGTCCTGGGATCGAGTCCCGCATCGGGCTCTCTGCTCAGCAGGGAGCCTGCTTCCTTCTCTCTCTGCCTGCTTCTCTGCCTACTTGTGATCTCTGTCTGTCAAATAAATAAATAAAATCTTTAAAAAAAAAATATATATATATAGTGAAAACACAGGCTAACTTGTGATGGTTTCATGAAGGATATATAGTTTAAGACTATTACCAAACTATACTCCTCAAAATTCCTTTCACAATTCTTGACTGCCAAAAGTCTAAAGTTGATTTCACCTCAGAATGGCCCAATTTGGAACTTTTTCCTTTCTTTTCGTAGTTTTAACATAGTATCCAAAGAATGCTCATTCATGCATCAATATCCACCTACAGACTTCCTCTCTCTCCCTCTGCCTGCCTCTCTGCCTATTTGTGATCTCTGTCTGCCAAACAAAAAAAAAAAAAAAAAAAAAAAAATCCACCTACAGGTGGACAGAGTCTCTAGCAGCAAGCCAAATATTTTCCAACTTGGGTAATACTCTTGTTACTATCAAATTTAAAATCAAGAAAGTTGGGGTGCCTGGGTGGCTCAGTGGGTTAAGCCTCTGCCTTCAGCTCAGGTCATGATCTCAGAGTCCTGGGATGGAGCCCCACATCGGGCTCTCTGCTCCGCAGGGAGCTGGCTTCCCGCACCACCCACGTGCTGCTCTGTCTACTTGTGATCTCTCTCTCTCTCTCTGTCAAATAAATAAATAAGTAATCTTTAAAAATAAAATAAAATAAATCAAGAAAGTCATATTTCAGACCAGATTTCAATGCTACTGCTTTAAAAATTATAATTATAAAACAAATTTGAATAATATCTTATTTAAAAATTAAACTACCACAGCTACTTCTATAAATAAAACTTGCCAATGATTCAAAGGTCTCTGGCTTCTCATCTATCTTCCCAGCTTTTTTCATTCGGTTCAGACGCTTCTTTTCAACCAGGCCGGTTCTATCAAGAAAGGTGTCATCATCACTATCATAAAAGTCTTCATCTTCCCAGTTCTTGGCTTTCCTTTTCCGAGATACTAGGAGATAAAATAAATGGTAAAAAAAGAAAAAAGAGACAAGTAGATAAGCAGCTTAAAATATCACTATCAGAGGTGCCTGGGTGGCTCAGTGGATTAGCTTCTGCCTTCGGCTCAGGTCATGATCTCAGGGTCCCAGGATCAAGCCCCACGTCCAGCTCTCTGCTCAGTGGGGAGCCTGCTTCCCCCTCTCTCTCTCTGCCTGCCTTTTTGCCCTCTTATGATCTCTCCCTCTGTCAAATAAATAAATAAAATATTTTTAAAGATTTTTAAAAATCACTATCAGTACTGCAAGACCCAACAAGCTGTCAAACTACATATACAAACAAAGGGTTAAACCTGGAAGACATTAGGCTAAGTAAAATAAGCCAGGCACACAGGATTCCACTTAGAGTTAACTGGAGTAGCCCAATTCACAGAAACAGAAGGTAGAATGGTAATTACCAGGGGATGGAGGAAGGAAGAATGAGAAGTTAGCTTTCAGTGGGTATAAGAAACTTTTGAGAGGGGTACTAGTGATGGTTGTACAACAATGTGAATGTATTTAATACATTTAATGCTTACAGTGGTAAATTTTATATTATGTATATTTTACCACAATAAAAGAATTAAAACAAAGGGCTAATTTATTTAATGAGCAAGAAGTTCCCAAAAACCAATCAGTAAAAAAGGAAAAAGATAAGGAAAAGGCGAATAATCCAAAAAAAAATTTTTTTAATAAAGATTTTTATTTATTTATTTGTAAGAGAGAGAGAGTGAGAGCGAGCCCAGGCAGACAGAGTGGAAGGCAGAGTCAGAGGGAGAAGCAGGCTCCCTGCGGAGCAAGGAGCCCGATGTGGGTCTCGATCCCAGGACGCTGGAATCATGACCTGAGCCGAAGGCAGCTGCTTAACCAACTGAGCCACCCAGGCGTCCCATTCCAAAAATTTTTAAAAGGATAATGAAAGCAGTTCAGAAAAAGAAATATAAATGGCCAAAACAATTTTTAAAGATGTTAAACACGTTTTAATAATTAAAAAATACAAATTAGGGGCACCTGGGTGGCTCAGTGGGTTAAGCCTCTGCCTTCAGCTCAGGTCATGATCCCAGGGTCCTGGGATTGAGCCCCACACAGGGCTCTCTGCTCAGCGGTGAGCCTGCTTCCTCCTCTCTCTCTGCCTGCCTCTCTACCTACTTCTGATCTCTGTCTGTCAAGTAAATAAATAAAAAATCTAAAAAAAAATACAAATTAAAATAATGAGATACCACTTCTTACCTACAGACTAGAAAAAACATGAAAAGATTAATAATGCCCAGTTTGGCCAGGGTATGGGGAAATGAACTCTCAAACAGCTGGTGGGAATGTACATTGATACAATCCTTTTGATGATCAATCTCATAACATCTGTCCAATAATAAAAATCCAACTGACCTAGCAATTCCACTTATAAGAATTTACCCCACATGTATCAGTGCAACATTGTTTGTAACAGTGAAAAATATGGAAAGCTCATGAAGAGGGGACTATGGTAGCTACTAATTTTTGGTCTACTCTATGCCATCTTACTCCCCTTGTTCTGGTAAAAGTACCCCTTTTCTTCTAGAAAACTCTTCCCTCCTTCCATCAGGATTAGAGGTAATCAAGTGACCAAAGCCAATCGGTAAGAGTCTCATATTTATATTAAATAAAAGGAAAAAAGGGTTCTCTTTCCAATGAGATTATGAAAGAGGGAAGATACAAATTCTGTAAGCAGCCAGCTTTTCCAGACTAGGTACGAATCTATCTGCAAAATAAAACCATGCGCTCATGAAAAGGATCACACAGATACACACATACAGCTTTTAGGGCATCCTGGTGATACTGAGAGTTCTGGCTTGATAGGACCAGAACTTAAGTTATGGTTCATGCACTTCTTCTTTCAACCCTGTAAGCTACTCTTCGCAGGTTCTGGAGCCAATAACTCTTCTCCCTAAGCTAGTTTGAGTTAGGTTTCCATTATTTACAACCCAAACAGTCCTTATTAATATAAACTTCATAATTTCCAAGTTAGATGGTACACTGAACATATCTAATTTCACTTTCCCCATATCCTACTAATGCTACAATGAAAAGATTTTTTTTAAAAACATTAATCTGACAATAAATAAATAATAAAGAAAATAAATAAATACAAACACTAATCTACTGGGGCAGCTGGTTGGCTCAGCTGGTAGAGCATGCAACTCTTGATCTCGGGGTATAGAGCTTATTTAAAAATGCTGGGTATAGAGCTTACTTAAAAAATAAATAAATAAAATAAAATAAATAAAAATTCTAAATCTGCAAAGAAAGGAGAATGGGAGAAGGGATAGCAACACCAAATTTTTGGAAATTAGAAAGCAGACAGACAAGTCGAAACTAAATTAGCAGAGCTAAAAAAAAAAAAAAAGATAAATTCTAATCCAACAGTGAGGAAAGCAGAGAATCAGTCTGATGATACTGCAGCGTCTACAAAAGGATCTGGAACTGGGGATGGATAGTTGTGCTAAAATAAGCAGAAATGAGTAAAAGCTGATTGAGAAACAGATCCTCCTCCCTGCCTACTTACCTCTTTCCCATCCCCAGAAAGAACCCAGAAGTTAATCTCTAGAAAGGGTAAGACAGTAAGTCTGTGCATTGTGGACTGACTGGTTGAGTTGAGGGCATATATTATTCTATTCTAAAAATAGTACTGTCCTGTGACTATCTCAGTATTGAGATTCTGCTCAGCCATCTTCCAGCACTTAGCCCTAGAAATCTCATGCAGGAGACTAGAAGAATATTCTCTGAGGAATCCTGCCAGCAGAAGAGGAAATACCCAAGGAAATTTACATGAGGAATTCCCCCCCTCCAAAAAGGCCCACATCATTCTATATTGTTGCTGAAAGTTAGTAAGTCCCACCTATATAATTCAAGCTGTCAATCACCTTTTTGTCCCCAGATAAGAACTTACAATCAAGGACTACATAGCTGAGAAACACATCTAACAAGCAGGATAGAGAGACCACACAAACAAAAAGAAAAGACAACCTGGAGAGCACAGATTCGCAGTGAGATGAGATATTTACAATCCAGGAAACAATGGCATATTACATTTTAAAAATGAATATTCAGGGACACCTGGGTGGCTTAGTTGGTTAAGCATCTGACTCTTGATTTTGGCTCAGGTCATGATCTCAGGATGGTGAAATCAAGTCCTGTGTCAGGCTCTGCCTCCCCATGGAGTCTGCTTGAGATTTTCTCTCTCTCCTCCTCCTCATCCCCTACCCCTCCCCCGAGCTGTACTCCCATGTGTGCACATGTCTCTCTAATGAATAAATTCTTTTAAAAATGTATATTTGAGGACAAAAATGAGCCTTGGAAATTAAAATCTTGATAGCAAAATAGAGACAGAAAGATAAAGCTGCATAAATCTCCCAGAAAGAACAAAAAGACAGAGATAAAAACACAAAGGAAAAAAAAAGACAAGAAACTTTAGACAGTCAGTCTAAGATGTTCACTATCTAAAGAACAAAATTCCAGAGAGAAAGAGAAAAGAGAGGGATAAAATGATTAATGGCGTGATTCCAGAAATGTTCCTGAAGTGTCAAAAGATTTCCAGATCAGGGGCACCTGGGTGGCTCAGTCCCTTGAGCCTCTGGCTCTTAATTTCAGCTCAGGCCATGATCTCTTGAATCATGGGACTGAGCCCGAAGTTGGGCTCCAGGCTCAGCACAGAGCCTGCTTTGGATTCTCTCCCTCTGCCCCTCCCCTGCCCTGCTCACTTTCTCTAAAATGGATAAATAAAATCTTAAAAAAAAAAAAAATTTTTCCAGACCAAAGGACCCAGTAAGAACCTAGAAAAATGAATGAAAATAGACCAACAGAAAGGTACATCATAGTTAAGTTTCAGAACCTTGAGAACAAAGGGAAACTCTGACGAACTTCCGGGGTGGAGGGGGTGAGGGGAATGACATATAATTGATTAGGATTCTGAACAGTTTTGGACTGTGAGAACAACACTGGATATAGGTGATAAGAGTAATACCTTCAAAGTCGTGAAGGAAATTATTTCCAATTTAGAATTCTACTCCTAGACCAACTATTAACCAAGAGTAAAGCTAGCATAATTACATTTTCAGAATGGAGAATTTAATAAAGTTTACTTGTTATATATCCTTTCTCAGGAATCTACTAGAGGATATCCACCAAAACAAGAGAGTAGGCTAAGAAAAATCAAAGATGTGAAATCCACTGAAGACTACCATCATGCACACTTTCCACTTTTGTACCAGCTTTTTTTTTTTTTTTCAACTTTGTCAGAGAAAGGGAGAGAGAGAAAGGAGGTGGAGCGGCAGGCAGAGACGTGGGCTCCCTGCAGAACAAGGAGGCCAATGTGAGACTCAATCCTAGGACCCTGGGATCATGACTCAAGCCGAAGGCAGATGTTTAACCAACTGAGCCACCCAGATGTCAGTCCTGCAGCAGGTCTAGAGAGCAGTAAGCCCTAAAATAATAGTGCTCTTCAGGAGAAATGTTTCCAAAAGTCAGAACTGATCAATTACTGAATGCGACTGACCATGCGGAAAAATATACTGAAAGGCTATTGAAAGGTGAGAGATGAATGACCAAGAGCTATAAAATTCAAACACATGAAAAACAATCACCATTATTAACTTTAGGAAAAACAGAAACAAAAATTGCTCAGTTGTGACTAATATTTGCATAAACATAATCATGGAAATACTAAACACTAATTTAACACAGTAAGTAGATAATGTTTAGAATACATGACTCAAGGTCAATAGCCCAAGATGGCAGAGGAGGAGCAGACCTTAGTTTCATCTGGTTCCTGAATTCAGCTAGACAGCTATCAAATCATTCTGAAGACTTGTGAACTCAACCAGAGATCTAAGGAAAGAATAGCTGCAACTCTACAAATAGAAAAGTGACTACTTGCTGCAAGGTAGGAGGTGTGGAGAAGTGAATCCAAGGCGATATATCAGAAGGTTTACCACAAGGGAAGGGAGCCTCCGTAAACTGGCACCAGAAAATGATATAGCAGCAGAGCACAAAATCAGAACTTTTGGAAGTCTGTTCTGGTGAGGAACATCACTCAGGTGACTAGGCGTGGATGGAACCCTAGCTGGGACAGTGTGGTCTGAGGATCCCCATGGTCACGGGAAGACTGGGGGTGCCTGAGTGTGATAGAGTTCCCAAGCACTGGAGCAAGGAAGCCAGCCACAATCAGTGTGGCAGGAGTGGGCTCTAGCTCAGGGTTGCAATAAACCATGAACTGCAGTACAATCGGACCACTGTGCTCAGAACAAGGGCCCAGCAAGTGGCAGAATCACAGCGAGACACCCCCTTCCCCTGGGAGGAATGGCTGTGCACTGCGGGAGTCTTCAGGGTTTGGAGACTTGAAACAAAGTAAAATGCCTGATACAAAAACAGTCGGTTATCAGCTGGGTGAGCACAGAGTGCAGAGACCAGGGAGACAGGAGTGACTAACTGCTTTTCCTTAAGGGCACACAAAGGAGTGGGGCCCCAAGCTCTCAGCTCTGGGGCTAGAGACTAGAAGGCTGCCATTTTCTTTCTTTCTTTTTTTTTTTTTTTTTAATTTTTTATTTTTTAGAAGGCTGCCATTTTCATTCTCATCCTCCAAAGTGGCATGGAAATTCTTCAGGGAACAAAAGCCACAGGGAGCAATGTGGAGCAGATTACTTACTGGCCCCTGGCAAGGGCAGTACTCAGGTTCCACAGGGCACAGACCATTAAGAATCAACACAATAGGCCCCTCCCCAAGAAGAGCAGCAAGAACACTGGTTAAAACCAAGTTTACTTATCATAGGAACCTGCAAAACTCCAGTGCCAGGGGAATACAATACATGGCTTTTTTTCCCCCATGCTACTTTAGTCTTTCGATTTTATTTTTTTCTCTTTTCCCAATTTCTGATTTCATCAACTCTTTTTAAAAATCTTTTTAAATTTCCATTTTTACAGTTACAGTCTACCTTTCATTGTATTTTTTTATATATGTAAGTTTTTCTTTATTTACAATTTTGAGATGTAGTTTATTCTAACCAACAGACCAAAATATACTCAGGATATAGTGTATTGCTCTGTTTGTTCACCTGTTTATATTCCTTCTTTTTTTGTTGTTGTTTTTAACTGTCATTTTTACAGTTACATTCTATCCTTTCGCTGTATTCATTTTGTACATATAAAAATTTTTCTTTCTTTACAATTTTGGGACCTAGTTTTATAACAAACAGATCGAAATATACACAGGATCTCAGTGCATTGCTCTATTCTGTTCACCTGTCTGATTATATTCTCTCTCTCTCTTTTTTTTTTTTTTTATTTTGGGCCTCTTCTGATTTGTTAAGTGTATATTAACTGGGGTCATTGTTGCCATTTTAGTATTTTGTTCTCTCATGCATCTATTCTTCTCTGGACAAAATAACAAGATGGAAAAACTCACCTCAAAAAAGAGAACAAGAGGCAGTATGGACTGCCAGGGACCTACTCAGTATGGACATAAGCAAGATATCTGAACTAGAGTTCAGAATAACAATTATAAAGATGCCACTTGGGCTTGAAAAAAAGCATAGAAGACACTAGAGAAACCCTTTCTGGAGAAATAAAAGAAGCAAAATTTAATTAAGTTGAAATTTAAAAAAGGCTATTAATGAGATGGAATTGAAAATGGAGGCTCTACCTGTGAGGATAAATGAGGCAGAGGAGAGAATTAGTGATATAGAAAACAAAATGATGGAGAATAAAGAAACTAAGAAAAAGAGAGATAAACCACTACAGGATCACAAAGGGAGAATTCGAGAGATAAGTGATACTATAAAGTGAAACAGTATTAGAATAATTGGGATCCCAGAAGAGGAAAGAGAAGTGGGGGGCAGAAGGCATACTGGAGCAAATTATAGCAGAGAACTTCCCTAAGTGGGGAAATAGGCATTCAAGCCCAGAAGGCAAAGAGAGCCCCCTTCAAAATCAATAAACTATAGGCCAAGACCCCAATATATAATAGTGAAACTTGCAAATCTCAGAGCCAAAAAAAATTGTGAAAGCAGCTTGGGACAAGAAGTCCATAAAATACAAGGGCAGAAACATTAGACTGGCAATAGACCTGTCCACAGAGACCTGGCAGGCCAGAAAAGGATAAGCATGATATATTCAGGGTGTTAAATGAGAAAAATATGCGGCCAAGAATACTTTATCTAGCTAGGATGCCATTAAATATAGAAAGAAAGATAAAAGGCTTCCAGGACAAACAAACTAAAAGAATTTGTGATCACTAAACCAGCCCTGCAAAAAATATTAAAGGGGATCCCTTCAAGCAAAGAGAGAGCCCAGAATTAACATAGACAAGAAAGGAACAGAGATAATATACAGAACAGTAACTTTACAGGTAATAAAATGGCACTAAATTCATATCTTTCAATAGTTACTCTGAATGTAAATGGGCTAAATGCCCCAATCAAAAGACACAGGGAATCAAATTGGATAAAAAAGCAAGACCCATCATTATGCTGTCTGCAAGAGACTCATTTTAGACCCAAAGACACCTCCAGATTTAAAGTGAGGGGGTAGAGGGGTGTCTGGGTGGTTGCTAATCATTTAGCATCTACCTTTGTCTCAAATCATGATCCCAGGGTTCTGGGATCAAGCCCCACATCGGGCTCCCTGCTCAGGAGAGAGGCTGCTTCTCCCTCTCCCTCTGCCTATCGCTCCCCCAACTTGTGCTCTCTCACTCTCTCTGACAAATAAATAAAATATTTAAAATAAATAAGTAAATAAAGTGAGGGGGTGGAAAACCATTTTATCATGCTAATGGACACCAAAATAATGCTGGTGTAGCAATCCTTCTATCAGACAAATTAGACTTTATTTTTTATTATTATTTTAAAATTTTTATTTATTTACTTATTTGACAGAGAGAGACACAGTGAGAGAGGGAACACAAGCAGGGGGAGCAGGAGAGGGAGAAGCAGGCTTCCTGCTTAGCAGGGAGCCTGACACAGGGTTCAATCCCAGGACTCCAGGATCATGACCTGAGCCGAAGGCAGATGCCCAATGACTGAGCCACCCAAGTGCCCCAGAAAAATCTGGGGTCTTTAAACCAAAGACCTGATAGGATATGAGGAAGGACACTATATCATAATTAAAGGATCCATTCAACAAAAAGATCTAAGAACTGTAAACGTTTATGCCCCAAACATGGGAGCAGTCAGTTATATAAACCAATTAATAACAAAAATAAATACATTGATAACAATACAATAATACTAGGGGACTTTAACACCCCACTCACTGAAATGGACAGATCATCTAAGCAGAAGATCAACAAGGAACAGGGCTTTGAATGACACAATGGACCAGATGTACTTTACAGATATATTCCAAATATTCCATCTTAAAGCAACAGAATACACATTCTTCTCGAGTTACACATGGAACTTTCTCCAAAACAGATCCAAACTGGGTCACAAATCAGTTCTCAACTGATACCAAAGGACTGGGATCAACCCTGCATATTTTCAGACCACAATGCTTTGAAACTGGAATTCAGGGGTGCCTGGGTGATGTGCATGATGCGAGGGTCCTGGGGTCAACCCCCGCATTGGACTCCCTGCTTGGCAGGAAGCCTGCTTCTCCCTCACACTCTACCTGCTTGTGTTCCCTCTCTCACTGTGTCTCTCTCTGTCAAATAAATAAAATCTTAAAAAAAAGAAAAAGAAAAAGAAAAAGAAACTGGAACTCAATCACCAGAGGAAATCTGGAAAGAACTCAGATACATGGAGGCTGAAGAGCTTCCTACTAAAGAAAGAATGGATCAACCAGGAAATTGAACAAGAATTTTTTTTTAAAGATTTTATTTATTTATTTCACAGAGAAATCACAAGTAGGCAGAGAGGCAGGCAGAGAGAGGGGCAAGCAGGCTCCCTGCTGAGCAGAGAGCCTGATGCGGGGCTCGATCCCAGGACCCTGAGATAATGACCCGAGCCGAAGGCAGAGGCTTAACCCACTGAGCCGCCCAGGTGTTCCTGAAGAAGAATTTTAAAAATTCAAGGAAACAAATGAAAATGAAAACACAACTGTTCAAAACCTTTGGGATTCAGCAAAGGTGATCCTGAGAGGGAAGTATATAACAACACAAGCCTTTCTCCAGAAATAAGAAATACAACCTAACCTTGTACCTAAAGGAGCTGGAGACAGATAAACAAATAAAGCCTAAACCCAGCAGGATAATTAATAAAGATCAGAGGAGAAATCAATAAAATAGAAACCAAAAGAACAGTAGAATAGATCAACAAAACTAGGAGCTGGTTCTCTGAAAGAATTAATTAAAATCCCTGAAACAAATAACACATTATATGTTAATTTTTAAAAATTTAAGAAAGAATTAATAAGATCAACAAACCTGTGGCCAGACTTATCAAAAAGAAAAGAGGAAGAACCCAAATAAATAAAATCATGAATGAAAGAAGAGAGATCACAACCAACACTGAAGAAATATGAACAACTGCAAGAACATATTATGAACAACTATATGCCAACAAACTAGGCAATCTGGAAGAAATGGATGCATTCCTAGAGACGTATAAACTCCCAAAACTGAAATAGGAAGAAATAAAAACCTGAAAAGACCCATAACCAGCAAGGAAACTGAAGCCATAATCAAAAATCTCCCAACAATTAAGAGTCCGGGACCAGACAGCTTCCCAGGGGAATTCTACCAAACATTTAAAGAAGAATTAATACTTATCCTTCTGAAGTGATTTCAAAAAACAGAAATAAAAGGAAAATTTCCAAACTCTTTCTATGAGGCCAGCATTACCTTGCTCCTAAAACCAGACAAAGATCCCACCAAAAAGAGAATTATGGACCAATATCCCTGATGAACATGGATGTAAAAATTCTCACCAATATACTAGCCAATAGCATCTAACAGTACATTAAGAGGATTACTCACCACAACGAAGTGGGATTTATTTCTGGGCTGCAAGGGTGGTTCAACACCCACAAATCAATGTGATACACTACATTAATAAAAGAAAGGATAAGAACTGTATGATCCTCTCAATAGATGCAGAAAAAGCATTTGACAAAGTATAGCATCCTTTCTTGATTAAAACCCTTCACAGTGTAGGGATAGAGGGAACATACCTCAATATCATAAAAGCCATCTATGAAAAGCCCAGAGAGAATATCATCCTCAATAGGGAAAAACTGGGAGCTTTTCCTCTCAGGTCAAAAACAAGACAGCGAAGTACACTATCACCACTGTTGTTCAACATAGTAGTAGAAGTCCTAGCTTCAGCAATCAGAAAACAATAAGAAATAAAAGGCATCCAAATTAGCAAAGAAGTCAAATTCTCACTCTTTGCAGGTGACATGGCACTATGTGGAAAACCCAAAAGAGGGTCCCAAAATTGCTAGAACTCATAGGAATTTAGCAATGTCAGAGGATATAAATCAATGAACAAAAATCAGTTGGATTTCTATACACCAACAAGATAGAAGAAAGAGAAATTAAGGAGTCAATTCCATTTACAATCGCACCCAAAACCCAAGATACCTAGGAATAAAGCTAACCAAGGAGGCAAAGGATCTACACTCAGAAAACTACAGAACACTCATGAAAGAAAGTGAGGAAGAAACAAAGAAATGAAAAATGTTGCATGCTCATGGATTGAAAGAACAAATGGATTGTTAAAATGTCTATGCTACCTAGAGCAATCTATTCAACGCGACCCCTGTCAAAATACCATCAACTTTTTTTACAGGGCTGGAATAAATAATGCTTAAGTTTGTATCAAACCAGAAAAGACCCCAAATAGCCAAAGGAATGTTGAAAAAGAAAATCAAAGCTGGTGGCATCAAAATTCCAGACTTCAAGTTCTATTACAAAGCTGTAATCATCAAGACAGTATGGTACTGGCACAAAAACAGACACACAGATCAATGGAACAGAACAGAGAACCCAAAAATGGACCCTCGACTCTGTGGTCAAGCAATCTTTGACAAAGCAAAAAAGAATATCCAGTGGGAAAGACTGTCTCATCAACAAATGGTGTTCGGAAAATTGGACAGCCAGAGGCAGAAAAATAAAACTGGACCATTTTCTTACACCATACATAAAAATAAACTCAAAATGGATGAAACACCTAAATGTGAGACAAGAATCCATCAAAATCCTAGAAGAGAACACAGGCAGCAACTTCTGTGACCCTGGCTACAGCAACTTCTTGATAGACACGTCTCCAAAGGCAAGGGCAACAAAGGCAAAAATGAACTACTGAGACTTCAACAAGATAAAAAGCTTTTGCACAGCAAAGCTGTGCAAAACCAAAAGACAACCAACAGAATGGGAAAAGATATTTGAAAATGTCATATCACATAAAGTGCTAGTATCCAAAATCTATAAAGAACTTATCAAACTAAAAAAAAAGAAAAAAAAGAACTTATCAACCTCAACCCCAAAGATCAAATAATCCAAACAAGAAATGGGCAGAAGATGTGAACAGACATTTCTCCAAAGAATTGAGATGCCTGGGTGGCTCTGTCAGTGAAGTGTCTGCCTTTGGCTCAGGTCATGATCCCAGGGTCCTGGGATCCAGTCTTGCACCAGCTCCTTCTCAGCAGGTAGCCCGCTTCTCCTTCTGTCTCTGCCCCACCCCCCACTTGTGTGGGCTCTCTCTCTCTCTGCTAAATAAATAAAATATTATTAAAAAATACAAATGGCCAAGAGACTCATGAAAAAAATGCTCAATATCACAAATACAAATCAAAACCACAATGAGATACCACCTCACATCTATCAGAATGGCTAAAATTAACAAGTCAGAAAATGCTAAATGTTGGTGAGGATGTGGAGAAAGAAGAACCCTCTTACACTTCTGGTGGGAATACAAGCTAGTGCAGCCACTCTGGAAAACAGTGTGGAGGTTCCAACAAAAAGTTGAAAGCTTTTTGAGCTACCCCATGACCCAGCAATTGCACTACTAGGGATTTACCCCAAAGATACAAATGTAGTGATCCAAAGGGGCACCTGTACCGCAGTGCTTATAACAATGTTCACAATGGCCAAACTATGGAAAGAGCCTAGATGCCAATCAACAGATGAATAGATAAAGAAGATGTGATATTTTATATATATATATATATATATAAAATAGGAAATTGTGGAGTCATCAAAAAATGAAATCTTGCTATTTGCAATGACATGGATGGAACTAGAGGGTATTATGCTAAGTGAAATAAGTCAATCAGAGAAAAACAATTATCATATGATCTCACTCATATATGGAATTCAAGAAACAAAACAGAGGAGCACAGGGAAAGAGAGGAAAAAATAAAATGACAAAATCAGAGAGGGAGACAAACCATTAGAGAATCCTAACAATAGGAAACAAACTGAAGGTTGCTGGAGGGGAAGGGTTAGGGGGATGGGGTAACTGGGTCGACATTAAGGAGGGCACAGAATGTAATGAGCACTGGGTATTATGTAAGACTGATGGATCACTGACCTTTACTTCTGAAACTAAAAATACATTATATGTTAATTAATTGAATTTAAATAAAAATAAATACATGAACAAAAATAAATAACTCAAAATAAAGTAGTATACTCTTCCTTTTTGGAAATACGGATTTTTTTTTTTTTAAGATTTTATTTATTTATTTGACAGACAGAGATCACAAGCAGGCAGAGAGGCAGGCAAAGAGGGGGGGAGCAGGCTGAGCAGGGAGCCCAACGTGGGGCTCAATCCCAGGACCATGAGATCATGACCTGAGCGGAAGGCAGAGGCTTAACCCACTGAGCCACCCAGGCACCCCGGAAATATGGATTTATTTTTTAAGATTTTATTTATTTATTTCACAGACGGAGATCACAAGTAGGCAGAGAGGCAGGCAGAGAGAGAGGGGGAAGCAGGCTCCCAGCTGAGCAGAGAGCCCCACGTGTGGCTCGATCCCAGAACCCTGGGATTATGACCTGAGCCGAAGGCAGAGGCTTTAACCCACTGAGCCACCCAGGCACCCCAAAATATGGATATTTTTAAATGCCAAGAGGTAACTGAAAGAGTTAAAAAGCCTTCCTTCTAAGGTTGAAGAATGAGGAGGAGCAGGGCAAGGAACAGGTATATTTTGTAATAAGCCTTTGGTAGTTTTAAACTATACATAAGTTTCTATGCAATAATAAAAACTAATTTTAGAATAAACAAAAATATAGTATAATCCTTTATTAATGAATAATGGTATAACCAGACAGGTTTTTTAAATGGGATAAATTTAATGCAATCACACAGATAATATCCATGATAAATTCTTACATTAAAAATTTAAGTATTGGGGCACCTGGGTGGCTCAGTGGGTTAAGCCGCTGCCTTCGGCTCAGGTCATGATCTCGAGTTCCTGGGATCGAGTCCCACATCGGGCTCTCTGCTCAGCGGGGAGCCTGCTTCCTCCTCTCTCCCTCTCTGCCTGCCTCTCTGCCTACTTGTGATCTCTCTCTGTCAAATAAATAAATAAAAAATCTTTAAAAAAAAAAAATTTAAGTATTAAAGAGTATAAGTAATATAAACGCATTTGTATATGAGTGTTTGCTTTTTATTAAAGGATCTAGTTCTGAACACACATCTGTATTCATAAAAAATGTCTAGGAGAATATAAGCAATGGCTTCCTTTGGGTATTAAGATATGGAATCTTTTCTTTTCACTTCATAGAATTGGTAGACAATTTATACTTTCCTCCTAAAAAGATATTTTATTGCCTTCTGTGTTAAATTTTCCTTTCTTCTTTCTCTCTGTCCATCTCATTTTATCTATCTCCCCTTTCTCTCCCTTCTTGCCTCCCTCTCTCTCTCTTTCTTTCTTTCAAGGAAAAGAAGTGTTCCCACATACCTGCCTCCTGCCGCAGCAATCCCAAAGTATCAAGGATTCGACAAGCTTCCAGTGAACACTGGATCATTGCTTCTTTTTTCTTTCCTGAATGAATGGCCTCAGCTACCAGTTGTTTTCCAGTTGAATCATCCACAGGTAATCTGTATTGGTTTGTTGGGAATCATAGCACAGTATTAAGCTCCAATTCTCATGAAAAAAACTAATGTGCTGTGATAATAGTCATTTTTTGACATGCCTTTTTAATTTCTCCATTCATCTTGTTCTATCTTGCCAAGGTCAGACTTCAAATCTTTTCCTTAGATCTCTGACCCATCCCACCCCACCTGACAACTTATCAAGGCCCAAATTCAAGAAGAGCCTAAAAATAAGGTTAAAGTCACTCTTTGGGTTTGCTGTATATAACCTGAAACTGACCACTTTTCAAAATGGACATTAATGAGAACGGAACATACCTCACTCTACAGAGCCAAGTGCTATGTCCCTGTTCATCAAATTCGTATTCTAATTCTTCTCCTGTGGGAGGAAGAAAGACAAAACAATTTTAATAACATCTGAAAACTACTAGTTGAAACAAAGGGAAAAGAGAGGAAAGGTTAAGTAAGAATATCAAGTTCTCATACTACACTGAATTTCAAAGCATTTCACTTCTTTTTTTCCTAGGGATTATCATCTGATAATAAAATTAGGATGAGCCTGTGTGGCTGGTTTAGTCAGTTAAATGGCCCACTCTTGATTTCGGCTCAGGTCGTGATCTCAAGGTCCTGGGCTAGAGCCCCATGTTGGGCTCCACGCTCAGCAGGGAGTCTGCTTCAGGAAATCTCTCTCCCTCTGACCTCTCCCCTGCTTGCTTTCTCACTTTCTTTCTAAAATAAATAAATAAATCTTTAAAAAAAAAATTAGGGCGAAGAAAACCAAACTCAGATCAAAACAATCAACTCTCCAAAAATAGCTTTGTCCACTTTACAGCAGATTTCACACTAGATATTTAAGTTGTAGGTGTAAGCTGTTAATTTGTCACAATTGCCTCATTTTTAGAAGCATAAATATTACATGCAGAATGCAACCAGTTCATATATATATTCATATACACACAGAGATGTTCTTTCAAAGCACCTCTACTGAAACAATCCTCTGTGGAAACATTCTTTAAATCATATAAAGTGAATATCCATGTTAAGAATTACAAAAGATCAAGCCCCACATTGGGCTCTCTGCTCAGTGAGGAGCCTGCTTCCCTCTCTCTCTCTCTGCCTACTTGCGATCCTTGTCTATCAAAAAAAAAAAAAAAAAAAAAGAATTACAAAAGATCAGGGGCGACTGGGTGGCTCTCAGTAGGTTAAGCCTCTGCCTACAGCTCAGGTCATGATCTCAGGGTCCTGGGATTGAGCCCCGCATCCGGCTCTCTGCTCAGCAGGGAGCCTGCTTCCCCCTCTCTCTGTCTGCCTCTCTGCCTACTTGTGATCTCTATTAAAAAATAAATAAAATCTTAAAAAAAAAAAAAAAGAATTACAAAAGATCAGATGAATTAGAAACAAAAAATTTTACAAAGTTAGGTCAATCTCCCCACCACCCCCAAGTCTAGAATCTTTTGAGAAGAATGAGATGAGTCAAAAAAAAAAAAAAAAAAAAAAAGTCCCTTTTTTCCAACATGGGAAGACTTTTAACATTTTCAAAATAAACCTGAAGCAACTGACCACAAGGGAAGGAACTGACTAAGGAGAACAGTAGATAAAATACAGCATTTCTAAGTACCCTGAAGATCTACAAAACAACACTGCTATGGATACCTTTTACTGGCAGGATCAGAATCTGGTTACATACCTTCTCGGTCAAAAAACCTTGGAGAAGCCTTTTTTGGATCCTTTATATAAAACGCCTCCCTTTCCTGCTGAAACTCTAAGACAATGGGGTTCTCTTCAGCCTCATCTTCTACAGCATCTTCTCCTACAGGATATGGAAAAGAAAGAAAAGACAGACAGGGGAAGAGACTGTCTTAATTATGCCCACTTTCCATTCAGCCTGCATGCAGATACAATTACCAATGAAAAGAAAGGTGGGGGGTGGGGGAGAAAGGGGCAAACACAAAATCACCAGTATAAATACCTTTAGTTTTTCTAAATTGTGTAACAAATTAAAACTTGTTTTCATGGCATCTTGGGTTTTTTTTTTTCCTGCTTATTTTTTTGTTTGTTTGTTTGTTTTCCCTCCATCACTATATTTTAAAAACAAAATCACCTACCACATTGTCCATGGAAAAAAATCTAAGCTTCTTGGCTGGCATTCCTGCTCTAGATTACCTGGGTCTAATATTCTGTCTCTAATACAGTTTCTTAATATTTACTGTATCTATCAAATAGACGGGTCTACTCATCACTCCCTTAAAATAATCAATCCTGCCCAGAAAACCATTCTCAACACTCAGCTTCCTGCGGGCTAATATTCCTTTCCTTCAAGTTCCACCTCAAGACCTGTCTGTTTGTAAAGTTAAAAACCTTCCCAAATTTTAAGTCAGTGTTGCCCAACAGAAATATAATGAAAGCCATACATGATGTTTTTCATTTTCAGGGCATCTGGGTGCCTTAGTCTGACTCCTGATCTTGGTTCGGGTCATATCTCAGGGTTGTGGGATCCAGTCCCTCCTCAGATTCCACGCTCAGTGCAGAGTCTGCTTGAGATTCTGTTTCTCCCTCTCTTTCTACCCCTCCCCATCCTCATGCTTGTTCTCTCTCTAAATAAGTAAATAAAATCTTGAAAAAAAGAAGGCTTTCATTTTCTAGCAGACTTGTTAAAAAGGAAAAACAGGTAAAATTATCATGTAATCAGTATAAAAATATTATGACCATTTCACACTCTTTTTTTACACTGAGTCTTTGAAATCTAGAGTGTATGTTACATTTATAACACAAGTCAGTTTGGACTGGCCATACTGTAAGTGTCCAATAACCACATGTGGGTAATGGCTACCATACTGGACAGCGCAGGTCTAACTCCTCAATGGTTACTCCATTCTCTGAACCTTTACTCTGGCATACTTATGGTTTCTAGCTTTTGTTTTGCCATACAAAAGTAATTTCATAATATTTATCCAGTCTTCCCAACAACATATTAAGGTCATCTTCTTTTTATATTCCAAGATCCTGAACACCCATACTCCAAAATGTCTGGCATTAAGGAAACTTCAATTCATTCCTCTGGCTAAGGGACAAGCATTCTCTGATTAGCTATCTCACATTTCAGGGAATTTACATAAAGTACAAAAAAATTTGAGGGACTATCCTAAACATTCCATGTTATTTGATTGAATCTAGTCCCATACCCTCCAGTGATGATCATCAAGATCAGTACTACATATATGACACATAAAAAATATATACATAAATATACATATATATATAAAGATATATATATATATTCAAACTGTAAAAATAAATTAGTTGTGCGCTGAGGAAGAATTCTGAACAAGGGAGTGCGCTGTAAAACCATTAAAAGAAATCCTTGGGTGACTGGGTGGCTCAGTGGGTTAAGCCACTGCCTTCGGCTCAGGTCATGATCTCAGGGTCCTGGGATCCAGTCCCGCATGGGCTCTCTGCTCAGCAGGGAGTCTGCTTCCTCCTCTCTCTCTCTCTGCCTGCCTCTCTGTCTACTTGTGATCTCTCTCTGTCAAATAAATAAATAAAATCTAAAAAAAAAAAAAAAGAAATCCATAGGGCCCATAATTCAATTTTTTGACATGAGAAAAGTTAAAAATCTCAGTGGGTTTTAATAATCTCATGTCCAAACTGTATTTGTCTCACCTATCTCAAAAAGTCATGAAAAGCTGTATGACAGAAAACAATAAAGAATACAACTAGTCATGAATTTAAAATATTAACCTCTGGCAGCAATTTTAATTTCTTACCCATTCCCCAGGTGCAGCCCATCTCATCATCTTGGCTACTAGTACTTCTCTTCCCTTCGGTGGCATCCATTTCCTCCTCGTCCGAGTCTTCTCCTAACATCTTCTTCTCCAACATCATTTGCTGCTGCTTTCGCAGTTCTTTCAGTTGCGTTACGGTCAACTCGGATTCTGCTTCCCTGTCTTCCTCTGGTCCCTGACGAGCCAAGCGAAAGAATTCTTTCAGAGCTCAGCATTGCTGGAGTCACTTTCAGAAGTCTGGCAATGCACACAGAGGTCTGAGAGGGGCCAGACTCCCCTTTTGTCATCGCTCACGGGGAGACTCGCCTTCCTCAGCGAAAGCTTACGGAGCTCTGGAACCCAGCCCCGTGCGCCGCACAGATCGCAATCCTAGGTTTTTCTACTTACCTGAAGAAGAAAGAGCCGGGTGCTACCTCCAAAGCGAAGAACGTGCCCGACGTGGACGCGACAATAGGTGCGCGGTGGGATGCGAGTTTTGTTCAGGAAAGTGCCGTGAGTGCTTCCCAGATCGTAAAGGTAGAAGCCCGGCCCGTGGCCGTCGCACTCTCCTTCGAGGCCGGACGCCCGGTGCTGCAGCACGGCGTGGTACCGGGACACCGAAGGGTGCTCCAGGCACACGTCGCAGCTAGACAGCCTCCCGAAAAGGCAGCAACTCGTCCCTTTCAAGCTACGGGTGCCAAGGATGGTACCACCCTTGAGCGTCTCTAGGCTGTAGGGGGCTGTCGCGGGGCCGCCCCACGGAGGCTCTCGGTAAGGGGGAGCCCGAGCCGGGCCGCCGAGAGAAGGAGCCGCTGTGGGGGGCGGCGGCTGCTCCTTCGGTGGACTCCTGGTGCCCCCGCTGTCCGGCCGCGGTGGCGGGACGTCAGGCTCCGCGGAATCGGGCTCTAGCAGTGCCGCGGGCCTTTCCTTCTTCGCCTCCTCAGGGTTTGAAGGATTGGAGGCCGGGGTCTTGTCGCGCACAACCGGAGGCACCGGCAACGTCGGCTTCTTGAAGTCGTCACTGAGGTCTTGCAAAGCCAGAGGCTCGGACTGAGAGGAACTGTCAGCCATCCTCGGTCAGATGCAGGCTCGAAATCCGTTCCTGGGAAACCTCCCCTTCGGTCTCTAAGTTCCTCTCCACGCTCTCTCTCTCTCTCTCTCTCTCTCTCTCTCTCAGCTCCCAGTAGCTTCTCTGGGCAGCAATAGCGGAGTTGCTCCTCCACCCACAACGTGACGAAGAGGTGAAAATCACTGGAAGGATAAAGAGGAAAGGGCCGCCAAGGCTCCGTGGGAACGGGGACATCTTTAGAGGTTGCAACCGGCTGGTAATCACTTCCTGTGGCATACCCTGATTGAGAAGAAGCGCTTCCGGCGACCCGGGACCACTAATCAACAAGCCCGCCTTCCGGGCCCAAGAGCGACCCTCCCCTCAGGCCTTTCGGAATCACACGGTTGTCCCCCCCCAGCTCCTGTGACGCTGCGGTAAACAGCGCTTCCCTGCTTCGGTCAAGGTTCAGACCTCCTCATCTCCCGTCCGGCCCCGGCAGCAGGTGACTCCAGGAGCCCCCGAGGGACCTGGGCATTCTTTGAACTTGCGCTGCGTATTCTTGCTCTTTTCGTTGAAATTAAGGAAGAAGGTGATTGGGTTTGGCTGGGCGGGGGGCCGGGGGGGTGTCCTTCGTTGATCCGTTTCTTTGTTAACTCTTTTGTTGTTGTTGTTTCCCGAAACCAATTACTGAGATTGCATAGTGTAGTGGTTAAGAGCGCAGACTCTGGAACCTGTCTTCGTTTTCTCCCTCCCACATTTGTGACATTGGCAAGACTTCAGCTTCCACATCTAAAAAAATGGGATAATTGAGGAAATTGAATTAAAGAATAAAGGCAAAGCCTGGCACATAGTAAACACTCAATAAATGCCAGATATACGGTGTACCAGACACGGTACAAAGATCATCATGGGGGGGGGGAGTTAATGGGAGAATAAACTCGATTAAGGTAAGTCCTAGTTTAAATCCAGGTATAAACGCTGTGGTGGAGACATGCGAAGTGCTGTGAGAATATAAAGAAGGGAGATTTACTGGGGAGGTGATGGAGACTGGTGACTTAAACTATCCATAAGAGTGAATACAAGTCTGCCAGGGATGTGGTGGGCAGCAGGACACTTCTAGCAGAGATCACAACTTAAAGGGTCAACTGGAAATGCATGACATTTTCAAGAAATTGAATAGTATGCTATTGTTAGAACTAGGGTAGTGATTTCCTCCAGGAAGCTCCCTCTTTGTGCTTCCACTGTGTCTGTGTGGTTAGAACATCCCTTACTGCACACTTTCTTTTTTTTTTTTTTTTTTTTAAAGATTTTATTTATTTATTTGACAGAGAGAGATCACAAGTAGGCAGAGTGTCAGGCAGAGAGAGAGGAGGAAGCAGGCTCCCCGCTGAGCAAAGAGCCCGAAGCGGGACTCGATCCCAGGACCCCGAGATCATGACCTGAGCCGAAGGCAACGGCATAACCCACTGAGCCACCCAGGCGCCCCTACTTCACACTTTCATATGGAAAAAATGTTGTTTATATTTCTCTCCTTCACCTCAGGTCAGGGATCTTGCAGTGGTCTTTGTCTCCTTCTATAATGCCTGGCCCTTGATAAAACATTTGTTGAACTTGGAGAGACCTATGGGCAATGAATCTGGAAAGGTGGGTTGGAGCCAGATTGCAGATTTTGATGAATGGGAGGCCCAAGAATTCTGGCTGACTTTTTTTCCAGTAGGCAACAAGAAGCTATTAGATCTGAAATTAGATCTGATTTTTTACAAGATTAAGTCTGGCAGCACTGGAGAATAGATTATATACAAGCAGAGACTAGAGTAAGGGATACTAATTAGGAGGCAGCAGAAATCACTCAGATTCTCCCCTATATGTGTCAGAAGTTGAATGTGTAAGACCATTTAGATTACTGGTCAATAAATTTTCCATCAGGACCAGGGAAAGGATTGCCTGTGTTTGACACACACAGAATTAAGAACCACCTCTTCCTGATTCAGGACAGATGTGTCAAGCTACTCAGAGAAATATTCCAGATCGCATTTAAGTATCTTTCCTTGCAAATTGTTCAGGATTGAGCATGATGATAGTTATAGTAATGAGATGGTAAACATGGACACTAACGCTCCCAATACTATTGCATCTTTTAGACTACTAATGACCCAAATTCCACCTGTGGTTCAGTCCAGCAAGAATCACCATTGTTTGTGACTGTGATGACTGGCATCTAATGGTTTTATTTCTCTTAATCTCTTCAGGGAGAACATCTGTTCCTACAGTGTTGCTGACCCTGACATTTTCTGAGTGGTCTTGCACAGCCTACTTTTTATATAAATAATTGGCAAGACTTCATATTTTTCACTACAGAAGCCTACATCCTAGAGATTTTAAAACATTGCTTTTAGGTTACAACTACATTTAACCTGAAAGCTCTTCCTTTCTTATTCCAAAATGTTGAGATACTGGGGAGAGATACCAATCTCATCAAGCCAGACCAACAGAAGTTCCTTTGACTTGCTCCCACGGGAATTCCGTCTGGTCGAAGTCCATGACCCCCCACTGCACCAGCCCTCAGCCAACAAGCCCAAGCCCCCCACAATGCTGGACATCCCCTCAGAGCCGTGCAGCCTCACCATCCATACTATTCAGCTGATCCAGCACAACCGACGTCTGCGCAATCTCATTGCCACAGCTCAGGCCCAGAGTCAGCAACAGACAGAAGGTGTAAAGACTGAAGAGACTGAACCTCTTCCCTCTTGCCCTGGGTCACCTCCTCTCCCTGATGACCTCCTGCCTTTAGATTGTAAGAATCCCAATGCGCCATTCCAGATCCGGCACAGTGACCCAGAGAGTGACTTTTATCGGTAAGACAAGGCTGCTTTGCTGTATCTTACTTTTCTCAAAAAAAATCTTCACAACAGCACTGTTAAGCATATAATAATATTTCCATGAGGAAACTGAGGGTAAGGGTAATTGACATGGTTGAAGTTGCTCAGGTAATTAGGAAGTCTAAGACTTGAATCCTGAACTTCTAATCCTCCTTCCTTTTTTTAAAAAAAACATGATATTAATCTTTTTTAAGAGTTCAGGTCATTTGGAATGTAGAATGTCCCACTCACTGGATATGCTGATTATTTCCTCAAGATTAGATTCAGGTTAAATATGTTTGGCAAAAATGAAAAAAAAAATTCAAAATAAGTAAAATTGTATAACACTTATTGCATCTGCTATTGATGGTAGTAGTTACTACTACTTTGATTGTCCCAAATTAATGAGAAAAAGACAGAAACGGACTTAATATATAAGGGTTGCAGTTGGGCCAGATGAAAACCAGATGATGTCCTGGTGCACAGTTTAACTGAAGGTTCTGAAGTCTTGAAATAGTGGACATGGCAGGGTTAATTGTACCATTACAGGCATGGCACATGTTTGTACAGATACGGCCAACTTCAAAAAACTTGTTCTGCACTGATTAGTACCAAGTTTACATTTTGAAGGCAATTTAGCTTGAATAAAATAATATTGTCCATCATATTAAACTGATGGTGTTATTTAGAATTTTGTAGTTTTGCATCAAACTTCTAATTGTTTACGACCATCAAAGGGAGGCAGAAGATAGGAATTTTCAGGGGACAAGTAAATAATTAGAAGTTTACTAAAAGTTATTTTTAGGAAATCAGACAGCTTTTTGAATTTTTTTTTTTCCTAGAAATCTTGAGTAGGGGTAAAATGGTGTATTATGAAGAACATGGGATCTGAAGTCAGAAGCTCTACCTTCTGATAATACCAGAACAATTTCTGGCAGGTCAGCCCCTCTGAACCTCAGTTGCTCAAACCTGCCAGATGGGAATCATAGTATGGACTTACTGCCCATTTCTGTGCACAGGATAGGATAAAAGTGCTTTGTAAACTCTAAACATTTTAAATTGCTTTTTTAAAAGTGAGTTGCTCTCCCAGTTTTACAAATGGCCTGCTGTAGTTGTGTAAGACTCTCCTAACTGGGACTGTGAATTTCTGAAACTCCAAGTATCATCCAGCAGATGAGGAGACTATGTTGTGATGGAATAACTAGAGCACTCTGGATCTGGACCTGAGCTATCCTGTTACAGGTTATTATACTCTAAAAGTGATCAAAACTGAGCAGTTGGTAAAAGGAAACTTCTATTCATCTGATACACTTTTATATTGTTTATTATAGACATGTATTGCCTATGAAGACTTTATGTAATTGGAGGAGCTCAGAGAGGGCTGTGGGTTGTTGAGACACGCCCTGGCAGCAGCAGGATGAAACTGGGCTCTGTAGCTGCAGAGAATCCCCCTAGTAAGCTGAGCCAGTGGTTCGACTGAAATTGTAAAACTCCTAGGGAGACAGGACAGCTCACCCCTTTGCAAGAGCACTAATAACCGTGCCATGTCTCCCCTTTCAGGGGGAAGGGGGAACCTGTGACTGAACTCAGCTGGCACTCCTGCCGGCAGCTCCTCTACCAGGCAGTGGCCACAATCCTGGCCCACGCGGGCTTTGAGTGTGCTAATGAAAGTGTCCTAGAGACTCTCACCGATGTGGCACATGAGTATTGCCTCAAATTTACCAAGTTGCTGCGCTTTGCTGTGGATCGAGAAGCCCGGCTGGGGCAGACTCCTTTCCCTGACATTATGGAGCAAGTATTCCACGAGGTGGGCATTGGCAGTGTGCTCTCCCTCCAGAAGTTCTGGCAGCACCGCATCAAAGACTATCACAGTTACATGCTGCAGGTGAGGTCACCCTGGGAGAATCGGGTAAACCTGTGTAATCCAGGGGTGTTCATCGGGATCCCACACTTGCCCCAGAGAGTAGAGCATGGGGTCTTGGAACAGACTGGACGGGTCTGCTCTCCTCAGGGCCTTCGGTGTGTTCCACTGGCTTCATCGCTGGCCTCGCCAGCCCCTGGGGCCTCCTTTAATCAATGAGTGGCCGCATTTATTGATAACGCTTTTGCTGGAAGAAATTATAGACAGGAATATGGAGTCCGAGAGCATGTGGTTAGCATGCTTTATTCAACAAGTAGTTACTGAGTGCCTACTGTGGGTCAGGCACTGTGGGGGTCAGCAGTGAATAAGACAGATTCCTGGAGCTTGCATTCTTGAGCGGGAAACAAAAACAAGTAAGTAAATAATGACCAAAACAATTTTGGGTGGCATTAAGCGCTATGAAAAGCAAAACCAATCAGAATGAGGTGATATTACCCAAGGGTAAATGGTTACAGCCAGAAATAATCTAATCTCTTCAACCCTTGTGGCCTTCAGCAAGTCATTTTTTTCATTATTTTGGTTTCCCCAAATCTAAAATATGAAAAGGAATTTTTAACACCCCACAAAAAAGTCTTTGCTAAGTGATCCAGATTTCCTACACCCTTCATTATCCATGTAGAGTCCTATGTCAGCTGTTTGTTTTTACAGCCAGAAATGTGATCTTTTGAACCCATTCTGATTTATCTTTAACAAAGTCTCTTTTACCTTTATGTAACTTTTAATTAATGACACACACACTCTCTGCTAAACACCTTTTTTTTTAGTGTGTCTGTCATTTACACATGCAGACTCAACACCTTAAATTCCTTCCATGTGTCTACTATGCTCAAAAAAAAAAAGTTAAAAAAAAATTCTTCCCATTGGCAGTGGTAGCTTTATGCATATTCCTATTATGTTGGCTTTTCCATGGGATGCCATAAGCTAACCATCTACCTTGCTTTTAACATGCCTTTGAAAAACTGACTCTTGCTTGCCAGCAGATTAGTAAGCAACTATCTGAAGAGTATGAAAGGATTGTCAATCCTGAGAAGGCCACAGAGGACACTAAACCTGTAAAGATCAAGGAAGAACCTGTAAGCGACATCACCTTCCCTGTCAGTGAGGAACTGGAGGCTGACCTTGCTCCTGGAGACCAGTCACTGCCCATGGGGGTCCTCGGGGCTCAGAGTGAGCGCTTCCCATCTAATCTGGAGGTCGAGGCTTCGCCACAGGCTTCAAGTAAGAGAAAGTAGCTGACTCTGATTCTGGGAGATGGGCCTGTCTAAGCACTTTTTGCATTTTGGAGTCAAACTCTGGAGATGAGAGAAAAAAATGGAGGTGGGCCAGAGAATGGCAAGTCTAAAAACAAAAACAGCCTCACTGATCTAGATAAAGCAACATTCTTCTCTTTGAAATTAGTAAAGGGAGGACTAGCACAACTTTACAGGCATTCTTTAAAACAATTCCTAGTTAGGCTGTAGATGCTGTGTGTGCTCTCCTGTTGAGGACTGGAGCTAATTTAGCTGACCTAGCTGGGTGAGCAGATGCCTCTTCGTCCCTTAATGTGGCATATATGTCTTTACTGATGCTTGTACTAGTAAGACAGCTTCCAGATAGACGGGGGAAGGCTAATTGCTCAAGGCTGTTTGAACCATTGGGCTTCCTTGCTAGAGTGCCCCAACAGATTGGAGCTGAAAGGGACTAAAATACGGCTATCCAGCCAGAGGCAACGGGCTTCTTCTTCCAGACAGACTCTGTGATCACCTTGGGAACCAGGATGACTCGATCCTTAAGTCAGTTAGATTGCAAATTTGTCTACTCAGTTCTACACAAATATAAATTGTCATTTCATCAATGCACAAGTGATACAAGTAACATCCACACAACAAAGGCCACATTTTTTAAAGTGCTGGGCAGAGAGCCTTTTCCCATGAAGAGGTCATAATCACAGAACAGCATTGCCAGAACAGAGACAGGAGGGCCAGAGAGAGAGTGTTGCGGTTTTAGAAGCCATGTCTGTTTTCAGCAGTCTGGGAACTGCTGCCAGCGTTCTGTAGTGGTAACTTCGTAATGTGAGAGAGGACCAGGGACCCAAACAAAAAGGCAGGAAAACAGGAGAGCATGAGGGAAGGAAGAAATGAAGGCAAGAGAGGAGGAAGGGAGGGACGGAGGAAGGAAGAAAAGAAAGGACGGAAGGGACTGAAGCCCTGAACAAGAGCCTGTGGATGTGCCTGCCTTTGGGCCACGAGACAGTGAATGATCCCACCTGCGTAGCTTTATTTCCCTGGTTTAGGCCCAGTGTCAGGTGGGTGAGGTGGGGTAAAGGAGGGTGGAGGAAGTGGAAAAGAAAATATTCCGAGTTGGTAGTTTTGGGACCAGAGAATAACAACCATATTCTCCAGCCAGGCAGAGTCAAAGTGAAGTCTGAGCTCAAAGGCTAGGAATCTGCCCTGGGTGAAATGTTCTGCCGCGTTCCAGCCGTGGCTTACCACTGGTTGTATTCTCTTCCATTGCTAGGCACTGAGGTCAATGCTTCCCCACTTTGGAATCTGGCCCATGTGAAAATGGAGCCTCAAGAGAGCGAAGAAGGCAATGTCTCTGGGCATGGTGTGCTAGGCAGCGATGTCTTTGAGGAGCCCATGTCCGGGATGAGTGAAGCTGGGATCCCCCAGAGCCCTGATGACTCAGACAGCAGCTACGGTTCCCATTCCACAGATAGCCTCATGGGGTCCTCCCCTGTTTTCAACCAGCGCTGCAAGAAGAGGATGAGGAAAATATAAAAGGAAAAGAGGAGACTTTGTCTCCAGACCTACAAGACCAAACAGAAAACCTTGATGCATTCAAATTTGTTTCCATGCAGGGTGATTTGACTCTTTTTTTTTTTTTTTTTTTTTTTTTAAAGATTTTATTTATTTATTTGACAGAGAGAAATTACAAGTACACTGAGAGGCAGGCAGAGAGAGAGAGAAGGAAGCAGGCTCCCTGCTGAGCAGAGAGCCCGATGCGGGACTCGATCCCAGGACCCTGAGATCATGACCTGAGCCGAAGGCAGCGGCTTAACCCACTGAGCCACCCAGGCGCCCCGGGTGATTTGACTCTTAACTCTTAAATACAGTGGATCTTCCTGATTTCATTGGAGCTGGATTTAACCAAACAAGTTTGCATTTTACTTACACAGCCAGTTTTTGTACTTTTCCACAACCAGGCCACCTTTCACAGACAGCTCACAGTACTGGGATGGTAATCGGGAGACCAGAGCACTGTCCCTGACTGGTGTCTTTGCCTTCGCACAACTGAAAAGAATCATACTGTTTGGCTCCATATCGCAGGGATGTTGTACAGATTGAGATCCTCATCAGACTTCAAAGCTGTGCTTGAAAAGACTCAAATATATACTGATATCAGAAGCCAGTTTTTTCATTGAATTTCCTTCACTTTGGGGTCAGATCATTGGGAACCCAGTACTAAAACCTAAGAGGAAATAGCTAATCCCCTTACCCATCAGTAGTCTTTTTTTAAGCAGTTTTTGCTGCTCATGTCTTAGGAAACCAAGGGTCTGTGATGCTCCTTTAGACAGCCCTCCTGATCTTGTGCACATCATTTCTTCTTCCTTCTTTTTTTTTTTTTTTTAAGATTTTATTTATTTATTTGACAGAGATCACAAGTAGGCAGAGAGGCAGGCAGAGAGAGAGGAGGAAGCAGGTTCCCCTCGGAGCAGAGAACCCGATGTGGGGCTCAATCCCAGAACCCTGGGATCATGACCTGAGCCGAAGGCAGAGGTTTTTTTTTTTTTTTTTTTTAAGATTTTTATTTATTTATTTGATAGAGATCACAAGTAGGCATAGAAGCAGGCAGTGAGGGGGAAGCAGGCTCCCCGCCGAGCAGAGAGCCCAATGTGGGGCTCAATCCCAGGACCCTGAGATCACGACCTGAGCTGAAGGCAGAGGCCTAAACCACTGAGCCACCCAGGAGCCCCCAAGGGCAGAGGTTTTAACCCACTGAGCCACCCAGGCGCCCTTTCTTCCTTCTTTTTTATTAAGTAAACTCTGCCCCTCAAACTCATGACCCCAAGAGAGTCACATACTCTTCCGACAGAGCAGCCAGGCCTGTCCCTCATCTTCCCTTGTTGCACTTACTCCATCTACTTTCATCCTTTCTGTCATTTTATTTCCATTCAGATTTTTTAAAAAGATTTTATTTATTTATTTGATAGAGAAATCACATGTAGGCAGTGAGAGGGGGGAAAGCAGGCTTCCTGCTGAGCAGAGAGCCTGATGCAGGGCTCAATCCAGGATCCTGAGATCATAACCTGAGCCGAAGGCAGGCGCTTACCCACTGAGCCACCCAGGTGGCCCCCATTCATATTTTTTTTACAGACTTTATCAGAAAGAGAAAAAGAGCAGCAGGCAGAGGGAGAAGCAGACTCCCCCTGAGCAAGGAGCCCACTATGGGGCTCCATCCCAGGACCCCGGGATCATGACCTGAGCAGAAGGCAGATGCCCAACTGAGCCACCCAGGCGCCCCTCTGTTCAGAGTTGTGAAAATGTTTCACAAATGTACCTTTTTTCAGTTGTTTCCTTCATCTCCTCCCTTGGAAATGAGCAAGCAGGACCTGTCCAAGGACAGACTTGGGCTAGCTGCATTTGCTGCATCTATTCCGCCATTGGAGGGCAGCGGGCTGCGCCTGGGCCAGGATGGCGGCAGCTGCGCTGTGCTCCTGCGGGCTGGGCAGCCTCTCAAAGGCAAACAGTACCCAGCTCTCTCCACATCCTGTCCTCAGCTTTACATTGTTACCCATCACAGTATCTGCCCCGCTTGGCATCGGATAGTCGTGGTCAGTGTTTATGAAGTGAATGATTCACATGGGAATTACTAGGAGTAATGAGCAAATGTGAGCCTTGGTCGTGGCTGCCAGCATGTTAAATGCTGCTGAAATTTGGTTTTGGGAGACAGAATACGGTCTTTTGAAATTGACAGCATTCTTTCAGGAGACCAAAATCAAGGCACAACTTGAATTAATACGTTATTGAATGCCTTCAATGTCCCAGGCACTGAGAACAAAGGTGAAAGCAGGGGCACCTGGGTGGCTCAGTTCAGCTCAGGTCATTGTCTTGGGGTCCTGAGATGAAGCCCCGTGTGTTTCTCCTCCTGTCCCTCCCCACTCTCACGCTCTAATAATACTTAGGGGAAAAAATGATCCCAATAGCCATGAGATTACAATGTAAACTCTCAATTTGTAAATTGGCTAATTGCACAATCGCTAGCACACTTCTCTAAACTCCCATTCCATGCTTAGCTGCTTTTTCCCCTATTTATGAAAGTAAACATCAGGCAGGTTCCATAAAGTAGTCATCTAGCATTTAATTCGTTCTTTAGTGAACATTTATTGAATACCCATCATATACTGGTTCTTGTGCAAGGGACACCAAGATGAAGAAGACTTTGTCCCTGTCCTACGGAGTGGGAGCTTAAGGCACAGGCCAGACAAGTTGTTGTTTTGTTCTGTTTTGTTTTGTTGTTAAATAGTAGTTCTATGCCTGGCATGGAGCTCAATGTGGGGCTTGAACTCATGACCTTGAGACCAAGGCCTGAGGTGAAGAGTTGGACGCTTAATCAATGGAGTCACCCAGGCGACCCCAGACAAGTTTTTATTATTAAAAGAAGTATTCAAAGGCACTAAGGGGGAAAACCAAGTATGTTCTGAGTCTTGCTCTGCAAATAGTTTCCTCTTGAAGAGGTTCAATATTTTAAGACGAGTGGTTTCTAGGTATAGAATATTGAAATTAGGGGCACCTGGGTGGCTCAGTTGGTTAAGCAGCTGCCTTCTGCTCAGGTCATGATCCCAGAGTCCTGGGGTCGAGCCCCACATTGGGCTCCCTGCTCAGCCGGGAGCCTGCTTCTCCCTCTCGTGTGCCTGCCACTCTGCCTACTTGTGCTCTCTATCAAATAAATCTTTAAAAAAATATTGAAATTAGTATCTACAGGTATATAATGTATAGGTACAGAACACTGAAATTAATACTTAATGGCAAAATAAAATACTTTTAGACTATTTACATTGGAGTATAAGTACCAGATGGTCAAGGTTAGGTACTCTGATAAAGCAGGTCATTTTAAGATACCTGAGATTCTCCTGGCCTAGAACTGTCACAGGATATTTTAGCTAGAGCAGTTCTCAAACTTAACGTACATAGGAACTCCCTGAAGGATTTTTTTTTTTCTTAAGATTTTGTTTGACAGGCAGAGATCACAAGAAGGCAGAGAGGCAGAGAGAGGGGAGGAAGCAGGCTCCCTGCCAAGCAGAGAGCCCGATGTGGGGCTCGATCTCAGGACCCCGGGATCATGACTGAAGGCAGAGGCTTTAACCCACTGAGCCACCCAGGCGCCCCCCCTTGAAGGATTTATTAAAAGAGATGTCTAGGTGTACCACCCCCAGTTTCTGATTCAGGTCTAATTAATTCGATGACAAAACTAATCCAAACAATAAGAAAATTCAGGGGCACCTAGGTGGCTCAGTTGGTTGAGGGACTAATTCTTGGTTTTGGCTCAGGTCATGATCTCATGGGTCATGGGATCGAGCCCCACACTGGGCTCCTCGCTCAGCAGAATCTGCTTTTAATTCTTTCTAACTTCTTTTTTTTTTTATTTTTTTAATTCATTTTATTTATTTATTTGAGAGAGAATGAGTGAAAGAGAGCATGAGAGAGGAGAAGATCGGAGGGAGAAGCAGACTCCCCAAAGAGCTGGGAGCCTGATGTCTGGGATCATGACCTGAGCCGAAGGCAGTTGCTCAACCAACTGAGCCACCCAGGCACTCATTTCTTTCTAATTTCTAACAATCTTCCAGGTCATGCTGATGCTTCTCGTCCAGTGACCACACTTGAGAACCAATGAATTGGGGTACAGATTACACAGGGATAAAATTCCTTAAGAGAAATGCACTATGTTCTAAGATACTATGAAGAATGTGGAGGCAGGGCAAACCTTACTACGGCTATTATATATGGAATGTGCACCTGACCCAAATCCATGGTCTTTGAGTAAATCACAAAGGATACTTTGCCTTAAAGTATAACACAAACAATACCTAGCTCTGTACCTGGTTACTTGGTATGTGTACATGGGAGACTTTAGTAAACATTCCCTCTTTACTGAGACGGGTTTGGACATGTGGCTTTAAACCTTTGTGTTGAATAGAAGAGAACCTATCTGCAGTTACATAATTTTCTTATTTGAAATTATGACAGGCAGGCTTACAACGAAGTTAAAATTAAAAACACTTTATCCAAGTTATCATCCAAAACAGGATCTTATTCATTAATCATGTTTTGCTCACTCTTTTTTCAATGAACCTGTTGTCCTACAATGAGCTACCCCTTCTGAGGCATGTTTCGTACCCAACATTGATTGGTTGCCAAGGAGACTCCACTGCCACCCTGGGCAAACTCGTTTCCTCTCCCTTTCTGCTAAAAGGAAGGAAACTCATGGTATAATCCAGGGCAGGATGCTGGGAAAGTAGAGTACAGATCCAGCCTGATAGAAGTTGGAAGTGAATAGTGACTTCTTGCTGTTCCATCCACCAGCAGCAAAAGTACTTGAATTCAAATGATAAAACTTGAAGCTTTAGGCTTGAGGGGCTATCAGCCTCCAAGAATAGTGAGAATATCCTTCCTTGCATAAATCCAAGGGAAAGGCCAAGGGAATTGGCATCCACCTGCCAGGTCCAATGGTTTTCTATCCTTGGCTGCATCTGAGTCAAATTTCCCTATAAGAGAAACTCTGCTACTCTGAACAAAATTGTCCTTTATAAGTAGTCCCCATCAGAGGTTGGGATAATTCCTTCACAGAGTTCCAAAATTCTGGACTTCTAGAAACTACTTGTTGTTTCTCTTCCAATACTGTGCCATTGATTCTTGCATAAAATTCTGGAATGCTGGCTCTTCACGGCTTTCTTCCGTAACTACAAGGAAAAAAGGTCAGTTCTTTTAACTTTCCCATTAGATGGGTAGAAAAAGAGTTCTGTCACCAATCCATCACAAACAGTACTCAGCTTCTAATAAACTAAGTGTTCATTTCTCCCAGAAGCATGCTCTATCATGGTGCCCAAAATGTCGAGTTTCTTTCATCTCTAAGTGGGGAACCCCCCCCCATAAAGTAACTAAAACAAGGTCCCACTCCTACATATTTTAAACCTAGAGAAATATATCCAACAACTCTATTCATAATAGCTAAAATCTGGAAACAACCCTAATGGCAATCAGCTGATGAATGAATAAACAACTTGTGGTAAAAGCCGTACCTTGGAATATTATTCATCAATAAAAAGAGCACACTTTGGATACATGGATGGATTGCAAAAGCATTACACTGACTGAAAAAAGTCAAATCCAAAAAGCTAAATACTGTGATTCCAATTAGACAACATTCTGGAAAAGGCAAAATTGTAGGAACAGAAATCAGATTAGTGATTGCCAAAAACTAAGTGTGAGAGAACAGGACTGAATGAGAACAGCATGGCGGTGCTGGAAGGATTCTGTATCTTGACTATGATGGCTGTTTCGAGTGCATATATATTATATTAGTTAAATCTCATCAAACTATACACTTAAAAAGGGTGGGATTTATTGCCAGTAAATTAGACCTCAATACATCTGAGTTAATGAGGCAATTTAGATGTTAGCATCCAGCACACTGGATGGTAAAGAGGGGTTTGCTCTTGGTCGTAGCTAGAACCATAAAGGTTGTTTCAAGAAACAGAGTCTGTTCAGTCCATAAAACTATGCCAGGTGGAACCCTTTTAGAAGTTTCCAGAGCCACTCTATCCTCAGTGGTACAGTCCCTTCTAACTGGCTTCGGTCTGCCGAGGCCTCCTTATGCATTCTTTTTCCCTACCTCATGTATTCTTAAAACCATTATTAAACCAAACAAACATCCTGGATTTCTCAAACTGAGTTAGGCCCTAATGATGAGAGGACAAGAGACTAATTAAAAGCCTGTGATGCGCTCAGTATTAACCATTCAGTAGACGGCCAGGAACCCAATACATGGAACTCTCTACCGCGGCTGATTCCGGGGCCACATCATCTCTCCCGATCACTGGCTGCATGGGTAAGGCTTCTCTCGGCAAGAAGCTCCTGAGCAAACAACGTGGGAGGAAGCAGCTACTCTCTTCTCCCGAGCACCTCCGCCACCTCTCACCTCTGTGGTCAATGTCATCAGTATCGCTGTCCGCTTCCTCATCCTCTTCGTCCAGTGTTCCCCGAGTCAGGATCAGATCAGAAGCGTCCAGCGCAGGAGACAAGCTGTCTACAGAGAAAACACGTGTCAGGAGCACATCACGAACCTCAGCCTCCTCAAACAGGTGTTCTGATCCAGTAACTATGATTATCAATTGGCAGGATGAAGGTGGCCGTAAACATAAATGTACAATCTTACCTGTTCTAAATGTACTACTGTTAATACCACTTAATGTTTTTAGAGTAGTGTAGTCCGTAAAATGCTCTCGGGATCCCGGTAACCCAAGAGGTGCTATTTTTAAATTGAGGAAAATAATTCTCAAGTAGCTTGTCCTGGTAGTAACATCGTTCGTTCTTATTGGCTCACAGCTTAGAAGAGGCTGTAGTTTTTCCTCTGAAGACTAAAGGCATCAGAGTAGATGCAGCATGCTGGGGAGTCAGCGCGAAAGTGTAGAGCACTAAGGAAGATTCCTGGGGGAAGTGTGTTCTGAGGGTCTGAAGAAAATAGACGGTGGAGTGACAGGAAAGGAGTGAGGATATTATTCAAAAGAGGGAGGGAGGAAATGGGAAATTGAATATACTAATAGAGGCAAATTCCCTACTCCGGGCAACTGAACAAGGGTCGAGTGCCAATCAAAGTCAAATCACTTCATTCCTGTGCAGGGGATTCGGCCTGCAAGGGTTGGGCTCTGAGAACCTAAAATGACACCCAGTACCCTAGAGCTTCCAGAGCACACGACCACGCTCTTCAGGAGCCTAGCTGGAGAGAAGTCAGCAGGGGATGAAGGAGGCCAACAGCAGCAACATCAAGAGGCACAAATCTCAAGGGGCCCGTGGCCCTGAAGAGGGATGGTGACATGGCGTGCTAACAATCAGTGCTTCCGTCTGGGCCCCCTATACCTGTGACTGCCCCCAAATTATTTACTGCAAGCTTTCAACCTTCGACAGGTTATCTGAGTATGGAAGGCCTTTTGCAGCAGATTTAACATTTGCTGCTTCACATATTCCTGAGTGATGAGCACAGAAATTTATGTCACCAAGGTGCACAACAAGGATGGCCAGGCAAGTTCACGTAACAGGTGAATCCAGCCAGTTTCTAGCATCTCCCCCTCCAAGCGGCTTTGCTGTTGTTGTCTAGTGAAGATACAGCAATAGCTTTCATGAACAGAACTTCATTCCTTCAAAGACCAGTCTATTCATAAGTGTGGGTGGGAGGGGGTGCATCCATACTAAACATGAACACCGACCTAAAACCCCTAAGAATCAATGACATAACTAATTCAAACAATAAGAAAATCCAGGGGCACCTAGGTGGCTCAGTTGGTTGACGGACTAATTCTTGGTTTCGGCTCAGGTCATGATCTCATGGGTCATGGGATCGAGCCCCACATTGGGCTCCTCACTCAACAGAATCTGCTTCCAATTCTTTCTCTTGTCCTCCCCTCCTCCTCTGCCACTTCCACCCCAGGGGTGTATTCTCTTTTTCAAATAATTAAATCTTCAAAAAATATTTTTAAAAAGTGGGGGGTGCCTGTGGTTAAAAACTAGTGGCTCAGTGGTTAGGCAGACTTTTTTTTTTTTTTTTTAAAGATTTTACTGATTTATTAGAGAGACAGTGAGAGAGGGAACACAAGCAGGGGGAGTGTGAGAGGGAGAAGCAGGGAGCCCGATGTGGGGCTTGAACCCAAGACCCAGGGATCATGAGCCAAAGGCAGACGCTTAACAACTGGACCACCCAGGAGCCCCAAGGTAGACTTTCTGAGAAACAGGCAAGACTTTCTGAATACAGTGCAAGTACAAAGCCGCTGTTAATGATCTCAGGGTCCTGGGAAATCGGGCTCTCTGCTCGGCAGGGATGCCTCAGACTACTATACTTTAAATCTTTCATACCCAGACCTATACTTTATCAACTAAACTAAATGGATCAGGGATCTAAATGCAGAAAATGAGGGTTACCTGGTGGCTCAGTCAGTTAAGCCTCTGACTCTGGGTTTCGGCTAAGGTCATGATCTCAGAGTCATGAGATCAAGGCCCGCTTCAGGCTCCGTACTCAGTGCAGAGCCTGCTGGAGATTCTTTCCCCTCCCTCTCCTTCCCCCTCTGCTCACCCACCCTGGTCACTCTGGTACATTCCCTCTCTCTCTCTCTCAAATATATAAATAAAACTCTTTATATGTAGACAGTGGGGCACCTGGGTGGCTCAGCGTGTTAAATGTCTACGTTCAGCTCAGGTCAGGATCCCATGGTCCTGGGATCGAGTCTTGCATTGGGCTCCCTGCTCGGTAAGTCTGCTTCTCCCTTTGCCCCTTCCCCCACTCGTGTTCTCTCGCTCTTCGCACTCTCTCAAATTATCTTTTTAAAAATAAATAAATAAGTACAATGAAACCATACAAGTACTACAATAAAACATGAGTGAATTCCTCTTTAACACAGTATAGGTAAGGGATTCCCAATTATGACTCAAAATCCAGAGGTAGTAAAAATGGGAAGTAAATTTGCCTAGATCAAAACAAAACAAAAACATGGGGCGCCTGGGTAGCTCAGTGGGTTAAAGCCTCTGCCTTTGGCTCAGGTCATGATCCCAGGGTTCTGGGATCGAGCCCCACATCAGGCTCTCTGCTCAGCAGGGAGCCTGCTTCCTCCCCCCTCTCTCTCTGCCTGCCTCTCTGCCTACTTGTGATCTCTCTCTCTCTGTCGAATAAAAAAAAAAAAAAAAAAAAAAAAAAAAAACCTTTCACCTGGCAAAATAATACCATGGACAAAGTCAAAAAACAAGCGACAGAGAGAAAATATTTCTAACAGGCATCACAGACAAAAATGGATACTACCCCTATTACATTAATAGATACTAAAACTAGTGGGTAAATGTGAAAATTAAAAGGATATTCATATGGTCTCAAAGCATCATCCAATCAAAATACTTATTATAAAGGGAAAAATAACTTTACAATGAAAAACCTGGCAGATACCACTTTAAGCAAGTGATCAAAAGTAAAATCTCCAATGACGGGACAAATCTACATGGTGGGCCTCTGGATGTCGTGCATGGGAAAAATCACAGCTTCACTTCTGTGAAGTCCTGCCAATAAGAAGCCACCTGAACAGAGTCCCAAGGGAATACCAGCCAGACCCAAACTGAGGAACATCCTATAAAATATCTGTTGCCTACACTTCAAAATTGTCACTGCCATGAATACAAAGAAAAATGGAGGAACCATTCCAGATTAAAGGAGCTGAGACAACTAAATGCAATGCAGATCCAGGATTTTCTCCCGCTACACAGGGCAAATAGCTAGATCTAAATAAGGAACACATCAGACAACAGGATCAGAGTTAATTTCCTAACTGTTTAGTAATGAGCTTATATAAAATATCCTTGTTTTTAGGAAATACACACTCAAGTATTCAAAGAGAATATTTAAGTCTTATATCTTACTCTTAAACGATATTGAAAACAGGAATATATATATAATATATATTTTGTTTATAAATACATTTATAGGCTTATACATAAAGTCATACATAATGAGAAGAAGAGAAAGAATCAAGTAAATGTGGTAGAACGTTAACATTTTGCAAATCTGGTTGAATGGTATATAGTAATTCTTAAACTAGCCAAACAATTTTTCTGTAAATCGGGAAGTAGGTCAAAATAAACAGGAAAAGAAAAGGGCAGGGAGTAGAGGGTAAAATGTATTTAAGAAAACTGTAGATGGGAGGATGGGGTGATCGGGTGATGGGTGTTAAGGAGGGGACATGATGTAGTGAGTGCTGGGTATTATACGCAACTGATATATCACTAAACTGTACCCTGAACCTAACAATATGCTGTATGTTAACTAACTTTAAAATTTTTTGAAGTATTTAAGAAAAGAGAGAATATTAAGTGTCTTGCCGAAGTAAAGCAAAAACTACCCGAAGAGGAAGAACTCAGAATGGTAATTATATACAACTTTTAGAAGTTTACCTTTCCAAATCACAAATAAAAAAAAGTGTATCGATCCATCTCAAAACACCACATTATCTTTATCCTTTTCTCTCTCTTAAACTTAAGCATCTTCCTGCTCAGTGGAAGTGAGCATATCCTCCTTTTAGTTCCTAACTCCAAGAAACCCTCCAATACCTGCGGCAGTCCCTGTGTCCAAGGCTACAGAGCCCATATCCTTCCGAAGGCGCTCCAGCTGTTCCTTCTGCTGCTGGCTCTGTGCACTGGCCTGTACATACAGAAAAAAATATCTCCATGTTAAAGAAGGAGTTCTAGGGGCACCTGGGTGGCTCAGTCAGTTAAGCATCCAACTCTTGATTTTGGCTCAGGTCATGACGTCAGGGTTGCTGAGTGTGGAGCCTGCCCAAGATTCCCTCTCTCCCTCCATCCACTCTCTCTCCAAAATATATAAAATAAAATCTTAAAAAAAAAAAAGGAGCCCCAAGTTAGACGCCAGACTTCTAACAGAGATGATGACAAAAGCCACCTGAACAGAGGGATATACTAGGGACTATTTAGACACTGGGGCAGGTAAAAGATGACAGATACAGAAACGCCAAGCGGTGTGGGCCCAGAGGAGCACAAGCTCAGCCTAGAGGGCTCTGGAGACAGAATGATAGGTTTTGGAAACTGGACATGAGAACACATCAAAAAAACCCTCAAGCAGACATAGCAGTGGTAAGGGGCCCAATGCAGCTGATGAGGGCAGGCCAAGGGATTATTTGGAATAAGCACTGTGAACCACTTCTTTTTTCTTGAAATTCCATAACCAGTCCTTAAATGAGCCTTGGGAGTAGGAGTGGGGTGGGGCCCAAGAAGTGCTTAGCAAATGTAACAAGAAAAATCAGACTGTAAAAGATTTAAATAAAGAGAAGAAAAATAATTAAGGGGCCCTGCTGCATCTAGGAAACACACAGATTTACTAGCTTAAGTAACAAACATCTACTACACTGATAGCCAAAACAAAAGCATTTATGGCAGGAGGATTAGTGCATGGTTTGAAGTTGTTTTTCAGTGGCCCCAAATACAACAGTCTATCTTATAATATAAATAGCCTATCTTACCAGTGACTTTTTCAGACGTTCATATTCAGGACGATACTCCCTGGAAAGAGAAAACACTTTCTAAATTCCTTTGTTTATAATCTGTCCTGCCTGCCCCCACACCACTTCTATTTTCCTAGTTCCCTGACAATAACAGAAGACCTTATTTCACCGAACATTATATGTAACAAGACTTAATCACTGAGATTCTATCCCTGTGCAATTAGAAGTCAAGGTGCTTGTCCCCACCCTGAAACCAGCAGAGACAAAAGACTGCAGGCCAGGAAAGATTAACTCTGTGGAGCCCATAATTCATGAGCTCAGCATTTGTTTGGATAAAACTGAGATGAATAAAAGAAGTGAGGCCTGGGGTGCCTGGGTGGCTCAGTCTGTTAAGTATCTGCCTTCAGCTCAGGTCATGATCCCAGGGTCCTGGGATTAAGCTCCCTGTCAGGCTCCCTGTTTAGCAGGGAGCCTGCTTTTTCCTCTCCCTCTGCCCCTCCCCCTGCTTGTGCACAGGCACACTCTCTCCCTCTCTCTCTATCAAATAAATTAAGAAAAGGAGGACTGATGGGCTCAGGAAGCCCAGTATGTAATTATGTGGTTTATCTGGGCAGTAACAAAAGGATACAGAAGGGTCTATCCTGAGACTTTGGTCACACACAGAAAGACCCTTTGTCTGATGAATCAAAATCAAAATAATGTGTCTAAAAACCACCACGTGGTTGTTAGAATCTTGCTAAGAAACATGCCAGTAAGCAGCCAATTATCATGGCATCAGTCCAAGAAAAGTGCTCTGATTACACTTTCGTGTAAGTAAACAGAATTCCAGTGTTAACCATGAAAATAGTAGTAACCACCATTTATCATGAAGTGTGCTTGCTCGGTGTCAGCAACTGTGCTAGATGCTTGGATATATTTTCTCAAATAATGCTCCCAACAACCTTAACAATAAACGCTATTATCCCTGACCTACAAATGACAAAAACTTGCTAAGGCCACTCATTTACTCAGTGGAGAAAGCAGAAATCCAACTCATGGCTGTCTGACTCCAAAGTCTATGATCTTAATCCAAGGTCAGCCAATGTGGCAAAGAGGCCAAATCATGCTTATTTTTATAAATAGTTTTACTGGAACAGCCGTGCCCATTCGTTTGCAAATTGTTTATGGATGCTTTTGCCCCACAATGACAGGTGAGCAGTGGCAACAAAGATTCTATGGCCCACAAAAGCCTAAAATATTTACTATCTGGCTTTTTACCAAAAGAAAGTCTGAAGACTCCTGCTCTTAATCATTCAATACAGGGGCGCCTGGGTGGCTTAGTGGGTTGAGCCTCTGCCTTTGGCCTGGGTGGTTTAGTGGGTTGAGCCTCTGCCTTTGGCTCGGGTCATGGTCCCAGGGTCCTGGGATCGGGCCCCGCGTAGGGCTCTCTGGTCAGCAAGGAGCCTGCCCGCACCCTCTGCCTGCCTCTCTGCTTACTTGTGATCTCTGTCTGTCAAATAAATAAGATCTTAAAAAATAATAATAATAAAAATCATTCAATACAGAGAAGGTTTTATACTCCTATTTTTAAAAAATAGTTAATGGGGACTGGTTATCCCTAAGTGTACACGTACAGATCCAGCACACATACATATGGCAAAAATAATACCTAGACTATGAGAACCAAAACGCTTTGCTGGCAAAACTGCTATCATATCAGATTACAGGTTACTAAAAATGTCATCAACAGGATTTTCCTTTATCCTCACCTTTCATATTCTTCTGCAGCACTGGTGACTTGCACGAAGAGTTCATCTAAGCCTGTACCCAGAACAGCAGACACACCCACCACCTGTCAAAAGCATCAATGCCACTGAGGAAACAATATTTTCACATAGTGTATGTTACTTTGTTCAAATAATCATAATAAAATCTTCCTAAAAGCTGTTTAGATACTTCAAGAAGTCTCTGGCAAAGAGTGAAGCTAAAACAAAACAAAAAACAGCACATATACTCAAGAGCCATGGAAAGATGTATATGGAAAAGAGAGGACTAGAAAAAACAGAAGGAGGAGAAACACATAGCAAGACTTCCTATCTATTTCCTGCCAATACAACCACTGTCTGTTCTCTACAAAAATCAGTATTGCAATGCCTTTGCTTGGCCAATTACCATCCTCCCTGACACCCCGATGTACTTTTACTTATATAAATCGTACCCTTCCTGGGAGCCTGGGTGGCTCAGTCAGTTAAGCGTCTGCCTTCAGCTCAGGTTGTGAAACCAAGGTCCTGGGACAGGGTCCTGCATTGGGCTCCCTGCACAGCGGGGAACCTGCTTCTCCCTCTACCTCTCTCCCTGACTCATGCGCACACTCTCTCCTCCGCGCGCACACACATACACAAAAATAAATAAAATCCTTAAAAGAAAAAAAAAATCGTAGCCTTCCTCCAAAGCATACCTCTAATGCTATATCCTCCAAAATCCCTCATTTTAAGAGTGATCTGCCCCTTACCAGCATCAGGCCCAACCACCAATCTTCACAAGGTTCTTATCACAATATATCATGTTTCAATTCTGTATGTAGCCCTCTCTTCAAACTAAACCATAAAACCATTTTAAATTGACAGAGAGAGATCACAAGTAGGCAGCGTAGGAGGGTTTTTACCTGCTAGAGCCCGATGCGGGACTCGATTTTTCAAGCTTAACCCATGAGCCACCCAGGTGCCCTAAACATAAATTCTGAAGGTAGGGCAAGTAATCTTGAAGGCTCGAACTCACAACCCCAAGATTAAGAGCCAGCCATATGCTCTACTGACTGAGCCAGCCAGGCACCTCTATTTACCTCTTAAACCCCCAGTTTTAAAACTGGCCAGCAACATGCAAAAGAATGAAAAAAAACCCACAAAACTCCAATTTTTAATAAATAATGCTTAAATGCCTTTTTTTTTTAATAAGGTAACGAACTTCTTTTCTAACATAGGTTCAAAGCCGGCCCTATGGGTTAAGAGGTCGTCTGAAGGGACTGTCAGTATAAGCAGAGGAGAAAGTTTACCCTAAGTGAACTGTAAAACTCATCCAACACCAGGCTCATTGAACGAGTCAGGTTACTGACGTATGTAGTCTCTTGATTCAAGGCATCTTGGAAAGCCTCAAAATCTTGCATCCATTCCACTGCAAAGCTGTGGTCAATGATGTCAGTCTGTACCAGAGAGAAGTCAACTATCAGCACCCAGAGATATGCTTAGATAGCAAACATCGAAAAAATTTTAATCAAGCAGCAACAACAAAGCAATTATTCATATATTTTTGCCTCCACTTCGCCCCTTCCCTCCTCCACTACAACAAACCATAAAGGGCCAAGACTACTGTATACAATGAAACGAAGGTATGTGTTCTCTTGGTCAAAGCAGACCCTTCACTATCCACTGCCAAGTGACCATGGCAACAGTAGATGCCAGCACATTCTAGGCTCTGAAGTCATGTCTCAAATCCCAGCTGCCAACCTAACAACAGTGAAGTTTTTGGTTTTAACTGAGACTGCTAATAAACTAGCAGTCCCTCCTCCATATACACAGTTGCAATTTTGAGGGATAATCTATACACTACAGTTGAGGGGCTACTCTATCTAGTTTAAAATTACTTTGATGAGAGCCAGTGATAAATATTCATTTAATCTGATTGAATCTTTTTCCTACAAGTGCTCATGACTTTGTTTCAGATAAGTTTGAATCTGTTCTCCGACTTATGAAAATCCTCACCTACCCAAACCTTCCAGTAACCCAAGGTTCTGATGAAAAAGAAATACTGAACCACAAAAGGAAGGATCCACTTACTTTATTCATAACCACAATGAAAGGCAGCTTGGTTTTGTACAAAATGCTGAAAATTAAAAATCAAGACATTTTTAGTAAAAACACTTAAGCTCTTGCTAGCCCGGTGTCAATCTATGTGGAACCGAGTAGAGACAAGTGGAATGGGTTCAGACTCTGCTTATGGGTATCCATTCTCACATGCCTTCATTCTCTCTCCCAAGGAGGAAAAACCACCATTACCATCCAGCAAACAACACACACACACACGCTCTTGCTTTTTCTTGGAATAATAATGCTTTAATACTGATCTTGTTTTCTGTATATGTTTTTTGGGGGGTTTTGTTGTTGTTGGTTTTTTTTTTTTTTTGGTAGGGTTGTTTTTACCCAATAATTGTCTTTTAAACAATAAATATGGAAACAAAAAATGCCATCAGTCCTCAGATTTTTATGTGGACTAGGATTTCTTGCATCTAACAAGAAGGGATAGCCCTAGTCATATCAGAAGGCACAAATGATGGTAATGGCTTTTGTGTACCTTCCCCCCAACGAGTTCTCTCAGACTGAATAATAGTTTGCCTTGCTCCTATGTCTTCTGCACTCACATACCCTAGTGAGGCATGGTCCTTCTGTCCCTAATGACACCAAGTTGGGCAAACTTGTGCTTTGTGGAATTACAGATAAATCTCTGTATTGATAATCTCTCATAATTTAACTCTACATGTCATAACACAGAAAAGGAGCATTTAGACCAGAGCGCTCTGTTCTATTTAGACTTGTTTCATTCATCTGGGAGCAAATACCAAAGGCTCATATTCGTACACCACCCGTTTCTGTAATAAGCAAGGGAGGAAGGCGAGAAGCTGCTCCGAGAATGCCAACACATATGCCCCTTTTCTCTTCTCACCTCTCCCCAGCTCACAACTACTAAACTGAGGGCCACATCTGAATGAGCACAAATCCAAGTTAGTAAGTACTCGGGATTCAAATACAAAAGAGAAAAGAAGAGGCCTCCTTCCTGGACGTAACTGCATGCCTACCAGCAATTAATTACCTGCAGGCATACAGCATATTGGACATGAAGGTCACTGGGTTGGTACTTCTTGATGTGTCCATTACATAAATGACAACTGTTGGAAATGAGGATGCCTAAAGCCACAAAATAATCACAGCCTTAGTCAAAGGGCTCATTTGCTATACCCAAACTCTTTTCCCACCTTCCTTACCAAGGGAGAACCGCCTTAGGCAGGGTACACAGAGCTGCCACACTCCCTCCCATACAAGGTCCCATGCAATAAAAAGATGCTTAACTATAGTCTAGCTCTCTAGTTACTCCCAGTAACCAGTCCTACAATACTCACCAGAGCCTCAGTGATGATTGTCCCAGAAGCTGACCATGTGAACACCTCAATCTGTCCAGGTGTGTCAATCAAGACGTATCTGTGTCAAGAACGACCATTAAAGAAGTATTACACTTGTGCAACGCCGAAAGATAGCCCAGCACAGAAAACACTGAGAATCTGGTTATCCGGGACTGGAATAACCTCGTCATACTGTCAAGTCTAACTTCCTCCCACTGCCCTTAAAACGTACACCACATTCCCCCAAGCTTTGTTCAATGTCCAATATTCATGCTACTAGGCAGGAGCAGTAGTCCACAAACTGCTGCAAATTGATCACAGAGGAAACAGTGATAGTTTCAGAAACACACCACATTGAAAATGAGAGATAAACAAAACCAAATTTCTTGGGAAACTATCTGGTTTCTTGGGGTGGGGGTGAAGGAAGGTGGAGGGGAAAGAGAATAACAGACATAGGGGAGTAATAGCTAAATAGAGGGTTTCTTCTTGAGGTGATAGAAATATTCTAAAAGTGACTACAGTTATGGTTGTACAATTCTGTGAATATACTAAAAGCCACTGGACTGTATACTTTAAATGATATATGAATTACATCTAAATAAAGCTGTTTTTAAAAATAAGCAAAAAATTTTGAATGGACATTTCTCCAAATATATACCAATGGCCAAAAAGTACATAAAATGATGTTTAACATCTCTAATCACTGAGGAAATATAAATCAAATCCGATACCACAATGAGACACCACTTCACACCCAATGACAAGGCTATAACCAAAAACAAGGATAATAACAAATGTTGGCAAGGCTGTGGACCAGGAACCCTCACACAATGCGGGTGAAAATGTAAAATGGTCCGGCCCCCTGGAGCTGGGGTGAGAAGGGAAAGTAACAGCAACTGCTAATGAGCTTGGAGCTTCTTTTGAGGATGAAGAGGAAGTTCTGGAATTAGATAGCCATGGTGCAAGGAGTCACAGTAGGATATGAGAATGACTTTACGAATATACTGACGCAACAACCAGCCTACACTGTATATAAGGGTCCACAAGGACAAAAATTAGAACGGGTGAACCTTTGTTATGTGTAAGTGCTTGGTGCGGGGCGGCCACCATTACTAGCTTATCTCACATTAGCTAGTTACAGTACATCTTTTTTAAAAAACTACACTACTTAAAAATTAGTAGCTGTTACTTTTTTTTTTAGTAGTTTTTTATAAAAAAATGTTTTTGTAAAATACCTTATCCATCCATCCTATGTATATATGCATGGAAACATGTGGAATGATAGTCACCAACAGTAGTAATGACAATAATACTTATAATGTTATATAATAATACTATTTGTTATACATTATAAAATAACAGAACACAACATAATAGTAATAATGATAGTTGATTCTACTAGGAATCGGGGTGAAATAATTTCATCTCTTAAATATTATACCTAGTTGTAAATCTTTTTAAAATTTATTTTTAAGGGCACCTGGGTGGCTCAGTGGGTTAAGCCACTGCCTTCGGCTCAGGTCATGATCTCAGGGTCCTGGGATCGAGTCCCGCATCGGGCTCTCTGCTCAGCAGGGAGCTTGCTTCCCTCTCTCTTTCTCTCTGCCTGCCTGCCTCTCTGCCTACTTGTGATCTCTGTCTGTCAAATAAACAAATAAAATCTTAAAAAAAAAAAAAAAAGATTTATTTTTAAACAAGGGTTAGAAAGATGTTAGAAAGATTTTAATACCCACAAATGTGGTTTTCCCAAGAGAAGGCAAGTAGACAACTGAATTTGGACAAAGTTTCAAAAATACCTGCTAGGAAGCCATGGGCATACATGACAGTGATTGAGGGCAAAATACTAGTAAATTTAGCTCTTCACTGTATATGACCTTAATGTGGGGTTTGGGGGTTTTTCTGGCCTACTTTTTTTTTTTCGCTTCTAATGGTTTCATCTCAATCTAACATTCTTTCGGAGTTTGATGGTATCCTGAAATCCTTGAGACACATCAACTACAGAGTAATAAATTGGTGTTAAGCTGAAATCACTTACTTAGACATGTTCTGGGCCTTCTCAATAAATTTCATCACCTAAGAGAAAAAGATGCCGATTACAATAGGATCCATTCTCAACACAAAAATCACCCTTTCCAGGGTGGCCCAACTTACAGGCACTATCAACTATTCAATCTCTGTTCTTAATCTTGGGACACCAACTTATAAACTCCATGAGCTGGGCGCCTGGGTGGTTCAGTGGGTTAAGCCGCTGCCTTCGGCTCAGGTCATGATCTCAGGGTCCTGGGATCGAGGCCCGCATCGGGCTCTCTGCTCAGCAGGGAGCCTGCTTCCTCCTCTCTCTCTGCCTGCCTCTCTGCCTGCTTTGTGATCTCTCTCTGTCAAATAAATAAATAAAATCTTTAAAAAAATAAAAATTAAATTAAATTAAATAAACTCCATGAGCTAAAGAAACACAGCCACACCAGCAGTCCTGCAACACCCTGGAGTATACTGCAAGGCCCTGAGAAGCTAAAGACTATCCATCACTGTCGGGATGCATCTCTTGGTGCTTCAGTAAAATGTTAACAACCTGTCTCACGGAGTGACATTAGGGTAAAAAACGAGTGATTACAAAACACTCCTATGGAAGTAGATGATAGAGAAAAACTTAAACAGTGACAATTATTTGTCACACGTAAAAAAGCCCATTATCTTTCCATTCCATGCCTGCTAGCCCATCCCACTCCCCATTTGTCCACTCCACCCTCAAGGTGATACTCCAAGCCAAGATACAAAAAAAAGAACCTGGATTTTTGTTTTATTGGCCATCACAAATATTAAATGTGAAGTGTCTCAAAACACTGATCATCCTTTCATAACCTCCTTCTCTGTCTACCAAAATGCTTATTTATTTTCTATGTATGTCCAGGTTTATTGCTCTTCTTTCTCAAAGTGAGCAAGCTAAGGCATTTAAAAGCCAAACATTTTTACACAGCCATGCCTATAAAAGTAAAGACAGATATACCTGATCAAACCTCGTAGCAAAGAGATTGAGTGATGTCACTATACCGCCATTGGGCCCAAGTCCATACCTGGACACAGAGTTGAGGATTTAAACTACTTACAGATCAAATTAGATGCTGAAAGTCACACTAAGGCTATCATTCACACAAACAGCATTGTAACATTAGTGTTCCATGAATGGATGCTGGCAGCCTATCCTTGACATGCCATACAACCTTAACCACACAAAGAATTTCATTATCAACATCTTCCTCATATCTTTACCATTTTGGGGATGTCGAGGCAAAATGAAGATGTTAATGTGACTAAAATGTAACAGAGAGATGTATGTAGAAGCTTAATAGCATTAGCCTTAATTAAGATCATCTTAAAATATCATTAAGACATCACACTCCCAGGTGCCTGGGTGGCTTAGTGGGTTAAGCCTCTGCCTTCCGCTCAGGTCATGATCTCAGAGTCCTGGGATCGAGCCTCAAATCAGGCTCCCTGCTTGACAGGGATCCCGCTTCCCCCTCTCTCTGTCTGCTTGCCTTTCTGCCTACTTGTGATCTCTCTCTCTGTCAAATAAATAAATAAAATATTTTTTTAAAAAATCACAGTCCTTGCTCCGATCCTCACTGATCAAGCTAACTGCTGAGTAGAATTAGTCTATCCACCTAGACCTACCTACACGGATAGTAAACATTACATACAGCAACGTACTAAGAGCTGATCCTACTAAATGAACCTGCTCATTTCTGAGTCTCCCAGTCAGAGGAGGCAGTAGCCTCCAAGGCGATACTGCTCTCTGGAACCAGGCCCAGCATCAGCTAGCCTCTCACTTTCCATGCTAATTACAACAGCCTGTAGTCTAGGAAGATGGTAAGAAAAACTGAAACCACAAGCTGAAACAGTATTTCTAATCACCTAAAACACCTCTCCTCACATTCATCTATCCTCAAAAATTACTTTAAAGCAATTAAATGCTTTTGCTAGTGTATTTCACAAAGAAATGCAAAAACACTCTCAAAACCACAAAAAACCAGACAGCAACCAGTCAGGGATGAGTCAGCACCCAAGCAGATGCCGAAAAGGATACTGTTTCATGACTTCTTTATACTTCACAGTGTCACGAATATCTGTTCAGGAGAAAAAGAATTCAGTGGAATTTAACACATAGAAACAATATAGTTTGAGACTCTCTACCTATAATAGCCTCAGACAATGGACCCCTCAAGTCATCTCTGCTTCCTCCGAGGAAAAAAAATAAGTTTCTCTCTTGGCATCTCAGTTACTTTTCAAATCTGTGTTCCAAATTTTTAAGCTAAGATCACTGAACTGTGATAGGGGGAAAAAAGCAAGATGGTGAAGAGAACAAAAGGGTAGAAGTACCTTCTCTCCCAGCAAGAAGCTGAAACCAGCCTTTCAGGCTTCTCTTATCTGCATTCTCTTCTACTAAATCCCCCAGCTTCACCCTGGATTCCTTCTTTACAAAAGATGGAGGGGGCACGCACCCCGGGGGGGGGGGGGGCTCAGTGAGTTAAGCGTCTGCCTTTGGCTCAGGTCATGATCCCAGGATCCTGGGATCGAGCCCTGCAATGGGCTCCCTGCTCAGTGGGAAGTCTGCTTCTCCCTCTCCCATCCCCTCTGCTTCTGTTCCCTCTCTCGTTGTGTCTCTCTCTCTGTCAAATAAATAATAAAAATAAACATTAAAAAAAAAGATAACTGGGAAGTAACCCATGAAAAATGTTAGCTAGGAGCTCAGAAGTTATGGTAGAAATGATCTCAAACAATGAAAAGTTTTACTGGTTTTTGTTTTTGTTTTTTAAGTAATGTGGTAAGGCTGGGGTTATTTGGGGTTTTTCTTTTTTTGAGTTTTTTTGTTTTTTTTAACTTACTTGAGAAAGAGAGAGGGAGAGAAAGAGAAAGCCCATGCACAAGCAGGGGAAGGAGCAGAGAGGGAGGGAGAAGGAAAGGGAAAGAAGCTCAAGCAGACTCCACACTGAGCTGGAGCCCAATTCCGGGACTGATCTCATGACCCTGAGATCACGACCTGAGCTGAGACCAAGAGTTGGATGCTTAACCAACTAAGCTACCCAGGTGCCCCAGTATCTGCTTCTCCCTCTCTCTGTCCCTCCCCCTGGCACTTTCTCTCTCTCTTAAATAAATTTTAAAAATCTAAAAAAAGGAAAGAAAAAATGAAAATGAAAACATTAAGGACGGGTGGGCTGGGGGCTTTCCATATTCTGAGGGACTTCACACAGTTCTGTTACATTTTACTCACCAATATTGGCAGGAAAGGGTACTTCATGTACAGCTGGGTCCAGATTAATCACATAAGGTGGAGAGCCTTGGCTATGCAGATGTCCAGTAAGCCTCTGTAGAGATATAAGAAGAGGGATGGAGTGAGACAAAGAGGGAATGATAAGGGCCAAGATTCCATTATCCATCATACCTGAAGACTTCTGCACTTACACTTCCCTCTACATGAAATATTCGTCCCCAGTATCCACCTCCAACATTCAACTCTCATAAATACTATATTTTCCTTTATCACCCATCTAACAGAGTCTCCCCTACTCTCGATCACTTATTTACTTGATTTTTGTGAGTTTTTTTTCCTATTACTCCCATTAAAATATTAGCTTCAAAAAGCGGGAACCCCGTCAAATTCAATCGCTGTTATCTCCAGGACTTGAAACATAAGAGCTGCGTAAGAAATAATTACTTAGTAATCTACACCAAAAGCCTGTGTGTTAACCCTGTATTAATTGCCAGTTACACGTATGCCTTTGCCTTCGAGGAGTCGACAATTGTACCGGTAAGACAATTCCAGAACAACGTGGTAAATCGTACCAAATATGACCAAAGGGTGCGAAGAAGAGAGCCTTAATTAAACCAGGCTTGAGTCCGAAAAGGCCAGCCTAGGAAGGAACCGGAGATGCTGACAAGTTCCTGAAAGCCACACGCGGGTCCCCTCCAACTCTGAGAGACCTCCCACTCCTCTTCTCCCCGGCCTTCCGCCCACCACGGACAACCTCGCGCGCGCACCGACTACGCCCGCGCCGTGTACGTCACCTGGACAAAGGTGGTTTTCCCAGATCCTGCCATTCCCAACACCAACAGACAAACTGGGGGCCGAGGACCCCCCGAAGCCTGCGAGTCAGCGGTCTCCGCGGGCGTCGCCATTTTCCTCCTGGCTCCGCCCACTCTGCCATAGAGACGCTGCGTGCCTAGAGAGGCTGCGGTGACGCTCGGGGCAGCGAGCGAGGCTAGAACCCGACTAGCGCTAAAAGCGAAGGCGAAGGGGCGGGACCGGCGCCGGAGCATCCTAGCCCCCACGGCCAACTAGCGACAGTGGTCGGGAATTAGAGGCCTGGAGAGGGCCAGGAAAAGGGGCACTCACCGTCGTAGGGGTGTTCTTGGAGGGGCAAAACTCTAATCCCCAGAAGGGCGAGACGAGATGGGGTCCCTAAGGCAGGGCACCCACGGGTCGAAAATGAGAGTGCGTTTCTCTTTCGGCCCCCAAGTAACGGGACAACCGGCTGCTGGGGCTTATTCGGCAGCCGACGAGGTTCAGCAGCTCAGGGATGGACCGGCCGGGACTGGGGCGGAGTGCGACCCGGCGGGTTGCCGGGCAACGTGGAGACCCAGGGCGTGTGGCATGGAGCCGTTGCGAAAACTTCCCGCAAGGGGACGCCATTTCCAAGTGTCGCAAGCCCCTGACACCAGCGCTCCCTCCTTGGCCGTCTCCCTCAGTGAATCAGGCCGTGACCTTGGAGATGAACGCTTGGATTCCTGGAGCAAGTAGGTACTGAAGGGACGCTTCCTCTCCACGAAGTGTCCTCGGATACCGGAAGGGTGGTGGAAAAGCCGTGAAATTTATGGCTCTTCGGGACCATCCCAGCTGTTCCTGTGGTCCTCTGTAGCTACTGTAGTGTTGAGTAAATCCTAAAATCTGAATTTCACACCCACACTTTGCCACTTGCTGACGGCATAAATCGTGGCCAAGTCATTTAAATTATCCGAACCTGTTTTCTCCTCTTTAAACTGGAGTTAATAGCTCACAGGGTTGTAGTGAGTTAGCATTGTAAATTGTAAACTACACTCATTCATCTTTATCCCTAGCTGTATTCTTGGTGACTTGCATAGCGGCAGAACCATAATAGGCAAAGTTATTTCTTCGTATGAATTAAAGTATAATTGTGCATTTTGTATTTACTAAATGTTCATTAAGACTTGATGGGGTAATGTCTCACTTGTTCTTCCTTCAGGTTTGCTAAGGATTCTAAGAGCTCCCCTCCACCGTATCTTAGTTTAATTAATAATTTTTTCAAGCCAGGGAAGCCAAGAAACTCAGAGATGAGATTTAAAGAAAAGGCAGTGGTGGAAATAGCGAGGCTGGACAACCAAATAAAACAAGCTCAACCCCAACAAGAATTACTAATGGAGGAGACCAGGCAGCTCTATGCTGAAAAGCTCCTCGTCCAGACTGAAAACAAATTCTTTCTGGAATACCTAACCAACAAAACTGAGGAGTATAGAAGGCAGCCTGAAAAGCTGTGGAACAACTATTTACAAAAAAGTGAGGAGATTGAACAAAGGAGGCAAGAATCAGTCTCCGCGTATGCGAAACAAACTTCAGCGTTTAAAAGGGAGCTCTTGCAGAAGGAAAAGCTCCAGTTCAATTTAAAGCAGCAGTTGCAGGCACTGAAGAATATTTCACTCTTACAAGAGAAACAGGAGAGAGAAATGCAGATGTTACAGGAGGAGAAAAAGAAAACCCAAGCTGAGACAGAGGCAAAGAAACAGGAACTCCAGGTCCAGTTACTCCAGGAAAAAGCATTCCTGGAGAAACAACTCAGTGAGCCAGACATGAGGCAGCTGGGAAACAGAAAAAGAAAGGTGCTGGACAGGAAGGCTCAGACCTTGGAGCTGGAAGCAAAGCAGTATACTTTGGAGTTCTACCGCAGCATCAGGAGAGAGAACCGGGAGTTACAGAAGAAATTACTGCAGCAAACACAGCGGTGCCAGGACTTGCAGGCTATTAAAAGCCAGTTAAAAAATCAGAAGCAGCAGCTGCAGCAGGAACAGTGGTATGTGCAGTGCTTGATCCGGGGGAGGCAACGATTGCAAAGGAGGCATAACTGGTGCCCAAGACAGGATGCTCCCAAGGACCACAGTGCCCCCTGAGTAACAAACCAAGGATTAATCCAAAGCAGTTCCTAAAATAACGGATTAAATAAGGACTGGAGTGAATATTCTTATGTGCTGTATACACCTGGTTAGGAAGGCTTTGGCATCTCAGAATGCTATGGTAAAACATCCTTGTGATGTGTTTAGTGGGAAAGGTTAGGTGCGTTTTTCCAGCAGTACTGCTAGATATTTGTGCCACCAGCTTCCCTTAATTAGGTTTTTCCTTAATTAGATCTTGTAATAAATGGGATGTTCCTCAAATCTCCAGATAGCATAATACCATTTCCCAAACACCAGTACCTTAAACTAGCTCAAGAAAACCACCTTGAGGTAGTGAAAGGAAAATAGTTCTGTGATTTATTTCATCTAAGTAAGTTAGATTTCTAAGAATAGCATTTCAGACTGGCTTTGTGTAGTGCCCCTGCTCTGTAAACAACCAGTTATCCTTATGCCTCTTGGCCAGCTGCACACAAAGAAGGCCAAGTGCAAAAAAGCTCTTTTGCAAGTCTGCACCAGGGGCCAGGCGGCTCCTTCTATGGTTTTGTCAAGAGTGGAAAAGTAATCTAAACAGCATGTTCATTAACAGGGAAGCTGGAGGAGGGGGCTGGAGCACTGCGCAGAATGACCTTTTGTCTGATGCGCAGCCCCTACAGTGCTAGCTTTGAGTAAACTGAGAAGGGAACAGCAGATAAAGGGTATGTCTGTTAGGTCAGCTTTTACTTTTGAAAATCTTGTCCGTGAAGAAAGACCTCTAGCATTAATGAGGTCACTGTTAAGTTCAGGAAAATATATGAAAAGTTTTTAACATATTGGGACTTTAAAGGGTCTTGTGCCATCTATTTCCCTAACAACATTCCCAATTCTAAGATAAGTAAGATTAGTTAACGTTAGATGTAATAAGTACTTCAGTTTTAGGTCACAGACTACATTTTCTTACTATGTGTGCACTTGATAGTACATGAAATGCCTTTTGTAATCAATATGTGCCTTATATTTATGTCTGTTTAGGAGAACTGGGAATATTTTTAATTAGTATAGACTTTTAGGGTAGTTTTTAAAAATTTTTTTGCACTTAAAGACATACTGATGGTTGGACTTTTTTTATTTCTTTGCATGCTGAATCCCAGGTACAGGAATATAAAATAATCCCATATTTTAACATCACTCCTCTATGGGAAAATAAAGGTAACTTTATGTCTTCCAGAAATTGTCAGTGATGAAAAACTTCAAAATAATTTTCCTGAATTTTCAGTTTTATTCCTAGGTAAAATGAATTCCTGTAAAATCGTGGAGTAAAATCTTTTTCTCCCTCAATGCCTTCAACTTCTAGCTTTAACAATGTTTTTGTTAAATATGTAGTTTGTTATTAAAAATAAAAACCTTAGATTATAATGTCTCTGTTGATTTTTTCCCCCCGGGGTATTTTCTACTTCATCACTCTTCTCTCTTCTACTGCTACTGCGTATCTTATTCTTACTAGTGCACACATAATAAAACTGCAAAACACAGAAAGTAGAATTTTAGATGGTATGCAGAGTACCTTACTCTGAATACTTCGGTTCTTGAGCTGAAAATACAGAAAGACTGAACTTGAAAAACATGGTAACTAAGACAAATTTGAACCCCTATTCTCTGTGGATGCAAAAAAGCATAGGAAAATAGATGCTAAGACTGTAAGAAGTTGGAAAGTAGGAGGGATTTGGAATCTGACTATTCTGCTGTTAAGTTCCCTCCTGCCTTTGCAGGAGGGAAATTAATTATCTAATTGGGATAATTAACCAATTATCTAATTGGGAAGTGGATAACTTCCATCCCATACATTTATTTTTTAACTCCTACCATCTCAAATAATGAATGGTGTATTGCTTTATGTCTGTCCCTTTCAGAGTTAGGTCTCAACCCTTGAAGATTTTAAAGGGTGGTGATTTACCTGATAAGGGGACCTTGAAATCCATACCTGCCAAGTGAGCAGTAGGTTGGCCAACTAATCTCAACCTACTTTTAGCCTGCTTAGCTATGAAGATGATGAAACAGGGTGATGTTACAGAAAGTGCATTTAGATGGAAAAGACCTCCAAGGTGAAATTTAGGTTAAGATGTAAATGATACAATGAAGCCCACCTTGCAAAAATCAGGGAAGCCGCCGCTCTGGGCAATGGGAACAATAAGGTAAAGGTCCTAAGACGGGAATGAGGCTTAGTAGGTTCCAGGAACTAAAGGGTTAATGTGGCTAAAGTGCAGTTAGGGAATGGTCAGAGAACAGGGGTGGAGTAGAGGGAGAGGAGGCTAAAAGGGTTAGCGGTGGGAGCAGAAGGCCTTATTGACAAAGAGGAAGTGACTTTACCGGCACCAGAAACCAGGCTTTTAGCAGGTCAATGAGGTCTGATTTAGGTCTGATTTACAATTTTAAAAACTCAATATAGCTGTTACGTGGCAAGTATCCAAGCCAGTAAAAACCAGAAAAAAGCAATCAGGAAGCCAGTAAAAACCAGAAAAAAGCAATCAGGAAACTATTACACTCTAGCCAAGAGGTGATGATTGTTCAGACTGGAGTGGCTGAAATAGAAGTGACTCGAAAGAACAGACTAAAGGGTGAAGGGAAAATGAAGGGTTAAGAATAAAACACAAGGGAAATTTCTAAAGCGTTCCCTTTTAAGAAGATGGTGAGCAGCGTAAGTTGTGAGAACTGATTTTTAAAACGAAGTATTTCAGACACACAATATAGAAGACCAGAACAAACTACCTACCACCTTAAGAAATAAGAACTTAATTCACTTGTAGTCCCTCTGAATCCCAGAAGCACTGTCCTAAATTTGGTGTTTATCATTCCTGCATATGTAAATGTGATATTAAACTATAAATGTACACTAAATACAAATACCTATATAGCATAGAAAGATATTTTTATATACCCATAAACAATATAGAGCATGGTTTTTGTTTAAACCTTATATAAAATGGCACACTTCATGTCCACTGTAACTTGCTTATCCCAGACATTATTTTTGAGATGTCTTTATGATACAAGCAGCTCTAGTTAATTTTATAAGCTGTATAGTAATCCACTGGATGACTCTATCACAACTTGTCCCTTCTCCTGATGGACATTTAAATTAGTATTAGAGTAGGCTAACAAAGACACCCAAGAATATATAATGCCTCTAATAACAGTTCTTTTTTTCCCTTTAGTAGTGTCAGACAGATGTACCTGGTTGGCAATTAGTCCTTCGGGGGGGATCCAGGGTATCACCTATTTTCCATTTTGTGCTCTGCCACCCCCCAAAGACACTCTATTATCTGCATCCAGCCAAGGAAGAGGAAAGAAAACATAGAGGTACATGCACTATCTTAAAAGTCTAGCCTGGATGTGACACATGTCACTTTCCTCACGATCTACTGCTGGGAAGCTGGTTGGCTACCCCTTCACTACAGGACAGGGGGTTAGACGGCTGGGAAACATAGCCTAACCACTTGTCCTATAGTCCTATAACTCTGCGAGGTGAGAGCAGATTTTGGTGGACAGCTAGTAGTCTCTGCTACGTGTTGTAAACCATACCACAGTATCATTCTTTATGTCTCCTGGTACAGCTGACCAAGAGGATTTTTCTCCGTTATGTACCCAGGAATAAAACTGCTAAGTCTCAGGGCGTATTTTCAGCTTGACTAGATACTGCCAAATCATTTCCAAACTGATTGTACCAAATTTACGTTCCAAACCGTCCATGAGAGTTCACATTCTCCACAACCTGGCTATACTCAGTATTGTCAAATTTATATTATCCCAATAAATTTGGTTTAAGAATGTAAAGACTCAGTGGTATGAATATATGAATATATATATAAGAATATATCCTGCTGAGAACTGGCCTCAGAAAGGAAAAAAAAAATTAAGATTTTATTTATTTGACAGGGAGAGAGAGATCACAAGTAGGCAGAGCAGCAGGGAGAGAGAGAGAGGGGAAGCAGGCTTCCTGCTGAGCAGAGAGGCTGCGGGGTTCGATCCCAGGACTCTGAGATCATGACCTGAGCTGAAGGCAGACACTTAACAAACTAAGCCACCTGGATGCCTCAGAAAGGTAAAATTTTTTAAAGTGCCTGCAAGGGCCTTGGATGAGACTGGACAAGTTTTCTATACTAATTCACTTTCATCTCAAACGAATTACTCATTTTAACCAGCCAATTTCAGGGGCTAAAAAACTATCGCAACCCCTGCATTTGGTACTTATTTCAAACCCACTCCCATGTCTAGCCATTGTCTTACCCCCATATGCTGTGTCAGCAAGGAGTCGAGTAGCAGGTCGAAGTCAATGAACAACTGGAAACATCATTCTAACCGACAGTCATTTATTTCTTTTGTCATTGCCCAACATTCCCCAAGTCTTACTCACCAGAAATTAATATAGCTTCTTCATTTCTCCTCCCTGACAATCCTCATCTACCAAAAGGGTTTTTAAAGGTGCAACTGCCCAGGAAAATGTAGAGTGGACAGACCGCGTCCTTGACTTGTTTCAAAACTATCTATTCTGCCAGTATCCAAATCTGGTTTCAATGCTCCCTTGTTTGAAAGTGGTCTTCACAAAAGCTATGTGGAGCGGCACAGAACACAGACCTCAAGAGTAGTAACAGCCTTTCAGAATTTGAAAAGGTAGTATTTATCCATATCAGGGTTTGGGGTCTTTGCTCTTTAGGTGGCATGTGCCACAAAAATTGGCAAGAATATAGAAGACCAGTATTTGTGGAAAGGGGGAAGAGAATCTAGAAACACAGCAACAGAGCTGTTCTAAGCAACGCTCCAGAGAAAGCCAGTCTTGAAGAAAAGTAGCCTACCAGACATTTTTTAATCAGGTAGGCATGAGGTACAGTAAAGGTATTTTTCTTTCCAGCATCAGATAAATATCCACCTCTGGTGTCAAAGTCTCAAGATATAAAGAGGATAGAACTCCACATATAAAAGAGGACAAACGACAATATTCTCAGAAAACTCCCAAGAGACAGAGGTTGGCTAAAGGGAGGAATGAAGACTTAGCACAGTGTAGACTAACAAGTGAGGTCAAGTCCAGGGGAGAAGGAATGTGTACCTTGGCTGCCAATCTTAGTGGCATTACAGGGAACACTAGGGTTCTGTGTCAAAACATCAAGTGCAATGTGGTTATTTCTCAATCCTTAAAACGGGGGGAGAAAACAAAGTTTCCAGAGGGCACTGATCATAACAACTAATGAGGAGGCCTCAAACCCCAAGAAAGTCAAGGCAGTATTTATTGCTTCTTCTACTTCCTTCTTTCCAATCATTTTCACGTTTGGGACATGTTAATGTTTGGGCTGCTTTTCATGCTTGTGGGTCTAGTCAGTCAGTCACTGCTACATGGGACAAACGAAACATTTCCCAGGAAAACCAGTGTAGAGAGGTTCTAGCTTTTTCATCCTAAATCCATTTTCTTACTTTCAATCCTAAAACCATATTGAGAGAACAAACAGCCTCCATAAAATCTGTTTCCCAAGGAGACAGGATAAGCTTATTACATGAGTGACAAGTTCTAGCTTCTAGGATTGTTATATCACAAATACAAAATGATAAGTCAGTATGATTTTTAAAAAATTAATTTGGAATTGTTTCATAAGCGAGATGATGGAATGACTACTTAATCAGTGGAGAGTCCAAGAACATTCTATAGCCCAGGAAGGAAAAGGACAACCAAACGGGTTTCTCAGTTTTGTAGGGGGTAAGAGGGGCCCACAATTAGCCTTAAGAGGGAGCTCTTTGGGCAAGAGAAGAGAAAAACAAGAGGACTCCAATGAGGAATAGCAGGAAAACCTACCCAAAAGGGGTGGGGAAGGGGGTGGGGCCAAAGTGAATAAATAGGGAGAACAGTGAAATTTACACAGGAGGAAGGAGCTGAGAAAGTCACAGCCTTACACAAACAGCTGGAAAAGGACATTTCTCCTCACTCAGCCCCCGTGACTCAGTCCTCCCAGCACAGGTCCCCATGACAACAGCATCACGTCCGCCCTCCTAGGAGCTTTCGCACTGCCTGCCTACTTCCTTCCTCGTTTATGGTTAGTCTTTGGGGGCTTTGCTTTCTGGAACTGTGCCGGCACAGGCTCCTGCTCTGGTTCCTTACAGGAGGCCGACACTAGCAATTCCTCATTACTCCTCCTCTGATCCTTCCCTACTCTAAGACTCAGCTCTGCCTCGGGAAGCTCGATGCCAGGCTGCTGCAGCCTTCGCAGAGACCTTCTGCTCCTGTGCTGCTGCCTCCGCTTTTCTTCTTCCTGCTGCCGCTGCTTTATCTTCATTAGCTTTTCAAAGCTTTTGGTTGTCGTCGGGTTTACAACGAACCAATCCTACAGAGGCAAAATGGAAAAACCATCCAGTCAATACACAGTAGCAAGCACAAAGAATGAGTGTGGGAAGACGTTCTTTACTTTTTTTTTTTGAAGATTTATTTGAGAGACAAAGAGAGCATGAGGAGGGGGTGGGACAGAGGGCAAGAGAGAATCCCAAGTGAACCCCCTGCCGAGCATGGAGCCCAACACAGGACTTGATCCCACAACCCCAAGATTATGACCTGAGCTGAAATCAACAGTCCACCAACTCAACTCCCCCTGGGTGTGGGAAGAATTTCTAAAAGGCATAGTTAGGGCAGAGGCATTAAGAAGGAAACAGATAACTTATAACTTATAACTCTGTACTTTGAACTGGAGAAATTCAATACACAGTAGTCATCACAAGCATTTACTATCTAAGACATGATTTGGGAGACTTCAGTAAGTGATCTACAAAGTCTGTTCATTTAGCATCATCCCACTCATTTATCTCCTTTAGAAAAATCTCATGAGCTAGAAAGCACTTGGCCACAGGAGATTTTTATTTCATGGTAGTATGGTGGTTAAGGGTATGAACTTTGCATCCAGACCGCCTAGGTGCAAAGACCCAACTGTTTCTAGCTCTGTGACCATGGGGAAATTACTTAACCTCTCTGAGACTCAGTTTAAAAAATTAAGATTGAGGAACATGGAATCCAATTGTGAAACATTCTTGTGGAAGGAAGGAAGGAAGGAAGGGGACAGAAGGAAATGAATCTCAACTGAAATCAAGTGATCGGATCAGTTTTCTAGATCTAACTACCAATTTATAGGAAATATCTGAGAGAGGACCACCACCACAGAAATGCAATCAGCAAAACCCAAAAGGTATGTAAACATATGTGACAAATGACCGCTTCTTTAGAGGAAAGGGGAAACTTCTAGACCTACGGTATCCAATGAGAGAGCCACTAGCCACACATGGCTACTAAGCTCTTGAAAAATGGTTAATCCAAATTGAGATATACTTCAGTATAAAAAATACACATTAAATTTCAAAGGCTTAGTATGAAAAAATATAAAGTATCTCATTAATACTTTTGTATTGACTACATGTTCAAAAGATAGTATTTTAGGTATACTGGGTTAAATTAAATAATTTCACCTGTTTTCTTTATATTTTTAAGATGTGGTTACCAGAAAACCTTAAATTATATACAAGACTCAAATTACATTTCTACTGGGTAGCACTCTGGATTAAAACATGCAAAAAAAGAAAAAAAAAAAACCCACAGTATATGGACCTTTTTTTTTCCTTGCTCCTGATTTGAACAAGCCAACTCTGAAAAAAATTATGAGGCAATCAGCGAATTTAAATAATTTAAATAATGACTGGGTATATGATAATCCTCAAGAACCACTGCTAATTTTTTATGTGTAATGATGATTGTGGTTATATCTTTTTAAAAGTCCTTACATTTCAGACACAACATCAAAAGAAGCAATAACAATTGACATGGGATGTGGAATTTGCTTTAAAATAAGCCTTTAAGGGACAAGAAAAGTGGGTGTGATTATAAAGGTAAACAAGACTGGCCATTCAGTGATGTCTGCTAAGGCTATTCATTATACTATTCTGCCCATTTTCATGTATTTGAAAATTTCTGTTTAAAAAAAAAAGTAGTATAAAAAAATGTCAGGCCAAGAGGGAGGAAGAGAGTAAAAATGTTTTACCACCCTATATAATTCATAAATACAGGCACAAATCATCAAAGTAACGCTCAAGGAACAAGCCCCAAACCAAGTGAAATTTGTTGGCCCCAACTTCTTAGGAAGAAACTGAAGAAACAGGTTAACTATGTAAAGGCCAGATTTTGTCAGAAGATCAATTATCTTTTAAATAATTCCTAAAATATGAAAAAGTAAGCTATTATTATAAAAAAAGATACGACTGCCTTCCGGAAGAAATCTCAGTTATGCAAAGAGACTCCCAAAGCTTAAACCTATAAAACAACAGTGACCACATTTGGTGACACTAACTACAGCCCACATTGTTAAGAATGTGAGGCCAGGGGCGCCTGGGTGGCTCAGTGGATTAAGCCGCTGCCTTCGGCTCAGGTCATGATCTCAGTGTCCTGGGATCGAGCCCCGCATCGGGCTCTTTGCTCAGCGGGAGCCTGCTTCTCTCTCTCTCTCTGCCTGACTCTCCGCCTACTTGTGATTTCTCTCTCTGTCAAATAAATAATAAATAAAATCTTTAAAAAAAAAAAAAAAGAATGTGAGGCCAGAAAACAGCTAAAGGTGCTCGCTCTTTTTTCTTATCAGGCAACAACAGTTTCTGTAGTAAACTTCAGAAGTGTGATCAGTTGATAATTGATATTCCAAGAGAATGCACACTTAACTCCTTTAACTTCTGCAATACAGGTATTTAATTATGCAGGAAACACTTTCTCTATTCATCTGTATTATTAAAAAGTTGGCCTAAGAGAAAACTCGACTTTCTGAACCTTAAAGCATTTTAGTACAGAATTGATTCTTTAATTTTGGAAATTTACAAACCTTAAGAAAAGTGGCAAGAGTTCAATGAACCCTAGATTTGTACCAGGATTAACTTCTCTTCCCTTTCTTCCTTTTGCTGAACCATCTGCAAGTTATTTGCAGATTTATTTCATCCCTAACAACTTCAGCACAAATCTGCCTAAGAAAAGGGCTTTCTCCTGTACAACTATAATACAGTGATCACATTTGGGAACATGAATATTGCCTCATTACTATTATTTAATCAAGTCCATATTCCAGTTTCTCCAGTTGTCTCACTAATGCCCTTTATAGTTGTTTCTTTGCAGCATCTGAAACAACATTAAAAACAGGTTGCTCAAAGACATTAGAATAAAAGAAAACAGAAGTACAGAGATGGCTATAAAACAAGAATTCCAAAGGTGTAAATTCAGCCTGGTGCCCAAGTGCCTGATTTCACTGAATTTAAAAGAATCAGAAGGGTTCAGGGATGTTCACACTTACAGTGAGCTCAAATGCTTTCAAAGAAAAATATAATTATGCACGTAATTTTACAAAGTATTTTAACTTCATCTCTGGTAACCACTTTTGAGTTACTTTACGACAGTCCTAGCCCATAAAAATGCACAAAATCCACCTTTCTTGGGGCATATGTATGGGTTCCACAGGACTACAAAAACATGGTGGGAAAGCAGGGACCTCACCTCAGCATGGACAGAGTTGATATGATACTTGACACCACTCTCTGACACAAATTCTTTTTGACATAGAAGACACTTGTATTTTCCAGCCACAAAGTTGCCCTGTTTTCAAGAGAGAAAGAAAAGGAAATTACTGGTAAATTCAGGAACACATACCTGGGTCATGTATAGGGATCGTTAGAGATGAAAAGAGGGGATTTTACTGCCGCCAAGGTAGGAAGGAAGAAAATCCAACACAGCAATATATTTAGGGAAACCAGATTGAGCAGACTGTCACCATTACAAATCTATCCTAATATAACTCTCCATGTAATCTTCCCACCGCCTCAACACAACCTCAAGTTCTCCTACTCACATCATAGAACACATCACACTTTCCTATCTTCCCTTGTTTCTGTCATTTCATTTCCAGGTTCTCTTGGTTCCTCTTCCCAAATGATCAAACTTCTGAAGTTCCCCAGAGGCACCAATGTATGTAATTCTTCCCACTATAATGCACTGCTGCAAAGAGTGCCTTGGACGTCCAAAATTAGAGAATTATCATCCATAATGCCTAGTTTAAGGACTCAGACACTAAGTGGCAGCAGTTCCCACAGCTGTGGGTTGTAGGGCACCTGGGTCAACACAGAAGAGATTCAGTGAGGTGAACAGCTGTCTGCTTGACACCCGGAATAGAGAGTCTCATCCCCAGAGGCCAGTCCAATTCAGATGGGATTAAAGGCTCTTCACCTATCCAGGTAAGCACAGGTAAACTGATTCTAGAAAGTTTAAGGCCCAATAAGATGGGCCAGGCCCACGGCAGGAGAGGCTCAGGTGGAAGAAGTTAAATCCTTGGCAGAGACTCAAAATTAATAATATTTTCCTCCAAATACTTTAATTGATAAGATTTACGGTTATGTTGGCTTTTTCTGTATTTTGGACATATGCTGGCATTCCATCCAGTAACAGACCAAGAATCTTTAGGACATAAAAAGCTAAACCAGCCTCTGAAGATAACAGCAAACAGGACAACTGGCTGTTCACCTAAACTGAATTCTCTTCTGTTATCAGACTACTTTGGAGGTCATGTTAAGATAAATTGTTCAGAAAGTTACAAACCAAGGTACAAGAGCCCAGGTGAGCTTTAAGGCCTGATACACTACTGTAGACAGCCTCACAACCCTGCAAAAGAGAAGAAGAAATAATATAAGACTATACGAAACCTCATCCTTCTCTTAGCAACCTGCTCGTTTACACTGACCAACCCTACATGTGGAAGAAGCCCAATAAATTCATTGCAAACCAAACAGGAAAAGAATCCACAAACAAGCAAGCCACAAAAGCAAAGAGAAAAAAACAAACAAACAAGGAAAGGTTTAAAAAAAAAGGTGAACAAGCTGTTCAGAAATGCTTTAGATACTCTCTTCTCTGGTACTTTTTCTTTAACACTCAGAGAAACAAAAATGCACAGTTTTATTTATTTATTTATTTATTTTAATCTGCTTTCTTCAGTACAAATGAGTCTCCTGTTTCTTGTTGTCTGCTCCTTACTTGGGGAAGGATAGGAGCATATATGATCATATATGGCTCTGTGGTAGATTAAAGATGTCTGGAAATTCTCTGCCACTCTTCCCTGTGAGAAGTGGAGTCCACTTACCCTCCCTCTGAATCTGGGTGAACCCTGTGAGTCCTTTGACCAACAGAATACCATGGAAATGATGCAGAACAAATTCTGAAGCTAGGCGTTAAGAGATCTTCAGCTTCTACCTTCATGTTCTTGGGATACTCTGAGAAGTCAGTTGCCATGCACCCTGCTGGTAACCCGCTACACCCTGATGGAGAGAGGCCATGGGGACAGCCGAGCTCCCAGCAGAATTAGCTGCACAGGAGCCATCTTAGACACTCAGGTCCTGTGCCAGCTTGCAGCTAAGTACAACCCACACGTGATCCCAGCTGATGCCATGTACAACAGGAGAATGTTCTCTGAGCCCCAGCAGAATTACTGATTCACAGAATTCTGAACAAATCCAATAATTGATGTTTTAAGCCACTGAGGTTCAGGTACTTTGTCATGATAAATAAATAACTGAAACAGCAGTTTGATAAACATTTACTGAAGAAATGAATGAGAAAGAACCACCTGGTTAGGGCACTGAATGCGATGATATTTCTTGATATCTGACTTCCATTTGTGTAGGACTTCCTGGCTGAAGGTAGGTAGCCCAGGGCGAGTATATTTTAACTACAAGACAAGAAACATTTATTGGAGGAATTCAACTTCCAACCAAAATACCCCAAAAGTTTCACACCCAATGCTTCAGGTTATATAATTCTGGAGTTCAACAAGCATACGTTCATATGCAAAAAAAAAATTATAGTATGTGAGACCTTGAAATACAAATTTACCTGAAACTGGTAAGTATAGCTGTCTATTGTTTAATGTTAGGATAGTCTGATTTTTAACATAGGGCAGGAGCCTTTCAGATACAGAACTTCATCTCTAGTTTGAAAAAGCTAGTGACAGAGCATTTATACAGTTAAAACACTTGTTACAAAAAAGGGATACAAATATGTACTATATATAAAATGTACTTACAACAGGTATACTTACAGGGTACACATATATAATACATTCAATAGAAATATATGTAGCTGGGGAAAAGGCTAGAAGGCTATAAATGCACATGTTACCAGTAGTCATCTCTGGGTGGTGGAATTTTGAGCAGTTTTAATGTTTTTTCCCTGCCCCTCTGCATTTCTCCTTCTTCTTCAAAAGTGTCATGTTAATTTTGGGCTTTTGGTCTTTTTTTTTTTAAAGATTTTATTTATTTATTTGAGAGAGAGACAGAGATAGCGAGAGAGATAGCAAGAGAGAGAAAAAGCAGGGGAGGCACAGAGGAAAGAGGAAGAAGCAGGCTCCTTGGGATCAAAGCAGGACTCTATCCCCGGATCCTGGGATCATGACCTGAGCCAAAGGCAGACGCTTAACCAACTGAGCCACCCAAGCACCCCAATTTTTGGCATTTCAAAAATTGAAGCAAAAACACTGAGGTTCGACCTGAAACAAAGATGTGAGAGAACTCTGGGAATGGAACACACAATCTTTCCTTCTACCACCCAAGTAGAATTAACTATTCCTCACACTTGCTCCATGTGCTTTGACACAACTTAGTCTCTTCTTACAGGAACAACTGTAGTTTCCAGAAAGGAGACAGCTAGCACCTGGAGAGACAGTTATAAAGTTCACCACAGGTAATGGCTATATTTCCAGGAAGTAAACGATCCTCCTGCTTGAAAAATTTAAGTAACTGAAACAGATACTGAGACCGAAAAACAGAACCAAAGCCCATAGAGGTAAGAGGTAGTAAGGAAGTCACCCTAAAGAAACTCTGGCAAATCTATAAAAGGATCAGAGCACAGAACTGGCTTTAAATATATGCAGCTAATATATATGGGTCCATCTAAAATCCTTTTATAGTGATAGCAGAATATTTATATAAGCTACTATATTCATATAATAAACTATCATATTTATGCAGCTATAAAAAATGAGAATGATCTCAATGAACACATACAGAGTGAGTTCCAGGATACACCTTTAAGTGAAATAAAGCGAAGTTCAGAAAAGGACTTACACAAGAAAGAAAATAATATAAGAAAATACGCAACATCTAGTCATCCATCCCATAAAAATATAAGAAGGACAAACCAGAAACTACTGAGTGTGTTTTCCTTTGTGGGGAGCAGGGTGGGAACAGGATGGAAATAAAAGGGTTCTAGGAACTGGGAACTGGGTAGAGGGCAGTGGCCCTTCTCTAAGAAGACCTTTAATACAAGTCTGACTTTTAGAACTATGGTAATGTTTCCCATACCCCCAAGATAGATGACTAGTTTCAATTAAACAAGATGTAGGGGGGACCCAAAGTGTAATAAGAGTAACATATGAACCTAATGATTACAAATGAGAAACCTAACGGGGCAGGGGGACAATCTAAGTAACTATAAAATAGGACTCCGATTATATAGTGTGAGGCCAAAGATGAAAAGAACTGTAACTACTACTGTTCTCTAATTAACAAATCTGTTTTTACAGGGGTGTGGGTTAACAACTGTAAAACTGTATTAAACTAGAATTAAGCAAATAAGTAAATATATTGTACACAATGAGAGCCAGGTCTCTCACTGCTGAAGAAAGGAGTTACAAATAAGCACAGAGGAAGGCAAGAATGAAACTTGTGGTGTCGGACTGGAATTGAAGGTATCATGGCCTTCAATATGCATACAGACAGACAGAGAAATGAACACGAGACAGAGTGGGCCTGGGTGGTGCAGTCAGTTAAGCATCTGACTCTTAATTTCCACTCAGGTCGTAATCTTGAGCTATGCACTCAGTGTGGAGTCTGCCTGTCACTCTCTCTCTGCCCTTCCCCCTTTCACCAGCTCATTCACTCCCTCTTTCAAATAAATGGATAAATGAAATCTAAAAAAAAAAAAAAAAAAACATACAGTGTGTGTATGCACCCATGAATATACATATATATCGATATGCACAGACATATGCACCCATGGATACACACACACGTACACACTCTCTCTCTCATATAACTTTAGCTCTACCCACCAAGAAGGCCCAGAAGCATTGACACCCCAGCAGGCATAAATACACCTGGCATTCAAATCTTGGTTTTTAAATATATTCTTCAATAAAAGAGGGTGGCTCAGTTGGTTGAGCGGCTGCCTTTGGCTCGGGTCATGATCCTGGACTTCCAGGATCGAGTCCCGCATCGGGCTCCCAGCTCCTTGGGGAGTCTGCTTCTCCCTCTGACCTTCTCCTCTCTCATGTTCTCTCTCACTCATTCTCTCTCAAATAAAAAAAAAAAAATAAAATAAAAAATAAAAGAAATCAGCATTCCTTGGAGAAACGGTTGATTCCATGGCTAGGGCAGGGAATATATGAGATGACCCTACAGCATCTCATGGTATCAAAAATTTAAGAAGTACTCAAAAAAAAAGATAGAGGCATGTCCAAAAGACACAGGGGGCCACTTGGAAGTGCTCCTGATGGCCAACTCTGAGATGATTTGAGCCACAAAATGACCAACAATAACAGCACCATATTACGATGCTATAATAAAATATCCTTGAGTCCATACTGATATAAACAGAGTAACAGAAGAAAAGGATGTATCTTTCTCACAGAATTCCAGTTAATAACTGCAGAAGAAATAATGGGAGCACTCAACATCATTAGGCAAACAACCATAATTGTTGCAGTGATGGATACTATGTTAAGTTGGCAGAAGTATGGTTAGAGAAGGGCAGTTGCATAGTGTAAATCCCCCCCACAAAACATTCACTAATTATAAGGGGGAAAACTGTAATTTTGCCTTGGAGAAAAACTTGACAACCCACCCTCATCAAGTGATCAAAGTTATAATCAGTAAAAAGACATTCCAATGTCATATACCTCCTGATACAATTCACTGAGACAGGCCAACATTGCTTCAGTGGTATTCTTCACAAAAAAAATATGACCTTCAATCTAATCTCGAGAAAAGACTACACAAATCCATACTGGGGATATTCTACAAAATAACCAGCCCGTCCTCTTCAAAAGAGTCAAGAGCACAAAAGACACCCCCGCCCCCAAAAAAAGCCAGAATTGTAACAGATGAGAGGACACTAAGGAGACAGTAAAGAGAATTAAATGGGGATCCTTATGGTGTCCTATGATGGAATCCTAATTGGATACTATGTCATTCGTTATGTAAGGAACTGGCATTAGAAGAAGCCAGGTAAAGAGCATATGGGAACTCTGTACTAATTCTGCAATAGCTCTGCAAGTCTAAAATTATTCCCAAATAAAAAGGTTTTTCAAAATGGAATATATAATTTGTGAAATAAAAAAAATGTATCTTGGTCTTGGCACTCAGTTCCTGTCAGCACTTAGTCTTCGACCCTGGTTCCTGACAGAGAGATCCTAAAACTCCAAAGTTCCTGAGTAATACCAGTATTTCACAGAGCTCATAAATCCTTGGAACATTCTGGTGACAGGAGTATCTTTTGTTCTAATGAGGCAATTCTCAGTAGGCTCCTGGGTGGGAGCTAGTCACCAGAAAGGACCAAGCCATGACTTAAAGCTTGGAACTTTCAGACCCATTCCCCATTCTCTGGAGAGGGAAAGTAGCTAGAAATGGAGTTAATCAATCATGCCTACGTGATAAAACCTCCATAAAAATCCCAAAAAATCCCAAAATTATGGGGTTCAGAGAGCTTCTAGATTGATTAGCATAATATATATATACACACATATATATACACATATGTATACATATATATATATATATATATATGTATATATATATATATGCCAAGGCTGTGGTGTACCCCCAACTCCACAGGGCTCCTTCTCCTCCTCCTGAGACTCTTCCAAACCTCACTCTATTTATTTCTTCAACTTATAATTCATCTGTAGGTTTTTATTATATACTTTATAACAAACCCGTAAATGTGTTCCCCCAGTTTTATGGGCCATTCTAGCAAATTATCGAAACCAAGGATGGGGTTATGGGAACCCTGATTTATAGCCAAACCAGTCAGACGCACAGGTAGCAGGTCGTGATCCCAGAGCCCTGGGACTGAGACCCACATCGGGCTCCCTGCTCAGTGGGGAGCCTGCTTTTCCCTCTCCTTCTGCAGACCACGCACAATGAAACCAGATGGTCTACAATATCACAATACACATACCACTGTACAAAATCCACATTTAAACTGAATTTAGATAACCATATACTTTAGCCTGTGACAGGAAGAAAGCAGCAGTAAGTTTAAAACAAGAAAGGATGCTCTGATATTCAAAAACAGGACCCTACTTCTGGGACACCTGTAGGACTGATTTTTAGGCCAAGTAAGAGGTATTAACTTCTAGGATTTGACCCATTTTCTTTTAACATATGACGTTCTTCTCACATGAGTCCAAGCCCTGAGCCGAATCTAAACTATTCTTGTCCATACCATGGAGAGTAATAGGTCCTTAGCTCTAATCTCAATCTTCACTGTAGATCCTCCCAAGTCCTTCCCATAACTACTCCCATAAGTCATATACCTCTTGTCTCCTCTTGGCTAAATAATGTTCTTCTGGTCTATGATCTATTTTAAACCAAAGGCTTCCAAGCTGGGTTCTGTACCCTGCAGAAATATACTTGCGACCATGGAGGGAATGATAAAAGTATCAAGAAGGCCAAGTAGACAAAGCTTTGGGTTTACTACCCCGTGGTTATTCGGAGCGACTCTGCTGTCCGTTATTTTACATACTGGTGTTTTATATAAGCTTCCATTTGGGAAACAAAGAGGGAAGGGAGAGGAGTTCTGTGGCCAGAAAAGCAAGTTGCAAGCATTTATCTAAACTAAATATAAACTACTATATACAAGCTAACAAAGTGGAAACACACTGGGAAACAACTAGGCAAACCACTAATCTGGAAATGCCCATTCCCTCTGGAAGTAGTCCAAAATTAAGAAACTTCTGAAACGGACTGTCTCTCTAGGACCCACAGGAATCCAAACACTCATGTTCTATCTCTAAGAATAAAGCAGCAAAATATCATTTATCGTGCACTCCAGTGCATTTAGTTTTCCGTACACAGTAAGTACAGAAGCAGACACGGTTCGACATTAATACTTCAAGTCTCTATTTTACCTTCCGATCATCAGGTACCAAATCCTGAAGCACCTTCCTCTTGGGCCATTCCTTGGCCAGTTCAGCAGAAGCCAGTTCCTGCAGGTGGTATACAGCTATCTTGGCAGAACGCCTCTGAACTCGACCACCACTCTTTGGCTCCAGGCTCATCTCCTTTAAGCACTCTGGCTGTCCTGACTCTGGAAAGAATGAGATCTGCAAGAATGAGACATAGCAGAACACAGGCCTGAGAAGTGGCTTCCATCAGAGCCAATGATTAAAGGCCATCCTTCCTGCTCTAAGTATCAAAAGCTATTTACTAGCTTGCTAACCGTTAGCATAAAGTTCCACCACCTTAATGTGTATTTTGTTGGTTAAAAAAAATAAACTTCTCAGGATAAAATCTGTTGTTTTGGTAAGTCAAAGTGGTTAAAGGTCAAGACATGGCTGTGTGCTAAGACAGGACCCTCGACCCATATCTCATACTACATTAAAAAAGTCAACTGAAAATGAATTAAAACGTAAACCATAGAACTGTAACAACTTCTAAAAGAAACCAAGGGCGAAAATTTTGTAAGCCTGGGTATGACGGTTTCTTGATGTGTCACTGTGGCTAGGCTACAGTCATCAGCTATTCAACCAAATACTAATCTGCATGCTGATGGGAAGGTACCTTGTATAGATCTAATTTTTAAAGTCCAAAATCAAGTAGGAGAGGTGTGAGAGAAGAAAAGGAAGGAGAGATTCAGAGCATGAGAGACTCACTACGGCTGCTGCCTTGACGATGAAGGGAACCAGGGAATGCACATGGCCCTCAGAAGCTGAGAACACTTCCTGGCCTACAGCAAGCAAGAAGTGAGGCCCTACAACTGCATGGAACTCAACTCTTAATCTTAAGGAGCCTCAAAACAGATTCTCCCCTTGAGCCTCCAGAAAGGAATAGCCCTACTGACACTTTGATGCCAGCCTGGTGAGGTTCCACACAGGGGAGTCAGCTGAGCTGTGCTATACCTGAACTTCTGGCCTGACAAGCTGAGTTAATACAGCTGTGTTGTTTAGGCCATTGATTTTGTGATTTTTTTTTTTTAGAGCAGCAATAGAAAAACTGTACCTTGGGCTGGGCAAACATATCTTAGATACAATAAAAGCATTATCCATAAAAGAAAAAAAACATAAATTGAATGAACTTTATCAAAGTTAAGAACTCTACTCTTTGAAAAATGCTATCCAAAATGAAAAGCTAAGCTGGGAGAAAACATTATAAAAACATGTAGTTGGGGGACGCCTGGGTGGCTCAGTTGGTTAAGCGGCTGCCTTCGGCTCAGGTCATGATCCCAGCGTCCTGGGATTGAGTCCCGCATCAGGCTCCTTGCTCAGCTGGGAGCCTGCTTCTCCCTCTGCCTCTGCTGCCCCTCTGCCTGCCTGTGCGCTCGCTCGCTCTCTCTCTCTCTCTCTCTCTCTGACAAATAAATAAATAAATAAAATCTTAAAAAAAAAAACCAAACATGTAGTTGGTAAAGGACTTCTGTCCAAAATACATGAAAAAACTCAGAGTATTTTTAAACCTCAACAGTAAGACAATGAAATTCCAATAATAAAGGCTTTCAAAGGCCACTTCACTGAAGAGGACAGACACTTCACTAAGGACCCACATTGCCAACAAGCATATGAAAGGATGGTTAATGTCATTAGTCATTAGGGAAATGCAAATTTAAACTGCAAGGAAAGACCACTGCATACCTAATAGAATGGATTAAGAAAAAAATGACACTGACCATAGCAAGTCCTAACAAGGACACAAAAAAATGGGAACTCTCATTTTGCCAGTGAGATTGCAAAATGGCAGAGCCACTTTGAAAAACAGTTTGGCAGTTTCTTATAAACATGTATTTATCATTTGACCTAGCATTCCCATAGCTAAGTATTTACCCAAGAGAAATTAAAATTTGTTTTCACAGAAAAGCCTTTTATGTTAATGTTTATAGCAGCTTTATTCATAATTGCCAAAAAATGGAAACAACGCAAATGTTCTTCAACTGGTGAATGGATAAAGAAACTGTGAAACATCCATACAATGGAATCCTAGACAGAAATAAAAAGAAATAAAATTAATGATACATGCAACACATGGATGAATCTCAACTGTATTACGCTAAGTGAAAGAAGCCAGACTCAAAAAGCTATACATTGTATGACTCTGTTTATGATATTCTGAAAAAAAGCAAAACTATAGGGACAGAAAATAGATCGGTGGTCAAAGATCTAGATCATTCTGGATCGTTCAAGATCTTGAATGTGGTGGTGACTACACAACTGTACATATTTGTCAAAACTCTTATGACTATACACTAAAAAGGGTGAATATTAATTACCATATGTAAATTATACCTTGAAATGGAACTCTAAAAAAAAAAAATGAGGTAGGGCAAGCCTAGAAATCAAGAAAAAAAAAGTCAAGACAAAAAAATTGGGACAGAAGAACCAGCTGGACAGAGATTTCCACAAAATTTCTAGCTAAAGGGGAACACCTTAAGCTTTAGAAAGATAATCATGAGTCTACTTCTACAGATTATACATTGAACTTTGATTTCTCTAAGCTAATTATGTTCAAAAGGCAGAAAAAAGAGAACCAAGAAAAAACAAGAGAAAACAAAAGCACTCAAAGATTAAAAGGGGATACAAATGAGGAAGTAAGGAGGTATGGGAAATGTCAGGGTTAGTAGTCACCACGAAACAGATCCCCCAAACAGGGTCTGGAAAGTAATCAGTACTCACAGGCCCATGCTCTGACCTCAGGTGATACGCAAGTCCAGCCTTCGATTTATATGGCTTTCCACAATGGTGACATTTCAGGGTCATCTCCTCCAGCTCTGCAGCCCCTTTGCCACATTTTCTGACATGGTACAGATATCCCATGATGCTGGTGAAGCTACTAGAGCAACTCTGAACACAGGAGAGAGGCCTGAACTATAATCTTCCATCTTTTGACATGATCTCTCAATTTCTAAACAGCCACAGAAGACTCAACCACCACACCCTATAAATAGATCCTACGACATGGCTAGACCCTCTCCAACACTTCCCGTTAGCACGACCCTTCCCTGTCCCTCGTCCCTGCCCTAACAGCTGTCCTGTCTGCCACCAAGAGCGACATTCCGTCAGTTCAGTCAGCATCCAGTCCGCTAGCACTGTGCGTCTCCTCTGCCGCAGAGGTTCCTCGGGACTCGACCCCACCCCAGCAGCAACCAAACACCCAGCGATGCCAAAGCTCCTCACCAGGAGATTACCAGGAGCCTTTTCATCACACTAAAGAAGGGTGGGAAAGGAACCCCTTTGAACAAAGGAAAAGGGGAGAAAAATAAGTTTGTGGAGATGCAAAAGAAAAATAAAGAACTATTAATGAATTCAAAACACCTGGAAAAGCAGGAGCCAGTCTTAATGCTGGAAGGTGACACAGAACCAGGTCTACAAGAGAGAAGGAGAAGAAATGGAAGAAAGTAACAGAAAGACAGTGACTTGAGACTCCAGGCTGACAGAGATGCTGTCCCCAGGCTCTTACCTCACGCATGCACCTGAGCTTGCCCAGTCTCTTTAGAACTGTCCGGAGCCGTTCTCTCTCACTTGGCTCATCTATTTCATCCCCAGCCTTCAAAATGGGCTAGAAAGCAAGAGAAGCAAACGAGCAGATGATTCACAGGAAAGATAGATACAGACAAAAATGGTATCTTAGGAGAATCAAGGACTGGACTAGCACCTAAGCCGAGGCCCATGAGGCTTAGTTATCTGACTCCTGGCTTTCTCCATCTTCTCCTTGACAGACAAGGAAGCAAATGCAATGCAAGTAAGAGTTCAGAGCCTCTGGCTTCCAGGAGATGAAACTTTGGGGCTAACGTAAACACAAAAATACCCACCAAAACAGCTTCACTGTACATAATTCTTCTATAGAAAAAGAATTCTTTCTTACACACCTGCAAAGCCCCAGAGCCTCAGCCACCTCCACGGGGTTATCCAAACTCATCTATGTAAAGACATGCGAACCCCCCGCAGGCTCATACGGGACAGGAGACACCTTACCAAGCTATTGTGATTTGCCATGACGTGATACTTCATCCCTGCCAGGGAGCGAAGCTGTTTCCCGCAATGATGACAAGTGAACATTTCCTACAAGGAAGAAATACTGCTCAGTGCCAGGCTGTTCAACAGAAAAATAGAATGTTAAAAAGTCCTACTCAGATACTCTCAACCGTATCTCCTTTCACTCCCAAACTCAACAGTCAAGGCATCTCAAAATCCCACCACCTCAGTGTCATTTCCTCAAGGACAAAGAAGGAAAAGCAACCCAATTTGGAAGAACGACCATTTACTAAGTGCCAATATTTGCCAAGTAATGGAACAGGCCCTTTGCATGTATTCTTTCTTTCTTCTCCTCTCAGGGACCGCACAAAATTATTTTCTCTCTCTTATAAATGAGAAAACCAAGGCCCACACATGAAAAAGTTAAATGACACAACAAATAAGTGGCTGAGTGAAGATTCAAACCCAAGTCTGTCATACTCAAAAGCCTCTGTCTTCTTTCTAACACAATGCTGCGGCTGCTCCACAGGTATCAGCATACCCAACACAGAAGAGAGAGCTAAGGTATGGGGAAAGAGCATAACTGTCACGAAATGCCACAAAATCTCTAACCTGTTTGCAGGTCTCCATGTGTTTCTTTAAGCCCTCTATGGTCTTCCTCCCCACTGCCTGGCAGGTAGGACAGGAGACGCTGCCTTTATCCACAATTTCTAAGTACCACTGTTCCTCCAAACTGCCTACAAAGGAGAAAAAGGAACACCTCATAATCTGCAGCCTTCTCCTGAAACAAAAAGCACAATCCTGAAACTTAGTAAAAGTAACATAAAAATGGTTTGTTCCCTTCCTGGGGAAAAGACTCATTGCATATAATTTCTAGAAATATTTTTTTCTCAAGTCAGTGAGGAAACACCTACTCAGTTTCCCATGATAAAAACCATCTGGGCACCACTCAAAAACCCAGTGGCTTACAGAACTGGGCAACGTTTTTTTCCTAGCTTTACTGAGGTACAAGCCACGATGGGCAACACTTTCAAAGCCGCATATAACAATGGAATTCAGAGATATTCAACAGCCAGTTTGCTGAGTGTTTCCCATGTGCCTGAAACTTTGTACAATGTTCTTATCCCATCTAATATCTACGAAAATTTTGACTGCCTTCATTATCCCACTCAGAAACAAGGAAACCGAAGCTTGCAGAAGTTAACTAGAAGGTGGCAGGCCAGAAAACCAATTAAGAGCCAAACCTTCCACAAGGGTCTGACAGGCCTCCAAACCCATGCCCTTAGTAACTGCCTCCTTAAAGAAACTCTCTGCTACATTATCCCTTAACCACCACCAACAACAACAAAGACAGGGTGTGAGAACTAGATACTCCAAAGCTTCCAACAGAAAACATACCTGCTGCATAAGCTGGTGGTTCCTTCCGAATACGACGAGCCTGGGATTTGGGATTAGGTTGAGTTTTAGGCCGTTGCTTCCTCCCTGACGCAAGACAGAAACTTGAGCCCCGACAATATCAACTTTGCTACCCCATCTCTACTGCCAACATCTCCTCCCTCATGTTCTCAACACCCTGTGCCCCACTCCCTCAACCAACGGACTCCCTTAAGTTGTAACAAAAAAAACCTGGTAGAGTCAGGCAGGATGGAAGCCATTCCATGCCAAAAAATCAAAGGGCTCAACAACAGTGCTTTAAGGGCCAAAACCTAAGGTCTCTCTTGTACCTCTAAAGAATAAAGCCCAGGCACCCACGGAAAGAGAATGAGCAAAGTTACTCCCTTACCATAAAGTTTATGCTTCTTCTGAGGAAATTCTCGATAGTCTTCATCTTCTTCCTGCCTGGGTTTCCTTTTTCCTTTGGTTGATACTCCACCTGACCCTGAAACACCATACAAAACAAACAAACAAAACCCTCAGTGTGGTTTACAAGTGAACGTCTCTGACCTGCCTTCAGAACTTCAGTCACGAAACCATCATAGAGGAAGATCACAAGCCTCACAGAAGTGGTCGACATTTTTAGGGAAGTTGGTAACACTTCACTAACTTATTCAACCTCCCCTTTTCCCTTTTTCTTATTCTCCACCCAAGTGATCAACTATTCCCCGATGAGTAGTAAGAGCCTTCAGGCAATGTGCTTTCTTGATCTTGATTCAAAGCTAATACAGAAGTAGAACTGCTCCAGATAAAGGGCTACTAAGGACCCTTGAGACTATGCCCACCAAGACAATGACACCCAGAATTGCCCTTACACCAGCCCCTAAACTTCAACAGAGGATCAAACTGGAACAACGGGAAAGAAGTTCAAGTCATATGAAGAGGGAAGGCTGATACCAGTCTAACCTACAGGAGTGAGATCAGCAAAATTTCACTCTAAAATAGAAGGAGAGTTCATAAAGTTGAATAGTATGTGGCAGCCTAACATAAATGTGAGATACACATGTGTGACATTTACAACAGCTACCTAGAGATTGCTCTGCCTTTGACATAAGACAGAGATACCTTCAACACGGGAAGCAGCAGCTGGCTTGACCCTTCTCATCTTCATCCAGTAGGTAGATTTTCGGAAGGATGGTGGAAAATCACTCACTGGCTCACATGATGAGGCAGATGATGAACCACTTAAGGAGTCATCATGAGGGATAGTGTACTGGAAACTATTATCCTTTATGGAGCATTGGGTCCTGCTAGTAATATGAAACAAATAGACATACCACAAAGGAGGATCTGGAGTAAAGTTCCTGTTAATTCTTTATATCATAAGAAGACAAGTCGGTTACCTACGCAAAAACTAAAAAGCCTGATAATAAAAACAGACCTGAGATTGTACTCTAACAATTACAACAGTTGTGACTAAAGGCAACATATAAAATTATTACACTTCATTGTAATAAAAGCGGTCCACATTAATGATCACTCTGGAGCCCAAGTAGGCACTCTTTCTTTCTTTCTTTTTTTTTTTTTTTTAAAGATTTTATTTATTTATTTGACAGATCACAAGTAGGCAGAGAGGCAGGCAGAGAGAGAGGGGGAAGCAGGCTCCCCACTGAGCAGAGAGCCTGATGTGGGGCTCGATCCCAGGACCCTGAGGTCATGACCTGAGCTGAAGGCAGAGGCTTAACCCACTGAGAGCCACCCAGGCACCCCTAGGCACTCTTTTCTAGACTGATCAAAGAAAAGAAAGTAGTGAAAGTAATAGGATATTCTTTGATACTTCAGAGGATCCTTCAGTAACCAGGTATGTTCAGGCCTCCCAATTTCTCTGACAGAGAGACAGTAACTAAATACTATCCCTGAGAACAAAGAAGGAAAAGCAGAGTTTGTAGGGCCCTAGTCTGATCTATCTTCCCTAAACACTGTGTCAGCACTATCCTGTCTTATTTAGGCAACATGATTCTTAGCTCCCAGCCTTAAAGGGGCTACCTTATCTAAGGTAAGCTGGCAGGAGAAGTCTGGTATACAGCTGGATCCAAATTCCCAAATCTAAGACCAATCAGTATGTAGTTAAGAAACACTCATCAGTAACTAGGTCGTTCAGAATGCACAGGGGAGCAGTAGTTCTCAAAGTGTGGTCCAAGGACCTCGAGACATCCCTTTTCCAGCTGAAGATCCGTGTGAGGCCTGCCTTAGGTTTACGGTTTAGAAAGACCACTCTGGATGCTGTATGGAAAAGGACTCCTGGAGGAGGAGTGAATACAGGGAGAAGGGCTAGCAGCTCAATGTAACAGTGTGGATAAGAGATGATAAGGACCTGAACTAAGGTTCTGTAGCAGAGGTAAGTTGACAAATTCAAGATAACACTTCAGTGGTAGAGCTGGTAAGAATCACGTAGAGGTTTGAGGTGAGATGGAAGTAACACAGGTGACCATTCTTAAGAATGTATGTTAGTAAAATATGATACAGGCCCACTATGGAATACTAGGTAGTTGTTGGAAGCAATAAACCATTTCCACACATAGACACACGAGCATAACCAAAAGAGCATACTGCTGAATGAAAAAGAAACAGCTAAGCATCTGATTCTTGGTTTCAGCAGCTCAGGTCATGATCTCAGGGCTGTGAGATGAAGCCTTGCGGTGGGCTGGGTGCTCAGGGCTGAGTCTGCTTGACACTCTCTCTCCCTCTCCCTCTCCCCCTCCTCTGAGTGTACACGCACACTCTCACGTGCATGCTCTGTGTGTGTGACTGCTCTCTCTCCAAAAAGAATTAAGTCTTTAAAAGAAAAATAAAGAAAGAGCAAGACTTAATATCAATTTGGTAAATTAAAAACAAGTATACACATAAACAATACTGGCTATTTTATAAGGACTCATAAATACTTAAGGACAAATATCGAACTTGTTAACACAGTTGTCTCTGGAAGGGAATGGAAATGGAAACAGGAAAAACAAAAAACAACAGGGACTGATGATGTCAGCAAGCTAGGAACAGAGAAGAATGTTTTTCCATTCTCTGCAGGAGATCCCAAATTACGAATTTAATACAGCAAAGTCCTGATTCCACCATGATGCATAAGGCCACCACAGCTCATCCCTCCTGCTGACTACAACTGAAAATCCTGGACTCTGAAAAGTAAACAAAGTAGGTGGACTATAGAGACGTGTCAAAACTGGGAGAAGTGACTCACATGGGTGTGTTGCTCCATTTTGTTTGTTTTCCCTCACAAGCGGCAATGCAATAAGGGTGGGCCCCATTTGCAGAGTAGCATGGGCAGTCTAAATTGCAACAGAAACTCTCTTTCTGGCCACAGAAACCAGGAAAAGGGTCTCTACAGACTAAAATGTGTGAGGGAACTGTGAAGAAGAATCGGGCAAAGACGATGATCCCATAATTCTGTGTAGGAATCCACACAAGTCACAGCTTAATCTGAACTACGTATGTTTGGAGCATACCGAAACCAGCTTAGCAAAGGCTTTGAGAAATGAAACAAGATTTGAACAAACTGCACAAGTCTCAGAATAACCCCTGAACTGCTAGTAAAAGATAGACCCAACGTATCAAAAGCTTGGAGAAATGAAACAAGACTTGAAACACGGGAAAAAGTCTTAGTCAAACCCCTGAGCTGTTCAAGACCGACCTAAACCATCATAGCAAAGACTCAAAGAATGGAATTAAGATTGACCCAATGCCCTCAGAAAGCAAGACAGAACTTATGGTCTGAACAGTAAACAGGTTACTTGCTAAAACAAAAATAGCAATGATCCCCCAGAAGATTCTAAAAAGACCCAAGGTCTATACAAATAACATTCACAATCTCGGGAATAAATTGCAAAATTATGCAATACACAAAGAAGCAGAAAAATCTGCATAATTCCAAAAGGAACAGATAATGAACAAATGTCAACCTCAAGATGTTAGAACTATGAAAGATTTACAGGGACGCCTGAAACACTGGGCGTATTACTGGGTGGTTCGGTCATTTAAGTATCTCCCTTCAGCTCAGGTCATGATCCCAGGGTCCCGGGATCTCTGCTTAGCGGGGAGCCTGCTTCCCTTCCTTTCTCTCTGCCTGCCTCTCTGCCTACTTGTGATCTGTCTGTCAAATAAATAACCACTTTAAAACAAAATTTTGACATTATCTGGTGAAGTTTTCAAAATATGTAGATGTAATACATATGAGAGTGTAACTTAATGGTCAGCAGACAGGGGGCTGAGGAATTCTACAAGGTTGTGAGGCTTCTAGATTTAAGCAAAGAGGTAGTATAATAATAACTTTAAATAACCTATGAAACAGTAGGTATATACATTGTATTTCCTAGAGCAACCACTACACACAAGAAAAAAAAAAAAAAGAAAAGTAAAAGAGAGAGAGATTAAAAAAATCAATAAACCAAAATCAGACACCAAATATTCAAATAACCCCAAAATAAGATATAAAGTACAATACGCAGGGTACGAGAACCAAAATAAAATGGTAAACCTAAATCCAACCATATCAGTAATTAATTTAAATGTTTATGGTCTCAACACTCCAGTCAAGAAGTCCAAGACTGTTAAAGAATGAATAAAAAAGCAATACTCTAGTACAGTTGTCCCCTGAACAACACAATCTGAACTATACGGGTCCACTTATACATGATTTTTTTTTAATAAAATACAGTACAGTATTGTAAATGTCTTTTCCTGGTAATTTTAATATTTTCTTTCCTCTAGTTTATATTAAGAACACCACAGCAGGGCGCCTGGGTGGCTCATGGGTTAAGCCGCTGCCTTCGGCTCAGGTCATGATCTCAGGGTCCTGGGATCGAGTCCCACATCAGGCTCTCTGCTCAGCGGGGAGCCTGCTTCCTCCTCTCTCTCTCTCTTTGCCTGCCTCTCTGCCTACTTGTGATCTCTCTCTGTCAAATAAATAAATAAAATCTTTAAAAAAAAAAAAAACACCATAGCATATAATATACAACATACAAAATGTGCAAATGAACTGTTTGTGTTATCAGTAAAGCTTCCAGCCTACCGTAGGCTATTAGTAGTTAAGTTCTGGGGAATTCAAAAGTTATATGCCGATTTTCAACTGTGTTAGGGTCAGCATCCCTAACCCCTGTGTTGTTCAAGGGTCAACTAACTGTATACTGCACCTACAAGAGGCACACCTTTTCTTTTCTTTACTTTTCTAAGTTTTATTTATTTAAGTAATCTCTATACCCAATGTGGGGCTTGAACTCAGGAACCTGAGATCAAGAGTCAAATGCTCTTCCAACTGAGCCAGCCAGGCGCCTGCGAACTATCAATATAAAGATATATACAGACTGGAAATAAGTGGATGAAAAAATTATACTTCACAATCAGCAAACACAAGAAGGCTGGAGTGGCAACTCTTATACTAGATAAAACAGACTTCAAGGCAAGAGTATCACACAAAGATATAAAGGGACACTTCATAATGATAAAAGTAACAAATCATCACAAAGACATAATTATTCATTGTATGCATCTAGTAGTACAAACTCAAAGGTCACAAAGCAAAACTGACATAATTAAAGCAAAAAAAAACAAAAACAAAAACAAAAAAAAAAAAAACAGACAATTCTACAGTCTTAGCAAAAACTTTAAGACCTCTTCCTTTCAGGAACTGGTAGAATGAGACAAAAATTCAGTAAGACATAAAAGATGTGAATAACACTATTAGCTAAACTACTCTAGACTCACTTTACAGAACTACATCCAACAACTACAGGATACAGTTTTTTCAAGTAAACGCTGTGCATTCAACAAGACAGTATATTCTGGGCCATAAACTTGAATCTTAAAAAGATAAAAATCATACATGTATTCATTGACCACATCAGAATTAAATTAGAAATCAAGAACAACAGGGGAACTAAAATTTAAAAAAATAAATATTAAAATTAAACAATCTACATGAAATTAAACAATCTACTTGAAAATAATTCATGGGTAAAAAAGAAATCACAAGAGAAATTACAAAATATCCTGAAGTGAATAACAACAGAAATACACACATCAAAATTTGTGGATTGCAACCAAAGCGGTACCTAGAAGGAAACTCACAGCTCTAAATACTGCTATTAGAAAATTAGATCTAGGGGCGCCTGGATGCCTCAGTGGGTTAAAGCCTCTGCCTTCGGCTCGGGTCATGATACCGGAGTCCTGGGATCGAGCCCCGCATTGGGCTCTCTGCTTAGCAGGGAGCGTGTTTCCTCCTCTCTCTCTCTGCCTGCCCCTCTGCCTATTTGTGATCTCTGTTTGTCAAATAAATAAATAAAATCTTAAAAAAAAAAAAAAGAAAAAAGAAAATTAGATCTATAATCAACCAAAGATTTCATCTCAAGATATCTTAAAAAGGGCAAAGTAAACACAAAGTAAATAGAAGGAAAAATATAATGGAGAGGAGAAATTCATGCATTAGAACAGAAAACAGAGAAAATCTGATTCTTTGAAAAGACCAACAAAATTGACAACCATGAGGCTAGACTGAGATAATAGCAACAAGCAATTAGCAATGAACTTAAAAAAACTGTCATTTACAATAATATTTAAAAAAACACCTAAGAATATATCTAACAAAAGATAACCAAAAAATTTTTTTTCAAGATTTTGTTTATTTATTTGACAGACAGATCACAAGTAGGCAGAGAGGCGGGGGGGGGGGGGGCTCGATCCCAGGATCCTGGGATCATGACCTGAGCCGAAGGCAGAGGCTTTAACCCACTGAGCCACCCAGGCGTCCCTTTAATCATTTTTAATGATACATTTTAAATTGTTGATCTTCAAGGCACCCAAGTGGCTCAGTCAGTTGAGTGGCTTCAGCTCAGGTCATGATGTCAGAGTCATGGGATAAAGCCCCAAGTCCAGCTCCACACTCAGCAGGGAGTCTGCCTCAAGATACTCTCACTCCCCTTGCCATTCCCCCCTCTCTAAACTAAATAAATAAATCTTTAAAGAAATAAAAATAAATAAAACTGTTGGACTTCAAACACGCCATCAAGATATTGATGCAAATCAGAGATTGGAAGAAAGTATTTAAGACATATCTATCAGGGGCGCCTGGGTGGCTCAGTGGGTTAAGCCGCTGCCTTCGGCTCAGGTCATGATCTCAGGGTCCTGGGATCGAGTCCCGCATCGGGCTTTCTGCTCAGCAGGGAGCCTGCTTCCCTCTCTCTCTCTCTGCCTGCCTCTCCATCTACTTGTGATTTCTCTCTGTCAAATAAATAAATAAAATCTTTAAAAAAAAAAAAAAAAAGACATATCTATCAGACAAAGGAATTGTATTCAGAATATGATTTTTAAAAATACTACAATTCCATAGTAAGACAAACAACTCAAATTTTTTAAATGGGCAAAAGATATGAACAGGCACTTTCCAGATGATGATGTATGAATGGCCAATAAGCACATGAACAGATGTTCTACATCATTATTTATTAGGAAAATGCAAATTAAAATCACAATGAAACACCCCTATACACCCCTAAAATCGGCTAAAATTGAAGACTTATTCCCATACACTGGTGGTAGAATAGAAAATAATGCCACCAATTTGGGAAATAGGCAATTTGTTAAAAAGGTAAACATACTCCTGACATAAGACCCAATCAACCTAAGATGGTAAACCTTAGTAAATAAATACCATCTTAGGTATTTATCAAGAGAAAAAAGAAACAAAACATTTTTCCACATAGAGACTTGAACGTGGAAGTTCACAGCAGCTTTATTTTAATAACCTCAAAATGAAAATAACCCAACTATCCATCAAAATAGATGGCTAAACTAATCATGATATATCTATAATCAAATTCTGTTCAGAAATAATGATTTTGAGTGAAAAAAATCATGCAAAAATCATTGAGTGAAAAAAAATCATGCAAAAAGAGAACATATTATATGATTTCATTTATATAAAATCCTAGAACATGCAGACCACTATATGGTGAAAGGAAAAAGGTCAGTGGTGTCTGGGAACAGGAGTAGAGGACCCAAAAAATTTTTTCAGAGGGATGGAAATGGTATCTTGATTGTGGGGACACTGTTTTGGTTATTTACATATACCAAAGCTGATCATACTGTACACTTTAAGTATGTATACTATAAATGTGAAGTTTACTGTACTTCAATAATACCTCAAAAAATATTTAAAAATTTTTAATAGGAATTGGCAGGTCTCTAGGGCCAAAACCCACCATCCAAAACAATGGGAACAATCTCTACTAGGAACACTTAATATCAAGTATCAAGAAGCCATTAAGAGTCAAGTCCCATGTGACTCCCCCTGATAAACTGTCCTCATAGGAATTTCTTTACTGTCAGTGCAGGACTCAGATACTCCCATACCCCCTCTCATGAATAAGTACAAGCACAGTAATAAGTAAATAAATAAATATCAATAGTTCATATAATCAGTATGATTAACATCTTAGAAATTAAATCAATGTGATAGGGAATCCCTCCCTATAGGTCTCTCTTATTTCCAAAGGACTCAACAAAAACAATTTATCTAGTATTTTACAACACTTGTCATATGACAGTACTTGATTGCTTCTAAAAACCCAGATTAATTTCAAACTTCCCTTCCCATAAATATGGCAAGAGAAAGACTTTGGTTTAAAGAATATAATCATAATTGTAGTGACTTCATAATTTCTTGTGTGCAGCACACCTTTGGGTCTCAGCTTCTAACCACAAGAGTGAAAAGTTTAACCAATTGTCAACTCCTTTCTGATCTACCAAGAATTTTCAGAGACCCTAGTTCATTCTCCAGGTGCAACTACTACTTAGACTTCATTAGAAAATTATTTCAGTTCATCTCAGTTTCCTTTACAGCCTCCGTTCATTATACCCAATCTTTAAATGCTGATGTTCTCCAGGGTTTCATCCTCTAGCCTCTTTTAGTCTCACTTCTCACCAATGGTTCTCAATCTCTTACAAAGGATTCCTATGCCCTAACTCCAGTGATTCTGAGTCAGAATAATAGACAAGGACCTGTTAATCTTTATACTTTTTAAAAGTTAACACTTTCTATTCCATTAAAAGCTTTTATCTGTTCACATTCTGTTCTCTATGAAAACAAAACAAAACAAAACAAAACAAAAAAAACCTTTTCCTTCTGGCTAACTGGATTATTCCTGGACTTTCAAGTCTGTTTAGGAGTGACTTGCTCAGGTAACTCTTCCCTTCTAAACTATCACTCCCCTTTCCCCAAGTGTTATATTAAATTCCTGTTTTAAAATATTTACTTACACCTTATCATGTTGATGTACTTGCCTATCTCCCCTTTTAAACTATTCTGTTTTTCTTGTCTGTATATCTAACAGATATATGTGTTATAGTCCATGAGATATTCAGCAAATGCTATCTGAAGGAATTAATTCCTTCCAATGAATACCGAGTTAATAAGAATCTCTTTTGTACCAACCAATAAAATATGGGAAAAGTTAGCACGTTCAGTCTACGAAATAATAAACCCGCCTTAAAGCCAAATAGTCTGAAAAAATAGGATTTCTTAGAGCCATTTTTACCAGTCCTTTCCATGTTCATCAATGTATTCATGAGTATATACTTGATGTCTGAAGACATGCAGGGCTTCACTGTCAATTCGTTCCATTTTTAATATAATTCATACTTTTCAAGCTAGGTTCTTCCCCCCTACATTAGGTTTAGACCTGCACTGTCCAATCAGGTAGGCACTAGCTACAGGTGGCTATTTAAATTTAAGATTAAATACAATTGAAAATTCAGTTCCTCAATCACACTGGCCACATTTCAAGTGCTCAAAAGCCATACGTGGCTACGGTCCTGAACAGTGTGGATACAGAACATTTTCTCATCATCACAGCAAGTTCTACTGGCCAGCACTGGCGACACAATTATAAATGGATCCCAGAAAACCTCACTTACTTCTTAGCTCCCACGATCTTCGTGCTCCTCTGCTGCTTAAAGGATGTGGGTTCCGGTGTCTAGCAAATCGCAAGCACATGAGTGAATGCTAGGGACCTCTGAATCCTGACCACAAAAAGACGAATCCCCCTGTGCCCAGAAGAAATGTAGCTCTCCCCCCGAAACTACCTCCAACGGAAAAAAGGCAAGACTTTTTAAGAAAAGTGTGTCGCCCTGTCTTCCTACAGAGTTAAGGCAGCTGACACCACCATAGTCTTCACCATAGCCTTCACCATTCCCAAAGCCCTGTCCCAGATAAAGGTTCTAAAGGGATGCGAAAAGAGAGGATACGGATATGGGAGGTACTGGAGATATAAAAGGAACAGAAATTAACGGGCGAGAAACTGAGTCCAAGGAGGTGGGCAACAGTCAGCGTTAAGTGGGGGGAAAAAAGGGAGACAGATCCGACCTAGAAGGGTGGGGCCTACGATGGGCTCTGATAAAACCAACTCCGAGCACGGGACAAAAGCGAGGGGCCGCGCGCGTGTTGCGGGCTCCACAGCGCTACCCCTAAGGCATAACGGCCAAACCGAGAAACTCACGGCGGGCACTGCACCGAGTCTGGAAGACATCACTCCCTCTCCACGCCTAACAAATCCACCCAAGGGCTCCGGCCAGACCAACGCCACTTCCGCTCTCCTCTCCGCTCCCGGATGTGGAGTCAGCGCCGCGGATCCCAGGTCTGAAGGACTACTTCCGCCTGGCCGCTTCCAAGGGGGATGCGGCAGGAGTGAGTCACGTGACACGACTCCCTCCGCTGAGACCGCTCCCTGGGAAGCTGTAGGTGGGGTTTGGAGCCCCAAACAGGGCTTCAGGGCCCTTTCCTCGCGTTCCATCCCTTTGCGCGACACCCAATATCCCTTCACCCTCTTCCCCCCTCCAGCACGACAGTGGTCTTTCTAGGTGGAGATCAAATATCGCCCCTTTATTTATCTTAGAGAAATTACAGACCCATTCCCGCCCTCCCTCCCCCCAGGTAGAGAGGCATAGAGGCTCTTGGATTGCTGTGGGTGCAGGTATCCGAGGCAGTGGCTGAGCAGGAAAGAAGCCAGAAAAGAGGCAGGTGGTTGAAGGCTTGAGCCAGTCAGGGAATAACGGGGATGAATCTCTTCTCATCTGTTAGCTTCAGGCCTCTAAACTTGGCCTGTTTTGGAGTATTTTGTGTGTGGTCCCTAGGAGATGTGTTGGAGGAGCCCTTGCAATCTTCAGACAGACCATGTCTGACCCTCTCCCCTAGGGAGAGTGTTTTTGAGTCTCTCCTTAACGATACTCTGATGGGTTCTCGCAGAGGGACTGAGATGTGTTTTGTCACACCAACTGTACTTTCCCTTTCAAGGTGGCTCTATTGGCTCTGCTCAGAATGACTGTGTCTGTTTCTCTCAGAACGACTGCATCCACTTCTTTCAGAGAGAGTACAGTGAGTTCTCTCTGAGGAACTGCGACCGCTCCTTTCAGAGGGCCTGTGCTGTCTTGTCCCAAAAGGACTATGTCCTCTCGCCTTTAAGGGAATGTGATGAGTTTTCTAAAAGAGACCGCAACTGTTCCTCGCAAGGGAATTGCGACATCTCCTCTTAGAGGGACAGCGACATCTCCTCTCAGAGGGACTGTGATGACTCCATTCAAAGGGACTGTGATGGCTCCTCTGAGAAGGACTTCGATGGCTCCTCTCAGAGGGACTGTGATGGCGCTTTAGAGAAGGACTTCGATGGCTAATCTCAGAGAGACTGTTATGGCACTTCTGAGGAAGACATTGGGGATCCTCTCAGAGGGACTATGATGTCTCTTCTGAGGAAGGCTTCAGTGGTTCCCCTTAGAGGGACTGTGATGTCTCATCCGAGGAAGACATCGATGGCTACTCTCAGAGGGCCTGTGCTGTCTTCTCTCAAAAGGACTATGTCCTCTCACCTCTAAAGGACTATGATGAGTTTTCTGAAAGAGACTGCAACTGCTCCTCTCAAGGGGATTGCAACAACTCCTCTTAGAGGGACTGCGAAATCTCCTTTCAGAGGGACTACAACATCTCCTCTAACAGGGACTCTGATGGCTCCTTTCAGAGGGACTGTGATGGCTCCTCTGAGAAGGACTTCGATGGCTCCTCTCAGAGGGACTGTGGTGGCTCTTCTGAAGAAGGCTTCGGTGGCTCCTCTTAGAGGGACTGTGATGTCTCTTCCATGGAAGACTTTGATGGGTCCTCTCAGAGGGACTGTGATAGCTCTTCTGAGGAAGACTTCGTTGTTTCCCCTTCAGAGACTGTGATGTCTCATCCAGGAAAACTTCAGTGGCTTCTCTCAGAAGGAATGTGATGGCTCTTCTGAGGAAGGCTTGGTTGGCTCCTCTCAGAGGGACTGTGATGTCTCTTCTGAAGAAGGCTTCGGTGGCTCCTCTTAGAAGGACTGTGATGTCTCTTCTGAGGAAGACTTCGATGGCTCCTCTCAGAGGGATTGTGATGGCTCTTCTGAAAAAGACTTCAGTAGCTCTTCTCAGAGGGACTGTGAAGTCTATTCTGAAGAAGGCTTCGGTGGCTCCCCTTAGAGTGACTGTGATGTCTCTTACGAGGAAGTCTTCGATGGCTTCTCTCAGAAGTACTGTGATGGCTCTTCTGAAGGCAGCTTCGGTGGTTCCCCTTAGAGGGACTGTGGTGTCTCTTCTGCAGAAGGCTTCGTTGGCTCCTCTTAGAGGGATGGTGATGTCTCCTCTGAAGAAGGCTTCAGTGGCTCCTCTTATAGGGACTGTAATATCTATCTGAGGAAGATTTTGATTGCTCCTCTCAGAGGGACTCTGATGACTCTTTAGAGAAGGACTTTAGTGGCTACTCTCAGACTGTGATGGCTCTTCTGTGGAAGATTTTGGTGATTTTGGAAGATTTTGGACTCTGATATCTCCTCTGAGGAAGGCTTCAGTGGCTCCCCTTAGAGAGACTGTGATGTCTCTTCTGAGGAAGACTTCAATGGCTCCTCTCAGAGGGACTGTGATGTCTCCTCTGAAGAAGGCTTCGGTGGCTCCTCTTATAGGGACTGTGATATCTCTTCCGAGGAAGATTTCGATTGCTCCTCTCAGAGGGACTGTGATGGCTCTTATGAAAAAGACTTCAGTGGCTCCTCTCACAGGGACTCTGAATGCTCTTTAGAGAAGGACTTCGATGGCTCCTCTCAGAGGGACTGTGATATCTCTTCTGAAGAAGGCTTCGGTAGCTCCACTTAGAGGGACTGTGATGTCTCTTCTGAGGAAGGCTTTGGAGGCTCTTCTTAGAGGGACTGTGATGTCTCTTCCGAGGAAGACTTCGATGGCAACTCTCAGAGGGCCTGTGCTGTCTTCTCTCAAAAGGGTTATGTCTTCTCACCTCAAAAGGACTGTGATGAGTTTTCTGAAAGAGACTGCGACTGCTCCTCTCAAGGGGACTGCAACATCTCCTCTTAGAGAGACTGCGAAATCTCCTCTCAAAGGGACTGTGACATCTCCTCTCACAGGGACTCTGATGGCTCCTTTCAGAGGGACTGTGATGGCTCCTCTGAGAAGGACTTCAATGACTCCTCTCAGAGGGACTGTAGTGGCTCTTCTGAAGAAGGCTTTGGTGGCTCCTCTTAGAGGGACTGTGATGTCTCTTCTGAAGAAGGCTTCATTGGTTCCCCTTCAGGGACTGTGATGTCTCATCCAAGGAAGACCTCAGTGGCTTCTCTCAGAAGGAATGTGATGGCTCTTCTGAGGAAGGCTTGGTTGGCTCCTCTCAGAGGGACTGTGATGTCTCTTCTGAAGAAGGCTTTGGTGGCTCCTCTTAGAAGGACTGATGTCTCTTCTAAGGAAGACTTCGATGGCTCCTCTCAGAGGGACTGTGATGGCTCTTCTGAGAAAGACTTCGGTGGCTCTCCTCAGAGGGACTGTGATGTGTATTCTGAAGAAGGTTTCGGTGGCTCTTCTTAGAGGGACTGTGATGTCTCTTCCGAGGAAGACTTCGATGGCTCCTCTCAGAGGGACTGTGATGGCTCTCTGAAGAAGGGTTCGGTGGCTCCTCTTATAGGGACTGTGATATCTCTTCTGAGGAAGATTTCGATTGCTCCCCTCAGAGGGACTGTGATGGCTCTTCTCTCTTTCAGAAAGGCTTCAGTGGCTCTTCTTAGAGCGACTGTGAGGAAGACTTCAGTGGCTCCTCTCACAGGGACTCTGAAGCTCTTTAGAGAAGGAATTCGATGGCTCCTCTCAGGTGGACTGTGATATCTCTTCTAAAGAAGGCTTCGGTGGCTCTTCTTGGAGGGACTGTGAGGTCTCTTCCAAGGAAGACTTCGATGGCTCCTCTCAGAGGGCTTGTACTGTCTTCTCTGAAAAGGGCTATGTCCTCTCACCTCGAAAGGACTGTGATGAGTTTTCTGAAAGAGACTGTGACTGCTCCTCTCAAGGGGACTGCAACATCTCCTCTTAGAGGGACTGCAACATCTCCTCTCAGAGGGACTGTGACATCTCCTCTCACAGGGACTCTGATGGCTCCTTTCAGAGGGACTGTGATGGCTCCTCTGAAAAGGGCTTCGATGACTCTTCTCAGAGGGACTGTGATGGCTCTTCAGGGAAGGACTTCGGTGGGTCCTCTCAGAGGGACTGTGATGGCTCTTCAGGGAAGGACTTCAGTGGCTCCTCTCAGAGGGACTGTGATGGCTCTTTAGGGAAGGACTTTGGTGGGTCCTCTCAGAGGGACTGTGATGGCTCTTCAAGGAAGGACTTCAGTGGCTCCTCTCAGAGGGACTGTGATGGCTCTTCTGAGAAAGACATTGGTGGCTCTTCTCAGAGGAACTGTGATGTCTCTTCTGAAGAAGACTTTGGTGGCTCCTCTCAGAGGGACCATATGGCTCGTTAGAGAGGGACTTTGAAGGCTTCTCTCAGAGGGATTGTGATGGCTCTTTAGGGAAGGACTTCGATGTCCTCTCAGATGGACTGTGATGGCTCTTTAGAGAAGGACTTCGAAGGCTCCTCTCAGAGACTGTGATGTCTCTTCTGAAGAAAACTTCGAAGGCTCCTCTCAGAGGAACTGTGGTGGCTCCTTTCAGAGGAATTACATGGATTTCTCTCCCTTAAGAAGCTATGGTGGCTTTGCTTCTGGGTGCGAATTTCTCTTTAACCTGATTGTGTAAGGTTCTCTTAAGCAACCATTTAGATTTCCCCCTTGGCTTGAACTCTGGTTCCTATTTTGGAGCTCTTGGACTCCTGGCTAGAGATTTTCTATCTGTAGGAGTTTTTCTTACCTGCTATTGTCGTTTTGAACAATAACCACAGGCTGTCCTACTGAAGTGGTTATGACAATAGCACTTCTTTAGGAAACTATGGGCTTGGGTATGTCTAAGTTGGAAAGAGCTAACTCTTTTTGGTTGTTGAGCTGATCTGTATTGCTGTATTTCTTCCCATACCATCTTCTCCTGCTTAGTGGTTATGTCTGTTGGATTTAGCTTAACAACTGACATCCTCTCTCTTTTGATATCTCTGATGAGGAATAATCTCTGGCTTTTTGTTTTTGATGGTGGTTTTTGCTTGAATGCAAATGGTCTGGCCTTGACTTGTATTCAGGCTTCTGTCCAGTAAAAGCCATAATTCTGTCTGCTGGAATGCTTGCTTTAGACCTTGAAAAAGCAGTTGAATGAATTTGGGTTGGGAGGATTTCTTAGATTGTCTTTTTGAAGAGGCAGTAGTTGTCTCTTCCTTCTTAACTGGGCTGGTAAATCCAGAGAAGAACTTGGTATTGTGGTTCTACCATTTGTGTATAATTTTGTGTTTTGTGTTCTGTGTCCCGTAGTGATTCTTTTCTTTGGGTATTTTGAACTATGGGTCTTTTGGTTCTCCTTTAGCCCACTTTTCATCCTGAGTACTTTCAGAGTCACTCTCTGGTAGAGAGTGAACATGAGTAAACTCATAGTGCCCTGGCCCTCCAATTGTCATCTTTCCTGCTAGGGCAGGACTCATATACTGTCTTTGCCTGATGTGGACTTGTACAGGAGCAGGAGATTGGGAAGATACAGACTGGAAATCCATTGTAGAAGTAGGACTCTTGGAAGCTCGAGTATAGATTTGTAGCTTTCCTTAGTGATGGTGATATAGAACTCCTTGGTGTGATGGATCTGTCTCTTCTGTGATACTTTGGGACTTGGGATCTTTTCCCAGTTATCAAACTAAAGCCAAGACACAACCTAATCTCTCCGTGGCCTTTAGGAGTGCTTACAAGGTGGAGCTGTGGGTAGATAAGAAGGTAAGGCACCAAAGTGCCCTGTAATTTATGACAACAATTAAATCCTACACATAGGCCACACTGTAGGCATATAGGGGATTTTAAAACCAGACCTAAAGTTAGAGGTGGAGGTACATTGGTGGGTATTTGACTCCTTAACAGTTTTGCTGCCATTTTTAGCTGCAGATCTTGTAGCAACTGGAACTGTACTGACAAGTCAGTCTTGGCCTGGGGAAGATAACTTGGCTTGAGACAGTGTTGGGACTCAAAAATCCTTGTCTGTGAACTCTGTGAGTTCTCACTCTCTTCCATTGGAACAGAATCTTTCCTAGTGAAAACTATATTGAAGGAAGTCTCTAAATTTATTGGGACAGGAGGCTGGCCCTCTGTACATGAAACAGACATGTGCTGAATGATTTCCTGGGATATATCACTAAGCTTTTAACTTTTCTTTATGTTCGCACTAGCCCCAGAGTATTGCTATATTATGGAGGACATGGAGCTACGTGTCCACATCCTTAAGGCTCTTTGTTCGTGACCATGATACGAGTGTCTCTGAATGTAGTTTTTGGACACAAGTCTGAGAAATAATACTTTGACTATTCTCTAGCAGACTCTTGGAAAGTTCCATCAGTTCTGCAGGAACCCCAAATAAATTCTGAATAGATATCTGACAGATATCTGCAGTGGCTCTTTCTGTTACAGATGTTTGAGAAGAAAGGTTCCTTTCCATAGCAGTTCCCAAGACCTTCCCTAACACTAGCATCTTGGAGAGATATTTTCTGGGTAGTCACTGTCTCCAGGAGTGATTCTCCCAGACATTCTGTTGTCTGCTCAAGACAGATCCGTTAAGGCCTCTTTGAGTTCCTGATCCTGACTAGAAGGCCCTAGATGGTGATCTCCAGCTTTGCAGTGGATGTTGGGATAGGCGCTGGAGTGAATTCTCTAGCCTCTCCACCTGCTTCTTATCAGTCCTCCTACATATGACACCCACTCCTGGGATCTCAAAATGTGGCATTTCTACAATATTAGCTATCTTAATCAGAGGGTTGATTGTGAAGGGACAAGGGAAGGGTTGAAGTTTGTATCATAGTAGAGTCTATAAATTATTCTTCAGACTGCAAAATATCTGTCCCAAATTTTTTATATCCAAGGCCCTTGACACTTCTGGTATCTCCAAATCACAAAGGCTTCCTAATTCAGATGCTTTGACAGAGCTTGAGATGAGCGAGTTTGAAGAGTTCTCTAGAAATCTAGAGAAATAATTCCCCATTTGTAACTCTTCTCTTGACATAAAATCCTCAGATTCCCTATTCTGATATACCTGTACTAGATACAAATCCTCACATTCCATGATATGAGGAGGCCCTATTTTTACCCCCATTCCTTTCACAGCCTGAAGCCCTTGTTCATGAGTGAACACTGTCGATTCCTCCAAAGAAAATGCTGGCTTTGAGAGTGATTCTGAAGATTTCTCTTTGGTATTTGGCCTCAGAGTTAGTTCTCCAGGTTCTACCATTTCTTGAAGATGTGGTCTTGGGAAGAAATCAAACAATCCATATCTTCAGTAGCTGATCCTAAGGAAGCGCCTATTGGTTCTACAATCTGAGGAATGGGTAGTGGTGCTAATTCCTCAGATTTTACAATTTGAAGTGGTGGCCCTGGGATTAACACAGTCTTTACAATTTGAAATTCTATCAGCTTCATTATATCCAAAATCTGGTGTGTTGGCTCTGTGGTTAATACCTTTGATTTTACACTTTGCAACCATAGCCCTGAGGTAAACTCAGAAGGTCTCACATCTTGTACTTTTGGAATCAGTCCAACATAGTCTACCATTTGAGAGGTTTCCCCTGGTGTTAATGCTACAGACTTTACAACCTGAAGTGGTAGCCCAGAAGTCACTTTCACATATTCAGCAACTTTTCGGGGGCCTATTGAGGTTATTCCTATTGGTTGAGCAGCTTGAAGCTGTGTCTTTGTAGATCCTGTGACTTGATCTAGTGGCCTTGGACTAATCCTCATAAACTCTGTAATTTGACCCTGTAGTCCTGGAGCTATCTGTGAATATTTCATACTTTGATTCTGTGACTGTGTAAGCCCCATTGGTCCATCCCCTTGCTGCCATGTCTCAGATGTGAGCTCTACAGATTCTGCATGTCCTGTAGCTTGACGTGTTTGCCTTGTGGACAAATCTAAAGATTCCTCCCTTTGAAGCCATTGCTTAGAGTTTGAACCCACAGATCCAGGAACTGGATATCTTAGCTTTGGTGTCATCTCTGAAGATTCTGAGACATGATGTAGTGACTTTGTAGTCAGTGCTTCTGATTCTTCCCTTTGCAGTCTTTTCTTGGAGATCACCTCCACGAATTCTAGTGCTTGAGGATAGGGCCTTGGAGTGCTCTCTGTATATCCAGTGGTTTTACTTATTGGCTCTGGGGTCATGCCAAGGAATTCCTTCTCTGTTGGCCTTGTTTTGGGGGTCAACCCCATAGTTTCTGTAGTGTGACGCTTGGGCTCTGGTGTCATCTTTTCAGATCCTGTAACTTCCTGCACTGGCCTTGTATATGATTCCCCCAAGTCCTTAACTTGAGGCCATGACTGAGAGAGCAACTTGAGAGTTTCTGGGATTTTCTTTAAGGTTAATTCTAAGGATTCAGAGCCTTGATTCCTTAGCACATGAGTCAGATCAACAGATTCTGGGACTTGAAGATCTAGCCTTAAAGGCACTCCTGAAGATTCCATGGTTTTACTTGTTGACTTTGGGGCCAACCCCACAGATTTTTCCACTGTTTCATTGCCTTGATGTGCCGACCTTTCTGTGGTATGATAAATTGGTATTGAAATCAAATTTACAGATTTGGAGACTTGATGCTTTGGTGTTGGGATCACCAAATTCACAGATTTAGGGACTTGAGGCTTTGGTGTTGGGATCATCTCTGCACCTTCTACAAATTGATGCCCTGGCCTAGGGATTATCTCCGAGGAGTCTGTGATTTGATAGCTCCTCTTTGGAATTAGTTCCTCAGATTTTGTTCTTGAAAGCAGTGACCCCAGTAGTAACTCTACAGATTTCATATCTTGTTGCAGAGATGCTGAAGACAATGTCACATTTTATACTTTGCAACTTTGCTTCTGGAGTAAACTCCAAAGGTTTCTCACCTTGTCGATGTGATTCTGGAGACAAATTTGAAAAGTTAACACTACACAACATGGGTCCTGGTATGAACTTCTTAGTTGGCTCTGGTGCCAACACTGTTGGTTTCATACCTTGCCATCCTGAAGTCAACTCTTGACAATTCATAACTTACTGTGGGGACCCTGGTGTCAACTCTACAGATTTTGTATCTTGAAAACATAGTTCCGGTGCAAAGACCTCAGAATTAACACTTGGTGACCTTGGGCACCATGGAAACTCTGAAGAATTAGTACTTGGAGGCTGTAGCTGTAAGTTTGACTTCAAAGATGTCACATCTTGAGAACATGGCTCTGATTCAAACACCACAGATTTCTGTCTGAGGCAAGAAATCAAATCCTTAGAATTCACATCTTGAGGTTGTGGCCCTGGTTTCAACACCAGAGGTTTCACATCTTGAAAACACACCTTTGGTGCAAACACCACAGATCTCTCACTGTGATGCCTGAGGTGTGAAACTCCCCAGAATTCATACCTTGAGCATGTGGCCCTGGATTTAACGCCATAGATTTCACTTTTGTAAAACATGGCTCTAGTGCAAACATCTCACATTTCAAGTCCTGCAGCTCAGAGCCTGAAGCCAGTTTCACAGAATTTCCACCACAAGACACTGGCTCTTTGTTGGTCTTCACAGACTTTACATCTTCAAGCAGTGGCTTTGGTAAAAATAACACAGATTTCATACCACTCAGTGAAGAGCCTAAAGTGAACACTGAGTGCACAACTTGTTGCTGTGACCCACAGTGATTCTCCAAAAACTGGATTTCTGGAAACTTTGTCCCTGGAATTAACTCAGAAGATTCTACACCTTGCAAATGTGGTCCAGGGCTGAACAAAATAGATTTTGTACCTTGATATTGTGACGTAGGATTCAAGTCAGAGGGTTTCATGCCTTGCATCTCTGGGTCTGGATTAAACTTTATAGCATTTATGCATTGAAGCTCTGACCCAAAATTCAAATCAGAAGAATTCACACCTTGCAGCTGTGGGCCACAGTTTAATTCTTGTGATGTTATACCTTGAAACTTTGTCCCTGGACTCAATTCATGTTTCACATTTTGTAAATGTTGCACAGGGTCGAACATAAGAGATTTTAAACCTAGAACTTCTGACCCCAGATTCAAATAAAAAGATCCCATACCTTGACATTTAACCCCTGAAGTCAACTCAAAAGATTGTATACCTTGCAAAGGTGGCCCAAGTTCATACCCCATAGAATTAGCACATTGTACTTTCGGCTCTGGATCCAACTCCAAAGAATTTACACACTTCATCTGTGGCCAGCGGTTGCATTCCATAGGTGCTACAGCAAGAAACTTTGACCCTGGAATTAATTCGGATTTCAAATCTTGTAAATGTGATTCAGCACTGAAAAGCATAGATGTCTCACTTTGATTCTTGAACCCCGGATTCACCTGAGATCCTGGACCTTGACATTTTGTCCCTGAAGTCAATTCAAAGGACTGTACACCTTGCAAAGGTGGCCCAGGTTTGCACCCCATAGAATTTGCACATTGTAATTTTGGCTCTGGATTCAACTTAGAAGAATTTACACACTTCATCTGTGCCTCAGGATTGCATTCCATACGTGCTATAGCAAGAAACTTTGACCCTGGAATCAATTCAGATTTCAAATCTTGCAAATGTGGATCAAGGTTGAACACCACAGTTGTCTCCCTTGTGATCTCTGAACTCAACTCAGAAGACTTTGTACCTTGAAGTTTTGAAACTGAAGTTAATTCAGAAGGGTTTATACCTTGCAAGCGTGGCTCAGATTTGCATCCAACAGAATTTACACACTGAAGTTTTGGTTTTGAAATAAATGCAGAAGAATTCACATCTTGCAAAGGATGGCCCAGGGCAGAACACCTGGGATTGTATACCTCGAGGCTCTGATCCAGAATTCAACTCAGATTTTACACCATTCAATTGTGGTCCAGTACTGAATGCTCTAACATTTATACCCTGAAGCTGTGGGGCTAGATTAAATTCAGAGGATTTCCCACCTTGTAATTTAGGCTGATGCTTCATTTCCAGAAATGGCTCATATGGAAGCTTCCTGCCTGTTCACGACTCATGTTTTATCTCTTGTAACTGTGGCCCAGGATTGATCTTGAAGGATGGCATACCTTAAAGCCTTGATCCCTAGCATAACTCAGTGGATTTAACATCTTGCCACTGTTGCTCAGGATTGGATTCCTTAGATTTCACATCTTGGAGCTTTGTCTCTTTGCACAATTCTGAAGATTGTATATGTTGCAAATGTGGTCCAGGGTTGTATACCACAAATTTCACACTTTAAAGCTCTGGCCATGGTTTCAACTTAAAAGACTTCTCTTCTTGCTGCTGCTTCCCAGCATTGAACTGGGAAGATATCACATTGCAGATCTTTGATTCCAAGGCTAACTCAGAGGGTTTTGCGACCTGGAACTCTAGGTCATGGTTGACCTCTGTGGTTTTCATTAGTTGAAGCTTTAAAGACTCAGGAGATTTTGCACCTTGCAACTTTGCCCCAGGGCTGAATTTCAGAGATTTCATGCCTTGAATGTGTGATCCTGGTGTCAGCATAGGCAATTTCCTATTTTGTAACTGTGAAACTGACTCAAATCCCAAATATTTCACATCTTGGGTGTTTGCACCTAGAGTCAATTCAAGAGGTTTCATGTCTTGCCACGTGGGTCTGATAAGGAACTCCACAGATTCTCCACTTTGAAGCTTTGTTTTTGGTGTTAACTCCGAAGATGGCACACCTTGTAACTGCAGAACCGGTTTTAAGTCAACAGATTTCAAATCTTGGAGCCTGTACTCTACTTTCAAATCAGATTTCTCATCTTGTCTCTGTGGTCTGGGGTTGAACTCCACAGATTTCACACCTTGAAGCTTCCTCATCTAAATTAAATCAGATTTCCCACTTTGTAGGTTTGGACCATGGTTGAACTCAGAGGGTTTCACTTGTTGAAGTTTGGCCCTGGGATCACTTCAGAATATCTCATACCTTGCAAGTATGATCTAGAACCAAACCCTGCCGATTTTTTATCTTGAAGTTTTATACCCATGATCAACTCAGAACATTTCACATCTTGTAAATGTGGGCCTGCTTTCATACCTGAAAACTTCCTCTCCGGGGTCAAATCAGAAGATTTCTCCCCTTGTAACTTTGGATTAGCTTTCAGTTCTGCAGATTTCACACCTCCAAGCTTTTCCCTTGGGATCACTTGTGAAGATTTCACATCCTTCAAGTGTGGTCCAGACTTGACATTCATAGATTTTATATCTTGAAACTTTATACCCATGATCAACCTAGAAGATGTCATATCTTCCAGCTGGAGACCTGACTTGAAATCCATGGACTTCACTTTTCGAAGCTTTGTCCCCTGTATCAATTCAGAAGATTTCACACATCTCAGCTGTGGCCCAGGTTTGACATTCACAGATTCTACATATTGAAACTTTGTTTCTGAGATTAATTTAGAACATTTCTCTCCTTGAAACTGTGGGTCAGTGTTGAACACCAACTGCACATTTTGAAGCTTTGATCCAAGGGTCAGGTCAGAAGATTTCACAACTTGTAACTGGGGACTGGGACAGCTTTCTTTATGTTTTACATTTTGAAGCTTTGTCTTTGAGGTCCTTTCAGAAGAATTCACATGTTGTAACAATGGCCCAAGGTTGAAATCTGTACATTTGGTACCTTGAATCTTTGTTCCTGTGATCAGTGTAGAAAATGTTGTATCTTTCAACTGTGAACTTGGATTTAAATCAGTAAATGTCTTATCTTGGAACTTTATCTCAGGTGACAACTTAGAAGGTTTTAGATCATGCCACTGTGACCTAGAGTTGAAATTCTCAGATTTCACACCTTGGAGTGTTGTCTGAAGAGTCAATTCAGATGACTTCATGCTTGTCAAGTATAGTGGGGAGTTCAATTCTCTAGTTGTATTATTTTGTAATTGTGATCCTTGGCTTAATACCCCAGATTTCATACCAGGAAGCTGTGGATCTTCTATAAGCACCAGAGACTTCAAACCTTGAAGCTGTGCTCCTGGGGATGACTGTAAGGGTTTCACTTCTTGAAGCTTTGTTTTTGCAGTCAATTTAGTAGATTTCCTATCATGCATGCAAAGCCTAGATTTCAATGGCATAAATTTTATATCACAGAGCTTTGACCTTGAAGTCAGCTCACATGATTTCACACTTCTAACCTGTCGGCAAGGTTTCAAATCACAGTCTTGAAGTTCATGTTCCTGGAATGATGCCAAAGATCGTGTATCTAGGAGCTTTGGCCTTGGAGTTAATGCAGATGACTTTCTATCTCTGAACTGTATCAAAGGTTTCAACCCTAGAGACTTGACACCTTGAGACTGTAACCCTATTGACTTCACACCTTCGAAATCAGGTCCTGGTATCCACTGGATACACCTCATTCTTTCCAACTGTGGTTCTTTTTTGAAATCAGTAGTTTTGACATCTTGAAGCTGTGGCTCTGAGGTTGATGCCAAAACCTTCCCTTTTTGCAGCTGTGTTTCTGGGAGCACCCCAGGGGTTTTCATGTTCTGCAACCGTGGCCCAAGGTTGAACTCTGTATATATCGCACCTTGAGTTTTGGACCCGAGAGTCAATTCAGATGACTTCACATCTCTTGTGTCGAAGATTTCAACCCTACAAATTTAACACCTTGAGACTGTGACCCGAGGATGAACTCTACAGATTTCACAGCTTGGAACTTAGGTCCTGGTATCCACTGAATGCATCTTGTACTTTCAAGCAGTGGCTCTTGTTTCAACTCAACTGTTTTTACACAAAGCGGTGGCGCTGAAGCTAACTCTGAGCCTTTAATCTGGTGCAGTGGTGCCCCTGGGGTCAATTTAGGAGACTTTATGCTTTGCAACTGTAGTTCAAGTGGTTCAGGTTTGAATTCTTTAGGTTTTAAACCTTGAATATTTGATTCTGGAGTCAAGTCTGATCTCATACGTTCCAACTGTAACTCAAAATTGAGGTCTACTAATTTTTTACCTTTAAATTTTAGCTCTGGAGTTAACTCCAAAGACAGCCCATCGTCCAACTTAGCCCCTCTCTGCAACTGCTCTGAATTTACACATTGCTTCTTTGGTGAGATTACAAATAGCGTGCCATCCTGTTCTGGCCCAGACGTTAAATTCATGAGTGCCGTCTCTTGAAACTGTTGCCTTAGGGCTAAATCCACAGTTTTTAATCCTTGAAACTTTGATCTTCTGGTCACTTTCACAGATTTTACTGCCTGCTTGTTTAGCCTTGGGGTCAACTTTACATATTTTACACATTACGGCTCTGAATCTGGAGTTTCCTCTACATATTGTAAACTTTGATGCTTTAAACATGGAGTACTGTTGATAAATTTACTATCTTGGGTTTGTGGCTCTAAAGTCAGTTCCTTGGGTTTCACACCTTGCAGTTCAGACCCTTGGAGCAATGGCCTTGGTGCAAAAGGCACAGCTTTCTCACCTTCCATCTTGGGCTCAAATTTCAATTCCACAGTTTACACATCTTGCAGTTGGGTTCTTTGGACCAACTCCACAGCTTTGGAGTCTTGAATTCTTGCATGCAGAATCAAGTCATAAGTGGTACCTTGAAGCTTGGTATCTTGGGTGCTTTTCACAAGTTTGGCATATTCTATCCATTGGCACTGTGGTTATCTTCATAGATTTCTCACCTTCCAGCTGTGGACTAGGAGTTAGCAAAGTAGATTCCGTACGTTTTAGACCCTGTCCTGTAGTTAAGACCACGGATTTCACATTGTTCAGCTCCGAGGTCAACAACTCAGATTTGACACCTTGAAGTTTTGAGTCTGGGGTCAGCTCCATTGGTTTCATACCCCCCACACCTTGCCCTTGGATCAATTCAGAAGATTTTATACCTTGTAACTGTGTTCTTCTAGCCAACTCAGAATAGTTTACACTTGGCAACTGTGACTCAGGAGTCAACCCCATAGATTTTTCATTTGGTTTCTCTGGCTGGAAGACAATTCTATAAGAAATGTTACCTTCCAAGTTGGACATTTGGTCCACCTCTAAATTTTTTACACCTTGAAACAGTGTCTCTGGTACTAGCCTATCAGGCTTGACCACTTGCTTTTGAGGTCCTGGGGACAACCCCACAGATCTTACTCCCTGCATCTTTGGGTTTGGGGTCAACTCAAAAAATTTCACATATTGTAGTTGTGGTCCTGAGATTAACTCTGAAGATTTCACACATTGAGGTTGAGTTCCTGATGTCAGATCACAAAATTTGACATCTTGTAACCATGGCCCTAGGGTAAGCCCTACCTGTTTTATATCTTGAAGCCCTGGAGATGTCTTTGCTAATTTAGAATCTTGAAGTGCTAATTCTGGAGTCATCTCTACAGAATTTCCACCATTAAACACTGATCCTGGGGTTTGCTCCCCAAATTTGACACCTTGAAGTTTTGGCCCTGAGGTCAATTCAGAAAATTTGACATCTTGCTGCCTTGGCCCTAGACTCAGTTCCTGAGACTTCACAGCTTGAAATTGTAGTTCTGAGGCCAATTTCATAGACTGCATGCTATGAAACTGGGATCCTTCAATATACGAAGAGTTTTCATATTTTCACTCAAGAGCTCTTGGCTTAATGGTAAAGGTGATTCTGTTACAAATCCTAAGGATTGTACATCTTGAACCTGTGTTCCCAGTACACATTGCACATGTTTCAAAACTTGATGCTTTGGTTTTGAGGTCAAATCAGAAAATCTGACATCTTGGGGCACGTGGGTGGCTCAGTGGGTTAAAGCCTCTGTCTTCAGTTCAGGTCATGATCCCAGGGTCCTGGGATCGAGCCCCACATCAGGCTCTCTGCTCAGCAGGGAGCCTGCTTCCTCTCTCTCTGCCTGCCTCTCTGCCTACTTGTGATCGCTGTCAAATAAATAAATAAAATCATTAAAAAAAGAAAAAAAAATCTGACATCTTGCAAGCATGGTCCTGAGTTTTGTTCCACAGATTTCGTACCTTGATTTTCTGGTTCTGGAGAGAGTTGTTTGAACGTAACACTTTGATTCTTTGGCTGTGGGGTAAAATTTGATAATTTGATTTCTTGCACTGGAGAATGTGGAGTCAGTGCATCAGATTTCACACTATGATGTGGGGACCCTGAGATGAAATCTACAGGTTTTTCTCCTTGAAGAAGTGGTCCTGGAGGTAAATTTGAAAATCGGACACTTTGCAAATATGGCCCTGGGATCAATTTCACACCCTGAAGCTGTGCCCCCTTAGTCAATTCCTCTGATATTATACATTGTAGTATTGGTTCTTGTACCAGCTTCTCAGATTCTACCATTCCAGTAGTAGCTGGCTGTTGGACTAAGTTAACATATTCCACATCTTGTAATTGTGGCTCTGGATGCAGCTGCATAGACTTTACTCCCTGGAACTATGGCTCTGGGGTCAACTCCAGAACATGTCGTTTTGGTCCTGTGATAAATTGTTTAGGTCCCACCACTACTGGGGATGACTCAGGGGTTAACTTCACAGATTTCAAATTTTGCATTAGTGGCTCTGATTTCTCATATTGCATTCGTGGTCCTAAAGTCAATTCCAGGGATCCTTTTACTGAATATGGTGGTACTGGCATCATCTTCTGGATATTTTCAACTTGAGACAATGCCAACCCAAAAGGTTCTGTGTTTTCGTATTCTGACCTTAGGGGTATCTCTGAAGGCTCAGTAACTTGGAAGGTGTGGCTTTAGAGTCATTCCTGTAGATTCTATAACTTGACCTGTTGGTTTTGGTATTAATGCCACTTGGAGAAAGCCCTAGAAAAGAGCCGTGCAGTTTCTGTGTCTTGATGGCCTGGCCCTGGAGTCATCTCTGAAAAATTCTGAAAATACGGCCCTGGGCATCATCCCAGTAGTTCCTGTGACTTGCTCTGGGATTAATTTCACAGATTCCTCCTCTTGTGGCCAGGTATCTGAAGCCAGCTTTACGGATGCTGTGTCTTGATGCCTTGGTCTAGAAGCTGGACCCAAAAATGTTGTTCCTTGTAAATGTGGTTCCGAGCTTAGTTTCCTCGATTCGACATATAAGTGTGTTTTAGGAATCAAACTCTTAGGGGAACCTGGGTGGCTTAGTGGGTTAAAGCCTCTGCCTTCGGCTCAGGTCATGATCCCAGCATCCTGGGTTCAAGCCCCACATCAGGCTCTCTGCTCAGCGGGGAGCCTGCTTTCGCCTCTCTGCCTACTTGTGATCTCTGTCAAATAAATAAATAAAATCTTTTTTTAAAAAAAAGGAATCAACCTCTTAGATACTTCCAGTGGTACAGTTAAATCCACAACTTTACTGCCATGCATTAACAGACCTAGAGTTAACTCCTCAGATTTTGTACTTTGGGGCTGTGTTTCTGGGGTCAGCAGCACAGATTTCACACCTTGAAATTGAGGTTCTGGGTTCAACTTCTTATAGTTCATAAATTCTGAATACCGTCCTAGATTCAGATGAACAAACTTCATACTTTAGGACTCTGGGTTCAACACTTCTGGATTCATTCCTTGCATCTCTGATCCTGGTACTAACTCTGGAGATTCTTGTGTTATGTGTTGAGGCATTCAAGTCTCCAAGGCTTTTACACCTTGGAGCATTGTCTCAAGAGCACCTTGGAATGGCACTGAGTTCACCTGCATAGATTCTTAAGTCTGGTTCAATGGCCCTGGAGTACTTCTTAAAGATGATTGTGTCAATTCCATAGATTCTTTCCTGTGGTGACAAGGGTCGGAAATCAACTCTACTTCTGCTCCTTGATATCCTGGCTGTGGGATCATTCCTGAAGATTTCAAAGCTTGATGCCATGGGGTTAATCCTTCAGGTTCTATGGCTTGATGATTTGGCTTGAGGTTCAGCTCTGCAGATTTTACTGCTTGAATGTGTGCCCCTGAGATCAGCTCCTCATGTTTCCAATAATGTTCCATTATTTCCACCTGTGTTTCAGGAATCACATTTCTACATTCTACCATTTGAGGAAATTTCACATCTTTAAGCAATAGTACTGGGGCGGTCTCCTTATATCTTCCATCTTGTATCCATGGCTTTGGGGCAAACTCCATGGATTTCTTCTCTTCCTGGGTTGGTCTTAGGATCAGCTTCACAGCTTTTGTATCTGAAAACTTCAGTGGTAGAGCCAAATGAACATATTCCAGACCTTGCAACTGTGAATTGTGGGTCAAATCTAGCAATTTCCTATTTTGCAACTGTGGTGCCTTGGCTAACTCAGCAGATTTTTTTTGACTTTGTTGTTGTGTTCCTAGGGTAAAATGAATAGATTTCACACCTTGAAGCTGTGACCCTGGGGCTAACTTCACAGAATTCCCACTTTCCAGCTGTGAAATAGGAGCCAACTCATTAGATGTTACAATCTGCAGTTGAAGTTCTGGGGCCAGTTCTCTAGGGCTCACAGTTGGGATCAGCTGTCCATATTTCACCATCTGTGGGACCGAACCTGGAGTCATGTCTACACATGTTACATTGTGCAATCCTAGGGGTAACATGATAGAATCCACAATATTAAGTTGTGACATTGGCTTCACCCCCAAATATTCTGCACCTAGAAGTAGAGATGTGGTGGTCATTACTACAGATTCTGTGACTTGATGCAGTGGCTTTTGGCTCATTTTCTTAGATGCTGCTCTTTGACCCAGTGATCTTGGGACTGTCCCTAAATGTTCCATTATTTGATGATGTGACTGTTTTGACTCAGTCACATTTCTGATAATGGGGTCAGAAGCCGACCCCATAGTTTCCATCATTTGATGGCTTTGCCTTGGACTCATCTCTGAAGATTCTAAAATCTGATGCCATGGGGTCAGCCTTAGAGATTCCATGACTTGATGAGGTAGCCCTGGGGTTAATGCTGTAGTTTTTGTGCCTTGAACATATGGTGGTGGAATCAACTCCACAGAGTCTTGCGCATGAATCCATGACCCAGGAGTCAACTCCAGAGGTTTCCTGACTTAAGATACTGGCCTTGAGGTCAAATCCTGACTTCTGCAACTTGTGATTGTAGTGTTATGATCATTCCCATGGATGACCCCAGTGCTACTGGAGTTACCTTTAAAGAATGTATGGATTGATGTGATGGCATTGGAATCGTCTCTACTGATTCTGTGACTTTAAATGGTGGCTTTGGAGGTAAACCCACAGATCCTACAACTCCAGGTGGACCAATAGTAGGAGGAGAGGTAGAAGATGTCAAAACTGGTTGAGCTTCTCCTGCAGCCAAAGTTGCAATTTCAGACTGTGAATCTCCAGATTCTATAACATGTGGCTGTGCTGGTGGAATTATTCCCACGAAATCCATAGCTTGTAATAGTGCCACTGGAGTAACTTTCATGTAATCAGTAACTTGATGCAATGGACTGGAGATCATTTCCAATGATCTTGTATTTTGACATATTGGCCCTGGAGGAATCTTCAATGGTCCTGTGATTTGACTTTGTGGCTTTGAGGTTATATTCACTGATCCAGTAACTTCAGGATGTGGCCTAAAAGTCATTGCCACAGTTTCCACAACTGTATATTGTGCCTTTGGATGCATCTTTCCCGATGGTATGACTTTATGGTCCAATGATGTGGTTATTTCCCCTGATTTCATGGCTTGAGATGGTGTTCTTGGGGTTATTCCCACTGGTTTTATGATATGTGGATGTGATTCATTAATCATCCCCATAGAATCCATGACTTGAAGCAATGCTGCAGGCGTTACCCTCACATTATCTGTGACTTGATTCAGTCGTCTGGAGGTCACCTTGGATTCCATAACTTGATGCTGAGCATTTGGTGTTACCTCCAGTGGTTTAGTGACTTGATATGATGGTTTAGTGCTTACACTCACTTTTTTTGTGGTTTCCATTGGTTTCCCAACTTTGTCTGGTGGCTGTGGGAACAAACCCACAGATTCTATCACTTCTGAATGTGATTCTGGGATCATCCCCATTGAAGCCATGACTTGAAGTAATGCTAAAGGAGTTACCTTTATGCTCTCTGTAACTTGACATGGTAGCCTTGGGGTCAATTCCACATTAGTCATGTGGGACTTATGCTGCTGAATCCTTTTTTTCCAGAAAACCTATGACCTTCTGTTCTATATTAAGTTCTAGAACATGTTTTGGCTGCTCCTGCAGTCCAGGGGTTTTCTCTGGAATTACATCAGCTCCTAAACTTTTGGGAAGTGGCATGCCCAATGATGTAACTAAGGACCTGGATTCAAGGATTTGTGGGCCATCCCCAAGTTGTGACTGCTTACCTGGGATAATTGACTGAAATTTTTGTTTCTGTTCGATTTAATCCAGATTCCACTCCAATATTCACAGGGAGCCGAAATAATGTACAGTTTGGGAATTTAATGTAGAGACTTTGTTCAGTGCTTTGATAAATGGGCATAGATACCTGGATTTGAGATTTCTGTGGTTCAGGAACTCCTCCTTGTGCCTCAGTTAAATAATTCAGCATTGCCCATGATTCCCTCACCGGCAGAGGCAACGTTTCTTCCCTCAAAGTATAAACCTTCCAAGCTATATGTCCCTCTAACTCCCACCTAGCCAAAGGAGAGAACCAGATTGGAGCCCACCGCAAGAATCATGGTCTTGCCTTGGTGAAAATAAAATCTGGCACATGATCCAATGTCAAATGACTCTTGCTCTCTCCCCCATTCTTTGTTTTTTCTTGTTGGCAGAGATCTGGGGTTTCAAACACAGAGTTGATAATAGAGTTTTGGGATCTTAAGGGTGAAAGAACTTCCAAATTCTGTAACAGTTTTGATTTCCCAAACTCTGAGAGCTGAAAAGGAGGCAGGGCTGTGCGTTGGTTCCTTAACATGGAAGACTGGTTTTTGGGTAAACTAGGTAAATTATGGCTCTAGAGTTTCAAGGTTGTTCCTTCAGAAAAGACAGGAAGGTGGGACAGGCTGGAGTTGTTGCATAATGATCCGCAGGATTTGCTGTAGTTAGCAGAATGTTTTGCCTTCTTACAGCCACAACAGGGTAGAACAGGCTCCTGAGCCACAAGCACAGAGGAGGTGGAGGAAGAAATCGTATCCTGTGATTCAAGCAAACACAATTCCATAAGACCTGATATAGGAAATAAAAGTTTCCATTTGCTTTGAGGCAGGAAAAAGTAGGAAAAGGGAAAGGTAATGGCTATTTCACATGTGAAATATTTTGGCCTGAGGGAGAACAGTAACAACAGAAGAGGTTGTTTTCCCCAATATCAATTACTTACATAAAGAATTCCTCTATAAGGAGGAGAGGAAGGTATGGGTCTCCATTCCAATCAGAAATGATCCATGGACTAAACCTTTGGACCCAGAATTTGTCCCCACTGCCCAAACTAAGTAAATAAGCAACCAACTAACAATCTCTCTTTTCCCTCTCTTTTTCCCTCCCTCTTTCCCTCTTTCCCACCTCCTTTCTTCGGTCTCTTCCTCCCTCTTAAAAGTTCTACCACCTTTGGGGTATCTGGCTAGCTCAGTTGGTAGAGCATGCAATTCTTGATCTCGAGAATTCAATTCAATTCAATTCGAGTTTACTTAAGACAAAAACAAAAACTTGCACCACCCAACCTCCTCCCAGAAACGACCTTCCCTGACCTTGCACATTCCAGATGTTGGAAGATCTGTTGAAGACTTCTCTCCATTGACCAGAATGCGTACTCCTGGGCCCATCCCATAGGGAGACCTGAAAATCTGGATACAAGAGTAGGTCAATGTCACTGAAGTGATATTAAAGTACTAGTAAGGAAACCAGTAAAAATAGTGACTTGACTTAGAAAAGGAACAGCTATCATTCTGAAGGAAGTAAAACAGTACTAGGTACCTTTCTCTTCACTCCTACAGAGTTTATCAGTAGAGTAAGCTGAAGAGAGGAGAAATGGATAGAGAAGGTCAACTCTACTCACTGTGTCCCATTAGCTTCAGAGCAGCTCATCCTAAGGTTTTCTTCCCACTGGGAAGCTGGGAGCAGAGATAAGGAAGCTTTTAGCACCCTAATTGTTGATGATGAAGTTCTAGAACCTAGGTGAGGTTCCGTGGGCTGAGGTCTGGAGCCCATGACCAAGAAAGATTTCTTGAGACATCTTTGGTGCAAAATAGTGGTTTATTAAAGCACGGGGACAGGACCCCTGGGCAGGAAGAGCTGCTGCCCCCGGTTGTGAGGGAAGGGAGGTGTCAATGGAGTTTTCATATGCTAAAGAGGGCCTACAAGGTGCCAGAGGCCTTGTGGCTTGATCAATGTTGTCTTTTGGCAAGCCATTCACATTTCTGCTATCAAAGCATCTTTGTTAGTGAGATTTAGGTTTAGAAGAGATTTGACTTTATTTAGGGCTTGAGGAACTGAGTTATTTGCCTCTGGAAATTGTGCTATTGATAAGGTAACTTCTTTGTTTGTAGATATCTAGGACATTTGTAAACCAAGGAAGACTCTGTCTTGCAGGATTTTGATGTCTGCAAGTTAACTGTTTTCTCATTTATGGCAGTCAGGGGTGCCTGAGTGATGTCACACACATTATTGAGGGGAGCGGGTGGAGAGGGGTGCAAGGTGCCAGCTTTTGCTTTGTCTTCAGCCAGCCTCCTGCTCCCTCATCATTGATACCACCTCTACCATGTTCCACCCCCTTGTTTTACAGATAAGAAAACAAAGGTGAAGTTAATTACTGGTAGAGCTCAGACTTAACCCAGGGCTCAAGTTTTTATATTTTGAACTCTACTATGCTGCCTTCACCGTGGAGTAGATGAAGCTGTTGGAAAGAGCAGGAACAATCATGCGAGTAGGGAGTTGGAGTAGGGGAACCAAAGTTCATAACACATATTTTTTCCCCCAAAGGAGTCTATCCAGTGCCTATGACAGGGGAAAAAGTTATCGGAACTTCCTGCACCAAACATTAATCTCACCCAATTTCTTTCCTGATACTTTGAGTTCTACACAAAAGGAAAATTAGGCAAAAAAGAATGGGTAAAGGAAGCATAGGAAGAATTATCAATCTGTTTACATCTCTTTGGAAGTTGCTAAAAAGAATCTAGTAAATCTTTGGAGATGCTAGAAAGAATAAGCACTTTTCTTTCATTTACATAATCTTTTTCCAATTCCCTCCCTCAACCTGTTATTAAAGTCTGGAGTTTTAAAAGAGACCCACAGTTGATTTGTCATTAGCCTTGAGCTGAAGAATAAGGGATAGGATCTTTCTGACCTGTGAGTTTCTGGATCTTTTTCAATGTATGCTGCTTTGAAGTCTAGAATGGCACAAAGAGAAAAAAATAAAATCAGAAAATGTTCTAGGTTAGAGAATCAAGAGTACATTTCCTCTTACAGACACAAATATTGATCCAGTTGGTGTCCATAACCACAGCACAACTGGCACCCCTTTCATGTATTCATAGATCATTTAATGAGTGCTTACTAAGTTCTAGGCATTAGCTTGGGTGCTAGGACTACAAAGATAAATATGACCCCTGTATTCTGGGAATTCACATTAATAGGGAAATCAGATGTCTAAACAGTTAAGTTATAATACAGTGTGGTAAATATAGAGCACATAAACCACATGTAAATAAATATAAAACAGAAGCATCTAAATATATTAATAAATAAATTATAAAGTTTATCGATATATTAATAAATAAATATATAACAGAAATATAAGCATCAGAGAATAAAAGGACAGGGATTCACTGCCTGGGAGAAATGGAAAAGTTACTCAAGAAGTGGCCATTTGTACTGGAGTCTGAAGAATCAGCAGAAAGTTTTTAGGTGAAAAAAGAGCATTCCAGGCAAGTCCAAAGCAACATCCCCAAGAAGATTATAAAGTCATGAGTGTCAGGTGCACATTTGCTAAAACAAAAGCTGAAAATAGAAGTGGAAGCCAGATTTTGCCAAATGATGGAATTTTTATTTTATCCTTTAGGGCAGAATTTCCCGATCAGTAACGTAAACTCCGGAGTTTTTTGCAAGCACATTCCAAGTCACTTTAAAGGCAAAATTACATTTGTTACCATTTCAAATAAAACAATTTTTATTTCTCCCTTTTGAATCATGACATCAGTCTTGGAGAGTGTATTATAAGAGCCTATTAATATTATTCATAGTATTGCCAAATATTTTAGCTAAACAAAGTTGAATAAAAGTGTTAAAAGCAAAAATTCTCCCAGGAAAGGTGATTCAACATAAGAAAGTAAATCAATGTGCTACACCACATTAATAACACAAAGGGGAAAAAAGCTGGACAATTATCTCAACTGGTGGAGAAAATGGATTGCCAAAATCCAACACCTATTCATGATTTAATTAAAAAAAAACACTCAACAAACTAGGAATAGAAGGGAATTTCCTCAATATAGTAAAGGGTATTTTTTTTTAAGATTTTATTTATTTATTTGACAGAGAGAAATCATAAGTAGATGGAGAGGCAGGCAGAGAGAGAGAGGGAAGCAGGCTCCCTGCTGAGCAGAGAGCCCGATGCGGGACTCGATCCCAGGACCCTGAGATCATGACCTGAGCTGAAGGCAGCAGCTTAACCCACTGAGCCACCCAGGCACCCATAGTAAGGGGTATTAATGAAAAACCCATAGCTAATATCATTCTCAATAGCAAAAGCCTGAGAGCTTTTCTTTTAAGGTAGTGAACAGACAAGGATGCCCAATTTCACTACTTTTCTTTAACATTGTGCTAGAAACTCCAAACAGAGCAATTAGGTAAGAAAAGTATAAGCCATCATTTCCTTTGGAAAGGAAAAGTTAAACAATCTCTATCTCTATTCGTAGATGACATAAACTTACTTACAGAAAATCGTAAAGAATACACACACACACACACACACACACACAAACAAAACCCAATTAGAACTAATAAATGAATTTAGCAAAGTTACAGAATGCAGTATCAACACACAAAAATCAGTTGTTTTGTTGTTGTTGTTGTTGTTTTTAAGTTGGCTTTATACTGGGCCTCATGGAGAGCTTGACCTCATGACCCTAAGATCAAGATAAAGATCAATATCAAGACCTAAGATGAGATCAAGAGTTGGATGCTTAGGGGTACCTAGGTGGTTCAGTCATCAAGCGTCTGCTTTCTGCTCAGGTCATGATCCCAGGGTCCTGGGATCAAGCCCCACATCTGGCTCCCTGCTCAGCTGGAAGCCTGCTTCTCTCTCTCCCACTCCCCCTGCTTGTGTTCCCTCTCTCACTGTATCTCTCTCTCTCTGTCAAATAAATAAATAAAATATTTTTAAAAATAAATAATAATTTAATTTAATTTTTTAAAAAAATGATTGAAAATAGAAACCCTGCCTATGTTTCCAGCCTGCCTCAAGAAGTTGGGATTGATCAGCCTCCACAAATATATTTATATCAGCCAATTTTTCAATCTCTTCCCCCACCATTGTGTGTGTGTGTGTGTGTGTGTGTCTATATATGTGTGTGTGTGTGTGGTGTTATAATAAAGAACACATCTGGTGTTTGTCCCAGACTCCTGACACAGAGCTTCAAAAACACTGGGAATTTCCTGAGTGATAGGAATGCCTTGGTTATGCTAATGAGGTAGAAAAGAAACCACTTCTCCCTTTACTTTAGGAGGCTGAATTAACCTTGATTCTAGAATCTGATCAAGATTATTAGAAAGGAGGGACGCCTGGTGGCTCAGTTGGTTAAGCAGCTGCCTTCGGCTCGGGTCATGATCCCAGCGTCCTGGGATCGGGCTCCCTGCGGAGCAAGGAGCCTTCTTCTCCCTCTGACTCTGCCTGCCTCTCTGCCTGTGCTCGCTCTTGCTCTCTCTCTCTCTCTCTCTCTCTCTGACAAATAAATAAATAAAATATTTAAAAGAAAAAAAAAGATTATTAGAAAGGAAAACTCACAGGTCAGTCTCCTTCATGGAAACAGACGCAAAATTCCTAAACTTAATATCGGCAAACTTGATCCAACAATATATAAAAAGGATCATGAACAGTATCACAAACATGTTATATTTGTTTCAGGAATTCACAGTTGGTTTAATATTTTAAAAATTCATTGTAATTCAGCAGTTTAATAGAATAAACAAGAAAAATCGTATGAACATCAAAGTAAGGCAAAATTGCTTGATAAAATTCAGCACCCATTCATGCTAAAATTCTTAGCAAACCAGAAGTAAAAGGGAGCTTTCTTCATCTGCTAAACAATATTTACAAAAACCACACAGCAAACATTACACATAAATGGTGAATTAAAGAAAACCTTTCTCTACATAAAAAAAAGAAGATAAAAATCCCCGCTATCTACTGAACACAGTACTGAGAATCCTACTCCATGCAATAAAGCAAGGAAAAGAAATAGAAGTCATAGGATTAGAAAGGAAGAAATAAAGTTATCATATGCAGACAATGGGACTGTGTAGGGAATCACAAAATGCCTTTGGAAAAGCATCTACCGATCCATTTTCAGGATTGATAAGCAAATTAAGCAAGATTTTTAGATAAAAGGTCAATATAGAAAAGTCCATTTTATTTTGAGGTATTTATTATTATTTTTTAAAGATTTTATTTATGGGTGCCTGGGTGGCTCAGTGGGTTAAGCCTCTGCCTTGGGCTCAGGTCATGATCTCAGGATCCTGGGATTGAGGCCCACATAGGGCTCTCTGCTCGGTGGGAAGCCTGCTTCTCCTCTTTCTCTCCCTCTGCCTGCTTCTCTGCCTACTTTTGATCTCTGTCTGCCAAATAAATAAAATCTTTAAAAAAATAATAATAAAAAATAAAATAAAATAAAATACTAGACATTGTGTCCCTCCTAATAATCATCATGACCTTTGAAATTGTCTCACATCTCTCCAAAGAAGTAATTCTGATAAGTCTTAGACCCAACTTCCCCATTTAAAGAAATAGAGAAGAAAAATGGAACATATTAAATAGCAACAGGGGTATTTAATCAGTAAAATCTTGCTTGCAAAACTCTAGAGGACAAATGATCCATTTCTTTAACATATAAATGGAAAGAATAAAAGAAATATTTGGAGGTAGGGAATCTACCTCCAAATTATAAGGAAATTAAACACACCAACCAGTCTCAATATGTGAATCTTATTTAGATCTTGAGTCAAACAGACTGTACAAAATAATTTATATCATTTATGATACATTTGGTATTTGAATACTGATGGATATTTGATGGAACTCAAAGATTATTGTTAAATTTTTAGGCATATAATGATCCTGTGATTAAGTATTTTCTCTTAAAAAAGTCTTTACCTTTTAGAAACACATATTTAATTATGAATGAAATTAGGTTACCCGACATTTGCCTCAAAATAATGTCTGAGTTGAAGCTGGGTTATGGAATCATGAAGATTCATTATGCACTTTTTTTTTTAAAGATTTATTTTATTTTATTTTTTTTATTTGACAGATAGAGATCACAAGTAGGCAGAGAGGCAGGCAGAGAGGGAGGAAGGGAAGCAGGCTCCCCGCTGAGCAGAGAGTCCAACTCAGGGCTCCGCTGGATCCCAGGACCTGAGCAAAGGCAGAGGCTTTAACCCACTAAGCCACCCAGGTGCCCCTTATTATGCACTTCTATGTGCTTTCGATTTGTTTAAACATTTCCTTAAAATGACAAAAAATTATTTACTATAGCTCCAAAAATCCCTCTTTATTGAAAGCTAAATATTATTAAAAGAAATTAAAAAGACCTAAATAGGGGCGCCTGGGTGGCTGAGTTGGTTTTGGTTAAAGCTTCTGCCTCAGGCTCAGGTCATGATCTCGGGGTCCTGGGATCAAGCCCCACATCGGGCTTTCTGCTCTACAGGGAGCCTGCTTCCTCCTCTCTCTCTGCCTGCCTCTCTGCCTACTTGTGATCTCTGTCTGTCAAATAAATAAATAAAATCTTTAAAAAAAAAAGGCCTAAATAAATGGAAAGACAAACACATTCATGGATCAGAAGACTCATTATTTTTACTATATTAATTATCCTTAAACTGACCTATAAATTCAGTCCAATTCCAATAAAAATCCTGCATATTTTTGAGTGACAATTAACATGATAATTAAAAAATACAGAAATGCCAATGACCTGGGATGCCTGGGTGCCTGGGACACTCTGTTGAGTGTCCAACTCTTGGTTTTGGCTTGGGTTGTGATCCTGCATTGGGCATTGCACTTAGTAGGAAGTTGTTTGAGATTCTCTCTCTCCCTCTCCTTCTGCCCCTCCCCCAGCTCACATGTGGGCACGTGCTCTCTCTCTAAATAAAATAAATCTTAAAAAAAAAAGAAAGAAATGCCAATGATGTAGAATATCTAGACAATTTTGAAGAAGATCAAAGTTGTAAGACACAACCAAACTTCAAGAGTTACTACAAAGTCACATTGTTGTGCCCAAATTTTGAGACCCCCCAAAGACGACCACCAGAGTCCAAAGTCAAAGCCAAACAGCAAGGGTCATTTATTACAAGTTTGAACCCGGACCTCCGCATACTCGTTGCCAGTGACGCTAAGAGGTCCTGAGCTCAGGATCACAATACTTTTTATACACTATTTTTGGGGAGGCAGGGACTTAGCATACATCATAGTATCTTGTAACAAATCGCCACATACCACGGGAAAATCAAAAAGGAACTCTATAATATGACTGGTGCGCTACAGAGCAGGAAAAGGCTGGGAATGGATTATTGGTTAGGGCAAAGGGCTCTTCAAACAAAGGGTCATTCTTCAAACTGCTGAGTTGGCGCCGCTAGGGTATGTGTCACCTCAGGATTGACCGGGGTCTTCCTGTCAAGCTGCGGGGCACCAGATGGTTGTTATCTCTTGGCCCAGAGCTAGATGGGGGTTCCAGGAGCAGTCATTCTGTTACGTCCAATTCCGGGTGGGGGTTTCTCTGGCCTCAGATGGCTGTTATCTCTTGGCCCAGAGCCGGATGGGGGGCCCGGGAGCAGCCATTCTGTCAGGCCCAATTCTGGGAGGGGGATGTGTGGTTACAGAGTGTCTATAGAAAGTCTGCTGGTATTTTTCCATCTCCTCATGGGTTAGCAAGCAAAGGTACAGAAGCAGAAATAGCGGTAATGGTTATAATTTAGGCATCTCAACATTAATAATGACAGTGAAGTACAAGGACAGACAGACCAACGTAACAAAATAAAGAGCCCTGAAACTGACCCACACATGTGTACATTTATATGATTTATGACAGGGTCATCAATGCAATTGAAAGAGAAAAAGTGATGGTCTTTTCAATACATGGTGCTGGGAGAAACGACTGGAGTTTAGAGTGTGATGGTGAGGTACTCATGTAAGTGTAGGGTCAGATTTAAAATTTTGGTATTTTGTTCATCATAAATTTTCCACATTAATTTTTATTTTTAAATAATATTGTATTAAACATTACCTTGTTTACTAAGCTTTTTTTGATGCCCCTTAAATTTTGTGCCCAAGGTGAATGGCTCTCTAATTTCACCCAGTCCCTGGCTTCCTGGAGGGATAGGATAATTCTACGGGAGGAAAAAAGAACTTTAATCCTACCTTATACCACACACAAAAAAGTAATTTGAGATGGATCATCAGCCTTAATGTAAACGAAAAGAAAAAAAAGGTGGGGGAGGCTTTTAGAAGAAACATTAAAGACTATTATCACAGCCTGAGGGCAGGCAAAAATTTCTTACATTGGAAACGACAAAAAAGCCCTGAGCATAAAAGCAAAAACTGATACATACATTGGATTTCATTAAAATTAAGAACTTCTTTTTTTTTTTTTAAGATTTTATTTATTTATTTGACAGAGAGAGATCACAAGTAGACAGAGAGGCAGGCAGAGAGAGAGGGGAAAGCAGGCTCCCTGCGGAGCAGAGAGCCCAATGCGGGACTCGATCCCAGGACCCTGAGATCATGACCTGAGCCAAAGGCAGCGGCTCAACCCACTGAGCCACCCAGGCACCCCAAGAACTTCTGTTCATTAGCACACCACTGTGAGTGAAAAGATAAGCCACAGTGGGAAGATCTATTTTTAGTACCTATATCTGACACACAAATCATGTCTATAATATTTAAAGAGTTCCTCAAATTAGTAAGTAAAAGGAATTTTACCAATTCATACTTCCATTAGTAGAGTATGAGAATTCTAGTTTCTCCACATTCTTCTTAACACTTGACATTGACCATCTTTTTAATTTTAGCTACTCTAGGTAGTGTGTTTGGCATTGCGTTGTGGTTTTTAATGTGCATTTCCATGTTTACTAATGATACTGAGAAACTTCTTGGTCATTTGAAAATCCTCTTTTGTGACCTTCCTATTCAATTTTTGGGCCAATTTTTAACGGTTGGATTGAGAAGAGCAGGCAGCTGGCTTCCTGGTACGGAAACAATGCTGCAGCTGCAGCTACACTGGAATAATGAGGCCCTGAGGCTGGTGGGATTTAGGTCCTCCTGGTCCTAGGACCTCAGAGATAGTAGACTGGGAGTCTTGACAAAGGTCTCTGTGACCAAGCTTGGCACATTGGAACTGAGCCACAGTTTTTGCCTTCAGATGGCAAAGATGAAAAGCAACAGTAATTCCCATTGTTTAAGGACCTAACCCCCTGGGCACCTGGGTGGGTCAGTTGGTTGAGTGTCTCTTGATTTGGGCTCATGTCCTGATCTGAGAGTCATGGGATCAAGCCCCACATTGGGCTCCATGCTCAGTGGGAAACCGACTTGAGGTTTCTCTTTCTCTCTCCCCCTCACTGCCCCTCCCCTCTGCTTGCGCACATGCTCTCTCTAAATAAATAAAAATAAAATCTTTGTTTTTTAAAAAAGGACCTGAGCTTCCGCCATTTGGGATAAACTTCGAAAGCTCCAGAATTCCCATACAATACAAAGGTTGGGGGAGGAAAAACTGACCCTGGGCTTTTTAGCCTACCTAGGTGATAGGAGGCTTAAAGCAGATTATACTTGATGTAGACAAGGAACTATATTTGCCCTTTCTTATATCTAAGTGTTCTGGAACAATGTACACCTGTTAAAGTCAATGAACTTTCATGCCTCACCTATTACATGGGGGAAAGTGGGCATTCGTCTTTTCCTCTTAAAGATGTTAAAATGAACTTTGCAACTTTAAAAAAACATGCTGCTTTAAAATGAAAATATTATATACCTAATGTCACTTATCATGTATTATGAAAAAGAGATAAAGCGATGTATAAATTCCCAAGGGGTTGACAAATTTTGACAACGAAAGTTTTGAGGGTCCAAACAGGCTGGGAAAAGCTGCTACAGGTGGTGGGGTGCTGAGAGATTTTGTTTGTTGGTTCAGTCAGTTTTGGCGGAGTGACACAGTCAGCCATGGGAAGCTCTGTGCGTGTGATTTCTCTTCCATAAAGCCAGGGCTATGTTCTTTTTTTTTTTTTTTTTTAAGATTTTATTTATTTATTTGACAGAGAGAGATCACAGGTAGGCAGAGAGGCAGACAGAGAGAGAGAGGAGGAAGCAGACTCCCTGCTGAGCAGAGAGCCCTATGTGGGGCTCGATCCCAGGACACTGAGATCACGACCTGAGCTGAAGGCAGAGGCTTTAACCCACTGAGCCACCCAGGCACCCCATGCCAGGGCTATGTTCTATGCTCTAGGCTGGAAAAAGTTTGTAGGAGACCAGCCAGCATACCATAAATAGATGAAGTCCTAGTGAAGACAGTAATACTCAAGTGGGATTGCTGTGTTTGAGAGATGTTTCTGAGAAGAAAAACCATTGAAAGGAACTTTGTGGCCAAATATATTGCTAACTAGATCTACCTCCAAGTTCTAGAGTATAGGCTAATGCTGTCCAATAGAATTTTCTATGATGATGGAAATATCCAAGATCTGCTCTGTCCAATGTGATAGCCTCTAGCCACATGTGATACTTGAAATGTCCACAGTGCGAGTAAGGAACTGAATTTTAAATTGTATGTAATTTTGGTTAATTTCAATTTGAATGGCCCCACGTGTCCAGTGGATACCAGACTGGGTAGCACAGGTCTAGACAATTAATTTGAGCGGCAAGGTGAACATGTCCACATAGATTTTACAAGCACTTCAAATGGCATAGTTAATATTCAGCCTCCTACCACAGAAGTAGAACAATCATAAAATTTGTACAGAACCACAAAAGACCCCAAACTGCCGAAACAATCTTGGGGGAGGGAAAAAACACATCTGGAGGTGTCACAATCCCAGATTTCAAGGTATACTACTACAAAGCTATAACAATCAAAATAGCATGGTACTGGCACAAAAACAGACACACAGATCAATGGAACAGAATAGAAAGTCAGAAATAAACCCATGATGATATGGTCAATTAATCTTTGACAAAGGAGGAAATATGTGATGGGAAAAAGTCTCTTCAACAAATGGTGTTGAGAACACTGAATAGCAACATGCAAAAGGATGAGATTGGACCATTTTCTTACAACATACACAAAAATATACTCAAAACGGGTAAAGAACCTCTATGTGAGACCTAAAACCATAAAAATCCTGGAAGAGCATGCAGGGAGTAAAATCACTGACTTTGGCCACAGCAACATTTTTCTAGATATGTCTCCTGAGGCAAGGGAAAGCAAAGCAGAAATAAACTGTTAGGACTACACCAAAACAAAAAGCTTCTGCACAGCACAGGAAGCAACCAACAAAACCAAACAACAACTTACTGAGTGGGAGAAGATATTTGCTAATGACATATCCGATAAAGGGTTACTATCCAATAGAGAGAGAGAAATTACACAATTCAACACCCCAAAAACCAAGTAATCCAATTAGAAATGGGCCGAAGAGAGGTGCCTGGGTGGCTCAGTCAGCGAAGTGTCCAACTCTTTATTTCAGCTCAGGTCGTGATCTCAGAATCATGAGATCAAACCCCACGTTGGGCTCCACACTCAGGGCTGAGTCTCCTTGAGATTCTCTCGCTCGCCTTCTGCCCCTCCCCCACACTCGTGTTCTCTCTCTCTCTCTAAAATAAATAAGTAAAATCTTTTTAAAATTTTAAATCAGAGGGCCCCTGGGTGGCTCAGTGGGTTAAACCGCTGCCTTCGGCTCAGGTCATGATCTCAGGGTCATGGGATCGAGTCCCGCATGGGGCTCTCTGCTCAGCAGGGAGCCTGCTTCCTCCTCTCTCTCTCTCTGCCTGCCTCTCCAACTACTTGTGATTTCTCTCTGTCAAATAAATAAATAAAATCTTTAAAAAAATTTTTTTTTAATTAGAATTATATTATCCAGTAATTGCATTATTGGGTATTTACCCAGAAACTTTGAAAACACTAATTCAGGGGCGCCTGGGTGGCTCAGTGGGTTAAGCCTCTGCCTTCGGCCCAGGTCATGATCCCAGGGTCCTGGGATCGAGCCCCACATCGGGCTCTCTCCTTGGCGGGGAGCCTGCTTCTCCCTCTCTCTCTCTCTCTCTGCCTGCCTCTCTGCCTACTTGTGACCTCTCTGTCTCTCTCTGTCAAATAAACAAATAAAATCTTTAAAAAAAAAAAAAAAAAAAAAAAGAAAACACTAATTCAAAAGGAGATAGTACCACTATGTATATAGCAGCATTATTTTTTTTTAAGATTTTATTCATTTGAGAGAGAGAGCATGGATGAGTGAGGCGGAGGGACAGAGGGAGAGAGAGAAGCAGGCTCCCCCTGAGCAGGAAGCCTGACACGGGGCTTGATCCAGGACCCCAGATTCATAATCTGAGCCGAAGGCGGACACTTAACCAACTAAGTCACCCAGGTGTCCCCAGAGTAGCATTATTTACAATAGCTAAATTATGGAAGGACTCCAAGTGTCCACAGATAGATGAATAAATAAAGAATATGTGATACATAGGCACACACAGAATGGAATATTATTCAGTCATAAAAATGAATGAAATCTTGAAAAAAATGAACGAAACCTTGTCATTTGCAACAACGTGCATGGATCTAGAGAATATAACGCGAGGTGAAATAAGCTGGTCAGAGGAAGACAAATTCCTCGTGATTTCACTCACATGCGGAATTTAAGAAACAAAACAAATGAACAAAGGAAAAACAAAGAGAGAAATCAAAAGAGAGACTCAAGTACAGAGAATAAACATGGTTCCCAGAGGTGGGGGGTGGGGGATGGGTGCACGGGATTAAGAGTACACTTATCTGGATAAGCACTGAGTGATGTATAGATTTGTTGACTTACTATACTGTACACCTGCAACTAATATAACACTGTATGTTAATTATACGGCAATTAAAATTTTAAAATAATAAAATAAAATTTTCCTTTCCTAAAAAAAAAAAATGTAACGGGGCACCTGGGTGGCTCAGTAGGTTAAAGCCTCTGCTTTCAGCTCAGATCATGATCCCAGGGTCCTGGGATCGAGCCCCACATCGGACTCTCTACTCAGCAGGGAGCCTGCTTCCCCCTCTCTCTCTGCCTGCCTCTTTGCCTGCTCTTTGATCTCTGTCTGTCAAATAAATAAATAAAATCTTAAAAAAAAAAAAAAAAGACCTTGGACTTTTTTTTTTTTTTTTAAGATTTACTATTTGAGAGAGAGAGCGAGCGAGTGGAGCAGAGGGAGGGGAGGGAGAAAGGAGGAAGGGAGAGATCCAGAGTCCCTGCTGATCGCAAGGCACGACACATGGCTTGATCTCACAATCCTGAGATCATGACCTGAGCCTAAATCAAGAGTCACAGACACTGAGGCACCCAGGAGCCCCCTGACATCTTCCCATTGCATATAGAATGAATATATATATATGTACATATACATACATATATTTATGTATGTATGAACTCTTCAGCCTGGCATTGAAAGCCCTCTACAATGTCACCTCTGTCAATTTTCCAGATTTTTCTGTCACTGACCTCCCTATACTGCTACCTTCCAACCACATAGGTGTCCTCTCTTCAAACATATCCGACACTCTTCAGTTTCCCCCGCTTTTCCCCAATCCATTCCTTCCAACTGGAAAGTCGTGCCTACTGTCTTCCATCCACCCTATCCATGTCCAAAGCCCTTCCCTTCTTCTGAAGCACAATTCAATCCTGAGCTCCCCCAGAGGCATTTTCTAGATCCCCCTGCTTCAAAAGACTGCCTCCAACCTCTTCAGCAGTATTTATACTTCTATTAACTCTTATCATTTTCTCTTTCATTATGTATATATCCATCTCTCTCCCCAGGTTCGCCTAGAGCTCCTAGAGGGTGGGTTTGGGGTTTTATTTTTCCTCAATGTCTAGTGCGCCACCATACATAATAGGAGCTCAAGGTTTGCTGAAATAAACTGAAAGGAACACGACTGAGCATGATTGACACTTCTAGGAAGACATCCATAGGCACTGTCTCAACTCCCCTCTTCCCCCACCCAGTTCCTCCCCTGGCCCAAGAGGTAGGCGTTTCCAGTGCTTCAGAGGCAGGGACGGGGAGCAGTGGATTTCCAGAGAAGGTTGCATCACATACCTCTGAGGCTGTCTTGACTGCCACCTGCTCCCTGCTCTGTCTCCCAGAGAAGAGCAGCCAAAGCCCCCAAACGAGGAGACCAAATAGTAGTAGAAGGCTGGTGTAAGGGCCTGGTTAGTCAGAGAAACTCAGTTGCAAACCCTGGATATAGGGACTGGCCAGGCGGGATGGAGACATCCAATCAATGGGGCATGCATATATTTACTGTGGTGAGTTGAAATCCCATTGGCCACCTGTGTGTGGGCCAGGCTCAACCACCTCTATAAATGTTAAGTCTGTGAGGTTGAAGTCGTAGGAGGAGTCAGAATAGCAGTTGGAGTAGTAGGAGGAGTTAGAATAGCAGTTAAGAGTAGCCGTTAGAATAGCTGTTAGGATAGCCGTTAGAATAGCCCATCATCATCAGTAAGCCCATCATCAAGGAACACATGATATGTTCATATTATGAAAGACTTTGCAGTCACTATAAAGATTATAAAGAATGATACTTGATAGGCTGAGCACAACTTCCATGGCACGTTACTAGTATATGCCAGCCTGGAGTTCTAAGGTTAGGGGTGGAGGCACAGTTTTGGTTCTTAGAATATGTGTGTACAATTTGACAAACACTTTTTAAAAAGGATTTTATTTATTTATTTGAGAGTGAGAGAGAGGAGTCTCTAAGCAGGGGGAGGGGCAAAGAGAGAGGAAGAAGCAGGCTTCCCACTGAGTAGAGAGCCAGACACAGGGCTTAATCCCAGGACCCCAGGATGGTGATGTGAGCCAAAGTCAGACGCTTAAGCAAGCAACTGAGCCACCCAGGCGCCCCACTGTTTTCTCTATGTGTTTAAAAATGTATTCTTTGGGGGTATCTGGATGGCTCAGGGGATTAAACCTCTGCCTTCAGCTCAGATCATGATCCCAGGCTCCTGAGATCGAGCCCCGCATCGGACTCTCTGCTCAGCAGGAAGCCTGCTTCCTCCTCTCTCTCTCTCTCTTTCCCTGCCTCTCTGCCTACTAGTGATCTCTGTCAAATAAATAAATAAAATCTTTTAAAAAATGTATTCTTTGGGGCGCCTGGGTGGCTCAGTGAGTTAAGCCGCTGCCTTCAGCTCAGGTCATGATCTCAGGGTCCTGGGATCGAGCCCCGCATCGGACTCTCTGCTCAGCAGGGAGCCTGCTTCCTCCTCTCTCTCTCTCTCTCTGCCTGCCTCTCTGCCTGCTTGTGGTCTCTCTCTGTCAAATATATAAATAAAATCTTTAAAAATAAATAAATAAATAAAATGAAAAATGTATTCTTCATGTCTTGAATATTCACTCACCATTATGGTTGAGTTATCCAGCTACTCTGTACCTCGGGGATTCATTTTTATTACTTCATTTCATGGTATAACCATTGCATAACTCACTTTTTTTCTTTTTTTCAACTAGCCAACATAGAGTAAATCATTAGTTTTAGATGTGGTGTTCATCAGTCATTGCATAACTCATTTATCTATTACTATATTGAAGGACATTTGTTTTCCATGTTTGGCTGTTATAAACAATGCAGTTAAAAACATCCATGTCCTTGTATCTTCATGGATATATATTCTTGTTTCTCTATGGCCATGGCTCTTAAGCTTTAAACATACATTAAGCTAAAAACACAAGACTGCTTGGCCCAACCCCTAGAGTTGCCGATGGATTGAGTTTGCAGTAAAGCTCAGGAATTTGGCATTTCTAAGACGTTTCCAGTTGTTGCTGGTACTGTTGGACCAAGGACCACACTTTAAGGACCCCTGTTCTATAGTATCAACCAAGGAGTGGAATGGCTGGGTTCTAGAGTATGTGTAACTTAAGCTTTAGGAGACAGTGCCAAACTGTTTTCTCCGGAGTGGCCGTGTCAATAGCTCCCCCAGTGGTGAATGGCAGTTCTTCCTGCTCCATTTTCATGCCAAGGTGTGGTGGTAAAGTAAAGGCAGGCTGTTTCCGTTTAGCCAATCTGGTGTATGTGGTAACAGTATTCCATTGCTTAACTTAAATCTCTCCGGTTACTAATAATTACTAACTTGTGAACACATTTTCATGAGTTAATTGGGCATTTTGTTTTTCAACATAATACTGCATTCCAGCTGCTAATATTTTGTTTAGGATTTTTGTTCCCTACTTTCTTTTTTTTTTTTTTTAAGATTTTTTTTTTTTTTTTAAGATTTTATTTATCCATTTGACAGAGAGAGATCACAGGTAGGTAGAGAGACTGGCAGAGAGAGAGAGAGAGCGGGAAGCAGGCTCCCTGCTGAGCAGAGAGCTTGATGCGGGGCTTGATCCCAGGACCCTGAGATCATGACCTGAGCCGAAGGCAGCGGCTTAACCCACCGAGCCACCCAGGCGCCCAAGATTTTTTCTTTATTTATCTGACAGATCACAAGTAGGCAGAGAGAGAGGAGGAAGCAGGCTCCCTGCAGCGCAGAGAGCCCGCTGTGGGCGATCCCAGGACCCTGGGATCATGACCTGAGCCGAAGGCAGAGGCTTAAACCACTGAGCCACCCAGGTGCCCCTGTTCCCTACTTTCATGAATGAGGCCATCCTGCGATTTTTCTCTCTTGTTCTGTCTTTGTCAGGCTTTTGGTATCAAGGTCAGTCTAGGCTCCTGAGTTGGGGAATATTTCCTCTTTTTTTTTTTTTTTAAAGATTTTATTTATTTATTTGACAGACAGAGATCACAAGTAGGCAGAGAGGCAGGCAGAGAGAGAGAGAGAGAGAGAGGAGGAAGCAGGCTCCCCACAGAGCAGAGAGCCACCCAGGCACCCCTCCTCTTTTTTTTAATGCCTGAAAAAGTTTGCATAAGATTGAAACTATTTGAAGGGGCACCTAGGTGACTCAGTGGGTTAAAGCCTCTGCCTTCGGCTCAGGTCATGATCTCAGGTCCTGGGATCAAGCCCCGCATCAAGCTCTCTGCTCAGCAGGGAGCCTGCTTCCCTCTCTCTCTCTGCCTGCCTCTCTGCCCCCTTCAGATCTCTGTCTGTCAAATAAATAAAATCTTTAAAAAATAAAAGATTGAAACTATTTGATTCTTCAACGTTTGGTACAATTTGTCAACAAAGCCATACAAGCTTGGAGTTTTGAGTGAAGATTTTTTTTAAAAAAGATTTTAATGATTTACTTGATAGAGATCACAAGTAGGCAGAGAGGCAGACAGAGAGAGGGAGAAGCAGGTTCCCTGCCGAGCAGGGAGCCCGATGTGGGGCTCGATCCCAGGACCCCGGGACCATGACCCCAGCTGAAGTCAGAGGCCTTAACCCACTGAACCACCCAGGCACCCCTGAGTGAAGATTTTTTACCAAATATTTCATTTATTTGAAGGTTATAGTGCTATCAAGAGTTTATAAATATTTTAAATACTTTATTATTTATTTTTAAATCAGAGAAAGTGATCACAAGCAGGGGAGCTGCAGGCAGAAGGAGAAGCAGACTCCCCACTGAGCAAGGAGGCCCATGTGGGACTCGATTCCAGGCCCCTGAGATCATGACCTGAGCGGAAGACAGCCCCTTAACCAGCTGAGCCACCCAGGCATCCCAAGAGTTTGTAAATTTTTTTGAATCTTCTTTGGTGAGTTGTATTTCCTAGTAATTTTTTCTGTTTAATCTACATTTTCAAATATATTAACATAAAATTATTCAAATGCAGTACTGTCTTCTTGTACTTATGATATTGGTTATTTGAGTCTTCTTTTTTCTGTTATCTTTGATCTTGCTAGAGATTTGTTGATTTTATTTTATTTTTTTAAGGATTGTATTTATTTGAGAGAATGAGTGAGTACGAGGGGGGAGGGAGGGGCTTAGGGAAAGAAAGAAGCAGACTCTGCTGAGCAGAGAGCCCCGCTGTGGGGCTCCACCCCTGGACCCCAGGATCAGGACCTGAGCCTGAGGCATGTGTTTAATCAATGGAACCACCCAGGCGCCCCATGTTTTGTCGATTTTAATTAATAATTTCAAAGAGCCAACTTTCTGTATGATTGCTTTCCATTTCAATCATTTCTCCCTTTGTCTTTATTATTTCCTCACTTCTACTTTCTTTTTTGCCTCAGTTTTATTGAGATATAATCGACAATTCTACTTTCTTTGGATTTATTTGGCTGGGTTTTTTTTTCCTAACTTCTTGAGATTAATGCTGAGATCATTCACTTTTAATCCCTTTTCCCTAATGTAAGCATTTGAGAGTATAAATTTTCTCCTAAATACTACTTTAGTTTCGTTCTGTAAGTTAGGACACATAGAATTTTTATATTCTGTTCCAACTATTTTCTAATTTCTATGGTGATTTCTTTGATCCATGCATTATTCAGTAATTCATTTTAAGTTTCTAGACATATGGGGATTTTTCAATTATCTAACAAAGTTGGACTGTGGCCAGAATATATACTTTAATTTCACTCCTTTAAATTGTTCTAAGACTTTCTTCCCCATTTATGGTCAGTTAGAAAAAATTCTCTGTGCGCTTAAAAATTCTGCAGGTGTATGGGTGCCTGGGTGGCTCAGTGGGTTAAGCCACTGCTTTCAGCTCAGGTCATGATCCCAGGGTCCTGGGATTGAGTCCCATATCGGGCTCTCTGCTCAGCGGGGAGCCTGCTTCCTCCTCTTTCTCTCTGCCTGCCTCTCTGCCTGCATGTAATCTCTCTCTGTCAAATAAATAAATAAAATCTTAAAAAAAAAAAAATTCTGCAGGTGTAGAAAATAGTCTCTTCCGGGGGCAGCTGGTGGATCAGTCAGTTAAGCACTGGACTCCGATGTTGGCTCAGGTCAGGATCTCAGGGTCCTGGGTGGGGAGTCCGCTTGGGAGTCTCTCCCTTTGCTTCTGCCCCTCCCCCTGCACATGCGTGTGTGTGCATGCACACTCTCTCTCTCTCTCCTCTCTCAAATAAATAAACCTTTAAAAAAAAAAAAAAGTCTCTTCAGAGTTTCCTCTTCTGCCTGGGGTTGGGGGGATGTCTCTATGACCATTTGGTCAATTCTGTTCATCTCCATGTTCAAATCTATACTATTCCTAAACTTTTGTCTGCTTTTTGTCCACCAATTCTAAGACAAGTATGTAAAATTTCTCATCATGATTGTGGATTTGCTTATTTCTCCTTTGAATAGCGAGAATATTTGCTTTATGTATTTGTAAGTTTTATTTAAAATCATCATTTATTCCTGGTGAATTAAGTCTTGTATCACTATGAAGACCCTCTTTATCTCTAACAATACTTTTGGCCTTTAGTTCTTTTGTCTGATACTAGTATTGCTATAGCGATTTTCTTTTGATTGGTACTTGTATAGTGTATCTTTTCCCATTCTTTCAACCTTTCTATACCTTTTTAATATTGGCTAAATAAAAAAATCTAAATATATGCTATTGGCAAGAGACACGTCTAAAACAAACAGATTTTATTGGAGCACTGACAAGAGTAGGCAATGAGCTGGACAGGGGCTGGAGGCAGGGATGGTGGTAAGTAGGTTACACATTAGAAGCCTGGGGGCACGACACCCTGACTTTGTGGCTTCCAAGTCCCCTGGGCTGACAGACCAAGAGCCACAGGTGCAGAACAAGCCACTCTCCTCTTCCACCTCTGCCCCAGGGTAACCCCTAGACTCATTACAATATATTTGTGATGGGGTTTTAGCCCCTCACTCCCCATGGGGGAAACCTGCCCTGATGGTTCAGGGACAAACTTTGTAGGATCAAAAACTAACCTCCCGGGGCACCTGGGTGGCTCAGTGGGTTAAAGCCTCTGCCTTCAGCTCAGGTCATGATCCCAGGGTCCTGGGATAGAGCCCCACATCTCTCTGCTCAGCAGGGAGCCTGCTTCCCCCTCTCTCTCTCTGCCTGCCTCTCTTGTGCTCTCTCTCTGTCAAATAAATAAATAAAAATCTTTAAAAAAAAAAAAAAGAACCCACACAACCTAACCTCTCTCAACCTGTGGGAGGACTCTCTCAAAGGTTTAGACGCAGCCTCCATTAGAGGCTGACCAATGTATGACGCAAGACCCCCTCCACCCCCCACCCAACACACACACACACACACACACACACACACACACACACACTCCTGTAGCCCCAGGGCAGTTGCCTTCTCTGAGCCTTCCCCCTTCTCCCGCCTTGAGAGTGTACCGTCCTCAATAAACTGCTTTGTGCTTGCTGCTTTCTTCTCTCCTTATTTAAACTCAAGTTAGTTGGGGTGCCAGGGTGGCTCAGTGGGTTAAAGCCTCTGCTTTCAGCTCAGGTTTTGATCCCAGGGTCCTGGGATTGAGCCCCATCCGGCTCTCTGCTTAGCAGGGAGCCTGCTTCCTCCTCTCTGCCTGCTTCTCTGCCTCCTTGTGATCTCTGTCTGTCAAATAAATAAAATCTTTAAAAAAATAAATAAATTCAAGTTAGTTAACATACACTGTATTATTAGTTTCAGCGTGGAGTTTAGTGATTCATCAGTCCCATATAACTCCCGGCGCTCATTACATCACTGTCCTCCTTCATGCCCATCCCCCCGCCCCAACCCCAGCTGTCTTTTTTTTAAAGATTTTTTTTTTTTTTTTTGACAGAGAGAAATTACAAGTACACTGAGAGGCAGGCAGAGAGAGAGAGAAGGAAGCAGGCTCCCTGCTGAGCAGAGAGCCCGATGCGGGACTCGATCCCAGGACCCTGAGATCATGACCTGAGCTGAAGGCAGCGGCTTAACCCACTGAGCCACCCAGGCGCCCCCCCCAGCTGTCTTTGTGAGAGCGCGGCTCCGGCGGAAATCTTTCGTGGGGAATCCAAGAGCCAAGACCTCCACTCACACAGCACAGACTGTCCCACCCCAAACGGCACGCCCTCCATTTCCAGTTCCATTACGCATCCCATTCTATTTAACGCAGTTACTAAAACATTAGGATCAAAATTACCCTATTACGAGGCACTTTCTATTTCATCCTGTTTTATATTTCTTTTTCTCTCATTTCTTGCCTTTTCGTTGGATAACAAAGTATTTTTAATTAATTACTCCATTTTTTCCTTTACTATGTGGAAGTTCTATTCTGTTTTTGTCCTTTCGGTACAAGGGTTGACAAACTGTTCTGTGGGTCAAGGCTAGCCTCATGCCTGTTTTGTAAATAAAGATTTACTGGAGCCCCACACTCATTTTACTTCCGGTCTCTGCTCTGCTACAACAGCAAGCAGTTACAGTGCCAACCATAGGGGGTGTGCAATGACTAAGATCTTTACTATCTGGCCAACCCCATTTTTATTTATTTTTTTTTTTAAGATTTTATTTTATTTACTTGACAGAGAGAGATCACAGGTAGGTAGAGAGGCTGGCAGAGAGAGAGAGAGAGAGAGAGAGAGGGAAGCAGGCTCACTGCCGAGCAGAGAGCCCGATGTGGGACTCAATCCCAGGACCCTGAGATCATGACCTGCGGCTTAACCCACTGAGCCACCCAGGCGCCCCTAGCCAACCCCATTTTTAAAAAGATTTTATTTATTTATTTGACAGAGATCACAAGTAGGGAGAGAGACAGGCAGAGAGAGAGGGGGAAGCAGGCTCCCTTCTGAGCAGAGAGTCCGATGTGGGGCTCGATCCCAGGACTCTGGGATCATGACCTGAGTTGAAGGCAGAGGCTTTAACCCACTGAGCCACCCAGGTGCCCCACCATCCCCATTTTTTAATGCAACCCTTTTAAAATGCAATATACACACTTAACGTATCAAATTCTTTTTTTTTTTTAAGATTTTATTTATTTATCTGACAGAGGGAGACCGAGCAGGCAGAGTGGCAGGCAAAGAGAGAGAGAGGAGGAAGCAGGCTCCCCACCAAGCAGAGAGCCTGATGTGGGACTCGATCCCAGGACCCTGAGATCATGACCTGAGCCGAAGGCAGAGGCTTAATCCACTGAGCCACCCAGGCGCCCAACGTATCAAATTCTTAAATTAAAACCTCTGTCAAGACCCTCTGAATATTTTAATTATATTTACTCCTTTCCACATATAGGTTACTATGGTCAGGAATTTTATTTTCTTAATAAACTCTATTTTGGAATAATTTTAGATTTACAGAAAAGTTGCAAAGGGAGCCCAGTGAGTTCCCATACACCCAGTTTCACCCAATGTTAACATCTTATAGAACTTTGGTAATGTGTCAAATCTATGTGACTAACACTGGCACATTTACTTTTAACTGAGTGCCAAACTTCATTCAGATTTCACCAGGTTTTCCACTAAAGTCCTTTTTCTGTCCAGCATCCAACCTAGGGCCCACACTGGATGTAGTTGCCATGCTTCTTTAGTCACCTCTGGTCTGTGACAGTTTCTCTGACCTTGACAGTTTATAAGAGTAGTGCCAGGCAGATTATTACATTTGGGTTTCTGTTTTCTGGAGGCTTAGACCGAGGTTATGCACTTTGAGAGGCGACATGACCTTCTCATTACATCATCTCGGGTAGTACCTGATAGCAGCTGGTGTTTTGAATCTTCATTACTTGGCCAAGGTAGTGAGTGCCTGCCAGGTTTATCCACAAGTGAAGCTATCATTTTTCTCTTTCCGTACTCTGTTCTTTGGAAGTGAGCTCCTATGTATAGCCTACATTGAAAAGAGAAAGGGGTTGTTAAGCTCCATCTCTTGCAGTGGGGTATATCTACCTATATTATTTGGAATTCTTGTGTAGGGTAGATTTGTTTCCTCCTCTAATTTATTTATTCAATTATTTTGTTATATCAGTATGAACTTATGCATACTTATTTTGAACTCTGTGTTATAGTCCAGTCCAACATTATTTCTTTTGTTGCTCAAATTGTTCCAACATTGGCCACTGGGAGCTCTCTCAGGTTGATTCCTATGTCCCTTTGATATGACCTGATTCTTTTTTCTTTTTCTTTTTAAAGATTTTATTTATTTATTTGACAGAGAGAGATCACAAGTAGGCAGAGAGGCAGGCAGAGAGAGAGGGGGAAGCAGGCGTCCCTGACCTGATTCTTTTGTTTTTATGGGCGCTTCTTTACTTTCTGGCATTACAAGATGCTCCTGGCTCCCCTTTCTGTCTCTTCCTCCCATGACAGAGCACACCAGCCTCTAGTTTATAGGTGAGCCCTAATCTTCTCTCCTCCAGCATGGAAGCATTTCACACCTCCTAGATTCAGTGCCTAGGATTTGACCCCCTCCCTGTCCAAACCATAGCTGAATTTGGATTGGATTTTAGACATTTTGCTGTGCTTTAGGGCCCATCACTGGAGTCGTATCGAGACCCCATGATCTCCTACCTGGTCCCAATGTCTTCTTTCAGCCTTACTGTCCCATGTGCCTGGCCCTAGCCTAATATTCAAGACCACCCATGTTATGAAAAGAATGACTGATTGAGAAGAGAGATCCTGGGCTCCAGTTTTTAATATATGAAGTTTGAAGCATATGCAATATCTAAATATCTCCCACCCTTCACCTCTTACTTTTGATTGAGCAAATAAATATAGCAGGAAATTGTTTCCTTCATTTTCCACAATCCAACCCAATCTTTTGGGATAGAGCCTTTCATCGCTTCAGCAGAATTACTGCCTTGTGTTGATAATAGATTACAGCTTTCTCAACCTCAGAAGTTTGCTTTATTCAAAATAATGGTAAATCTTGTCACCCTACCATTTGTCTCTGGATAATTCTAAAAAGTCTTTGAACCTCTTTAGCTCTGCCCAGAGGACAGGTTCCATTGACAATGACCTGACTCTCTGATATTGGAACCACACATCAGTACAAGTGTCCAAACATTCCCAGGTTTTCTTTGGGTGTTCCCTCACCCCACCCCAACCTCCTTTCTTTCTTTCTTTCTTCTTTTTTTTTTTTTAAAGATTTTATTTATTTATTTGAGAGAGAAAATGAGAGAGAGCATGAGAGGGAATAGACTCAGGGGGAGAAGCAGACTCCCCACTGAGCAAAGAGCCCAATGTGGGACTCGATCCTGGGACTCAATCCTGGGACTCCAGGATCGAGTCTTGAGCTGAAGGCAGTCGCTTAACCAACTGAGCCACCCAGGCACCCCCCAACCTCCTCTCTTCCAAACTTTTCCTTGAATCTTGGCCTACCCCATAATCTCCCCCAAATAAGCCTACTTTTTAAATCCATTTCCTCTCTCTCTGTCTTGTATTGGAATTGTCCTTTTCTGCTTGTGAATTCCTAGGCGGTGGGGATGAGACCTTAGCCATCTTTGTCTCCTCCAGGTGCTACTCCAAGTTCATTATACCAGAACATCACACACAACTGAACCAGACTTGAGCTGACTTGATACTACTGCACCATCCAGGTACTTGGCAACAGAACACAACAAAACATGCTCTGGACTTCTAGCGTCCTCCTGCATCCAGCACTGGGGAAATCGGACCCTGAACCATATCCATCCCACATCTGGGAGCGAAACTACTGCAGGCCGCCATCATCAACAGCATCAACGGGGTACTCTGCCCTCTCCCTTGCTAGAGAGCTGGGTACCTCTTCTGACGACCCTGCTCACGATGCCTAGAAGAAAGAGGAACTGACCCAATGAAAACAAGCAGGAGAGTTCTAGGTAAAGAGAAGCAGAAATCTTTTGCAGGACCCTTTCCTCACTTTACCCATCTTGAGCTATGGAGTTAGGAAGATGCATTTGTGGAGGATGAAAACCAAAGGGATGAAACTAAAAAGTCAGGGGAGTGGTGGTTGAAGAAAGTGGCCCTGGTTAAGGATTTCAGGTCCAACGTCAGTGCTGATGTATGACAGGGAAAGAGCGCTCCGATAGAGGCTGGAGGCCCCCAGACATTTTAGGGGCGCTTACAGCTGCCTTTACAAGGCTGGTGACTCTATTCTCATAAAGCCAAAATCTGTTTGGCTCCTTAGCGGTCACCCTACAGCCTCAAGGTTTCAGGGAGCTCCAGAGCTTTTTCCTGTGTACTTCTCGGGCACAAGGGGGAGCCAGCGCTCCTTTATCAGAGTCCTACGCCCTAGGCACTGGAGGTCTGGAATGGGTCTGCGATGGGCAAAGTTTGCCTTCCCCATGTCCAAACAGCCGAAGCTGAGGTCTAAAATGGACGGACCCCACTACCAGAGGCTGTTCAACACCCCCAGAGTTCTGGATGTCCCCCTTACAAACTAGGGCAGGGGAAGCAGCTCTCACTTCAGGGTCTACTCTGTGGATGCAGCTTTCAATTCTAGGGATGAGGAGCCTGCTGTCCTGCCTAATTGGGATCCTTTCTCTGGGCGTCCTATGTTGGGGATACAACTTTTCCCCTTCCTCTGGAATCATCTAGGTTCCCGCTTCTCCCTGCGTGTGTGAGTCCGTGCAGGAGCCAAAGGTATGCGCAGGTGCGCGCACACACAAATCCACATGTTGGCGATGAGGGATACAGAGGTGCTGGGATTAGGTCTGGATCAGGGGACAACGAAATGGGTTTGAGGGACAGGGCGGATGTAAAGAAAAAAACCGGTTGTTGGGACCAACCCATGCCACCCGTCTTGTCCCACCTTTAATTTATTGACTCTGATCTACTGAGATCACAAGCTTAACTTTCCAAAACAAGGCATTTCGTTTTATTTCTGAAATCAGAATACGCCAGTGGGTCAAGGGCAAGAACCACCCCCTCACCAAAGTACAGAGCCTCTTTTCCCCCACCCTGGGCTGCGGGTGGCCCCGGGAACTGGGCCTCTCCTCCTACTCCCGTGCTGGCGAGCCCACCATGCCTCCAATGGCTTCACGCGCCTAGAAATACCAGTTCACAGCGGGGTAGGCTCTGGGGCTTCCAGGGGGTCCGCGCTGCGCTTCGGACCTGGCCCGGAGAGGGCGCTCGGGACAGCCTGACAGACGGACCGAGCGGCAGCCAGCCGCGCCTACGCCTCGGGGAGGGAGCACGGACATAGGAGGCTCAGCAGGGTTACCGGGATCACCTGTGGGGAAGAGGCAGGGAGAACTGAAGCCAGAGAGAGTGAGGCCATCTGCGAAGAGCCCCGGAAGAGCCAGAGCATTCGGTGTGGGAGTCAGAAGCCACTAGATTGGATCCAAGCACAGAAGGGAGTTATCAAGACCAGAAATTGTAGTCAGATAAGTTAAGAACAGAAAGACGCCTTCCCCCAGGCCCAGAAAACTCTCATTCATCCTTTAAGACCCATTTCAAAGGCTCTTCCCTCTCTTTTCTGGCTCCCCTCGTCAACAGACCCCTTTTCTGCACCCCTGCAGCAGCCGTTCTGCACCTCTGTGCCTCCTTGTCACGGTCGCAACGCCCCGAGGAACAGGGAGCTCACTGGCAGAACATCTCTAACTTTGTAAACCCAGTACCAAGCAAGATTCCTGATACACTGAGTCCTGAGGACTCAGTAAATGTTTGCTGATTGACTCGCTGCTGGCAGGATACCTGCTCCTTCTCGTGTGCGAGCTGAATGTGGAAGATGGGAGCAGCCCGAATGTCATCCGACAGGCTGGGGGAAGTGGATCACCTGCAGGAGGGTCTCGATGCATCGAGCCTTGGGGCATCGAGCCTTGAGCTGTCCAGAGAACAGCTGTGGAAGAAGCAGTAATGTCAGTGTCCGCTAGAAGGCAAAGGCAGGGGCGGGGGCGGGGGTGGAGGAGGAGAAAGAAGTGGGAGAGTTGCAGGCAGGCGCCTGAGATCCTGAAGGCTGGCCACAGAGGCTGCAGAGAAGTGATCCCCATAGGTAGTCCCAAACTCACAATCCCCAGGTGTGAAGAAAAAGGGTTAGTGGTGGGCTTTGATTGGCTGGGTTAAACTGGAGGATTAATGGCAAACTGGTCACACTTTCAGCCGCGTGCCTCCAACCCCATAGGCTGGTATCTTAAACTCAACTCACTCTTCTGGTTTCCTCCTTAACCGTATCCTTCTTTTATACCCTGCCAAGATGGCTCATTGGCAAAGCTGTTCCTTTTTGTCACCCTCCCCTCCTCTCCGCTAGCTCAGCACTGCCCAAGAGTAATATAATGCAAGCCACAAATGTAATTTAGGATTTCCTAGTACTCCATTAAAAGAGAAACTGAAAAATTAATGCAAAAATTAATGCAAAAGAAACAGAAAATTAATTTTAAACATGTTTTATCTCATCCAATATATCTAAAGTATTATTTCAACATGTAAATAATATTAAAAATTATCGGTAGGATATTCTACAATAGTTTTGTATCATGTCTTTGAAATCCAGTGTCTAGTTTATAATCCCAGCTCATCTCAGTTCAGGTACTGAATTTCTATGTAAAAGTAAAATGTAGTTCTACCAAAACAATAAAGTTGCATTTAACGAAGAAAATTACCCTGCTTCAGTTTTTTTTTTTTTTTTTTTTTAAGATTTTATTTGTTTATTTAACAGAGAGAGAGAGAGATCACAAGTAGGCGGAGAGGCAGGCAGAGAGAGAGGGGGAAGCAGGCTTCCTGCTGAGCAGAGAGCCGATGCGGGGCTTGATCCCAGGACTCTGGGATCATGATCTGGGCCTAAGGCAGAGGCTTAACCCACTGAGCCACCCAGGCGCCCCTACCCTGCTTCAGTTTTTAAGCAAAACTTCAAGTTCAGCTCCTCGGACACACTAGCCACATTTTAAGGGCTCAGCAGCCACATATGGGTGGTTGCTGCCATTTTGGATGACTTGGGTCTAGCTAGATTTGGCAAGCTCGAATTCTGGTCTGGCTTTCAGTCTTCCACGTAATCCTCAGATGGGCCACTCTGCGATGGCGAGGCCTGGATCAGACAGATCTCTGATTCCCCCTACCCAGCCCAACCCCAGGATCTTAAAGAGCATAATGCACTTTTCTTTTTCTGGTTGGTTGTTTCTATTGATTTGAGAAGGTTTTAGGGACCTGGTGGGTCCTCACTAAAGCTCTTTGATTGATTCCCTTTCCACAGGGTTGTCAGATTTAGCAAATAAAAATACAGGATACCCAGGAATAGGAATTTCAAGTGAATAATGAAAAGAATACTATAAGTATGCCTCAAATATTGTATGAAATACACTTATAACCCCCCAAACCTTTATGTATCTGAAATTCAAATGTGTCCTGTATTTCTATTTCCTAAACCTAGCACCCCTCCTTTCACGACCAGCGGTTGCGCTATGTGCTCAGCAGCAATTCCTCCTCCTCCTAGTACCAGCGCCTTGACCTTCCTCAGAAAACTATCGTCCCTCCATTCTCAGGCCAGGCTGTTTGACTGAGACTCACTTCCCACTCTTTGCTCCAGGGCCATCCCACAGGGAGAGCACATGAGTCAGGCCTGGGCAGAGGGCGGCTTTCCCCTGGAGAACGGTGACCAGCTCAGGGATGGCATGTGACCCAAGACAAGCCACCTTCCTCCCAGGCATGCATGGGAATCACGGGCACAGATACACTCTCTGTCCATCCGGGCTGCTACATTGGTAGGATGCAGGGCCGGCACTGCTGGGGCCCCGTTTGCCACTTGTTGGAGAAAAGCTGCCTGAGAAGGAGAGCAACCTAGAAGAAAGTTCAAGGCTGACATTCTCTGGAGTACATTGTTTAGAGTACTGGGATCTGGCTATCCTGGGACCCCAGTTACGTGAACCAGTCATGTGCCTTGTTTAGCTTAAACCAGAATGAATTGGATGTCTGTCCCATACTTGTAACTGAAAGAATTGTCTGATAGTTATAATCTCACAGGCATGTCCCAAGCATGCACATGCGTTCCCTAGAGGAGAGGATGAGCCCAATAAGACAATAGCAGGAGGAAAGTTTGCCCTTAGCCCCACACACGTCCATAGCTCCACGGCAGCCCAGGCAGGAGGCCAGGCCCCAGCCAGTCATGTCCCATCACCGCCTACCTGCAGCATGGCCAGCGCCCTCCAGAAGAGCTTGGAGTTGCGAATGCGCAGGTCTAACATGTGGTTTTGGAGGATCTTCCCAAGAAGCACATGGGTCCCCGTACTCACGGTAATCAGCACCCACTTGGTGCTTAGCTCATGCTGGAACTTCTGAACAGGGCGCACACACACGGGGGTCTGGGAAATGAGAGGATGGGAGAGCAGCAGGGTGCAGAGGGCCCTATTGTCAGACAGGAACCCAGGGATCAAAAACCAGGGACCTCAATACAGATGGAATTTGTTTGACCAGCCCCGAGTTTAGATGTTAGGACGGTAGTTGTAAACCAGGACTGTCCCCGGCAAAACTGCTGCTGTCACACATTTGTGGTTTTGACCCCCCAGGACACACATCTCATCTCGAGTTCTTGCACAGAAGGGTTTTGCACTTATCAGAATGTTCCTTTTGCCCCCCAGGAGCCCGACAGGGGAGGAGTGAAGGTCCTGGGACTCATTCCACTCAACTAAAGGCTCCTGGAGCAGAGATGGTGTCTTACTCTGCTCCAGAGCCCCAATCTTTTTGATAATGGCTGATACATGGTTATTGATCAATACATATTTGTTGAAAATTAGTTCAATTTAACCCCTGTAATAACCCAATGAACTAGGCTTTTTTATCCTCATTTCTACATCTGTGGAAACTAGAGGTCAAAAGTAAAGTAACTTGAGGGGCACCTGGGTGGCTCAGTCGGTTAAGCTGACTCTTGAGTTTGACTCAGATCACGATCTCAGGGTCAGGAGATGGAGCCCTGCGTTGGGATCCCACGGGAGATTCTTTCTTTCCTCTCTCTGCCCCTCCCACTGCTTGTACTCTCTCTTTCTCTCTCAAATAAATAAATAAATCTTAAAAAATAAAAAGAAGTAACTTGAGGGGTGCCTGGGTGGCTCATTTGTTAAGCGTCTGCCTTCATTTCAGCTCAGGTCATGATCCCAGGATCCTGGGATCAAGCCCTGCACCCTGCTCCCTGCTCGGTGGGGAGTCTGCTTCTCCCTCTCCCAATCCCCTGCTTGTGTTCCCTCTCTTGCTGTCTCTCTCTGTCAAACAAATAAATAAAATCTTAAAAAAGAAAAAGGAAGCCACTTGAATAAGTTTATATGATAGTGACATGTAGAATCGGGACCTAAATCCAGGTCTTCTGATCTGTGATGAAGGCATTCCCTACTTGGCCACAATCATCTCCTTGGGGGGGGAGTAAGATAACGTATATGAAAGCACACTGAAGACTAAAACACTGTGCAAACACACAGTACTGTGAGTGAAAGCCCACCTGTCCTTGGCCCTCATCCCTTGCCCTTATATAACTTTCTATTACTACACTTTGCATCTATTACTGTAACAAGAGTCCAGAAAACAAACTGAGGGGATTCATTACTGGGTCCTTGCTAGGCTAGGGAACAAGCTACCACTACTTCTGCCTCCTTATGCTGGCATTCTAGAAGGAGCAGGTCATACACATCCCTTGCAGAAAGTATATTGAAAATACTTAACAAGCGATTGACAAGGACATGAGTACTGAATAGGAACATTTGCAAGGATGTGGCTGGAGCTAGAGACTATGAGGATAAGTGAACTAAGTCAGTCTGAGGAAGATGCACACCGTAGGATTTCACTCGTGTGTGGAATTTAAGAAACAAAACAAAGGGGAAAATGAGAGAGAGAGAGAGGCAAACCAGGAAACAGACTATTAGCTACAGAGCAATGGTTACCAGAGGGGAGGCAGGTGGGGGCGGGGGTGGGTGAAGCAGGTGATGGGGATTAAGGAGTGCGAGTGCGCTTGTGATGGGCACCGGGTGTTGTATGGAAGTGTTGAATCATGATACTATACACCTGAAACTAACATTACACTGTATGTTAACTAACAGGAATTTAGATTAAAACTGAAAAAAAAAAAAACACAAGAAAAAGATATTGTGGCTCATTTGGCAAAAAAAAAAAAAGAGTGCACGCAGAAATCTGACCAATCGGAATGAAGCTAGCTAGTATGCAGTACACAGACTGCCCTGTGGGAAAGAGATCAGTCAAATCTGGGTTTTATCATTTATGTCACTGACCATCAAATAACCATTTGTACCATGAACTATCATTAACACAAAAATATTTTCAAGTGTACATAATCTGAATCCAGACACATTCATTTTAAAGTCCACATAGAAAAAAGGCAGCAACTGTACCTAGAAAAATCCTTAAAAAGAAGAGTGAGAGAAGCATTAACCTTTCAAATATTAAGCCCCCAACAAGCCTCTGTATTTAAACTGAATGGCATCATCACATCAATAGACAGACTGGTAGAACAGAACAGAACAGAAAGTCCAGAAATAAACCAGTGCACATGGGAACTAAGTATCTGATAGAGGCTGCACCTCAAATCACTCAGGAAAAGATGAATTTTAAAAATGTATTGAGAGGGGGCATTTGGGGGGCTCAGTTGGTTAACATCTGCCTTCAGCTCAGGTCGTGATCTTGGGGTCCAAGGATGGAGCTCCCCATGGGGCTCCCTGCTCAATGGGGAGCCCGCTTCTGCCCCTCCCCAAGCACCTTCTCTCTCACTCGCTCTCTCTCTCTCAAATAAATTATATATATATATATATAGAGAGAGAGAGAGACAATCAGATAGTCACATAGAAAAAAATTAAATTGGGTTCATACCTTAACCCATAGACAAGAATAAACGAATGAATTGCAGGTCTAAGTGTTTAAAAAAAAAAAAAGAAGGAAAGGAAAAAAGAAACCATTTTTACTAGAAGAAACATGTACTAGAAGAAAACACAGGTGGAGTCCCTTTATAACCTGGGGATAGCAGAGAGCTTTTTGTGCCTCACGGTCCAGATTCAACAAAAAATGGATAATAAGTTCTACCCCAGTAGAATTAAAACAAAGACATTTGCATGGTTAAAACCCAAATGAAGTATTTATAATGCATATCAGAAAGAAAGAACTAATGCCCCTGATTTATAAAGTACTAAAATCAGGGGCTCAGTCAGTTAAGCCTCTGCCTTCAGCTCAGGTCATGATCAAGGCCAGCATCGAGGTCATTGCTTAGCGGGGAGCCTGCTTCTCTCTCTCTCCCTCTGCACGTTGCTCCCCCTGCTTGTGCTCTCTCACTCTCTCTCTCAAATAAATATATCTTTAAATAGAAATAAAGTACTAAAAATCAAGGGAGCATCCAGATCCCAATACCATTAGAAAATGAGTATATTTCATGTATTTACATGAACACACAGTTCACAAAGAAAAAAATTTACTAAAGACCTTTAAGCATGTTCAACCAAACACATAATAAGTAAAGTAGAAATGAAAACCACACAGAAATAGAATTTCTCATCTACCAGATTGGCAAAAATTCAAAAGCTTTTGAATGCTTTTAAAGAGGCTATGGGGAAAGCTGGGTTTTGAATGCAGGTCCTTTTAAAGAGGCTATCGGGGGAAGGGAGCCTGCTTCCCCCTCAGTGGCTAAATCCAACTCTTGGCTAAATCCAACTCTTGGTTTTGGCTCAGGTCCTGATCTCAGGGTCATGGGATTGAGCCCCATGCTGGGCTCCATACTCAGTGCAGAGTCCACATAAGACTCTCTCCCTCCACCCTCCCTGCCCTCCAATAAATAAATAAATAAATACATCTTTTTTTAAAAAAAAAGGAACTATCGGAAACGGGCAATCTCCTGTGTTGCTGGTACAAGAAGCAAAATGGGACAATCCTTCTGAGGGGAAATGCTGCCGTATCTCATGGAATTACGTATGTATTTGTCCTTTCATCCAGCTCTCGTTCTTCTAGGAATTTACCCAAAGATACACTTCTACATGACAGAAACACACGCATGTTCATTGCATCATTATTGGTAACAGCAAAACGCCGGAGACAACCAAATGCCCTACATCAGAGACTGCCCCAATCATTCTTGCACATGTACAATCTACACACAAATGTAAAAAATAATGAGGAAGGGTTTTATAAACCCAAGTGGTTATTTTCAGGATATCTCATTGAAGCACAAAAGAATATACATGGCACAGTGCCTCTTGTAAAAGAAAAAATTGCAAAGTACAAACAAATATGCTTTTTTTGCAAAAAGAAACATAGGAAGGCAAGTCAGTAACTAATGAAATTGTTTACCTGCTGGGATGAGTGGAAACAGGTGGAAGGAAGAGTGAAGGGGAGGGGACATCTCCTTATTATTCAGTTTGACTTTAAACCATGTTGTGTTTTACATATTGAAAAGATAAAGTGATATTGAAAACAAAAAACTCAGGGACCCCTGGGTGGCTCAGTTGGTTAAGTGTCTGCCTTTGACTCAGGTCATGATCCCAAGGTCCTGGGATCGAGTCCTGCAGTTGGGCTCCCGGTCAGCAGGGAGCCTGCTTCTCCCTCTGCCTGCCGCTCCCCCTGTTGTGCTCTCCCTGTCTCTCTCTCTGACAAATAAATAAATAAAACCCTAAAAAAACCCAAACCCTCTAAAATGGAAAAAAAAAAAAAGGAAATGAAACTCACTATATATCATATTGATAACATAACTACAGAGAGAGGAAAAAATTTAATCCTAGTGACTTTTTATTTTTTTTTAAATTTTATTTATTTATTTGACAGACAGAGAGAGAGAGAAAGAGAGAGAGAGATCACAAGTAGGCATAGAGGCAGGCAGAGAGAGAGGGGGGAAGCAGGCTCCCTGCTGAGCAGAGAGCCCCATGTGGGGCTTGATCCCAGAACCCTGAGATCATGACCTGAGCCGAAGGCAGAGGCTTAACCCACTGAGCCACCCAGGTGCCCCCCTAGTGACTTTTTAAAAAAAGATTTTATTGGGTGCCTGGGTGGCTCAGTGGGTTAAGCCGCTGCCTTTGGCTCAGGTCATGATCTCAGGGTCCTAGGATTGAGTCCCGCATCGGGCTCTCTGCTCAGCAGGGAGCCTGCTTCCCTCTCTCTCTCTCTGCCTGCCTCTCCGACTACTTGTGATTTCTCTCTGTCAAATAAATAAATAAAATATTTAAAAAAATAAAAAAGATTTTATTTATTTGACAGAGAGATCACAAGTAGGCAGAGAGGCAGGCAGAGAGAGAGGGGGAAGCAGGATCCCTGCTGAGGAGAGAGCCCAGATTCAGGGCTCGATCCCAGGACCCTGGGATCATGACCCAAGCCAAAGGCAGAGGCTTTAACCCACTAAGCCACTCAGGCACTCTAATCCTAGCAACTTTTGGACACTTTATGTGTCTTTTGTAGAATATGGTCAGAAGACAAAAAGAACTGCAAAGAAATCTTTACTGTTTCTTGGTAAGTTTGTTGATGGTAGTGTTATCAGGGTAGCAATTTCAAAATGGTTATTTATTGTAGGACTAAGGAAATGGACAAATAAATTGACGATGTTGGGAATCAACGTTCTCATTAAGGGAAAACAGGTAGGAGAACATATATAAATTCATAAATATGTATGTATGTATATATACATATATATATATATATGTATGTATATATATATATATATATACTTATGTGAAAAAAACATATACGGTTGACCCTTGGACAACAAAGGTTTGAACTACACAGGTCCACTTATATGCAGATTTAAAAAAAAAATACAGGGTGGTGTACTATAAATGAATTTTCTGTATGGTTTTCTTTTCTTTTTTTTAAGATTTTATTTATTTATTTGACAGAGACACAGCAAGAGAGGGAACACAGGGGGAGTGGGAGAGGGAGAAGCAGGCTTCCCGCAGAGCAGGGAGCCAATGCGGGGCTTGATCCCAGGACCCCGGGATCATGACCTGAGCAGAAGACAGACATTTGACCAATGAACCACCCAGGCGCCCCTCTGTATTATTTTCTTAATGTTTTCTTTTCTCTAGCTTATTTTATTGTAAGGATACAGCATAAGATACATATAATTTTAAAAATATGTGTTAATTGAGTGTTTATGTTACTGGGAAGGCTTCTGGTCTAGAGTACACTATTAGTTCAGTCTCGGGCAGTCAAACGTTATACAGGGATTTTCTTTTTTTTTTTTTTTCAAAGATTTTAATTTTTTATTTGACAGAGAGAGATCACAGGTAGGTAGAGAGACTGGCAGAGAGAGAGAGAGAGAGCGGGAAGCAGGCTCCCTGCTGAGCAGAGAGCCCGATGCGGGACTCGATCCCAGGACCCTGAGATCATGACCTGAGCAGAAGGCAGCGGCTTAACCCACTGAGCCACCCAGGCGCCCTTATACAGGGATTTTCAACCGTGTGGGTTGCCAGTGCTTCTAACCCCCATGTTGTTCAAGATCAACTGTATTTCCTTGTTCGTTCATTCTTTCTTTTTCTTTCTTTCTTTGTCTCCTTCTTTTTTGAGACACAGGAGAAAGAGAGAGTGCACGTTTGCATATGCAAGTAGGGAAAGGGACAGAGGGAGAGAGAGGATCTCAAGCAGACTCCACGCTGAGCTTGGAATCAGATGTGGGGCTCAATCTCGTGACCCTGAGGTCATAACCTGAACCAACATCAAGAGTCCAACATTTAACCGACTGTGCCACCCAGGTGTCCCTGTATTTCCTTGTTTTTTCTACCAAAGACTTTTGCTTAGAGGCAAAGTCAGCAGTAGCAGTGAGCGTACCTAGCACCTAGGTTTCTAAATACGGCAGCCCCCACTTACCCCACAGATAAGTTCCAGACCCCTGTAGATGTCTGCTACTGCGAACAGTACGGAGCCACACACATACCATTTTCTCCTATCGTATATTCCAACGATAAAGATTAGTTCATGCATTAGACACAGTAAGAGATGAAACCACCAATAATAAAATAGAACAATTATAACAGCATACTATGATAAAAGTTATGTGACTGGGGTCTCTCTCACAAGATATCTTACTGTACTGTATTCATCCTTCGCCTTCTGGTGACGATATCAGATGACAAAATGGCTGCTCCATGACATGGAGGGACGGGAATGATGTAGGCATCGTGACATAGGGTTAGACTACTACCGACCCTTTGGCAACCGGTAAGGGGGTCATCTGCTTCTGGACTACCAGTAGATTAGGGTAAATGAAGCTATGGAAGCACAACCGTGAGAAGGCAGGACTGCTGTACTGATCCCCAGGGACAGCCACCAGCGCTCCTTGAAAATTACGGATTCAGCCAGGACTGGAACTAGGAAAGTACAAGGTGAACCTGGGACAACATTTTTGTTCTCCTACATAGATGGCTGGGGACACTACTGTACAGACCCATATCTACATACACACACACAGGTAAGTAATAATTAACAGAGTTAGAAACTGAAGTGGAGTGGTTTCTAAGAGATCTTGTTAAGAAAAAATGCAAGGCACAAAAGACTATCATACGCTACTCTTCTGCATTAGAGAAAAGGTGCTTTTTTTCTTTTTCCAAAAAGAAACACAGTAAGAGTGTTCCAACACTAATGTGACTATGTCACAACGACAAAGGGGCCAGCTTGAATAAGCTCTCATTTTGAGTATTAAAATCAGTAATGACAGGAATGGGTTAAAACACATTTAACAACCAAAACTTCATGACTCCACACTGAGTCTAAGTAAATGTAGATGGTGTGGGGAGAGAAGGGAGAGATTTTCTTTACAGAAGAATCCCAACTAGTAAATGTAGAAAGATAGAAAAATCACCATTTAAAAACCACCATAGTTGTAAATTGATTCGACCAAGAATGATCTGTGGATGCTAAAACCATTGGGTGAAAGATCACTAAAGAACTCTGACACACCCAGGGCGCCTGGGTGGCTCAGTTGGTTAATCTTCTGCCTTCAGCTCGGGTCATGATCTTGGGCTCCTGCGATGGACTCCCTGCTCAGTGGGTGTGAGCTTGTCCCTCTCCCGCTGCCCCTCCCCTGCCACTCTTATTCTCTCTCTGCCTCTCTCAAATAAATAAAAGCTTAAAAAAGAAAAAGAAAAGAAATCTGACACTACTTTGAGTAAGTGATAAAACATAACATCACCAGTAAAGGAAGGAACTGACATCAGGCATCTCCCGATGTGATACCCTCATCTGTGAGCCTCATCTCTGCGGCACTCCTGCCAAAACGCTTCACCTGAATATAATGAAGAAACAATCGGGCAAATCCAAGGTGAAGCACATTCAGGAAAATAATTGGTCAGACTCCTGTACTATCAATGTCATAAAAGACACAAAAAACACTTAAAGAATTCATCTAGATTTAAAAAAACTAAGGAGGCTTAATAACTAAGTGCTACACATTATCTCTGATTGGATCCTGGACCTGGAAATAAAAATAATGCAGAGATAATTGGGGAAATTTGAACACAGTCTGCATATTCAATAATCGTACTCACGGTCCTTTTTCCTGAGTGTGAAAATTATATTGTGGTTATGTAGACAAATGTCCTTGTTCTTAGGGGACACAGTAATTTGTGTCAAATGTCATCTTATGTCCAAGTATCTTTCAAATAATTCAGAGGAAAAGACAGATGAAGCAGATGTGGCAAAATGTTAAAGATTGGTGAATTTAGGGGCACCTGGGTGGCTAAGTCGGTTGGGCATCTGCCTTCAGCCCAGGTCTCAATCCCCAGATCCTGCGAGCAAGCCCCATATCAGGTACACTGCTCAGTGGGAAGCCTGCTTCTCCTTCCTCCTGCAGGTAGTAGCCTGCCACTACCCCTGCTTATGTGCTGTTTTTCTCTGTAAAATACATAAATAAAATCTTAAAAAAAATTTGGTGAATCTCGGGAGAATTGTATGGGTATTCACTGTTCTGGCAATTTTTCTGTAGGGTGGAAAATTTTTCAAAATAAAAGTGTGGGAAAAAAAAAGTGTGGGAGGAGTTTACGTCAACGATATTTCTGCAACTAAAGATTTACTAATAGAAGCCTTTTTATTTCAAAGAATCACAATATATTTGGAAAGATACAAACCAGAATCAAGCAAAAGACAGAAGCTATACACACCAAAAAAAGACTGATTGATGTGACTATGTAAAAATGTAAAGAAAATATCTCTCCATCAAAAATGGAAAAATAAAAAATAGTCATGAACTAGAGGAAAACATAGAACAGGAATAAAAAAAAAAAAGGTGACTGTCCTTGCTATATACACTCCCTCTTATAAATTAGTAAGAAAAAATTAAATATGCCCAAAAGAATGGGTGAATATGCACAGAAGGCATGAAGAAGTAACACAATAAAGAAAAAAAAATAATAGCCAATATATATCTTTAAGCGGCCAATCTCCATAGTCATCAAAGGAATTTGAATTAGGGGCACCCGGGTGGCTCAGTTACCTTAGTGTCTGACTTCAGCTCAGGTCATGACATCAGGTCCTGGGATCCAGCCCCTGCGTTGGGCTCTGCCCTCAGCAGGGAGTCTGCTTCTCCCTCTGCCCCTCTGCCCCTCCCCCATTCATTCTCTCTCTCAAATACATAAATAAAAATCTTTTTAAAAATGATGATATGGATATATTTGTACAGAAAGGTGTTCATAATTTTCAGTGAAGAGAAGCAAGTTAAAAACAGCATGGCAAAGATGATCCTATTTTTGTATAAATATATTTACATACTTACATACGCATAAAAAAGCCTGGCAGGACATTCTCCAAAATTTGTGTAAGTGGTTTTTTGGAAGAAGGTTGGGTTTTTTTGTGGTTTTTTTTTTTAAACAGATTTTATTTATTTACTTGACAGAGAGATCACAAGTAGGCAGAGAGGCAGGCAGAGAGAGAGAGAGAGAGAGAGGAGGAAGCAGGCTCCCTGTGGAGCAGAGAGCCAGATGGGGGACTCTATCCCAGGACCCTGAGATCATGACCCGAGCCAAAGGCAGAGGCTTTAACCCACTGAGCCAGCCAGGCACCCCATTCTAAGGATATGTTTTAAAAATTGGAAACTGGTGTTTTGTTTTCATAACATTAAAAAAAAGCATTTGTATCTGAGATTTATTCTTTTCCTTGGCACAGTCAAGGTCGAATTTAAGGAGAATAAAGGAATCCTTAGATCCTCTAGTCTCCTGAGAACACTGGGGCTCAGTGAGCCCACTGAGCCACCCAGACACCCCTGGAAGAAGGTTATTATGGATGCTTTTCTCCTTTTGATTTCTGTATTTTCTAAGGTGTTTATAATAAAAATATTGCTACTATAACTATAATTTTCTTTAAAAACACAGATCTTTTTCAAAAGATCACAGGTCAACATTCCCTACTATATCCCCTATCCCTGGAATAGGACTTGGCACGTGATAGGTGCATAATGAATGAATGAGTAAAAGAATCTGGCTCAATTCATGGATATGGTGGAAATTTGTACTGTAAAGTGAAATAAACCACAGACTTAGAGTCACAAGGCCAGGGTTCAAGTCCTGTCTCCTGCTTTAGCCATGTGGCTGTGATTACAATGCTTTAATCTCTTAGTTTCAGCTTCCTTATTTGAGATGGGGGGGACCTATATCCCTTAGAAACCCATTATGAGAAATGATATTATAAATGAAATAGTTTGTAAAGTACAGAGTCCTACGTGTGTATTAGGTATGATGACGGCACAGTGGAAGCTGGAAGAGGTATTTCACATCAAAGAGGGTTCTAGACAATGTGGGTTTCATCGGAGAGGACTTCTTAGAAAATGTGAGATGTTGAAGGAGACAATGAATGTGGAAAGTATGCCAGAAAAGTAGAGCTGTGACCAATGAACACCATTTGGAAGGGAAGACAAAGGTATGCACTGGAAGGAGCATGGACCCCCTGGCTCAGGGGGAAGGGCTTCCTTTGAGTTCTGAGTGCAGGTAAGAAAACATGGCAGCTGTGTGGCCAAGTCAGGAAGCTTCCTGGAAGAGATGATCTGAATAATGGATGAAACCATATCTCTCCAGCGCAACCCTTCGGGGCCCTGTTTGTGCCCGGTGGATGGTGGACAGGAGTCAGGTGAGAAAACCGAGGAACCACAGATGCAAAACTGCCTTCTTTCTTGGGCCACAAAGCACAGCCGAACTAACACTCAGATGTCCCAATGCCCTCTCCAGACCAAAATGCAAAGTATATCCAAATTGATAATTATTTCTATGGTTATTTTCAGTGCTTGTACTGATAATGTCTTGCTAAAGCATTATCAGTGCTTCAGTAGTGAAATTATAATTAGTAAAATTATAATTACAAATATTATAATAAATTATAATTAGTGAAAACTAGTGAAATTATCATTTCATTATTACATACAATATCAGTAATTTTGTCTGCAGTGAATTCAGCATAGTGACCTTGCAAGGATATACCTTAAAGACTTTTGTATGGTGAGGATGACTATAACATCAACAATGAACCTGAAACAACGGACAAATGAGTATCTGTCTGGTGACTGGTGGCCGGGCCTGTCTTTTTCATATATTCCTGGAGAGAACTGAGCCATTACCTTGGAAACACTGACCAGTGACCCAGTAACACAAGAACTTGCCCAGCTGGCTTTCTGGGAGTCCAGCAAAGCTTTCCACCCTCCAGCCTTGAGCCGCTTTTTTGTTTTGTTTTGTTTTGTTTTAAGATTTTATTTATTTGGGGGACCTGGGTGGCTCAGTTGGTTAAGCAACTGCCTTCAGCTCAGGTCATGATCCTGGAGTCCCTGGACTCCAGGATCGGGCTCCCTGCTCAGCAGGAAGTCTGCTTCTCCCTCTGATCTCTCCCTTCTCATGCTCTCATTCTCTCTCTCTCTCAAATAAATAAATAAAATATTTTTAAAAAAGATTTTATTTATTTGGCAAAGATTACAAGTAAGTGGAGAGAAAGAGGGGGAAGCAGACTCCCTGCTGAGCAGAGAGCCCAATGCAGGACTCGATCCCAGGACCCTGAGATCATGACCTGAGCCAAAGGCAGAAGCTTAACCCACCGAGCCACCCAGGCATCCCAGCCTTGAGTTTTCTAATTTCTGGAACCCTTCCCCCTCTGAGTCCCTCAGCACAGAGAACACCCTCTCATTCCCCATACCTGGATGAAGTTCCCTTCGTATTCGAAGAAAAGCAGTGGCCACGTGATGCTGATGATGGAGGGAAGAGCTTCCTCAGAGGGGTCTGGAGAAACAGAGAGAGAATGAGCCAGAGCAGCATCCCCAGGAAGGCCTTGCTGTAACTGCCACCCCAGGTTCCGTCCGCAAGGCTGGACCCTCACCGGCAGGGTCTGCCCCACGGTGCTATGCGCCAGGGCCTGGATGTGGGCCGTCTTCTCCTTCACCTGCTCCACCAGCGCCTGCACCTCCGTGAGGTTGTCTAGGAGAGGGGAGGGCGCCAGAGATGAAAGCTGTTCTTCCTGTTCCCTGTGGTCCTGTCAGGACACGCGCCCCTCTCCCTCCCTCGGAGCAGGTGCTTTAAGACCCAGAAAAATGGCAGCTCCCCTGAGTCACTCCCCTGCCTCCCTCTGCTCACCCCACTGCTCCTGCCTTCCCTCTCACCATCCAGGGTGAAAATGAAGACCACAGTGTTGATTTCTGTGAGGGATGGCAAGATGCACGTCAGGAGGTCCTCTTGGGAAAAGGAGAACTGGGGACCCATGGGGGGCCCCTCCCATGAAAAACTCCCGCACACAGACCTGGGGACCACAGAGAGCCTCACAGGACCTCTCACACAGCGTGTTTGTACACAGATGGAAGAACCGAGCTTCAACGAGGTCAAGTGTTTTGCCCAAGATGATGCAGCAAGTTGAGGAAAGAGCCCTGGACTAGAGCCAGCTTTAGAGGGAGAATCGAGCCTTCCGCCCTCCCTGTGCTTCCCCAAAGCTTCCCGACCTCTAACCCATATTCCCTTCCCTGGACTGTCTGCCTACTCTCCTCCCCCACCTGTCCCCAGCGCCCCTCACCTCCCACTCCCTGTACACCTGTCATCTTCACAACCTGCCCCATGTCCCATCATCTCCCCACCTGGTGGAGGAACTCAGTCCTCTGGTTAAACATATCACTGTGATCACCAGTGAGAAAGTCGCAGACATCTCGGTAGTCTGGAACGTTTAAGGACAGGGAGAAAGGAGTGATGGGCTTTATAGGAAAGATTGATTCTAGGCTTGGGGGAACGTTCATGGGTCTTAAAGGAAAGTGCCCAGAGGGGTGGCGGGTGAGGTGTCACACACATGGGAGGCCACAGCTAAGCGGGGCTGGGAGTTGAGGAACCAAGGCCTGAGTAGGGGTTCACAGCAAGGAGCATTTGACTGAAATGCCTATTCAAACAGGACAGTCTAGACATCAAATGAGGAACCCCCATGGGCTGCGGATGGGGGTAGGAAATCGGTTTGCATTCAGGAGGAGCCAGGAAGAAAGTCTGGAACTGGGGTCCAACCGGCACCAAAGCTGTGGATACACTCCACTCCATCCATGATGGCCATGATGCCCAGGGTCTGCCAGCCAACCAGGTACACACGGCCTTTTTTCTCCAGGCTGAGCACAGGCCAGATGTCAGGACACGAGAGGAGATACAGCAGTGAGAAAAGATCAGGGATCAGAGCAAGATGCACACGGCCAAGCACAGGTGCAAACCAACAGAAAGGTTACCGCGCTCTCCACCACGCAGACCTGCTCCCCTCACCGCGTTAAGGAGTCCTCAGGGTCTCCGCTGTTCTCAGGACAGTCCCCCATCCACGCAACCTCCCCACTCCTAACACGTTTCCAAACACCTGATGCTGGCTTGCATCGTCAGGGCAGTGATCTTCCGGCTTTGACTCTAGGTCACCTGATGAGCCCGCTCTAATGTCCGCAGGATTTCCAGAAGGCACCTGGGAGAAAGGCCACCAGCTCCAGGGGCGGGCCCAGGGCCCCCTCTAGACAGCATGGGTACCCAGCCCTGCCCAGGGGAAGGCACAATTCCCTGAAAACTAAGTTCTGCTGGTCCCTAGCGGAGGTGCGGGGAGTCCTGTCAGAACGCAGGGCAGAGGACAGAAAGGACTTCCGTGAGCAGAACACAAGACCCAACCGAGGCCGAAGGACATGAAGAGAGCGGGGCGAGGAGGACGGGCTCGGAGCGGACGAGGAGGTCAGCGGGGATTCTGGGAGCCAGGCCAGAGACACAGGCCCCCGCAGAAGGAGTTCTTCCTGCACGACCTGGGCCCTCCCCAAGCCAAAGACTCTGAAACGAGGTGAGCTTTCGGTGTCCCAGGTGGGCTCAGGGATTAAGTGTCCCAGGTGGGCTCAGGGATCAGTGGGACCTGAGGAGCCCAGGGTCCCCAGGAAACAAGTGAGACTTTGTGTGCTAAGAAACCCAGGCCAGCTCTTTTCCCACGGCCCAGGGTGCGGTGGGGGTGGTGGTACTGGGCCTCCGTCTTGCTGCCATTAACCCGTCTGTCTCTGCGTCTGCCCTTGCCATTCCCCAGCCCATACCCACCCTCTCCCTGCCTGACTCTGACTGTGCTCTCCTGCCTCTGAGAGGCTGGGATTCCTCGGTCCACAGTCTTATGGGCGGCCAGTAGCAAGGCTTTCAGCAGGATCTTGGTGGTGCTTCCCCCTTTCATCCAGGAGGAGCCACTGAGGCCCTCAGGCTAAGGAGGTGATGATGACACCGGGGAGAGGTTGGGAGAGGAAGGAGGATCCTGTTGTTCACGAATTAGTGGCTGCTGGGCATGCGCTCTGGCTGGAGGCCCCTGGCGGATTCGACTTAGTGATTCCTGGGCATGCGCTCTGGTTAGAGGCCACTGGGCCTGCATTCAGCAGGTCTGGGGGTGTCCAGTGCGCTATGAGGAGGGCTGGGTTGTGGGCTTCACTGAGACAAGCAGAAAGAGGGTAAGGGCCACCTCTGGTCATTTCCATGGCACATTCAGGACTCTAAGGAGGAGGCCACAGTGACTGAGTGTCCCGTTAGCAGGAAATGAGTGTTTTTTGGAGAGGATTTTGTTTTGTTTTGTTTTCTTCAAGAAGTTTCTTCCAACCCAACCCTCCACTTTTTTAATAGTTCGTCAATGCAAACATCACATTTCAGGTCCTTTGGAAGGACCAATGAAGCAGCCATTGTAATGGACAGGGATGTAACATGACACACCAAGCATAAAGAGATTATTGCAAAGAGAATGATCAAATTGGTGACTGAGAAAGGAGATTAAAAGTAAACAACTGCAGATGGGAGGAGAGATGAGCGCCTGAGAGCTGAAAGATACAGACCTCATACGGGGAGGCTGCCTTCCACTCTCACAGAAGGAAGAGCAAGGAAAATGTCACACATGGGTCCATCCCTGGCAGAGAGGCCCAGGGGCAGGCACTCGGCTCAGGGCCTTGTCCAGTCAAAGTGAGGGTAGACCACACTCCGAGAGAAAGAGGAGCACAGAGGCTTGGAAGGTCCACCCAGTTTTTGGAGAGGATTAGGAAGGCAAAAGAATGAAACTGCATCCCATTGTTTTAAAGCCCACCTTTGAAACGAAAATGTAAGAGAAACAGAAAGCAATTCACCCTTCCATTCAATCCTCTCTACTCACAGATGCAAAAGAGGTTCTTCAAAGGGGAAACCTGCCCTAGATGGGTTAGCTGTTTAATGATGACGGATTCAGCAGACAGGGTCAGGACGGAAATACAACATCTTAAGGTGAAGGAGGAAATGGGAAAACAGGATTTGCTTTACGACATTTTAGTTGACACACTACGCCAGGAATTCAGACAAGACATAACAAGATCGGAGGAATCCAGGAGGCGGCAAGCATTCCCTAGGTGAGGGTGGGGAGGATCCTACCTCAACAGCAGGACTGAGCCCGAAAGCTTCCTGTTTCCCGGCAGCTTCTGCATGCGCTCCGCTATTTGTCGGAATGCGGAACTCCAGTCTTCTATGGGTCATTTCTGGGGCCCACAGAGAGAAAGACGTGGGGAGATGGTGAGAATCTAAAGGAAGGGCCTCAGATGAGAGTCGGAATCAAAGACCACATTGGGATTGGGATCTAACATCAACATTCTCCTAGACATGTGCTTTGGAGCTCATAGAGGCACCGTGTCTCTGAACCACAAGGAAAAGTGTTAGTAAAATATTCAGCAATTTAATCCCAGAGCAAAGCCAACACTCAAATTTAAAGCTCCAGCGTGATATCAGAACTTTCTCATGTCCTGGTCCTTGCCCATGTCCTGTGGCCATGACCACAATACCCACAACTCTCTGTAGGCCCCTGGAGGAGTGCCTATCATCAGAATGTCAAAACTGCCACTTTATTTTCAGTCTTAAGGTCCATCAGAAGCCCTTCCCATTCCTGGAAATATATTCTGGCCATCTCCCCAAAGAGTGAACCCCTCACTACCTGAGGGAGGGACAACCGCTCCTGCCGAAAGAGCACAGCTACAAGGCATGACGCGTAGCATCCAACAGTTGGCAAACATTTCTCGAATAAATTAACCACGAACAAAACAATGTGCTAAGGGGACGAGAGAACATCAGGCTTGTTACCTGCTTAGGTGCAACCATGGACTCTCAAAGAATGGGGATCTTCTGTAGTTGACCTCTACTGGTCAACCCTGCTAGGGGATACCCGGCCAATGACCCACTGTGGCAGGAGCTCAGACAGTTACCTCTGTATAAGGCCTCCCGAGCCTCCCCTCATCATCCCATCCCTGCAAAATATCTACCCCTACTTTAACCACTTTTGTATTTTTTCATTTGTATTTCCTCGAGGGCAAGCAAATTTCACATATTGCACGCCCATTTTGTAAAAGTGTTTCCTGTCATTTGTCCTCAAACTACTTCGGAAAGTCCCTAGAGACCTAGGCAGAGCCCCGAGCCAGGGTTCATTGTGCAGTTTAACACGGAGATCCCCAAACTTGCTAGTCACCAACATCACCTGGGGAGTTTGGGTTGGTGTTTGTCTGTTTGTTTTTTATTTTTTTAAATTACCCATTTCTGGATACCACGCCCACCCTGAGAGTCAGTTTCAGGAGTTCTGGAGTGGAGCCCAAAAATCTGTATTTTTAACATGCTTCCCAGACGACTCTGAAGTTCGGCCAAGTTTGGGAGCCGCTGATTTAAGGAACAACTGGAAGAGCTCCACGCCCACATTGTTTGAATCCCTCATTTCACTTAGTCACAGGGCCTGAAATTAGCATCCACTGCAGCAGATACATTTTTGGTGAAGGAGAGTCCTCCATTAAAAGGAGCAGGGTTAAAAGTATCTCAGACTCATTTATATCTTCACATGAATTACGCTACAAGCCTGGAATCTGGGAGTTGAGAAAAGGACCTCAGAAAGCACCCGGCCGCCCCGCCCCCCAGGACCACCACTGCATGTGCAGAACCGCTCTTGAGGAATCAACAAGCCTTCCCTGGAACATTCCAGTGACAGGAAGCCTTCAGCTTCATCAAGAGGCCCACGCCAATGGTGAAGTCAGCAGAGCTCCCCGCACCTGGCTGGGCACCAGCATCTCCAGGGGTGGTCTCAAAAAATAAGGTATTTGGGACGCCTGGGTGGCTCAGTTGGTTAAGCAGCTGCCTTCGGCTCAGGTCATGATCCCAGCGTCCTGGGATCGAGTGCCACATCGGGTTCCTTGCTCTGCAGGGAGCCTGCTTCTCCCTCTGACTCTGCCTTCTACTCTGTCTGCCTGTGCTTGCTCTCACTCTCTCTCTCTCTTACAAATAAATAAATAAAATCTTTAAAAAAAAAAAAAAAAAGATATTTCAGGGCCTCACCCCAAAGCGACAACATCCGAGCTCTCGCACAAGGGCCTACGAATCTACTTTCTTCTTGCTTTAACACTCCTGAGGCTGAACATCCAAGGAACCACACCTGAGCACTATCGGCTTCACACGATGACCTCTGGGATCAAAGCGGCCATCTACATAGACAATAAGGCGGAGGCGATTGGGTGGCACAGAGTCCTCAGGAAAGGGAGACAGGGTGGGGGTTTGAGTAGCCAGAGCCGGACCCAAGGGGAGCCTAGGATGACAAAGGAGAATGGTTGCTACAATAAGGGAGCTGGGCAAAGGGGAATCAGAGGCCACTCAGCACCCACGGCTCCTTTGAACAGATGCTTCTCTTTGGGGTCCGCATCGTCCCGACCCTATTCTATCTCCTGGGCCTTGTTTTCCCTGTCTCTTCATTCCTGTTTTGAATGTCTGCTTTCTGGTATTTGATGTGGCCTCTGTAAGCTGCCTTCAGTCCTTCCCGAAACAAGAGACTACATGAACCAATAGACCAAAAAAATAAAGAAAGAAAGCCAAAACAAAAACCCACGGAGAGCAAAAATCTCATAAGCTCAGAGACAGTCCGTATTTACTTGAATGTTCTGAGATGCGGTGAATATGACCATAGCCACCATGCCCTCCTCTTTGTGGCTGAACTGAAGATTTTGACAGGTTTCCTCTCAGCCTCCCCAAGGGGCCTGGCCCGTCACTGCCTTTCATTACAGTGGGCTCACCTGGCCATGTTCACGGGGCTGAAACCAACCAGGACTGGTAAGAAGGTGGCTGGGCTGTCCATGCCAGAGTCCATCTGGTCTACCACAAGGGGGGGGCCTGATGGCTGGGGGAGAAAAAGGGTATGATGAGAGCACAGGGGTTACTCTAGTGTTTCCTGAGGCCCAGGAGCATCAGATTCCCCTGAGTCCTTGTTAGAAATGCACAGTCCCAGACCCAGGTAAAATCTACTAGATCTGCCTTGGAAGGGGACAGCCCCAGGCCTGTATTTTTTTTTTTTTTAAGATTTTATTTATTTATTTGACAGAGAGAGATCACAAGCAGGCAGAGAGGCAGGCAGAGAGAGAGAGAGAGGAGGAAGCAGGCTCCCTGCTGAGCAGAGAGTCCGATGCGGGACTCGATCCCAGGACCCTGAGATCATGACCCGAGCCGAAGGCAGCGGCTTAACCCACTAAGCCACCCAGGCGCCCTCCCAGGCCTGTATTTTTAACACGTTCCCCCAAGGAAATCCTCTGCATGGTAAAGTTTCAAAACTACTGGACTAAATTGTATGCTCCTTAAGGTCGGTGTCCTGCCCTCCTTGTGTGTCTCCTTCCGCATCTAGCATTGCTCGACCTGTTTCTCTTAGTGAATTGTTAGAATCAGTACACTGCAGTGATGAGAGAAAATTGGGGTCACCAAATCCAGTGCTTGGAATCTTGCTAAAATGCAGATTCAGACTCAGTAGGTCTTGGTGGGGGGCGAGATTCTACATTACTAGCAAGTCCTAAGAGATAATGATGTTGCTAAGCAAGGACCATGCTTAAGTAGCAAAGGGCTGGTCCAGGGGTCAGCTTCTTCTGTAAAGAGCAAGAGAGTAAATATTTTAGGCTTTGGGGCCTCTATGAACTCTGTGCAATACTCAACCCTATCGTTGTAGCATGAAGTGGCCATAGATCTTATGTAAACACAAATGGCTTTGTCTCAATAAAACTTTATTTACATAAACAGGCAGCAGCATGATTGGCCACTGTGGTTTGCTGACCCTGGGACTAGTCCATCTACCTTGCTTGTTGAATGGACTGATACACAGGTATTCTGGAATCGGATGCTTTCCCTGTCATTCCACATTCATGCAGCTGGGTCTCAATTAGTGAGAGTAAAATCAAAATTCCTTGTGCGAACCCTTTCTGTTTTCTAGTACCCACTTCCGCAATCTATTTTCCATGCTGTTCTGCCCCACCCCCTTCCTCCCTGTAGAATGGATCCCCCCAGGCTGTCTTCACATTCACAGAGAGTCCCACTGAAATGCCAATGACAATCACCCTCTTCTTCCCAGCGACCACCTAGGAGGGGAGGGTGGGTGAGACAGTGCCACCAGGAGGATTCTAGGATACAAACCTATTGCATGGAGATGTCAGGGTCAGGACTGGGGAAGAGAACGGGCTTTGGCTGGATGGGGACTCTAGTGTCTTCGTGAGAAGGAACAGACAGAGATGCCTGGTTGACTATCAGGGGAAAACACAGACCTTCTTCAGTTATTCAATCCCGTGCAGGGCACTATCTTCTGTCCCCTCCCTAGATGCTACCACAGACCTAAGAGGACAGACTCAAAGTCAGTGGCACTGGTTGGAAAGCAGAAGATCATGGTATACTAGGGAAGAAAAGGGAATGCTTTAAGAGAAGGGAATGATGGGAAAGATATCATTGACTGAAACACCTACTATTTGCTGAACACCACAGTAGACACTTTCTAGGGCTGGACACTCCAATTCCAACAAGGGCCAGTCAGGTGACATGAGTATGTGAAGTGGGCCGAGGATAAGGCAATAAAAATGATGGGAAACAAAGTAAACTGGGCACAAGCTCCACCTGAAAGCCTGAAAATTCTATTTCTAGAAAACACTATCCAGGCCAAAGAAAATATACACAGGCCAATGTGGCTTACCTGTCACTGCTTGCAATGAGGTAGGTGTAGAGATTTCTGTCCTAGACCTTTCATCAGCTGGTTGAAGGAGACCTGTCAGCGGGGAAGGACACGAGTTCGTGATGAAAGTGAAGGGAGTGGTAACCTTGGATCTTGACAACTAGTATAAGGACTCCCTCAGGCCAGCACTTACGCCAGTCCTGCTTGGAATCTGGCACTTCGAAAGCTACTTGCAGATGACAGCTTGGGGTGCATGGGATGTAGAGACACGCTCAATAGACGGAGTGGGGCCCAGGTGGGTTCCGAAGATACGGGGTTCCGCGGTGAGGTCTAACTTTGAAAAGAGAGGGAGCCAGGCCTCAAGAGGGCCACCTAGGAGCTTAGCTATGATGAGCTTTGTGGTCCTGAGGGTTACCCCGAGAAGGCAGAGGAAGGAAAATTGGGGATCAGGGTACTCACCGACATGAGAAATGCCACCCTGCCAGAGTTGCCCCCTCCACTCAGCACCACCAGCTCCCCCTCAGGTTCCTGAGAAAGAAAAATTCCAGGTTGGGGGAAGCACATTCCTTCTTTGTCAGCAGCAGAAGAACTCCTGGGGAGACTCCTTAACCCTCCTTAACCACAAAAGGGAACAGAAAGATGCCTGGATTTGAGAACAAAACTTCAGTCTGACTCCCATCTCTGGCTGAGCTACGTACTCAAACCTTACTCATTCCAGAAAGGACCAAGAGCAGTTTGTCATCCACCATCACTCAATAAAAAGCAGCGCTACCCAGCAATTATTAGCTGGATATATTTGGGCAAGCTACTGTGATTATCCTTTGTTTTCCTATCTGAAAAAAAAAAAAATGGAGACAATCACACTCATTTCACAGGTTTTTGCAAAGGTAATGAGTGTGAAAGCACAATGTCAATTACAGAGTGTGATGTAGATAATAGTTATTATAATTACTGTTGATTGATAAGATGACAATAAAGAGGCCAGAGGGAAGATTGGGAGAAAGGAGAATGGAGATGGAGTAAAATGAGAAGTGGAAGCCAAGAAAAGAGAAAGGGGGGAGGGAGAGAAGTTAGGAGGGGAGGAGACAGAGAGACTGTACCTTCAGCACTTCCTGCACTTTGCCAGCCACTTGGACCATGGTGGTCAGAACTGATTCACTATACAGTCTCTGTAGGGAGCAGGTGGGAAACAGAAGCCAAGAAATGGACAGTGGATTTGGGGGAGGGGGAGGAATGAATGGTGGTGGAGGGGCTCTCAGGTCTCAAACACGAAGGACCATTGGCATGGAGCTGGCATCTTTATTTTTAGTGTCCAGGGGATGGGTTTGGGTTACCTGGTATGTGGGCATGACTTGCCCCTCCTCCTGGAAGATCTCAGCATCACATTGTCCCAGCAATGGAACAGTTTGCTCGGCATCTGCTTTGTCGAGGTCCTGGGTCAGTGGGTTTGACTCCTCTGTGATTGGCAGGGCTGCCTCATACCCAGACCTCTACAGGGAAGGGGGTACAAGGATGCAGACAGGAAGCCCAGGCCTCACTCATGCCTCTGGAGCTGGAGGTGGGAGCGGCAGCAGACACAAGGTTTGGGGACACACACACACACACACACACACCATCCAAGGATTTAGCCTGAACTTGGTACTCTGGGCCTAATAGGGGAAGGTCAGGAAGGAAGATGGGAAGGAGGAGAGGGAAAACAGAAACCCAGGGTGGAGGGAAGTCCAGAAGAGAAATGATTCTAGGAATCAGTGGAAAAGACCAACATGGAGAAAGGCGGGGGAGGTCTCACCTCCCACTTGCCAGGCTCTGGGGTCTCAATCACGTGTTGAACTGTTTTGTGCCCAGCATGGTCGAACGCTGTGGACACCCTCTCGTGCCTGCCTCTTCAGCCACACAAACCATTCTGTCACGCTAACTCTGCTTCTAGCTGGCGGGGCCTTATCTGAGCCACAGTGATGATTAACTCAGGTACCCTGGCCTCTCCGAGCACTGCCCCCTCTGAGTATCTCTCCCCACACCCTTTCCTGATCAGTTGGCCCCCAGCCCTCTGGGCACCCCAGGGAAGCTCCAGGGGTCCCTCTTTGCATGCATGCACACTACCCAGCCTCTGCTTTGCCCCATGAAGGGGGAAACCTGAGGTTCATTACTCTTAACCTTTGGACACAATGACCTCTTCCAGGAGGGCCTGGAGCTCAGAAGTGCAGGGTAATACCCAGTCCCAGGACAATGAGAATCCCTGAGCAGAGGATTCTTCTGGGACCAGGATGCAACAGGAGGCCAGAGATCAGGGTCCTCAGGGACAGCAGAGGCAGAGGACCTGAGCCGTGGCTTGATCACATGTCCAGAACACACAGTACTCCGGGCCCCTCTTGCTCCATTTCACTCTTTCATCTCAGAAGGAAGGTAACAGAAGCTTTGGAGGCCCCAGGGGGATACACGCTGAACTGAATATTACAGGAAAAAAGTGCCACGGAAATAGAAATGTTGTAATGAGAATTAGAAACCAAAGTATCTGCCCTAAATACAACATGAGCCAACAGTTATTTACACTGAACAATGCACTTCTCACATGCAGTATCTCACTGGGTGCATTCCCACTAAGGAGACCACACTGACACCCTCGTTTTGCAGATGGTAAAGCAGAGGCTCAGAGAAGTTAGGTCGTTGCTGAAGATCACACAGTTGACAGAAAGGGGACTCACACCAGGTTGTTACTCCAGATCTCATGAAATAGTTTAAGGATTTATGTTTGTTAAACGAATGAAGTAACTAAAACGCTGGTGCAAATAATGATAATCCCTCGCTCACACAGTGTCATAAGATTTATAAAGACATTCCCCAACATTATCTCACTGGATTCTGCCAACAGCCCTATGAGGTTCTGGACGCTCTGATTTTAGGAAACCTGACACTTAGACGACCAATTTCTGCACACCAGGCAGGAAGAAGAGCTAAAAAACCCATAATAGGTTGCTACTCTTTAGACTTCCGCCGCTATAAACCCAGCCTGCTGTCTTAACCGCTGGACTCCAGCTCTTCCCGTGCCCAGACACGGGAACAATATTTGTTTAATAAATTAAAGAATGAATGAGAGCAACGAGAACCAATATCAGATTATGAATGGGGAAGAGATTTAAAAGCTGACGCAGTCTACAAGTGGAGATTTTAGATCAATTATCTCGCCACTCTGTCCCCTCCAGCAGGGGAAGTGGGATTCCTCCTCCCAACTTGGCTAATTCCACCCGGGCAGGGAGGGGCCCTCCCGGGAGCCGGAGACCCTCGCACCTGCGCCTCTCCCTACGGACAGAGCCTCGGACAGAGCCGGGATCTGAGGCAAGGGGACCCGGGAGGCCGCCAATGGGAGGGTCGTGGGAGGAGCCCCGGGAGAACGGGGTCGGGGGAGGGGGGGGGAGGGGGATGACGGCGGCGAGAACCCCGGCGGGGCGGGGCGGGCCGGCACGTCCCGGTTCGGCTGCGGCGGAGCGAGCGGGGCCAGCTCTGCAGAAGGCGGCGGCTAGAAGGCCGGGACGGTCACATCCCGCTGCAGGGGCCGGCGGAGCAGCCGCACTGCCTCCCGCACCTGGACTCCGGCCAGCGGCCAGGCCGCGCCGGCACCGCCCCCCGCTCAGGGACAGACTAGGTGGCCCGTCCGAGCTCTGGGGTCCCCCGCAGCCCCGCGGCCCGCTCCCGCTGCGCCTCCACCTGCCCTCCGCCCGCAGCTCGGTCCCGCGCTGCCCGCCGCGCCGGGCCCGCGTCGGGATGGGGTAGGGGCAGCGCCACGGAGCCGGGCGATGGGCCGCCCTCTGGGCACCGAGCAGCCCCCGAGGCCTGACCCGACCGCGAGAACCGGCGGAGGTGGGTGTGGGCCCGGCAGAGCGGCGCACTGGGGACGTCCGGGGTGATGCGGGGGCGGGGAAGGAGTGGGGAGAACGGGGGGATCCGGGGCTGCTGTGGGCGGTGGGGAGCCGGGGAGAGCTGCTGCCACGCGTGCGTTCTGGGCAGTTCTGGACACCCCCCCCCCCCAACAACTCCTGCCACCTCCAGGAGCCCCGCCGGATGTCAAGCGGATGCCCCAGTGCCTCACAGCGGACTCGGTGGGGACCATGGCTTCGCTGATGCCCCTCTCCCCATATTTAAGCCCTACGGTCCTCCTGCTGGTCAGTTGTGACCTGGGCTTTGTGCGAGCAGGTGAGTAAAGGGGTAGTGGGGTCGAGCAGAGCTAGTCCGTACCTGGGACCTGTTAACCTATTCACTCTGGCAGCCAGCAGACCGACCTCGGTCTCCTGTGAATGTGACAGTCACTCACCTCAGAGCCAACTCGGCCACTGTGTCCTGGGACGTCCCAGAAGGCAACATCGTCATTGGCTACTCCATTTCCCAGCAAGTATGAATCACCCTTCTGCTCCCTGGCCTGTGTTTTTGGAACTCTGAGCCTTCCTTCTGTTACCCCCATCGGGGACCAAAGCTCCCCTCCCCGTGGTGGGGGAATCTGGGAGCTGGTGTCCCCTGGCTCAAGCTGCCCTTGTCATCCTACTCCGTGGAAGTGCTTGGATGTTTGAGTCCTGGGACTGGTGTGAGACCACCCTCCTGTCCCATCATCTCCCCGCAGCGACAGAATGGCCCTGGGCAGTATGTGATCCAGAAGGTGAACACCACCACCAGGGCCTGTGCCCTCTGGGTACTGGCTGAAGATAGGGACTACACCATGCAGGTCCGGAGCATCATCCTTTGGGGAGAGAGCCCCCCGGGGCCTCGGGTGCACTTCCGAACTCTCAAGGGTTCTGACCAGCTACCCTCCAACAGCTCAAGCCCAGGTGAGAGGCTCAGCTATCCTCCACTCCTGAAAGCTTTCGATTCTCTGGCTTTTTACCTGCCCTTCAGCCTCTTAATTTACTTCCCCCCAAACAAGCCACAGTCTAGCTTAGATGAATAAAAGGATGACTTAATTCATCATACTGCCAAGAAACGAGGAAAAAGGTTGGCAGGGGACTAGGTATAAACAGGCTGATAATGAATCGTTTGGGAGAAGGGCTTTCAAGCTTCCTTTTCCCCACCCTCTGTTCCCAGCTGCTGCAGTTTGCAGGAATACTGGCCCGCAACGGTCCTGCTTTTTTGGTCTCTACCTACCTGTCCACCAACAGCTTCCTAGAGAGGGGCTCTCAGGGGCAATCCTGGCACCAGACTCTCCATCCTTACGGGTCTGCATAGAAGAGCTCTGTGGCCACTCCCCATAACCTGGAGTCTACTCTTTCTTCTCAGGCGACAACACAGTGGAGGGTCTGGAGGGAGAGCGACCATTGCAGACAGGGGATGTGGTTATCATTGTGGTGGTGTTGCTCATGTGGGCCGGTGAGTGCGCAGCTGCACGGGGGACCAAGGATTGGGGGAGTGGGGGCTCAGTGAAGGTGGGAGGTGGTGAAGGCTCAGGAGAAAAGGCAGGGAGGGAAATGCAGCGGGGAGATGCTTAGTTGGGGGTGAGCAGAAGTTTGAGGAGAGGAAGGCTAAGTGGGTGGTGCTCACATATGAGCACCAGAAATTCAAAGGTTTTCTTCTAGAAATCATGTGGGTATCTCACTGTCCTTCAAGGCTGTGAGTGGGGAGATCAAGATCAAGGTGCAGATTGTATTGTTGTGTTTCAGCTGTCATTGGGCTCTTCTGCCGTCAGTATGATATCATCAAGGACAACCACTCCAACAACAACCCCAAGGAGAAGGGGAAGGGGCCAGAACAGAGTCCTCAGGGAAGGCCGGTGGGGACGAGACAGGTGATGTGATGTGAGGCCGGTGAGGGAGGGAAGGGTGATTTTGCTTCTAGAAGCAGTCAGGGAAAGGGAGAAGGCCAGAGAGGGGCAGGAAGAGAGGGGAAATGGATATTTGGGATGGAGGAGACTCTTACCTTCCTGACATGAGACTCAAGACATTTTTTTTTTTTTAACAGAAAAAGTCACTATCCATCAACACCATGGATGTATGAGTGAAGAAACCGAACTCAAAAACAGATGCACTAACACCCTGGGGATGGGGACAGGGTCAGGGAGAGCCTCAGTTGGTGATCTGCCCAAGACTGAAGGATCCCGTAATCTCCTAGAGGGTAATGACACTCCCACAATCTCAGGCCTGGTGCCCATCCTCTTTCCACTGTCAGCAGGGCCAGAAGGTAGGTCTCTTAGGGTCTGTGCTCCTGGACCTGGGGAATGGCTATCAGATGGGATATGTCCTCCCATTCCCCAGGTCCGGGGGAGAGACACTTGTTCAACTGTATCCCACTAGGTCCCAGATGGGCCCCCATTGCACCTGCATCAGGACTCTCAGCATCCCCAGGTGCCCCCACATCTTGCCTCTGGGTCTCAGAGGGGGAGTTTCTTTGGGTACTCCTCCCTCCCCCAGCAACTCAAAGGAATTGTCTGGATCTGGGGGCAGATGCTGCACCGCACTACCCCACTGTCTTCCACGGAGTCTCAGGGGCTCCCTGTCTCACCTGGTAGCCCCCCCAGCTGCTGGTGACCTCATCCCTTGGACATTTTTCCAATAAATGTTCTTGGACAAACTAGAGATGACTGTATGGAATCCTGTACAGTATACTGAAGACACTTCCCCACTGACCACAAGGGCCTCTCACACCACTACAAACTTGACAGGAGCACTCTCATTCTTTTAAGGTGTTTGTTTTGATTCTATAGCCTGGAATGGGGGGGGAGAGGACAGAAATGGGTGTAGAAAACTAGAGCCCTAGTTCCTTTTGTTTTGTTCAGTGAGAAGTGGGGGGAGAAGGAAAAGAATGGGGGTGGGGATATAAATTCTCCTGCATCCGTGGAAACAAAGGTTATACCATGTGAGAGGGGCCGGTAACCTTTTTAAGTTCACTGCCCACATTGACACCCAAGCTTTTCACCATTGATTCCTCTGACTCCTCCATCAACCTCGAGTTAATTTCCAGAAAAGGACTGAACGGTTTTTTTGGACAAATGAAAGAGCAGCTCCACTAATTGATCCTTCAGTGCCACGTGCTCCTATCCTGTGCACTCCTGTACTCCTAGTCTTCCCCACACTCACTTTTCCTTTTGTTTCTCTCTGCCTCTGTCTCGCTGATTCGGTCAAAGTCAATAATAACTGTAAAGTGTAAATGAGTTTATATTCACTCTCTGCCACTATATCCAGAGGAGGATTATGGAAATAAAACTGAGGGGTTGGAACTCCCCTGTCAAAAGACTTCTACTTTGGGCTCTGGGGCTACTTCCTTCCTGTGAAAATAGAGGGTTTCCTCTACTGTTTCCTAAATTCCAAGGGTGGGGGGGATGGTGCCAGTGAGAGAAATACCACTGTGGGGGAAAAGCTGCAGAACCCAGTATCTGGACTTCATATGCTATACTCTCTGGAGAATTACAGGTCTTCTCAACTTTGGATCTTTCCAGAGGAGTAGGAACGCTCCTTTTCTGCATCTCAGTCTCTCTGGCATGTTCCAAGAATTTAGACCAGTAATTCTGAAAGGGACCCCAATCCAAACAGATCAAGAAGTCATTATCCTTTCTACTTAATCAAGCTCCAACCCCAGGTATCACAAGACTTAACTTTACTCTATCAGATAAGCCAAGTTCTCATTTGCCCTCTGCCTTGAACCACAAAAGCATCCAGATCTGGGCAGCAGATCTTCGGTCCACTGCTACCCAGTTCTGGGGCTGGAAACATTCACATCGCGGACTCTGGACACCTCATCTCTTGGGATGGAAGTGGCACGGGGTATAGAAGCATGGCATAGATATAGGGGGCTAGAAGTTCAGAATATAAAGGCTGTTTAAATGCATCAGCTCTGGGTTGAATCCGAGTTACATCCTTTACTTTTAGTTTGTTAAGTGACCCCTCTAATCCCGAGTCTCCTGGCATGTAAAATGGAACTAATAATGCCATCCCCTTCAAAAAATGTCTTTGAGATTAAGTGAGATAATGCATCTACAACCTTTTGCACAGTACCTGGCAGACGCATCCTGAGTATTCGGTTAGCTATCATTATTAGCCTTGTGATATACTGTGCACATCATAGAGCCTATTTGGGTTCAATCCGGGCTGCTGCAAAACGTATGAAAGCAACCGCCTTGCCTTCCTCCAGGGTTGTAAGGATTAAAAGAAGTGTTCAGCCACACTTTACTCACAATCCCGGCGGGAGTAAGACCGCGATTACTTAGGACCCAGAGTTTGCGGAGGGCTTGTGGGCGTGGCTTGAGCTTGAGTTTGCAAGCGACGACAGGATTGGTTGAAGAGAGGACTCGAGTCCTGTAGGGGTCCCGCCCTAGACCTCACTGCGCCTGCGCACGTTCTGTTTGCTTCACTGTCGAAGCTACGTGGTGACCTTGCGAAGTGTGTCGCGCTGTAGTCGCGTCTGCGTCAGCACCAGTTGCTGCCATTGCGTGGCGGGTTGTCCAGGTAACGAGGGGAGCTGACTGGTGGCATCCGAGAGACAGGTGTTCGTCATGCAGTTGAAGCACCTGAGGACCCTGCTGAGCCCTCAGGTGAGGAGTTGCGTGCCTCTTCCCTCCCCCGCCAGCCTTAACGTTCCCAGAGAAGTGGGGGAACTGAAATCTCACGATGGTGAGCGCCTACTGTATGCGGTAGCTTTTGTTCCGTTTCGTTTGACATCAGTTGTGTACGAGGCACGGTGCTGGGCGCACATGGAAACAGCGAACCTAAGTCTGCGCCCGGATAAACGAGCGCTTTAGGTAAAAGCCCCAAAGACAGAGTGCGGAAGACCTCCCGTTCGTTCTGATGATGCAGATCTCAGATTCGGAAAAGGCTGGGCACCGGGAGAAGAACCATGCTGAAGAGAGGCTGGGTTTTGGAGCTAGGAAACCAGCACTCAAGTGCTAGTGCCAGCTGCACTTTCAATAAATGGTCCAATCCCGCTGACCTGAAGCCCTCGGCACACAGTCTCTGAGCGCCCACCCAGCGGCTTCATTTGGAAAATGGGAGTAACAATGATAGCAACCTGAGGGGTTTGGGGGAAAAGTTCGCAAAAGCCTTCGCGGACTAAAAAGCCCTGTAGAATCTGATAGACGAGAGAGAACATCCAAAATTCAAAGGATAGGCTCAGACAAAGCTAATGATAGTATCTGCCATAAGCGAATGTTTCCTATGTAGCAAGACAGCATAATTTAAGGAGTTAGGATTGTGGTTTGTGGAGTCAGACATACGGGGATATAAATCTTGGTTCCACCCCCTTACGAACTGTGTATGTAAACTTGAGCAAATTACTTAACTTTTCTGAAATCAGGTTCCCCATCTGTAAAATATGCATAATCATCTCTGTCTCAGCGTTATGAAGTAAAAGGACAATGCATATTGAGCATTTATCAAACTGCCTAGTCTATGGAAAGATCTTGTTAAGGGTTAGTTTTTATTATTCTACTCCCGGTCCCCATTGAATCCTCAGGCAGTGCTGTGAGGAATGAGGAAGGCTTCACAGCGAATGTGGTATTAGGAGAATAGAGGGAAATTAGAACAAAAGAGAGAAGTGCTCATTGCTCAGGAAACTGCCCCCGAAATTGTAATTTAAAAATTCCTTTACCCTAATGGAGTAATTGGAAGTGAAAATCCCCTTCAGTCTTTCAAAATAAGATGTCATGATGCAGGGTAGGGCAAAGGCCCAGGATTGGCAAAATGATGAAGGAAGATGATGAGCTAGGAAACGAGGAACCCTCAGCCCTTCAAACCTAATTTAATCAAGCGGTGGATGGGGGGGTAAAGGTGGTGGTGAGGCTGTTTTCTGACTCTGAGGATTTTGATGGGGGGGGGGGAAAAAAAGGCCTTTTAAACCTGGGACTTTGGAGGTAGGTGGTTTAGGAGTGATAAGTAACAAAGTTTCAAACCAGAGCTCTGGAACCCAAGTAATTAATCACACAATTGGAGCAGAAGCTAAATGTTTTATTTCAAGGAAGGAGGTCCTTAGTGCAGAACCTTTGAGGACCAGGTGGTAGACAGATGTGGAAGGGAATAATCCACAATTGAGATGATCACTTCAAAACTGGACTTCTGAGCAGTGTATAGTTTGGGGGGGGGGGGATTAAAAAAAAAAAAAAAACTACATGTGGCATTTTCATCCTAAATCTCAACTCTGAGTGTCTTACTCCCCATTCCAGAATCTCCACTGTCTTTTTCCTACCAAATGAGCCCAAACTCCTTGGCCAGATTTCAAAGTCTTTTTGCGCTGGCCTCACTGTTTTTCCTGCCTTGCCGCCTCTGTTCTATTTGCAAGATCGTTTCAGCTAAATTAAATTACTGTCTCTTAATGAGATTTGCCTTTGCTCGTATCATTCCTTCTACTTCAGATAACTTCCCCCATTTAACTGCATCCAATTCTTCAAACCTTAACGTTGGTCATTTAAACATACAAGGATTTCAGGCTTCCCCAAACTATCATCGTGCTTTGTACATGCCTCTTTAATGGGATTTTTCCTTTTTTGCACCATGTTATTAGCCTGGGGGCAGGGACCGTATTTTGCTCTTTTTCTTCCTCTCAGCCCCGGGCTACATGCCTTTCTCAGTAAGGTATTCAAAAAATACTGAATGAGGAGTGCCTGGGTGGCTAACTCATGAAGTGTCTTCAGCTGGGACATGATCCAGGGTCGTGGGATTGAACCCCACATTGGGCACCCTGCTTACTGGGAAGCCTACTTCTCCCTCTCTCGCTCCCCCTGCTTGTGTTCCCTCTCTTGCTGTCTCTGTGTCAAATAAATAAATAAAACCTTTAAATAAGAATATTAAATGAAAAAAATATGTATATATTGAATGAATGGCTGAAGACCAGAACCTATTAAAAAAAAAAAAACTTATCAGACCAATTAAATTTATTTCAGTTGTGGGACGCCTGGGTGGCTCAGTTGGTTGGACGACTGCCTTCCACTCAGGTCATGATCCTGGAGTCCCGGGATCGAGTCCCGCATCGGACTCCCAGCTCCATGGGGAGTCTGCTTCTCTCTCTGACCTTCTCCTCATTCATGCTCTCTCTCACTGTCTCTCTCTCAAGTAAATAAATAAAATCTTTAAAAAAAAATTTTATTTCAGTTGAGCTATGAAGGAGCAAGGCCATCGCAGGGGTGCATTGGTAGAGTTGATTCTGCGTGTCACCTCGAAGTGTATTTGCATTATGGGTTTCTAAAGCACCTTGTTCTCCTGGGCCAGGGTTCTATAGCCTTGGAGATCAGGATGCATCTTTTGTTTTAAGGACTATGATGTGGAGAATTGACCAAAGTCACAGTAGAGCTAAAGGAACTAGAAATGCTTTTGTCACTCTAGACGAACAGCTGGGCTTATTTTTGCCCCCCTGCCTCTGCAGGATGGAGCTGCAAAGGTGACCTGCATGGCTTGGTCCCAGAACAATGCCAAGTTTGCCGTCTGCACAGTGGACCGAGTGGTGTTGCTCTACGATGAACATGGGGAGCGGAGAGATAAATTCTCCACCAAACCAGCTGACATGAAGGTGAAGAGAGTACTGTGTGTCCTTAACCTGTTCATGGGGTCTTAGGAATCTAGAAAACTTCCTAACTAACTTCCCCAGCCGTCTGCCTAGGAAATGGCCTGCCCCGTCTTTTCTCAGGATAAATCCCTGACGCTCAATGCAGTCACACAAACACCTTTTCTTCTCTTTTCTCTACCATGTGTACTCATGACTTTTTTTCTTTTCCTTTTTTAACTCTTAGTATGGCAGGAAGAGCTATATGGTGAAGGGCATGGCTTTTTCTCCTGATTCCACTAAAATTGCCATAGGACAGACCGACAACATCATCTATGTGTACAAGATTGGTGAAGACTGGTGAGGATAGAGACTGGGAGGTGGGGGTGACCTGGAAAAGAAGGGGAAGGCAGGAAGAAATGTCTCACTGGGGAAAGGGGAGAAGAGAAGGTGATGGTCCAGGCTGGGACGTGGAGAGCAAAGGCTGTTCCGAGTCTGTTGCTGCTTCCCTATCTGTGCCTGCCTCGTGTTGTGAGATCCCATCCCTGGGGGAATCAGCCTAAGGTCAGCATGAGGACCTGTGATGGGAGCCCTTGGTGACACAGCATCTTTGTTCCTGTTCTAAAACTGCTCGGGCTCCATTTTATGCCTCCTTTCAAGGCTCTTATGGCAGGGTAGGCAACATTAGGGGGAGCAGGGAACGTATCAGGTCTTTCTTCCCTTCCCCCAGCATCACGTGTGGCACTTTCTTTATGAAAATGTTTTTAATGTGTTTTCCCTCCTTTTATTTGGCAGGGGTGACAAGAAAGTCATCTGTAACAAATTCATCCAGACGGTAAAGTTCAGACCTGTCTCGGGGAGATTTGGATGAGCAAACCTATATCAATATGGCTACCTGTAAATGTAACCGGAAGTTGCATTTTTCACGTGTCCATCTGACCTTTCCAGCTGAGAGGATGGAGGATGGTGCTGCGTGGCTGCCCCTCCTCCTTGCTTTCCCCCGTGAGCCCGGCTGTGTCCTCTTCCCCGCTGTAGGAGACTGGGGCGGTGGCATGTGGCGGGGGTTCAGTTTGTTATAAGTGCGCTGGGCGACATGGACAGGGTTATCCTTTTCATGATTTCCTCCTTGCAGAGTGCTGTCACCTGTCTGCAGTGGCCAGCAGAGCACATCATTGTTTTTGGACTGGCTGAAGGGAAGGTAAAGGGGGAAGAGAAACACAGGAGAGGCTGTGGGTGGGGATAACGGTTCTGGAGAGAGAAATACAGTTAAATGTCTCCCTTAGGGTCAAGTTATATATTGGGGGAGAGAACGGAAGGACCAGTTTTTTGTTATTTCTTTTTCTTTCCTTAGGATCTGGGTGGGATTGAAAGGAACCTAACCAGACTTGTATCCATTTTCCCATTTTCAGGTTCGCTTAGCAAACACTAAAACTAATAAATCATCTACCATCTATGGGACAGATTCTTACGTGGTATCACTGACAACAAAGTGAGTAAGGAAGAGCAGTATCCCAAGCTTGGAGACGTAGGAAGAAGCGATGGGGATGTCGGGCCTGGGAGACTATAATATGGAAGATGGGGTGGACTGGTAGCAGGGAGCCCAGGTAGGGTAATGTTTGACATAGAAGTGTGATTTCTTGGTGAGACAGAGTAATCTCTTTCTTCCTCTTCCTCTTCCTTTTAATTCACTCACTTTTTTAGTTCCTCTGGGAAAGGAATTCTCTCTGGTCATGCAGATGGCACCATTGTTAGGTATTTCTTCGATGATGAAGGCTCTGGAGAGTCACAGGTATGACTAAAGGATGCTGTGAGATGGGGGTAAAGAAACCCAAGATCCCTCCTAGGGGAGGTTGAACATTAAGATTGCAGGTGGTTGGCGGGGGCACATTTAGATGCAGCCACAGAGAGAATTTTCATTCAGGAGGCCACAGCTTAATATTTGTGGGCAAGGAGGAATCAAGGGGAAAGGATTCTGAGAGTAAGGGAGAATGAAAATTATTTTTACCTAAGTAAAAAGTGTATTTATATGTATAAATTCATAGAAAAAAAAGTCATTCTCAAGAGAGAAAAGGGAAAGGGCGGGGGATAAAAGGAATGTTTATGTTTTACTTGATGTAATTCTCTATTGTTTGAATAACTTAAGAACTCCTTGTAGAGGGGGCCTGGCTGGCTCAGTTGGTGGATCATGTGACTCTTGATCTCAGGGTTGTGAGTTTGAGCACCACATTAGGTTAGAAATGACTTACATAACTAAAACTTAAAAAAAAAAAGTAACTCCTTTCTGCCTGGGTGACTTTCTCCAAACTAGGAGAAATCCAGCCTTAGCCTATAGCACTCTCCCCTGAAACTAGAGACTCTTCTTCCCTTTTGACTCCAACCTAAAAATATGACATTAAAGGCAGGAAAGAGAAATTTGTACTTTATTGGAAGCCAAAAGAGATTTAAAAAAAGAATTACTCATGTAATAATTAAATTTATTTCTTCTGTAAAGAAAGAGTTGTATGCTCCATGTGGACCTACCTAGTGTTAGTTAATGTGTAGGATATGTCCCTTTGGGGGCCTTATAGGTGTTTACTAAAGAACTCAACATACAAGCCTTTTGAGGTTTCCTCTTGCGGACAATGTCAGACGTGTGTCTGTATGCCATACATATGTGTGTAAGAGTATAAAACCTAAAGACAGTTTGTGAAGATCTCCAGATTAGGATGTGTTGGGGTGGGAAAATATTGGGAGGAAGATTTATACAGGGTATAAATTTTTCCTAGAAAGGAATAATCTCTGGCTGAGGCTCTCAGAGTCAGAGCGACTGGAACCCTTTACTTCTGTCTTAGGGGAAGTTGGTTAACCACCCATGCCCGCCCTATGCCTTGGCTTGGGCAACCAACAGCATCGTGGCTGCAGGCTGTGATCGCAGAATTGTAGCCTATGGAAAGGAAGGCCACGTGCTACAAACTTTTGATTACAGCCGTGACCCTCAGGAGCGGGAGTTCACCACCGCTGCTGCAAGCCCTGGGGGCCAGTCTGTTGTGTTGGGAAGTTATGACAGGTGGGTCCCTTTCCATATGCATCTTCTGCCTACTTTCCCTGTGTACACCTTGCTCTAGCCCACTTATTTTCAACCAGAGTGGGAGAATGGTTGGAAAGCAAGTGTAGGTTGAAAGAGATCCTCAGGTTTTATTTAATTCACTCACTTCCCTTTTCCTGCTCCCACCATCTGTTGGGACTCTGGCAGTTCCACAATACACCAGGATTTTGTGTCTCTGTGCCTCTGCCTGGGACTCCACAGTGGAATTCATCTCCACTCTCTTTGTATTACCGTTGCCTCTTTTCAGACCACTGGCTCAGTGTTTGTCGCATGATATTACACTTTGGTGTTTATAGTTAACTGGCTAAACTGAAATGCCCATGAGAAGAGGGCCTATTCGTTTTTGGGGTTTTTTTTTTTTAAATCTCCAGTGGCTAAATTAGCATCCAGTACATAATGTATGCTTAAGTGTTTGGGGAAGGAAGGAAGGAAGGAAGGGATGGATGATGGAAGGGTGAATTAAATAAATAAAATTAATAAAGGGCCCCGGTCCCCTCACATCAGCTTTATTAGTCCTGTCCTTTTATCCCCTTCGATGTCATCTGGGTCTCTTCCTTCTGTTTTCTGTTTCTTTTTCCTTCTTTCTCCCTTGCTAACAGCTCATTTTTCTCACCAGCCATGATCTCCTTTTGTTTTCCCCACTCCTATCGCTCTCACCCCATTTTACTTTTGGCTTGATTTTCCCACCTTCCTTCCTTTGAACCTTTGTGTCCTCTCCTATGAGATTCCCTAGCATGTGTGTTCTCTCTCACTTCCTCTCTTCTCTAATACAGCGAGACTCATTGCCTTCTGTTACGCACCCATTTCCACCCTTTTGCTCAGTCTCCATCTCTTCTGAAATCCACCTCCTTAATTTCAGACTTCGGGTACTCAACTGGAGCCCTCGAAGAAGCATCTGGGAAGAGGCAAAGCCCAAGGAGATTGCCAACTTATATACCGTCACTGCCTTGGCCTGGAAACGGGATGGCTCTCGACTCTGTGCGGTGCGTTTTACAAGTAATCCTTTTCCGCCTGGGTGACTTTCTTCAAACTAGGAAAAATCCGGCCTTCGCCTGAAACTAGAGACTCTCTTCTTCCCTTTGGACTTCAACCTAAAAATATGACATTAACGGCAGGAAAGAGAAATTCACACTTTATGGGAAGCCAAAAGAGACAAAGAATTCTGTAGGCGGGGCTGATTTCTCCCTTTCCTCCCATCACTATCCTGGCGTCCTGTGAGTGCCACCTCTTTCCATCTGGTACTTCCCAAAACTGCCAGCCCTTTTACTGCCAACTCTTTCCTAGATTCTAGAACTTGGGTTTCAAGGGTGTCTCCAGATATCCTTCTGATGCCTGTTACCTTTTATGTTGTCGCTTTCCCTTCTAGGGCACACTCTGTGGTGGAGTGGAACAGTTTGACTGCTGCCTCCGGAGAAGTGTTTACAAGAATAAGTTTGAGTTGACATATGTGGGACCTAGCCAGGTAAGTAGCTGATAGCCTACTGCACCAAAATCTCCTTCCGGACACTGCCACAGTGCCAAATTTAACCCCTGGTAGAGCTGCTCTGGAGAACAGAGTGTATCAGGTGACTCTTTGACAACTTTACTCTGTAGCCCTTCCAGCTTATTGTAAGAAAAGATTTAAACACCAAATTGAAGGGGTACAGAGATCGCCACTTCCACCTTCCTGATTTAAAACTTTACTACCTGGGGCGCCTGGATAGCTCAGTCTTCAGTGTCGGACTCTTGATTTCAGCTCACGTCATGATCTCAGGCTTGTGAGATCAAGCACCACGAGGGGCTCCACTCTGGGCATGGAGTCTGTTGAAGATTCTCTCTTTCCCTCTCCCTCTGCCCCACCCATGATTCTATCCCTCTCTAAAATGAAACACAACAGAAAAGGCTTTATTACCTATATGTTGTTAACTGGGGAGTTTAGGATTACGCAGGTGCATAACATTGCTTTAGGGCCTCTGAATCCATCGTGTATGACATTGCAAGGTAATTTCTTAGTTCCTGAGCCCACTTTTCTGTTTTCTCTCCCTCTGTTCTCTTTTCCTTCCATTTATTATTCATTGTTTCCTTCATTCTTTTTCTCTTTTTTTAAAATTTTGTTCACTTACTTGACAGAGTGTCCGCACAGGAGCAGGGGAAGGCTAGAGGGAGAGGGAGCACTCGGCCATGGGGCTGAATATGGGGCCTGATCCCAAGACCCCAAGATCATGACCTGAACCAAAGGCAGATGCTTAATCAGCTGAGCTACCCAGGCGCCCCCCCCCTTTTTTTAAGATTTTATTTTTAAATAACTCTATACCCCACTTGGGGCTCAAACCCACAACTGAGATCAAGAGTCGCATGCTCCTCTGACTGAGCCAGCCAGGCACCCCTGTTCTTTCATTTTCTGTCCATTCTCTATACATGAGCACTGTTAGGACAGAGAATACAAAGATAATTGTCTGTATTCTGTTGTTCCTTAATCAGGATCATTTTAGCAAAGAGCTATATGAAATGACAGTATGATCAGTATATACCACGATTAAAGTAATCACAGAGATTTTCACAAGAGGTACAGGAAGGTAAGGAGAGTGATTAGTTTTACCCTGTATGTATTATGTATTAGCATTGAAGGAGATAATCTCTGAAAACATTTTGTATATCGTAAAGCACTGTGTGAATGGGAGGTGTCATTTTTACCATCAATAGCCTAGGTTAGGTGAGGAAACAAGAGACTAGCTTTGTTTAACACTGTGGAGGTGGGCACGGCAGGTTCACCCCTCTTTGGGGTTGAGGGAAGCCTCAGGGTGCTCAGAATTGTACCTTACCAAGGTGATTGTGAAGAACCTGTCATCGGGGACCCGGGTGGTACTCAAGTCACACTATGGCTACGAGGTGGAAGAGGTGAAAATCCTCGGAAAGGAACGTTACCTGGTGGCCCACACGTCAGACACGTTGCTGCTGGGGGACCTGAACACTAATCGCCTTAGTGAGGTAGGAACCCCAGGTGAAGGGGCGGGGAATGGAGCATCGTGAGCTGCTACTTCCAGGGAACCCGGGTCCCTAAGGGGGAAGATCTCTAAGGAAAAGCTCTAAGATGCTGGCGTTGGGGACCTGGGACCTGGGAGTGAGACCCTGGAGATTTAGAATCCTAGAATGGGAATTCCCACTGTTGGACTGTTTTTACAGCATCTCTCAGAAGCCTAGAAGCCTAGGGCAGAATGTGACACAGCACCCCACTTGTGGAACATCAGGGCCTTCCTACACTCCTTCTCTCTGCCCCCTACCCTGTCCTTCTCTCAGCGTTGTCTTGGATACTTACCCACATTGTTCTTATGTCCTCTCCCTCTTTTACAGGTGGCTTGGCAGGGATCTGGTGGCAATGAGAAGTATTTCTTTGAAAATGAAAATGTGAGTAGAGCTTGATTGACTGACCATCACCATCTCATTCAACCTCCTAGCTAAGAGAGAGCAGAGAAAGAAAGGAGGGCGAGATAGGCAGAGGAACAGAATAAAGAACAGAATAAAAGGGAGTCACTTTGCACTGACGAGACATCTCCCTCTACTACTGTTGACCGTGCAGACTTCCTCATGCAAACTTCCCACCACGTGACAGTCCCTTCATCCCCAGGTGTGCATGATCTTCAATGCTGGAGAGCTAACCCTGGTGGAATATGGGAGTAATGATACCTTGGGTTCTGTGCGTACTGAATTCATGAACCCCCACCTCATCAGGTAACCCCACAAGGTTCTCTAAATTTTTGAAACCCAGAGAAGTCCCTTCTAACCTCTAACTCCTGTATCCTCAAGATTAATCTAAAAACTTCGTCCCCTATGGTACTTTGGGCCCTTGCTCAACATCCCGATGACCCAAGTCCATTCTGCCTTACCTCACCCTTCGTGTTTCAGTGTCCGTATTAATGAGCGGCGTCAACGAGGGATGGAAGACAATAAGAAATTGGCTTATCTTGTTGATATTAAGACTATTGCTATCGGTAAGACTCTCTCATAATTCTGATAACAAAACAGAGGTTTATAGATGCTTCCATATCACAGGGGTATGTAGAGTGGAGAATGCAGGAATCTGAGAGGCACCAGGTAAATGTATGGCCCTGCTCTCACAGAGGATGTGGGAAGTGTTCTAATCCACGTGTGTGAATCTGCGTCTAGCTGTAGAGATACAGATACACTGTTGCGCATATCAGCTTGTCCCTGTAATTATTCATGCTCTTTAGGCATGTATCTTAGGGCTAGGAATTGTGAACTGTATGTAGAGCGGAACCATTAGTAAATTTATGAATTTTCCTGTTTAGACTTAGGACATAGGATAATGGACTGTTCGAACCAAAAGGGAACTTATTTTCTGTAGAGTTTGACATTGGTAGCCAGTGAGGACAACATTTATTTGAATTTCACAAGTGCTCACATAAATAAATACACCTTATTTTATGTATTAATAATTAACTCTGGGGACACCTGGGTGGCTCAGTCAGTTAAGAGCCTGCCTTCGGCTCAGGTCATGATTCCAGAGTCCTGGGATCAAGTCCCACATTAGGCTTCTTGCTCAGCAGGGAGCCTGCTTGTCCCTCTGCTTTCTGCTCTCCCTGCTTGTGCACTCACTCTCTCTGACAAATAAATAAAATCTCTTGAAAAAATTAACTCTGTCATGAAATGTTTCAAGCATAGAAAAATGTATTTAGAGCAGCACAGTATTCCCTATGATGTATAGAGAATAGCATATCCATATAGTGTCGTTAAGAACAAGGGTCTAGAGTCAAACGTCCCCACTTCTGCAATTATACCTGTGCGATCTTAGGTCAGTTTCTTAACCTTTCTGTATCTCAATTTCCTCATCCACAAAATGGGGATAAAAATTGTACCTGCCTTATATGAAAAGCACTTAGACTAATGTCTGGCCCATAATAAACACCTAATAAATGTTAGCTATTAATAATAATACTATTATTACTTGTGTACCATACCTAGTTCTTTTTTTTTTTTTAAGATTTTATTCATTTATTTGACAGACGAAGATCACAAGTAGGCAGAAAGGCAGGCAGAGAGAGGAGGAAGCAGACTCCCCACTGAGCAGAGAGCCTGATGTGGGGCTCGATTCCAGGACCTTGAGATCATGACCTGAGCCGAAGGCAGAGGCTTTAACCCACTGAGCCACCCAGCCCCCCCCCACCATCCATAGTTCTATAATGTCCTGATCTTTCATTATATTTACTTCAGATCTTTTATTCTCCTCTTACTGAGGGACATGGAAGTTGTTGGTTTTTCACCGTTTCCAGTGTTTTGGTTCTCTCAGGTTTACACCTAGATTGGAACTGCTGAATCATAGAAGAGGTACATCTGTAATTTCGCTAAATCTTCCAAATTGCTCTCCAAAGAGATTGTACCAATTTACATTCCCACCAGCAGTTAGAAGTCCCAGTGTTCTGCATCCTCTCCAATACTTGAAATTGCCCGACTTCATAATTTTGGCTCAATCTGACTTATGTGAAATAATACTTCATCGTATTCATTTTTGTTGTTGTTCATTTGTTTATTGGTGTTGGATTTGTTCTTCTGCATTTTGCCAGTTCTTATCCCTCGCCTATTTTTAAAATCAGGCTGTATTTTCCCTCTTGACTTGAAGGAGTTCTGTGTATATGCACATCTAGCCTTGGATGGTCATTTGTGTTGCAGATATTTTGTCTCGGCCTCTTTTAGAGTTCAGACATTTCTAATTTTTTTTTTAAGATTTTATTTATTTATTTGACAGAGAGAGATCACAAGTAGGCAGAGAGGCAGGCAGAGAGAGAGAGAGGAGGAAGCAGGCTCCCTGATGAGCAGAGAGCCCGATGCGGGACTCGATCCCAGGACCCTGAGATCATGATCTGAGCGGAAGGCAGAGGCTTAACCTACTGAGCCACCCAGGTGCCCCTGGACATTTCTAATTTTAATGTAGTTCATTTAGTCACTTTTTAAGAAATAGTTTGTGATTTTTTTTTTAAGATTTTATTTATTTATTTGACAGAGAGAGAGAGAGATCCAAGTAGGCAGAGTGGCAAGCAGAGAAAGAGGGGAAAGCAGGCTCCCTGCCAAGCAGAGAGCCTGATGCTGGGCTCGATTCCAGGACCCTGAGATCATGACCTGAGCCGAAGGCAGAGTCTTTAACCCAGGTGCCCCTAGTTTGTGATTTTTGAGGTCTCGTTTAAGAAGTTTCCCTGGGGCACCTGACTGAATGAGCCAGAGGAGCATGTGACTCTTGATCTCAGGATCGTGAGTTTGAGCCCCAAGCTGGGTGTAGAGTTAAATGAATAAATAAATAAATAAAACTTTAAAAAAAGAAAAAGTTTCCTACTCCCTCCTATGTTTTAATATTTTTAGATTTTGCTTGTCACCTGGAATTAATTTTTGTGCATAATGTAGGTGTGGCTCATATTTTACTTTTTCCATGTTAAACCGTTTATTGGAAATCCGTTCTGTACTCACTGATTCGTAATGTCACCTCTTATAAATCAAGTTTCCAAATACATATGGGTCTGTTCTTAAGATACTTTTACAGTTCATGAGCTTTATGTTTCACATCCAACTGTTGAGTTGTAATGGAAATGGTGTAGTGTGGCGGCCCATGTTCCAGGGGCAGTAATGAGCTGTGAGACTTTGGACAAGTCATCCCACTACACAGGGCTCGTCTTCAAAAGTATAAAAAACAGAGAAGAACAGAGTTCTTCTCTTAACCTTTTTTCATTAGTGACCCCTTTGAGGATCTAATTAAAATCATAGATCCTGGGACGCCTGGGTGGCTCCGTTGGTTAGGCGACTGCCTTCAGCTCCGGTTGTGATCCTTGAGTCCAGCTTTGGGCTTCCTGCCCGGCAGGGAGTCTCCTTCTCCCTCTGACCCTCCCCCCTCTCATGCTCTGTCTCTCTCTCTCTCTCCCTCTCAAATAAATAAATCTTTTTAAAAAAATCACAGATCCTGGGACGCCTGGGTGGCTCAGTTGGTTGGACGACTGCCTTCGGCTCAGGTCATGATCCTGGAGTCCCGGGATCGAGTTCCGCATAGGGCTCCCAGCTCCACGGGGAGTCTGCTTCTCTCTCTGACCTTCTCCTCGCTCATGCTCTCTCTCACTGTCTCTCTCTCAAATAAAAAAAAAAAATCACAGATCCTTTCCCAGAAAAATATACATAAACATATAATTTTGTATATAATTTCAGGATGTTCACAGAGATAGGGTCCCACAGCTCTAGTATTCTGTGATTCTACTTATAAATTGAGACATTGAAACATGGCTTTATCAAGGTGGCTTTTAATTAAAGGAAATTTCATTTTTTTTTTTTTTTTTTTTTTTTTTTTTATTTTATTTATTTGGTCTTCCCAGCTGTGTGCTGAGCAGAGAGCCCGACACTCAGCTGGCTGAGATCATGACCTGAGCCTTGAGCGCCCAGGAAATTTCATTTTTAATTTGGCACAGGATCACTGGCGGGACGTTGCACATCGGTAACATATACAAACAAGAGCTGTGTATGCGCCATGTTCAGGGGACTCCCTGAAAGCATCCTAGCCAGTCCTTAAGTGTGATCCTATCTTACATTGTCTGCAAAATTCACACCAAACTAAAAGACTGATCCTCAGCACTCTCAGCCTGACTTTAATCAGAGGTTCCTTCTGTTTTGTCTGTGTGCCTTCTCCACTCTTTGCCCCTCGGGGTTCTTAACATCAGTGACACTCAAAATGCAGGGAACTCCTTGCAGCAAATATGTTCATGGAGGTCATTTCATCCATCAGCTTTCTCTTCATGGTTGTGCTGGAACTGGGGCTCTTCCTTAAAGTGCTCAGTGCTGCCTTCCAGAGGATTTCTTGAGTAACAGATGCCCGTTGCTCTGATGTGTTCTGATCTGCTATGAGACAACTCCAAGATCCCAGAGAGGAATCTCATTTCTTGATGGATCTGGACCTTTTGAGTTAGCTACAGAGTTAAAAATCTCTACAATTTTAGTAGAAATCTAGTATTATAAGCATCTTAGCAAAATTATGTCATATTCCTCATACCCTATACTTGTGCATTCTTAAAGCCTAACATAATCATCAAAGGCAAGACTTTTGCAGGCTGCCTTGTGTCCTGTATATGATTCTGTGGAATCTGTCTTCTTAACCCTGTCTCTTTTACTTTGTAGTGGATCTGACTGGTGGCTACAACATTGGCACCATCAGCCACGAAAGCCGTGTGGATTGGCTGGAACTTAATGAAACGGGGCACAAGCTTCTCTTCAGGGACCGGAAACTTCGTGTAAGAAGGGTTACTAAGGCCTTAGCCATTGAGTAGTCCCTAGAGGATGTGGTACTACCTGCTGCCAGAGATTGCGGGGGGGCAGGATGGGCATAATTTCTTGGTGCACTATGCCATTAACATAGCAAAAGGCACAGAAGAATCAACGTTGTGTCTGTTATCACAGCCCATCTGTTACTGTAGCCCATACCTTAAGAAGATGGTATTGTGATGGCACCAAAGCTGAGAGGGAAATTTGGGAGCTGGTTTCTCTGTTACTGTTCACAAATCTGTGCCCTCGTGAGACTGCCTCACCCCCGCTTGCCTGGCTGAACTTTACCCACACCTGTTGCAGCATTCGTCAGCTACACGTACCCCACAGCGTTACGGCTGGCTCGACAGTCTCCCCCGAACTCCTTATTGACTCTGATCTCAATATAGTATCACCAGAGAGCTCCACCTCGAGGGCAAAGAGACTGGTGATTTTTCATTTCATGTTCATTGTGATGTGAAAGCCACATCGCTGATTTCCAGACCATTTAATATGCGTGGTGGCCTTACTTTTGTGATCCAGTCTGGCAACTCTGGCCCAGAGTTAAACTCTAAGAACGAAAGTCTGACCTTCACCTAACTTAAATTTCTGGGTGTAGCTCTGGGCTCACTTGGTCATCTCTTAGGGCCAGAGTCAGGATGTACCAAGTCAACATAAACGTTGAGCATCGCAGGCTAGTAAGCTTTGAAATTCAGCATCTGCCTGACTGGTGGGTCAGCTCGCCACATTTCATTAGAGAAATGGTTGATATCAGAAGCCACCCCATAGCCCCCTCTGATTGCGCTGTCCACCTCTTCCTTCCACAGTTGCATCTATACGATATTGAAAGCTGCTCTAAGACGATGATCCTCAATTTTTGCTCCTACGTGCAGTGGGTCCCAGGAAGTGACGTGCTGGTGGCTCAGAACCGAAACAGCCTGTGTGTGTGGTACAACATTGAGGCACCCGAGAGGGTCACCACATCCTCTATTAGGGTACGTCGGTGCCAGGGGACCTCAGACATAGTGTCCCACCACTCAGTTAGGGCCCTGAGGAAGCTCCAAAGTTTATTTGGTTTTCTCTGGCCCACCACGCATCATCTCTGTGATAGAGTCAGCAAGTAAAGCTTACCCACAGTGCGCGAGGCCCCAGAACCGTCCTTAATCAGATTCCTGACATTGTATCCTGTCCTCTCTATTATAGTGGCCCTGGGAATTCACCAGGTCATAATGAGTTCTCTTAGGCTAGAAGAGCCCCCATAGTGGGGGCAGTTCTGTCAGTTCTGGGTGAGGATTCTCTGTTGTAAGCTGTTCTGTTCAGAGCCATTTTTTTTTATCAGACCGAAGATCAGTCACTCTGCTGTCCCGCCAGCATCACGTACATTCCAGTGACCTTCCAGAATCTGGGAGGGAAAACGAGAGGCCCCTGTGCTAGGCTAGGTTGACTGGTGTGGGTACAGAGCGAGCATGTGATAGTTCTTTTTGTCTTTTTTCTATATCTCTTCTTTCCCTCCTTTCTTTCCTCATTTTAGACTAATTAAGTTTGGTGCTTGGGGGTCGTTCTGTCCTTTCTTAAACAAATTTTTCCACAGTTTTGCCTTGGAGGTCATACATTTGATTCCTATAGTGGTTCCCCTTGGAAGTTTACCATACCCTTAAATTGAATAGTTTCTTATTTAGCATCTGACCCCTGGCAAATGATACAAGGAGCTGAACTTTGATTAACTCCCCCTTGCCATTATTGCCCAGTATTTTTTTATCCCCAAAGTGAAATGTTATTCTTTTACACAGCCAGAATTTGGTTACATTTACCGTCATGGTGCCAGTTTCTCTGCTCACTCTTTCTTTTTGCATTGCTGATCTTCGCTCTGGAGTTACCTCCTTGAGAGAAAGTGTTTAAAGATAAATCCTCAGTTTCTCAAAATTACTGAAATGGAATTATCTGAAAATGTTTTTATTTGGCGTGTTCTTGAAAGAACAATTGACAGTTTTTCTTAGTCTTTTGCAAATACTGTCTTCCCATTGACTGACCCCCTTAGTTCTGAGAAGTTTATTCACAGCTCCTTGTGTTGTCCTGTTGCTTTTTAAAAAAAGATTTTATTTATTTATTTGAGAGAGCAAGGGGAGGGGCAGAAGAAGAAGCAGACTCCCCCTGAGCAGGGAGGGATTGGTGGGGGGCTTAATCCCATAACTCCCTCCAGGATTGTGACCTGAACCTAAGGCAGAGTCTTACCCTTCTGAGCCACCCAGGCGTCCCTGTCGTGTTGGTTTTAGAGTCTTTTTCTTTTTTCAGCATTTTGAAGCTTCGGTACATTATGTCTGCATATAAATGTCCTTCTGCTTAACTATGCTCATTGTGTATGCGCACGCGCACGCGTTTGTGTGTGTGTGTGTGTGAGTGTGTGTGTGTGTGTTCCATCTGTGAGGACACCTTGTTCCTCAGCCGTGAGCTCTTTAAATGTTGCTGCTTCTCTCGAAATCTCTTTCTCACCCTCAGAACTCTAATTTGGTATGTGTTCCGTTTCTTGTCCTGTCTTTGTGCCTCTATAACCTCTTACTCTTCCTTCCTCCTTCTCGCTCCGTGCTACATTCTGGATAATTCCTTAAGAAACATCTTGCAAGGTGTGCCTGGGTGGCTTGGCCCTTAAGTGTCTGCCTTTGGCTCAGGTCATGATCCCGGGGTCCTGGGATCGAGCCCCTGCATGGGGTTCCCTGCTCAGCAGGAAGCCTGTTTCTGCCTCTTCCACTCTCCCATCCCCTTGCCTGTTTCCCTCTCTCTCTGTCAAATAAATAAATAAATATAATTTTTTAAAAATTATTTTAAAAAAAAAGAAACATCTTGCAAGTCAGGGGTTCGCTTTCACCATCGTCTCATCTGCTATTGAAATCACCCACTGAGTTTTCTTACTTCAAATATTGAATTTTTCATACAGTTTTATTTGGTTCTTTCTCTAGTCTGCCTGGTCATTTTTTCTAGTATATTTGCTGCTGAAGTGAACACAATGTGGCCATTTTTTAGAGTCTCTTGTCCCTTGCTTAATGTTTCATTCCATCTCTTAGGTCTTTAAACATTTTACAGTTCTTTCATATTCCATAACTGGTTTCTTCCATAATTGTTATTTTTAATATTAGAAATCCTTGGAGGGCCACAAGTGCTGTAGTTCTTGTTATTGTTTACTCCTTTATGGTGGTTAACTTCTATTTTGGGGACCCTTTTTTTATTGGGGGGCTCACATTACATTGGATATAATTTTTAGAATCTCGAGGGCCTAACATGGGCATGTTTTCATCTAGAGATGATCAGTGTTTGCTTTTGCAGGAATCGGGCAGACTAATGGCTTTTGTTCCCTTTCCTGAAGAGAGGATCCCAGATTTCATGACTAACACATTCTCAGAATCGCCCCCTCATCCTGCTGGAGGACCCCTGCTTTATTCACCCGCTGCTGTGTTTGCATCAGGGCAACTGTACCCTTTCCGCTTGCTTCCCTGTTTTTTCCTGCTCGGGTTTTAGCTTACCGGCCTTTTCCTTTTTATGTTTTCCTTCCCTTTTCTGTTTTTCTCCTTTTCTTTCTCTTCTTCCCTTCCTTCCTTTTCTTCCCTCCCTTCCCTCCTTACCACCTCTTCTTCCCTCCCTCCTGCTTTTCCTTTCCTTTCCTCCCTGCGGGAGACTAGGAAGCAAGCCTAGCGATTTCTTCAGGTGACCTAAGCAACGAAGGTATGCAAAAGTACGGCCCAGGTTAAAGTTGTATTTTAACAGGACTCAAGCCGGAAGCAGAAGTGGTTGCCCACTTTGTCATTTTACCTGCAGGCATTAGTGCGGGCACAGCTCTGAGTGTCCCGGAAGCTGAGGGCGTCCGTGTAGATAAGGGCTTCTTACCTGCTTGAAGGAAACGAAACGCCGGGCAAACAAGGGCCACTGGGATTCCCTCAGCTTGTACGCGTTAGGGGGGGCGGTAAGGCCTGTCCGTTCTGCAGTGGAGTCGGTGGAGACACTAACCTGGAATTCGGGTGGGGTGGGGGGACTGAAATTTTACAGGGTGATGTGGTAGGTCTGGAGCGGGGCGGTGGGAAGACCGAGGTGATGGTGACCGAAGGTGTGACGACTGTTGCCTACACGCTGGATGAGGGCCTGATCGAGTTTGGAACAGCCATTGATGACGGCAACTACACCCGGTGAGGGGCTGGGCTGACAGCCCCGGGAGGTGGTGGGAGAGGCTGGTTCTGAGGCTGGAGGAGCTGGGATGGGCCAGACAACTGGCCCCGCCACCCCTGCCCATCGCCAGTACTCCTCTGCGCCCTGCTGCACCTGCACTGTTGCTTTCCTTCCTTCTCTCTTCAGGGCCACAGCCTTCTTGGAGACTCTGGAAATGACCCCAGAAACAGAGGCAATGTGGAAAACCTTGAGCAAACTGGCACTCGAGGCAAGGCAGCTCCACATCGCGGAGAGGTGAGGCAGACCAGAAGTGAGGCCAGAGGCCATTTTTGGTGGGTGGGGGGTGTGTGTGTGTGAGACGCTCCTCCCAGTGCTGAGGCACCAGTCCCCTGCCCTTACAACCAGTAATACCTTCCAGGTAGTTATTCCAAACATTCTTCCATCCCAGTTTATAAGATTTTTTTTTGCTTTTGCTTCCCCTATGTAGGTCCCCCTTCAGAGTTTTCACACCCATGCCCTCCAGTCCAGGTGTTGACGTGTATTTCCGAATGCGGCATGGGGTGTAGTTAGTAGGACAGTCTTGGGATTTTAGACTCTTTCGAGTTATCTGGCTCCATTTAACAGCTTGTATAACCATGGGTTAAGTGAGCCTTGCTAAACCTTGGTTTCTCAATTTCCTCTCTGTAAATGGGAGGAATGATAGCATTTACCTGCTGGGGTGGTAAAGAAGAATCATAGGGGCAGTGAAGAAAGTAGGAGAATTCTCAGTGCTCAGTAAATGTCAGCTGCTGCTGTTTTGCCAGGAGTCCTCTTGGATGCTTCCTTTCCCATGGCCCTACAGCTAGACGACCAGCTCGTCTTAGGGCCCTGACCCAGTGTCTTCAGAACACATCCTGAAGCTCTTACTGTCCAGCCCAGAACAGACCACACCTCTACCTGCAGTGTCACAAAAGCCTCTTAGTCTCACGGATCCTGTTCTTACACACCTACCATCCATTCATCCCACAATAGCTGAAATCATGTGTTACACCATAAATCAGATTGTGTCCTTTTTTTGCTCAGAACCTTCCAGTAGCTTACTGTTCTACTTAATATAAGATCCACAGCCCATGGCATGTCCTAACTCCTTACACTATTTGGCCTCTGCCCCCTTCATCTTCTAGGTACCCATGTGCCCGTTAGTCTCCAGCCACACTGGCACCCCTTGGGCCCTTTGAGTATTTCAGACTCATTCCTGCCATGGCACCTTACATGCGCTGTTCCCTCTGCCTGGAATAATTTTTCCCCATCTTGCGTGACTGACTTTTTCTTGTACTTAGGTCTTGGCACAAATGTCATCTCCTCAGATAGGCCTTCTCTGAGTTCCAGCTGAACCAGCCCCCTCCGTTACAGTTTATATGTACTGTCAAGCTATTCCATTTCACTCTTCTTTCTCTGGAATATCTTTATTTGCATACTAACTACTTGTGTCCCCCAGAAAGTAAGTTCCCTGAGAGCGAGGCCCTCATCCGAGTATCCCCTTGTGTCTCTAGGGGCAGAAACCGCGCGGCACTTCACCGAGGCTCAGTGTTCGGCTGCTGGGCCGGCGCGTCCGCGCTGATCCTGCAGTGATGCTGCTGTTACTATGATTGCTTCCGCCCTGTAGGTGCTTTTCTGCTTTGGGCCATGTAGCAAAAGCTCGATTCCTGCATGAGACCAATGAGATTGCAGACCAAGTGTCTCGGGAATATGCAAGTATTATCCTCCTGAATTATTCAGTCTCTCAAGCTGAGATTTCTCTTCACGCCCAGCCCCACCACCCCTGGCTTTCCAGCCATGGCTCGCGCGCTCTGTTCTGTCCAGGCCACCCCCACCTTCGAGTCAGACCGCTCTGGAATGGCTTGCCAGACCTCATCCTTTAAGCCCCATGAAGGTTTTCAGCTTTCTGGTCTTTTAGCTTCCTCGTCTCTGTCGCCTTCCTGTCTAATAAGCTCACATAGTCTGAATGGCTCCTGCAGTGCTGACAGGATAACCAGAGCCTTCTTCCTGCCCCACAGGGTGGAGAAGGAACGGACTTTTACCAGGTCCGAGCACGCCTAGCCATGCTGGAGAAGAACTACAAGCTGGCTGAGATGATCTTCTTGGAGCAGGTGATGGGAGCAGAGGGACCAGATTCAAGAGGGGAGCTGGGCGGGAGGGGGAGTGAGGCAGCCTGAGGGGAGGAGAGAGCTCTGGGGGAGAGCTTCTAGAAAGGTCGATGCAGCTAAAATGTCACTCCTTCCTTCTGGCTCTGCTCTGCCTTAGTCCTTACAGTTATGTCTTTATAAGCTGTCTGCTGCCTCCCCATCTGCCGCCTCCCCCTACCCCAGAGCCTGCCCTGGCCGTGCTTGTGCACACAGGCAAATCCAGGGTTTGTGGGGCCCGAAATGGATAAAATTTGAGGAGCCCTCCTTAAGAAATAAGGCCTTGGAAGGGGCCTATGCAAATGAGGTGCCCTGGGGCTTAACCTCCTTCTGCTTTCTTTTTTTTTTTTTTAATATTTATTTATTTATTTGACAGAGAGAGATTACAAGTAGGCAGAGAGGCAGGCAGAGAGAGAGAGGAGGAAGCAGGCTCCCTGCCAAGCAGAGAGCCCGATGCGGGACTCAATCCCAGGACCCTGAGATCATGACCTGAGCCGAAGGCAGCGGCTTAACCCACTGAGCCACCGAGGCGCCCCTCCTTCTGCTTTCTTGATAAATCCGACACTGCTTGTGCATAGGTCAAGGGTGAGGCTTTCAGTCCCCGTGGGCTGGCATCATACCCGGGCTGAGGACAGCCTGCCGATCCATAATGCTCCTCTCACTTCTTGGTGTCCCCCTCTCCTCTCCCCGGGTTCCCTTAGAATGCCGTTGAGGAGGCTATGGACATGTACCAGGAACTGCACCGTTGGGATGAGTGTATCGCTGTGGCTCAGGCCAAGGTACTAGCAGTTCTGTCCTCTCCATGGTGCTCGCAGCTCAGTTCCACCAATATCCGAAGCCTCTTCTTACCAAGGAGGCTATAGGAGCTGGAACAGGGTCGGGCTGGGAGTTGGCACGTTGGTGACCGGGAGGCTTTCCGTTCTTACAGTGGGATTGGAGAAGCTTGGGAAGCAGTACAGGAAGGAGGGATGTGACTTGTCTTGCCTCTCTTGCATGTCCAGGGGCACCCAGCCCTGGAGAAGCTGCGCCGCAGTTACTACCAGTGGCTGATGGACACACAGCAAGAGGAGCGAGCTGGTGAGCTACAGGAGAGCCAGGGGGATGGACTAGCAGCCATCAGCCTCTACCTCAAAGCCGGGCTCCCTGCCAAAGCTGCCCGACTGGTGCTGGCCCGGGAGGAACTGCTAGCTAACACCGAGCTGGTAGAAAACATCACTGCAGCCCTAATCAAGGGGGAGCTGTATGAAAGGGTATGGCTGGCTTCCCGTTCCTGTCCCTCCTCTCCAGGACTCAGCGCTCCCTCTTCCCTAGGGGAGTCCTGGAGTGCATAACCCCCCAGAACTGGTGGCTGAGTCTCCACCTTTGGGGGCTGATACTTGATTCTTAGTGTAGTAGGGTAATTGTTGTAGTCACGTGGTATGTGTCAACAGGCAGGTGATCTCTTTGAGAAGATTCGAAACCCAGAGCGGGCCCTGGAGTGCTACTGTAAAGGCAGCGCATTCATGAAAGGTACTGCCCCGGACAACCCAGCCTTCCCTGTTAGAGTCTTGCCCGAATAATGCCCCTGCACCAATTTTGTGCACCTGTTCTGGTGGATCGGCTCAGTTCTCCATCCCTCCACTTGTCGCCTATTTTCCACACCCCATTTCCCGGAGTCCCATCCCTGGAAGGCTTAGCTGAGTGCCCTCTCTGTCCCTGGCAGCGGTGGAGCTGGCTCGGTTGGCATTCCCAGTGGAGGTGATGAGACTGGAAGAGGCCTGGGGGGATCATTTGGTGCAGCAGAAGCAGCTCGATGCAGCCATTAATCACTACATTGAAGCCAGGTAGAGGGGTGCAAAGGCGACTGGGTGTGAGGTCCAAAGTGATGGGGCAAGTAAGGGCACCGAGGCTCCGAGAGAGATGGCACCATGTAGGTTGGAGTAGGCTTGAGGTGTCTCCCTACCTCTACCTGTCTTCCTCTTGCCTCATACGCACGGATGCCTTTCCCAACTCTGCCAGGTGCTCCATTAAGGCAATTGAAGCTGCCCTGGGCGCCCGCCAGTGGAAGAAGGCCATTTATATATTAGATCTACAGGACCGGAACACTGCGTCCAAATACTATCCCCGCGTGGCCCAACACTATGCGTCTCTGCAGGAGTATGAGGTGAGGAAAGTCCCTTGCTGGAGCTGGAGGCAACGCAGTACCGAATGAGAAGAGAACCCAGAACCGGAAGTGGGGGCCCCTCACCAAATCCTTCTTTCTGGGTCCAGCAGCACCAGCCACCCTGAGCGAGAAGAAAAGCAGTTTACTTCCCTTATTTCATTCCAACATAACATAGAGCCCTCTCCCAGACCTAAAAAGTGAGTCTCCAGCTCTCTTCCTATGGAACTCCATGGAAGTTCCTATGTGGAATTGCCCTGTGTTGCAGAAGTATGAGGTCCTTTTAGGTCCTTTTAAACTGCCTGTTGTATTTTCCCCATTCTGGTTTTGGCTGTTTTGTTTTTGTTTTTGTTTTTGTTTTCAAAACAGTGGAGGGTGTGAGACACCATAGCCCTCTTTTCTTCTGTGTTGTGGACTAAGGACCCGTCCCCTCCCCGCCAGGTTTGCTCTGCCCCCTGCAGGCCGCTCTAACGCTCTTGCTCTAACGCTCTTGCTCCCGGCCTTTTGTATCTGCTGTCTCGAGCACAGATTGCGGAGGAGCTGTACGTTAAGGGAGACCGAACAAAAGATGCAATAGACATGTACACTCGGGCCGGCCGCTGGGAGCAAGCCCACAAGGTAGAGAGCGGGGTGCGGTTCGTCCAAGGGCTCCACCTCTCTGGGGCCATCCCCACTTTCCTTGGGCTCTGATGTCCCCTCTTCACCGGCCTCCTTGAAAGCTGAGAAAGAGCACCAAAATAGAAAAGTCTGGAGCGCTTGGATACCTAGCCGCAGGGAAAGGCAAGGATGAAGAGGCCTTTGCTCCAAACCCGTAATTCCGAAGCGAGCAGAAGGGTTTGGGAGCTGGGGAGCCCCAAATGCCCCTCCCCAAGCTGTAGTCACAGCGGCAACTTCGTTCCCTGCCTGCGCCCAGAACCCGGTGGGCACGGCGGGAGCACGGGAGTGGGAACACGTGCCCCAGCACAGGGCATCTCTGGCCTTTCTGCCTGAGCAGAATATAGTCCTGACTCTGCTCCTTATGGTCTTGGAATTCCCTGGACTGACCAGGAAAGCATCCGTACACAAACCCCTGTGGTTGTTGGGAAGGTTCAGAGTTGCTGGGAATACAGGTCACCCCCGAGTCGCGTTTTCCTGGCCACTCTGCAGCCCCCCGCTTCCCTCGGAAGCGCGCCCGAGGCTACTGGGGCTCTGTGTGTCTGCACAGCTGGCGATGAAGTGCATGAGGCCGGAAGACGTGTCAGTGCTGTACATCACCCAGGCTCAGGAGATGGAGAAACAGGGCAAGTACCGGGAGGCGGAAAGGTAAGCCGCAGCCCCAGAGGAGGCATGCAGGGAGAGGGGTGCGTCTGAGGATGCGCGCCATCTGCCTAGAGGGCAGTGATGCGGGAATCTGGGTCAAGGAGGCCCCAGGTGTCTCTCCCCTCCCCAGGCTCTACGTGACAGTGGAAGAGCCTGATCTTGCCATCACCATGTTCAAAAAGCACAAGCTATATGATGATATGATCCGCCTGGTAGGGAAGCACCACCCAGATCTCCTCAGTGACACACACCTACACCTGGGCAAGGTGAGCCCTTCTCCGGTCTCGCCATCTCTTCCCCGAACAGGCCCCACGTCCCCCTCGCCCCATCCTGACCCTCCTTTCGCCAGGAGCTGGAGGCTGAAGGCCGACTGCAGGAGGCCGAGTATCACTACCTCGAGGCTCAGGAGTGGAAGGCAACAGTGAACATGTACCGGTCCAATGGGCTTTGGGAGGAGGCCTACCGGGTAAGGAGTCCAGGTCACTCTGGGGACACGCCCGTCCCTCTTCCCCACTCTCAAGTGACACATTCTGAACTGGTCGTGGGTCTCTTTGGAAAACACCCATACCGACAGGCAAAATTTCACATGCGGTAGGAGGGGTCTGTGGACTACCTGAAGTCCATCCTTGGACCTGAGCAGGCTAACAGACCCCAAAACTGAGCCGTATCCCTGTTCTAGTAGAAAGACCTGACCTTTGTCAAAGCTGCAGTCCGGTCAGAGAGGGGGAAGGGAGCAGCCCTGTGGCCCTGCGTGGGAGGATTGCCACATGGCTTTGCTTCACAGGTGGCCAAGGCTCACGGAGGAGCTAATGCCCACAAGCACGTGGCCTATCTGTGGGCAAAGAGCCTGGGAGGAGAGTCGGCAGTAAGACTGCTCACTAAGCTCGGACTCCTGGAAGCTGCCGTGGACCACGCCGCTGACAACTGGTGAGGCCCCACGGCTTCTCTCCACTGGCCCCTTTCGAGACAGAGCCTCTACATAGACAAGAAAAACGGCTGTATAGCCGAGAAGTGTTTCTGAAAATGGAGGCAGGAGTGAAGAAATCCTTGGAAGAACGTGATGGAGAGGCAAGGAATGAATCAGTAGCTCTGCCCCTGTTCCCCGGGGGCTCAGAACAGTGTTTAGCTGTTCTAAGAAGATGGAAAGTGATCAGCTTTTCTCCTTCTTTTTCAAAAAGACCTTTTTAAGTAATTACTATAGCCAGTGTGGGGCTTGAACTCAACCTGAGATCAAGGGTCCCTCATTCTACAGGCTGAGCCAGGCAGGTGCCCCAGAGAGAAGAGCTTTTAAAGCAAAGGTGCACTAAGCCAGTAATTGACTTCTGAGTAACAGAAGTGGGCTTCTGTTAAATGCAAAAAGAGCTTTTCTTAAGCAGATGTTACAAAGACCAGTAATAATCCTGCATGGAGTCAGATGGCTGAGGGTAGTCAATGTTTTAGAGAGACAGTTTTTCTGCTTTAGATGTGGCTCAGGAGGAAGTGGTGGAGAACCCGGAGCCCTCGCTCCCGGGGCAGAGTAGTGCTGGGAGGCTCACTGCGGTCCCCTGCCTCGTGCCCATCCCATTCCTTTATGCCCACTGGTTGCAGGAAGCACAGGCTTTTCCAAGTGTCCCCTGACCCCGTCCTCCTTTACGTGTCTGTGTGCTTCTGTGTCACTTCACATGGGTTGTCTTCTCAGTCTGTCCTTTCCCTCCCCTGGCCCCGTCTCTACCCTATTTGTTTTCTCTTGCCCTGCTCCGCCTCTTATAAAATGAAAGTACTGAGTAGGCAGACCTTACCTACACCTTCCATTTCAGCTCATTTGAATTTGCTTTTGAACTCTCCCGGCTGGCCCTCAAGCACAAAACCCCTGAAATTCATCTCCGATATGCTATGTACCTGGAGGATGAGGTATGGATGTGCTCCTTCTCCCTTGCTTTTGACCTTGATCTTCTCCTGTCTCCCGGCTGCCATGATGGCAATCTGCTTCTGATCGTGTGCGGCTGCCCTTCTGTCCCTACAGGGTAAATTTGAAGAGGCCGAAGCTGAATTCATCAGGGCTGGTAAGCCCAAGGAAGCAGTCCTCATGTGAGTTACCCGTCAATTCCTTACACCCGTCCTCCCAACCGCAGCCCCAGGACCTGGCATGGCCACCTTCACCTGAACCTAGTACCAATAAATCTTCTACCCCCTCTGATATGGCTGCTTGTCTCCCACTACTGAGGCCTCAGTGCTGTGCTGAGCCTCCCCTGTGTCCTCTTTTGGGAGCAGGTTCGTCCATAACCAGGACTGGGAGGCAGCTCAGCGTGTGGCCGAGGCCCATGATCCTGACAGTGTCGCCGAGGTGCTTGTGGGGCAGGCCCGGGGGGCCTTGGAAGAGAAGGACTTTCAGAAAGCAGAAGGGCTGCTGCTTCGGGCCCAGAGACCGGGCCTGGCCCTCAATTATTATAAGGTAGGGCACCGGATTCAGGGCCTTGAGGAGGGGGAGAGAGTGTAAGAACCCACAGAGCACTACACTAACCAATACTACTGAGAAGGATCCAGAGAGTTAGCACTGGAGAGGGGGAAGGAGACAAGGAGGAGAAGAGAGGTGCAAGGACCTAGGGATCCGTGGCCCATAGTATAGAGCACCTGTGTGGCAGTGGGAAGGTGTCACTCCGGCCTCTGCCTTCCTGATACCTGGAAATCTGAGCAGGAGGCTGGATTATGGAGCGATGCCCTGCGGATCTGCAAGGACTATGTGCCGGGCCAGCTGGAGGCTCTGCAGGAAGAGTATGAGCGGGAGGCTACCAAGAAAGGGGCCAGGTATGAGGCCAGGAGGCAGCAAGTGTCGGCAGGGCTGGAGGTTGGGTCACAAGGTGTGCACGGGATAGGCCACGCTGCCCAGCCTGTCCTGGACACGTGTACTCTCATCTCAGGGGCATGGAGGGGCTCGTGGACCAAGCTCGCCAGTGGGAGCAGGCTGGAGAGTATAGCCGTGCCGTCGACTGCTACCTCAAGGTGCGGGACTCAGGCAGCAGCAGCCTGGTGGAAAAGTGCTGGATGAAGGTGAGGCGGGCTCCACCCTTCCTGGCCGCCTACTTCCCTGACTGCCCTCACAGCCAGCATTCCTCCTCAGACATTGCTTTTTCCTCCTGGGCCTCTCATTTTCGCTCAGGCGGCAGGTACCTGCTGAGTGCTTGCTAGATGCTAGAGCCAGAACTATGAAAACTATAAAAGGGGATCTGAGGCAGAATGCCTAACAGCCTGAAATTGGGGGAAGTTGGACACCACTGTGGCTCAGCTAACTGAGTACCTCGGTGAAGATAAAGGATGTGATTTGAAGTGGAGTTCAGAGGCGGGTGAGGTCTCGACTGAGAGGGAGGGAGGCTTTGTGAGGGAGGGGGCAGACCTGGGACCAGAGCTGGAAGGGCAAATCCAGAGGCCGGAGCTGGGGCCAGAAGGAAGCCAGGAAGAAAGCAGAGTCTCCTCCTCTACATAGAAGCTCCTAAAGAGAAGAATCTAGCCGGTTAAGCCAAGTCAGTAGGTTTCATCAATTCCTAAACATAAATATAATCACATTTTATTATCTTAGAAATTGGGTTGCATGTAAAGTTTTATGTTTTTTTTTAAAGATTTTGTTTATTTAGGGCGCCTGGGTGGCTCAGTGGATTAAGCCGCTGCCTTCGGCTCAGGTCATGATCTCAGTGTCCTGGGATCGAGTCCCGCATCGGGCTCTCTGCTCAGCAGGGAGCCTGCTTCCTCCTCTCTCTCTCTCTGCCTGCTTCTCCGCCTACTTGTGATCTATCTCTGTCAAATAAATAAATAAAATCTTTAAAAAAAAAAAAAAAAAAAAAAAGATTTTGTTTATTTATTTGACACAGAGAGAGATCACAAGTAGGCAGAGAAGCAGGCAGAGAGAGAAGGGGAAGCAGGCTCCCTGCTGAGTAGAGAGCCTGATGTGGGGCTCCATCTCGGGACCCTGAGATCATGACCCAAGCCAAAGGCAGAGGGTTAACCCAGTGAGCCACCCAGGTGCCCCTGCATTTGAAGTTTTAAATGATGTATCTGGGGTACCTGGGTGACTTGGTGGGTAAAGCATCTGACTCTTAATTTTCAGCTCAGCACATGATCTAGGATTGTGAGATCGAGTTCTGCATTGGGCTCTGCACTGGGTGCGGAATCTGCCTTAGATTCACTCTTCTTCTCCCTCTGCCCCTCCCCACTCATGCTGTCTAAAACAAAAAATAAGTAAATGATGCATCTTTGATTCAGAGAAATATGGTATTAGGAGTTTGAGGGGGATGAGATTGATCAGCTCTCTAAATAAAATGTTGGAGCAGTGATGCCACTGCAGAATTCCCCTCTGGGTTTCAGAGGCCTTGGAACTCAAGAGCCCTTAGTAGTTGGGTGGGGGCGGTATAGAAAGGACTGATGGTTATGCAAATTTAATCAGCAAGTGTGTTTGAAGCACCTGCTGTGTTTTACTCTGGAGCATTGTTTTTTGGCATCTGTACAGGACTATACCTTCTATAGATTAGTCAACTTCCCAGATGGGGTGCTTTAAGCTTTGGGATTTGGCAGGTAAAGAAACTAAGGCAAGAATAGGTGCCTGGATGGCTTAGTTATTAAGCCTCTGCCTTCAGCTCAGGTCGTGATCCCAGGGTCTTGGGATCAAGCCCCAAACCTCTGGTTCCCTGCTCAGCAGAAGCCTGCTTATCCCTCTCCCATTCCCCCTGCCTGTGTTCCCTATCTCGCTGTCTCTCTCTGTCAAACAAATAAATAAACTCTTAAAAAAAAAAAAATATAGGTGGGGGAGAGACTAGGAAGATTTAGGCAGACTATAGCTAAAATGGGCCATGTATGTGGAAATTAAAATCCAATGAGAGGGGCGCCTGGGTGGCTCAGTGGGTTAATCCGCTGCCTTCGGCTCAGGTCGTGATCTCAGGGTCCTGGGATCGAGTCCCACATCGGGCTCTCTGCTCGGCGGGGGCCCTGCTTCCCTTCCTCTCTCTGTGATCTCTTCCCTTCCTCTCTCCTACTGTGATCTCTCTCTGTCAAATTAATAAATAAAATCTTAAAAAAAAAAAAAAAAAAAAAAAAAAAATAAAATAAAATAAAATCCAATGAGGATGTCAGGATCACAGTGGAAAGAGTAAACTTATAGATTGCTCAGGTTTGTAGAATTACTGAGTTTTAGGGCTGGAAGGGGTCTCCAAGGTCATCTAGAGCAGCACTGTCCAATAGAAATAGAATACAAGTCACAAAGTGAAGTCATACAGGTAAGTTTAAAATTTCCTAGTATAGCTGCATTCAAGTAAGTAAAAAGAAACATAAGAAAATAAGAATATTTACCAAATCAAATATAGCTAAACTCATTTTAACATGTAATCAATACTTTGTCGATTTTTTTAAAAGATTTTTATTTGAGTGAGAGAGACAGCGTGTGTGCATGCACTCACAATGGGGAGGGGAAGCACAGAGGAGGTGGGAGAAGCAGACTCCCCGCTGACATGACCTGAGCCGGAGGAAGACAGTTAACTGATCTAGCCACCCAAGTGCCCCTTATTGATTGATTGTATTACTGATACTACTAATTTCTCAACTTACTGAGATACTTTGCATTCCTTCTTTCCTACTAAAACTGTGAAAACCGTGTATATTTATATACGTGTATATTTAACCGGACAGCGCATGTCAGTTGGGACTTGCTGTGCGTGACTAGTGGCTTCTGTTCTGGATGGTGCAAATCAGACCAGCCGTCACTTACAGAGAAATTGAGGCACAGAAAAGCCCAACACAAATAGTTGCAGAAAGTCTTCTTTCTCTGTACCACACTGCCAAGATTCTGTTTGTGACAAAGAACTTGAGAAGCCAGTTTGTCTGGGAGGGGCAGGATCAAATGCAGTGACCTCAGACAGCAGAGTGTGTCTGACAGATGGGTCCACTGGTGGTCATTTCAAGGCTATGAGGGACCATGAGGCAGGTCTTGCCCAGGAGAGTAGAAGGTGCAGGAGAGAAGGTTGGCAAGTGAAGGGAAAAAGACCAGGCTGAGGACACGCAGTGGTATTTTGTCTCTCCTACCCATTGTCATCTTCTCTTCCACCTCTCAGGCAGCTGAACTCGCCATCAAATTTCTGCCTCCCCAACGCAGTCTGGAAGTAGTTCGGATTGTGGGACCCCAGCTGATTGGAACTGGAAAGCACAGTGCGGTAAGTAGCGTGCTGGGACTGAAAAGAAAAAGATTCCCCAGAGAGGGGTGGAATGGTGCCATCTACATGAAAGGCATGTGAGGTCGGCCTCCTGGCAGGTGTGACCTGCAGTTAGTTCTGTGGAAACAGGGGAGATGGTCTCCAGGCTCTTATTTCCTACCGTGCAGGCTGCAGAGCTCTATCTGAACCTGGACCTAGTCAAGGAAGCGATCGATGCCTTCATTGAGGGCGAGGAGTGGAACAAGGCTAAGCGTGTGGCCAAGGAGTTAGATCCCCGGTAAGCTGCTGACCCCTTCTCTCCAGCAAATTCTCTTTGTTTTGTAAAGAGGAGGAGGAAGTTCTCATGGGAAGGGTGTGCGTGCTGGGACTGTGTGGCACTAGATCCCTGCACATCTTCACAGGTATGAAGACTACGTGGACCAGCATTACAAGGAGTTCCTCAAGAACAAGGGCAAAGTGGACTCGGTGAGACTTGCAGAGAGTTATCAAGAGGCATCAAGAGGCGGAACGTATGAGGGCTCAAGGGACTTTCTTCCTCCTCTCCCTGCTCATGCCCTCTCTGTCCTCTTAACTCTGTCTTTTTTCCACTGCTCCACAGCTGGTGGGTGTGGATGTGGTGGCTGCTCTGGACCTGTATGTGGAGCAGGGCCAGTGGGACAAGTGCATTGAAACGGCTACCAAGCAGGTACTGCTCTCCTCCTCCCCTCCCTAGCTCTTCCAGACATTACCCCTTGGCTCTCCTTGCCCCAGAGCTGTATCTCTTACTTCCTCCAAAGCCCAACCCCAGAGATCCCTAACCAGCATCAGAGAGTCAGTCTTCCACCCTTTTGAAACTGGAGTCAGAGGCCTAGCTGGGCCTGACTTGCATAGGCCTTTGCCTCCAAAACAAATCCATGGCCTCAGGTTACCACCCCACGCTCACTGCCTGGTCTTATTGATGGCCAACCTCCTTCATGCTTTTCCTCCATCTCTGGGACAGAACTACAAGATTCTGCACAAATATGTGGCTTTGTATGCGACTCACCTGATCCGAGAGGGTGGCTATAGCCAGGCACTGGCCCTGTACGTGCAGCATGGAGCCCCTGCGAACCCACAGGTACCAGCCTGCTCCTTGGAGTGATGGTCTCCCCAAGGAAATTCTTACGTCTCCTCAAAACCCACCCATCCCCTCAGGAACTGTCTTCTCAAAGGATTCTTTTAGAGAGCATCCTGCCCAGAGACCCACACCAGCCTCTTCTGAAATGTACAGCCTCTCAAGGCTTACCATTTGAGGAAACATTCAGCAACCTCCCCATGCTCTTAGCTAATACAGGGAATGGCCTTTCAGAGATGAATCTTAGTAAGATGAATCTTAGTAAGGCCCTAGAGGTGCACACACCTCTAGGGCCTTACTAACCTCCCTCAGAGACCAATCGCTGCTCTCCTCTCTGAGCACCCCATCTCCCTGGAATATCAGCCCATTAACATTGGGACTGTCCACACGCAGACCACCAGTTGTAAGAAAGTTATTTTCTTACTTTTGTCTTCCAAAAAAGGATCAACACTTTCTCCATCAGTGTCCCCTAGCTCCTCCACATGCACACTGGCAGCCCGTTTCCTCTTTGGCCCCCTTTGCACTTTCTCTTCTAGTTACCTCTTCTCACTCAGCTCTCCTTTCGCCACCACCCCTAGAACTTCAACATCTACAAAAGGATCTTCTCGGACATGGTGAGCTCCCCTGGGACCAACAGTGCTGAGGCCTATCACAACTGGGCTGATCTTCGGGACGTGCTCTTTAACTTGGTGAGGAAGTCGGCTCTGTGACAGAGTGACAAGGCTACCCTACTTCTTTGTCCTCGTCTCTTCTTTGAGGCACATAAATATTTACCTTCAGATGGGCTGCACTTTTGTCCATGTCCATGGCCATGAGCTCTCTGGCCCTCCTCCAACCCCTGACCCAGGCTGCGCTTTCCTCCTGCTCTAGTGTGAAAACCTGGTGAAGTCTAGTGAGGCAAACTCTCTAGCCCATGAGGAGTTCGAGACGATGCTGCTGATTGCGCATTACTATGCCACTCGCTCGGCCGCCCAGAGTGTCAAACAGCTGGTGAGATGGCGGGGAGGGGCACTCAGTCTTAAGAGAAGCATCTTCCAATGCATGAAGTTGAATAAATTCAAGTTCTGGATTCTCAAGCTTGGTCCACTTCTCTCGTAGCTTCTCTTCCATTTAGACAAATCTACCTCTCACTGAGGTGGCTTTCTTCCTGGACTCCTCCACGGCTTTCTTAGGACTCTGACCACATAGTTCCATCCTCATTATACTTAAACATCCAAATCCCACAATTTCTGCATTGATCTCTTAAGATATACACATCCTTTTGGCTTGTGATCACGTATTGTAAATTTGCTATGCGTACTTGAATAACAGAAATAGAAAAAGAAAAAGATCCAGAACTGCTTGAGAGTAATTTAGTATGTATTACTGGTTTTCTGGTTCTGTGGCTGCCTTAGCCATAAGGTTACTGGGCTGGTAGCTCAGTCGCTATGTGCCAGGATCATAATGCTTTGATTTTAATCTGTAGGAAACTGTGGCTGCCAGGCTTTCTGTTTCACTCTTACGCCACACCCAGCTCCTACCTGCAGATAAGGCCTTCTATGAAGCAGGCATTGCGGCCAAGGTGAGCTGGGTCGAGGAAGGGTGTGGCAGAGGAGACAGGGAAATCAAAAGTTGGAAGGTAGAATGCCTGGTCTATTCAGGCAGAGCAAAGCAGAGTGTGGGGCTGATGTTATGGAGGATACCGTGTTCTTGTGTCTTCCTGGATTCCTCCTCCTCCCTGGAAGAGCAGCATCCAAGCCCAGCTGCTCACTCCCACTTGCAACTTTTCTCTGTTGCAGGCAGTTGGCTGGGAGAACATGGCATTCATCTTCCTCAACCGCTTTTTGGATCTGACCGATGTGAGTAAAGAAGCTGTGCCCAGAGGGCAGGAGGTTTCACCTGTCATGGAAATGTGTCTATCTCATGGCTGCCCACTCTGCCGCAGGCAATTGAAGAAGGAACGCTGGATGCCCTTGACCACTCTGACTTTCAGGATACAGACATTCCCTTTGAGGTGCCACTCCCAGCCAAGCAGCACGTACCGGTAAGAGCATGAGACGAGACTGGGGAAGTCCTCACCAGCATGAGGGTGTTTTGAAGGGAGGACACTTTATCCCTTTATGTTGGTCCTCCTAACCTTTGTAATGGGCATCAGCTGGCAACGTCTGTGGAAGGGCCTCAACCCTCACTATTCCTTCAGTGAAAGTAGAAGCAGAGAAAAAAGAAAAGGTGGTGACAAGGAACCCCATCCAAGGAGGATCACATATGGGGAAAAGATGGTGCACAGGATGACAGTTTAGTAAGACTCCCAACTCCCCACCTTCCACTTGCCCTGTCCTGCGTGAAGATGCTGCTTCTTTGTCCTTTCCAGGAGGCTCAGAGGGAAGAGGTTCGAGACTGGGTACTCACAGTCTCAATGGACCAGAGGCTGGAGCAGGTTCTGCCTCGGGATGAACGTGGTGTGTACGAAGCTTCCTTGGTGGCAGCGAGCACTGGCGTTCGGGCACTACCCTGCCTCATTACAGGTACACAGTCCTACACCTGTCCACGTTCCATGGTGGGCGGAAAGGAGCAGGCTCAAGAGAGTATTTACTCTGAAATTGCTCTTGGTTTTCCCTCTCAAATGCCAATTTGTTTTTTTCTTCTCCCAAAGGATACCCCATTCTGAGGAACAAAATTGAGTTTAAGCGGCCAGGGAAGGCAGCTAACAAGGACAATTGGAATAAGTTTCTTATGGCTATCAAGGTTAGAGAGGGAGATTTGGAGGGTGCGGGTGGGGAGAGCAGCACTGAAAAGTGAGAAACCGCTAGAAGGGTGGGTGGGAATGTCAGGAAGGCAGGAGCAGGCCCTGGACTCTGCTCTCCTTACTGAGATGGGGTTGATTTTCTTTAGAGAAGGAGCGCTTTTCCTTAGCACTAATGAGTTCCTCTCTTGTTCTACTGTTCGTCTACAGACTTCCCACAGTCCAGTGTGCCAGGATGTGCTGAAATTCATTAGTCAGTGGTGTGGAGGGCTACCCAGCACCAGTTTTTCCTTTCAGTAACCAGTAGGCCTCAGGGAAGAGTTATTGGATTCTCTCCCTCATTAAAGTCTTGTAGGTAATGGAGATCACTGTGTTCTTTGATCAGAGTCATCCCCAACGTCAGCTTCGTGTCCTTCCCCCCTCAAAGGTAATCATCATCAAGTTTTAGTACTTTTATTACAACTGTTTACATCATCTTGGGGTTTATGTCACCATTATGAACTGAGCCTCCGGATCAGCACCTGCTCCATAGAAGGGAGAACCTGAGTCAGAGCAGAGGGCAGGCAGCACAGCAAAGGACTTGACCCAGTTCTAAGAGTGGTTCCCTGCCTCCCCCCTTCCCTAGGCCCCAATTCTCATGGATTACCTGTCCTCAGCCCAGCTTTTCTGTGATGCCTGCATTTCTTGATTTTGATCCAGTAGCTGCTCATTTTCCTGTCTTTGACACTTGGGAAGTTCAAGCTCTGTCAGTGCCTCTAGCTGTAGGGGAGGATGGAGTTAGTACTCCTGCCTTGAATTATACTACAGTTCAGCACCTTTAAACACAGCCAGTCCCTGTTGAATGAGCCCTTCCTGTTTGTCTTCCTTACCTGCTCCTGAAGCCCTTCCTTCCTGCAGGGCCCAACCCCACGTAGGGTGAGGGCAGCCACACAGCAGTAACCAGATAGGGCCGCCTCTGCTGCAGACATGAGCAAAGAAGGGATCCAGAGAGCCAAGGCTGTATCCTAAAAGGTGACGAGGGAAGGTGGGGGACTGAGAGGGAGCAGGACAGAAGTGGCAGGTAGGGGTGGTTTAAAGGGCAGGGCTAAGGCCCTGTAGACTGCAAAAAGGCCAAGAAGAGCATGCACTCACATAGATTCTTGTGGGGTCAAATGGGCAGTCAGACCGTCCAGGCCCCTGGTCCACCGGTAGCAAAGGATCCAGCAGTCCTGGATGGCAATCAGCAATGAGACGACGCCCACCGTTGGCCACAGTGAGTGACACAGCAAGGAGGAGGCCCAGGGAGCAGGCCGCAGACAAGAGCAGGTTCCCTAGAGCTACTGCCAGGAGGGCCCAGTGCTGGCAAGGGCAGAAGATCAGAGTGAGCAGCTGCTCGCAAGCCTGCCTGACACTCCCACTGATAAGACACCTTGCTGTCTCTGAGGTTCCTCCTCCCACTTAAAGACGAAGCCATCAGGTCGTCATTTCCCTGATTCCAGGCCCCATTAAAGCTCCAGAAATCCCCTCTCACCATTAAAGCTCCAGAAATCCCCTCTCACCAGTGGTGGGCGCAGAAGGTTCCTGGATGCCAAGAGGGCCACAAGTCCCACGGAAACACTCTGGAAGACACAAAGCCTGAAGCCCGCGCTGCTCTACGCTCCGCCTCCCCTCCCCCACGCCCGTGGACCCGCCCCGCCCCGCGCTCACCAGCAGCCCTGAGCCCACGGAGATGACATTGGCCGTGGTGTACTCCGGGGTGACGGCGCCGCGGGGATTGGCCACGTGTCGCAGGACTGTGCCGTGCAGCACGGCCCCCAGGAGCAGGTTCACGTGGCCCACCAGGATCAGCGCGAGGCCCACGCGCATAAGCCTCCGGGGACCGCGGGCCGCGTCTGCAAAGCACGGGGGGGAGGGGCAGGCCTGAGCTGGGAAAGGAACCGGAGGGCGCCTCGTGGAGCGCCCCCAAACCAGGGTCCGTGGGGCAGGTCACCGGCGGACGGCGGACGCAGGGGCCCGAGCCCGGGGCCGGAAATTACCGAATTCGTAGAGGCGGCAGCACCTCATCGCGGCCGTCCGCGCCCCGCCGCAGGGCAGCTCTACCTGGCTCCGGCCCCGCCCTCGCCCGCCCCGCCCCCTCGCCACCTGAAGGCCCCACCCCGAGCACCCCCCGCCCCCTGCCGGGGAATGCGCGCGCGCGCGCACGCACACACACACCACGCTCTTAGCAAAAAGTAGACTTTTATTACAGCAGCAACTGAGGCGAATCGAATGGCCCCCCAGGGCCACCACTGCAGCACCACCCTTCTCTCCCGCCCCGTCCGCCCCAGCGGGATTGTAGAATTCAGCTCCCCCAGTGCCCGTGGGCCTCCTTTCCACACAGGCTGGGCGGGAGCCGCCAGATCAGCTACTAGCCCCCAACTAGAAGGCGGCTGCTGAGAAGGCCCAGGCCCACGTCTGTGCAAAACAAGTAAACAAAGTGCAGAGGGGAGGCAGAGAAGGGGAAGGGGGAGGGTGATACTCAGAACCAGGGAGCCCCAAAGCCCTCCTGAATAATAAAGGAGAGAAGGGGCTTCACAGGGTAATACTGACTGGGGGGAGGGGGCAGGAAGGCTGCTGCCATCTAGTGACGGCCACAGCTCTGATTAGGGGCCTGGCCCGAGGGAGCTCTAAGAGGAGACGGTGACAGCGGCTGAGTTGAGGGTGCTGTTCCTGGCAAAATTGAACTTGTTCAGGGTCTCCTCTAGCAGAGAAGTCAGTCGGCTCTGGTCAGCCTGGGGGAGAAGAGCTGGGTGAGACAGGGCAAGAGGAGAATGGAGTTGCCAGGGCAGCCGGAGGCGGAAAGCTCACCTCGCTAATGAAGCCCAGCTGCACCAGCTCCGCTGCCAACTCGGGGATGTTCTCATCTGACAGAGCAAAGGGAGAGGGTGAGCACAATGTGGGAGCAGTGGGCGCCCAGCCCTAGTCGGGTCAGCCTGGCTGGGAAAGAACGACACAAGCAGAACTGTCGCGTCCACCCTCCGGTTTTAGGAGCTAAGATATCTGTTCTGTGTGCCTCAGAATGTATTGCTGCCTTGTAACCTTCCTCCCCGCCCCTAAGAATGTCCCTCACAGATAAGACTTAAGAGACTCTCATCCTCTGAGGGAAAGGAGAGACTCACTTGGCATTAGATCACAGCTCAGGTGCCGGTTGAGTTTGTCCTCCAGCTTCAGAAGAAGCGTCAGCTGGAGAAGAGGACAGTCAAAAGATGAGGCTCCTCTTTCCCACTCTCCCCCCCTTTCTCCTGGCCACCCAGCCCTCTGCAGCCCTGGCCCCCAGCCTTACATGGTGTTTGACACCCTCCTCCACTGACTCGATGTTGCACTGCATCAGCACCACCTACGGAGAGGACACGCATAGGGTCAGCACAGTAGTATCACCAGCCCACAGGACAAGCTTGCTAGAAACCAGAAACACACTCTTTTTCCTATAGGACAAAGCCTCACTTGATGTGTCCTCTTCTCCCTTCCACCATGACCATAGAGACCTCCATATCCACAGAGCCCACCTTGCGGGTCTCCACCTCAGCTGGTTCAGGTGTTGGAGTCTTGACAGACGGGGGCACGACAGGTGATGTCACCTCCTCCTGCTGTGGCTGCTGGGGCCGAGGTAGCCCAAAGGCTGTCAAGGGGTAGATCCCATTCCTAGAGTGAGATCAAACAGGTCACATGGGTTCTGTGAATGCCTCAAGACACCCACCCTGCTTCCTAAAGCAAGCCTTTCCTCTCACCCTTCTCTCACCTGACATCTTCAAGGAATTTATCCAATTCCAGAGCTGGTGACTGAGAGTACCTGCAGGAGAAAAGAGAGAAAACACGTGAAAGGAAGGAAATAAGCAAAACAGCAGGTTCGACAATTCCCAAAGAATTAACAGTTGACAGAACCCTCAGTGAGAGTGACAAATCTGTCCCTCTCGGAGAGTTGGTTACTCACAAAGTCTGAACTGGTTCTCTTCCTGGTCCCGCAGGGATTTCAGCCAGTACAGCACTGGTATCCATGTTTTTGGTGATCTCCTCCAGAGCATTCTCTGGGATCATGTCTGGAGGACATGATGAAATGGAAAGGATAGATTAATATCAGGGAAGACCCAGGGGTGCTGGGGGGAGTAAAGAATTCCTTTGGAAGTGGAAAAGGAAAGAGGGCATTGCTAGCGATACTTGTTAATGCTCCGACAGGAAGAAAATTCTTAGCAGGGCCAAAGGGACTCACGTTGGTGTCCCACAATGCAGTGGGCAGCAAGGAGTTTGAGCGAGGGCACTTCAAACAGTGCTGGGTGGAACAGAAGTTCTCTGGCTGTTGGTCTGCGAGCAGGCTCAGAATGCAGGCACTTTTGAATGAACTCCTAGAAAAGGGAAAAGAGGAAGTAGAGTAGGCAGCTGGCAACCAGGCCACTGTGTTCATCACGATACTTCGTCATTCATTACACTTAGCACAGGCTTCGTACATACTAGACAGTCAGCACTGGTTGAGGGAATAACTGTTACTCCTCCTGAAACGGCTTTGAAGATTCTAAGGTATTAACATGAAAGGTATTGTTCAGAGTTTTTATGGTTTTACTTGTTTTTCTACTCTCCAACCACCAGCTTTCTCTCTCTCTTTTTTTTTTTACTATTCAAACTTCCAGATTTTTTTTTCTGATTTTCTACTTCTATGCTTTAACAGACCACTCACTGCCTCCCTTCCTCTCCGTCTCTCATCAAAATTACCTTCTCTGTTCCCAAATCTATCTGTTGTGGTCAATAGTATTCACCATCTTTTTCTTTTCCAAGCCAACTACCACAATTTCCTTTTTCTCTTACAATCATTTATTTAAGTTCACTGATTTTCCCCAAGCTTCCTCTACATACACACACAACCTCATTTCCCACCTCCCATAGATCATCCCAAATAATTAACCTGCTTTTCTTTTCCTCCTTATAAACTTAAAAGCCAAGAAGGTCATATACCTAATCTGTCACTTGAATACCCCAACCTAAAGCTGAATTAGAAATTTACTCCACACTAGCCTCAGGACTTCCCCCTAGTCTCCCTGTCACACCATCTAATGAGTCACAAACTATCCTTGTTTGGACCTTCCTCTCCAGCCTCTTACTATAGTCGATCTACTGATTCATAACCTTATACCCTTTAAATCTTAGCTCATTATTTCAGAGCACTTTCCCTACCTAAAACTATATAAATATAGAAGCCCACGTGACAAATTTAATTCAAACTGATCAATTTGCTTAAAAATATCAAGATGGCTGTCTGAGAGCATATACCAATTGCCTGAAGTAACCACTAGTTTACCTCCAGGCAGACACAACTAAATCAATACACAACCTTTATCCCCAATACTACCCATCTTAAGCCCTTAACCAGTGTGTGTATATACAAAAAACAAGGTAAGTACCACCTAGGGAAATATTCAAATAGCCACTACTTTTGCTTATCCTTGCTACTTTCTGTTTTCTTGCTCTTAGAAGAGAGTATATTCCCAGTTAAGTAAAAAGGAAGAAAAACCTAAAGACATTTCAAAGTCTGTTGAGAAGGGATCCAGAAGGTTCTTACTCTCTGTAATGGGTCTTCTAGAAGCTGAATGGCACTGCTGATAGCTTCCTGTGGCACATATGAGGACTCTCCATTGCCCTGAATCTCCAGCACTGCCATCTGCAGGGAGGGGGAATAGAAAAGCCCAGTAGAAACTTCAGAACTTCAGTGCTCCAGAATCACCCTCTCAAGACCTTACTTGTCCTCCCTCCATTTCCCCTTCCATCTTCTAACTTGACCCCTTTCCATCACCACTGCCTGTGGTTTCCTCACCTCCAGTGCACACATGCCAAAGGAGTAGATGTCCACTGCTGTTGTCACATTAGTGACTTCTAGGGAAAACAGAGAAGCCTTTGTTTAATCAGAGGATGGAAGCAAGGGGTGGCAGAAATGCCTTTTAAAAACTTTTTGTAAGCCAGCAGAGAACTACAAGTTTCAGTTCTATTACCTCTGGGCCTCAGGTTATAAGGTAGAAACCTGGGGAACAGGGAGAGGGGAGAGAAAGTGGTGCCTCACCTCCATACTCTGGTGCAAAGAAGTGTAGATTCTTCTGCTCTTCCCGACAAGTCTTCACATGATTGTTGATAGTGTCAGGAGCCACTGGGAGTAGGGGAGATACCCACAATCTGACCACCACCAACAAAGCACAGTCTCACTCCAGAGAGAGGTCCCCAGAAGCCAAATTCTCTCCTGAAGACTCTAACCCTCGAGGCACAAACCTGTCCTTTTCCCATCTTGAACCACAGACTAAACATGAACACCACCTACTTCCACTTTCTGGGGTCTACCGCTTCTCATTTAAGGTCCCTAGGTCAGTAGCAACAAACACTCCACACTAAACTAATAGGCATATAGGGGCCTTGGGCTGGCCAAGAAGCAATGGAGGCTAAGGAAAAACTTTTGCTTGTGATCTGCTCACCTTCCCCCAAGTTCAGGAATATATAATCCCGGTCACATGAAAATGTGTGGTCTAGTTCTTTCAGCCACCCTCAAATAGCATAAAAGCATAGGCAGCCCTTCCTAATCTGGGACACTTAAAGATCCCAGAAACTTGGATGATTAAAAAAAAAAAAGGTAAGAAGAAATAACAATACTACAACCAACTAGACAGCCTCCTTCTTACCCACCTTTACTGACTGAAACTCAAAAACAGCTCAAAGTTGAACCAATACCCTGGAATCAGTCTCACATTTAATCCACCAAAATTGTAGACTCCTGCTCTACTCCCTGTTGTTCAACATCGCAGCCATAGGCCTGAACAAGGAACCAGGGCCGGGCCCAATTTGGACTCACTCAAATCGTAAACAATGACTACAAGTCACAGAGAGTCTGGGAACACAGTATGATTTAGGGAATCATCCTGATGATGAAGGGAAATAAGAATCCAGGACATAAATGGCCAGCCAGGCAGAAACCACAGGAAACAAGCAAGTTATGGAAGGGCAAGCAGGTGGAGGGCTGGTAGGGAGAAGCCAAGCAGGCATAACTAGGCAGGGAGGCAGGGGCACAGGGCTTGCTCCCACGACTGCATGCACTGGGCAGCCGCAAAGGGGAGCAGAGGGGGCACGAACAGAGCCCCACATGGGGCAACAGGGAGCTCTCACCATTAGCAAAAATCCTATGAAAGACTGTTGGGAACAGAGCAGCCCGTAAGCGGGAGGGAGGAAAACAGAGAAAAGTTGTGAGCGATGGAGCAGCCAAGCCCCAGACAAATGGACACACAAACCACACACAGACACGGCACACAGAAATGTTATACACAGCACACAGATACACAGCAAATGAAAGCACTCACAGCAGGCACAGCCTGGAACCTCCTTTGGTAGGGTCTGGCCCCAGGGGCTCAAATCAGACCTTAGACCCATCTCTTTGCCCTTTCCCAACCTCCTATCAAGGTGTCTGGATTAACCCGCTTCCCTCCAAAAAAGGTGTAAGATTAGTCCCTACCCCCTAATTGACTGGCCTCTCCCTATGAATTACCCTAGCAAAGTCCTATCTCTTACCACCAGCCCAACACCTCAGAATTTTGCTCTACTCTCCCCACTCCTTGCATCTTACCCCCGTGGTTCCCAAATTCCCGAGGCTCCCCTGCCCAGAACCTCTCCCTCCCCTCACCAGAGCCAATCTTGATGAGTCCGTTGTGCTGGATGAAGATGGTGTCACAGGTCAGGTTCCCATGGATGATGGGGGGGTCACAGGAGTGCAGGTAGCTGTGGGGGCACTGGGCTGTTAGAGGGGCCACTGGGAAATTAAGGGCAAGGGGAACCCAAGGGTTAAGAGGAGCAAGGGCCTGGTCTCCTGCTGGTCACCACAAAGATAATCCCCACACTCTGAATCTCCATTATGTCTGGTGAGTTAAAGAGCTGGATAAGCACTAGGAGAAAGAGGCGGGAGACAGTATCGTGGTTAGGGCATTAGAATGGACCCTTTACAAGACCATAGGGGCCTAATCTTGACAGTACAGGACTCAAAAAAAGTGGGCAGAGCCAGAAAAAACCAGCAGAGTAGTGCCCTAAAATCTGTTTGGAGGAACTAAATCAGGAAATAGGGGAAAAACACTAACCAGATCCTACTTACCTAAGGGCAGAGAGGATTTGCGTGCACCAGCGCTTCCAAGCCTGGAACAGTTTGATCAAAGGGTCAGCAGTAATCCCCTCTCTTAACCCTCCAACTAGTTTCCCTCCATCCCTTCCTGATTAGCTTCATGATTACTATAATCTTTTTAAAACCCCCATACCAGCCTAAAGCTTTGTCTGTTCTCCCTCCATACCTTTTCATTCATAGTCTTGTGGTTCTTTTTGGTCTTCTTCAGAAACTGCTTAAGACTCCCAGATGACATGTATTCTGTGATAAAAATGACCTGGAGAGGTAAAGCACTCAAATAAGGTCGTAAAGTAGAAATGATCCCCTACCTGATGACATGTACACCAGATACATATTAGACCTGGAAGCCGGTGGTGGTGGTTGTTTTAAGTTTCCCTCCTTTTGTTGTTAGCACCACATCCTCAGATTTAACAGGATGAAAAAAAACTACTCAACTATAAGAGCTATGGAAGTAAGGAAGCCTGGGTGGCTTAGTCTGTGAAGTGTCTGCCTCTGGCTAAGGTCATGATTCCAGGATCCTGGGATCAAGTCCCACATCTGGCTCCTTGCTCAGCGGGGAGCCCGCTTCTCCCTCTGGCTACCACTCCCCCTGCTTGTGTGTTCTGACAAAAAAATAAAATCTCAAAAAAAAAAAAAAAAAGAAAGAAAAGAAAAGAAAGAAGGAAGGGAAAAAGAGAAGAGCTGTGGGAAGGAAACAAAAGTTTGCTCATTTCTGCCCCACCCATCACCAGACAAAAGGCACAGGACATAGGCAAAGCCCTGCTCTCATCTCCAGAACAGCTGATTCCAGTTTTGTTCCAAAACTACCTTATTTTCACCTCTGAATGTAAAAAGAACAATACATGTAGCTGGTCTTTTTGCGGTAAGCTCAAGAAAAAGTTCTTACCCTGGCCTTGTTCTCTTTAATGTCAGCCCAATACTTGTGAAACTTAACAATGTTGAGATGTTCCAACTGAATCAGATTATCAAACACAGCACGGACTTTTTCCTGAGAAAAAAGGAAAGAGTGGAAGAGAGTGGGATTAACAGGGTTCAGAAACCACTACAATTCTGAAAAGCCATTCCTTATCCCTCCCCAGAAATGATCTAACCCCAACATACTCTCCTCCTAATCGGCTTCTCAACGCCAATTCCTCTTTAACACCTGCATTCTTTTTTTAATTTAAATTCAGTTAATTAACATAAATGTATTATTTAGGGGTACAGGTCTATGATTCATCAGTCTGACAGAACACCTAGCACTCACCACAACACATACCCTCCCCAGTGTCCATCACCCAGCCACCCCATCTCCCACCCACCTCCCCTCCAGCAACCCTCAGTTTGTTTCATAAGATTAGGAGTCTCTAATGGCTTGCCTCCCTCTCTGGTTTCGTCTTGTTTCCTAACACCTGCATTCTAACTCCACACAAGCCACATCCTTTCACCACCACCTACCTCCTGCAGCTTGTAGTTCTTGCGTTCAGAGAACTGGACCTCATTCCACACAACCTCTACACCCTCCTCTGTATCCATGGCCAGGTATGCACTATCAATACCTGGTACGTTCCGCTGATTCACCTGAGAAGAAATTCAAATGGAAAGGAATTACTAAAGTAACCTTGTAAGCCCTCCATTTTAATATTCCACATGATCATCCTCTCCTAGGCACTGATCTGTTAAACTCTGGTCTGCCCCTTTCATTCTTTCCTCTTCCACTTCGTGCTTAGAATCCACTCCCCCGGGTGCCTGGGTGGCTCAGTGGGTTAAGCCACTGCCTTCGGCTCAGGTCATGATCTCAGGGTCCTGGGATCGAGTCCCGCATCGGGCTCTCTGCTCAGCAGGGAGCCTGCTTCCTCCTCTCTCTCTCTCTGCCTGCCTCTCTGCCTACTTGTGATCTCTGTCTGTCAAATAAATAATAAAATCTTTTAAAAAAAAAGAATCCACTCCCCCAAGAGTGACACTACCATCACCTTACCTCTTCTCGCCTCTTCTGCCACCGCCCACATGGTGACTCTTCCAAGATCTCAGACTCATCTTCGCTTTCTTCTTCTTCCTCTGGGGAAGCGGCTGAGGTCGTGGAAGTCACAGGAGGTGACACCGATGTGAGGCCAGGAGCTGAGGATGAGGATTCTACCTTTGGGTCTGAGCCGCTACTTACTACTGTCTGGGACTCCCCCTCCGACATGCTGGAACGAACACTCAGGCCTGCATTGGTTGGGGCAAGGATGGAGAAAGAAGAAAGGGTCAGGACAGATCTACAAAGATTTAACTCTGAGGCATCCAGGTGGCTCAGTCAGTTAAACATCCAACTCTTGATCTTGGCTCAGGTCTTGATCTCAGGGTCGTGAATTCAAGCTCCATATTGGGCTTCACGCCTAATCTTAATAATCTCCTCTGGGTTTCAAAAGAAAACAAAACATACACCTCCCTTTAAATCCAAAATCAGGGGTGCCTGGGTGGCTCAGTGGGTTAAAGCCTCTGCCTTCAGCTCAGGTCATGATCCCAGGGTCCTGGGATCGAGCCCGCATCAGGCTCTCTGCTCAGCGGGGAGCCTGCTTCCCTTCCTCTCTCTCTGCCTGCCTCTCTGCCTACTTGTGATCTCTGTCTGTCAAATAAATAAATAGAATCTTAAAAAAAAAAAAATCCAAAATCAAATTAATCCTGTCTGAACACTGAAACATTAACTACTCTCTTAGTCTAGAGAAGGAAACTTATCTTGGTTGAAGACGACCCACCAGGAGTGGCAAATCTAAGATTTATGACAATAAAACCCCCATTAGTAAGGTCCAAATGAACAGCCAAATCAGGGACAGACACCACTCCTTCTCAGCAATACTCACCCAACAGCCTTCCCTTTGAATCCTCACCTGTCTCTATTTCCACTGTGCTCAAGAACTAAGCTCTGTAGGCCTTGTTCAGAACAGATGACTCCAGACCCCAAAAGGTTTCACTGATTCAGCCCTAAGGCTGGACCTGTAACACTCTCAGCGAATTTACCCAGCTGAAACCCTCTGCTAATTTTTCCACTAGAATTCTGGCATTTGCTATCCATCCCTCCTATACGCAGATCAAGTTTGCTAGTCCAGGCTGAGGCTACCCCTGGCCCAGGTGACTAGCAGTGGTTAGTGACTTCACCCCTGATGACCTCACCTTCCCTGTGATGTGAGTGTGCAAAGGGGTATTGGTTAGCAACATTTTTTTTTCATTCACTCATTCAACAAATGTTTATTAAGCACTTACTGTAGGCCAAGCACTGGGCTAGGTACTTGAGACACAATAGTGAATATAATAAATGAGGTGCCCACATTCATGGAGCCACAAATTTAAATGGATCTAGGGCTTTCAGCTTCCATTTCATTCCCATGGCTCAAAGCTCCACCCTCTGAGATAACAGATATGACAGAGATATTTCCTCAAGAACAAGTAACTCAAGGGGCACCTGGGTAGCTCAGTTGATTAAGCATCTGTCTTGGCTCAGGCCATGATCCTGGGGTCCTGGGATCAAACCCTGCATCTGGCTCCCTGCTCAGCAAGGAGTCTGCTTCTCCCTCTGCCCCTTTGCCGCCCAGGCGTGCCCACACACACACTGTACTTTTAACAAATAAATGGATAAAATCTTAAAAAAAAAAAACCCTAAAAATATTATAAAAGTAAAAGAGTAACTACAGATATAGCAGTTACCAGAAAAAGTACTATATAGTATATTTTTTTCAAGGCACACAGCTACTTGGAAGAAAAACAATTCTCTGAAGATAAATGTCATTAGCTTGTCCAGACAGGCACAGGACAACTGCTGAATGTTATTCCAAATCTCTAAGAACAAAGGCTGTGAAGGAGTTGAAACCTGTGTGTGCTGGGCTCAAAGGAGTGCTCCAGTATGAAAGTGGCATTCTGGGAAAGTAGACTTCCTCCTCTAAATCCGCTCAGAATACAGAAGCCTCTGATCTAAACCAATCTTGAAAAGCCTTCATTTTAGAACTCTTGGATACCCAATCTCCACCCCCAGCCTACACTATGTATAACCCAAATCAGGAGATTCTTAATAGAAGACATTCTAGTAAATACCAGAGAACCACAACGCACTACAGAGAAAATCCAGCAAGATATTTTTTCCCTGTCATTTTCTAGGCCCTGCCCATCAGAGTGTATTCAACCAGCCAAGAAAGCTACTATCTGTATGTCTTAGTAATCTACCCGAAAACGATTTAGAAATCATTTTCCTTTTCCTTCCCTTGAAAAATAAGAAAATGGTAAGAAAGTTCATACGGATTATTTCCTAGAGCAGCTAGATTTATAGACTGTATCTTGAATCTGAACAGCTAAGTAAAGTTTCCAACTAGATTACAATAGGAAATACCAGTGACGCTCTAATACAGGAAGCCAGTTACCAATGGGCTCTAAAGAAACCTCTGAACTCAGGGCACAGACAATTAATCCACAGAACACCACAAAAGAAGCCAAACCTTTACCAGCCACAGACATGTCCTTGGAATGTGCTGGTCTTCTCCCTCCCCAATCTTTCCCCAGCAGGCAAAATGAAGGCACTGCCCAAGATCCCCCAGCACTTCCCTCCTGCTGAAAAAATCTTTGTAACGCTGGGGTTTTCATCTCAGGGTCGTTCAGAGGTGTAAGAGATCACATACGGAAAAGGTCATTTACGCCCCTACAAGGGACTCTCCTCGCCGCCTCCAGCAACCCCGAGAATACTGTGTTCACTTCTGAGCAGTGTAGGTAGATCGTCGCGCAAAGTTTTTCTCGGAGACTTTTATTTATTGGACTGCAGCCCCTCTGCATGTCGACTCCTCAGCAACAGCTCACAGGCCACGGGCCTCTGAGCCACTCTCACCCCGAGCAGACCAAAGGGCCTCCGGGACCCACAGGACCGTCCGCTCAGACGTCAAGCAAGCGCAGGGGACGGCTTCGCGCTCCAACAGGTCGTCCTGCCCGCTGTCTGCAAGGGAGCGCCCGCAGGCCCGGGAGCCAGCGGCCGCCACCTCATCAAAGGCCGGCCCCGCGGCGCCGTCAGGGGCGCAGGCCACGCCCCCGCGCAGTCAGCGCGCCGGCCTCCGCCAGCAGGCGCGGCCCCGACGCTGCGCTTCCGCAGGCCGCGGGGCCCGCCACCACCGCCCCCGCCGCCGGCCCCGCCTCTCGTCAGCCCCAGTTCGACACGAACGCCAGGGCCTCGCGCTCCGCGCCGGCAGAATTCCGGGTCGCCGCCACTCAGGGCAGGCCGGGCGGGCCCGGCAGAGACCGTGGGGTCGCGGCCGCCCCTTGGCTCCGGCGGGCCGGGCCTGGGCCGCCGAGCGAGCAGAGCCGCCACCAGACACCCGCCTGCCAGTGTCCCAACGCCCCGGGCCGCGGAGACCGACCCTTCCTTCCCTTCGCCGAGCCCCTTCCTCCCTTCCAGTTCTGTCGGTGCTCACCTCCCGACTCCGCTCCCCGCAGTCTGCGCTTCAGCTCCAGCTCGGGTTCGGGGCCGCGGACCAGAGAGACTCCCTCACAGCTGCGCTCCGCAGCGCAACCGAACTGCGGGCCCCGCCCTCGCGGCGTCCGGACCAACAGATGGGCGGTGCCGCTGGGCCGTTGGGTTTCCATTGGATAAGGCGGTCAAGATGGGCGGTGCCCCGGGAAGACGGTAGCTTGCCTGCTTAGTCTTCAACCCGGTCTCCTCCCCTTGAGCCTGTCCGGCCGAGACCTCTCCGAGGCTACGGTGTGTTCGTTATCAACTGGGGCTGATCGCTCTGTCCACCCCTCCGTCCAGTCTAGGTGCCCCCGATGATTCTGCTGGGCGAAAGGAAGGCCTTCCCTCTCTTCTTGAAGGCGCCATGACAGTTCTGGTCCGACTAAAAGACAAAAGGAGCGAAAGACGCAACCTCAATCCGGGAGGAGCACCCACCCACTTTAATTATTTAGGGGGGCGAGACTGCGCAGGACACCAATTCTTCAGAAAGCTTAAAAATTGTCCTGAATATATGCTAAGTTGCATAGCACGGATATTTGCCAAAACTTTGCAGGAGGTTTTCACAGATAACTCGTTTGACCCTCATAAGAAACCGAAATTGTCATTCAGTGCTAGTTGACAAATGCAAAAAAATGAATCAGAGACATTAAGCTATTCACCAAAAGTTGATAGGAGCCAGATCTAGCATTCAAACAGTAAGATTTGTCAAAGGCTTCCTTGAAAAGATGTTTGGGAAGAAATTTGGATTGACTTCGAGTAAGTGGAAAGAAAAGATCCTGGATGAGCCCATTGATCTGCGAAAACTAATCCCTGAGCCTGAGCGGTATAAATTCGCTGTGCCATTAGACATACGTTGTGGAGGGAGGAAGATGAAACAACTATCACAACCTGGGAATGTCATAATCACTAAATTTTACTGCCCTTAAAGGGACTCTCTAATCCTTCTTAACTAATATAAAGAAGGATACCGTATCTGGCAGAAGCCCTCTATTTTCTCAACTCTTCACCTCAAAATAGTTATTTTTGCAATCTTTCGCCCTTTGATTCTTTTACCTTTAAAAGAGAGCACTTGGGGCGCCTGGGTGGCTCAGTGGGGTTAAAGCCTCTGCTCAGGTCATGATCCCAGGGTCCTGGGATCGAGCCCCACATGGGACTCTGCCCAGCAGGGAGTCTGCTTCCATTCCCCTCTCTCTGCCTGCCTCTCTGCCTACTTTTGATCTCTGTCTGTCAAATAAATAAATCTTAAAAAAAAAATAGAGAGAGAGAGAGAGAGAGCAATCACACACTCTTATAGAAAGCTGCTGGAAGTTGCACATCTCGTTTTGGATATTTAAAAAAAATGCATCTGTCCACCAAAGTTAGCATATAATTTCAGAAGAGTTGAGGTTAAATAACTTTGTTCTAATCTTCAGAGGAAGGTTATTCCTCCTCCTCTCCAGGTTAACTTTTTTTCCTTGTGGGCTCCAAAGCAATTGGAGCCCCTGGTCCACTATAAACATTCATTAAATATCAGTACATATTATTATATCTCATTCTCTTCTCTCTGGTCCTTATTAATCAACCTTTTCAACTAGCTCCTTTCAAATATGCGTCGAGTACCCATTGGCATCCTGCAGCTCTCATTTTTACTTTTAACTTTTCACTCTTAACTTTTATTTTAACTTTTCACGTTTAAAAATCTCAAAAACTGCATTTTTGTCACCTCATTATTTTTTCTCTGCTTTAAAAATGTTTAAAAATCAAGTATTTCAAAAATATTTAACATAGTGTAACAATATTGAATAGCTTCTATGTGCGGTGGTCCACTGTTTTAATTGCCTTATGACATATTAACTCATTTAATCCTCCCAAGAATCCAATGGAATATTGTGAATTAACAGTTGCTATAGAATGTGAAAATCTCGGGGCACCTGGGTGGCTCAGTGGGTTAAGCCGCTCAGGTCATGATCCCAGGGTCCTGGGATCGAGCCCCGTATCGGGCTCTCTGCTAAGCGGGGAGCCTGCTTCCTCCTCTCTCTCTGCCTGCTTGTGATCTCTCTCTGTCAAATAAATAAATAAAATCTTAAAAAAAAAAAAAAAAGAATGTGAAAATCTCTTGTAACCCTACTTCACCAAAATAATTAAGACTTTGATGCATGTGTCCCCCTTTTTTTACCCCTGCATACATTAATATATGTGTGTATAATTTAAAATGAAAGCAAGCTGATACTACATAATCTTTTTCAGTTTACTCTGTTGCTTTTTTCCATGGCAGCTCATATAGCATTACTTTAATTTTTAACCACTGTAGAGTATTCCACTGTCCAACATTTAATTAGTAACAGGGGGCATCAGGGTTATGTCCAACATTTATTATTATTTATTTATATTATTCATTATAAATAAAGCTATAATAAAGTCTTGTTGCACACATCTTTGCTTGTTTGTGAAAATTTTTTTATATATCCTTAAAAATGGAATTGCTAAGTCAAGAGCTAAGAACATTTTAACTTGAATAGATATTGCCACGTTACTCTTCAAAAAGATATCAAATAATATCAAGAATATGCTAGGGTTTAGGGGTGCCTGGGTGGCTCAGTGGGTTAAGCCTCTGCCTTTGGGTCAGGTCATGATCTCAAGGTTCTGCGATCAAGCCCTGCATCAGGCTCTCTGCTCAGCAGGGAGACTGCTTCCCCTTTCCTCTCTGCCTACTTGTGATTTCTGTCTATCAAATAAATAAAATCTTTAAAAAAAAATTTAAAAAAGAATATGCTAGGGTTTAGTGGCCCTTGGGTGGCTCAGTCAGTTAAGCATCCAACTCTTGAATTTGGCTCAGGTCACCATCTCAGGGTCCTGGGTTTGAGCCCAGTGTCAGGCTCCTTGCTGAGGACAGTATGTGCTTGAGAGTTTCTTTCCCTCTCCCTCTGTCCTGCCCCCCCCCACTGCTTGCACTTGTGCGCTCTTTCAAAGAAATAAAATATATTTTTTGAAAAAGGGTAGTTTTAGGTTTACATCAAAATTGAGATGATTCAGAGATTTCCTATATATTTACTGTAGCCCATATACATAGCTTCTCTCCCATTACCAATATCACTCACCCGAATGGTATACATTTTACTGGGGATGAACCTACATTAACCTATCATAATCACCCGAAATCCATAGTTTACTATGAGGTAATACTCTTGGTATTGTATATTCTATAGGTTTGGACAAACATATGATGACATATATCCATCATTTATCATACAAAGCATTTTTACTCCCCTAAAAATCCTCTGTGCTCTCCCTTCCCATCCCCAGCAACCACTAATACTAATATCTCTATAGTTTTGCCTTTTCCAGAACATCATGTAGTTGGAATCCTACTTTTTAAATTGGCTTCTTTTGCTTAATGATATGCATTTAAAGATCCTTTGTGTGTTTTCATGGCTTGATAGCTCTTTTTTTTTTTTTAAATTTTATTTATTTGACAGACAGAGATCACAAGCAGGCAGAGAGGCAGGCAGAGAGAGGAGGAAGCAGGCTCCCCGCTGAGCAGAGAGCCTGATGCGGGGCTCGATCCTAGGACCCTGGGATCAGGACCCAAGTCAAAGGCAGAGGCTTTAACCCACTGAGCCACCCAGGCACCCCTTGATAGTTCATTTCTTATTAGGACTGAATAATATGCGATGATCTAGATGTACCACACTTTATCCATTCACATACTAAAGGACATCTTGGTTGCTTCTAACTTTTGGCAATTATGAGTAAAGCTCATAGTTATCTGTGTGCAGGTTTTTGTGTGAATGTAAGTTTTCAACTCCTTTGGGTAAATACCAAGAAGTGAGATTTCTTTTTTTAATAGGTAATTTATGAAGTTTATTTTTAAACTCAATTAATTAATATAGAGTGTATTATTAGTTTCAGAGGTACAGTTCGATGATTCATCAGTTGTATATAACACCCAGTGCTCATCACATCTATGCCCCCCTTAGTGCCTATCACCTCACCTTAGTTAACCCATCCCCCTTCCCCCCCAGCAGCCCTCAGTTTGTTTCCTATGATTAAGAATTTCTTACGGTTTTTCTGCCTTTCTAATTTCATCTTATTTTTCCCTCTCTTCCCCTATGCTCCTCTGTTTTTTTTTTAAGATTTTATTTATTTACTTGACAGAGAGAGATGAAAAGCAGGCAGAAAGGCAGGCAGAGAGAGAGGAGGAAGTAGGCTCCCCGCTGAGCAGAAAGCCTGATGTGGGGCTCGATCCCAGGACCCTAAGATCATGACCTGAGCCGAAGGCATCGGCTTAACCCACTGAGCCACCCAGGTGCCCCTCCTCTGTTTTCTTAAATCCTACATATGAGTGAAATCCTGTAATTGTCTTTCTTTGCTTAGCATAATACCTTCTCGTTTCAACCATGGCAAGATTTCTTTTTTTTTTTTTTGACTGCTGAGTAATATTCCATTGTATATATACACATATAGAAAATAAAATCTTAAATATATATATGTGTGTGTATATATATATTCTTATAAATATCTACATATATTATGTATAATAAAGTCTTAAAAAAAAAACCAACTAGCTGGCTGTCTTCAAAGTGGGTTATACCATTTTGCATTCCCACCAGCAATGAATAAGAGTTCATGTTGCTCCACATCCTCACCAGTATTTGGTGTTAGTGTTCTGGATTTTGGCCATTCTCATAGATGTGTTATGATATCTCACTTTTTAAAAAAGATTTTATTTATTTATTTGACAGAGAGAGAGATCATGAGTAGGCAGAAAGGCAGGCAGAGAGAGAGGGGGAAGCAGGCTCCTTGCCGAGCAGAGAGCCTGATGTGGGGCTCGATCCCAGGACCCTGAGATCATGACCTCAGCCAAAGGCAGAAGCTTAACCCACTGAGCCACCCAGGTGCCCCAATATCTCACTTTTTTAAAAAGTGGGGCTCAATCCCATGACCCTGGGATCATGACCTGAGCTGAAGGCAGATACTTAACTGACTGAACCTCCCAGGTGCCCCTGTATCTCATTTTTTTAAGTTTTCATTTCCATGATGACAAATGGTGTGGAGCACCTTTTTATGTGTTTATTTGCCACCTGTGTATGTTTTTTGGTGAGGTATTTGTTATGGTTTGTGGCCCATTTTTTTTTTTTTTTTTTTTTTTTTTTTTTTTTTTTTTTTTTTAAAGATTTTATTTATTTATTTGACAGACAGATCACGAGTAGGCAGAGAGGCAGGCAGAGAGAGAGAGAGGAGGAAGCAGGCTCCCTGCTGAGCAGAGAGCCCGATGCGGGACTCGATCCCAGGACCCTGAGATCATGACCCGAGCCGAAGGCAGCGGCTTAACCCACTGAGCCACCCAGGCGCCCGGCCCATTTTTTAATAGGATTGTTTTTTCTTCTTTGAGTTTTAAGTGTTTTTTGTATATTTTGGATAACAGTCTTTTATCATGTGTCTTTTGCAAATATTTTCTCCCAGTTTGTGTCTTGTCTTCTAATTCTCTTGACATTGTTTTTAGAGCAGAGTTTTTAATTTTACTGAAGTCCAGCTTATCAATTATTTCTTTCACGGACTGTGTCACTGGTGTTTTATTTAAAAAGGCATCAGCCTACTCAAGGTCATCTAGGTTTTCTGTTATATTATCTTCTAGGAGTAGTAGAGGTCTGCATTTCCTATTTAGGTCTATGCTCCATATTGGGCTAATTTTTGTGGGGTGTGTACGTGCTGTCTAAATTCTTTTTTTTTTTTTTTGGTATGTAGATGTCCAGTTGTCCCAGCACCATTGTTTTCATATGTTTATTGCCCAATTGTATTTCCTCCTCCATTTTTTGCCTGCTCATGCTCTTTATGTTTTTTTTTTTTTTTTTTTTGAAACTGGGTTGGTGGGGCGCCTGGGTGGCTCAGTCGGTTAAGCCGCTGCCTTCGGCTCAGGTCATGATCTCAGGTCCTGGGATCGAGTCCCGAATCGGGCTCTCTGCTCGGCAGGGAGCCTGCTTCCCTCTCTCTCTCTCTCTCTGACTGCCTCTCCATCTACTTGTGATTTTTCTCTGTCAAATAAATAAATAAAATCTTAAAAAAAAAAAAAAAGAAACTGGGTTGGTTATCTTTTTATTGGCTTGTAAGAGCTCTTTGATTATTAGAAAAATCCCATTGTCTTCCTAATCTCTCCCAATGTGAATCCCACCCTCTTTCTCTGCTAAAGCTGTTTTTCTGTTTATTATATCTTCCACTCCCAAAATCCTTTCTCAGTCTTCATTATGCCTGACCTCTTTAGCATTGGGGATCACTGAACAGCTCTCCTGCTTTTCCTAGCACTGATTTATTTCATTTCTCTTTCAACTTACCCTAATTTTTCTCTTATTGTTTTCTATCCTTCCCTTCTAACTATTAAGGTGCTTGTTATTGTGGTCAGAGTTAAATTTTTTGTTCTCTCTATACCATGCTTTAGAAAATATATCCATTGAGTGTATCACCTGAATAATATTTATATTTATCTCTAGCACTCTTTCTTGCCAAACTCCAAGACAGACTGGGTACTTCACTGTCACTTACAACTTAATATACTTAAATATTCCCACTGAAGGTCAGTAATCCACCTCAAGAATCAAATTATTGGGAATAGAAACCAGATGACTGGGTGACAGGGTGGGAGGGAAACCCATTTATACCTTTTGAATTTTGTGACCTACATAGGTAGCACACACTTTTTCTTAAAAAAAAAAAAAAAACACATAATATTTAACAATGAGACAATTTATTAAATAATAATAGAATAAAAAAAGGCACTGGTTCCTGGGTGGCTCAGTCAACTGAGCATCTGACTCTTGATTTTGACTCAGGTCATGATCTCAGGGTCGTGGGATCTAGTCCTGCATGGGGCTCTGCACTGGGCAGAGGTTCTCTCTCTCCTCTCCCTCTGCCTTTCCCCACCTCTCATGTGTGCTCTCTAAAAATAAAAAATAAATATAAATATAAAAAAAGAATAAAGAAAGGCAATGCTTTGAGACTATCCATATCTATTTGTCTGATTCTAAACTTGTCAAGTGACCTGCGGACCTCATCTTCTGGGTGGACTACAGCTTGCCTTTTGAAATGCTGGCTGCACAACTCTACAGATTTACTAAAAATCTTGGAATTTTCGGTGAGTGAATCTTATAGTATGAAAGTCATACCTCAATAAAACTGTCCAGACTCTTTCAAGATTTTGGTTTCCATAGATCAAGGCAATTGGAGAATCTGTTAGATTTCTGTTCTAAGCTTTTCTTCTTCAGTGTGAGACTTACTAGTCTTGCCTCCAATCTGATCATTCCTGTAGGCACATGATATGGACCCCTTATTCCAAAAGAGCCTCTTTCAAACGGAATAAAATCAATAAAATACTTTTATTCTTTTATATAAAAGAATAAAAATGCTCCTTCGCCTCAAGCTTGGCATTCCTTTAGGACCTCATATTAAGAGAAGCCTAGACTTCTTGATAAATGTGAATTACCTGAGGTACTTTAAAACATACACATTTCCAGGACCTTCCTGGGATTACTGGATCCAAATCTGGTAGGGGGAGGGCAGGGAGAGACTTGGGTATCTTTATGTGTAATAATCTTCCCAGGCGATTCTGATGCAAGTAGCCTGGTCTGTTATTAGGCTGAGGGTTATAAACTATCAAACTAGCATATCTTATCCCTGTCTAGGAATGATTCCTTGGGTCATTGCCTCATAACTTAGGCCTCTGAGCTTCACTGTTTAATTAAATAAGAACATTTAACTCTATACCTCCATGTCATGTCATAAGAAATTGAATCAACTTCTAAGTTAAACATAATGGATAAATAAATAGAGGCACTGGAGAAATAAAAAAAAACCAGACACACCATTTAAATTAATAATTCACCTGAAATTATTTGATTTCCACAATTGTATTCAATTATACTTAAGTCAAATTCATCTATAATTAATTTTGCTCTGTTTTACTGGCATAAAGGTACTATCTGTCTTATGTCCCAGGAATATTGGGAGTTTAAAATAATTACCAGGTTATCCCACAGCCTTTTCTGGGCCAAAGCCCTAACATAAACCTTTTCTGTTTGTTTTTACCTTGGCTATAGTAATAAAGACAACTTCCCTAAGTATAAAATTGTGTCCAGAGAAAACACAGACTCAGACTATAAGGAAAGGCCATTGGAGATCCCTTTAGCATGGGCAGTCTAAGACTCCATTATTTTACAGCTACAGTTGTACTTCCAGGCTTGAATCAGAGAGCAAAATTCAATAGAATCAAATATTTATTTAGTGGTGACTATGTGCCAGGCACCACACTAAGCATTAGGGTAACAAATGAGTAAGACAAAGTTCCTGTCTTCAAAGAGCTCCTATTTACTTGAGAAGATATCTGCATAAACAAAAAAGTTACAACACTTGGGGTGCCTGGGTGGCTCAGTCAGCTGGGGTCACGATCTTGGGGTCCTAGGATCAACACTCAGAGGGGAGTCTGCTTGAGGAGTCTCTCTCTCTCTGGCTCTGCCCCCTCCCCGCTTGTGTACTCTCTCTTTCTAATAGATAAATATATATGTGTATGTGTACTGTGTGTGTACACACACACACACACACACACACACACACATATATATATATATATATATATATATATATATATATATATATATTTTAAAGGCTGCAAGCAGCCTCCTGAAGCTAGAAAAGGCAAGGAAATGGATTCTTCCCTAGAATCCTCAGAAGGTATCGCTGATAACTTCAAATCAGTGAAATTGATTTCAGACGTTTGGTCTCCAGAGCTGTAAGAAAATTAATTTGTGGTGTTTTAAGTCACCAAGTTTGTGGTAATCTGTTACAGCAGACATAGGAAACTAATACATAAGGTTTCCCAGAGAACAAGACAGTTTTCTTTCTGGCCTGGCTTTTAAAGAATGAATAGGAGTTAAACTGACAGTTAAAGGAGGGAAGAACAGTCCAGAAAAGACTGAACTCTCCTTTTCTCTGACTCTCCAGACTCAGAAGACAGGCATTACACCATAAAGCCTATGACTGTCCAAACCAACTTTTGTGATATATGCCTCACTTTTTAGCAGTAGGAATTGAAGATTTCCAATGTAGGTGTTATTTTTTTTCTCCCTTACTTCACCTCTGGCTTTTCACACTGAAATTTAACCTTTGTTTTTACAGTGTTTCTTACATCTTGGAAAGAAGAAAAAACTCTCCAGGGAGAACATTCTTAAGTAAATGAGAAAACAAGAGAGAGAATCTGATAAGGACATTTGTTTATTATTGGCTCAAGCTTAGAACAAAGGGTGACAAAGCCTTCTCCAAAAGCAAACTCTTTGTTTTTTGGAACTAAGAGTTATAAAATAGTGAAAATAAAAAGTAAGAGCTCTAACCCAGATATAATTGAAGACAGAATGGGGCACCTGGGTGGCTCAGTGGGTTAAAGCCTCTGCCTTTGGCTCAGGTCATGATCCCAGGGTCCTGGGATTGAGTCCCACATCGGGCTCTCTGCTCAGCAGGGAGCCTGCTTCCTCCTCTCTCTCTGCCTGCCTCTCTGCCTACTTGTGATCTCTGCCTGTCAAATAAATAAATAAAATCTTTAAAAAAAAAAAAAAGACAGAATAAGTTAATTCACTCAGAATGCCATGCAGAGAAACACACACACACACACACACACACACACACAAAGTTGAGCAGTGAGCCTGTATTGAAAGCCCTAACATGTATAATGAGAATTCTGAAAACATTAAGATTTTTAAAGTGTTGATAAAAGACATTAGACTTCAGATTTTAAAAACAAACTCTTAGAACTAGTAAAATAAACATGTGCTGAGGCATATCATATGGATATTTACAAAATATCAAGGATAAAGAGCAAATTGTAAAAGCTTCCAGCGACATGAGAAAGAAACCAATTTTGCCTATGGAATGACAGTAAGACTGATAAAACACTTCCCTGTAATCCTAGAATTTTATTTCCAACCAAATTGTCATTAAAGAGTGAAGGCAAAATACATTTTGTAATGCCAGAAACAACGAAGGGATTAAAAAAACCACACCCACCCAATCTCACTGAAAGACCTATATATAAACAAGAATTAATAAAACTGCTTGGGAAAAACGTCCACTTCTGGCCATGATGGTGTAACAGGACCCTCCTGCCTTTGCCACATAGAACACGGGTTAGAATACATAAGCAACAGTTTTCAGATATTGGATGTAGCAGGCAGTACACACGGGAGAGTGGTCCCTGAGAGAAGGGAAAAAATGAGGTAAATCCTGTGAGAAGCCCAGCTTACTGCCTAGAGTTTTCAGGCCACTTTGTGGGGAGAGGAAACCCAAACAGAGCCTGACAATATCATTGCATCGAGAAGACAGAGTTGAGAGTTCAAGGAGACCAAAATGGCTAACATTTCCAGAGAGCCAGAAAGGATGGAGTTACCCAGAGAAATAACTGTGGTGCTTCTTAGAAGGATCCTCTCCAGATTTTGTGTGTGAACTGAGCTAAACATACACATGAGGAAACTATCAAGGTTGACAAAAGAACCCTCTGCAAGGAGTAGACAAAACAGTGGAAAGGAGGCCATTTTGGCGGATGGCAGGATTCCCGCTGACAGGGTTCCTGTTACAGCTGTTTGTCCCTAACGAACTGCAGAGCCAAGCGGTTACAAGATATCAGGTTATTCATTATTTTTTCTTTCTGTAAGACTTTTAAAAAAATATGTTTTATGTATTTATTTGACAGAGATCACAAGTAGGCAGAGAGGCAGGCAGGCAGAGAGGAGGAAGCAGGCTCCCTGCCAAGCGGAGAGCCCTATGTGGGCTCCATCCCAGGACCTTGAGGTCATGACCCGAGCCGAAGGCACAGGCTTAACCCACTGAGCCACCCAGGTGCCCCTGTAAGACTTTTATTTATTTATTTTTAAAATTTATTTTATTTGACAGAGAGAAAGAGAGAGAGTACAAGGTGGGAGAGTAGCAGGCAGAGGGGGAGGGAGAAGCAGGCTCCCTGTAGGGAGCCAGACGCAGGCTTTGATACCAGGACTCTGGGATCACAGCTTGAATGACTGAGCCACCCAGGCACCCCAGTCATTCACTTCTTTGAATGTGAGCCTCGGCTAAGAATATTTGTCCTCATGATGACGAAAAGAAGCCGCAGGATTTTTCTACTTAGAAAAGTATTGGCCCCTGGTTTTCAGGGGCCAATCTGTCAGACTCAACTTGTGTGTCCTCAATCCTCAACAGTCAATATAGCAAAGGAGTTCTCTTACTAAAGGATTTTGAGGAATCCCTAAGGAATGGGTAAGTATGCCACAGATCCTCCCTGGAAATTACTGTTGCTTTTGCTAGCTGTCCTTGGTGCCAGACACTGCCCGTCTTGAACTTTGCTATCACTTCCTTTGGTCCCACCCACTGGACCTAGATCTCTACTTTATTCCCCAAAGCTTTAACTATTTAACAAGACGCAGAGGCACGGACATTAAAAACAAAGAGGACCCCACAGCTTCCACTTGAAGTGGCTGTTCTTCTGATCCCTGATGAGGCGGAGCCGGCTCAGTAGGCCTCCTTCTCCCTGGAGGAGCTCTAGGCTGGGCCACTTCTTGGAATCCTAATGCCCGCATTAGGCATAAGTCAAGAGAGAATCTTTCTTTTCTAACTCAAGGCCTGCCTATTCCCACTCTAGAATATTTGATTGCGGAACTATCCTTTTCTTTAGCGGGGGGACTCACCTCCACGTTGGCCTGCTGTTTTATTAACACAGTCCCAGGAGTCACGGACACCTTCCAGACTTTGGGTAATTTAGCTGTACAAAACGCCATTTTGTGATCTGCCAGTTGTCCAGGCCAGTCTGTTCTCTTATACAAGGTGCACAGGTTAAGATTCACACACTCCTGGGGCACCTGGGTGGCTCAGTGGGTTAAGCCGCTGCCTTCGGCTCAGGTCATGATCTCAGGGTCCTGGGATCGAGTCCCGCATGGGGCTCTCTGCTCAGCGGGGAGCCTGCTTCCCTCTCTCTCTCTCTCTCTCTGCCTGCCTCTCTGTCTACTGTGATCTCTCTCTGTCAAATAAATAAATAAAATCTTAAAAAAAAAAAAAAAAAAGATTCACACACTCCTCGGTGGGGGCTCCGTTTTTGTGATCACCCGTGAGCAAACACTTGAATAAAAACATACATACGTCTCCTAAGAACAAGTAAGGATTTTCTTAAGAGACATTCCAGTCTTTATTCTTATTTAGGCGGGGAAACAGTCTCTTTTTCTCTTCAAGGGCACAGTCCTGCAAAATATTTTATGTTACTAATACATTAATTAATTACCTCCCTCCAGGGGCATCTGGGTTGCCCAGTCAGTTAAGCGGCTGCCTTTGGTTCAGGTCATGATCCCAGGGCTCTGGGATCAAGCCCTTGGCGGGCTCCCTGCTGAACAGGGGAGTCTGTTTCTCCCTCTGGCTCTCCCCTTCATGCCCACTTGCTCTCTCTGTCTCCCTCTCTCTCTGAAATACATAAAATCTTAAAAACAAAAACAAAACACCTCCGGTATCTCAGTTTGAAATCTGAATTTTGATTAATGTCATTTTATTTCAAGATTTTCTTTAGGATAAAGGGGGGTTTTCCTTTAATATGTGTAGAGGGCCCATTCTGGTGATTTCCAGGAGTAAAGGTGGATGGCTGCAAGATGAATTTAGATCTGGCCTTCTAGAAATAGAAGACTGCAACTTCAATTTTTTTTCAAAGATTTATTTATTTTAGACAGAGAGCAGGGGCAGGGGCATAGGGAAATAATCCTCAAGCCAACTCCCCGCTGAGCAAGGAGCCAACCAGGGGTTTGGATCCACACCCTGAGATCATCACCTGAGCCAAAACCAAGAGTCAGTCACTCAACCCAGACAGCCAGGTTTCTCAGAAGACTGCAACTTTATTTATTTTTTATTTTTTTATTTTTTTAGAAGACTGCAACTTTAAAATAGAACACTTCTGGGGCGCCTGGGTGGCTCAGTGGGTTAAAGCCTCTGCCTTTGGCTTAGATCATGATCCCGGGATCCTGGGATGGAGCCCCAAATCAGGCTCTCTGCTTGGCGGGGAGCCTGCTTCCCCCCCCCCCCCGCCGCCGCCTACTTGCGATTTCTGTCTGTCAAATAAATAAAATCTTTAAAAAAAAAAACAACACTTCTTTGACATTTAAACAAAATTGCATTTATTGGGCACCTTTTAAAATTTAGGGAGTACAAAGAGTAGTATGGATTGGCCCAGAACCTCAGAAATGGACTCTTACCCCCTTTTTTCCCTAATAACTTCAAAATATCTGCATTTCTTCTTTCCTAGCTCTAAATCCTGTCCCACACTTTTTTCCCCTTCCCTGGATTAGTCTTTTACCTTTAATCACACACAGGAAAGAATATAGCGTCAAAAACTACTGAGCTTCTGGGGTGCCTAGCTGGCTTAGTTGATACAGCTCACAACTCCTGATCCCGGGTTTTCGAGCCTCATGTTGGGTATAGAGACTGTTTAAAAATAAAAAAATCTCACAAACACACACACACACACACGCACACACACATGCACACACAACTGCTGAGCTTCCAAATTCAATATCTTATGAATAGTATAATATCATCAGAAACAGAATGTGAAGGAAGTACATAAAGAGTCAAAAACAGAGTTAGGAGCTCTTAGGAAAACCCCCGGGGGAGGGCCTGGAAGACTGGGAGGACTGCTTCCCAACTTCTCACTCTCCTCTCATTCTCTCCCCACTTAACGTCTTCCATGTGCAGGTTGAATTTCTCAGTCTGTGGTTGGCCAATCTCTGGGGGGGTCTTGTATTTCCAAGCCACTGTGAATTTTCTCTTTCTTTCTTTCTTTCTTTCTTTTTTTTTTGCCACTGTGAATTTTCTATGAGCACTTTAAAACTTTGCACTTTAAGTTTTATAATATGTTAGCTGATTTTGGATCATCTGGATTAACACTTTATATATATATATATATATATATATTTTTTTTTTTTTTAAGATTTTGTTTATTTGACAGACAGAGATCACAAGGAGACAGAGAGGCAGGCAGAGAGAGAGGGGGAAGCAGGCTCCCCGCTGAGCAGAGAGCCTGACACAGGACTCGATCCCAGGACCCTGAGATCATGACCTGAGCCAAAGGCCGCGGCTTAACCCACTGAGCCACCCAGGCGCCCAACACTTTATATTTTGAGTGATCTTGAATTGAACTGGTGTCACATTAGACTCTGAAGTTAAACTTTTAATTTCAAGGCAATGTTGCCTGGCCTTGGCAGGGGGAATGGGGTGGGGACGGGTGTCCCTTGAATCCTTTGGGATCTGCAGAAGTATGTCTCAGTGGTTCACAATTTCTCATGTTTGGAAAACACTGCCTTGAACTACCTTCTCCTCTTTTCTCCTTTCTCTCATGAGAGGTAACTTGAAAGAGGCTCATGAGAAGTTTAGAGAAACAAAACTGTTTTAAAAATGACTAGTATTTGGGAGCACCTAGGTGGCTCAGTTGATTAAGTGTCTGCCTTTGGCTCAGGTAATGATCCCAAGGTCCTGGGATGGAGCCCGGTGCTGGACTTCCTGCAGGGAGCCTGCTTCTCCTCCCTCTGCCCGCCACTCCCTTTGCTTGTGTTCTCCTTCTCTCTCTCTCTGCCAAATAAAAAAAATTTTTTTTTAAATGGCTAGTATTTGTTTATCTTCAGTGCTTGACCAGTTTGGGAGCTAAGAAAATACAAGCAATCTCTTGATTTCTTTAACTAAAGCAAAGGTGATACTGGGCTTTAGATTTGTATGTGTAAGAATTGCCAAATGCTTAGTTATTTTTTATGTACAACTAACCAATCATTTATCTCTTGTTTTTTGAATAAACTTGGTATATATCTTAAAGATTTTATTTATTTAGAGATTTCTGGGGGTGGGCAAGCCTGCATGAGCAGGGGAGAGGGGCTAAGGGAAAGAGAGAATTTCAAACAAACTCCCAGGTGAACAAAGGACCCCACTCTAGGCTAGATCTCACGACCCTGAGATCATGTCCTGAGCCAAAGTCAACAGTCAGACACTTAACCACTTAACCCGACTGAGCCACCCAGGTATCCCAGCTTGCTATATATTTTAGAGACCTTTCTATCATTGGGCCAGTCCCTAAAGTACATGTTTAGGAACTTCTTCTGTGACTATGTTTGATTAGTCACATTTTTGAAGCTCATAGCTTAAAGACTCAGGAAAATCAATCTACTAATATAATGTTTTGGGTTTATTTTAAAAAAAAATTTTTTTTTTTTGCTCGCTATCAAAGCATGAAATCTGTGTGTCCTTGGAAGCATATTTTAGTGATTTTGGGGAGAATGGGGATGGATAAGGAAAGGATAATCTTTTTTTTTTTTAATGCTTATTTTATTTTATTTATTTGACAGAGAGAGATCACAGTAGGCAGAGAGGCAGGCAGAGAGAGGGGGGGGAAGCAGGCTCCCCGCCGAGCAGAGAGCCAGATGCGGGGCTCTATTCCAGGACCCTGGGATCATGACCTGAGCCGAAGGCAGCGGCTTAACCCACTGAGCCACCCAGGCGCCCCAGGAAAGGATAATCTTAATAATCTTTGTCTCTTTTCCCATGTCTTTCTCTGAGCCCCCTTAAAATCTCCACCTTCCCTCTCTGAGACATTGCCACCTTCTCAGAACATTGGTTTTTTTTTTTTTTTTTTTTTTTTTTAGGTTTTATTTATTTAACAGAGAGAGCACACTTGAGAGAGCTCACACAGCGGGAGCGTCAGAGGGAGAAGCAGACTCCCTGCTGAGCAAGAAGCCGGACAGATGCTTAATCTAACTGAGCTACCGAGGCATTCCAACCTTGCTTTTTCCTGAGTTGTATTTTTTTCCTTGTCTGTTATTCATTTTGTTTCAGATCCTCTATTTTTTGTAAAAATAATTCCAAATAATTTAATGTCACGTGTATCCCATATTTATCATGTGTATGTGGATACTTAAATGATAGTATGTTGTTGAATTCAGCATTTATGCAAACTCAGCACTTTGTATTAGTTCCTCTTATCCTTAAAGCAATTGGAAAAAGTAAATATTGTATGTCTATTTTCCATGAGGAACTGAGCCTGAGAGAGAATAATAACTTGTGAAAGACCACATAGATTAATATATGCCAAAACATGTGTGTTTTTTCACAATGTCACATTCCATAGTTAGGGAGGGGAAAAGAGGCTGAGTCGTTTCATGCCTGTTACCCTGCCCTGTCCAGAGATCTCATTTATGTTCATTAGGACCTATAGGCCTGACATCTTCTACCCTCAGTCTAACTTCAGTGGTTTCAGTGTTTAGATATCTAATTGTCACCTTGAATGGAACCCACCATTTTCTCCCCAAACTAGCAAATATACACCAACCCACGCCACACAATTTTCTGTTAATGGCTCCACAAATTTTTGTCATTCAGGGTCAAAACCTTGGTATTATTAATTCAAGGGAGATATTGAGCACATACAAAGATTGTGCTAGGGATGCTGGGGTATACAGTAAGTTTGATAGAGTTTCTGCTTTTGTAAAGGCTTTAGGAAAGACTAACAAATGGGGAACCTACCCAAACTAGATTATGGATATTAGAGAGGACTTCTTGGAGGATGACAAAGGTGGGTGGGTATGGAGGTGTGTTTGATAGGCAAAGGCCTAGAAGAAACATAGTTTTGGAGGAATCTAAGGATGTACTGCTGAATACACTGATTTGTAGTGAAAATGGTAAGTGGGAGAGATATGTTAGAATTAGTTCAAGCATGAAGGGTCTGGTAAACTATGTTAAGGAATTTGGACTATCCCGTATAGCAGGAGGAAGTATAATTAGTTCTGAATTTTAAGAGAGTCAATCTGCTCATAGTTTGGAGGATTTCTCCTTTTTCTTTCATTCCCTGAATCCAATCTGTTACTAAATCCTGTTCCTTTCTTATTGTCCCATTTGTTTATCTCTATTCCCACTGCCACCAAACCTCAGTTCCAGCCCCCTTCCCATCTCATGCTTCGATTAAGAGCCTTTTAACCAGTTAGTCTCCACTTTGTTCCTCCAATCTACACTGCACACAAAGACTAGACCAACAGTCCCAAAAAGCTACGCCAGAATAACGGTGAAGTCCAAGTCACGCATCTTGGCGATTATGACCTTCTCTACCCTATCTACCGAATATTACTACTTAAAATCGATTTCCGGGGTGCCTGGGTGGCTCAGTGGGTTAAGCCGCTGCCTTCAGGTCAGGTCATGATCTCGGGGTCCTGCGATCGAGTCCGCATCAGGCTCTCTGCTCAGTCTACTTGTGATGTCAAATAAATAAATAAATAAATCTTTAAAACATAAAATAAAATCGCTTTCCAACGAGGCCAGCCAGCTTCCTCCAAAATCCTGCTAAATTCAGTTGACATTCTTTTCTCACCCCTGCAACCTTGTAACATTATTCTCTTCTCCGAGGCATAAAGCACTTCTGGGGCATCCAGAGAACGTCCAGCAACAGCTAGTCCTCCTCTCCTTTGATTTCTTCTCACCCAACAGAGACTGTGCCAAATATTTCTGTATTGTATTAACTCGAATGATGTTACAGATTGAAGTTTTCATTTCCTTTAGTCAGAAAAAGACTCTCCTAAGGCCAGGCCAGGCATTTCATGCGCTCGGAACAAATACTAGGTTAACTTGAATAGAGCCGAATTGGGCGGGTTTGCGGAGCCTGAACGCGCGGTGGGGAGAGGGGACGGATGCCCGGGAGGATGGATCGGGAGGGCTGGGTGCCACACAAAAGAGCTACGACAAACACGCAAGAGGCCGGAGTACGGGGGCGAAGGCAGGGCGGAGTAGCGAGGGACTGCTGGTGGACAGCTACGGATGGCAAGCCCCTCGCCGGGCCGCGGGAGGATAGCCGCTGCCGTTGGTGGGCGTGACCGCGCCAGTCTCGCGGGAGCGGCGGTTGGGCGGGCCGTTGTCCCCGCGGGCGGGGCGAGTTGCTAAGGAAATGACTACCCGCAGCGCCGCGCCGCCGCGCCGGCCGGGCGGGGTCTGGAGCGGCGCCGTTTCCGCTTCCGCTCCCTCTCTGCTCCCGTCCCGTTACCGCCTCCTCGCTGGCCTCGCGCCTTTCACCGGCACCTTGTGTCGGCCGTGCAGCCGGGCCCGCTCCTGCCACGCGCGCGCCCCCGGGGCTCCGGCTCCGGCACGGGTCGCGCCCCGGTCGCCTGCCCCTGAGGCCGCCGGCCAGCCGCCGCCATGGGTGCCTACCTCTCCCAGCCCAACACAGTGAAGTGCTCCGGGGACGGGGTCGGCGCCTCGCGCCTGCCGCTGCCCTACGGCTTCTCCGCCATGCAGGGCTGGCGCGTCTCCATGGAGGTGAGGCGGGAGAGGCCCAGAGGCGGGCCGCTGCAGGGCGGGAACCTGACGGTGAAAGGGAGCGGGGTGGGGGGGGATGGGGTCATCCCCCGGGAAGGGTCCGTATCAGAAGCCTGCAGCTGCAGCTGCGGCGGCAGTTTGACCGGCGGCAGCGAGAGTGGGCCCGGGCCCGAGAGGGAACTACCGGTGCTTGGGAACCGTGTGTCGGTGGCCGGTTTGGCGGCGAGAGCTCGGCCATGTGGGGAGAGGCACCTTCCGCCCACTGACCGCCCTCTCCCAGTGCCTTCGCGCCATCCTCTCCTGCCAGCCCAGCCCTCCAGGCTCATAAACGGTGTGAGGTGTAGTGTGGGAGTGAAGATGAAACGAGGGACTGTTTATCCATTTACTTTTGCGAGGATGAGGAGAATAGACGGGCATGACTACTTTTTTTTTTTTCTTTTTCTTCCTTAAATGTGTGCTGTGAGAGGCCTCTTTGGACGAGGAGTTTGACAGTGAAAGAATCCTGGGCGAGCAGTCTGTTTCAAATTCTTAAACACCTAGTTGCTTGGCTCTGGACACCGAATGTTAATTTCAGAGGCTTGACCTGCCCTCCGGGAATTGTCAGTCGTTTGTATTCTCATCAGGGCCTTTTACGACCTTTGGAAAACTTCAGTAGTGTCGATCTGCCGTTATCACTCCTTTTTTTAATATGCTTGGTATTTTTTCCTCGGAATTTTTCAAAGACTTAATTCGCAATTGTCATTTGCCTGTGCTTGTTGGGGTTTATAGTTTCCTTGATTTGCACTCATTCCATCATAACTTACAAAGAACTGATTTTTTTTTTCTTTTTTAAAAAACTTCTTCTGGATAAAAGAAAAAGGGAAAATTTCTGGATAGAAAGAAGTAGAATTGGGCAAAATGGATGTGAAAGTACAAGGGAGAATAGGGGAAACCATGCAGGGAAAAAAGGGAGAAAGACGTGTGTAAGACATGTCTTTGTGAAGAGTGTTGTGAGATCTAAGAAGAAGGGCCAGGGAAATGCTCTTAATTATTTCTGGGATTAAGGGTTGATCTTCTTACTAGGTGGGCTTCAGGTAACAGCCTAATACTACTGTCTCCCTGGGGAATTTCTTCAAATCCCTGACTCCTCCCTGTGGTTGGCTCTGGAATGACAGTATAAACTTAAATAGTTTGTTCTTAGATTCAAATTTTATACCCATGATGACTTTAAACTGTTCTGTCATTAGGTATAGCATTTCAAGAATGAGGGGAATCCTATAGCTCATCTCATCTAGTTTGGCTCCCTCATTTTATAGCGGGGAAATGGAGGCCCAGAAAGGTTAGGACACTTGAGCCTTGGTGGAAAGAATCTGTGGGATGAAGTTGTTCGAGAGACAGTTGCTGAACACTGTTATCATAGTGTGTCAACCTGAAGTATAGCATTCATATTTCAGTGGGGTGCTCAGTATTGAGCTTACTGGGTGTTTGGTAAATGTAATTGAGTGTTGGAAATATCTGGATTGAGCTTCAAAAGAAAAACCTTAATAATGGGCTGGGCTTTGGGTTAGTTGCTAGTTTGGAGATTTCATTTCTATGGCATTTTCTGTTAGTATTGTAAGATTTGAGGTGACTCATCTCACAGTAAGGCTTATCCTTCAGGTTTCTCATTCCTTATTTTCTAGTTTCTTCTCTGCTGTGGTTTTTCTAGGGTTTTTGTTTGTTTTATTTTGTTTTGTTTTTTGGTACTTTTCTTTCTAGTTTTCTTTAGTGAGTTGTTTGGATATTTAGTTTTCCAAGTTGTTTGCCTGGTGATTCTGTTCTGTTTGCTTCTCTGCGGGGTATTTCCCTTTATTTTTGGTTTCTCCTTTGGTAATTAGAAAATGACCCCCCCCCCCATCAGCAGCTGTTTGGTTTGTAGAAATCTTGTTAGAATATTTCTTAGATCCTCATCTTCCTCCTGAGAGGTAACCAGTTTGGGTTTTAAAATCTTCCTGTTATGCTCTTTCTCAATTTACCTTTGTTTGAATGGTTATCTTTAATCAAATCCTCTTGAAGTCCTGCCTGGGATCCTTTTCTGCTGCATCAGTACTTTTCCTTCTGGCTTTGTTTCCTTTCTCTACAAACTATAACATACTCTCCTTGCTATGGCAAGACCATAACTATGACTTGTAGGCTCTTGAGTGAATCTTACCTTTTAAGAAAGTATACACACCTGTTCCTCTTAATCCTTAGGACTCAATCCCACCTATTTATTAAGTCTGTTGACCTTATTTGCTTGGTCCTAATGATTCCTTTGAGGTAAGTTTGTGTCAAAAGACATTACAGAGGTTGCTAAAATCCTAATTGTTGCATAGATTCAGCCTTAGTACTATTTTACCCCTTCTCTTGAGGCAAGGATGGCAACTATCAATAGCTGGCATTTTATACTTTCTGCCTCTCCAGCCCCTCTTGCTGTGGAACCAGGGTGTTTTGAGGAGGGGTAAACAAAATACTACAGTTGATGTTCCCTTCCCTTCTTCCTTCTCCATGGTTTGGAGGGACCCTCAAGCTGGTTGAGGTGTGTATTTTGTGGGTTAACAGGTAGGTTGTGGAAGCGTGCCTGAGAAATATATATGGAAAGGCTCAGAGTTTTTGGTGGCTAATGAGAAGTCCAATCTGAAAATAGTTTTAGTTGATGTAGTCTTAAAGGGACATGGATACTTTTAGTTTTGGGTTATGAGTTTCTCTGGAAGTGATAAAACTGCTTTCTTTGGGGAGTTAGTTTCTTTTTGTTTTTTTAATTCTGTGAATTATATTTGCCTTCTTTAAAAGGCAGTATCAGTACCAAGAGTATAATTTTGAGTAGGCTAGCTGTTTACTGCCATAAGAAGCTGGCTTATTAATGGTCATAAAGGGTCATCTAGAATTGAATGAAGATAATGTTAGGCAGAACATTCTTAAGAGACCTACAGGACAGTTTTAGTCATTATGTTAATGGAGCAGAATATAAAATGGGATATACTACAAGCATTGTGTGGGGTTCCCCTTAAAAGAGGGTATCTGAAGGCTGAAGAACATTTTTTGTCCGATCCTCAGATTAATGCCTCATCTCTATGTCTTAAAGCACTTTTTACTTACTGAACCAGATCAGAATTCCTTTGTCCAGGATGCAGTTAAGCAACTTCTATAAAAGCGCATTCTTTTCATTTGATTAGCATGCAGTACCTATTCACAATTCAGAAATAGTATGAAATGATATGAGATGTATATCCATGAATATGGAGAAATTGTTTTCTATTTTACTATTCCTTTATAAGTTCTTACACAAATGGAAGTTAAAATCAGAACTTATTCTGTAAGATTTCAAGAATATTTTACATAAATTATTTCTATTGCCCAATCCTATAGCAGATGTTGCTACTGCTTCTCCATCCTGACCCTCTATTGGGTTATATCATCTTGGAATTGTACTTTGAGAGGTAAGGTAAGGAACTGTACTTTGAATTTGAGTATAGAAGTTTCACAGATCTGATCAGTAGTTCTTGCCATAGTAAGCGGTTTTTTAAAATTATTTATTTATTTTTAAAGAGAGAGAGATCACAAGTAGGCAGAGAAGTGGGCAGAGAGAAAGAGGGGAAGCAGGCTCCCTGCTGTGCAGAGAGCCTGATGTGGGGCTCGATCCCAGGACCCTGAGATCATGACCTGAGCCTAAGGGAGAGGTTTAACCCACTGAGCCACCCAGGCGCGCCTGTAAGCTGTTTTAAAATTATGCTGTCTGAAAGCATAAATCTTTAGAACTTATCTTAAGGCATCGCTAATATATAATGACATGCTTTAAACTGAGTACTGAGTTCAGAGGAGTTGTTTTCTGTTTCCCTTTAGATCCTGTCCAGAGATGGAGTCTATCAACTTTTAATCACATATAGTACCTAAAAATGTATATACAGATTTCTTACTAAACAATTTTGAGATATAGTTCATATACCATATCCATTTAAAGCATACATTTCAGTGGCTAAAATACTCAGAGTTGTACAGCCATCACCACTATAGTTTTAGAACTGTTTTATCACTGAAGAAAAAAACCTATAACCATTACCAGTCACTCTGTACCTCCCCTCCTCTAACCCCTTGCAACCACCAATTTATATTATATCTGTATGGATTTGCCTATCTTTAACATTTTATAAAAATGTCACCTTTTATGTCTGCCTTCTTTTACTAAACAATATTTTTCTTTTTTTTTTTTTTTTTAAGATTTTATTTGTTTGAGAGAGAGCATGACAGGGACCCCCCCGCCACGTTGGTTTCGATCCCAGGACCCCGAAATCATAACATATGCTGAAGGCAGGGCTTAACTAACTGAGCCACCCAGGCTCCCATCTAAACAGTAGTTCTAAGAGTCACCATGAATTCTTTTAGATGGCTGAATAGTATTCCATTTTTTTTTTTTTTTTTTAGATTTTATTTATTTATTTGACAGACAGAAATCACAAGTAGTCAGAGAGGCAGACAGAGAGGGTGGGGGAAGCAGGCTCCCCGCCAAGCAGAGAGCCCGATGTGGGGCTGGATCTCAGGACCCTGAGACCACAACCCGAGCCGAAGGCAGAGAGGCTTTAACCCACTGAGCCACCCAGGCGCCCATAGTATTCCATTTTATGGCTATTTTGTTTATCCATTCATCAGTTAATGGATATTTAGATTTCCACATTTTGGCCATGATGAATAATGATGCTAAGAACGTCCATTTATAAATTTTTATGTGGAAATAAGTTTTTATTTCTCTTGAATATGTTGTAGGAGTGGAATTGCTGGGTCATATAGTAACTCCATGTTTAACATTTTGAGGAGCTACCTAACTGTTTTTCAAAGTGGTCTTACCATTTTGATTCTTACCAGCAATATATGAGGGTGTCAGTTTCTCTACAGCCTCCCCTTTTTATTATAGCCATTTTAGTGGGTGTGAAATGGTAGCTCACTGTGGTTTTTTTTTTTTTTTAATTTAAATTTTTTATTTATTTGTCAGAGAGAGAGAGAGAAAGCACAAGCAGGCAGAGTGGCTGGCAAAGGCAGAGAGAAGCAGGCTCCTTGCTCAGCAGGGAGCCTGATGTGGGACTCGATCCCAGGACTCTAGGACTCTGGGATCATGAGGGATGATGACCCGAGCTGACGGCAGCAGCTAACCAACTGAGCCACCCAGGCATTCCCTCACTGTGGTTTTGATTGTATTTCCTTGGTGCCTTATGTTTCACCATCTTTTCTTGAGTTAATTGCCACTTACAGATCTTTGAAGAAATGTCTGTTTGGATCTTTTGTCTGTTTGTATTGGGTTGTCTCCCCCCCCCCTTTTTTGTCTTTTTATTGAGATGTAAGGGTTTTTTATATATTTTGGATAAAAGTCCTTTATCAGATATGATTTACAAATATTTTCACCTATTCTGTGGGGTACCTTTTTGCTTTCTTGTCCTTTGAAGCACAAAGATTTTGAATTTTGTTGAAGTCCAGTTTCTCTATTAAGAGTTTTATAGTTTTAGCTCTCATAGCCATTGTGGGTTAATTTTTGTGAATGGTGTAAGAAAGAGCTCCAATTTCATACTTTCACATGTGGATATCTACTTGTCCCAAAACCATTTGTTAAAAAGCCTATTCCCACTCACAAATTATCTTGGCATCATTGTTAAGATCATTTGACTATAAATAATGAGGGTTTATTTCTGGACTCCTTCCATTCCCATTGATCTGTGTACTTACGGCTCTGCTAGTACCACACTGTCTTGGTTACCATTAGCTTTGTGGTAAGTTTTGAAATTAGGAAGTGTGAGTTTTCCAGCTTTGTTCTTTTTCTTATTTCTCCTTTTCTGGGTCCCTTGCATTTCCATATGAATTTAGGATCAGCTTGTCAATTTCTGTGCAAAAGGCACTTGGAATTTTGATAGGGATTGTGCTGAATCTGTAGATCTAGTTGAGTGTTGCTATCTTTAACAATACTAAGTCTGTAGTTTTCTTGTGATGTCTTTGGTTTAAGTATCAGGATAATATTGGCCTCAGAATCATTTGGGAAGTGTTGCTTCCTCTTCTATACATTGGAAGAGTTTGTGAAGAATTGGTATTATTCTCTTTAAAATGCTTGGTAAAACTTACCATTGAAGCCATCTGAGACAGGTCTTTTCTTTATGGGAGGTTGTATGTGTGTGTATGTTTTATTTTATGTTAAGTTGTGGTAAAATACACATAACATAAAATCTTCCATCTTCACCATTTTGAAATCTACAGTTCGGTGCATTCATACTGTTGGGCGACCAATTGCCAGAAATATTTTCATCTTGCAGAATTGAAACCCTATACCAGTTAAACAGCTCTCCATTCTGCCTGCCCTCTGCCCCTACCCCCTGGCAACCATTCTATTTCCTATTTCTATGAATTTGACTACCGCAAGGTAACTCCTAGAAAGACACATTTGTCATTTAGTGACTGGCTTCTTTCACTTAGCATAGTATTCTCAAGGTTCATCCATGTTATAGCATGTGTCAGAATTTCCTTCCTTTTTAAGGCTGAATAGTATCCATTGTATGACTATACCACATTTTATTTACCCATTCATCTGTTGATGGACTCTTAGGTTGTTTCTTCCTTTTGTGTATTGTGGATAAAGTTGCTGTGAACACGGGTATAAAAATATATCTTCAAGACCCTGCTCCTAAGTCCGAGACTGAGGTGTCTGCTGAGGGCCCACTTTCTGGTTCATAGATGTCTGCCTTCTAGTTCTATTTTCAAGACAAGGGAGCTATTTGAAGTCGCTTTTATAAGGGCACAATCTCACTCATAACCTAATTACTTCCCAAACACCCACCTCCAAATATGTCATGTTGGGGATTACATTTCAACATATGAATATTGGGAGACACAAAATATTCTATAGCATTGAGGTAATACATGCATGTAATTTTAAAAGATAGTAATACATGACTTTTTAAAATAAAAAATATAGTTCCTTCCCAACCACCTTCAAACTTTTTGTCTTGGTTTATAAAGATTTAGATAAGTTTATGTATATAAATATAAATGGTTGATCATCCAGTAACACAGGAACATTTGTGAATGTATTTATAATCTTAGGAGATTGACATCAGGCAGGATAACCAGGATTTTATTAAAATAGATCCATTGGTTGCCTAGAAGATCTGAAGGTTCTGTATGATACGTGATTTTAAGTAAGGCAAGGCCTAAGGTCCCTGACTCAGGTGACCTATGTGTTCTGAGTCATGTCCTTCAGACTATCAGCTGTTAGTGTGTTACGATACATGTCTAGGTTTAGGATAGGAAATGAGAGAGGAGGCATCTGTAAGGTATTTGTCCTGAGGCAGCTGGAAACTCACCATCATAAACAAACATGGAGTCCTACTATATTGCAGAACATAGTTTTAGGCCCCAAAGCTGTAAAGAAGTTTTTTCTGGTTTACGATAGAGTTTTGGACCTAAGACTCTTTCCCTCATGGAATGCTGGATAGCAATACAAGACAGTATATGCTGAGTAACCATATTATTGGTAGAGACAGTAAATATTAAAAGAGTTTGGAGAGAGGAATGATCATAGAGTTTTGGTGTGATCGAGAAAAACTCCTTTTTTTTTTTTTAAAGATTTATTTATTTATTTGACAGAGATCACAAGTAGGCAGGCAGGCAGAGAGAAGGGGAAGCAGACTCCCTGCTGAGAGAGCCTGATGCGGGGCTCCATCCCAGGACGCTGAGATCATGACTTGAACCGATGGCAGAGGCTTTAACCCACTGAGCCACCCAGGCACACTGAGAAAGAATTCTTGGAGATGGTGAGACTAACTGGACCTTAAGGAGAGAGTATAAATGGGGACAAAAGGAGAGGAGGAAAGAGGAAGGAGAAGAATGAGAATGAGAAGGATATCGGAGGGAGGGATATGAGGAAGGACTCGTGAGGCCTGCTTTCTACTCTGCTGGGGTGACGTGGTCAGTGTTGAGTGGAGTAGTTTCTTTTGGGGAATGGTATGAAAATTAAGAGATTAGTTTATAGAGATGGGTAGGAATGATGATTGAGTGCTTTAAATTGCCTGTAAGTTGTGTGGAATTAATTTTTTTTTTTTTTAGATTTCATTTATTGATTTGACAGACAGAGATCACAGGGAGGCAAAGAGGCAGGCAGAGAAAGGAGGAAGCAGGCTCCCCGCTGAGGAAAGAGCCCGATATGGGGCTTGATCCCAGGACCCTGGGACCATGACCCGAGCCGAAGGCAGAGGCTTTAACCCACTGAGCCACCCAGGTGCCCCTGTGTGGAATTAATCTTATATCCAGTAGAATTCATGGAAGTTTTTAGCAATAAAGTGTTATATTGGGAAGGATAATCTGGCATCTGAATGTATGTAGGCTGGATTACAGGGGCAGAGAGTAGAAACAGGAAGGAGATAAAATGCTAGTAAGAGTAAAGTAATCCAGGAACAAAGTTATAAGGGAAAAGTTAGTAGGACTTGGTGATTGGATGGTAGAAGAGACCCAGAAAGTAAAGGTAAACTGATACTAAGTGTTGCCTGGGAAAGTTAAGATTCCAAGATTAGAAATAAGACCTACAGGGGAAGTTCTGATTTTTTTTGAAGACTGCTGAGTTTCTATTTACATATGTTAAGTTTGAAATGAAGGGACATCCTGTAGAAACAGGCGACTGGAACTTCACAGAGCCCAAGAGAACTTTCAAGAAAGCTGACATGGTTTTCACTATTTAATTATGTACAGTATTTGGGAAAAAATGAAGCCTGCCAAATGGCTATTTGGGTTGCTATCACAGTTATTGCCTGCTCTGTGAAGTAAAATCTCGAAGGAAAAGATTTTGAGATTAGAAGTTTAAGAGGAAAATAAATCTAAAAAAAAAAAAGAGATGATTTTAACCAGTTTCCAATAAATGGTTTAATACAGGTTTTGTTGAATAAAAAGAAGAAAAGAGGAGCAACAATGCTTTGGAGGCAAAAATGAAGGAGAGGTTGGGTAAACCGGTAGAGAAATTTTGAGGTAGAATAGAGACGATGAGGTAGTTCTTGAAATATGACCTTGATCTAAGTAAAGTAAGAGGTTAGCTCATCTGCTAAGAGTGAAAGAAGAGCATTGAGAACTTGAACAATGTGGGAAAGGTTTGTGACTGACTGGTGAATATATTTAAGCACCAATGCAGAACACGTGAGAAAAATGCTGAATGGGATTAGGGTGCACAATCAACATGAGTTCATGACATTTTATAACTAGCAGTACTTAGTGGCTCTGATTCAGGGGCAAAGAAAGCAGTTGGTCGGGTTATACGAGGTTGGATGAGTTTTTCTAGATTGCTAAGAGACAGTGTTGAAATACTTGGCTCTGGCTCAGAAAGGTCAAGAGAGAAAGAAAAGCAAGGGTAAAGGTAGGTAGGCTCTGAACAGAGATGCAAAGGGGGAAACTAAAGTGCTTAGAGAGGGTAGAACAGTTCCAAATCAGAAAATAGATGAGGGCCTTACCAGAAGTGAAAGAAAAGGTAGTGTGAAGTAGTTCTAAGAACTGAGACCTCAAGATAGAAGATGAATCTTTATAGTAGGCATTCCTCTTTGAGAATAAGAATAGGGAAGAAAAATGTGAGGTAGAATCTGTTACCAGAACAGAATATACATTTGCTGAATTCCCACTTACAAGGAGTTTTACGTATTTTGCAACTATTGCATCACAATACTTCTGTGGTGATAAGGGTAAATATGGTAGCTATTCCTGTTCCATATTATAGGAGAGAAAATGGAGGCACACCAAGAGGTAGCTGGCCAGAAATCCTGCAGTATATCATAGCATGGCCACTTGAGGGCAGTTCATAGGTTCATTTTGTCATCATTATCATTCAAACCAGAACAATATGGCATATTGTACAAAAAGTTATAAAGTAAAAAAAAATAGAAAAAAATTATTACGCCATTCTTATTCTCGACCCAGACTTCTCTACCCAGACTTCTAGGAAATATATATAGGTGCTTTTATTTTTTTCTCCTTTTATCACTTAATATATTGTGAACCTATTTCCAAATGAACACATTCATTTCATTTTTAAAAATATTTTTTATTTTTTTAAAGATTTTATTTATTTGAGAGAGGCAGGACGGGTGAGGGGAGCATGAGCAGGTGGAGTGACAGAGGGAGAGAGAGAAATTCCCCATAGAGCAGGGAGCCTTGATCCCAAGACCCTGAGATCATGACCTGAGCTGAAGGCAGACTTGTTTAACCAACTGAGCCACCCAGGCATCCCCTACATGCTCATTTTTAATAGTTGCGTTCTGTTGGAGGGATGTATCCCTTGTAATTTAATTTTTTCATGGAAATTAGGGTGTTCATAATTGTTCTTTAGTATAAATAATGCTATAGTGATCTTTTTTTTTTTAAGATTTTATTTATTTATTTGAAACAGAGAGAGGGAGAGACAGCGAGAGAGGGAACACAAGCAGGGGGAGTGGGAGAGGGAGAAAGCAGGCTTCCTACTGAGCAGGGAGCCCAATGTTGGGCTTGATTCCAGTCATGACCTGAGCTGAAGGTAGACACCTAACTGACTGAGCCACCCAGGCACCACTATGGTGATCATTTTTTTTTTAAGATTTTATTTATTTATTTGATAGAGATCACAAGTAGGCAGAGAGGCAGGCAGAGAGAGAGGAGGAAGCAGGCTCCCTGCAGAGCAGTTAGCCCGATGTGGGGCTCAATCCTAGGACCCTGGGATCATGACCTAAGCTGAAGGCAGAGGCTTTAACCCACTGAGCCACCCAGGCGCCCCTATAGTGACCATTCTTATATGTATCCTTGTACCCTTTTCTTATTACTCTTCCATAAAATAAACTTTTGGAAGTCCAGTTACTAAATCAAAGGGCATGTGCATTTGAAATTTTGATATATTACCAAATTGTGTTCCAGGCAGGCTATACTAATTTATATTCTTGTTGGTCAGGATATGAGGATGTGTTTTTACTTCACTCTTATTACCCTTGGTTATTATTAATCTTCATTATTCTAATTTGCACAAAAGATATTTCCTTGTTTTTAATCACTTTTCTGTTTTTTCAAAAGTTCATATGAAGCTAGATCTGCTTCACATCACATGCTTTTGTGAGAAACAGATGAGGAAGTCAAAAAAGATGATTTGAATAGAGGTGTGGGTTCAAACGAGACAGTACAGTTCTGATTTGGAGTGGTACTGCAAGACAGAGAATGATTGTCCTGTTCCATTAGGAAGGAGTGGACAAGTAGACTGCTTTTCCCTCCCCTACAAAAAGTGGAATTAGTTGGACCAGTTTCTCAAATTCTGGTGATACATTGAGTCTTTTAAAAATATTTAATTTACTTTCTGGGCACCTGGGTGGCTAAGTGGGTTGAGCCTCTGCCTTCAGCTCAGGTCATGATCCCAGGATCCTGGGATTGAGTCCCGCATCGGGTTCTCTGCTCGGCAGGGATCCTGCTTCCCCTTTCTCTCTGCCTGCCTCTCTGCCTACTTGTGATCTCTGTCTGTCAAATAAATAAATAAAATCTTTAAAAAATATATTTAATTTACTTTTGAGGAAACTGAACATTCCTATGGCTCATCTCGCTCCTATCTGTCTGCACCCTCTGGTTCCCATCATGGTTTTTCTTTAGTTTTCTGTGTATCCATGTAGTATTGCAGTATGTAAAGACAAATATCTATTCCTGTGCTCCCTCTTCTTACACAAAAGCAGCTTACTAAATATGTTATTCTGTACTTTGCTTTCCTTCTGCACTTTGCTTTCCTTATTTAACAAAATATCTTGGAGCTCTTCCATGGATTTTTTTTTTTTTTAAATGAAAGCAATACTTGTGGAACTCCAGAATTCACTAAAACAATTTTAATTTAATTTTACTTAAATGAGTACAAACATAGAACTGGGCATAAATTCCATGCCAACAAACCACACTACAAAATCGACAGAATTAAAGTCAACATTAATATGACACACTAGGGGCGCCTGGGTGGCTCAGTGGGTTAAGCCGCTGCCTTCGGCTCAGGTCATGATCTCAGAGTCCTGGGATCGAGTCCCGCATCGGGCTCTCTGCTCAGCGGAGAGCCTGCTTCCCTCTCTCTCTGCCTGCCTCTCCATCTACTTGTGATTTCTCTCTGTCAAATAAATAAATAAAATCTTTAAAAAAAAAATAATATGACACACTATTTTGCTGATCACGACTTAGGTAGTGACTGCTGAGGTACAGTTGCTAATGGCTTTAGCAAGCGTGTACCACACTGTGTCCCATGCCAATTCAGTTCCCCTGCCCCTTTTCTGTAATCCCAACTCAGTCCTCTGTTCTGCCTTTCCTTTATTCCATAGCACTATCATGTTTCTATAGGAGTTACAGCATCATGCGATAGGATTTAACTATTTGTTATGTTTATTGTATATATTCCTCGTGAAATGTAACTTTCTTTCTTTTTTTTTTTTTTTAAAGATTATTTATTTATTTGTCAGAGAGAGAGAGAGTGAGAGCGAGCACGAGAGCGAGCATAGGCAGACAGAGTGGAAGGCAGAGTCAGAGGGAGAAGCAGGCTCCCTGCAGAGCAAGGAGCCTGATGTGGGACTCGATCCCAGGACACTGGGATCATGACCTGAGCCGCTGAGCCACCCAGGCGTCCCAGAATGTAACTTTCTTTATGAAGTGCAGGTCTTCATTTTATTCACTGATATATCCCAAACACTCAGAAGTGATCCTGGAACATAATGGGTACTCAAATATTTGGTGAAGGAATAACAAATGAATTCTTAGGCACATAAAGTCTGAGAACCACTGTTAGAGGATGCTGAGGCAATAGATGGTCATAAAGGCAGGCCAAAAGGTGCTGAGAGGAGAGGTAGGTCCAGTAACTCTGGCTCAGCGCGAAGGAAGGCCAGTGTGGCTGGTGGTGGAGTGATTGGAAGAGGGAGAAGACCTTTTTGGTCTACGGTGCTCTCCATGTCCTGGGGATGGGGCTCAGAGGCGATTGCTCAGAACTTTATTAGATAGGCCATTGAGGGCCCTCTGTGGCAGCCCATTAGATTCTGCGACACTTTCTCCTAGAATCAATCAGTGGGAAATACAAAATAGTTATTTTGCATTCTCTCATTTACTACCTTAAAATAGCCTTTATTTTCTAGATTTGTGTAATGAAAGCTTAGTCCTACTGCAGGGACAACAGAAGAACCATTGCGCTGATTTCCTAAGTATTTTTTTTTTTTTTTTAAAGATTTTATTTATCCATTTGACAGACAGATCACAAGTAGACAGAGAGGCAGGCAGAGAGAGAGAGAGAGGGAAACAGGCTCCCTGCTGAGCAGAGAGCCCGATGCGGGGCTCGATCCCAGGACCCTGAGATCATGACCTGAGCCGAAGGCAGCAGCTTAACCCACTGAGCCACCCAGGCGCCCCTGATTTCCTAAGTATTGATACAGCTAGGAAAGTTTAAATGCCTCAAAGAGGAAGGAGAACCATTAACTTACACAATGATCATCAATCAGAGTAAATAGCTGATTATATTTTTTTTTTGTTTGTAGAAAGTACCTGAAAGGGAGGTGGGGTTGTGTTCCAAGATGGGGCAGAGTAAGCTACAGCACATTCTCGCCTAGGTTCAACATCTTAGGGCCTAGCCTGGAGGTTTGCCTGGGGTGACGGAGTTTTTTTTATTAGAAGAATTTGATCAAGCCCAGCCTTCCAACCATGATGTTGCTGCAGCAGGACCTTTGCAGACTTCTCTTCAGGTGTGCTAATGCCATCAGCGATGAATGATATCTTATTTCCAGCTGGGGGTAGGAGGTGGGAAGGCTAATTACATGAGGCATTGTAAATTCCAGTTAACGAGTACTAAACACAATGTAGCTTAATAACATTATTTGTTGGGAGGATTCTTTTGTAAATATATCCTCTGCCTATCCTGAAGATAACTTACTGAGTTAAGCTTTGAGAGAAGAGAATGATTTGTTTAGATGTTGCTTTGGGGAAGTGGTGGTATAAGTGTATGTGTATATAGTTCTACAAATTTTAGTGCTTTCACTTAGGCATTTTAGGTTTCTCCTAGCAACTTGTCAGGTTGGTAATGCCCTCAGGTCTCTTTTTGCTATCTTCCCTAACATTTTCTTCCTTGAAGTTCTCTGTTTCATAGACTGGGTCTCGAAGTGACTTTAAAGATCCTTTATTCTGGTTCTTCCCATAGTTGCCACAAATCCAAAAGGTCAGGTCTAGAGTTCCAACAGCCAAACATTCTGCCATCTGGACTGAGATCTCCTAGGCCGAGGCTGCTAGACTGCAGAGGTAGTGACCTGATTCATCTCTCTCCCTTCTACCCTCTCTGCTTCCTTTCCTCCCCTCCTTCCCTCCCTTGGCCCTTTTCCTTTCTCCTTTCCCTGTACTTCTTTTCTTATTTTATCATCCCATTTTCCTTTCTTATTTCTAGGCCATGTAGGTCAGCTAGGGAAGGGTTAGTGAGATTAAGGCGTGAAGGCGATCCTTACGACTTGAGGTGCACAAGGAAGAACATCCTTTGACCTTGAGAAATGCTAATTATGCTCTCTTTTTCCTAGGATGCGCACAACTGTATTCCTGAGTTGGACAGTGAGACAGCCATGTTTTCTGTCTATGATGGACATGGAGGTAACTTTTGCAGATCATATTGGTGACATTCTTGAACACCAGTTCCAGACTTTTGGGGGCAAGAACAGGTTCTCAGTAGTTCTTTTCCCTTCCAAGGTTCTGGTCCTCAGATACCATTTCCTTCCCAGTGCTGTTTTTCTCTATTCTGCCATTCTGTTTTCATAACAGGATATTGTATTAGTTTATAATCTGACCAGGCCTTGTTTTAACCCAGAAAGCCTCTTCCTGTATTAGAATTTATTTATTTTTTTTTCCCACTGAGAACTAAGTATATATATGAGAAAAGACAAAAGGTATATTACCATAGTCCTGAAGAGTTGATGGTGACATCCATTTTCTGGCTCAGAACTTCCTAAACAGTTATCTTTCAGATAGGTTTCAGTTGTATGAGATAGTCATTTCCTCAACCCTTGGGGTTCACTCCAGTATGGCATGTAAATACTATATGACTTTGTATGTGAGAAGCAGTGCTCTGGGTGACCTTACCTTTCTTCTAGGGGAGGAAGTTGCCTTGTACTGTGCCAAATACCTTCCTGAGATCATCAAAGATCAGAAGGCCTACAAAGAAGGCAAGCTACAAAAGGTCTGTCTTTTCGTAGTGCTCCTTCTCTACTTCTGTAGGCTTGCCCTTGTTTTCCAGTCCTTGGCTTTTCCTTTCTTACTGTCAGTAAGCTGCTGCTTATTGCATTTCTTAAAGAATTCTATTCCCACTGGGCCTTTTTAGAGCTGCTTCATTATTCTCAGGTCTCTGAACTGTTTTTTATTGATATGTCAGTGTCTCCTTGTATGGTAGATCACGCTGTAATTGGCATGCCATCTTTGTACCCAGGCTGTATATAGGCAATTCATGTTGTACCCACTGTACTTTTTTCTACACTTACCTCATACTATTTGACTTATATACAGGCATTAGAAGATGCCTTCTTGGCTATTGATGCCAAACTGACCACTGAGGAAGTCATTAAGGAGCTGGCACAGATTGCAGGGCGACCCACTGAGGATGAGGATGAAAAAGAAAAAGTAGCTGATGAAGATGATGGTGAGTTTGGCATCCCTTGTTTGAGAGGAAATCAACATTTTAAAGAACTCTTCTTTAATATGTATTATTTATGTGTCAATTATAAGAGAGGATGACTTCTTAGGGACTTGGCGAGTCCTCACATTAAAGAACCCTATGTTCTATGTTCTATACTCCATGAGGTTATGGAAGGAGAAGAATTAACCTTTGACCTAGTGTCCATAATTGTAAGGATTTTTATGTACATTATCTTTTGCCATTGTGACGGGGTCTCTCTGGTTCCTGTTAATGTTTATGTGACCCTTTTTTTAAGACTTGGAACTATCATTAGCCTCAGCGCCAGTCACTAAGCCTGGGCTGTAGGCCTAAAGCTAGCGTTGTGGGCTTCTTGGGTCCTCAGCCATAATGAGGTTTCCAACTTATCAATCAAAAATGAGAATACCGTAACTAGTACTACAGTAACTAGTATTCCTTTGACTAAGAATAGGGTGAGAGACAACGACCAAAGGAAGTCTGTGCAGGCAGATAGTACTTGAGAAGGAAGCAAGGGGGTGTTCTGAGACTTGATAGGAAACTTGATAGGATCCTTGAGTGGGCAGTGGTGGGGAAGTTGAAACTCAGCCTGCAAGGGTTGTGGAAGTGGGAAGGGGGACTGATCCATGAGGAGTCTGGGGTGGGCGTGCTGATTCAGCCTCTTCTCTGCAGTGGACAATGAGGAGGCTGCGCTGCTGCATGAAGAGGCCACCATGACTATTGAAGAGCTACTGACACGCTACGGGCAGAACTGTCACAAGGGTGCTCCCCACAGCAGACCTGGAGCTGGGACAGGCGAGGAGCCAGGGTCCCAGGGCCTCAACGGGGAGGCAGGACCTGAGGACCCATCTAGGGAAACTTCTTCAGAGGAGAATGGCCCCACAGCCAAGGCTCACACCGGCCTTTCCTCCAACTCAGAACGTGGGACTGAGGCAGGACAAGGTGGCGAGCCTGGCACTCCCACTGGTGAGGCTGGGCCTTCCTGCTCTTCAGCCTCTGACAAGCTGCCTCGAGTTGCTAAGTCCAAGTTCTTTGAGGACAGTGAGGATGAGTCAGATGAGGCAGAGGAGGAAGAGGAAGACAGTGAGGTAAGGGCCTGTGGGAGCACACAGATGCTGAATCTGCAGAGAGGGCCTATTTGGTTACCATGCATATCTGTTGGCTCTTTTCCTTCTCTGTTTTTTTTTAACTTTTAATTTTTTAAGTAATTTCTACATCCAACTTGGGGCTTGAACTCACAACTCCCAAGATCAAGAGTTGCATGCTGTCTCAACTAAGCCAGCCAGATACCCCACCTTCTATTTTTAGATCAGCCTCCAAGACCTACTACATTCCAAGGTTTTCTTAAATTCATTATTTCCACCAACATAGGAACTGTCAGCCTTCAGACCTCTTCCTTTGTTGGTACTATAACAAATAGATCTAGTTCTAGCCTTTCAGAGTCTGTCTCAGAGAGAGAACAAGAAGGTGGTGGTGGTTAACTTTGGGTATTTGGGTATTTCCTTCTCTGGGCCACTTATTTTCTGGCTGCGTTGCCTGGAAAGTGCTTCTGGCTGAGAGCCCTGGCCTTTCCTAGGACTTCCTACTCATGAGTATTGAACGCAGCTCAGGATATTAGTTCTACCCATCTAGCTCTCTCCCCTCCCCTAAATTTTTCTGTCATGATCATACAGTTGTATCTTTCAGTGCTTTCAGAATCTTTGTTCAATCAGAGCCTCTTGGTTCTGAGTATGAGTTGGGGGGAGGGGGGCAGGGGGTCATCTCAGTCTCAGCAGCCTGGGATCATCCCTCTGGCAGGAATGCAGTGAGGAAGAGGATGGCTACAGCAGCGAAGAGGCAGAGAATGAGGAAGATGAGGATGACACTGAGGAGGCTGAAGAAGACGAGGAAGAAGAGGAGATGATGGTGCCAGGCATGGAAGGCAAGGAGGAGGTGTGTAGGGAAGGGGAGCACCAAGTCTGTAAAAGCCAAGAGGCAGATGTGATTCCCTGATAGTGATTTCAGGACAGGGAATCTCCTTGCTGCCTTAGTACTGAAGCCCTGGTATGGGGGCATTTATGCTATAAGGGGAACTAGGTCTTTAGGGAACAGTTAGCTCAGAGTAGAAAGCATGCTCTAGTCTTTGGAAAGACTAAATCCATCCCTCTCCTGTTTGTTAGTGCTCTCTTGGTGGTCCCAGTGAGAGGAGAGAGCATAAGCAAATGATCAGGGGCGCACCAATGAGGAGTTTGTGTCCAGAAGCTCCCCTGATGCTCCCTTTCTTCCTCTTAAGCCTGGCTCTGACAGCGGTACCACAGCGGTGGTGGCTCTGATACGAGGGAAGCAGTTGATTGTAGCCAATGCAGGAGACTCTCGTTGTGTGGTGTCCGAGGCTGGCAAAGCTTTGGACATGTCCTATGACCACAAACCGGAGGATGAAGTGGAGCTAGCACGCATCAAGAATGCTGGTGGCAAGGTCACCATGGATGGGCGAGTCAACGGGGGCCTCAACCTCTCCAGAGCCATTGGTAAGGGCCAGGAAAATGTGGGGAAGACTTTGGGGGTCTTATTCTCTTTCCAGACTCCCTGGTAGCAAACTTTAATCTTAATAGGCCCTTGTACCTTTTTCTAAGCCCTTTGGTATCTATGACCTTTGTCTGTAAAATGTCTCCATGAGATAGATATGGTAGCTGTCATATTTGGATGATTAAAAAAAAAAAAAAAACAGGTTAGTGACCTACCTAAGATATAGCAAACTGAAGATAGGGCTGAAACTAGAAAAACTGGAACTCAGTTTTCCATTTACTTAGATTATGGAACTTTGTAAAGAAGGGAAATGAATGGTAATCCTTGACCAGCCTTGAGCACAAGTCTTTGGGGAGTGCTTAAACTGCTCATCAACCAACCATTCCTTTACCTCAGGAGACCACTTCTACAAGAGAAATAAGAACTTGCCACCTGAGGAACAGATGATATCAGCCCTTCCTGACATCAAGGTCTTGACTCTCACTGACGACCACGAATTCATGGTCATTGCCTGTGATGGCATATGGTGAGTACCAGTAGAATGACCTAAAATTCCCTTATTTATGCAGCATTACTTTTCTTGTAGGGCTCTGAGCTGGTTTGGCTTTTTTATCCCTCTAACAGCTACATTCAGCACTTTTCTCAAACAGCCCTAGCATTAGAGCCTAGGCAGGCAGACATCTTGGTGTCAGAACCCCCAAGACTAAGGCAGAGCAAAAGACTGTCCTCCGTAGGTATTTACATTGGTCCTGGGGGCTATCACCTCGGTCTACATTTCCTTTCTTTTGCCTTAGTGGGACTAAAGAAGAATATATTGTTTTTGACCCCAGGAATGTGATGAGCAGCCAGGAAGTTATAGACTTTATTCAATCAAAAATCAGCCAGCGTGATGAAAATGGGGAGCTTCGGTTATTGTCCTCCATAGTGGAAGAGGTGAGTGCCTGGGCAGAGGAGAAAGGGCATCTGGTTTGCATAGCCAAGGTTTGTCTTGTGACCTGAGCTAAGACCAGAGCTGGGAAGTTATCACTAACTACTGACAGATGCTGGTCTAGAAAGTTCCATTTTCCTTCATTTCCCTGACTTATCCTCATGCCTTATGCACTAGCAGGTGGCCTGTTTTGTGACGTCTGTTGCCTCTTCTCCTCCTCCTGCCACCGTCTCAGCAGAGTCAGCCCTCTTCTGGGAGTTTAGGTTCCTAGGAAGGTGTTCAAATCCTGAAGCTGAGCTATCTCCATTGTCCCTTTTGTAGCTGCTGGATCAGTGCCTGGCACCAGACACTTCTGGAGACGGTACAGGGTGTGACAACATGACCTGCATCATTATTTGCTTCAAGCCCCGAAACACAGCAGAGCTTCAGCCAGAGAGTGGCAAGCGGAAACTGGAGGAGGTGCTCTCTTCTGAGGGGGCTGAAGAAAATGGCAACAGTGACAATAAGAAGAAGGCCAAGCGGGACTAATGGTTGTCCAGACCCCTGCCCACCTAGACTGTTTTTTGAGCCCTCTGGACCTGAGACTGAGTTTTGTCTTTTTTCCTTTAGCCTTAGCAGTGGTTATGAGGTGTGCAGGGGAGCTGGGTGGCTTTACTCAGCCCATTCCAAAGAGGGCTCTCCCTCCACACAGCAGCCTGGGAGCCTCTGCTGTCTTCCCCAGCCTCCTCCTTGCTCCTTGGGGCTCATCACCGGTTCTGTGCCTGTGCTCTGTTGTGTTGGAGGGAAGACTGGCGGTTCTGGTTTTTACTCTGTGAACTTTATTTAAGGACATTCTTTTTTATTGGCGGCTCCATGGCCCCCAGCCGCTTGCACCCGCTCTCTGTTGTACACTTTCAATCAACACTTTTTCAGACTAAAGGCCAAAACCCAATTGTGCCAGTGGTGTCCTTTTTTCAATAATGCTCTCCTGCCCGGCCCACCCAGAACTCTCTGGCCCCACATTCGACCTCTTTGGTGGTATCTACCAAGCCCCTCAGCGCACTTGTGTGCCTGTGTGTGCGTGCGTCTGTGTGTCTGTGAGCGCGCATGTGTGCGCGAGCCTGCCTCGCTCGCCAGACCTGTGTGGGACAGAAGGGACCCAGGTATTGCAGTTCCCTGAGCTGCTGGGCAGGCTGGCCTAGCCTCACGGCTCATCCTCAACCTCCTCTGGAATCAGGAATAGTTTACTAGTTCCTTCAGGTAAGGATAAGGACCTGCTGGGCGGCTACTAAGACTGAAAGCAGGGCCATGGCTTCTACTTTCCTCATCCGGCTGGTTTCTATCTCATCTCTGATTGGCTCGCTCGCTTCCTTACGTCACAATCACTTCCTGGTCATGCTGTGGACGTTTTTGCCGCTAATGCTTTCCACGGACTACGCGTCCCGTGTGGCTCTGCGGCAGCGGAAGCGGAAGCGAGGACGGAGGTACCAGCTGGTCTCCGTAGGGGGGGGGTAGGGGGCTCCATGAATGGACGCGGCGGCGGCGGCGGGAGCGGCCTGAGCTGGGCGCCGGGGCCAGGGCCGGGGGCTGCCCGGGGCCCGCGCCGCTGCATGGAGGCGGCCCGCGGGCCCTGAGAAGAAGGGCGGGCGGGCAGGCCGGATTGGGAGGGGCGGGGCCGGGCGGCCGCAGGCCGGAGGCGCGTCGGGCTGGAGCCGGTCACGATGCCCCGAAGGAAGCAGAGCCACCCGCAGCCCGTGAAATGCGAGGGGGTCAAAGGTCAGGGGTCAGGGGCCGCGAGGGGGGAGGAGCGGGGGTGGGGTCAGTGGAGTGGGTGCAGGTCGGGGTGGAGGGGGACTCCTGAGGGATGGGGTGGGCGATCTGGACTCCTAGCTTCCTACCGAGGTACTAAGGGAACCCGAGAGGGTTTGCGAGTTCGGGAAGTACGGGTTTCGAGGGCTAGCTCCCGGGGTGCGGATGATGGGCTCGGTTCCTGAGGGAGAATCTACAAGCCCCCTCCCTTCTTCAGTGGATACCGAAGACTCCCTCGACGAAGGACCCGGGGCCCTCGTATTGGAGAGTGATTTGCTACTAGGCCAGGATCTGGAGTTTGAGGAGGAAGAGGAAGAGGAAGAGGAGGAAGGTGACGGCAACAGCGACCAGCTCATGGGCTTCGAGAGAGACTCTGAAGGTGGGTTTGAGGGACTTGGTTAAGGATTAGTGGCCGCTGGAACTTCAGCCCTTCAAGAGGCGGGTTAGGATTTAGTGCCAGTAAGCAAAACATGAAACAGTGCCACAACCTAGGGATGATTTCAGAATTGAGCTAGATTTTTTTCACTTGCCTAATGGTCCAGTGAGCTCCATCACTTTGTTGAGGTGAAGTTCTGCGGCCTGGTCCAAAGGTGGTATGAATAGGACAGTGCATGAATCACATGGAACAACTGGCTAAAAGTTAATGTCCTTTTTAAATAACCTTGTTCTTCTGCCTAGCACGTTCTTTATATGAAGCTTAAGAGGGTCAGGGAAACAACTTCTTGTTGAAATTAAGTTGTGCCTAATCTGCCTTTCACCTGCAGCATAAACCCTTTTCTATTGAGGTTTTGGTCCCTACCCCCAAGTGTTCTTGAACATTCCTTTTCCCTGTCAATCTTAACATCACCCCATCCTAATTTGGTGCACCATCTACCCACTTATGCCACCTATACAAAGGATGTTTTTGAAAATCATTGGGGGAATCCATGTAAAAGAAAATCTTTTAGGCACATTACTTTGTTTCCACTTCTCTCTAGATTTTGCCTCACTCTTGACATAGTTTTTATTATATAATCAGCTCTATACTAAAAAAGACCTTCCTAATACAGAGCTTAGAATAAGGTCTCAGGCCTCTGCCTTGTGTATTTTCTCTTTAATTTCTTATCTCAAAAACCAGCTAATTAAGTATTGATTCATTTTAACCTGTGGTCCACTGTGAGCCTTTGATCTTTTTCTGTGCAGTGGAATTAGGTACAGCTGTCATCACTAGGTTAGTACAGGCTCAGAAGCAGGTAATTCATATTGAATTTTCAGGATCACTGAAGTGAAGGGTGGGGCCAAGCAAGGGCGAGGGGTGGGGAGACACCACTGAGAAAGCGAATTTGGAGCCTGGTCCTACCCCACACTGATGTCTCTTCTCATGTCTGTCTTGCCAGGAGACTCTCTGGGGGCCAGGCCTGGGCTTCCCTACGGGCTGAGTGATGACGAGTCTGGGGGCGGCCGGCCACTAAGTGCTGAGAGTGAAGTTGAGGAACCAGCCAGGGGTCCAGGGGAGGCCAGGGGTGAGAGGCCAGGCCCAGCCTGCCAGCTGTGTGGGGGGCCGACAGGTGAGGGGCCGTGTTGTGGGGCAGGAGGGCCGGGTGGGGGGCCCCCGCTGCCCCCACGGCTACTGTACTCATGCCGCCTCTGCGCCTTCGTGTCCCACTACTCGAGCCACCTGAAGCGGCACATGCAGACACACAGCGGGGAGAAGCCGTTCCGCTGTGGCCGCTGCCCCTACGCCTCAGCCCAGCTCGTCAACCTGACGCGACATACCCGCACCCACACTGGCGAGAAGCCCTACCGCTGTCCCCACTGCCCCTTTGCCTGCAGCAGCCTGGGCAACCTGAGGCGGCATCAGCGTACCCACGCGGGGCCCCCCACTCCTCCCTGCCCGACCTGTGGCTTCCGCTGCTGTGCTCCACGTCCCACCCGGCCTCCCAGTCCCACAGAGCAGGAGGGGGCAGTGCCCCGGCGACCTGAAGGTAAAAAGCCAGAAACCAAAAGAACCTGGGACATGGGTGGGTGGCCTTAGGGATACTTGAATTCATAGCTCAGGTCTCATTGTCCCCACAGATGCTCTGCTGCTTCCAGATTTGAGCCTCCATGTGCCACCAGGTGGTGCCAGTTTCCTGCCGGACTGTGGGCAGCTGCGGGGTGAAGGGGAGGGCCTCTGTGGGACTGGCTCAGAACCACTGCCAGAGCTGCTGTTCCCTTGGACCTGCCGGAACTGTGGACAGGAGCTGGAGGAGGGCGAGGGTAGTCGGCTGGGAGCTGCCATGTGTGGGCGCTGCATGCGAGGAGAGGCTGGAGGGGGTGCCAGTGGGGGGCCCCAAGGCCCCAGTGACAAAGGCTTTGCCTGTAGCCTCTGCCCCTTTGCCACTCATTATCCCAACCACCTGGCCCGGCATATGAAGACGCACAGTGGCGAGAAGCCCTTTCGCTGTGCCCGCTGTCCCTATGCCTCTGCTCATCTGGATAACCTGAAACGGCACCAGCGCGTCCACACAGGGGAGAAGCCCTACAAGTGCCCCCTCTGCCCCTATGCCTGTGGCAACCTGGCCAACCTCAAGCGTCATGGTCGCATCCACTCTGGGGACAAACCTTTTCGGTGTAGCCTTTGCAACTACAGCTGCAATCAGAGCATGAACCTCAAGCGCCACATGCTGCGGCACACAGGCGAGAAGCCCTTCCGCTGTGCCACCTGCGCCTATACCACAGGCCACTGGGACAACTACAAACGCCACCAGAAGGTGCATGGCCATGGTGGGGCAGGAGGGCCTGGCCTCTCTGCCTCTGAGGGCTGGGCCCCAGCTCACAGCCCCTCCTCTGTGTTGAGCTCTCGGGGTCCGACAGCTTTGAGTGCCGCTGGTAGCCGGGCTCTCCATACGGACTCGCCCTGAACTAGGTCCTTCTCCCTCAGGGCCCTATGGATTAGCCCTGCCTCTCCTGTACGTTTTATACAGATGGACCAGAAGCCACCTCCTACTTCCTCCCCCGCTGGCCAGGGGCTCCACAGACTAACCTAGGCACTATATGGACCAGCTCAGACCCCATGGGCGAGGGGCCCATATGAACCAGGGGGCCTTGCCTTGACTGATGCACTTCATGAGCTCAGTGAGAAGGGCCCTGTGTTCACCTCCACTGCTCCCAGGGGCAGGAGAGGAACTGGCTGGGGGATTGCCCAGCCTCCCACCTGTTTATTTAACTTATTTCAGTGCTTTATAATAAAGGAAACACTAACAAAGCCATGTCTATGCTGAATTGGCAGTGGCAAGCACCTTACCCTTAGTGCAGCAGTCTGTGCTGTGATGGGGGGGGCAGGGGCAGTGAAAGGGAACCAGAGGTAGGCAGCAGTCAGGCTGAGTTTAATGACGGGGAGTTGGGCCAGACCGTACATAGACCTCTGCCCATCCCCTTGGCCCATGGCCCCGAGAAGCCAGAAGCAGCCCCAGGGGAAGCTGCAGTTCCTCCCCAAGGCAGGTAGCCATGGTCCCTTGGACTTTGTGCAAAATACTAAATGCTAATTTGGCATTGAGGGCCAGCTCTGAAAAGAGAGAACACTCCTTTGTGCAGCCAGCCCAGGGGGTGGACGGGAAGGTGGGTTAGGAAGCCCCTGGCCAAGAGAAGAAAGGGGAAGGAAGGAAGGAAAAGACCCCCCTGGCTTGGGGGATACAGGCACAGGGCAAGTTTCTGAACATTCCTCCGGGGTAGAGGGCAGACATCTGAGCACTGGAGATCACAGATCCTCATCTCCAATGCCCTCGAAGGCAAAATTGCCGTGGACATCACTGGCACTGGCATCTGTGCTGGGACTGCCAATCCCTCGCAAGCTCACGGCACTCAGCTTGCTCTGTAACAAAGGCAGGGTTGGGGTCAGAGGGCTTGAGCCTCCCTGAGATCCCCTACCAGCACCAACCTCACCAACCCACATGGGAAACTCACTGAGAGTTTGACCATGGACTCCCGGCTGGCATCAGGTGACTCCTGAGGAAGAGGAGGCGGAGGTGTCAGAGACCTCAGCAGGGGAAATAAGACAAGGCTGGCGGGTGGGGTACTGACCAGAAAGTGATACTTACAAGCAGGGGTGGGGACTTCACTGCTTGCTGGCTGTCTGAGCGTCTCAGGGTGCCCCCCACTCGTCTGCGCAGCATCTAGGGATGAAGTGCTGATAAGAGTAGGATCCTTTTGGGGGCGCCTGGGTGGCTCAGTGGGTTAAGCCGCTGCCTTCGGCTCAGGTCATGATCTCAGGGTCCTGGGATCCTCAGGGTCCTGGGATCGAGTCCTGCATCAGGCTCTCTGCTCAGCAGGGAACCTGCTTCCTCCTCTCTCTCTCTCTGCCTGCCTCTCTGCCTACTTGTGATCTCTCTCTGTCAAATAAATAAAATCTTAAAAAAAAAAAAAAAAAGTAGGATCCTTTTGGATTTTCCATCACTTCTCCCTCTTGGGAGAAGCCTCACACCCAGGACAAGAGGCAGGGAGAGCATAAAAACTCAGCTGTTTGGTCCACACCTGTTGCTTACCTTCCTGATGCTGCCACCAGATTTCTTCACCATCAATTCATCTACCATGGACTGTAAGCAGATACTCATCATGATGGCCTGAGGGCAAGAAGAGAGCTCAGCCTGACTAGAGTGGTCATCCTGAGCCCAACACCCCTAAGACAAGGGCTCCCACTCACATGGAGTCCTGGAAGCCCTAGACTTGGGTATCTAAGAGACGGTGCAATGGGCTCCAGAGGAGGCCTGAGGGTGGGCTCACACCTGGGGGCTGGTGATGGTGACCCACTGTAGCCGGTCCTTGCTCATGAGGTATTCAAAAGCCAGTTCCAGGCGCACCTCACCCCGGCCCCGGCCTGGGCTGCTTGTGCCTCCACTGGGCAGTGGCACCTGGGAGAGAGAATAGAGTTAGGCTGAGATTGTTCCGGCCCATCTGTCTCCCTCTTTAATCAACTGCAGCCCATTCCTGAAGCTCAAGGCTTGCCAGACCACCATCCCAAAGGCCTACCCCAACTCACAGAGGAGGTGACGCGCCAGCACCGCATGCGGGTGACCCGGAAGGAACCTTCGCGGAGTTGCTGGCCAGGCAGGCGGAGCTGGAGGCTGAGTTCACTGTTGCCTGCGCTCACCACCACGGGACAGTCCTTCTCTGGGAAGTCAGCCACACAGGCATCAAAGCGCAAGTAGCCATAGTGCCGCAGTGTCTGCGCCAGCCGCAGGAACTGAAACCCAGTCACCACGCGGGACGTGTCAGGAGGGGAAGTAGGGTGAGTCAGAAAACAACCCTTGGAAGGAGAAAGGAAAGCAGGCTCACCTCCTTCTTGGAGACCTTCTCTTGCAGAGATTTGAGCTGCCGGTGCTGCTCCTTGGTGACCAGAATCCACCCACGCTCGATGTCTGATACCGTCTACAGTGGAGACAACGGGTGGGGGGTTTGGGGCTTCCAATCAGAGGTCCAAGGAGAAGTGTCCAGTTACCTCTGTCCAGCCTGACCCTTAGCGCCATGCTTGAGTAAGCTCTTTGCAGTAAGTCCTTGACTAGATCAGCTTACAAAGTAGGGAGAGTGCCAGGTGCCCTGATAGTATTCTAGGAACTTTCCCGTGAACTGGGTGTAAAGACATGAAGAGTTTCCTCAGCGGAGTGGGACACCAGTATCTGTTTCAGGGGAAGGGTTCTGAGGCAGCTTCAAGCTCACCTGAGCATAAAGCAGGTTCAGGCCAACCCGGTTCTCCATGACATCGTCGTCATAGGCAGAGTCCCAATAACTGTGAGGCCAAGGGGTGGAAAGGGGTAACGGGGCTAAGCTGGGGTAAGGCAAGAGAGGTAGAATAGAAAATAGCAATCTAGAACTACCGGGCAAATAGGGTGGTATAGTGGGAGGAAGCTTGAGAGGCCTGGTAGTATCACCCAGCACTACCCCCTTGTCCAGGTTACTCTGTCTCAGTACACGGCCCAGTAATCACCAGCAGCACCCTCCCCCTCCTCCAAGCCCAGCCCTGACCTCTTCCTTAGCACAATCTTATACTCTTGACTCCGAAGACTGGTAACAGACACATAAGGCAGCTCAAACTCTTGCAACTTCCGGACGACTATGGGTTAAAAGGTTAAAAAAAAAAAAAAAAGAAAGAAAAAAAGGAAATATAAGACTCAAGGGGAGAAAAATCAAGAGAGAAGCCCTGAGGAAATGTCAGATTTGGGTAGGAATTAGCAGGGCAAATTCATTACTAGAAGCACAGGGAAGAAGTCATGTCCATAGAAACTCACAAGAAAAGGTTCCGTCCTCTTTCTCTCGAACTAGAAAGAGACTAAAGTATCCGATCAAGTCATCCGGAAGATCCAGCTTTGCAGCCACAGCCTGGGGATAGGGAAGCAAGTACAGCTCATCATACTGGCTCGTTCTCATCACCCCCAAACCTGGGATCCTGGGGGTGCAGAGGAGGTGGGGCCGTGCAATACAAGTGCCTCACCTCTAGGACATCTTCTGTCTGATCCGAAGTTAGCACATTGACCAGAACTTTCTGCCCATTGCTGAGTAGCACTTCCAAGGAAACCTCCTCGGTGGGGACCTGCTGTGTCTCCTGGAGTGAACACACATGAGGAACATAACAAGCCTTGTTAATGCTTGCCCAGCGTCCATTCCCAACTCTATTTCTAGGTCCTTCTAGTGTCTTTATTCTTAGTTGCTTAATTACAGGCTGGGTTTCCTTGATTTCACTGGTACAGCAGAAGCCCCCTCCCATAAAAAAAGGTACCAGGATGACTCTTCTGTAGCCACTGCCTTAAAAATGCCATGGCCCTATAGGAAAGTCCTTTCCCTTAAATCTCGTTCCCACCCAGAGCCTTACCTGTTGTGCCCGACGCAGGAAGCTGTTGAAGGTCTCACTGCTCCCAAGCAGCGGGTCTTGTCGAACTATGGGGACAAGAGAACACAATTCCAGTAACTTAGGACTCCCTCTTGACTCCCCCCCCGCCCAGTTCTTTTCTTGGTAGGTTCCCCCCATACCCCATTCCTGGGCTGATGATGGCCTGTTACATCCCCCAGCTGGCCTCGCCTCACCTCACTGTTTGCAAATATCCTTCACCTGCCCCACCCTTGGCTGCCATCTAGTTGAGTCCAGTCTATAGCACTGGGGAAATAACAATGATGTTAATCTAAAGCATGTCAGATACAAATTAAGTTCTCCCCCACCCATCTAAACTGCTTTAAGACTATGAAGTGTTACACTGGTATTTCTGAACTGTATTAGTCTATTGGCCAAATTGCTTTGCTGATACCTAGACCATCCTTGTGTGTTATTTACTTTTCCTAATGAATAGATCAAACAAGAGGCTCCCCAGCTGTAGAAATTAATTCAGGCCCGTCTACAGAACCAGCAGTTTTCAATCTCTTCCCACAGCTCTCTAAACAGCCTAAAGTTCCTTTCAACCACTCACCAGCTTGCATGTACTTCTCCAACTGCTCTCTCCTCTGTTCTACCTCAGCAGGTGTCAGAGAGAAAAGCTTCTTTGGGGGAAATGCAGGAAGAACATTGGCCCCATACTCCTTCCGAAGCTATTTGGGGAAAGAGATACAACCATTCACATAAAACACAGCAAATGAGAAGAGGCAATCCACACTCAGTGTGTTCTTTTGGGTTCCCCTTCCCTTCCCTCAGCCGCCATCTCTCCACCCCTGCCCCGGCCCCATCTACCCTGGTAATCCAGGAAATCATTCCTCTGGCAGAGGTAGCATCCCAGTGGAGCCATTCTTCTGTCCCAAATATTAAGTTCTTTCCCATCTTACTATGTACAAGTCAGGCCCTTCACAGTGTGGGTAGGGTTTGTATAGGGCCAGGGCCTAGGGAACTCTTTATTCAGCAAGACCGTCTTTATTGAACCCTCACCAGAAGAACTTTAAAAGAAAAATTTATGTTCCCAGTTAAGTACAGCTAATACATTTACAAAATATGTTAAGACTTAAAAAGGAGGGGCGCCTGGGTGGCTCAGTGGGTTAAGCCTCTGCCTTCAGCTCAGGTCATGATCTCAGGGTCGTGGGATCGAGCCCCATATCTGGGTCTGTGCTCAGCAGGGAGCCTGCTTACCCCTCTCTCTCTTCCTGCTTCTATGCCTACTTGTGATCTGTCAAATAAAATCTTAAAAGAAAAAAAAAAAAGACTTAAAGGGACTTTGCAGACCAACAAATACATTTTTCAGTCTTAGAAACTAAGGCCCAGGGTGCCTGGGTGGCTCAGTGGGTTAAGCCTCTGCCTTCGGCTCAGGTAGTGATCTTAGGGTCCTCTGCTCGGCGGGGAGTCGGCTTCCCCCCTCTCTCTGCCTGCCTCTTTGCCTACTTGTGATTTCTCTGTCAGATAGATAAATAAAATCTTAAAAAAAAAAAAAAAGAAAAAAGAAAAGAAAAGAAACTAAGGCCCAAAGAAATTAAGTAACTGCTCTAGTTATCAGTAGAACCAGGACACACTACTGAGTTGAATAGAGCTTGCAATCTGCTGAGGATAACATAGAAACACTGCATCAGAGATACATAAAGATAACTGAACAGTTAGGCCCACTGAAATGAGCTAAAGAACACAGAAGGATCCGTGAATGATTTGTATGAGAAGGAAAAAGAATTTCAAGTTGTAGTTCAGATGGCAGAAGAAATGTACTCTGGCAGCAGAGGGAGGAGGTCGCTTTTTTCATGCACGGGCAAAGGGTGAAGGAAGACTGTGGACAGGAAAGCAGAAAGGCGGATGTGAGTATAAAGAGAAGCAGTTAAAGCAGCAAGACAGCAATCTTCTTAGGGAGTTCCCCGGAAATGTCAATCGGTAAGATAAGGCACCAGACCCTTCCCAGTAGCAGTGATTAAAGGAAAACTACACAGCCTAGGAGAGAGCCAAGAGGGGGAAAATGAAGATAACGATGCCCAAGTGTAGGAAAGGGCTTGAAAGCTGCCTCAAGGCAGGGGTACTGGTCCCACCTGCTCGTGCAGCCCCAGGAGCTGGCTGTAGCGCACCCGGCAATGCAGGACTCCATTCACGTGAATGTTATAGGCCTGAAGACACAAAAGCAGGCAAACATTATAGGGTCGCGGCCTGGACAACCCCATTGAAAACCGTGGCCAGAAGTCGTCTGGCACCAGCTCCGTCTAGGTAACACACCGAGATCGTCCGAGGGTTTATTAGTCTGTTTACCCCAGGGGTGGGTCCTAGAGCATAAGGACCAGCCGGGGGTCAACTCGGGAGCTCATGCCGCAGTCTCCCTCCCAAGAGGCCAGTGACGCCCACCAGAGTGGCCGCGGCCCAGATAGAGGGAGACGACGCGGGGAAACAAAGGACCTGAAGGAGCTTGGGCGACCTTTGGACGAATCTGAGACGGGATATAAGATCCCAAGAAGGCCGTCGGGAGTCGGCGGCCTGGGACCAGGCCCCAAGGGTGGCGGCCCAGGCCTCGGAGGCCGCTCGGAGAGGGCTCTGGCCCGTTATCCCCGCCCCTGCCCGGCCCGGCTCCGGCCGCTCCTCACCACGTAGGCGGAGCCGCCGCTGTCCCCGCTGCGGGACTCGGTTTCAGGAATGGAAAAGTGCATGTTCCCTGCGGCAGGGCCCAGGTGGGCTCCGGACTGACAGGGCCGCAGCGGCTTTACACGCTTGCCTCCGCCGCTCAGCGAGTCTCCGCTGCCTCACTCGCCATTTTGGGGGGGGGGGGGGAGGCGGGGGCCTGGGATCGGGGATGGGAAGGGTGGTGGGACGTCCGCTCTGGGCGCAGCTCCCCCGGCATGCTGGGAATTGTAGTCTAAAGTGCAAGAGCCCACTGCCACGCCTGGGAGCCAAAGCTGAGAAGGCCCTCCTCGGTTCCCGTAGCTCGGGGCGGAGCCCCAGTGCACGTCGGAGATTGTAGTCCGCCGAGGGCTGCGCGCCCCGGGTGTCTGCCCAGGTGGCGCTGTAGGCCCAAGGACTGCGGCAGGCGGAGCCTACGATCAAGGGTGATGGCTGCCGTGGCTGTGGCTGTTCGTGAGGGTGAGTGAAGGGCGGGGGCGCGCTAACAGGTAAGCGAGCCGCCGGGCGCCAGGAGGCTGCGGCCGAGCCCTGAGTCCCTCTGGGTCCCGTCGTTCGGTTCCGGCGCCTCTCCACACTCTGGGGTGCACTGCCTGGGGCGCAGCTTCGCGCCGCGTACCGGCTGGCTCGGGCGAGAAGGGTGGAGGCCCCTCCCGGCTGCCTCCTCCGCCTTCCTTTTGATCCTGCCGCGCACTGCGTCCCCACGCGGATCCCTGGCTTGTCTCCCGCCTGGCGGCTGAGCTGTGGTCATGCCGACCCAGCAGCCAGCCGCGCCGGGTACGAGCCGCTCCAAACCCTCCCGGAGCCTCTCTGGCTCACTTTGTGACCTGTTTTCTGATGCAGACTCGGGGTCTGGGATGAAGGCGGAGCTTTCTACTCGGCCTGGGGTAAGTGAGGGTGCCCTCCCAAAACGCCTGTTAGGTTCTACGCAAAAGGCTGTGTCAGCTTCGTTCCGCCCCAGCCTCCATCCTCGTTTCACTTTATTTCTCAGGAAAGCCAGGTTTTACAGAATTCTTTCAGCCCTAACAGTATAGGACTCTGATCCTGAAGAAGAACCTTCGATCTGTATGGGATGTAAGCTTGTAATAGCTAGCTGGTTAGAGTTAGAGAGCATTAGGGGCTTTACCTTATAGAAACCTTGGAAGGCACCAGTAGTGTTTTATCGTCTTTGGCATTGTTGGGGAAGAGCAGTATTCTATGTCTGTGTCTCAGGCAGCGGGGAGGGAGATGACCCAAGAAGAGAAGCTGCAGCTTCGGAAGGAAAAGAAACAGCAGAAGAAGAAACGGAAGGAGGAAAAGGGAGCGGAACCAGAAACTGGCTCTGCTGTACCTGCAGCCCAGTGTCAAGGTGCGGGGGCTTTTTTAAAGGGGTGGGTGTGGAACTGGTAGATGTGTGCGGGAGAAGAGGGGGAAACAGGACAAACAGAGCTGGTTTGAGCAAGTGAAAAGCAAAGAAGTTTATTTAGGATTTTATTTCTTTGCCAGAAAGAGGGCGTGCACAAGCAGGGAGAGCTGCAGGCAGAGGGAGAAGCAGGCTCCCTGCTGACCAAGGAGGCAGATGTAGGACTCCATCCCAGGACCCTGGGATCATGACATGAGCTGAAGGCAGGGGCCTAAGGGACTGAGCCACCCAGGCATCCTTCGAGGAAGTTTATATAAGCATAGAAGCTTTGGCTGGGGCACAGGTAGATACTACCTGCCTGGGGCTTGGGCACCTATTTTTTCTGTCTTTAGTAGGCCCAACCAAAGAACTGCCAGGACCAGGCAGTCAGCTGGCTACTGCTGGGGAGAAAGTTCCAACTGGTCGAAGTAAAGCTGAACTTCGTGCTGAACGGCGAGCTAAGCAGGAGGCTGAGCGGGCCCTGAAACAGGCAAGGAAAGGGGAACAAGGAGGGCCACCTCCTCGGGCCTGCCCCAGCACAGCTGGAGAAACCCCCTCAGGTACCTTCCCTTCATCTCGAGACCTCTATTTTGATTTTAATTCTTGTGTTACCTCAGCCTTCCCTATAGTAAACAGCTCTTCCTTCTCATTCTTTGCCTTGGGACCAAGAGCTAAAATTCCCCCTTCAACCTCATCCTGTCTCCGTTTCTTCTCCTCTTTTCTCCCCTGCTTTTCCCCTCTCCCTATTCAGTTTTTCTTGATGTCGCTTTTCCCTTAGAAGCAGATTTCTTTTTATTACCTACAGTGTCTTGAAAACATGGTCATTATCTTTTAGGAGTGAAGCGTCTGCCTGAACACACTCAGGTTGATGACCTCACACTTCTGAGAAGGCTTGCTAAAAAACCAGAGCAACAACAGGTAGGAAGTGGTTTTGGTGTGTGCCAGAAATTGCCCAAGGGAGATGGGATGTTGGGGGAGGTGATCGAGGCAAAGGGAGACCCTGGAGAAGAATGGGTATTTGGGGCAAAGTAGCCTTACTATTTACTTGCTTTCCACTGCTCCTGTTCCCCTGTTTTGTCAAGGTTCCTACACGAAACGATTATGGATCCAAAGTCAGTCTTTTTTCCCATCTACCCCAGTACAGCAGACAAAACTCTCTGACTCAGTATATGAGGTAGGATCCCATGAAACTGTCACAACTTTTAAGTTCTAGGAGTTTTGGTGACTTAGTATTGAAAGTGCCTGGAAATTTGAGATGGGGTCTGGGGGAAGAAGCCTGCACACAAGGCAAAACTCTACAGAGGATATGGGGGTGTCTGTGCTAGTGAAGGAAGTTCCTTTTCATCAGGAGCAGCTGGGCAGTAGGTGCTCAAGCTCCCTTGCAAAGTGTGTGACACCGCCATCCCATCAGCATCCCATCCTCTGTGATCCACCCAGCCATGGTGCGACTCGGCCTGCAGTACTCCCAGGGTCTGGTCAGTGGCTCCAATGCCCGGTGTATTGCCCTGCTTCGTGCCTTGCAGCAGGTATGCCCCGTCCTGTTCCCTCTATGACCCAACCCCACCTTCCCCAACACTACCCCAGCATCCTCTCCCCTGAAGTAATCTCTGGGGGACAGAGGGTATGACTCTACCCTCAGAGCACTTTGCTCAGTGAAACATAACCTACCGCCCACTTTCAGAGACCTTCATTAGGGGACATTTTGTTGATCACTGTGTGTATCCTGTAGGTGATTCAGGATTACACAACACCTCCCAATGAAGAACTCTCAAGGGACCTAGTGAATAAACTAAAGCCCTATTTCAGGTAAGGACAACCACTTCGAGTCCGCTCCCGCCTCCCCCGCGCTCTCTTCTTGTACCCTTTCTCTTGCTCTTATCTCGTTTCATTTTTCTATTTTCTGTCTTTAGAGAAAACATTTTTAATTACAAACATAAGTCGTAGAGTCGCACAAACGTGAGGTATTGTCTTTGTAGCTTCCTGGCTCAGTGCCGTCCTCTGTCAGCAAGCATGTACAACGCCATCAAGTTCCTTAACAAGGAGATCACGGGTGTGAGCAGCTCCAAGCGGGAAGAAGAGGTGATGACTATGTGGAATGAGCAAGGCATGCACCTGAGGGTACAGCTGAGAAACTTTCAGGACTCCCAGAAGGGACAGTGAGGCCATTCTGCCCTGGTCCAGAATGAAGGAAGTGGTTGGGGTGTCTGACTTGTGCCACCCTTGGGCCCCCACTAGGCCCCCTTTGAATCCATCCTTGTGCACATACTCTGGCATCTGGCATAATAATCAGAGGAAGAAATGTGTCCGTTTCTTGTTCCCTAAGCATTTTAATCCATTTAGGCCAAGTCAGAACTTCGAGCAGCCATTGATCGGTATGTGCAAGAGAAGATTGTGCTCGCAGCTAAGGCAATTTCCTCTTTTGCTTGTAAGAAGATCAGTAATGGAGATGTGATCCTCGTATATGGATGGTACGGTCCAGACCCTATGACTGAGAAAATTGGAAGAAGGGACTGCCCCTTTGCCTTTTAGTAGTGAGCTGGCTGGCTGTCGGTTTGTGACATCTGTACCTGAATCATCCTCTCCATTCACTCCAGCTCCTCTCTGGTATCCCGAATCCTTCAGGAGGCTTGGGCTGAGGACCAGCGGTTTCGGGTGGTAGTGGTGGACAGCCGGCCCCGGCTGGAGGGAAGGCACACGCTACGTTTTCTCGTCCGTGCTGGGGTCCCTGCCTCCTACCTGCTGATTTCTGCAGCCTCCTATGTGCTCCCAGAGGTGAGAGCAGAGGAAAGGGACTCTGAAGTTGGAGGTAAAGGATGTAGTGGTGTAGACATAATCCCATCTTCCCAAGGTTATGATTATTTAAATATACTAGAATTTTATAGCTTTGTTTGTATTTAATAGGAAAAGCAGCTTCAGCATGGTCTAGCAATGTCGTTACTGTAAGGACAGTAAACTAGCAGCTCTCAAGAGAAAACAGGGCAAAAGTAACTTTGGAGTTTCATTTTCTTATGGGAGATGGAATGGGTCAATCAACGGTCAGGTGTTTTCCAAGAAGAACCATCATTACATTCTGTTATTGTCTTAATATTGGTATCCTGGGAGGAGTGGGGAACCTTTTTGTGCATTAATCACATGCCACATTTTCTCTGCCTCTCCACTGTTCAAAACAATAGGTTTCTAAGGTGCTGTTGGGAGCTCATGCACTCCTGGCCAACGGGTCCGTGATGTCACGGGTAGGGACAGCGCAGCTGGCCCTGGTGGCACGAGCGCATAATGTGCCAGTGCTGGTCTGCTGTGAAACATACAAGTTTTGTGAGCGTGTGCAGACTGATGCCTTTGTCTCTAATGAGCTAGGTAAGGAGCCCAAGAGGGCAGAAAAGAGGGTTCCAAAGATCTGAGATTTTGGAGGGAGAGGAAAGGTTAAATTACAACTTGTTTTCTCAAAGGACATAAATGGGTACATCTCCTGTTGCAGGTGACCCTGATGATCTGCTGTGCGAGCGAGGAAAACATGTGGCCCTGGCTAACTGGCAGAACCACCTGTCCCTACGGTTGTTGAATCTAGTCTATGATGTGACACCCCCAGAACTGGTAGATCTGGTGATCACAGAGCTAGGAATGATTCCTTGCAGTTCTGTACCTGTTGTTCTACGAGTCAAGAGTAGTGACCAGTGAGTGGGGGAACACAGGGTCAATAAATTACATACTCCGTGCATTCAGCAACTCTGCTGCCTTTGTATCTCTTTTAGTATCGCCATCGCTTAGGTTACAGACACTGAGCTAAATATGTGGAGGAATATAGGGACAAATCCAAGAGATATCTTTAGTATTTTATGATCATTAATCTAATATTTATATTGATATGTTAAATTATCTCATCTTCAGTTTTGAGTACTTCTTAGGTATTTTTGAGTGTTGAGTACTTCTTAGGTGTCCAAAACTGCTATAATCCCTTTCTGATCTGTTTAAGAAGGTTAAGATAGCTCTCTCAAAGGAAATTTTGCAAATAAGAAAACTGAGGCACAGAGAGGCTGAGTTACTTGTCCAGGGCAATACAGTAACAAAAGCAGGTTTTGGTCTCATGCTTTCTGGATTGGGAGACTGTACCCCTAACTTTTATGCAATCTGCCATTGAGGAACACCGATCTTGGTGGAAGCAGACGGTATCTGCATGTGAGAGAGGTTCCACTAGTTATATTAACAGTTCCTAGGACGCAATCACAGATGATGCCAGGAAACCTAATAAGGTCAGAGAAGACTTCACAAGGAGCATATGATCAATGAGGGTCGGGAGTTTCCCAGTTGGAAAAGAATGAGAAGGCAGATCAGCAGTGGGATTAGCTTGAATGCAAAAACAGAGTGGCCAATCCAGTGTCAGAATGGTGTGGTGAGGCTACACCCGAGACCTATGTGGAGAGTGAGTGATACAGACGCAAAGGTAGGTTGGGCTGGGGACAGATTGTGAGTCTTAACTATTGTGGTTAGCCTAAAAAAATGGGAGAGTCATCGGTTTTGTGTGTACATTTCTGTGTTTTTATTGAAAAATTTCAAACAGAAGTAGAGTGAACTATGCTAAGAATTCCCATCCTAACTGTAATAATTATCAAGATTGGCCACATTTGCTTTTTATTTCCTTTTTTTTCCCTTGCTGAAGTTAGTTTAGAGCAAATCCCAGATATTGTATCATTTCACTCCTACAAACCTCAGTATGTGTCTCTAAAAAATGCAGTTTACCGTTTTATTGTTACACCTATTAAATTCTTGGTATTGTCGAATCCATAATCAAATTCCCTTGTCTTAAAAACTGGCTTTTTTGCAGTTGGTTTGAATCAGGACCCAAACAAATCTGTCCATTACAATTGGTAAGTAGGTGTTCAGTTTATCAGAAGCAGTCTCCTCAGCCTTTCCTGTTCTCAGGACACTGACTTGTTCCGGATACCAAGTTATCTTATAAAATGTTCCCCACTCTGGATTTGACTATTGGCTTCCATATGGTATCATTTAACTCATTCCTCTAACCCCTCTGTTTCCAGGCAACTTTTTGGGAAGAATACTTAGTAAATGGTGCTGCGTTTCATATCGCCTCACATCAGGAGGCAAATAATAGCAGTTTGTCCCATGTTCAGTGATGAGTGGGTCCAATTAAAGTTTGACGTTTTGAAGTTTCTCACCAAGTTTTCATGTGGTGGTTTTATAACCACTGGTGGTTATTGCCTGAATTATTTCATTAGAGGATGCAAAATGATTTTTCCTCCTAATTCTCTGATTCTTTCCATATTTACTAGCCGGTAATCTTCTAAAAATAATTCCTTCTGTTTATTCTGAATTAGAGTTCATACTGGAAAGACAGGATAAATGTTTCCTTTTATTTGCTAGTTTCCAAGAATTGATCACTACTTACTTCCTGTGGCATACAATAAGTAGTTGTGGATTAGTAGTCTTTCTCTCTTTTTTTTAAAAAAGGATTATCAGTTCATGGGTTTTTTTATGTATTGAGCATATTACTCAATCATTAAAATTAAGCAGAGGATCCACAGGATCAACTCTATATGTTAGAAAGGTAACTGGTAGAGATTAGAAGTAGGGAAACAGACCATTTGAAAGATAGCCTGTCAATCAAAATTACAAATGCACCAAAACCTTGGTCCAGCAATTCTGCCTCTAGGAATTTATGCTACCTACCCAAATAGCTGCACATGCTTGAGGTAACAAAGTTATTTATAGTAGCATTGTTTATCACTGCAAAGGACTGGAAACCACCTAAATATCCATTAAGAACAAGGGACTAATTCAGATTATAGTGGACTGTTGAACAACATGGGTTTTAACTGTGTGGGTCCACTTACATATGTTTTTTTTGTTGTTGTTGTTACACTACTGTTAATGTATTTATGATTTTCTTAACATTTTCCTTTCTCTAGATTATTGTAAGAATACAGTATATAATACATATTGACATGCAAATCATGTGTTGACAGTTTACAGACTTGCAGTCAACAGGCTATTTAGTAGTTAAGTTTGGGGGGAGAAAAAGTTAACATGCAGATTTCCCACTGCCTAGGGGTAGGGGCTTCTAGCCCTGTGGTCAACTATGTATTACATTTATATCATTATTAAGCAGTCATAAAAAAGAATGGAAGGTTTTTATGTACCGAAATGGAACCACCTCCAAGGTACACTCGGTTAAAAGAAGCCAGATGCAGGACAGTGTGTGTATGGGTTTGAATTAAAAGGGTAAATATAAAAAATTTGCTTATATGTATAAATATATAAAATATCTTGGATCTGTAACAAGGAACTGATTGTGCGGATGTGGAGACAGGTGGAAGGGAGTCTTCACTTTTTATCGTCTGTTTCAGTTTTGAGCCATGTGATATCTTATCCCAAAAATGAATATAATTACTATAAAAGATTTTGCAGTTAAGTCAAAGATAGCCTAATCTGAGGCAGAAGTGGAGATATTTCCTCATTACAGAAGTGTTTGAAGCTGAGAGCTGTCCATCCAACAAGCATTTAAGATGGTACTATTAGGCGAACTGCAGCCTTATCTGCACCAAATTTTGAGTTCTCACAAAGTTGGTCCTAAGTCACAGCACACTTACTTTTGCCTTTAGGCCACTAAGAGAGTTGGGGTGGGAGTCCTTTTACTCCCGCTTTTAAGCTTGGCTAGTTCCTCCCACGTTTTTCTCAAATGTTTTGTGTGACCAAGGGAATTTAATAGGTGAAGTTCTTTGGGAACAAAAGAGTGGTTGACTCCACCCCTTCTTGTCCCTATTTATACATGCTGAACTCTACTAGTTAATATGCTGAGACCTGTAAAGTTTATATGGCTTTAAATCTCTCGGAAAGGGCAGAAATTTGTTACGTTCTTTCTTTGTTCACCAGCGTCCCATCTCCCAAGGAGGGAATGGGGAAGGGCCTATGCCCAAGCAAGGCCAAGGGCCAAGCCTGAGGCTCATTACAGGGTAGCGTCCCCACGCCAAGGTTTTTCTACTGGTTTCCCTTCCGTGTCCTTTCCCTAGCACGCTTTGTGTTTTTGTAGCTCCCACCCTTGTCTTCCTGAGCGGCTGCCCGGGGCGGAGGATCCTCCAGCAGCCTGCCAAGGCTTCCTCTCTCAGTCTGTGCCCTCAGCTCGGACGGCGCCGGGGTAGTTACTCTCGCTCCAGCCTGGCCCTGCCTGCCACACGGCGGGTAGTCTTGACCGTTAGGCAGCCTTCAGCGCTCGGGAGCGGCGGCGAGGCCTGGGCGCGCAGTACGCTCGAGGCTCGCGTACAGGGCCCGTGGGAACCCGCGGGGCGCGACGACCCTCATCGCGCAGGCGTCAATCTTCCTTTCTTGACACTGCAATTCCCAGAAGGCCACGCAGCGTCCCCCGCGCGGCTTAAGCCCGGGAGCCTCGCCCGCTCCGAAAGGGCGCGGGATTATCGCCGCACTGCATTATGGAATACATAGTCTGAGAAAACGTCTTCGGGCATAAACTCCCCACCAAGCTCACGTGTTTACCTTGTGCTTTGGAGGCCGGGGGGTGGGGGGAGGGGATCAATAAAGAGTAGCTACCAGATTTCGTCATAAAACCGCGACCAGACAGGCGGCGCCATCTTCGAACTTGGACTTCCGGAAGGACTTTGGTGAGGGTAAGTGTACCGCAACTGGGTGTGCGGGGGCCCCACGATTACTCCTCCTCCTCCTTTTCCCATAGCACTAAGATATTGGGAACCAACTCCCGACTCCGCTGTTCCTTCTCTGCATAGCATCGCGACCTCCAGCCCTGGCGCTGCTACAGAAACTCACACACACCCCACCTCCTTTTTTGTATTGCAACCGGACATCCCTCAGCCCTGCTAATCACGGCTCTGGCCTTCTTCCCCGACGCGGTGCGGTAGCACGGCATCCTGTGTCCCGGCCGCGGCGCTGCTTACATTGCATCCGTCGGACTCAGCGAAGCTATAGTAGTTCTGAGCCTCAGGGAACTCGGGGCTCGCTCTCAGCGCAGGCTAGTGGTGGAGGCTGTCCCCACACCCATGACTGAAGAAGGACAGGCGATCACTCCTAGAGTGGTAGCGGATTAGTCTCACCTGCTGTGTCCCAGCCTCTTCCTCCATGAGGCTCTTCTAACCCCGGGGTTGTGCCCGGCGCGCTCCAACCCCATTGGCGCAGCCAAGGGCCAGTTATGTTTCCCTTCTGGTGCTTTTATCCCGCGGCAAGTAGGCTGTCCGCTGGGGAAGGCGGAGGAGGCGACTTCGGCCCCACCCGTGGTAACTCACTTTGTTAGAGAGATGTAGTGTGTTTGGCGAAGCCTCTTCGATCTAGCGGCATATTGTTAAAACAAACTTCAGCCATTCCCCTTCCTTGGTTACTTTTTGCCATCCCGTCTTACCTAATATACACTATATTTTCTTAATAGTTTTCTTTAAATTGTTTTTCAAGTTTAAGTGCTTTAGTCTCAGTCTGAGCAAGACATATGAAACCGTGGGGTTTCAAGGATTGTGGAGTTTTTTGGTTTTTTTTTGAGCGAGCGCGGGCGCGGAGGGGCGTCGGGGGGGAGGGGCGCCGGAGAAGGGAATCTTAAGCTGGCAGCAAGCCCAGCGGGGAGCCGGATTCCAGAGCTCGGTCTCACGACCCTGAGATCACGACCTGAACAGAAATCAAGAGTGGGAGGCTTACAGGCTGGGCTACCCAGACGCCCCCACGGGCTAGTTTTTCATACAAGTTAAAATAAACACAGTTAAAATCGTACATTTTTGTATCTCTAAAATCGTCTTGCATACCACCAGCTGCGCCATCGAAACATTTTGGGAAACAGTGTATTAGACAAATGTGTTTAAAGTAATTCCATACTTCAGGAACCGTGTTAACTGGTTATTTTCCTTGACTGGGGAAATCCTGCCACCCTTGAGGCAGTATTCCAAACAAGTTGAGGTGCAAATGTAAACTTCTATAAACTGTAGCACCAATTAAATATCCCTTCCTTTACTTGTGTTTAAAATTTGTGTTGTGAAATCATAAATGGAAATTAACTACCGTACCCTGCTGCTGTCTTCTACAGGAGTGAATCCTTAAAGGAATTTTTTGCAGCTTGAGGAGTTATTCATTAAATCAACAAAGTTTAATTATTGCGCTTACCATGTACCAGGTTCTGGATTAAGTAGTGAATCAGGCAAGATTCTTATGAAACTTTGAAGTGAAATAGATATGAAATAAGTAAATACCCATGTTTCTTATCATAAGAGAATTCCACATGGACTGAAGAGCTACATTTAAGGCAGGGTGGCTCAGTCAGTTTAGCGTCTGCCTTTGGCTCAGGTCATAATCCCAGAATCCTGGAATCAAGTCCCATGTTGGCCTCCCTGTTCAGTGGGGAGCCTGTTTCTCCCTCTGCTTGCTGCTCCCCCTGCTTGTGCTTGCTTCGCTCTCTCTAATGAATAAATCTTAAAAAAAAAAAAAAAAAGCTACATTTAAGATTCAAACTAGAGGAAGTATTAGAAGAAAATAAAATAGGATATGTGTATATTGGCAGGGTAGGAAATGGCCTTTTTAAGACGCAAAACAACTCATAAAGGAAAAGACTGAGAAATTTAACTCAGAAAAATATAACTTAAAGTTTAACAAGAAACATTATAAACAAAGTTATTTTTTCTAAAAAGAAGAAACAAAGTGGGGCACCTGGGTGCCTCAGTCAGTTCAGCACCTGACTCTCGATTTCAGCTCAGGTAATGGTCTCAGGGTATGGATGGAGCCCCAGGTATGACTCCAAGCTCAGCGAAGAGTCAGCTTGCGATTCTCTCTCTCCCCCTCTTTCTCTGCCCCTCCCCCCCAATAATAAATCTTCTTTAAAAAGCAGAAACAAAGTATTTGCAACATAAATAACAACTCCACAGATCAATAAAAGATTGATTCATCCTGTAGAGATATGGGCAAATTATATGTATAGGCAATTTGTAAAAAAAATATAGATGTCCTCTCTCTCTCTCTGAGACAAAGAAATAAATAAAATTAAAAAAAAAAAAAAAAGTGGGTCCCTGGGTGGCTCAGTCAGTTAAACATCTGCCTTTGGCTCAGGTCATGATCCCAGGGTCCTGGGATCTAGTCCCACACTGGGTTCCTGGCACAGCTGGGAGTCTGCTTCTCTGCCTGCTGCTCCTCCTGCTTACACCTATGCGCGTGCTGTGCTCTCTCTCACACAAAGAAATAAAATCTTTTTTTAAAATTTTTTTTTTTTTTTTTTAATTTATTTGACAGACAAAGATCACAAGTAGGCAGAGAGGCAGGCAGAGAGAGAGGAAGGAAAGCAGGCTCCTCTGTGGAGCATTTGTGCGGGTGATATCGATTCCAAGAGGATCATGACCTGAGGGGGTGGCAGAGGCTTTAACCCACAGTCAGGCGTTAAATAATGAAAGATTTGATTTGTTTTTGATATTTCAGGTGCTCGGTTGGGCACTGATCTGAATGCTCGTGATCTGAATGTCGTGAGATTAAACCCGTGTGGGGCTCCTTACTGGGTGAGAAGTCTGCTTGAGATTCTCTCTCCGTCTCTCCCTCGTGCTTGTGTGTGCATGCACTCTCTCTCAAATCTTTAAAATATGTGCGTGTGTGTGTGTGTGTGTGTGTGTGTATCCATATTATTGTCCTAAAAAGGCCATTTCCTACCCTGCTAATATAAACATATCCTATTTTGGGGCACCTGGGTGGCTCAGTGGGTTAAAGCCTCTGCCTTCGGCTCAGGTCATGATCTCAGGGTCCTGGGATCGAGCCCTGTATCGGGCTCTCTGCTCTGCAGGGAGCCTGCTTCCTCCTCTCTCTCTGCTTGCCTCTCTGCCTGCTTGTGATCTCTGTCAAATAAAAAAAAAATTTTTTTTAATCTTAAAAAATATATATATCCTATTTTATTTTCTTCCTTTATCTAGTTTGAATCTTTATCTAGTTTGAATCTAGTTTGAACCTTAAATGTAGCTTTTTAATTTTTTTTAAGATTTATTCATTAGAGCGAGCAAGCATAAGCAGGGGGGAGCATATACATATATGTATATATATGTGCGTATATATGTGTATGTATATATGGATATCTATACATATATTCACATATGTGTGTGTGTGTGTGTGTATATCTCGTTGGATATCTGTGTATCCAACAGATAAAAAGAAGTTGCTAACTTCAATCATTATCAGGACAATGCAAATAAATACAATAGGGAAGAATTCTTTCATGCATTAGATTGGTAAAAATTGAAGATTGGCAAGCGGGTGTGGTAAAATGAGTACAACTATAATTCTGTGAAACACTGGATAGTGTTCTCCAGAAGAATGATGTGTGTTTGTGTGTACTGATGTGGAAAATCTTTTAGGCATACCTAGAAATTCTCAAGTGATAACCTGTTTAACTAGTTCTGTGTTAACTGACATTCCTCTGTAGAGTGTAGGGACCGATGCCCATGGCACACTGTATCCTTGAAGCCTATATATAGGCTTTTTTCCTATAGACCTGGTCATTCTGTTCCCACTGACTGAGTTGAATGCTTGCCAAGAATCATTGTGATGGTTCTCAACATTTTTTAATGTCAGTTAATTTGTTACCATATTTATATAATTGTGATATATGTTTGAATTTTAAAGAAATTTGAGTATGAAAGAATTACTGCTATTAAAACTAAGTTGAGGGGCACCTGGGTGGCTCAGTCGTTGGGTGTCTGCCTTTGGCTCAGGTCATGATCCCAGACTCTTGGGATGGAGCCCCGCATCAGGCTCCCTGCTCAGCGGGAAGCTTGCTCCTCTCTCTCACACTCCCCCTGCTTGTGTTCCCTCTCTCCCTGTCTCTCTCTCTCTGTCAAATAAATAAATAAAATCCTAAAAAAAAAAAAAAGTGGTTGAAACATGGCAGATAAATTGGTCCTTCATTGTTATTCTTTACATCTTACATGTATTTACAGGTATTTTGTGTCAACTAAAAGTTTTATAAAAACAATTCCGAGAAAGAAAGCAAACTAAGTTAAATGCTTCAGAAAGAAAAAAGAGGTACATTTGCAAAGAAAGAAAGAGGTTGCTGAATAGGTGTGAGTGAGACAGCTGTAAAAGATTGAGGAAAATTTGTAAAAATTTGAAACTTTGCTGCACTTGAACTGCCTCTCAAGAGAATGTTCCAAGAAAGTTACCGTCAGTAGTGTCTGTGTTGCTGAGAGATCAGGTTAAATGAGACTGAGAGGTGTCCATTGCATAAGTTGACCCGGCAGTTCTTGATGACTTTAGCCTCAGTGATGAGTTGGAGGGCAATATCCTAGTCAAAATGAAGCAGGGTAATTAAAACACTAAGGGCCGACAACTCTTTAAAAGTTTGACTGTGGAGTGTGGGGGGTGGGTATGGGTTAAAGGATTGTTGTATGTATGTTAAGATGAGAATTAGAGACATTTATTTATTTATTTATTTATTTTAATTCCATTTATTTATTTGAGAGAGAGATAGTGAGAGAGCATGAAAGGGGAGAAGGTCAGAGGGAGAAGCACAGACTCCCTGTGGAGCTGGGAGCCTGATGCGGGACTCCATCCTGGGACTCCAGGATCGTGACCTGGTTCGAACGAAGTTGCTCAACCAACTGAGCCACCCAGGTGCCCGAGAATTAGAGACATTTAAATGCAGTTGGGAAACAACCAGTTTAAAAAAAAAAAAAAAAAAGGCTAACCAATTCCAGTGTCCTTAGGGAGTGGGGGAATAGAGTCAGAACACAAGTGGAAGTTTGGCTTAGAAAGTAGATGAGGTGATTCAGATGCAGGTCGTGTTAGACTACTTGATCAGACATCGAAGTATGTCCCACATAATGGCTTTGGGTTTTGTTTCGGAAATCAGAGGTAAAATCAACTGCTGAGAACCAGGGGATCAGATGTTGGGGGAGAGGTAATGTGGGGGCTGACGAGAGAAAGTGTGATTGCTAGCCTGCTGGCAGCTTAGATATATACGTAGAGTATAAGGATGATTGGTTCATCCAGAGCTTAAATTTTGCCAGTCCTGTGGAACAAAAAGACGAGAAAGGAAGTTTGTACTATCGGCAAAAGTCTGATTAAAATAAAGAAATCTAAGCTGGATAGGATGTGGCCAACATGGGAACTTGGAGCGATCAATGACGGCAGCTTGATATGGTTGAAGAATAGATACGTTGATAGCAATTGAGCAGTCTAGCTATAATAATGGAAGGTTGCGATCAGATAGTGGGATGGCTTTGTGATTTAGGAGGTTAAAGGTTTTTTTGAGACAACAAGGTCCATATATTACGGCGAGTGAGTAGCAGTGGTTTAGCTGAATGTTAGGGAGCTTCAAAGGAACAGTTTTTAGAGGCTAACGAGGACTGCTAGTCTTCCGGTGGCATTGGAGAGGAACTGACAAGACACTGATCCCGCTTTCTACTGTGGGGTCAGTGGGATGTGACAGAAGGAGAAGCCTCTACTGGAGAGCCTGGAAAGCTAGAAATTTCAATTCCTGGAATTTTTTTCCATCCAAGATTTTAAATATGATTTAGGTCTCACCAATCACATATGTTCTTGAAGAACTCAAATTTGGACCCAAGTTTAGACAGGGGAGAGGCAGGCCAGGAGGCCATACATTTTTCTGGTTCAGATTGTGGCAAGGGTATGATTCTGGACCTGGGAGCCAGAGAAGGGTTTTCCCTGTGGAGTCAGGTCACTTTCTGATCAGTGCAGAGTCAGTTCATGGAGCCATTAGCTGTGGCAGGGGCTTCTTGATTCACAGGTGCCGCCTCCTCATCGTGGCATTGGGGAGGTCCTGTGGTTCTTGAACTGGCAGCTGCCAGGCGACTTCCCATTTTGACAAGCACTTGTTCCTAAACTGTACAACGCCCCCCCCCCACCACCACCACCAATGATCCTGTGCAGGTGGTTCTCAAGCTTGCATGTGCATCACAAGAGTTTGCAGGGCTTTGTGAAGATAAAAGTGCTGGCCCTATCCCAGAATTTCTGATTCAGGAGGTCTGGGACAGCGCTGCTGATGCTGCCCAGACCACGCTTTAGGAACCACTGATGTGAACTATGTAGTACCCTCCAGTAAATCCCTTGCAGCTGAACTGGCTAGAGAGGATTCTGTTCCATGCAGCTGAACCTTGACCAGTAGAGGGGTCAGATAACCATTTCATTCATGTCTTCTTCTGTCCTTATCTTTTGATCTGTCAGGGCTTAAAAGAAGTAGTTCTTGTATTTCCTGAAGATTTTGCTTTGTTTTGATAGTCATTTGATGTCTAACAGTGCATGACACTTCTCTTTTATACAAGTTAAAGTTTTATTTATTATAAAGTATTCCCTTTTTGTCCCTTTTAATACTTTTTCCCTTGAATTCAACTTTGCTATTACCAACAAAACTCCTGTTTTCTTTGTGCCTACATTTGTCCTATATATATATATATATTTTTTTTTTAAAGATTTTATTTATTTATTTGACAGAGAGAAATCACAAGTAGATGGAGAGGCAGGCAGAGAGAGAGAGAGGGAAGCAGGCTCTCTGCTGAGCAGAGAGCCCGATGCGGGACTCAATCCCAGGACTCTGAGATCATGACCTGAGCTGAAGGCAGTGGCTTAACCCACTGAGCCACCCAGGCGCCCCTGTCCTATATTTTTATATCTTTTGACTTCCAGCTCTTTGAGTTCCTTTGTTTTAGATATCTCTTTCAAAGCATATAGTTTGGCTTTTAAATCAATCTAAATCCAAATCTTTATTCTTTTTTTTTTAATGGATGAATCGATCTTTGGTTATTGTTATAGTCATATCTTAAGTCATCTTGTACATTTTTTTCTTTTGTGTTTCTTTTGTTTTCAGTTTCTTACTCTGTAGCCTTTAAAACAACTCCTTATGGTTCCAGTGGCCTGCTAGGCATTTTAGAATCAATGTAGTATACTGCTTTTGGTTCTATTAAACATTTTTTTTTTAAGATTTTATTTATTTAGGGGCGCCTGGGTGGCTCAGTGGGTTAAGCCGCTGCCTTCGGCTCAGGTCGTGATCTCAGGGTCCTGGGATCGAGTCCCGCATTGGGCTCTCTGCTCAGCAGGGAGCCTGCTTTCCTCTCTCTCTCTCTCTGCCTGCCTCTCCATCTACTTGTGATTTCTCTCTGTCAAATAAATAAATAAAATCTTAAAAAAAAAAAAGATTTTATTTATTTATTTGACAGGAAGAGACACAGCGAGAGAGGGAACACAAGCAGGGGGAGTGGAAAAAGGAGAAACAGGCTTCCTGCTGAGCAGGGAGCCTGATGCAGCGCTCAATCCCAGGACCCTGGGATCATGACCTGAGCCAAAGGCAGACGTTTAATCACTGAGCCACCCAGGCACCCCTCTGTTAAACATCCTTTAAGGCATATACAGACCCATGGGGCTTCCTTTCTGTGATTTGAGCTATTTCTCCTTCTCTGTCATAGGCAGGTTATTCTGGCTAAAAACCTTGCAGTTCTGTGTTGCTCAGCTTTTTTGGTCTGGGGTGTAGTGTTTTGTTTATCTCTTGTCAGTTTACTTTTGCCATGATTGCACAAGTGATTTTCTGGGTTTGGGGGGAAAAAATGAAGAGGGGCGCTTGGGTGACTCAGTCAGTTAAGCGACTGACTCATGGTTTTGACTGAGGTCATGAGCTCAGGGTCCTGGGATCAGGCTCTGCGATCAGCGGGAGTCTGCTTGAGACTCTGCCTCTCCTTCTGTTCCTCCCCTGCTCTGGTGCATATGTGAGTCATCTCTCTCTGTCTGTCTGTCTCTTTTTAACAGTTTTTTAATCCATTCTTCAATGTGGGAAAGATCTTTTAATGTGGTAGGATGTTCCGTAATTATCTCATAGCCATCTGCCGCCCCTCTTCAGGTAAAAGATTAATGGCAGAGTGCTGAAGAACTTTTACTTATTGTTATATAAATCTATTTCTTGACTAGTATTCACAAAGGTGGATGTTAGCTCTAGGCATCCTCCTTCAGTTTGGTCTAAATTTTATGTATCTATCAGCAGCTATTCTTTTACTTATTTACTTATTATTACCATGTAATGTATTATTTGTTTCAGGGGTACAGGTCCGTGATTCATCAGTCTTACACAACACACAGAGCTCACTTCAACACATACCCTCCCCGGTGCCCATCAGCCAGACACCCCTTGGTAGTTATTCTTTGTAGTCTGTTCCTAGGAGGTTTAGGGAGTTTAGGAAGATTTTTTTCACTCTTTTGTTTTTATTTTTTAAGGGGAAGGAGGTGACTCATTTCATTGGGCTTTAGGGAAAGAAATTGAATAATTATTCATTCACTGCATTATCCTTATGAAAAAACTTCAGAGCTTTAAATTAAACTGGGTGAAAAAGGGGCATCTGGGTGGCTCAGTTGGTTAAGTGTCTGCCTTCGGCTCAGGTCATGATCCCAGGGTCCTGGGATCGAGCCCCATATCGGATCGGGCTCCCTGCTCAGCAGAAAGCCCACTTCTCCCTCTCCCACTCCCCCTGCTTGTGTTCCCTCTCTCTCTGTCTCTCCCTCTGTCAAATAAATAAGTTAAATCTTTTAAAAATAAATAAATAAACTGGCTGAAAAATACAGTGCTTGGCACATAGTAAGCATTTAATAAATAAATGGTAGCTTTTTTTTTTTTAAGATTTTATTTATTTATTTGACAAAGATCACAAGTTAGGCAGAGAGGTAGACAGCGGGGGGCGGGGGGGAACAGGCTCCCTGCCGAGCAGGGAGCCTGATGTGGGGCTTAATCCCAGGACCCTGAGATCATGACCTGAGCCAAAGGCAGAGGCTTTGACCCACTGAGCCACCAAGGCGCCCCAAATGGTAGCTTCCTTACTGTCTGTTCAGTGCTAGCTCCATTAGTGTGTAAGTTCCATGAGGGCAGGGACCTTGTCTATCTTGCTTATTGTCATATTGATCAGTTCCTAGAACGGATAGAAGATGCTTAGTAATTGTTAAATGAATGAGTGATCAGGGAGCTTGGGTTTCTGGCTGGGGGGGTGGACAGTGGGTGGGGCAGGAGGAGAAAAGACAGGAAAGGAGGAAAAATCGGAGCCAGTGCAAATAGCTTTTGCCTTCTACTCATGTGTATGTCTCTGCAGGGGCAGCCATTGTAGGGGGTGCTGATGGATACCTGCGGGGTCGGCTGTGTTGCCCTGGGGGAGGCCGGCCCCGTGGGGAGCATGACTGTGGTAGACTCTCCTGGACAAGAGGTGCTAAATCAGCTTGATGTCAAGGCCTCTTCCGAAACAACTAGTGCTGAGGCTTCCAGAGAGATGTCTTTGCCTGCGCCTTTGCCTGGATTTGAGGACTCTCTTGGGGAGAGGAGGCTCCCTGCAGAGCAAGAAAGCCTCTCCAGACTTGAACAGCAAGGTATGTACCTTGTCCTCTCCTCTTCTTATCTCCCCGTGCTTAGCTTAAGATGAAAGAGAGCAGGGTGAGCTCACAGGATCCTACCAACCTGGGTATGGTGTAATCTATTCCAAAGAGGTTTGAGCTCTGGTCCCATCTCACAGACCCATATTCTTCTCTACAGATCTTTCTTCAGAGATGTCAAAGGTCTCAAAGCCTAGGGCCTCAAAGCCTGGCCGGAAGAGAGGTGGTAGCACACGGAAAGGCCCCAAAAGGCCTCAACAGCCTAATCCTCCATCAGCCCCTCTGGTTCCTGGTCTCTTAGATCAATCCAACCCTCTATCCACCCCCATGCCTAAGAAACGAGGTCGAAGGTCCAAGGCAGAGCTGCTACTGCTGAAGTTGTCCAAAGACCTAGATCAGCCAGAGTCTCCACCTCCAAAGAGGCCCCCAGAGGACTTTGAGACCCCTCCTGGGGAACGACCCCGCCGAAGGGCTGCCCAAGTGTAAGGATTGTGGGGCACAGCTTGGGTGGAGGGCGGTCGGGGTGAAGGGTTGGTGGGGGCAGGTGTTGGAGAGCTGAGAGGCTGTGACGAGTTGTCAGGTAAGTGGGGGTAGCATCTGGGTTCTGGGGACTTGAGCCATCTTCTAGCTCTTACCATAACAATTTTTTATCTGTTGCTGAGTTTGTCTAGGAGTTGGTTTTCCCTGCCTTGTATCCTGTCACATTCTCCAGTTTCCTCCAGGCCTTCGTTGTAATTTTCCCTGCCCAGTATCTATCAGTCTCTGTGCCCTTCCATTCTTCTCTGGGCTCTCACTGATCTCTGACTGCGGTAGAGTGCAAGTGCCTTGGACTTGGAGTTGCCAGACCTGGATTCAGATTCCATATACGTGATCTGAGTCCTCTCTTGGCCAAGTCCCTTAACTTCCCTAGATTTCTGGTTCTTTATCAAAGGGGGGGAGGGGAAACGAATAGCTGCTTCCCAGGGTCACTGGGCAGGTCCACTGAGCTAATCGGCCAAGTGTCTGGAAAAGTGGGCTCTCAATTAAGTGTGAGTATGGCTCTGACCCCGCCCTGTTCTGCAGGGCACTTCTGTACCTTCAGGAATTGGCGGAAGAGCTCTCAACGGCCCTGCCTGCTCCAGTGTCCTGTCCTGAGAGCCCCAAGGTGAGCAGCCCCGCCAAACCGAAGAAAAACCGGCAACAGACAGCCTGTCAAGGTGGAGAACAAGAGGATGACACTGCGCGGGACGAAGACTTTGTTCTCCAGGTTGAGGCTGAAGATGGAGAGGAGAGCGAGGCCCCAAGCGAGAGCTCCTCTGAACCTGAGCCTGTGGTGCCTCAAAGCACCCCGCGAGGATCCACGTCAGGGGTAAGCTGAATGAACAAGAAGTGAATGGGGAGACAGGGGGATTGTTAGGAAGGTCTGCAGGGTGCCCCAGTGGAAAGCTTTGGCCTAGTAACTGATGGCCAGAATAAGTAAAGGAGGAAACGTTGAGCAGGCAGGGGCTTGGGGGCAAGCGCATGATGTCACCCCTTCAGATACGGGCACCTGCACAGCACTAGGGGACACATGTGAATAAGACAGCCTCCTGCCTGGTGGAGTCCACCGTGGGAGGAGGGCTTAACCGGGAGGGAACCAGAGGCTTCTGGTGTGTCAAGGAGGCAGTGAACTGCTGGGGCTTCACAGAGCAGTGAACAGGGCTAGGCTAGGTCTTAAAAGGCAAATAGGAGAGATTGGTTTCCCCGGGAATTCCTGGGACAGGGCATCAGAGCAGGCAGAGCTGTTGAGAGCTCTTAGCAAGTTCCCAAAGGTATAGCAGTGCCCTGCAGGACCAGCAGAAGGCTGGGGGCAGTGGGGAGGCAGTGGGGGGATCGAACTTGAGACGATGGAAGGACAAAGACTTGCAGGAGCTAACACAGGTGTGTGTTTGTTGAATTGTGGTAAAATATACATAACATAAAATTTGCCACTTAAACATGTAAATTATTTTGGGGCATCTGGGTGGCTCAGTCCATTAAGCATCCAACTCCTGATTTGGGCTCAGGGTCGTGAGATGGAGCCCCGTGTCAGGCTCTGTGCTAGGCACGGAGCCTGCTTGAGATTCTCTCCCCTCTCCCACTGCTCCCCCCACCCCAAAAAAAGTACAACTGAGTGGCATTAGCCCATTCCTGGTGTTGTGCAGCCATCACTGTTACCCATTTCCAAAACGTTTTCATTATCATAGAAACTCTGAGCATCAGAAGTTTTTAAGTAGAAAAATAACGTGATCAGTTAGGACGGTAGGTCAGCCTGCAGCGGACATCAGAAGACAGCTTCGGTTGTCCACGTAGAAATAGCGCCTGGATCAGGCTGCAAAGCAAGCAAAGGTGGGGGATAGGTGCAAGAGACATTTAAGAGTATTAGCGGCACTTGGCAGTTTCTGAAAAGAAAGGAGTAGGAGTTTCTAGTCTAGATGTTGCTCTTAAGTGCCGGACTTTGGGACAGAGGGATGGTGGAAGCGGGGGAAGAGTGAGGGTGAGCAGGGGAGGTGATGGGCTCATTTTCTGACACACTGAGTTGGAGGTGCATGTGTGTGCTGCCCTGAGCCGTTCTACTGGAGATGTCTGGTTGCCACTCATGTGCATGAGACCAGTGCCTTCCTTGTTTCAAGTACAACATTTAAGGGAGCAACCAACCTCTCAGAAATCAAGATAAATATTTTGATGCAACAAATTTTTACAAAATAATTTGTTAAATCATTTTAACAAATAAAAGTAATGCAGGGCCCCTGGTTGGCTCTGTCAGTTAAGCATCTGCATTGAACTTGGGTCATGATCCTGGGTCCTAGGATGGAGCTCTTGTTGGGCTTACTACTCAGTGGGGAATCTGCTTCTCCGTTTCCCTTTTCCCTCCCTCCGCTCGTGTTCTTTGTCTCATGCACTTTATATTTTTTTAAGATTGTGTTTATTTATTTAACAGATAGGGATCACAATTAGGCAGAGAGGCAGGCAGAGAGAGGGGGGAAGCAGGCTCCCTGCCGAGCAGAGAGCCCAATGCGGGGCTTGATCCCAGGACCCCGGGATCATGACTTGAGCATGAGGCTTAACCCACTGAGTCACCCAGGTGCCCCTCATGCACTTTATTTTTATAGTATATTTATAGAAATAAAATCTTTTAAAAAGTAATGCAACAAATTTATGATGAACAAAATACCAAAGTTTTAAATAAAGACAGGAACTGTATTTACTGATTTTCCTTTTGCCTTAGGCTCTATAACATGGGTTGGCACCACACTGTAAAAGTCTAGAATGTAGAAAAGCTGAACTGGGTAAAGTTTACATTTACTAAGATGTCAGGCCTAATGATGGTAGTCAAAGCCATGGGCATGGGATGAGAGTCCCCAAAGTATATGTATAGAGGGTCGAGAAGACAGACTCTGGGAAATACCTTCATCACACAAACCTGTTGGAGGAGGGGAGTGCCTGTGGGGGAATATCGGGGAGGCAGGAAGACTAAGGAGACGCTATCCCATGGGGCAGGGGTTTCAGGAAGCAAATGGGAGTCCTCTGAACCACATGCCATGGAAACACCGAGGAGGGTGAATAGAAAATACGTAACAGGCTTTGCAGTTTTGATGGAGGAGCGGGAGCAGAAGGTGGAGAAGTCACTGTAATGGCGGAGACATCAGTCTTTTAGTCAGGCTAGAGAGGAAGCAGTGCCAAGAAAAGTAAAAGCGGGAAAAGCTGCCTTCTGGGGACTTTCTCTAATCTATAAAATTCTTTTTTCCCATATGCTCCTCAGAAGCAGAAGCCACACTGCCGGGGAATGGCTCCCAATGGCTTACCAAATCACATCATGGCCCCTGTTTGGAAGTGCTTCCATCTCACCAAGGACCTGTGAGACTTGACGGGGGCTGGGGATGAGAGGGTGGTGGAGGCGTCTAGAAGTGGGGCCAAGGGAAAGAGGGAAGGCACTCACAGGGCAGGACACTGAAGACATTCGTAACTAAAAGGCACTGCTCCAAAGGCAAAGAGCTCCAGAGCAGTGCTGTCCAATGTAATAGTCACTAGCTGTGCACGGCTATTTAAATGTGATCTACACATAATTAAAATTAAAGGTCCAGTTTCTCAGTTGCACTAGCCACCTTTCAAGTGCCCAGTAGCTACTTGCGGCTAGTGGCTGGTGTCTCTGTCAGCACAGATGTTGGATCACTTCCATCATTGTAGAAAGGTTTACTGGACAGCGCTGCTCTAGTATTTCTCTCCTCCTCCATTGATGCTGCTTCTGTTCCTCCAGCCGAGAACAGAAGCATTCATACTGGGAGTTTGCAGAATGGATTCCGCTGGCGTGGAAGTGGCACTTATTATCTGAGCTGTAAGTTAAAGAGACATTCTGAAGCTGGGAGGGGGTGACATCCCTGGAGACAGGAGGGTAGCAGGGAATCCTGGGGTGGGTGAAACTTCCAAACTCACGCTGTTCCCTCCCTGCCCCCAGTGAGGCAGCTCCCTACCTGCCCCAGGAGGAGAAGTCTCCACTGTTTTCTGTCCAGCGTGAAGGACTTCCAGAGGACGGCACACTCTACCGAATAAACAGGTGAAGATTGCGTGTCTCTCTGTGATTCTAGGGGATAGAAGCAGGAAAAAGGAATATGGAGAGGGATGACAGATTGGCCCTGTTTTTCCCCTGATGCTATTCCAGGGGGTTCCAAGGGAGGAGTTGGATCTGGCTGGATCTGGTCAGCCCGCCCTGATCTGCAGTGCTCGTCACTGCTGGCCAGACTGAGGGGAGCGAGGGGGATGGAGGGCCAGTTTACAGGTCACATCTACGCAGAGAGACCCAGACAGACCGGCCCTGGGGAGAACGCTGTGGTAAGCCAGAACGCACAGCCCATTATCTTTGAAGGGGAACTAGAACTGGACAGGCTTTGGAAGGAAAAAAGGAAAGTACAGATGGTGGCCAAGCACTGTTCTCACCTGTAGACCTTTCTTGAGACTCTGGCCCTTTCCTAAGCCAGTTCATACCTGCGCCAGCTGGAGCTCCCATTCTGTCCTCATTACCTTTTCTTTTTTTTAAAGACTTAATTTTTTCGGAGCAGTTTTAGATTCACAGCAAAACTGAGAGGATGGTGCAGAGATCGCCCATGTCCCCTGTCCCCCATCCCCCTTCTTCATGCACAGCCGCCTCCCCTCCCTTACCAGCCTCCCCCACTAGAGGGCGCATGTGTTACAGCTGATGAGCCTGCACTGACCCGTCACCACTTGGAGTCCATGGGTTACATTAGGGGTTGCTGTCGGTGTTGTACTTTCTGTGGGTTTGGACAGATTTGTAATGACCTGTCCCCGTCATTATGGTGTCATACAGAGTAGTTTTACTGCCTTAAAAATCCTCTGTGCTCTAACCACTCCTCCTGCCCTCCCCTCTGACCTGTCGCTATCATGGATCTTTTTTTTTTTTTTTTAAGATTTTATTTATTTATTTGACAGAGAGAGAGATCACAAGTAGGCAGAGAGACAGGCAGAGAGAGAGGAGGAAGCAGGCTCCCCCCGAGCAGAGAGCCCGATGTGGGGCTCGATCCCAGGACCCCGGGATCATGACCCGAGCCGAAGGCAGAGGCTTTAACTCACTGAACCACGCAGGTGCCCCTGTCATGGATCTTTTGATGTGTCTATAGTTATGCCTTTTCCAGAATGCCCCATAGTTGGGATCATGCAGTGTATAGCCTCTTCAGGTGGGCTGCTTTCACTTAGTGATATGCATTTAAGGTTCCTCCATGCCTTTCCATGGTTTGGTAGCTTGCTTTTTAGTGCCAGATAATATTCCATTGTTTGGATGTTAATTTACCCACTCACCTATAGAAGTCTTCCTTACCTTTTGTTAATTCCTTTCTTCCTTCCATCTTTGACTTCTCTCTAGATTTAGCTCGATCACAGCACACCCGGAGCGCTGGGATGTGTCCTTCTTCACAGGGGGACCCCTCTGGGCTCTGGACTGGTGTCCAGTGCCAGAGGGGGCGGCAGCTTCGCAGTATGTGGCCCTTTTCTCCAGCCCTGACATGAATGAGACACACCCACTGAGCCAGCTTCATTCGGGTCCTGGGCTGCTCCAAGTCTGGGGCCTTGGGACCTTGCAGCCAGAAAGCTGGTGAGGTGGGGCTGGGACGCTGCCATGGGAGGGTGGTTGAGGAGGAGAGAACCTGACCAGGAGAGCTGGGGAGGAGTCGGGAGGCCTGGATTGGGGCTAGGCATGGGGTGGAACACAGGCTCTGGTGGCCCTAGGCCCCTTCTCCCTGCCCATTCTCCCCCTATGCTTTCTCTCCTCAGTCCTGGCAACAGGGCTCACTTTGTCTATGGGATTGCTTGTGACCACGGCTGCATCTGGGACCTCAAGTTCTGCCCTAGTGGAGCATGGGAACTTCCAGGCACCCCTCGGAAGGTACGTCCCAGTTGGTTGTAGGGTACCCTAGGACTCACAGGCAGAACAGAGAAGCCCTATGAGCCCAGTTTGACAGCGGAGGATGGAGTTTTCCCAGAAAATCCATGTTATTTGCAGGGACCAAAACCTCAAAAGTTTTCTGAGAGGCGGCAAGCCTTAGCACAGATCTGGTCTCCCCCCTCTAGGCTCCTCTCCTGCCCAGGTTGGGCCTCTTGGCTCTTGCCTGCTCTGATGGGAAGGTGCTGCTGTTCAGTCTCCCCCATCCAGAGGCCCTGCTGGCTCAGCAGCCCCCAGGTGAGTAGCACAGCAGGCGGGGAGTCGTGGTGCTATAGCAGGCCCTGTCTGGTCTCTCATGAAAGTCCTCCCGGCCTAGCCTCTGGACAAAGCCTCACTCAGCACCCCACTCACTCTGACTTCACACCTCTTGTCCTCAGACTTGCTCTCTCTAGCAGCCTGCAAGGGGTACTGTCTCCTGCCTTCTAATCACTGGGCTCTTCCAGCCCATTCCCCTTTCCCCCCGTTTCCCTACTCTGTGCTCTGAGGCTCTCCTCTCCTGCTGCCACAGCTGACTGGCTGTGTAAAGAGCTGCTAAGGCTGATCTCCCCTGCCACACTCTTCCCCTTCCCCGAATCCTGTGCTTGACCTCTCCTGTCCTCACTGCCTCGCACACATGAGCGCCGGTCTCTGTTGGGAACAGATGGAGAGAATGTAGAGCTGAAGATGAGCAGGAAGAGGAAGGGGTTAGCAAAAGGCACCTCCTCTTTGTCAAATTTGCTTTTCAACTGTACTGAATATTTAGAGAAGAGGGCACCAGGCTTGAGCCCTGAGAAATCCCATATTTGGTGGTCTGGTGGGGGAACGGGCTGAGGAGGGAATAGGCAGTGAGGAAATGAAGACAGATGCGTGAACAATTCTTGCAAGTAGATTGGCAGTGAAGAACTCCTAGTTGGAGGGTGGTGCTTGAGGTGAATCGGGGTAAAGGAGAGGTTTGGTTTGTGTTTGTTTCATTCAGTGCATGTTTACATCTCAATATGAGAATGACCCAGTAGGGAGAGAGAAAGTGGATCATTCAGAATGGGAGGAAAGAAAGATAACCAAATGAGCAAAGTTCTGGAAGAGGTGAGAGAGGGTGGGGACAGAGCAGAGTGGAGCAATTAGCCATTCTGATGGGGGAAGGACACACGCCCACACAACAGAGTGGGGAAGGGAGATGGGGGCGGGTGGAGGTCGATGGATCAGTGTGCTGCAGAGGTGGCTGTCAGGGAAGGTCATTCTCAGATCAGGGGTGCTGATCTCAGAGCAAGGCAGGTAAGGACGTCAGTCCTCTGTTCCCAGAGCATCAGTTGCCATTCTTCTTCCCTCGCAGATGCAATGAAGCCTGCCATCTATAAGGTGAGTGAGGAACCTGCTACCTTAGCCAAGGCTCCATCTTCTTGAGCCTCCCTTTCTGGTTCCACAGTGAGTCTCCTTCTGCCTCTACCCCCGACGGGATTAAACACTGATTTTAGACTTTGTTGCAAATGGTAAGTATCCCTAAGTCTGGTCCTGGCTCTTCTGTCCTTGTAGGTACAATGTGTGGCAACCCTCCAGGTGGGGTCTATGCAAGCTTCAGACCCCTCTGAGTGTGGTCAGTGCCTTAGCCTGGCCTGGATGCCCACCCGGCCCCACCACCACCTGGCTGCTGGCTACTACAACGGTAAAAAAAACAAAGCAGAGCATAAGGGGCTATTGCTCTTTAAACTTTATATATGCTTGTTTTTTGGTGGCGGTTTCCTTTTTGGTTCAATGCTGGGCATTATGGTTAAGCAATGTAAAAAAAATACAAAGAAGAAAGAAAAAAGTCACTAGAATTTTACTACCCAGAAAAATATAATTAAGAAAAATGAACAGGGGTGCCTGGGTGGCTCAGTCGTTGGGTGTCTGCCTTTAGCTCAGGTCATGATCCCAAGGTCCTGGGATCGAGCCCTGCATCAGGCTCTCTGCTCAGTGGGAAGCCTGTTTCTCCCTCTCCCACCCCCCTACTTGTGTTCCCTCTCTCGCTGTGTCTGTCAAATAAATAAAGTCTTTAAAAAAAAAAAAAAAAAAAGAAGAAGAAGAAATGAACAGGGGCACGTGGGTGGCTCAGTCAGTTAAATGTCTGCCTTTGGCTCAGTCATGATCTGGAGGTCCTGGGATCAAGCCCCACTTGGGCTCCCCGCTCAGTGGGGAGTCTGCTTCTTCCTCACCCTCTGTCCCCCATCCCCAGCTCATGCTCTCCCTCACTTGCGCTCTCTCTTAAATAAAATCTTAAAAAAAAAAAGAACATCATTTCATGGAGTTCTCTATGCATGTGTAAGATAAAAAATCAGATGGCAAGAGAGAGAATTCTGTAGTGATGGGATCATACTATATAAGCTATATTAAAGATTTTATTTTTACGTAATCACAGCCAACGTGGGGCTTCAACTCTCAACCCCACGGTTAAGAGTCCTATGCCTCACTGACTGAGCCAGTCAGGTGCCCCTACATAAGCTATTTTAAATGAAAATACATGAAATTTAAGAGAGATGGGGTACGCTCCCCATAAATGTTCCTTCACCACAGAGACATTAGTTCCTTAAAGATACTCTTAAGGTTTAAACGGGGAGAGAAAAGGATCATAGGTAAGAGCATTCTGGTAGTTGGACTCCACAGGTGACAATTTCATGGTTAGACCTCACCAGTAGTCTCCCCTCAGGAGGTCAGGAAATGAGCACTCTCACGCTTCTAACGGTCCCTCTCTTTTATGTGTGCTTCTTTTGGTGTGGTGATTCTTACATCATCAGGGTATATCATTCTTGGTGTTGTTTTGTTGTCTTAATTCCCCGAGTTACAATTCTGCCTTAAAATGATCATGCGCGTCCACCGGTCCGCCCCTCTCGGTCCGCCCTTGTTGCTCCATGACTGATTTGGCTCAGCCGGAGTTCGCCGCCAGTAAGCTCTTCCAAGAAAAGTTCATGGGTGCTTCATTTCTGAGTTTTAGGTACAAATAGTTTCCCCAGCTATTGTTTATTAAATTCTTACTCTTGGGGCGCCTGGGTGGCTCAGTTGGTTAAGCATCTGCCTTTGGCCTAGGTCATGATCTCAGGGTCCTGGGATCGAGCCCCATGTAGGGCTCCCTGCTCAGCGGGGAGTCTGCTTCTCCCTCTCCCCCCAACTCATGCTCTCTCTCTCTCTCTCTTTCAAATAAATAAATAAAATCTTTTTTTAAAAAATCTTACTGTTCTTTAATTTGTCTTTTATTGGAGTTACGCTGTTGACTCCCTCCTCCTCTGCCAGCCTTTGTCACGGGGCAGCTTGTTTGGGGTCGGCAGAGTTAGTCTCTGTTTGTTCATTTGTTTTCTGCTTCTCTACATCTTTTTTTTTTTTTTTTTTATTATATTTTGTTTATTTGACAGACAGAGATCACAAGCAGGCAGAGAGGCGGTGGGAAGCAGGCTCCCCACCGCGCAGAGAGCCCGATGTGGGGCTCGATCCCAGGACCCTGGGACCATAACCCCAGCCGAAGGCAGAGGATTTAACCCACTGAGCCACTGAGGCACCCCTGTTTCTCTACGTCTTGTTGCTTTTGGCTCCTTGCCGGTTCTCTTTGTCTTAGAGCAGAGTTGGCAGACATTTCTCTAAAGGTCCAGATAGTGAATATTTTATGGCTTGTGGGCTGTTTGACCATTGTTAGAACTACTCAACTCTGCCATTGAGAAATGAAGGCAGCCATACATTACATGAACGAATGGGTGTGACTATTCCCAGTCAGACTTTATTTACCAAATCAGGCAGCAGGCTGTATTTGGCCCAAGGGCTGTAGCTAGTCAACCTTTGTCCTAGAGGGTTTATGCTTTTTTAAAAAACCCCTTTGTATTTAGTAGAGAATAGAGGCTCTTGGGTGTACTTAGTCTGTCTTTCAACCACAAGCCCTGGACTGAGCTTTTTTTTGTTGATGAGAGTCGGAGCTGAAATACCACCGAGGGAATGTGGGCTGGCTGCTCATGATCCCTATGTCCTTTCATAAGGGGGTCACAGCTGAGGGTAAAAGCCAGAGGTCCTAGGAGCCCAGACAAAGACATTAGAGCAAAAGAAGAGAGAACTTGCCTTTAATACCTACACCTTCTTTCCCTATCTCAGGCATGGTGGTTTTCTGGAACCTTCCCACTAACTCACCCCTGCAGCGGATACGGCTCTCTGACGGCTCCTTGAAGCTCTACCCCTTTCAGTGTTTCCTAGCCCATGACCAGGCTGTGCGTACCCTTCAGTGGTGCAAAGCTAACAGGTACAGGACAGGAGAGCTATGGGGCGGGAGGTGAAGCCCGGGAAGTCTGGTGCTCCCAGACTTGCTCAGATTTTATCTTCTCTCTCTTCTTCCCTCTTTCCACAGTCATTTCCTTGTCTCTGCGGGGAGTGACCGCAAAATCAAATTCTGGGACCTTCGACGACCTTATGAACCCATAAACTCTATCAAGCGCTTCTTGAGTACAGAGCTGGCCTGGCTGCTCCCCTACAATGGTGTCACTGTGGCTCAAGACAACTGCTATGCCTCGTACGGCAGGATGCAGATAGGAGGAGCTCTAGGGACAGGCCCTAAGGGTTGGGTGCAAAGTGTGCCAGATTGTTGTGGGGAGAGGAGGGTTGAGAGTTGTTTCACTGAGGTAATCTGAATTCTGGAAGGAATTAGGGAAGGGAAATGAATGCAATCTTGGAAAAAGGAAAGTTTTATTTTGTCTTCCTCTTACAGTTATGGACTCTGTGGGATTCATTATATTGATGCTGGTTACCTTGGTTTCAAGGCCTATTTCACTGCTCCTCGAAAAGGCACTGTCTGGGTGAGCCCCTCTCTTCATTTTCACAGGAAAACGATTCCTTTACTCAGCTACTGGAGATCAGGAAGAGGCAGTAGTTTTGGATAGAAGAAGACAGATGTATGGTAACTGTATCATGAGAGATAAAAGTTATGATAAACTTTTTTAAAAAGTTTAAGTTCAGTTAACTCGCATATAGTGTATTACTAGTTTCAGAGGTAGAGGTCAGTGACTCATGAGTCTTCTGTAACACCCAGTGCTCATTACATCATGTGCCCTCCTTAATGTCCTTCACCCCATTACCCCAGCCCCTCACCTGATAAACTCATTTCTGTTTCTGTGGGTGTGTCTTCTGCTTCAGACTGTGCTGTCGTTTCCAGTTCACAGAACTGAAACAATACGAGTGCATGAATGAATGAAAGAAATCTGTCTCTTACTAGAGTCTTTCAGGATCCGACTGGCTTGGGACAATAGCCGCAGGAGATATATCCGGGGAGCTCATTGCGGCCATATTGCCTGATATGGCACTGAACCCAATAAATGTCAAGCGACCTGTAGAGCGAAGATTCGTACGTATATGACTATTTAATGGTAGCACCATCTGTTAGGTCCTAATCCACATGACCTCCTAAATTAGAACTGTAAAGTAGTAAGATACAAATATGGATGAGGTCTCCCAGACCTGTTACTGTCCCGGGAAGTCTTAGTACAGAGTTGTACAGAATCTTCCCAACCCTAGTGCATCTGTGCATGTGTTTAAACATACTGCCTTCCATCTTTAAGTCTTTCCTGCCCAAAACCAATTTTCTCTCTCTCTCTCTTTTTTTTTTAAGTAGGCTCCACGCCCAGCGTGGAGCCCAACGCAGGGCTTGAACTCACGACCCTGAGATCAAGACCTGAGCTGAGATCAAGAGTCGGACGCTTAACCGACTGAGCCACCCAGGCGCCCCATCAATTGTCTCTTTTATTCTGTCTCCAGTATTCTAGGACCTAATCTCATGGTCTCCTTTCTAGCCTATATATAAAGCAGATCTGATGCCATATCAGGACAGCCGTGAAGGCCGAGACCATTCTTCAGCTTCAGCTGAGGCCCCCAACCCTCCCAAAGCTCGGACTTACGCTGAAACTGTCAACCATCACTACTTGCTCTTTCAAGATACAGATTTGGTAAATTGAGGCCAGGAGAATGGGTGTACAGTTTTTTTTAAAAAAGTAGAAAACTTTAGTCCTGGTACAGGAGGGCATTGTAAGGAGCCACAGTGCAAAGATGCAAGACTAAGAAGCTGCTGGCTTTCTCTTCCCCAGGGTTCCTTCCACGATCTGCTCCACAGGGAGCCGATGCTGCGCATGCAGGAAGGAGAGGGGCATTCGCAGCTCTGCCTGGACAGGCTGCAGCTGGAGGCGATTCACAAGGTAAAAACCTTGTCTCATCTCTTCACCCATCTTCACACTCATTTCCTCCCAACTCTGGACCTAAAGATCCAGGACATGGGGATGAAAAGGTGCAGAGGGAAGGAAGGATACAGCTCTGGCAACCTCATCTTCCAGAGTGTGACAGACCAACTCCTTCCTACCTCTCTCACTCCATCATGGTCCTGTCCTTTCAGATTGTCACCCCATCCCTCTACTCTCCCCCCCCCCCCCCCTCCCTTTACAGCTAGGACTCACCCTAAAGCACCAGCTGCGAACAGCTCTCTTGTTTGCTCTTCTCTTCCCAGGTCCGCTTCAGCCCAAACCTGGACTCCTATGGATGGCTGGTATCTGGGGGACAGTCCGGGCTGGTTCGGATCCATTTTGTCCGTGCACTCACCTCACCACTGGGCCACCGTATGCAGCTTGAAAGTCGAGCCCACTTCAGTGCTATGTTCCAGCCGTCCTCCCCGATTAAAGGGCCTGGCTTCCCTCCAACCAGCCACCGCCTTCTGCCCGGTCCCTAGTCGTGGTCCACACAGGGCCTTTGGAATGAAGTCTGCCAGGAACACACGGCCCCCCCATGCACAGAGCCATAGGAACTGGGGGCTTCATGGATAGTGATGCTGCCAGACCTGGACCTTTAGACCTGCCTTGCCAGGACTCCTTAGATACCTCTCCTTCCACAGACTTCTGTCATCACAGCCCCCTGCGGGCAGGGGGGCTATCCCTCCACAGACTCTCAAGGCTCCTCAGCCTAAAACTATGGCTCATGAGTAATACTCAGGCCTGACCTAGGCTTGGAAGTCAAATTGCTCATATTGAGCATGTTGTGAAGTGGGTAAAGCTAAGTAAAGGTACTGGGTGTTTTTGAGACCACGCGCGAGTGGGTGTTTGGAGAACTGCAAAGGGTATCCACATGAAGGCTCCTGTGTGACTGTATTCTAGGGTCTAGTATTGTTGCCTTCTCAACTTCCTGTTGAGAATAACCAACACACAGGCCCAGGAGAGGTGACAGTAATTTATTGGACCGAAGCTGCTTATAGTACTTCTTTAACTGAGGAACACCACAAACACCCTGCCAGTAGAACAGTGGCTCAGATCTTACTTGCTCCTGCTTATGAGATATTCCCAATCACTGGTCATCTGACCCTACTTGAACACTCCTAGGCAGTCATGTTTTAAAAAACCTTCCTTTATATCAAGTCAAAGAGTATACTTCTATATAATTTCACCATGGGTATTAGGAAATCTAGTCATTTTCCCCTGTGATTGCCCTTTTACGTATATTTAAAAATAGCTATCATGTGTTTCCCAAGTCTTTTCTTCTCTAGATTAAATATCTTCAGTTACTTTAACCATTCTTTACACGTCATGATTTTTGGTCCTTTATGATACTGTCACACTGTTGGCTTATTAAACATGTCTAGCTACTTTATTTCAAATCTCTATATAGGAGGTGTTTAAAACCCAAGTAATGTATTGTTTTATCTCCTCTTATTACAGTTCTCTTGGGGGATACTGCAGACTCATAGGGACCGCAATACTGCCTCTGAACCAAAGACAGACCCCAGCAATGAGAAACAGGCAAACCATAGTGTATGGGAGTACAGTCAAGTTTGGGGGAAGTAGTGAGATGACCTCAGGAAAGCGAGAAAAATACGCAGCCAGCTCCAACCAAGGGAGTGGAGATTAATTTAGTGCCTACCTGGAACAAAACCCACTGGCACTGTGGTCTGGTTGGCCAGATACCTGGGAACAGCTTTCTGCCTCTTGGGTGTAGGGAATTTATCGTATCTCAAGAAGAAAGGTATCAAGCAGTTCAGTTTCCTTCCTGTACAGAAGAGGAAACAGAACCCGGAGGCAACCAGACTATTAGCGGCAGAGGGATCACAACCCCTGTCAGTGCAAAGGAGGAAAGTACTGTAATCAAGCTCAGGTTAAGCCCAGTTTGTTTTTGAGCTGACTGATAGGGAAGTGCCTTCATTGCAGAGAAGTTTTGCTCCTCCACAGCAGCCCCTTGACATTGCATTATGGAATTCCACTTTCAGTGGCAGAAAAGATGGGACCTGGCGACCCATGCTGTTGAGGCTGCAGGTTGGTGCCTGCAGCCCTGCTTCTGCTGCTGACTCTTAGCCTTGGTCTCTAACTCCAAAAGAATATCAGGAGAATGCTTTCAGCCCTTCCTCTCTTTCTCTACCATAAACTCTTTTTTCTCTGAAGGCCATTCTACTTCAACCTTCCCTCCCAATATATACACTTTATACTATAATCTATGGATTCCTGTATTTTACTTCCTGTGCCTTTGCTCACATGGTTCCTCCATCTCCACATAAACCCCATTCATTCTTCAAGATCCCAGCTCAAATCTCACCTTTTATCAAGGAGCTTCCCAGATTTCTCTAGTAAAAATTCTCTCTCCCCATGTATTCTCAAGAGGGAAGGGGAAAAAAGAGTAAATCACGTGTTTATTTAAACATTTGATCTACTTCAGGTATTTCACGTATGTTACTTAATCATGAGGTAGATACTGCCCCATTTTAACTGTAAAGATAAGATTCTGAGAGTTTAAGCAGTCTGAAAAAGGTCACTTTACTACATAGTGCTGGGCTTTGAACGTAGACACTCTGAATTCAGAGAACAACCTTCTAACCTACCACATTTGGTCTATTACATTTACTAATGTAAATTCACTCCTGGCATGGTGTTTTGAATATAGGAGCCTTGAGTGAAGTATTTGTGACATCAAATTATCTTGCTTCCTCATTGTGTTTCTCAAGTACCTGTGACAGGATTTTCCGTCTTAATCACATAGGCATTGAGTAAATAGGAGCTAGAGCTAGCCAGGTGGGAACCTGAAAGTCAGGGATGGCTGCTTCCTGAAGTTAAGTTCCCTGGATATAGTTAAGCAAAGGCTTCCAGCCTGACAAATCTGCCACGGATCTTACAGTAGTTTCCGCCACCCTTGAAAGGATGTTGCACTATACTCACAAAATTTTAGAATGTTAGAGCTGAAAAGGAATATTAAGAATAATCTAGCGAAATCACATACTTTTAGTTGTGAACCCCTTTGTTTAAAAGTGGCTCTTTCTAATTTTTTAAACTGAGGTAAAGAAGAACCTGTAGTGAGTGGTACCTCCCAAAAACATCTTGTAAACCCCTAACACTGAGGAGCCCAGTGTGATAAACATAGTCTAACAGGTGAGGAACCTTAAGTTCAAGTGTAATGATGACCAGGCTGCAGAGCCCACCAGTTTCAAGCCAGTACGCGGACTCTTGAGTTTCTGGAATCCCGTGCTTTCCATGGAGGGGTCCACTTTACGCAGCATCTCTAAAGGCCATTGTGGACAAAGACTAAACTAGTGCTAAGAGGATGACAAGTTTTACCCATGCAGGAGCTCACAGTCAAGGCTAGTGAAGAACCCAGGGACACTGAAAAAATAACGCACCTAACTACGGCTCATCGTTTCTAAATTGATTTTCGAGACTGAGAAGGGCATCAGCACCTTGGCCAGTTCCGGGGTGCGGTAGCAGTGAGGGTCTATCCAGGTTAAGAAGCCAAGCCTTCGGGGGAGAAGGGGCATGAGGAGGCAGAGTTGGACCCAAGTGGGAACTATGGAAGGCGGGACCCTCACCGAGACCCCGCGCGGTCCATTTCAAAAAGGGGTTGCTCACACACGGACAGCTGAGCAGTTCTCCGTGAGTATTACGCTCGGTCCACTCCCACTCCAACCCCGGCTGCGGTGGGCGGGGGGAGTTCCGGGGGAAGTCGGACGGAAGGGGCGGGACTTGCGGAGGAACTCCTTCCCGGTCGGGTCACGTGGGAGGGGCTGGAGGCGAGGGCAGGTGAGTGCCGGGCGATCCACCTTTCAGGGCTCAAATCGTCGCGTGCCTTTAGTACCCAAAGCCCATGTGATGACCTGTCCAGGTCCAGAGAATGACAGGCCCTATTTCCGGTGTAGAGTTGGACTCAGGAAGGATACGGGCTGGTTCCAACTAAGTGAATCTGGTGACCGACCAGACTCTGGGTGAAAGCCAGAGCAAACCTGCCATTATGAAGTATCTCGGTGTGGAAGGAGGAGGCCCCCAGGTGGCCCTGCTTCAGAGATGGGGTGGCGGGTGGCTGCCACCGAGATTCCGCAGCCGCCTACAGCCTTCCTCTGTGACCTGATTGTCTAAGGCGATCCCTGTGACAGGAAGCTGTCCAGGAAGCATCCCTTCTGAGGCCTCTGCCCCTCTAAGACGTATTGGAAGCGGGCCGAGGAGAGGGAGTGGAGACAGGGAAAAGTCAAGGGTGTCTTTAATTGTGGGGAGCGGCAGGGGGTGACCCCCCTCTCCTCTTGGCTTGACAGGAATCATGGCACTCTGGCGGGCATACCAGCGAGCCCTGGCCAATCACCCGTGGAAAGTACAGGTCCTGACAGCTGGTGAGTGAATAGACCTGAGCAGGACCAGAGCAGGCTGATTTGGGAGACAGAAGCTCACCCCACCACACCTTCCTCATTTTCTGCTTCTATTGAGCCCCCTTGAAAGGTTGGCTGTCTCTCATCCGAAGTTGTCCCCAGTCTTTTGGTGGGTGGGCCCCCAGGGCTGTTCTTAAGGAAGGGTTTTACCTGCTGTAAAGTAGGATCTGAAAGTCCTCAGAAAGCTTTAATCCCTTGGGGTTAAAGGCATTGCCCCAGGAGACCTTAACTTAGAAAGCTAACAATAGCAAATGTTCGTCTAACATATTAACAGTGTGCAAAACACTTTCAACACATTATCTCATAGCTCTGACAAAGATCTGTAAGCTAGGATCCCTTGAGTCCACATTAGATTACACACCTATTAAATGCTGAGATCAGAACTCTTACCCCAGTTTATTTTTCTTAGTTGTTTTTTTTTTTATTCATGAAATAATATCTTAACATAGAAAAGAATAGTTCAGACAGGTATGTAAGGTTTAAATAGTATTAAAACTGATTATTCTTGGGACGCCTGGGTGGCTCAGTTGGTTAAGCAGCTGCCTTTGGCTTGGGTCATGATCCCAGCTTCCTGGGATCGAGTCCCACATCGGGCTCCTTGCTTGGCAGGGAGTCTGCTTCTCCCTCTGCCTCTGCCTGTGTTCGCTCTCTCTCCCTCTCTCTCTCTCTCTCTTTGACAAATAAATAAAAAAATCTTTAAAACTTAAAAAACAAAAACAAAAAAAAAAACCTGATTATTCTTGTATCAGTACCCAGCTTGAGAACCCTTGAGCACCTTTCCTTAATTCATACAAGCCAAGAAATAACTGGTTTCCTGAGTTTTGTTTATACCACTCTTTTGCTTTTCTTATAGTTTTACTACCCTTTTATGTATCCCTAAATAATATACTAATCAAGGATTTATGTTTACTCCAAATCCAGTGAGTGGCTAGTGCCTTACAAACGTAACCCAGTGACTTAACCTGTATTTGTTACCATCTTTACTTTGCACATTAGCTAAGAAGTGAGGGATGGCACAGAGATACGGTAAGTTTTACAGGGAGGGGGGACTAGAAGCTCTGAGACTTGGGGCAGTGCAAGAGTGATTGGGTTAAGATGGGATCTTGCCTATGTTTAGACGAAGGGAAGAGGATTCTAGGGAGGACCATGGGCTTCTTCAACAAGAAGACTATTGAGTGGTAGGCTATGGAAGCCGGAGGAACAGCAAGCCTCTTACTGGAACAGCCCCACTTCAGCCCTAGAAACTTCATTGGGTGACTGGCCAAGGGATGGACAATTTTGCCCCTCCCTGGGCCCCTCTCCAACCTCTGTGCCCAACCACCCCATGTCCTCAGAGTGTCCATCAGCCTGCATGACTCACCTGGTTGCGTGTGTGGTGACTCATTCTGGACTGTGTGGCTGAGATGGGACTGACACGCTGGGCCCTTTGCCAGCCTCAGACTCCCTCGGGGCCCTTCACTGCTGGACGGAAGTTTCCCCCTCATGGCATCAAGAATAGAGAGAGAGAGCTAGTCCTTGTGTCTCCCTACCCAAGGGGTGTGCAGTGGACACAGGAGCTGGCCTTCAGAGGGGCCCTCACGCAGATACATGGGCTATGCTGGGGTGCTGGTCTAGAAGCACTTTCTAGGAAGCACTTTTCTCAGACTTCTTCCCTGCTGCTAGTGTATTCGGATCAAACTGCAAATAAAGGGAGGAGGTGGGTCTAGCTCCCCAGGCTGATCTTAGATCCTAGCGCAGCTTCGTAAGGCCCCCTGGAGTAGCTCCTCCCCCGGGGGTAGTGTCCTCACTGGAAGACAAAATAGGGATTTCAGACTTGGAATTAGAAGAGCAGGATTTGAATTTAAGAGTCGTAGCCCTCAGTAGGTGCCTGAAGAGAGATAAGTAAGTGAGTAAACCTCTTGGAGCCTCAGTTTCCTCGTTCAGGAATTGAGTTTAGTTAGCCGACCTCCCAGAGTTAGTGTCAGGGTTATCTCTGTGAAAAGGCTTTAGAAATTAAGAAATGCTTAATAGACACAAAGGCTCCTGGGCTTGGCCCTTTCCATGAGTATTGTTAACCCACACACAGCAAGCTGTTCTTTTTTTCAGACTGATCTATTTATTTTTTAGAGAGAGAGAGTGCGCTTGCACAAGCAGGAGGGGCAGAGGGAGAAGGAGAGAGACTCTCGAGCAGACTGCACGCTCAGAGCAGAGTGTGATGCAGGGCTCAATCTCACGACCCTGAGATCATGACCAGAGGCGAAATCAAGAGTAGGATGCTTGGGGCGCCTGGGTGGCTTACTGGGTTAAAGCCTCTGCCTTCAGCTTGGGTCGTGATCCCAAGATCCTGGGATGGAGCCCCGCATGAGACTCCCTGCTCAGCGGGGAGTCTGCTCCCCACCCCCCCGCCCCTCTGTCTCTCTGTCAAATAAATTAAAAAAAAAAAAAAGAGTAGGATGCTTATGCTTAACCGACTGCGCCCCCCCCCAGACACCCCAAGTGGTACTTTTTCTAGTGGTGTTTTGGTTGTATTTGTTCCATTTGTCTTAAATTTGAACATGGGTGACTCTCAGCCTTGGTTCTCCAAGTAGCAGGGCCTGAGGCTTTGGTGCAGGTACTTTGTAAGGGGTAGGAAGTTGTCCCGTGGGGGAGGAGGGCGAGCCAGTATGAGGAAGATCGGATTGCATACTGCTTAGGGCCCATGGCTGCTCCATCCTGTAAAGCTGACTGAGAAGCTCTTTGAAATGCCTCTGAGGACGACAGGGGAGAATAGCCTTTTCCGGAGAAAAGAAACCTTTACCCACCAGCTCTCTTCCTCCATTGGTCAAACACGTGGAATGTCGACACCCTGTGTGTAGCCCCCGGTGAGGCATCCACTGCACAGCCCTGGGTAGGACCCAGGTTGAGCTGCCGTAGTGGGCGGAGTCAGGGATTAGTGAATCAGGATCCGAAATGGTTCAAGAGAAGTGTCTGATAATGGTTGACCAAGCTAAAGTCAGGAACAGAGCATGCTGGGAAAAGGTCCACTGTGTGTTCCACACAGCCTGAGTCAGCCTCTTCCCGTCCTTTCTGAAGGGCCCTTCCAGTCTCCACTGGGCCCCGGGCCCAGCTCCATCCATTTTTGGCCACTCTAATCCTGCTATGGGGCAGCTGAGCTGCTGCAGACACTGGTTTCCCTGGAGTCTGAATTCCGCCAGGCGTGCGCACTCAGCAGGCAAGGGAGCATCCAGTCCTGCCCTGACACCGTAGAGCAGGAGGCTGCAGCAGGGGCAGGGGTGATGTGCACTGGGGTCCCCGTGGTCAGTGGTAGAGCTGGCACTTCCCAGTGCTCTGCCCTGTACTCGAGACTACGGGGCCCTGGGAAGCTGAGCGTAGCCCTCACTGGTTTGGCTTACATACCTGAGAAGCTGCAGAGCCCTCCATTTTGTCCCACCTTCTAGCAGTAGGACAGCTTCAGTCCAGGAATGGGGAAAGCATCCAGATCAGTCCCCCAGAAAGCACTCCCCCCTCTCTCGCTGTTAGGCTTCTGTTGCCTCTGGGGTCTATCAGAGCCGGCCCCCCGCCCAAGCAGCCCTTTAATTGTGGAGACTTCTGGGGAGGAGAGAGTCGGCAGCACCGCTGGCCCCATGCCAGTAGCTCTACCTGTCACCCAGGCCTCTGATCCTCAAGGGCACACTTCCTGCTCCCCATTCCACCTTTCTGCCCCTCAACCTTCTCATCTTCCATTAGCACTTTATTTTCTTGCAACTAAGACCCCATACACAAAAGCCACTAGAAGAACATAATAGGGGAAGTAGGGAACTAGGAAGACGGTGTGGAAGTTGAGGCTTTTCAACTAGCGGGCAAGGGGTGGTCCCAAATAGACCGGTGGCCAGAAGCCGCCTGCTCCCCACCCCCTCATTCCACTGAATCCGGTGGGGAGTGACGGCATGAGAACTGGCACCTACCCAAGGGCATGATGTCACACCTGCGCCAGTGTCTGCCTGCTGGGCTCCTCGCCCGGCCTGGCATCGGGCATCAGTGCCTGCAGCCCCTTGCCCTGCCCCATCAGGGCTCGGGCAGTACGTCTTTGCAGGTCTCCGGCTCCAAGCCCCTAGAAACAAGTCCAAGGCAGGGGGAGCCAGAGCTCTAGAAATATCTAGACCAACCAAATATGTCAGGAGGACTCCCAGAACCCAGCTGGGGCCTATTTGGGCTCTGGTGCTGGGGAAGGTGGAAGGAGGAATCTAAATGTCAGCTCTTCTTGCCCAAACTTGCTTGGGCGGAGATGCGGGCCTGCACTGGGCACTGACCAAAGCCTCAACTGCCCCGGGATTGCTGCAGGCCCAGCGCCCTGATGGCCTGTGGGCAGAGGAGGAATGGCTGGGCACGCTTTTGTCTGAAATGGACAAGGCTGCAGGGGCTCCTCCCTCTCACTGCTGCCTTTCCACCTGACGGGCATGGTCTGGATCCTGGAATCCATCTTTTTCCAAGGCTGCTGGCTCCCCGGACTGTGGTTTTCATTCCTGCTCTGCCTTTAGCTTGTTAGGTGACTGTTGGCAAGTTGGGTGACTGTTGCCGTCTCTACAAGGTGACAAGGAACAGAGAGGGTCACCTCCTGGGCAGTAAAAGACAGGAAGTGCATTAATCTAAGAAGTGTCTTTGATGTGTGGCCTTGGAGGCCTTGCTTGGGCAAGGAGTCCCCTGGGAGTGGAAGGCACAGAGGCCTCTTGGCGCCACTGACCCATAAGCCCACGTCTCTGCCCTTGCCGTGATTCCCTAGCCTCCTGTTCCTCGAGAGAAGGCCTGGGTTCAGCCCCAACTCTACTCCTTACTAAATAACCTCATCTCTTAAAGACGTTCAATGGAAGTGTGACCCCACCTCCCAGGCCTTTCGTGAGGATTAAATGCGTGAGATCCATCTGTAAACTGTAAACATTTTGCCAAAGTAGAACATCAAGCTGTTAGGTCCCTTCATTTAAGAAGTGACTGCCTTCTGTTCTGCCCTCCGCGGGCCTTCTCCGGGTATCCTTGCCTTGCCTTGACGCATGGCCACAGCAGCAAGCCCTCCCTGGGGGAGGTGAGGCAGGAGAAAGGGAGATGAGTGCTAACTGTGTGGAGCTGGGAACAAGCCTCCACTTTCACAGGTCCTCACACATGGGCCTGGGAGCTCCTCATGCCCTTCCCGGAGCAGGCCTGTTGTTTGGGACTATTCATTGGCGTTTTCCCTTGCTTGGTTTTCTGAGCACCTGCCAGGCCCTTGGTTAGGTGTGGCGTAGGATAAGAGAACAAAGATGTCTAGGATTCTCTCTTCGCCCCCTGGGAGGTCATGGCTAGCATGTTCTGGGAAGAGCCTCCAGCACTTTGAGAGTTTCAGGGAGAGGAGAGGCAGGACCACCATGATGGGTGCGCTGGGGCCCCAGAGCTGCTCCAGGGCTGGGAGTGCCAGTAGCTGAGGCCATCTGTGGGGGTCGTGGGGGTCGTGGGGGTCGTGGCGCCAGCCTTCAGCCTTCCCCAGCTGCCTGGGCAGCGGCTGCAGCTCTGGGGCAGGGCTTTGCGGTGGCTGCGGGGGGAAGAGCTATGAGTGCACAGCCAGTGTGGACGTCAGAGCCTGCTCTGTACCAAGGACTAGGGTTAAAGGATGTATTTGCCCAGTGCTGATTGAGGGCACAGGGACCATGGTGTCTGAAGGGCTGGAGGGGGGGCTCTCATTACTCAGTGATACAGACAGGTGAGCCGGAGATCATCTGGTCACTCCCAAGTGACCCTGTGTGTGTGTGTTTGCTGGAAACCATCATGCCACCATAACTGACGGGGGGCTCTGTAAATAGTGACTGTTTCTATCTTGGTTTCTGGGTGTGGGCGTCTGACTAGGGTTGCTTGGGAAAGGGGTGTCTGTATGAATGAGGGAGGGGGAAGTAGGTACAAAGGCCTGGGGTTGGGGGGAATGGCTATAATATCTATTGTCCCCCCCAGTCCGAGGTTGTGAATGGGGGGATGTCTGGGTTTACCTGATTGTGCTAGGAGGTGACCAGGATCCTACTTGTGGGGACTCTTACCAGTTCAGCCAGTCGGCTTCCTGCCTGGGACCATGTAAGCACTCATGCTTCAGAAAATGAATTATTCTTGCTATCCTTCACAAAGAGAGACCCCAAGACCAAGGTGAAGGACACTTTTCAGGGTCTCGCCTGGGACTAGGGGAGAAACCCTAGAGTTCCTTACCATTCTACACAGGATCTGTTCACAATATGATTCCTGGAAAAATCACCGTGTAGGAAGTCAAGCCACCTGGTTCTTGCCTTGGTTCTGCCACTTACTGGGTATGTGAGGTCCCAGACCTTCATTTCTATATCTCAAAAATAAGGAGTTTGGATGGAATTATCTGGAAGGCTTTTCCAGTTTTTTTTTTTAAGGTTTTATTTATTTATTTGACAGACAAAGATCACAGCAGGCAGAGAGAGAGGAGGAAGCAGGCTGCCCGCTGAGCAGAGAGCCCAATGCAGGGCTCGATCCCAGGACCTTGGGATCATGACCTGAGCCAAAGGCAGAGGCTTTAACCCACTGAGCCACCCAGGCACCATGCTTTTCCAGTTCTGATAGTCCATGGTTCTCAGTGCCAAGCACCTTAGGTTCCCCTTCATCTGCAGTTGCTGACTGTGACTTCCCTTTCGGACTCTGGGCACAGTCTGTGGGTCCTGGACTGATGAAGGCTGCTCAGCTCAGTTTCTAAAATGACACTTTGAAGTGGCAGTAAAGGACTGGCCATTTGCCCCAGAATTTATCTCTTAGGCTCTAAGGGTCAGAGCCTCATTCAGGGACTTCCTTCCGTCCCTGGAATGGCAACCTACCTTCAGGAGGTATCCTGACAACACCTGTGTACCCTGCGCAGGGTCCCTGATGGGCCTGGGTGACATTATCTCACAGCAACTGGTGGAGAAGCGAGGTCTGCGGGGACACCAGGCTCGCCGGACCCTGATCATGGTCTCCCTGGGCTGTGGCTTCGTGGTAAGTTCTGTCTACAGTGGGGTTGCTGGAGGACTGGACGGTGGTCTTAGTTCCATGTCATTCTTCAGTTTCCCTTGCCCTCCCATGCATCTAAGCCAACCTTAGATAGGATTTGGTTTCTAATCCTTGAGAGAGGAGCATTGTGATGCAAAAGCCAAGCGCTCCCCTTGCCACACACTCTGTTCTCTCTGGGGTTTACTTTCAGGGCCCCGCCGTAGGAGGCTGGTACAGGGTCTTGGACCGTCTCATCCCTGGCACCAGCAAGGTAGACGCGCTGAAGAAGATGCTGTTGGATCAGGTGAGCAGAAGGAAAAGGGACTTGGGAAGCAGGAGCTGGCATGGCGGGGCAGGGAGTGGGGGGCTGGGGGATTTCTGTGCTCACAGAACTTTAATTTCTCTCCCCAGGGGTGCTTTGCCCCATGTTTTCTAGGCTCTTTCCTCTCACTGGTAGGAGCACTCAATGGACTGTCAGCCCAGGACAACTGGGCCAAGCTGCGGCGGGTGAGCAGGGCAGGTGGGGGACGGTCTCCAGCTGGCAGCCTGGCAGTCCCCGGGGAATGAGGCAGGCTTCGTGGGGAGGAGCCGGTGGGATGCAGGCAGAGCCCCAGGCTCCAGCTTAGACGAGCTGGGGGGTGCGGTCGGAGTGTGGTCTGTGTTGGACGTGCTCTGCAGACTGGGAGGTGGGCGCTCCTTGGAAGTGTGTGCATGGGTGAGTTTGTTTCTTTTGTGTCCCCAGGACTATCCTGACGCCCTCATCACCAACTACTATGTAAGCGCTGACTCTGCAGCTGTCTCTTCTGCTTTCTTGAGTCCAGAAGTGCCCGGGGATGGGGGTCCTCCTGCCATAGAAATCCCACCCAGTTGGGATGACTCTTGTCCCCAGTGTGGGCACTGTGCTCAGGGAAACCCTCACCCGTCCGCCTTGTTCTTGTCTGCAGAAGCTGGAGGAAGGCCGGTGAGTCTGGGGGTCGGGTGAGGGAGGCAGCCCCCCAACCTTTACCTTCTTTCTCTTGTAGCTCTGGCCCGCTGTGCAGTTAGCCAACTTCTACCTGGTCCCCCTTCATTACAGGTAAGACACATCCTGACACCCCCTCCCCACTCCAGGGAAGGTGCACGGCACAAACAGCTGGACACCAAGTGATTCTCCTTTCGACCTGGTGTCACTGGAGACCCTCGCAGAACGCTGTCCTGTCAGAGTCCCTCAGACTCTCAGGCATGCTAGTCAGACCTTCTGATCCTTTAGCGAAGCTGTCCCAGAACTGCCTACTGACTCTCTTTCATCTTCTCGAAGAGGCTCCTGCTCATAGTCCCGTCTCCCCCACCGCCCCGCCTGAGCGCTCACCTTCGAAGGCAGAGCTGCAGGGCCAGTGCCAGGGCGGGTAGCGTCTGGGTTGGACGGGAAGGGAGACCAAAGAGCTGAGGAGGAACGTGGGCCCGTGAGTCCGCTGCAGAGCACTAGTCCACCTTAATAATAAGGGTAGTTGCTGAAACCACAGTGAAAACCACAGCAGAGCTTAAGATGAGTCCTTACAATTTTGGGTGGTGAAAGGGCATGGGGAACGGAAAAAGAATGAAACTCTTCAGAGGGGTGGAGTCAGCATTTACATGAATAGTGTTGCTTAATGGTCCTCAACACTAGGGTCCCTGTTATACTCTTTGCAACTAGAAAAAGGTAAATTGAGAGTAAAGAGAAGGAGATGCTACTTTTCATGGCCGGCTGGACGGTTTTGGAAGGTAGACTCTCTTAAGTTGGTAAAGGTGGACAAAGACGAGTATTTGGGAGCCTGGACAGGAGTGAGTAAGAGCCACTCTTGGCGGGATGACGGTGTTCTACTCTGAGGCTCGGAGACAGAGCTCAGACAGCCCCAGAACCCAGCCTGCTTGTCCTCTGGTCTGAGCCACATGTCCCTCCCTCAGGGCTTGAAGGAGGGAAGACCTCAGTGTAGACATTCTCAGAGACCAGCCCTCCTTTCCCGTAGCACTCGTCCAGCTCCCCACCCCCAGGCTTGCTCCTCATCCTCCATTGTCCTCACGATGCCACCCCCCGCTGTGCCGCAGGTTGGCCGTTGTCCAGTGTGTCGCAGTCGTCTGGAACTCCTACCTGTCGTGGAAGGCCCACCGGCTCTAGGCTAGCCTCACCCCGAAGTCTGTGCAGACAGTGCTGTGGCTTGACCCCAGCGCGCTCAGAGAGCCTCCTCGAAGAGGGCACATCGCTTTTCCTGGGGTACCGTGGTCACTCAGAACCTAATGGACTTAGCACCTGACTTCTTTTGAAATCATTACAACCTTTATAATGGTCTTCTCCCCACCATGTGGTAGGCACCCCATAAATGCGTCTGGTCTTGTCTGCTGGGACTCAGCCCTGTATCCCACAGTGCCATCGCCCCCACTCCTCACAGACACATCTGCTCTCTAACCTTCCCAGCCCAGCTGGAGCTCCGGCTCTTTTGGGGGCCCTGAACCTGTATATGGTGCCTCCACAGATCTGTTTGGTAATTACGTAGTCTGAAAGCTGTAGACGTGATGCGAGGGCCCCAGCAGAAACTATGGGGCAGTCAGAATTTCTAGAGCTGGGAGGAAGTCTAGAGACAGCCAATCCCTATCATCTCCTATGGAGGAGCACACTCAGGTGTGCTCACAAAAGTGAGGTGACGGTGTCCACAGCACCAGCCAGTGGCAGAGTGGAAACTTGAATCCACATGCTATAGATGAATGTTTGTGTGCCCTCCAGGATTCCTCTGCTGAAAACCTAATGCCCATGGTGATGGCATTAGGCAGTGGGACCTTCGGGGGTGATGAGGTCATGAGGGATTCGTGCCTTTTTAAAGCAGCCCAGACAGGTCTCTCACCCCTCCCACTGTAGGGGGACACAGCGAGAAGGTGCTCGCTATGAAAGTTAGCCAGCTGCTTCTCTCCTGATAGCACATCTGTCAGCGCCATAGGCTTGGACCTCCCAGCTTCTAGAACTGTGTGAGAAATAAATTTTGCTGTTTATAAGATATGGAGTTGAGAGTAGTTTTGGTATAGCAGTGTGAAGAGATGAAGGCAGGTTCCCTTACTTCCCACCAAGTGATCTTAACTGAAGGTCAAAGGAACAGTAATACTGCTGCTGTGATTCCCAGAAGAAAAACCAACTTGGCGAAAATGCCGCTTGGGGGCAAACTCTGAAGCAGATGGACCTGTCTTTTGTAGTCTGAAAGCACCCAGAGGCCAGAGGCTCTCTAATGGTGCCTCGATCAGTCTGGCCTAGAATTTGTACCACAGGGCTGGCATAAGACCACATGCATCCTGGCAGTGGGGCTGCATCTGGGGTCAGAGATGGTACCAAAGTGGGAGCCAGGAGCCAGCTGTGCTCCTGAGTGCCTTAGTTTGCCAAACTGATAGTGGGGACTAGGCATTAGGGACTAGGTTAGAGCAACGCAACCTTCTCCCAATGCCTCTGGCCCCTTCTAGAGGCCAACAGGGGGGGGGGGGGGGGGGTGTGTGCCACCGACAGCCATGAAGTCCAGCCTCTCTTTGTGCCACAGAAGACCAGGCACTTGACTGCTCTGATCTGGGGACTGGCCCTAGTCCCTGCTGGCTGTTGTTAGCAGGTAAAAAAAGGGCCTCGTGGCTCCCAGAGCAAGGTTATGCCCCAGGGGCTTCTTGCTATCTTAAGGCGGGGCCCACTTGCAGTGCTGACCCCTGGACCCAGAGTCTGGGGTTGTGAGGTGCACCCCTCCGGATCTAGCGAGCGGCCAGACTTGAGGCTGCGACTGTCATTGCTTCTACAATCAGTGCATGTTTCTCGCTGACGTCAGTCGGAGCTGTCCTGGAGCTATATAAGGCTGGCGGCGGTCCCGGGACAGACCCCGGGTTCCCCGCGGTGCCCTCAGCCCACCCGAGGGACGGAGACTGGAGGGACGGAGACTGGAGCCCCATCCCGCAGCAGGCAGACACTCTCCGGCAACCTGTGAGTGGCTCTGAGCATCCGCCCTGACTCCCTCAGCGTCAGGACTTGGCGCTCAGCTCACCCACCGCGATTCGCCCAAGGGGAGAGAGGGAGGACTGGGCTGGGCAGCCGCTGGGGCTGGAGGGAAGGTTGTGGGTACCAGCCCGCAACCGCAGGGGCGCGGCAGGGGAGCTTGGATGCGCGCTGGAAGGGGAGTGGTGCCACCTGCGACTCCCCCGCGTGCGCCTTATCCTGCGCTGCCTCTGTGTGTCCAGGGTCGGCGGCACCATGAAGCAGGGGGGACGCGCGGCGCTGCTGGTGGCGCTGCTACTCCTGGCACAGCTGCGCCCAGGGAGCAGCCAGTGGAGCCCGGAGGCGGCGGCGGCCGGAGTCCGGGACCCGAGTCTGCGCTGGAGCCCCGGGGCGCGAAACCAGGACGGCGGGGCCCGCGCGCTGCTCTTGCTGCTGGCGGAGCGCTTCCCGCGCCGCTCGGGGCCGGGCCCGTGGGGATCCCGGACCGCGGGGGAGCGGCCGAGACGGGACGACCCTCCGCTGTCCATTGATCTCACCTTCCACCTGCTACGGACCCTGCTGGAGCTGGCGCGGACACAGAGCCAGCGGGAGCGCGCTGAGCAGAACCGCATCATATTCGAGTCGGTGGGCAAGTGATCAGCGGGGTCTGCAGCCACGAGAACCTCGACCCCTGTTCCCCACCCCCGGGCCGGGTGCGCGAGGCTGGAACGGACCCAGCCCCGCGGGCTAAAGCGGCCCAGGGATGCCCGGAGCACTCCGTGCGTCACCAATTTTTAATAAAAGTGCTGAAGAGCCTTTGGCCTCGGATGTGGGGTGCGGGGAAGCACAGCAGGGTGGGAGTCCGAGGAAAAGTGCGGCCTCCGAGGCCGGCGGGAGGGGACCGGAGGCTGCCCGAGGGCTTCGGCAGAATGGCTTGCAGCCGGCGTCCTGTGTCCCCATCGAACCCCAGGAACTCAAAGTCCTGGTGCCGCCGCACCACCCCGACCCTCTTCCCTTGGCACTGGGCTCGCGAACCCGTGCTTGATATCAAGGAGATGCCCCACAGGGGTCATTCCACTTCCTCCCCTCAAATGGTCCCAGATCCGGAGAAGGGCAGGATGGTGATGGGGTCGCCTCTGAAGCTGAGGCGGAGAGTGAGCAGTGAAAGGAGCCGCGGGTCTGGACGCATTAGCCCTTTATTGAGCCCCTCCCCCGCGGCGGGGCGCCGAGCTGGGTGGCGCAGCGGTCTCTGCGCAGGTCGTCGGCGACCCCAGCGCCGGGACCTAGGGGTCAGTGCCCGCCTGTGCCTGGGAAAGAAAGTTCAGTGGGCGGGCGCCCCAAAGGAACAAGGCAGCTCCGCACCCCGACTCCGCCCTTTTCCCCAGCCACCTGGCTTTCTCCTCTACCGCTCCACCCAGCAGGGTCTCCCAGAGCCCAAGGGGAAAGGCTGGTGGGAAAGAGCGTACTTCTGCACGCGCGCTAGGGGGCGCCCCTCCTGCCGGGGGCAGGGCGGCACTAAAAGAGAGGAGGCCACCAGCGACTCCTGGGGCCGCAGGAAGGCGTCACGGAGGAGGTTGAGTTGGGGGGATGGGGAGCCGGAGCGTAGGGCCAGCCCCGCCAGGCCCCTCGGGACACACTCACCTTCCGGCCCCTCCGGCCGCTCTTCCTCCGGCCCCGCGCCGCCCTCGTCCCCGTCCAGTGCCACTTCCTCATCCTCGTCCTCCCCGGAAGCGCCTAGCCCCAAGGAAGGCCCCGTGAGGTGGGGTCCCTGCCGCTCCGGTCCGTGACGCAGCCCAGGCCCCGGCGTCTGCTCCGGCCGCCCCGTCCCCGCGGCCCGCCGCCCCCTCCCATCCTCACGCCCTCACCCGGCTGGAAGTCGATGGTCCTCAGCATTTCGGCCACGTGCTCCACGCTCACGGTGAACTGCTCCATGCTCTCGTAGCCCGGCTCGGGCCGTCCCGCCAGCTCCACTTTCGACATCGCCCCGACCCTGCGGCGCGGCAGCCGCTCAGGGGGACCGGCCCCAGTCCCCTCACCCCCCTCCGCGTGGCGGCGGAGCCCAGGCAGCCCCTTCCCTGCCATTGCCGCTCCACCTACTCACTTATTGATCAGCTCCTTGGCCTGCTGCAAGGAAGAAAGGAGGGTGAGCGTAAGCAAGCACCGTGCCAAGTGCTGGCAAAGTCCCTTTCTGGTGCCCGCAGTGCTGCGGGGCGGGCAGGGATGCATATCCCGGTTCGTGGAGGAGAAAACGGACTCAGGCGGGGGGACCTGCCCCGGGCTGTGGGGCAAGTGGGGACCAGAGAGGAGGCCGGAGCCCAGCCCTCCATGTGCCAAGACCCCCTCCCCCGCCCCCCGCAACCGCTCTGCAGCCTGCCTCCCTCCGCCAGGGCCCACCTGGAGGTACAGCGCCATCTGCGGCTCCTCCATGGACTGGATGGCGGACTCCACGAGCTTGGAGGAAGCTTCCAGGTGGTCTCCATACTGGCGGATGAGGCCCCGGACTCGCAGCAGCTTCTCCTCCTGCTCGCGGGCCAGCGCCTGCAGCAGCTCTGCCTTGCGCTCCTCCAGTACCGAACAGAGGGCCTCGAACCTCTGGTTGAGCAACTGCTTTTGCCTCCGGCTGTTGTCCTGAATGGGGGGAGCAAGGATGAGACCTCCAGCGGGAAGAGCACTCACCCACTTGTCCCACTCCCCATTTAGGGACGCCCCAGACAGCCAAGAAGGAGAGTTCCCCACACACAGTGGCCAAACATTCCCAGGTCTTTGCAGTAACAACTACAAGATTTTTAAAAATTGAGATATAACTGACTTTTAACATTATATTAGTATCAGGTGTGCCGTGTCATGAGTCCATATTTGTATATACTGTGAAATGATAACAAGTCTAGTTACCATCTGTCACTAAATGTAGTTAGAATTTTCCCCCCTGTGAACATTTTTAAGATTTTCTCTCTTTAGCAAATATAAGATTTTAAAGGACTTCAGGGGTATCTCTGGCCCTAGTTTTTACTTGTATTATCTCATTTAACTCTCAAAAATATCCAGTGAGGTAGTCGTCATAGCATTCTCATTATCAACAAAGCACAGAGAAGTGAAGTAAGTGGACCAAAGCCACAGAGCTAGCCATGGGGCACAGCTGGGATTCAAACCTTGCAGGCTGGCTAACTACCCCACTACTTGGGATTCACCCCCCCCCCAGGAACACAGAAATGTCCCCTCCCTCCCCTCCCAGGCTCACCTCAATGGTCTGACACACTTCCTCCATCTGCGTGATCACTGCTTGCACGCGGTCGTTGCCTGCCACCAGCATTGCGATGCCATCACTGAGCTCGCTCTGCCACACACACACACAGGCCAGCCCTTAGAGCTGGAGGACTCTGTCTACAGCTGTACCCTCCCATCCCAGCCAGAGCCACCTGGGAGAGGACTGCCCTGCCGCCCCATCATCAGAGCAGCCATCCCAGAGATCGAGATGGCTTGGAGCCATCCAAGAAGTGTGGAAGCATGTTTATGGATTCTGGAAGGGGGTGGAAAGAGGAGAGCCTTCCACCACCAATTGAGAAAGGAATAGACATTTGCCAAATATCCACCAAATGCCAGGCCTGGGACTAAATGCTTCATCTGTAGATTCATGCCTTCCATCAATCTGGAAAGATTCTTCGTAATAATTTGTTAGGATACTATTGCTTCTTCTCTATTCTCTCTGTTTTCTCATTCTGTGATTCTGAGGTGATGTATGTGTTCATCCTTCTCAGTTCCCAGTGCTGCATCCGAGGCTGCTTTCTCAGGCCCCCTTTCCTGTTCGCTAGTTCTCTCTTCAGAGGAATCTGTCGTTTAATTCACCCTTTCAGTGTTTTATGTCAACAACCACACTTTTGTTTTTAAAAGCTCTATTTGGTTCTTTGTTAAATCTGCATGTTTGGTAATCTGTTATCGCTGGGGTTTTATTCCATCTTTTTCAGAAAACATTTTATATACAAGGACTCTCAATTTTTCAATAATTCTGATATCCGAATCCCTCAGGGGTTTAATATGTATTTTTTGTTTCCACCGACTTTACTCATGGGTTATACTTCTTTCTGTACCCTCATTTTTGAATTAATATTTTGTTGTTCTAAATCTAAGGAAAACCCAAGGGCCTGAATTGAGGGGGTTTTCGTCTAGGCAGATTCAGCATTCACTTTTGTCAAAAGCCAGGCCTCACGTCTGACTGCCTTCGTTCCTGAGGTCCCAGCTTAAACCGGGTTTGTGGGAATCTTCAGGTCAGGTGTCCACTTCTCAGGGGTCTGGAAGCATAGTCTCATCTCTCTAGTTCAGGAATACTGCCAGCTTTTGCCCTTTGATATAATTTTTATTTTATTTTTAGAAAAGATTTATGTAGGGGCGCCTGGGTGGCTCGGTGGGTTAAGCCGTTGCCTTCGGCTCAGATCATGATTTCAGGGTTCTGGGATCAAACCCCACATTGGGCTCTTTGCTTAGCGGGGAGCCTGCTTCTCTCTCTCTGTCTCTCTGTCTCTCTGCCTGCCTCTCTGCCTACTTGTGATCTTTCTCTGTCAAATAAATAAATAAAATATTAAAAATAGATTTATGTAATTTATGAGAGAGAGAGAGCAAGAGGGTGAGCAGGGGGAGCGGCAGAGGGAGAAGATCTCAAGCAGACTCAGCGCTGAGCATGGACCCCGATGCGCAGTTCGATCTCACAGCCCTGGGATCACAACTGGAGCCAAAATCAAGAGTCAGACACTCAACTGACTGAGCCACCCAGGCGCCCCACTGATATAATTTTTAAGTTGTTTTATGTCAAATGTAGTTGTGTGGTGGTGAGAGGGCCTGGAGAGTATTTAGGCCACCAAACCGAAGTTTCTGGTATCCATTACCTAATTGTATACTTAAAACAACTTTGGAACTTGGCACCCTTGTCCCCATTTTACAAGGGAGGAAAGTCAGGGCTAGGGAGGTCAAGTGACTTACCTACAGTCACACTGAGTCATGCACAGAGCCGGGACTGTAGCCCTGATCTGCCAGCCTTAAAGCCAAGTGGAGTGAGAGGCTGAAGTTGGAGACCCTGTTCACTGTTCCCAGCCCCACCATGCCTGCTCCCCCGGCTGTTTGGTACCTTCTGGCGTTTGTAAATGGTGGGCAGTGGGGCCACCTCGCAGTCCTTGTGGGCGCCGAAGACCTTACAGAGGGAGCAGGTGGGCACCTCACAGCTCAGGCAGTAGATATTGATCTTCTCCTCTTCGTGTTCCTCGCACATGAGGTGCTGCTCAGCCTTGGAGTGCAGTGGCCTGGAGGGGAGCGGGCAGGATGGCAGAAGGGTCAGGGGCCAGGCTGGAGGGAAGTGGGGGGGGGGTCCCACAAGTGTGGGGCTGCCCAGGATCCCATCCTCTGATCTCTAAAGAGGCAGGCTGATTTTTTTCAGCCCTTCCCCTTGACTGATGGGCTTCCCAGCTGTGTCCCAGGCTCTGCTCCTTAGAGGGACAAGAGGTCCTGATAGCTCACCGGGAAGACTCCTGCTTGTAAATGTCGATGATGTTCTCCACTAGCAGGTTTCGCTGCAGGCCATAGACACCATGTCTGTCCAGGACAACCTCATGCCTGCAAGATGGGCAGCGGAAACGGCCCCCCGAAGACACCGTGGTGGAGCCCCGGGACTGCCATAGAGGGTTCGAGGCCTGTAGGGACAAGTAACATGAGAGAACAGAAACGGTGAGGCATGAGGACCCAGGGAAGAGGAGGCAGGGGGAAAGGTCATGAGGGCAGAGGTGTAGAACGGCAGAATGCGGAGGCATCAGCTCTTCCCTACAGTGGAGCCCTCCTCCTCTGAGAGCAGCTCAGGCGGGTGGCCATGGAGATCGTCTTTCCCACTTTTGCTTCATTACTCCTTAAGCATCCCTGCGTCCAGAGCCTAACTTTGGTCAGGGCCCAGTCGGGATGGGATTTCTCCAATGGGGCCCAGCTTGCAGGTGTGGGAAGACACTGGTGTTGACGGGAAGGCTAAGGTTGAAAATAGGCTCTCTGTGGTGCAGCCAGTTCCTCTTGGGGCTTGCATGGCCCACATCTGAGGGTAGATTCTCTGGAGCCCTTGGCAGGGAAACTGAGATAAGTGGTGAACAATAACACACATGACACCATGCTAGGTTATTCTAAGAAACCATCCCCAGAGACTGGGAGTCAGGAGACCTGCGTTCTTGGGCTGCCCCAACACTGTTCTAATACGTAAATTTGAGCACACATTCAATGTCTGCAAAATTAAGGATGGGATTAGAATATTCCTTCTACAACAAATATTGAGTGTGCCAGGTAATTGCAAGGCTCTGGGGATAAGGTATGAATATGTGCATCCCTGCCCTATGGACGAGCAAACCGAGCAAAGTGACATCTACATCCAGCAGGCTGGGTGTTAGGATAAGAGTAAACCCAGGAGGAGGGCTTACAAGAGATGTTCATCACTTACATCTCTTAGGAGAACTTGCTTCATCCCATCCTGAAAGGGAGAGCCCTGCCATGGCCCAGGCCACAGATGAATGGCTCAGAGTTGAGGAGGCGATCCCCTGACCCAAGCAGAACCAATCAAATGTCCTCTCCAGGAATTTGGAATTGAGACACAGAGGCGGAGGTGGCTAGATAGTGTGCAACTTTGAAACGGGAAAAAGACCCATGGAACTGGGCCAAGAGCTGTCACTCAGTGCCCTTGGACTTGTGAAACCCAAGGGGTCAGAGAGTGTGAACAGGAAGGCTGGTCTTCAGAGAAGACAGAAGAGTCAACCTGTGGACAGCAGAAGAGAACGCAGAGACCGCTTGTCCTTCGATGTCTACCTTGTCTTCTTCGGTAAGAGAGCCTCTGAATTGTTAAGCACATGGAATAAAGATTGTGTGTCCAAGCGTCCCTTCTAGCTGGGTGTGACCAGGTGACTGCATTCTGGCCACTGGGATATAGATAGCAAAGTTTTGTGCCATTTATAGCAAGTATTTTTTAAAAGATTTTATTTATTTATTTGACAGACAGAGATCACAAGTAGGCAGAAAGGCAGGCAGAGAGAGAGAGAGAGAGCTGAGCAGAGAGCCCGATGTGGGGCTCCATCCCAGGACTCTGGGATCATGACCTGAGCTGAAGGCAGAGGCTTCAACCCACTGAGCCACCCAGGTGCCCCTCTAGCAAATATGTTCAATGGAGGGACAGCCCCTCCTCTTTTCTCCTTCCTGCTGGCTAGAACGAAAATGGAGTGGCTCAAGTTGAAGCAGCCATATTGAGCGAGGAGGTGGTCACATGATGAGAATGGCAGCAAGATAAAAGGAGTGAGTCTCAGATGAGGCAGTCCTGGACTGCTGGCCTATACTTCCACCTAAGAGAAAAAAAATGTTTTAACCTCCCTTAAGTCTTTGCTATTTGGGGTTTTCTGTCATTTACAGCAGAACTTAGTCCTAACTGGCTGGAAGACCATAAACTCATAGAGACTAATGGGGAGAACAGTCTACCTGTGACTTTGCAAATTTAGATGTATTTCCTACAGTTGAGTTCGATGGAATTCTCCAAATTCTTTTTTTTTTTAAAGATTTTATTTATTTATTTGACAGACAGAGATCACAAGTAGACAGAGAGGCAGGCAGAGAGAGAGGAGGAAGTATGCTCCCTGCGGAGCAGAGAGCCTGATGCGGGGCTCGATCCCAGGACCCCAGGATCATGACCTGAGCCGAAGGCAGAGGCTTTAACCCACTGAGCCACCCCGGCGCCCCAAGAATTCTCCAAATTCTTAAGCTGAACCCCAGCTAGAGGGCCCCATCTGTGTACGACAGCACCCAGAATACATACAAGCGTCCAAGTCCACAGTCTTGTTTGAAACTTTAAAAGCAAGAGGTATAGCCAAGGCAGGAAACTTGACCCCTGTGCTGGAACATTCTCTTTAGGCAGTGGGTTAAAGTATAAGATCACGGGGCTTTTGCTTACTTAATGCAATTACCTTTTATTATTTAGAATCCAAATGGGTAAGGAGCTGTTGGGAGAGCTCTAAGGCTGCAAGTTCCTGGAGATATTTGGCTTCTCTTTGATGTGTTGGTGGCTAGCATATAAATATACTCAGTGAATGTTTGAATGGATGGAAAGGGGACAATATTCTGAAGTCTTAGCCCAAAGCACAAACTTCTGAGGGGCCTCTCTCCCCCCTCTTCCTCTGCACTGCCCCTCCTTCCTCTATACTCAATATTTAACATTCAGCTCATGTTCCGAGGGCCTATTATGTGCCAAGCACCACGCTATGGACTTCTCAGACGTTACTGAATTTAACTCTCAAGAATTTCTTATAAATATGGTGCAGGAGATGAGCATTTACCTGCCCCCCCACTTAGGGACAGTGGCTAACTGGTCACATACTTCATACCAGGTTTTGCCCTAAGTCCTTTTATTTATATTAACTCATTTAAACCTCTTATCAACCTTATGAAATAGGTACTACTATTAGCCCCATTTCTAAGATAGGAAATTGTAGCCCAGAGATGTTAAATAAATCGGTCATGGTTATCAGCTAATAGGTGGCAGAACCAATATTTGAACTCGGGCACTCTGACCCGAGTCCATCCTAAAAATCAATATACTACATTGTCAGAGGCAATAAAATTGAGGCCACCTGAAGAGTGATGCCCAGAGCTAATATTCACCTCTCCGACTCTCAGGTAAAACAGATTTTAGTAAGGCCAAACACCAACCCTTCACAAAGGAAAGAAACAACAATGTAGAAGTCAGCTGTGCAACTGCGGGTTGATGTTATGGGAGCAGAGATAAAATCTGACCCATCCAAACCAAAATCCCATGAAGCAATATAAGGGCCCAGCTTGCAACCAGAATGTGAAAAGGAAAGGAAGCCTGCTTCTCCCTCTCCCACCCCTCTGCTCCCATCTTAGGAAGACTTCCTCCCATGGATCTCCACATGCCCCCAGGAAAGAGAATTCCTCAGATTCTGTGTGGAAAAATATTCTGCAGCAACATAACCAAATTGAAACCCTCAGTCGCCTACTAATCCAGGTCATACCCCTCTGATTGCCACAGAAGCCAAAGGACCAAACAGAGATTGCAAACCAATGATAACATCCAGCCGGCCGGCTCACATTTGGGTGGACAGTGGAAGAAAGCCAAGGTAAACAGAGGGTTGAGTAAAGAATTCACCCTCAGCTTCAGAACTACCCCTGTTCAAAGAGGAGACGTAAGCAGAAAGGATCCAACAGAAGATACAAGCCAAGCAGGGAGCCTGCTTCCCCCTCTCTCTCTGCCTGCCTCTCCCCCTACTTGTGATAGCTCTCTCTTTCTGTCAAATAAATAAATAAAAACATTTTTAAAGAAAAAGAAGAGATATAAGTGATCAAAGCTGGACAAGAAAAGTGAACTGGCAGAATTAAGAAATCATGTAAGGGGCGCCTGGGTGGCTCAGTGGGCTAAAGCCTCTGCCTCCGGCTCAGGTCATCATCAGGTCATGATCCCGGGGTCCTGGGTTCGAGCCCCACATCGGGTTCTCTGCTCAGCAGGTAGCCTGCTTCCCTTCCTTTCTCTCTGCCTGCCTCTCTGCCTACTTGTGAATTCCGTCTATCAAATAAATAAATAAAAATCTTAAAAAAAAAAAGAAATCATGTAAAATATGTTAGCAATATAAAAACAAAATTCACATTTTACACAACAGTAGGAAGTAAAGTGTGTGACATTGACAGTCACCTAGATTGTGATGGAAAGTAACAGGACAAAAGTAATCAGGACCACATGCTGCAGCGTGGGTCAACCTTGAGGACATTGTGCTAGGTGAAATCAGCCTGTCACAGAAGGACAAATATTGCATGATCCCTCTCATATGAGGTACCTAAAAGAGTCAAATTCATAGAGATAAAAAGCAGAATGGTGGTTGCCAGGGACTGGGGAGCAGAGGAGTGTGAAGTTAGTATTTTAATTGGTACAGAGTTTCAGTTTGGAATGATGAGAGGTTCTGGATATGGTAATACAGCAATGTGGATATAGTTAATCCCACTGAATTACACACTCAAGAACAGTTAAGATGAGGGGCGCCTGGGTGGCTCAGTCATTGTCTACCTTCAGCTCAGGTCATGATTCCAGGGTCCCTGCTCCGCCAGAAGCCTGCTTCTCCCTCTTCCACTCCCCCTCCTTGTGTTCCCTCTCTCTCTGTCTCTCTCTCTGTCAAATAATTAGAATCTTAAAAAAAGAATAGTTAAGATGATAAATTTATAGTATGCATTACCATAATATAAAAAAAGTGTTTTTTTAAATATTTATTTATTTATTTATTTATTTATTTATTTAGAGAGAGAGAGACAGAGAGTGGTGGGGAGGGACAGAAAGAAAAAAATCCCCAAGTAGACCTTTGCTGAATGCCAAGCCCTATCTGGGACTCAATCCCACGACCCCATGGGATCACGACTTGAGCCAAAACCGTGTCGGGGGCTTGACTGAGCCACCTAAGTGCCCCTAAGAGGAAGTTAAAAAAAAAAAAAAGCAGGGCGCCTGGGTGGCTCAGTGGGTTAAGCCGCTGCCTTCGGCTCAGGTCATGATCCCAGGGTCCTGGGATCGAGTCCCACGTCGGGCTCTCTGCTCAGCGGGGAGCCTGCTTCCCTCTCTCTCTGCCTGCCTCTCCATCTACTTGTGATTTCTCTCTGTCAAATAAATAAATAAAATCTTTAAAAAAAAAAAAAAGCAATCAGGACTTGCTGGGATGTCTGGGCCAAGGCGGATGGACCAGGAAGCACGCTACTCCCTCACCACTTCCCCACACCATAAAGACATTTTAGTAGCTCATCCCACTAGCTAATCACTGCCATTCTCTTGGGATTGTCTCTGGGAGACAGTCCATATCAGGCAGTCCAACCTAAATCCTTTGTTTGAAGAGCACCTTTCTGGGGAGCTGGCGAGCTCACTGGCAGGTGGTGGGGAGGGGCCGCACCCCTGGCCTTTTTGCGGTTTGCCTGCGGCTCTCGGGCAGCTCCCTGGATTGGGTACCACAGCCCACCCTAGATTTCCCAGCCATCCACGTGTTCCACAGTCTCCTCCTTCTTTCAAAGCTCAGTTCCTCCTGCAGGATCCTCCCTGGGGTGGCTGGCTGGCTGGGTGGCTCTCCTCTTACCTTCCTGGGCACACCCCCCCTTCCTATGATTGCCTCAGCAATGTCTCCCCCGCCCAACTCCAAACCCCACATTGGTCGCTAGACAGTCCTCCACACTGATGTGAGGTTTGGAGTTAAGGCTCCTTAACTCTTGGCACACTCATGTTGCTTAGAGGCTGTCTCTGTGTTACCCATGAGCTAGCTCGGTGTTTCTCCAAGTGTGGTGTACATACTGATGACAGGCATGGAGATTTTAGGTGGTATGCAAATGGACATTGAAAATTTCTATGTTTATTTTGTGCATATTAGAAAAAATAACCAGCCTACATAGTGATTTTTCAAGAATTTTGTCATTTAGAACGAAGATAGAATGATCACGTAAGCTTTAAAAGTGAGCCCCCCTCCTTTTTTTTTAAGATGTTATTTATTTATTTGGTGGAGAGAGAATGAGCACAAACAGAGGGGAGGGGTAGAGGCAGAGGGAGAAGCAGGCTTCCCCCGAGCAGGGAGCCGGATGCAGGACTCTATCCCAGGACCCTAGGATCATGACCTGAGTTGAAGGCAGACGTTTAACTGCTTAACTGACTGAGCCATTCAGTCGCCCCTAAAAGTGAGTCATTTTAAATAGAAATAATCAACCATGGCACAGGTGGTACATAGCTATGGCAAAAATCAGGAAGGTGAAAAGAGAATGAAGACCCGGGAGTTGCTCTAACCCTTTCCTGATTCCTTCCTCACTCAAAACTTGTCTGTCTCATGTCCCAAATTTTTTTCAAATGCTGGTGGTTATTTTGAGAAAGTCGTCTGTACTGGATATGTGGATACAATTGTTACCCCTTCTTGGTAACATTTCTATATTTTAACAGAAGGCATTTAATGTGGCACAATATAGGGAAAGCAACAATGATTTAATGTGGCACAATATAGGGAAAGCAACAATGCCAAATCCAAAACAATGGTTTTGGATTTGGCATTTACGACCTTAGGAAGGCAATTTCTCTCAGGGTCCCAGACTCCTCAGATCTAAAAAGATGGATCTGTACTTAGCACTTGGTCCTGATGTTTTGTGAGCCATGAGCCTTGATGGATAAAATATGGTAAGAATTTCAGATACCCTGACCAATGTTGATTTGCCTGTGAGATGGCAAAGGAATTTTATAACAACCTCCGCCCTCACACCACAGAGGCCATCAACTCCCTCTCTTTAACTCCGTGATCCAGGGTCTTACTTATCTGTGTCTGTGCCTCCCACAGCTGTCCCTAGAGCCCTCTTCTTGTCTCATAGAAGTAGTTTCTGAAATCCCATCTCTGAAATAGTCCTAGTGTGTTTGGATGGATTTATTCATTCTATCACTTGTATTATCTATGAGGCTTGAATTTTATATACCTGTATTATCATAATATACCTGTATAATCAAAATAAACAATAGTTTTTTCATATAGGAAACATACTGGTTATGTGACAGTAAAAAAGCAACTTTAAAAATATTTTATTTATTTATTTAACAGAGAGAGCGCGAGAGAGATCACAAGTAAGCAGAGAGAAAGGCAGAGAGATGGGGGGAAGCAGGCTCCCCACTGAGCAGAGAGCCCAATGCGGGGCTTGATCCCAGGACCTGAGCCAAAGGCAGAGGCTTAACCCACTGAGTCACCCAGGTGCCCCAGTAGAAGAGCAATTAAATGAGCTATACCAGAGTTATTATGCTATTACCTTTCTTAACAGAGTTCTTTGTAACATGGGGAGATATTCATGTTATGATTTTAGATGAAAAAAGCAGGATGTAAATCTACATAGACAGTAGGATCCCAATTTTGAAATGGGTGATGGGATTCCCAGGCGATTTTAAAACTTTCTTCTTTATATTCATCTACATTTCCCAAATTTCCCTCTATAGACCCTGAATTACTTTTAAAATGCATTTTTAAAAAGTTAAATGTTTTTTCAATAATTGTCCTCAAAGGATAGAATTGTGAGTTATTCCTTTTTCTTTTTCTTTTTTTATAATTTCTAATTTTTGTACAAGGACTTTGGGGTTTGAAAAAAATTTTTTACTTCTAAAAAATGTGGGACACCGGCAGGCTCAGTGTGTGGAGCATACAACTCTTGATCTTGGGTTGTGAATTTGAGATCCAGGTCAGGTGTGGAGCCTGCTTAAGAAAAAAATAAAATATTTTTAAAATGCAATGTTCAGGGGCACCTGGGTGGCTCAGTGGTTTGAGCATCTGACTCTTGGTTTCAGCTCGGGTCATAAGCTCAGGGTCGTGAGATGGAGCCCCTGCGTCGGGCAGGGTGCTCAGTGAGGAGCCGGCTCGGGGATTTTCTCTCAACCACTCCCTCTCTGCTCTTTCCTCTGCTCACACTCACTCCTTTCTCTCTCTCTCTCTCATAAGTAAATAAAATCTTTCTAAAAAATGCAATGCTCAGTTCTGACATGAAAGGAAAGGGGGCGCTAGAGTGCCATAAAAACCAAGAAGGTAAACCACTAGAAGAAATGTAACAAACTATGTTGGTTCAAGGGAGGGAACGTTTAAGAAGATGCCATTTGAAGATAGGGTGGCAGACAGGTAGGAAAGAGTTTAAGGAGAACAGAGAGACTAAGATTTTAAGTTACACACAGGGGAGGTATGGGGTGGGGGGAAGCTAGAAAGGTGGGTTTTTTAAGTGAAAGACTTTTGAGTTTAATGAATTAATTTTAGAAGATTTATTTATTTTAGAGAGAGAGGGAGTGGGGGGAAGGGTATGGGGAGAAATTCCTCAAGGAGACACCCCACTGAGCTCAGAGCCCAATGCAGGGCTTAATCTCATGACCCATGAGATCATGACTGGAGGCAAAAGCAGGAGTTGGATGCGTAACTGACGGAGCCACCCATGCGCCCCTTTTAAATTTTATTTTTTAAAAATTGTGGCAAAATCATAGAGGGCTTTAAATTCAAGGGTAAGGATCTGAACTTAATTTCGTAGACATGTTTTCTGAACTAGGAGAGAAAATAAGAGTGAATATTAATCTAAGAGAGGTAATTTGGATAGATGGGGAGAGGTTAAGGCACAGATAACTAGGAAGCAAGTGCCATAGTCAAAACAAGTAATGGGCCCATCCTCAGGCAGTGGCAGTGATCTTGGAAAAACTAAGGATGCCAGGGATGCCTTGGTGGCTCAGTGGGTTGGGCATCTGTCTTCAGCTTGGGTCACGATCCCAGAGTCCCAAGATCAAGCCCCGGGTCAGGCTCTCTGCTCAGCAGGGAGTCTGCTTCTCCTTCTGACCCTCTCCCTGCTTTGTGCTCTCTCTCTCTCTCAAATAAATAAAATCTTTAAAAAAAGACTAGGGATGCCAGAGGCAGAATCAGTAAGCTGACCATTCACTTGGATGTGGGTGGGTTGTGGGCAGAGGAGAAAGTCAAACCTGGATACTTGGGAAGATGATGGGACCTGTAATGCAGGAGTATTTAGCTGGAGACCACAGCCCCGAAAGAGCCTTGTCAAAAATTCTATGGAACCAGATGAGAAAAAAAAAAAAAATCACACCTTGATTTTCACTAAGCTCTAGCAGAAATTGGGCATTTCCCTCAGTTATAAATGTAGGCAACAAACCACAGCAGTTGTAGTGGTACTTGGTTGCCCACAGAAATCACGAGCAGTTCACATCTCATTATTGCTGTTGCTCAAATACCCAAAAATAATTTATGCTTATCACTACCTCTAAACTACTTCAAGCCCACTTTTTTTTTTTTAAGATTTTTTAAAAATTTATTTGACAGAGAGATCACAAGCAGGCAGAGAGGCAGAGAGAAGCAGACTCCCCGATGAGCAGAGAGCCGGACGTGGGGCTCGATCCCAGGACCCTGAGATCATGACCTGAGCCGAAGGCAGTGGCTTAACCCACTGAGCCACCCAGGCACCCCTCAAGCCCACATTTTGAGCTCATGATTTAATGTGGTAATCAGGAGCACATACATTACTCTATCAAACATGTTCTAATTACTCTGGTAATTATACTCCAGTGTTTCTCAAGCTTTTTTTCATTACTGCTCCTTCCAGGAAACTTGTAAGACATTTTCCCCCCTCATATCAACCCCTCCCCCATTAAATTTTAGTACCAAAAAAATCTACAAAAATGAAACTCCTAGAGGCAGAGAGTAGAAAGGGGGTTTCCAGGGGGTGGGGTTGGGGGGGAATGATGAGATACTGATCAGAGGGAACAAGTTTTCCATTCTGAGATGAATGCATTCCGGGGCCCTGATGTACAGCATGGGGACTGGAGTTAGTCACACTGTATTGCCTACTTGGTGATTGCTAGGAGAGCAGTAGACCACACAGGGGTAACCACGTGAGGTGATGGATGTTTTAACTCGCTTGCTTGGTGTGATCGGTTCACAATCTCAAATCATCATGTGCATGACTTAAATATGTATAATTTTTGTCAGTTTTATCTCAGGACAGCTGGGTGGGGGGAGTTTTACCTGAAAGCAAAAACTAAATAAAAATGTAAAAATAAAATCACAATAAAAATATTCTAATATGGCAGATATCCCTGGGGCAACATCAGCTCTGCTGAGAATGTATGAGAATGCATGCTGTGTTCTAGTGGGATCCAGTCTCTTCGTAATAAAATGTATTTTAATGCAGTTAAAAACATTTTTCTTTTTTTTTAAGATTTTATTTATTTGACAGAGATCACATGTAGGCAGAGAGGCAGGCAGAGAGAGAGAGAGAGAGAAGGAAGCAGGCTTCCTGCTGAGCAGACAGCCCAATGTGGGGCTCGATCCCAGGACCCTGGGATCATGATCTGAGCTAAAGGCAGAGGCTTTAACCCACTAAGCCACCCAGGCGCCCTAGAAACATTTTTCTTACATAAACCACAGACATCGCCCTTAGGATCCACAGGCTTTACAACCTGACAAAGGGGTCCACGGTCCAAAAGGAGAACTTCCTGCCCTGATTGTAAGTCCTACACAGTCTCAGTTGCACGCTAAGGTGTAGACGGCAACCTGCTTACTACTGCTCCAGAGCTGACCATCTCTACATCGGACTAAAAAGATCTCTCAGCTGACTAATATTCAGTTAGCAAAATCCCATCTTCTGCTTCTGTTTATCTTTCTATTTCAAGACCAAGAAATAACACTGTATGTTAACCAACTGGAATTAAAATAAAAACCTAAAAAAAAAAAAAACCACCAAAAAAAAAAAAAAAAAGCAAGCTTTTGCAGATGGCTGTGTGGAAATACAGGGGATAGACCTGCTCTTAGCCTGATGAAACTACACTGTATATAATGCATCCTTTTTAAAAAAGATTTTATTTATTTATTTAACAGACAGAGATCACAAGTAGGCAGAGCAGCAGGCAAAGAGAGAAAGGAGGAAGCAGGCTCCCCGCTGAGCAGAGAGCCCGATGTGGGGCTCGAGAGCCCGATGTGGGGCTCGATCCCAAGACCCTGAGATCATGACCTGAGCCCAAGGCAGAGGCTTTAACCTACTGAGCCACCCAGGCGCCCCATATAATGCATCTTTGAGTTGATATCTTCTTTAAGATATAAGCTTTTGTAAACAGTTGTGTAGAGGCATATGGCAAAAGACTTGTACTTAAAAAAAAAAAAAAAAACAACTGATGGGCTCTGTTATACACAGAAATGTCTTTCTTCTTTCCTGAGATCTTACATTTTTACAAGAAAGCCAGCCCCATGCGGCAAAATTTCACATGCCAATGAGGTGATGTGTAAAGGAAATTCCATCACTCTAGGAAACGGAAGACCTAGATTAAAGTCCCCGCTCTGTCTCTTTGTGTGTCTAGAACCTGTGTCCTGTTCCGCCGGGAATCACCTCCACCCTAACTCAAATGGACTCACGCATGTGAAGGTTCTCTGTAAACAAGACAACAATGCACAAAGGGTTGTTAACAACCCTAAAAGTATAAGAGCACACAGAACTACAGGCCCTGAAATAACTGCTCCTTCTTCACTGTGGAGGATAAAATGGAATGGAGAAAATAAATGGAATTTAATTCTAGGCTATGTTTAAGGCTTCCGTGTGGCATACATGCCTTGACCTGTCTTTTAGACTGTATGGCGCTTCCTCTTTCTTTCTTTCTTTCTTTCTTTGTAATATTCCATAGCACCTACTAGAAATGTTCCATCTGGGAAGAGGCTCTATGAGTTCAAGAGGAGTTTTTGAAAGCTATCTCCTCCAAAATGATGACCTGGCCAATGACGAGTAGTGGACCATGCAGACCTTCAGAATATATTGGAGAAACCATGGGAAAATGGTAACAGAAGACCAGAGATTTGCAGAAATGTTGAAGAGCCTTGGAAGAATTTAGATGTCGTTAAAAGCTTGGGAGAGGGATTCTGAGTGGAGGACTAGCTCTGCCTGACAGAACCCAGCCTAGCACAAGGGGTTGGCTGGAAGGAAGATGGAAGAGCAGAGGAGTGAGTCAAGTCAGGACACCGGTAACCAAATAGAAAATGCTTTAAAAATGGAAATCCAAGGGTGCCTGGCTGGCTCAGTCGGAAAAGCAGGCAACTCTCCATCTCAGGGTTGTGGGCTCAAGCCCCATGTTGGGTGTAGAGATTGCTATAAACAAACAAACAAACTTAGGGGGAGAAAAAAAAAGAAATCCATATAAGTTTTCTTGAATTTGTGAAATCAGATTGTTAGAATTACAAGGGTGTTAAAGATGAGCTTAAAGCATCCTTTTAATCTATACATGTGTAAACAGGCTTGAAGAGGTAAAATAACCTGATATCATGTGGCAAGAAAGGACTAGATTAGGGACTAGAACCCAAGAACCAGTCGTGGTCTAGGTTTCTTGTTTTCCGCTAAACAAGTTTCTTCCGTCAAGTGAGCAAAATCCCTAACCCTGCTGCAAGGTAAATGATATTCACAAACTTGCACTGAACCAATTTCTCATAAAGGAGACCCCTCCCCTCCACGCCACTGTTGGGCTGGGGAGGTCCGGGTGTCCTCAGCAGCAGTGGAAGTGGTGAAGGAGGCAGGCTCTCCTGAGGACCACAGGTCCTCACAGTGAACGGATAAGAAATGAGATTTCAGGGTGGAGAGAAACAGAGGGCATCTCTTTCCCAGGACACCCTTTATTAGAGAAGGCGGCCCTTTTCTTCAGATTCCCATATCTGTACATCTCTCCCTAGAAGGACACCTTCCAGAAAAGCTGTTCCCCAACCACCTTCTTCCAAGGCCTTCTGGTTGTCTGTTAAATCACAACAGGCTGCAGCCCATAAACAAGTGCCCACAGTGAAGTGGGGGCAGGTATAAAAATAAACTGAAGGCTGGCTTAAGGGAGTTTAGGACTGAATAGAGTTTACAAATACAGAAGCGCATGGGAAGATGTTTGTGTCAAATTCCCACACCAACAGCTTTCCCCTCGTCAAAGTGCTTGGTTAGCTGAGTGGGTGCAAGTGTGGAGAAATAGGGAGGGAGAAATTAGAGGAGGTTAACGTGGTATTTCGGTGTCTTTCTCTTTAAATTCAGAGTGAGAGAGAGAGAGGTATTAGGGTTCTAAAGAAACCTAGTTAAATTGTGACGGCAACTGTGTAAAGATGTGTATGGCCAGTGGGGCTTGAAAGTAATATACAAACGTGAAAATCACTGTGTTGGGGGAGGTAGGATTCTGGATGACTTTCTTCCAAACCCTTAATGCTGTTCAACATTTTCAATTAAATGTTCAATTAAACATTTTCCAGTTTGCTTCCTGGGCAATTAACCTGATGTTATAAAATCACAGTTCTCTGAAATTATTTTATTTTTTAAGATTTCATTTATTTATTTGACAGAGAGGTCACAGGTAGACAGAGAGGCAGGCAGAGAGAGAGATGAGGAAGCAGGCTCCCCACTGAGCAGAGAGCCTGATGTGGGGCTGGATCCTAGACCCTGGGATCATGACCTGAGCTGAAGGCAGAAGCTTTAACCCACTGAGCCACCCAGGCATCCCTAAAATTCTTTTATTTAAAAAAAAAAATTTTTTTTTTCATTTTTAAGTAATCTCTGCACCCAATGTGGAGCTTGAACTCACAACCCTGAGATCAAGAGTCACATGCTCTGCCAACTGAGCCAGAGAGGCATTCCACAACTCCCTAAAATTCTTGCTTGTTGTCCATCACAGCAGTTTTTAGGACAGCAAAACACTGGACACCATCTAAATGTTTCAGAGGACTGATTTAAATAGGCTGCGGTCCAGTCATAACAATGGAACATTATGTACCCATTTTATCTACTTATTTAGAGCTGAAAATGGGGGAGGGGCTGGGAGAGACTGAAGGGGGAAGGAGAGGGAAGGGGAGAGGGAGAATCCCAAGCAGGCTCCCGGCTCAGCTCCGCCCTGAGTTTCGATCTCACGGCCCTGAGATCACGACCAGAGCCAAAAGCAAGAGTCGGATGCTTAACTGATCGAGCCAGCCAGGCGCCCCTACGCAGCCATTTTAAAACGAAGGCACAGATCTCAATGTGTGGAGATGGAACAACTGCCAAGAGAGAGTGAGTGAGCAAAGGCAGATGTAGGACCATGAGTGTAGCTGAAACACACACACACACATACGTACCCATCTGTGGAGAATCTCTGGAAGGATGCCCAAGAAAGTTGGAAATGGCCGCCTCCATTTGGAGAAGCGAAATGAGGGCCTGAGGTGGTCACTTGTCATGATATAAACTCCCATACTATTTTTTTTTTAATGTGTGTGTGTGTGTGTGCGCGCGCGTGCGTGTGTGTGACACTGGTTTAAGTTTTATAAGTTCTATTAACTTTCTAGGCAATGTTCTCAGGGTACTCTTCCTAAGTGGTTTTAAGATAGAGTTACCAAAAGTCCTATTCTTGTTCCCATACTTAGAAAACAGACAATCTGATTATGCCTACAGTTGTCAAAATGTGGAGGCAATGTGCGAAAAAACTAAATATGTTCATCTTTCAGAGGGAGATCTACTGAGATGTATATACATAAGTGCAGCCAAAGAACTGGGTCAGCCTCCCACCAGGCTGCCCCAAATAAAGCAGAGCGAGGAAATGAGCTGTTCACTCTTCTCCTTGGGGAGGGGGCAGGGCGCTCTGCACTTTTATAAGAGACTCATCATTGGGTACCTGGCTGGCTCAGCTGGTTGAGCATCTGCCTTTGGCTCAGGTTATGATCCCAGGGTCCTGGGATCGAGCCCCGAGTCAGGCTCCCTGCTCGGCAGAGAGCTTGCTTCTCCCTCTCCCTCTGCCTGCCTCTCTGCCTACTTGTGTATGCTTGCTCGCTCTCTCTCTCCCTGTCAAATAAATAAATAAAATCTTAAAAAAAAAATAAGAAAATAGAAGAGACACATCAGTCCAGATCCAGAGAACCATCTCAAAGCTCTGGGAATCCTGTTGTTTCCTAAATATTATGCATAAGGTTTGGGTCAGTCCCAGGTCTCTCGGGGTCCAATCAGTATTTCAGAGCTTCAAGGAACCAAAACGGTGAGGCCCCTTAAACATCCTCTAGCCTGCACATAGAGAACCTGTCCCTGGGACCATCTGGAGATACTACGCGCCTTGTACTTTAATATTCTGGTCATTTTTAAAAATAGGACATATTATCCTCACTTTCAAAACTTCTCTTTGCTTTCATGTATTTCAAGAGCTAATGGAAGGACGCTTCACTACAAATTCATGAGAAGGGCTGGCAAAATCTTGTTGCCATTCCCTCCTGGGCACGTCAGCTTAAAGGACGTTCAGAAAGGCACTTAGCACAGGGGGAAACTAAGATGGTGGGCAAGGAGAGGGCTCTAGCACGTGACTTGATGTCCAGAATGAGCAGAGAGAGCAGTCAGCCCTTCCCAGAGAGAGAAAACCACAGGCTCTGAGATATTCTGGAGCCAAACAATGTAATGGCAGGCTTAGACATTTAGAAGAAGAGGAGACAGAGGGGGGCGCCTGGGTGGCTCAGTTGGTTAAGCACCTGCCTTTGACTCAAGTCATGATCCCAGGATCTTGGGATTGAGTCCCAGGTAGGGCTCCCTGCTTAGCGGGGAGTCTGCTTCTCCCTCTGCCTCTGCTGCTCCCCCTGCTTGTGCTCTCTCACTTGCACTCTCTCTACCAAATAAATAAAATCTTTAAAAAATGTTAAAAAAAAAAAATAGGAGATGGGAATAGACCTCAACAGGAAGATGGCAGACAGAAAAGTGTAGTCACAGAGCACCACTCTGGGACAGCCTGACTTAGCTAGTGCATTAATTTTTTCCCAAACATGCTGCCCCAAGGAATCCCCCCACAAAAAGAGAGAGATAGAGCACGCGCGCACGCATTTTCTTAGTTAAGTTAAAATTCATTTGTGTTCAATACGTTTCCTCCTGAAGTCTGATACAGTTGAAGAATACGTGTTCATGGCATCGTTATCACGGCCGTGCCTACCAAACTGGCCAGCTTTGGTCTATTCCGGGATTTTACTTCACTAGCAAGGTGTGCGTATGCGAGCGCGTGTGCACACATGTGAGCGTGCACTTCTCCCCTTACTCTCTCTGATCTTCGTTCCAGGGGCACAGGACAAGCAAGAAAACCCACTGATGAACCATTCTGGTATATGCTGCATTTCCTTCTGAAACCAGGAGCTAAAACAACATCTGTGAATGTGATTAGCTGTGCTTTGCCCCACAGGCTCACATCAACCAAAGCGAGTTGCATTTCTCTGCCTCCTCTCTATGTAAGTGACCACAGTCCTCTTGAACCAGCAGGCCCCTCTACTGACCCGATGCGGAATGGGGCACATGTGTGAACTTCAGTTGGCGAGAAGTCGCGCTCTCCTGCCCACTGTCTAACTCTGCCCCCCAAAGATGGACGCGCTGAGCTTTGCCTCCAACACAAACCGTCCCATCATGGACTTTGCTCACAGGGATCATTTTGTCATGTTTATCTTCTTGGTATTTTCTCCAAGTCTCCCGTATCGTCCTCAAAACCCGAAACTCCAAACTGGAATGCCGAGTCCAGCACAGATCACCACACAGCCTGGTGCGGGATCACCTCCCTCCCGGGCTCTAGTTCCTATGGGGGTCTTCTCTCCCCTGTGGACACAGGCCTTCCAGCTATGGTCCCCGCACACGTCACCTGTCCTTGCCAGCCTGCAGAGCAGCTGCTGACTCATGCTTACTTTGGGATCTCCTGGGACCCCAGGACAGCCACCACCCACCGCGTGGAGGGCCCTGCCCACCAGCTTCTGGGGTCTCCGCCTCCTGGGCCCGGCCCACCTGGAAGACGTCGTTGGCACACTTGCGGCATAGGTTGTGCTGGCAGGGCAGGATCACCACCGGTTTGGAGAACATCTCCAGGCAGATGGGGCAGATGAGCTGCTTCTCCAGGTTGTCCATGCTGTGTGCATCCCCTAGCAGCGGCTTGAAACCCACTGTGAAGTTCATCCCCTCAGTGATCGTGCCTGCCCTGGCCTTGGCCCCAGTCCTGGCCTTCCCTGACTGCCTCTGGACCCTTCCTCGTTGACTTTAGACAGTCCGTGGGTTCTTATGTTCCCTTCTACTGCTCGCTCTTGAAATAGCTCTGCTTGCTCTCCTGTCCCTTCCTCCAACAATGCCCCTCGTCCTCAGACACTGGCGGTTGTCAGACACTGCTCTGTCTTTATCTACTCTTTGCTCTGTACCCCAGCCAGGCACATGTAAGCGAGCTTTCTCTGTCCCTCCCTCCCTGAATGACTCTTGTCCCCCCAAATTCCTCCTTTTGTTCTCCAAGTAACTCTTGTTCACTCTATGGGCAGCACTGTTTGTCCCTTGCTTCCCAGAGAGGAGATTAATTTTAACGTGGGGGTGGGGAACAAGGGGCATCTGCATGACATTCCAACTCCCAATTTAGCTCATGTAAGGCGAGCCACAGCTGTCACTGAGTGAGTGACCCTGACTCACTCAGGAATGGGTGACTGCCTTACACAAGGGCAGGGGTGAGCTTCGCTGCTCATGGTGAAAGGTGGGTCTCCGAAGGTGTCCAGCTGTCAGGCTCAGAAGGCTCCTAGGGTCCCTGAGCCCCATAAGCATGGGCTCTTCTTCCAGGCAGAACCTACATTGGCCTGGATGGGGGTGCCTGACATGGCTCAGGGTGGCAGGAAAGACCTCACCAGACCCAGAGCGTAGTCAGTGCCTCCAAGGCTTAGCCAGTGACCCTCACCCTCTTCCGCTGAACCCTGGGATTCAGAACAGGGACACCAGAGATTAGTGGGAAAGGCTCTGGTCCAACACTTCTGGTCCATTTCTGTTCTTGCCCAGAACTTTCTTCTATCATCCTAGGAAAAGAAGCTAAGGACGCTAGAGCTGGCAGTTGCACCAGGGCCTGGAACGACCTCATGAGCATGCCTCTGAGAAAGTGTGGGAATTTGGTCCATGAACACATCACTGGAGCCACTCCAAAGACTTTAAATTTGTTAGGAAATCGAGAGAAGTTGAGCTGAGCAGAAAGGACCTGAGTGCCAGGAACCTATTTTGGGCACCAGGGGAACTGGTCTCCAGGGAAATTTTAGAGCACTGACAAAGTCGTAATCACAAGGCTCCAGGAGGCCTTTGTCTTCACTTCACGGTTGTCCTGGACCCCTGCTGGACCCCTCCTGAGCTCCTGGACGACTTCTCTCCAAGACAGGCTGGTGTCCGACGTGAGCACCGGCCCTCTGTCTTCTTCTCTTGTGGGCCTTTCCCTCTACCCCAGGCAGGATTTGCCTTTTTGGCGCCCAACAGATGCATGGGGTTGGACAAAAGCTCTTTTATTTATTGACATTCCTTAGCCCTTCCCCCAGTGGTGAGAGAGAAATGTGAGGAGTTACTTGGCTCTGCCCCTGGATGGATGGGAAGTAAACGGTGTGGAGAGGATAAAACGGGCAGCGTGAAGAGGCTCGAGAATGGGGAGAGGGTCTGTAGAAGTATTATCTTTTCCCTATCATATGTTTCACGCCCCTGTTTTCAGAAGAAAATATATGGTGATCAGCCTGCATAAGAGGTGGAGAAAAGGATGGAGGCAAGCAGGCACTGAGAGATGAACTTCAGTCAGCCCAGGACCCATGCTAAGGGGAGGCCGTGTTGGGGTGCAGTCTGGAGAGAAGCCAGAGGTGAGATAGCTACCCCTACCCCTCCAATGCATTCATACTTTGCCTGAGTTTACTCATGGTGGCACAGAATGAGGCTGACAATGTCAACTGTTTGGGCAGCAGAGAAAGGTGAGACCAGGCCCAGAAAAGCATGCTGGTGTAGGAAAGAGACCAAGTTCTTGGTGCAGTGTTCCAGCAAAGGAGGGTTAAGTTAGCTGGTACAGCAGCTCTGGGATAGGATCTACTCTGCTCAGTTATCAGGATCTTGGTGGAGACAATGCAAGTGGCTCAGGGCCCTTACCAGTCGAAATTGGCCCAAATCTCAAGGCACAGGAAAAAGAATGCTCGGGAGAAGTCTGTCACCACGGTCTGAGACCTCATAAGGGTAGAGATGGGAGGGCTTCTGTCTAAAGAGATTAAAATTGGGACTGAAACTAAAAAGAAGAGGAGGTGGGTGACCCTGTATTGCCAGGGTCAATGATACCATCAAGGGCAGAGGGAGCATCCTCACTGGGATAGATGCCATCAAGGTTTCTGAAGTTGGGATTTTTATAAGAAGAGGGGCAAATCAGGGTCAATGTCAGGACACAGCTACTTGCTCCCCTCTTCAACATGTCCAGTGTGTTGGGCAGCAGAAGGCACCCTCGCTGGGTCAGCACCTGAGGGCAAAAGAGGTTGGCATCTTATTAAGCAGAAGGAATAATGACCCAGAATTTAAAGCAAGGCCCCTGCAGGTAAGGATATAAACACCTGAAATCCAAAGTCTAAGATACAAACTTTCTACTAATGATTCACTGGAAGTTAGTGTGTGTTCTTTTCTTATCCTTTGATTATTGCTGCATTTTAGCTTTCATATATACTCACTTCTCTTCGTCTCTTAGAAATCATCTGCATTATCATCTTGACCTCTTCTAAAGTTTCTTTTGTTTCCTATGATGGAATTTAAAAAACACATACACAAAAATTTAGTAACAATTTTATTCCAGTGGTGAGAAACCTGTTACCTTGCAGTTACATGTCAGTATCACTAGGTGGCACTATGGTGAACTTCAGTAAAGGCACACTTTTACTGCCTGGGGTGGGGATGATCAGACACTTAGTTTCCTTTAGAGTAAAGGCAGTAAACTTCATCCTCTATCTTCAAGGTACTCTCCCACCCATTCTTTTTTTTTTTTTTTTTTAGTATTTTATTTATTTCTTTGACAAAGAGAGAGAGAGAGAGAGATCGCAAGTAGACAGAGAGGCAGGCAGAAAGAGAGGGGGAAGCAGGCTCCCTGCTGAGCAGAGAGCCCGATGCGGGACTCGATCCCAGGACCCTGAGACCATAACCTGCGCCAAAGGCAGAGGCTTAACCCACTGAGCCACCCAGGCATACAACATCCCCCCACTCCTTAGCTTAACAGTCACGAGAGGCCGATATGACATTCCAACTGTCAGCTGGTGGCCTAAGTCCCTCAGAAACCAAGTGTATCCTCTTTTCTTTCTTCACGTTGCCTCAATACCGACCTGAGACTCCCATATTTAGGGTTCATAGTTTCACCCCCAACTATTTCATTCTTTCCTAACCACCTCTTACCTCAGGTCCTGTCTATGGCTCTCACCTGCCCTCGGAGGCTGATTCTGGACATTCTGCTGGTATCTTCTGACAACCTCCTCAGATGGTGGCTTAAGTGTTCCACAGCAAAAGCAGCAGCAGCAGCAGCAACAGCAGCAGGTGAGCAGGGCACACAGGAGGACCAGTGTCTGAAAGGTAGGAAAGCATGGCCTCAACCCAGCATTTCTTCTGTAGTTCCATTACAGCTCCCCTCCCTCAACCCCCCTGGTACCCAGAAAATGAGACAACAGAAGCATCTGTCCTGGGAGAGAAGGATCAGCTCTCCAAGAAGAGGTAGGTCATCCCTCCTTCCTTCCATTTTTTTTTTTTTTACAATTTTATTTTTTTATTTGAGAGAGAGCATAGAGGGAGAGGGAGAAGTAGACTCCCCACTGAACAGGGAGCCCGATGCAGGCCTTGATCTCAGGACCCTGGGATCAGGACCTGAGCCAAAGGCAGACATTCAACCAACTGAGCCACCCAGGCACCCCACGCCACCCCCACTTCCTTATTCTTAAAGGGCTAGGAAGAACTGTATACCTTGAACCAGCAACTATTCATTGTAAAATAGTATGTAACACCTTCTTCACCAAAGTGATCATATATGTATATTCCCAACGAGCCATGCCGGTCATAGATTTTCCGCTTCTTAGGGTCACTCAGTATGGAGTGGGCTGTGTTGATCTCTTTGAATATTTCTGCTGCTTGAGCATCCCCTGGATTCTTGTCTGGATGATACTTTAAGGCCAGTTTCCTGCCCAGGCAATACCCAAAAGGAGCGTGAGGAGAGGATGGTTGGAAAATGGCTGGGAGAGGAGGGCAGGATGAATGACAGGGATAGGTCTCTGGATGTGAAGAAGCAATGCATGCGTGCGAAGAATGGAGACAAGGAGCCCAAGTCTAAATTCCTTGCCAGGCCACAGTGAAAAGGGTGATGACTCCATCCCACCCAAAGTGAAGGCTTGAAGATTTAAAAACGGTCATAAATCAGGGTTTAAGTTGGGGGGGGGGGCAAATTTCAGGGTTTAATAAGAGGCCGGGTCTGAACCTGTAAGCCTTTTTGATGTCTTCAGGTGAGGCACCTTTCTTAAGCTCCAGCACGGCATAGAGGGTTGTCCCACTTTTGGACAGCTGGCGGGCTGCTTCATCCAAATGAGCCATGATCTGGGTCAGAAGAGAAGAAGCATTTGTGAGAACTTCCACAGGCCATGGAGAAGTGAACTTCCGGTGAGGAAACTCATCGCCTTCAGGCGCTAGGCAGGCAAAACTAGTACAAAGGGACAAGGACAAGACAACAGTGAGTGGGTTCTGTGACTAGCAAGAGAGTGCAGGTGACCAGAAATGACCAGAGAAAACATCTCCTCACATTTCCCATTGTCCTTCAGCTACCCAGCCCTCCAGACACCCACGTGGTGGAGAGGTGTAAGCAAGGGGAGATCTAAACCATGGGAAGAGGGTGATTTTGTCTGGAACTCCTGGTACCTTAGGCAAACAGCCCTGGGCCTGTCCAAGCCCACTGCTGGGATGTTAAGATCAGGGCAGCCTAGTCCTTGATCAGGCTGGGTCAGGATCCAGGGACATGCACAGTTCCCCCGGGCGAAACAGTTCAGACCAAACCCTGAGCTAAGAGAAGTCCGGTGTCCCTGAAGCCAGGCCGGAGGGCCGAGCTCCAGGTAGGCCAGGGACGTTCTTCTCCCTAGCCTCCCCTCTCAAACCTCGGAGACCCGGCAGCGGGGAGAACATCAAGGGATGAAGACGGAAGCGAAAGGGGTAGCTGTGGGGGCCGACCGGCCAGAGACCAGGGAGCAGGACCCCAGACAGGAGGAGAGACCTTGCGAAGCAGTGGCCCGTGAGAGCCAAGGCTACATGCTCAGAAGGGAACACTCTGGTTCCCACATGCCCTCTGGCCTCTGGCTCCCTGTGGCTCCCTGCTCCACCTGGTGCTCTACCTCTCCTCATCTCAGAGGAGACGCTCTCCTCACCTGGGGAAGCCTCACACAATCTCCATCTGGGTGTGAAATTTCACACCGCCAGGGTCCAGTGGCCAACAGCGCTTGCGTGCTGCGCCAACACTCCCGGTCGCTTTTTGGCGCTGCCAAAAAAACCTGGGAGGTGAGGCTACGTGGGCCCTGGGATTTATTTCGCTCCTGAGCGTAGGGATCAGCCTTGCGCCAGCGGCCCATGCTACGCGCTACGCTACGTTGCCAGCTCTTCCGGTGGGCGTGGCCTAGGACCGGGTGCGGGTTGTCCCTTTTCCTGTGGGAGAGGATCACTAGCCTTCGTCACCGGCAAGGCTCATCCCCTCACCTAAGGAAGCATATTGGGCTTGCACGCCGGGGTTGTATGAGAGGTATGGCTCCTGCAAGCCTTTCTCCAGAGGTGTATTACCTTCCCTGTCTTCTGTTGCAGAGTTTAGGGGGTCTCCATTTTGTCCTTTCTTTCCCTTCCACCAGGAAACTACTACACATCCTTCAAGACCCATCTCGAATGTCCTGGGAATCCTTCTTTCTTTTCCGCATTTGTTCCCATCTTGCTCTGTCAGCGCATTTATCCTATTATATTGTAATCATGAGTTTGAGCCTTCCCTTAAATGATAGACGATATCTTGAATTTTCCAAAGTCTCTACTCTTCTTCAGAAACTTCATTTAAATACTATGATATCATAAGGATGTACCATAAGGTATTTATATAATCCAGATTGGATACTTAAGTTGTTTCTAGCCGTTTGATAGTGTAATAACCTTGTAACGAAAATTCCTATCTATAACTCTTCAAATAAATCTCTTCCCTACCCCCTTGAGGTGGATTCCTGGACGTGGAATTATTGGGTCAAAGAGAATGTTTTAGAGACTCCTGATCCATGTTGCTAACTTTCTTCCCAGAAAGATCCCCAAAGTGCCAATTTACATCCCTACCTGCCAGGCTCCAAAGCGCCAATCTCCACCTGGCCGCGCTTCCTGTGATCTCCTACAGGAGGCAGTGTTTGCACCACTTCTAATTTACCGCTTTGTAATGTTGGTTTTCTTTACAGAGGAGCACTCAATAGCTCCCATAGCATGTAATTTGAAAGAGCTTTAATGTTTCAGTAGTTTTTCTCTGCTACACCTCGTGTGGCTTTTATCACTCTCTTCCCTTTATTACAGTTGTTTGCGCACATTGGCATCGCCTTCTAGGTCTTAAGTGGCAAATCAATCTTCCATCCCAAGAGATGTGAGCCATCTGAGTAAACTAAGGAGTCCATGGGCAATAGGCACAATGACCAGGGAGTTAACCAACTTCTTTCTGTAGATCTGTGATCGCTGTAGGGGCGGGGGGGGGGAGGGATGAAAAGCTTTGGCATCAACCTCCCAATTCGTAGGTGCTGGGTTGGAGGAGTTTATAAGTTAGTCTGCTAAAGGAAAGGAGCTGAAACTGATATATATTTTTTTCCTGTGAGGGTTTGTACTATGATAAATTTCTCTAGCTAACTCCCAACTTTTCATCACGAACATGGGATGGCAGAACTAGCAGAACAACCCAGGTTGTTTCTTTACTAGCGCTGGGAAGATGGTAGAAGGCACTAGAAGTGCAGAGCACTTACGGTGAATTCCTTGCCTCAGTCTATAGGCCCAGCCTGGTCTGGCCCCTGCCTCTCAGGCTAGCTCTGCCAAGCACCACTGTTTTGTCTGCTCTGGTCTCTGCTGCACTGGTTTTCTGTCAGTTCCTTTGAAGACACCCTCCAAAGGAGCCTTTGGCCACGCTGCTCCCTCTGCCTGGAGGACTCCTCCTCAGGCTGTCCACTAGCTGACTTCTCATCCTTCTAGGATCTCAGCTTCATGTCTCCTCCCATAGGTCTTTAAATTTGGAGTTCTGCTTCTCTCTCCTCACCTCATAACACCCTCACCACGATTTGTGAATATATGTTTATTTGTGTGTTGATTTGTTTAATGTCTGCCTTCCCCAGTACAAAGTGAACTCTCTGAGGGACCTTGTGGGTTTGCTCACCGTCTTTCACTCAGCACCTAGACCCAAGCCTGGTTCACAGCATGTGAATTAATAACTTGTTGAAGGATCTGCAGCAGAGGGAGGCTTCGGTTGGTCCAATGAAGGCCTAGAGGTTGGGCCCTGGCAAGAATTCCCTAGAGGAGCACTTAGCTGGGGAGTTGGACCACTAGAGACCATTCCCTCTCCTATGGTCCCAAACAAGAAGAGACGTAAGGGGTTAAGAGAAGGTGGCAGGGGAGATAGTAATGGTAATTTGGAGCTCCTTGCTTCTTGTTTGTCTTCGTCTTCCTTCAGTTCCTAACACAGTTCCTGAAATATTGTAGGTGCTCAATGAATGTCGGCCAGTTGAATGAAGAAGCAAACATTGTGTCTTTTCAGAGGCACCGTAACCTAATAATCCGCTTTGATTCTCACAGCAGCTATGAGAGGTGGTGTGATCCCATTCCTGCTTCATAGAAGTGAGCCCAGAGAAAGAGGGCAAATTAGGTTATTCTCTGGAAGAGTTAGTAAACATCCTCCACATCTTGCCAGAGGCTCCAGAATGTTATTACTTCTTATCATTGCTCTCTGACATTATAATTAATTCTAATCATAGTCTGTGGTTCTTGAAATTAGCAATTATCTTTAAGTCTTCTGAGCCTTTAGTCTGAATGAAAGGACACTGCAGGCAGTAGGCTACAGACATGGAAAGAGAGGGCAGGCAAGTTAGCCTGGCATCCTTTGGCTAGAGGTTCTCCACTTTGCCTTCACCTAGAAACAGACCCCATCTGGCTCTGTTTCTATGCACACAGTCTCTTCTGACACTCAGCACAGTACTAGGAAGAACACACAAGCCTAGAATCAGAAGCCCTAGACCTTGGTTTTGGCTCTGTCTCTAATGAGCCATGTGATCCTGAACAAGTCACTTAATCTCTGAGGCTCTTTTTCCTTTTCTGTAAAAACCTGTGCCATTCCACAGGGTTGATGTCAAAACTAAATTAGATTTAGTTGTAAGAAAAAAAGCAAAACAGAGAAAATAACTATGCTGAAGAATGATTTCAGGCCAAAACCTTTCCTATAATCATTTGCCCTCAAGTCACTGATGTTATAGTTTACTATCTCACAGTTTGGTCTCTCCTGGAGAAAACCAAGAAGCATCCCTTATTTACCCACAAACAGCTAAGGTTTTAGTCATATAGCCAGAATACACATATACAGACAGCAGACATTGGCATATTTATACCCAAAATATCATGCTCTCGAGCATATGCAGTGGGAAAGAGAGATCATAATTTGTCATACCCAACCACTAGGTTCTAGAATTACATAGTTTTTGAGTTGGAAAGGAACTCAGAGGCTTAACTCTCATCTAATGCCTTTGTTGTGTAATTAAGGAATTTTTGGCCCTGAGAGAAGGAATGACCTGCTCAAAGTCAACCAGTGAGGTCCAGACCTAAGTCTTCTAAGTTAAGATTCTATGTCATGTCTGCTCCTTATACACACCAGCTCCCTTCTCACTTTAAAGTTGAGGTCTAGGGGTGCCTGGGTGGCACAGTCAGTTGGGCATCTGACTCTTGGTTTTGGTTCAGGTCATGATCTCAGTCAGGGTCATGGGATTGAGTCCCCAATCGAGATCTTGTGTTATGTGGAGAGTCTGCTTGAAGATTCACTCCCTCTCCCACATTCAAATAAATAAGTAAGTAAATAAATCTTTAAAAAAAAAATAAAGTTGAGGTCTAGAGACAGACCAAAGCTGTAGCTGATATCCACCTCCTTTTATGATGTCAGGTAATGTCCTGCTCTCCCTCTGTCCAGGTGCAGGACACTCACTACCTATATGACAAGACATCACTGGCCCGTTTGTTTGCCTGTCCTCCCCTGGGCAGACATCTCAGAGTGGGAGGTGGAGGCCTTCCATCCAGAGAGGTGGCCGCATACCCCTGTCCTCTCTTACCTGCAACCCCAGATTTCAGAGCTAAGGGCAGGCTGACAGGGCATGGCTCACTCACCTGTAAAATGGAAACAATAGTGTGTACCTCTTAGGGATGTTAGCTGGATTGAACACTTAATTTGAACAGTGCTTGGCACATGGTAGGTACTAGTTATTGTCATTGTCACCATCCTCATCCTCATCACCATCCTTTCCATCTGGTCGCCTCTCAATTTTGTAAAGAGAGAGGTTGCTTTTCGTTTTTTTCCTGGGAAGAAGGGAAAACTCAGGATCCTTCCTCTAGGAAGATTTGCAGATTGCCATTGGAATTGTTCCACCTGCTTTCTATATCCTTCTCTCAGCCTCTTAGAACCCCATCTCCTTGTTCCCCTACCCAGCGCCCACATGCTGCCCTCTTACTCTCCAAAATATCCCTGCCAGTCTTCCCTAAGCAGTTAGAACTCCAAAATTAACTCTCTCTCTTCTCTTTTCAATACTTTTGGTTTTCTGTTTTTGTTTTTAGAGAAAGATCACGTGTGCATGTGCATACACAAGGAAGGAGGGCAGTGAGGGTGAGGCAGGAGCAGAGGGAGAGGGAGAGAGAGGATCTCCAGCAGGCCCCATGCTCAATGCCCAGCCAAAGCAGGGCTCAATCCCTCAACCATGAGATCATGACCTGAGCCAAAATCAAGAGTTGGACACTTAACTGACTGAGCCACCCAGGTGTCCATGCTTTCAATATTTCTAATAAAAAGTATTACCTCCATCAAAGGAGTTCATCCCTAAGGGTTGGTTAGGTGGAAAGTAACCTGATTTTTAAAAAAGATCTTATTTATCTATTTTGACAGAGAGAGAGAGATTACAAGTAGACAGAGAGGCAGGCAGAGAAGGGGGGAGGGAGAGTGGATGTAGCCCCCCTGCTGAGCAGAGAGCCTGATTAGGGGATGCGGGGCTCCATCCCTTGCGGGGGATGGAGGACCCTGAGATCATGACCTGAGGGGAAGGCAGAGGCTTAACCCACTGAGCCATCCAGGTGCCCCAGAAAGCTACCTGATTAAAATAACAATTCAGGGGGGCCTGGCTGGCTCAATCAGTGGGGCATGTGACTCTTTATCTTGGGGTTGGAGGTTCAAGGCCCATGTTGGGTGTAGAGATTACTTAAAACTAAAATCTTGAAAAACCGAAAACCACTATAATTCAGCTTATAGTAAGAATGGCTATTAATAAATACCTCACTCTCCCCATTCTTCCTAACACAAAAGGTATAGGGGTGCCTGGGATCTCTGCTCAGCAGGGAGCCTGCTTCTGCCTCTCTTTCTCTCTCTGCCTGCCTCTCTACCTACTTGTGATCTCTGTCTGTCAAATAAATAAAATCTTTAAAAAAAAAAAAAAAAAAAAGGAATAACTGGCAGAATTTCAGACAGTGTGACCGAATGAAGTGAAAAAGGCCAAGTTGTGTTTTGGGGAAGACTTTGGGCCCTAAATCACTTTTCTCTTTTTCTGTTCAATTTCACGTCTTTTGCTTTCTGTGGCTCTGCATTATTCTGGTTCTCCTCCTACATCTCCAATAAGTTTCCTGCCCTGCCCCTTCTGGATCCTTTTTTCACCTCCTGCCTGCATATTCAATATGGTTTGGTCTTTAAGCTTCTGCTTGGGTTCTCTCCTCTCCACTTCAGAGATCCAGTCTACACCCATAGCTTCAGATGTCATAAGTAGGCTTTACCGTAAGTTGTGGGTTATCCACAGGCCAGTCTCCCACCGCCTCCAAACCATATTCCCCATACCTGTTGTTCCTCTCGGTTTCTCTACTGATGTTAATGTTATGGCTATTTCCAAGGTAGTGATGTTCAAAACCCAAACAACACTTATCTGTGGATTTACTATTTTCCCCCAATTCAGCCCAAAAAGTCTTACTAATTTTTTTTTTAAAAAATCGCTCTTTCATGTGTCCTTTTTTTTCAGCTCCCACAGCCACAAAACATCCCATTTAAAGGATTTCCATATCACACGAACTGTTGTTCTAGCCTCCTGACTGTTCTCCCTACCGCCAGTCTCATGCTGGATATGGCTACCAGATCAGTGTTCGCAAAGCAATGCTTCTGTCATTACCATTCCTTTGCTCATGGCCTAGAGGATGTAAAACAACCTTTTAAATCTGGCAATAGGGACGCCTGGGTGGCTCAGTCAGTTAAGCGTCTGCCTTCGGGTCACGTCATGATCCCGGAGTCCTGGGACGGAGTCCAGCATCGGGCTCCTTGCTCAGCAGGGAGCCTGCTTCTCCCTCTGCCTGCTTCTCCCCCTGCTTGTGCTTGCTCTCTCTGACAAATAAATAAGTAATATCTTAGAAAAAAATAAATCTGGCAATAAACTCTACAACTTGATACCAGTTTAGCTCTCCAAGTGCATTGTCTGGTGTTGCCCTAAGGTAACCCTTCCATAACAGACTGTCTCCCACTGCCCCAAACATTCCTGTCCTTTCTCACCTCTATGCCATTGCTCTTACACCAGTTCCCCTTGTGAACTGTCCTTTTTGTTAATCCATTCACTTACACAACAGGTATCTTAAACATTGCTCTATGGGGAGCCTGGGAGGCTCAGTGGGTTATGCCTCTGCCTTTGGCTCAGGTTATGATCTCAGGGTCCTGGGATCGAGCCCGGGGATCCAGTTCTGGGATCCAGTCCTGGGATCAAGCCCTGCATCCGGCTCTCTGCTCAGCAGGGAGCCTGCTTTTTTTTTTTTTTTTTTAAATAGAACATTTCAAACACAAAGATAGAATAGCACAGTGATCTCCATCTACCCACCATCAAGCTGCAACAACCATTGCTATCTGCAGTTTCTAGACAGTATTTTAAGCCTTGAGATTGGATTGATATCTCCAGGGAGTGAGTGTAGAAAGGTAAAGAGAAGGGGATGACTAAGTCCTGGACCATTCCAGTATTCAGTGGTTGAGAAGATGAGGAGGAACCAGCAAAGCAGACTGAGAATAAGCAGTCAGTGAAGTAGGAGGAAAACCAGATTATGGTATCCTGGAAGCCAAGTGAAGAAATAAGTAACTCCCAAATAATGATGTAATTACAGTGTGATAAATGCTGAGGAAGAAAAAAAAGCATGCAGCGAGAATGTATAACATGAGAAATAACTTAGTCTGGGGATCAGGGAAGGCCTCCCGGAGGAGGTGATATTTCAGCTCCATCCCTCCCTCATCCTCCCTATCTTCAACTAAAATCCTGTTTTCTCCATCTTGCTTCCACTCAGACAACTGGCCCCCTTTTTTCTGGGGTGGCTTTAACGAGGACTATATATCAGCCACCAGGGGCCCTAGGGACACCGTGATGAGAAAGGTAGAAGCAAGCCATTTTGTTTCAGCGTGCTGAGTGCCAACCACACATAAGCACAGAGGGCCTTGAGAGCACCGGAAAAGGGCACATAGCGGGGGAGTTAGAAAGACTTCCTGGAGGAACACCTGAGCAGAGAATGGAGTGGATACTGGACCGCCTTGTTATCTTTCCCCTTACCCTTCAGCCTGGCTTGGACCTTTCCAGTGTTAATCTGTTATCTGCGTGCTTGGCTTCCAAATCTTGTCTGAGATCCCTAGCCCAGCCTAAATCCTGACTTCAAGGCTGGACTTGGCTCTCTCTCTCCCAAAATGAACTGGTCCAGCCTAGGCTCCCTGAAGCCCCCTTCTGACCTGCTCTGCCACCCTCTGTTCCAGCACTGACCTATCCCCCTGAGAATTTCCAGGGACTCCTGCTTCCCTCATCCCTTTGGGATTTAATGTGGCCTAAGGAATCTCCTTAGGGAAAATTGATACCTGAGGCAGGACAGGACAGGACAGACATTTAGAGCATGTGGGTAAATTAGCACCCAAAGCCTGCAAAATAGAAATCCCTTGCAATCAAGTTAAAGCCAGGAAGGGGGAGGAAATGCATGTATTTTGCTCACCAGAAATTCCCAGTTACCCTAGCAAAGTGCATGGCAGGAAATAAATGTTCAGTAAATGTTGAATGAATAGTTTTTACACGATTTCAGTTCCCTACAACCAGCTCTCAGCCTTCCTTCTAACTCCTGCCTCATTTTCCTAGCTCCTAACCAGGTGCAGGATGCCTTCCTCAGACCTGGCTTTCAAGAGGACCCTTTGCAAAGATTTTCATGGGGCCACTTGATGGCTCTTTGAGAAACAGGTGCAAGAGGTCTGTTTGGCTGCCAGGCTTTCTTTGCATAGATTTTCAAGCACAGGCAACTGTTGGTATTCTCCCCGCTGGTGCCCTCGGCTTCTGGAGGCAGCACGTTCCAAGGCGCGACACGGAGGGAGCCGCGGCAGAGGACAGCCTTGTAATCCATCTGCTCCCAGACTTCATTCCCCTCCCGCCTGCTCGCTCCCCGCCCAGGGGCGGGCGGACTCGTGCCGGCGTCTGCGCCCCCTCCCGGGAACCCGGGGCTGCTGTCTGCGCACTGTGGACTGGCTGCCCAGGAAGGGAAATCCCGAAGGGAGCCATTGTTGTCAAGTCCCCTGTTGTCGCCATCGGCTAAGGCGTGCCTAGAAACCCCTTCCCCGCACAGGGCTCCGCGGTTTCTCCCCATCCTCGAGCTGGCCTGCCCCGGCCGCTTCGGGCGAGGCTACAACATCCCAGCCCTGGAGGGCTCCCCAGCTCCAGGGCTCTCTGAATTGGGGAAGCCCCAGGCCCAGTGCCAAGCTTCGAAAACCGACGGCGCCTAGCGGGACTTGCTGGGCTCTGACCGAGGCGGACCGGGCATGAGTTCCACCCCGCTCTAACAAGGACCTACAAGGTGACCTTGGCCGGTGGCTTCCCCTCTCGCTACCTCTGTCTGCATCCCCGCGACCCGAGCAAGGAGCTGAGGTCCCACTCCTCTAGGGGAAATTGGAGGAAGAAAGGACCCCCACCCTCACTCCCTCGTCCCTCGCCTCGCGTGGGCTTTGGGCTGAGCCTTCTGCCGGGAGTAGAGGGAGGGTGCCGAATAAAGGCTGGCGCTGGCCCCGGGAGCCGCGTGGGTGGAGACGCGGCACCCGGGGCTTGCGCAGACCCTTTGGTTCTTCCGTTCCGCACCGTTCCCCAGCGCAGTACGCTCCCTTCGTGCACGCCGCCCGCAAACCTTGGCAAGGACCTCACTCTCCCCCGCCTGAGCAGCCAGCCCGCCGCCCAGCTTGCCTAATCCGTTCAAGCCTCACCTCCTCCGCGAAGCTCTCCCGGGTTAACCCCATCTCTTCCAACCACTCTATCTGCCACGTGCTCCTAGTGTTTGTTCGCGGATGGGCGGGTTGGATGGGGGGAGGTGTACACGCAGTTGCAATGTTTGGGAATAATAACGTTGGGGAGAGGTGTCTATCCCCAGAACCCCAAATGAAGGATGCCCAGTGTGTTCTTCAGGAAGTGTGCCCGTGGATGGGTTTCTCTGCTGGACTCACCAACCGCTCCCACCCTCCACGCTTCCCTATCCAAGCTCACTTCTCTCCCTCCTCTTCCAGACCCTTCTCTTCAGAGTGTCACAACTTGGAGGGCACAATAAAATCCCTATCCCCATTTCATTCTACAGTGGCAGCAGGTGTGAGGGCCAGAGAGCATTGGGCATGTGAAGGTTTGACCCCGGGCTCAGGCCACCCACTTTGCTCTAGTCACTCCTTCCCCTGGGCTTTAGTTAAAATGAGACAAAATGAGGTAAAGGCCCAGCCAGGTGCTAGAGGTTCGGTGGTAAAGAATCACGTGCTGGCAAGCGGCAGCCTCCCTCCAAGAAAAGTGGGCTTGTGACCAGAGATGTGGCATCGCTCCTTCCTCCTCCCGTTGCCCCGGCCTGTGAGTGGCAAGACTGTGGCGCGCGCGCTCTTCAGTCGCCAGTGCGGTGCCCTGAACTGGAGAGGGGAAGAGGGTGGGGTTCCAGTCCCAGCGTTTTATTCACCGGCTACATGACCCTAGATGCTTCTTCCTCTGGAACTCAGTTTACTCATCCGAAAAATAGGGATAGTAATGGATTGGAGGAGAACAGGAAGCTTTTGTCACCCGAAGTCTCTATAAAAATAAATGATAATGAGCGGTACAGTGCTTGGCAGCAGATTCTGCATGCAAATTCCGACCCCACCTCCTCCACAGAGGGGTTTCTGGCCGGAGTCCCTGGAGTTCTCCCGGATGTGTCACTGCTCACCCCACACTCTTTCTGGCTCTCTCGAGCTAGGTAATGGACCCACACTTGATTCTGCCTCCTTGTGGGGGGCTGGACGACACCCCTCCCACCCCCGCCTGCAGGCTTGCAAGGGGAGGTGTTCCCTGGGGGAAGGTTGTGTGGGGGGGTGCCAAGCCTTGAGGAGCTTGGCTTGGAACCGGCGGGCGGGACTTGGGTGGGGGCGGGGCTATGGAAATTTGGCATTCTCTAGAACCCTGCGGGGGCGCAGAGGGCTCCCGTCGCCCACACCTGGCTCTGCACTGGGAAATGGGGCTTGGGCTACGGGGGCGGGGCTCTAGGGGCGGGGCTTAGGCGTGGGGGAGAGACCCGAGAGCCTGGAGGCGGGGCTTGGGGAGCTCGCCCCACGCGGGGCGGGGCTCCAAAGGCCGCGGGATCTGCAGTTCGGACTCCCCGCGACACAGTCGCTGCAGTTCCCTCTACTCTGGTGGCCCCGCGGCCCTGCGGGGAGTCCGGGGGTCGGCTGGCCGCTCGGACTTGGTGCAGGGCCGGCCCCGCCTCTCCCTTCCACGGTGGGGCCTAGACGGTTGGGGCCGCGGTGACATGGAGCCCTCTCCTGCCACGGGGGGATCGGAGACCACTCGCCTGGTGAGCCCCCGGGACCGCGGCAGCGCCGGTGGCGGCCTGCGCTTGAAGAGGTAGGACAGACCTGGGCTGGTCCTCAGCTCCGGGGCGCCACCCTCATGCCATCCGTCCATTTCGTTGTCTCCGCCGGCGTGGCCCCCGCTGGCCGCCCCAACGCCCCGCAAGTTCCGCGGCTTCGCGGCGCCCGGCTCTGTCTTCTCCGGCCACACCGCCAGAACCGACCCCGACCCTCCCAGCAGTCCGCTATGCCTCCTCCCGGCCGCGCTCTTTTTCTCGGTCCCGCAACACGGCTCCCGGGCCGGTCCCCCAAGCCTCCGGACCCCTCCGCCGCCCTCGCCGCATCCGACTTCCCCGCGAGCAACTGCCCCTCCGTCGGGCCGGAATCCACGCCTGGTGCCCCGAAGTCCGCATTGCTCCAGCGCCCTGGCGGTGGGAGCATCCCGCCGCCCAGGCTTCGGAACCCCCGCTGCAGGCCCCTGGCCCTTCCCTCTATGCGCGCGGGCTCGGGGCGCCCCCTCCAGCCACCGCCAGCTGTGCGCACCCGGGCTGAAGATGGGCCCGGGCTCCACGGCGGTTCTTCCGGGCCCTTGGGGGGCGGCGGCCGCTGGGAAGCGAGGGGGTGGCAGGGAAGGAGCAGGTGCGGTCTGGGCGGCAGGGGGTATTCCCGGCTCCGCACAGACGGGGCCGGGGGCGGCGAGGTGTGAAACGAGGCGCGTGGAGCGGCCGGGACAGCGGGCCGGGGGCGGCCGGAGAACCTCCTCCGCGTCCCGCCGGCCTCCCGCGCCCGGCGCCCGCCGGGTCCCTCGGAGCGGCCGCGCCAGGCCCATCCTGGCCACCTCCGCTGGCCATTTTGTCTGTTGGCTGACCGTCCGTTTGTCTCGGAAATTTGACAGGCTCCCTGGCTTTTTCTCTTTCTTCATTTCTCCCAATCGTTTTGTTTCCCTCCGAGCACCTTTCCCTTTGTCTCTGATGATGTGGTGCCTCTCTCGCTCTTTCCCTGGATGGGGGCCGTAAACCTGGGTGGGTGGGGAAGTGGATGAACAGAAGGGAGTACAGACTTCCCGTCTGACTCCTTCCTGCCGGGGACTGCAGACGTGGGCTGCTGTGGAGGCTGCAGCCCAGGCCCTGGCTCTCTTCACGTATCCTTTTGACTCTGCTTCAGGTCCTGGTCCCCTCCCCCCCCTTCACCTCTACCCGCTCAATATTACTTGTTTGTTGGGGTTTCAGAGGCCAGGGAGAGAAAACTGCCTTTCCTTCTCTCTAAACAACATGTAGCCCCCCACCCACATACACACCCACCCGCACCAACAATGAGGCTTTTTAAAAAATGTTTGTTTTGTTTTTTGTTTTTTTAAAGTAGACTCCAAGCCCAATGTGGAGCTTGAACTCATGACCCTGAGATTAAGAGTCCCATGCTCCACCAACTGAGCCAGCCAGGCACCCCAACAATGAGGCTTCTTTAGTGCCCAATTCATGCAGGACAAAAGGGAGCAGCCTGTTGATGGCTGGCTACCTTGATGACTGGCTACTCTGTTCCTTGTAAAAAAAAAAAAAAAAAAGGCATCTTGCCCATTGCCCCAAAGCCACGCAGCCTCTGCTTGCTATCCAGACCCGCATCTCTGACTCCCAGCTCATTTTCAGTCTCATATGACCATTAGTCACCAAATCCTGCAGTATTTTCTGAAAGAGGCTCTTCCCTAACCTACCTGCCCCTCCTTTGAAATCTGGTACATGGAATTTATGGCCTGGTCTATTCTGGACCCTTCCATCTCCTCTCCTCTCCCTCTCCAGACTAATATACATCAGCAAGGTCATCTCAGGGCTTGGGAAAGATATGTGAAATCAATCAGTTTATCTCCCTTGGTGTTCCTTTGAGCCCTCACTTTCCTCCTCAGCCCTTGCCCTGACTCCTGACACTTCAAATTCCTAGCCACTTATTTTGTCATTGATATCTCACGTGTCTAGAGCCCCCTTCTTCACCTAGGTCTCATGTTAAACATGTCTTCCTCTGTGAAGTTGTCCTCAGTCCCATCCCAGGTGGTCACTCCCTCCCTGGTGCTCCGAAGTCCCTCATTCATAATCCTCCCGGCCCCAGCCTCTCCTTGCCTAGTAAGTCATCTGTGACACATCTGTCTGGGTTTCGCTATGTGCACCCTGCCTGCCACCTGAGTCCCAGGCACCCAACTACGTGTATACCTCATTGAAGAATGAGGATGGGTTTCAAAACCACCCTCGTCTCCCTGTCTCCTCGGCAAAACACCCAGCATCTCATCATCATACACATTGAGATTCTAAGTCTTGGAAGAACATTCCAAGAATTAAATCTACCTGCCAGCACTCGAATCTTCCCTGCAGGCACCAAATGTGCCCCCACCTCCCTCACACCTCAATTCACCCACTTGGCAGAGCTTTTCTCAGCCAGAAGGCTCCAGGCCTCCCTCCTCAATTTACTGCTGTGACCACGTTTCTATCTGGAGCCTTCGATTTTTCACTCATGGGTATTCTTGTCACACTTCCATGAGTATTTCTAAGACTGTATTTTCTATTTAGGTCCTTTCTTTGTTCTATGGGAGGTTCCGGCTTTGCCGGAGTTCAGGTTGGTAGTCGTGGGGGTAGGAATGGGGCCAGCATGAGCCTGAAACTCAGCCTGAGCTCAGTCTCTGGCACCCAGGTGAGGCTCCAGCCCTACTCATGTATTGAAGGAGGCTTACGGTACCATACAGCTAAGGTGGCCTCCGCTGGGTGCTTACGATCGGCCCAGGGTCCAGCGAACATGAGGCAGCCTCCAAATCCACTGCTCCTACCACTGCCTCCCCAGCCATGCAGTCGGCGCTTCGTCCTCCCTGTGACAACCCCAGCTCAGGGATCTGGGACCCCTGACTTTTTGGGTCCCAACATTCCACTCCTCTCTTAAATGGCCACGTTTCAGCAGCATGTCTAGATAGGGAAGGGGAAGGATCTGGAATGGAGGCACAGGGAGATGGATCTGGGAGGGAGACACTAAGGCCAGGATCCCGTGCTCACCCTTTGACACCACCGGCCCTCCATCCTCTGTCTAGCATGTTCACCCCATCTTTACCCGAACCCTCCGCTTCCTTCCAGACCCTTCTCATGGTGCCCCCTTCAGTTTCCCTGATTTCACTGCAATTCATCTACTCTATCCTCCGAGCCCTGAGAGCATTTTGTTTTATGGCAATAGCCACTCTCCTGCTACATATCACAGCACCGAGGTACACCTTTGTTTTGCTCACCAAAAGCTCCCAGAGGTCAGCAAGATCCTGCTCATTTTGTGTTCCTTCTGGTGCCTATCCACACATTATGGTGGCGTCTACTCTCTACCATGAACTAGCTGTGCAGCCTCCATATGTCCTCTCCCTCTCTGAGCCTCATACTTGTAATTTCTGTAAAAAGCATCAAACTAGACCATCTCTACGGTGCTCCCGAGCTGTGGAGTTCCATGGCTCTGTGTATGAAAGGAGAAGGAGGCTGGAATCGGAGCTGGTTAGCCCCATCTCTCACGTGGCGCTCTGCCCCTGAGGCAGTCCATCCCCAGGTTTGGCCAGGCCTTGGGAGGAACAGAGTGAGTGTCAGGCCACAGCTGAGGAAGCCCATCTAGCGGGACTGGGGACGTGGGAGTGAGGAACAGGTGAGCCCACGGCCAAGCCCCAGGCTGAATGGTGCTGCCCGTTTCAGTCTCTTCACAGAGACCTCGGAGCCCCTCCCCGAGGAACCCAAACCTGTGGAGATGCCCTTCCACCACTGCCACCGGGACCCCCTGCCACAGCCCGGGCTCACCCCCGAGAGGCTGCAGGCGCAGAAGCAGCTGGGTGCCGCCTGTGCCGTGTGCTGCGTCTTCATGGCTGGGGAGGTGGTCGGTAAGTCGGAGAGCGGCTCCACCAACCCCACCTGCCCAATCCCTGCCCAAGCCACTCTCCACCCAGAGTCCCAGCAAGGTTCCTGGAGGGGTAGGGCAGGGGGAGATGAGGAGAGTGGGGTGGTGGCAGTGGGCGCGTAGGTGCCCAGGACTGGCCGAGGGCCAGGGCTGGCTTCTCAGCATTAGCTAGTCTTTCAAAAGACCCATTTTCTTGATAGTAAAATGTGTCCTTATAGAAAATCTAGAAAATGTGAATGAGTGAAAAGAAGCCGATAATTGCCCCTCCTATAATCCCATCGCTTTGGGATGCCACCACACTCGCTTTGGGGCACGGGTCCCCCTGGTCTCCTTCCCTGCTTCTCCACACGCTGCCACAGTGCCCGCTGCTTCCTAACCAGACCCAGACTGTGCCCTGCTTTACCCTTGCAGGGGGGTATCTGGCCCACAGCCTCGCCATTATGACCGACGCAGCCCACCTGCTGGCCGATGTGGGCAGCATGATAGGCAGCCTCTTCTCCCTCTGGCTCTCTACCCGTCCAGCCACCCGCACCATGACCTTTGGCTGGCACCGCTCAGGTAAGGCCCCGCATGGCCCTCTGAGCCTCTTCTCTCACCAGAAGGTACCTCCCAGGGTCCCAGGCAGGTCTCTGATAGCTCGTCTCCCCCTGCAGAGACTCTGGGAGCCTTGGCCTCTGTGGTCTCCCTCTGGATGGTCACCGGCATCCTCCTGTACCTGGCCTTCATCCGCCTGCTGCACAGCGACTACCACATCGAGGGGGGTGCCATGCTGCTGACCGCCAGCATCGCTGTCTGTGCCAACCTGCTGTACGTCCCCGTAGGGAGTGGTGCCCCGGGGGCCTCAGGGCGAGGTGTGCTCCTCCGGGGGTAGAGGGGAGCTGGCTCTCTCCGCGCCCCGAAAGGCATGCAACAGGCACACACAGTTCTCCCCTGTCAGCTACCCTAGGGCTGCCTGAGGACAGATGGGAGAAAGACCTGGAATCCAGAGCCAGCAGACATTTCCTGGGGCCACTCTGCTGCGGGCTGTCATCAGCAGTGTCTCATTTGAGACCCCCCCCCCATAAGGTAGACAGTATCGGCCCTAGTGTACAGTTAAGGACACAGGACCCGGGAGGTGGCCAGGGGACTTGCTCAGGTGTAAGTCGCCGTGGCAGGATCTGAAGGCATGTCTCTAGCACCAAGTACGGTGTTTCTCCCCCCAGCCTGCATGATCTGTGTCCCTCGGCCAATGCTGTCTTCCTCCCGGGGCTGGGAAAGTAGGGAGGAAACAGGTGGAGAAAGGGCTTTCTCCCAGGGAGGGGAGGGCAGAGAGGCCGGGAACAGGTCAGTTGGGCTGAGCTGCTCTGCTTCCCCCTCAGAATGGCCTTTGTGCTGCACCAGGCCGGGCCCCCCCACAGCCACGGGTCTAGGGGGGCAGAATATGCACCGCTGGACGAAGGGCCGGGGGAGCCCCTGCCCCTGGGGAACACGAGCGTCCGGGCAGCCTTTGTGCATGTGCTGGGGGACCTCCTGCAGAGCCTTGGGGTCCTGGCCGCCTCTGTCCTCATCTACTTCAAGGTACTGTGCGTGCAGGCCTGCCCCAGCCTTCGTGCCCCGCTCCGCACCCTGCCCCCCTCCTGGCCCCCTTGGTCTCCCTCCGCACCGCCAGCTCCCAGCTCCCCAGTACTCCCGGCTCTCGGCCATGGTCCCTTTCCCCTCAGCAGGGCTCTCGGGGGCCTCTCAGGTCCTGTTTGTCCAAGACACCCCTAGGTCTTCCCCTGGAGGGTTCCTGTCTCCTGGGCTTGGAAGTCTCTCTCTCTCTCTAGCCTCAGTACAAGGCAGCTGACCCCATCAGCACCTTCCTCTTCTCCATCTGTGCCCTTGGATCCACGGCTCCGACCCTCCGAGATGTCCTCCGTGTCCTCATGGAAGGTAAATCAGATGCCACCGCTCCCCACCTGGGGCCCTCTCTCACCTCACTCCAGCTCTGGGCCTCCTCTCTTGTCTCAAGAGAGGGTCAGGAGAAGGCCTGGGTCCTGGGTCTATTGCTGGGAGGAGGATTCGGGCCCAGGGTGAATTGTGGGGGTTGATGCTGAGCGGATACAGGGTGGGGGAGGTAGAGTCTGGTGAGGAGCCACCTCTGCGCTGGAGTGGCCTTGGCAGTAAGGTGTGGCCGGTGCTGCTTGCAGGTTCCCCCCGAAGTGTGGGGTTTGAGCCCGTGCGGGACACGCTGTTGTCCGTGCCGGGAGTCCGGGCAACCCATGAGCTGCACCTGTGGTCCCTTACGCTTACTTACCACGTTGCCTCTGCACATCTGGCCATTGGTGAGTCCACACTGGCCCTAGCCAGTTCCCTCCTAGAAATATACCCCCTCCTGGTGCCCCCCGGCCCCTGACTGTCCCGGCCCGGATCCCTCTTCCAAACCTAGGAAGAGTCTCTGAACCGCTGGGATTGCTGTGCCAGCTGCCTTTCTTGATCTCTCTCTCACACACGTGTGCACGCTGGAGATAAAGCACCCTGGACAGGGTTTTGGGGTGGGGGTTCGCCCTCTCTGAAGTAGTGCAGAGAACCAACAACCCTTTAAAAGATCACTAGTACCAGGTGGTCTAGCCACGGGGCAGTTAGGTAAGGAGTGACCGTGGGGTATCACGGAACTGTTCAGACTGATGATGACGAGCTCTGTGTGGCACCCAGGGAAAATGTTGATGGTATAATGCTAAGAGAAAAAAGCTGAATGTAAAATTATATCTACATTATGATTCAACTATTAAAAATATATATGGTGACTCACAAGCTGACAAAGGATTTTTGAGTTTCTTCCAGATGCAAGAAGCAATCAGAGACATGCAATTTGGATGCCAAAAATATTATACTTTGTGGGATAGTGGAGGGTAACTCTAGAGGGACAATGGGAGAAAATAGTTAACATCTGGATTGTCTTGGAGACTTGGGTGCTGTGGCTGCTGACACGTACAGCTGTCTATGGACAGTCAAAGAGCAGAAGAGAATAGAAAAATAAGAATAGTTTGGCGTGTTAGCAGGGTGGCCTGGTTGAGTGAGTCTCTCCAGCCTTTTCTTTGGCATTTTTATGCTATTCATACACTACAGAAAGAAAAGAAGCTCCGTGTGCAAGCCTGGTTTTAATGGTGTGCAAGCCCTGGGGTCCCCCTGTGCCCGTCCTTATCTTGGCCCCTGCCCAGCTCCCGGCTCCCCTGGGAACCTGCTGCCTCTTATCACTCTCCCACAGACTCCACGGCCGACCCTGAAGCTGTCCTGGCTGAAGCCGCGTCGCAGCTCCACTCCCGGTTCGGGTTCTCCAGCTGTACCCTGCAGGTTGAGCGGTACCAGCCCGAGATGGCCCAGTGCCTGCGCTGCCGGGAGCCCCCCCAAGCCTGAGCCGAGGCCCCGCCCTCGCCCCACTGCCAGGCCCTGGCTCAGGCCCGGACTCTCAGTACCTGCCTCCCTTCTCTCGCAGAAGGGACAGAGCCGGGCGTCCCCCTTCCTCTTCCTCCTTCCACCTGCCCACTCCCTAGCCCCCAGCCCCGGTGGGCAAGACCAAAGTGTGTGGGGGATGGGCAGGGGGCAGGCTGAACGGGAATCAATCCGTGGGGGTTTGTAGAAGTCCCTTGGTCCCCCCTCCCTATGGTTTGGGGAGCACAAGCGTCCTTTCCATGCAGTTCATTTGTCTGTGTGGCCGGCTGGCTGTCTGGCTGGGGGCATCTGCCTGTCTGTGTGCTGTTGGTGTGCCTATGCCTGGGGGAGGTCAGCAGGGGCCCCCTCCCCACGTGGCCCTCGCTCTGTCTATGCAGGAGCCCCAAAGCCCGCACTTTGTCTGTGTGTTCTAGCTCTGTGGTTTTGTCTCAGTGTGTGTGTGTGTGTGTGTGTGTGTGTTTCTTGGTGCTGTGGCCTGTGTGTCTCTGTGCCTATGTGGCTGTGCTATAGTCTCTCTGAGTCTGCACCATCCATGTGTCCTTTTGGGGGGGTCTATCTGTCCATCCCTCTGTTGGTGCTGTGCCCTCGGCTAGAGAGGGAGGACTCCGCCGCAGCTCCACCAATAAACTTGTGTTCACGGCAGCTTTCAGTCCCTGTACTGACTCGTCAGGAGCGGGAAGGAGGGTCATGCAACCAGAGTGACCTTCCACAGCCCTCCTACCTCCTACCCAGCCCCTCCACCCTCTCTACCCTCAAATATCCATGCCCATGTGAGCCAAACTCCACCAGTCCCTTTATTACCTTCCCCTACTCCACAGCCTGGGTCTCTGGCTCAGGGAGAGCCCCCACGTGCTCTGGGCTTGGTTGCAGGAGAAAGTTGGAAGGCAAGGAGCCAAGGGATCCTGGAGAGTCATTCCTAAAGACTCCTGCAGGCCATCGTGGCCTCGGGCTTAGTCCCGTTGGGGGAGAGTGCTTGTACCACATGCTGATGTGGGCCTGGTTCCCAAGCTGTGTCAGGTGTCAGGGGGAGGGCCCCCACCACCACCCTGGCTGACAGCAGCAACCCCAAGGCCAGTTTTGGGCTGTGGACACCAAGGACCTCTTTTGCCACATTATTCCCCCCTTTGCCTTTAAGAATCATATATTTTGACAGATTTAGTCTTTATAAGCCAGACGTAAGGGATTATTGTTATTATTCAGGAATCCCTTAAACTTAAGGAATTGTAGATTTTCTCTTTCAAAAAATCAGACTCTTTTTGATTTTAGAGCTAGTACTTTGGGTCAGCCGAGTTCATGGGCCTTACCATCCTAGACGGATATAATTCCAGACCGAGCAAAGACACTGAGCATGTTCACTAGTCCGTGCATACTGCTACAGGGCTTTCCTCTGCACGACGGAAGAATCGTTACCATAAGATGATCTTTTAAAAATTATTATAAAAGCAATCTATGCTTGCTTTAAGAGTCCAACAAAAAGAAAAGTATATAAAGTAGAAAGTGAGTGTTTTCCCTATTCTACTGCTCCCAGAGGTAACTGCTATTCACAGTTTGGAATCTCTCTGCCCATATTTTTATGTATGTACACACAGTTCTGTGTAACATAAATGGGATCGCTTTATAGGTTGAGATCATGTAACCTGCTTTTAGGATTCAAGCATGCATGCTGGATGCAGCTTCCCAGGTCAATTACACATAGATTTCATGGCTCTGTGTAAGGTGAAGCTGAAAATAGGTCTCCCTACTCTGGTCTCCAGCTGGTCTTCCCCACTCTGGTCTCCCCCTCCCCCCAAGGCTGGGTGAGTCTCACTGGCTGGCTGGCTGGCTGGCCAGCCGGGCCTGAGTCAGGCGTGGGAGGCTGGGCTGAGGTGAAGGGCTGGCAGTCCATCACAGTCGGTGCCGGTGCTGCTGAGGCTGCCCCAGCTGCTCTCCACGCTTTGCTAGTTCCTGATACTTTCTCATTTTATGACTCATTGATTATAGGCCCCAAGCGAGGACCAGTTGGGGGTTGGGAAGAGGGAGGAGAGGGAGGGTGGGGAAAATGAGGATGAGATTTCTCACCCTATGACCAGCCTGAAGCTGCAGCCCCCGCTCTTTATGGCAGTGCTGGCTCCCTTTGCAGGGGAGGGGAAAACGGGGTTCAGGGGGGAATGAGACTTCACAAAGGATGCCGTCCATCTCGGCCCCACACCCTGGCAAGATGAGGAAGCGGAAGCTAAAGTTCAGAGAAGGAAAAGGACTTTCCCAAGGTCACCCAGCAAGGGACAGGGGCAGGAGCAGAGCCACAGTTCTTACTCCCACTCAGGCCTCTTGGAAGCTCCTGCCCGGTTGAATTTCTCAGTAAACCTTTGCTCGGCTTTTTCAGCAACCTCGTCACTGGCATGGCAGGACCTGGGGCTCTGGACTCAGGCTTCTTGGTTCTGCCGTGGCCTTCTATTAATACACTGGTCACTTTAACCTTTCTGCCTTCCTGTTTTCCTAATTATAAAAAGAAGAATTACATAGCACTGTGGGCGTGAATGTGCCTGCTACATAGAGGGCATGCAGGAATAGGTTCTCTTGGGCAGAATCCAGGACGCAGGGCAGAGCTTTCAGGGGAACAGGGTGACCCAGCACCCAGCAGGGACAGGGGTTCACATTTACTGAGCTTACACTGGTGCAAGGCGCCCTAGACGGTTTTACCTGCACTTTACAGATGAAGAAACTGAGGCATGCCCAAGGTCATGCAGCTAATCACCGTCAGGGTTGAGATGGAGACTCCATTCTGGCTGCTCAAAACCCCCAGCCCGTGTACACACCAACCCCTCTTCCACCCATCTCGCGCCTTCAGGCTTTGCTCAGTCAGGGACTGGGGAGGACCGACGGATCAGGAGCATTCTCCCTCATTCACAGAGCGCTCTCCCGGGAGTTCAGGAAATCCTTATCTGCTGGAGCGGCCGCTCCGGGCCCCCCCCCCCATTATCGCCCCAACCCACCACCACTCGCTTATCCAGAAGGTCCTTTCCTCTCGGTGCCCTTCCCTGATGATAAAATATGTGTAGAAGGTGAAATGAGGAAAAAGGACTGGCGGGGAGGGGACGGAAGGGAAGGCCAGAGCTGAGAGCAAAGCAGGGGACGGGTCCATCCATCAGCCCAGTCCTGGCAGCTCTTTACACAGCTGGTTAACCAGGGGATGGGAGGGGAGAGGGCCGCCTGTGAGGCAGACAGGGACCTTTAGAGAAAGATGGGGTGGACAGGGGGGAGGAGGGGACAGGCCGGTCACGCGGAGAGGCAGTCGTCGGAGTGTTCGAGGGAGACGCGAGACAGGGCGCAGACGGAAAAGCCAGAAGCGGGGAGTGTGGCTGCGGGGAGGGGGCGTGGGGACATCCGGGCCGACGGGCAGGCCCCGCCCCGCCTCGCTGCGGGCTCCCCTGAGGCCAGCCGGCCGGGGCGGGGCTGCACCTCCGGGTCCAGGCGCGAGACTAGAAGGTCCTGCGGACTGGGGGAACAGCCTGTCTGGGGCCGGGAGGAAGCGTGATAAATGGGTGTCTTCCTCCCTCTGGTGACCCTGCTGACTTCTCAGGAACTTCAGTGGGCTGGGAGCCGGGCCCCGCCGGCGCATCCGAGGGAGAGCAGCGCCCCCCTGAGGCCCACGCCGCGATAGCAGCATCCTCCGGAGGCTCCGGAGGATGGCTCAGGACCGAGGCGTCCGATGAGAAGAGCCCTGGCCCTGTTCCAGACAAATTCCAACAGCCCTGAGGAGAGCTGCATTTAGGGAGTTCCCTTTGTACCTGAAGGACTCTTTGTCCCCAACTTGGGCGTTCCCAGGGCCTCTCCGTCCCTGCTTTGAGCACCAGGGTCATCCATTCCCCACCTGGCCAGCACATTCCAAGGGGTGCTGGGCAGTGGGGCAGGGTCTGAGGCGCTCACAAATGGTCCTACCAAGTGGGCCCTGTTGCTAGGTCCAGGGAGAGAAAGTGGGCGGTGAGAAGGAGCAGGAAGAGGGGGCCCAGGGTGGCCAGAGCCTATGCCCCTCTCTCTCTCATCCCCCAACTCCCTGCCCTCTCTCTGCCCCAGCCCCCCTCCCTGTTCTCTGGCTGCGGCATCCTGCAGCCCCAGGAAGCAGCCCTCTCTGGGCCTGAAGAAGCTCACTCAGAGAACGGGTCTCCTCCTTGTCAGGGCTCCTTGCCACCATGGTGGCACCCCAGGAAGGGCACATCTCAGGGCCACTCATGGGCTATTCCCCTCCTCCCCTCCTGCGCCAGAACTTCCACTCCCTGTGGGAGACTTTCTAGTCAGTTCCCAAGTGGGTGCCTCCGGATGGGAGAGAAGGAAAGTGCAGCCATCAGCGCCATCTCCCACCCTAGCTTTGTATTATGCTTCTAGGGGGAGCTGAGCTGTAGGTTCCTTGTACAGGACAGTTTCCATTCTTAAAGGGAAACAAAAGTTTCCCAGACTAGAGCAGGAAAGCACTGTGTAGGGGACCTCCAGGGGCACCCCTTCTGAGTTCTGCTCTCTGGTCTGCTGCTGTGCACCTGGTCCCAGGGATTACTGTTTGACTTTCTGACCCGAACAGTCTGAACATTCAATTCCACTCCCTTGTTCTCTTTGGCTCAATCAAGACAGACTATAAATTTTAAGAGGACTGGAGCCAAATACCTAAGGAGAAACAAAATGGAACCAAACCCAGGAACGAAAAGACAGAGCTCACCAAAACAAGCAGGTTTCAGGCCCTATACTAGCAAACTTGCTTTTCCTTGGCTCAGAGATTGCCTCCCTGTTCCCTTCTGCCCTGCCCACCTGCTGCACGGGAGAAGAGTTCGGTTCAGGACTTGGTCACACAGGACTTCTGGGAAGCACAGGGATGGGGTGAGATTGCTCTGCAAATCACATGCTCCTAGAGGGAAGAAAGCACTGCTTTCCTCATGTTTGCCTGGTACTTAGTAGATGCTCAGTAATGACTATTGGTGAAGGAAAGAATGGATGAAAAGAGGGTAAAAGAATGGGAGTGAGGTCAAAGCCTATAAAGTATCATTTTTTTAAAAGATTTTATTTATTTATTTGTCAGAGAGAGCGAGCACAGGCAGGGGAGGCAGCAGGCAGAGGGAGAAGCAGGCTCCCCACAGAGCAAGGAGGCTGAAATGAGACTGGATCCCAGGACCCTGGGATCATCACCTGAGCTGAATGAAGGCAGATACCCAACTGAGTGAGCCACCCAGGCTTCCCAAGTGCCATCTTTGTCTTTGCGATTTTAAGTGATCTCTACACCCAACATGGGGCTCAAACTTACAGTCCCGAGATCAAGAGTCACATGCTCTACCAACTGAGCCAGCCAGGCACCCGAGTAAGGTGTTATCTTGGTCCCCAGGCTCCCACCCGTAGGCCAAGGAGCCAGTGCTTCACAAGCTGAGTCTGCAGGGCAAATCTGCAGCAGCATTTTGTGGTAACTAACCAGGTGCTTCTCTAGGAGGAAGTAATTGATATTGCCAGAGTCCCGCCTGAAGGGTGACACGCCTATGCGCCTATCCGCCTATCCCCTGGTCCTGCCCCAGGCATTGTTTGCCCATCCCTACCACAAGATGTTGTCTAGTTCCCTGTAGAGCCCACTCGGTGACGGTGACGCTTTTATTATTCCCCTGAGGATTCCTCGCAGCTTTCCCAGCCTTTTCAGGACTCTCTCTGGTCTTAATGCCACACCCAATTTTTTCCTTGCCTCTTGGCAAATGACCTCAGCTTCTAGGCCACCAGCCCCTCACAAAGCCCATGAAATGTGGTGTCCACCTTATAGCCACAAAGCATCAGAGTAACTCCCGTGACCAAGTCCCCGCCTCAGACTTCATTCTCTTTGACCTGCTGCAGGATCTCAGCTGCCGACACCTTGCCCCAGACCTCACACACCTACAACTCCGGGACCCCGGATGTCTTTCTTGGGAGTTCTCCTCTCCCGCCTTTCTGAGATTCTGCTCATTTCTCGTTGCTCTCATTCTCTTGGTGAACTGGTACAGAGGGACATGTTTGAAGAGTTTTGATTATTTATTTTTCATTGTTTTATTTATTATCTGTGAGAGCAAGGGAGAGAGAGCTCATGAGAGCACAAGAGCAGGGAGGAGGGGCAGAGAAGCAGACTCCCCGCTGAGCAGGATCTGGGCTCCGGACCCAAGCCAAAGGCAGACACTTAACCAACAGGACCACCCAGGCACCCCCTTCAATTACTTGATGTTAATGATTCAGTTAACAAATGTTTACTGAGCCCCAGCTATGGGCTCGCTCATGTTCTTGGTGCTTGGGATGTATTAGTGAATAATGTCCCTTACGTAATCACATATTTATCTCGCCCCATGTTACCCCAACTCCCTAGCTCCATTATCTACATGACATCTCCATATATGTCCCCCAGCAGCTAAAAAGTATCATGCCCAAACACAAGTCGTCCTTCCCTGTCCCAGACGGATTCTCCCATCTTCCTCAGCCCTCATTCTCCCAAACTCAAAGTGCCATGCCATGGAGTCTTTTTTTTTTTTTTTTAGACTTTCGTATTCTTAGTATTTTCCCATTTCCCAACATCCCTTCCTGCCTCTTTCATCCATCATCTGCATTTAGTACAGCAGCGTCCTAATTGGCTTCCCTGATGGTGCGATGGCTCCCACCCCCACCATCTCTGCCAGAGGCTGCTGTGCCATTAGGCTTCCCCTGCCCCCTGCACTCCCGTCTCCTGGCATAGGTTGTCTGCTCCACACCACCCCCAACTAAGGGATGTCCTTACAGAGTTACAGACGCCTACCAGTGTTGCACCGGGAACTCCCAATTCCACCCTTTCAGCTAAAGCCCGAAGCTGCCAGCTCATTACTGGTAACAGGTGGGAATGAATAGGATGGAAGTAGCCGGGCACCAAGGGGAATGCCTATTTTGAGATTTTCTTCTTCACAAGTGTAGACAGTGAAGAGTTGGGGAAAATGTCTTTGCAATGGTAATAAGGGAACACATTAGGTCACACTTTTTTTCTTTTTTACAGAGGGTTTTATCTAAAAGGTTCATCCAAAAGTAAAAGTAAAAAAGAATGTTTGTATTTGTAAAGTGCTAGAACAGGGCTTGGCACATACTTAGAGCAATGTGAACTTAAAAAAAAAAAAATAGATCAAATTGCTTAAGTATCTCAGGAGGGAAGAATACCAGAAAACTTTTTTTTTTTTTTTAACTTTTTATAGTTAATGACATGCATATGGAGCCTATGAGATGGTTTCTCTCGATGGATGTGGAACCTTAGACAGGGACATTGGGTTTAAAGTGCTGATAGCTTCATTTATTTCCCGAGGTACTAAGATCTCATTTCTGGTTGTAGGGGAAAGAAGTTTATTCAACTTAAGGCTGTGTTATGATTAGGAGAGCCAAAGAAAGGAACACGGCAGAACACCACCCACCACTTAGCAACTGAGTAGAATTGTGTGTGCTGCTTGGCAGCAGACCCCACTTCTACTTGAGACCAGGCTCTCGGGAGTTCTGTGGGAATCTGTGTGCGACAGACTCCCAGGTACTTGGGAAAATAATCTCTCGACTTGTTTCAAAACCTTGAAAGGGTAAGTGAAGCTCTAGAAAGGGGAAGTGTTCTGTAGGTCTCTCTTATCCAACCAACAAAGTTCTCTGGGCTCCTGAGGGAGGACTTGTCAGGGGCCGGGGCCGGGAAGCCTGGAAGGGTGAACATTAGCAGGGCAGGATCCAGGAGCAGATAGAGTCGTACCTGGTCCCACCCTGCTTCCAATGGTGCCTGCGGCTGTGAATTCGTTTCTGTTGGAACGGGCGCCCAAACCTCTTGATCTGGTCTGTCCCTCTCAGCCCCAACAGTACAAGGCAGGAGTGCTCTGCTGGGTCTGGGTGTGGAGCCCCCCAGTGCTGCAGACACAGGATTCCCCACTCCTGGGTTCCAGCGGTGCTGGCAGGAAGCCTCTCCTCCCACCCGGCCGGCCTGAGCCTGCCCCCTCCTCAGGCAACAGCCCACACCCCGTTCTGGGGACAGGAGTCCAGGTCGGTGCTGTTCTCTCTTCTGAAAACTGGCTCGCCGGACACCTCAGACTTGTACTCTGCTTGTCCAGACTGGTGTGGCTTTCCTCTCATCCTTGTTCTGGATGCCCCTTAAAGCCTGAAATGACGTTTTCCTTTTTGTTTTACTACAAAGATGGGTTTGAAGTCAAACGGTCCTGTATATGAACCTTAGCTAATGTGACTTTGGGTAAGCCACCCAGTGACTTTTCCGAGCCAGTGTCTGCATCTGTAAAATGGTTAGAAAGCGGATAGAATACGTGGAAGTTTGTGCTCACATTGTTCTTCAGAAAATGAGTTTCCTTCTTTCCCATCCCCACAGCTCTGTGCACAGAGCGGCTTCTTCCCGAACGACGCTGGTGGGGTCTGGACCGTCCTGAGCCGGCATGTGGCTGTCCAATCTGTAGAAGTGACCAGACGCCTTACCAGTAAGAGGCCTCAGATGATCTTGTTCATTCTTGTGCTCCCAGTACACATGGTGCTCTGTACTGGGGGCTTGGGGGTGGTAAGGAAAGTCTGCTGATCAAGACATTTCTTTAATGCTAATAAAGTTCACGGGACGGAATGGAATAGCTCACATACTTTGTATGATCCACGGGGACCCTGACCTGCAAAGACACACGAGCCACTCCACCCGTCTCCAATCCCAGGGTTGCCAAGCCAAGTGCTCTTCTAAAGTCCAGTGTCAGCCAGAGGCTCCCAGGGACAGTAGGTGGGAGGAGCTCCTAACAGTGATGGCCGCTGAACTCCAAGGCCAGGTTTTGAGGACACAGTGGCCCCCTCAACCACTGAAGGAAGAGGGGAGAAGAGTAAAGGGCCCCTGTCCCTCACATCAGGATTTTGAGTGCAAACTGAGGAAAGGCGGCTGCACAGGGATCAGGGCAGCGCAGGACCCAGAGAGCACCCACACAACAGCACCCCCCCCACCCCGGGCCTCAAAGAGCCCCGGCTCTGAATATGCAGCCAGGGCGAGAGCCTGCCCAGCAAGCAAGGCTGCTCTTGGATATGGGAAACTGTCCTCAATTTCCAGAAGAAAGCTGTGCCCGTGACACTTAGCATCCTATGCCGAAGCCGGGGTACGTGCAAGGAAGCAGGCCCTTACAAGCAGCTCAGCTGTTTATTTAGTCAGTAGAAAAATGACTTTACAGGTGTGCGGCGCGTAAAGGGAGATGGGGCCCCACCCCCACGCTAGAGCACTCCAGTGCAGTCCAGTGCCTGGCGCCTGGTCTGCAGGGGTGCCCGTGAGCACGTGAGCTATCTGGACGCCCCAGAGCATCTCCTAAGTGTGCTGCCCCCGTGGGGGGCACCGATTTCGTGCCCAGCAGCTGGGCCTGACAAGAAGGGTCTGAGGAGCCAAGTCCTAGAAGCGGCCCAGCACGGTGGCTAAGAGAGCCATGCGTATGTACATGCCGTTCTCGGCCTGGCGGAAGTAGGCTGCTCGGGGGTCCGAGTCCACCTCCACGCTGCAAGAGAAGGAAAAGGGTTGGCACACAGCCCACGGTGGCCCATTCGGGACCAGGCGCCCTCCCCCAGCCAGCCGCCATTCTGAAGCCGCGTCACCTTATCTCATTGACTCGGGGCATGGGGTGCATCACCACCATCTTCTTCTTGGCCCGTGTCATGATGTGGGGGGTGAGGATGAACTGGCCGAAGCACTGTGAGTGAGACAGGGGCCCTGTCAGCGCCTCAGGGCTGGGCTGGCCGTGCGGCCACGAGCCTGCGATACTCCAGGTCCCCTCCACTCCAGCCCTTAGTTCTCAGGACCGAGGGGCCCCGTCAAGCTCCCGGGGCCCTGCCTTCCCCACCACCAGTCTGGACGTGGCACAGCGCCGGGCCTCGCCCGACCGTGGCACTCACAGCTTCATACTCCTGGCTGGAGTCGAAGCGTTCTTTCTGGATTCGAGTCATGTAGAGCACGTCGGTGTCGGGCAGGGCTTCCTCAATGCTCTCGAACTCCTCCTGGAGGGCAAGGCCGAGCCAGAGTGAATGCAGCGCCGGGCTCTCGCTGCCCAGCCCGCGCGCCCCACGGCCTCCCGGGGCCTCACCTGCTTGGTGCCGCGGGCCGCCACAAAGGCCCGCACGTTGGCTGGCATGCGCAGGCTTGGGGGGGCCACGTAGCGCAGGCTGACGCGGTACTGGGTGAGCAGACAGGCCAGAGAGTGCACGGTGCGCCCATGCTTCAGGTCCCCCACCATCGTGATCTAGGGGGAGGGCTCTAATCACCAGGAGGGCCCCTGGACCGAGCACCAGCACCTCCGTTTTCCAGCTTTTGCTCTCAGGACCAGGACGGAGGCCTCCCTGCCGCAGCATGGCCTGGTGCAGAGAAGGTCCTTCCCACCAACAGACCCCGCTCCGGAGCTTCCCTAGGCGGGCCCCCAAGCCGTGCCACGACACTCACTGTCATGCCGTTGACAGTCCCAAGCTCCTCCCGGATGGTGAAGATGTCCAGCAGCGCCTGGGTGGGATGCTCTCCGACCCCATCTCCCGCGTTGATCACTGGCCTCCGGCAGTGCTTGGCTGCCAGCTGGGAACACGGGAACAAAGAAAGGAGAGCCTTGGCTTCTGCATCTCGGTGGCTCCCACTCCCGGCCGAGTCCCACTCCCTGTCTGGCCCAAGCAGAGCCTGACAGTCAAGTCCCTGGACCCATCCTACCCGACCCTGTCCCAGTGTGCAGAGTGCCTCACCTCCACCGCTCCGGGCTGCGGATGCCGAAGCACGACCACGTCAGCGTAGCAGCTCATGGTCTGCACAGAGTCGGCCAGGGACTCGCCCTTCTGGACCGAAGATGTGGCTTCCGAGAAGCTGAGCACAGCACCCCCCAGCCGGGCCATGGCTGCGGCAAAGGAGCTGCTGGTCCGCGTGCTCACCTCGTAGAACATGGAGGCCATCACCTTCCCCTGGCGGGAGTGCAATATTCAATGTAAACATGGCTGCTCATCATGGAGAAAGCACGGGCTGTGGCCTGCTTCCCCCACTGACACGGGAGGGGCCCTGAGAGAACCCCTCCCTGCAAACCTCCTCGTGACCTGTCCTGACCTTGACGTTCCCGTGAGTGTCATACTGAGCTAAAGGCTCCGCTTCCGAAAAAACCATTGCTAAGTATCTGAACGAGATACTCGTTGTCTGGGGGAGAAGGAAATACCTCAGTTCTATCCCATGAACCTGTCTGCATAGACCAAGTGACCAGATTAGTAGGCTCATACACTGGTGCTCAGGACCCTGTCAGTCAGCTAAGTACTGGTCAGAGGAGGGCAAATGTGGGGGTCTGGGGGTCTGGGGGCCTGGGGCAGCCAGAACTTCCAGAGCAGAGAAGGCTGAGTAACTCCTGGTGGAGGGTTTAGACTCACAGGAAGGGACCTATGGCAGGAGAGGGGGATCCTTCTAATCACCGCATAGCCCTGCTGACAGGGTCCTGGACCCACAGCCCTGACCCTGACCTTGAGTATGTCGAGGCTCCGCTCCTTCTGTACCATCATACGCAGCGTGTGTGCCACATTGAACAGGTGAGACATCTAAGAAAGACCTCCACGTCAGCTGGAAAGGCAATGGTCCCCAGAGGTCCTAGCCCCAACTTCCCAGAGTCTCAAAGCTCTGGATGTCCCCATCCTCCCTCCCCCAGGCACCTGATCCTTGGTGAACTGCTGGACAGACAGGATATGTTGACCCACTAATGAGTGCAGCAGGGGTGAGGTCTGGGGGTGCAGCAGGCCAGGGGTCCCCAGGTTCTGGGGTGACGCCTGTCTAGGTACTGGTGGTGGTGGGTAGCAGGTGCCATCAAGAGTTCCCATCAGCTCTGCAGTGAGGGACGGGGCAGAAGAGGGGGGTCAGAGGGCTCCTCCTATACAGGCCACTGAGACAGGTCCCCGAGGTGAGCGTGTGTTCCGGGGGCATCTCACCTGGCTCAGCTGCCTTCCGGGAGGACTTCTCCTTTGGCTCCTCAGCTACAAACAGGGCAACAGGACAGATGTAAGCCTGCAACTAGGGTTTGTGAAGATCCCCCATTTCCCCCGCACTCTGGACCACAGTGTCTGTGTTAAACCAACTCACACAACAGCAGCTGTAGCAGGTTAGGGGACAACAAGAAGGACCGGCAGCCCGTGGGACACACAAGTGACTCCCCACGGGGGCTGCTGTGTGTGAGCAGTGGTGCCCTCCCAGGGCCCTCCCAGGCGGCGGCGAAGGGATCCTAGGCAAGGGGCATGGCCAGGCTCACACCAACCAACAACCTGGATTTACCCCACGTTCTGCTGCCCCGTGGGATCCCAGCTCCCGGGCGGAGGAACACAGCTGCCCACAACAAGAAAGGGCCGTGAGAAGCTGCGGGGTGCCTACCTCATGCTGGGGAGACCGATTCAGGCAGGAGGGTGGGTAGAGCAAGTCAGACTAGCATGAAGGGACGGCCAAAGGGACAGGGTAAGTGTCCACCAGGGACACTGTGGGGAAGAGGAGCCTGTCCCTCCACATCTCTAAGTCCAGGTGGCCCCATCCTCCACATCACAGGACCTCCCTCTTACCTGGCAGACCTGGATCGGAGGCTCGGTGGATTCGGGGTGGCAGGTGGAAGCGGCCATCGGGAAGCCCTGGGACAGCCCGGCGGGGCCTCTCAGGTGTCTGGAGAGAGACAGGCGTTTTGCAAAGTACTGACCCAACTCCTCAAGTTCATTCCTCAAGGAAAGCCAAACCACTCACTGTCCACCGCGAGAATGGAATGGATCCCATTCTCCATCACCTCCCCTCAGATCCGTCTTTCTGCTATGCTGTGCTGGCCAGAAAGAGACAGACTAGCCTTTTAGAGGCGTGTGCTAGCCCCATGACAGGCCCCCAGATAAACCTCCTGCTGGGTTAATAAGAGGCTTATCTTTCCCCTAGGTAGGTAACCTCCTAAACAGAGAGTTGATTCCATCTTCTATAGTAAACAAAGAGGTAGGTGGTGGAAACCTTAAGTGTCGAGTACAGAGCCTTCTACCCCCGAACCACCCGTCAAAACACCTGTGTTGTTCGTCCTGTCCCTGGCTGCACCCCCCAACACACCCCCCAACCCCCAGATACCGTGGTTATCTCACTGGTGGCAGGGGCTGGAGGCGCGAGCTGGGGAACAGCCCCCTGAGGCCACTTGCGTACATCCTGTCCGTAGCCAGGGGGCACCAGGACCTGCGGACAGAAGGCAGCAGTGGGCGAATAAGCTGGGGGCAGAACTGGACTGAGACCCTAAAAGAATGGAAGCTGGCAAAAAGAAAAATCATCTCAGGGGACCTGTGCCCACCCCTGTCCACGGCAGCTCAGGGAGGTGGTGGCACCACAGAGAGGTGCTGGGCGGGAGGACAGTGGGACGAAGTCACTACTGAGGATGGGGCTCGGGCCATATGCGTACCTGCCCATCGATATAGGCCACCTCTCCTCGCAGGACCACACGGCGGACGGTGCCCTTCACCTTCTGCCCTTCGAAGGGCGTCCAGTGAGCCTTAGAGAAGGGCATGTGGCTGGGGATGGTCCACTCGTGCTCCAGATCCACCTGCCCAGAGTCACGGGTCAAGCGAGAGGCGCGCGCTGCAGAGCCCCCCACCCCCACCCCGCCCGCCGGGCCTGCGCGCCCGCACCTCCACGTAGGTGTCCTCCTGCGGGGGCAGGTGGAAGATGCGGCGGGGGTTGTGGTGCAGGCGCTGCAGCAGGTCGTCCAGACTGAGCCGGCCCTCGCTGACGGCCGTCAGCAGCAGGGGCAGCATGGTCTCCAGCCCCGGGAAGCCGGGGGGAGGCTGGGGCGCACACTTCTCCTCCAGTGTATGGGGGGCTGGGAGGGAAGAGAGCAGCACTGTCAGGCCCGACCACCTCCCCGTCTGGGGAGTCACACAGGCCACCGGGACGGCACTGCTGCCCTAGCCCCGACGCTTGTTTCTTCGGGTTGGTTATGTGGGAAACAAGTACACGGGCGGCTGCCACCCTGGGGGACCGCACCTTCCGCCCTCCTTCCCGTATTTACAAGTTTGCTCATTTGCTCATCTGTTCCTTCAGGGAGGATTTATGGAGCACCTGTCACAGCCCAGGTGCTCTGCTACACGGGTCAAGGCCCAGTCCTCGCGGAGCCTAGAGGCCCTGAGCTGGGGCCCGAGCCCTGCTGGGCAGCAAGTCTGCTGTGGGGCCTCTCACCATGGTCTGAGGCGAAGCAGTCGATGACAGCCATGTTCTCCCACAGGGCCTCCACGTCCTGGCGGGAGCCCAGCTCGGGCCGGACCTCCCCCTTCCCCGAGCCCAGGCGCTGCAGGTCATCGCGGCTCAGGAACAGATGGTGGGGGGCCACCTCACAGGTGACTGGCAGCCCCCGCACCTTGGCAGCTTTAATCAGTAGGATCTGGGTGGGGGGAGAGTGGGGAGATCCAGCGGAGGCCTCCCTCATGCCCTGCCCAGCAAGGTCTCTGCTTCCAAATTCCCCTCTAGGAAAGGGACAGGGCAGACAGGCCGAGTGGTGGCTCCACGCTCCCTGCACCCCCTGACCCCCAGCAGGAAGGGCCCCGGGACCTCCGGTGGTCTCTCACCTCCTCCTTCCGGGCCACGTGACATATGTGCACCGAGCGCTGGGTAAGCTGGGCCACCATGAGGACGGCGGCCACACTCTGCCGCTCCGCGTGGGCCACAATGGGGAGGTGGGAGGGCCACGTCTCAAAGTGCTGGGGACAGAAAGAATGTAGCAAGGAGTGTGCAGAGCCTTTCCTGGTCTGAGCTCATCAGAGCCCAGAGGCCTCCTAGAGCTCTAGACACTTTACTGCTGTTAGCTCACTCTGTGGGGTCCTCAAGCTGGGCGGCACCAGCTGGCTGCCTCCTCCCACGGGCCCACTCCCTACCTCCATCCACTGGGCCACACTGTCCAGCCGAAGCTCAGAAAAGGTCTCGTTGAGGTAGAGCTTCAGCCCAGCGGCAGACCCGGCTACAGCACCCAGGGTTCCTGCATTTTCTGACGAGGCTCCGAGAAATAAGGCAAAGTCACAGCGGGCGCCAGCCTCTGCCAGCTGGAGAGGGTACACAGGAGATAAGGCCTATTGGCATCCGTGCCAGCCTGGGCTAGGCCCCTAGGCTTCTGCGAGGGGCAGAGAGAAGAGGGATCCGGGAGGCAGGCAGGGACATCCGGGACACCAGGAAGCAGGAGTGCCAGGGCTCACCTTCTGGGCCAGGGCGAGGGCCGGGGCATCAATGATGGGGGGCCGGGTATTAGGCATGGCGCACACCATGGTGACGCCCCCAGCCAGGGCAGCAGCGGTGCCTGAGGCAAAGTCCTCCTTGTGCGTTCCCCCCGGCTCCCGCAGGTGCACATGGATGTCAATCAATCCTGGGAGAACACGGACATGACAAGATTAGATGGCAGTTCAGAGACCCGAAGGACATCAAACATGTGAACTGGGGTGGCAGGAAAAGCAACAGCAACTGATCCGAGCGAGAGGTGGCAAGCTTCCTCCATCAGCGGCACAGCGGGTCGTGGGAGCAAAGCGCTTCAGAGAGGGCTAAGCTGGCCCCCACGCTCTGTGCCGTCCAGACAGGGTCCGTACCGGCTGCTACCAGTGTGCAGAAGCCAGGTTCTGCCAAAAGATGCACTCACCAGGAAGCCGCACAAGCTTTTGGGAAGTCATACAGTCAACGTGCACCTTCAAAGGAGGGGCGGGCCCAATCTGACCCAGGGCCTGCAGGTGAAAACCGCAGTCAGCTCCGATCTCAGGGGATCCCGGGAGTTGTAGGTAGGGACTGGGTTTCCCCCATAAACCAGGTTCTACTCCCCCTCTCTACCCACCTTCTCTCTCTCTGCAGCTGCAAAGGCTGGTTATTGGCCTACTTCATACTGAGATCTCCCAACCCCTCACTTCTCCCTCCGGCCCCATTAACACTGACAGTTGCCCTCCCAGCACCCAGGCCCCAGTCACCTCCACAAACAGTTTGGTGCACTTGATATCAATGATGAGGGGCACGGAGAAGTCAGCGGCCAGGCGCCGGGTGCGGTAGCCCTTAGTGACAAAGGAAGAGAGACGCCGGCCCCCGGCCCCGCGCATTGACAGGTTAATCACGAGCTCGAAGTGATTCTCAGCCAGCTGCTCCAAGATGCTTCGCTGCGGCGGGCACTCCCCATCCACTGCCTCCTCAAAGTGCCAGTCCACAGCTGTTACCTGCAGCCCAGAGACAAGGTAAGGGCTAACCTGAGCCTGGCGGGAGTCAGAAAGGACAGCCTGAAGGGAGGGAGGCGGCCTAGGAACCCATGGGGAGACTGGGGACCCACAGGGTGGAGGCCGGGGCTGCTCTATTTGCTACTGGCAAAGTATGTTTCTTGACAGGAAAAACATCTACTCTAGGGTTACCAAGGCCCGTGTGGTATGAGCCCACACCTACAGGTACAGAAATAATATTCTGGAAGAAAATAGACCAAAAAGGTTAATAGGGCCAAAGAAACTGTAAGAAGCCTTTTTCCTTGCTTTTCTGCATATTCTATTTGCTCTACGTGGAATACACAGGACTTGTACAATGACAGAAAAAGCAGGGGAAAAGAGAGAATTCTCTGGTACGTGGGGTAGGCTGCGGGAGCTCCTGTACCTTGACACCATGCTCAGTGTAGAAATCGGCGGTGCCCAGACTGGCATAGAGGCTGTAGCCCAGGCTCTCTAGTAGCCGTACTGTCGGAAGCAGCTCACTTTTGTTCTGCACCAAGCAGAAGGAGGAAGAGGTTGCGGCTCTCCCATCTTCTACTTCAAGTCAGCCCAGGCCCAGAAAGCTAAGGCCATCTGCCCCAACCTCTCTGGGCAGTGCCCCCAGCCCAGGGTCTGTACCTTATAGCTGCCAATGGTCAGCAAGATGTTCTTCTTGGGGATCTTAAAGCCAGTGCTTAGCATGGCCTTGAGGTAGGCCTCGCAGCGGCTCTCCCCAAAGCCAGCCACCTCCCCAGTGCTGGTCATCTCCACGCCCAACACCACGTCGGCACCCGCCAGGCGTGAGAACGAGAACTGAGGGACCTGAGGGAGCAGAACGCAAGATGCCAAGGCAGAAGGGGCCCAACTCTCCTCACCAGGAGCGGCAGCCACGGCCCCTTCTCCTTGGCCTCATCCAAAAGGCAAGGTTAGCCTTCCCCACTGCTGCTCTGCCTGTCAGTCCCCTGCTTCCCAAACACACTCCAGCTCTTCCCTCAGTTTCCACTCTGCTGGTCCTTTCTTTCTTTTATTTTTTTAATTTTTAAATTTTTTTCTAATAAACATATAATGTATTTTTATCCCAGGGGTACAGGTCTGTGAATTGCCAGGTTTACACATTTCACAGCACTCACCATTCTGCTAGTCCTTTCTACAAGGCCTATTCCTTGGCCTGGGAACACTTCATCAATAAGCTCAGCAAATCAAACTTCCGGACTGTCCTTCAAGACCCAATTCAGATACCAACTCTCCTCCTAGGCCTTCCCAGGTCGCCCCTTTTGGAAGCGGCATCTCTTTTCTGAAAATTCCTCTGGCATCTTATTCTTATCTCTGCTATGTAGGTTATCATAGACTGTAACAGAAGCAGGTTTTCGGACCCAACTTCCCTTGCCTCCTGTCACTTGAATGTGAGCTCCTAAGGGACAGACACCACCCTATCACCCTTACGGCCCAGGGGTGCCGTGCCCACAACAGCTGCTCGGGTTTATGTGCGGACCGACCTACCATGGGTGCGGTCAATGACCACTCTCCCACTATGTGCCTCCTTGTTTCTGACTTCTGACTTCTAACCTCAAGGCTTTAATGCTCCATACCTTTACACCCACGACTCCGGTGCCGGTCATGAGCCCCACAGGTTCCACTTCTTCCCCCATGATGACCCGTGTGGCCAATGCTACTAGGTCCACACCTAGTGTCTTGGAGACGAAAGGGAAGGAGCGAGAGACACGCACGTTGCATTCGATGACTTTCAGCTGGTCGTCCTGGGGCAGAGAGGGGACGGATCAGGCCTGCTGCACGCTGGGCTTGCTGATGCTATTCCACTGACCTTGACTCTCCCCCTGACTTACCACTCTGTGGGGAACCAGTCTGGAATAACTAACTGTCACAAAGCCCTCCCTCCAGCCCCTGAGCCTACTCAGATAAAGGCAGAAGACAGTGAGCCTTGCTGGCCCTGCGGCTCCACAGAACGAGGGGGTGCTAGTCCCTTCCCTCAGTCCGCAATTACTACCTTGGCAATGAGCTGCAGATTGAAGGGTCCCGTGACCTGCAGCTCCTGGCCCACAGCATGCACGATGGCTTTAATCCGCTCTAGGGTTTTGGCAGTGATGTCCTGTGGTGGGGTCACCAGCGTGGCGTCACCCGAATGCACACCCGCATTCTCCACGTGCTCAGAGATGGCAATGGCTGCCACCACACCATCACGGGCCACAGCGTCCACGTCGATCTCCTAGTGGGGAGGCGAGGGCAAGGCAATATAGGGCAGTGGGCCATTTTCTTCTCCCACTTGCCTTAGGAGGCTCCCTTCCTTTAACAACCCTCCTTCCCGGTCCACCGTGACTACAAAGTGTTGCAGGACCAGAGACGGGAGTTTCCACCAAAGGCCGGGGAACCCACCCTTATAGACTTCTTTGTCTGTGGCCCTACCTTGGCCTCCTGGATGAACTTGGAGATGACCACAGGGTGCTCCTTGGAGACGGCTGCTGCGCTGCTCAGGAATCGTTCCAGGTCTCCGTCAGTGTAGGCCACGTTCATAGCAGCGCCGCTCAACACGTAGGAGGGGCGCACCACGCAGGGGTACCCCACTGTCTGGCAGAACTGGCGAGCAGACTAAGGGTACAGCTGGGTTGGTCACGCTCACCCCTGACCTCCTCCCGCTTCCAGCCCCCCACCAGGCCCCAGCCCACCTCTAGGTCACTGAGCTCCCTCCACTGAGGCTGGCTGATACCGATGGTGTCGAGGAGCCGGGAGAACTTGAAACGGTTCTCAGCTGAGTCGATGGCTTCAGGGGATGTGCCCAGGACTCGGCACTGCTGCCGATGCAACGCCATGGCCATGTTGTTGGGCAGCTGCCCGCCCATGGAGAGGATCACGCCTTCGGGGTTCTCTAGCTCATAGATGTCCATCACCACCTTGGTGTAAGAGGAGAAGCGAGTGGAGGCAGCCGGTGGTCAGGGATCTGGGCCTCCCTGGTCACTGCTCCTCACCCTCTACCCACTTCCCCTCACACCCCACAAGTTCCAAGGAATCTTGGGTCAGCCAGCCACTCCCATGTGACCCTGGCCCCGCAGGCTAATAAGCGGTCTTCATTCCTCTCACCTCAAAAGAGATCTCATCAAAGTACAGTCGGTCACACATGTCATAGTCTGTGCTGACAGTCTCTGGGTTGTAGTTCACCATGATGGTCTTATAGCCCATCTGTGACAGAGAGGGAAATGAGATTTAGCTAGGAAGTGGGAGGAAGAACAGAGAAAAACTAGGGCAAAACCCCCTTCTTCTTTTTTCTTTTTTTAAAGATTTTATTTATTTGACACAGAGATCAAGTAGGCAGAGAGGCAGGCGCGGGTGGGGGGGGGGCGGGAAGCAGGGTTCCTGCTAAGTGGAGGGAGAGTCTGATGCGGGGCTCAATCCCAGGACCCTGAGATCATGACCTGAGCCGAAGACAGAGGCTTAACCCACTGAGCCACCCAGGCGCCACAAAACCCCCTACTTCTAATGGCTGTGAGGGACACCTGCCTTGGGAGGGAAGCAGGGCCAGCACTGGAGGTATCAGAGAAGTATGCACGTGTTGGAGAAAAGACACATGCCCTACGAGGCCAAAGACGGCCTAAGGGGAGGGCTCCCTCTCATACCTAACCCCACTCCTCCCAAAGCCCTAAGACAGATGGAAGTGTAGCAGTTAACAGAAAGTGCCAGGGTCAAGTGTGGGCAGAAGGCGACTGCTGGACCTGAATGGAGCAGTAAAGGGAACAGTATGAAAGACTAGCTCTCGGACCTTTCGGAGCTGCCGAATGCAGCCCACGGCACACCAGTCAAACTCAACGCTGGAGCCGATCCGGTAGACGCCAGAGCCAAGGACCAGGACATGAGGCGTTCGGAAGGTGAGGTCATGGGTGGTGCCCCAGTAGGTCAGGTACAAATAGTTGGTCTGGGCTGGCCACTCGGCCGCAACCGTGTCGATCTGTTTCACCGCCGGGCAGATCCTCTGTTCCTGCCGCAGCTTGCGAATGGCCAGCTCTGTGCTGAAGGAGAAGAAGGGTCAGAAACAGAGCCCTGGGGGGTGCAGCAGGGTGGACTATGTAGACGAGTGAGGTCCTGGGGCAGGGAACGGAGAGGAAGACAGCCCAGGGACGAAGGTCAGAGGCCTCCAAAGCTCCGAGGGCCATGCACTAGTACAAAGGCCCCACATCCTCCGCCCCATGCCCTCACCACCACCTCTGACCTCAGAACGGCAAGGGCAATCTGCTTGTCCGAGAAGCCAAGGCGCTTGGCCTGCTGCAGCAGGTCTGGGGGCAGAGGCCGTCCACGATGCTGTTCTAGCAGCTGCGTGTGCGCCACAATCCGCTTCATCCCGTGCAGGAACCAGCGGTCAATGCGTGTGAGCTCGTACAGCCGATCCACCGAGTAGCCGGCCCACAGAGCTGCCGCCACCACGAAGATGCGCTTGTCGGTTGGCGTCTCCAGCTCCTAACGGGGAGGCAGACAGATGGATACGGCAGGACTGCGGAGAGGGACGTGTCCAAATGTTACACCTAACAGTCCCAATCCATTTGCAGCACCTCAGAAAGCCTGAAAGCAGCAGCGCCACTGTTTTAGGAGAGGAAGCTGCAGAAAAGGAACAAGAGCCAAAGCTCTGTGATGGCAAAAACCTGTAGGCAAATCTTGGCTCTGTCTCCTTCTGGCTGAGCAGCCAGCGTTATCAGCAAACTCCGCGAGCTCTCTAGGCCTGTCTCACTGTCCCTGGAAAGGAGCTTAAGAATACATCCTCATGTAACTATAGAAGGGATGAACCGTGAAATTCTCAGCCATGTGGAAACACGGCAACACAGTAGCGACTGCTGCTCTTAGCCCTAACAAGCCCATGGGCTGAGGGCAGAGGGGGTCCACTTCAGGGGTGCTGCCAGGGGAAGGGAACCACTTACCATATCACTGACCGGTTTTACCGTGTGATCAAAGCCCACACAGTTCTCATCTACCATCCGAAGAGCTTTCTGGAAGGCCTCCTCAAAAGAACGCCCAATGCCCATGACTTCACCTGGAGGAACAGGATGTAAGGACTGAGGGCCTGGAGGCAGGAGGTGCTGCTGCCCAGAATTTCCATGATTTAGTCAGGTCTCTTGGGACAAGTCCTACGGTGGTAATATGTACGGTGTCTCATTGTTGAGGAATCTTCCACGGAAGTTCCTTTCCTTAGCATTTTCATGACCTGTGTTTCTTAGTGACCCCGGAATCAAAATGTCTAAAATGGACATAGGGATACTGGGACATATCACAGTTTATCACAGTGACCCAACCCCCGACCGTTATCCACTTAACTTGCTTTATTCCAATGGTGATGACACTGTCTGAGATCTGTCTCATCCTTTCAAACTTCTCGACAGTCTGGATAACAGGAAGATGACCCACTACTTTTTGGATCCATCCAGATAATCACGTTTACAACACTTACTTTCAAGTATTTCTTCCTGGACTTTTTTTTCAAATAGGTTTTATATATGGTTATAGAACATGTACAATTTCTAACCTGCTTTTTCTCTCATAAGCTTGTTCCCACATTGCTGTGTGATCTTATTACCAAACGTTTAATTCCTTTATAATTTACCATAACTGAACTGCTCACTTCTGGAAGGACACCTAGCTCTGAAGTGTTTATCCTTCTAAGTGAGGCTGTGATGTCTTTAGGGCTTTGGATTATCTCCTTAGGATATATTTTCAGAAGTGCAGGGGCAATAGATAAGGCCCTTAATAAATATTACTCGCCTCACAGAAGCTTGGGTTTCCTAATACAGACTTAAGTCTAACCACCTTCTAAGAAATATGTAGAATTATTTTAAACAATCTTTGCTCATAAACGAAAATGTTACCTCATTTTAAATAAATTTGTATTTACTAATAAAAGGGAACTCCTGTCTCTACAAACCTTCCAGGTTTGCTTATTAATCTCCTCTTTCATTAAGTTTTTTAACGTCCTCTGACAATTTACCCTAGGGTCTTCAAGTATTTCTTAACAATGATATTTTTCTAATTACAATCCTAATTGTTTCTTTAAAAGAATTTTAAAACACTAAAATGCTAATAGTAGTATTAGGGAAGTGGATGATAAAGTGATTTTACTCAACTGCTTTGTAATATGCTTATATTATAAAAGTGTTGATTTGGGGAAAAAGAGAAACCCTCCACATTCATACGTGCATGTCTACGAAGACTCTGGAATCACTCACATATATACATATATACACATCTATCTCCAAATTAATCTGTGTGTGACATGATTATAGACGACTAGTCTTCTGTGGTTCAACTACTTTGCTAATCTCTCAATGTTCATATATCTTACTTAAATAATAAATGTTATAAAAAGTTACCAGGATCACATTCTAAGGACACTTCAACAGACATAAAACACTTAAAAGTCTCATCTGGGAATCAATCTTTTTCCTATTTTCAATCCACTTCTCTTTACCAACAACTTAATTATGGCTTCAATCCCATGTTTATTATAATTTTCATGTAACAGAAAATTCATCTCCAGAAGGAACAACTTGGCAGTCTTGTATGATTTCTAAAAATTCCAAAATAATATCTGAGCTTTCTTCGACTTGCCTGTTTAAAGGCTACTATTGCTCTTAATGGAAATTTGGAACATAATGAAATGCTCTTATCTTTAGCTGAAGCACTGTGGTATATGAAATGCTTGCTTTGGTTGAAATGTTTCAGAACAGTCTGGAGTGACTTAAAGGGACACCAAAGGGAAGCATGGTGACTCAATTCCAACACATTCGACCACTGCTTGGATGTTGACTATTACACCCAGTCGTTCGCTGCTACGTTTCCTCGTTTTTATGAAAAATTTCTCAGATGTCCTACTCTGATCTCAAACGTTGTGTTAAAGCAAAAACAAAAACAAAAACAACGTAGTGACCATGGCAGAAAGCACCTGGAGGAGGAGATGGGCGGACACCAGCTGCCACGGCAGTTCTCAGAACAGCAGGCCTCACTTCCCCGAAGCATCAGTACTCAAATTCGCATAGAGAACAAACTGTCACTGGTATTAAAAGCCTATGATGAGGCCGTGGGCAAAATGCAACGCAAGGCCGTGGGTAGAGTTTCACAAAGCCGCTCTCGCGGCCAACAGGAAACAAGAGTGTGACAGAGGTGCGTGTAACTAGCAACTGGATCTAGCTTTCCATTCTTGGCTCTACCCTCTCCTCAGCCACGTCACCTTCCTTCCGCGGGCACCTCAGTTTACTCATTTGTTAAGCAGGAGAGAGGAGCTAGTCTGATGGCTAACACACCCTCCCAGAGATTCTGACATGCCCGCCATCCGGGGAGCAGAGGTGGCATGTATTTTCTGGCACAGAATTCCAGATGCCTCCGAGTTCCATTCTTGACGAGGACTATCAAGTTTGAAACGTCCCTGTGAGCTCTCAGAAACCATGTTCTCAAGCTGCTGCTAACACTGGATCTGAAAGGCTATGCCAGGGAACTAACTCTATGACATTCTAGATTCTTAGGGATGCTGGGACGCCAAAGGGTGACCTGAGGAAGGGTTTCCTGGGGTATGTCTCTCTCACCAACGCTCTTCATGCAGCTCCCGATCTTTGTGCTGACGCGGAGGAACTTGCTGAGGTCCCACCGAGGGATCTTGACCACACAGTAATCCAGGCTGGGTTCAAAGGCTGCTGTTCCCCCTGTCACGGAGTTCCTGGGAGCCACCAGGTGAAGGTGCCAGGACAGAGCGGGAGATGTAAACAGTGAGCTGCCCGAAAGCTTGCTCTGTCCGCACACATTCAGACCAATGTCCTTTCCATAATCCCTGTCCCATGAATGTTTTCTTCAGCTCCCCTCCCCGTCTGATCTTTCCCCACCCTCGTACCTGAGCTCCGGCAGAGGGATGCCCAAAGCTAGTTTGGCTGCCACATAGGCCAGTGGATAGCCCGTGGCCTTACTGGCCAGGGCAGAGCTGCGAGACAGCCTGGCATTTACTTCGATGATGTAATACTGCAAAAAGAGAGAGAGAGAGAGAGAGAGTCACCAGATAACTGGCCCAGAAGGCCTACCTAAGAGAGCTATCAGGAAGGCCAGAAAACAAAGCCCTCTCTGAAGGGAGAGATAGCAAAACCACCACCCCCAACCCAGTCCAACCCTATCAGGCAATCCTGACTTCTACTCCAAGGTCTGCAGGGTCAAAAGTCCTCAAAATTATGGACGGGGGTCTACCAGCTAGAACATCACCTCCAGGGCCCAGAGTCTCACCTGCTCAGACTCGGGATTCAAGGCGTACTGCACATTGCATTCCCCAACAATTCCAAGGTGCTGGGTCACCTTGATGGCTGTCTGCCGTAGTAGCTGGTATTCCCGGTCATTCAGCGTCTGGCTTGGAGCCACCACAATGGACTCACCAGTATGGATGCCCAGTGGGTCCAAATTCTCCATGTTACACACCTGTAAAAGAAGGTCCCATGGAAGGTCTCAAGAGAGACAGGAGACTGGGTCCCACGGCCTGTTGCTTCTGGTGAGAGCCCACTGTGGGTCTCAGGGACACTGAATCCTCACAGATCTGAGCGGCTGGCACTGCTCCTACCAGACCTCAGACTGCCTGACAGTACCCCCACCCCACCGTTACTCACCGTGACACAGTTGCCATAGGCGTCTCTCACCACCTCGTACTCAATCTCCTTCCATCCCTTCAGGGACTTATCGACCAGCACTTGGCTTGTATGGGCAAAAGCTGGGGCCACAAGGGCAAACAGCTCCTCCCTGTTGGAGGCAAAGCCAGAGCCCAGGCCACCGAGGGCAAAGGCAGCGCGCACCAGCACGGGATACCCCAGCCGCTCGGCGGCAGCCTGGGCCTGTAAAGAGCGGAAGAGATAAACAAACAGATCAGGCCTTGACTGCTGGCTGCACAGAGGGTGCCTGGCCCCAGAGAAAATAAGAAACAAGGACAATGACATCTTCCACCGTCCTACAGCCAGCCTCGAACCTGTTCGAGAGAATTTGCCGCCTCACTGGGGGCCACGTGCTCGCCAATCTCTGCCATCCTGGAGGCAAAGGCACGCCGGTCTTCCGTCAGTTCAATGGTCTCCACGGGTGTGCCCAGGACACGGACCCCATACCGAGCTAACACTCCGGCCTTTGTCAGCTCCACGCCACAGTTCAGAGCTGTCTGGCCCCCAAAAGTCAGTAAGATGCCATCTGGGCGCTCATTACGGATCACCTGAAGGAGAGGAATAATAAGCATTAGGACCTTGGGGGTCCAGAGGAGAGGAGCAAAGGAGTTTAGGACCCAAAAAGACCACAGGATCCCCCTACCCAGACCAGCCTTACCCCAGTCATACCTGCGTTACGTAGTGAGGTGTTATGGGAAGGAAATAGACCTTGTCAGCCAGCCCCTGGGAAGTCTGCACTGTGGCGATGTTGGGGTTGATCAGCAAAGTCTGGATGTTTTCTTCCTTCAGGGCCTTAATCGCCTAGAGGGACAAAAATGGCCTATCAGCCGTGCCCGCAAAAACAAGACTATCAACGGTCTTAGACCCCCAGCGTGTCTCTTCTTCTCTCCCTCCCTGTGCTCTCAGTCCCTAATAACCAATTCCTTTTCCTCAGCACCTCACCTTTCCACACGTTCCCCAAATCTCCTGGTTCATTCCCTCCCTACAACCAACGTTCACGCCTCAGCCCTCTCAAGACTACCTGTTCCTGAGGGTCACACACCCAGAGGGACAGGGACGGACACACTTTACCTGAGAGCCTGAGTAGTCAAACTCTCCAGCTTGGCCAATGGAGAGGCCCCCAGAGCCCAGGATCAGAACCTTCCGTGGTGGTGGAAGCCCAGAGCTTGGGCTGGGAATTCCAGGTGGACAGAGGCGCTCAACCAGCCGCTCTCGAACTGTGGAGGCCAAGAAAGTCATAGAACGTTCGAGCTGAATGAGAGCTGAGAGAGCATCTACATCAACCCCCTCACTTTACAGCAGAATTCAGAGTAAGTCATCCCTCTAATGAGTAGCAGAGGCAGGACAAGAACCTAGGACTCAAGACCCTGGAGCTCGTTTTCCCGGAAGAGGCATAAATAACCGTCGTGGCTTGGCTGCTTTCCCACCTCATCCCCTTCACCTACCAAGCACATCTCCCTTTCCTGCGGGCATGTCCATCTTATTATGCCCGTCCCAGAGCCAACCCTGTTCTTCGTTCTCCACAACCTGGATCTACTCAGGTGCTTACCTGTCTGGCCCCCAGGGTTCCCGGCTGTGGCTTCTTTCACAGTTTCCAGAAAGATATCAAAAAGTAACTCCATGTCTGAAGGACCAGCTTGGTGCTCTGGGTGAAACTGAACACTGTCGAAGAGAGAACATGTGTCGAAGAGATGGGGTCATGGAACCCGCCATCATCCCTGGCTTGGAATTGGCAGTCTCGGGGGCAGGTAACAGGAGAGATGATGGGGCCCACTGCTGTGCTTTACTTTTTTCTCTTCCAGACCCTGGGGCTTCCACGCTGTAGAGAGTCAGTCACCCTGATGGAATCGCCCAGACTCACCTGAAGAACGGCAGGCTGTCGTGTACGATGCCTTCATTGGAACGATCGTTGGCGTTGGTAAAGAGAGGAAGCCAGCCTGCTGGCAGTGAGTCTGTTTCCACAGCAAAGCCGTGGTTCTGGGATGTCAGAAAGCAGCGCCCAGACCCCACCAGCAGGCATGGCTGATTATGGCCTCGGTTCCCATATCTGGAGATGGAAGCACACTGAGTCACTGGTCCCTTTCAACACCCCCCCCACCCTTCACCACTCTACCGAACCCAGCTTCTGTTGCACTCAGCACCCTCAACCGACCCCTGCTCCTGTTTCAACACTAACCAACACCAACTCTATTCCCATCCCCAGACTCCCCACCACTCACGTCAGTAGTGCGGGCCTTCCTCTCCCCACAAGTCCCACCTCATCTTGTATGTCTTGGCCCCAATGGCTAAGGCCAACAGCTGGTGTCCCAGACAGATCCCGAAGACAGGTCGGGGATTAGGCTCAGATAAGACACGGCTCAGTGTGGATACCACACTGGGATAGGAGGCGGGGTCACCAGGGCCATTACTCAGGAAGACACCCTCATACTCTGGAGGGGGCAGAAAAGATGATGTCAAAACCAGTCGTCGAACCAGAGACACACTCGCAGCCCTTACCATCAGAGCAAAAGCCCTGATCTCTGTCTCCTTCCCTGCAACTTAGAGCAACTAGACCAAGGGACAGATCTTCCCCCCATGCTGCCTGCCTGAAGCCCTGTACACACCCCAGCTACTCACCCCGGTTGTCTAAGGCATGGTCCCACGGTACCACCGTGACCTCAGCACCACGCTGACAGAGACATCGGATCTGATTATACTTGAGGCCACAATCCAAAGCAAGGATCCGAGGGGTGCCCCCTGCATTGAACACCCGTGGAGCCTGAGGAAAAAAGGGCAACAGTTGGCAGCTGCGATCAGTAAGGACACACAACACACACGAACCCCTGCCTGAGGCCTCAGCTCATCTGCCCTCAAATGATCACCCCAGTTATAATAACTGTAGTGATAATAAAACTACCCACTCTACCTCGGTACCTTAATTGAGACCTCTGGCACCAGGGGGCGGGCATTCGGGTCCAAGAAAGGCAGTGCTGAAGGCTCTGTCCCATCCTGGACCAGCTTCCCCAGCAGAGACCCTTGCTCTCGCAACTTCTTAGTCAGCTCCCGAGTATCCACTCCTGTCAAAAGAGCGCACTCTGAGAGATCACACTCCCTCAACTCAGTCATGCGTGAGGTCAGACTTTCAGAAGCACTGCATTCCAGAACCCTGAGTCACACACAGCTGCTCTAGGGGCATCAAGATCCTGGGCCATCCTGATGGAAGTACACTACCATGAAGTGTTCTTGCTAAAAATATCACATCTGAATTGAACCACAACTTCTAGATTTGTTTACAGAAAATAATACTGGGACACAACGAATAAGCTAAACAAAACTACAGGAGCGTAATCAACAAAACGCGGATTGTGGGATGCTCGAAAGGAAGATGCACTTATTTTTGTCAAATAAGTTTGTTGATCAAAGGGACATATCAACCGAATGTAATACAGAGATCTTACTGAGATCTAGATTCAAAGAAGCAGTAAAAATAATTTCAGTAAGAAATTATAAATGTTGCCTGGATTTTTGATATTAAGCAATTACTGTTACTTTTTTTAAAGACACAATAATGTTATTGTGGTTTTGTTTTAAAAAGGATTCCTGATGGCTTTTTTCACAGACACTGCATTATCTGTGGATGAGATGATACAATGTTTGAGATCCGCTTCGAAAAAATGAGGGGGTTCTAGTTGTAGTGGTGAAATAAATTTAGTCCTGAGTTAATGACCACAGAGGCTGGGGGTTCATTTTATTATTTCCTCCTTTTGTATGTTTGAAATTTTCCATTGGAGCAAGAGCTCAGTTCCTTCTCCAACCCCCAAACTCCAATGTAAACCTTCCAAATCTGATACATTCTATCACAACCTTGGACTCAAGGCCCAAAGGTGTGTAAGACATCTCTTCTTTCCATGCAGGCACCTGGGCTCTGCCCAGAAATGATCACACTTGCGCCATACCTTGCAGGCCAGGTATCCCGTGCTGCTGCAGCCACTGGTGTAGGGTGCGGGTAGCACTCCAGTGGCTGGGCGTGGGGCAGCACTCTCCCACCACCAGTCCTGCCACATGGATCCCCGAGGATTCAAACCACTGTCAACCGAAGTAAGAGACTGTGAGGAGCCCAGGCCACATATCTTCCTATCTTCTTTTCCCATCGTACAACAGGGGCCCTACACTTCAGCCACGCTGAAAGGATTGGTCAGTCCCTTAACACACCAAGCAACTCATGCTTTTTTCTTTCCCCATATGAAACACTGAACACCAGGCCCCCATTAATAACGGAGAATGAGCTTTTCCTTTCCTTCCCTTTCTTTTATCCAAAACAGAGATTACAAATCCCACTTCTGTGCAGATACCCAGGGCAGCCTGTGCCTCCTTAGAGTTCACCTAGACTCATTTTACTTCTTGCTATTTACATTGTATATAAATGTGTTTCTGGATCTCCCTACCACAGGAACTATGAAGGCCTCAGGAACAAGGAGTCTGACACATAGCAGTCAACAAACATTTACTGAGTGCTCACGTAGTGCCAGGCATTGTAAGAGACGTTGGGGGAGGAGAAGTGAGTGTGCAAAAAGACAAGGTCCGGTCTTCACCATGTTAGTTTGCTACTTAAGGAGCCTGAAAATTGGGGCACCTGGGTGGCTCAGTCGGTTAAGCCTCTGCCTTTGGCTCAGGTCATGATCTCAGGGTCCTGGGATAGAGCCCCGCATTGGGCTCTCTGCTCAGCGGGAAGCCTGCTTTCCCCTCTCTCTCTGCCTACTGCTCTGCCTACTTGTGACTTCTTTCTCTGTCAAATAAATAAATTAAAAAAAAAAGAAGCCTGAAAATTAACAAAGCAACAAACAAGTAAATAAGATTATAATTACAGAGTATGCAAAAAACAGAATGTAAGATAGATGCAAATGCTTTATTTTATTTTTTTTTAAAGATTTATTTATTTATTTGACAGAGAGAGATTACAAGTAGGCAGAGAGGCAGGCAGAGAGAGAGAGGAGGAAGCAGGCTCCCTGCTGAGCAAATGCTTTATTAAATAAAAAATTCGGGCGCCTGGGTGGCTCAGTGGGTTAAGCTGCTGCCTTCGGCTCAGGTCATGATCTCAGGGTCCTGGGATTGAGTCCCACACAGGGCTCTCTGCTCAGCAGGGAGCCTGTTTCCCTTCCTCTCTCTGCCTGCCTCTCTGCCTACTTGTGATCTCTCTCTCTGTCAAATAAATAAATAAAATCTTTAAAAATAAATAAATAAATAAATAAATAATTCAAGGTAGGACAGTAAGCATGATTATGCCCCTCCCCCCTTAGTAGGGGATTATCATTTTTTAAAAAGTTAACGCAAATTCGCTACCCAGTATATAAGCATTTAATAACTAAATAGAGAACTGGGTCAACTATTTGGGAGGGGATGGCATACTGAAGTCACATATGTTTAGTGACAGAAGGTTTAAAAGACGATGGCTGTTGAGTGTTCCTCAGGCATCTGCAGGATAGTGTGGCAGAACCCTCCACGGGTAGACTCATCTGTATACGAACGGGTGCCCTCATAGCACATGTGCCACAGAAGCATCCATGGGGGACTTTCACCCTGGTCCTGTTAGTTGTCTCGGTTTTGCAGATTTGTAAATGCTTATTTTGTCAGTGGGTCTACAGCTGACAAAGCTGAAGACGGACCATATGTTAACCACCACACTGCATTATAAACAAGAAAGTAGTCTATTTACAGATTGATGATGAGGAATGGCCCCTTCCAGGACCTAGCGTTCCTCTCCTAAGAGGGTGAATTAAAGAATTAAAGGCTCACTAAGCGGGGAAAACCAGGACAAAATGCACTTCAAGGAATACTGCACCTAGGCTGGGGTGGTTTCCACTAGTAATTTGTCAATTTTTTTCATTAGTTGAACTCTTGGTGCAACTTAGTTTCCAAATTCCAGAGAACAGGTAGAACCTCACTGTGGGAGGAGACTGTTTTCTTATCTAGAGATAAGAACTACTACTGAAAAGTGGCAAAAATGAGTCAAGGTCAGGAAAATAAGTTTAAAAAGAGTATCAGCGGGGTGCCTGGGTGGCTCAATCTGTTGGACATCTATCTTCGGCTCAGGTCATGATCCTAGGGTCCTGGGATGGAACCCCATGTCTGGTACCCTGCTCCTGGGAAATCTGCTTCTCCCTCACCCTCTGCCTGCTGCTCCCCTGGCTCGTGCTATCAAATAAATAAAATCTTAAAAAAGAAAAGAAAAGAATTATCAGCCTGACTGTGTGGTAGATGAACTGGGACCCACTCCCACTGGGAAGGGTGTGACCCTAGCTTCCAGTTCCTTTCCCACTATGTAATCTTTTTTTTTTTTTTTAAAGATTTTATTTATTTATTTGAAAGGGAAAGACAGTGGAGAGGGAACACAAGCAAGGGGAGTGGGAGAGGGAGAAGCAGGCCTCCTGCTGAGCAGGTAGCCCAATGCAGGGCTAGATTCCAGGATGCCGGATCATGACCTAAGCTGAAGGCAGCTGCTTAATGCCTGGGCTACCCAGGTGCCCCTCTTACCCACTATGTAGTCTTAAAGCATTGCCCCCATCACACCACTCTGCTGCTAAAAAATCTTCACCAGTTCCTTACCAAAGCCCAGACTCTCTGGCTTGGCATCCAGCGAGCATTCTGTGCCTCTCCAGATACTTCAAGCCCTGGGTAGGATTTGTCTTATCACTTCAAGTGTGTGTGTGTATCTTTGTTCTCTCCAGGATGCCCAACTTAATGTCAATGTCTTCACTTGACTAATAGTTAACGATCATTGGTTTGAAACGGAAAGTAGAGAAAGCATTTGGGTGTGGCTACCTTACTGAGACCGAACTCATCCACTTCATCTGCGGGGATGCCATAGTTGCCGATCAGAGGATATGTCAGCACTAAGATCTGTGCTTTGTAGGAAGGGTCAGTGAGGGCCTCGGGGTAGCCGACCATGCCGGTTTGAAACACTGCAAGAAAAAGGCAGGGCTGGGGCTCGGGCAGGGCTGGGGCTCGGGCAGGACATCCTTCACAACACTGCCCTGCGCGATGACAATGCCCCAGCGGTGGCTGCCTTGACCTTGAGGGATGAAAGGGGCTGGGATGGGGACAGGGGCACCAAATAGGGGTGGGAGGAGGGTATGCAGGCGGGAAAATGGCGGGTTTGGGCAGGGCAAGCTGGGCAGAGAGGGGCAGCAGAGAGTGGGATGAGGTCGGCAACCGGCTCGAGCTTGCTTACCCACTTCCCCGGCAGTCGACACAGTGGCCCCAAAGGGCTGGCCCCGCAGGACCGACCCATCCTCCAACATCAGGGCCGCCATGGGAACGGAGCTCAGAGGCGGGGGCGAGCACAGAGAAGCGGCAAGCGCAGCAAGCCCCAGCCGGTGCTAGAACCACGTGAGGTCGGCGCGCCAGGAGTCGGTCCACGTGGCTAACCGCGCCGGTGGCTGGAGCGCGGGCCGCGGAAGGCGCAGGAGCTCCAGGCGCGCTGGGCGGAGGCGGACTGCGGCGGCGCGAGCTGCCGGCAGCGTGAGGGGCGGGGCCCAGCACGCAAGGGGCGGGGCCAAGCTAGCAACAGCGCGTCGGGCGTCTCCTCTACTCTCCCTCCCCACCAACTCCGCCCCACTGCAAAGTCCTGGGAAAACTAGAAAAGAAAACCTGACTATCCAAAAGCGCTCTCTCCCACTTTAACCAAAGAATACCCAAAGCCAGGTCGCCTCTCTATAAAAATAAACAATAAAGAACGACAAGAAAAGGTGTTTATTATAGTCATGCACAAATGGGGCACTGGTCTCCGTCCATTCCTGGACTGCAGTGTCCACAACACCCCAAGGCTATGCCAACTTTCCATCTTCCTGCCAAAGATGGCTTCAGTCTTGAGGAGGATCTGCTAGCCAATCATCCTGTCTAGGAAGAAAATCTCCCTGGCTGGGCTCGGCTAGATTGAGAAGATTTTTAGGTCAGTAGGAAGACCTATGTGGTTCATGAAGTCTTAGCTTTCCGGCGTTGGGTCCCCCAAAGCAGAATGGAGATGGATAATGTGGTAGATCCCAGAATACCGAAGAACATAAGCAGTGAGAAGGAACCCTGTGAATGACCAAAAATAAAACAAAAAAAAAAAAAACCCTCCTTATATATGATGACATCAAGAACTACATCCTAAAACCTAGTTCTTTCCTAGTATACCTATCCCCTTACCCAGGGCAATTCTCTTACAGTTTCCTTCTTTAGATAATGTGCATCAGCTCTGGTCTTAGGGCTCTTCTTTCAGAGAGGTTCTTCCTTATGCATTTCTCTTATCCCCAATTAGAAGGGCTAATTCCTCACCTGGCGCATACACTTGTAGCCATGGAAGCCATCAGCACAGACACATTCCAAGAGACCTGGACCATCAGGTACACAGGACCCATTCTCAGGACACATTTCTGTGAACCAGAGAAAAACAGGAGACATCACTGAATCTCATTATGTAGGTTTCTCAAATATCTGCTTCAACTTAGATTATCTCAATTATTTCTAGGTCAAAAAGCAGAGAAGATGTCAGACAATCAGAACACAACAAAGTCAAAGTGAGAAAGACAATTATCCTATGGTTTCACTCATATGTGGCATATAAGAAACAGTGCAGAGGATCATGGAGGAAGGGAGGGAAAACCGAATGGGAAGTCATCAGAGGGGGGAAAAAAACCATGAAAGAATTTTATTATATTCAATTTTTATATTGACCAACATATAGTACATCACTAGTTTCTGATGTAGTATTCAACGACTCATTAATTGTGTAGAAAGATTCTTAACTATAGGAAAGAAACGGAGGGCTGCTGGAGGGGAGGTGGGTGGGGGGTGGGGTAACTGGGTGAGGGCATTAAGTAAGGCACATTGATGTGATAAGCACTGGTGTTATATACAACTGATAAATTATTGAACACTACATCTGAAACTAATCATGTACTACTATATGGTGGCTAACTGAATTTTTAAAATTTTTTAAAAAGAACATAACCACAACAATACATCTTACGACCTTTTTTTCCAAGGGATTAGAAGTTCAGAAACTTGAACAAGAGGGACTTAACCAACTTTACTGACAGATCTAAAACAGAGAATGCAAGGGAGGAAAGGCAGTTCCTGAAAGAGTGGAGATGAGACAACATACCTTGGTCCCCCGTGCTGTTGCAAAAGTTCCTTTGCCCTTGGCAGGTTTGGTTTTTTGTGTAAAAGGTGACAGTATTCCAGGCATTAATACCTCCAGGACAGCTGACATCTTGGGGCAGTATCCTGAAAACAACACAGGCAGTCATAATGCACAGCCCAAAGTTGCTGAGCTCACAGCACTGACCCTCTTTGGTCCTCTCCCCAACACTATACCCTTACTCACAGAGTCTGGAGCTGGGTAAAGCCACGGAAGGTGTTGGCCAAGTCATCTTTGAGGGGGTTTGCTTGCAGGTCTCTGCAAAGCATACACGGTTAGTGCTGTGCTCTAGGAAAACACTGTACTTCCATTCCCACATCTTCCTAGGCTGATAATCCAGTTCTTATTCTGAGTTGTCCAAGTTTGAACATTCATATTTAAACATCTTTTTAGGATCCATCCTCAAAGATTTTCCCATCAACCCTTCACCATAGTTGCCGTCGGGGAGGATAACTAACCACTTACATGATGACAGCAGTATGTGCCTGAGGAAAATTTGGACCAGGGTCCTTTAGAGAACAGTTCTGGAGATCCAGCCTGAGGAAACACAGTAATCGCTGTAATTATATGTCTCTCTCCACCTACGGTAAGCTAACATAACCCTCTTTTTGGCTAATATTAATTAAACACAGCTGTGTTCAGGGCCACACACTAGATGCTGTGGTGGGTGTTTCAATTCTGCCCTATCCAGTTCAGTCACCACTAGTTATGTGTAGCTAATTAGGTAAAAAAAATTTAAAAATACAGTTTTTCATTTGCACTAGCCACATTTCAAGTATTCAGTAACCACTCACCATGTGATTAGTAGCTATTACGTTAGAGAGTACAGATATGGAACATTTCCATCATAGCAGGAAGTGCTATCAAATAATACTGTTCTAATCAATAGTATCTATGCATCTGTGCATCTATTGGAAGAAATTTGTTCCTTGTCTAAGTTAGTGAATCTCACACTGTATTGTTATGATTCTCAGATCCACAAATGGCCTTCAAATGGGAAAAAAACTCAAGTCACATAAATGACATTTTTTTCCAAGTGCATTTTCTGTCACAGACTGGAGACAAATTACTGGATATTAAGGACCAGGCCGCATTATTTTTTCTTCACTATATATTATTGTCTGTTCCTTTATTCTTCAAATATTTACTGTCTACTCTTTTTTTTAAGATTTTATTTATTTATTTGACAGAGTGAGAGAGCACAAGCAGGGGGAGTGAAAGAGGGAGAGGGAGAAGCAGACCCTCCACTGAGCAGGGAACCCAATGCAGGGCTTGATCCCACAACCCTAAGATCATGACCTAAGCCAAAGGCAGCCAGTTTACGGACTGAGCTGCCTAGGCACCCCTACTGAATGCCTATTAACCGCAAAAATTGGAAGTAAAAGAAAACCCTCAGTATCTTAGCTTTCAAGTGCCTTATAATGTAGTAGAGGAAAACCATCGCCAAATATAAAAACAACGTAAACATTAAATTATAATCTAAAAGAAATCACAGGACAGTATATGAATAATTTTGAACTGTATAGACACTAAGGATTAGAAGTTAAAAAAAAAAAGACATTATTCTAGCATTGAGTAGAGCATTCACAGAGGATGCTGGAATTAAAGGATGGCTATGTTTTAATTTGGTGGAGGAAGGAAATTTCAGGTAAGGAGAAAGGCCTGAATGAACAAAGAAACAAAAGCGGAATGCTTTCGGAAGTAGGCCAGTTTGGTTCAAGCCAGACCCTCATGAAAACTTTTAGTGGACAAATAATTGGGAAAAATTATTGAAAGTGGATTGAGACCAATCTGTCGTGGTTTATGGTTTGAACTTTATCCTGAAGGCAACAGACCATTCTAATTTTAAAACCAGATGATGGGGAAAAAATTTTTGGTTTTCAGATAGTTTCATATAGAGAAGTATTGAGGTAATCAGGGAGAGAGGAGAATGGGAGCAAGACAGATGACATTTGGGATTCTGAAGTGATTGTGCACTCAAGAGGAAATGTTTAATAGGAAGCAAAAAGTACTCACGTGTACCTGCAGGTTGGAGGGGGTCGAGGATACTAAAAGAGATCTAGTTTGGGGAACACCTGCATGGTGGTTATAGCTGAAGCCCTAAGAGTGAATCCTCAGAGTGTAAAGGGAGAAAATGCAGGGACTAACCTTCATTAAGGGGACAGAATTTACAGAAGAGGAATTTGTCTCGAGACAACCATGAATTCCTAGGAAGGGAAGAATACCCTATAAGCAAAGCACTTTGGAGGCTAAAGGAGCTGTTTCCCCAGAAACACACACTCACCAGAGTTGAAAATAAACAAAAGAACAAAACTTCTTTTAAGAGGAAGCCTATAGGGGCACCTGGGTGGCTCAGTTGGTTAAGCATTTGCCTTAGGCTCAGGTCATGACCCTGGCATCCTGAAACAGAGCCCAGCATCCCACTCCCTGCTCAGTGGGGGAGTCCGCGTCTCCCTCTCCCTCTGCCCCTGCTCCCGTACTCTCTTGCTCACTCTGCATCTCAAATATATAAATATTTTAAAAAATAAGAGGAAGCCAGAAGGGGTTTTTTTTAAATGGGCAAAAATTATGACTTCTAGGTAGTTCCAACCAGGAAGATCACAGGATTCTTTACTTAGCTAAAAATGCTGTAACACATCTAAATGTATGAGAATCGAGAATCATGATTTAGATGCCCCCAAAACAGGCACCAGTATTTATTCCAAAAGCCAATCAGGCAAGCCTTCAAGAATCTGGGGCAGGAGTATGTGGGTGCCTGGGTGGCTCAGTGGGTTAAGTGTTGGACTCTTCATCTCAGTCCAAGTCTTTAACTCAGGGTCCTAAGTTCAAGCCCCACATTGGGCACAAAGCCTACTTAAAAAAAAAAAAAAAAAAATCCAGCTTGGGAACTCTTCCAGTATCCACAGTTGTGTTTTCCTCCCTCACCCCACGATGGTGCCCTCCTGATTCAGGCAGCAGCGGGAGTGCAGCATTAGCTCTGGTGTCTGCTTACAATAAAGAGCCACTTCCGACAAATCTTGCACACTCCCTGGACACAGCATGCATATCTGCAGAAAAGAGAAAGGTATTAGGATTCCAGAAAGAAATGCCAAGAACAGAACAAATAGGTAGCAAAAGTTAACTGCCAGTACACTCTTCAGAATTCCTTTAATACTGGTCTGGTAAAGTGTCCTATCTTTGTATTAAGTTTGACTCGGGGACTCATTTCTTCGCCTCGAGTCAGAAGCCAAAAATCAGCACACTAGAGGCTTGCTGCACCAGACCTTGTCCAGGAAAGGACATCTTTTAAGATCACTGTTCGAACATACTTATTATGCTCTCTCCAGTGACTTTTCAATCTAACAGACCCGGTTTGGCCAGGTATAAAAGCACTGCAGGTACACAAAGAACTCATCAAGCTTTACACAAGGTACAGTACTGCCCGAGCACAATATACGGCATTTGCGCGTGATGAGCTTGAAGAGCCAGAGAACTCGACCGTAGCCGAAAATTTTAAAGTTACTCAGATTAAGGAACAAGGAAATCAGATTTTAAAGGTCTACGTCAGCAGGGCGAGGGCACCGGGAGACCTGAGCAGCGTGAGTACTCGGGAGCCGGGCCGGCTGGGCTACAGCTAGGGAAGCCTCGGGGACCGAACCCGAGCCACGGGCGGGTTGGGGAGAGGGGAGATCCGAGGGCGGGAGAGCGCGAAACAAGGTTGCCCAGCAGCTCTGCTTCAGCCCGACCTCTAACTTGCTTCTGTACCTCGGGTAGCGCCAGAGCCCTTTCCGCGCCCAGAGCGAGGAGCAGGGTCGCTGCCCAAGGGACCAGGAATGAAGCACAACCCTGCCCACGAAGAGCCATTTTTCGCTCCCTCCGTCCTTTTCAGCGCCTCGCGAGACTGGCGCGCGTGGCTCCGCCCTCCCCGGGCGTGGTCTAGTCGCCCCGCACTGGTTGGGGCTTGCCGCTGCTTGAAGAGGTCAGAGCTCTTCTCTGCACTCTAATCCCCGTTACGGCGGACGGCCCAACGTCCTCTCGTTTTCCCCTGCTAGAGAAGGCCGCCCCGCCGCCGCTCTTTCAGCTGCGCACTCCTCGCTTCCGGACGCCGAGGTTGCGCCACCGCCGTGGTCCGGGGCCTTCTCCGTTCGCCCTCAGTAAACATGGCGGCGCCACGTGAGGCGGCCAGGGGGCGGGCCCCCGCTGTCACTCAGCCGGCATGTGGCAGGCCCGGCTCGGCCGCCGCGCTGCACCCAAAGGTGGAGACCCGGCAAATGGGCCGCACCCGGGCGGGCCAGCGTATGGGGACCCGTGCCAGGAGCCTCCCGAGAGTGGTGCGGTGGCGGGGAGGGGCGGGGCGAGCTGGTTCCCCGCGTGGAGGCGTGGGAAGACCTGAGCTGAGACCGCCTGGTGTAGTGGTTCAGCTACCTCACGTGTGGAGGGAAGGCGGGAAGCCAGCAAATAAAGAGGGTAAGGGTGATAGAAGAGCGAAGAGTGAAGGGCAAAGCCCGGCGGGAGGAGACGAGCCTGGGCAGGCTCCGGGCACCCTGACACCTTCATCTCAGTCCGGAGACCGCGTGGCGGCCGGATCCTGGGTGAGGAGGGAGGAGCGGGAGAGGCGCTCGCCGGCCGCCTTATCTCCTTTTCCTTCCCAGAGAAGCGGAGCGATGCTGATCTCAAGGAAAACGACTGAACCTTCTTAGCCCTGGCTGAGCCGCGGAGGTAAGGGAAAGGCGAGCGCTGCCCCCGGCTGGCCCTGGGGACCCCGCGCGCGCAGGGGACTGCGTGTTGCCTTTGATTAGCGCCAGGCAAAAGCTCATCAAAGCTGACTCATCTTGAGTGCTGGGCCGGCCCGGCTTCTCTTCCCTATACCCGCAGGTTATGTAGACTCTCCTTGAAAGGATTTACCTTCCGTCGGCTGGCGCGTCCTCTGGGGCAAGGGTGTAGTTCTTAGCATTTTAATGAGGTACCTGAGCTTTCAGATCTCGAAGAATTCGAGGCACAAGGGCAGATTTTGAAGGAATCTTTCTCGGGACAGTGGGTCCTGCAGTGGTCCCCTTTGCCTTTTGTAGGAGTCAAGGTAATTCAGAGCAGGCGGGCAGGGGGGGCGGTGGTGATGTAGAAGCTCCTCTTCCGTTTCTGTGTGTGTTGTACTTTTAGAAAGGGGTCTCACAGCTCACTACTGAGCGGTACAGTTTCCGTGAAACCACTGTGCTCTTTTGGCTCCCTCGCTGAGAGAGATGCTACTTCATGGGGTTTAGAGCCATAGAGTTTTTAGAAAGCCAGTAACTATCCTGTTCTTAGAATCAGAATCTCGTCTGAGGAACACTTTGTTACAGGGTCAGGTTTTTCCTGTCTTGCCTGGCTCTCTGTTCAGCCATCCAGGAAAGTTCTCTGCATCTCATGCAAATAGGATTCTATCTAGAAGCTCCACCAATTTACCCCAGCGGGAGAGTCCCCCGTTCTGTATGCCCGTGTTCTAGTCTACACTGAGACCATTTTTGCTTTCTAACCACCGTAGCGTTTACTGCTAACTCTTTACAGCTGCACATTCTTACAGGCACACAGCAGACACCTTCGCATATTCTCTAGTATTTACCGTCACCTCTGTCATAGTACAATTTGCCAAAGAGGGGTGAGAACTAAAAGATGTTGCAATGTACAGAAGCCCGGGGCATCTTTAGGTTAAACCAGAGTGGTCTGTTGGGAACACTATTCTGGGTACTAGCATTTTGTGACTCATAGAGCATGTGATCCAAGAGTTGCCGCCTCCAATTTCCTCTCTTTGTTGGCCCCACGAGGTTCAGAGTTCAGGTTTGTTCCGGGTAAGACCCTATCTTGACAGCCAGGCGACATCTGCCCGAGAACACAGTGTGAGTGAACCAGAAGACAGACAGGCTGATCTTTCTCCTAGTGGGCAAGAACAGAAGACACAGGTTATATTAATGTGTGTCTAGATTAGTTGGAATCTAAACTTTGTTCGGTGAATGACTGATTACAGTTAACATTCTGCTGCCGCCCTGGTTCTAGGAATAGTAAGGATGGGCCCCTTGGTAAATCACCTGTCCTAGCTGCAGATAACATTCTTTCTTTCTCCCTTGTTTTTTGTCATGCCCTGTAACCTTAAGGAAGTTCTTTAACTTTTCTGACTCTATTTTCTTGAGAACTAGACAGTGTTCACTTAAAGTTCATAAACCAGAGAGGTGGTTTGTTAAAAGTGATAGCAAAGGGTGCTTTTTTATTATCATTATCATTATTAAAGTTCATGGCACACTTCTGGGTTACAAGAAGTTAAGAGCTGAGTTGCTTCACTTAAAAAAAAGAAAGAAAGTGGGGGTATTCAGAAAGTGTTAACTGATCATTTAGGCTGTCTGAAAACCTGACATGCCTTGGTATTTTTTCCTCCATGTCAATGAGTATATCGTGGTGTAAATGAATTGTGGATGGATGGGGAATCAGGAGACCCGAGCTCTAATCTAGACTGACAATAATTGGCTCTGTAGTTCTGGAAAGATCACTTGAGTCATCTGGACCTCAGTATTTTTGTTGGTAACTGAGGGGGTCATGATAGTGATCTCTTAATGTTCCCTTAAGTTTTCAAGTAGTATAATCCTGTCCTTGTTCTGAGGATAATGCTGTATTCTTTGAGGATTAGTATTTTTGGTGGAAGAGTCAGAAAAGCAACTTTCCCATTTCCCATGGCTCCTACTTTCTAATTCCCTCTAGCACACAGTGCCAAGGGTGACTTAGAGTGAAAAGCCTAATCCAGCTAAGAATGCTGTTGAATGTGAGCTCCCTGTTCCCCACTCTGGAGCCTCTAGGACTGAGCTGGAGTTTGGGGGCCATAGGGTGATAGGGCCATTTGGATCACATTGATTGGTTCCCTGAAGGGGCCAGAGCAAATAGCTGCTGAGCTTCGCTCCGCCCCTAATTGCCCATTTCACCCCAGCTACTTATAGAGCCAGACCCTCAGCTTCAGCCCAGCTCCAGACACTGCTTCTCCAGGCAGCGCTGCCTCCCAACAGAGATTACTTCTCTAGGTAGGTTCCTGCTGCAGGAGGAGAGGAGCTCTTTCCCTGGCTGTTCCCTTGCCCCAGCTCCCTGGCTGGCTGGCTTCTCTGTAATCTAACTGGGAACTCCTGGCTCCCACACATTGCCCTCTCACTTTTGCATCCCGGCACTGTTCCCAGGTCTGCTGTTGACTGTAGTGTTACGGGCAGAGGACCTGAGAAGTGGGTGGCAGGGCTTCTCTAGTAGTGTTGGGGAGAATGAAGTGGTTGGCCTGGGGATATGTGGAATGGACTTTGGGGCTGCTATGTGGGTCAGTTCACTGGGGATCAGTGTTGAGAAGGGGTCCTATTAAGAAGGTGACACTGGGAATATGGCAAGTGGGGGCTGAGGCTAGGGGAAAGAGAGGAAGCCAAGCTGTGATTAGTCTCTCGTTCTTCTCCCCTGCAAGGCTGTGGTGTCAGGCTGGGGTCTGCTGGCTTAGTGCACTGGAGTGACTCAGTCTGTGCCTACAGGTGGGGGCGGGAAGTCTTCGAAAAGAAATGTGGGCCAGAGTTGATTTTTCTTTTGTGATTGGGGTGGAGACCTAAGAAGGTTTGTTTTTTGTTTTGTTTTGTTTTGTTTTTTAAGATTTAATTTATTTTAGTGAGGAGGGTGAGGGGCGGAGGGAGAGAGTATCCCAAGCAGACTCCAGACCCAGCGGTGTAGGGGTGTACTTGAGTGCACACTGAGTGCAGACCCTGACACAGGGTTCAATCTCACGATCTGATTGCACCACCCCCTCCAGGCGCCCCAAGAAGGTTCTTTTTATTTTTTCTTTTTATTTTTCAAGATTTTATTTATTTATTTGACAGAAAAAGATCACAAGTAGGCAGAGAGGCAGGCAGAGCGAGAGGAGGAAGCAGGCTCCCTGCTGAGCAGAGAGCCTGATGTGGGGCTCGATCCCAGGATCCCGGGATCATGACCTGAGCCGAAGGCAGAGGCTTTAACCCACTGAGCCACCCAGGCGCCCCCCCAAGAAGGTTCTTATATTTCACTGCTATGTATACCCAAAATGATCTTGGACAGGCAGTTGTCTCCTGCCTGTCTTACTCTGCTGCTTCCTTTCTCCCCTATCAAATCCATACTAGGACCTCCAGACCTACAGGGTTGTGCAGAGCTGGCTGGTCCAGGTTTGATGGGTGTGGAATACACAGGTCTTGGGATGGGTGCCCTTGAAGGCAGGGTAAGCCTGACGAGGAGCTGATTTCCTTTGCAGCTCACCTTGGACAATGTCACTTGGTGGAGAAGGACTGTGAGATCGTGGCTGGAAACCAGGCTGTAGCCACCTGCGTGCCACTGCCCAGCTGAGTGGCAGCCCAGAGAGCACAGGAGCAGCAAGTGGCTGTAGGCCACAGACACAATCAAGATATGAGTGTGGGGGTGAGCACCTCGGCTCCCCTGCTCCCAACCTCAGACGCAGACACAGTCACATCTACTTTCTCCCTCACGGACTATGTAGTGTTTGTGCTGCTGCTGGTTTTCTCCCTTGTTATCGGGCTCTACCATGCCTTTCGTGGCTGGGGCCGGCATACTGTTGGCCAGCTGCTCATGGCAGACCGAGAAATGAGCTGTCTTCCTGTGGCTCTGTCTCTGCTGGCCACCTTCCAATCAGCTGTGGCCATCTTGGGTGTTCCATCCGAGATCTACCGATTTGGGACCCAGTATTGGTTCCTGGGCTGCTGCTATTTTCTGGGCCTGCTGATCCCAGCACACGTCTTCATCCCTGTCTTCTACCGCCTACATCTCACCAGTGCCTATGAGGTGAGCAGGGGAGGAAGAAGAACACACAGGACCATCAGGGTCGGGGATAGAGAGAAGGAAGAGAGCATGTATGAAGGATCTGGGTCCCTGGACCTCCTCTGCCTAATTAGATTGATGGGACACGTTGTGTATTTCCAGGTTCTTTCTGGGTGAGGTCAAGTGGGAAGAGAAGGAAGGTGCTGTGCTGAGAGGCCCAGAGCAGATAGGAGTTGAATATTCCTTCATGTTCCTGGGTTTCTTGAGGGAGGTTGAATTGTGGGGTTAGAGTGGGGAGGAACACCTTTCTTTTTTCTTTTTTTTCTTTATGTGTATACGTGTGTATATATATATTCCTATTTAGTACCTGGAGCTCCGATTCAATAAAGCTGTGCGGGTTTGTGGGACCGTGACCTTCATCTTTCAGATGGTAAGTAGAAGTGAGGGTAGAATTTGAGCCTGAGATATGATAGAGGGACCCAAACTCCGTTACACTGAAGCATCGTGAGCTTCTCCTGCTTTCAAACTGGCAGGATTGAGGGTCCCACTAGGGGTCAATGTCCCTGAAGCCACCAGAGGCATCCTGCTTCCTATTCCCTCGGTTGCAGCACCGTCATTATGGTGGCAGCAAGCCAAGATCTGGAGAAAGGGGAAGGGAAGTGAGCCTAGATGAAGGGAGGCCGTTACGATATTGGAGCTGAGGTGCAGCTTTTCTCTCTGCTCACCCTTATTTCCCCTCCCGTTCACATTCTCTTTTCCATATCCAACAGGTGATCTACATGGGAGTTGTGCTCTATGCACCATCACTGGCCCTCAATGCAGGTGAGGAGTCACAGCCCTTGGCTCTCAGCCACAGCAGACTGGGAAAATACCTCTGGGAGGGGCGGGTAGAGGAGACTGTGCAGAAAAGAATCTGACCTTGGCCAAGGAGTTACTTCACTGCATGGGCCCTTGGCTGGTCTCTGCTGGAGGTGGAAGTACCTTGGTTCAGCTCACCCGAAGCTAATCACACATCACTCTGTCTTGTCTCAGCTGGTTAATCAACACCTTTTGGTGGGATTCACACATTTTTTTCCCATTGTGGTGAATGATTTATTTCATCCTTGATGGCCAAATACTTCATGTCTTCCTGGGGTTATTCTGGTTTCTCTGTTGGGAAACCCTCTTCCAGAGACAGGAATGTGGTTTTTATCTGTTTGCAGTGACTGGCTTTGATCTGTGGCTGTCGGTGCTGACCCTAGGCATTGTTTGTACCGTCTATACTGCTCTGGTAAGTGTAGTAAGTCTTAGGAGAGGGAGGGGAGATGGGAGGAGAAAGAAAGGGATGAGGTAAAACTGTAGGTGAGGTGGGATGGAGTCCTGGAGTGGGGTGACACAGGATGTAGGAGATGGGATGGGCAGGATGTCAACAGAGTCGCCAGTTATGCCCCTGGGGACAGTATAGTCCTTTGCTGCTGGGAGGCATGGTGTCTTCACTTGTGGGTGGTTTTAAAGACATCTGTGGCAGGCCTGCTTTCTTTGCCCTGCAGGGTGGGCTGAAGGCAGTCATCTGGACAGACGTGTTCCAGACGCTGGTCATGTTCATAGGGCAGCTGGTGGTTATCATTGTGGGGTCTGCCAAGGTGGGCGGCTTGGGGCATGTGTGGGAAGTGGCTTCCCAGCATGGCCTCATCTCTGGGATCGTGTAAGTACACCCCTTCCCCTGGCTGGGGTCTGTAGGGCCTGGGGGCTGAGCCCATCCTAGAGCCTGAACTCAAGGCTGCAGTAAACAGAGGGCAAGCTGTGGAAGCCTTAGGGGCAGCACTGAGACGGGTGGGAAGCTAGCCCTGCAGAGATGGAGGGTGATCACGGGGGTCTGGTGGGTAAGGAGGGTCAAGATAGTTTCAGTACCTGGCATGCAGCTGTGGGTTGAAGGGGTGGAACCCTCTCTCCGTCGTGCTGCAGTGCTTCTTGAGTCGCCCGGTTCTTGCCTTCAGTAGCTCCTTCGCCCTGCAGCAGTGTCTCTGCTCAGCCCCCCGTTGTAGGAGTGCGAGGAAGGCTGCGTCCGTCTGGGGCTATGCCGCAGTGTCCAGTTGGTGTCTGTTGTAGGCTGGATCCAGATCCTTTTGTACGGCACACTTTCTGGACATTGGCTTTTGGGGGTGTCTTCATGATGCTGTCCTTGTATGGGGTGAACCAGGCTCAAGTGCAGCGCTACCTCAGTTCCCGCACGGAGAAGGCTGCTGTGCTGTGAGTACAGGGACAGGAAGACCAGGGAGGAGCAGAGGAGAGTGGGCCCCATTTTAGGGTTGGGGCACGATGCCAGAGCACACATGCACCACCCATCGGGGCCAGGATCTGGCTCTGCTCTCCGGAGCTTGGGGACGTGCCTGAGGGTGTGTGGTCAGAGCCTTGGCGCTGGTCTCTCTGCAGCTCCTGCTATGCCGTCTTCCCTTGCCAGCAGTTGGTCCTCTGCATGAGCTGCCTCATTGGCTTGGTCATGTTTGTCTACTACCAGGAGTATGCTATGAGCGCCCAGCAGGCTCAGGCAGCCCCTGACCAGGTGAGAAGTCCTCCCTGGCACCCTTCTCTGCCCATGAGGGCCAGCCTGGCTCCCCAACAGGAGTGTCTGGTTGGCTGCAGAAAGGACTCTCACCTTGGGTAGGAAATGGATGTAAGTCGTTTTCCACTGTGGGATTCTACAGGCTAGCACAGGAGGGGCCCAGTCCTTGGCCGGCATCACCGCATCCTGGTGCTCACCCTGCTGGTGGGGGGAGGAACCTGCCTTTATTACGGGCTCATCACCGTGCACCGTGCCATAGGCCCTGCTGGGAGCTATCCCCGACCTGGTGCCTTCCGTTCGTTACAACAGCCTCATTGGACAGAAAAGAAAAAAGCCTCATGGAGGTGGTCAGAATCCTCGCCACACTGCTAGTCAGGGGCAGGGTTGGGGCGTGAACTGCGTTATTCTCTGGAGCCTGTTTTCCCTCTATTAACTGGGTCACCCTCAGTGCTGAGCCCCCTTCGCAATCACTCACTCTCCGTAGACGGGTAGGGGTGCGTGCAGGGGACTTCTTGCACGCCACACCCCAGGGCAGGGCTCCTCTCTCAGCGGGGCTGTGCACTTCTGCTCTGCCTGCAGTTCGTTCTCTACTTTGTGATGGACCTCCTGAAAGACCTGCCAGGCCTGCCTGGCCTCTTTGTCGCCTGCCTCTTCAGTGGCTCCCTCAGGTACCCTCCTTGACCGCTTCCCTTGGGCTTGTGCCACTGATCCCCATGTGACCCCAGGCGACGGGTGGAGGAGGGGTCTCTGAGTTTCTCAATGCGCGCATGACGAGGGACAGCTTGTCTGTGTAGAAGGGAGCATATCCTCTCCCAGGAGATGCCCCCTTGCTGGGGAGGGAGTCTTTTACAACACCAGGAATTGATTCCACTTGATCAAAACCCGTATCCCATTCAGCAAAGGGCAAGTGTCCTTGCCTTCTGAGCCTCTTTCTCAGCTGCCAGCCGTGAAGATGGCTTCTGGCTGCACATGTCCTCTCCTGCCTTTAGGGCGCTCTCCCCTCAGCAGGCCCCCTGTTGGTTTTGCCTTTCAGCCCCCAGACTCCGCATGGCTCATCTTTGTCTTCCCCCTTTCAGCACCATATCTTCTGCTTTTAACTCATTGGCAACTGTTACGATGGAAGATCTGATCCGACCCTGGTTCCCTCCGTTCTCTGAAGTCCAGGCCATCATGCTTTCCAGAATCCTTGGTGCGATTATGCTTCATCATCTTTTCAGTCGTATTCTTTCTAAGACACATCCTAAGCGCCACATCAGTCTGCTTCACAGCACCAGCTAGCCTGGGCTCAGCGTTTGCCGAACGAAGCACACAACCTTGTTGACATCTCAGGGCATTTCCCCGGGAAGGCCTCTGAGTCACATTGGTGGGAAAACCAGGTGGGAGGGACCTGGAGCTGGGGCAGGAGGGGATACGCCATTTCCAGGGACACAGAGGTAATGGTTTGGCTGAGGAAGGAGCTTCGCTCTACTTTTCCCCCTTTTAAATGTGTTAACTTATCTTGGCCTGTTTCTTCCCTTCTTTTTTCCCCAGCCTTTGGCTATGGGCTACTTTGTCTGGGAATGGCGTATGTTTCTTCCCAGATGGGACCTGTGCTACAGGTAAGGGTTATGCAGAGAAGAAAGCAGTTTTTAGGGGAGAAAGGAGCTGATCGAAACAGGAAGTTGAGGGAGACAGCTAATGTGAAGGGAATGGTATGGGAATGGGTATCAAAACGTGGCCTTTGATGGACCACCTTTAGCTGTGAGTAGCCTTCCCTAGGGTCATTCCTAGGATGTTGTCGGCTCAGAGCCATCTAGGGAACAGCCTCAGAGGACAACCCAAAGTACATTCCTGTAACATTCCCAGGATTCGCCCCCTGGAATGCTGCATTATATTTCCAGGTAGAAGATACTGACAGATCTGATAGGTGGGGTGCTGAGGCATTGGCAGGTGGCTGTGCTCTGCTCTGCACTGGTGAGGCTGGGGGTCTCTGAGCCTGAATGTTCTCCCCCCCGCCCAACCCTGTCCTCCACAGGCAGCACTCAGCATCTTTGGCATGGTTGGGGGGCCGCTGCTCGGACTCTTCTGTCTTGGGATGTTCTTTCCTTGTGCCAACCCTCCCGTGAGTGATCCATCTGGTTCCACAGTTATGTACAGGGGTGGACCTAAGAAATGGCTTGGCAGGTCTCTCCCCATGAGTTCCGGGAACTGGTGTGAAGATTTATTGGGGCTGGCATCGTGACAGGAGAATGTATTGTCTCTGGGCAGGGTGCCATTGTGGGCCTGTTGGCTGGACTCATCATGGCCTTCTGGATCGGCATCGGAAGCATTGTGTCCAACATGGCCTCCGGCATGGCACCTTCTCCCCATAATATATCCAGCTTTTCCCTGCCTAGTAACCTGACCACTGTCACCATGACCACACTGATGCCCTCAACCACCCTCTCCAAGTGAGTTGGGGCTCACTCTCTCCTTGGGGAAAATAACTCATTTTTGAGGGGTTTCCCAGGGGTCTTGGTAAGGGATGAGCCACGAGATTCCTCAGGGAGATATTGGGTCCCAAGATCCTAGGACTGTGACTCTGAGGAATGCACTGTCAGTGAATTGCTAACTGTCCTTACTCCGGTTCTCCCCAGGCCAACGGGGCTGCAGCATTTCTACTCCTTGTCGTATTTATGGTACAGCGCTCACAACTCAACCACAGTCGTCGTGGTGGGCCTGATTGTCAGTCTGCTCACTGGTGAGGGCGTGCGGAATGGGGTCCCAGAGAAGTGAGGGAGGCCACTCTGGGAATCTGGACTCCGGGAGAACTGACCCTGCCCTCCGAGGTCCTTGGGCTTCTTGGCTGAGCTCTGGGAGGTGGGCAGGGGCTGGGGACTCCGAGCCCTGAGAGCAGATGGCTTGCTGGGTGTGCACCAGTTACACAGTAGGAGACTCAGAAGTGCCTTTGCCTTCAGGGGGAATGCGGGGCCGGACCCTGAATCCTCGGACCATTTACCCAGTGTTGCCAAAGCTCCTCGCCCTCCTGCCCCTGTCCTGTCAGAAGCGATTTCACTGCACCAGCTACAGCCAGGTAGCAGCTGTGTTGTCCAGATCATACCCTCCCTTCCCTCTTTTAATACCAGACCTTCCAAATACCCTTCTGCCCCTTTCCTTTCTCCTCCCCAGCAACTCAGATTATTTGTCTGAACCTGGACCGTCCCGTAGTAACTGCCCCAGCTTCTACCCTCAGAGGAGTGCTGGCTTGGTCGCTCAGCCCAGAGAGGTGCCTGGTGTGCTGGCCTTTCCTCTGCCTCCCGTGCCCCCTGCCTACCACCTTGTGCTTAACCTTAATCTTAACCTTGTGCTTTGCTCCTCCTTTTCTTCTGACTGCCCTTTGCTGATCTCTCTTCCAGCAGGGATCAAAGCCGTGTCTTCCAGCTTTTCTGCCTGAGTTCCTTCACTCCTTTGTCTCGTCCTATCTCTCTGCTCTGTGTTCTCCAGGACCTCTCCGTGGACACTGCTACATTTCCAGAAAAGATGAGTAATGGGATGTTGAAGAACGGCAGAGACAAGGAGGCCATGGCAGTGCCTGAGGAAGGCTCAGCCCACCAAGGGAACAGCCCCACCTTCATCCTCCAGGAGACCTCACTGTGATCTGGGCTTGGGTCCCAGTGCCAGAGGCCATCTTCTAGTATAGCAATCAGTTAGGTGATACCCAACAGGGACAGTTGAAGACTGGATTATCTAGCCCACCAAAGGACCTTGTTTCTAGGTGTTTGGGCTGCCGTAGAAGCTGTTGTGTCATGAGAAGTGTGAGGGTAGGACAGGGTTTTTTCCTGTCCCTTGACAGTCTGTTCTCTAGAGGACCAGGCTTGCAGGGGAAAGGATTTTGCTAGAAAGGGGGATCAAAGCAAATCCTCTGGGAAACGGAAAATAGCTCCTGATAACCACCACCAGGCTCCTTTGAAGTGAACAGAAACAGTAATGTTAGTTATCACTGCTCTGAGGCCCGACCTGACAAGGTTGGCCGTGTTTACCGTGAAACACAAAGTTGTCTTAGCCAGCTGTTGCTTCTCTTGTGGTACTGTTTTAAACATAGATTTCTGTCAGCCACAAAGGGTCCGTGACTACTTTCTAATTATCTGTGACGCCTAGGCCCCTCTCATTCTTACCTGTCTACCTCCGTTCTTGAGGGGGAGGGTTTGGTGTCCCTGAAAGACCTCAGAAGAGACCGGTACATTCGTCTCCCTTGCAGAGAGCAGCGAAGCTTTCCTCCTCACTGCCCCCACCCTCACCTATGTCATGGGCACCTGGGGACGGGGCACATGTTGATCCGAGAAACCAGGGCAAGACCAGGTCCACTGTGGAGTGTGCCATCCACCTGGCACGGCACCCTCGTGTCATTATGTTGTTCGTGTTCATGTTTCCTTTTTGGAGTTTCTTTCCCACAGATCTTTGTTCCAAGGGAATAAAAACTGTTATTGGACCTAGCATCTGGGCTCCTGTACTGTTCACAACTGTCTGGTCCACCCCTGTCCCATCCGTGGCAGGGGTAGAGCGCTCCCTGCTGCCCTGCGCACGTCTTCCCCTGCTGAGGAGAGGGGGAGGGGAACCAGCACTGGCTGGTGGAGGTGTGGGGACCAGCTGGCATGTCTTCAGGGGGCAGCACTGTGCTCCTCTCCCTCTGCTGCTTTTCATCCCCGGTGGCTCATTCTATCTCGTGACCCACCTCCACCTTGTCCTTGACCAGAGCAATCATTGCTGCTCCAATTTTCACTTTGGGGGCTGGAGGAAGAATGCTGTTACTTGGCTTTAAAAATAGAACATTTGAGCGGGACTCTGGTGATGGTGAAGAGCGCCGTGCTCAAACCCACCCAGCCCTGGGCCCCGCCCTGCCCTGGCGTGCTCCAGCTGCTCAGGAGGAGCTCTATGCAAGCTCTCTGGGCCCCTCCGCAGAGACCTGATCCCAGGCAGATCTGTGGAGTTTCAGAAAATGTCAAGTGGACTCTGCCTTGAGGTCCGCCCTCTTGACAGCCCTTCAACCTGGGGGCTGAGGGGTATTGCTCTTGGCTAACTATCCCACCCTGCCATGCTGCCAGAGTTCCAGAACTAACCAGGTTCCCATTTGTTCATTCTTTGACCTATTTATCCACCTACATGTAAGGGCCTTAAACTTGGCCACCATTTTGCATCTAGGAAATGACTGCCTCCCCAGGACCCTGTACAAGTACCACCATCATTCCAGAATGGCCTCAGTTAGTCTCACATCCCTGGCTGGTACCTATATTTGCATTAAAAAAGTGAAAATGGAGCGCCTGGGTGGCTCAGTGGGTTAAAGCCTCTGCCTTCCGCTCAGGTCATGATCTTAGGGTCCTGAGATGGAGCCCCACATCGGGCTCTCTGCTCAGCAGAGAACCTGCTTTCCCCTTTCTCTGCCTACTTGTGATCTCTCTCTCTGTCAAATAAAATCTTAGAAAAGGTGAAAGTCCACAGGATTCAAAGCTTTCAAGAATTCTGGTGTTTAAGGGAAAATGGTAAATATATTCAGTTTTCCATTTTTGTATAAAAACTAAACAAAGACTCTGGTTGTAACAAAGTAAACTTACATATGATGAAAGAACCACTTAATAGGCACCTGGCTGGCTCAGCCAGAAGAGCAGGCGACTTGATCTTGGGGTTGTGAGTTTGAGCCCTTGGGTATAGAGATTACTTAAAAATAACATCTTTAAAAGTAGCACTTAATCACTCTGGCTCAGGTCACTTGGGATCAAACCCCTGCTGCTTTTGCTTGCTGCCCCCCTCCCCCTGCCCACCGCCGCTTGTGTGCTCACTAGTGCTCTCTCTCTTTCTCTCTGCCCCGCCCCCCAAAAAATCCCCAATGATTAGGAGGGTGAAGTTGAATGCACAGACCCGGATTCAAATACTGTTTTATCCATTCTATCTCCTTAAGCTTTAGTTTCCTCATCTGTTAAATGTCAATTTCACAGAGTTCTTCAAAGATTCAGTTACATCACATGTAAAGGACTTAAACATTCATTAAATGTCAGTTATTGTGATCATATTTATGTAGTTTTCAAAGCACTTTTCACGTACTACCTGATTTTATGCCTTGGGAGGGAGGTATGTCACATACCTGCATTTTTAATGTATAAGATAACTAGGTTGCTTGGCTAGCAAGAAGTTGAGGGGCAGAACTAGAGCCCGGGTCTGTGACTTCCAGTAGCCTACCAAAGTTGTATCTCTTGCCAGGGAAGAGAGTCAGTTTGGATGGGGTGTCACACCTTTGGCAGGGAATCTTGAGACAGTAGTCCAGAAAACTAGAACGCACCAAATGGGGTACTAGTATACCATCACTCCAAAACCTTTCTAGGTCAGTGGCTTTCAAACCTCTGGCAGACCCACAGTTAAGAATATGATCATGTGGGGGGCGCCTGGGTGGCTCAGTGGGTTGAAGCCTCTGCCTTCGGCTCAGGTCATGATCTCAGGGTCCTGGGATCGAGCCCTGCATCGGGCTGTCTGCTCCGCCGAGAGCCTTCTTCCTCCTCTCTCTATCTCTGCCTGCCTCTCTGCCTACTTGTGATCTCTGTCTGTCAAATAAATAAATAAAATCTTTAAAAAAAAAAAAAAAAGAATATGATCATGTGGGGCGCCTGGGTGGCTCAGTGGGTTAAAGGTCGTGGTCCTGGGGTCCTGGAACTGAACCCCGCATTGAGCCTGGAATCGGGCTCTCTGCTTGGTGGGGGGCCTGCTTCCCCGCCCCCCCCCCCGCCTACCTGTGATCTCTCTCTGTCAAATAAATAAATAAAATCTTTAAATATATATATATATGATCATGTTGGGGCACCTGGGTGGCTCAGATGGTTGGCCATCTGCCTTTTGCTCAGGTCATGATCTCCAGGTCCTGGGATCAGGCCCTCTGTAGGGTTCCCAGCTCAGCAGGGAGCTGGCTTCTCCCTCTCCCTCAGCCTCTCCCTGGCTCATGCTCTCTCTCTCTCTCTGTCTCAAATAAATAAAATCTTAAAAAAAAAAAAAAAAAAGAGTGTAGGAGGTTGGGTGAGCCTGGTGGTGGGTATTTATGGAGGGCACATATTACATGGAACACTGGGTATGGTACATAAACAAGGAATTCTGATACTCTGAAAAGAAATTAAAAAAAAATAAAAAGAATATGTTCATGTTATGATCCAGTACACTCATATATTGCATCATGTTACTAAAACATTTCCTGAAAAAATACCTCTGGGATAGTTCATATTTTCCGAGCTCTTCTCTTCCCTTCTCTTCCTGCTTAATTCAGTCCTAAAGCCACAGTCGGAGCAGGGCAAGGTAGCATTGGTGCTGGGGGCTGTCTGGTGCGCATATCAGAGCTCAAATGAAATGAGGGAGACCATGCATGGGAGTAGCCCAGCTTGGACGTTATAGCCTGAGCACAGGGAGGGGGGCCACCACATGGAAGGTGGCCTGATGGGAGTTGTCAGAGCCAGTGTGTACGTGTGTGCGTCCGTACATGTCCCACCTGGAGGATCAGAACTCAAACAATGAACGGGGCATTCGCATATGGGAGCAGCCCAGCCTGGGCTGTTGGGACCTGAGGGCACCTGTGTGGAAGAAAGACCTGTGATCAGATGAGAGCCCACGTAGGGTGAGGCAGTCTGGGGTATGGTGTCAGCCTAAGCAGGGTGATGGACACCCGCATAGGGGCCAGCCCAGTGCAAGGAGAGTTGAATTAGAGCCCAGCAGAGCAGTGAATAAATCTCGGGAAAATCACAAATCAGCTCCCCTGTGGATTTGCGGTCCAATTTCACGTTGCTCAACAAGTCACAATGGGGGACTTTGAAAGAATAATAAAACCAACTGGCAAAAATTATCAAGAGAAAAGAGAAGACACAAATAATTCCAGAAATAACAAGGGTATCTACAGATATCTAGATATTAACAGATAATCAGATTATGAACTACTTTAGGCCAAAAAATTTGAAACTTTAGATAAAACTGGACAAATTACTAGAAAAATATCACTAAAACAGACTCCAGAAACAATAGGATATCTGAATAGTCCTATTCCCGTTAAAGATGTAGAAACAGTATTAAATAAAACTATCTAATCATGAAGAAAACCCCAGGCCCACATGGCTTCACTGTTGAGTTCTAATCTTTGAAGGAATAAATAATTCTAAATTTATGTAAATGATTCTAGAGTATAAGTGAAGAGGGAAACTTCCTTTTAAAAAAGAAAAGATTTGGGGTGCCTGGGTGGCTCAGTGGGTTAAAGCCTCTGCCTTCGGCTCAGGTCATGATCCCAGGGTCCTGGGATCGAGCCCCACATCAGGCTCTCTGCTTGGCAGGGACCCTGCTGTCTCCCCTCTCTCTCTCTGCCTACTTGTAATCTCTGTCTGTTAAATAAATAAAAATCTTAAAAATAAATAAATAAATAAATAAATAAATAAAATAAAAAAGAAAAGATTTATTTATTTGAGAGAGAGAGAGAGAACAAGTGGGCGAGGGGCAAAAGGAGAGGGAGAGAAGCAGACTCCCTGCCAAGCAGGCAAACCAGTGTGGGGCTGGAGGACCCAAACCAAAGGCAGATGCTTACCCAACTGAGCCACGCAGGCATTTCAAGAGGGAACCTTCCTGAATGTTTTTTCTATTTTCCAGCAACACTTAAAGCATGAATTTTTTAATGTCTTTTTTTTTTTTTTAAAGATTTTATTTATTTATTTGACAAAGAGAGAGAGATCACAAGTAGGCAGAGAGGCAGGCAGAGAGAGGGGAAAGCAGGCTCCCTGCTGAGCAGAAAGAGCCCGATATGGGGGTCGATCCCAGAACCCTGAGACCATGACCTGAGCTGAAGGCAGAGGCTTACCCCACTGAGCTACCCAGGTGTCCCTAAATGTCTTATCATAGCATCAATCCAGTACCAAAACCAGACAGAGACAGCATTAGAAGAAAGGAAAAGTACAGGTCAATATTATGAACATAGCTGCAAGATCACAGAATATTAGTGAACTGGATTCAGCAATATATATAAAAAAGATATCATCATCGAGTTTATTTCAGAAATGAGAAGTTGTTTTAACAATAGAAACTCAAATAATATGATTCTTAACATTAACAGATTAGAGCAAAAATCTCACCATCATCTCAATAAGATGCAGAAACAGAGTTTCATGAAGTTCAACATTCATTTAGGAGAAAAGCTACCACTAGAAGGACTTCCCTAACCTGATTAAGGGTATCTGTGAAAACAATCTACAACAAAGCTTTTAAAACTATAGCCAAAATTAAAGGTAAAAAATTTTAATTCTTTTAATTCTAATCAAAGTTGTTCTTAAAAAGGGAAACGGTCGTTGGGGGTGGGGTTGGGATTAATGATGAGGTGTTGTGAGTTTTCTCTTAAAAATCAGGAACAATTGGACACCTGGGTGGCTCAGTGGGTTAAGCCTCTGCCTCAGGCTCAGGCCATGATCCCAGGGTTTTGGGATGGAGCCCCGCATCAGGCTCTCCGCTCAGCAGGGAGCCTGCTTTCCCCTCTCTCCCTGCCTGTCTCTCTGCCTACTTGTGATCTCTGTCAAATGAATAAATAAAATCTTAAAGAAAAAAGAAAATAGGGTCGCCTGGGTGGCTCAGTGGGTTAAGCCGCTGCCTTCGGCTCAGGTCATGATCTCAGGGTCCTGGGATCGAGTCCCGCATCTCTGCTCTCTGATGGGATGGAGCCCCGCATCAGGCTCTCTGCTCAGCAGGGAGCCTGCTTCCTCCCCTCTCTCTCTCTGCCTGCCTCTCTGCCTACTTGTGATCTCTCTCTGTCAAATAAATAAATAAAATCTTTAAAAAAAAAAAAAGAAAATAGTTTTAACGCCAGTGACTCCTTGGTAAGGTCCCAGAGATCCCTAGGGTTTCTGGACCACACTAGGAATTTTTACCCTAAGCAAGGAGATGTACAAGAACTTTCTTAGCAACATAATAGCCGCCAAACTGGAGACAACCCCAAGGTCCATAAAAATAAGTATTACATTCTTACAGGAATGCTATGTAGCAGTGACCAAAAAAAACCTCAACCACACACATCAACTAGGAGAGTTGATCAAAAGAAACCAAGTCATGAAAGAAAACACTGTGTTTCCATTTGTTCAAGTTCAAAACACAAAAAAAACTATGCTTTATTGTTTATGGACCCATACAAAGATGGCAAAACCATTTTTTTTTTTTAAAGCAAGGGATTGATGAACCTAAAGCCAGCAGAGTGGTGACCTCAAGTGAAGAGGGTAGGTAATGTGACCCGGAAGGGGTTTCACAGGTGCCCGCAATATTCTAGTTCTTCACTGAATGGGAATATCATTAAGGTTCACTTTAAATACTGCAAGTACGTCTTACAGGCTACATGTACATTTTTCAGTAGAAAAATTTAATCTACTAATATCGTTCACTTACATAGCTGTCTCTCCTAACATTATTAAGAATAACATATGTCACTGCAGTAAAAATGAAAAGGCCACATGAATATTTGTTTGTACCTGTGCAAAGCGTCTCTAGAAGGATACAGAAGAAACTTACAATGATGAAGAGGGGAGTCGCTGGGATCACAGGAAGACAGAGGTGGCAGAGGAACACCTTGGCTCTCATCTCTCTACACTTACACAATTTTTAAAAAGATTTTATTTATTTATTTGACAGAGAGAGAGAGCTAGCAAGAGAGGAAACACAAGCAGGGGGAACCAGAGAGAGGGAAGCAGGCTCCCCACTGAGCAGGGAGCCCAGAACCCTGGGATCATGACCTGAGCTGAAGGTCCAGGGCTGAGCCACCCAGCTGCCGCACATTCAGACATTTTTTATGTTGAACAATTCATGTATTGCCGGTACTAAAATACTTTTAAAGCTCTATAATCTGGAAGTTTACAAAATACTTCTAAGTCAACCTGTACCAAAGATAAAACTGGAAATTTTAAACCATCAAAACTGGAAATTATAGAGGCACCTCGGTGGCTCAGTGGGTTAAGCCTCTGCCTTTGGCTCAGGTCATGGTCTCAGGGTCCTGGGATGGAGCCCCACATGGGGCTCCCTGCTCAGCAGGAAGCCTGCTTCCTCCCTCTCCCACTCCCCCTGCTTGTGTTCCCTCTATCACTGTGTCTTTCTCTGTCAAATAAATAAATAAAATCTTTAAAAAAAAAACACCTGGGGCGCCTGGGTGGCTCAGTGGGTTAAGCCTCTGCCTTCAGCTCAGGTCATGATCTCAGGATCCTGGGATCGAGTCCCACATCGGGCTCTCTGCTCAGCAGGGAGCCTGCTTCCTCCTCTCTCTCTCTCTGCCTGCCTCTCTACCTACTTGTGATCTCTGTCTGTCAAATAAATAAATAAAAATCTTTAAAAAAAAAACACCTGGAAATTATAAATTATTTCAGAATTATATTGCTACTAGAGCATTACAGAGCAATTAGACATGCAGTCTTTTTAAATGTGGAACAATCTGATGGGCAAAAATAAATGTATCTCATTTAATTTACTTTTCTTGATTACTATTGAATTTGAGCACCTTTTCTTTTTCTCTTTTTTTCTCTTCTTCCTTCTCCTCCTCCCCTAGGTCCCCCTCTTCTCCACCTCCTTTTTTTCCTCCTCTACCTCCTCCTTTTTTGGTTTGGATTTTTCTGTTTCCTGATCCTGTCACCTGTTGATTTAAATAATTGTTTTCAGAATTCTGTATATTCTAGATATTAATTCCATGCAATAATTTGCCCCCATGCTTTCCATTTTCTTTCTTTTCTTTTTTTTTCACTTTCCCTTTTCTTAGAACATCTGTTAGAGGGGTGCCTGGGGGGCTCAGTGCGTTAAAGCCTCTGCCTTCGGCTCAGGTCATGATCCCAGGGCTCTCTGCTCAGCTGGGAGCCTGCTTCCTCCTCTCTCTCTGCCTGCCTCTCTGCCTACTTGTGATTTCTGTCTGTCAAATAAATAAATAAAATCTTAAAAAAAAAAAAAAGAACATCTGTTATAGTATTTCTTTTAACAGAAGTCTTGAATTTTGAGAACAAATCAGTTTTTTATGGCTTCTGGGTTTTGTGTCTTGTTTAGGCAGGCATTCTCCACCTCAATATTATTTAAAATATAGTTTAAAAACCTTTGAAATAGGGGTGCCTGGGTGGCTCAGTGGCTTAAAGCCTCTGCCTTCCGCTCAGGTCATGATTCCAGGGTCATGGAATGGAGCCCCATATCGGGTTCTCTGCTCAGCAGGGAACCTGCTTCCCCCTCTCTCTCTGCCTGCCTCTCTGCCTACCAGTGATCTCTCTCTCTCTCTGTCAAATAAATAAATAAAATCTAAAAAATAATAAATAAAATAATATAAATGTGTAAAGCAGCTTTACAAAACAGAATGGCATTTTATCTTTTTTTTTTAACTGTTGCATAAGGTAGAACTTGCACTGTCATAAAAACAGAATGCTGTGTATATGTTCCAGATTACCACCAAAATATTTCTGGGTTTCTAACTGACATGACTACTCAAATTGGTGTTTTAAATTATCTCTTTCCTTCAGTGATCAGTTAAAACTCCTAAACTGGAGGAAAATTATCAAAGGTCAAATGTCAAAAGGTCTTTTATTCAGACTTCTCTTCTTCATTACAATATTAACCTTATTTTTGTCAATTCTGGTGTCTCCCTGCCTACTTTCAGGACTCCTTCACTGCCGTAACTTCTAGCTGACCAGTGATCCCTTCTGCTCAAGGAGGTTCGTATATGTTGCCACATTGGATTCATCTGTCTCCCCTTTCATAACTCCCCTATATGTTTCCCAACTGCTATGTTGACCCCTCGGTAGGGCCATCTCTATGCCCCCATTCAGCAGGAAGACATTAGATGATGAGACCTTCCACCTTCAACAACCTTAAAGACTTAAGGGTCAAAATTGTTCAGGGGGGGAGATGATGAGGGAATAGAAAGCAAGTTTAGGACAAAGCATAAACTGAAACCCTGCAACTTTCCCCCATGCCCCCTCCGGGTGGGACATGTGTGACTTTTTCCAGACACCGCCCAACTAAATGTTAATATCTTGCTAGAGGGGGAATCAACCTTAACTTGACAACTACAAGACCTCGGGTATCTTGTAGGTATCTCCCAGGTCGGTCCTCTTTAACATATGAAAGTTCCTTTGAAACCTCCCTTTTTCTTACATCCCCCAACTCCCAATTATATACTCGCCACTCCTTGAGACCCTGGTGCTGCGGTTCTTTCTGGCCGTGGGTTCTGTCTCTGGGCTTTAAGAAACCACCATTTTGTACCAAAAACATAAACATTTAAAAAAATATATATAATAAAAACCTGAAAATATTTTAACTTTTTCCCCTCTAAATGTTTATTTACTTGTACCAGCTGGGTTTGATGGGACAGGAGTTTCCATCTAATTGATGTGGGAAACAAAGGCAGAAGAAAAATTACTAAATTTCCTTATTACCTACAGCCTGTTGACAAGTCCTTGAGACAGGCAGAGCGACATTCCTCTAGGGACTCAACGGCCTCAATGTTAATACTTTGCCCTTAGGGACTCAACGGCCTCAATGTTAATACTTTGTTTAGGGCAAATGGCAATCCTAGCCTGAGCCTCCCCTCCCCCAGAATCCCCTAAGTCTATTTTAATGTATAAAAATCCCTTTGGAAACTTCTTTGTCTCTAAACCCCCTACCCATATGGCCCACTGATATACACCAGAAGGGTTCTCATAACTAAGGTTTTATTAGACTATAATAAATGACATTTTCCCAACAACAGCTAGCCCCCTCGAGGTCCTGGAAACCTTGCTTCCAACAGTCCTGAGAGCCCTAACGCTGTCCTTAACCCTCCCAACTTGAAAGTATGTGATGGGCCACTCCTCTTGACCCCACTGTAGCTCTTTCTGCCCATGGGTCCTGTCCTTGTTCTTTAATAAAATCACCTTTTGCACCAAAGACATCTCAAGAATCCTTTCTTGGCTGTCAGCTTCAAACCGTAAAATACTCTTTCCTACATCACTGATGTTATTTTTCCTTCAGTAGATAGCCAATTATCTCACATGATCTATTGAAAAAGCCACCCTTCCTTCATAGATTTTAAATGTTGCTGCTAATGAAATTAACTAACTAAATAAGCATTGCTTCTAACTGTAAACATTTGCACAGATACATGGATGTTTTGCACTTTACTCTATCCCACTGATCTATTTTTATCCCTTTATTGTAGGTTGCTAAATCTGTTATGTTTACATGCCTTTATATATTTTTATATTTTCATATATACTGTACGGTAAATTCCCACTCAATATTCTTTTTCAGATTTGGGGGGCTATTATTTTTTTTTAATTTAATTTAATTTAATTTTATTTTATTTTTAAAGATTTTATTTATTTATTTGTAAGAGAGAGAGAGAGTGAGAGCGAGGACAGGCAGACAGAATGGAAGGCAGAGTCAGAGGGAGAAGCAGGCTCCCCGCGGAGCAAGGAGCCCGATGTGGGACTCGATCCCAGGACGCCGGGATCATGACCTGAGCCGAAGGCAGCTGCTTAACCAACTGAGCCACCCAGGCGTCCCTTAATTTTATTTTTTTATAAACATATATTTTTTATCCCCAGGGGTACAGGTCTGTGAATCACCAGGTTTACACACTTCACCGCACTCACCAAAGCACATACCCTCCCCAATGTCCATAACCCCACCCCCTTATCCCAACCCCCCTCCCCCCAGCAACCCTCAGTTTGTTTTGTGAGATTAAGAGTCACTTATGGTTTGTCTCCCTCCCAATCCCATCTTGTTTCATTGATTCTTCTTCTTTGGGGGGCTATTATTGAACATTTTCACTTTCAGAAAAGAATCACAATTTTATTTAAAAAAATGTTTTTTCTCCGCTGTTTTAATTTGCATTTCCTTGACTACAGACATTGTAGGTCATCTTTCTATATGCTTACTTACCATCTATGTATCTTCTTTGGTGAGACGTCTAGTAAGATCTTTTGCCCATTTTTTAACCGGATTGTTGTCTTGCTGTTGAGATTTTTTTTTTTTTATTTAATTTATTTATTTGACAGACAGGGAGAGATCACAAGTAGGCAGAGAGGCAGGCAGAGAGAGAGGGGGAAGCAGGCTCCCTGCTGAGCAGAGAGCCCGATGCGGGGCTCGATCCCAGGACCCTGAGACCATGACCCGCTGAGGGCAGAGGCCTAACCCACTGAGCCACCCAGGCGCCCCTTGCTGTTGAGTTTTAAGAGTTCTTTGTATATTTTGGATGCTACTCCTTTTATCACATGTGTCTTGCAAATGTCCTTTCAGAGCATTTCCATTTTTAGGACTTTATGCCACAGATTCACTTGCAACCAGGTACAAAGATGTATACGCAAGGATAATATAAATAACAAATTAGGTGATAAACTTACAAATCAGATGGTAGCAAAACATTTGTCTCAGACTGGGCTCTTGGTTGCAAGCAGAAGTGATTGGCTGATGAGCAGAAAGTCATTTGTTATAAAGAACAATGTTGGGAGGACTACCGAATGGGCTTGATGATAATCCTCAAGAATTAAAGCCACAAACCACATACATAAACAGCCTGATGTGTAAAAGATCCAGAAGAATTCTGCCACCAAAAACCAGACGTTGAATTTGTACCGCCACCAAGAACCTGACGGCAGTTGCAACTATCACTCACATCAGCACCATGAATATTTCTTCTGCATCAGGAACTTGTTTTGCAATTCATGCTGCCCACAAGGTCATAAGGCTCTGGGGCGCTCTCGCCAGGATATGATCAGTGACCTACTCAAAGCCCATTTCTTCCTGGGGTCCACCTCTGATTTGGAGATTGGCACGGGTGCAGCTGGTTGGTGGAGTCTCAAAGAGGACAGGGGAGCAAATATTTCCACGAACATGAAAAATGTTCCAGGGGCACCTGGGTGGCTCAGTGGGTTAAAGCCTCTGCCTTCGGCTCAGGTCATGATCCCAAGGTCCTCGGATAAAGTCCTGCATCCGGCTCTCTGCTCAGCGGGGAGCCTGCTTCCCCATCTCTCTCTGCCTGCCTCTCTGCCTACTAGTGATGTCTCTCTGTCAAATAAATAAATAAAATCTTAAAAAAAAAAAAAAAAGAGAAAAATGTTTCAAAGGAGTTGGCCAGTCAGAAACATGACAAATGTCCATTGAAGTTGTCTATTAATTGGAGATAGCTAGTACATTATGGCACAACCATGCATTAGAACACAATATGGCTTTTTTTTTTTTTAAGATTTTATTTATTTTTTTGACAGAGATCACAAGGAGGCAAGAGGCAGGCAGAGAGAGAGAGGAGGAAGCAGGCTCCCTGCCAAGCAGAGGGCCCAATGTGGGGGCCCGATTCCAGGACCCTGAGACCATGACCTGAGCCGAAAGCAGAGGCTTAACCCACTGAGCCACCCAGGCGCCCCTACAATACAGCTCTTGAACACGGTAAGGATGTGGGACACTCTCCAAGATATAATTAATGTGTATCATATTCTATCATTCGTATCTTAAAAAGAGCTACACATTTGTATATTTGTCCAAAAGTCTGGAAGGATACACAAGACACTGATAACAATGGCTCCTTCTAGAGAAGGGAAAAAGGTTTGGGGACCCACTGGTCTGATTCTATATATGTCATATGTATGCATAATCTGTTAAAATTGTAAGAAGAAAAAATGTTTACCACATATACAAATTATCTGATGAATTTAATTCATTTCAGAATGTTTGGAAATAAAACCAATGGGTATTGGGTATTGTCTGTGCTGGGATTAAAAGTGACAGCACAGGGGTGCATGGGTGGCTCAGTGGGTTAAAGCCTCTGTCTTCAGCTCAGGTCATGATCCCAGAGTCCTGGGATCGAGCCCCGTTTCGGGCTCTCTGCTCAGCCAGGAGACTGCTTCCTCTTCTCTCTCTGCCTGCCTCTGTGCCTACTTGTGATCTCCGTCTGTCAAATAAATTTAAAAAACTTAAAAAAAAAAAAAAAGTGACAGCACACAGTGGGTTAAAGCCTCTGCCTTCGGCTCAGGTCAGGATCTCAGGCTCCTGGGATCTAGCCTCACATTGGGCTCTCTGCTCAGCGGGGAGCCTGCTTCCCCCTTCTCTCTCTGCCTGCCTCTCTCCCTACTTGTGATCTCTGTCAAATAAATAAAATCTTAAAAAAAAAAAAAGTGACAGCACGGATGCTGCTGATGCTAATGGTATCTCAGATCAACAACCTCAACTACCTCTGAGCTAAAGGTTGCCCATCTCAAACCCAGAATTGTGCAACAGCATCCACCTGTCCCACGAAATTGCCCTGCCTGGCTAGCACTCCCCAAGCACCCAGTTCAGATGTCCGAAACCGTCGGTGACATGGAAGACACAGAGAACTGTTAATAATTATTCCACCCTAGGAAGCAAGAAATGGTCTCCCACCCACCCCCAGAGTCTGTGGGAGGGTTTCTGTGATTCTTTTGTGAGAAGCTGAGAAAGATCCATGAGACATTACGAGGCCAGGAGATGTTCTAACAAAATAGTTTTGTTTATCTGGGTAGGAGGTTGGGTCTATGAACCACAGCCACTTCACACCCACTGACTGAGATTCAAGATACTTTCAGCTGAATCACTGAAGGTGCTTCCAACAGCATAAACAGAGCGCCCAACTAAAAGGCTCCAACAGTGAGGATATTCATTATTTCACATAACAAGAAGGCTGATGAAGAGAATTCCAGAGCTGCTTCATTCAGAAGTTCAACAATGGCAGAGTTCTGGCTCAGTCTCTCTTGACTTCCTGATGACTTTTCTTTCATGGTGGCAAAATGACTGTTGCTGTTTCCACCACACATCTTCATGAGAGATAAGGACTTCCACACTGCTTGCTCTTGTGCTTTCTCTCACTTGCTTGAGTTTTTAATCAGAGAGGAAAATCTTGCCCAGAAAGTACCAGAAGATTTCTCCACCTCTCCCAGTTGGTTGGAGGTATATGATAGGCCCACCTTTGAACCAGTCTTTAGCAAGGGATAATGAGATGGCCACGCTTATCTTGAGCAATCACAGTTCATCCCTGGAGGAGGGTCGGGGTGGGGATGGGGAGGAACTTGTTTATCTGAAATTCAGTTTTCACTGGATGTCCTACATTTTTATTTGAGACTGTGGCAACGCTGCTGGGTGACACCCTTGTCTTTCCTGAGTCTGTTGCCAGACCGTACTTAACAAAATCACTGTTGCATTGGCAAGAATAAGACAGTAGTGCCTAAAAGTAGCAATCAACCATCTGCCTCTTTGCTTTAGAAGATTACCCTCAACTTCTGTTCAAGAAAATCCTGGCTCCCTTTGGCTCTCTGCCCCCTCCCTATTTGACAACAGCTGTATCCCTGAGACATGATGGCAAAGGCCCAAAGAAATGGCTTTGGCTATGTTGGGTGCCTGCCTGGTCACCAAGGCTACTTTTAATTAACTCTGGCAAAGTGAATACTGTCTCCATCAATAACACCTTCACTGACCTCAATATACAGTCTACATGGCCCAGTATGAGTCCACCCATGACAAGTTCAAGAGCACAGTCCAGGTAGAGAACGGGAATTTTGTCCTTAATGGAAAGCCCATCTCCAACTTCCTGGAGGGAGATCTCACTAACATCAACTGGGGTGTGGTTGGTGCTGAATTTATTGAGAAATCCACTGGTATCTTCACTATCCTGAAGAAGGTTGGTGCTTGCTTGAAGGATAGAGCCAAAAGGGTCATCATCTTTGCCTCTTCTGCTTGTGTTGGGTATGAACCATGAAAAAGAAGGATGACAGCTTTCTCAAGATTGTCAGCAATGCCTTTTGGACCACCAACTGCTTGGCCCCCTGGCCAAGGTTGTCCATAACAATTTTGGCATCATAGAGGGACTCATGACCACAGTCCACATTCCATCACTGCCTCCCAGAGAACTGTAGAAGGGCCTTCTGAGAAGGTAAGTGGTGATGGCTGAGGATCTGTCCAGAACATTGTCCCTGCTTCTACCAGTATGGTCAAGGTTGTGGGCAAGTCATCCCTGAGCTCAAATGGGAAGCTCACTGGCATGGCCTTCCATGTCCTCACCCACAATGTGTTGGTCATGGACTTGACCTGCCATTTAGAGAAAGCTGCCAAAAGGACAACATCAAGAAGGTGGTGAAGTGGGCATCACAGGGCCCCTCAGGGGCATCCTGGGCTCTGCAATTTATATTTGTGTGAGCCAACGTTTTTAAAGCCACTACCTAGTGCTCTTTAGCTTTGCTGTGCGGCCTCTGAACAAGAGGGAAACAACCGCCCAGCTGCTTCCTGAGACCTCGGATTTTTCCTGATGTGGAAGATTTTGAGTAATCCTGCCTGTTCAAAGATCACTTGGGATTGAAGATCACAGTGCCACAGAAATGATGAGAGAGAACAGGAATGTTTCCTATGGGAGTCAGTGCTATTTCAACACTATTTTTATGCATTTATGTAAGGAGATAATTATGATGTAAGTGATGAGGAGGCATTTCTGGGTCCTGATTATAAGTGGGACGGCCGGGGCGTTACTCATAGACATACACAGACCTATCAATCCTTTGCTGAGTCACCAGCTTACCACTGTTAGGGGCCACCCCGGTTCCCAGCCCCCAGGAAAACCATCGGTTTGTCAGACTCTCATGAACTCTGGCCCGTTGCCTAGGCAGCTGCTGGAAATTCTCGCTCTCAGACTAGGCAACTCTTTTAAGTGTGTCCCCTTTGGGAGACAAAAATCAGAAGGCTTGTGGGGATATACTTACTGGGATCATGTCGGACAAATACCTATATTTTCCAAGTCTGGCCAGCGATAAACTTTCTATATATTCATGAGAAAATAGTATCCATTTCCTAAACTATATTAATGTTGTAGACTTGATTAAAGAAGAGCTGTGTCAGTTTACGTGAAAGATTGAACAGATATTTATCTCTTCCCTCCCAAATCCCCACTATAATAACAGTAAATAAATAAATAAGTAAATAAGATGATAAACCCATAGGGTTAAAGAGAAGAGAGAAGATGATGACAGGAGTTAAATGTCAACACAGGGCGCCTGGGTGGCTCAGTTGGTTAAGCGTCTGCTTCTGCTGAGGTCATGATCCCAGGGTTGACTCAGCTTCTCCCTCTCTCTCTGGCTGCCACTCCTCCAGCTTGTGATCTCTCTCTCTCTCCCTCTGTCAAATAAATAAACAAAATCTTAAAAAAAAAAAAAAGGTCAACACAATTCTGGAAAATGACAGCAATGGGAGGAGTAATAAAACTGAATCAGCAGAATGGAGAAGCTTAAGCCTAAGGGTGCTTGTGGTAGGGGTGCGGCAGGTAGAGGTGGGGAGCGGAGGGCATGCCAATAAAGAAAAAGTTGATCGGCCCAGCAGAACACAGCAAAGGGTCAGGAGCAGAAGGCACAGTGTAGCTCTGGCAACCACTGATTGGTTCTTTGTCCCCGCCCTTTTGCCTTTCTGGGATGTTACATAAATGCAATCGTGGGTCTGTAAGTCTTTACATTCTGGCTTCTTTCATTGGCGTAATGCATTTGAGTCGTCCGTGCCTTTGTAGTAGCAATACTTTTTTTTCCCCTTTAAATGGCCAACTAGCCATCGGTTTTATAGGTGTGCAACAGTTTTTTGGATTGTTCCCAGGTTTTGGTGATTACAAACAACGCTAATGTAAACATTTGTGTAGTGGTGTCTCGGTTATTCTGTAAACAGGTTTTTGTTGCACTTGGGCAAATGACATGGGGTGAGGTTCCTGGCTGGTGCAGCATGTGTATGTTTAAGTTTGTTCAAACTGTTTTCCAGAGTGGCTGCTCTGTTTTGCACCCTCAACTGCAACACACGAGACTTCTGGTTACTCCACATTCTTGGCAGAACTTCATAGGGCATTTGTGTGTGTGTTTTTTTGGTTTTTTTTTTTTTTTTAGCCATTCTAACAGATGTGTGGTGGTGTCTTGCTGTATGTGTGTATGTGTTTTAGGTATACAATTCAGTCATGTTTTTTTTTTTTTTAATACTGTTTATTTGACGGAGAGAAAGAGAGACCAGAAGTAGCAGAGCTGCAGGCTCCCTGCTGAGCTGGGAGCCCATCTTGGGCCTCGATAACAGGACCCCGGGATCGTGAGCTGAGCTGAAGGTAGACACTTAACTGACTAAGCCACCCAGGTGCCCCTAATTCAGTGGTTTTCTGTATATTCACAAAGTTGTACAACCACGACCACTATCTCATTCCAGAACGTTTCCATCAGTCTCCACTTGCAGTGAATTGCCCCCCACCAATTCATGTTGAAGTCCTACCCCCCAATTTGAAGGTGTTTGGAGATGGGGTCTTTGGGAGGCAATTTGAGATAGATGACGTGGTGAGAGTGGGGATTAGTGATGGATTTAGTGCACTTATTAGAAGAGGAGGAGGGGTGCCTGGGTGGCTCAGTGGGTTAAATAAAGCCTCTGCCTTCAGCTCAGGTCAAGATCTCAGGATCCTGGGATCCAGCCCCGCATCAGGCTCTCTGCTCAGTGGGGCGCCTGCTTCCCCTACTCTCTCTGCCTACTTGTGATCTCTGTGAAATAAATAAATAAGATCTTAAAAAAAAAAAAAAAAAGAGGAGGAGAGATCTCTCTCTCTGCACACACACACCAAGAAAAGGTCATGTGAGCACACGCCACGAGAAAAGCCTCAAAATAAAACCTACTTTGCCAGCACCTTGACCTCAGACTCCTCAGCCTCCAGAAGTGTGAAAAATACATTTCTGTTGTTTATTTTATTTTTTTAAAAGATTTTATTGATTTATTTGTCAGCGAGAGAGATCATAAGCAGGAGGAAGAACAGGCCGAGGGAGAAGCAGGCTCCCTGCTGAGCAGGAAGCCCCACATGGGACTCAGTCCCAGGATCCCAGGATCCTGACCTGAGCTGAAGGCAGATGCTTAACGGACTGAGCCACCCAGGCGTACCACATCTTCTTAATCCATTCATCTACGGAGGGATACTTGGGCTGCTTCCATAATACGCTGTTATAAATAATGCAGTAAACATAGGGGTGCATGTATTCTTTCAAATTAATGTTTTTGTATTCTACAAGTAAATACTCTGTCGTAGAATTACTGGATCATATATAATTCTATTTTTAATTTTTTGAGGAACCTCCATACTGTTTTCGGCAGTGGCTGCACCAGTTCTCATTACCACCAACAGTGCACAAGGGTTCCTTTTTCTCCACATCTTCACTAACGCTTGTTTCCTGTGGTTTTTATGTTAGTCATTCTGATCAGTGTGAGGTGATATCATTGCGGTTTTGATTTGCATTTCCCTGATGATAGGCGATGTTGAGCATCTTTTTATATGTCTATTGGCTATCTGTATGTCTTTTTTTTTTTTTTGAGATTTTATTTATTTATTTATTTGATAGAGGGAGGGAGACAGCGAGAGAGGGAACACAAGGAGAGGGAGTGGGAGAGGAAGAAGCAGGCTTCTCAGCAGAGCAGGGACCCCGATACACAACTCAATCCCAGGACCCTGGGATCATGACCTGAGCTGAAGGCAGATGCTTAACAACTGAACCACCCAGGCACCCCCATTAGTATGTCTTCTTTGGAGAAATGTCTATCTATGACTTCTGCCTTTTTTTTTTTTTTTTTAAGTAGGCTCCAGACTCATTGTGGAGTCCAATGCAGGGCTTGAACTCACAACCCTGAGATCAAGTCCTGAGCAGAGATCAAGAGTCAGATGTTTGACTGCTGAGTCACCCAGGTTCTGCCCATTTTTAATTGGATTATTTGGGTTTGGGTTTTTTTTTTTTTTTTTTCATGTTGAGTTGTGTAAGTTCTTTCTGTATTTTGGATACTAACCCTTTATTGGATATGTCATTTGCAAATGTATTTTCCTATTCGGTAGGTTGTCTTTTAGTTTTGTTGATGGTTTCCTTTGCTCGGCAGAAGCTTTTTATCTTGATGTAGTCCCAGTAGTTTATTTTTGCTTTTGTTTCCCTTGTCTCGGGAGACCTATCTAGAAAAATGTGGTTACAGCCAATGTCAGAGAATTTACTGACCATGCTCTCTTCTAGCATTTTTAAATGCACAAATCTTTGGGCATTTAAAAAAAATTGATTTCCTTTCATTTCATTCTAAGAGTTCTTCGTGTATCTTGAACACAAGTCCTTTGTCTGATACGTGATTTGTAAGTATTTTCTTCCCATCTATGAATATCTTTTGATTTTCTTAAGAGTATTCTTCACGGGGCGCCTGGGTGGCTCAGTGGTTTAAGCCGCTGCCTTCGGTTCAGGTCATGATCTCAGGGTCCTGGAATCGAATCCCACATCGGGCTCTCTGCTCGGTGGGGAACCTGCTTCCTCCTCTCTCTCTGCCTTGCCTCTCTGCCTACTTGTGATTTCTGTCTGTCAGATAAATAAATAAAATATTTAAAAGAAAGAAAAAGTATTCTTCAGAGTCAGTTTTAAGTTTTGATGAAATCCCATTTGTCAAGTTTTTATTTCTTTTTTTAAGAATTATTTATTTATTTATTTGACAGAGAGATGGCGAGAGAAGGAGCATAAGCAGAGGGAGTAGGAGAGGGAGAAGCAGGCTTCCTGCAGAGCAGGGAACCCAGTTCGGGGCTCGATTCCAGGACCCTGGGATCATGATCTGAGCTGAAGGCAGACACTCAACAACTGAGCCACTCAGGCACCCCGTTTTTCTTTTATGGGTCGTACTTTTGGTGTCATTTCTTAGAATCTCTGCCTTACTCCAAGTTACAAAGATTCTGTCCTGTACTTTCTTCTTAAAGTTTTTATACTTTCAGACTTTATATTTAAATTCATGATCCATTTTAAGTTAAATTTGTATACAATGTGAAGTATTGGGTTGTGGCTCATTTTGCTTTGCAGAGGGATTTCGCGTTATCCACGATCATTTGTTCAAAAGACAATCACTTTTCCATTGAATTGCCATTGCACTTTTGTGAAAAATCAATTGTGTAGGGGTGCCTGGGTGGCTTGGTCCATTAAGCATATGACTCTTGATGTCAGCTCAGGTCTTGATCTCAGGGTTCTTGAGTTCAAGCCCCTTGTTAAGCTCCACACTGGGCATGAAGCCTACTTAAAAAAAAAAAAATCAATTGTGTGGGTCTATTTTTGGACTCTGTGTTCTGTTCCATCTGTGCCTATCTTTTAACCTAATGTCACACTGGTTCTAGTTTCGATATTAAGATAACTGCACTGAGTTTTTGTTCGTTGCACTTGGAGTTTGTTTCCCTCCAAATTCATATGTTGAAATATTAACCCCCAATGTGGTGGTATTAGGAAGTAGGTTCTTTGGGAGGTAACTAATCATGAAGGTGATTGATATTAGGGCCCTTATGAAAGGGATCCCAAAGAGCTCTCTTGCACTGTGTCTACCATATGAGGATACAATGAGAAGACAGCAGTCTGTAACCCAGAAGAGGGTCTTCACCAGAATTCTAACCATGCTGGTACCCTAATCTTGGACTTCTAGCCTCAGTAACTGTGAGAAATAAATTTCTCTTGTTTATAAGCCACACAGTTTATTGCTGCTTCATGAGAGCAGCCTGACCTAAGATAGAAATGTTGGTCTCATAAATGACTTGGGATGTGTTTCCTTCTCTTTTATTTTCTGGAGGGGATTATGTCAAATTGGTATTATTTCTTAATTGACTATTTAGTAGAATGTGCTGTTTAAACCATCTGAGCCTGGAGTTTTCTTTGTTGAAAGGCTTTTCACAATAAATTCAATTTCTTTGATAGGTATGGGACTATTCAGCTTATCTATTTCTTCTTGAATGGGTTTTGGTAATTTGTATTTTTTTTTTAAAGATCTTATTTATTTATTTAACAGAGATCACAAGTAGGCAGAGAGGCAGGCAGAGAGAGAGGGGGAATTAGACTCCCTGTTGAGCAGAGAGCCCGATGCAGGTCTCCATCCCAGGACCCTGAGATCATGACCTGAACTGAAGGCAGAGGCTTAACCCACTGAGCCACCCAGGCGTGCTTTTTTTTTTTTTTTTTTTTAAGATATTATTCATTTATTTGTCAGAGAGATAGAGAGAGAGAGCACAAGCAGTGCCAGGCAGTGGCAGAGGGAGAAGCAGGCTCCCAGGGAGCCTGACAGGGCACTTGATGCCAGGATTCTGGGATTGTGACCAGAGTGGAAGGCAGACACTTAACCGACTGAGCCACCCAGGTGTCCCTCTGTTACTGTTTTTAATCTAATTCTTTTGCAGTTATAGAATATACCTTATGTGATTTTAATTCTTTTTTTCTTTTTAAGATTATTTATTTATTTATTTGACAAGAGAGGAAGAGAGGAAACACAAGCAGGGGGAGTGGCAGAGGGAAAAATCAGGCTCCCTGTGGAGGAGGGAGCCAGATGTGGCGCTGGATCCCAGGGCTCCGGGATCATGCCTTGAATTGAAGACAGACACTTAATGACTGAGTCATCCAGGCACCCCAATGTGGTTTTAATTCTTAATAAATTGTTAAGGTTTATTTTATGGTCCAGAATATGGCCCACCTTGTTGGATGTGAATTGTGCACTTGAAAAGAAAGACTTCCTGTTGTTACTGTCCCATAAATGTTAATTCCATCAAACTGGTTGATGGTGTTGTTCAGAGCTTCTTTGAGCTGATTTTCTGTCTCCCTGTTCTATCAGCTGCACAGAGAGAAGTGTGGACATCTCCAGCTGGAACTGTGGATTTGTCAGTTTCTCCTTTTGTTTCTATCAGTTTTTAAATCATGTGTTTTAAAACTTCTTATTATGGGGCACCTGGGTGGCTCAGTGGGTTAAAGCCTCTGCCTTTGGCTAGGGTCATGGTCCCAGGCTCCTGGGATAGAGCCCAGCACTGGGCTCTCTGCTCAGCAGGGAGCCTGCTTCCTCCTCTCTCTGCCTGCCTCTCAGCCTACTTGTGATCTCTGTCTGCCAAATAAATAAATAAAATCTTTTAAAAAAATAAAAAAATAAAACTTCTTATTAGGTGAATACACATTTAAGATTATTATTTCTTCCTTGTCAGTTGGCCCTTTTATCATTATAAAATGTTCCTCTTTATCTCCAGTAGTTTATTGTTGTGAAGTCTACTTTGTCTGATATTAATAAAGCCACACTAGCATTCTTTGTTTCTAATTTTTTTTATTGTGGTAAAATGCACATAACTTAAAATTTACCATCTTAACCGTTTTTTAAAAAGATATGATTTATTTATTTGACAGACAGAGATCACAAGTAGGCAGAGAGGGAAGCAGGGGTGGGGGGCGGAAGCAGGCTCCCCGCCAAGCAGAGAGCCGGATGCGGGGCTCCATGTGGGACTTGATCCCAGGATCCCGGAATCACAACCCAAGTAGAAGGCAGATGCTTAACCAACTGAGCCACCCAGGCACCCCCATCTTAACCATTTTTCAGTGTATGGTTTAGTAGTATTAAATACCTTCATATGTTGTGCAACCATCACCACCACCCACCACCAGAACGCTATTCATCTTGTAAAACTGAAACTCTATACCCTTAGTCAATAACTCTCCAGCCCTCCTCCATTTAACTGCTGGAAACCACCATTCTATTTTCTGTCTCTATGGTTTTGACTGCTCTAATTATCTCATGTAAGTGGAATCATACAGTATTTGTCTTTTTTTTTTTTAAGATTTTGTTTATTTATTTGACAGACAGTTCACAAGTAGGCAGAGGCAGGCAGAGAGAGAGGAATGGAAGCAGGCTCCCCACTGAGCAGAGAGCCCCATGTGGGGCTCGATCCCAGGACCCTGGGACCATGACCTGAGCCAAAGGCAGAGGCTTTAACCCACTGAGCCACCCAGGTACCCCCTTATTTTTAAGATTTTATTTATATATTTGACAGAGATAGAGAGAGAGATCACAAATAGGCAGAGAGGCAAACAGAGAGTTGGGGGTGGGGGGGAAGCAGGCTCCCCGCTGAGCAGAGAGCCTGATATGGGGCTTGATCCCAGGACCCTGAGATCATGACCTGAGCCGAAGGCAGAGGCTTGACCCACTGGGTCACCCAGGCACCCCGGTGTTGGTCTTTTTAAATCTGCTGATTGTGTGGCTTCTCTCACCCAATCAGAACATATTTTGAAAGATGGAAAGGATGCCAGATTCAGTGACAGTATTTCACTTGATTGCCCATTTCCTGCTCTGCCTCTCACATTATTCATAACTCCCATATTGACACATTTCATATGAAATAATACCATTGTCATTCTGTGTTGCCAGGAGGATTCCTATTAACAGAATGTTTGGAAAATGTGTTGTAACATCCTGTTCCAGGGCTGCCAAGAAGCCATTGCACCACATTATTTTTTCTGGCATTTTAGATACCTTTTAATCACCCTTTTGATGTAAAAAAAAAAAATTTAAAAAGTTCTCTGTCAATTAGTTTTCTCTGAAATAAGCAGTCATGCCATGATCCAGACACACACAGAAAATATTTTTGCAATTGTACATATAGGAGTCATAGCCATAAGGGTACATTTCACAACTTTTTTTTTTATATACCTTTTATTTTTAAAACAGTATTCTGTTTTTTATCACATATGATGATTTGCCTTTTCGGAAATTCTTTGGACCATAGTTCTTTGTTTCTTTTGTTAAAAAGTGTATACTTAAGGGGTGCCTGGGTGACTCAATAGTTAGGCATCTGCCTTCAGCTCAGGTCATGATCCCAGAGTCCTGGGATCAAGCCCTGCATTGGGCTCCCTGCTCAGCAGGAGGCCTGCTTCTCTCTCACCCACTCCCCCTTCTTGTGTTTCCTCTCTTGCTGTCTCTCTCTCTGTCAAATAAATAAATAAAATCTTAAAAAAAATAAAAAGGTGCACACTTAAAAGACTCAGTTTCACATTTCCCTCCATCCACTACTGTTCCCACTACAATTAACCGCTTTTCACTGTTCTGTGTATGTGCGTCCGTGTGTGTCCTTATGCAAATAAAACTGGAAATCATATATGTTTTGGGAACATAATGTACAGGCTTTTTTGTCCTTTTCCTTTTATCCATTTAAACATCTGTCTCAGAGATCTTTTCATTTTAATTTCACAGCAATATATGAAACCTGTTTTCCCATAGAGCATGCTGTCAAACTTTTGGATTTTTGTCAGTATGATAATTGAACATGATATTTTGATATGACTTTCATCCTTATTTCTCTTTATTAATAATGAGTTTGTCTATATCTTTGTATTTTTACTTTTTTAAATTATATTTTTATTATAATTTTTTATTTTTTATAAACATATATTTTTATCCCCAGGGGTACAGGTCTGTGAATCACCAGGTTTACACACTTCACAGCACTCACCAAAGCACATACCCTCCCCAATGTCCATAATCCCACCCCCTTCTCCCAAACCCCCTCCCCCGTATTTTTACTTTTTAAAAAAAATATTTTATTTATTTATTTGACAGAGGAAGAGAAATCACAAGTAGGCAGTAAGGCAGGCAGAAGGTGAGGGGGGAAGCAGGCTCCCTACTGAGCAGAGAGCCCAAGGCAGGCTCCATCAGAGCCCCCAGGACCCTGGGATCATGACCTGAGCCCAAGGCAGAGGCTTTAACCCACTGAGCCACCTAGGCGCCCCTATATCTATGTATTTTAAAGGGTATTTGTATCCCTTCCTGAGATCTATCTGAAATATATATTCTTTTTCCATTTTTCTGTTGGGAGATTTGTCTCTTTTCTATTGATTCCTACGATAAAGAGAATTCTATTGATATATTAGGGATATTATCACTATGTCCATGACCTGAACTATAAATACGGTTATGACATAATAGAAAAAATACATACATTGGCCTCTGCCCCCAGTTCCTGGCACAGAGCTCCTAAAACCCTTGTAATTTTCTAAATGGTAAGAGCACCAGGAGCATCTCTGACACTGGGCTCTTAAAACCCTCATAAGCTTCTTTTTTCGTTTCTTTTAAAGATTTTATTTATTTATTTGACACAGAGAGAGAGAGAGAGAGATCACAAGTAGGCAGAGTTGGGGGAAGCTAGCGGAAAAAACTAGGTTTTTTCCATTACAGTTGTCCATTTTGTCATCTGCCTTTTGACTTTGTTTATAGTGATTTTTATCTTGCTAATTTTCTCCATGGTATTTTGACATTTAGAAATAGAACAGAGAAGGAGGGGCCGGGAAGAAGGAATAGTGGGTTAGGGAACCTAAAGAAGAAAAATGTTTCAAGAAGGGACAGAGTTGGGGGCTCCTGAGTAACTCAGTGGCTTAAGGGTCCTGCTCTTGATTTTGGCTCAGGGCATGATCTCAGGGTCCTGGGATCCAGCCCCATGTTAGGCTCTGTGCTCAGTGGGGAGTCTGCTTTAGGGTTCCTCCTCCTCTCCCTCTGCTATTCCCCCAACTTGTGCATATGTACTCTTTTGCTTTCTAATAAATAAATCAGTCTTTTTTTTTTAAGATTTTTTTTTTTTTTGATAGAGATCACAAATAGGCAGAGAAGCAGGCAGAGAGAGAGGGGGAAGCAGGCTCCCCACTGAGCAGAAAGCCTGATGTGGGGCTCAATCCCAGGACCCTGAGATCATGACCTGAGCCAAAGGCAGAGGCTTGAACCACTGAGCCACTAGGCACCCCTAAATCAGTCTTAAAAAAAAAAAAGATTATTTATTTGACACACAGAGAGATCACAAGTAGGCAGAGAGGCAGGCAGAGAGAGAGGGGGAAGCAGGCTCCCTGCCAAGTAGAGAACCCAATTCGGGGCTCGATCCCAGGACCCTGAGAGCAGGACCTGAGTGGAAAGCAGAGGTTTAACCCACTGAGCCACCCAGGAGCCCCTAAATAAATCAGTCTTAGAAGAATAAGGAGGAGGAGGGGGAGGGGGAGGAAGAAGAAGGGACAGAATTGGGTACCTGCCTGGCTCAGCCAGTAGAAGGAGCAACTCTTGATCTTGGGGTCATGAGTTCAGACCCCACATTGTATGTAAGCCCGCTTAAAAAGAATATAAAAAGTAAGGGGTGCCTGGGTGGCTCAGTTGGTTGGTTAAGGGTCTGCCTGTGACTCAGATCATGGTCCCAGGGTCCTGGGATTGAGCCCCATGTCAGGCTCCCTGCTCGGTGTGGACTCTGCTTCTCTCTCTCCCTCTCCCTCTGCCCTTCTCCCTCCCCTTGTGCTCTTGCTCTGTCTCAAATAAATAAATAAATAAATAAAATCCTTTTTAAGAAGTAGGGAAAAAAAGAGACATGATTTTCAGAAGGGTCAAATGATGCTCAAAACAAAACACTAAGATGAGGCCCTTGAAATAAACACTGGATTTAACAAAAGGGCAGCCGTCAGTGAATGACTTTACCAGCACAGTTTAAGAGGTAAGATGGAGACAGACAGACGCCTGGTTGGAGTGAGTGAATGAGGAAAGACAACAGAGAGTATTTTTTTTTTTTTTTAAGTTTTGCTATGCAGGGGTGCCTGGGTAGCCCAGTCAGTTAAGCATCCGACTCTTGATTTTGTCTCAAGTCATGACCACAAGGTTGAGGGATCAAGCCACGTATTGGGCTCTGCGCTGAGCATGGAGTCTGCTTGGGTTTCTCTCTCCCTCCTCATCTGCTCCTCCCCCTGTCCTCTCTTTCTCTCTCTTAAATAAATAAATGACTCTTTAAAAAAGTTTTGCTATGCAGTGGGACAGAGAAGTGTGGTGAGGGGCACCTGGTGGCTCAGTCGTTAAGCGTCTGCCTTCAGCTCAGGTCACGATCCCAAGATCCTGGGATGGAGCCCTGCACTGGGTTCCCTGCTCTGGGAAGCCTGCTTCTCCCTCTGCCACTCCCCCTGCTTGTGTTCCCTCTTTGCTGTGTCTCTCTCCATCAAATAAATACAATCTTAAAAAAAAAAAAGAACAGCTAGAACAGTAGAACAAATAAAAAATATAGAACAAATAGAAAAAAAAATAGAAACAATAGAACAAATAGAAAAAAAATAGAAACAATAGAACAAATAGAAAAAAAAATAGAACAAATAGAACAGAGTTCTATTAAAAAAAAAAGTGTGGTGGTAGTGAGATGGGACTATGGGATCCAGGAAGTTTTTATTTATTTTTTTTTTAAAGATTTTATTTATTTATTCAACAGAGAGAGATCACAAGTAGGCAGAGAAGCAGGCGGCGGGGGTGGGGGGGCGGGAAGCAGGCTCCCTGCTGAGCAGAGAGCCCAAAGTGGGGCTGGATCCCAGGACCCTGAGATCATGACCTGAGCCAAAGGTAGAGGCTTCACCTACTGAGCCACACAGACGCCCCTCCAGGAAGTTTTTTAAATGGGAGATGCTGTACTAGGGAGTGTCTATATGCTGATCTAAATGACCCAAGGGTGGAAAAACTAAGGATACAGAAGGAGGCAGAGGGCATATTTCTAGAAGGGAGGCCCTTCTAAAGGGCAAGAGAAGGGGGGATCTTGCTTCACAGAGAAGGCAGGCTTTGTCCATTTTGAGCGTGGGTGTACAGCTGGGAAACTGGTAGGTGTGGCTGTTGGTATGATGGGGGGGGGGTTCCTGTCTGGGGGCTCTTGTTTTCTCCATGAAGCATGTGGTGAAGCAAATTGGGAGGTCTGAGTGGAGAAAAGGAATGGGAAATAAATGTGTTAGAATGTAGTAGGGAAACGCACCAGGGAGAGTTGCCAGAGTTCTGAGTGCCCATTTGAGATTCACGGTGAGTCACTGAGCAAGTCGTGTGTTCATCTCCAGCCGAGTTCAGGCAAGGCCTGGCGTGGAAAATACTACAGGGTCGGGATGTTGCCAAGCAGAAACAGTGTTGAGGAGGCAAGGGATAGGGGTATTTGCAAGGCAGCAATTGTAATAATGAACGTGGAATCTGACATGAATGAAGAGGAAATGAGGACATGAGGCAAGATGGTTAGTGTGAGTCACAGGCTTCAGTCCGAGTGAAGAAATTCTGGAAGGCATGCATCGCCTACGGGAGATGGAGGACAGGAGATAAGGAACAAGTCCGACTTCTTGAAATAGAGATTTTGGAGGCAGTGCAATTATTGGTGATAATAAGGTAAAGGTTGTGACCATAGGAGTGGGTTGCTGAAGTGAAGCAATAGGAAATTGCATTTGAGGGGGAGAGGAGGTGAGATTCTAAGGGTTATGGCTCTGGACAGAACCAGCACATTGCACAACCTAGAATTTATACCTTAGGAAAATCTTTTTTTTTTTTAACAGATTTTATTTATTTATTTGATAGACAGAGATCCCAAGTAGGCAGAGAGGCAGGCAGAGAGAGAGAGAGGAAGAAGCAGCCTCCCTGCTGAGCAGAGAGCCCGATGCAGGGCTTGATCCCAGGACTCTGAGATCATGACCTGAGCTGAAGGCAGAGGCTTAAGCCACTGAGCCATCCAGGTGCCCCACCTTAGGAAAATCTTATGAGAATATTCTGACTTAACATGTCAATAAAAAATTTTTAAAAAATGGCTTGTATTCTGCCTTATTTACACACACATTTAAAATGGTGGGAACTATGGAGGGATGCACCTGAGTTAGGAAAATTATATACCATGAGGGATTTGGGGGAGTAGGGAGGGTGGTCTGGGTTTATAATGATTCCTAGTGGTCGGTACAGCCTCCTGAGGGAAGAACACTGAAAAATCATGGCCCATCAAGGTCTTAGCTCACGTTGTTTTGCTTACAAATTGCATAACCTTCTTGTTCTTTTGCTGGACAACCTCTGCACACATGTTTACAATCTGGTTAAAGAATCAGCCCTTACAATGACGTCATTAAACACATACGTACACAATGGTGGTCATAGCAACAGCAGAGGTAGACGTTAGACTTTCTCAAATTCAGTTTCCTCAACAACCTGTTGAGGAGGGACACGCAGACTTTGGGAAAGATGCCATTTTCCCGTGCACATTCACAGAAGGAAAAGAAGGTCCTGCCAGGGAGTGTTCATAAGGATCGGTGTGAGCCTGAGTGTCCTCCTGGCCGGCCGTCACCGCAGTAGACATCCAGGATGCTCTGCTCTCTTGGGCTCTGGTTGTTTTCTGTAACCAGGTCAAGATGCCATCATCCATAATCAACCCAGGGAGGCCGTGAGGATCTGTGAAACTTGTCACAGCCCTCAGGTTCCCTATTTAAAAGGGAAGTGTGTGATGTTCTGTGCATTCTTGGTCAGGAGGCAGGCCAGATGCCAAAAGACTCAAACCTTGCCTGTCCTGTCACACAGAGACCAGTCAGGTACACAGACCAGTTAATTTAACAGAGGAAATTTATTATAAAGACACCAAAAGCCAAAAAAGGAAATACCAAGGAAACACAGTGGCAACAGAAGGAAGCCTCTGGAGAGGCAGCCCTTACCAAAGGGAAAAGGTCCAAGTTTACTGGAACCCAGAAGCTTAGAGTTGGTGCTGGTACCTTTAAAGGGGACCATGAAGGCTGGTTCCAAGAAGAGGAAAAGGTGGAAACTCGAACGTAGTGCAGCCCCTGAGGCAGCGGGAGGGGAGGGCCGGGGTGGGGGGGTTAAGGGTGAGGGTGGAGGTTGGCTGCGGGGAGCTCTTGGCACCGCTGCTCTCAGATGCGGGAGGCGAGTCCCCTCCTATTCCTCCCACTTTGCAGGCTTCCTCTAGCACCCCCTATTGGCGGAGTGTAGCAAGGGGCCAGCAGGCAAAGAGAACGGTAGTTTGAAGAAGGCCAGCCCCAGCCGCCCAATGAATACAAGGTTTCCGGCTGTTACAGAGAACGCTACCATGAGCATTCTTGTACACATCTTGCCATACACTTGTGCACTCATATTTTGGGCGTAGACACCTAGGAACGTATTTGCTAGATTTAATAGATGCAGACGATAACCGTTCTGGTGAATGTGAATTGTGATTTTAATAGGCATATTTCTAATCACTGTTGAAGTTGGCCATCTTGACCACTGGGATATCCTCCTTGAAAAAGTTTCCTCATTCAGACGCCTGGCTGGCTCAGGTGGTGGAACATGGAACTCTTGATCTTGGGGTTGTGAGTTCAGGTCCCACATTGTGTGTAGAGATTACTTAAAAAAAAAAAAAAAAAAAGTGCCTCCTTAAGTCTCTAGCCCATTTACAGTTGAATGGTGAGCCTTTTTCTTATTGCTCTGTAGGGATTTCTTTTAAAGGATTTATTTATTTGACAGAGAGAGAGATCACAAGTAGGCAGAGAGGCAGGTGGGGGTGGGGGGACAGGCTCCCTGCTGAGCAGAGAGCCCCACGCAGGGCTCCAGTCCAGGACCCTGAGATCATGACCTGAGCCAAAGGCAGTGGCTTAACCAACTGAGCCACACAGACACCCCATGCTGTATCTTCCTTAAGCAGTATTTCCTTATTCTGGATTCATGAACATATTCTCCTGTATTCTTCTTTTCCTATTTTTCCCTCTCTTTTCCTTGTCCACAGGTATTGAATTCTGAGTCATTTCTTCAGATCTGTTTTCCAATTTACTCGTTCTGTTTTTAGCAGTCTAATCTTCCTCTGGGTTCCTAATTAAAATATTACATATATATATATATTTAAAGATTTTATTTATTTACTTATTTGGCAGACAGAGACCTCAAGCAGGCAGAGAGGCAGGCAGTGAGAGAGAGAGAGAGAGAGAGCAGGAAGCAGACTCCCTGCTGAGTAGAGAGCCTGATGCGGGGCTCCATCTAGGGCCCTGGGATCATGACCTGAGCCCAAGGCAGACACTTAACCCACTGAGCCACCAAAGCACCCCCAAATATTATATTTTCAGTTTCTATAAGTTATTGTTTTCCCCCTCAATTTTGCCTGGTCATTTTTAGCCTCTTGGTCCTGCATTATCTTTTCAAAATCCTCATTCTTTCTTTAAACATATGAAACCTGTTTAATGCATATCATGTACGTAAACATTACTCTATCTGCAGTCAGTGCCAATGGGATTCTACAGTTCACTGTTTCTGCTATTGTTTGCTTATGGTGGCTTACATTTCCTTGAGATTTTTATCAGTTTGCTCTGAGCTCACTTTTGTTAGAATTTTATCTTTCAAAGCCTAGGTTTAAAGTATATTGTCCCAGAGAGGAATCGTACATGCTTGTGCTTAGAAACACTACTAAATTGAGACTGGTCGAAATTTTTAGCTTTTTTGGCCTCCAAAGGTTTGAGGACTTAGAAATCTCTGGGAAACTCCCCCCACATCCTTCTAGCCAAGGTCTGTTTGGGCAAGGGTTGCCAACTCTCTTTCACACACTGAGGGTATCGCTTTTTGGTGACCCCAGCTTTAGGATACGGTCGCTGACTCAATTTCCCTTTTTTGGATGGGTCCCAGGCTTTGTCTCTTGTACCCAAATTTGGCCCGTTAAAACCCTGGCCTGGGGCACCAGCAATCCATAGATATTGCCAAGGTAGTACTGGCTTATCATTTTGGTTTTATGGTTTCTTATCTCTTCTCTTATTCCTTTCCCCTGCTTTTCTACTGGCCCAACAATGCATTTGAAAATATGTTTTTTGAGGGGCGCCCAGGTGGCTCTCGGCTAAGCATCTGCCTGTGGCTCGGGTCATGATCCCAGGATCCTGGGATCCAGCCCCCATCGGGCTCCTTGCTCAGCAGGGAGCCAGCTTCTCCCTCTCTCTCTGCCTGCCACTCCCCCTGCTTGTGCTCTCTCTGTCAAATAAATAAATAAAATATTTTTTAAAAATGTGTTTAGGGACGCCTGGGTGGCTCAGTCGGTTAAGCGTCTGCCTTCAGTTCAGTTCGTGATCCCAGGGTCCTGGGACTGACTCTCACATGGGGCTCCTAGCTTGGCAGGGAACCTGTTTCTCCCTCTGACTGCTGCTCTCACTACTTGTACTCTCACTCTCTGACAAATAAATAAATAAAATCTAAAAAAAAAAAAAATGTTTAAAGATATTTTTAAAAAGATTTTATTTATTTATTTGATAGAGAGAGAACACAAGTAGGGAAAGAGGCAGGCAGAGAGAGAGGAAGGGAAGCAGGCTCCCTGCTGAGCAGAGAGCCCAATGTGGGACTCGATCCCAGGACCCTGGAATCATGACCTGAACTGAAGGCATCGACTTAACACACTGAGCCACCCAGGCACCCTGTTTAAAGATTTTTAAAGATTTTATTAATGTATTGGGGGGGACAAGAGCAGAGGGGAAGGGAAAAAATCTCAAGGAGACTCCTGCCGAGCAACGGAGCTTGATCCCACCACCCCAAGATTACAACCTGAGCCAAAACCCAGAGTCAAATGCTTAACCTATGGAGCCACCCAGGTGCCCTAAAAATATGTTTTTAACATTTTATCCATCATTTTGAGTGTTTTGTACCAAGAGGATTTCCCTGAACATCTATCTAGTCCACCATACTGTCAGAATTAGAAATCCATGTTTCTTAGAAAACATGCCACTCACGCAGGAGTCCTACAAGCAGGTAATTTCTACTTCAGAGTCAAGTATGTCTTACAAATCCAAGATTTCTCTTTCCTCTGTTTCTTCATGTTTGTTTAGAGTGTCTCTGGAGAAACAGAGTTGCACCGTTGCCATAACCGAGCACCAATTGAATGAAAGCCCTGTGAGAGCAGCTATTACTGTACTAGCTAATGAGATGATCATCCAGGATCGCATCAAGTTGGGGCAAAATAAAGATTATGGGAGAACTGATCAGTTTCTTTAGATATCCTGCTGTCAAGATCAGAGTCACTTTCCTCCACAATTTTGCAATTCAGGAGGAGGTATTTCAAAATAACTGTTTGTCCCTGGCTTGGAATGTAGATTTAAGAGAAGGTTCTGGCAAAGCCAGAGGACATAATTTCAACCTAGATGCTTTGTCACTTTAGGGCTTTGTGGGAGGCAACTTGACAGACGTCTTCTGACCTTGTACAAAGTCATCCTTGTAATATGGTAATGGAAAAAAAAAAAAAAAACCCTCCAGTATAGAGAGCGAGGCATAAAGTCCCACCAACCTCTCGTTATCTTGAGCCGGAAGAACACTTTTCTTCTTAAAAAGGCTTTAGGAGGAAGAACATGTAACAATTGGCTTAGGATTCGTACGTTTCGGGGAGGCTGCAGAAGCCTCTGGCTTCTTTTAAGACGCATGAGTCCAGCCCCTTCCCGTTCTAGGTCTTAAGTAAGCCCGGCATTAATAACACACCCACCACTTCAATGACATTGCTAACAACTGGTTTCTTGGAGCAATTTGCAACATCACGAAGTCACACTGCCTTTCAAGAAGGGCTATCCAGTTTGCCGTCCTCCACTACCTCCATAGCTTGCACAGAACAAGAACCCCAGGAAAAATCTATTAACCCTGCACGCTGTCCTCAGCCTGGGATTTCAAAAACAGCCTAGGATTTCATTATTTCATTATTTATTTATTTATTTATTTATTTATAAAATGGTCATTTTTTCTTTTCTTTTCTTTTTTTTTTTAAGATTATTTATTTATTTATTTGACAGACAGGGATCACGGGTAGGTAGAGAGAGAGGAAGGGAAGCAGCTCCCTGCTGAGCAGAGAGCCCAATTTGGGGCTTGATCCCAGGACCCTGGGATCATGACCTGAGCCGAAGGCGGGTGCTTTAACCCACTGAGCCACCCAGGCGCCCCTCATAATTGTTTTAGTAACACCATTTTTCCCCAGGTAGAGTTCCACCTTTCTTTTCTAAAAGATTTTATTTATGTATGTATGTTTGTATGTATTTATTTCAGAAAGAGAGAAAAGCGCAAGCATGAGCAGGGGTGAGGGGCAGAGGGAGAAGCAGACTCCCCACTGAGCAGGAAGCCGGATGCGGATGTGTGGGCTCAATTCAGGGGCTCCAGGATCATGACCTAAGCTGGAGGCAGACGGTTAACTAGCTGAGCCACCCAGGCGTCCTCAGTGGCATATGTTTATTACAAGGCTTCCAAAAGAAAAAAAAAGAAAAAACGTCTGTCCTTGTCTGGTCTGCCTTCATGTCCAGGGGAATAATGGTGGTGGCGCATTTGCTGCTGTGGTTGGTGAGACTGGTGTGGAAAGGACTCTCATGTCCTTGGCCAGTTGGTGGAGTAGTCTAACTGTGTTAGTGAGGCTCATTCAACCAGCCTGACCTGTGAAGGAGGAGTTTTGCTGATGGGCACATCCCATATCTGGCCATCTTCCCGGCACCAGGGCCCATGGCTTCTTTCGATGATGCGATGGAGCTCTGCCCAGCAGGCTTGACACTGGCCCCCACTTCCGTGGTTATAGCCGAGCTTTGCTTCAACTTCTGGTTTATGCTACTGCACTTTTCAGAGCAATCACCTTGAAAGTTTTCTGTTCACCAGACAGTGATGGCTGGCTTCCTCCCCATGCCCTATTTAAAATTTGCACCTTGGGGGAACCTGCGTGGCTCAGTCATTAAGCATCTGCTTTTGGCTCAGGTCATGATCTCAGGGTCTTGGGATCAAGCCCCACATCTGGCTCCCGGCTCAACGGGAAGCCTCCTCCTCCCTCTCCCCTGATTGTATTACCCCTCTCTCTCTCTCTCTCTGTCAAATAAATAAATAAAATCTTAAAAAAATTTTTTGTTTTGCACCTTTGTGGAGAGCGTACCTGTGTTTGCACCAGGAGATCCAAGGGCTCTGCTGCCCAGCGTGTGGTTAGCTGGGGTTTCTGGGATGCGGGACAGGGAACCTGCTTTTATCCAGCTTGGCCCCGTCCAGCCGTTCCAGCCTACTGGAGCAGGAGGTAACTGATGGGATTTCGGCCTGATTTACTGAGCGTGTTTTTCTCCTTCCAGCACCCTTACTGTGGAGGGCTATTCTTATTCTGATCTCTGGATGATCATTTTTTGTAAGTTTTTTCAGGTTTTAAAAAAAAAAACCCTCTTCGCCTGGTCATTACTTCTTGGTTTATTCAGTGCACGATCGGCTTCCTCAGCTACCTTCTGTAGGTGATACACAGGAGGCAGCTCCCTCTCTAGGCAGCTGAGGTGGTCCCCTGTCCTTTGTGTTGCTCCTCAACAGCTGACACCTTACTGTCATTTAAAAACTACATAAATAGGGGCACCTGGGTGACTCAGTGGGTTAAGCCTCTGCCTTCGGCTGGGGTCCTGGTCTCAGGGTCCTGGGATCGAGTCCTGCAATAGGCTCTTGAGTCCCGCAATGGGTTCTCTGCTCCGCAGGGCACCTGTTTCCCCCCACCCCTGCCTCTCTGCCTACTTGTGATCTCTCTCTCTGTCAAATAAATAAAAATTTTAAAAAGATCTTTTAAAAATTACATAAATTGGGGCACCTGGGTGGCTCAGTGGGTTAAGCCTCTGCCTTCAGCTCAGGCTATGATCCCAGGGTCCTGGGATCGAGTCCCGCATCAGGCTCCTGGCTCGGGAGGGAGCCTGCTTCTCTCTCCGTCTCTGTCTGCTTGTGTGCTCTCTTTCTCTCTCTCCTTCTCTCTGACAAATAAAATCTGGACTTCGCGGTCGGAGGGAGTCTGCTTCTCTCCCTCTTCCCTCCTCTGTCGCCCCCCTCATGTATATGCATGCTCCCTCTCCCTCAAATAAATAAAGAAAAGGCTTTTAAGAAATTACATTAGTTGGGGCGCCTGGGTGGTTCAGTTGTTAGGTGTCTGCCTTCGGCTCGGGTTGTGATCTCAGGGTCTTGGGATTGAGCCCCGAACTGGGCTCCCTCCTTGGCGGAAAGTCCGCTTCTCCCTCTCCCACTCCCCATCCCACACTGACTTGTGTTCCTGCTCTTGCTGCCTCTTTCTCTGTCAAATACATAAATAAAATCTTTAAAAAATTACATTAGTTAGCCCACTGTATGTGAATATATAACATTTTTATGAAAAATAATTATTTTCCATATTGGAAAATGTTTGGTGAGAAGAATGGCCTTGCTTTATATTTTTTGCAGATATCTTTTAAAGATTTTATTTATTTACTTATTTGACAGAGAGAGAGAGATCACAAGTAGGCGGAGAGGCAGGCAGAGAGAGAAAGAAGGAAGCAGGCTCCCCACTAAGCAGAGAGCCCAACACGGGGCTTGATCCCAGCACCCTGGGATCACAACCCGAGCGAGGGCAGAGGCTTTAGCCCACTGAGCTACCCAGGCGCCCTGTGCAGATATCTTTAATGTCTGTTGCAGTAGACAGCTGGATTCTCCTATCTGCTGCTGCATCCCATCTATTGCGATATCACATGTTGTATGGCTTCTGGAAAATTCCACGATGCATGAGAGACGTGTTAAGAAAAGGCAAATAGCATCTTGTATTATGAAAATGGTTTGGGCCACTTAGAAAGGGTCTCAGGGACACTCTGCACCCAACAGAGTCCCCAGACCACATCCTGAATGCCGGTGATCTAGATGAGAGTCAGGATACTTTTTCTTAAAGGCCATATTGTAAATATTTTAGGCTTAATCTGTTGCAGCTATTCAGCTCTGCTATGGTATCAGGAAAGCAGCTATAGGTAACATTGTAAACAAATGGGTGTGGCCACACCCAATGCAAAAACTTACTTATCAAAACCTGCAGGGGTGGGAGGAGGTGGGCTGGATTTGGTACACTGTGGCCAATGAGCAAGCTCCTGGTCTGCAACAGGGCGCCTGCAGGGGCCCTGAGTTTAGGGCTTGTGCCACAGAAGTGGGACAGTGCCATCGGATTCATTCTAGTCAGGCCTTTTCCAGAGGAGGAGAAAAGGAATTTCTCAGAGAAGACTAGATCTTGTATTTTAATTACCCTTCCCTGTTGGTAAAATCCACAGTCTCCACCTACTTAGACATCCCTCGGAGTCTCCACCTACTTAGACATCCCTCGGCCGGCTCTGCTTCTCCCATGGCCCAGGTCTTTGCCCAGCCTGTGCTGGGTGCTCTCTGGCTGGAGGACATGGCCTCTGGACCCCAGACTGGCCTGAGCCCGCAGGAAAACAGCTTTGCCTGGACAGAGCCTGGGGCAGCCTAAGCAACTTGTATTGAATGCACTTGCCCTTCCCCAGCCTTCCACCAGCTTCATCTTCCTCTGCTGTCCTTGTCTTCTCTACCAGGGTAATGCTGTCCCCCCAGGGGGGTCCAATACCACTGGGCAAAGGCAGGAGTCTGTGTAGGGTTGGGTGGGGCCAGCTCCAAACTAGTCTCCTTAGCTATCAGAAGGGGACCCCCACTGGATGCCCCAAACCAGCTTCCCCACTTTCATTCCCCAGAAAAAGGTGATGTGCTGTGCCGCCAGCCTGGGAGGCAGTCATCTGTTCCTCTGCCCACCACTTTCAAACTCAACCAGGAACTTCCTGCTCTTTGGCTTTAAAAATAGAACATTCAAGCTGGACTTTTATGGTCTTGGGAAGAACACTGTGCTCGTGCCCACCCACACCTGGTCTCTGCCCCTGCCTGGCCTCGTCCAGCTGCTCAGTGGGCCCCTCAGGGGAGACTTGGTAGATTTACGAGGGCAGCCTTGGCCGAGACCTTCTTCCCATGGCTCCCAGCCACCGTTCAGCAGCTCTCCCACATCCCATGCAGCCCGCGGCTGGGACATTCTGTGTCTTTCTCTGCCTCCACCCCAGCTTGCTGAGTCAGCCCTTGTCCAGCCCTGTGCAGGAGCAGGGACTCCTCATGCCAGAGCCTTCTTTGGTCTCACAGCAGCGATGGTGGCTCTAGGGCTGCCCGTGTTGGGACTCGAGTCAGCCTGGTCCATCCCCTCATGCTGAGTTACAGAAGTTTAACAAAAAGCTGGTTCCTTCTCAGTCTGGACTTCAGGTGGGGTTTCATGCTATTCCTGATCTGGATGGTTACTTTTAGCATGTATAGACAAACGATTTCTTCAGAGCCAGAAATGCCACTAAGTACTCGGAGGTCTCTCGCACCCCGTGGCAAGCCTTAAGGAGTGGCTGGGCGGGCAGTGCCTGTGGGCAGGAGCCGGCCCTGAGGAGATCATCTGTAGACGGATTGTAGAAATAACTCTAGAGCCAGTGAGGCCTTAGGCCAAAATCATACAAAGAACCCAGTGAGCGCTGGCCTATCTTGTTTTTCCTGAAGGTTCGGTTTCTAACAGAATGGAGAGAGAAGACTAATTATCGTCTCCTGGAAAAGATAAGGGCTCTCCTTCTAAGGTCCTTCACGGATGTAATCAGGCCCATCGGTATCCTTCTGATGCAAGGCCTTCAGGTACTGTCTGTTTCAGTTCCGGTGGGCCTGCCTCTGGGATAAGACATGTCAAACTAGGCAGCTGGGATCATCAAAAAGTTTCTCTGGAAACTGGAGGGCAAGCAATGCAAGCTTTCTGGCTTAATCCGTAAATATAAGTCAGGTCGAGAAGAGTGGAAGGGTGTAGGGCCCGGAGAGGGAAGACGTGTAGCGATGAGAAGCGGCTGGAGAGACCACAAGGCAGACAAGGCTCCTGAATCCTCCCCTGCCTCTTGGACACCGGGTAAGGTTTTACGAAGCCATAACAAACTTCATTTTTCATCTGGCTACGCGACCCTGGCCCACTGCTGTTCCCACTTGCAGCTGCCCAGAGCCTGTCTGGCCCTCGGCTTTCCCATCAGCACCCGTAGCTGCTGTTGTCCTAGGCCTCTTCCTCTGCACCTGCACATCCGGAGGGTTTGTGGGAAGCTTAGGGGAGAAAGCAGAGGGCTGTGCCCTAACTCAGCTTCCCACCCAGCCAAACCCCTTCCTCTCCCACTTCCCTGCAACTGTCACAGCAGCCACCTCCCCTACGGCTCCCGCGTACCCTCCCGGAGCTGAAGGGCCCATTGCTTCGCCTGGTCTGTGTGCTGGATGGAACCAGGGAGCCGAACCTGAGTCCGTCCAGTCCGAGGGCTGAGAGTCAGAGGGAAGACAGGCAGGGCCGGTAGAGAATCCAGGTCCCTAAGCTCGAGTGGTAGCCTGGGAGAAAAAGGCACGTGTGATGCTCATTTGTCACCGAGAGCTGGTGAGCATGGCCTTGTGGGAAAGAGAGCATCTGCCTCTTCAGAAACTCGGGGCCTGGCCTCTGTTTCCTTTGTTCTTCGGCTGCAGGTGGTGGCTGTGGCAGAGTCAAGGCCAGAGCTCCCCAGGCCGCCAGCATAGAGACGAGATCGCATGGGCCACTTCTGCAAGACATGGGGATAGGAACTGAGTAATAATATCGCAGCCCCTGTCGTCCTTGGCACCCCAGACTTGGCCTTCCCTAGGCCCCCTGCCTTCTCCCCACCTCCTGAGCCTGGCCCAGAGGCTCATGAGAAGCTGTGTGAGGAAAGCAAGGACCCTGAAAGGAGCCCCCCCGGCCCCCCAAGAGTGGGGAGGGAGGTGGATGGCAGAGCAGGCAGCGGCCAGGGGCTGGACGGCACGGAGGGCAGCAGGGCTGGAGCAAGGAAGGGCCCCTCTTGATACTGAACAGTCCCGACCTCTTCTCTCGCCCAGCCCCCAACTCAAGTACTCCCCGCCCCTGCCACCCCACGTCTCAGCGCTGCCCTGTCCATCTAAGCTGGGGAACTCCTTGCACATCCTTCCAGCAGGAGCGTGGACAGCCCCAGAAACACCAGTTGACTGCTCTGAGGGCTGCCTTCCTCTTGGCAGCCCCTTTGTAGGGTGGGGGCACCTAAGGTGCACTGCTCCCCGCTGACTGACCTGTCCCACCACGCTGCCCGAGGTCTAGACAGAGCCGGCTCTCATCTCTTCACTCGTCCCCGTACTTGCCCATCACCGCCTACGTGCAAGGGCCTGACTTGGGTCGTCACTTCACAGCTAAGGAAACGACTCTGCTGCTATCAGCATTTCAGAGTTGCCCCCATTTAGTCTCACATTCTTGCAGTTTAGCTATATTTGCATGAAAGAAGAGAAATCGCAAGTTTCAAGACATTTCAGAACTGTGAAGTTTAGGGGAGAGAGACGGCAGAAGGGCTCCTCCGTAGAAATAAGGCTGACCTACCATTCCAGTGCTGTCTAGCCTCAGAGGGCAGAGAGGACCCGTCCTTTATAACAGGAAGCTCTGCAACCAGCAGCTTACAGCACCTTTGGCCTGCGTGGTGGCCTCGAGCCTGGGCTCTGAGGTCAGACACCCTCGGGTTCAAACTGCTCTGAGCCACTTAACCTCCCCGAGATTCGATTTCCTCATCTGTAAAGTAATCCTCGTTGGGTTCCGTGTGGACGTGAAGATGGAAGGGACTGGAGTGCTAAGCCCAGCTCCCCGCACAACTTCAGCACCCCAATATTATCGCTGTTACTGCAATGGTGAATATTGTTAATTACACTTTTCCTTCCTGATCCCGGTTCATACCCTTGAGGGGGAGTAAGGCTCATGTTATCTTCCCCTTCACATAGGACAAAGCGGAGGCTCAGGAAAAGTAGGTGCTGGTCTAGGGGGTGGCACATGCAGGAAGCAAGGCCCAACACACATTCACCACCACCACCACCACCACCCCCCGCCACTGCTGGTCCCTCCCCCACCCCAGCTTGATGGCTTCTCCAGTGAGGCTTTCTAAGACCTTGTTCTCCCAGAGGGACATCTCTCCTGTGGCAGAAGTTCAGAGGACACTGAGGCATTATACGATGATGGGGTGATGTACCCTGGAATCTGGGACTCTCCCTGGGCGGTTTCCTTTCCCATGCCCCAGCCGTGGAAACCGCTCCTTTTTCTCCTCTGCCATGAGGCACCCCAGAGTCTTGGGGCCTCTGTGAAGTTACCTCCTCTTGGAGGAACTGCATTTTCATGACGTCATTTGCAATCACCACCCCCACTGCACCCAGGGTCAGGCGATTCCCAAGAGCCAGCCTTGGCTCCTCTCCCTCTGAGAGAGCAGGAAGCAGCTGGTCCCCAGTGCCCATGTCAGCTCTGCTTGGGCCAGGGGGCCTAAGTCCAGTCCATTCCAAACCCCAATCCTCAAGGCCAGGGGCTCGTGGCCTACCTTGAGAGGGTGTAGATAGCGGAGTCCACGCAGGAAGGGTGGCCAGGCGGGGCCAGGCAACTCGTGGCCCAGCATGCGGGTGAGGTGGGCTATGTAGCTGGTGGCCAGCACCAGCACATCCAGCTTGGAGAGTTTGGTGTCGGGTGGCACAGCGGGCAGAGCAGCCTGCAGGGCCAGGAAGGCCTGGCGCAGTGTCCTCACCCGGCTCCGCTCCCGTGCAGCATTCTTGGGACTGGCCTCACTCTGCACAGAGGACCCCAGATGAGTGGGTCTGACTGGACCCCCCCACCTGCCCCTGTTTCGAAGAGCATTCTAGCGTGACGTCTCCCTCCAGAACAGTAGAGCGGAGGGCCTCGTGCCCTCTTTGTCTGCTCTCGGTCTTCCCCCACCTTATGGCTGAGGAAATGGAGAGAAGGTGTCACCTTGGGTCAGAGGGCAGCAGGGTAGCAAGGCTAGGCTCAGAAGTTAGCGTCCTTTCCTCTTTTTTTTAAAAAGATTTTATTTAGTCCTTTCCTCTCTCTAATACTACTCTATCCCTGCTCCACCCACACCCTCATTGGAATCCTGCTTATCAGGGTTCCCAGGCGCTGCAGGAAGCACAGAGTGACCCCCGCCCTGTAGGGCTGACCCTTGCCCAGCGTCAGATCCTGAGATGAAGACGCAGCTGCAGTGAGGAAGAAAGGACCCCCAGCCGGGGGCCACAGCGACCCACAGCTCCATTCTGGCCCCACCACTCGCTCCTTTTCTGGAGCTGTGGGGAATTCACCCCACTCCTCTAGGCCTCAGTTTCCCCCAGAGCCGTGAGTGGGGCCAGCTCTCTGAGCCGCGCTCTGGTTGAGACCAGCGTGGGGCCTTGGAGTCAAAACGCTGGTGTCCCCCTCTTGGGCAGGGGCGGTGACGCCCAGTGAGGCTTTGTGGTCAGAGGTGACACCTCAGCCCCTCCCCGCTGGCCTCCCCCCTTTGCCTCCCACCGGTCCAGCGTTTCCTTACCTGGCCACGAGCCAGGCTCCGGGCCCTGACCCCTCGTGGGCGTGGGCTGGGGGCAGCTCTGCTCCACCTTTGGTCACTCCAGCCCGGCTTGTCCCACGGGTCCTGCCTGGTCCTGCTCAGGCGGCTTCTCTTCCTGCCCAAATCTGCTGCCAGCGACAACCTGGCTTTAGCGGGCTTCTGCCCCACTCCCGGTGCGGTGGGTGCCCTTCTGGCCTCCCTCTGGGACATGCCACACGCCTGGGGGGACAGCTGCGGCCCCTAGACAGGAACACGGCGCCTGTGGGAGCCCGCGGGCTCAGGCTTGCGGGGCAGGCTGGTCGCCGGGCCTGGAGTGTATCTGAGGGAGCTGGCGCCCAGTCAGGCCTGCTTGGCTCCTTGTTCTGGGAAAACCGCCCACCCAGCACAGCCCCCGCAAGCAGCCTCCTGCCCGCCTCCCAGCTGGCTCAGGGGTGGGGGTACTGATGCCGGGAGTGGCCGAGCCCAGGGGTGGAGGGGGGAGGCCCCTGCTGGAGGAGGCACGAGGGCGGTGGGAAGGGAGCTCCCCTCCCGGAGCCTTGCCTGCCTCTGACAGCAGTCTTGGGAGCTCATGAGCCTCTAGCTTTGAGGCGCAAGTCCCCCAGAAGGGCCCCGAGCCCCCTCCCCTGCCAGAAGCCCACCTGCGTACATCCCTGAAAGGACCTTTCCTCCCCTTGTCAATGAACTTGACCTTCCAGCCACAGGGCACTATTCCCCATTCCCCCCAGCAGGCCTCTTATCTCCAACCTAGTGCTTCTCCATGCCCCGGAATATCTTCCTCTGGGTGGAAAGGCTGCCTTCATCTGTTGGGTTATGCCCTTCGTTTGTGAGGACTTCCTCCTCACAGAGCCTGGAGCCCAGGTCTCCCTGTTGGACGGGCACCCTAATTTATGCACGACCACAGCCTGGCGAGTTCCCTCACCGGTCCAGTGCTCCTACATCACTATGTGCCAGGCATGGTGAGAAGCACTTGTACGTATTCTCTTACTTATTTCTCCGAACAACTTTAAAAAATTAAAAATAAAAAAAAATTTTAATTAACATATAATGTATTATTAGTCCCAGAGATACAGGTCTTTGAATTGCCAGGTTTACGCCCTTCACAACACTCACCATAGCACATACCTTCCCCAATGTCCATAACCCAGCCACCTTCTCCCTCCCCCCTCCTCCCTCTCAGAACAATCTTATAAGAAAAAAAACTCTTGGGACGCCTGGGTGGCTCAGTTGGTTGGACGACTGCCTTCGGCTCAGGTCATGATCCCGGAATCCCGGGATCGAGTCCCGCATCAGGCGCCCAGCTCCATGGGGAGTCTGCTTCTCCCTCTGACTTTCTCCTCACTCATGCTCTTTCTCACTGTCTCTCTCTCAAATAAATAAATTTTAAAAAAATGATTTAAAAAAAAAAAAGAAAAGAAACTCTTGTATCTTTGTGTTTCAGATGGGAAAACAAGGGAGGTGACGCAGCTGGTAAGTGATGGGGTTGGCATGAGAGCCCAGGTGGTCAGTTAGACTCGGAAGGTTGGCCCTCAGCCTACACTGTTCTGTCTTGGTGGGTCCACTCACACGTCTGTCCCTAAGCTAGATGCGAGGTCTTCGAAGGTAAGGACCAGTCACGCCATCTGCCTTATATAGCCCATTGGGAGGAGTCAGGCTGAAGGGATAGCAAATCTGCCACAGGAGTCCCTGCCTGTCCCTGTGTCCCAATCTCTGCTTGCAGCACAGTCCATCTGAGATGTCCCTTGTCTGCCCATCTTGAACTCCAGGGGAGACAAAATATGTAAAGAAAAAGGAAAGAAAGAACAGAGGAGTAAAGGCAGATGCACATAGAGAGAGAACCGCAGCCAACCAGAGGGAAAGGAAACAGGAAGACAAGGAAAATCCCCCAGAATATTTGTCAGTCAGGAAGTGATCGTGTACTACGTTTTGGTGTTTCCATACTATGGAACGATGCACAGTAATAAAACAAGATAAACCTCTGTAGAGTGATGTGAACATAACTCTCCAAGAAGTCATGGTTAAGGGCAAAAATCCTAGCTGTAGATCAGTTGCATGATAAAATCCCAGCCGGGATCAAAAACACCAAAAACCAGACGCTGTAAGCATGAAGGGTTATGTGTGTATATGAATGTATAGAAACTCGGCCGAAAAGATGCACACCACATTTTTGTTTGTTGGTTTGGTTTGGTTTTGCTCTAGATGCAGAGGATTCAACATACTCTGGATCTGTGGCCACCACGGCCTTCCGCACCCCAGGGCCTCCTGGTGGCCTCCTCCCTCCCATCTGTCCCCTTCCATCCCATTCCCATTCTTCTTTCCTGTCACCATTTCGAAGTATTTAATGTATGCTCTTTTGCTAGTCTGTGTGGTGGTTTTATTTTTTTTTTTTAAGATTTTATTTATTTATTAGAGAGAGATCACAAGTAGGCAGAGAGGCAGGCAGAGAGGGAAGAAGGGAAGCAGGCTCCCCCCCGGACCCTGGGATCATGACCTGACCTGAAGGCAGAGGCTTAACCCACTGAGCCACTCAGGTGCCCCTATCTACATGCTTCTTATAAATACAGAGACTTGGTTTTTTTCCAGCAGGGAGCCTCATTCGGGGCTTGATCTCAGGACACTGGGATCATGACCTGAGCAGAAGGCAGAGGCTTTAACCCACTGAGCCACCTGGGCGCCCCTGTGTGGTGGTTTTAAAATGTGTACACAAATTCTTTGATACTTCTCTTTTCAAAAGGTGGAGACTAATTGCCCCTCCCCGTGACTATGGGCCAGACTTAGCAACTTGCTCCTAGCAGACAAAACATGTCAGGGGCGCCTGGGTGGCTTGGTGGGTTAAACGTCTGCCTTCCGCTCAGGTCCTGATCCCAGGTCTCTGGTTGGGCTCTGCGCTCAGCGGGGAGCCTGCTTCTTCTCCCTCTGCCTCTCATGCTCTCCCACTCTCTCCCTCTCAAATAAATAAAATCTTTGAAAATTCAAAACAAATAAACTGTGGCAGCAGTGTCAACATGAAGCTTCTGGAACTAGGTTTTATTTATTTATTTTTAAAGATTTTATTTATTTATTTGACAGACAGAGATCACAAGTAGGCAGAGAGGCAGGCAGAGAGAGAGAGGGAAGCAGGCTCCCTGCTGAGCAGAGAGCCCGATGTGGGACTCGATCCCAGGATCCTGAGATCATGACCTGAGCCGAAGGCAGCGGCTTAACCCACTGAGCCACCCAGGCACCCTGGAACTAGGTTTTAAAGACATGGTAGCTTCCTCCTGGGGTCACTCGGTCCCCCGGCTCTAGGGGAAGCCAGCTGCTGTGTGGTGAAGGTACTCCTGTCGCCCTGAGGAGAGGCCCAGGTGGTGAGGAGGGGAACCTGCGGCTGTGTGAGTGCACCGGCTCCGAAAGGACCCCACTCCCTGCCCCGCCCCGTTCAGCCTTCAGATGAGTGCCACCCGGGTCAACACTTTGAGTGGGATCCATGAGTGTCCTCGAGCCAGAGTCACCCAGCTAAGCTGCTCTTACCCCCGAACTTTCAGATCCACAGAAGCCATGGGAGGTAATGAATGTTTACTGTTGTTTAAGTTTCGGGGTAATTGGGTAAGGAGCAGTAGAGAACTCATGCAACATGTGTTATTCAACCCTGTGCATCGTTGTATGAATAAATGTTAAATTCATGAAAAGGATAACGTGTTTTACATTATGCGTGTATAGTACAGTGTCAGCGACGCGGTAGGTATGATGTGATAAGCTTCACTGTTACCACTTCTGTTCGATCCTGTGGGGTTTTTTTGTTTGTTTGTTTCATAATATTCTGAAGAGTTTATGATAAAGTAGTTTCACAGGCCACAAGAAAGTAGAAGGACTCTGTACATCCTTTCAGGAAACAGGCAGGGAGCTGATAAGGGCCCACATGGGTCTAGGGCCTTGGTGGGCACATTCCCCGGTGGGGGGGGGGCTTCACTTCAGGGATGAGGGGAGGTGCCTGCATCTATGGAGGGGGCAATCCCGTTGGAGTTGCTCCTCTAAGGGGATCCCCAATGGGAGACCCATGGGAGGCACTGGGACAGGGGGCGAGCCCACCATGCCTGGAGGGGGTGTCCCTTGGCCCATAGGTAGGGGAGGACTCCCGTGGCCAGCAGGATATTGGGTTGGGGCCCCCTGCAGTCTTGGCTGTGGCAGCTGCTGCAGAGGCTGCAACGATGCCTCTTCCTTGTGGGGTCATCACCTGCTGGGATGGCCCACCCTTCACCCTCTTGGCCTGGGCAGCAAGTCCTGAAGGAGCCTGGGGTCACTGGAAGCCCAGCAGGGACTCCTGCGCCCACAGCTCTGCCCATCCCTGGGCCTCCCACAGCTCCGCAAGTGGCACTCAGACCCTGCCAGTCAGTATCTTTGGGAGGAGGTCCCTGTACTCTTATTGAGACCAGGATTCCCCCTGAGTTAATTGACTGAGTATTGCCAGAGAGCCATCCGTCCAAGAGCCTGCATGGGGCTCTGAAGCCCCACATGCCCGACATCACCGGGTATTAACCAGATTCCCAGTTTTACGGTTTTATGGTTGGATAGCTATAAAGAGCTGTTCGAATTTGCCTTTATCAGATAACTGACAAGCTCAGGCATCCTTTGTGTGTGGTGCTTGGTGGGAGAATGCATTTCATTTTTCTCCATATAGGGAGACTGCTTTCCCATCTTCATCTGCTGAACAGTCCATTCTCTCTCCCCGCTCAGTTGCAGCCTCCATGTTATCATATAATAAGTTCCCATCTTTACATGTAGATCAATGTCTGAGTTCTCTATTCTGTCCTGCTAATCTTTTCTTTCTTACTTTTTTTTTTTTTTTTTTTTAGGTTTTATTTGACAGAGAGAGAGAGACTATGGAAAAGGGAACACAAGTAGGGGGAGTGGGAAGAAACAGGCTTCCCACTGAGCAGGGAGCCCAATGCAGGGCTTGATCCCAGTACCCTGGGATGAGAATCTGAGCCAAAGGCAGACACTTAACGACTAAGCCACCCAGGCAGCCCATGACCTTTTTGTCTGTGTTTGAGTGAGTAACACACTGCTTTTATGGCTATGACTTTGTAACATGTCTTTTTATTTGGTAAGATAACACTCCCCCTCTTTACTCTTATTTTTCAAGGTTCACTTAGTTATTTCTGGACACTTACTTTTTCATTTAGATTTTAGAGAAAATTCGCTAGGTTCTTAAAAAATTCAATTGGAATTTTGATTAGGGTTTTATTGAATGCATGGATTGATTTGGGGAGAGTTGTCATCTTTATAGTTTTGAGTCAAATATTTCAAGAACATGAAATGTCTCATTTTATTTTAAACATCTTTTATATCCTTTATTAATTGTATAGTTTATCCCATGAATGTCTGTGTATTCTTGCATCTGTGAAATGATTCACAGTTTTGTTGAACTAAATAATTCATAGTTTTTATAATGCTCTTACTCATTCTGTGTTCTAGTTGATGATGGCTTCTATACAGAAATGCTAGCAAATTTTTAATTTGTCTTAAATCCAGTAAACTTGCTGAACTTTCTTTCTTTCTTTTTTTTTTTTAAAGATTTTATTTATTTATTTGACAGACAGGGATCATAAGTAGGCAGAGAAGCAGGCAGAGAGAGAGGAATGGAAGCAGGCTCCCCACCAAGCAGAGAGCCAGATGCGGGCTCCATCCCAGGACCCTGGGATCATGACCTGATCTGAAGGCAGAGGCTTTAACCCACTGAGCCACCCAGGCACCCCAAACTTTCTTATTAGTCTTAAAACTGTTGCTACCATTGATTTTTCTAAGTAGATAAAAGAAATCACCATTTTATTTCTTCCTTTTCAATCTTTGTATTTGTTTCTTCTTCTTTCCTTAGGGTGTTGACTTGTGTTTTTGTTACTCTGTTAATCAGAAGTAGTGATAACAGGCACCTTTTTTCCTCTAACCCTATGTAGAATGTATCTAGAATTTCACCATTAAGCATAATATTTGTTTTAGGTTTTTGATATATAAGCTTTACCGAGTTAAGGATGTATCCATCTAGTCCTTGTTTGCTAAGAGGTTTTTGGTATTTTTTCAAATTGTAAGTGGGTGTAGAACTTTATCAAACGCTTTCTCTGCATCAACTGAAATACAATCATGATTTTTCTCCCTCAGTGCATTAGTATGTTAAATTATTTTGTTGTATTTTCTGATGATAAGTGTCATTGCTTGTGATTAACATTTAAAATACACTCTCTGATTCGTATAGTTAATATTTTGTTTAGGATTTTGTAACCATCTCAAAAGTGAAATGAGATTCTAATTTTCTTTTCTTTTTAAAAAATTTTATTTGTTTATTTGACACAGAGAAAGAGATCACAAGTAGGCAGAGAGGCAGGCAGAGAGAGAGAGGGGAAGCAGGCTGCCTGTTGAGCAGAGAGGACCCTGAAATCATGACCTGAGCCAAAGGCGGGGGCTTAACCCACTGAGCCACCCAGGCGCCCTCTAATTTTCTTCCCTCTAAGTGTCATTGTTTGGTTTGGGGATCAAGGTCTCACTAACCTCATAAAATGAGCGGGGGAGTTCTCACTCTTCTACTTTCTGAAAGAACTTTTTACATAAGATAGAAATCAACCCTTTTTTGAAGTATGGTGAGACTTAATTATAAAGCCCCCAGGTCTAGTTTTCCTTTGGTGAAGAGGGGAAGAAATGTTAAAGAAAGGGAAGAAATTTCACCTCAATTTCTTTGGCTTCTTATTGATGTATTGGAATGCCTTGTTTCTTCTTATCAATACTTAGTATTTTATATTTTCCATGAATTAAGCAATTTCATTCAGGAATTCCAATACTTTAGTGTACAAAATGCTCTTAGAAATATGTTTCCAGGAGCAACTGGGTGGCTCAGTGGGTTAAGGCCTCTGTCTTAGGCTTAGGTCGTGATCCCAGGGTTTTGGGATTGAGCCCCATGTCGGGTCTCTGCTCAGTAGGAGCCTGCTTCTCCCTCTCTCTCTCTGCCTGCCTCTCTTTCTACTTGTGACCTCTGCCTGTCAAAATAAATAAAAATCTTTTAAAAAATTTTAAAAATAAACATTTATTGTCATTTAAAAAAAGAAAGAAAGAAAGAAAGAAAGAAAGAAATATGTTTCCAGGGATGCCTGGGTGGCTCAGTCAGTTAAGTCGCTGCCTTAGGCTCAGGACATGATCCCAGGGTCCTAGGATCGAGTCCCACATCGGGCTCCTTGCTCAGTGGGAAGCCTGCTTCTTTCTCTGCCTCTGCCTGCCACTCTGCCTGCCTTTGCCTGCTTGTGATTGCACGCTCTCTCTCTCTGACAAATAAATAAATATGATCTTTAAAATAAAAAAAAGTCTTAAAAAAAAAAAAGAAAGAAGTTTCCAGGGATGCCGGGTGGCTCAGTGGGTTAAGCCTCTGCCTTTGGCTCAGGTCATGATTTCAGGGTCTTGGGATCGAGCCCTGCATGGGCTCTCTGCTCAGCGGGGAGCCTGCTTCTTCCTCTCTCTCTGCCTGCCTCTCTACCCAGCTGTGATCTCTTTAATAAATAAAATCTTTTTTTAAAAAAGTAGTACGTCTCCAAAGAAATGAGAAAAAGCAAAAGTCCTATCCAGCAGAAATTTTCTTTCAAAAACCTAGGCATTTCTCAGCCTTGAGAAAAACAGTGTAGAACTCTGAGAATGGCCAGGCGGTTTGCCCAGGAACAACACTTGGCCCACAAAAGGGGTACGGCCTTGGATCTCTGGTAAAAGCCCAAAGTTCCAGTAACTTTAATAGGCCAGCAGTTCTGTGGCTGGACTGGCAAGATGAAGACTGATTTGGGGGCACCTGAGTGGCTCAGTCAGTTAACTTCTGACTCTTTTTTTTTAAGATTTTATTTACTTATTTGACAGACAGAGATCACAAGCAGGCAGAGAGGCAGACAGAGAAAGAGAGGGGGAAGTAGGCTCCCCGCTGAGCAGAAAGCTCCATGCCCGCTAGATCCCAGGACCCCGGGATCATGACCTAAGCCGAAGGCAGAGGCTTTAATCCACTGAGCCACCCAGGCGCCCCTAGTGTCCAACTCTTGATTTTGGCTCAGGTCATGATTTCAGAGTCATGCAATCAAACCCCAAGCTGGGCTTCTCCTTCTCTCTCTCTCTTTCTCCGCCCAATCCCCGCCCCTGCTCATGTGCTCTCTCTCTCTCTCTCTCTCTCTCTCAAAAGAAGAAGAAGGAGGAGAAGGAGGAGAAACATGTTTACGGGAATCACAGCCTGTTTGGGGGCAGACATCATTCTAATCTTGAGAGAACTGCCCATCAGGACCTTAGGACAGAAGAATGGCATTTTGAAGGGTAGAGCAAAAATGTGTTTTTCAGACATAACAGGACTGTCTTTTGTCCTCCCATATAAGTGTATATAGCTACCCTGATGGTATTAGATGCCAACCTTTCAGTGATGAGCTAAAAGTCAACTGGGGCTCCCATCCCAAGATCCTCAGACCAGGTTCAAAGGGTCACCCACAGAAAACTCTAGGGAGCTGATGGGTCAGTCCAGAGTTTCTTGCATTCTGACCATCTGTGAGATGAAGGGTGGCCCATGGAATGAATGGTGGGTATTCCCAGGCTTTCAGTTCAATATTCTATCTCAGAGTTCATTAGGTTGTTGCTAAGGCAGACCTCTCCCAGAAGCTTCCATCTGAAACTTAATCAGGTCAGAGCCAAAGTCGGACTTCAAGGGGGAATCCAAGGAAACCCTTGCCAGATGATAAATGGGCATCATCACTTTCCTTCCAGAGGCACTTACCTATCAGAGAAAGAGGGAGATCTGACTCCAGCTTTTCTGAGCCTTGGCAGGACACAGAGTAGGAAGGAAGAAAGTATTAAAGCCACACTCACAGCCCTGTGGAAAGGGATCTCTTTTACCAAGTGCCTTTTCAGAGTTAGGTGACTGGGCCACACTCGGGGAGCTCCTCCACCTGAAGGTTTAGTCCTCAGACGGACCCCAAGGTCATGGTCAGATAAATCGGGGACTCTCAGGCTATCACCTCGGTGTTGCGTCCACAGCAGGGATGTGGTCTACAAAGGAAAACTTACACAGTGAAAAACAGTGTCCACAAAGCCCCAAGAGGTGAACCAAGAAAGAGTGAGACTGATGTACAAGGTCAGGGGACGCTTCCCAGGCCAGAAGGCGCAGAGGCCATTTCTAGCACTCTGTCATCTTCAAGCTGATCTTCAGGGCAGTGGGGTTCTGCATGGCGAAGCTTGTCTCCATGGGTCAGGTCCACGCCGTGCCTGGCTATCTCTGTGGCACGGTACTACCTAGACGCAGGTGTGTGGGTGGCTCTGTGACTTTCTAGAACTTTCTAGAACTTTGTCGATGCTGTATGCTTCATCTCCAGCGGCCAGGCCATGGATAAAGCAGTGTGGGTCCCAGCACACTCGTCTGAGTGGGCTTCATGGAGCACGCGGGCAGCACATGGGTGAAAGTCCAGTTTCTCTATCATGTATTGGTTTTTGAAGTTGGTCTGGGACCTCTAGTTCTCGGGCTGAACACAGGCACAGTCCCGGGAACTAGCCTAACTCATAGAAGCTGGGCCTCATGAGTTCTCCCTTGGCCTCTAGTGCTGATAACGGGTTCTCCTCTTCCTGGGATTTGTTTCAGCACAGTGCCATCAGCCTCCTCTTTCGCAGGTTGTGCGGAAATCCAGACACAGTCTCGTTTGGGTGGGATTGGCTCCCAGGAAGGTATAGAGAGGAAGTGGCTGTAGAGGAGGATCGCCTTCCCCTCAGAACTTGAGCCCCATCTCACAGGTGCTATTATTTACACTTGGAACAACGACTCTTGGATACCGAAGAGAGTCCCTTTGAAAAAGATCCTTCTGCTCAAGATGCTTCTGCCAGGCCGTGAGACGAGTGGGAGGGAGCAAAAGCAGCCTTCTTCCTACCCTTCTAGAAGAGTCACTCACAACTCTCCTAGTCCCTCGAGTATTACAGAAGTGCCCTAGAAGTTTCACTACTGCTATGGGATCCCTCTTTTCTTATTTTTAATTCATTATGTCTTTAAATACTTTCTCTTTTTTATTTTTGTTCTGCATTTTATTTGCACCCAATTATTTATTCTTTTTTAAAAAAAGATTTTATTTGTTTATTTGACAGACAAGAGATCACAAGTAGGCAGAGAGGCAGGCAGAGAGAGAGAGAGGAGGAAGCAGGCTCCCCACTAAGCAGAGAGCCCGATGCGGGGCTCGATCCCAGGACTCTGAGATCACGACCTGAGCCGAAGGCAGAGGTTTTAACCCACTGAGCCACCCAGGCACCCCCTGTCTTGGTTTTAGTACTAAAAGTCTCATGTCCCATGAAACCCCTCAGTCCCTATGGCTGGATCTCAACTTACCTATTTCCTCCTCCCTAAAGCTGATGTGCCAGAGATTTTGCCTGGTTTTCCTTTCCTACCCCCTACATTTTCGTAAGTATCCTTCTCTCACTTTATACAAGCCATGACTCTTACTCATTCCTAAATTTATTACAACTTGCCCTGGAGCGAAAAAACCTCCGGGGCACCTGAAGAAAAAAAAAAAGACAATAAGAAATATATATTTTTAAGAATTCATTTATTTGAGAGAGAGAGCACAAGGAGGTAATGGGAGGAGAGGCAGAGGGGCAAGCAGACTCCCATTGAGCAGAGAGCCCAATGTGGGGCTCAATCCCAGGACCCTGAGGTCACGACCTGAGCCAAAGGCAGACACTTAACTGACTGAGCCACCCAGGCGCCCTGACAGTTAGAAATATCGATAATGGGCACCGTCTCCTTTAATATAGGAATCTTAGCTCCTTGGAAGGGCATCTCATCTTTCAGTCACATATTGTAATGGTTAATTTTAAGTGTTAACTTGACTGGGCCTCGGGGGGCATATATTGAGTTAAACATTATTTTGGGTGTGTCTGTGAGGGTGTTTCTGGATGAGGTTAATATCTGAATTGGTAAACTGAGTGAAGCAACTTGCCTCCCTAACGTGGGCAAGCCTCATCTAGTCACGGAAGGCCTGAGTAGAACCAAAAAGGCAGAGTAAGGGAGACTTCACTCTCGTTGCCTGATTATCTTCAAGCTGGGGCATTGGTTTTCTCTTGCCTTTGGACTCAGATTTGCACTGGAATGGACACCATTGGCTCTATTCATTCTCAGGCCTTTGGATTTGGGCTGGAATGATGCCGTTAGCTCTCTAAGTATCTAGTGTGCTAACTGCAGACCTTCGGACTGGTCACCCTCCATACACACAGGATCCAATTCCTTTGTTTTTTAATTTAATTTTTAAAAAATTTTGTTTAAGGATTTTATTTATTTGACACAGAGAGAGAGATCACAAGTAGGCAGAGAGCAGGCAGAGGGGGAGGGAGAAGCCCAGCTGAGCAGAGAGCCCGATGCGGGGCTCAATCCCAGGACCCTGAGATCATAATCCGAGGTGAAAGCAGAGGCTTAACCCACTGAGCCACCCAGGCGCCCCAGGATCCAATTTCTTGTAATCAATCTCTGTCTGTCTATTTATCGATCACTATTCATAAGTATACACAACCATATGTCACTAAGAATAGACAACTTAAATGAAACGAATACTTTTTCGGAAAGACACCAATAGGATATAGCTCTATCATTTCTCTCTCTAGATATAGACGCCATCATAAAGAAGAGCATGCTTAGATATAAATAATAGTTGCCCTTAACCTGTGAGTAAACTGGAAAACAGTGAATTGACACTTTAAATGGGTGGATGGTATGGTATGTGAATTATACTCCCTAAAGCTGTTGAGAAAATAATTATTAAAACCTAGAACTGTAGCCCAAGTGTGGAAATGGTATAGAACGTGAGCCACTGCTCAGAGAGCAAAAGGAAACAAGACCTTGCAGACAAAGGCCAGCTGAGAGAGGCCGTGTGGTTGGTGAGAACCCCGGATGTAGGAGGCGCTGGGAACTGTGAACTATACGGGCAGGGAGGAGGGGAAGGTTAGGTCCTGATGGGGAGGCTGAGTGCCCCCAAGGAATTAGGTCTCTTTAGTTTTGTCAAGGGCCAGCCTTTGGGTGATCTCTGAAAGAAGGTCCTAGAGCTTGAGGCGGAGAGTGTATTATGTCAGCACCTGACCTTTATGACATCGGCACTCAGTGCCAGGGAGAGCTGCCCCCAGGGAACGGGGCTCATAGTTCCCAAGGGGGGCGGCAACGCCGCCCCTTACACAAAGTTCAGTCTCCCAGAAGGTCCCACCAGCCAGCCCCAGGGCTGCTGCTGCTGCTCCTGATTCTGCTGCTGGGCGTGCTGAGGGCCCGGCAGAGGCAGAGGACATCAGCATCAGGGGTGACAAGGAGTCAGGGAGACCGGAGGGGCAGGAAATGAGGATGCTGGCCGAGTCCCTGACTCAGATTGAGGGGAGCAAAAATCGGTAACGGAAGACCTCCTCCTGGCCGAAGGACCACCGAGGGCAAGGTTCAGACAGAAATCTGGGTCAAAGTGAGCTTAGGGTGACAGATGCTGTAGACAGAGGGTGTGTAGCCACCATTTTGTGACGCTTCCTCTCTCTCCCAGGTTCCTCATTGCTGAAGTGCCTTGTGAAACCCAGCCCAGAGGAACCCTCTCTGGTAAGAGCTCGCAGCACCAGAACACCCCAACTTCTAGTCCTATCTCCGTGGCCATCCTCCAGCCCCCTCCTCTGACGCCAATTGACCTCCCACCCCCATCCCTTTCCTCCTCACCTCTCGCCTTCCCCGGAGCATTTTGCCAGCTCTTCTGACCCCAAAGGTGACGTGGATTTAGGGTCTTGGTAAATCATTTTTTTCAGAGCCAGAAGTGGACTGATTCTCCCAATATCTTAGATTCTGTTTCTTTCTCTACAGGCCCGATGGGCTGTGTCTTCATCTCCAGCGCACCCAGATTACGGCTGCGGATCCTCAGCTAACAAGAGGCTGCTCTGGTTCTCCATCCCTACACATCCCTCACCAATGGCTGACGGCCAAGTGAGAGGCCAAGTTTAGACCCAAGCTCTGGCCCATACACTTAGAGAGCCTAGTGCTGCGGGGCGGGGTGTCTCCTTGTCTTGCCACCGACAGCTGCACCAGCGCCAGGCTGGAGCCACCCACACTTGCACACAGAAGGCCCTGATTTCTCAGCCAGCTCTGGCCTCAGAGACACTGGCCCTGACTCTGCCAGGTCTCTCCTCTCCGGTCTTGAGGCACCACCACCACCAGCAGCCCCTCCCCCCTCCCCTGGGCCCCACCCCGCATCCTTTCTGAACTCAAGGCAATGGAGCCTCAAAATAACGACCAGGTGCTGCTCCAGAACGCAGAGGACCCTGGGCGCCCCCCTCTGGGCCCCTCCCAACTTGAGGACTCCCCATCCAGCCACCCCCAGCCTCTGCCTCCCCAGCGAAGCCCCCCCCTCTCCTACTCCCCTTGCTCCCCGGGCACCCCACAGTCCCACTCTCCTGGCTCCCGTTTCTACTCTTCTGACTCAAATTCAGACTTTATCCTACACCCTCACTCTTCCTCTCCCCCAAGTTCCCCCAGCTTCTTTCATCAGAATTACCTCTCTCTCTCCCTCCCACCCTTTTCCCCTCCCTCCCCTGGGCTGTACCCCTCCCCGGCTCACACCCATTCCTCCTCTCCCTCTCAGCCCCAGAACACCCCTCTCCCCCACACTCAGTGTCAGCCTCCCTCCCCCCCAGGAGACTGCCCTAGCTCCACTGTCACTTCCCTATCCCCCAGCCTACCTTCTGGTGGTGTCCACTCAAACAGGCAGGTGTGGCCCCGGGATCAGTACAGGGACACCAGGTCCCCTGGGCTGGTGGGGGAATGCGTGGCAAGCGAGAAGGACCCTGCGGAGTTCAGGGACCCAGGAGCCCTGGCCCAGGCCCTGGTGGCCCATCTGGGGCACCGCCGCATTGCTCGCGACCTGCAGCTACTGCTTTTGCAGCATATGTGGCTGGGCAGACCTGGCCCGGCCCCCATTGTAGAATATCCCATATGCCTGGTGTGCCTCAAGCCCCGCAGCCCCTCTTGCCCCATCCCCAGGTACAGGACTGGTCCCCGGCTGCTTGCCTTCCCCCAGCTACTGCCCTGTGCACAAGGCCAGGAATCCGGACCACTCCGCATAGGCATTGGTTTTGGGCTCCGCCTGCCTCGGGGCCAGGCCAGGGCCTTGCACCTGTTGCCCGAAAGAAGGCCAGAGGCAGCAGGGCCTCAGGGCAAGGCTGCTCAGGCCCATGGACATCAAACCCAGGCGTCCCTGGCTCCGGCAGCTCAAGCACCAGTGGCTCAGGAGCAGGCAGGTCCAGCCCAGGGCACAGCCTCCCAGACCGCCAGCCTCAGATCTGCAGGCCTCCAGTCACCAAACTCTACATGCTTTTCGGAGCCTCAGCCTCAGGCACCCAAACAGGCCACTGTCTGCCCGAAACCCACGCCTTCCTCTGCGCCCAAGAGGCCAGTCTCTCCAGAACCCATTCTCCGAAAGTCACCAGCCTAGTTCCAGATCCGAGAAGGCTCTCTGGAGTATCTCCTCTGAACCCTGCTGTCCCCACCAGGCCCCAGATGTTGGGGAGCCCCCGAGACACCCTGAAGGGCTGGCTGGCAGGAGGTCAGGTGTGTTCTCCACCCTTGAACCCTGGGAGCCCTCTATGGAATCTGCTCTCTCCTGGCTGAAGAGGGTGAAGAGCACCTTAGACCCCATTCAGCCTCTAGCGTGTCAATAAAAGCCTGACCCTGAAAACGTGTGTTAGTGTCTGATGTGGAAATGTCGGGGTTTGGAGAGAACAGTCAAGAAATAATTTTTTTTTTATAGATTTCATTTATGTACTTGACAGACAGAGGTCACAAGTAGAGAGGCAGGCAGAGAGAGAGAGAGAGGAAGCAGGCTCCCCATGGAGCAGGGAGCTCGATGTGGGGCTCGATCCCAGGACCCTGGGATTGTGACCCGAGTCGAAGGCAGAGGCTTTAACCCACTGAGCCACCCAGGCGCCCACGAAAGAATTTTTGAGACGTCTTTGGCGCAAAAAGGTGTTTGTTTTTTTTAAAGAAATGATTAAAAAAATTTTATTTAAGAGAGAGAGTGTTCCAAAAGTTGGTTTTATTAAAGTATGGGCACAGAGGGCTGCCTGGGTGGCTCAGTCAGTTAGGCGGCTGCCTTGGGCTCAGGTCATTATCCCTGGGTCCTGGGGTCCATGCCCCGCTCAGGATCCCTTCTTGGTGGGAAGCCTGCTTCTCCCTCTCCCACACCCCTGCTTGTGTTCCCATTCTCTCTGTCAGATAAATAAATAAAATCTGTTAAAAAGTGTGGGGGGACGGGACCCATGGGCAGAAAGAGCTGCACTAGAGTTGTGAGGAGTTATATATACTTTCAAGTTGGGAGGAGGTTAGATAAAGTGTGAGTCTCTAAGGGATTTTGGAAGCAAGGTTTCCAGGACCTTGAAGGGGCTAGCTATTTTTGGGAAAAGGTGGTTTCTTACTGTCTAATACGTTTGTCATGAGCCCCTTCAGATGTTATTAGTGGGCCAAATGCTTGGGGGATGATTGCTAACCTGTATCTTGGGGGTAGAGATGAAAGAAGTTTCCAAAGGAATTTCCAAAGGATCCTAGAAGTTAAGATAATGTTAAGCTAATGTTCCCTTTTGCCTCTAGCTAAGTATTAACACTGAGGCAGTTGAGTGTCTAGAGGAAGGTCACCGCCTGTCTCAAGGACTTGTCAATGGGCTGGCTGTTAAGTTCTAAAGAAATATAATTTTTTCTCTCGCCTTTGTTTCCCACATTGATGGAGGATAATCAGAAGAAAGGCAGGCAGGGGTAAGAGCCCCCTTACTCTCTGTCTGTCCTAAGAGAAAACTACCCTTAAAAGGAAAAAGACCCCATCCTGTTATTCTAGGCTTTACGAAGTGGCCCAGCTTTAAGTCTTCCTACTGGGAGGATTTACAACTTGTATGTGACAGAAAGTAAAGGAATGGCTTTGGGTGTCATGACCCAGGCCTATGGTGGGGTGGGGAGGAGCAGTTCAACAGTCAGTGGGATATTTAAGCTAAGAGCTCAATCCAGTGGCCTGTGGCTGGACAGCATGCCTTAAGGCAATGGCAGCACCGCCTCTTGATCCCTGAGGCTACTATGAAATACCACCCTGGAAGGAGCCCTCCACCCTCTCCCACGTGAACAATTACCTGATAGGTAGAGGAGCGTGTGGACAAAAACTTGATTGGATGACAGGTACATGGAGGGTTAATCAGATTAAAAGAGCCCACACCAAAGCGCCCGTAAAAACCCCTAGATTTAACCGCCAAATCGGCAACGCTCTTGGGTCCCCTCGGGATCTCTATAATATCGGTCAATAAACTTTGCTTTGCTGCCCACCATTCTTCGTCTGGCCTACCTCTGGCCTACCTCTTCATTCTCTGAAGACACGGTGTGACCAAGAACTCTGGGCACTAAAGGAAAAATCCTGCCACAATCTTAGTGTTCTGCTGAGCAGACACAGGGGGTTGCTGAACCTACTGGAGACCACAATTAAGCAAAGAGAGGGACAGTCAAAGGAAACAGGGTGGCTAGGAGAGTAGGTGTCATGTACCTGAGGAGGGCATGGGATCCATAAGGCCTGAGCACCTGAGATGTGCAGAGGGCTCTGTGAGGCCCTTCACACATTTAATTTGGTGGAACGGATAATGGCATTCCCAAAGATGAAGCCACTGGGCTCCTTCCTCTGAGTGCACCTTAGGTTAACAAGGTTGTTTACTTAGGCAGCCAGGGGAGCAGCAGGAGGTGTCTCCTTGAAGGGACAGACATTCCTAAGATTCACTTGCAGAGAAACATTAAGAATCTAATGTTGAGGGGCACCTGGGTGGCTGAGTGGATTAAGCCGCTGCCTTCGGCTCAGGTCATGATCTCAGTGTCCTGGGATTGAGCTCCTCGTCGGGCTCTTTGCTCAGCAGCCTGCTCTCTCTCTCTCTCTCTCTCTGCCTACTTGTGATCTCTCTGTCAAATAAAATCTTAAAAAAAAAAAAAAAGAATCTAATGTTGAAGATCGGAAACCCAAGGGGACCCCTCAGGAAGATGGAAATGCCAGGCAGAAAAGAGACCTGCCCTGCCTGGGCGCTAAATTGCCTCCCTCTGAGGGTGTCAGCTGGGTGCAGCCCCTCCCAAACCCTTGAAAGAAGGACTAGCCTGCAGTACTGCAAGAATGACCAATTCTCAAACGTGAGCGATTTCTTCAAACCAGAAAGTGGTGGATTGAGGATTTAAAGCCAGTTTTATTTTAAAGTCCACGCTGCCTTCATCAGAAGGCAAAAGACACCATTCATCTTCCCAAATGTTGAATTTCCAAGGTGTGTGACCTGGAACAAATCACTTCCACTCTGGGATAAAAGGTAAGGGCTGGGCTTGTGTATCACTCGTGAAATGGGACAGCCCTAACCAAGGATTTTTTTAAAATAAAAACTTCATTTATTTAATTATTTTAAAAGATTTTATCTATTTAACACAGAGACAGCAAAAGAGGAAGCACAAGCCAGGGGAGAGGGAGAAGAAGGCTTCCTGCTGAGCGGGAAGCCCGATTTAGGGCTGGATCCTACGACCCCGAGATCATGACCTGAACCAAAGGTACATGCTTACCCACTGAGCCATCCAGGGCTCCCCAAATCTCTTAGCTTTTATTTGCTCCCCTCCTCCGGAAACAACAACCAAGACCCTGGACGCCGAGCCTGCCTTCCCGCCCTGCACAAACATGGTGGAGGCTGACGTCACACGGTGGACGGAATCCTGGGGCGGGAGTCGGGTCAACGGCCGGCTAATGCTGACGCGTATTGGCGGTCTTGCGCCTGCGCAAGGAGAGCCGCGGGCTGGGTGCGCGTGCGCACTGCGCGACAACCCGACCGGGTTCGGACGGGGGGTGGGGCGGAGATCCGGATCCCTGAGCGTTGTTTTGGCGAATCTGTGGGTTAGAGTTTTGGCAGCTCGGAGGGTGTGAGAGAGCAGTCGGGAAGTCTCCTGACGGCCACGGGACCAAGTTAAATAGCGGCCGGGACGGGGGTCGAAAGCGGGCGCGGCATGTCCCGGGTACTGCGGTACTTCCAGTGAAGCGCGCCGGGAGCAGGATGGGCCGGCGTCGGGCGCCGGAGCTGTACCGGGCCCCGTTCCCGTTGTATGCGCTTCAGGTCGACCCCAGCGCCGGGCTCCTCATCGCTGCAGGCGGAGGAGGCGCTGCCAAGACGGGCATAAAGAATGGCGTGGTGAGAGCTCAGGGCCACTGGGGCAGGGTCACGCCAGGGGTGATGGTGGTAGGGGGTCTGGGGGATGGCCGCATCTCAGGCTTCAGACCTTGCCTCTCCTCGGTGGGAAGCTGGGCTTTTCCGTGCCCGGGCGCGAGTTTCAGCTAAGAACTTACTCACCAGGAACTCCTAAGGTAGAGTAAAACCCAATATACAGCTCCTCTTAAGCAGGAACTTCAGCTTCAACTCGACCTCAAGGGCAGCTCCAGGGGTCTTACCGTGGTCTTCTCTGGGGAGGCCACAATGACTTTTCCCACTGCTTTCCAGCAGTGGCAGGAGTGGTGCGTTTGGCCTTTAGGCTAGGTTTCTTCACTCCTCTGAGAGTCACCCTATTATTTTTGCAAACTGGAGGTATTAATCCCAGCCCTGCTTGCTGTACAGATTCCTGTGGTTTGAAAGAAACAAAGATAGGGAGAGAAGCAAGCAGGCTGGAAAAAACCTTTTAAAGTAGAAAGTGCAGTAACCAAAGGGGTCGGGCTTCAGACTATAGGATGTAAGTCTGCCCTTGGGGTGCTCTCTGGGCACCCCTAAGCCTTGTTCATCCTGGTTCTCTCTTCCACAGCACTTTCTACAGCTAGAGCAGATTAATGGGCGCCTGGGTGCCTCTTTGTTACACTCGCATGACACAGAGACGCGGGCTACCATGAACTTGGCGCTGGCTGGTAACATCCTTGCCACAGGGCAGGATGCCCACTGTCATCTCCTGCGCTTCCAGACCCATCAGCAGAAGGGCAAAACCAAAGCAGAAAAGGCAGGTGAGAAGCTCCCTCTTTAGCTTTGGGGAAAGGGTTAAATGAGTAAGGTCACTTATGTTGGGGGGGGCACCTGGGTGTCTCAGTGGGTTAGGCCTCTGCCTTTGGCTCAGATCATGATCTCAGAGTCCTGGGATCGAACCCCATATCGGGCTCTCTGCTGGGTGGGGAGCCTGCTTCCCCCCACCCCCTCTGCCTACTCATGATCTCTGTCTGTCAAATAAATAAATAAAACCTAAAAAATAAAAAAGATCACTTAATGTTGGTTTCTAAAAAAAAGTGGGGCTGGAAGTGTGGGTTATGGTAGCCGGCAAGAAGCCAGATGTTTACTACTAGGGAGGAGACCAGTACTACTTACTATAGAAGCCCAGAATCTGGCAGGCTGTCTGTGTTGCAGCTTCCAAGGAGCAGGGGCCTCGACAGAGGAAGGGGGCAGCTCCAGTAGAGAAGACGTCTGGAGCTGAAACACACCAGGAGGGGATAGAACTCACTGTAGAGAATTTGCAAGCGGTGCAGACAGACTTCAGCCCTGAACCGTTTCAGAAAGTTGTATGCTTCAACCATGACAACACCCTGCTTGCCACTGGAGGGACGGATGGCTACGTTCGTATCTGGAAGGTGTGGTTTTGGGGGTTAGGGGATCCATGTCTGTAGCAGCAAGGCCAGAATTGTGAGAAACCAAACATGGGTTCTGGGAAACTTGTGAGTGAAGCCTGCACTGGATGGCAGAAAAGAAGATGGGTGGGGCTCATGGCGGCTGGTCAGGTACTTGGGGGTAACCATGCTGGTGGTTTGGCTGCAGGTACCCAGCCTAGAGAAAGTTCTGGAGTTCAGAGCCCACGAAGGAGAGATTGAGGACCTGGCTTTGGGGCCTGATGGCAAGGTGAGGAAGTGAGAGGGCGGAGAAAGGAGGTGATTATGCTGCTTGTCCAATAGGTGGATCCCCTAACTGTCCATCCTTGGAATCTTGATTCCTGACTAGTTGGTAACTGTGGGCTGGGACCTTAAGGCCTCCGTGTGGCAGAAGGATCAGCTGGTGACACAGCTGCACTGGCAAGAAAACGGACCCACCTTTTCTAACACGCCTTACCGCTACCAGGCCTGCAGGTGTGAGACCCCAGAGGGTAGCTAAAAGAGGCACAGCCTAGATGTGGGGGGGTGGGAAGAGACTGGGGGGAAGCTGGGGAGGATTGCCGTCTTGGTGGGCTTTACCCCAGGCCTGACCAGGGTACAGGAGGGCACAGACCTCTGAGAAGGGCCGAGCAGAGCCCAGGAGCTGAATGGCCTCTCGCCTGGCCCCCCAGGTTTGGGCAGGTTCCAGACCAACCCACCAGGCTGCGACTCTTCACAGTGCAGATACCCCACAAGCGTCTGCGCCAGCCCCCACCGTGCTACCTCACAGCCTGGGATGGCTCCACCTTCCTGCCCCTTCGGACCAAGCCCTGTGGCCATGAAGTCATCTCCTGCCTTAGTGTCAGGTGTGAGGCAGTGGTGGCTTGACTGGTTGCGGGATGTGTGGGGGAGCTCGGGAAGGTGTCGGGTCTGAGGCTCTGAAGATCGCTGTTAGTGAGTGTTGCTGCACAGGCCTCCAGAACAGTGACCACTTTATTGTTTGTTGCAGTGAATCGGGTACCTTCCTAGGCCTGGGCACAGTCACTGGCTCTGTTGCCATTTACATAGCTTTCTCTCTCCAGGTAAGGCGTAGAGCCCGGAGCGCTCTTCAGCAGGTGGGGGGTGGGGAGGAGTGGCTTTCTAGGCCTGCTTCAGTCTAAGGGTTCGGGAAGGAGTCTGGCCCAGGCCATAGAGGGAAGGCCATCTGGGGAAAGGGAGCATGTTTTCCAGAAGGAATATCTCCAACTGGGCCTTCCCTCACTAGTTCTTTTGTCTCCAGCGCCTCTACTATGTGAGGGAGGCTCATGGCATTGTCGTGACGGATGTGGCCTTTCTACCTGAGAAGGGTCGTGGCCCAGAGCTCCTTGGGTTCCATGAAACTGCCCTGTTCTCTGTCGCTGTGGACAGTCGCTGCCAGCTGCATCTGCTGCCGTCGCGGAGTGAGTCCGGGGGGGTGGGCGGTACCAGCCTTCCTCTAGCTGTAGCAGAAACTTGTCCCCGGCAGAACGGGCTGCTTGTTTGTAGCCATCTGCCCCCTTCTTGAAGTCTTCTGTTCTTAGGGCTGTGAAGTCCCTTTGCCTTCTGACTTCTTTCCTTTCCTTCGTGCAGGAAGTGTTCCTGTGTGGCTGCTGCTCGTGCTATGTGTCGGGCTTATTGTTATGACCATCGTGCTGCTCCAGACTGTCTTTCCAGGTTTTCTTTAGCCCTCGTGCTCCTGGGGAGTCAGGGGCCTGGACATTGCCGTCTTCTACACCAGAGTGGACCCCGTTGCTCACCCCACCTGCATCCACGGTTGGGGTTGCTTCTCAGGAGACCGATGCGCACTGCCTGCCCCGCCCAGCGAAAGTTTGTCTGTGGCCCTGGATGACTCTGAGTCCTGGGAGCCCTTCATTCTTCATCCGTGAAGCCGTCCAGGATAGTGGTATCTGCAGCCCGGGCCAGGCCACCTGCATCCTTTTGTCTGCCTAACAGAGGCTCCAGAGTTGAGCTTGTCCTCTCCAGAAACGTGAGGATGCCCAAATCCCCAGAGGTACTGCTGTCCATCAGCTGCTCTTCACGTGAGCCCCTGGTGTTTGCTTGGGCAAGCACTGGCCTGGGACTTGTAGTGAGGGAAGGAAGGAGCAAAGGGAAGACCCAGGCTGTCGTCTCTGGGTCCAGCTGGTAGCTCCAAGCCAGCTCGGCTACGTATACAGTAAGTTCCTGGATGGTCTACCCTAATCTTGAGGAAAGGGAAAATGAACCTCTACCCATTTTTCAGGAAAAGTTGGTATTTAATAAATAAGCGAAGACGGAATTAAGACCCTGGTGGTACTTCTGTCAGCTCTTGCCTCTGTTGGAAGGTAAGAGGTCCCCGAGGTTGAGCAGGTCCGATGGGTGCTGGAAGACGGCTCTGGCATACTGATGTAAGAGGCGGGTCATGTAGCAGTGCGACGTGGGAGAGCGTTGGACAGCCTGTATGGGAAGGGCTTGGGGAGGGATTGGAAAGGAGGTCAGGAACCTGGGCCTTTCCTGAGAGTCCAGGCTCTTTCTGCTTGGACCTCATGGCCCATTTTTCCCTAGGGCCTCTAAAGCATCCAGATTCAAGGTGCTCACCGCAGATGGTGGAGAAGGGGTCGTCAGCTCTGTTGAGGCAGAGCACAAGGTCTGGATGGCATCTACCTTGGTTCTTGGGCTAGCTGCTTGGTCGTAGGTTAACACAGTCTTGATAGCCAAAGGCCACAGTGGTGTAGCATTCATCAAACTGGCGGATTGTGCTGGCCTGCCTGTGGTAGGGGGTGGGGTGGGGGGTGGGGTAGGCCAGGATGAGGCTAGGGAATAAGAAAATACCGAACAACTTTGGGTGAGGGGTGCTGGTTGAGAGACTATACCTGTAGCACGAAGTCTACGTTCACCGCCTTTTCCATCACCTTTCTGTTTCTGCAAAAGAGTTCATAGAGGTTTGCCTCTGCTGGATCTGACCCTGTCTGTCTCATGAGTGAGCAAACTCAGAGACCTGACCTGACCAGAGACCTGGGAGAACCTGGTCTGTCTGCCACCCCACCCTGTCTGCTGCCTCTTCCCACTTCCCAAGACCCTGCCGGTTCACAGTGTGGCAGAGCTCAGCAGTGAGGCACTGTTGGAAGAGCAGTGAGTTGAGTGGAGTCTCCAGGGAGCGTGTGGTCTCAGAGGAATCCCAGCATGCAGACAGAGTTAGTGCCACCACCAGCCCTGAAGCCTGCCCTGTTCGGGCTCGGTGGTTCAGCACTAATATCCTGAAGGATATTAGCAGGGGCGCAGGAGAGAGGAAGAGAGCACGGAGGAGGAAACGAAGACTGGGCCTCTGGGGCAAGTCCAGACAACCTTTACCCTCCGAGAGAGCTGCCCACAGCCAGGAGTGGAGCTCGGGAGTAGCGGTGCTTTATGTGGTTCACGACTATCTCCAGACCTTGTGTTGCTGGCAGGAAAGACCCTGTGGGTCTGAGGCATTGGGTAGGGAGGGAGGCCTGGCCAGCAGGCAGAAGGGTGGCAGGGACATGGAAGGAGGAAGGTAGGTAGAACCCCAGGCCCAAGGATCTGTGAAGGGAGAAGGGCTGGAAGGAGCGAGGCGGGCACTCACCAGCAGTTCTTCCCCGCGGCAGCCCCAGTTACTAAATACAACAGCTCTGTGGCACACACAGGTACATCTCAGCTAGAGCCTCTCCTTCTGGTAGCCTTCAGAAAGACCCCAGTCAGAAGGTGCCCTTCATATAATATAGTGCCTCCCCCCCAGAGATGTCAGGGTCTTTACTGCCTTCCCTATTACAAGTTCTCAGCCACCACCCACTTCCTCTGGACTTGACCCATCCTTACCTGTAACCATCCCTCAGAGCTTGGCTAGTGGGAGATAGAGGAGTCCTGGCTACTGCCTGTGATGCTGGGAAGTAATAACACAACGGGCTGGGTAGTATCAGGGTGCTGACTGCTGCCGCGCAGGCCAGCTCAGTCTATCAGGACCTGGCCTCTATCTGGGGTTTGGAGGACTTCACTGTGGTTTTAAAGAAAATGGCACACAAAGAAACTATTAGGATCTAGGATCTCCATATACTTCGGAAGGTTTACCTCTCTTCCCCAATAAACAACTCCCAAACCTTCCCATCAGCATCATTTCAGGGTATACATTATGCAAGACATTAGTGTCCTAACAAAGTGTGCGGCGCCCGGTGGCTCAGTCAGTTAAGTATCTGCCTTTGGCTCAGGTCATGATCCCAGGGTCATGGGATCAAGCCCAACGTCAGGCTCCCTGCTCAGCGGGGAGTCCGCTGCTCCGTCTGCCCTGCCACCCTGCTCGTCTTCTCTCTTTCTGTCTCTCTTTTCATAATGCGCTCTCTCTCAAATAAGTAAGTAATAGCTTAAAAAAATAAATAACAAGCTGTAATGGGATATATAAGATTAAATATTACCTCATGGTTGAGCAATTAAATAGCCCTTCCATATAACCGCTCTGATTGTTGTCCCCGCACCCCGGGGTAGATGGGGCAAAGATTGCCTTCAGGTTCACGAAGGCCGGCAGGGGATTCCTCTGTAGCTGCAGCCTCTTGTTTACCCCTCTGTCCCTTCTTACCTCCAGTAAGGGACTGGAGGCTGGGACTGCAGTAGGACTCGGAAGATGGTTTGTAGCTGCCCCTCAAAACACCATAGTGTTGGGGCACCTGGGTGGCTCAGTGGGTTAAGCCGCTGCCTTCGGCTCAGGTCATGATCTCAGAGTCCTGGGATCGAGTCCCGCATCGGGCTCTCTGCTCAGCAGAGAGCCTGCTTCGCTCTCTCTCTCTCTGGCTGCCTCTCCGTCTACTTGTGATTTCTCTCTGTCAAATTAATAAATAAAATCTTAAAAAAAAAAAAAAAACCACCATAGTGTAGGGTAGAAAGTCTCCAGAGTGACTGGACAGTGTTGCTCCAGGAAGGCCAGAAACCCAGTCACCAGCGGAGGTCCCTGCAACCACGACACAGTCTGCCTTGCCCCCCCAGCTGGTTTGTAGGCCAGTGAGGTGCCCGACACCAGCGTGACCCCTCTCCAGAGGCCGGCCTCTGGCAATGAGAAATCGAGCACACCTTGGCCCAGAATGGCCACGTCACTACTGTGAATAGAGTCCAGCGAGAGCCCACAAGGACTGTAGTCCCCAGCCTGACTCTGAACCGACTCCTTGCCAGGGCTGGGAGCAGCGGCGGCTGACCGAGTGCTAACTCTCTCACTCAGGCTATCCGTGCCCCAGCCCTATTTTGGAGAGAGCAGGTAAGATACATGGCCCACCTGATTCCTTGTGGAAAGTTCAGTTAGCATCCTGGTCAGAGGCTGAAGTACAGCACCATTCAGTCTATGACTTTTGCCCTGCAGTTGAATTATCCACACTGGCATCTTCCTAAAACCAGCCCTGGCCATTCCGCTTCCTGGCTTTGCACCGCATTGCCACATACGTTCCCTATGGCATGTGCTCACGTTCAAAGACTTTGACCACAGCGCCTCATTGTCTTACTCATGGGGCCAAGAACATACTGCCAAGGAGGAACAGATTTTTCTTCTTTCAAGCCAGCCAAAGCAAAGGTAACAGAGGTAGTATGACAGGGATAGATCAGTGGGGAGTTGGCCCTGACTTTTCGACGCCTCTGCTGGTTCTTCTGGACACAAATCAAGTGAATGAGAGGACCTAGCCACATAGAAGGCTTACGAAAAAGGTATGCTATAGAAAGTCGAAAGGCCTCAGGCTCAAGAAATACAAATTACATTTCTGTTGTGAGCCCTAAGGAACCCTATGATCAGATTTCTAGTAGGTCTTCTGCAGGAGCAGTACTCAAAAAAGGCTAGGTAGGGGCGCCTGGGTGGCTCAGTGGGTTAAGCCGCTGCCTTCGGCTCAGGTCATGATCTCAGGGCCCTGGGATCGAGTCCCGCATCGGGCTCTCTGCTCAGCAGGGAGTCTGCTTCCTCCTTCTCTCTGCCTGCCTCTCTGCCTACTTGTGGTCTCTCTCTGTCAAATAAATAAAATCTTAAAAAAAAAAAGGCTAGGTATATTATGAACTGGAGAGGCCATCTCAAGATGTGACTTGTACCCTGCTCTTGAGGCCCTGGAATAATGGTGCTTGTGATTCGTTGTGTGCTATGTGCAGGTACTAGGCTAAGCCCAACCTCATGGGCTAGGATATTTATAAACAAGGAAACTATGTCAGATGAAGTAATTTGCCCAAAGTCACACAGCTAGCAAGAGGCAAAGTGGATGGAATTCGCAATTAAAGTATTACCACCAATACCAGTAAGTAAGAACTGTTGAGTGCGTATGTTTCAAGCATTGTGCTAGGCACTTACATGATTATATCCTGTGATTTTCACAATAGTTCTTTGGCATAATCCTGTGATTCCCCCATGGGAACAGGTTTGAATGTTGAGGAAGTTAGCTTGCCAAAGACAGCTGGTGGCAGAGTTGGGATTCAACCCAGGTCTGACTCTAGAGCCCATGCTCTTAGTCATTATGCTCTATTACCTCTCATTGCCAGGATTTTGAGTTGTTATCAATTTATGGAATCCCTGATCAAACAGCTCAGCAGTAGAGAACAAATTAGGTCACAGGTTAATTTCATTTTAGCTCTAGTGGAGAGTTTCTTGACTCATTTTTGAGAGGCCATTGGTCTCTGTGGATGAATCAATACTAGTCCATTACCATGCTGGACAATCCAAATTCCTTAGGACTTTCAGGATGCACTTTTCCTGCTGCTTAACCAGTATATGGAAGTCAAGGAAGGATCTGGAATATAAAGAGGCAGAGGTCTCTGACTTCTCTGTGGCTGGATGAAAACAGGAAAATGGTTAGTTAAGGAGAGTTCTGGTCTGAAATGACTTTTTTTTTTTTAAGATATTTATTTGACAGACAGAGATCACAAGTAGGCAAAAATGCAGGCAGAGAGAGGGGGAAGCAGCAGGGCATGCGGGACTCAATCCCAGGACCCTGGTATCATGACCTGAGCCAAAGGCAGAGGCTTTAACCCATTGAGCCACCCAGGTGTCCCTGAAATGACTGACTTTTGAAATTAGGCATAGAAGGTAAGATTTATAGGGTACTGTGGGGTTTGGTTCTTTAAAGGCAGACAATACATGCAAATGTAAAAAGCTCTGAAAAGCTAGGTAATATTTAAATTCCCTGTATATCTTTTTTAAGGGCTTGAATCAGTGGGTTTTGTATTAGACTCAGTTACCTAGAACAATTTAATGAAGATTTAAAAGATTTAGGTTTTTCTGGATATGTAAATTTTGTATCTTATCTAAATTTCAGTGGGAAAAATCTCTTCAGAATATCCCATTGCACCGTACATACATGGAGAGCCTAGAAGTTAAAACAGGGCAGAATGAACGACAGGGTTATCCATTAGTCCTGAGCCAGGCGGGGAATCTCCACCAGCCTTTAGGAGAGGCAAGGCCTTACTAAGCTGGTGCGGCAGTAGGAATCAGCCAGAGCCACACAGGCCTCCAGTTCCTTTATTCGGTAAGGCTAGTGAGAAACTCAGCTGGACTGCCTTTTTTAGACGAGGAAAGCATCTCCCTGACACCTCAGGATACCTTCTAATCCGCCCTCCCCCAAACGTTTGCCCGCATCCTTGGGGAGCAGCACCCCTCCGCTGCCTGCAAGGCCAAGCTGGTATGGGGAGCATACAGGATGCAGAGAATCTAGGCTGGCAAGGAACCCACATCCTCCGTTAGATGATCCAGCAAGGCAGGGCACTGCTGCAGTGCTGGGCAGGGCTGCTGGTGGCCTGTGGGCATCAAATTTCACCTGTTGGGGGAGGCCCAATCGTGCCCCCTCCCACAAAGGGCTCGAGCCTCTGGCAGGAAGCAGCCCCTTAGGCCTGAGGATCCTAAACGCAGTGGCCAGAGTCTGGGCCCGCACCCACCTGGGGCGTGGATCTCCAGCAGTAGCCCAGGCAGAGGGTGGCGCCAAGGCCTAAAAGCAGGGGAGAAGGGCTCTGGCCAGGGGCCATTCTGCGGGCCCTGGGAGGAGCTTGGCATCTTGGGTGGTTGGGCTCCGATCCCCAAGTCCCTGATGGGGGGTCCAGCACCCGGCCCTGCCGGTTACACGCCGTGCCCGGCGAGTGCAGGGTCGGCCTCCGTGGCTGGCCGGTGCAGGGTCCGGAGCCCGCCCCCCACCGCTGGGCCCTGTGGCAGGCGTGGTGAGGGCAGGTGCCGGGCTGAGCCGAGTCATCTGCAAATGGCCTTCCCAGGGGGAGCACGCCTGGACGCCTCCTGCTTCCCACCTCGTGGTCACCAGTGGTGCCGCCCCTTGCGAGGACCCGCAGCCTCCCCACAGCCGCCATCGGGGTAAGAGCTTCCTCCCGAGCCTGCTCCAGAGCCTGCCTGGGCCCCGCGAGGTAGGCAGCCTGGGCGTGGTCCCCAGTCACTGGCACCCAGGACACGGCCACTCCTGCAGTGACATCCTGTGACCTTCACACTCAGGGCATGGCCACTCACCTTGTGACAACACTGCTGTCCCACCGTGTTCGGCCATTCACAGTGGCCTTCCCATACTGGACACAGCCATTACCGCTGTGACACCCCCCGCTGTCACTTAGGTCTCAGCTATTGAGTGCATGGCATTCTACATAGAGTCACACACACACAGAGGTTACAGTCACACAGTGTCACTCTGTGCTGTCTCCTCTAATCCCCATCAAGGAAGGGCAATGGATATGTACTCAGTGGATATGTACTTTGTACCAGGCACTTGGGAAACCCCAGGATGCGGTTCCCTGTCATTACTGGAATATGGAAACAAGTATGTGATCTAACAGCAGTGGTTCTCAACCTTGACTGAAGATCAGAATCATCTGGGAGTTCTAAAAACTACCAGTGCCCATGCCTTGCCCCCTGCTATGTAGTTGGTCTGGAGAGGAGCCTCGGTGTTGATATAACTTCTTTCTCTGGAAGATTCAAATGTACAGTCAGGGTTGAACCCCTGCCATAGGGCACGGGACTGGGTAAGGGAAGTAGAGCTGCGTGAGAGCACTGAGGAGGGTGCCCAAACTCCGTGGGTCAGAGGAAGTGTACCCAGATGTTAAATGATGATAAATGAAGATTTAATTTTTAATACAGGGAATTTAAATGATGTTAAATGATGACTGACTCCAACTAGCCAATCCTAAACTGTCTGCCTTGCCTTGCCTTTCCCATTTAGCAAAGGCCATGGCCTAGGCCTTCCCCCTTGCTCCTTTCTGCCCTCTACACTGGTGCCTCTCCCTGCCATCCTGTGTGGTGAACTGTGCCTCTAGTTTCTAGGGGAACTGTAACATTAAATGTTTCAGTGGCATTGACTTCTCCGTCACCTATATGAATTAAAATCTAGGCACAAATTAAAGGATGTTCAATTCCCAAAGTGGTCTGGGGCTTGGAGATTGGAATTTGAGATTCGATAGTCATCAGCATTTAAATGATATATTAGTTTGCAGAGTTGCCATAACAAAGTACTATACACTGGCTGTCTTAGACAAATGAAGTTTATTGTCTTACAGTTCTGGAGACTAGAAGTCCAAGGTTCAGAAAGATTGGTTCCTCCTGAGAGCTGGGAGGAAGCATCTGTTCCATGCCTCTTCTCTAGCTTCCGGTGGTTTGTTGGCAATCTCTGGCCTTCTTTGGCATGTAGAATCTTCATTCTAATCTCTGCCTGTGTCTTCACATGTTGTTCTCCCTGTCTGAGTCTATGGACCCCAGTTATATTGGAGTAGCATGAGCCAACACGACCTATTTCCACATAAACTCACATTCTGAGGTATTGGGGATTAGGATGATAACATAGGACTTTTTTTTTTTTTAAGATTTTATTTATTTATTTGACAGAGAGACAGATCACAAGTATGCAGAGGTAGGCGGGGGCGGGAGGGAGCAGTATCCCTGCTGAGCAGAGAGCCTGATGTGGGGCTTGATCCCAGGACCCTGGGATCATGACCTGAGCCGAAGGCAGAGGCTTTAACCCACTGAGCCACCCAGGCGCCCCGACAACGTAGGACTTTTTGAGGGACTCTGTTCCACCCATAACAGATAGTGATGGAAGCTACATGAACAGATAAACATATGAGCAGATGGGGAGTGAAGAGATCGCCCAGAGGAACTCGGGCTCATAAAGAAAACGAAGAAGAAAATGCCGAGAGAAAGAATGGTGTTGCTGAAGCCAGTGGATACCATCATTCCAGGAGGTAGTACCAGCAGTGTCCACTACAGGAAGGAGGACAGAGTGACCTTGATGAGGGTCTGTGGTGATAGATGCTGATGGGAAGAAGCTGATGGAGAGGGAGAAGTGGAAGATTCTGGAGAGATAAGAAGTAATTCTTTTAAAGAACTAAGACCTTGGGCCAGTGGGTGAGGATGTAGTCTGAAGTGTAGTGGAACTGGTCACTGTGACAAAAGTAGGTGACACCATTTTGACCGCAAAGCTACACTCTGTCCTGGCAAACGACTGCCACCAACGCCCTTAAGATGTTCCTTTTCCCAGCCCCTCCCCAACCGAGTTTCACATGGAACCACTTCTCAGTGATGCACAGGGTCACAGCCACACGAGGACACCTCTGGAAATCATCAGTCACAGCTGTCACTTGAGCATCACAGACAACTCAGGAAGGGTTCCACCAGATACCCTGACCCGTGTGTCCTAGGAATATCCTCTCCTGTCACACACCAGTCCTTCACACACTGGCTATACCCTCTCAAGGCCATCTTGTCTCTCTGGATACAGCATCCCATAGGCCTACTGTCACGGGCACCTCATACACAAGGCCACAGCCAGGAGTCAAGGTCGCACCAACAGCTACACTTTGTCTTGTCCTGCACCTCTGGGGGCCAGCAGGCAGGGGCACAGGCGGCACCCGCACAGTTAGACCTGCTTCTCATGAACACCAGCGTCACCATCTGCCTCTTCGTCTGTGTGTCTCTAAATGTCCGTCTCTGTCTCTCAGATCACGGAGACGCAGACACGCACACACACACACACACACACACACACGCTCGCACACGCGCGGGGACCGCAGGGAGGAAGCTCGGCGGGGCCCGCGGGGGGCTGCGGAGGGCGGCGGCCCTGCCCCCGGCCGCGGGCGGCTGCGGACTCTGCCCGGGCCAGGGCGGCGTCCGGCCGGAGGGCGACGTGGAGCGGCCACGTGGAGCGGCCCGGGGGAGGGCCCGGCGGGGAGCCGAGGAGCGGCCGCCGCACAGCCTCTAGCCGCCGCGAAGCCGGAGCCCAGCCCTCGCCGCGCTCGCCGCAGGTGGGTCCGCGCTCCGCTCCCCCTGGCTGCGGGACACCGGGCTGGGCGGGCTGGGGGCCGCCGCCGCCGCCACCAAAGCCGGCGGGGGACGCGCGGGTCGCAGGGCGGGACCGCGAGGCCGGGGCGCCCTCCCGGCCTCTGGGTCCCCAGGCTGCAGGCGCAGCCCCTCTGCGTCCCCCCTGCGGCGCGGACGGGGTTGGAGCGGCGGATCCCGCCTCGGGGCACTTCCCGGGAGGAGGTCCGGAGAGCAGGTAGAGGAAGATTCGCTGGAAAGCGAATCCCGAGCTCCCTAGGTGTGATGGTGGGGTTCCGCGGCTCCCTCCCGTGTCTCCTTTGTCGCTCTGACATCCTGGGAGGGGGGTTGGGGGCTGGCAGGAGTTTCATCGTCTTATTTGGCAGATGAAGAAAAGGGCGGGGGGCTGGAGAGGCGCCCCAGGTTATCACCCAGCTGGAAGCGGCGAGGTGAAGGCCGGCTGTCAGGTGTGGGGCCTTTTTGGCTGTAGAACCGCTCTGTGTTCTTTGGTGGGGGGCGTGTCCTGGGAGGGACAGGGGCACCGGAGGGACAAGTCAAGTGTTAGGATTCAGTTCAAAATAACTTTCGGACAGTTAGACTCAGCCAGAAAACCGAAAGGATGCCCTATGAGGGGCTGGACTCCTGACTTGGAAGTCAGGCAAGGGCTGATGGCCATTGACAGGGATGCTGTGGAAGAAAGTTTTGCCCTGGATGGAAGCTATCCACGATCAAAGGCTCTTGCCACATCCTAGATTCTCTGCAAATACTCAGGTGCCGCTCATTTACCCTGCATTGTCCCGTTGCTTCTTCCCCAAGCTGTTACAAGGCAGGTACCGGTACCCTAGGCTCAGAGAGGTTAAGTCACTCGCCTGAATCACACTGTCAGGACCCAGAGACAGGACTTGATCTCAGGTCTGACTCCAAGGCTGGGCTCTCCTCACCTGTGCTGGTGCAAAGGCCTGAAAAAATGTGAAGCCTGAGAGTCATTGTGGATGTGAGTGTGTGCATGTGCGTGTGTGTGAAGGACGTGTATAACTACGGAGCTACGTCACGACCTAAGTTAACCAAGAGCTGTGGCTTTTAGGTGGTCGTGAGGGTAAATCACATTTATGTGCTCTATAGTGGTAGGGAGTGATTAGGAACACCGTTGACAGGCGGTGGTTCAAGAAAGGCTTTTTTCCCGTTGCTTATAGAAGTTTTTATAAATGCTGAGAAATGTCTTCAGCGTGAACAAATCACATTACACCAACCTCATGACATATTACTTGAGGTACCTTAGCTTGACTTCCTTTAAACAACAGAGGTGGGCCATGCAGTTATTTAAGCTTGTGACATGAGCTATAACCAGAATGCTTGGGTTGTCAGGAGGGCCCAGGGCGTTCCAGGTAGAGGGTGGAACAGCTTGGGCAAAAGCACTGAAAAGTGAAATCGAGAAGCACTTGTGTGTTGGGGGGCAGGGGGGCTCCAGTAGCCCTTCTTTTTTTTTTTTTTAAAGATTTTATTTATTTATTTGACAGACAGAGATCACAAGCAGGTAGAGAGGCAGGCAGAGAGAGAGAGAGGAGGAAGCAGGCTCCCTGCTGAGCAGAGAGCCCGATGTGGGACTCAATCCCAGGACACTGAGATCATGACCTGAGCGGAAGGCAGAGGCTTAACCCTCTGAGCCACCCAGGCGCCCCTCCAGTAGCCCTTCTGTTTGAAGCCAAGTGTTGGTGTAATGGAGCACTGGAAGATGAATATAAAATGCTGACCTGACAGCTGATTGCAGAAGGCCTTGAACGCCAAGGTGAGGACTGTGGACTGTAACAGAAATAGGGAGCCTTTGAAGATTTTGGAGCAGGGGCGTTCTAGCTAAGGAAGATTAATGTGATGTGGATATGGAGGGTTCTTTTTTTTTTTTTAAGATTTTATTTATTTATTTGACAGAGAGAGATCACAAGTAGGCAGAGAGGCAGGCAGAGAGAGGGAGGGAAGCAGGCTCCCTGGTGAGCAGAGAGCCTGATGAGGGGCTCAATCCCAGGACCCTGGGATCATGACCTGAGCCAAAAGCAGGGGCTTTAACCTACTGAGCCACCCAGGCACCCCCCACTTTTTTTGTTTAGATTTATATATTTGAGAGAGAGAGAGAGAGAGAGTGTGTGTGTGTGTGTGTGTGTGTGTGTACAGGGGGAGGATCAGAGGAAGAGTGAAAAAGAGAATCTCAACCAGGCTCCTTGCTCAGGACATGGGGCTTGGTCTCTCCACCCCGAGATCACGACCTGAGCCAAAATCCAGAGTCAGATGTTTGACTCACTGAGCTACCCTCCCTGGAGGGTTCCTTAAATGGAGAAGATACTGGAGGCAAGGGCAAGAGAGAGGCTACTACATTAATTTGTTACACACTCCCTATCCATTGTAACTGGGAGAGGTGAGTACTGTGATCATCTCTTTGTGCAGATAAGGTAACTGAAGTTCAGTGAGGATAATTAATTCACCCAAGGTCGCAGGGACAGCCTGTGGTGGGGGCTGGTCCCAAAGTTCTGTTCTCAGTCCACTACAAAAAAAAAAAAAACCTTTTTTTTTTTTTTTAAAGGTTTTACTTATTTATTTGACAGAGAGAGAGAGATCACAAGTAGGCAGAGAGGCAGGCAGAGAGGGAGTGTGGGGGTGGTTTGCAGGCTCCCTGCTGAGCAGAGAGCCCGATGTGGGGCTCCATCCCAGGGTCCTGGGATCATGACCTGAGCCGAAGGCAGAGGCTTAACCCACTGAGCCACCCAGGTGCCCCCTGAATGGTTACAGACATGAAATGGATGCATCGGACCAAGAGGAGGAGGATAATAGTAATTCATGAGGGCAGGGTTCAGGACCAGATACGTAATTTCAGGGCCCAGGGCAAAAACAAGAGTAAGAATTTCAGGATGGTGGGCACCTGGCTGGTGACACCTGATATCAAGGTCATGAGTTCAAGCCCCACACTGTGGGTGGAGCGTACTTATTTAAAATAATAATAATAATAATAATAATTTCAATATGGAGTCCGCAGAGCATTACGCTAAAGCCAAGGGCCGCTCTGAGAGGTGGGCCCCATGTGACCACAGGTCACACATAGTCCTGATTACTAAGACAACTTAACAAACCACCTCACAACTTAGTGGCTGGAAGCCAGAACGTTGACCTTGGTCCTAAGCGTGCAGTCTGCGCCTGGCTGTGGAAACCAGCCTATGTCTGGTCATTCCGTGTGGACTGGGGCACCTTGAAAGCTGGGAGTGGGAATCACCTGAAGGTTTGCCCTCTCACCGGGATGGGCTTGGGCTGGGGAGACTAGAGCAGCCGAGGGCCGGACTTCTGTATCACGAAAGACTTCTTCCGTGGCGGCTCAGGGCTCCGCAGGGGCCTATGTGCGTGTGAGGAGACAGAGGGAGAGTGAAGCAGAACCAGGTACAAGCTATGGCACCTTTTATGACCCACACCTTTATTTCAGCTGTTCGTTCGAAGTGAGTGGCTAAGTCCAGATCGTATGTAAGGAAAGGCAAATCAGACTTGGTCCTTTGTGGGAAGGCGGGGCAAGGAATTTGCAGACCTGTTTTGCAAACCAGAACATTTGACCTAAGGAGGGAGTAGATTAGTGGAATCTGAGGGGTGCTTCCCCTTTATGCCTGAATTGCTTCCACCGGATGGTCCTCTTTTAAAAGGCAATGCTAGTGCCTGAGAAGCCCGGATAATAGGTTTTGACAGCTCTGAGGGATTTAAATGACTTCAACGCCTCCTGTAGGCCCAGGTCCTGGCAGTAAACAGATGGGATGGGGGTGCAGGAAACAATCTGAGGGCATCCAGGTGGGGAGACCAGGAGGGTGTGTGTGTGTGTGTGAAGCCACTGCAGAGCTGGCCAGGGAAACTTCTGGAGGGAAACGGGCGTTTGTGTACAAGCAGGCACTGTGCAAAATGTGTAGGATGTGTACATCCAGGTGTCACTGAACTCTTACCGCACCCCATGAGGGGGGCTCTTGTCTGCCTCACGTAGATGAACAGCCTAAAACACAGAAGCCTCGTGGTTCCAGAGCCAGGCCTGGGGTTCAGGCCGCCTGAGGTTGGGGCCCATACCCTTCCCCTCTAGACTGTGTGACCTCTTCCTCAGTAACTCTGTTTGCGTGTCTTTCCCTCAATCACTGTCTAACATCTGTATCTTTTCTTTCTTATATATTTGCAAGCTTTAAGAAACAAAAAGGAGAAGTAATTCTACTTTACCATCTCACTTGTAAGATAGTGCCTCACACACAGTGGGTGCTTAATAAATAGTAAAGCAGCAAATAAACTTTATCTTCATTCTACCAACTTATATTTCTATTTGCCTTCCCTGGAGATGCTCACCCTCTTGGTCTTCGGCCACAAAGGTCTTTGACATCTGTTGTTACCCAGGCTGTCTTCTGTGGTATCTAGTCCCAGGGTCTCTATTTGCCAGCATTCTCCTGGCCAGCTCCTGGCCAGCTGGCCTTCTCAGCCATTATGTGCTTCTTCTTCTATCTTAGATACCAGAACCCTCAGCTGAGACCAGCCTCCACTGCCCCGCCTCCCAAGAAACCCAGCAGCACTCTGCACATAAAGAACCAGGGCCCTCTGCCCCATTGACCTGTACCCTCTTGCAGCCACTGCTTCCAGAATGCTCAGGCACCCCGTGGGCTGGACCTTCTCCCTGATCCTCCTGGCTCAGGTGCAGGCATCTCAGTCTTGCATCTCCTCTCAGTCCCCAGGGGCTTTCTCTTGAGACTTCTGGCTTTCACCTCCTTGAGGTAGGCTGTGGGGAGCTCCCCCTCCCAAGAACCGAGGTAGTTTTGAACCCTACTTACACTCCCCTAGTCCTCTCTCACTTGTCCTGTTGTACTTGACTTATGGTGTCTTTCGTGATACAGAAGTTTAAGCCTTTGATATTTTCACATCTGTTTTTTCCTTTAAAAATTACAAATTTGCAATATCATTTTTTTAAAAGATTTTATTTATTTATTTGACAGACAGAGACGACAGGTAGGCAGAGAGAGATAGGCAGGGAGAGAGGAAGGGAAGCAGGCCCCCTGCCAAACAGAGAGCCTGATGTGGGGCTCGATCCCAGGACCCTGGGATCACAACCTGAGCTGAAGGCAGAGGCTTTAACCCACTGAGCCACCAAGGTGCCCCTGCAATATCATTTTTAAAAAAATTATTTGAGAGATAGAGAGCAGAGAGAGAAGCAGACTCCCCACGGAGCTCAGAGCCTAATGCAGGGGGGTGGGGCAGGCCCTCCTCCCAATCCCAGGTCCTGAGACCCTGACCTGAGCTGAAACCAAGAGTCAGGTGCACAACCTACTGAGACACCCAGGGGCTCTGCAATATTTATCATTTTTAATTGCTCCATCCTTTAATATGCCTTGCTTAGCCATTGCCTAAATGTTAGCCATTCAGGTTGATTATGTTTCTTTCACTAATATGAATGGTATGGTTATAAATATCTTTATAATTCTTTTTCCATTTGAGTTCCTCCCTCTGTAATCCTCAGGATGGTATCACTGGGTCAGTTTCATGGCAATTACCACACATTTCCAGGTTGCTCTCTAGAAAGTGTCAGGTTTGTAGTCCCTCAAACAACAGAGGCTAATCCTCACTGATTCAATTTCTTTTTTTTTTTTTAAGATTTTATTTATTTATTTGACAGATGGAGATCACAAGTAGGTAGAGAATCAGGCAGAGAGAGAGGACGAAGCAGGCTCCCTGCTGAGCAGAGAGTCAATCCCAGGACCCTGGGATCATGACCTGAGCTGAAGGCAGAGGCGTTAACTGAGCCACCCAGGTGCTCCTCATTTCTTTAAGTTTATTCTGTCTTATTAGCTTATTGAGTTGGAAGCTTAACTCACAAACTTTTAGCTCTTTCTTCTATTAGATGCTTTTAAGTCAATCCACTTTCCCTCTGATACTGCTCTGTCTACCCATCTTGTTTTCACGCATATTTTCCCAGTATTATCCAACTCTAAGTATTTAAGTTTCCATTATGATTTTCTTCTCTGATACACGTGTAAGCATGCCTTTTAAATTTCCATATATGTGAGATTTTTTGCATCATTTTTGTTGTTGGTTTCTATGTAATTACATGTTAGTCATATAATATAGCATGAGACAGATTCTTTGTTATTCACTGAGCCATGTGCTCTGGCCCATTATTTGTCAGATTTTATAAATATTCCACATGTATTGAGAAGAATATGTACTTGCTAGGGGACTGGTCTCTCATTTGTTCATTAGCTCAGGCATATTAAGTTTTTTATTCAACCTTCTACATTCTTACTCATTTTTAGTCTGGTTAATGTTTCAAATACTGGATGATGTCTATTAAATTCTCCCACCATGATGGCAGATTCGACTTTTCTCCTTGTAGTTCTGCTAGTTTTTTTTTTTTTTTAAGATTTTAATTTTTTAGAGCAGTTTTAGGTTCACAGCAAAGTTGAGCGGGAGGTACAGAGATTTCCTGTACACCTCTGTGCTCCCCTCTACATGCACTGCTCCCCCACAATCAACATCCCAGGCCAGACTGTGCATTCCAGACAACTGGAGGAACCCACACTGACACATCATCACTCAAAGTCCATAGTTTACATCAGGGTTCATTCTAGAACATTCTGTGGGTTTGGACAATTGTATAATCACATGTCTTGTCATTGTAGTATCATAGAGAGTAGTTTCACTGCCCTGAAATCTTCCGTGCTCCACCTCTTCATCCTTCCACCCCAACCCATAGCAACCACTATTTTGACGGCCTCCACAGTTTTGCCTTTTCCAGAATGTCTTACCGTCGAAATCATACAGTGCATAGCCTTTTCAGATTGGCTTCTTTCACTTAGTGGTATTGATTTAAATTCCTCTAGGGCTTTCCATGGCTTGCTAGTTTTTTTTTTTTTTTTTAAAGAGTTTATTTATTTGAGAGAGAGGGAGCATGAGTAGGGAGAGGGAGAAGCAGACTCCCCACTGATCAGGAAGCCCAATGTGGGGTCGATCCCAGGACCTGGAGATCATAATCTGAGCCGAAGGCAGGCGCTTTAACCAACTGAGCCACCCAGCACCCCAATAGCTCATTTCTCTTAAGCACTAACTAGTATTCCATTGTCTGGGTATACCACACTTCCTTCCTTCCTTCCTCTCTGTCTCTCTCTCTCTTTCTTAAGATTTTATTTATTTATTTGACCGAGAGAGATAGTAAGAGAGGGAACACAAACAGGGGGAGTGGGAGAGGAAAAAGCAGGCTCCCTGCTGAGCAGAGAGCCTGATGTGGGGCTCGATCCCAGGACCCTGGGATCATGACCTGAGCCAAAGGCAGGGGCTTAACCCACTGAGCCACCCAGGCACCCCGGTAATTTCTATTTCTTAACCGATGAATTTAAAGAATTTATAGTTATGACCACCGATAAAATTAGATCTATTTTTACCATTTAATTTATATATTTTTTGCCTTTTTCATTTTTAAAGTTTCTCTATTCTCTTTTACTGCCTTCTTTTGAAATGATTTTTTTTTAAAATTCCATTCATGGGGCACCTGGGTTGCTCAGTCATTAAGCATCTACCTTTGGCTCAGGTCATGATCCCGGGGTCCTGGGATGGAGCCCTATATCAGGCTCCCTGTTCAACAGGAAGCCTGCTTCTCCCTCTCTGACTCCCCCTGCTTGTGTTCCCTCTCCTTGTTGTCTCTCTCTCTGTCAAATAAATAAATAAAATATTAAAAAATAATCCTGCTTTAATAAAAAATAAAAAATTCCATTCATTTTTTTCTCTGCTGGTTTGAGGTCATATATTCTATTTCTTCCATTTCTGGTTTTTTAGTGGTTCTCCTTAAGACCTTTCCGTGCATATTTAACAAAGTTGCTCAATATGTCTACTCTCTTCCCAAACAACCATCCTCACCATACATCTTTTTTTTTTTTTTAACTTACTTATTTGACAGAGAGAGAGATGACAAGCAGGCAGAGGGGCAGGCAGAGAGAGAGTGGGAAGCAGGCTCCCTGCTGAGCAGAGAGCCCGCTGCATGCTTGATCCCAGGACCCTGGGACCATGACCTGAGCTGAAGGTAGAGGCTTTAACTCATTGAGCCACCGAGGCACCCCCTCACCTTACATCTTCATGTTGTCCAATATTGCAGTTTAGTTCACCTTTTTTTGCTCCCTATATTAATGTAATTATCAGTCTGTGTTTGTTTCTGTTTTCCCAAATACTTTCTAATTTTTTTCTGCTCACCATTTTTCCTTGCATTTCAAACCCTTCTGGGATCATTTTCCTTTTTCCTGCAGTAAATCCCTTAGAATTTTCTTTAATGGAGGAATGTTGGTGGCAAATTCTCTAATTTGTTATTAAAATTGTTTTTGTTTCACCTCATTTTTGGAAGATAATTTTGCTGAGACGAGAATTCTAGAATTACAGTTCTCCCCCACGCCCCCCACACTTCCCCTTCTCAATGTGTTAAAATACTGTACTACTGTAACCTGGTATCACTGTTGCTGTTGAGAAATCAACTATCACTCTAATCGTCCTTTTGGGGATTTGTCTTTTCCTTCTGACTGCCTTTAAGACCTTCTCTTTTTCTTGGTATCATATAGTTTCAGAATAGCTCTGGATGTGTATCCTATTTATTTAGCTTTCCTTGGATTGTTGGGCTTCCTGGATTCAAGTATTGTGTTTTTGCAGGAGATTGGGGAAAATCTCAGCTGTTATATCTTAGGACACTGCTTTGATCCCAGTTCTCCTTCATTTTCCATGCCACTTAACCCGTGTTTTATATTTTCTGTCTCTGGCTCAATGAGCTACCTCCTGGATAATTTGTTCATTAATTCTCACATCGTCTAACTTACTCATTATTACTAACTTACTCAAAATTAATCTTTTCGTTGTATTTGTGGAAGTTATATTTGGTTCTTCTTCAAATCTTCTTGGTCATTTTTATGCTCATACTCTTTTCCCATAGTTTTAAGCTTCTCTTTAATTTCTTGAAACAAATTAGATATACTTCATGTTCTTGGTATGATAATTCCAGTGCCGTCCTTTTGCAAGTCTGGGTTCACCCTCTATTGGTTAGCTGGCTCTCACTCACAGTGTCTTATTTCCTTGTGTGTTTGTGACTTTCTGGCTGTGAGGTTATGCTCCATGACCCTTTACCAATGGAATTACTTTGGGGCCTGAATTGGAATTGTGTTTCTCGGACAAGATGTGTATTTTCCTTTACTAGTTGACTGGAGGTACTCTCAACCAGGTACCACTTAAAATGCAAGCAATGTGCTTTGGCTTTTGAACCACAGCAGTAGCTTAGTTCAGGCCTTGGACCCACATTAGAGCAGGCTTGTTACAAATGCTCAGGGAAGACTTTATCCCTTCTACCCAGCACCAAGGTCAAGACAGACAAGATTTATGCTGCCCTCCCTTCTTTGTGGCACATTTACTTTTTGTCCACAAAAAAGTATGGATTGAGTAGGACTGTTTGAATCCCAGCTCTAGGTTGGGAATCTGCTATTAGTCTCCTCCCACTGGGTGGGTCCAACCTTTATCTCTGGGCTCTTCTACTGCACCAGCCACTCGAGCTGATAGTGCAAATTGACCAAGGTTTGGTTTGACAGCCAAAGTCTACTTCAAGCTCACTCCCCCCCACCCAGGGTTACCGTTGCCCTGTGCTTTCTGTTTCACTGTACTCAGAATTTCTTACTTTCTTGCCAACTCAATGCATTTGTAAAGATACTTTCTATTTTTAGCCAGCTTTGGGATGACTTTCATTGGGACAGTTCCTATCATACTCCCCAGACATGGAGGTTTGGATATTTTTCTAGACGACCCTTTCAGAGAGATGTGTCCATGGCAGTTGGGGTTAGGGTTAACCTAACCCTAGTCTAATCCTAACCTAACCTGTAGGCTCCCTGCAGAGCAGGGGAAGCCTGTTATGGGACTTGATTCCAGGATTCCCGGATCACGACCCAAGCCGAAGGCAGAGACCTAACCAACTAAGCCACTCAGGCATCATGGCAGTTTTTATTTTAGAAAATCTAAAGCTGGGGTTTGGATTAACCTAACCCTAACCCTAACCCTGAGGGCCCCCAGCTGATGATACGGAAATCTCAGTTCCAGCTCCCTCCCTCAGATTGGCCCATGACTTGTTTTCTCTCTTGGTTGCAACATCTGGAGCTCAAGGATCTGTTTTGCAGCCAATGTTCATGAACACCTTTAGGGAACTGTGGTTTCAGCACCCATTTGGCTGCTGTGGATTATGGACACTAATCAACTATATAGACTCATGATATCTGTTGGGTCTACGTATATGCAGAGAAAACTAAAGACAGTTTCTGTGCCTCTTGGTAGCTTCACCTTCTTGTAGACTTCCATATTTGGTTGTTTATTCCTCAAGGTGGCTCTGCATAGCTATAGGCAGCCTCCCACATGCATCTTCCCATGGGCAAGGCCATGTCCCTGTCCTTCCCCACCTCTCTGAGGCATTGGAATCCAGCCTTTCCGTGCTTCTGCACCTTGTTAGAGCTATAGAGCTCTTTGAGAATCTGATGAAACCGACAGGATTTCCCCAGGAGAATTCTGTGCCAGCTGTTATGTCAGGGACCATGACAGTGGTTCCTGATCCTCTGCACCTGAGGATTTGTCTTCCTAGAGATGGGGGTGTGGTCTCAGGCCTCAGATATGGTGGGTGTGTGCTTCCTTGGGAATTAGTAGAATCCGTACACCTACCTGGGACTAGTCAGTAAGCTTCATGCTCTGTACTTCTGACTGATCCTTTCTCTCTTTGACTCTTTTCATATAACCAAGAGCTTGTGTTGCCAGTGGGCCTGCACAATGAAGGTCTAAGGGGGAGCTTTTGTTTTTTCTTTTCTACTGGGATTTCCTAAGAGAAAAGAATAGGTCCTGAGGCCACCGTTGGCTTGACTCTGGTTTGTTTCAACCCTTACCTGAGTTTACATCTGTTTCAAGGAGTCTGAGCCTTTACTGATTTATTCTTGGGTGAGTTTTAATAAATACAGGCTAATAATCTGCCTCTGCATAAATCTTGGTCTTTTTGTGACCCTCTACATTTCTGATCTGGCCTTTTTCTTAAGGTCTCTGAGCTAGTTTCCATTTGCAAAGTGAGGAACTGGACTGGAGTAGATGTACTTGAATTGTACTTCTCTGAGCACCTCTGGCTGGGGGGGGTGTGTGTGGAAGGATGGGGTTGGGGGATGGGCTGGGCACCACAGAGTGGGGGATGGGTGTGGGGAGGGACTCCTGTCCCCAGAGCTGCTTCTGCCACAGCGGATCTGCTTTCCATGCTTTAGACACTGGGTCCAGAGTAAAATTTGTTTCCGGCAGATTCCACAGGGGATGGCTGATGTCTGTGTGGGCCTCCTCCCTGAGCAGGAAGGAGTCCTGTCACCTGGCTGCGGGTGGAGGCAAAGAGAACAGCAGCTCCTGTCTAACCCTCCTGTCCCCTCACTCTGTGGCAGACATCCCTTCCCCTTGACTCCCTAACTCTGTTCCTAGTTCCAGTTCCTGCAAGGATGTTGTTACCTTTGGCAACGAGAATGTTAGTGCTGCTGCTGCCCCTTTGTCAGGCGGCTCCCAAGGACGGAACCGTGAGGTAATGGGCTCCAGAAGGCAGGGCCACAGGCTGGGATACAGGGAGTCTGGAGAGTCTGAGGGTGCGGTGGGCCCCTCTGGGAGGCAGGAGCCTGGGGTGTATGCTCCTGGAGCTCTGTATCCCGCCCTTCCCCTGACCTCTGCCTATAGGAAAGCCCTTCGCAGAGCGGGCAACAGGACACCTTTGCTGGGATCAGTTCCTCTGGGATCCTGGGCCTCAGTTCTAAGGGAGTGTGAGGCTTGGGGAAGGAGCTGTGGGTCGTCTGGGATCTGGGGCTTCAGTTCCGACAGGGTATGAGGCTTGGGGAAGCAGCTGTGGCCCGGGAAGGGGCTGTGCTCCTCTTCTCCATACCTTCTGTGAGAATAAGAGATTGTTAGCAGATCTGTTCTGTTTTGTGTGCTCATCTGCCTCGAGGCTCCGGTGTGAAGACCACACTGGGTATGTGGGGTGCGAGGGGAGGGACAGAGACAGAGCAGCAAGTCTGGCAGCAGGGACAGAGGCTGCCGCAGCGGCTCCTGCAATCTAGCCTTGCAGGTCTGGACTGATTTGGGTCAAACAGGCAGCCCTGTCCAGAACTGGGAGCAAACCTTGGGCTTTACGGACTGAGAAAAAGAGCCTGAGCAGATGGAAACTCCAGAACCATCATGCATACCCTCAGCATGTGTCGTGGAACAGATCCGGTCTGTGGAAACCAGGGCAGTGCCTCCGGGCCGAGTCAGAGGCCTGCCCCGTGGCCCGGGCCCCAGAGCTGAAGGGTGGCCATGATCCCTGCTATCTGGACACCCACTCACTGTTTTCTTGGGTCTCCAACTTGTATCTACTAGGTGTGTCCTCATCTGGCCTCTAACCAGACACTTTATTTGCGTTTTCCCTTAACGTCTAAGTTAGGAATCTGTAAAAACAGCCCAAGGGAGTGTGGTTCTGCTTCTGAGACCAGAAGGGTCTCCGCCCCACAAGGTTTTTGCAGAATTTGAGAGAACAACGCCCTTTGGGTCTGGGGAGAGAACTCTGCCAGGAACTTGAGGGTGGGCGGCTGGTAGGCCGGATCCTCAGGGAGGCTCTTTGCAGGCCTGGCCCTTCTCTCTCTCCTCCAGGCTGGACCCTGAGATGCAGCAGCAGCCCCTGTCCAACCCCTTCCAGCCAGGCCAGGAGCAGCTTCAGTGAGTGGGCTGGGCCGGGGGTGGGGGCTGGGGGTAGGGGTAGGCCTGGGTCTGCACACTGGCCCGTGGGGCTGACTTTCCCTGTTTCTGGCAGGCTTCTGCAGAACTACCTACAGGGACTGGAGAGGATGGAAAAGGAGCCCGAACACATGACCCGGGAGCAGGGTGAGGGGCTGGGCACTGGGGCCAGCGGGCAGGGGCTCCGGGGCAGCACACCCAAGACTGACCCTGGGCCATCAGTCACCCCCTGCCTGTTCCTGATGTCTCTTCTCATCCGGCTTTTCCTCCTTAGTTCTCCTCTACCTCTTTGCCCTCCACGACTATGACCAGAGTGGACAGCTGGATGGCCTGGAGCTGTTGTCCATGTTGACCGCAGCTCTGGCACCTGGAGCTGCTGATTTTCCCATCGCCAACCCGGTAAGCCCTGCTGGCTGGTGGAGGGGGAGGGCTTCTCTCACGAAGGAGACTCAGCTGCTTGGGGCTTCAGTCTTTTTCATCATGACTGTTTTGGGGAATCCACTAGGAAAGAAGTGCTCTGAGCCTACCTGGCAGGGAGGTGGGGAGGTGTGGGGAGGGTCAGGGCTCCCGGGAACATGTCTGTTCAGTGTAGCCTGTACGGCAACTGTGTGCTTCCGCAGGTGATCCTGGTAGTGGACAAGGTGCTTGAGACCCAGGACCTGAACAGGGATGGGCTCATGTCCCCTGCAGAGCTCATCAACTTCCCAGGAGAGGCCCCAAGGCACACACAGCCCGAAGAGCCCCCGGAGCCACAAGACGTTGGGAGGCAGCCCCCATTAGCTAACAGCCTGCCAGGACAAGAGCTGCAGGGAGCCCTGGGTCCCAGAGAAGATGGGGGACAGGTAGAGGCCAGAAGGGAGTCCTCAGAGCCTGTGCAAGAGGCTGGGGAACAGACAGAGGCTGAGAGAGAAGTCCCAGGCCCTGCGGCAGAGGCTACAGGACAGGCAGAGGCCAGGAACACTGTAAAGGATGCAGAGGAGCTTCCAGAGGAAACACTGGAGTCTAAGAACACCCCAAATGAGTTTGAAGTTCATGTTATTCAACTGGAGAATGATGAGATATGAACCTTTGCGATAAAGATCTGCACCCGCAGAAGGCTCAGTACCAGAACATGAGCCCCGAAGAGTGGGGGCGTGTAGGCTGGGCCCAGGACCGCCTCTTTGTCCGCTTCCTGGCCCCCAGAGGGGCAGCTCAGGGAGACCTGAAGTTGAGGGCAGCAGCTTTAGGGCCCAGACAACCAATAAAGAACTGATGAATGTATCTGCTTGGGCCATCTACTTCCTGGTGTGGCTGGCCTGGCCTCAGGGACACAGGGGATTGGGGACTGGACAGGCCTCTGGGAGGGGCTTTGGCTTCCCCAGTGGTCCCAGAGGGTGCTGAGACACAGCAGGAGGGCTCAGCCAGCTGCAGACAAGGGGGGGGGGGGGGGGGGGAGGGCACCGCCTCTCCCTGGGGCCCAAAGGCTCCTCTTCCCCTTCCTCTGTGGTTCAGACACCCCGGACCCTCCCCTCCCGCAGCCCCACGCCGGTCCTCCCCACCACCCTGTAGGAGCCCTCCCCAGAGTATCAACAAGATCTACCACTTACTGAGAGCCCAGTACACTCCAGGCATCATGCCGGGCATTTTCTATATGAGGAAATGATGAGGAAAATTGAAGAAGACTGAGTCAGTAACGTACCCAAGGAGACAGCATGAATTAAGTGGCGGATTTGAATTCAGGTGTGTCAGACTACAAAGCCCATGGTCTTTAGCACATTCTGGGGCCCCAACTTCCTTACGAAACTTGGCTCATTCCCAATATGCCCTCAGGCCTGGTTTAGGTCCCAGGCCTAGGACGAGGCACTGCCTTCGGGACAAGGTGGCCCCAAGGGTGGGGCTTCAGGCTCCAGGACAGTCACAAAGGAGATATTTTTGGACCATGAAGCCGCCACCAAACCACAGAGTAGGCTCCCTGCCCACTGGCCTGTCGGGTTGGCTCAGCCATGGGAACAGTCTCAGAGCCACAGCCCAGGGATCCAGAGGAGATTTTCTCATGGCTTGTTAATTTGGAACGGTCCCTGGGTACAAGGAGACAAGTGTCCTCCCCAGCCAGGAAGGCCCAGGGTCTCTACCCATGCCCTGTGGCTCCTCTTCCCCAGAACCCGCTGGGTTGGGTCTCCACCGAGGGCGTGGCTGGTGGCAAGTTGGGGGTGCTTCCCGCTGCTCTAGAGCGGGCCGCCCCACTCTGGGCCTCTGGAGGGAGGTTCATTGGAGGAACAGAGAAGAGGGTGAAGGGCTGTAGCATCAAAGCATCTGGCATCCCCAGCCAAGCAGTTTGGACATCAAGGACAGACAGACTGGCGGAAGGAAGTGGGCCCTGGGGTGGGAGGTTTATTTGCTCTGTGGCTCAGCAGAGACACGAGGACACAGGCAGAGCACGCCCCGCCCCCCCCACCCCGCCCCCCAAGCCTGCATCTGCCCAGGGGGCGTGCTGCGCAGATGCCAGGCTGCCTGGAGCGGGGTAGAAGGCAGTGGTGGCTGGGAAGGCGCCAGCCTCCAAGGAGGGGGTGCTCTGAGCCAGGGCCCCCCGCCCCAGGGCGGTCACACGATGCCGTCAAAGCCCTGCAGGCCACACTTCTTGCCGGCCACCTGGCAGCCGAACCGAAGCGCCTCCTGCATACTGTGCCCTGGAGGGACAGGGGGCTGGCTCAGCCTGGTCCTCTGGGCAGGGGCAGGCATCACCCGGCGCCTCCCGCGCGTATACTCACCCTGGGACAGGCTGAAAATGACTGAGGCGTTGAAGGTGTCTCCGGCCCCCAGAGTATCCACCACCCGGGGCGGAGGGAAGGCGTCGGAGTGCAGCAGCCGTCCATCGGGGCCCAGGGCATCGGCGCCCTCCTCAGCCCAGGCGCAGACAAGCACCGCCCTGCAAGACCCTCCACTCAGCTGGGTGGGAGGCCCAGCCCCGGGGCCCAGCCTCGAGTCCCCCCTCAGGGAGATGCTGCCCCCAGCCCGGGGCCAGACTCCCTCACTCTGCACACCTAGGGCCCCTTCCTGGCTTCCCCCTACTCACCCTTTCCTCACACGCCCGTACAAGCCCCTCAGGGCCTCCCCCGCTGACCGGAACCCCAGGTGCTTGGCCACATCTTTGCTGACAAACACCTGCAAGCAGTGGACGAGAGGCTGACGGTCACCCTAACTTAGCCCGGCTCAGTCACTCACCATCAGTGGCCTAGTGTTGCCCCCGTATTATATGCCGCTCCTCCAACAGGGCCGCCTAAACGTAGGAGCTCCCTGACCCACAGGAATGCGTATTCATACTCGCTCAATATGTACTGGAACACAGCCCGGTAACCGGGCACAGAAGCCCCTGGTTTATTTGGTCTAAGACCAACGAATGACCCTGCAGCTGGAAACCCAAAGCGAGCCTTGAGCGCCATCTTGCGGTGAAAGCCAGCACTGCCGAGTTACACATCCGGCTCTCAGGAGGGGTTTGCTTTGTTTTGTTTTCCGGATAAAACTATTCCCCGGGCGCCTGGGTGGCTCGGTGGGTTAAGCCTCTGACTTCGACTCGGGTCATGGTCTTGGGTCATGGCTTCAGGGTCCTGGAATCGAGCCCCACGTCGGGCTCTCTGCTCAACAGGGAGCCTGCTTCCCCCTTTCTCTGCCTGCCTCTTTGCCTCTCTCTGTCAAATAAATAAATCTTTAAAAACAAACAAACAAACAAACAAACAAAAAAGTATTCCCTCCCGGTCTGAAATAAAGGGGCAGGGGCTGTAGAGCTCCCTCCACACCAGCTACACGTTAGAATCTCCAGAGTGAGTTTTGCTGAAAGATACTTCAGCCGAGCTGCACCCCTACCACTCAGCTAAAAACCCTGGGTATGGCTCAGGCATCCAAGCCACGGGGGAGGCCCAACCAGCTTGGGCGATGATGCGAGGATTGTCCCGCAGAATTCACTTCCATCCCAGCATTACCCAAATTTACCTTATGCAAGTCCCCTCCCCATCCTCCCTCAACCCTGAGTGGCTCCCACTGCCTGCCACCCACCCCAGAGTTGGAGGACACCCCGGAGAACTGTCCTAGTCGCTCATTTGACAGAGGAAAGGGCTGAAGAGGCCGGGAGAGGAGACGCTCCCATGCGGGGTACTCCGTGGGTAGCTATTAGCCCTCTGGCTACTCTCACACCCACTGGGATGCAGAAATTTTGCTCCCTGGCCATCACTGAGGCCTGCAAAGGAGTCCAAAACTGGGGGCCTGCCTCTTTGACCTCCACCTGCTAATGACACCAAGCCATCCCAGATGTGGTGGGCATTCCCAGAAACCAAAGGAACGGCTGATTCCTTTAAGACCTAAATGAGAGGCACCTGGGCGGCTCAACCACCTGTCTTCAGCTCAGGTCATGATCCCAGGGTCTTGGGGTCAAGCCATAGGCCAGACTCGCTGCTCAGCGGGGAGTCGGCTTCTCTCTCTCCCTCTGTGCTCTCTCATGTAAACACTTTTTTTTTTTTTAATCTTAAAAAAATATATAAAAAACCACCCATATGAGCTGGATGTGGCAAGGGGAAGCTGCGTGGGCCACTCACCACATCTCCATAGCCAAACAGTTGGAACAGCTCCTCCCGGGGCTTCTCCACCTCCACAGACACGCGGATCTTCTGGGCCGGAGGCTGCGAGGCGTTGTGCTGTTCTATCCGCCGCAGCATCTTCACCTGCTCCGACGCGTTCCGGCCCTGGGGCGGGGCGGGGCAGGGCGGGTTGGCTCAGGACAAGCAGGGCGGGGCCAGGCCTCTGGCTCCTCCCTCCCTCCCTGCTGGGACTCTGGGTCAGGCGGGATAGGGGCACCCGGAAGCTGGGCAGGAGCTGTATCCTAAGTTTCAAAATTCTAGAGCAGTCATTGACCTTGGAGACCTTATTGACCAGTCCCCTGATTTCACCGAGGAGGAGATAAAGGAATAAAAGACCTTCCTAAAGACACATGGTGAATTAAATGACAAGGCTAGGATTCGAACTCAGGATTTCTCCCAGTGTGGAGGAGGTGGGCAGCCCCTAAGGCAGAAAAGCACGGATCTTGGCCTAGAGCCAGTTTCCTGCTTCTGGTGCCTACATTCTGCTGTGTGAACTTGAGTACGGTGCTTTCTGGGCCTTAAAACACAGAGCAAGATGGAGAGGGGATGAGGGGGCTCAGAGTCATTGATCTTGAGGGTACTTCATGGGTCAAAAATACTAAGAAGAAGGTGGAATACATGGAGGGCTGGCGGGTTGAGTCCCTCAAAACACAAGGTAGGGCAGGACTTGCCTCAATGTGGATCCACTTGAACCGGGTCAGGTCAACCTTTTCAAAGTCTGTAGCAGACACATCTGGCAGGTTCCTAAGTCACAGGACAGGAAGGAGAGAGAAAAGGCATGGTGAGGTCGGCCAAGGCCGGGATCTCCAACTGGCTGCCGGGGCCCCCATGCCTGGTGCCGCCTGCAGCATGGCGGGAAGCCGGATCTCCCACAAAGGCATCTGAGGCTCAACTCTGGGACAGGCCCTTTCCAGGCTAACCTCCTGATCACTCCTTGTCCTACTCAGCTCCATCCAGATGGAGGGCTGGAGGCAGTTGGCTGGGGTGCCCTTTGGGTATTAAGTAAGTTGTGAACGCAAATGCAGCATGGGTCAAGATTCAATTGAGTGAGCTTTGGAGACCACATCTCCCAGAATACTCTAAGAGCACCAGGGACTACAATTCCCAGAATTCCCCCCTTGCCAGCGGCACAGTTTAGCTCCCAGCAGTGGTCCCACCAGGGTTCTAGGTCTGGCAGCTCCATGTTGCAACCCTGAGGTCAAGGCTGGTGCTTGAGGACTAGTCTAGGTTTGGCTGACTTAGATTTGGAGATCCAGGAAGGGTCAGCCTTGACCAGAGACCTACCCCAAACTATGCCCTCCCCTCTACATTCTGCAGCTGAATCCATCTAATTAACTAGGTGTGTACCTGGGCCTTTTGGAGGCTGCTTGCCCATTGGTAAGTGGTCCAAACCCTCCAGCCTGCTGCAGCTGGAGGTAATGTGTGTGGATATCCCTGCACCGAGGCCAGTGGGCAACAAATGTTTCCCCTCTGAGCTCCTCTCCTCTTCCTGTGAATACCCACGTGGTGTCCTTGATCAAAATTGCAGATTGTTGCTTAATGGGCAGATGACTAGGGCTGCCAAGGAGAAGGTCATTGCCAGCACATATGCCCACTCACTTATACACTGGGACACAGGGAGCCCAGAGACCACTGGCCATAAAGCTTGTTCTAATATAGCTACCCCCTCTCCCCCAGATCCAGGAGTCATGTTAGGCATGTAGGGACACCCTGAACCCCAGGACTGCTGGGTGTGGACCATCTTAGTCCTAACATAGTATCTGGCACACACTAGGTTCTTAGGAAACCTAACGTGTGGGATTCTTCAGGAGAGAATCTGGGACAGATGAAAAGGATCTGGGTCCACAGGGCCTCTCCCTGGTAGCTTGGGACTTTAAAGGGGATCCTTGCCTCCTAGTTAACATAGCATCTGATGGCCCTGGTCTACCAACCCAATGATGCCCTTCCCTCTGCTTCAGTGATGGCGTGAATTGTGTGTGGCTTTTGGCCTGGCTTCACTATGCAGGGAACTTTGTGGTGGACCCATCTCTTCTGAACACCCAAACCCATCTCCTTGGTGCCATGCTGCAGGCTGGCAACTCTGGGGGCTGAGCCCAGAAATTCCAGTGGGTCCCCATCAGGGCTTAAGATGGGTGGAATCCCATCTCCCACCATCCCTCTGTCCTCAGAACAATTCCCCCCCCACCCACTCCCGGGCTGCTGATTGGCCAATTATGAAAAATCACACCATGAATTATGTTTTGCACAGGCTTGCCTGCCCATCCTTGGTGTTGACCAAGGCCAAGTCATCAGAGCAAAGCACATCTCTTCCCACCTCACTTCTCCCCTAATTGAAAACAATTGAGAAATCACTGAACAGGTTGGCTTGGGGACGATTTCTGGTACAAAGAGAGAGGCGGCTTGCCGGGATGCCCCGGTGGCAAGTGAGGGAACTGATTGGTGGGCCGTGCCAGGGCGAGGCCAGGGGGCCTTACGTGTCGTAGAGCACAATGGTGCGGGAGCCATTGGAGTTGTTGACGATGCAGCAAGAGCACGGGGTTTCCCCTCTGCTCTGCCAGGCCACCTGGGACACATCCACGCCCCGCTGCCTGAAGTCAGCCACCAGGAAGCTTGGGGTGGAGCCCGAGTCAGGGGAAGGGCAAGGAGACACCGATTAGAGCCTATAAGTGGCCTGGACCTCCTGCAGGGATGGGGAGGGGGTGCTGGAGCACGTGGGCCTCTGAGAGAAGGATCCTGTTCTGAGAGTTAGTGACGGCGACAGCGGCGGCTGGCAAGGCGCAGACTGGCATACAAACCTGTAGGCATGCAGGATGGTGCGGCTACCAGTGGCCTCGCTGATGATGACCGTGGAGATGGGGACAGAGCCCGTGGTCTGAGAGACTGTGTAGCGGAGGTCCACAGAATAGCGGCGGAGGTCATCCAGGACAAAACTGCCGGGATGGAGCAACCCGGGGTGGGGGGGAGGTGCGGCTCGACAAAGGTTTGGGGACTGGAGGGTCGGTGGCAGGACCGCTGGGGACCCTGGAGGCAAGCGGAGGGGGCCAGGAGGGACTGGAAACCACCATGCCACCCCAGGCTGTGCAAGGGGGCAGGAAAGGCAGGGGCGCATAGCCTGGAACTCAGTGAGAAAAACACCGAGGGACGTTCTTCTAGAGCCTGATTGGAGTAAACTCCAACCCCGCACCTGTCCCTTTGGTCTGACTCAAGCCAGAAAGGATGTGCTGAAGTCCGTGGAACTGGATGGGGTGGATCTGGGGCCTAGAGCATGTGCGCCCTGTTTGAACAAAGCAGGCGAGGGCACCGTGGCCAGTTTCATGCAAAGCCTCGGCAGAATTAATAATTACCGAGGTGGTACTTTGCCCCCCAGCTGCCCTCTACACACTCATCCTCTCCGTGCTCTTCTCTGAAGGCCCCTGCCATGCTGTGATTCCACACCCGCCTCCGTGATGCCCAGCCAGGAAGCGATGCTGCCTTGGGGAGCCCACCCACAGCCCTCTCCCCTCGCTGCGCGGTGAGCCCTCCAGGCAGAGAGCTGGCTCCCACGGCCTAATGCTCCACACAGTGGAGCCCCTGGTGCGGGACTCTTACCCCAAGGATCTCCTCCGATCAGTGGGAGCAGGAGGTGGCCCCTCGGGGAGACTGCACCCACAGAACAAGGGGGCCAGGCCCACGTTTCCTGGCCCTCTCTGGACACAGTATCCTGGGACCACTAGTCCAGCCACCATCCTGACCTTTCTCACTAATGGCCGGACCCCGCTTTGGCAACACCAAAGCCGGACAATACAGACCAAATTGGGACCAGCTCGGGGCATCACTCCTCATCTCACCCCTCAAGGTTCCTTTAAATAGGAACTTCCCCAAAGCACACCAACTACGGTTTGGTTTTCCAAATGCCTTTTTGCACATACAGTGCCTGGCACGTGGTAGGGGCTCATTCAATGTTTTGAGAATCCGGAGGGGCCCACCTCCCAGCATTATGGTTCCATAACGGGGAGTCCACGACCCTGAGTGAGAGCCATGCAAAACTCAGGTTTTGCCTCTTGCTGGGAAGGAAGACAGCCACTGAAGAAAGTTAACAAGTGACCAGCCCTTCTGTCCCACCTCACAGGAAAGGCCCTTGTCTCCCAATCTCTTTCGTGCCCCTTCACCAAGAAAGGGAATCTGGCTGCAGCTCAGGGGGCTAGGCTTGGGCAGCAGCCCCCCCTGAAACCAGGGTTCAAAGGGCTGAGCTTCACAGGCCAGCAAGCTGGCAGCCTGCTCTAGTGCCCACAGTGGGCAAAGTGTGGGCCTCACCTCCTGATAAGCATTTGCTGAACTGGCAGTGCCAGGGGTCAAAGGGCTCTTGGGTCCTGGCAGCAGCCAACACAGAGAAAGCGTGGGGGCCTCACAGCTAGTGAGCGGAGGCCTGGGTCTGGGCCCAGCGTTAGCATGTGGCTTCAGGGTGTCCTTGGGCAGGGTGCTCTTGTGGCTTCAGTGAACAACAAGGACACAAGCACTGGCCCTGCCCTCCCAACGGGGAAAGGAACTGTGGGCCTGAACCCTAGGACCACGGAGGCTGGACATCCCCGGGGGAGGATGGGTACGGCACGTCCCTGACTGCCTTCTGCCGCGAGCATAGCCAGGACCACGGGGGATGGAGAGGGGCAAAGTCATATCCAGCGCAGAGTCTGTTGGAAGCAAGGAAGGAAGAGGTGGGAAGCTGAGCAGGCTCTGGAGAGGGGCGGAGGCAACAGGCTGTGGAAAGGACAGCTTTAACAGAGAGCATTAACACCTGAGCCGCAGATAAGCCACGCCGGTCTAGGATGCTGGTACTCTACTCCGCCCCTCCCGCTCTGGATCCAGAGTTACCCCACACCCTATTTCTTCCAGCCTGCCCTCCACCCCAAGCCCCCCCTCCCGTGGGTCAAGACTTCCTTCTGGGCCCCGCACCCTGCGGGCAGGCCTTCCTGCTCCCTCCTCCACTCACTCAGCAACGTGGCCCGGGGCCAGCGAGCCCATGAAGGCACAGGGGGCTCCGAGGAGGGACAGGACAGTGCAGGAATTGGATGCGTTCCCTCCGCGCTGCCATCTTTGGGACAAGCACCTGCAAAACAAGCACCTGTGCAGAAATGCCCTGCTGAGCATGAGGACACTTTCTGGAAAGCTCTTCTCAGCCTGGACTCTGGGAGGAAGGGTCATAACTCAGGGGTCTGGCTGAGCTCCAGGTGGTGGCTCCTGAGAGTCCCCAGATCCTGGGGAGCCCAGGACCTTGGGACAGGTGGGGCTGAAATGCCTGGGCAGGTCTGGGTTCTCACTTGGGCTTGCTCTTCTGGGAGGCACAGGAGTCCAGAAGGTGAGCCAGGTGGGCTGGGCACGAGAGAGAGAGAGAGAGAGAGAGAGAGAAAGAAAGAGAGAGAGGTGCCCTGCAGCTCCAGGAGGCTGGGGCCAGGTGAAGCAAAGCTGGCCACAGTGCCCTGGGTAGGACCCATGACATGCCTGAGCTGGGAGCTCTCTCTCAGAAAGCATCTCGCCCAGCCTTCTCATTTTCACGCACTCCGGTCCATCACAAAGGAGGGCTCCAGTAGGGTGACTCCGTTCTCCCTTACGATGACCAGCCTCTCCCAGAGGCACAGAGCTGCCGTACCTTCAGCCCCGACTGCTGGAGAGCTCCAAGTTCCTCCTCTCACAGCTGTCAGATCGGCTCCCGGCTCCCCTCCGGGGAGCCCGCTTTGAAAACTCAGGTTAAAATAAGTAAGACCAGGAGCAAAACTGGATATTGAGATCATTTAAGTGGGGGGTGTGGAGGGAAGGGGGGAAGCTGACTTATGTAAGAATGTCAAAAGTTGGGGCGCCTGGGTGGCTCAGTGGGTTAAGCCGCTGCCTTCGGCTCAGGTCATGATCTCAGGGTCCTGGGATCGAGTCCCGCATCGGGCTCTCTGCTCGGCAGGGAGCCTGCTTCCCTCTCTCTCTCTCTCTCTCTCTCTGCCTGCCTCTCCATCTACTTGTGATTTCTCTCTCTGTCAAATAAATAAATAAAATCTTAAAAAAAAAAAAAAAAAAAAAAAAGAATGTCAAAAGTTAAAGAGATTATTGGATGAAGACCAGTTTTTCTCCATTTTTTGGTTTCTCCTTCCTTTCAGCTTTATTGAACTATACTTGTCACATAACATTCTGTAAATTGAAGATACACAGCTTGATCTGAAACGGGGATATTGCAAAATGATCACCACAGTAAGGTTCGTTAACACGCCATCCCATCACATGGTTGCCTTCTTTCCTTTAGTCTTTCTCTGTCTTGACTGAAAATCTAACTCAAGGTGTACGCGGACACTGCTTGGAGGCTGCACCCGCAGGGCGTTGAGGTTACCAACAACAAAACTATGACTTTGGCACATCGAAGCACTATCATGATGTCTCCCTGTGCACCCACAATCCTGTGGAGTCAACAGTGCCCGGCTGCTGGTTCTGTTCTTCCAAAGAGAACACCGTGGCCAGTTCCCATAAGAACCACTTATCAAGGGGTGCCTGGGTGGCTTAGTGGATTAAGCTGCTGCCTTCGGCTCAGGTCATGATCTCAGTGTCCTGGGATCAAGCCCCGCATCAGGCTCTTTGCTCAGCAGGGAGCCTGCTTCTCTCTCTCTCTCTCTGCCTGACTCTCTGCCTACTTGTGATCTCTCTGTCAAATAAATAAATAAAATCTTAAAAAAAAAAAAAAAAGAACCACTTATCAAGAGAAATTCACGAAGCAGAATTTTGGGGCTAAGTTATCCTGACACAAAGACTTAATCCCGAAGTTCCCTTCGGTCTTGGGAAAAGGGGTCCATGACCTCACTGGGAAGGATACTAATTTGTAAAGGGACAAACATTTCATGAGCTAGGAGCTTTAGAGAAATTTTCATGCAGATTAGAACAGGGGAGCTTCGTGGGACGTGACTGACTCTCGGGATCACATCCATAGTCAGGGACGGAGCGGCCATCCAAATCCAGTGGCCTGACTCCACAATCACAGCCATGCGCTGTGTTGTGTAGTTGTGAATAGAACGTCCTTAGCCCCCAGCTTGGATGAGGTTTCGAAGAAAGGGCCTGCAATTTTACTTTGTGGAAAGCCTTCAGCGTCACACTGATACCCAACTTCCTGTGCAGAAATGCCCTGCGGAGCATGAGGACACTTTCTGGAAAGCTCTTCTCAGCCTGGACTCTGGGAGGAAGGGTCATAACTCAGGGGTCTGGCTGAGTTCCAGGTGGTGGCTCCTGAGAGTCCCCAGATCCTGGGGAGCCCAGGACCTTGGGACAGGTGGGGCTGAAATGCCTGGGCAGGTCTGGGTTCTCACTTGGGCTTGCTCTTCTGGGAGGCACAGGAGTCCAGAAGGTGAGCCAGGTGGGCTGGGCACGAGAGAGAGAGAGAGAGAGAGAAAGAAAGAGAGAGAGGTGCCCTAAGGACAACCACACCATTCTGCAGAGAAGAGCCATGGGTCTGGGGGAGGGGGAGGTACACCCTGAGAGCAGGGGGCATTGAGGTCTCTTTAGAGATGCCCCAATGGCCACCTTCAGAATGAGCCCATCCTGGTGGGAGCTGGCAGGATCTCCTTATCCTAGCCTCTCCAGGTAAGTAAGCTCAAAGGGAATGGGACTGCAGCTGTCTTTGAAAGTGACACTCCACGCCAGGTCTTCCCGGGGCGCAACAGTCCTTGGGAGGACCTGCCGCCTTGGAACCCACACTGTTCTCTTGAGAGGAGGCCGAACCCCTCACTGTGCCTGCATCCTGCGGCCGGCTGGCTTGACCTACCTAGGTCTGCAGAGCAGCCGACCCCTGTACTCCTCCCCCACTGTCCCTGCCCCCCTGGCAAGGGCTCTAAGCTCTGGCAAACAGAGCAGCCCAAAGCAAAGCGTCAATTCCATGAGATGGGCAACAGCGAAGGGAGAGGGAGCTCAGGAGATGACAGACGGCTGGAGCACTAGATCCCTATGAACTGTAGTTACTGCTCTGCCACTCATTAACTAAGTGGCCTTACAATAATTATTTAATTTCTCCACAGAGGTAGCTGCTTCCTCATCTGTAAGAAGACGATTTGAGTGATCCTTACACATTTCCCATGGGCTGCTGTACGGAAAGTGTGTGACCGTGCTGGGTGGACTCAGAGCTTGCAGACTACCAGGGTCTCTCTCTCCTCAATTAAAAGAGGGAGAACTGGATATTCATGGCGATGAGTGCTAGAGTGTCCTGAGTTCAACCTTGAACTAGCCTTTTATCCAGTTCTTGGCTGCGAAAGCTGAGAGCCAAGCAGCCATTGTCGGGATTCGAAGCACTAGACAGCACCAAGGGAAAGACCTGGATTCCGCCCCAGAGAAATGCTCTTCTGGGATTACAGTGTAATGGTGAGGTTCTTATTAAGAGTAAATACAAGGGCCAACGAGTGACTCTTTGACTTCTACAAGACAACCAAAAAAGATGTTGTTCACTGATTTTGTAAAAAGGACTTCTGGTAAACTCTTGGAATTTAGCACCAGGGAAACGTTGGTCATGGCACAGGAACAGGCTCTATCCATAACCCACAGAAGTTCTAAATTTGCCTCTAGTGCCAGCAAGCCCTGAAGCTAGAGTGAAGTTCAACACCATGGTTTGAGGTGTCCCTGCACTCTATCTGTGCATACTTAACATTGTAAGCTACCTCAAAATTTATTTAAGAAACAGATGAGATATACGTAGTAGATAAATTAGAAGTGACCACTGGTGAGAGACAAGTGCGCCGGTCTTCTGGTCCTGCCCCTTATTAGTTACATGCCCTTGGATAAATCACTTCATCTCAAAGGAGCTTCTAAACTCGGATAATGATTCCTGAGACGGAAACTGGCCAGCACAGTGCTATCCAAAGCCTGGGTCTTACTATGACGGGCCTCAATTTTTTCCCCAGGTCCTCTGAGGCGGAGGGCACGGGATACCAGCTCCCGAGGCTGGCCTCGGCCCCGCAGACCTGGGGTTGGGGTCTTGGCTACAGGGCTCAAACGCGGGGCTGCAGCAGCCCCAGGAGTCTCCGAGGGGCCCGGGCGCCCCTACCTGCTGTCCGTGTCCTCCTCCGGGTACTTGTCCACTACATTGATGACGTCCAGCACCACCAGCCCCACGCACAGGATCTGCTTGTCTTCCATGAGGCTGCGCCCGGAGCTTTCTGCCCGCCTGGCTGACGGGGTTCCTCCGGGCTCTGCCTCTTATCCCAGAGGATTGCGTCCCAGCTCCTGGGGTTGCCTTGGCTCCTCCTCTGCGTCCCGAGCTCCTCCCCCAGGGAGCCTGCTGCAGCCTCCCGCAGGGAAAGAAAGGAGCAGGGCCCTTGCTCCTCACGCCCACGGATTCAAGCGGGCCTGGGAGCGCAGACCCCGAGGTCTTGGTCCCCAGCTTCCCCTTAGCAGGTGGCGTGGCCCAGCAGATGGCAAAGCCTCCCACTTCTCGGCCTCAGTGTCCTCACTTGTCAGACAGGCTCGGAGCTAATGCAAACCTCTCTAAAGCGCAGCTAGGCCATCTTCTGAATGCAAAAAAAGGGCAGTACTAAGGCACCCCCCTGCCCCTCCCTCTCCTGCACGGGTGCCTCGCACTCCAGGCCCTAGACCCACAGACCTGAGCCGGGCCTCGCAGCCGCGGCCGGACCCTTTCAGCCCCAGCCGTAGCTCGCGCCGTCTGCGCCCCGCCCCCGAGGCCCAGCCAATTCCAGCTGGAGGCCCCGCCTCCGTCGCGGAGCCGCGGGGGCCGCTAGGTGAGAGGCGGTGGTCACGTGACGGGAGTCGGCTCCGAGGTCCCCCTGGCGGACACCGGCGGAACTGGCATTCGGCGGAGGAGGGCCGCGCGCCGCGCCTCTCTGCGCGGGCGGGTGTACAGCAAGTGCGCTGGGAGCCACCGAGCGGGGAGATGGGGCGACCACGACAGGGAACCCAGGGCTCCCCCCTTCTACCTTTGTACTTTGTACTTCTCTCTACCCTTGAACACATACTGGAGCAGGCAGGTTGTTTTGTTTTGTTTTGTTTTTTAGAAAAACCAAGTCTTTATTCCTGAATAGTTTAGTATGGCGGTGGGGCCGGAGCCCTTCGGGAGAGCCCTGCATCGGCCCAGAGACCAGCTGGAGGAGCTCCCAGGGTGCGAGGATTGATGGGCTCCTCCGTAGTCTGGGCCCTGCCGCGGACGGTGAGAAGACAAAAGTCTGGACGGGAGGACCCCCGAGTCCCCGACCCGGCGCGCTCAGGCCACGGAGAGGAGTGCTCTGGGCGCCTGTGCCACAGAGGGTGCGGGGACGGCGGCTCGCCTAGGGCTGGGGCCAGAACGGAGCCCCATCTTGGACGGGAGCCCGGGGAGCCCCGTCACCCCCGCTGGCTCTTTGGCCCACGTAGACACTTAAGCCCTCTGTCTACACGTGTTCTAGCTCCAGGTCCCCGTAGAGCAGGGCTCCGCTGAAGATGGTGAGCGGCTCCTCTGAGTGCGCCAGCTGCCCCATGACCAGGTCGATGCAGACTGTGTCTCCAGCCTGCAGAGGCAGGATGAGGCTGAAGACGCCCAGGGCGCCAGGGCTGGGCTGGCTTTCGGCTACTGGCTTATTCTCCAGGCCCTCAGGCTCGTAGCCACCAGAGTCTATGCGGGCCACGCCCAGGTTGGAGCGCGACAGCACAGCCTCCACTTTCTCGTGCCGGTGCCCGGTCAGTACCGCACTCAGCAAGTAGCGGCCGGCCAGAGGTGCTGTGAACACGCCTGGGGACAAGGATGGTGGTCAGGCGGGAGACAGGTGGCAGGGGCCAAGGCGGTGTTGGGGAGCCCACCCGGAACTCCTGGACTAGGGAGACACCTGCTGGGTCTTGTCATGCGACTCGCACTAGAATGTAAGTTCCACAGGCCAGGGAATTTGGTGTTTTGTTCATGACAGCAGCCCCAGCACACCACCCCCCACCCCGAGCAAAATCAGCGCTCCTTCCCCCGACCCTTCAACCAAGCTGTGGTGAGAATGAATAAAGAAGTAAATAGGGGTCTCCTCAAACCAGAGCATGAAAATATCCCCCTTGCCCAAGGAGGCAAGGATGAGAACATATCACTGCACTGCCTCCCTGGCCTGCCCCCTTCCCAGCCTGCCTGCCTGCAGGCTTACCAGTCTCTGGATCGTAGTAGCCCCCATCGTTGAGCAGGACTCTGTCGAAGGGCACCGTGCCTGGTTCAGACCGTGGCAAACTCAAGGCAGCTGAAAAGGCCACCCGGGGGACAGGGGCTGCTGGTGCCCCCTCCACTCCTGGGTAAGGGTAAGGTGGGGGTCAGAGTGGATGCTCAGTGCAGAGCTTCCTGGCCCCCTTCCCCTCCTGGGTCTCGCCCTCCACGGCTGCCTGAGGCCTTGCATCCTCCAACCGTCCCTCCAGCACCAGATGAGAGGAACTTACCCTGCTCTCCCTGGGGACCTGTGGGAAGAGGAGAGGGAGCAGTGAGAGTCGGGGGAGCGCTTACTAAGTCACTCAGCAAACATCTGCTGAGTCTCTCTCACTGTGGTAGGTGTCAGACTCCACAGCAGGAATGGGGGGTATCAAGACAAGGAGAAATACAGTCCATTCAGTTCAACAAGGAGAAATACAGTCCATTCAGTTCAACCAGGCTCCAGCCTCTCTCACCCTCCATAGCCCTGTCTTCATAGCTCCGCCTTAGTCTTCAACACAGCGCCCAGCCCACCATATCCAACTAATCCACACAGTGAGTGTCCCAGCTCCTAGTCACTGCCAGCCATGTAAGATCACCGCCCCCCCCAACTCCTTGCCCCTTTCCTCCTTTCTCTGTCAAGTTCAGAGTGGAATGAATGTCAAGCCTAGGCTGCTAGAAGTGTAAGGAAGCCTAGCTGTGGTTGGCATCTCAGCTCACATACCTGGTGGCCCGATGGGCCCCGTTTGTCCATCCTTGCCTGGAGGTCCTGGTGGTCCTGCAGGGCCTGGTGGTCCCTGTATCCCAGGAGGCCCAGGGGGCCCTGCCTCACCCGCAGGCCCTATGGTGACAAAATTAAATTGAAGGAAAGCCATAAAAGGAGTTTCCAAAGGACAAGGAAGCTCCATGGGCAGGCTGCTGAGGCCCCCTGCCACTCATGCTGGCTACCTGGTGGGCAGAGCTGTGCCCTGCCCTGACCCACCAGCCTGTCTGAGCTGCCAGGGGAGAGTGGGGAGCTTATCTCTTGTGGACAAACCAACCCCCAGGACAGTGGTGGCTCTGTAATTATGCTGGGCAGAGCAGGGAGAAAGTATATGAGGTTAAGAGGGGCTGTTGTGGAGGAAGGAGAAAGAAAGGACTTAAAAAGGGCCCCCCCCCCACCTCCCACCGCATGCTTCCTTTGGCCCCCTCACCAGTGAGGTCCTTTAGACTGAGCTGGTGAAGCTGGTCCTCCAGGAGCAGCACAGAGTTGTTAAGGGCTCCAAGCCGCCTGCCCAGGCTCGCCTGTCCCCCCAGCAGCTTCTCTAGCAAGGCTGCCTGTGTCTGGCTGGTGCTGTTGGTTTCCCGTAGCCCAGCCCAGAGCCCAGCCACGTGTCTGGAAAGGCCCTCGCGCAGGCCCTGCAGTCCCCCAGCCACCGTGTCCAACCGCTCACAGACTCCCTCAAGGCGGCCCAATCGCCCCTCTAGGCTGGGGCACTGGCCAGCCTGCGCCTGTCCCTCTTCCAGGCCTCGGAAGCGCTCCTCACTCTCCGTAGCATGTTCTGTGGCCTCCTGCTGCAGCCTGTTAATCTCTGAGATGATGCGGTCTTTGGTGGCTCCTAGGTCAGCCAGATCAGCACCCTGGCCCTCCACGGTGGTCTGGAGCTCATGCAGTGAGTCGTTGAGAGAGCTGAAGGTGAGAATGACCTCGGAGAGCTCTCCTTGCAGGGCCTGGAGTGCTGAGCCTGAGCTCCCCCCAAACACACTGAAGCCATCTAGAGGCCCTCGGCTAGGTCCCCCAACACCTGGGCCAGCCCCAGGGCCCCGTGGGGGCAACAGGGGACATGAGCAGCGTTCCACACCATCCCGAAGGCGGCCCAGCTCCTCTTGGACGCCGCCGCAGGCCCCACAGCCCTCATCCCCGCGGGCCTGCAGCAGTCCCTCCAGCTGGCCCAGCCGTGTGGCCGTGAGATTCAGCTGCAGCGCCAACTCTGCGATCGTCTCATCCTGTGCGTCCACGCGCCCCTGGAGCTGGCTCACGACCCCTTGGAGTTCCTCCAGGGCAGCCTGTTGGGCCTCCCCGGCCACTCCCACCTTGTGCAGGTCGGAGCCCACCAGACGCAGCTGCCCCTCGCTGTCTAGCACCCTGCGCTCCAAGGCACTGAGGATCTCGCTGACCTGGGAGTCCTGCTCCCCAGGGGCTCCGGGGCAGAGCTGGCCGCATGCCTGCACAGCCCCTGCCACCTGCTCTTCTAGCAGATCCAACCGCCCACCCAGTACCCCACTCATGTTGGCCAACTGTCCCTCCATCTTTTCCAGTCGGCCCCGGGCAGCAGGCAGCCAGTGGCTCAGGCCCCCAGGACGCCCAGGCAAGCCTGCCTCCTGGTCCTCTGAGGGACCCAAAGTGGAGTTGAATTGGTCCTCCAGGCGAGAAAGGCGGGACGCTAAGCTGGTGTAGCCCGGGGGGTGGCCCCCCTGCCCGGCCGCTCCTCCCAGCTCGGTGCCTCGCCGCCCACTCAGCACCGTCACCGAGCCGGCCACTACATCCAGCCTCCGCTCCAGCTCTGCCAGCCGCCGGCCCAGCTCAGGAGGGCAGCACTCCTGAAGGGGCCTGCGGATCCCATGCCCAGGGAGCTGCCGCTGCCGCTCTTCCACGGAGGCCAGTAGCTTCTCCAGGGCCCGCAGCCGCTCCCTGTCCTCCTGCTGCTGCCGACGGAAGCCATCGAGCCCAGCCAGGCACACGGAGCAGGACTCCTGCAGCCGTCGCTCCAGCTCCCGCAGCGGCTCCTCGCTGTGGCCAGGAGGGGCCGGGGTGAGGTCCAGGGCCCTGCCGCCGCCTCCTCCTCCTCCAGCATGATGGTTGTTGAGATGGCCCAGCTCCTGGTCATGCGTGGAGACGCGGTTGTCCAGGAGCTGCAGCTGCTGCTGGATCTCACTGAGGGTCTCGTGCACGCCAGGGCGGGCCGCCGCATCTGCAGGCTGCTGTCTCCCATTGAAGGCCGTCTCCACGGCCCTCTGGACGTCTTCTGCCAGGCGCCCGCTCAGTCCCTGCAGGACGCCTCGAAGGCCCTGCAGCTCCTTTGTCAGGCTCTGCACCTGCTCCTCCAGCTGCTGCACCTTCTCTGAGTCCCCAGGACCTGGCAGAGAGGGGATGGCATCAGGCAGGGGGGCCAGGCCTCAGAGCTCAGAGCCTCTAACCTCCTGGACCCTGGTCTCCCCAGCTCCAGCAAGAGGGCCTCGCTGATTCGGCTGGGGACTCTGGGCAAGAAAAGGCGGAAGGAAACCCCACTTACTGAATGCCTGTGGGCCAAAATCGTACCATGGCTTTGCCCCCTTCCAACAGACTCCCCTGGACAGACCCCGCAGCTTCTCTCACTTTGTATACCATGAGAAAGAGAACCAAGGGAGATGACGGAGCTGGGCCACGGATTACAAGTTTAATAAGTGGCAGAGCCTAGTTTCAAACCCAGCTCACCCATCTACCACCAAGTCTATAGTTCAGAGGGTGTCTGAGAAATTGCTTCCTGGTCTGTGAAATGGGAGCGTGGGGAGACACTGTGGGCCCCACTATAGTGGCTATTCTGAGCAACGTCTCTCCACAACAGCACAGGGACAGACGAGGTCCCACGGGAAGCCTGCGGGGGCTCCAGCTGGAAGGTGGGACTGTCAGCCAGAAGTTCCTGTTTCCATCCTTACAGCATGACTATCTCCCGGGCAGACAAGCACAGCACATCCGCAGCGCATGGCACGCACACGCGGGAAGGCCAGCCGGAACTGCTGCATTCTGGGACCTGCAGTCTCCAGAGGCCACCGAGGGGCCTGGGACCTGTAGTCGGGTGCAGTGCATTCTAGGACTTGTAGTCTGAGCGGTCTATCCCCTTGGTGCCCAAGCTTCTCGAAGGAATTCCCCTTTCCTCCCACTGCCATTCCCAACTAGGCCACATGTGGGTGTGCGTGAGCACATTCTCTTTCTCTGCCTTCTTTTTCTCTTGATCTCTCTCATTCTCAGTTTCTATATGACTAACACACACACACACACACACACACACACACACACACACACGTGCGCGTGCTACACACAGAGTGCACACGCAGGAAGAGAATCTCAGGGACCTCACCTACTCCGTGGCCCTCAGCAGCCTGGCCCCACATTTTCCAGCCAGCACCAGCCCCCACTTCTCTCCCCAGTGGCTCCCATACTCACCTTCCCCACCTAGTCCACTCAGGTGGCTTCCTGCACTGGAGCCAGAGAGGTTGGGGCGGGCGGGCCGGGGCCGGGGGCGTGGCGTGACGAGTGCAGGACCCAGCGCCGGGGCGGGACCCTCAGCGCAGTCATCGCCCCCATACCCCTGACAGCATCTCCACTCCATATCCGTCACCGTCTTGTAGGCCACTCGGTAGCGAGGGCGGAGGAAGCTGCGGTACCTGGGAGAGGCAGAGGGAGGCCTCTTTACTCCTCCCTGTAGTGTCAGTGACCCTGGGTCATGTCCCCAGAGATGGGCAGCTGCTGGTGGTGGATAAGGCCTGTCCCTCAGGCCTAGTCCTCTTACTGTCCAGCATGTGGCTGCACTCAGTTGACAGCTGTCAGCTTGCTGGCCAATGGCCAAATCCTGCTCGTCCTCCCCCTGTCCTATGCTGGAACCTTAAACTCCTCATCTTGAGCTTGACTCAGTCCAGAGAGGCGTCTGGGGCCCGGCAGGGTGGTCCGGGTGACTTTGCCCTCTGTATCCGCCCCAAACTATTGCCTCTGGGTCTTCTCAAAATGGCTCTGACTGAAGCCCCCGGTCCTGCCTCTGGCTACCTGCTTTGTACAGATTCCCCGAGCCGGCTGCCCTCCTTCTGCCCTAGCTCAGCCCCCACCAAGTACCCAGCCCCCAGCGCTGGAGCTCACATGATACTGCGGGGACACTGGGGCTGGCCCCAGCCACAGGGCTGGTAGTCCGGCTTGACGAAGGTCTCCACTCCATCTTCCAGGACACAGCTCACTGTCCGGGTCACCACATAGGCACACCAGTTCCTGTAGGCACAACCCCACCTGGGCCCAAGGGCCAGAGACACGAGCCCCAGAGGAGGACCCAGGGGCTACCAGAGGGGCTGAGGGAGGGTCAAAAGACGAAGGGCCCCTGGGGTCCAGGGGGAGCCAGGACTTTGGCAGCGGCAGCTGCCCCCACGCTTTCCTGAGCAGTAGGCGTTGGTGAAGACTTTTCAAGACAGCGCGAGGAGTCACAGAATGGAAAACCACAGCTACATGAAGTTGATCCTCATGGCTGGGGGTCGTGGGGAGCCTCTGAATTCACACATTCATTCACGTCCCTTTCTGTGTCAATCCCTATAGCTCAGAGTGGCTCGAGCCAGCTGGCTGGGTCCCTCTGGTGATCCCCTGGATGCTGGCTTCCACCCACCCCTCAGGGGAGAGGACAGGGCAGGCAAGGGTCCAGCTCAGGGTTAAATAGAGAATAAGCCATTGATGAGCCCTGCCCCCCTTGGGGCTTGCGTTCTATACTCTCTGCCCCATTCAAGCTGGCCTTTGATCTGTGTCTGGCTGGAGAGCCCAAAGGAACAGAGCGGAGTGGTGTCCGAAAGAGTCACAGATGGACTGGATGGGCCCATGGAGCCCGAGGAAGAGATAAAGGTCTGTTGGAGGAGAGCAGGCTGGTACAGAGCTGGCAGCACGCAGGGAGGCCTGGCCCAGGCCCCTCCTGGTGGTTTCCCTGGGCACCTAACTGCAGGGCCCCGAGGTGAGAGGGGGACCTATCTATGTAGGGGGTCCTAGAAATTCTCTGCGGGAAGGTGGGCTTGTGCAGAGCTGCCTGATGGCTGGGCTTCCTCTCCAGCTCTTCCCCGCATTAGCCCTGGGGAGGGTGGCCAAGGGTGGGGGGCGGGGACACCCACCTTCTGACCCATCCTCCCACCCGCGTCCAGCCTGGGTCTGGGACCCAGACTCTTACCTGTGGCGGCTGGCAGGCCGGGGGGCGCTCTGGGCCTGGGGTTCCCCAGGACTGAGGGCCCCTCCGCCCCCTGTGTAGAGGCTGTAACCGCGAGGGGGGTAGCTGGCGGCCCCCGCGACTGTGGTCAGCAGGCAGCAGAGGTAGCAGTTCCAGAGGGCGCTGGGGGCCATGGTGAGGGGGGGGGCTCCGCGGTGGCCCTCAGAGGCACATCCCGGCCCGACCGCTGGCGCCTCTGTCTGGAGCAGGGGATGCCGCTGCTCTACGGGACAGCGCTGGCCGGGTCCTGTCCCCAGCTTCCTGTGGCAGCCCCCAGCCACACGCCTCCTTCTTGGCCGCCTGGCCTGACCCCTCTCCCCCTCCTCTTTCCTCCTCAGGCTCCTGTCCGTCCCTCCCTCGGTTCCTTCCGCTCTCCTCTTCTCCACTTCTGAGGGGAGTGTGTTCTCTGCGCCTCCTGGCCTCCTGTGCCTGGTCCCTGCCCCTCTCAGATGCTGCTTCCTGGGCCTCCACCCCCTCGCCCTAGCTGGCCCTCCTCTGGTCTCCCTATCTGTTTTCCCCAATGACCGGATCCTGGAGGTGACAGGGCTTTGCCCCTGTGGCTGTTCAGAGGCGCAAGAGTGGCTGTGGGGCGGGCCCTGGCCTCCTGCCTCCCTCTCTTGCTCACTCCCTTCCCCCCTGTCTGGCTGGCGGTCCAGCCTCCCCCCTCCGCCACCCCCCCCCCACCTCTCCAACCATCGTGCGCCACATCTGCTTCTTGTTAACTCCGGGAAAGAGAGGGGAAAAAAAAAAAAAGGAAAAACAGAGAAATGTGGAGTTGCCGCCAGGCTTGGGGCCAGCCTCTCAGACGGGCCACATGGAGTGGAGCCGGGGCCAGGCCTGGGGAGGAGGCCCAGGGCTGGTCGCTTAGACAGAGAACAGGAGCCACAGCTCCCCTGGGGCTAGGGCAAGCCTCCCCTGAGAGAGAAAACTGAGAAGAGGAGGGGAGGACTGTGAAAGGGAGAATGAGCTCCGAAGGCTCAGCAGGACACCACTCACCGTCTAGTCCAGCTGCGTCCCTTTACAGATGTGAACAACGAGGCCCAGAGCTGGAAGGTAACCTGTCCAGGCAAGCCAGGAGCGGCCCCTGATCAGAATCGACACACCTAGGTCGGCAACTTGGGACAAGAAGAAGAGAGGAGAGAGGGGGCTACTGGGCTGGGGAGGAGGAGGAAGACGTCTCCACGGAGGCAGGCAGGAAACTCGGAGAAGCTAGAAGAGGAAAAAAGGAATCTGGAAATGAGCATGTAACCTTCTGTCAGGCATGGAGAGGACATGGGTGAGAGGAGGAAGACTCATTCTCAAAAAACCAAAGGAGTATGGATCTCAGGCTTGTCTCGGTGAAGGTCAGGCCTAAGTGGGGCAGGGGAAGGAGCAAGGCCTACCGGGGATGCCTAGATCCATGGAGCCCAGGGGAAGTCCTTCCCCAGCCTGGAGGCAAGCCCGAGACCCTGTGTAGCAGGCAAGGGTCTCAGTCACACTCAACCATCAGCCGGACCCAAAAGCTTCTCTCAGAGCAGTCTGAATCGGTCAGCTGCCCCCGCCCTCTCCGTCACCATCTGGCCTCAGCTCTGTGCTCAGGCCCAGGTGTCCCTGTGCGGTGGGGTGCTTGCTTACAAGCTCCAAGCAGAAGTACCAGACAGAAGGGAGGTGAGCGTGCTGTGCGGACGCCCCCAGGGAGCAAAGGCATGGGGAACACTCCGGAAGGAGCACCTGGGACCATGGGGATGGGACACAGGCACCAAAACAAGCAACACAAAGCAGGACAGACATCGTGCCAAGCTGCACAGGGGGAGGGGAAAGACAGCTGGATGCTCCGGGGAGTCAGAGCAGAGCCGCTGGAAGAGAGAGAGAGGCTATGCAGTGTTGGGGTAAAAAAGTGAAGCACGGAGATGGGGGAGGGGAGAGAGTGCAGGCTGGGGGAATGCCGCCTCAGTTTTCTCATTCCTCAACGGGGGAATCCTAACAGCGCCCTCCTTCCTAAGTTTGTGAGGATAGAGTTAATACAGGTAAAGCATTTAGAATAGTGCCTGGCACACGGAAAATGCTTAGTAAGAGCTCTTATTTGTGTCAGGAAGAAATGGGACAGAAAGTCAGAGAAGTCAGTTGTGGAAAAATTGGGGAAAGGCCCAGATGACTGGTTAAGAGCTTGGATTACAAGTGTTTGAGTAGGAGCCTGACAGGCCTTCCTTCAGAAAGAAAACATGGCAGGCAAGGGCAATGGGCAGGGTTTTGGGCACAAGGAGGAGTTCCAGCTCCTCCTTTGAGAAGTGTTATCCCTGAGAACCAAGGCCATGACTCCGCCGGAGGTCTGCCGGCTACTGTCTGAGGTGCCTTCGCCATTCTGCAACAGCAGAGTGAAGCAGCCTGGAAACAGAAGGCTGTGGTTGCTTGGGGACTGCGTGGGTAATGAGGGGCCAGAGGAAGGGAGACATCGCAGAGGATTCTGGGTTTTGAGCCAGGATGGGGAAGTTGAGACGATGAGCAGACCTTAGTCTGGACATACTGAGTTTTAAGATGAGAATAACATAGTCGGTGGCAGTAAGTGTCCAGGAGATGGTCAGAGATGTGGATCTTGCTTCTGGGAACCATCTGCAGGGCAATAGTTGGAAGCCATGAGAAAGGAGGCCACTGAATCTTCATTGTGACTCTGTGTGAGCTGTCTCTGAGGTCCGATGGTCCTGTATGTGATCTTGGTGACTGGGAGACATGTTGGCAAAAAGAAAGGATGGTGAAAGTGAATGCTGGAATCCATGGAAATAGAAATTTGTGGCTGCCCCTTAGGAGTGGAGGGATTGGCACACAGGGAGGCTTGAAAGAAACAGACCCAGGAGATCCTGATTCAAGAACTGCTGTCAGTGGAAGGTTGCAGTGTAGCCCTGGTCTCTGCATTGGCTCTAGGCCCTGGCTCTGGCCCTGATACTGAGACGAAGGCAACCTGCTTCAGGTTGCCCTCGATGCTGCTGTTGAGTTTTCTTTCTCAGTTCTTGCCCCGCCCCCCTTCAGGGGGCCTCTGACAACCTGAAAGTTCATCCCAACCATCTTGCCACTGCCTGGTTGTCACTCATTCCTGAAGTTTAAATGGGTGCCTCCCTTCAGTTTAAAAATCTGTTGTATTTTAAGTGTGTCAAACCAAAAATGTTGGCTTTGAAATACCACTGCTGTAGGTTAAAATTTCATTCAGGCCTGTAATTAGGAGCCAAGACCTAGGGGCTAACATGAATGTTTGTGATACCTCAAATAAATCAGTGGCTCTGGGTTCACTGGGGAGGCCTGAGGTGTTGGGCAAGCAGGCCCCAACTGGAGACGAAGGTTAGAGAAAATGCACTGGCGGTGGCGGCGGCGGTGGTGGTGGTATTGGTGAACAGCTACAGATTTCCGAAGCAATTGGCAAGAGAATTCCTGAGATCAAAAATGACCACATTTGGGGTGCCTGGGTGGCTCAGAGGGTTAAGCCTCTGCCTTCAGCTCAGGACATGATCTCAGGGTCCTGGGATCGAGCCCCACATCGGGCTCTCTGCTCATCAAGGAGCCCGCTTCCTCCTCTCTGCCTGCCTCTCTGCCTACTTGTGATCCCTCTCTCTCTGTCAAATAAATAAATAAATAAATAAAATCTTTAAAAAAAAAAAAATGGCCAAGTCCTTAGGGGCACTAGGACAAGATGTATTTTATAACCTTTCCAAGATAAGGGATTTTCAAGGGTCTAGTGCCAGTGGGAAATCTTGGCTATACGGGGCAACTGACACCTTCAGTCGGCCAGCAGTAGCTGAGCAACAAGCTCACGCTTGGAGGCTGGGAGAGCAGGGGTGCCGACGGCAAGGAGCATTTCATGTCTAACGCCTTCTGTCAGAGGACTGAATATTGGGAGGTAAAAAAGGAAAGCAATGGGAATCGGGCCTTGGTTTATGCAAACGTAGATGTAGATGGGAATTCAAGCTTGTGGGGACTCCGGAGCAAAGTCCACTCCTGCTCAACCTCAAATTTTCCTTTTCCTTCCAACCCTTCCCACAGGTATAATATTTTCAGAGCCACCCTCTGAAAGACCCCTTTCCCGGGTCTTGTTGCTTTTTCACTCCCCAGCCTAATCCTAAACTCATGTCTTCTCCTTGAAAATGTCATACTAATCGCAGGGATTAAGCTCCACATGTGCCCCTCCCCCAAATTCTCTCCCTCCTCCAATTCCACCAAGGGTGAGGCTTCGCTGGTCTCACTTCCCACACATAATTTCCCACCCAAGCTCTTTTCAAGCTTTGTTAATTCTTAGCTGAGTCTAGTTTAGTCCTGGGGACCATTTTTAATTTCAGTTCCTCCGGGCAGTAGGCCAAATGACCTATTCAAGGCTGATAAAGAGTCGCTGACCTAGGCACAGCGCTTTCTGGGAGGTGAAGGATATTTCTGGATGGTTCTAAAACAAATCCTTTTCCTCCTGTCCCTGACCCTAGGATAACCAACCCACTACATCCATAGTGGGATACAGAGTGTGGAATAGAGGAAAGTGGATCAAGGTGACAGTTTCAAACCACTTGTAGAATCCTGGGCCTCAGTTTCCTTCTTTGTAACATGTTCTTGAAGGCCCTCTTCAGCTCTGAATGTCTATGGTCAGTTGTTTCAGGACAGCCTTGGAAATCTGAAGCACTTCCAAGGCCTCTCCTCATGCCATTTGCAGTCTAGAAAGTTGACTTTCCAGGGTCTAGTTCTGTCTTAACAGTAGATCTAAGTGTCTGGTTGGACTTGGATCTGCTTCAAATTTCCAGGAGCCACAAAGCATAATGTGTGTAATCCTTTAAGACCTAGACCCTCATTCTCCCAGAGCAGAGCTGGGAACAGACCACTCTCTGAGAGATGTATGAGGAAAGTACACCCCTGGGGTTTCACTATTATGTGGAGGGGACATGGGCTTGGGATTTTAAATAGGAAACTTCTGGGAAATACTGGCTGGAGGCTCGGGGGTGAAATGGGGGAGGCCAGGGGAATTACAGACTGCTAAAGGCAGAGACTGAGCTTAGGAGTCATTGGGCTGGAGCACAGAGGACGAACTGATGGTCCTAGGCCAGGGAAGCCAGCTCTGAGCTAGTGCACCCCTGGCTCATGGTGCACACAGGCAGCAGACGGTCCCCTGCCCCAGCTGTTCCAGTCCCATAGCAGCTCCTGTAGTTTTCCTTGGCTCAGAGAAGCAGAGGCGTCCCTTGAGTCCTGGCCCCCCTCCACCGCAAAGCAACTGGCTTCCATTACCCCTGACAGCTCCAGAGAAACAGCCCAGCCCCCGGCCCCAGCCTGGCTCCATGCCGTTCCCTTTTATGGTGAAGCTGAGGGAAAGCAAGCAGTGAGGGGGGAACAGGATCTCCCTGGGGCAGAGGACTGTAGAGCTCCAGGGCCTCTCCCCTCACCAGAGACCCTCAGACATCTACCCACAGTCATTTTCTCCTCAGTGATCCACTGTGCTCAGAACCCACAACCTCTCTTGCTCGTCCCAGCCCTTCCCCCCCACCCCCCTCCCTCACATCCGGGGGGTGATTTCCCACTTGGCTCAAGTCCCACCGTTCGGGTTTTGATTCCGGGAGGGTCCGCCCCATTTCCGACGCCCACCTCCGGGGGTGGGGTGGGGGGAGTGAGCCCGAGTTAGGGAGGCACTGTTCAGATCACAGGCAGGATCCTGCCACTTGGCGGCCGTGGGCAAAAAGGCGGGCGCTGAGAAGAGGGGCACCCGGCCGCCCCAGTTCTCTCCCCATTCTGAGCCGCCGCTCACCAACCCCTTCGCTGCCGGGGCCAGGGAGGGCACCCAGAGGGCAGGGCCTAAAGGAAGCACCTGGCTGGGCCGAGCCGGGAAGCGGAGGATGGGCAGCTGCGCGGGGGGCCAGGCAGGAAAGGGAGTCGGAGTCTGGAGGTCAGGCCGAGCCTCTCACCCAGCCATGCCGCCGCACCCTCGCCCTAGCCCACCGCCGAGCTCCGGGTGGGTGGCCACGGTTCTGCGCTGGCCCCTGCCGCGCCAGCGGCTGCCAGCTGCAGCCAGCTGCGCCCCGCCAGCCCCGGGCGCGCGTCTGCGGGTCGCCCGCCCCGCCCCCCACGGGGGCCGCCCCTCCGTAGCCCCGCCCAGCGCTCCGCCCCTTGAGATGCGAGGCGGGGAGCAAGCGAGACGGCGAGGCTAGAGAGCCGGTTCCGGCCCAGCTGCCAGGCCGGAAGTGCCCGGTTTGGGCTTGCGCTTGCGCTACCGACTTCCGGGCCGGGACTCTTACCTCCAGCTCGTACGCAGACCGCACCGCGGGGAACGCAGCTGATTAGGTGAGAGGCACGCAGGCGCGCTCCCCGGCGCTTCGGCGGTGGCTGGCCCTGGGGGCGAGGACGGGTCCTGGCCTGGGCGAGGAGTGCGCGGGCCTCAGGCTCAGTCCCTCCTCTTCTCCGCAGGATGATCACAGACGTGCAGCTCGCCATCTTCGCCAACATGCTGGGCGTGTCGCTCTTCCTGCTTGTCGTTCTCTATCACTACGTGGCCGTCAACAATCCCAAGAAGCAGGAATGAAAGTGGCGCTTTCTCCGCCCCAGGTAACGGTCCGGGGCTTAGCGCCCAGCCCCCGGAGAGTGGAGTGGCGAGGCCGCGCCAGGGCCTGCAGGGTTCGAAACTTCAAATCAGAAAGTGTCGGGCCAAGCATAATACAGTCCAGAATTGAGCCCCTTTATTCGCACACAGTAGGGAGAGCCTTGCAGTGCCCTGCCCTCTCCCCCTTAAACTGCTCCCTGCTAGAATGGGGGTGAGTTTTCTAATTCTCAGCCCCCGTCTTCATGGTACCCCTATGCCCAAGTTGGGGGTTTGGCTACAAGGAGGCACGGACACCGGTAGGAATAAAGGTACTGAGGATGCCATCCGAGGATAAGCATTTGGACTCTTCTCTTAAGTAGTCCTCACTTCTCTAAGGTTGTTTAGGCTTTTATTAAGACAGAATTGGTGCGTGTGTGTGCGCGTGTGTGTGGTTGTAAAGATGCAGAATTCTATTTCCGTGTTCTGGGGTAAGGGGCCCTGAGTGAGCAGTTGGTTACTATAGACCCAAGCCCTAGGGAAAGGTGGGGGTGGGGGGAACCTTAAGTGTGGGTCAAAAATGTAAAGGGGGGACAGGCTGGATGAGAGCTGATGCCTGAAGGATTTCCCCAGCGGAAAGCTGCAGCATTTTCCTTACCTCAGGTCTTTCCCCCTCTTTTCTAGGGTTCCAGGACATAGTCTGAGGCAAGATGGAGGGTATGAGGGGCCTTCACACTTCACTTCACCCTTCTACCCATCACAACATACAAAGCAACTACACCTGGATTTTTTCAAACAACTTTTATTTCCTCAAAGTCTTCCTTAACCCTATGGAACAAGAAGCTGCCACTGTGTAGGGCCCAGTATAGGGGTTTCTTTTCTACTCCCTCCCCCCAATATAAAAATATAGATATATTTTTTTGTGGTCCCAAAATCTTGTGCTATGGAGGGAGGGATGGGGTAACAGGTTCCTGCTTTGTTCTATCTCAAGGTGATGCTCTGCGATGCCTCAGAAGAGGGTGGCTGGCATTCCAAGGAGTAGGTTGTCACATGGAATCAGCAGCTGAGGGAGGGGACTAGCACATTTCTCACTGTGTTCCCATCTTGGGGCTGTATACTGGGCATGAAGATTGAGGCATCAGACCCGGGGAGAAACAGTGAGTGGGGGAGATTTAGGGACAAAACAAACCTCAGGTTGGCCCAAGGGCCCCCCGTTGTAACAAATCCGGGACTGGGAGTCAGATAGACTACAGGAAATAGGAGAAAAGGCAGGGGCAGAGCGGGGCCGTGGGGGCCCGGCCTGAGGCAGCCTGCAACAGAGAAGAGAGAGGAATCAGGGTTGTGAAAACTCTGCCCCTCTTCTGCTCTGTTCGCTAGGGGCTGGGAGATGGGAAAGGTGAGATGGGTAAGGATAGAGGGGTTGAGCATTGTATAGTGGGCCAATGCTGGAATGGACCAGCTCTGAGGCCTTAGGCGCTAACAAGAAGTGGTTTTCTTGTCTGTTTGGAGGAAGGACTGAGGCCATGATGGAAAACAATCAAGATTCTTAATGAAAGTACCTTTAGTCTTTTGGGGGCCAGAGGGAGTAGAGAGAGAAGAAAATGATCCTGAATGGCAGAGATGGGAATGAAGGAATAGAAGTGAGGTGGGGTGAGGGATTGGACCCGGGTGCTCACCCTGCTGCAGAGTGGGGTCCCGGCTCCGGCTCACTGCTCTCTCTGGTGCGGGGTATAGGGGATGTGGGGCCGGAAGAGCCGCTCATCCCTCTGCGAGTCGGCGGTGAGCCCCGGCCCAACCTGGGCCTAGCCTGTATGGATAGGGGGTGGGCTAAGAGGCTGGATTCTTCCATGAACTGTTTTGCTTCTGGGTTTGCTTTTAGAGTTTCCATGTGTAAGAATGTAGTATAGGAGTCAACATAGGTATTGGGACCTTGAATTTCTGGGTACTGTCCCTGGCTGAGAAGGTAAGGCAGGGTCACAGCTAGAGAATTCTTGGGTTCAGTCTATGATTCCTAGTCTTACTTAACTAGGAGAGGCAGAGGGATCCAGCATTTAACCTCCATGGTTGTATCATGGCTAACATCTGGCAAAATAGAGAAACAGTGTATGGAAAGCAACTGGAGAATCGGTACATCTCCCTTGGAGCCTTCTGTGCCTCAGCCCCTGCCAGAGCAGCTTAGGTTTCACCCATCCAGTCTCTGCCTGTACCCAGCTTTAGCCAACTTAGCGTGGGGATCTGGACTGAATTGGAGTCGGTGGCACAGCTGTTCTTAGGAGCAGCAACCAGATGTGTTACCTGGGGAATCCGGGACCCCTCCTGGCGGGAACTCTCCTCGGGCAGGTCTGGGCAGAAAGAGAGGAGAAGCTAAGGGCAGGGGCAGGCAAAGCCAAAGCTAGCAGGCTGAGGTTGAGGAATAGCTGGCAGGGACATGGGTTGGAAGCAAGCAAGAAACCTGGCTGAAGGGACTGGGGGCAATGGACAGACAGAGGCACTCAGGCACGAGAGCAGCTTTCTGATACAGTCGAGGGGAGAGGCTTAGAGCAGTGCTGAGCATTTTCCCTCCCACTGCCCAGATGTATAGTGCCTTGCTGGGCTCTGCCAGAATTGGGCTGGGGAAGACCCAGAAATGTTACCTGCATTCGTGTCCTGATACAGGGAATCCGAGGTCCTAGCAGCCCTTTCCCAATCACCATGACAGCCTCTGGCTTGTCCCCTGAGGACAGGAGTGAGCAGCTGCTCCCTAGGGAACAAAGGAAACATATCAGGGTAGGGGACCATGGAGAAGAGGCAAATTTCTTTAGGCTTTTCTCAGTATTGGCAATACTGACATTTTGGGCTGGATAATTCTTTGTTGTGGGGGGCTGTCTTGTGCATTGTAGAATGTCAAGCAGCATTCCTGGCCTCTACCCACTAGATAGCCCTTCTTCCCCTGCCCCATCTCCACTGTAACCACTAAAAATGTCTTTAGACATTGCCACATGTTCCCTAGTAGGCAAAATGGCCCCTGCTTAAGAAGCATGGCATGTTCTAGTCTGGTCCAAGGGCTGCAGTAGCAACTTGGATCTTGAATTGGAGCCCATCAAGCTGAACCATTCTGAAAGTCTAGAGCTTAGAGCCTATCCCATCCAGATGGGTAAGTGTTTAAGGATCAAGTCAGTAGCCAAGAAGGTGGATTGAGGGCTACCATTGAAGAGAACTGATAGGTTGGGAGTTATGGGCACTGAGGGAGTTAAAAGATGTTGGGCTGGAGTCTTAGGACTCATTCCCATCCGGTCCTCTACACACAGGGGGGTGTAACTTACAGGAGAGCAGGTGGCCTGGGTTTTATGTGGATGATGTGGTTACACAGCATTTGCCATGCTGACAAGTGAAAGGCCCATGCCTATTTCATTCAGTTTTGTCTAATGTTGCCCAGCTCCTGGAGTGAGGCAGCTCAAACTAGCAGGCACTCGGGATGTTCAGCTATGAAAATGAGAATTAGAGCAGTGCCTGCCTCATTGTAGACGCTCAAGGAATGGTAACTTATTTTATTCTACAAAGATAGTTTCCAGCTTCCTGTACAAGGGCATAGGTGCTTAGGGGTCTAGGATAATCCAGGAGGGTAACCGATGTTCCTGGTGTGCGGAGGGCTGCATTACATCAAGTCAAGAAAGAAGTCTAGGTCAGGGGGCAAGGGAGCTGAAGGGGCTGGTTTAAGCCTAGTAGGGAGCCTGGTCTATAACCTCTGTGGCAAGATCCAAGGCTAGTCCACCCGGATTTCGGTGGCAGTGGGTACAGACCTGATATGCTGAGTGAACTGGGCAGACAGGAGCCCATGCTGGGTGAAGAGGCCAGGCTAGAACCGGGGGCAAGATTTAGGGATGGGGCCAGGCTGCTTGAAGTAGGGCGATGGGTCAGTGGCTGCTGCCGCCGTCTCCTGTCCTGGCTTCGGGGCTCTGAGTGGAAGGGACACAGGAGAGAAACGGGCAAATAAGCGAGGCCCTGGCACCCCACCGCCCTGCTGTGCCCCCTGCTCAGAAGATGCCGGCTGTCAAGCTTGTCCTCACACCAGCAGCCCCCTTCAGAGGTAAATCTCAGATGGGTAGGAAGTCTTGTGACATTTATTCCGGTTACCCAGGCCACAGCCAGCCCTCATCCACCTCTCTGGGGCTAAACAACCTCATTCACCTGTCCATTTCTGAACAGTTCAGTTCTTTCCCAGCAGAGAAGTTACTGAGCTGGGCTTCTGAAACACGGCTCCTCTAGGTTCTCCCACCTCTTAACTGCCCCTCTTTGTTTGCTCTTCCTGACCCCAAATACCAGTGCCCACAACCCCCTCCCAATTCTACCTTTGGTCCTTTCCTGCTCTGCATACTCTAAACTCTCAGGCTGCTCTCCGGCCATTTCTGCAGAGCTACAGGTCAGTGTCCATTAGCTTCTCTCCCTGCTAGTCTCTCCCGACTCCAGCAAAACTCACTTTCTCCCATCCTTCCTTTTGGTTTTCTTATCTTGATGAAAAATGGGCTCGAAACCCTGTTTCATCTTTTGACTCCTTGCTTACATTTTGATTTGTGTTTAACAAAATGTGGAAAACACTGCTTCTGCCTTTGCTTGGATTCCTCCTTCAAAGGAGAACCTTGCCGTGGCCTGTGTCCAGATACAAGTCTCTCTCTGATTAGGCTTTTGGAAAAAATGCCCTGCTGTTGTCCTAGCTTGAATCTGTAACCTTTTACAATCCATCTTTCATGCTCGTGTCAGAAATTATTCCAAAACCTAGACCTGATGAAAAATCATTTGGTTCAGGCCAGGGGGAGATACTAAAGGTCTTTTAAAGGATGAAGTCTCAACCTTTTAACATGGCCTTCAGAGCTCCGCCGGCTGTGACTCCAGTCTACCAATCCTTGGTAGGATGCTGACTTGATCCTTCATACCCTCTGCTGTTGCCCCTGGGGCAGCGAGCCCTCTGGTTCCTCTACAAGGACTATTTCTTCTGGTTAAACTTTACATGTCCCATCTCAAATGTCACCTCGGTGTATCCTCCCTGACCATCACAGCTTGAATTAACTGTTCCCCTCCCTTCATTGTCCTTTGTTCACTTGACTTGTAATTGTTTATGGTTTTTGTCCCCTTAATGAAGTAAGTTAGTCACCTAAAGTACTTAAGAATTGTGTTTGGCACATAGTAGTCAGTAAATCTTAACTGGTATTCTGCTGAAACCTGCCTCTCTTGAGTATAGAGATTTTGTCTTTTCCAGTCCATATATCCCAGTGCGTACATAATTCTGCCTAGAAAACCAGAGACTTTAGTAAAGGTTTCATTTTCCTGGGTAGCAGACATCCTACAGACTACAGGCCGATTCAGTAATCTCTGAGCTTAAGGACACAGGTTTACAACCCTGTGTGGCAGCTCTCTGGCCCAATCCTTATGGCGAAAGCCTCATTGCTACGAGCTCTGAGAGCAGATGGTGGCTGGGGTGGGTGGGGAAGCTTTTGGGTTTGGCAGGTCCTTCCTCATCACGAAGGACAGTAGGTGCCAACATGCTCTCAGACCAAATGGACTATTAACCTTCATGGAGCTGAAGTCAGTGGAGGTCCCAGGATGCCAGTTGGGCCCTAACAGAGCAACATGTATTAGATGGAAGACACCTCTAATTCAGGAAGTAGGTGACAGTAACTTGTCCAGCTATCCTGAGCAGTAGCTAGCAGGGGCAAGGCTAATTTTGGAAGTCCCAACCCAGATTTTTAAAAATTGATACTTAGATGAATAAGCAATAGGAAAAAGGGAGAGATTTCAGGACAGAAGCTATTAGCTTTGAGAAGTCTGTTGAGAGGCTAGTTACCAGCTGCAGCCAAGAGTCAAAAAGAACCAGACCTGTCAATTCTACATCAATAAACAACAACAACAAACAGACTGGGGTGCTATTAAGAGGTGACACAGCAGTGAAAGATAACAGAAGTTAGAGACTTGACCACAGTCAAATAACCTGAGGTGTTACCCACCACCAATGACTTAGAACCCAGGCCTAGGTAAATCCTCAGTAAAACGGTGATATCAGGATGATGTCCAGATGACACTATGTAATAGGCAGAAATGAACCTGAACTTGATCAAGGATGGAAACAGTGAGTTTTTAGAGGCTCCGAGGAATACCTTACCTATACATAGGGGGATGCTGAAACCATGTTAAAGGATGAAGCCTCGCCTATCCCCTCACCTGTCATACCTTACCTATCCCAGGAAAGGTAGGAAAGCGAATGAAAGCCTTTGGGACATTTGTAGGTTGCAGCAAAAACAGAAATATTCAGGAACGTATGAAGCAAAATAGGCATATGACGTAAAAACTGTGTGAATGTAGGTATTCTGGGAAAGATACAACAGATAATGACTCGAGAATCCTGCCCCTAATGAGAGAATCCTGCCCCATCTAGTGAGACCACTACGGTTTAGGAGAGGGGCCTAATATGGAAAGGATAAGGCATTTAAAGATCGCATTTTAACTCACTTAGATGGTCTGAAAACCTGGCCAGGCCTGCCTGTAAACTGGCAGTGTGAGCATACAGCCCAGTTTCTTGTGGTTTGACTTCTGGCTCCTGGTATAATCCAGGCTTACTCGGTCCCCACTGAGAGGATTTAAGGGAGGAGCCCCAGCTCCGTTATTTCTTGGTTCTGAGCTGTAGTCAGTGGCTTAAGGCTGAGTGCAGAGGGCTATGTGAATCAGCTTTGCTTCCAGCGGTTGTGAGACTGAATTTTTATGGTAATCAGCCAGAGATTTCATTCTGGGAGGGTTTGGTTAATCTTGGGGTGAGGGTCTGAGATAGAGGGGGACTGCCCTTTCCAGGGCAGGAGTTAGAATGGATAGTCTAAAGGTCTCACAACTTCGAGGAGCAGTTCTCTGACTTGGGCCTGGGTCTAGCATCATCCCCATCGAGACCTCTTTGGAACTGTCCCTCTGTGTAGCACCCTTAGTGAGTCACTGGTATCATTACAGACCTCACTGATACCCTCTGAAGGGTGGGAAGGTGAGACCAACATTTATTCGGCTCCCCACTTCTTGCCTTTTATTCATTCAACAAGTATTTGGTGCTCATTTAGTAAGTGCTAGGTGCTAAGGGAATAAATAGATGTGTTAGGAGACATGTCCTGCCCTCAAGTAAGCTGTAATCCAGATGCAGCAGGAACAGTACAAGCGGGATGGTGCTAGAAGTGTTCTTCCTCCATCCATCTCCCTTACCATGGGGCTTGAGCTGCTCGGCCAAGAGCCGCCCGTCAGCTGAACCACGCCATGGCAGAGGCCAGGAGAGAGGTCTAGGAGTCACAGGTGGAAGGGCCAGAGCTAGGAGGGAGGACAGGACAGTGGAAGGATGCCAGCTGACAGCTTCCACTTTTGACCTTGCCGCTTGTCTTTTACTCTAGTGGCCTGCCAGATGGACCAGGTTGTTATTGAGAGATACTTGCCTGAATCCACGGCCAGTACTTGGGGGAAGCACCTAGGGTGCATGATACGAGAAGGCCTCGGCCTGACTCTGAGCCCTGGGTGCCCATTGGCCTCCCCTTAGTCCTATGCCCCCCAGGACAGAAGAAGCCAGTGATTTATCCACTGTCCCCACGCAGGCCTGCCTTCGAGCTCTGTGGGCACCAACTTTTTTGTATCAGTATCTTGCAGGCTTTGGGCTTCCCTGCCTCAGTCATGGACTAGCTACTCCTGTGACCTTGCCCTCCTCGGCTGCAAGAGCTGCTGCTGGTGCCGTGAGCACTTCTGCGGCCGCTGGTATGGAGCCTGACCACAGAGACAGGAAGGTGCGGCTCAGGACCTGCTTTGCAGCTGTGGGAACTGCAGTAAAGCAGCTCCCGGCCCTGCAGTCGGAGGGTGCAGGGGTCAGGGCTTCCTCAGAGGCTCTCTCGGCCTTTTGTCCCAGGAACATTCCCATTTTCCCCCAGTCTGCCTTAGAGGTTGGCCTTCTAAAATGTCACCCTCCAGCCTTGAGGATAGAACCTGCCAGACTAGCTCCCTGAACCTCTGCTTTATGTTTCTGGCTGGCTGCTTAGATCTTTTCTGAAGTTTTCTGGATAGCACAATCTCATGCTCTCTTTTGGCCAATAAAGGATAGTCATGAATTAGTTCTATAGTTAAGTGTGATATGTTCTTCATACATTAGTGGAAATTTTCTCATAAATTTACAAGCCAGAAAAAACCCATTTGTCAAATCACAATCTCAGTTTTGCGTTTGGAAGGCTCAGCTGCTTTGTAGTGAGGTCTCGGAGATACGGGAGGTGTGTTCTTCCTACCTTGGAGGACAGAGGATGCCTGGACGTGCCAGGGGCCAAAGAGCCAGACGTGTGGAGCCAGGACACAGCGCAAAGCTACAGGGCAGGTCAGCCGGACAAAGCTGTTCTTCTGAGGGTCGGTTGAGGAAGCCCAATGTAGGCACCACAGTCTGCACTGCAGGTCCCTGTCTCAAGCCAGGCCCACTCTCCTACCCTGCAGTCCTCTCAGGGATTTTAGGAGATGAAGCAGCAAAAACTGTAGCACTTGGAGTTGAGATTCCAGCGCTCTGACCTTTCACCTCCTTAAAGCATTCCTGCTTGGTCTCAGTAACCCTTTTCTCAACCTTCTATGACTTTAGAGACCTAGTTTCTCAGGTCTTACAGATACGGATGCAAGTCCTCAGGTGTCTCTTACTAGAGACAGCTCTTTTTGTTCTGCTTCTTACTTCGTTCCCCTGGGGAGAACTTTGCTTCTCACTTGTTTTACCTGTATGTGTGGGTGACACCTAGATCCAACCTTGATGTCCCCTTTTCTACAGGCTGGCTCTTTTTTCTGCCCTCAGGACATCTCCATATAGATAGACCATGACATCCAAGCATCTCTAGAATAAACTCAACATTTTTCCTTCCAGACAATGTCTTAACATCACCGTGACTCTTTCCTTTAGCTGATAGCCTTGAAGTTCTTAGTCTGGCCTTCCACGATCACTGAACCCTGCCACCTCTATTTCTGATAAATATATTCATCTCTCCTTCCCGGACGCTGGTACAGCCATTAGTCATCTCCCGTATAAACTAGAGCGAGGATTCCCCTCCCCCGCCTGCCCAGTACACACAGGCTGCTCTCCCCTTAATCTTTCGTTCTCATCATTCTCTGGAGCACACAATTGTTGCCACACGTCTCAGTTAACTCCTCATCTTTGTTTTCGAGACATTTGAACTTATTCCTCCTACCTCTCTTCTCCTAACTTCTGTGCCTGGCCCTTCGAGCCAGCTGGGAACGTCTGCTTCCTGTCCTCCCTACAGAGCAGCGCCAGTCCCGGCTCCCATTCTCATGTCAGGCATCTCCATGTCGGGCCGCATGCTACCGTGCATTCTTCAGAACCATTTCTCAACAGAACATTCTTTGGCTAATTACTCTTGAGTTTATCTACAACAGTGGCTCCCCAAGCCCCCTGTGTTTATTATAACGAGTGTGTGCTTTTATGTGCTGTTGACTATCTGTTTTTAGGTCTGTTTCCTGTAAGGAAATCCTTAGTACTAAATATGTATGTACCTTTTCTCTGTTATCTGGGGGAAGTAACGGAGACACAGAATACATGTTCCTCACTGAAGGAGCTTCACACAGCACTCTGCACTGGGGTGGGCTGGGGTGATAATAATAAAATAATAATAATAATAAAATACTGATTAGAAACTGCCTAGAATCTTCCAGGGAAGACCTGGACCTAGAGAGGAATCTTTCCTCTTTCTCTTTTGTAGTCAGGAAAGGGGAATCTAGGATGCTGACATTCCTTCCTAGGAGCTATGCGTGAAAAGCTATGAGAGGCTGACAAAAAAGAAAAAAGAAAAGAAAAGAAGCAAAGAAATTACAGGAAGTTTGAATAGTAAGAAGCTTGACTAATGCTGCCACTAACAGCTGTGGCTTCCTGGACAAGTCCCCCTTCCACGGCCTCTGTTTTCTCACCAGAGAAACAGAGATACCATCAACCCCACAGGGCCTCGTGAGGATCAGATGAAATATATATGTGATACTATTTTGTTCACTGTTTAATGCTACTTAAATACACGATTAGTATTACTTTAATCTGTTCTTCAAACACAGTGTACAAAAGCATGCCGTCCCAGTGATGGGAGGATCTCAGAGAATGGGGCTTGGAACATAAGCAGGGGTATTGGCGTCGCTAGTCAGGGATCATGTCTCACTGGTCAAAGCTGCTCCCTCCCCGGGCTGCCCACCTAGTGCAGTCAGACTGTCACAGCCACTGGCCCAGTGCGCGCTTCTGGTCTGCACCTGGGAAGCGCTAACGAGGGCGAGAGCAGCTTGAAGACCCGAGAACTCTTAGCTCCAGATGACAAGCCTCCACGCTCTGGCAGGATTTCTCCAGCCCAGAGGCCACGGACAGTACTGATTTGGTGGTTAGTGTATTTCTAGAAGTGGCAGCACAAGTCTCTCCCCACTGTCTGAGTCACTCCCAAGGAATGGCTCCACTGACCTTCCTCTTTTTTCCTGAAGGCCCACAGTTCCTGGTATACGTCTGAACCCATACTCTCATCAGGCAGGGTCTCCTCCAGCCCAGCCTAGGGCTACCGATGCACTATTGAGCAGCCGTGGCCACCGCTGGAAGGGGCCAGACTGCTGTTCAGTAAGTCTCAAACGGAAGCTGTCTGTAGTTCTTCCATTTCTCATTGGAAGGGTTAGAATCCTTCTGATACCACTTTCGGGGCAGGCTCTGAAGCCAGGAACAGGTTCATCCTACAGAGACCTTGGCTAGGGATCTCTGGCCCTACAGCACTGTGGCTTGCGGCATGAGGACACACGCTGCTCCCAGCAGGACAGACTGATGCCGGCCCTGCCGTGGAGCCTCCACACTTCAGCATGGCCCTGCTTCAGCTAGTGTTTTAGCCTGGAAAGCCCCCTGCTCCCCAGCATGGAACGCAGCCCAGGTGCCCAGGCCTCCCGCCTGGGCCAGACACTCTACTGCTCTGGGGCTTGTGGCGCAGGGAACACCAAGGTCGCAGGAAAGGCTGCAGATGCTGCTATAAACTAATTTTATTGATTGACCCCTTGGTCCCAGCCAAGTGTGTCTCTTCAAGCTCTTACTTCCCCCAGCAGTGCCCCAAACAACTGAACACCTGTTGCAGGGGCTCCCAGACTGGCTTACCTCTGACAGGGCCCAGCACCCGGTGGCTGACCTTTTGAGTGCTGGAGCCCAGGCCTGGCAGCCCTGTGGGCCGGCTGCCATGAAAAGGGAAGCTGGGGGAGTTCTTCATCTGTGGAGAGTTTTGCTGGCTGCTGCTGCTGCCCCCAGCACTCGTGCCGGTGCTAAAACTGCGTGCCCGGCTCAAGGGATTTTCAGAGCAGGACACAGGCAAGCCGCTGCAAAGAAGCACAAGGCTGGTTAATCCTGGGCCAGGAAGCCTATGGCCCAAGGCTTCCCCCTGGGTCTGTGCTCAGGAAAGCACCTCTGGGGGGAGGGGCACAGGGACTTGTTACAAGGGAGAAGGGAGGAATCTGCATCCGCGGATAAGGTGTCTGACTGGGGCACGGCAGCTGATCTTGGAGTGCCTACAAGCCCTTGTTTGCACAGAGCTGCTCTCACAGAGAGCATGCTAAAAGCTATCAAGGGTGTCTCTCGGCAGCTTGAACTCTTGGTGAGTTCCCCTCTTATCCCAGTAGTGATGGCCCTTGGACCCTGAGGTGTTCCCCATCACTGGAAGCTGAGACCTTGCTCCCACCTCCATTAGTTTTACATATATATATATATATATATATATATATATATATATATATATATTTAATTAATTTATTTTTTAAAGATTCCATTTATCCATTTGACAGAGAGAGATCACAAGTTGGCAGAGAGAGAGAGAGGGGAGGAAGCAGGCTCCCCGCTGAGCAGAGAGCCTGATGTGGGACTCGATCCCAGGACCCCGAGATCACGACCCGAGCCGAAGGCAGTGGCTCAACCCACTGAGCCACCCAGGTGCCCCTCCACTAGTTATATTTAATTTTGGGCACGGCTCTGAGCAGGGAGGCCTCTGGCCTGGTTTTCAGATGCCCAGGAAGTACGTAGCCCTGGGTAAAAGGGAAGAGGATCCCATTTTCAAAAAAAATGCATTAATCTTACCAATTTTAATTTACTCTGAAATTATTTATGATGTGGTCCTTTTGGATGGGGAAGGGAACACAAATCCCTTGGAACTTCTAGCTTTAGAGCGCTGTTCCACTTGCACACCCTCTCCTCCTTCACCCTGTGGGTCTTACCTGTTACTTTTGGGTGGAGTTCGGGAGCCTCTCTTCTTGCTGACACCCACGCTCACAGTGCTGCTCAGGCCTCGGCTGCTGCGCACGTGTTTCAGCATCCAGGCACGGAGGTTCGTGAGGCTGCTGTGCTCTGACAGCACAATCCGAGGCCACGGGTTGCATTCTGCCATGTCCAGAGCAGCAATGGCCATAGCCCGTCCCACCTGCAGGGTAGTGGAGTCTCGTTCAGCATCTGGGACTTCCGGCCCAGGCTGCTGGGTTGGGCTGCACAGCACAGTGGAAGGGAAGGAGAGACCAGGCCTCAGGTTTTCTCAGTGGGTGCCCCAAATTTTGTGTCAGAGTTGTTTATCTCAGCAGATTTAAAGGTGTTCCCTAAACAACTGCTCATTGGGGGGCCCTCCTCCTTCACGGGCATGAGCTGGTGTGCTTTCTGGCTGGCACAGGAAGGAATTCTCCTAGCAGAAGGTGCCCCGATCTCCTCAATAACCTGCAGCTCTTTGGACTTCTATGTGCCCTGGGACCTAGAAGTCATCAAGACCAGCATAGACGCGATGCCTGTAAGCCCAGGAGTGAACACACACAGTATAAAGAGGAAGACGGGCTCAGAGGCAAAGACTGAATCAGCCGTGCTGGGGATTCTCTTGGTGTGGGGGCAGAAATAGTGCCTACTCAGCCTCTTGATACCATGACCATCAAGGCCTGGCCTTTAGACAAGCTAAGGGAAATAATACTGGGGGTGAGATAGTGACGTGGTAAGCCTTTCTTCAGGGGACCTGAGTCAGGCCACAGGAGCGAAGGCCCTTCCTGACTTGGAGGTTCCCGCTTTCCGCACATACCCCATGTAGCCATACCTGCTCGAACAGCTCCACAGTGTATCTGGAGGGGAAGGCCGGAGGCGGCGGGGGGCTGGCGCGCCCGTTGTCATGGCAGGCGGCAGGGATGCTGTTCACCGAGCGCCCAGTGTTGTAGTTGCATTCAAGTGTGTAGCTAGGACACAGAGACCTTTGTTAGGGTCCTGCCTGAACAGAGTCGGGACAGAACCATCGGGGACAGCCTCGGTGCTCTAAGAAGCAATCACTTGGAAAAAAGTGGATATGATCGAAATGCTAAGGCCCAACCTCGGCACAGCCTGGCATAGCCCGGAAGTCCCCACAAGACAGAGTCCCAGACGAAAGACAGTGATACACACGAGGAGCCTGTCTTTTGAGAAGGTTTGGGCTGTCCTCTGCTGCCCAGACAGCCTAGACCAGGTGGTGTTTTCTCTAGGGAAGGTACTTTGTCTGCTACACCCCAGCTTCCCGCCAACCTGTGGATTATCCCTGAGGCTTTGTAGATTGCGACCCGGCCGCTTCCCTCCTTCGACTGGCCGTCTCTGCGGTCTCGGGCGTACATGTTCTTCTCTGAGAAGTTGCAGCCTTGGAAGTCGAAGTGTGCGGAGTTCAAGGAGATCAGCTTTGGATACAGCATATTTTCCACCTGTTTCGGGGAGGAAAAAGGCAACTCAGGAGAGGTGGAAGGGAGGAACGGGCAAGGAAGAGATGGCAAGCAGGGGGCATGTGACTAATCCCATGGCAGACACCATTACAACCATCAGCAGTAGGCAGTGTGCTGGAATTCTCACCGGATGCCTGACGTTATTTCCAGGTGTTAGAAAGGTACAAATCCGCCTCTTTTTAAGCTCTTAGCTTCTTTTCTCCAATAATGCAAACCTTTCCTTTCCCCCTGGTTTCCCAAAGTCTAGAATAAAGACCACAGTGCTGACAGCTTGACCTTCGTTCAAAAGTCATGATGTAATGACTGAGACACAAAGCCCCACTGGCATTGCTTCTCGGCCCCTGGAAGCTTGTTGGGAGGTAGAATACCTCTTACAGCAGCAGGCCTTCCCGCCAAAAGGCCACCTCCCCTCTGTCCCTAGCCTAAGCTTTCTCTCTTGACCTGCCACAACCCCCACACTCTCAGGACACTCGGGGATCCCTACCTGGGTGCTCTCGTCACTAAAGCTGTTGCCATACATGAAGCAGCCCCTTTTGGAAGCATGTCCATGCAGGTCCACATAGTAAGCGACACCACTCTCTTTTGGGGGGATGGTGTCGGGGGCCGGCTGCTCAGCCTCGGCGGACTGTTGGGGCATAATCCACACACCACTGGCCTTCTGTTCTGCTGGCTTGGTCTGTGGCCAGGCTTCAGGGTTGTCCCCATCAGATGCATGCCCGAGGTGAGCTTCATTTTGGAGATTGTTGGCTTTCTCGAGGTCGGAAAGGGGCGCATCCACGGGGAGCTGGGGACTGTGCTGGTGCTCAGAGGGACTCTGGGAGTTCAGACGGGAGTGCACGTGGTGGTAGAGGAGCACAGCTTTGGCCCCGTAGATGGCTGGGTGCAGGGCCGCGTCGGGCTTCAGGTACTGACGGTTCAGATTCACCCCACGCGAGTCTGTGCTGTAAGAGGACAGGGACTGAAGCGGGCTTGAAAGGCTGGGCCAGTGGGGGAGACGTGAGCGTGGATAGAAGGAAGACCATGGGAGACGGACTTATAAAATGAGAGGCTCAGGCTGCATGAGGAAGGCGAGCGTTGAGGACCAGCCCTCTCCCTGATCTGCCGTCACCCCTACCACGGAGACCCAGCTAAGCACAGCTCTCTGCACCCAGCGCAACCTGCAGCCATTCTAACTACTCCTTCCAGAGAGTGCCACGAGATAAGCTACCTTCCTTCTCTGGCCTCTGGATAAGGAGATGGGCTTGCCCTTGTTGGGGTGCAAGAGAACGGTTACACAGAAGTTCAAGGAGAGGCTGATAGTGTTTTACTGAGATCAAGGACACAAGGGGGACCAGAAACAATCCTGATGGGCTGGGGAGGCTTCTTACCGGTAGTGGCCCCGGACCACACCATCGGGGTTCAACATGGGAATCAGCTTAAAGACAAAGAGGCGACGCAGGGTTTGGGCCCGGGGGTCATCAGGTCGAAGGATGAAGTCCAGAAAGCCATTGAAGACAAAGCTAGATGGAGTCTCCCCAGGGTGTACCCTACTGCTTAAGAAGAATATCTGAGATGGAGAGGAGAGCGGTCATTAGGCCAGTCACTCTGTAGCTCCCTGCTAGCAGGATATGGGGGGTGGGGGCAGAAGAGCCACTGGGTTTCCAGCTGGCTGAGTCTGCGGGTGGAGTGGGAGTGGCCACGCTTGCCTCCCAGTGCAGGCTAAGGCTGTGGCTAGGAGGCCCAGTGATAATGTGGCCTTAAGCTGTCGGCAGGGTCTGGGGCTAAGGAAAGGCCAAGGCACTATCTTTAAGCGATTCTCACTCACCCTCTTGCCTGTGAAACAGAATGGTCGGGGGGTGCCAGTATCAGGAAATAGCTGCTCTAGACGGGGCTCTCGATCTTCTCGAAGCCCGTGGCAGGAAGTGATGGTTAGCAGATCCACACGAAGTCCATCCAGAGAATAGCAAAGGATCTCCCGGTGATAGTAGATGGTATCCAGGGGACTGTGGGGACAAAAGTCATTAAGGCAGGAGAAGCCGCTACCATCCTAACGAGAGGGGAGCTCATCGCCAGCCTAGGATTCGTAGGATCTGGTCTTTTACCTTAACCTTACAGTCCCTCGTGATGTTAAATGAGGCTGAGGATCTGGGTGGTCTGCACTGCCAGAAGGCAGAGTCCGGGACAGCATGAACCTGTTTTCCCCCCAGTCTATGGCTCCCTACAATATATGACTTTGTGTACACGGTTGCCCTCTGTTGGGACAGAAAAAAGGGTGTGCTGGGCAATGGCAGTACCAAGTTCTGGATAACTGACGGCAGCTGAATTGGGCAGGTGGACAGCAAAATGTAGGTGGTAGTGTGGCCACACACTTATTTGTCAAAAGCACCCAAGGTCCCATATTCTGTACAGAAAAAAGAACTGGTGATGTTTATGGTTCAGGGCTCCTGGGGCAAGTTCCAGAAATGGCAGAGATGCTGTCTGGTCTGGGACTGTGTGGCAAGAGTAAGGACGGGGTCGGCACCTGCTGTGGGTAGGGTGGTTCTCCAGAAAGCGCTGGTCTAGCTGGTTTAGCAAATCCTGGCAGTCACTGTAGGAGAAGGGGTAGCAGAAGGCGAAGAAGGTGGTGGCCCCACGGCCCTCCACGAAACGGTGAACAAAGGATAACACGAACTGCGTCTCTGTCATCTGAGGAGCAGAGGAGGAAGAGGGAGGGGCTGTTGGTGTGAGAACTAAGATGCTACTGGGATCACCAGGAACTGACCTTAACCTGACCTTACACCCTCAGCACACTGACCAGCTTCCCTCCCTCTGGGACTCTCCATAGGACAGTCGGCTCCTTCTAGGCTTCCTGAGGCAGGGGCTTATCTTGGACTCCAGCTAGCACTGGAGGGGAAGTAGATACCAAAACCTGGTGTGCCATCTGCCTGGGACTCTGTATCGAGGCTAACCCCTCTTTCCTGTCCCTCCTCTACTTTTAGCACCCCAGTCTGTCTGTCTTCCTCACGGAGAACTTACCTCAAACGTGGGCCGGTCTCTAATTCGTTCCCAGCGTGGCCGGGTGGGCAGTGTGCGCACAAAGGGGGCCATGCCCTGGGAATACAGCTTGCTTTGCTTGTTCATGTTCATAATGTTGATCTTGATGAGTTTCCCTGGAGTTCCTCCCCGGACACTGAAGTAGAACCATGACCTGCAGGTTCCAGAGGAGGAGAAACAGGTCCCCGGATACTGAGGGTTGGAGACAGGGCATGTGGGACAGCTGGAGCAACTGAAACTGGGAAAGGCCTGTTTACTGAGGAAGAGGCAAGGAGAGAGGGAGAAGGGTAGAGAGAGGAAGGGCAGAGACGGGGCGAGAGAGCTGACCGAGCACAGACTTGGGGACACGGACATCTCTCCTTCTTCCCCCCTCCTCTACTCTCCTCTTACCTGTTCCCATTCTCGAATTCTGTTTCAGCGCAGTCTGGTCGGGTCCACACGTTGAACTCGTAGTCAGGGGAAGAGGCAATGCTGCTGATGGGAGCTGGTGCCCCACTTGCTCCTCCTTCCCCATCGCTAGACACAGATTCCACCTTCTCCACGTGGGCTAGGTTCCCTGAATCAAAGCGAGAACTGAACAGCAAGCCCCCACAGCGCAGCTCCATGGTGAGGCCGGGAAAGCATCCTCCTGCCCACTCTGGCCCTGAGAGCTGGGGAGAAGTTGGGGGGGAAGGTGTAGGAAGGAGAGGAAGAAAAAGGAAAACAAGTTTTTTCGGGTACCTCCTGATAAGTGAAAGCTATTCTAAGGGAGTGCCCTAAGAAGCAATAGGCTCTTTCAACCTCAGAAAAGGTAGAAGGAGACTTCGGCAAAAGGTAAGATAAAGCAGTATTCTGTCCCCACACTAAGGGTTTGTACCTGACCTAAAGGGACCCCATTTTACAACAGTTTGGCTATTCCAAAATGAAATACTCAGTGGCTTAACCATGTTGAGAAATGCTAGATTCTAAACTTTTTTGCAGCCCAAAGGTTAGAGAACAACATTTGAGAGGTCAGATTTCCCACACCCGGCCCAGATACACCCACCACAACACATGGCCATCTTGACAGATGGGCCTTTCTAGATTTCTGGTTCCTAGCCTGGCTCCCCACTCTCCAGCGCAGCAGAGAGAACCAAGTTCCGAGTTTCTAAGTTTAAGTGGGCAGCTGCTTCTCTCCACTCCTCTGTCCTCACAAGTACCAACCAGGCACTGGGTCTGTTGCTCCCCGAGCCCTCGAAGGGCTGGTTCTTCCTTTTTTTTGTTGTTACTATCTTATTCCTATTATGAAAGCAAGCTAGAGAACAGCGGCCTTTGCCAAGAAGACAAAAGAAACTGGGCAGAAGCCACCTGCTCACCTGTAGCTCAATTCCAGTTAGGGCATGGGTCTGTTTCCGGCCCCCTCCCGCCCTGCCAAGCACTGGAGTCCCTGAAAAAGCTACGCTGGCAGTAGTTGTGGGTCAGTGATGGGTATTCTGAGCACCCCTAAAAAAGTGGCTGGTAGACACCCACTTGAGGGCAAGGAGTGGCTTCTCGACCCTCAACTCCGACAGACCCTCGTCTCACACTGACCGACCTCGCCCAAGGCAGGGTGGGGTTCGGAGGCATGGAGGGGCGAGACAGACACACACTCTAGGCAGGGACTAGGGGTCAGAGGTGCGGCCACGGGCGTGGGGGTGGGGCTGGGGAGGCCCGGGCCGGGGGAGGGGGCGGGGGGGGCCGGGCCGGGGGGGCGGGGTGGCATTCCAGAGGGGCTCCGGGCTGAAAGGGGCTGACAAGGGGGCGGGGCCGGGGCCGGCGGGGCCCGCGCTCCACGCAGCGCCCCTCACCTCTCTCGGGGCCGGCGATCCCGCTCCCTCTCCCGCTAGCGAGGCGCCACCTCGGGCCCCGGCACCCGGGCCCTCCACCCGGGACCCAAACAAAACCCGAGCGCCGCGGTGCCGGGACCCCGCTCTGCCAGGAAACAAGAAGTCTCTCGCCTATTGGCCGCGGGTACAGCTGGCTAACCGCCCAGTAAGGCTCGCTGCCATTGGTCAGCGCGCAGGGGTTCCCTCGCACGTTAGCGGGTACCTGAGCCAGTGGCGTTTGGGGGCTCGGCCGGCAAATCGCGCCCGAGGGTTCCACCGCATCTTCTCAGAAGACGGTTAACGGCCTGCCTGCCAGTAGGAGGAAAACACAAAGTGACCAGGAACTAAACTGGAAAAGACTCACCTGCAAAATAAAAGGACAACGTGCGAAGCTAGTCGGCGCTCACCGGGCTCTTCTCCATTTGGAAACACCTTCCTGGGTCAGCGGATCTCCTGCTATTAAGGGATCCTCGGGGCAAAAACCTGAGTGGAGGATGCGGGCATCGATCCCGCTACCTCTCGCATGCTAAGCGAGCGCTCTACCATTTGAGCTAATCCCCCGCCTGCTGCCAGCTCTCTTCCCTTTGCCTTACAGGATGTTCTCAGCCGGTCGCTGACCCGCGGACCGTCCGTAGTTGAAGACGTTTATATAGCAGAGTACGGTGGGGTCACGGGCAAGATTTTTTCCAGCAGGCGTATAACAATCACACGTAAGCAAGAGTAATGCAAATTTCGCATCTAACCCACGAGAACTGGGTCGGATACTGACTACGTACCGCACATGTGTTTTGGCAAACAGCTGCCTTGCTCCTGCAAATGCACAGCGGGCCTCTGAGTGAAACTTTCTCCCTACGGGATAATTGAATTAAACGGAAGCTAAAAAGGTTGTACGAAGTCCTTCGAGCCGGAATCGAACCAGCGACCTAAGGATTGCCGCAACTCATACCACTACAGTCCTCCGCTCTACCAACTGAGCTATCGAAGGCTCCGCTGCTTTCGGCACCTGCCAGTTCCTCCCTAATGCTTACCAAAGCCGCACGACGCTGACAAGACCAGAGGGACTCTGCGGAGAGCTGCCCCCCACCGCCCCCGCCCCAACTCTCGTCCCGCCGAGCTCCTCCACGTCGCACAGAACAAAGGGAGTTGGTAAGAGAAGTGCGAGCAAAGGACCCGCTTCCCAACTCTGGACGAAGGAAATGGGCAATCCGCTTCCCTTCCATTTCCCTGCTTTTTACAAAACGAACAACAAACCCCCGCACCTCCTCACCCGCCCTCCCCCAGCCCCACCCCCACCCCCGTGGCTTTTATAGGATTGTGGACACTTTGAGATCCTGCCGGCAACCTCCGGCCGCTGGGCAGCATTTTCCCCTGCGACGGGGACGCAGCGTGCTCCGCAGCTGCCAGGCGCAGACCCGGTGTGCAAAGCCGGGGGTTTACTTTCGTTATTTGCCCTAATTTTCCCTTCGGTGTCTCGGGGGCCCCAGTAAAATCCTACTGCTCTCCCGACGTGAAGGCCATTCATTCGGTCAGTTAACCACCGTTTTGTGACGATCTGCTCGTTCTGGCTGGAGCCTGAGACCGCCGAACCACTGAGCTGCCGGCGGCGTGCAGGCGGCGCACCGGCCGGCAGCGCACAAACCCGGAGGTTCGCACCCGGAGCCGGGCCCCGAGCGAGACCGAGCCCACCCCGCCGCCCCTGCCCCTACCCCGTCGCCCCTGCCCCTACCCCGTCACACCTTCGCGCCTCTTTCAGGGGCCCGGAATCCCAGCCCCCACGCCTCTGCCCACCAGAAGTTCCTGGGGCTTTGAGACAAACCTAATACCCGAGGCCCCCGTGAAGCCTTGCTTCGTGGTCTGGAGGAGCGGGGGTGCGGGGACACCTGGCCCATTCCCCCGCTCTGCGGCCTGTGCCACCTGGAGTCACAGTGGCCCGGCGCAAATCCAGGTCGGGGGATGGTTTCGAGCCCATTCGCAGCTCGGACACTTTCTGGGTGCTCTCAGGCTGATCTTTAAATCCGACGTCTCTGATGTCACTGAGCACAGCACGGCTTTCACCCTGGAGCATCCCCCACAGTGCAAGAGGCTGACATCTTCCCACCAATTTCTTCGTTTAACTTCATTCTGTTGCTGCAAATGCTACCATTGTGTTCGAGAGCGTTAACTTGGGCAGTTTTCTTGGCTGGGTGTTTAGCGTGCTGGCTGTCTTTCTTGAGGGGAGGGGATGCTGGGACACAGAAAATATTCAATTATGTTGAGTTTTTTGTTTTTAAGGAGAGATTCACATAACGTACAATTAGCCATTTTTAAGTATGAACAATTCAGTGACGCTTAGTGCATTTACAGTATGGTGCAAATGATCACTTTCTAGTTCCCCTCACTTTTTTAAACCACTCTAGAACAACACCCTGTACCCTTTAAGCATTCATTCCCCACCACTACTTCCCCCATACCCAGGCAACCACTAATCTGCTTTTGCTCTATTGGTTTGCCTATTCTGGAGATCCCATATAAAAGAAATAATAAAATATCTGACCCTTTGCTTCTGGTTTCTTTCACTTGCCATAGTGTTTTTGAAACATCCACATTGTGTCATGTTCAGCACTTCCTCTCTTTTAATGGCTGAATAATATTCCATTGTGGCAATATACCATTTTGTTTATCCATGGGCATTTTGGCTATTTCCACATTTTGGCTTTCATGAATAAAAGTGCTATAAACATTTGTGTAGGAGTTTCTGTGTGGATATATGTATTTATCATGGGTGTACACCCGGGAGTGGAGTTGTTGGATTTTGTGGTAATTATATGTTTAGCTCGTTTAGCTCTGAGGAACTGCCAGACTGTTTTGCACAATGGCTGAATCATTTTCCATCCCCACCAGCAATGTAGGAGGGTTCCATTGTCTCCATGTCCTTGCCGACATTCTTCTGTGTTTTTTATTATAGCCAATATTTCAACAAATTGAGCTCAATTATAAGAATTTCCTATGTCATTAAAAATTCTTTGAAATCATTTAAATAGTCATTTCTCATTTCGGTATTGTCCCCAGTTTATATCCAAATTTTACATTTACATCCAAATTTTAAACGCTACTACTACTACTACTACTCCTCAATAAATGTTCTTGTACATACATTCTTGTCCACATTTCTCTAGTCTCTAGAATATATTTTCAGGAGTTTGGAATTACTTGGTAAAGCGGAATTACTTGGTAAAATAGTATGAAACTTTTAAACTTTTTGATAAATATTACCAAATTATTTCTCAGAAACAATACAGTGATTTGTAGTACAGCATTCACTGAGTGTATTATTACTTAAAAATCTCTGGCAAGGGGCACCTGGGTGGCTCAGCGGGTTAAAGCCTCTGCCTTCAGCTCAGGTCATGATCTCAGGATCCTGGGATTGAGCCCAGCATCAGGCTCTATGCTCAGCAGGGAGCCTGCTTCCTGCCACCACCACTCTGCCTGCCTCCCTGCCTACTTGTGATCTCTAACAAATAAATAAAATCTTAAAACAAAAAAACCAGCAACACCAGTAACAACTTAATGTAAAAAAAAAAAAAAATCTCTGGCAAAAGTAAGTGGTAACTTACTTGAAATTTGCATTTTGCCAATGAAATGGGACTTTCAGTCTATTGTTGATTTGCATTCTTAAATGAATTGTCTTCTATCCCTATTTTTATTGTTGTGTTTAGGCTTTTCCTGATTTGTTATAATTCTTTAACATTAACAATGTATATGTGATAAGCTCAGTAAGGAAACAGAGGCCTTGATCAACACAGCAACTAGACCTAAAAGACATGCATGGAATCTTCCACCCAACAATAGCAGAATACACATTCTTTTCCTGCACACATGGAACATTCTCCTGGATGGTCCACATGTTGGGCTACAAAATAAATCTCATAAACTTAAAAAGACTAAAATCATACAAAGTATGTTTCATGTACACTACAGACTTGGGGTGCTAGCACTCTGTCATTGTAGGTTTGCTGATGTTGACAGTGGCAGGCTGTGTGAGTGTAGGGGGCAAGGTGTCTGTACTTGTTGCTTAATTTTGATATGAACCTAAAATTCTAAGTAAGCTAATTAAAATTATAACCGGTGTGCTAACATAATAAAAATATAAATATATACCAAGGCACATCAACAATGCTTCTGAATTCAATGTTTTAATTAATAGGAAGATTATTCAATATTCAACCAGTATTTAATCATACCCTGAATGGTGGAAGCTCCCCCAACCCTGTGCCCAGATTCCTTCTTATACTTCAAGTTTGGGGCACTGAAACTACCTAGAAAAGTGGAATACCACATAAGGAAAAGCGAGCCTTCGTCCCCTCAAGCCCTTTAGGGAGAAGAGCTTGTAGAAAAGGACAGATCAGTCTAAGCGTTCACTTAAAATATCCTTTAGGAGAGAGAAGATGAAAATGCTCAGAGGCCAGACTACCATTGCAATTTCTGTGTTAATTGTCAACTGGGTCCTTCTGGAATAGGGCAGGGCAGGCATGGCCATCTCCATGGGAAACCCTCCACCGCAAGGGTGATGGCATTTGAGAATGGACAGACAATGCTGCAGCGGAGTCTAGCCACGTTATCTGTTCCTAGTAAGTAGACCACCCATCAGGCTGGAGCTGTAGACTCGGTTCAAACCCAGAAACATGCTTTAAGACTTTTGGAAAGAAGCGTTTCAAATGAGTCATGTGCTATAACTTGGGAGGCCCATACAAGAGTTGGTCATAACACAATTGGTAAGAGATAACCATATTCAATACCCCTTTTCCTGGCATGTTATCTGTGGAACTCCAGCTGTGTGAAAAGTAAAGTTATAGTGTCGACATGTGACCCTCCAAGGTGTCAGGTTGCTTCTGTTCCTCCAAGAACAACCATCATCATGGTGTGAGAGCCCACCTGTCAGCGTGGGTCTACTCTCCTAGTCCACACTGGCTTTACTCGGATTCCTGTGCTTTGACAGGTCTGCAAAATGTGAAACGTCTGGGTGTCTGGTTTAGCTATAATGGGCAGAGGTGCAAGGCTGGAACTACTTCTCTGACCCAGAATTCTGGACAATTCCAGTATCAGGTCCAACAACTGTGTTTATCAAATAAAGTCAACTAAGGTGTTGGTGTCCCCACAAGAGGCTGTGGAGACCCAGGCTAACCTATGTTGATTTAACAGTAGCATCCCAGGATTCTAGGTCAGAAACTGAATGAACCCATCCAAGTCAACCCAGCATGCACACCAGAAGCCAGTGCACACTGTAGGCAATGTTCTTGGAACTTGCTGGATTGTAGCAGTCTGGCGGCCTTGGCGATTCAATGTCATCAGGACAGGGTCATCATTTTACCCGTCCTGTGCTGTTGTCAACCCAGGTTCACACCAGTTGGTCTGGAATACAGGCCAGCTACAAGGATTCACTGTTCTTAAGAACTGACTCAGTTTGCTTCTGATCGGGGAGGAAGAAGTGAGGTCTTGGGACCTTGGACAGTCCTGCCTAGCGGTCCTAGACCTCAGTTGCTAGGTGGGATTTTTCTTTTTCTTCTGGTTAAAGCGGTCATGATTACCTGCCACTAGGGGAGCAGGGCTCTTGGCCAATATGGGCTGCTTAACTCTCAAGAAGTGACATTGTTCTGTCCTAACAAGGAAAGGGAACACAGATGTTAGACTCTATTGTACTCATGACCTCACTTTGTGTCAGGATTTTTCTATGCTTACTATTTCATCATCTTGCCTTTTGGAAGTCAAGGCAGAGTCTCAGTGACAAGTGAACGGGAAAGTGGGAGCTGGCCATCACTGCGCTGTCCTTGCAGTCTCCTGGTGGACGCACGAACCAGCCCGTGGGAGCTGGAGTGGGCAGTGCGCTCTAGTACTGTATAGATCTGAAACATTCAAGGGAGGAAACTTGAGGTGAGGGCTGACAGACTCTTTAGCTCTCTGACTTGAGTCTCAAGTCAAACACAAAAAGGGATTTTGGTGAGAGACCCTTGATTCACTGTCTCTTGGGAGTCCTAAATCCTTCACTCATTGCCTTATAAAAACCAGTATGTTAAGGTCCTGGCAAGGACGAGGACACTGCTGATCACAGACCAAGAATTCCCCGGGAGATTCCCCCTGCTTTTTGCAGCTTGAAACACTCAAGCTATCAAGGCAAATCCTGGGACATCAATCACAGTGACAAGTGAGACAAGATGATTAGAGGAGCAAAAGGAGTGTCTGGAATCCTCAACAGGCCGAAGTTTAGAATGCTGGGTGAGAGCTTTCCCTGTCAGAAGGTTGGCTGCAGCCACTGGCGACAAGCCCCAGAAGGCGGGCGGCCAAGGGAGACGAGCGCGAGCCCAGTGTGTTGTTGTCCTGTTCACAACTATGGGAATTCCTCTATGAGGGTGCAGAGAGGAAAGCTGGAAGTCAAATCTGTGTCCTTTATTCCACCTAGGAGCGTACTGAGGAGCCGTATGCTGAACCCTGTCTCGACAGGCTGCTGGAAGGTTCACTGGGCCTGAGGCACACAACTACTTGGGCTTTGCTCTCCGGACAGATGGTAGGGGTGGGCAATGGGGAAGAGCTGAACCCTGAGGCAGAGTCCCCTCACCCTGAAGGGGAGTGGAGAGAAAAGAAGTAGGACCATGACGGAGGGGGCAGTGAGAGGCCTTTCCACCCAGCCCTCATATCCAGTGACAGGCATGCCCGAGCTGTGGGCCGAGGTGAAGCTGCTGTTGCCCACTGTGATGAGACATTCTTCCAGAGGCCTCTTTCCTTGTCCCACTGTGGCTAAAGTCTGGGAGCAGGAATCCTTCATCAGAAGAATGCGGCTGTCACTCAGTGGAATCCCACCGTTCTGGAGATGAGCTGTCTGGGGCTTCGGGAATATGATGGAAGGAAGTGGAGAGCAGGAGAAGAGAGGGGGCGACAGAGGTTAGGAGCCTGAGGACGGAGGCCGGGAGCTACATGCAAGAGGACCAGACAAGTGTTCAGTGGGATCAGGGGGGAAGAGTCTGGGAGATCTCTGGGCTCAGTCCCCACCGAAGGCAGAGGAACTGGGGCAGAGGCCACCAGCCACTCCCTAGGAGACAGAACTCAGGCACCAAGTGAAGAAGACTCCTATGCAGAACTGCCACCCTCTCCTCTCCCCGCCAGCAGTCTCACACGGCCTGTCCCAGACAGCGCCAGGGGTCAAGGAGGCAGGGCCTATTGCTGGGAGATCATGGCAAGTGCCCAGTCCAAGAAAGCCACGGTGATGTCCTGTAGGCGGAGCCAGACCCAGAGGGCAGCCTCGCTGAGCTGTGTCTTCACGCAATCCCAGGTCACTTCACCTCTGGGAGGAAAGCAGAATATGTGTGGGAGTGGGGAAGCAGGGCTGTGTCGAATCACAGGGCTGCACCTGTGTCCCAGAGTGGCCAAGGGATGTGCAAGGGGCAGGGCAGGGCGAGGTGAGACGAAGCAGAGAGCCTGATCCCTGGGGAGACGGTGTGGGCTCTGGATGATGGTCTCACCTGCACGCCTCATGGCAGTACTCCTGGGCCCGGGCCAGGGCCTCCAACAGTAAAAGCCACAACGGCAGCAGCATGTTCTGGTAAAGCAGCAGGAGCAGCTCCCTCAGAGACTGGAGCAGCTGGATAAGGGGGTCGGGGAGCTGGATCTGTAGTTGGGAGCACAGTGGAGGGGTCAGAGCGCTGGGAGAATGCATCCTGGCCCCGAGGACCCACTCCACGTGGGGACACACCTTCCGGACCCTGGGAAGACCAGCATTTCCCTGACCTCCCTGTCTCTGGCTTACCCTCTGGGAGAGGCTGGTGAGGCTGTCACCAAACCAGGCAAGGCAGGAGGCACAGTGGGCAGAAAGAAAGCTGACTGTGGCATTGGTGTGGGTCCAGGCCAGCTGCAAACCGGGCCTCACCACGGTCAGAAGGTGGGAGCCCCAAGCCGGCAATGTCTCCTCTAGCCAGCTGTAGAAGATGTGGGGGGGGAAGCAAGGCTGAGTTTGCTCAGATGACTCGGCTCCCCAAGAAGAGCTGCGAGGGGGAGGGAGGCCTTGGGAAGGGAAAACCGTAATTCCTTCCCACTGATGTGGTCACCACCCTAAACACCAGGCCCTGTCCCTCCCACCCTTCCCCCGTCCCCAGGAGCTCACCTGTAGCCCTGCAGGCTGTAGGAGTAGACCCTGGCACACACTTGCTGGCCAGCAGGCAAGAAGCCCGATGATCGAAGCAACCGACCAGAAAGGGAGGCTGAGTAAAGGGGGCTTCTGGTGAGCTGGGGGTGAGGGGGCGGGGCGAGGGGAGACAGACCCTGCAAGGCCCCAGCGCAGGCCCAGTGAGGGATGGAGCAGAACTCATGTGCTCCCAGGGCTGCTCGGGAGGGAGGCAGGCCTGGGGCACTGAGCCCGTCTCTCCTGCTGGGCCTGGTGAACAGGAGGGAGGCAGCCAGGGAGTGGCAGGAGGTCTTGGGTCGTCTACTAACAGCCGTGATCTTGTGATCTTAAGCTAATTGCTAAATCTGACCCTCAATTTCCTCAGGGGTTAAAACGGAGACAGCACTTACTCAAACGAGAACATGAAGACACAGACATTTCTACCCAGCAAAGCAACAACACAAGCTGAAGGTGTGGACAGAAAAGCCTGTCTTCTGTACTATCAGGGCAAAGCTACGTGCTAGGGCCAGTGGGTGCCATGCCTGGCGCTGGGCCTCACCCTCATGCTCTCTCCCTTGCCTGCCAATTCTTGCTTACCCTGGAAAGAGCTGTGTGACCGGAAGTCATGGCACAGGAAACCTATGACAAAGATCAGCACCAATAGGAGGAGCCGTGTCCAGGGCAGCCGGTAGCCCCGTGCCTGCTGCAAGAGGCCCTATGAGAGAAGGGGTGGGGAGCAGTGGTCAGAGGGCGGGGATCTGGCCCTCACATGATCCCGGAGGCAGGGCGGGCTCCTGGGGGGCGTGGGGGGCGCTGAGACAGAGGCATCGGCCAGTGCGAGGCCGGGGAGGGCTGGGGGCCCGCACCTTGCAGGCCGCGTCACAGGTGGCGGCCTCCTGACTGTTGCCACTGCCCTTCCTTAGCAGCTCCTGGTTGGTAACCTTGAAGGACTCAATGGTTTCCTGCAAAGACCTCTGCGTCTGTAGGATAAGAAAGTCTGGGTTGGGAGGGTAACATTTGGTCTATAAGGGGACTCTGAGCACCCACCCTGGACCTCTGTCCTTGCCAAATGCACAAATACAGTGTCTTCTCAGCAAAGGGAAGGCAGTGGTCGAGGGGTACGAACCCAGAACCCAGACGAGGCTCAGCCTGCCATGTCCTCCCAGCTCCTCACCTTCTTGGGAATCCGCTCCCACGACCTGAGCAGGTGCTCCAACAGCAGGCTACAGGGAAAGCACAACCCCTTCCAGTCAGGGGCCCACTCGGCCCCTCCCATCCTCTGGTCCCCCAACAGGCCCTGGCTCCGTCACTTCCCTCCCACGGTGAGCAGCTTCCTAGAGGCCACCCCAGCCACGTTCCCAATTCCAGAGGCACAAAGCCGAGGGACAGCGACCAATGTTCCCCTTGTGCTTGTAGGCCAAGGACAGGCTGGGAAGCACACATTAAGGCTTCTCTATGGATCAGAGGTGGGCAGCCCCCCACCCCCACCTGCCTGGACTGTGACAAGTGCTTGGGGTACAGCTGCCTCCAGACACTGGCGCTGAGGGGGTCCACCGTCAGGCACTCGGTCAGGCTGCTCAGGAGCTGCACAGGGGACAGGAGAGACTGCTGGGGCCGGGGGCCGCCGGAGGAGCACAGCACCACCCATGCAACACGCCCATCCTAAGGGATGGGGAAATCCTGCCCAGACCCCAGAAATCTCTGAGAGGCCGCAAGGGGGAGGCTGCAGCTCCCAAGCTGGAGCCTGAGCTCGAAGGTCCCCTGTCGAACAAGAGGCAGGACATCACAGACCAGCCACACCTGAACGTTGAGTCCTTTCAGTTCAGTCCTTGTGAGGGTGGCGCGTGAGGGAGAGGGGCGGGTGGCTGTCGGGACTGAACTAAGGGGAGGCCCAGGAAAGAGGTTCCGCGAAGGCAAGGCCCCTGTCAGGCCGTACGGACCTCTGCAGCGGCCTCCTGTCATTTCCTCACCTCTTTCTTCATCTCAGGAGGGCAGCTAGGGGTGGCTCTGGACAGGAAGGAGGGGAAGTACGTATGCAGGGTGGATTCCGGCTTCGCCCCAAATGCCAGCACCTTCAGTCGGGGGTAGAGCTGACAGAGCTGCTCCTGCAGGCTGGGGTGGGGGTGGGGAGGAGAGCCAGGCACAGGCTCTAAATGGAGCTACGCGATGCATCCCGCTGCCTGCCCGAATCTCTGCCCTGCCTGTGGGAGGGGAGTCGCTAAGGGCCTTATAATGGCTCAGAGTCTTTTTAGACTCAGCGACTCCTTGGAACATCTGTTGGAAGTCACGGATCTTCTCCCCAGGAAAATGCCCATATGCCAATCATACTTGAGGGTCCATATAATTTTAGGGGGTTCACCGATCCCTCAAACTTGCAGGTTGAGAATCTCCAATTGAGGGTAGTTGGAGAAGGGATGGGAAATATCCTGCCTGCTCCCGACCTGCTGCTGGAGCCTTCACAGCAGGTATGCCCCAGGGCAGTCCTACCTGGGTGTCAGGGAGTTGTTGGGCATGTAGGCAAAGTCCAGAAGTGGGAAGAAGTCCTTGGGGCCAATCATGCCAAAGCCCTTGGTGAGGTTGGGGTGCATCCTATCGGAGAAAGGAAGAAACAGACTTGCTGGAGATGACCGGGCAGGCTGTGATCCCAGCTGAGACCAACATCTAGGAAAATGGGCATGAAATCAGCCCTACCCCCTATCCCTTAGTGGTTTCCTCCCTTTTCTTCCACAACATCATGTTCCAATTGGGAGGCGCTGGTCCTGGCTTTCCTCCCATCTATGGACACCAGGATCGCAGCACCCCACTTTGCTCCAACGGTTACTCTGGACACCATGGGCCTTCCTGGCGGACGTCAACCCCCTTCTCCCCAGCCTGCCAATTACTCACAGGAGCAGCCGATCCAGGTAAGCGATGGCGAAGGGAGACAGAGACTTGATGCCCAGCACAGGCAGCATGATCCCCAGCCACACTGAGGAGACAAAGGTCAGGGAGGAAGCCTCATGCCTGGGCCCACTGGGGATGTTAAAGAGGACCTTGCTGCCTCCGAGACCATCCCCCTTTCTTCCCCACTTCTTTGTTACCTTTCAGTCCTTCCGAGAGGTTGGTAAAACCTGCCTGACCCATGGCCCACATGATGGTCAGACACTTCGCAGGTCGGCTCTGGTGAGACCTTAGCAGTTCCAGGAACTGAGGAGACCAGTGGGAAAGGCAGGCTGCAATAGGGCAAAGCAACAGGAGCACCCCCAAAGCCAGGCAGGAAGAGATGTCGAAAGGGAGACAAGAGACAGGTGACGGGGCATCGCCCCACTAGAGTAGTACAGGGTGGCGATTCCGAGCGTGCACTTTGGCACCAGGCTGTGGCCTTTACCCATACTTGCCACTTACTGGTTTGCTAACTAAGGAAGTCACGGAACCCCACTGTGGCTCAATTTTCTCATCTCCTATATTAGGAGCCAACAGTGGTACCTATGTCATATGAATATAAAGCTGCCCCAGACCACGTACTAGCAGAGTTAGCCGCCATTACTGGTCTCACAGCATCTTCCACGATCCCTTTGTTAGCCCAACAGTGTAGATTCGCCCAACCTCCCCAGCCCTAGCCCCTTTGGTGTCCCCACCCCCACCCCCCCCCCCCGCCCGAGCTCACCTTGCCCAGGTTCATGGTGGCAATCTTGGGCCTGTCTTGCAGAACGGCCTGGATACATATGCGGTAACCATGTAGTGACTCCCCTGGAGAGACAGCTGTTCTCAGACCTACGTACATTACTTGGTATCTCAAACCCAAGATCTCCCTTCGAGCAGCAAGCAGCTGTGAGCCCAGGACCCAGGACCAGCAACCCCTAACTTCTTTCTCTCTTTCCAAAAGAGTACTGAGATTAGCACACTTCTTTGCTGTAAACAGAACCACCCAGCCAATCTGGAAGTAGGAAAAAGGGAGTTGTAGGTTCCCCATATGGGACAGGGCTATCCCTCAAGGGGGGCTCCCCTCTCACCTGGTGTCTTATCCAGCTCCTGCAGCATCGTGAACAGACAGTGGTCAAAAAAGAGCTCCAGAGACCCTGCTGCCTTGGCCAGTAGTCCTCGGATGATTCCACGCAGCTCCCGGCTTACCAGGCTGTAGGGGTAATCTGGGGCCGAAAGGCCTCCACATGAGTGCTAGGACCAGAAGCCTCTGCCCGCTCTGAGGGTTCTGCTACACTCCCTGAGAACAGTGAGTGCGCACAGAGGTCCCTGCACTAGGCTGGCGTCCTCCCTATTCCCATGAGGCCCACTTTTATAGCCATGATGACCTGCGAACAGCTTGAATCATGCACATAAATGAGGACCAAGTGAGGGGCGCTGGGCTCTGTTACACAGAGCCCTTTAGGGATTCACACACACAGCCCTTTCAGGATTTTCTTGAACTTGTCTCGTTTTAGGGAGTTGGAAGAACTAACCGTGAGTGTGCTGGCTTAGTGTGGGTTCACTTAGAGGTGCTTGGAGCTTGTAGTTGAGATAGCTTGCCAGGTCCTTCAACCACACGGATGGGTTCCCACAGAACACGCTCTGGCTCTTGTCCAGTTCCTTCTGCAGAGCTGCTATGTCCAGCTGCCAGGGATACAGGGCCCCCCCCCACCCCGTGGTAAGTTAGAGTGGAGGGAAACAGGGCAGAGGTGGGGAAATGGTTGAACTAGGTGAAGGTAGAAGAACAAGGGATTTCTACTTTTAAATGTGAAGTATATGGAATGCCAAAGTATCGCTGCATCCAGATACTGAGAAAACAAAGCACAGCTGGAATTGCTGATCTCAAGGCCCAGTTCTCTTAAGCCCTTCACATGTTCGAGGGGACCAGGTAGAAAATGAAAGATTGCTGCTTCCACCGGGAAAGGAACCACAGATGCTTCTTGATCCCGTTCCCGGTATCCCTGAGTCTTCAAGGCTCTCCTGGCACTAACCTAGGTTTCCCTATAAACTTATTTCCTTATCTATCTTAAATGCAAACATTCTATCCCTTGGGGTTTCTGCCCATTCCTGAACGCCTCCTCCCAATCAATAGCTTCCCAAATTCCACAGGTCCCTCAGCGGCCTTCCTCGCCATCCTGGTCCTTTCACCTTTTCTATAACTCATGTCCCTGTCGTCGCCCCACTTCAAGTCTAGGTACACTCACAGCTTTCAGTGCCTCTTCCAGGCTGCGGAAGCGACTCTGCTTCTGGTTTTGGTTGGTGAGGGTTGCCACCTTCTTCGTCTGCTTCTTGTTCCCTGGTTTCTTAGGCTCCACAGCAGGGGGTGGAACTTGCTCCTTATTCTGCCGTTTCAGGATTCTCTCAAAGCCCCGCTCATAAAGGGTGCTTGTCGTCTGGATTGGAGCTGGGGTAATGACAGGCAGACAAAAGGTCATGAGGGCCTCGCGGGAACAGCAGTTCCTTCCCGCACATTGTCACCCAATTCATCTTCAGTGAGGAACCTGCCTCACCCCCCCCCCTTTTTTTTTTTTACAGATTTTACTTATTTGACAGAAAGAGAGAGAGAGAGAGAGAGAGAGAGAGAGAGGGAAGACACAAGCAGGGGGAGTGGGAGAGGGAGAAGCAGGCTTCCGCCGAGCAGGGAGCCCAGTGGGGCTCTATCTCAGGACTCTGGGATCATGACCTGAGCTGAAGGCAGATGCTTAATGACTGAGCCACCCAGACGCCCATCAAAACCCCTTCCTGCTGTCATGCTTAAGGAGCAGGCTGAGGAGCCCTCTTGCTTCTTTCAGTCATGGCAGCTCTTGAGTTTACAGGCTCTTTCACAGAGGTGAGGCATTTCTTTATTAGATAAACCAGAGTACGTGGGAACTAGTGGAGGAGTTGGATACAGACGCTGGCTTCCTCCGTTAGTGGCTACCAGTCCGGGAGGTCAGGCTTTTCCATCTGGGTTCCACTGTGACAACTGTCTAAGCAACAAGTGGCAAACGTGCACCACTCCTCCAGGAGACTTGGGGAAACAGGCACCATTGACAATGCTCGGTGGCTGTCCAGAATGAGGCCGCCCGACGGGACGCTCAGCCTCCACCCCGCCACACTGCTGGTTACTCAAGGAGGCGGCACGGTACCGTGTACAACGAAGATGCCTGTCCCCAGCTCTCAGCCGCCTGCCCAGGGAGCCAAGGCTAGGGCCGGGAGCAGCTGGCAGAGCGTGTGTGCAGACCGCAGTCCTGGTCCCCTCTGACATGTGATCCCGGGGACGGCATCTAACTCCACTGGGCCTCAGTTTACTCATCTGCGAGGCGAAGACAGCTCCCTCTCAGCGCTGTCTACCTCCTGTGAGGCTCAACAGGCAACGCGCGGTAGCTGACCGGGGGGGTCCGGATCGGTAGGAGAGCCCAGGGGCTCGGGTGGCCGCTCGCTACCTCGCCAAAGGGACAGGCCCAGGGCCGGGTGGCGGCGCGGGCGGGCGGCCGGCCGGGTGGGTACTCACGGGTCAGGTCGTATTTCCACACACCGTTCGCCTCCCCGAGAGCCCGGCGGTCCCCTCCGCCGCTTCTACCACTGCCGCCGGCCCCGGGCCGCCGCCCCTTCTTCACCACCTCCCAGCGCCCCCCACCAGCCCCCTTGGCTGCCATGGCTCCGACCCTCCCGCCACTGCCACCTCCCTGGGCTTTCCCGTCCGGCGCGGAGGCGCCGCGCTCTGCCACGTCTCCTCGTAGGCCCTCGCGGCGCGCGGCGCCGACCGCAAGGCAGTCTGGGACTTGTAGTCTTGCGTTTTCGGCAGGTTATCCCTAGCGAGGGATTGGGCAGGGGCTCGGGTCGCCTTCCTAGCAAAAGACATCCAGGCAAAGATGTTGAGATGAGAGGCTATAGCATTCAGAAACTCTTTCTTGAGCACCTACTGTGTGAAGGCCACTGCACTGGGTGACTCGAAAATTTAACCGTTTTGGGTTTTCTTTCCTTTCTAGTGGTGTTCAAAAGATGGAATGGAAAGTTCCCCTTCCCTCTGGGGAGAGTTTGAAGATTAAATGCTTTCGTCTTTCTAGGAAAGCGCTAGCTTCTTTGTTGCTAGTGGTTAAACTTCGAGTTATTGGGCTATAAAAATCTAGTGTGGAAGAACAAGGAAGAGGACGGAACTTGAGGGAGGGGGCAGTGTTTGGAGGGCAGGAAATGAGGAGAGTGGAGACCACTTCTGGTAGGAGAAAAAAAATCGGGGGTTCTGGGACAGAGAGAGCTGTTTCCCCTTCCAAGTAATGGGAAAGACTGGCTCCGATTTCCACCGCAAGAGGCAGTCCCAAGTCCCAAATGTGGCAGGGAATAATCAAGGGCCCCTGATCTGAGGAACTAGTCTAGCAGGTTAGTGCTGACATCCACTATCCCTGGAGGGCCTTCCGCCATGCTTGTAGTACCCAGTGGGACCTCAACATTTAGAGCATTCCAGCAGAGGAGGATGAGGGGAGGAGAAATGAAAGTAGTTTATTACAATTAAGGAAATGTGTTGGGGTGCCTGGGTGGCGCAGTGGGTTAAAGCCTCTGCCTTCAGCTCTGGTCAAGGTCCCGGGATCCTGGGATGGAGCCCCCGCATCCGGCTCTCTGCTCGGCGGGGAACCTGTCTCCCGCCCCCTCCCCGCTCCCCGCCCCGCCTCCTGCCTATTTGTGATCTGTCAAATGGATAAATAAACTCTTAAAAAAAAAAAAAAAAGAAATGTGTTATTTCGCATACGCTCCTACATCTGAGAATGAGATTCCTATCTACCATACTGAGATGCAAGCCAGGCAAGCCCTTATGGTTAGAGAGAATAGAGTCCAAATTCCTGCGGTCGAACATCTTGAGGACTGAGGAGCTCCTTAGGAAAGAGATTAGAGAAAACTTCCTAAAAGAGGTGGACTTTGAAATGCGAAATGGGATAATTTTTCCGGTTGGGGGATCAGGACAGGTGAAGAGAATTGGCCAGTTGTATGGATTTGTTGATTTAAGCGAAGGCCTAGAGGTAGGACAAGAAAGGGTAAACCTGGGAAATGGGAAGTAGTTCAGTCCGGAGATGCTTGATGGGATTTGGGAGGTGAAGAAGGTTGGAAAGGGTGTGGTCCGTGATAAGCTGTGGTCTGCAGAATGTGGTCTGCAGAATGTGGGCTGGGGGACCGTGAGAAAAGTGGCCTGAGCCACTGTTTCAGAAAGGTGAATGGAGCTATGTGAAGGATGGGGTATGTGTGGGTGGGGGAAAGTCAGGAGGTGGGAGGTCACCGGCTCTGGCTGCCTCCTGCCTGTCCTCCAGCCCCTTCTGGTCTGACTGTGGCTGACGTTGCCTTGGGATGCTCTGAGAGCGCTTTTGCCAAGGACCATAACTGAACAGATCATGATTCAGTTCCCTTTTCAGATCATTGGTTTAGCTCTTCTCAGAGTCTAGCACCAATATCCCCTTTGCTCAACCCTTCTGTGTCACGTGTGTGGTCACAGAGGAGACGCTGTTTACGGAAAAGAAAGAGAACGAGCTTTCCATGGAGGTAAAGAAGGGGTCTGCTCCGTGGTGGGGATATATAAAAGGCGGGGGGAGGGACTTTCTTTGCTGGTTTTCCTTGGACTGGTCTGGCCGGAAATTGGTTGTACCTTGGCATCTAGGGGTTAGGAGTCACTCATTATTTTTTCTGTAGCATTTCCTAAGAACCTTCTCTACCTAGACACCTGGCACTGTACTGGGTAGAGCTGGAGGATTCGTCTCACTTGCTCGGGAGCAACTCGAAGCCTGTGTGAGAGACAAATGTATAAACAGAAAATTGTAGTTCGTCATCTTCAGTGTTCTGCGAGAAAGACATACTTAGTATGAGGGTACTGGGAAGAGGTGGAGGTGGCAGTGGCTTTGTATCTCTGAACTCTGAATGTTTAAGAGCAGCCTCAGATGCCATCCAGAGACATGGGCTGGAGCAGGTACCCACCCACATGGGGTTTGAGGGAAGAATCAAAAGATGTGGGGTCAAGGAGGACAGGTGGGTATCTAGTGTGGGGGCGAGAAGAAGGGTGAACCCGCTGAAGCTGAGTTTGACCTACTGCGTTAGCTTTCTACTGCTGCTGTAACAAATTGCCATAAGCCTAGTGGATTAAAACAACACACATTTATTAGCTTATAGTTCTATATATCTTACAGTTCTAGAAGAGTCTGTCAGGGTCTCACTGTGCTACAATACCATGTCTTCAGGGTCCTTTCTGGGGACTCCACGGGAGTATCTGTTTTCTTGCCTTTCCCAGCCTCTAGAAGCTGCCTGCGTTTCTTTGCTCAGGCCCCTTCTGTCTTCAAAGCCAGTGACAGCAGACTGAGTTCTGCTCACATGGCATCACTCCAACCTCCTCTTCTGTCCCCCTTCCACTTGTATGGACCCTGTGATTTCACTGAGGCCATCTGAATAACCCACCATCCTCTCCTTATTTTAAGATCAGCTGGTTAGCGATTTAATTCCACTTGGAATCTTAATTCCCCTTTGCTATGTAACCTAACACATTCCCAGCTCAGGGAGTTATGACATGGATACCTCTGGAGGGAGGCATTATTCTGCCTCCCATACCCACTTAGACAGCAGTGTGAGGTCTTGGCCTGAAGATGAACTTTGGGTAACATAGAACAACTACTTTATTTTCTTATAGTATCTACATGGAATAGTGGAGGGAAAGCCCCTTAAAATTAGGCAAGGGAGGAGCTTAGGTGGCTCAGAAGGTGAAGCGTCTGACTGTTGGTTTTGGCTCAGGGCATGAGCTCAGGGTCTTGGGATGGACCCCTGCATCAGGCTCTGCACTCAGTGAGGAGTCTGCTTGGGATTCTCTGCCCCTCCTCTCTCTCTTTTTTAAATAAATGGAAAAATCTTAAAAAAAAAAAAAAAGATTAGGCAAGGGAGTTAAAAGCAGGCAAGGAATTACTGGGGGGAGAAAGCCAGAATAGGGCCAGAAGAATCTATGTTGGGGTAGAATAGGGCCAGAAGAATCTATGTTGGGGAAGGAGCCAAAAGGAGGTGAAGTGAATGAGGGATGAACAGTATGAATTACTTCTTTAAGAATTCTGTCTGGAGTTATCAGAGAAATGGCAGTGGTCTGGAGGAGGCGCATGGAGCAGGGGCACGGCAGAAACATGGCCCCAATTTGATCATGTTCAGGATGGTGAAGACACACCTACCAGGACTACTAGCCCACTGCTAGAGAACATTCTGGAGGTCCCACCTCTGTGGTCTTTGGGGATGAGTGCCGAATCATGAGTCTGGAGGTCTGAATTCTAACCCAGATTTTTACCACCTTGAGCAAGTTATGTCACATGCAGGGCTTGGTCCCTTCATCAATAAGTGCAGGGTCTGATAGAGAGGATGGCTTTGTTTGAGCGGGTCTGGCTCACACATTTGTTACAGTACCCTTGGTCCCTGTTGGGCTTCCAGGACATTCTTAACTATGGGCCTTTGCTGGGGCATGCACCAGGAGGGTAGGGCTGTGCAGATGATGTGAAAGCCTTGCTGACTCTGGGTTCCCATTAGGGCCTGTTCTACAGAAGGGACTGCTCAGGCTTTGCTGTCCTTCGGGGCTTCAGCACTCATAGCTGCTTGCTCTTTGTAACTCACTCCACTCTCTCCTTGTCCCCAGATGGATCGCTGTTGGGAGGGATGTGAACTTTGACAACGGGTGGGGGACATCATGTGCCCTGACTGGCCGGAAGGAGATTGAGCACCTCTTGGCCAGGCCACCCTGTTACTCCCCCCACCCCCAGCCACCTGACTGGGCTACTGCCCATTGTCACAGCCACGGCCCCACACTTTGTTCCTTCATGGCGACTGGGGGTCGCGGACTCCACGTCTTCCTCCCCTTACAGCCTCTGGACCAGAGTTGACAGATGGGGACGGGGTTCGAGCTGGGCTTTGAGGCTACGTGCGCATGGCAGTTTCTAGGCCTGACGGAGGGTGGCAGCCACGCTGTGCTCCAACCACCTCTGGACGGGAGTGCTTGGGAAGACACAAGCATTGAGACCCAGGCCATGGCCCCGGTGGGGGAGACAGGGCATGGACTTTTACCACACAAGTTTATTTAAATAAAAGTGAACACATATGCAGGCTGGGTGGCCCGAGGGGATCGGGGTCGGGGAGGAGGGCAGATGGGAGTTGGACGTACAGGAGGGTCCAAGCAGAGTCTGTGTGGTATGAACCAAGCTGCGGGAGGAGTGGCTGGGGGCCTCGGGGCAGTGCTGGGCTTCAGTGCTGGGGGCCGAGGGCCAAGGGTGGGGGAGCCTGGTGCCAGGAGGTCATTTTCATCCCTCACATGCTCCCCTCCCTCTCCCTGACGACCGAGGCCTAAGGCACCCCCCCAATCCCCCTTATCCCTCTCCTGACATCAGCCTTCCCCTCAACTACTGGGAAGTCAAAAGACAAAATAAATAAGAATGGGGGAGTCCTGCCATGGCTCCTAACACCAGGGAAGGGAAGCCAAGCCAGGCACACTGCCCCGGAGCCCTGTGCTGTCAGCCCTGGGAAAAGAACAGGTAAAGTGCAAGGAAAATCCAGTAAGTAAAAATATACCAATGACTTTGTCAAATATACAGCTGCTGGCTGTCAGGGGAGCAAGTGGCTGGCTGGGGAGGGGGGCAGCGGTAGCCTCCCCACCCCGGGAAGTGTTGGCCGACACAGCGTAGAGACAACGGAAATAAATAGGGATATGGAGGAGTGGACAGAGTCACCGCTGGGCCGGTGCCAGCAGGACGGGGCCTCTGCCTGCTCACCTGCCCCTTCCCCGAGAGCCCCCGCTCCTTGCCTGACTCCCCAGTGCTGCGGCACTGACACAAAGCACCCGGGGCCAACAGGCTGTAAGGAAAGGATTATAATGTGGGGGGGACCGTGAGGGGAGGCACGGGAAGCCGTGCAGTCAGCTAGGGCTGGAGCCGCCCTCAGTACTCGTCCTGGTCTTCCTGTTGGTGTTCCTCAATCTCATCGTCTTCAGGGGGTGCAAATCCTTCCTGGAGGGTGGGAGAGGAGAGGGAAGTGGTGAGCCAGCCAGGCCAGGCAGAGGGGAGACGGCCGCCTGACGCTCGGGAGCAAGGGCCGAGTTCTAGTCCCCATTCCCGGCTGATCGTTACGTGGCCTTAGGCTCTGACTTCAGCTGGCTCTTCTCACTGTGTTCCCTCAGGCCCCTCGGGTGCCACCCCTTGTGGTTGTCACGGGGCAGGATGCGGCCAGGCCCAGAGCTCACCTCAGTGGCATAGAGAATGCCAATGATGCCCGAGATAACAGGGCTGTTCTCACTTTCATGCTCCTGGCAGATGAGCTCGATGTCTCGAAGTTTGCTGAAGTAGAAGTCACGCTCCTTCTCCAGCCCATCGACGGTCAGCTTCAGGTCCAATAGCTGCTCAGGGACAAGGCGGTGTTCAGGCCAGAGATCCCTGCCTCAGACCCCCTTCCTGTCGTGATGCCCAAGGGCCTGGCTTTTTGTTGAAGGCTCGCTCAGCCGCCCTTGCCCACCCTCCTCACCTGCTGGTTGAGTTCAAGAATCTGGGCATCGGTCTCATGGCCGCCGTTCCGGGCTGACGGGGGATTCTTCCGGAGGATGCAGGGTGGGGCCACATTGCTCAGCCGACCAGAGGTCTGCATATTTTTGGGGCCTGTGGGGGACGTCCTCTGGGGAACTGCCCAGGGGAGAGAAGTCGGATGGGGTCACGTAAGCCCACAGCTCACATGGCGTGAGACGGCCTGGTGTGAAGGCTGCAGGGCAGGCCCATGCGAAAGGCAGGCACTCTTGCCCTCCCCTCTTCTCCCACTCAGGAGGGCCATCTACAGCTAGGCCTCAAGCCATGGCCACACGGACACCACAGCAGCTGGGCAGCTCTTTGGCAAGCCTGGGAGAGCAGGGGCTTCGGGGGAGTAAAGAAGGTATGAGGTGTGGGGAAGGAGGAGAGCTGGCCTGAGGGAGAGCTGAGGGGAACTGGGAAGGCGAACCTGGGAAGTGGGGCCGGGAGGGTTGGGCCTCTTGTCTGAGGAAGAGCCGCTAGGGCAGGGTCTCAGATCTGGCACTTGCTGGGTTTTCCTACCACAAGCCCTGCCCTCCCTGTGGGTGACGCTGGAGTCTCAGGGCCCCAGGCCTTCCCAGGCTCCCTGCCTCAGGATGGGCTCTGTGCTCTGTGCTCGGCCTGATTCAGGGCCCCCAGGTCCTCCCCCGCAGGCCGGGCATGCTGTGGCCACTTGTCTTCTAGCTATGGCCGCTCCCTAGTCAGAGCTGGCTGCTTCTAACGCAAAGCAAGCAGGTGAACGGGGGCAGGCCCAGGCGGGGCAGCAGCGCAAACGGAGGAGGGCCCTGCTATGACGGGTTCAGATGCTGGGGCTGCTCCTGTCTCTTCCTCTCCCCAGCCCTCTTGTCCCCCAAAGGCCCTCTCGCTTCTCTCCCTTCTCTTCTAGAACCCAGACAAAGCTTCCTTTCAAAAGACTCCTCTTTTGAGGACTTCAGGCTATGGACCTTCAGAGTCAGGGAAGATGTGATCCCAGTGGGGGAAGCTCGGCAAACTCCTGTCCCTGGGCGTCCAGTGGGCAGGGGGCAAGAAAGGTGTGTGCTGCTGGCACCAGACCCTTGGCCTGGAAGGACCTGGACAGACGAACCGTGCCACATGCCGCCCTGTCATCTTGAGGCCAACAGCTTAGCTCACGCTACCAGAGCAAGGGCCCTGGGCCTCCCACTGCCACTGCTCCCGTGGCTGATGCCGGTGGAGTCTGTAGCCATCTTTGCGGCCCTGTCCTCCCTACTGTGACTCCCCCTGGTCTAGGCGGGCAGCAGGCGGCGTCATCTGAACTCCGTGATAACAGTCTCCTCTAGGCTGGCAGGGCCGGGCCGGTGGCCCAGGGGGCGCTCCTGGCTGTGGAGCCCCGCCGGCCCGGCCCCCCACACTCCCTCCCCCAGCTCGGGCACGTTACCTGCTGTGCCAATGAGTTTCTTGGATTTGTTGAAGATCTGATCACCTGGGTTAGGAGGTGGCGCTACGTCCTGGCCCTGCCGCGCCAGCAGAGGGTTGTAATCCTTTCCATCATAGTTTGCGTCAAAGAATTTCTTAAACCACTGAATAAACTCAAAATTATCTTGGAATTTTCCTTTCACTAATTTCTCTACGGGAATTATCTGAAATAGACCACACAAGCAGAGAACTTTAGCCACCTGCTGCCGTAGGGCTGCCTTCCTCGGTGAGAGGGCCACTGCTCTCAGGAAAGCCAGCCCCTGGGCTGCAGCGTCCTCCTTCTCCACAGGGGGGCCCCTCCCGTGGCACCGAGCAGCCGGGCAGGCTGTGGCCCTGGGCAGGGATCCAGAGCCAGCCCTCTCCTCCAGGCCCTGGGCGTCACCGTGTGAGGAGGTGTCCCTTGGTGCTGCCGCGTGCACGGGGGGGGGGGGGGGGTGAGGGCTGTTGGAACCTGGGGCTGCGGGCCACTGAGGCAGGAGAGTGGGCCCAGAGACTTGACTTAGGCCCTACAGAGAAGGAACTTCATAGAAGCCGTTAGACTGAGCCTCAGTTGCTGAGGTGGATGGGATCCAGAGAGAAGGAAGGGGCAGGCATGTTGTCAGGGTGGGGTGTCAAGTGTGGGGTTTCCCACCACGCCTTGAGCTGGGGGAACATTCCCTCTGGAAAGGAGGGGCGTGGAGAGAGGCGTGAGAGCTGGAATGACCCCAGCAGCCTCCGCCGCCCCGGCTGGCAGGCCGTCTTCTTCCCCAGGGTCACACAGCTCCTCAGGGCCCCCCCGGAGCGCAGGCACCTACTTTGTCAACACCCATCTTCTTGAAAGCTGCTTGCAGCACCTTGAAGTTGTGGATGTATTCATGCTCTAGTTTGGCCTGGAACTTCACCTTCCTCAAGTGCACACAGCCGGGGAAGAGCATGTCCATGAACTGGCAGTAGGCTGCCCCTGCGGAGACGCACAGCTGCCTGAGGGCGTCTGGCCACCCCCCTGCCGGGGCTCCTCGCTTCCCCTTGCCCAGGTCCTGTGCTGGCCCTCAGCTCCAAATGACCCAGTGTCTTCTCTCTCCTTGTCCTGGCCAGAGTCCCCCCAGCTTTCCAGGAACGAGAGCAATCACTCTGGACTGACACGGTCACGTACGAGCATCGCCCCAAACATTGTACATACGGAACTCCATCCCGCCAGCGGCCCTAGTTTGACAGGGCATGTGATCTCCATTTTACAAACGGGAAAACTGAGACCCAGTGATTTGCCTGGGCTTGCACTGCAAGAAGAGCTGAGATTTGGGGCCCGAGTGGCTAGTCTGGACCTCATGCCATTACCCTCTGGCTTCACTGCCTGTCCTAGCTCTTGATACCCCACTGGCCTGCCTGTCCTGCAGCCCTTCCCTGAAGCTCTCCTGCTCTTTACTTCTGATATTCCTCATTTCCTTCACCTCCAAACACTCTGACTACTTCAGGGCTCTGCAGCTCTCCTCCATCCCGATTACAAACTGTGTTGTCTGCCTCCCACCTGCCCTCCCCTTCCCACTCCCAGGCTCCTACCTGAACAGAGCTGTTCTATCTTGGTATAATTGAGGTGCAGGGAGTCATTGACCCATGCAAGCATATCATGGCGACTCAGATTCTCACTGGTCACGGATGTGGAGTACACATTGACGGCCATACCCCAGCTGCAAAGAAAGAAGACAGGCAGGTCAGCACCCGGGGCCCTCGAGCTGTTCTTTAACTGTAAGAGAGAAAGAGCCAGGTAATCCCTGGGGAAGTGAAAAGCATCTTCCGCTAGCCCAGCCTTGCAGTTTTCCCTCCTGGAAAACTCTTCAGGCATTTCACTCTTCAGCCATTTCTTGAGTGTCTACTACGTGCCAGACGTGTGCTAAGGAATGGGTGATGCGGTAAGAAGTGATCTCTGCCTTCAAGCAGTTTACAGACAGGCACATCCTTCCAGCAGGGAGTGACGGGGCAGAAAAAGCAGCGCGCACAAAGTTTAGAGGCGGCACAAAGGTTGGAGTGATCTCTTCTGCCTGACAAGGCCAGCAAAGGCTTCAGGGCAGAGACGCTGGAGTCTGAGAGAACTAGGAATTTTCCAAACATATGAGGGACGGGGTAGAAGGTACCGTGGGCCCAAGAGCTAGCAAGAACAAAGGCATGGCCTATTCTGGGACTCCAAGTTGTCCAGCAGGCCTGGGGAGCAGGTGTTTGTGCCGGGGTGTGGTACCGTGGGGTTGGCAGGGACAGACTGCAAATGGCTTTGTTTTCCACGAGGCGTCTGGACTTTCTGTTCAGACAACCGGAAGCCATTAGAGAATTTTAAACAAGCAGTAACCCGACCGGATTTGTGTTTTAGAAAGCTGAGTAATCCTCTGGCTCTCCTTTGACTTCAGACCCCATACTTCTGTGGCAGATAGCTTGCTGGCTGACCCACATGCACCTACATTCTACACCACAGGCACCTACAATCTAGAACCTCCCTTCAGTACAGGCTTCTGCTCTTGTCTTCATTATCCCAGCGAATGTCACCACCAGTCACTCCGTCACTCAGTCACGCACGTTAGAAACCTGGCGGTTGTCCTCCACAGCCCTACTCCTTCTCACCCTCATATCCAGTCATTCATCAGTCGGGCAGCTCTGCGGCCTCAGGATGCCCCCCGCTTTTCCCACCTCTCCTGCTGCCTTGGGGGTTATGCACGCGTGCTCTCTGGCCAAGGCCAGCAGTAGCCTTCTCAAGGCCACCCGGCCTCCAGCCTCTCTCCCAGCACGTCCCCGATGCTCCTGCAATCAGAATCTGTGTAAAAGCAGCCTGGAACCGCAGCACTATCCACCGCACTCATGAACGAGACACCCATTGGCTGAATTTGCCTTGCAGACTTGAGCCGCTCAGTACTCGCAGTGTGGCAAACATTTCTGAATCAGTGCCCAATAGCTTAACGTTGGGACATCTCACATAAACGACCTGCAGAGAAGCCAGGTTTCTGGCTGCTTTTGGGCAACCCTGGTATTTGTTCCTGCACAGCCACCAATGGTGGGAGCTGGGCAGAGGCGCCCCCTTCTGGCCAGCGGCGGTGAGCTCCTCCTTGCTCTCCCCTGCCCCCCAGTCACCCCGCGGCAGAGGCAGGCCAGGGTCAGCTGCTGTTTATCTCTGACTCGCACTGTCAAGAGGGAAATGTATCTTGTAACTAGGTCTTTATCAGAAGTGGAGAAAACAGAAAACAGACGAAAGCACGGCGTATTCTGAGAACTGTGAGTGCTTATTTCCGGAGTGAAGAATATTTCTCTAGATTTAACACACAAACTGTCTCTGTGAAGGAAAACTATGCCCAGACCACTCCCCGGTCCCCTGGAGGCACTTGCCCTTATCATGGGACTCTCCCCACCACTAATCAGACTCCTAAATGGGCCCCACCTCTCCAGCCTCTCTCTCACTCTGCTCCCCGAGTTCGGAGCCACCAGCAGCTGCCTACTTACCCTGTCTGGAATGCTGCCCCCACTCCAAAGTCCACTCATTCTCTACTCCCATGTTTCTCAAACTGTGGCCCGTGGAGCAGCTTGCTAGAAATTCCAATTCTTAAGTCCCACCCCAGACCTACTGAGTCAGAATCTGTACCTGACCAAGAGGCCCGGAGAGTCTGGGGGAGCAAACTGGAGAAGCCGCTGTAGAGAGGAGCCTCCAGTGGCACGCACTAGGCTGCGATCCCTTGTGGCCCCTGACCCACAGGTACACCACAGCACCTTGTTAGATGCACACTTAACTTCAGGGACGTTTTGGAGAAAAATCAGGAGAGAAACCCTCTACTTCTGTCCTTCATTGCCCCGGGGAAGGGAAGTCAGGCAGGCCAAAAAGCCAACAGAAACACAAATTATTGCCTTGGGAGCTTCCAAGGGCTCAGAAGCCAGGAATTCCAGAGATTTCCGAGGGTTTTCGGAGGGTACTTGCGTCTCCTATTACACAAGGTTTTGAGCCCAGTGCCCTGTATTCTGACCCTTGTTCTAACCACAGGACTTGTTTAAATGCCTGCCCCCTTATCCGTAAGAGCCTTGAAACCAGGACTGGGGTTTCCAGGCCCGTCACAGGCAAGGTATTCAGGAAATGTGCTGAATGATTGAGTGATGCCTCCTCATGGCCTCTCTTCTTTCTGATCATCTTTTCATTGTTTCTGGCCTGGCCCCGCTTCCCCCACTCATCTTGAGGCGTCATGTCCTCCAGGACACTGTCTCTGAACCTTGTGCATGGCGACATGCCCTGCCCCTCTCTGTTCCTACAGGACCCCTGAGCATGCTGTCACAGCATGTCAGTTCTCTTGAAATCACTTGTATGTCTGTCCCTTCCACCTGAATGTAAGCTCTTCAATGGCCAGGCCATGTTCCATTCACCTGTGGGTTCCAGACCAATTCCCCATGGACAGTAACTGCAGAGACTGGATTTAGGAGAGTGCTTCTGCTTTTCTAGGAAACTCATCTAGAGTGACCTCAGAAAGCTAGCCGGCATGGATGGACACCAAACTTGACTGGGTAGGGTTGAGGGAAGGGCATTTTATTTTGATGAGTATTTATGCCCCCTAAGTGTGGTGAAGCAGTATGTGTGACAGGAGTCAGAAAGGAAAGTATGTAGAGTGCAAGAGACATGGGCTTGAATGGCCCCCACAGGAGTGGTCAGCCCCGTCAGGTCTCCAGGAAACTTGCAGAGCCCTGCCTAGCTGAGGGCAGAGGGCACAAACTATTCTGGATACTGGCCTTCCATGAGCTCAGGATTATTTCTCCCCAAGGCCCCTGGGGCAGGGTGATTCAGGGGACGGAGGTGGGGATATGTGGGAGCTATGGTTCTGCACTCTGCTAGGCCTCCCAGGAAATGGGCTGGGCAGGACTGGTCCTGGGAGGTAAAGGGGAGGGGGTCTTAGGTTGGCTCTGGGAGTTCCTGAGCCACTTTAGGGATTTTTTTTTTTTTTTTCTGTTTCAAGGGCTGATTACTCAATAAAAGCAGAGGCATTGGTCTAGGTCAAAATTAGTTCTCCAGATTTTGACTGAAATTGTTTGAGCTTCAAGGGTCTTTTAGCCTGAGGGCAGCCTTCTTGGGGTTCGATGGGACAGGACAGGGGATGGTCCACACTGTTTACTAGAAGAGCATATCAGATTTTCTTGCAGAGATTTCCTAGTAGGCCAGAGTAAAGCCCCAGTGCATATGTGTGTGTATAACTATATACGTATTATATACAACTATATTATATATGTTATGGATATAACTATATATAATGTATTGCATATCCAATTTTTCAGTATGTATTTATATATAATACATAACATACACAGTGTATTACACACAGTTGACCCTTGAACAATACAGGGGTTGAGGGAACTGATGCCCCGCACAGCTGCAAATGTGTGTATAAGTTTTGACTCCCTCAAAAATTTAATTACCAGTCTACTGTTCACCAAAAACCTTATTGATGACATAAACAGTTGACCAACATATATGTTATATGGATTATATACTGTATTCTAAGTGAGCTAGACAAAAGAAAATGTTATTAAGAAAGTCACAAGGAAGAGAAAATATATTTATAGTCCCGTACAATATTTCTGGAAAAATATAAGTGGACCTGTGCAGTTCAAACTATGTTGTTCAAGAGTCAACTATATATAGTGTCACACACACACACACACACACACGCACGCACACACACACAATGCAGGTGATTCTGGTCCTCAGCCAGGTGCTAGGACACTGCCCTCATTGGACACAGGGGCATACCTTGGACTGACCGGCCTGCACTGCAGAGGCAAAGGCTGGGATGTGGCCATGTACTGCTACCTCCCTGCGGGGAAAGTGTTAGCCATCTTCCTCCTCGGTACATAGGAAACATTCCCCGTTTTCCTTCCAGAATAGAAGTAAAGACCTTGCTATCAGAGCTCCTAGAGTCACTAAGAGCTACACAGGAACTTGAAAAATGCCAAAGTCTTCTGGGCCAGAAATTCCCAATTCTCTCTGTGCCTCATGATGGGAGGGCATTTTCCACACCTTCGATCAGTCTGAACCTAGTGTCTCCAAGGTGGCAACAGGGCGTGTAAGAAGGAAGTTGGGGGGAAAAAATGTCTGCTTTCAGGGCCAACAATCCTGTTGTTGCTTCCTCTGCGGCTTTTGGGAAAGTGGTTAGGGGTGGGGTGGGAGGCTGATACTAGGATCAGAGCCATTACCTCCACTCAGGACTGGCTATTCTCTACCCTGGTCAGGGTAGAGGACTCACCTGAGGCATCCAGGGGTCTCTGCAAAGATTTTCTGTCACACTTGCTAGAGGGTCACAAAGAAGTAGCCTCCTAGTTCCCTTACCTCTCATCCTGATAGGGAGGGCAGGATTTCATTTTCCTTTCCTAGATTTGACCCTGTAAATACAACTAAATTATGGCCAGCAGGTGGCACCCAGATCCTGAGTAAAGCTGCCTCTAAACATTCCCCCATCCCCAAATCCTCTGCCTTGCTGGATTTAGAAAAAGAGAGCCCCTAACTTTGATCTGGTCCCCCAAAGAGGAAAGCCTGGTTCTGTCAAAGGCTCGTGGTATCAGAGCATGAGGGTGGTCGAATGGAGTGCTTAGTTCTGACCTGGATGTCCTCTAAGAACTGGACCAGCTGGAGTGGACTGGAACATTGCGTCTAAGATTCTGGACTGAACTACACCAACCTTCCCATGCCTCAAAGTCACACGTTAACCTCATCAATTGGTCCCACTTCTGATGAATTTTTGTATTGGGTGTTAACTCAGACCTAGACTCAAACCAGACCAGCTTCTGGGGGCAAAGATATATAAGGCATTTACCCAAGTGTCTGGCTCTGCGCGGTCTAATTGCCTCCACTTACAGTAGAGAAATGGTCTGAGAAGACTCTTTAAGTTAACACAACTGTTACCAAGTTGCTTTCCCTCTTCTGAGAGAATAGTAGTCAACCCCACCAGGTGTCAAACTCTGTTCCAAAAGCTACCATAGTGGGGCCTTCCTTGTCCCTTTGTTTCTACCATCATCTCTGGCACACGGTGGCTGTCAAGGGAAATAGCCCGATTGGGTTGTGGCATGTCACCCGCCGAGGTAGCTGGAAACCCCATTCCAGGATCGGACTGAGAACGTGGCCTTGGGAAAAGCCTGCTCTTCAGGACCTTGACTCTGGCTACCAGGGCTGCAGTCATGGGAAAGACATGTTGAGGAGGTTTAATCTGGTCATTTTGCTAAATCATTTCCTATGCTAGGACCATAAGGTTCAGGGTGCATTTACTGGTGATGGGAAAGGTGGTTACAGCTCTCACCGGGAGATGTGACGCTACTGACCATTCTGTGGCCTAAGGCCTTGGAAACGGCCAAGTCTAAATCTCATTCTCCCATGTCAGAGGGGTTTCTAGAAACCATCCAATTCTTCCCCAGATACCTAGGATGACATGAGCTCTAGGTACTTATATTCCTAAATCATAAATAAATTTGTAGAACTCTGAAAGCAAACATTCCAATATTTAATAATGATATCACAAGCCTAAATCTGATTCTGGTTTTTTGTTTTCAAGTACTTCAGTGGGAATCCATCTTCCACAAATGCATCTTAAGATAATTCAGGGGTCCCCAGTTCTTTGGTCCCTAGGAGAGCCCACTGCAATTCCCAAGACTTTACCCTCTGTCTAGCACGGCTATGGAAGACCAGGCCCTCCAGTTCTGCAGTGGGTACTGGGAAGGCCTTCAGCAGCCTCCAAAAATGTGCTACTTTGGGGTGCCTGGGTGGCTCAATGGGTTAAGCCGCTGCTTTCAACTCAGATCATGATCTCACGGTCCTGGGATCGAGCCCCGCATCGGGCTTTCTGCTCAACAGGGAGCCTGCTTCCTCCTCTCTCTCTGCCTGCCTCTCTGCCTGCTTGTCATCTCTCTCTGTCAAATAAATAAATAAAATCTTAAAAAAAAAAAAAGCGCTACTTTAAGAATACTGATCTCCAGGCAGAACACTTGGATTCAAATCCTGGCTCTAACATTTCCTAGCAGTTTGGCTTTGGGCCTCAGTTTCCTCATGTATAAAATGGGGCCAGTTCCCACTTCTCAGAGGCTTACCAAGCACTGAGCAGAGCCCAGCACACAGTACATTTCAGTGAGTGTCACCAGCGTCACTGGGACAGACAGTGAGAATCCAAGGGCCCTTGTTTGAGAAGGCAGCTGCCCGGCACATATCCAGCTTCAGGTCGCCGAGCCCAAGGAAGGGCATTCCAGGAGGGAGATACTACAGAACTCTGCCCTTTCTGCCTGGGGACAGCCATCTGGGTGGGCTTCCTGAAGCTGGGCCTCTGATCTCAGTCCCTCCCCAACTCCAGATTTCCCAACTATTTGGCTTTGTAGATGCCATCCTACCGGCCAGGAGAACTGGAACAGGTGCTGTGGGATCAGAGGACGACTGAGGAGTCTGCCAAAATATTTCCCGCTCCTGATGTAGGGCTATGCCCATTGTCACTGGGCCAACCCTTCCTGCCCAGGCCCAGGGGGGCTGAAGTCACTGTTTGGAAAATCTGCAGAATTGCTACCCCTGGAGCCCTTGGGTCACACATCCAGGTTATTCTGGGGTTGCATGGAGGCAGTATGCACAGGCAGGCATGAAGGGTTCTGAGGGGCTAGAGGGGTCCTGCCGGTGAGTCACAAAGCCCTGGCAGGCCCAGCCAATCACCTTCTTCTCATGGCAGGGCAAGGACCTGACTCACAGGGAGGCTCAGCCTCTCGAAGCTGAATTAGTCCAAGGTGGCAGGCGTGGGTGGGCGGGTGGGATAGTTCCAGGTCCGGTGGGGAACCAGCACAAGCCCACTCCAGCAGATCCAGGCCAGGGATCTGGATGGTGTCGGTTCAGGTAGCTTCTCCAGGGTTCTGTTCTCACAACACTCTTAGTTCACATAGCTGTCCTCTAAGGTCCTGAATCCCGCTGAGGTCCCAGCTACCAGGGTCCTGGACCTGCCCTGCTGAACAGTGATCTCAACTCAAGAGGCATCCCTGGGCCAGGCTGGGTAACGCTGCCGTATGGCCCGTAGCAGCTGGTCAGCCCCTTTCTGCCTGGCCTGCTCTGGGAGGGGTGGGCGGCTGGCCCTTGGGCGTTTAGCCTGAGGACAGACCGGGAGCAGGGCTGCAGTGGCTGCTGGGACATGCCGAGGAGAGAACGTTTGTTTCTGCGGCCCCAGTGTGTCTGTGTTTCCTTCATGATCCTTCACGCTTCAAGAGAGGGTCTGTGTCTCCGGAGGCACATAAAAGCCATGTCACTTTATCTTCCTTTAGGACGATGTTTCTTTAGGCTGTGTGGCTTGCCGTTGTCACTGGGGCACGTGACATGTTCTCCCTCCCTCTGGAACGAGTGGATCTGACCAGTGTTTAAGCCTACGGTGCCTTGATCCCAAGTCAGCCCTCCTCCGCTCTCACTGCTCCTCCTGTCCCATAGCCAGTCCCTTTCAGAATTCCCCAGCTTTATTTCCTTGCCTTTTTGACAGACTGTTTATTTAATTCTCTAGCCTTGCCACCAGAAGGAATACCCTGGTGATGTCTAGAACAAACTTGACACGTTTCAGTGGTTGCGTTTCTGTCTTCTCATGCAGACTCATTCTTCAGGTCCCCGAGACTCTAGCTGCCTGCCCGGAGGAGAGAGTGGGCCTCCCTCAGGGGGGATATGCGCTGGAGCGGTACGGGAAGGCCTGCCTACTTTCCAATAGCTTCTCCCCTGGTCTACCATGGTTCCTGAAATGCCCACCACAAATGACACTCTTATGGTTTATAGACTTCATCTCCAAAAGGCCTTAGTGATTATCTCAATTTTGAATTTGAGGAAATGAAGGCTCCGGGTTCACGTGAATTGCTCAAGCTCAAGATCAACCACTGGCAAGGCTAGAGCATGAACCCACCGGAACCCTATGCTCTCACTACACCCCTGCACTGTGGCCAGAAAAGTGATTTGATTTTGCGCAGCTCCAGTGTGTGATGACTTGCTCTGATTTAGGGCCCTGAGCAACAGAAGAAGGAAAAAGAAATTTCAAAGGCTTTCTTCATTGGGTTTCTTTTTCCAAGCCACTGCGACATTGTCTTGATCTCAATCACCAAGTATATACTGACCACTAAAATAAGGTGCTAACTCTTTTTGAGGCACCATGAAGACATGGGATCATTTTAAGACATGGATCTTGTCCTGAAGAAGCCTTTGTTTGAGTAACTCATAAAACGGTAAAGGGATCCCACAAATGAGAACATATGAAGTGCTCAATAGTGGAAGTATATTTGGCATTTTAAGTGCTCCAAGACAGTGCAAAGGATGGGTGTGGGCTCAGTTAGATGATTTCTGGGAGAAGGTGGCCCCTAACTTGGCCCTTTAAAGATGACAGGGTATCAGAAAGCAGTGAAGAGAAAATGGGCAATTAGAGACACGGGGAAGAAGTTTGTTGTGACTTTTATTTTTTAAAATGAGCCAAAGACCAGTGCTTGAATCTTAGAGGAATTTAGGGGATGTGATCAAGAAAGGAGATAGGAGAGGTAGGGGAGCGTCAGGAGGCAAGGGAGGGACGGGTTTCAAGCAGGAGGTTATCTGCCCTGTTTAATGAAGTTACCAGACCTCTGATGGAGAAATGGCCATTAGATTGTGCAAGAAAGTCTGAAATGGCCATTAGATTGTGAAAGTCTGAGTCATCTTGCTGGAGGATGGAGACAGAAGCTAGACCTGAAGACAGTTACGGAGTCCCAGGTCATTGGCCCCGGGGCGGATGCTGAGCAGGGCGACCAGGGGTTTGTCATCCAGGGCCTTTCTGTCTGCAGCCATGGTAGGTGGAGTAGCAAGCCACTTGCCTGCAAGGTGGGGACACCACGCTGCTCTTAGTGGAAGCTGGAAGCAGTATACAAGATTTAACGTAGACCTGTGCTCTTCGTCTTGGACATCCCACACTTTCTTCTCTAGAACCTGTATCCTGTTCTTAAGTTCTAGATCTTATCTGTCTAAGGAGACTCACAAATGCAACCTCGTGGTCTTGCTAAAGCCTCTTACAATACTGTGTCATGAATGAAGAAAAGAATGGGAAATTTTTAAAATATAATAGTCTTAACTAAGCCAGACGTTTGAAAACTATTTTAAGAATTCATTTGCCACTGTGTTTCACTGTCCCCTTTTGATCTCCAGTTTCGTTGCACATCTTGTTGAAAAGTACTCTATTAAGGCAGGGTGGAGTGCACAAAATTTATTATTATTATTATTTTAAAGATTTTATTTACTTATTTGACAGACAGATCACAAATAGGCAGAGAGGCAGGTGGGGGGAAGGGGGAAGCAGGCTCCCTGCCGAGCAGAGAGACGGATGCGGGGCTCCATCCCAGGGTGCTGGGATCATGACCTGAGTCGAAGGCAGAGGCTTAACCCACTGAGCCACCCAGGTGCCCCAGACAAAATTTATTATTAAGGACTTTCCAGGGCCTCCGATTCAGTCCCTTGCATGTCACCATTTAGGGAGCATGTGTTCTAGGCACTGAGCCAGGTTCAGGGCCTATAGGAAGGAATGGGACCCAGTTGGGGCCCTCAAGGCGTTCACCAACCAGGGTCGGAGCTCAGCCAGTGAACAAATAACCAAATGCTCCACATTATGCTACAACCCCATAGGCAGGAAGGCGTGCTGTTGGAGCAACTCTGCTTCCTGGGCCAGGGACGGCTTTGTAGAGGAAGCATAGTTTGATGTGGGTCTTGAAGGAGAAGGTCATCAAACAGAGTGTGAAGAGGAGAGAAGAATGGACTGGAAAGAGGGGGAGGATTACAAATAGTTCACCCCAGAATGCATGCTGGGAGCAGGAGATGAGGTTAAAAAGGTAGACAGAAGCCACACACCAGGGGCTCTGTAAAGAGGTTTTTAGGTATTTTCAGGTATTTCATCCTGGGGGAAACTCATCAAGGTTTTTTTTTTTTTTCCCCTCCTGGATATATTATATTTACAACAATACAAGAATATTTGTAAGAGTTAAAAAACAGCATTGTTTCCAAATCAAAATTACAGCAAATGAAGTTATGATGACTAGAAGCTGCATTAAATTTATAATTCTTGAGGCTTTATTTTATATTAACTTTTCTAGTAAACACTGAAGAGATTCCCAAGTGCTGCTTTGCAGAAATCAGTGCCCTCCAAATTTTTGGAAACTATTTTGAAATAATTTTAGATGCAGAATTGCAAAATAGGACAAAGAATTCCCATGTATCCTCATCCAGTTTCTCCAATAACGTCTTACATAACAGTTGTGAAGGCTAGGAAGTTGACATTGGTAGGTTATTAACTAAGCTACAGACATTATTTGGATTTAATCAGTTTTTACATGCACTTCTTTTTTTGGTGTAAAGTCTATGAAATTTTTTTTTTTAAGATTTATTTATTTGACAGACAGAGAGAGAGAGATCACAAGTAGGCAGAGAGCGGGGGAAGCAGGCTCCCCACGGAGCAGAGAGCCTGACACGGGACTCGATCCCAGGACCCCGAGATCATGACCTGAGCTGAAGGCAGAGGCTTTAACCCACTGAGCCACCCAGGCACCCCAGTCTATGAAATTCTATCACATGTGTAGATTCATATAATTACCACACTACTAGGATGCAGAATTGTTCTATATTCTCAAGGAAACTCCCCTGTGTGGCCCCTCTATAGCCATGCCTTGTCCCCAACTCTAACCTGCATAATTTTATAATTTTAAGAATGCCATAGAAATGGAATTATATCGTAACCCTTTGAGATGAACTTTTCTCACCCTCAGCATAACGCCTTTGGGTTCTATCCAAGTTGTTGCACAGACGATCCTTTTTTGCTGCTGAGTAGTATTCCCAAAACAATGGTTCACATATGGATATCCCAGGGCTTGCCCATTCACCCACTAAAGGATGTCTGGATGTTAACGGTTTTTGGTGATTACAAAAAATCCTGTGAGAACTTTCCTCAGTTTTCCTCTTGCTTTGTCCATGAAGGTCTGGCTCTGGGACAGATCTCTCCATGTTTTTCTGTCCTCTGGAACTACAGAGCTGGTTGGGGTTTGCAGTTGGGAGGCCGGGGCATTAGATTCGAGGGAGAGGCTGAGACAGGCCCACAAGCAACTCTTGGGGGACTGACTGTTCCCTAAGCTATGAGGCGGTTTAATCTAACCCTAAGACTGCTCCCATAGGCTGGATTCTTGCTTCTTACATGACTCACTCTCTAACCCAAATTTGTGAACTTATCTTCTTATGGCACAATTTTATCAAGGATAATTTAGAAAAATAGCGGTCAATTTGGGGAGCATTCAATATGATCAAAATTGAGAAGGATAAAAAGGGGACCAAGTTTCAAACATTCAATTGTTTGCAGGATTATTGGGGCTGAATCCGTTAAGGTTCAGAATGGCCTGTCTAAATTCTACTCAAATTTGCACAGTATTGGAGCGCCTGGGTGGCTCAGTTGTTGGGTATCTGCCTTTGGCTAGGGTTGTGATCCCAGGGTCCAGGGACTGAGCCCTGTGTTGGGCTCACTGGTCAGCAGGGGACCTGCTTCTCCCTCTCCCACCCCCCTGCTTCTATTCCCTCTCTTGCTGTGTCTCTCTCTGTAAAACAAATGAATAAAATCTTAAAAAAAAAAAAAAAAGGCTTGCGCAATACCCTCTTAAAACTAAAGAAGGACTGAAATAGTCAAAAGGATAATAGAGAAAGGACTCGTAATACCTTGAACAGTCCTTGTAACACCTCTACCCTTCGGTCAAGAAACCCAGTGGGTAGGGATATGGATTTACTCAGGACCTTGGGGGCCATAAACAGAATAGTCATTCCCTGACCAAAACTAAATACTCTTTTAAAACTTTTTTTTCTTATTTTTTAAAAAGATTTTATTTATTTGGGGCACCTGGGTGGCTCAGTTGTTAATTGTCTGCCTTCAGCTCAGGTCATGATCTCAGGGTGCTGCTCAGCGGGAAGCCTGCTCTTTCCTCTCATACTCCCCCTGCTTGTATTTCCTCTCTCACTCTTTTTCTGTCAAATAAATAAGTAAAATCTTTCAAATAAATAAATACATAAAATCTTTTTTTAAAAAAAAGATTTTATGTATTTATTTTAGAGAGAGAGAAACAGCACAGGAAGGAGGGGCAGAGAGACAGAATCTCAAGCAGGCTCCATGCTGAATGCAGAGCCTGATGTGGGGCTCAATCCCAGTACCCTGAGATCATGACCTGGGCTGAAACCAAGAGTTGGATGCTTAACTGACTATGCCATCCTGGCACCCATCTATTTTATTTTTTTAAGATTTCATTTATTTATTTGAGAGAGAGAGAGAGAGAGAGAGAGAGGTGGGGGGGGGGAGCAGGGGGAAGAGGGACAAGCAGACTCCATGCTGAGTGCAGAGCCTGATGAAGGTCTTAATCCCAGGACACTGAGATCATGACCTGAGTGAGCCGAAATCAAGAGTAGGATGCTTACTGACTGAGCCACCCAGGTGTCCCCAGAACCAAATACTCTTTTATCTCAAGTGCCTTCCAAGGTTGCATATTTTACAGTTAAAGGTATATGTTCTGCTTTTTTTTTTTTTAGTGTTCCTTTAGGTCTAAAGAGTCAACATTTGTTTGCCTTCTTCTGAGAAAATCAACAATATGCCTGGACTGTTATGCCCTAAAGGTTTCATGAGGCCTCACCTACTTTTCACAAGACCTCAACCACAACCTCAAGGACTCACTCTTGGTGCCTTATGCCTTGTGCCTTATGCCTCACTCTTCTTGTGGATAACCTTGTGTTGTGCTCTAAAGACAGGTAAACTTTAAGACTAATTCCAGTGATCTACAGTTTTCTTCCAGAAAGGGCACAATATTTCCAAAGAGAAGTTAGAATGTGATCAAAGTAAAGTTCACTGCTCAGGATGTGATTTATCCCAAGGAGGTAAATCCCATCCTTTGGACAGACTGTAGGCCATTCACAACTTTCCATTTCTAAATCATCACACTTATAAGTTAAACTAAGTCCTTAGTAGGCAGACCTCTTCCTCAGGACTCTAACCATGAAGAGGCCTTTTGTGAATTAGCCCTTCAACATCTTCCCACTCTGGGCTTACCTAATTACCTAATTACCCATCATAAACCTCTCTACCTATCTGTACATGTGAGGTCTCGACAAACCTTTGGTGTTATGACTCAACCTCATGGGAATCATCAGACATCAACAGTCTACGGCAGTGTGTCTCCTCCTGCTGCAAAGCCTACTCACCTAGCTAGGCTAGTGGAGGCTTCTGCACACTCGGTTCTAGGGTCTCCTTTCCATCTGACGGTCCATCATATGGTATATAGTATTTGTAGCTCACTGAAAAAACACAACATTTCTCAGTACGTAGGCTTAGCACCAGTGAAATCCTATTACTTTCTCCCTCACATATTTTTCTATTCCTTGCACTAATACTTTGAATTCTGCTATCCTACCTCTAGATATGTTTTCAACGAGGTGATTTTGGCCCAATGGTTTCTGTTCTAGGAAAAAGAGATTGTTAGATAATTCAAGAAGGAGAAAAACTGGGCCTTGATTTCAGAACCAAAACCCTAGCCACTCAAGGGCACTTAGGGTTGCTTCCTTTTCTCCTCAAGCCTTTTTAGTTCGTGCTTTACAAGAGGCCTGGAAAGTAGGGCAAATCGTAGCGAAGGCGGAACGGACGAACCACTGCCAGCCAGCTGGAGGGAACGGGAGAGGGAGGCCAAGGACGACCCCCCCAGTTTCTTGCCACAGGAGGATGGAGAAAAGCACAGGAGGAGCAGGTCTGAGGACGGGGGTGAAGACCAGGGGCTCACTTATATCATACGTAGACACTGCAAAGACTATGAAGAACATGTAAGGGTATTAGGAAACGTCATATTTAATGGGGCGTAATAGTCCATGTTTAAGTAAATCAATCTTCCGTAGTTGGACATTTTTGATACTGAGAGAGTGCTAGAATTAGTATCTTTAAACATTCAGATTTTGTCTAAATGTAGTATTACCCTGTGGGGAGGGAATTACTATGTCAAAGGGCATGGCATATTTTAAAGCCTAACAGCTTTCCAAAAACTTCTTCCAGAAGTTTAAGAGCTCATTTCAACACACTCTCACCAACATGGAATGTTAGTATGTTAAAAAATGTGTTGATTCAATAAAAAATGTTTTGGGGGGCACCTGCGTGGCTCAGTCCTTAAGTGTCTGCCTTCAGCTCAGGTCATGATCCCAGGGTCCCGGGGTTGAGCCCCGCATCAGGCTCCTTGCTCACTGGGAAGCCTGCTTCTCTCTCTCTCCTGCTCCACCTGCTTGTGTTCCCTCTCTCGCTGTGTCTCTCTCTGTCAAATAAATAAATAAAATCTTTTTTAAAAAGTCTTAAAATAAAAATAAAATCTTAAAAAATATATATATTAAAACTACCTTTTTTCTTCTTTTAAAAAAGATTGCTTTGATTACTGGTGAAGGAGAACATTATTTCTACATTCATTGCCCATATATATGTATTTGTCTGTGAACTGTTTGGGCTGTAGAGTTTGAAGAACCCACAAGTTGTCCATGTGGTCTAACAAATGTCTAGAAATTCTGGTTGTAAATTCTCACTATTGACACATTTACTGAAGATCTAGGGTCCTGGGATGGAGTTGTACTGGCTCCAGACATAGTTACTTTTTTAGTAAATGCTTGATATTCATGTAATTTATTCTGAACATGGGATGCTAGAAAATGTCTTTATATGAAGGTTTTGAAGATTCACTTAAGGAAATCATAAAACGAAAAAAATACTGTTGCTATATTGCACTTACACTAAAGTGTATCTTGATTTGGAAAAAGTGGAAATTTGGTAACAATGGAGAAAATGCACATCACCAAGGTTAGACATGACCCAAGATATGTAACCCTCATATTTTTGCCTAGTATTTTGGGGAAAGAGGTTAAGAAAGGGAAAATGACTTAGGGTTACCCAAGATTCTGCCGAAAGTAGGAGAAATAGAGAATTAAGTACACATTTTCACTGTACCTCCAAAGCACATAGCCTTATGGTGTATTTCCTAAGAAATACATTGGCATGTTTGGCCATGTGGTCAGACAGCATGGCACACACACAAAGACTCCAAAGAACCCAGCTCCAGTCCTCCCTCTCATGATCTTCTGGGCCCTGGGCAAAGGCAGTGTCTCTAGGCCTTGGTTTCTTCTTGTGAAACAGAAATGCCTCTTGGACATCACTCACTATATGTATGGCTCATGGGCACCCAAAACACAGAGGTTCTGAACAGACAATTCATGGAAGAAGTACAAATGGCTACCAAGTATGAAATGGGAAAAATGTTCAACTTCATGAATGCCTTAAGTAGCTATGCTGCTGAACTATCATGAAGGTTAAAGCTAGCCTCACTGGGGCACTCACACAGAACGTTTGTAGTGACAGCCATTGGTGAGAGTTTGGCAATGCAGTTCTGATAGGATTTTTCAGTCTTTGACATCGAGCCAGTGACAACGTAATTCAGTAGGGAGAGGAGATTGGAGACTATTATACCGTTAAATACAGTGAGCTGTGAGTGGGATCTATGTTGCGGGCGTTAATGAGGCAGCATTCCAGAGCTGGGAAAAGTGAGGGGCCTGGGTAGAGGGGCCTGAGCCAGGCCTTTGGCAGCAGTGACTGGCCAGGGTATCATGATCCTGGCTGTAGCTGGGTTTGTAATAGGCGCCTCATTAAATTTTAGTTTCTCTTCTGTTCTTTTCGCTCGAGGTGGTGATAATTGACAGCAGCTCCAAACTGTGCCCTATAAGCAAAGCTCAGAGAGAACTCAGTTTCCTTCAGCAGAGCTGCTCACATTTTAGGTGTCACCTCTCCGGAGGTTAGAGTGAGGTCCTCACGGGACTAGCAAAATAGAATCCTTATCATTTCCTTCCTGGAACCAGAATTCTGGAATTTTCTTTTTCTTATTTTAGAGAGGTGATGAGGTGGTGCTGAGAGTTGGCCTATGTTCCTGCACTAAGCACAAGGCTTGCTTGGATTCATCACTCACTCATTTGTCCACACGTGAATATATGCCTACAGACATGAATACTGAAATACCTACTCTGTTCAGAGAGGTGACTGGGCCAGAGGAATTCTCTCATCCATGGATGGCTCCTTGTTAGTGAGTAGGACTGTACATAGTGGCCAACTGTTCACTAGTTAATCACCATTTCAAAGGGTAGTGATGTCTAAGGATAATTTACTCCTCTGACCAACCCCCCCACCCCCACCAGGAAACTGTAGCATGTCCCAAAAGCAGCTTATTATGATGAAAACAGCCCCTGAATCTACAGATACTGTTTTCTCTGCCTTCGCTCTGTTACAGATTATGAAGGAGGCCGTTGAGGCTACCCTACTTGAGGTACATCAGGTAAAAGTGATGTGTGAGGAGATGGGAGGGCTGTTTCAAAAGAGGCCAGACACCAGGTGTACCTCAATTCCAAATAAGCCAGGATGGTGTTGAATCAGGACTAAGATGGGAAAAGAGGATGACTTCATGGTGGCAGAGTGAGGTACATGCTCACGTGTACGAGTCCACGCAACGCTTGTTAAGATGAGGACCCGTACTGGCTGCCTGGGGCACAGGATGCCCCACCAACCCACACATCCAGGCAGCAATGGAGAAGGGTGGAGGGCTGGCTCAAACTCTCGGGGTCCCGCTTGGGGTCCCCAGGGACTGCTGGGCACTTCAGATGCTGGTCAGGGCTAGCTCTGGTCAGTTAAATTCACGGTTAAGTGGTCATAGGATAAAAGCTTATTGATGAACAAACGAACAAAAGCCGGTTGTTGAAAGTCCAGGGAAATGCACGCCTTTAGACATGGGTCGTGAAAGCGTCATTTAGCAGTCTTCCTGGAGGGCGATATACACTTTGTATATTCTTTGACCTTATTTCTATTTCTAGGAATTTTGTACTAAAGCAGTAATTAGGAGTATGTGTAAAACTTTAGTATAAGCATATTTATAATAATGAAAAACTGGGAACAACTGAAATGATCAGCAATAAGGAGCACTTCGATAAATCACAGGACATCTAAACTACGCCACTGCTTAAGAGACCGCCACTGCGGAGGACTACGTAATGACGTAATGACGCCGGCTCCGCGGGCCCACTCAGCTCCCAGGACCCTCACCCTTCTCCCTTGCCCGTCTCCACCAGGGGGGTCAGAAAAATGAAGTACTTGCTTCCTGCTTCCCTTACAGCTCAGGGCCACCTTGAGACATGAGGTAACACCCAACTGGCTAAAGGGCTGGAGTGTCCTTGATGACATCCTTGAGCTGTTCTACCAGCCTGTACCTCCTACTTTCAGACTCCCCTCCTGTGAGAAAAATACCCCTATTATAGGTTTAAACCACTGTGTTTGGATTGGGGTTTGCTGTTGACTAACACTGCTAGCTGTCCTTCAACTATGTAGTTTTGTTTTGATTTTATCATAAAGACATGGAAAGATATTTATAACATAGTAAGTGAAGGGAAGGTACTATGGAGCAGAGATACACCAGTAGGCACAGAAGAATAATGTGAGGATATATGTTCTAAAGTAATAATTGTGGTTCTACCTAACGGTAGGGCCAGAGGGGATTTTTATCTTCTTCAGGTTTGTCTGGAGTTTACAATGAACATGCATAACTTCTGTGACAAGAAAAAACTCTATTTTTAAAAACCAGGGGAGAGGGCGCCTGGGTGGCTCAGTGGGTTAAGCCACTGCCTTCGGCTCAGGTCATGATCTCAGGGTCCTGGGATCGAGTCCCGCATCGGGCTCTCTGCTCAGCGGGGAGCCTGCTTCCTCCTCTCTCTCTCTCTGCCTGCCTCTCTGCCTGCTTGTGATCTCTCTCTGTCAAATAAATAAATAAATAAATCTTAAAAAAAAAAAACCAAAAAACAGGGGAGAGAAGTATGGAAGAAAGCTGTGGTTAGGCAGCAAGAAGCTCTTGACAACAGTCACCAAAAGAACCATTTAAAGGCTTCTGTGGCTCTTTGTCTGGGTGGTTCAGACTTCTTTGAAGTGGTTCAAGCCCTTCCTTGCTGGTTGGACTGGTTTTAAAAGGTCCTCTCTGGTTCCTAACCAGGCCAGCTGAGGTCTGGCCCCAGCAGGGGGGCACAGGCTCCAGGATGGCCAGGAGGCCACAAGGGGCTCCAAGCTCTCCCCAGCTCCTGTCTCTTCTGCACTGTGGGCCTTGCTTCCCATCTCTTCCCCTCCGTCGCTCATTCTGTGCTTTCTCTAAGCTTCTTGGTGATACCAGATGAGATAACCGATCTGAAAACGTCACCCAGCACAAACTGTACTGAAGGATAAGGTACTTCCTTTGTACTTCGTATTTTTACTTCACTCTTCCTCCCTCTTTTCCTCCTATTTAAAATCTTTCACTCTTCTCTTTCCTTGTCTTCCCTCCTTCCCCATTCCTCCTCCTGTCTCCTTTGGCCATGGCATACCAGGGGCATGACAGGCCCCTGGAACTGTGCTTCGGTCACATTCCACATGCCCCTGCCCTGCACTTGTCTGTTCATGGGCCTCGCCCTTGACCAGCAGTGAGCTCCCTGAGCAGCCACCATGCCTTCTGACCTTCAAGAACCTTTCATAACACTTGACACACAGTACACTCCTGGCGAATGTTTGCCCGACACTGCGAAGTACATGTTTTCATTGTTTCGTTATTTGGATAAAGCACAATACTGACAGAGACACACACACTTATGTATAAAATCAGCCATCCATGTAAATGAATGGAAATGAGTTATTTGCATCCTAAAAATTAAGATCTTGTGGCACCATTATTTTTATGAATTAATAACTGAGAATTGGCAGAAAGATTAGTAAGTTGGAAAAACCTTTTTTTTTTTTTCCAGAGAGGGAGAGAGGTGTGGAGAGAGGCAAAGGGAGAGAGAGAGACTCTTGAGCAGGCACCATGCCCAGTGCAGAGCCTGATGCAGGGCAGATCTCATGACCATGAGATCATGACCTGAGCCATAATCAAGTCAGATGCTTAACTGACTGAGCCACCCAGGCACCCCTGAAAAATGATTTTTTTCTTCCAAACTGCAGTTTAAAAATATTGGGGAATGGGAGCATTAATAATGATAATGTAGAAACAAATGTTTTAATAGTAAAATATTAGAACTAAATTATATTTTAAATATGTATTATCCACGAAGATGCTTTTTTAAAAAAGTCTGCAAGGATCTGTGAAATGCTGCATTGAAAGTGCATGATGTTGGAATCTAATCCTGTCTCTCCTGCTTTGGCCAAGGTGTCAAATCAATGATTTTTCTCATCCATCTCGTTCCCTTCCATTCTCACTGACCTCATCCTGGTCCAGATTGTTGTCTTTCTGTGACCAAACAGTATTCCTCCTCTTAGTCTCCTTTCAACTTTGTTACCTCTCACTGTATGACAAACTTTCCAAAAACACTGCTTTAATCCAACCCCCCGCTCCCCCCTCGCCAAAGTTCCAGTGGCCCTTTATGTCTATGCAGATCCTAGAGGATAAAGACCGAATGTCTTGGCCTGGTATTCACAATTTCACTCCACACCATCCCCATTCTTTTCTTCAACTTCTCCATCCTTTAAGCCCTCAGCTTCGGACTGTTGTTCATCTTCCTGTCTTCCTAATATTGACTCCCTCCCTGCCCTGACTTGTTCCTGAATGCCCTCCTCCTTATAAGGTGGAATTCCTACCCCACCATTTCCAGGAGTCAGGATGATGGAGTCAGGATCCCAAACTGGCTGATGGAGTCAGGATCCCAAACTGCCGTGGCAGGCCATGGCAAGAGGCTAAACCACTCAGGAGAAATACATATGAGGTTCTGCACCTGGATCTTAAAAACCAAATGGAAGGAAGACATGTGGCAGAAGACATAAGGGTTTGCAATGGAGTATGCAAAGTATAGAAGGCTTTTAGACATATAGGAGCTTGGTAGGAGTTATCTTTGTGATGGGGCTGACAGAGGCTGGAGAAGGGGCTACCACTGACTGAGCCGCTAGCATGCACCTGTCCCTCCTGTATATTTTATTGATCTCATCTGCTTTTCACAATTTGGGGAGGTCTCATTAGCCCCATTTTACTGGCTTTATGTCTACTTCTTTGCAGATTACCATTAAAGCATCTCCTGATTCAATGTCTTCCCACTGCCCCTCATTAAACTTCCTGTGACTGGCACCTGCCTGCCTTTCCAGCCTCACTTCCCATCACCTCTCCCCCTTCCCACCCCATGTTCCAGCTATAAGACATGGTACCAGCAAAGTCAAATTTGGGAGTTTTTTGTTCATCCTTTTCTTTTTTGGAAATGACTGCACTTCCTCGCCACTGATCTTCACCTGGAAAATGCCCACCTAAACTCAAGATTCATCCCAAGTGTCACCTCACCTGGAAAGTTTTCCCTGATTCCTACCTCCTCCTACTAGTCTGGATTGGGTTGGCCTTCTAGTTATTTCTGTAGTACTGTGTGGGCATTCATCTAATGCAGACAGTACTTACCATATTTATTTCTTCTACTTCTCTACGAGCTTCTTGAGGTCTGGCATTAAGTCTTTGCATCCTTAACGTCCAGTATGGTGCCCAGCACATATTACATTCTCGGATATTAGAACAGAACTGGGGCTCAGAGGGTTTGAATAACTTGCCCAAAGTAATATAGCCAGTTAGAACTGGTTTAAATCCAGGTAACTGATTATATAGTCCCTCTAAGATAATGAAGGTGATACTATTTCCCCTTGGAGTACTGAGTTCAGTTCATGGGTAGCATATCTTTAGAATAACAAAGTGACCATGACCATGATGGTGAATGTAGCAAATATACTCCTACTAGGTCCTGTGAGGTCTGCGGGAGAAACTGGGGGTTTAGCTTAGAGATGGAAGAAAAACTCAGTGTGACCTGAGAACTATCTTTAATTACATGAAGGGCTATGAATGGAAGGGTAAGGATTAGACTTCTCTGTGGTCACAAGGGATAAAACTGTGATCCAAATGTTGAAGGTATAGAAAGATTTTGATCCACTGAAGAAAAACTTTCCCAGCAGGGCTAAAGGCAACAAGCCTAACCCAGGAAGAGGTGAGGTCCCATCATAGCAAGTTTTTAAGCTGGGTGACACCCCCTGGAGATGTTCTAGTAGCGTCAAGAACCAGCCTAAAGTTTGAACTAGGTCAGCTTTTATTTTCAGGTGACCTCTTCAGGTCTTTTCCAATAGATGCGGATTCTATTACTCTGTTTTCTTTGCCCTCCCTTGCCCTTGGCAATCCCTTATTCCTCTATATTTAGTGAATTTTATGAGTTTACATAGTTCATTTGGTGATTAAGTGTGCATGTCGCCTGCTGCACAATACTTAAATTAAAATCATTTATATTGTCATTTAATTCCCCCCCCCCAGCATATTCTCAAACAGATACATGCCTTGAAGTCAGGGATCACATATCATGTGTTACAGATCTTTGGTCTCACATATCTACACTTGTTCAAAATAGAATAAAAACGTTTTAAATGCTCACTTTGCAACTTGACTTTAATTTGTCTCTTAACAGGCTTATCTTTTACCTCCTGAAAATTACCTGGAAAGTAAGAATTAATTCTTCATTAGATACTTTGCCTCCCAGTATTTTCCTATCCCTTTTAAGAGCTTAAAAAGGAAACACTGGAGGGGGCATTCTCTGCTAGTTAAGGAAACTCCTGTCTTTTAATATCTCATCTGTTTCCTATGGCTGCCCACGGACTAGAGGCAGGAGCTCCTCCTTTGCGACCCACCAGGTTCCAAGAGGACCAAACACAGAAGGAATAGAGGTGAGAAGCAGGCATGATTGGGCCAAGCAAGCTCAAGATCCAACATCTGTCACATATCAGTGGTCCCCAAACAGGGAAGGCCCAGCAGTGTCTCCAGGGGAGCCTTTCTAAAACACACACACACACACACACACACACACACCTCTAAAAAAAGATACAGGTATGTGGGAAAACTCCCCAAGTGGTTTTGATTGCTCTCCAATCTGTTTGAGAAATACTTTTTTTTTCTCGTAACCCTATCATTAAGGAAGAGCTTTCCTACCCCATTAATTTTTTCATTTATCTTTTTAGATCAGTATAAACTCAGATTATTTTATTCAATGGGTTATAATACATTACTATCATTTTTTTGATGTTCACGTTGTTCTGGTATTGGCCACTGGAAGCCCCTTCCCATGTCTCTTTGACACATTCTCATCATTCTTAAAGTTCCTTACTTTCTGGCGGAATTAGATGTTCCAGACTCAACTTGAACTTTCCCTGCCTCCGTCCGAAAGAAGACAATTTCTCTAAGGATTCCTGGTCCTTTTATGGAAGAGTGAAAGCCGTTTTGGAAGACTTAAGCATCATATTAATATTTATGATAAAGGAAGACCAAAACAAGTTAGGAAAGGACAAAAAAGAGCCCCCTCTGTGACTATGACTAATAATAGCCAGGGGTCAGCAATTATGAGTCAGAGCCCCTTTTTCTTTGTAAGGAAAGTTTCACTGGAACACAGCCAGTGCATTCACCTATTATTATCTATGGCTGTTTTCATATTACAACAGCAGAGTTGAGTAATTCTGACTGAGACGTATGACTTGTGAAATATAAAATATTTGCTATTTCACCCTTACAGAAAATGTCTGCTGATCCTTGCTAACAAGTATTTACCAGAGGAATAGTGTGACTTGGCGATGTTGTGTAAAAAGATTAATATCTCTCCTCATGTCTCTCTAGATGTCACTAGTTAGTACATTTATCAATGCAAAAATAAAATACAAAGTTGGAAAAACTGTCATTTGGTATGCCGTAGAATCTGGAAGGCAATTATAAACATCAGGGTTGGCTATTATGGGATCTAGAAAAAAATGATGGCTGGAAAGTGAAGCTGTGTTAGTGCAATATTAACACTGTCCAGTGAAGTGGCACTCTGTTTACATGGCATTGGTATTCTGGTCACTAGGACAGCATGCCTTCTAGTGGGGAGGGGAGAATTAATCAAGCTTGACGATAGTGTGGATGATACATCATTTCGTAACATTTTCCAATTCTACTTGTTCTGATTTCGTGTTCACAAAGCAAGCTCTGATTACCTTTCTGATTGTCATGTCACCACGACAGGAAACAAGTATATATCCCTTCCTATATGAAATTTACTTTCTGGTACGAATGTGCCTGAGCAAGTAAGTTTTTTTGAATTTAATTTAATTTATTTTATTTTTTTTCAGGGCTCAGTGATCTTAAGGAGAACTGATCACTAAAGATCTAAAGACCTGAGAGGGGTGCCTGGCTGGCTCAGTTGGTGGAGAGTGTGACTCTTGATGTTGGGTTGTAAGTTTGAGCCCCATGGTGGGTGTAGAGATAACTTAAAATCTTTTTAAAAATACCTGAAAGGCTAGATCCTGAACTGTGTCAATTCCCTTAGAACATGACACACAATAAAACAGTCAAACAGCCAGATCATTATTGTATTTCTTTTAAAGTGGGCAGATGCAAAAGTATGCTGAAATGTTGGACAGCTCCCACCCACAAAGTTTAGTGCTCTAGCCAAATTCTGGGGGTATCCTGGGAGTGTTCTAGACTTAATGTTCCCAATAAGTCTCTGTCTTTTGGGAGAGGCGCACCTCCTACTCGGAAGAGCATGGTTCTCAAGATGTCCATTATAGTCCTGGCCTTCCTGCAGATACAAACTTTTAAACCTGACCAGTGGCCAGGACCAAGCTGGACCTAGAGTAGTCGGATAAAGGGCAGGAACTGCCCTGTCTCCTAAATCCAGCAGAGTTGGTAAGGTGGAGAAGAAAACAGAGGGTTCACCAGCTGGTCCTCAGCTTGGCCATCTCACTAGCCAGGGACTCATGCCCGCATGGACTGGGCGATTACAGCAGAATTTATTAACAGGAACTCGGGGGCAGAGGCAGTGTCTCATATTTGTATTTTTAATTTAAAAGCAGGGGCCACAGACCTGTACCCCTGGGGATAAAAATATATTATATGTTTATAAAAAATAAAAAATTTAAAAAAATAAAAAATTAAAAATAAAAGCAGGGGCCAAAATAGCTGCTTAATGTTTGTTGAATGACCTGTCTTCTCTTCTCCTCAAACAACCCATCCCCAACTCATAGAATTGGTAGTATTTTTTAAAAAGTTATCTGAGAACATTACTCAATGAGAATGAGTACAACATGACTCTTAAATAACATTTTTTAATAAAAAAGGAGTTGCTATAGCTTTTAGATATAAATATAGTAAATACAAACACATCTCATTTATTCTTCTCCCTTAATTATAGGAGGAATAAGTTTCTGATTTCCCAAACTATTGAGATTAGACCATTACTTATATCCACTTTCTTAAAGGAAGTTGGCACAAAGAAAGGATGTGTGTGGGATGGGGGTTGTAGTGAAGGACAGGCAATCAATTCTCCCAAGTGTGGCCTAAGAAGGTAAAGGCTAAAGTCCAGCATGATTTGGGAGAGTGAGTTGTTTCAAGGAGGGAGGGAGGGGAAGAATGCCCACTAATTTTAGTGCGATGGAGAAAATGCAGACACTTGTTACCCGTTTACATTTGGCCTAATTTAGAGTTTGAGAGTCTGATCTAGAAATGTAAGACAACCTAGAAGTTGTTAGGGCCTCCCAGAGAGATGGTTTAGGCAATCTCATGATTGCAGGATTTTGGAGGGACAGAGGTATAAAGGAGATACTAAGGACAATGTGTAAAAAATAACCCGTTTCTTTTACTTCTGTAGGTTTTACAGAGAGAATGGGGAGTTTTATTCTGATTTGAAAAACAGTAGGTTCACTTTCAAACAAGCAGACATGGATCATAACTATGGAGTAGTGACTTTTAATAAACTGAATTACAGTGACCCACAGACCTTTTATAGCCAATTACTACCTCCAAATTCCTCTTCTCCCTACCACTACCGTCAAGCTCTTTATATTTATAATGATCAAGGCTATAAGCAGTATGCTCAACCACTACTACACTTCCTTTTTGCTATTGTCCTTCTACTAGGACTAGACATGCCAACTGATGAATAGGCTGAGCCACTTGATCAACTAAGCCTCCCCAGACTCTGTTTTAGATCTCTTAAGTTCAGTGAACATGCACTGTATGCCCATTGAGTGCCAGGAAGAGTGCTGGGCACTGGTGATACGCGGATGAACAAGATGAGTCCCCTGCTATCAGGGAGTTCACAGCTGAAACGTGGAGAGACACACACACAATGATAACCTCATATGCAAGAGCTATGACATCAAGCAATTCTTCCCTGTTAATTATTTGAGTAATTACTTCAGTTGTTATTGAATTGAAAAATTACAGAAGTGGTATTCAAATTCCAATAACACATGGATGGGTATAAAATTAAAAAGTAGAGTCTCCTAGTATCAAGTATGTGTACTCTTCAGACCTTTTAATATACATAGTCAAACTATATACACACATTTATTCCATTATCTAAAGAAAAATACTATAAAAATATTGTGATTTTTTTGTTCTAAAAATATCATGGTTAACTTTTTTTTTTTTTAAAGATTTTATTTATTTACTTGACAGAGATCACAAGTAGGCAGAGAGACAGGTAGAGAGAGCGGGGCAGGGGAAGCAGGCTCCCCACTGAGCAGAGAGCCAGACATGGGGCTTGATGCCAGGACCCTGAGATCATGACCTGACCTAAAGGCAGAGGCTTAACCCACTGAGCCACCCAGCTGCCCCCATGGTTATCTTTCTATGACATGTATAGTGATTCACCTCATTCTCCTTGATGGTTGCATATTCTTTTGTATTCAGGAACAGTTAATTTCTTTGAAAAAGTTAGGAAAAGTTTTGGACAAAAAGTGATTTGTACTCTGGGCCTTGATGAAGGAGTTGGAGTTCATTTAGTAGTAAGCAAAGCCCAGAGATAATGCCTGTAATAGATGAAAGGTGGTTCAGGGAGTGTGGACAGCCTGAGCACGTGAGAGAGGTGTTGAAATACACAGTCTCTTTGGGGACCGCCAGTGGCCTGGTGAGAACCTGCTGTCTCTCAGACTTTGGTGTGTATCAGAATAACCTTGGGAATTTCTTAGAACTACAGCTGCCCCTTCCCCTACCTTGAGATTCTGATTCAGCAGGTTGAGTTTTTGCTCTTACTTACTACACTCGACGGCCTCTCCTTCTATGAGTGTGTATTCATCTTGTCCTTCATAAAGCAAGGAAGGCAACAGGAGGCCCAGAAAGTCCCCAGGGTAGCAGAGTAGAAGATCCTGACATCCTTACATTGTTCTCTCATTTAGCCATCTCATTCTTAGTCTTGTGGCATCCTCTCTTACACCAACTCTTTACTTTGTAGTTTTATATCCTCTTTCATTTGAGGAGTTCAAAGTATCCCCAATGCTAACCTCATGGTCGGACAATGGGAATTGGTAATAACCTCATTTTATAGAAGGATAAACAGAGACACTGGGGGGGCTCCTACCATGTTGAGTCAAAACTGAAGCTGGGAACAAAATTCAAGCCTGCCTCTCATTCTGTTCATGCTATTATTGTTCTTTCCCTTGAATTATACAGACTCTGGATCACTTTTCTCATTAATTGAGGCAAAGTATGAAAAGCAGCCTGCACAGCGTCCAGCTCACAGCAGAGAAAAGTCCTTTCTCTCCTTGACCACAACTGAGCAGGGGCTGCCCAGGGGCTCTGGAGCTTAGTGGATGTTCCTTGATGTGCTGCAAAACAGTCATCAGAAATTCCACATGGGCTTTTCTCCTAAGGGTGTCAAGAAAAGCTTTAGAATGCCATCAGACAACGAAAAAGACAAAGAGAGTTGCATCTCAAGGCTTCACATGTGTGTCAATTTGGGAGACAAGGATGCTGTAATTACAGAGCTGTTTATAAAAAAAGAAAAGAAAAGATACGGAGGTGAAGCTGTCTGCTTGGCACACAGCAAGAATGAATAATAAACCTGGGAATTCACAGCAGGTGGTGGTGCTGAGCTAGGACACAACTCTACCCTAGGCCCAAGGAGACAGAAAAAGAAGAGCAGGGTTATTCTTCTGCTAAGGAGTGACAGGGTCACTTTGAACGAAGCCCTGAAAACCAAGTTCGACCCCACCCTCCCCTCAAGAAGGAAAACTGCCTAGAGCAGAGGTTCTCAAATTTTACGGTGCATGAGAATCATCTGACTGCTCTATTACTGATGCAGATTTCCAAGCCCATCTCCTGAGAGAGACAGATGGGGGCTGGGACTCAGAAGTCTGCATTTTTCACAGGCTTTCCTTATGAGTCAGTGGCAGGACGACACTAGAGACCACTGGGCTCTAGAGAGCACATGCAAGATTTTTCCATTTACCAGCCCTACTTCTGTCACCGTGAACCATCAGTGGCCTGACCAGCATTAAGCTGAGTCATGGGAAAGCATGAATTTTTACACTGCATTTTCCCCTCATCCCCAAAAGCTTCAGTCTTCTTTCTGGTTGGATTCTAGAATGTTGTGATGGAGTAAAGCAACTTCGGAAACAAATACAAAGAAATGTGCTGACTTCCTATATGGATGCTGAAAAAAATTTCAGTGAAGGGTCACAGCTCTTACTGTCCACTTAGCTAATTGGTCTCTTCTGCCAACATTTAAAAAGAAGCTAAGTGTACACTGTGTTCTTTCTCGAAGATCACATATGCAAATTTAAATAAAAGAGCTAGAGACTGAGACAGATATTACCTCATAGCATCCCAGAATGCTGAGACACTGGAAGTCCTTGTATTAAAGAACCGTCCAGAAGGATCCTCCCTTTCCATCAAGTCAGGAAGCTGGTCCCGTGAAACACACTGGTGCCCGATCGCTGTGGCTGCTCAGACCAGTGGGCCAAGAGACATACCATGTAACAATGGCCTTGGTCATTAGAACCCAGACTCCAGGGGCACCTGGGTGGCTTAGTCAGTTGAGTGTCTGCCTTTGGCTCAGGTCATGATCCTGGAATCCCAGGATTGAGCCCCGCATCTGGCTTTTCCCTCTCCCCTGTCCTTCTCTCTCTCTCTCTCTCTCTCAAATAATTAAATAAAATCTTTAAACAAAACAAAAAAATAGAACCCATCCTCCAGCTGCCCACAAGATGGGAGTAGGGCTGACTACAGAGAGATGCCCCAGGATGATGGATTCTTTTTGTCCCCTACCTCGAGCTTTATATTCTAAATTGGAGCAAGCGTCCAACAGTCTATTGCTTTTTAAAGTGAAATTCGTTAATTGGAGTCTCAGACCTCTGTGTTATAAAAAGAGGAGCTGAAGCAGACTTAAGCCGTTAATTATCTGGCAAGGTTCCGAGGCATTCACCATAACTTCTCATTGTGTTTTGCAAGCATGCAGGTCTACTGTCTTGTCCTAGAAATGAGTTTGAGTGATTACGAACACACACATTTCTGTTTTAAGAGACTCTTCCTGGTCTCTTTATTGGTTGTCAAATTTCTTTTAAAAATTCTCCAACTTTATATTCAATCATGAAAAACTTTCAAAACAGTCACAAGTGTTTTCTAGTAGATAATTTTAATGCTGAGAATTAATTCTCTTCCCCAGTCCCGACTATTTCTTTGAAGTTGGCATGCCTTTCATCTGTAAATATGAAAATAAACATTAATAATTAATGCCTTCTCACCCTTTCCAAGTAGGAAGTTTTATTTACTTCTGAGGAAGAAAGTATTCTTTCTCAGAGCTGGAGAGATAGGCAGAAGCAGAATGAAACTCTGCTTTTGATGGTCTTGATGTAGATTCAAATCGCCTCAAGTCATTCCATCTGCCTTTGAGAGTAACTATTATGGATGGCTTTCTACCGAATTCTTGCCTCTAGATGGAAACGTGTTCCAAACGGTGGCTCTTCAGCTTCTCACTCTCCCTTCTGACAAGCAAGCACCTGGCATGAAAGGCTTCTATTATTTACAATGGACCCATATATTTCTCTCATGCCCTGTAACTCCCATTACAACAACCTTGCCCCATTACTTCTAATCCCGGTACTATGTACACTTCTTGTGACTCAACTTTTGGCTCATCTGCAGGGTGGTGTGTCTCCACAGGCACGAGTTTTATGTCTGATGGCTGCATGCAATGCCCTACAGACTCATTCAGCTTAGTCCACCTAAGAAGTCCCAAAGGTAAGTGTGTAGGAGCCCATCCCCAAGACACTCATCATCACCTTGAAAGCTTAGAGGGAGAACTTCACATTGCCTGGCTCCGTCCTCGCTCCTCCTTTTCACCACACCTGACCTCAGCCCTTCTACAATTTCTACCTAGAAGAACCTGTGGGGGTAATGCATTCCCGGTTGTCTACTTCTGCCCAAAGAAGTTTTCCTTTGATACTTTCTCATCTGAAAGATGTCCATGTCCTAATTCCTGGAACCTGGGAAGAGGTTACCTTAAATGGCAAAAGGGCTTTGCAGATGTAATTAAGTTAAGGGTTTTGTGTCGGGAAGATTATTTTGGATTATAGGTGGGCCTAATATAATCACAAAGGTCTTTGTAAGAGGTGAGTACAGAAGGGTAGAGAGAAGATGTGATGATGGCAGCGGAGGTCAGAGGGATGCAGAGCCACAAGCTGAGGAATGCAGGCAGCTTCTAGAAGCTGGAAAAGACAAGGAAATGAATTTTCTCCTAGAGCCTTGCCAGCACCTTGATTTTAGCCACTACAGTAGTTTCCTGTGGCTGCTGTAACAAGTTACCACAAACTGAGTGGCCTAACACAACAGAAATATATTCTCTCACGGTCCTGGAGACCGGAAGTCCAAAAGCAAGGTGTCAGCAAGGCTGTACTCCTTCCGAAGGCTCTTGGGGGAAATCTGTTTTTGCCTCCTATAGTTTCTCCAGGCACTCCTTGGCTTGTGACCACATCACTGCCATCTCTGCCTCTGGTCCCACCATCCCCTCCTCGTCTCTCTCAAAACTTCTCCTGCCTCCCTCTTAGAAGGATACATGTGACTGCATTTGGGGCCCACCCAGATAACCCAGGATAAGCTCCTCCTCTCCAGATCTTTAATCACACCTTTTGTCATAGAAGGTAATATCCATTCTTCCATCATATACGGTGACATTCACAGGTTCGGGGGAGGAGCTACCATTCAGCCCACTCTGCACTGACATTGATTCTGGACTCTGACCTCCAGAACTGTACAAAAGATTGGAGTTTTTCTAAGACACTAAGTGGTGGAAATTTGTTGCAGCTTCCCTAGGAACCTGCCCCACAGGCTGATCCTACCTGCCCTCACCCACACTCTCAGCTGTGAGTCCCTCTTTGCTCTCACTCATGGAGGTTGCTCTGGATTATGTTGATGGCTCGGTGGTCTTGGCACTGATAAGGGCCAAGCTTGAAGTAGTGGAGTGGGTCTCCAGAGCCTACTTCTGCCAGTTCCCTCTCTGCGAATGGCTTCACCTGCTCAGATCCACACTGTCAGAACTCTCCCTAGCTGTGTTTGCACACGGAGAAGTGAGATGTGTGGAAGAGAATTGAGAACGAGAACACTGTGAAACAGGTCAAGAACTGGGGGGTTGGCCTAGCTGGGATTCCGACCGACTGGGGAAAGGCCGGGGTCCTTCCCCAAAGGGAGGAAAAGAGTTTCTATGGCACATGTCTTACCAACCTGTCTCAGGGCTGAAGCACAGCTATCTAGATGGTACCGAGCAGCTGATGTCCAGGCTAGGAAAGGAAGAATTCAGGACCTAGGAATGTCCCTTCTACTTCTGCCCAGAAGTTTCAGCAAATGTAGACAATTCAGCCAGTGATATTGGGCATTTAGACACCTATAAGTAAGTTGAACTAAGCCAGAGTTTTATTTTGCTCTAAAACAAGTCACTGGCCCTACGTTTCTGTTTCTCCACTAGTGAGAGTGTCTTCCACAGGGGAGGTCAAAACAAAGACCCCCAACATGTTATTATGTGAGGGTCTTGGAAATTGTGCTATGTGGGACCAAAGCAAATGCACGGCTATCTGTAGCAATGGGAAGTGCTTTCTATTTGTGTCCTGCACTGGGACTTAAAAATGATTGCTAGAAAAACTGTAAATGGATAGGATTCTAATTTTGTTAAAAATTGGAAGAAAAGGCAATGATATGGTCACTGTAGTAAACAGCCAATGACAGCACCAGGTTTTCTGCAGGGGCGGGGCTGAGGGCTAGTGGTCTGGTGGGAAGGGGCGTTAGAAGAGGGTCTGGCCTTAAAGCTGCCTTTGCAGTAGAGTAGCACACCTTTGCAATGGGGTTGTAGGTTTCCCTGGGGTGGCTTTGGGAGAGGGGAAGTGCCTTAGCCACCCTGTGATAGCGCTACCATCTGAGTGGTAGAATTATAAATGGCTTTCATGTTTCAACTACTCATTTCTTTTTTTTTTTTTTTTTTTTTTTTTTTTTTTTTAAAGATTTTATTTATTTATTTGACAGAGAGAAATTACAAGTACACTGAGAGGCAGAGAGAGAGAGAGAAGGAAGCAGGCTCCCTGCTGAGCAGAGAGCCCGATGCGGGACTCGATCCCAGGACCCTGAGATCATGACCTGAGCCGAAGGCAGCGGCTTAACCCACTGAGCCACCCAGGCGCCCTCAACTACTCATTTCTATCTTTTCCAATTTTCTGTATATGAAAAATAGTAAGATCTCATATTTTTTTAAAAGAAATAATATGTGTGTAGAAAAAAGTGAGAATATTCAACAAAACAGCAGCAGTAATTCTTTTTGAGGGACAAGGTCATGGAAGACGTCTACTTCCTGCTTAATGTGTTTCTGTGGTGCTTTAATTTTTTTTTTTTTTTTTTTTTTTTGTGGTGCTTAAAATTTTATTTATTTTTTTTTTTTTAAGTAGGCTCCCTCTGAGCACTCTCCCAGCGTACAGCGAAGGCAGCAGTGAGCCACCCAGGCGTGAGGCTTAAGTAACTCTCATGACCCTGAGAACTCATGACCCTGAGATCAAGACCTGAGCTGAGATCAAGAGTTGGACGTGCAACCAACTGAGCCACCCAGGCACCCCATAATGCTTTAATTTTAAAATACTTTTAGAGGCAATTTTGATTAAACTTACTATCCATAAAAGGGGATTTTGATGACTACTGTACACTCAAGTTATTAGTTAAACACACATTACTCTTAGAAGTTTCTCTGAAATACAGGCAAGTTAATAGTGATTTTCAAGAATTCTTTTTAATTCACGGGAAAGCTAACGCACGGTTACACGTGAGGATGCCCAGATTACTAAGGTGAGAATGCGACGACAGATCCAAAATTCCCACGTGTCCTTCAGAGAAATCGCTGGCGAGTGGGCAGTCGGCAGGCGGGCAGGCAGTGGTGCAGGACCGCCTGTCGGATCCCCCGGTGCCCTGTGGGGAAGGGATGGGGGGTTGGAGGGGGAGGTTTCTCGGTTGTTTGTTTCTCTCAGCTGGCTTCCTGCCTTCAGCAACCCAACCGTGGCTCAGGTACCTGGGAAAGCTTTTGAGAGAAGCTGATAGGCGGCCTCTTTGGAGAGGCAGTTAGAGGAGCTGCCAATTCCAGAAAACCAAGCTGAATACAAGGTACACATTAAGACGTTTCAGCTAACAGTTCTGGGAGCTCTAAAATAATTGGTTATTCCCTGTCCCACCCCCCCAAAGAGGTCATCTGCTCCAGGCAGCAAACAACAAAATTTCCACCGAAGAGCTAGCTGCTGGCAGGACCACCTGAGTTCAAAGAATAAGTTTTAAAGCTAAAGGGGCGAATTAGACCTTCTTAAATACTCCTCACAGGGCCTCTTGTTATCATGGGGCTCCCAGTGCCCTCAAGAGTCACAAGTCCTGGGGCGCCTGGGTGGCTCAGTGGGTTAAGCCTCTGCCTTCGGCTTAGGTCATGATCTCAGGGTCCTGGGATCGAGCCCCAAATCAGGCTCTCTGCTCAGCAGGGAGCCTGCTCCCCCCACCCCACCTCCTGCTCTGCCTACTTGTGATCTCTCTCTCTCTGTCAAATAAATAAATCTTTTAAAAAAAAAAAAAAAGTCACAAGTCCTCTTGAGTTATGACCTTTAGCACATCTCAGAACAGCTCCGGGCAGAGCGGTGCCTGGCTGGGTCTTGCTAATGGAGGCTTCCTGGCCGTAGGAAGTTTTCTGGGCTGTGATCAGAGGCTTGTTGCATCAGGGAAGGCACAGTCTATCTGCTATTAGCCTGCCAGCTTCAGAAAGATGCCCCGCTAAGTAGATCAGTTCTCTGGAAGTGCTGGCAGACACGGTGGAGGTGCTGCAGGGAGAAAAAGCTTTCTGAAGTTTACCTTTGGAACTTGGTGGGCTCCTAGGTCAGGGTCTGGTCACCCACACCCCGGAGAGCCAGAAATGTGCCCTTGGGAGAGGCAGTGCTAGAGCAGTCAACTTTGTTTTTTAGGGAAGCATGTGGTGGGCTTTGCTCCTTGAATGTGTCTGTCTCTACCTTACTGGAAAGCTGACTCTGAACAAGTGAGGCCTTTCGGAATAGAGGAGTGGCAGTGGTATCTGCATCCTCGTTCCCTCTGACAGGAGCTGGTTTGAGCCCTCTGGGTTCCAGGGCTCCTCCCACCCCAGAGAGGAGCAGAGATCTGCTCTTCTGGGCCCTCTTGTCCATTAGGAATGAAGGCAAGGTCACTCCTAAGAGCTACCTAGAACTGAGGGCAACAAAACACACCTCAGAAAGCCACTCATTCAGCCATTATTTGTTGAGTCTCAACTCCTTGTGGGTCTGATGTAGATGAGTCAGTCAGTCTTGGTCCTTGACTCATGGAGTTTGTTGTCTAGTGAGAGGGACAGATAGTAAAAGAATAACCATACGAGTAACTATACTTACATTAAGTGCTACACAGGAAAAATGCAGAACTAGAGTGTTTTGAAAGCAATGGCTTTCAACCATTTAGTAAAAAATGTATTTTACATTATAATTCAAGTAATATATGTATACATATAGACATGTTTGATAAAACAAAAATTTCCTTAAATAATTCTTATTCTTATTAGGAACTCTGCACTAGGACATTTTCTGGTCTATTCATTTACAAAATGCTGGTTACAACCGAATAAATTGATCTTGCAACCAATTAAAGTTTGAGATCCACAATTTGAAAAGTCCTGTGAGGGGGCCCCAGCCTGTAGTGGAGCTGGGAGTCATGAAACACTTCTCTGAGGGGATGACACTTAGACCCAGACAGGTGACGCTAAGGAGAGTTAGCCCAAAAAGTCCAGAAAACAATGGTCTGAGGTAGGGGGAGGGAACAGAATATGCAAAGACCCCTCATTTTACACAAAAGGAAATGGAATCAGGGAGAGTTGTGCTTCCTTCGTGGTCACATAACTCCGAGCCCAGGTCTCCCAACTCCAGGTTCAAGGGCCTCTCACATACTATAGCCCATCAGTTGTCCTCTTCCTCCATTTAGTAGTTATGGGCCAAGGACTAATTATTCTCACCTAGACTACCCAGGAGAAAAGAGAAAAGAGCGACGGCAGGAGGCTGTGTTTACACAGATTCTATTAAATTCTACATGCAAAACAATGCACGTTAGCTCTACCCCACCTGGCTTGAGGCCTGCACCGCAAGCTGTTTGTTCCTTCCTGGTAGGGACTGGCAGGGAGCCATACTCCTGCTTAGTCCTGGCTTTAGCGAAACAGCATTTACAAAATGGCCAGGCAAAGTTTAGTCTTAGCCGAAGACCATGGAAAGAGTGCAGAGCGCTGGCCCCCACTTTTCCATCTCCCCATGTTGATGCTGGCACCTGACTTTCCACACATTTCCATCTTGCTCAGCTCCCTGCTATCGGCCCCTGTGACTGCTGGGAACGGTGAGCTCCGTAAATGGCTCGGTTGAGCAGCCTGGAGGTAATGTGAATCCGGCAAGTGAAATGCAGGCCAAGGCCATGGGTGTCTGTCAGGGTCAGAGTCAAAGTGGGTGACCCAGGAGCCCATGAGAAAAAGAGGGGTCAGGAGGGAAGGGCCTCTTTCAATATAGGCCAGAAGAGAAACAGGGCTGCTGTTTACAGATGTGGCGTTTGTAACCTGCATGAAGCACCCCAGGAGGGGATTTGTGAGGCTGACACGGAAGCCACACTCCATGATGGGGTGGGTGGGGTGGGGACAACATATACACGGAGGACAGCCTCCATGGCTCTGGAGGGCACCTGGTTAGAGGGTCATAAACACCAGAACCACAAAACATCACATTGAAAATGCTGCCAAGCCTGGGGAAGGTTGACGTCCTCAGGTATGAAGCACTACTGGTGTGTGGGTGTTTATAGGCTGATGTGTGGGTGCTGCTCGGCAGTGATGAGCTGTGGCCACAGGACCTCTTGGCTGACAAGGAGAGACACCTCGCAGTTTGAACACTTATCAAGCCATCGAGCCAGATGCTGGATTCCTCCCGCATCTTCATTTCTCCTTCAGCGATCTCAGAGCCGTCCAGCCACACTCCGGAGGCACAGCTCTACTCCTGAGATTTTAAATTCGTTTAAAAAAATATGTTGCTGGTGGGGCGCCGGGGCAGCTCAGTCAGCTAAATGTCTGCCTCTTGGTTTCAGCTCAGGTCGTGATCTTAGGGTCCTGGGATCAAGTCCTGCATTGGGCTCCCCGTTCAGTGTGGAATCTGCTTAAGATTCTCTCTCTCCCTCTGCCCCAACCCCTGCTCACTCTCTCGCTCTCTCTCAAATAAATAAATATTTTTAAAAAATGGTACTGGTAATACATGCCCATGTAAAAACACCACAAACATTACATAAAGCTAAATAATTAAAAGGAAAAGCAGCCTCTTCCAAAATTTAACATTAAAATCTTCTTCTGTCAATACCCTCCTTACTACTCATCCCTCATATTCCAAACCTGCTTTCTGTTCTCACTCGAGCTTGTAATTCCTCTGCATCCTCCTGCTGACATCCAGCACCTTAAGGATTTGTAGCGCCTCCCTCCACCTCTGACCTTAGGGCCAGCTGCTTCAATGCCATCTTAAATCTGCCTCCTCTGGGGTGCCTGGGTGGCTTGGTGGGTTAAGCCTCTGCCTTCGGCTCAGGTCATGATCTCAGGGTCCTGGGATTGAGCCCCGCATCGGGCTCTCTGCTCAGCGGGAAGCCTGCTTCCCTCTCTGTCGCTGCCTGCCTCTCTGCCTACTTGTGATCTCTGTCTGTCAAATAAATAAATAAAATCTTAAAAAAAAAAAAAATCTGCCTCCTCAGGGGTGCCTGGATGGCTCAGTGGGTTAAGCCTCTGCCTTCGGCTCAGGTCATGATCTCGGGTCCTGGGATCGAGCCCTGCACCGGGCTCTCTGCTTGGCAGGGGGAGCCTGCCTCCCCCGCCCCCTGCCTGCTTCTTTGTCTACTTGTGATCTCTCTCTCCTTGTCAAATAAATAAATAAAATCTTTAAAAAAAAATCTGCCTCCTCAGAAACCTTGGCCCGAACATGCCCCCACCCTTGGCTAGAGGACTTCAGAGAATTAGCCCGTTAGGAGTCCCTGGGTCCAAGTCAGCCCTCGGCTCCGAACAAGACTTTTATTCATTTCTCATACGCCCAGGCTCGTTTCTTACAGCAGTTAATTCAGACCTCCAAGACCTCACCCCTACCTCAGCAAGTGGCCTTGGCTCCATTTCACTGAGGAAAAGGTCTTTTCTTGGCAGGAACGCCAGTCATTTTCCCTGGGCTTCGCCCTGCAAGTCATGGGTAGAAAGGGCCATACCCTCTCCTCCTACCAGTCTCAGTGGAAGGGAGCCCTTCCCTCCTCTGCAAAGTTACCCCTTCCTTGGTGTCCCCACGAGCTTTCCCATTTGTTCCCTTTCTCTCTTGCATCCAAATTATTGTCCTCAAATAACTCTTTCTCTCTTCTGCCATTACACACGTTCAGATCTCCTTACTATCAGAAAGCATTCAAGTTGATCCTAAACTCTTACTCTAACTGTAAGTTGGCTGGATCACCGTGGAGAACAATGCACAATGAGCCTACTATAAAAACAAGAATAACATGGAAGCAACCTAAATATCCACTGACGGATGAATGTATAAAGAAAATGTGGCGGGACGCCTGGGTGGTTCAGTTGGTTAAGCTGCTGCCTTCGGCTTGGGTCGTGATCCCAGGGTCCTGGGATCGAATCCCGCATCCCTTGCTCGGTGGGGAGCCTGCTTTTCTCTGCCTCTGCCTGCCACTCTGCCTGCTTGTGTTCTCTCTCTCTCTCTGACAAATAAATAAATAAAATCTTAAAAAAAAAGAAAAAGAAAAAGAAAATGTGGTAATATACAGAATGGACTATCATTCCTTCATAAAAAGATAAGGAAATCCTGCCGTTTGCAAAACATGGATGGACCTCGAGGGCATGTTGCCAGGTGAAATAAGTCAGACAGAGAAAGACAAAAATTTATATGTGGAATCTACAAACAACAAATCCATGGGTACAGGGACAGACTGATGGGGGCCAGAGATGGGAGAAATGAGTGACGGTCAAAAAGTACGAAGAAAGGCGGTCGGGGATGTACTGTAGGGCATGGCCACGGTCGCTAGTTACTGTGCGGTATATCTGGAAGTTGCTAAGAGAGCAAATCTTAAGTTCTCATCACAACAAAAAACAACTTGTAACAATGTGTGTGGTGATGGATATTAGCTAGACTTACTGTGGTGATCATTTCACAATACATAGGAATATCAAATCGCTATGTTGTACACCAGAAACCAAGACAATGTTATGAGTCAGTTATATCTCAATTAATAAAACCCTGCAGAAAAGGATTCACAAATGCAGAGAACAAGTGGAAGTTGCCAGAGGGAGAGGAGTGGGGGAATGGGCCAAATGGAAAAATCAAAAACAAAAACAAAAACAAAACGAAACAAAATCCAACATTGTTTGTACCCTTTGCCTCTGTATGCCACTTTAGGGGATACACTCTTGAGGAAAGAGCCCACAAAAGGAAAACAGTGGCTTGTACAGTGATGTTCAGAGCAGAGATATTTACACTTGCAATTTGCAAAATGTTGGAAATACCCCAATGGCCCAATAATAGATTGATGGTTTAGCATATTTTGGTATCCGTATAATGGAACACCGCAGAAGGAGTGGGACATTTGTTTTTAATTTTTTATTTTATTTTTATTATTTATTTTTTAACTTTATTTCCAGTGTAGTAAACATAACGGTGTTATATTAGTTTCTAGCGTACAATATAGTGAGTGATTCAACATTTCCATGTAATTCCTCAGTGCTCTCCAGATAAGTGTGCTGGAATGGGATATATGAAGTAACAAGGACACGGATTATGTGGATACAGAGAAATCTGCAGATGAAGCACATTTAAATACATAAAAATTATATAAGCAAAAAATATACTCATTAAATTTTTATATACATTTACTTAGTCCTGGAATCGAGTCCCGCATCGGGCTCTCTGCTCAGCAGGGAGCCTGCTTCCTCCTCCCTCGCTCTCTGCCTACTTGTGATCTCTGTCTGTCAAATAAATAAAATAAAATCTTTTAAAAAAAAGAATTAGAATAATAAAATAATTGATCTTGCTGCTACTGGTAACTACTTTTCTGCCTTTTCCTGTTGCAGCTCTCTGGTGACCATCCATTGCCTCTGCTTTCTCCCTTCACACTACCCAACCTGGCTTCCTTCTTCAGTGTTTTACTGGACTCACACCCTCAGCAATCATCATGATTTTCTTCTGGATAGATCCTTGAGTCTAGTTAAGCCAGCAGCACTGAAGCTCTCTTCTTGACATCTTTCTCTTTTCTCTTCCCTTGCTGCCGAACCACCCTAACTTGCCCACACCTCTTTGCTTTTTTCCTAGTTGTGCATGATTCTTGAAGCCTATCACTTGGAGCGCTGGTCTCCGTGCACTACACGCCAGCCCCCTGGACAGAGCGCCTTGCAGGGAAGCCACCGCTCCTGTGCCACTCATTCTCACGTCTGTAGCTCCATCCCAGCCTCACCCTCGGCTCCTGGTTCTGTCTGACTGCTCCACTTGGAGGCTTCGTGCTGTCACCTCTAGTTCTCCATGTCTGAAATGAAACTTCTCTCTAAACTGCCTCTCCCACTTCCTAACTTCTGGCTAACGTCACCAGTGTTGTCCCAAACTGTCACAACCTCAGTTTGGTAAGGGTGGTCTGCTTATGGTCCTCATCACACTCACTCCCCGTCATTCCTCAGCAGACTCCATGCTTCTTGGAAAGTGCCCCCTGCTGTCCTGTCTCCCGAAGGCCTACTCACTCCCAGGACAAGCTCAGGCTCTGCTTCCTTTGTTAAGTCTTTTCCAATTACCTCCGTTCACAGTGATGATTTTCCTCTCACAATCCTAGTTGAAGTTAGACTCTCTAGTACTAGCGACACACAATGCACTGTCCTTTTCACTTCTTTTACCTAAACTCTCTCCCTCCTCTGTCATCTGGTGGACAGGATCCCACACCGTCCTGCTAGGCCGGCCCCAGGACATCTCCCTCGCTGAAGCCCTCCCAGTTCTCACTGGCTCAGGGTCACTCCTACTTCTGGGCTGCCAACGCGCCCCTTCCCGTTGCTGCTGGAGTTCCCAAACCCTTGGAGTGTTGTGCCGTACCATTTTTGTCCAACTCTCAGCAGAATATTAGCCAAGTTCCTTAAGTGCCAAGACCACATCTTACACAACAAAGCACTGAGATGTGTTGCTGACATCTGATGTTGTCAGTACCCTGGTCATTCTGCACACGCATCTTATCTTCCAAACCAGACGACGATCTCCTCATTGACAGGGGTTAAATCTCATTTCTTTTAAATCCCATGGTGAGTAAGAATACAAAACAGAAAGGAGACCTGAGGAGTACCTGTTGAGGGTATATTTAGAATAAAGCCCTGAGGAGAAAATATGTAAATACATATGACTAACCTATAAGCCTGGAAACTGTACTTTCTGGGGAATACGAGTCTTATCAAGCCTCAGAACACTGCACCTTGCTATTCTGGGGCCGGCATAACACATTTCTGTACTTAGCAGTGGTCCTGTCACTTAAAGGTATTAATAGGATGCCCAAACTGGAAACTTTCAACTGTGAACTCTACCCATCTAAAATCAGAACGTATCAGAGACTAAATCAGAGTCCCTGAGAAGTGGCAATAATCCACAGGGAAGGAGCTGGGGGTGGCGGCTGCCAGCCAAGAGTCTGGTGCTGCAGAAAAGTCTGGCTACACAGTGACTATGACACCAGGGGAGAGAAGGCTTCAGGGAAACACTACTCACATGGGAAGAGATATTGAATTTCATCCAGTGGTCCAAGGCCTGCCCCTTCACATAGCACAACACACGTTAGTCCAACTATGATCTTGCTGACTCAGAGAAGCTAAGATTTCATTTCCTACCAATCAGGAAACCCCATTTAAATGACAAGGTGACCAGGACAACCACACCCTCAATGCCTCTCTGGCAACCACTCTCGCCAAGCGGGGAGCGTCTCCAGCTAGCCATCCCCAAAGACTTGTTCACTAATAATCCCAGGAGGCTAGGAAGGCCTCCACCCCATCCAGGACAAATGTTTGGGTAGTCAGAACCATTTGGAAGAGGAGGCAGATTCTGTTCAATGAACATGTACATCAGCACTGTGTGACAGGCCGAGCTGTGTGATGGGCCATATGTCCCTCAATGCTAAAACCTGGATCCCTAGTGCTCCGAGGTGAGCAGACACCCCTGCTAGTAGAAGACAGGACTCAGTCCTCTGGCCTAGGTCACAGAGGCAGCATACAGTGCATGTGTGGACGGGAAAGATGAGGTGAGGGGATGGCTACTGGGCCACCTGTCCTTTCACAGCCACAAACTCCAGGGACCTGGTGTAGCGAAGAGGGAACTGCCCAGTCTGTCCCTGCAGAGGGCTTCTACCCATCAGGTGGCTACCGGCGGCACCCTACCTTCTCTATCCTTGGAGGAAGAAGGACCTCTGAGCTGATCGCTGAACAGAATATGGACAAAGGCAAAGGGAGGAAGGAGCCTGCAGCAGGCTTGGGCACAGGCCTTCAAAAAGAGTTCAGGGAGGTACACACGCACGAAACATAAGGGTACTGCTCCTCCTAGGAAGTAGGTTTAGACACGTACCTTTATATGGGCAAACCTGACCAATCCCTAATTGTTGACCCTTTAGTTGCTTTAACTGTTAGATATCATTAATAATGTTACATTAATGGGGGCGCCTGGGTGGCTCAGTGGGTTAAGCCGCTGCCTTTGGCTCAGGTCATGATCACAGGGTCCTGGGATCGAGTCCCGCATCGGGCTCTCTGCTCGGCAGGGAGCCTGCTTCCTCCTCTCTCTCTCTGCCTGCCTCTCTGACTACTTGTAATCTCTCTCTGTCAAATAAATAAATAAAATCTTAAAAAAAAAATAATGTTACATTAATGAAAACCCTTGTACAGTATTTTCTTAAAAAAAAAAAGATTTTACTTATTTATTTGACAGAGAGATCACAAGTAGGTAGAGAGGCAGGCAGAGAGAGAGGGGGAAGCAGGCTGCCTACTGAGCAGAGAGCCCTATGTGGGGCTCGATCCCAGGACTCTGCGATCATGACCTGAACCGAAGGCAGAGGTTTTAATCCACTGAGTCACCCAAGCACCCCTTGTACAGTATTTTCATAAACACACTTGATTTTATAAATATTCTTAGAACTGTAATTTCTGATTTAAGGATATATATCCTTTTTTTTAAGATTTTGTTTATTTATTTGACAGAGAGAGAGAGATCACAAGTAGGCAGAGAGGAGGCAGAGAGAGAGAGGATATATGTATTTTCAAGGCTTTTGATATACATTGTCAAAATTACTGGTTAGATTTGAAGCAATGCTTCTTGCTCGGTTATTTTAAACATATCACACAGTGATATGTATCTCCCATATACAGGAAATAGTTTTGGGGAAAAAAATAATTTTACTTGGAATCAAAACATTTTAATAGGTCAAGGCCTATTTACTTCAGGCAAATGAATCATCCAGAGCTCAAAACATTAATGTTACGTCATCCCTGTTCAGCAAAGTTGGTAGGACACGATGCTTGTGGGAAAGATAAAGGGCTTAGGCTAGTTGGCTGGTCAACTCAACACTGAGGAAAAGCCATCCTTGGCAACTGATTGCCTCACCAACCTTGGCCAACTGTCACAAGTTTGTACTCTTGGCCAAAGGGAAGATTAGGAGACAATGTGGATTACTCCGCATAACCCATCCTCACTCCTGGTTAGCAAGCCAAAGCACGTGTCCAAATGATAGGTGTGTCTTTTTTCTATAATAGGACATCTGGCTAGGAAACACAACTGACCAACTTATGGGAAGATTAAAGTTCAGTAATACGTAATTATTTTGTCACAGATTATTTACTTCCTAGGAGGAGCAGTTAGTAAATGAGCTGTGTGAAAGATGTGCTCTACCGGTCAGGTCTGATCAAAAACACAGCTAATGCCACAGAGTGTGTCCAGCACTTAGGCTGGAGGTTCTTTAAACTTCAAGCCCTTTTTTTTTTTTTAAATATTTATTTATTTATTTGAAAGAGAGAGAGAAAGAGAGAGAGAGCACACAAGCAGGTGGAGCAGCAGGCAGAGGGAGAGGGAGAAGCAGGGTTCTCGCTGAGCAGGGAGCCTGACATGGTGCTCGATCCTGGGATCATGACTCGAGTAGAAGACAGATGCTTACCCAACTGAGCCACCCAGATGCCCGTAAACTTTAAGCCCTCTTGATGTAAAGTAAGGGGTGTGGTTTTTTCATAAAGATCATCTGGTCAGGTGGCATTTCCTGAACAGTTGAAAACTAGATGAGCATTTTGGAATAGTAATGATGTCTTCAACTGGCAAGAGGGACTGTTCTTAAGAAGGGAAGGAAAACAGGAGGAAGAGGTGGGGAGGTAGCAGGTCAATGAAGCATCCTGGGCTGCCAGGGAAGCAGCCACTTTGGAGTTTCCTGCCCTCACTTACGACTGGCTTGGTGGAAACCGGCTTGGCCTGCTGGAGGGAAGCAGTCTAACCCTATCTGCCCCATGTACTGAAGGCTCCAAGTAAAGGCAAAGACTTTTTTGTATCAAAATGTACTCACTGAAAAACAGCCACTGCTAACTCTACTGGTCTGCATGAAATGACAAAAACACACATGTTGCTTATAACAATTCACACACAGAAGCCCATGAAGTAAAAGTTCTCCTTTGAATCTCCCTTTCCCTCCTCTATACCCAAATTCTACTTCTAAGAGGTAAAACCTACTGTTTTTATCTTTCCAGTCTTTAGATGCCTATACCTGGGTATTTTCCCCCCAAACATGAAATTTATACAAATTTAAGTTCATTTGTGTTCTATCTGAACGGGTCGTCCTGGCTCCGTAAATACTGGGTGGTCTCTGCCTTGACCCCTCTGGAAATGTCGCCATCCAAAATGACCTCCCTTTACCTCTCTTTACTAGAAAGGAGGTTTCCCTGCTAAGACCGGAAGTTCCTTTGCCTGGCCCTCTGGATCTTCTGGGCAGATGCAGAAGCTGATCTGAGCAAAGTCACGGAGGAGAGCTACACCTCTAACAGAAGAGAAAGTGAAGGAAGGCCATGGGAGCTTTTGTCACAAGGGAGAGCTCAGCAGCTTTTTCATTTCCAATTAGGTTCGCTCCCCAGACTGGCCTCCCCAACTGGAGGACTAACCGCCCACATGACACACACAAACACACAAAGTCCATGCTCTCTTAGGCAAGTGCTCCTGCCCTGCTAGTCTTTCAGATAACCAGGTCAGCTGAATATGTGGATACAAAGGGGCATTTCATATACTCCTATTTTGGCAGTTGGAATAACACTGCAAGTGCCAGGTCTTCATGGGACAAATCTCTCTGTGCATGTCAAACATGATGAGAGCGCTACTGGGAGATGGAGACTATTGAAATGAGGGTCCAAGATAGACTTAAGACATGATAAAAATGTGTATTTTTTAAAAGATTTTATTTATTTATTTGACAGAGATCACAAGTAGGCAGAGAGGCAGGCAGAGAGGCAGGGAGGAAGCAGGATCCCTGTTGAGCAGAGAGCCTGATGTGAGGCTGGATTACAGGACACTGGGATCATGACCTGAGCTGAAAGCAGAGGCTTCAACCCACTGAGTCACCCAGGTGCCCCAAAAATGTATATTTTAAAAAATCTTATACCGTAGCAATAGGAAATAGTGATTGTTATGTCTTAGTAAGCAGACAAGGTACACATTTTCTTTCATTTAAACCCTCATGACTAGCCTACAAAACATGGTTATCATCCTAGGCCTGCAGGGGAGCAAATGGCCCTCAGACGTTCCACAGCCCCCCAAGGCCACGTGGCAAGGATGGGATAGGACCAACATTTGAACTCGGGTCTGTCTGCTTCCAGAGGCCAGACTGCCTCACTTTCTCCAGGAGAAGGGTTAGAAATCTCACTGGGGCTTCCCGGAACTACAGAAGGTTCCAGTCTGGGAGCTGGAAGATAATCCAGTTTACTGCTCCTCTTGGCCCCTCTCAGCCCCCTGCACCCTGCCTGCTGGGATGCAACGGTCCATGGATGCCAAGTTGAGAGGACGGCAAGTCCCCCCCTTCACGTTTGCTTTATATTAGATGATGCAAAGTTTTGAAAGGAAAACCTTCCTAGTGTCAGCATATGTGAGGCAAAATTATTATTTTTAAGGTGGCAAGAATAAATATTTAATTAGACTGTGTGACACTAGATTTTACCTAGCTCTGCACCATCTCGGATAATAAAACAAGCCCTTGTCTACAGGACTAATTACAGACTGCTAAATTATTTTTATTAAAACCCTCTGGAATATTAAACATGAGGGATGAGACAATGTAGTATTGTAGACTAGCTCTAGAAATCTGGGTTCTAATTCTGACTCAGCCACTAGTAACCACCAACATTCATTTGTATGGTGCACACAGTTTACAACGGGTTATTCATATACTTTCTACACTAGCTGGGTGACTTTAGGCAAGTCACTTAACTCTTGGTGTCTCACGCTAAAATCTGGCAACGAGAACACTGAGCTATGTCATCTGAAGTCCCCTCTACATCTAACACTGTACAGGGCCTGGACTTACTTTAGGGTCTTTACAAATGTATCTGTAAACAAATCAGGGCAGATGCGTTCTGCTTGAGAAAAACAATAGTTTCTGTTCAGCTTCTGAAAGATGTTACTCAGCCAAATTCATGTATAGCTCATAAAACATTTGCTGCCAGCTAGTTGGCTCAGCTTCTGGAAGGTACCATAATAAGGCCTTGGGTTGGATTCTGACCTGGGAACTTCCCTCTGTTCAGTAGCCAAGTACTGTGCCTAACGGCAGTCAATCATCTCACACACATAACCCCATAAAGTGGGCTCGCTTGGAGGAAGGACTTGGGAGAAAATCCGTCTTCACAATGCAAGCATTCTCAGGATGGTAGGTCACTAATAGCATCATCACATACCCAGAGATATTATAAATATCACCCTTTCTCAGTTTTAGAACACACAAATCTCACCTTCAAGTCTTGCCACTTCCTGGCTATTTTATTGTTCCTGAAATTAGGATGTGACTTAGAATCAACATATATATTTTGATCTGGTTGTAGCAAATTGTTTTACTCAAAACTTTTGGTAAATTGCTGATGTGTCTGAGAACCAAAGGAACATAATGCTATAAAGCCACAACAAAAATTACATAGATTTAGGTCTAACTTCATTCAAATTGTTTCCCTCTCCCTGATCTTAACAATTACATTCGGTAACAACTGGGTAGGCAACATGCGAGACACAGGTCTGTTTCCCAATAGTAACCATTTAGAAAGCATTCCATCATTATCTCATAAAACACTGGTACGAGTTTCAAAGGCAAATTAACCCATATAAAAACCACTGTGATGCTCTGAAAATGTTCATCCCAGAGCAAACTGGAAAGGGAACATTTTGCTCACACCCTCCTCATCTATCTAGCCTTGACACATTTTCTTGCTTCTTAATTCACAACCCTCCACCCTAGTAATATTGTTGATTCCCAAAATACACTCGACCCAGGAGGAGCAGCTCTCCAGCACAGCTGTCTGCTCCTGCCCTGCCCGGGTATTTCGGTGAGCTATGCAACACAGAGGACCACACAGAAGGAATGTAACTGTCAGGCCCCACAGCTCCCATCACCCCACAGGCAGGTGCATCCCGCCAAACCCCAGACTGGCATTCGAAACAGAAGAAACTGCCTTCCTGCATGGGGGCTGTAGGTTTCCCAAACTTCATCTCTATGTTTAAAACTAGGGCGACAGCCGTCTTTGCTACTGTAAACTAATCTGATGGGCATGGGGGTGGGGAGTGGCTCTGAGAAGGCTGCCAATAGGCCATGATTGAGCAAAGTCAAGGAGCAAAATCATTATTTCTCACTGTCTGCAATCCCCAGAACTGCAAAATTAGTGGGTCCTTCACCATGATTTTTAGAAGTAAACTATCTACTCTTTTGGCAGCCTGGAGTAAAAAAATACAAAGCCTCTTGTAGGCTTTAACTGCCTGATATTTACACATATTTGCTAACAGTACACTGGAATCTGGAAGGCAGAAAAAAAAAAAAAGAATCAAAGGAAGTTGGCAGTTAGATACATGCATAGTAGTTAGGAGCCCTCGAGTTGAGGCACGTTTATTAAGAGGGCCTCTGGCTGCGGGCACCAACTCTGACTTCAGCTCTATTTCTGCTGGAAAAAGAAAACAGTTTGGGATCCTCCAAGATCGGGGATGCAGGGTGGGCAGGTGGATTGGTAGCAAACATAACTCAGCGAATTGCCCAGATATGCTGGAGTCCTATGGGGTGGCAGGCCCCACAGACCCACAGCGGCAGGAGGGGGTGGGGGGGGTAGGGGTGGTGGTGGTACAGGCCGCAGACCTACATGTAGAGAAATGCTCCTTCTTCTCCACTCTGCACCTTATGCTAAAACTCACTGTCACCCAATTGGTTACTACATAGTATTTACAGGTATCCGAGATTAATTCCTGCCACAACCCCTCAACATACAAACAGTAAGCCCTTGCTACGGATGATAGCAGACCTCATATTATACCAGGGTTGTACAGCAAAAACTAAATAAATTAAAAATGAAAAACGCATACTAAAGAGTACTGCAAGGTGCTTATTCACAACAACACACCGGAAGCGCAGGAACTTCAGCTTCCCAGCGCAGCCTTCCCCCTCCCCTCCCGCCACTACCTCTAGTCCCTCTCCGTAGCGCCCGCCAAGGCAATGGCCCAGCCCACTAGAAGGCCACCATGCACTAGCGGGTGTTCACTAAACAGTAGCTAATCATCATGGGGCTCAGTCCTTCTCGGCAAAATCTATTCCGAAAGCCCCACAAGCTCTTAACAGTCAGAACTGTCCAGACCTGCTTCCCCACACCAGCCAGGGCAGGAGTTTGTGGGTAAGAAACCTGAGGCCCCAAGGTCTGGGCAGGCAGAATATCCCCCCCCCTCCCCCAAGTCTCCCCTCGCCCTCTCCCTTGTCACTCTTTTTCTGGCATATCACTGGGGAAAACCAGAGAGGCCGGAGGTGTCAGGCCCAAGAAGAGTAAGGAGAAGCGACAAGGCCGGACCGGAGGCAGTTCGGGGCGATGCCGGGGGGGATCAGTCCCGGGTGGCGGCACCTCTAGTGGGAAGGAGCCCCCGAGGTGGGTCCGGAGGGAGGGCAGGGAGGGGGAGTGGCTCGAAGGCCTGACGGCCGCCGCGGGGACCCCGGGAGAGAGGGATGGAGGGAGAGAGGCGGCGGCGGTGAGGTGCGGTTGGGGGGGCGGGGGCGCGGGTGGGGAGGCGAGGGGGGCAGCCCGGTTCCCCTCCCCCCGCCCGGGCCCGGGCCTCCCGCTGACTCAGCCCCCACAGCGTCGGTCGCCTCGGCCCGGACTCACAGTGCGCGAGGCTGCTCCGGCGGAGGCGGCGGGGCGGGGGGACAGGCGGCGGGGGGCGCTGCGGCTGAGGCTGCGGCTCCGGCCCGCGGCTCCGGGGCGAAGGGTCCTAGCAGAGGCCGCCGCGGTCTCCGGCTTCAACGCACAGGGACTGCGGGGGAAGAGAGCACTGCGCAGGCGCGATGCGGCCACCGCTGTCAGTCCGAGCGGGGCGGGGCCAGGGCACCCGCCGTCTCCAAGGCAACTGGGCGGCGAGGGAAGGACAGCTCCAACCTCCACCTTGTGTTAGCGACGGCGGCGGGGGGACAGAGGAGGGGGGCAACGAGAACAGTCCCTTTACATTGCCATAGCAACAAGGAGAAGAAACCGCCTCATAAATTTACGGTGGTACCGAGGGAACGCTCTTACCTCGTCACCATGGCAACTGGGAACAGCCCCTTCCTTTTTCCTTAGCAACAGGGTAACAATTCCTCCACCCTGCCGAACTTATCGCAGAAGGAACAACCATTTACACCTGACTCCGTAGTAGCCAGAAGACGGATTCCTGTCTGCCTCAGGGCTGCTGCAAAGGAAAAACTGGAGCACATTTCTTCTCTTTCAGCAACACGAGAGCTAAGGCTGAGTATCTCCTCGCGGTTTATGGTTTTTAATCACAGCCCATTACTCTAATCTCCAAATTCCATTTTTTCCCTACCTGTGCTAAACATACCTTTTCATCTCCTACCAGGTCTATACCTTTACCCTTAAATTGAGCTAACAAAATCGTCTATACACATATCACTCGAGTTTTTATCAAGCTTATTGTCTCTCATCCAATGCATTTCTTGTTTCTTCATCTTGCCCATTAGCTGGTTGAGATTCTACCTTCTCTTAACTAGTTCCCTCCTCGATATGTTGTTCACTGATATTCCCAAATTCCCTATTTTATGGATCTCCCCAGTTCTTCTAGATCCCTCTTCTCCCTATCCACACCTACTGTCCTTATCCTTCAGTGCCCCACCTTTTTACCGTTTGAGGGTTAAAGAGGTAAATAGAAAAAAATTATTTGAGGGGTAAAAGGTAAATAGAAAAAAATTGTCATTCTTTCTCACTTTCTCTGACTGAGCTGCCTCCGAGTCCCAGTCAGGATTCTCTCTATGATCTTTACACATATTTAATCTTTAATACTACTGCTACTATTATAACTCTCTCACTCCCTTAGCTCTCCATCTAAATGTCAAAATCCTAGCCATCTATTATCTGAGACTCTGGAATTCTGTATTTCCCGAACCCTCGCCTAAAGCTAGTCTCCCTTCTACCCTATTCCAAATGCACCCATAGAGTAAATTTCCTCACTGGATACTGACCTCCTCCATGGCTCCTGTCACCCTCTGTAATCAGTGTAAGCTCATCACACCTTACCATTCTATCATCTGCTGACCCAGCTTGGACTAAGCCCTCTAGGTGAACATCACTGGATTCTGCTGGGCTTGTCGGCATATTGGAGATGCTGCATTCTCTTCGAATGACTCAGAAGTAAGAATTCATTCTTTTCCTTGTCTCCCTGTTTAGCTCCCAGATATTCCATCCCAGGATTATTGGTGTCAAAGGACTCCAACTGAATCCATTTTCTTGGGGGAGAGAGAGAAGGCAGCCCATCACAAATGGAGTAAGAAAAGAGAGTGCTGGGCGCCTGGGTGGCTCAGTGGGTTAAGCCGCTGCCTTCGGCTCAGGTCATGATCTCGGGGTCCTGGGATCGAGTCCCGCATCAGGCTGTCTGCTCAGCAGGAGCCTGCTTCCTCCTCTCTCTCTCTGCCTGCCTCTCTGCCTACTCGTGATCTCTGTCAAATAAATAAATAAAATCTTTAAAAAAAAAAAAAAAGAAAGAAAAGAGAGTGCTGAGTCAAGACCCTCTCCTCCTATCCAAGGTAGCTCTCAGAAAGGAGAGAGTTCCTTAGAGCAGATAATTCCCAGGACAAAGGGTTAGGAGAGTGAAAATCCAGGCTATACTTTTTCCTAGCCACAGAGTTGGAGAACGAAAACTGTCCCTAACTGTTTCCACAGGGCGTCTGGATGCTATAAAGACAAGGGAAAAATTCAGATTCAGTTTATTTTGCTTCCCCATTCTGAAGTTCCAGCTCAGGTCCATGGTTCTAGGTATAGACCTGGGTGGTGTAGACTGCCCTGAGTAATCCTGAGAAGAGATTATGTCCTTGGCTACACATGGGATAGAGGACCACTTTACAAAGAGTCCCAGCATACCCTTCACCCGGATTCTCCACGATAACATTTTGCCATGTGCTGGTTATCTATTGCTACAAAGCAAATCACTGCAACTTAGTGGTTTAAAACAATAACCATTTCGTCCTCTCCATTTCTGTGGGATGGGGATTCAAAGAGAGCTCAGCCGGGTGATTCTGGCTGAGGGTTTCTCTGCGAGTCGAATCAGATGGGTGGCAGCAGCTTAAACAGCAGGGGGCCAGCTAGACAACCAGCTCTCCTCTCCTCCTGCTTTCTCGCCACATGGTGCCTTCAGGGCCGTCGGACTACTTACATGGCAGCTGAAGTTTTCAAGGATGAGTATAATAGTGAATAAGTGAAATGATGCATTGCTTTTTTTTTTTTTAAAGATTTTATTTATTTGATAGAGAAAGACACAGTGAGAGAAGGATCACAGCAGAGGGAGTGGGAGAGAAGCAGGCTTCCGGTGGAGCAGGGAGCCCAATGCAGGGCTCGATCCCAAAACCCTGGGATCATGACCCGAGCCAAAGGCAGCCGCTTACCGACTGAGCCACCCAGGAGCACTGATGCATTGCTTTTTATAATCTGGCCGCAGATATCGCTTCTGACATAACCTTTTGTTTGGAAAAAAATCACAAAAGGCTACTTAAGATCAAGGAGAGGGAGCACAGACCCTACCTCTCAATGAGAAGAATGTCCAAGTCCTATAGTAAGAGCACATGGGTGGTAGAGACTGTTGAGGTCATCTTTGGAAAAGAAAATCTGCCACACCCTACACTCTGAGGACAACAACCCACATCCCATTCAATGCAGAATATATTCACCCCCTCCCCCAAGACCCCAAGTCTTATTCCATGACAGCACCAGCTTGCCGTTCAGGATCCCATCACCTAAATGAGATCCCTGTGTGGGTATCGCTCCTCAGGTCCAGTTCCTTGGGCATAGCTCCTTGAGTACCAATCGTCTTGATCTGAAGACTTGCAAAGTAAGGAAACACACATGTGCCTCATGTACTGCTAGCATACACTCGTGGCCTGGGCCTGGGATTATTTCTATGGGCGTTATCATCTCAAAAAGGAGAAAAGCAGAAGGCAAACACATCAGTTACAGTTCATGGCAATTCTGAAATTCAGCCAGGCAAATGTTGCCAGTTCCTGGTTTAGGGCTCAGACCCACTCCCATTTACTTACATTAGCATCGACATGGATCTTTTTCTCCTAATGCGTTATAATCGTGTCCTATGATGATTTGTTTTGATGTGCAATTTGTCACAGATTTGGCCAGTGGAAGAAATTCCAAGTTGGCTCTTGTGCCCTTTGGATTTGTTCTCATCATTCTTTGAACATTTCCTTGCTTTCTGACACAAGATGTTCTAGGCTCATCTTGTACCTTTCCTGCCCCACCCCTGGAAATGGCCATTCCCCAGGGAACCATGGGTCCTCCTGACTTTTTTATGTTCCTTTTTCCATTCTCCCTTGCTCCCTAAATCTGCCCTTAGACACTGGGCAGTGATTCCCTGGAATCCCATCTCGCTTTTCTCTCTCCTTCCTTTATATATACTCCCTGAGTGGCCTAATTTATTTTTGTGACTTCTGGGGCTGTATCTCCAACCCGGGTAGCTCTCCCAGCTGTCAGACCTATAAATCTAATTGCCTTCTAGATCTCTCCATCCCTAGGTTCCATAGGCACCTCAAATTCAGTGGGTTTAAATTAAACTTATTTACACTTCCCCCACCAAACCCACCCTTCTGATATTTCCTATTATTGTTAATGGCCTCACTAAGAAAAGCCCAAGGATGATTTTATCCCACATCTTTTCCCCAACTCCTTATCCCAGAATAGGTTTCCAATACTATCAATTCCACTTCTGAATGTCTTTCAGCTATGACCCTTCTTTATCCGCATCACCTTTACCATCTCTTGCCTGGGTGATTGCAGAGTCTCCCCCCTAGTGTCTCTCCTTCCAACTTCTCCTACCTCTGATCCATCCTCAACACCACTGCTGAAGGCTCTTTCTAGAAGAGCAATCTTACCACATACTTCTGCCTAAATCCCCATGGCTGCCCTTCTCAAACTGGCTGAGGCAACTTCTGGCCATGGGGAATTCATGTGAGGAAATGGAGGGGAGAAACTATAGAATGGCTTACATCTTCCCAGAGTTTAATTTTTATTTGGAGATTCAGTAAAAAAAAAAAAAAAAAAAAAAAAAATTAAAAATGTGAAGACCAATAGACATATGATGAATGAGAATACAAGAATCACATGATCTTATCTTATTTTTAAAAGATTTTATTTATTTGTTTGCTAGAGAGCACGTGTGCAGGAGTGTGCAAGACATGGGGGTGAGGGCAGAGGGAGAGGGAAAAGCAGAAAGCAGACTCCCCACTAAGCAGGGAGGCGCGCTGTTGCGCTCCATCCCAGGACCCTGGCCTCATGACCTAAGATGCACAAGTTCCATCCCACACCCCTGGGATCATGACCTGGGCGGAAGGCAGATGCTTAACTGACTGAGCCACCCAGGTGCCCCCAAGTATTTGAACTCAAGACACCTTCACCAGTGGCCAATTTAAGAAATGCTGGCTAGGATAAAAGGATAAAGTTCATTCTCCTCTACAGGACAAGCTGTATTAGAATCTCCTTTTATGCCTGCCAGCTTCATCATCTCTTGCCGTATACTTCAGCCACATAGAGCCAAGACTTGCAGTAAACCGAGCAAGGAGTTGTTCTTTGTGGCCAGGCCTGTGTGATGAGGTTCACCCTGCTTGGAGCCCCTCCTTTCTCTTTATTAGGCAAAGTCTTATTCTCCCAGACCAGCTTCAGCATCATCCCCTCTGGGACACTGGGACCTCCCCCAGAGAGCTGACCTGTTCTCCTTGGTACCAGCCACATTCTTCATCACGGCCCCGCCTCTCCCCTTATATTACCACGTTCTTCACTCCTTGCCCCACTGATGGTCCTCACGCCCAAGAACCGTGTTTTATTTACCTTTGTGTTCTTAGCAACTAACACAAAACTAAAAACAGCCAAACAAGCTAAAAACAATCTGACCCTTCTGCCCTTCTTCCAGGGTGACTGGGAAGCCAAGTGGTGGCGGGAATCTAAGGAAATGGGTTAACTGGGGCTGGTGGGGGGCTAGATGTCGGGGGGAACATGCAGGGCTTCTCTGCCAGGTGGTGAGGTGGGGGCAGGGAGTTGTGATGCTGGTAAATGTCACGAACAATACTCGTGATTCATTTGAAACTGGCTAGAAGTGGAACAGGCTCTCAAATGGGACCGATTCCCACATATAGGAAACCCTTGACATGCTTTTGAGATTTACAACTGTGTAAAGCAATATGTAAGTTTGCTGAGGGACGAATTCTAATCACATGCCGTGAAGCAGTTGAGTCCTTATCTAGAGAGTGACTAAGCCCTCAACCCTGGGGGAGTTGCATAAGCACTGGGGCTGATCTCCCTGGCTGCCTGACGCTGGGCCTTGGTTTTTCTTGTCTACTGCTGTGATGGTTCAATGAGATAATGTACGAAAAGTGGCTAGCAGTGCGACACACACAGTAAATACCCAAATAAATGGTAACTATGGGTAATAACCAAACTTCCACAAGGGTCACGAGGTCACCTAATCACCCCCTCAGTTACAACCTATTAAGTCATATAGAAGCCAATATGCAAATGTAGAATTTGCAAAGGTCTTAAGACAGACCTCCTGCAAACATTAGTGACGTGTTGTAGCCAGAATGAACAGGAACTCTAGACCAGTGGCTTCGATGGCAAGATGTTATCCTGCTTTTTGTGGAAAATGCCCACCATGATTAGGTTGGGATTCAAGGCTGGGATTCATTGGATTAACTTCCTAGAACCTCCCTGATTGCCTCCGGAGGTTGGTATCATTCTCATTTTCACAATAACAGCTGAGGTCCAGAGAGGTTAATGAACTTGCGTCAGATCACACAGCTAGTGAACATCAGAAGCGTGGTTTGAACCTAAAGTCAACCCCCAAACCCATACTTCTTTCATTACCCCATTGCTTCTTACACTTTCTGTACTATAATTATATATATTTTCCCCAAACTAATCTGTAAATGCAAGAGCCACACTTGCTTCCTTTTGGCATCTAACACATGCCTGGCACGTATTCCATAAGCATGCATGACATGGAAGGTGGAAAATGGTAGATAAACCTGGAGTTGTCAGATGAATAAATGCAAGATGCCTAGTTAAATTTGAATTTTAGTTAAACAACAAATACTTTTTCTAGTATAAGTATGCCACACACACTCCTTGAAACACATCCACATGAAGGAAAACCCGAAAACTATTTGTTATCTGAAATTCAAATTTAATTGAGCATCCTGTATTTTTATTTGCTAAATTTGGCAACCTTAACCTAAACCCTGAGATTGGCCCCAGGGGTCCTCCTGGCAGAGGGGCCGCTATGGCCTCTCACACTCAAGACTGACCTGATCCCCAGTTGCTCTGGGGACTGGGATAGAGGCCATGGTAACCTGCAGGGGTCTGCCTTACCTGTGCCCCTAGGTTTGGTCAGCTTGGCGCCTTTAAGAGGAAAAAGCAGCCACTGATGAACTTAGCGCGCCACCTGGAGGCCATTCGGGGTACTACTACCGTGGTCAGGGGTATTCCCGTGGACCCAGGATTTTAGGGAGCTGGTAAAGGCCAAACAAGGCAAGAGACAGGGTAGAAGGAGGCCAGTCTAGCCATGCAGAGGGCCAGGTGAAGATATACCTTCCTGGCATTTTCAGTTTATAGCTGCTACTCTGGCTGCCTAGGAACTGAAGGCACTTGCCCTCCAAAGGAGGTCATTGCTTGGAGATTCGCTTTCCCACCACCCTCTGCCTTTCCAGCTGTTCCTTGCTCCTCCCCAGGCTGCAGGTCATTGGGTTATGAGAAGAATCATAACCTCATTTTCGAGGCTTGGTGCCACGTTTTAAGAGTGTAAGCAGCATGGAGAAACTTCCATGGGAGGACAGTCGAGGAAAGGGAGCTGTTGGCTTAGCCATGGTTCTCAGCACACCTGAAAACTTTTTTTTAAGAGTTTGTAATTTTATTTTATTTATTTCTTTATATTTTTGAAGATTTTATTTATTTATTTGACAGAGAGAGGGAAGAAGAGCAGGGGGAGTGGGAGAAGGAAAAGTTGACTCCTCGCTGAGCAGGGAGCCTGATGCGGGGCTCAATCCGACGACTCTGGGATCATGACCTGAGCGGAAGGCAGACGCTTAACAACTGGGCCAGCTGGGTGCCACCCAGGCACCCCAGCACACCTGAAATCTTGTTATAAATGCACATTCTCAGGTCTCACACCAAACCTACTGAGTAAGAAACTCTGGGGGGAAGCCTGGCAAGTTGTGTTTAAATAAAGCCTCCAGATGATTCTGGCACAGGCTGATGTTTGAGAATAGAGGAAAGATGTGTGGGGAGACAGGGGAGAAGCCCACAAAAATGTGCAAATATGAATGAGGTGGCTATTTGTTCTGTGTGTCCCCAGAGAGAAAAGCTAGGGGAGAGGAGTACAAGTAGCAGAGAGAGAAAACTCATTTCTTTCTTTTTTTTTTTTTTTTTTTTAAGATTTTGCTTATTTATTTGACACACACAGACAGAGAGGGAATACAAGTAGGGGTAGTGGGAGAGGGAGAAGCAGGCTCCCACTGAGCAGGGAATCCTAACATGGGACTCGATCCCAGAACCGTAGAATCATGACCTGAGCTGAAGGCAGATGCTTAACCCACTGAGCCACCCAGGCACCCCAGAACTTGGTTTTACCTAAGGAGGTACTACTGAACAAATAGAACTTCTGGGGTATGTGATGTGTGCCTGGTAAAGGCACTGCTCTATCACTGGGCCTGATGGTCAATCAGGAATGTGGTAGAAATCTCCGCAGATTGTAACTTAGATGAGGGGAATCTCCAAACCGTGAGAATCCACCATGAATTATTGCATATCCTTTCTTTTATCAAGAGTGAGAGCAAAGCTTTCTGATTATTCTGCCATTTCTGACAATGGCTTCCAGCTAAGTCTTTACAGCACTCAGTTACTAAAGAGCAAATGTGGGGGCAAACGGTTTTTCTTGTTTCCTATTCGGGATTTTCTCAGGATGGTTCTGTCCGGACCTATTGTTCTCTAGGCTGCGGCACATCCGTTTTCTGGAGGTTTCCCTCTACCACCATTCCTTACCCTCTTACCTATGCAGAAATGCTATTTCCTCCATCCCATATTTTTCTATTTTTTGTTACTAGTTTAATATGTTGATGCACACCATCAGGGACATTCCCAAGACAGATTACAAGTAAAGTCAATCTTTTCAATCTTGCATGTCAGAAAGTGACTTTTCATTGACACTTGGTTGACAGATTGTTTGGGTATAGAAGTCCAGGATGGAAATATTTTTCCCTCAGAATGTGGAAAGCATGTGCCATGATCTTCCATCTCTTAATAGTTTCCTTGTTAAGTCATGTGACATTCAGTTTCCAATTCGTTGTATGCAACTAGTATTTCCTTCTCTTGCTAGCTGTCCAGGCATTATTTTCATTGTTTAGAAGTGTCACGATGATGTCTCTTCAATCTGGAAACTCATATCTTTCAGAAAACCTGGAAATTTTCTTCTATTATTTCTTCGATAAACTCCCTTTCTTAATGATTTTTCTGTATTCCTATTTCCGGAACTGGTGTTAGACTGATTGATTGTCTAATCTTCTTGCCTTTCCAGATTTTTTTTTTCCTGGTCTCTTTTTATAAGTCTATACTTTCTGGAAGATTCATAGAATTGGATTCTTTTCCAATTCTAAAGAATTCCAGATTCTAAAGAATTCCAAAAATTCTTGGAATTTTTCATTTACCCCTTGATTCATCTCATTTTCCTCTGAGATCTTTCCCCTTCCTGGGTTTTAAGAAGCCACCTTCCTTTACTGGCCATAAGGCAATTCCTGGAGAGGGTCTTAGTTTATTCCCAATGGATCAGAGAAAGCCTGTACTTTTGATTGTTAAGGAATTGGGATATGAGCATCACCAAGCCATCACCTGGTGAGGGCTTAACCTCCTTCCTTCCCACCTGCAGAGTCTCAGTAAATGACAAAACCTAATTTTCAATTCTGTCTTTTATTTCCTGCAGCATTTTAATATCAGTCATGGTGGGATCTGAAACAACATGGCCCTGGATAGTGGTCGCAGGGGGTTGCCGGATGAGGCCCGGGCGTACACGTGGTAAGACCCATTGATGGCTTACTCTGTAGGCATCTTTCTTACCTCCTTCTGCTGCCTGGGGCCGCTGTGCTTCAGCTCCACTCCTGGGGTGTTTTTATTTATTTATTTATCTATTTATTTATTTATTTTTTAAAGATTTTATTTATTTATTTGAGAGAGAGACAGTGAGAGAGAGCATGAGCGAGGAGAAGGTCAGAGAGCGAAGCAGACTCCCTATGGAGCTGGGAGCCTGATGTGGGACTTGATCCCGGGACTCCGGGATCATGACCTGAGCCGAAGGCAGTCGTCCAACCAACTGAGCCACCCAGGCGTCCCCCCTGGGGTGTTTTTAGTTAAAAAACTTTGCCATACAAGGTAAACATCATAAACGAAGTTACTTCTTCCCTTTTCTTGAAATTTTCTCACATGATTTTTAAAAAACGATTGAATATCCTCTTTTCACCCTTAGGCTAGACCAGGGTTTCTTAAGTTTGGTGCTAGTGACATTTTGGGTTGGACAATTCTTTATAGTGGGGGCCTGTTCTGTGCACTGTAGGATATTTAGCAATATCCCTGACCTCTACCCACTGGAATCTCTCACCTGCCCTGTTTTGACAAACCCAAAATGGTGTCCAGACATGGCCAGATGTCTCCTGGGGGACGAAATCGCCCCTGGTTGACAACCACTGAGCTGCGCTGACTTAATGGGTTACTTCAGCCAAGCTTGGAAGGGAGACCTGCCCCTGCTCAGATCATGTTAAACCATTATACACCCCAAACTACCCAATCTGTTTAACAGCAGAGATGCCCCAAAGTTCATTTTGTCTTGATGGCTCCTGCGATCATGATGCCCGGTGAAGGTGTGATGGCTATGAAAAGGGGAGTTTCACAAAGAAGGGCCAAATCCTTGCATAGCTCTCCACCCAGCTACCCGGGAGAAATTATAAAACCATATTATGGACATCAAGTAAAAACTATAAAGTGCTCCCAAGGTATAAGCTTAAGCCCTCACAACCTAGATAAGGGACAGGCCCTGACTGTCCAACAGCCCACAGTGGGAAAAATATAACTCTAAAAGTTTGGCTATTGGAAAAGTGAGTGAATAGCCTTTAGCACCCTCATGTGTGGTGCTTTGTCCTAAAACCCTCTTGATAGAGCTTCCAGAACTCTCTTTCTGTGGGGATCTGGAAATTCTGCTATTATACAGCTGAGTCTCTAGGGGTCCGGCCACTGACATCTCCTTTCCTTCGGGGCTCGAAGGGCCAGTGGTCCTCCTGGAAGACGTTGTTCCCCAGCAACTTCTGGTCCCACAGCAGTAAAGGCATCAAAGACTAACAGCGGATGTCCAGTTCACTGGAAGGGGCTGCCCCACTACCTTGAAACTTGGTGTCTTTTGGAACTGATCAAAAGGAAACAACTCCCCTCAAGGTAAGGGGACTGAAAAGCTTTAGAGGACAGTTTAAAACCAAGAATTTTAGTAAAGCAAGAGGCACTGAGTAGCCGACAAAATTTAAACATGCATCAAGGCAAGCAATTGTTTTCCATTTTGAGGTGATCTTTAATTTACAGGTGGAAAATCTGTTTCCTCCCAAAGGGGCTTGGAGGGTTGTAATTCACATAACATGTTGTCAGAAAGAAAAATTGTGTTCAGAAATCTCAGGGTCTCAAGAACCATCATTTACTTCTAATAGCAAAAATGTGAAGAATTTGCATTTCCAGGAAAATATTCAATGCATTTGTATGATTCGAGCCAGAAAAGCAATAGGACAGCGTGCCTGTAATTGAGTAAAGCTAAAAACTATGAAAATTAAGATGTTTTTAAACCAAATTTTTAGCATAGTCTTAAGCTCAAAAAGAAAAATTCCTCATAAGAACAGGTCATAGGGCAAAGAAGAAAAGGCAAAGACTTTTCCAGAAAGTTGGTAGCTGACCCAGTGATTTCCACTCCCTTCGTTGGTAAGAGGATCATTTCTAACTCTTACTGCTGTTTTAAAATGCAATTTCAAGGGGTGCCTGGGTGGCTCAGTCGTTAAGTGTCTGCCTTCAGCTCAGGTCATGATCCCAGGGTCCTGGGATTTTGTAGGCATTTGCTAAATGCCTGGGATCAAGCCCTGCATCGAGCCCTGCATCGAGCCCTCAGCAGGAAGCCTGCTTCTCCCTCTCCTGCTCCCTCTGCTTGTGCTCCCTCTCTCTGTTAAATAAATAAATAAAATCTTTTTAAAAGTGCGGTTTCAAATTTGGGAATTCAGGATTAACTGCCTCTCAGATTTAAAAGGCGTTTAAAACATACTGTATAATGTTTCAGCTGGGAAATTCAATGAGTTCATTTTTTAAAAATGTAATTTTGCTTCCCCACCCCTTGAGGTGATAATCTACAATGCGAAATCAGGGATTTTGAATATGGCATAACTGATTTCAGCATGAATTTGAATTTTTTCTCTAAAATGAAATAGCTAAAGCATTTTTGTAAATATGATGTGAGACACCCAGTTTTGATAGTAATGAAAGATATTAAGACTGAAATGTGCTACAAGTGGAAAAACATCTTTTACCAATTCATTTGCTAAAACTCAGAGAATCCAGGGGCGCCCGGGTGGCTCCGCCTCTGCCTTCAGCTCAGGTCATGATCCTAGGGTCCTGGGATGGAGCCCTACATTGGACTCTCTGCTCAGCAGGGAGCCTGCTTCCTCCTCTCTCTCTCTGCCTGCCTCTCTGCCTTGTGATCTGTCAAATAAATAAATAAAATCTTAAAAAAAAAATGTGTGTGTGTGTGTGTGCGTGCATGCAATTGTGTGTGTGTAAATGTCTACATTTTGGCACAGGAGTCAAGAGTTCAGATAAAACCTCAAGACCTCAAGAGCTTGTGTTTAAGGTGAATATTTCTTGCTAATTGTGTGCCGTTCTAAGACACCAGTGTCTTCTGGATCTCCCAGAGTCAAATTAAAGACTGCAACTGATACTGAATAAAAAAGAAGTCACAGCTAGGAGAGTCATTTAGCAAATGCCTACAAAATTTAGTATAATATAGTGCGACATATGTATTTAGTTGCTTAAGAAAGTTGCATTTTTTAAAAAGATTTACTTATTTATGTGTGACAGAGAGAATGTGTGTGCACAATCACGGGGAGTGGCGGGGAGAGGCAGAGGGAGAAGCAGGCTCTCTGCTGAGCAGGAAGCTGGATTCGGGACTCAATCCTAGGGCTCTGGGATCATGACCTGAGCCAAAGTCAGATGCTTACCTGGCTGAGCCACCAAGGCACACCCGAAAGATGCATTTTATAAAATGAGGAGCTTGGAGGTCTTAAAAGGGAATGGTGTACCTTTAAAAGGCGAAGCCAAACTTTATGCTGGTGATGGAGGTCAACACCAATAGTAATAAATCATGCTGATAGTACTGTCTTCCATAGGATGTGGTAAAAAAACAACGCAATTTATTTCTGTGGTCTTTCTCCTAAAAACCCTTAATACCAGACTAACCATTTATTTGAGAAAAACAGCAGACCAATTCTAATGGAGGAGCATTCTACAAAACACTTCGACCAATACTCCACAAAACTATCGAGATCATCAAAAACAAGGAAAGCCTGAGAAAATGTCACAGCCAAAAGGAGCCCAAAGAGGCGGGACAGCTGAATGTATTGTGGTGTCCTGGATGGGGTTTTGAAACAGAATACGGACAATAGATAAAAACTAAGGAAATCTGAATAAAATATGGGTTGTTTTTTTTTAAAGATTTTATTTATTTATTTGAGAGAGAGTGTGTGCACTGGGGGTGGGGAGGGGCAGAAGGGGAGAGAGAAGCAGACTCCCCGCTGAGCGGGAAGACACCTTGGGGCTCCATACTAGGACTCCAGGATCATGACAGAAGTCGATGGAAGATACCTAGCCAACTGAACCACCCAGATGCCCCGAAATTTATGGGTTTTAGTGAATGAGAATGCATCAATATTGGTTCATTAATTGTAACAAAAGTGCCACGTGAATGTGAAATGTTGGTAGGGAAAGCTGTGTGGAGGGTATGCAGGAACTCTCTGTACTATCTTTTCAATTTTTCTGCAAATCAAAAACCGTTCTAAAAAAAATGAAGTCTATTTTTAAAAGATAGCTCTGCAAGGCTAGAATTTGTTAAGTTAAAACGTAAGGAAATCTTAAAATACAAAGGATCTAATGTATTCCAAAAAATGTGAAAGGAGGCAGAATTCATTTGGCTGGAACCTACATGGAAATCTCACACTAATAACTCTGTGGTTGGTGTAGATGGACCGGAGAGAGGTAAAGTGAAAATCTGGAACATCACTTTGGAAATCTGAGCCACGTGAGTGGGGCGAGGAAGTAGGCCCCCCTCCCATCCTCTTAGGAGCCAGGACTTCCAGCCAAAGCCCAGTGAGAACTTAGATTTGGCACAAGGATACAATTGAGAAAAGGAAGATTTAATGAACCCAAACCATAGCATTGACAATTTTGTGTTGAGAGAATCTGTACATATTAGGTATTTTGCATACTTGTTAAAAAAAAAATGGGGGCCTGTTAAGAGTACCTCATAACTAAAACGTATACCTTAAGATTTAGGACTTTGCGAGATGAAATCTGTTTATGTTTGGCAGTGAAACATCTAATGAACCTCTAAGCTCACATATTTATGGGCTTCATTGATTAGATTGGCAATAATCATTTAGCACTTAGATTCTTTTTTTTTTTTTTTTTAAGATTTTATTTATTTATTTGACAGACAGAGATCACAAGTAGGCAGAGAGGCAGGCAGAGAGACAGAAAGAGAGAGAGGGAGGAAGAGAAGCAGTCTCCCTGCTGAGCAGGGAGCCCAATGTGGGGCTCCATCCCAGGACCCTGGGATCATGACCTGAGCTGAAGGCAGAGGCTTTAACTCACTGAGCCACCCAGGCACCCCTAGCACTTAGATTCTTAAAAGGAAGTAGAATTTCAAAGGTAGTTAGAAATGTTGTAAAGTGTTCAATTAAGGGGATCAATAGGATCAAAGTCTCTTTTAAAATAAATGGTAGGGGTGCCTGGGTGGTTCAGTCATTAAGAATCTACCTTCAGCTCAGGTCATGATCACGGGGTCCCGGGATGGAGTGCCATGTTGGGCTCCCTGCTCAGTGGGAAGTCTGCTTCCCCCTCTCCCACTCCCCCTGCTGTGTTCCCTCTCTCGCTGTCTGTCTCTGTCATATAAATAAATAAAATTTTTAAAAAAATGGTAAAAGTTGATAGTCTGGCCATTTTTAATGGAACAGAAAATTTATAAGCTAAAGAGTTTAGGGAAGTGTCCCTGACCTTCACCACTGAGATGTATCCACAGCCACTGAGACCTCCTGAAACCTCCCAGAGCTGTGAAGACTCAGGGCTTGTCGCAAGATACCCTTGTCCCCACTCGCTGCGGAAGAACCCATTTTCCCCACCTCCCATGATGCCCTGCCCCTCATCCTTTAGCAGTGGGAAACTTTTTACCTCCGGGACAAGCATATGAATGGCCAGGCAAATACACAGGCCTATATGAGGTGGCCGTACGATTTACTGCCCAAAGCATGACATATGTGAAAGGCGGGGGGCATGACTCATAATTATTCTGAAGCAATAGACTTAACCCAGAACTGTCCTGGGACAACCAGGACAAGATCCCTGCAGGTATAAATGTGTGGTTCATAAATAATCCAGGGGAGGAAATGAAGAAATGGGCTTTCATTGTTAAGACGGTTATCAAGTCTCAACAGAATGTTAGATCCTTTCATGTTTTAGTGGGGAAGGACTAAACCCCTTTCAAACATGTTATCAGCAACACTATCAAATCATCTTTTATTAATCTAGTAATATAACGTCTTCCCTCCCTGTGTATCATGAGCTTTGTTCTTTATACCTGGGGTGTCATGAGATTCTCCTGTCTCCACCAACTGCAAGACAACTCTTAGTGTTAGGTTATACTTTTGCAAAAACGTCCTCCTGGGGGCACCTGGGTGGCTCAGGCCCTTAAATGGTTGCCTTTGGCTCAGGTCATGATCCTGGGGTCCAGGATGAAGCCCCACATCAGGCTCCCTGCTCAGCAGTGAGTTTGCTTCTCCCTTTCCCTCTGCCCCTCCCCTGCTTGCGCTTGACTCTTTCCCTCTCTTTCTAAATCTTAAAAAAAAAAAAAAAAAAAAAAAAATTCTTCCTGTAGTTCTGAGTAAAGAGACTTGAAAGTGAAATTTGCCTAGTGGCTGGCTGCATAGTCCTATAAATGGTCTTAATAGGTTGCCTTATTTTAAAGTCTGTGGTCTTTTATTTTCTCACAACTACATACACACAAAGGCCTGTTGTGTCTTTCTGGGTAGCTTTTATTTTTTTTCTCTATCAACCACCCCATACGGTACACATGGCCTGGCAAACATATGGCCACGTTATTTCTCATCCAAAGGCTTGAAGCCGTGGATTTTTGGCAGTTGATCAAATTCTGGTGTGTTCTCACGTTATGGGAAATCAGGGTAACAGACACTTTGGCCCAGTGCCATCCCAGGAACTCGGCATCCTTCGCAAGCCAGGTAGTAGTGTTTCCGTCTGGCTCAGAGAGCCCCTGGCCCCCCACCCTGCCCTGGAACTAGCACATACAGCTCATTTCATGAAAACCAAGTGCTTTGCCCCAAATGCAGCACCCCAGGTGTTACTTTCAGTCATGGCCTTATTTGCAGGCTTGTTTATTTGGTGAAAGCTGGGAAAATTCCCTTGCCGCCAACAATTTTATACATTTGCCTAAAATTCCCTCATCAGGGCTTTGATCTTTAGGGGCTAAGAAATAAGTACAAGTGACCCTGTAGTACTTGGAAACAACAATTTCACTCTTTGGTGTGGGAGAGTTTGACCCAGTAATCCCTTCCAATGTCGGGCTGAGATCTAGAGAGAAGGCAGTCCTGGTGCAAGTGGAAGGGGTTGGAGGGTCCAGTAGACCAATCCAAAACGGGGGGGCGGGTAGTGGTTCTGGAGAACCAGAGAGCAGCCTGAAGGTCCTGCAAAGACACACTGGCCTTGCGACAGCCCTCCATCCTGCGATCTTGTGAGGCCACAGCTCCATCGGCCAAGAGTTCCATTGTGTGAAGAGGGGTCTATGGGTTTCCAAAATGGTAGCCAAGAACAGAGAACAAAGGGTAAGTGGGGAAAGCCCCTTTCCCCTCACCTTTTGTAAGTAATGCTTTCCCCCAGTTACCCCTGTTTCTGTTAACTCAGCAACCTTGTCCTGGTTATCTGACCCTAAAAGCCTTGGTTTTGCTCCCACCAGGAGGAGGACAAAGCCCTGAGTGCTGGGCACAGAGGCTCCCACCTCTCAGCTGTTTTTCTCTGCAGACTCCGCTCTGACCTCCCGGCGAGAGGCTACCTGCCACCCAGCACGAGTGAAGAACTACAGCGGAGTTTTCTTAGCAACCTAAGCCTCGCCCCTGGGACGGGGGAGGAGGGTCCCCTGCCAGACTCCCTCTTCTTTGAAGAAACACAACCGAGACCAAGTGAGAAGTAGCTACAGTTTAATACAAACCTGCACCAGAACACAATGTGTCGGGCTGTTTTGTCTTTGCCTCAAACAGGTGGCCAAAGCACAGGACCATGTGTCGTCTTGGGGTTGACACGGTCGTAGCACCATGACATTTACAGAGTGAGAAGTCACTTGGGTGCTGGAGGCCCCGACCCGACCCCAGGCCGTGCCTGCCGCCCGGGCAGCTGGAGGGGTTTGGGTTTTCGCGTGCTTCTGTGGTTTCTGGGTGAGTACTGGAAAAGCCCTCCTCACGGCATTGGCTTGACAGAGACCTACTGTGGACTCCTAGCACTACACACACGCACACACACGCACACACGGGAGCACAATTGTCTGGTAACTTAATCCCACAAACCTAGAGAGCAGCTAAGGCAAGAACAACAGTATTTATTCAGCAAGTACAAGACCAGTTTGAGAGCTGCATTCAGTGCAACCGAAGACCCTTGGCATTCCAACCAGGAGCAGTGGGGCCGCAGATGGAGCTCGCTGGAGCTCTGCATGGGGGCAAGGAGTGGGCCTGCGGAGGGGAGGGGGCTGACCGTTCCTTTGGTCCCTTGAACCTCCTTCTGATTTTCATCTAGAAGCTCCTGGGCAAGGGCGGGGTCTGTGGAAGGATCGGGGGGTATATGTGTGTGTGTGTATGTGGCGGTGGGGGGTGGAAGATGAACTGGAAGGCTTCTGGGGGACCGCTCCAAGATGCGGTCTCCCAGAGCCATCCCATGGACCATGCATCACTCGGGCGGAGGCACTCAGAGAAGGTAAAGCTTTCTTAGCCCAAGCAAGGATGCTGTGCCCGCTGGCTGCCACCACTGCTCGGCTCTTTGGCATCTGCCCAAGGCCCATGACCCAGCAAAGGGCTGGGATGAAAATGATGATGTACACTGTACCGAGGGGTCAGTGTCACGGCTTCCGAGGCCCAGATCCCTACCTACTGTCCCTGTGGTTGCCCCCCGCCCCACGAGTGCCTTTGCTGCCTCGGCTCCCCGGAGTACCGTCTCCTTTCAGCTCCTCAGTGAGAAAGACGAGCAAGAAGGGAGGATGTGGCGGCAGCTCAAGCCCCGCGGCAAGCCCCCAACATTTAACAGGTTCTGGGTCCGACTGAACACGTGTTATCGGGTTTATAAGAAAGTCGATCTACCTGTGCAAAACAGAATTCTGCAAAACAGAATGCCTACCAAGGGAGTTAAGTCTTCTGGATGGTTCCATTCCCAGGTGGGATCTACAAGAGACGCCACCCAACTCTTCCTTTCCACAGCGGGGGTAGACAGCCAAGCTCTTAAGGGTCGGCATGGACACTCGTGGGGTCAGAAGGCCTGAACTTTCTGGGCCTCGTCTGTGAAGTGGGGAGAACAACACGTGTTCTGCAGTCATGCGGGGCACTGGAGAACTCAGATACGGAAGTGCTTTGAAAGCATGTGAAGCAGTGAAGACATGGGCAGGGTAGACCACTAGCGTGAGGCTCCAGCGCAAGCCCGGGGTGCGCAAAGCGAATGTGCAACATGAAATCACCTCCCTGACCGGAGGGCGAGGCTTAAGAAGGGCGGGTGGCTGGGATGCCCCCGGCTCACTCGGGGTGGATGGAGATCACCCCGCCTCTAGCGTTTCCTTGGAAACCTCCCCTCGCTTCCGAGGCAGGGAGAGCCCAACCAGTTGTGGGAGGAGATGGAGGCCACGAGCAGGGGACAGGGAGGTGCGGACCCCAGGAGGCCACAGCACCCGTGCAGCAATGTGGGTTTTCGGCCTGGCCTCCTTCCCTGGCATCTAGCCCGCTCACTCCGGAGTCCCGCTCTCCCTCTCTTAGCAGGCATGAGGCCTCTTGCCAATCACACGGGAGGAGCGGCTGGGCCTCGGTCAGGCGGGGGGAGTTTACGGGAAACAGGGTGTTTGGGGGTGTGAATGCTGGGAGAGGCCGGAGCCAGAGATGGGAAGGCTGACTCTTGCTCCCGGAGATCCCCAGGCCTGGCGTACCAGGCGCCGCCTCAGAATGTAGGAAACTACCCCAGGAGAGGAGGGGACAGGAGGAGAGCCTGGGACAGGACCGCGGCAGCCCGGAAGATTCCAGGCGGGGGAGAAGAAGGGCCCGTGAGTCCAGCACCCCACCCCACTCCTGGTCTGTGCCCTAGGCTGTCTGGTCGGCGTCGAGTGCAGCGTCTCTTAGGTCCACATCTACTCCTGTTTCTATGCTATGCTAGTGACACGAAGCACCGTTATTGTTCACAGGGTGCACAAACAAGTCAAACCAAACCACTGCGCAAACCAAACGTGCAAAACAAAATCATGTACACGCGCCTGGCACCAGCCCTGTGCCCCGCCCAGCGAGCCCCTCGGGGCCCGTGCGCCCCCCGCACCCGAGGCTGGGGTGGGAGGAGGAAGAAGCTGGCCAAGGGTGCGGTGTCCCTGCCACACCCACACAGGGGCCAGCGCAGAGTCAGGAGAAACAGGACACCCTGGGCATGGCTGGGAAGCCAACACCTGTCTGACTTGGGAGAAGTGACCTCAGGGCCTCCTTAGGGGGAGGGGGTCCTCTTCCTCCACCACACATCTGCTAAAGTGCTCCGGACAGCTGGCAGGTGGGCCAGGGGGCGGGGCACTCAAGGCTGGGCTTTCCCAAGGCCAGCAGGTGGAGGCGGGTGTGAGAGGAGGGGCTGGGCAGGGCTCTATGCATCGGGCTCTGTGCATAGTGTGGGTTTGCTGGGCCCCCAAAAGCCTGCCGGGGCCAAGGCAGGAAAGGACTGCAGCGGGAGGAACACATCTCAAAGTGCCTGTTAGGGGTTGGCTCGAAGCACAGTGAATCACGTGTCAGACATGGGGAGGGGCCCCCCCCCGGGTCCCGTGGCCCCCCTCAGGTGGTGCGCCACCCAGCCCAGCCTCTCCCGCCCGCTACAGCCGTGGCCGGAGGGTGTGCGGGCTGGTGGCAGCGGTGCGTCCTCACGTGGGGGGCTGGTCAGTGCCTTTACCAAATGCCGCTTGACCTGCCTCCAGGGGGAGCGAGGATCCGAGCAGAAGCTCGCTTTGGAACATGGTCATCGATTTGAGAACCTGTGGGGAAGGACATAGAGGGTGAGCTTTTGGGGGGCTCTCGTCTGGGCTGTAAAGGCACAGCCACCATCTAGCGGGGGGAGCTGGTAAGCCCTCTGTGGGTGTGATCTAACTGAACCCTCACAGCTCTATCCCATTTTCCAGATGAGGAAATCGAGGCTCAGGGAAGTCAAAGAGTGGCTGGCCCAGGGTTGCAGTGTGTGTCAGCGGTAGAGCCTGGATTTCAACCCGGGGCTTCCTGCTTCAGGGCCTCTGTGCTGAACTGCCCTACTATGCTCTAGCCTGAGCATGTGGGCTCTCGTGGTACACACATACCACAGACCACGAATCAGCCCATCAGCATGTGGACCTTTGCAGACATGCCTCACTGAGTAAGACAGGGAGAAGGCTGGGCATTCCATTGTTCTGGAAAATCAAAGAACCATACCCCAAAGGCCCAGCATCTTGAAATCCCAAGACTTAGAAAAAGAGGCTTGGTGTCTCGGGGAGGGAGTGGGACATTCTTCAGTCCCGCCCATCCAGAACAGACAAGGTTGGGAGGAAGGAAAGTGAGAGGACGCCTGCTGTTTGCTGAATCTGAGAGGGGTGGTGCCTGAGATGTGCTGGGAGCAGAAGCCACTGGTCAGCGGGCCCACAGCTCTGGGCGCCCTGAGGCTTCCGGTGGGGCTGGCTGCTGTGGGAAGGGCCGTGCCCAGGCAGCGGTGGGAACCGACGGCTCCCGGGACGGCACTCTACACCGCAGATATGGTGCGGACTCCCAGCACACGTCTTGTCACTGGTGCAAGCAGCCATGGCCCTCAGGGTGGGCAACACGACTGGCTCTGAGGATGGAGAGGACCCCCCCTCCCCCAGACTACAAGGCCCTCAGAACAGGAAGCATATGTCCTTTGACCTGAGCTGCCCCCAGCACATGGGGGGCACAGGGGAAGCTCAGCGGGCAGCCCCTCCCCCTCAGTACCCCTCGGCCCCTAGGATTAGGAGAGCCTGTAGGTGCCGATAAATGCCACGCCCTGTGTGGAAAGTTCTGGATCTTGCTCCTTTCACTGTTCAGGTCCCAGTGCGGCCCTCACGGAGTGATGCCAGGCCTCCACCTGGTCGGGTTCTGAAGGCGGCTCGGTGTGTTTGAGGAGAGTCCTCCCACCTTCGAGCGGGGCTCCTAGCATCCATCAGAGCTGCCCGCAGGACCAGGCCACATCATAGCCTCACTCGTTCCCCGGTGGGGGCGCGCTACTGTTTTGGTGGCAACGACCCCCACCTTTCACTACCGCAGAGCTCCTGGGATAAACAAAGTCCCAGAGCACAGACACACCCAATGTATCATACGTGGTATTACGTATATTAAAACTGCTGGCAGAAAAGGGGGCAAACATGGGGCTGAGGTGAGGGAGGAAAGGGAAGGGAAACACCTCTTTCAGAGGCTCTTGGGGAACAGGGATGGAGAGAGTGCAGTGGGGGTGCACGGCCCTCAAGAGGTTTCAAGGGAAAAAAAAAAAAAAACCATCTGGACTTAGAAGCCATGGGGAGAGCACCTGATCAGCTATGGCCTCTTGGGGTGGCTGGTGCCCAGGGACCGGGAGACCCTTCCCACCCCTCCTAATGTCGGTGTGTCTGTACTGTGGGACACGGCGCTCATCTCTAGACAAGGGGCGGGGGGAGAAGATGGAGAGAAGCTGCCAGGAGCCCATGCCTGGGCGGGTCTCTGCTCCTGCTACCCCACTGGGGGAGAGACAGAGGTCCCTGGCAGAGTGGCCCCTGTTCTTACCAGAGAGGCTGAAGCTGGACTCATGAAGGTCTCTCATGCCCCCGTGTCGGGTAACAGGCCGGGTGGGAGTGTCTGCGAGGGGCGTTCCCATCTCCTTCTTCCCAGGATGCACCACGACCGCGACATCTCCCAGGTAGGGAGTACGGTCCACTCCCTTAACCTTTAAGGTCTAGTGAAGGATGGAGAAGGAGAAAACGTGGAAGAAGGACACCGTCAGAGCCCGGATGCCAGGGCCACCAGAGCCCCCTCTACAGCTGAGAGGCTGGATGTCGCCACTCTGCTCAGGGTCCAGATGACAGGCTGTGACGAAAACACCCTACATCTGGAGCTCAGGGAGTGGGGGATTCTCTCACCTCCTCAACAATGTGTGTGTGTGTGAGCACACGATTGCACACGGGGGCCCCTGCCTGCTCCCTCTCAGTGTTGGTAGGGTAACAGGGTAGCAGGCAGATTTCTGGGGTACTGTGCTCACCTGGAGCAAAGCTATCCCCTCACCCGCCAGACTCTCAAGAGGCCATGACTTTTACCGTGACCCGATCCACTTTGTGAGGAACGAAGCAAAATAAAGCTGATTTGGAGATGAGACACCCCCCACCCCCGCCCCAATGACAATACTGGTCGGTTTCATGCTCACAAGGCAGTCACGCTAAGAGCCCACATTCTGCGTCCAGACGGTACCGGCTCCAATCCCAGTTTTGCTTCGTTGAAACTCTGTGGCCTTATGCAAGTTACCTAATCTGTGTCAGTTTCCTTATTTGTCAAATTAGGATGGTGACAGCACCTATTACATATAGAACTGTTATGCGGTCAAACGGATTAATACACACAGAGCTCTCGGAACTGCTCTGGCCCGATGCAAGGGACATAAGGACCAGCAGCCCTAATCATGGTAGATGTCCTTTCCATGCGGTTGTTCACGTTAAAAGGTGCTACTATGAGGAGGACCGAGGGAGTTGGGAGTGTGCACACAGGGTCTGAAGCAACACTACAGATGGTCTATACCCCCGGCACCCACCAGGGACACAACCTCCACCTCCTTGCTGCTGGCTGCTTACTGGAAATCTTGTTGAAACATCCAGGGAATTTCCCGAAGGAACTTCAGCCTACGTGTGTATTCTACGGGCTTCACTGACCAGGGTGGGGGCGGGGCAGGGAAGGGGGGAAGGGTGGCAGCTCCGGCTGGCTGAATCCTGAGCCAGTGACCCTGGCAGGCTACACCCCGGCTTTCGGCAGCCCCCTCGGTGCCAGCTGCATACCCAACCCTCACCCGGAGGTGCTTTTTTTCCCCCTGGAGGCCCAAGCTCTTTAGGGGCCCATCATTTGGGAAAAGATTTTTTGTTGGTTTTCTTTTTCTGCATGCATGCATTCTTTTACAGAAAGGCTGTGACAACAGGCAACAGAACAGGCTTTCACTTGGGAAACTTACATTGTCATTGTAATAAGTGCTTCAGATAAAGAGACTGGGGGGGGGGGGGAGTTGAATTTACATCAGTTCTGGTAGCTGGCGTTACTCCAGGGCCGCTGGCCTAAGGATCGGAATGCTGTGAACTGGTGTTCATTTTACGTCTTTGTGAGCTTGGCTTTTAGAGGGCCTTACAGTACTTCCTCTGCCCTCTGCTGACCCTATTTCCTGACTAAAATATCCTTTTTGGAAAGACCACAAAACTGTCATCAGATATTCTCCCTCCCCCCCAAATTGCAACATAATTCATCAATTATGAAACTTGTCATTTTAAAGTATTCAGGGGTGCGTGGGTGGCTCAGTCAGTTAAGTGTCCAACGCTTGATTTCAGCTCAGGTCCTGATCTCTGGGGTCATGAGATCGAGCCCCATGTCGGGCTCGTGGCTCAGCACCGAGTCTGCCTGATTCTCTCCCAATCTCTCCCTGACTCCCCCTGCCACTCACATACTCTTTCTCTTCCTCAGAAATCAATCGATCAAACAAGTAGATAATTCAGTAGTGTTTCAGTGGTGTATATTCCTAACATTGGGTGGCCCCCACAACCATCTCATTCCCAAACTTTTTCATCACCCCAAAAGCAATCCCACACCCCCTCCCCACCCCTCAGCCCTGAGTAACCACTTATAAGATTTTCTAGCTACGGATTTCCTTCTTCTGGATATTTCATATAAATGGAATCCTAAAATATGTGGTCTTCTGTGAATCGATCCTTTCACTGAGTATCAGGTTTTTAAGGCTTTGGTATGTAGGGTGGACTATTTGTACTCTTTCCTGTTCTGGCTCAGGAACACAGATGGATACACCTCATTCTGTTTATCCACTCAACAGCTGATGGACATTTGAGCTGTATCCACTTCTTGGGCTCTACAAATAAAAATTCGTGTAGATATATATTTTTATTTCCCTTGAGGATATACCCAGGAGTAGAACTGCTGGCTTATTTGGTAACTTTAATATCTAACTTTTGGGGGAACTGCCAGTCTGTTTCCCAAGTGGCTGCGCCATTTTACATTCCCGCCAGCAAAGGATAAGTGTTCCAATTTTTCCACGGCCTAACCAACACGTTATTTTCCAGTTTCCTTCTTAAAATGACAGCCACCCTTTGTCAAACATTCCAGGGTATGAATGCCTCCCTCTTTCTGCTCTCGCCGGTACACTCTCCAGAGGCTGGCTGAGGCCTCCGCCATTATCCACATCCGAGGAGCAGAATGGAGATGGGACCATTCACCTCCTGACAGACCCTGAGTTTGCTTTTGGAATGAACACTGTGATAACTGAGGCCACTCTTACTTCATCCAGACTGGGAAGGAATCAGACAATGGTGGAACCTCGAAGGCCTGCCAGCCAGCGAATCAAGAGGAACCCAGTGGTCACGGACACACTCTTGGGCCTTCGAGAACCTGGAACTCCCTGTTTGCTGGATCACTTAAAATTCTTTTTTTAAAATTTTTTAAAGATTTTATTTATTTATTTGACAGACAGAGATCACAGGTAGGCAGAGAGGCAAGCAGAGAGAGAGGAGGAAGCAGGCTCCCGACGCTCCCGATGCGGGGCTCAATCCCAGTACCCTGGGATCATGACCTGAGCCGAAGGCAGAGGCTTTAACCCACTGAGCCACCCAGGCGCCCCGGATCACTTAAAATTCTATCTGGAAATCAGGGGCGCCTGGCTGGCTCGGTCAAAGGAACATGTGACTTTTGATCTTGGGGATGTGAGTTTGAGCCCCACATGGGGTGCAGAGAGATTACTTAAATAAATAAAACTAAAAAAAAAAAAAGAAAAAGAAAAAAACACACAAAACTATCTGATAATCAAAGATGGGGAATGGAAACCTGCACTACCCTGCTCTGTCTGGCATTTCCCTTGTCCCCTCACACACACCCCTCCTAGCCCACGAGGGCGGCACCATAGTTGGTGAAAGAAAGCTGTGGTTTTTGTGCATGAACTTGTACAGATAGCCTCTACTGAATAACGAAGTCTTGGTGAGGGCCCTGAGAGTTCGGGAAGGCCTACTGGCCTTCAATTCCATCTGGTGGAACCTTCCTTCTGGGGGCGGGGCCTCATGGGCCAGCCAGAGGAGTGGGTGTCCAGGGAACGGCTGGGAGGGCACAGGCTGTGGCAGCGGCTCCTGGAAGCCTTTGGATGGTTCCAGGAAGGAATGAGAAGGGGAGCACCGAGGGGAGGCCTGAGGCACCAAGTAAAGAAGCTTGGGTTTTGCATAAAGGACTAGAGAACCAAGAGACTAAGAAAGTTTGGCTGATCCAGGGGAGAGGTCATATGATCATTTCATGGCAAGTGCACCAAGCCCCAGGCGGCTCTTCAAAGGCCTGTTCCTGAGACACTACGGAGCAGATTTCTAGAATAGTCACATGGCAGCTGAGTCTATTTCTCATTCAGGGTCCTTCATACCTTTGGTCCCTGCTAGAAACCAGAGCTGATGATGAGTGGAGAGCACGGGGCCTGTGAGTAGGAAGTTGATGCTGGTCTGGGACAGTGACCACAATGTGTGTTGGGGGGAGGCAGGGTGGGGGTGAAGACGTCACCTGGAAGTGTCCAGAAAAGGCACCCCCCCCAGCCCAGCGGCTACTTAGGGCCTCTGGCTGAAAAACACACAGACCATTTCACTGGGTCTCACCCCTGCACAGACCAGCAGCTGATGGACAAGGCTGAGCTGGGCAGTTTACCAGAAATCTGCAGGGAACCACCTTCAGAACACACAGTGAGCACCTGCTGTGTACAGAGGACTGGTATGTACTGGGCAAAAAGAACAGAAGAACAGGAGAAGCTGGGTGAGGAAATTAAAAACAACAACAACAAAAACATCACCATCTTTCAAGTGTGCCATGATTCCAACCCCAGCATCCCAGAGTCTAGGCAGGAGAGCTGCTGGACCCTCAGTCATGAGAGAACGCTTGCCCTATCTAGATAGCAGCCTCTGAGGTCACACTAATGCTGCCTTAGGCCACAGGAAGGGGAGAGGAAACCGCACGATGCTTCCAGCTGTCACAGTGTCAGAGCTGTTCTCTCCTGATGATCTGCGACCTCCGCCCAGAGGTCAGACCTGCTTCCCAGGACCTGGAGCGGTCAGCAAGAATTTGGGCCAGATTCTCCAGGCCAGCTCTCAAACAGAAGGCTGGACAGTCAACCCTTGAGCAATCAGAGCACAGCCAGTCTTCCTTAGGGTGACTCTGTCTCCTCAAAGGACAGAACCCCTGGGAACAAGGAGAAGCCCCAAATTTTGGTGAACAGGGTGCTTATGGACTCCAAGGACTGGGCAGGACCCTTGAGATATGAACTATTCCAGACCTGGCCTGACCATCAGCAGTGTTGGCGGGGTGGGTGGGGCGGGGCAGTCTGAACCACTGGCAAATCCCACCCTCCTTACTACAGTCACAAGGGAGGGGGAGGTTTCAGGGAAAGAGCAACTCCAGTAACCCAGGCCAAGCCAGGAATCCCATCGGAGGATGGGCAAGAATCTTCCAGACGCTAGATGTTGGGGACATCTGTGAGCACCTTGTAGTAAGTATTCCCTTAGCTCCAGGGGAATTAGCGCCTGTGCTCTTTGCATTGGTCCCAAGTGACCATTCCAGACACTAGGACTCAGTGGGAGAAGAGAGAGAGAGAACATGTCTGAGATTTAATACAGCCATTACTGAATTCCCCAAAAGGGGGCTACTACCTTGTCCCATACCCTTCTTCTCCTTCCCTCATCTTACCTTTTCTCTCTGGACTAGCTTCTTGTAGACGGTGTCCGGGAAGGACCTCAGGGGATAGAACTTGCCAGTGCCCTCGGCACACATGAAGACACCGTTCTCGTACACGACTCGGCCCCGGCTGATAGTGACCAGGGGGACGCCATGGCAGCGCATGTTCTCATACAGGTTGAAGTCTCCTCCCTGCACCTGGGTGCTGGCTGAGATGGTCCTGGGGGAGAGGCAGCGGTGGGAGAGAAAGCTCTGAGACGAGCTAAAGAGGTCTCGGCTCAGTGGGAGGGGGCGATGCTCAGTGGGAGGGGGTGATGCTCAGTGGGAAGGAATAACCCCCAAAGCTGGTGGTTGCAGGCTGAATTGTATTACCCCCCAAATTTATACGCCGAAGCCCTCACCCCCAGTCTCTGAATGTGCCTGCATTTACAGATGTGGCTCTAAAAGAGCTAATTAAAGTAAAATGAGGTCATACGGGTGGACCCTAAACCAATCTGACTGATGTTCTTTGTAAGAAGAAATTCAGACAGCAGACATGGACACTCAGAGCAAAGACCATGTGAGGACAGAAGGGAAAGACAATCATTTACAACCCAAGGGTAGAGGCCCTAGATGAAAGCAACTCTCCTGAACCCTGCGGACACCTTGATCTTGGACTTTAAGCCTCCAGAACTATGAGAATATAAATTTTTGGTGTGTGAGCCCTCCTCTCGCCCCGTCTGTGGTAGGGTTAGGGCAGTCCCAGGAAATTAATCAACTGGGCTAAACTCTAGCATTGTTTTGTTTTTGCTTTTAGATTTATCTATTTTTGAGAGAGAAGGAGAGCAAGAGCATGAGCAGGAGGGGCAGGGGGAGAGGGAGAATCTCAAGCGAACTCTGTGCTGAGCACAGAGCCCGACGCGGGGCTCGATCTCACGACCCTGAGATCATGACCTGAGCTGAAACAGAGTCTGACACTTAACAGACTGCGCCACCCAGGCGCCCCTAAACTCTAGGGATTTTTCTGCCAATAGTGATCCATGACAGCCACACCTCTACAGCAGCAGGGGCCTGCCCCCCAGCATCAGGAGGCAGAATGCTCTTTGGAGAAGAGAGTGTAGGTATCCTGGCACCAGGGTGGACCTTCTTTTCAATTCAACTTTTTATTTTCAGATTTCCATTCAATGTTTGCCTGTCTTGTTCACTTCTGGCTTGTGCCCCTGGCAAACTGCCTGGCAAAAGGGGCACTTAAAAATCTGTTGAGTGATTGAATGAAATTTAATATGAAAAAATGGTTTCCAACTCCCCTGCCCGGATCTCTGAGTAAAAACCACGCTCTGTATCCTGCGGCATGGTGACTCTGGACACACTTCGTATAATCACTTGGCTCGTGGTCACTAGTGTGTGGCTGTCGAGCACTGTGCTCTCTGGATTACCCAACACCCTCCCAGAGGGAAGCAGGGGGTGTGGGAGAGCCCAGAACGCCAGGGTATCTGTCCCGTTCAGCTGCTTCTTAGCTATGTGATGTGGGGAGCTCGCTACTCTCTGGTGTTAGTTTCTTCAATAGAAAAATGGAAATAAAAACTCCAGCACGAATGTTTTTTGGGGATGGATATCAAATGAGCTCATTGACGTGAAGCCGCTTTGAAACGCCGTGAAGAGCTGGGCCCGTGGGGAGGCTCTGTAGCCGGTCTTAAGATTGTCTTGTTCAGGGCGCCTGGGGGGCTCAGTCAGTTCGTCATCTGACTCTTGATTTTGGCTCTGGTCAGGATCTCAGGGTCGTGACATCGAGCCCTGCGTGGGGCTCTGCGCCGTGTGGGAAGTCTGCTTAAGATCTTCTCTCTCCTTCTCCCTCTGCCCCTCCCTGCTTGCTCCCTCCCTCTCTCTCTCTCTCTCTCTTTCTTTCAAAAAAAAAAAAAAAAAAAAAAAAAAAAAAAAAAAGATGGTCTTGTTCATTGCCACATGCCTAGTGCCCAGACCATGGCAGGTCTTTAAAGAGTTGTTGAATGGAGTCACACCTCACGGGTGGACTTCTCTACGCTAAAGGCGGGCAAAGACGAGAAGTTGGCAGAGTTTGGTAACATAAGTTCCTTCAAACCCCATATCCCTCCAGGGCTGGTAGCTAGCAGCGGGTTTTACTTTGTGGCTTCGGGGTCCCACACCACCACGTCGGCGTCAGCTCCGGGGATGATGCGGCCTTTGCGGGGATACAGGTTGAGAAGCTTCGCTGCATTGGAACTGGTAACGGCCACAAAACGGTTCTCGTCCATCTTTCCGCCAACCTGAAACATTGCAGAAGTGCCAAGTCAACCCAACACTGCGTGTGCCTCAAACCTCTGGTCACCCTTGCCTCTGGCCGGTGGACTTTTAGTGGGTCAGAACAATGGGACCAAGAACGACAACGACGCGGGCACCATGGCAGACGAGCCAACCTAGTCGGCTCGGTCCCCTTGCTCACTCCTCGCTCCTTCATCCAGCAACAACGGTGAGTGGGCCCTTTGCAAAAGGTGTCTAGCCCAGTGGAAACCCACCTCCTGTTATACAACCAGCTCTACTCATGCGCTCACTACAGAGGGGTTGGTAGCCTCCCTTCCCCCATGAAGGGACATATATTCTGGTCTCTCCAAAAACCTCTTCCTGCCCCAGCCACCAGCGAGAGCACCGTGGACTCCCTTCAAGGGGGATTCCTTGGCCACTCCTGCGTCCCCCTGAGCTGGTGGCATCATCCTGAGAAGGTGAAATCTCCTTCGGCTCCTACTTTGCTGTAGCTCCTTTGTGATAGGTCAAGACCAAAGATACTTATCCTTCATGGGGAGAACAGGTGGTATTTAAATGAAGTCCTAGTCCCTATCTTTTCTGAAAAGCAATTAGGGAAAATATATGAAGAGCCTTAAAGATGTTCATATCCTTTGGGCCAGAAATCTGCTTCTAGGAACCTATCCTAAGGAAATAATTAGAAATGCTGACAATATATATACTTATGAACAAAGAAATTCTCTGCAGCATTCTTTGGGAGTGCAAAGATTTGAGACAGCTCAAAGTTCCAAACCTCAGAGAAGGATGAACAAATGTGGTACTTCCATCGGAGGAAATGTTATTTAGCTCTTCAAAAAGATGTTTTATTATTTACTTATTTTTAAAGATTTCATTTTTTTATTTGACAGACAGAGATCACAAGTAGACAGAGAGGCAGGCAGAGAGAGGGGGGGGGACAGGCTCCCCGCTAAGCAGAGAACCTGATGTGGGGCTCGATCCCAGGACCCCGCAATCATGACCTGAGCTGAAGGCAGAGGCTTAACCCACTGAGCCACCCAGGTGCCCCTCAAAAAGATGTTTTAAAAAGAACTTTTACCGATAATTTTTACTCTTGACTGCTACATAAAAAGAAAATGAACCCAGTTATTAAAATAATATGCAGCACACACGTAGAACTGGGAAGAAATATATCAGAATATTAATCATTTAATTTCTCAGTATGGAATTATGGAGATTTTCCCCCCTAATACTTTTCTGTATTTTCCAAATTTCTAGAATAGGCTATACTACCTTTCTGTTTGGGAGAGTGGGTGGGGGTTGGGAAGACCTTTTTGGTTTCATTTTTGAATGAAACAGGGAGCCATGAGTGAAAACTCCTGCTAGGACTGGAGCGGAGACGGGCCCCGGAACATACCACTCCTCTCTCCCAGATGACACTCAGGCGGTCTTGCACGCCACTCACTCCATGCGGGATCTTGGTGAAGTCCTCCTTGCCCATAGCTTTCTGCTTCGTAGTGAAAGGCCGGTGATCTGATGCCACAATGTTCAGAGTATCACTGGAGAGAGAGAGAAGGATGTGACTGCTAAGGGAGGGAGGCTAGGGTCCCAGACGGCAGGGACAGATGCAGGGGAAAAGCTTTCCTTTGGGACCTAGGCCAAGCTGATCTCTGAAGTATGATCTCAAACAAGTTACTTCATCTGTGTGAACCTCAGTTGACTCATCTGCAGAATGGGAATATGGGTAGAGTGTGACACCGACTGTCAGCGTCCCAGGAGACACGGAGGAGAGCTTTTGGGACATCATCTTTTTTTTTTTCTTAAAAGGTGAGGCACTTTTTTTTTTAGATTTTTATTTATTTATTTGACAGAGTGAGATCACAAGGAGGCAGAGAGAGAGGAGGAAGCAGGCTCCCTGCTGAGCAGAGAGCCCGATGTGGGGCTCAATCCCAGGACCCTGGGATCATGACCTGAGCTGAAGGCAGAGGCTTTAACCCACTGAGCCACCCAGGCGCCCCGGGACATCATCTTTTAAGAGCGAAGACTGCAGGTGAATAAAGACTGAACTTAACATTTTGCTCATGTGAGGCCCAGATGCCAGTTTCCGCTCATCGCCTTCCTCAACCCCTACCAGTCCCTGCTGGTGACAAGCCTGTGCTGGGCAAAACATTTACAGGTTCAATGCTCAGCTTTGCTAAACAACTTGAGGCCGTCGCCTTTCTTGGATGTGGGGCTCTAACAGCACCGAAGGAGAAAGGAGGGACAAGACAGAAGAGAAGTCTGCCTTCATAAACCAGTCACGATGTACAAGTCAGCCCGTTCATCACCCCTGTCCTCCATGAGCATCAGAGGGTTACTGAGGCTGGCCTCCATGTGAGGCTGTGGGAGGCTACGGTGTGGTGCGGTTCTTCAGGGCTTCTGGGCTGGCTAGGAACTCAGGGCAGAGACTCAGGATGGTGAGACGCCAGACTCTGCCAAATGAAGGTGGTAGAGCCGGGCCCCATTCTGAGATCTCTGCAGCCGAGGGCTCAGAGGTGGTGAGGGGCGGAGGGGGAAGGGTGCCACATTGCCCAGGCTGGGGCAGCCTCAGGAAGAAACACTGTTGGAGGGCAGGCAGGGTCCGAGTTGGAGGATGAAAGTCTTGTGAGAGAGGGGGACAACCGCTGGGACCACACAGCAGGAGCCCTGAGAATCTAGTTTATTTGTAGGAAGTGATAAAGCCTTGGCAGTACCTGATGGCTGCCCGCATCCGAGGGGGACCTGGGAGCAGAAGGCATTCTCTGGCTTGGTGACCAGATCTGTAAGGCCCTCAGATGACTTGGGGTCAGGCAGCACATGGGGCACTGGGCTACACACTGAGCCCTGGCGGGGCTCATCAGTCACAGCTGTTGCCAAATGACTACTGTCTTTGGCCAGATCCCCAGTGAGATGACTTCGCTCTTCCTGAGTCAAAGCTCCTGCTCTGGGCCTCCTCAGAGCCTGCGGGAGGGACTCCCCACACAGTGGATGGTTTGTTCTAGGGCCCTGGGGTTACCCACATTCCCTGGGCCTGCAGAACCCAATAGAGTTTCACCTTCTCCTCAGGGGCCTTCCAGACACCCAGGCAGGGATCGGATCCGAAGACTGTTAGGGTCACCAACAGAGGGTTAGGGACCTCAACTCCCATTCTTTAACCAGGTCTTACTGAGTACCCACTTCAAAAAAAAGACACAAGTAGGTGCCCCTGGGGCAGGTGTGAATGAATGTGAATGAATGTGGTCATGTTCCAGAAGGGTTTTTTTTTTTTTTTAAAGATTTCTTCTGTATTTATTTGAGAGAGCAGGGGTTGGGGGAGAACGGCCAGAAGGAGAGGGAGAAGCAGGCTCGGGCCCTGGGATCATGACCTGAGGTGAAGGCAGACTGGCGCCCCCTCCAGAAAGGCTTTTGAGGTTGCCTAAATGTCTCGGAGATAAGACACACCCAACCATAAAATTTAAAACATGACTGGCTTTCTGAAGTCCTTTAAAATTTTCCATAATCAAATGAAAAAAAAAAAAAAACCCTTCTGGCCCCTTTAAGAAATTAGATTTTGCACAGAGAACAAACTGGTGGTTGCCAGAAGGGAGGGGGGTAGTCTGACGGGCACATGGGTGAAGGGGAGGGGGCGGTACAGGCTTCCAGTTCTGGAATGAGTAAGTCACTGGGACGAAAGGCACAGCCCAGGGGGTCTAGTCCGTGGCACTGCAACAGTGTTGTAGGGTGACAGATCATAGCTACACCTGTGAGCCCAGCCGTAACCCACAGAGCTGTCGACTCACTGTGACACACCCGAAAGTAATGTCACATCCTGTGTCAACTACACTTCAATAAAAAAAGAAAAAAGAAAAGAAATTAGATTTTAAATAAAGGATAAATCCTTCCACCCATAGATTGTGCCTTTTACCCTGACATGTAAGAAATCACATCCTAGAGTAGATCCTGAGGAAGCCGCACGGATTCTCTTATAGGAATATGACAATCGGTGTCTGTGTTTCTAATCAAGTATTCTGTGCAATGTCAGTTAGCACCAGCAATGCATCCTAAAGGCAAAAAAGTAACTATAAACTCCTGCAAATCACGGAGATGTTAAAACAATGCTCCAAATTCTATAAAATTGCACATTTTTACAATATGTGCTGATTTTAAAAAAGGACTCAAACTACTCTCACAATAGTTCACATGAAATTACAATTCGACTTGAGTGAATTTATTTACATAATTGAAATTAAAAATAGGCTAGACATAAAAACTTCAATTATTCAATTAATAATACTCTTTTACCCCCTAGCCTATTTGAATTTGGGTGCGTGGGGGCAATTACCACCTTTCTGTTCTTTCAGTAAAATTGCCTGTGGCAAACAGAGGTGTTTTGAAAGATTCTTTGACCTTGGAACTGGGCCAGAAGTATTACAGTGGGCCCTTGATACTTGTTCGTTTTTATTGTGTTGATAATGATGAAAAGGTGGCTGGTTTTTCCCAATGAAAAGCTTTTTTTTTCCTTTTTTTTTTGTAAACTAGGCTCTACGCCCAGTGTGGAGTCCAATGCGGGGCTTGAACTCATGACTCGGAGATCAAGAGTAGGACGCTTAACCAACTGAACCGCCCAGGCACCCCTGAAAAGCATTTTTAGAAGTATGAGCTAATCTGGCATTTCTCCTCCTGTGTGCTCCCTACTTTATCAGGGATGGAAAATAATCACTGTACAGTACTGAGCATAGACCGCCCCTCCAGGAGCCTCCTTCCCCCTGAGACCTTAAGGACTGTACCCCACGCACATCTTTAAGGTATTATTAACACAGCAGGATGGTGAGTGGGAATGTTCCAATTGTTGGCAACCAGGATGGAAAAGTAAGGAGGTGGATAAAATAAGGGCCCCATTATCTAAAGACAGCCACCTTTAGTCGGGGCTGGCCGTGTCCCTCAATCATCCCCACCATCGCGCTAGAAGAGAAGAAGCTTATCAATCCCCCCCACCCCCTGACGACCACCAGGTGTATGAAGCCGGAGGACAACAGGCAGGGAGACCGAGGTGTTACAGAATGGAGATTCTGTCATCTGTCCTCTCTCCTTCTCTCTCCTCTCTCCTTCTTCCCTACGCTCGCTCCTAGTAGCCAAGGAGGGCACATCTCAACAGGCTCACCCACGGAGAACAGAGGCGACCGCAGTGGGCCTTTGCCTGGGAGGTGGATTAGTGGTTGTGCCTGAGCCTCTGGGTCAGGAGAGCCCATGGGATGGGGACAGCTTTCCCCCCGGCACCGTGGATAGTGGCAAAGCTGGGTGAGCTTTCGCTGGGCCCCAGACACTGTAGAGGTGGCCAGGCTTGAGTGGACTTCCAGGGTCCCAGTTTGCAGAGACACCGCTAGCTCTGGAAGCTAGAAAGGTGCAGGAGGTTGAGGTCAGGCTGGACTCCATCTCCCGGAGCAGGGGAAGCACAAGAGAGCCCGCACGGGGCATATGCCCTGCCCAGGAGGGCCCCAAAGGCCAGTCACTTTCTGCCTGAGAAGCAGGAGTACAGGCTGGTGCTTGGGAACGGAGACGAATCCCCACCCCGAACTGGGCATGGGGAGGGAAGGAGATGGACATTTAAATTAGACCGGATTTCGGGAACTAAAAGGGAGAGAAAGCAACGGACTCTACCTAAGATGTTACTAAAGGAAAGAAAGAAGCTGCAAAACGTTTGGGATGAAACAAAAGCTTTTCGTGTTTGGGTCCCTTTGAATTCGGCCTGTTGGTTAAACCTTTGCCTTTAGATTCAGATCACATGGGAAAAGGTGCTAGAAAAAGAGGAGCTGGAGAAAAGGGGATCTGGAAGGGTAGGATGAGGGGGATGAGGGGGAGAGGCCAGAAGGCAGAGGGAGAAGAGGAAAGGAAGAGAGACACGTGGGGGAGAAGAACCACATGCAAAACAATGAGAGGCGGGAAAAGTGAAGAACAAAGAGACAGAAAGGCCCACGAATATTGTAGGTCCTGCCAGAGGACACATCCCACAGCCCTGCCGTGGTCTTCAGTGTAAAAAAGGAATGTCCCTTGAAATTCTGAATCACCACTGTTGACACTTTACCATATGCTCCTGCCTCTCACCCTTCAGAAACGCTCACTCCAAATCCAGTGGTCAGAGAAGCCCCAGGGGTTGCCAATTATCTGACGGGCTCCAGAGAAGGTCACCAAAGCCAAGTCATCCCACGGGCACAGTGAAATTAGGTCAGGTTCGGGGCTGCTAGGACATTACCATGAGGACGTGTAAATTCCCCGGAAGGCGCCTATTACGAGTTAATGGTGCGCTCTGGGGCCATGGGGTTCTGCTGAAGTGCCTTACTTGGCCAGCAGGCTCATGAGGTAGGTTGAGGTGTTGGTGTCCAGTCTCAGTGGAGGCACCGTGACGTAGGCGGCCGCGTGGGACCAGTCCTGGTGGTAGTAGTGTAAGCCGGTCAGCGTGGCATGCGCCGTGGTGGTCTCGGCCAGCACAACCTTCCCTGCAAGCAGAAAGGCCAGACCTTTAAGTAGGAAGCCATTGGTCCGAATGGCCCTACGTGAAGGAGCTGAAGTCAGAGAGAGGAAGGGACTTGCCCTAGCTCACGAGCACGTTTGAGAGCACAGCTGGGTTTAAGGTCAGAGCGCTACCTCTCGCCAGGCTGGCTCCAGGCAAGAAGAATGGAAGGGCAGGGGCACCGAGGGGAGGGGGGCAGCAGTGTGCAGCGCTTGGGCTCGGCTGGACCACAGGTGCTGTGCTGCAGGGCACTGATGTCAGGGCAGAGAGGCAGCAGTGCAGGTGAGACATGCCCAGGTTCCCGCAAGAGCAGAGGCGGGATCCCGGAAGCCTGGTGGCCCTTGCTCTGATTTATTTTCCCAAGTCAGTGACCATGCCTTTGTTTCTCCTGTCAGCAGGACCTCACTGGCACCCTGAGCCGGCCGAGACCACAAGTACATATAGAATCCTCCGGATGCTACCTGGTGCTCAGCCACAGCAGACACACAGGTGCCCCGGGGCTCGTATACTGGGGGGCCGGAGGGAGGTTGGGCTCAGATGCTGTTATCCCTCCAGGGACTTCCCAAGCATCCCCTGAAAGGTCCACTGGAACTGGTCCACGATTTTATGTCGGTTACCCAGGCAACTGCTAGTAAAACCCAAGAGGCCAAAAAAGACAGCAATTAATGAGTTGCCTGAAAACTTGGAAAATTTGACCAGACCCAGGGGAGGTGACAGACACTTCCGTAAAGCTGTTATGCAGACAAAGGTGCAGAGGAAAACACTGGTTCCAAGGCACTGAACCGACGCCAGAGCGGAGTGCTTCCAAGGGTGCCGGGAGAGAATAGCACATACACTGGGCTGGCGGCCCTGTAGGGTGGCAATCCCACCACACATGCGCACTGTCCATTCCGGCCCCAGGACTCACCTTGCATCTTAGCAGCTGCGATAACATCACCAGCCGAGATGCTGGACACGTTGACCAGGTAGATCGGGCAGTGAGTCTAGATAAGGAAACGCAGCGGGAAGGAGAGCACTTCAATCCCGTGAACCAGCCAAGCACGAGCACGACCCCCGCCACACAAGCGCTGGCCCCAGGACCTCCCCCTGCACCTCTCAGCCCCACTCTCAGGGTGAGGGTCTTCCACTGGGAACACGGGGCTGGCGGCCAGAGCAGGTGTGTGTGAAGTGGAGAGGAGGCAGGGAGCACCCAGCCCCAGAGCCAGTGGGAATATCGGGGTAACATGTCAGCTGACATCAAGAGATTTATAACCTAAAACAAGGGATTGTTTTCTATTCGCGAGTGTGATGCCCTAAACCAGTCTGGATTATACTCCGTATTGAAAACGACAAAGCCTGGGTGAGGGCTGCTTTATCAGTAGACAGAAGGCATCCTGGACAAGAAACAGAAGACAGGAGGTTCAGGGCTCAGAGTCTATGTCAGACAGGACTGGCCTTGCAGACAGACACCTGGACTGTAGTCGATGAGCTTCTCCTCCACGGAGCTGGACTACAAAGGTTCATGGCTTTGCTTCTCTGGGCATATGTTTGAGCTAAAAAATAGAAAGCCGGCCTTGTGTTGTTCAGATCTCTCCTCACTATGGAGTAAGTTTCCATCAGGAAGTAATTAATATCCTAAGTATCATTATATCAGTAAAACAATGTCCCAGACTTGTAAACTACTAACAGGAGGCCTTTCCCAAATGTTTTTCTGATTCTCTGAGAGGAGAGCGAGCTTAGGAACAGGACTGATTTGTCATGTGCCTGGCACAACTTGACTGTTTAATTCTGAGATCCGCTGGACCTCCAACCTGTGTGTTTTCCCTGGTGTTCCTAACACCACCCCTCAGGTTTACACCCTTAGAGGCAGTCCACGTCCTTCCAGAGGAGAGGCTCTGGGGCACGAGTGCCCTCTGGAATCAGCGGTGGGCTTTTTAAAACAGATGGCTGGGTATCACCTGCCATTTCTGATTCCATAGCGCTGCATGGGCCCGAGAATCTGCATTTCTGAACTTCTAACATCTGCTCGTGCTGCTGGTCCAGGCATCGCACTTAGAAAATGGCTGTGCTAGAGGCGACGGTTCAGATTTGCTGAGCAAATGGAACTCTTTACCGATCGTGTAGAAGAAGAAAGAACCTTGGTCTAGTGCTCTGTGGTTCATAAAGTGCCTTTCCTTCTCTGCCTCCTTTCAGCCTCACAACCACGCCGTGAGGAGTGCTACTACCACTCCAATTCTAGGTAACAGAAGAGCGGATCAGAGCAGTTGAGTGACTTGCATAAGCTGAGCTTGTATTTGGTCAAGGCCTCACATCCCTTGCTCGGTTCCCATCAGCACACCGCACCTGCACCCCAGACCCTGAGCAATTCCAAGGAAAACTTCTAAGGGGTCCAGAGGCGGAGGTTTAAGCAAACATCTACCGAGTTCCTCTACAGGAAACAGAGTTCAATTGCAGGGAGGCTCTGTGGCCCCCAGACCCACGTGACTCCCGTGGGAGCCATTTCCACTCGAGCAGTGAAGGCAGGCTCAGCAAGCTTGCGGGGGGCGGTGGGGGGGGGCGCAGAAGAGCTGGCAGCAAGGATTCCGCCAGGTCTGTGGGAATACCAACATTCACCCAGCAGAAGGTTCTGGGGTCCTGCAAAGTCAGGCACGCATGCGGTTGGCAGCCAGGGCAGAATGGGACCCTGCCGTGTAGATGGAAGAGTCTGGCTTCTGATCCCGGAGTCAAGAATGGGTTGAGGGGAAGCCAGGTCTACTTACTCTGTTTGCAATGGTGATGACTCGGTGAGTGGCTTCAGCTTCCAGCTGTTAGAAACAAAGGACAGAAAGAAAACAAGCTTCACCCTCTTTCCCAAGCAAGCCCACATCTGCTCAACAGCCCACTCTGTAGAGAATGCTGGAATATCCAACACAGAGCTGGAAGGGTCCACTGTAACCCTTAGGGGTTGCCTCCCAGGAACACCGAGCTCCAACCACTCTGCTCCCCAAGAGAATCCGAGCACTTAGGACGCCATGCATAGCCTCGCTGGATGCTCCTCAGGCCTTAGAGAAAAGGCAACAAAACAAAAGCTAATGGAAACCTAAGTCCCATCTCTCTGTGTTTTTTGGTGTGGTCTCTCCACAGCCACCTCAGCAGGATTTCTGAACCTCGGCACTGTGGACATTCTGAGGTAACTCTTCACAGTGGGGGCTGCTGGGCACCATAGGATCCTGAAGCAGCCTCTGTCAGCTCTACCCACGAGATGACAGCAGCATCACCCCGATGTGGGACAACCAAAAACATCGCTAGACGTTGCTGAAGTTCTTCCAGAGAGCACTCTCCCTTGGTGTGGAGCCTTTCACTGCTAGACAATGATGGTGACGACTCATGCTACTAATATCGTCCAGTCAAAGCCTTGCTCTTGCCCTCCTATAACTGAACAAAGCCCAGTCCTGTGCCCACCCGCCTACTCTTGTTCTCACAGGCACGCTCAGGGCCTTGTCTATCTGATGGCAGAGCCCTCGCATCCTGTCTCCAGCTCCTCATCCCTCATGGACATGCAGCCACCACTCTGCACTGACAGCTTTAAAAAACGGAAATAGCTTTCTCCTCACAAATGGCGGAGGATGTCTGAATAGGGTCACAGGACAAGAAGGTGTTATTTGTCTGATGTGGTCCCTCCAGAGCAGAATTCTCTAGCAGGGAGGGGGACTAGCGGGGATGTGTGTGGACCCCATGCAACGCTGAGCAAGGATAGAACCACAGGGCAAGGATGGCGTGGCCTTTCATTACTGTCACCAGGGGTCACGGGGTGGTAAAGGGCGGAGAGCGGAGACATAGGTGTGCCTCCGGTTTCTGGTGGGAAGGGTCCAAAGGTTTCCTCAGATGCTGAAAGGGATCTTGTTCCGAAAATGCTTACTCACTGACTTATAGTCTGGAATTTCTTCTAACACCTGAAGGCCATTTCACTCTGCCTCCCCGTCCCCCCGGCCCCTGTTCAGTTCTGGGGAAAGCATTTCCCACTATTCTCACATTGTCTCCCTCGGATCCCTGAAATCAGAATCAAATCGTGGGTCTGGTTTCCCCCAAATTGTCTTTCCCAAGGAAGCTCAAGGCCGTGTTAGCTTCAGCAGTGAGGAGGAATCTGAAAAGCTTCCAGATGAGAATTTCACCCATGGAGAAAGGGATAGTATACAACTTGGATTTACTGACGTCTATTCCATCCTAAAGATCCTGTGAATCCATAGGAAAGAGGCGAACAAGAGGCAGGCAAAGTTTTCCTCACCTCCTCTGGGCGGCTGATCTCGATTCCTTCTGGGCCTGTGATACCCAAATCTAGTGCTTCCTTGGCACCCTGAATAAAAGACAGAAAATTGAGAGAACCATGCAGATACAAGCAAATCACAAACCCCAGAGACAGTAAAATATGCTGGACACAGCCCATCCCAGTAGGCTTGCTACTTTTTTCACTGCTGCAGTATTCTCCCCAAAGAAGGCAAAATTAGCGCAGGGCTCCCTTGCAGTAGGGCTCTCTTGAGCCTCACTTCATGAGGACTGGACGTATTTTTTCCTCTTAAAATTATAGCTCTGTAACTAGCCCAGAGGCTTGGGACATCCAAGACAATTGGTCTGAAAGTTTGAAAGTCAGAATTGCTCCCACTCAAAGTCTAGTCCAATCTCCAGCTTCCAGAACACCTAGATGAAGCCTTCCCAAATATCCTATTTAATTTCCAGGAGTGCAAAGGGGCTCATCTGTCAGTGAGGAAATCGCTAATAATATCTCGGCTCCTCTGGCGGGGTGTGGGGGGTAACAGGAAAGCAGAGCTGACTCTCATTTATTCTGATGTCAAATCTCATTAAAACCATTTCTTAGAGGTGCTCTAAATTCTTTCGCTGTAATGGAATTTAAATATCCTATCATTAGGACTAAGACATCATTATCTAAGACTCAGAAACCATTTTGGACTGTAAAGAGATTTTTGTTTCACAGACAGTAGACAAGTTTGGATTTTCTGGATTTTCATCTGGGGTGTCAACATATCGCACTTTCTTTTATAAATTATTTTATCTGAACAAAATTGTGGAATGGGTGATGGGGGTGGGCCGGGGATCCCCCCAAGAACTGCCTGTACGGGCGCCCCAGCCTCCCCCCCACCAATATTCTCTATCGCCTTGCCTCGGCCACGAGCTCCCCATTCTCAGCATGGACTCGGGGGATTGCTCCAATGTCCTTGCAAGCGTGCAACACCTGGTACAGCTCACTGTCCCGAAGCATATACAAGTCTTTGTAGGTCATGAACATCTGGAACGAGTTGACACCCTTCTCCCTTACCAGGGTCTCCATTTCTGCTTTCACCTGGAGGACAAAATGCAAAGGCAATGCCATGTGAGTACAGATGTTCGAGAGGCTTGCTGGCGGGTGCCAGCTGAGGATGGAGGGGACGTGGGCCAGTCGGCAGAGTGACCATATGACCGCCTGCCACCTTGCAGAATCTCACTTTCCCATAGGCTGCTGGGAGGTCACGTGAGCAAACGGAGGCAGAAGTACTTGGAAAACTGTCAAGTGTGACACAAATATAGGCTATATTGTTACCGTCCCGGTGTGTTTCTGCCACTCTAGTGGCTTGTCCTGTGTTTCTGACTCCAAGTTAGCCTTCTCGGTAAAAGCATTAACAGCTTTTACTCCCACGGCTTGTGCCCCCTGCTTCCCTAATGAAAGTGGCATTACAGAGAAGTCACAATAATGCTAAAAGTCCTGAGCGCCGGGGCGCCTGGCTGGCTCAGTCAGTGGAGCACGTGACTCTTGCTGTTGGGGTTGTGGGTTTGAGCCCCAGGTTGGGCATGGAGATTACCTAAAAATAAAATTTAAAATAAAATAAAATAAAAAATCCTGAGGCCCTGGGGAAAATCCAAATAAATTGAAGTTTATCCCCACAAAGACCACGTAGCCAAATCAAAAATCTTCTCACTTAAATGAAAGAGTTAGTATGTCAAAAGCACTTATGAAAAAAAGGACTGGAAGGAAATAAGCTAAAACAACAGTGGCTGTGTTGGGGGGGGGTGACCAGATAATGGGCTTCTTTCCTACTTTTAAAATTCACAGCGAGAAAGAAATGAATTGATACTAACAAAAAAGAATTTGAGAAGTGTGGAGGTCCCCACAACCTCCAGGGACCTAGAGATGGCTGGCCTGGCCTCAGTGTGGCTGAGAATTGTAGTGGATGCTCTATTCCAGGCCAACTCCCGTGGGAGGGAAGAGAGAGAGGCTCGGGGTAGAGTCGTCCATCCAGAAGGGTGTCCAACACAAAACCCCCACTTGTGGTAATGGCTGGCTGACCTTCAGGGTGGTCTGCACCTTTGCCCAAGAGCAGAAGGGAGGGTTTCATGGTGTGAGGCTTGGGGGGCTCCGAGGCCTTTCCTGAGGGTCAGGTCGGAAATAACGGAGGAGACTGGGTGACTCCCATGCTCCCAGCTAAAACCCAAGGGCAGAAGAGCAGGGGGCTTTTAATTCCATCTGAGAAGGGAGTCAAGCCCTTTAGACCAGGCTCCACAGCTGAAGAACTTTTTAAAATGTCTTAATGCTTGTTGTTTTGTTTTGTTTTGCTTTAGAGTAGACTCCATGCCCAATGCGGAGTCTGATCTCACAGCCTCGAGATCAAGAGCTTCGTGCTCCTCCGACGGGGCCAGCCTGGCGCCCCAATGCTTGTTCATTTTCATGACTCCAGGGCACCCACGTGAGTGCTGGCACACGGTGGTTAATACGGAACTGATGAAAGAACGAACACCTAGCCTGCTTCCCTGGAGTAATAAGCACGAAAATTCTAGAAACAAGCAAAATCTGAAGGCTTATCTATCTGTTTTTAGGAAGAGCCAGGAGGTGGGAATCTGGGACCTGGGGCAGGGGGAGGATGGGAAAGCCATGAGCGAGGGCCAGCCTCTGAGCTCTCAGAATGGGGGCTGGGCCCCCAGAGGGAAGAAGGGACCCTGTCCATTTGTTCCAGGCAGCACCGAGTCAAGACAGCAACCTCTGTTCTGTTCTGAGCCTGCAGGGCCCTGTTGTCCCTTCCAGTGTGAAAATGACACGGCCCTTGGAGCCTGACAATAGCCAACCCCACTATTCAGGGCTCCCCACACTTCTGCCTTAGGCCCTCTCTGTCTGCTGGAAAACTGGCCCTTTAAATTATAGAACAAGCCTTCTCATCCCTTTGTGGAATCATGTGTTTTTCTTCTTTTAGCATTTTGGGGGAGGGGTTAGAATGGCATGGGATGGGGGGGGTATCCTTAATCCTAGCCGACTCTGACCAAATGGCCCCTCTGCCTCAAAGAGCATTCATTCTTTTTGGGGGGATTCCAGCCAGCCCCGTTACCTTGGGTGCCCACCAGGTGATCCCCACGTGCAAGGCGTAGTCACAGCAGACCTTGGGGTCGGCCAGACCCCGGCACTTCTCGTATGCCTCCACGAGCGAGGTCTCCTTATCGGGCAGGACGTGGCCAATGACCATGGTGGTGCCTCCAACAAGGGCCGCCTGTGGGGGACAGGAAGAGCAGTCTTGTCACATCCCTTGCCATAGCCGAGTTCCCGATGCAGGCAGACATTGGGTAGACATTCGGGCCAACCACAGACCCTATCAAGCAATAGGCTGTGAATCCTCAGTGCAGCAACACATGGGAAGCTGGAAGGAGCTGGACGAGCAGGGGCCGGTGGGTAACTCATCACCATTGCGGATCTAGAGCACGAACCTGCTTCTTCCTCATCTGGGGTTGTGGCTCAGGGCTTTGGAAAAACCACTTGGTGTTACCTGAGCCCGAGGCTAACCTCTCCTTTCCAAAGAGCAGAGTCCCTCCACCCCCAACGATTCTGGCCAACCTGAATCTATAGATGACACAACCAAATGTTTCATGTCGTACATCTATTCATAATATTTATTTAGTCACTGGACGTATTTAAATCCTACTGAAGGAAAGCTTAATTTGGATATATCATTTTGTTTTATTCTCTCATATCTCATGAAACAATTTTATTTATTTATTTAAAATATTTCTCATTGGGGCGCCTGGGTGGCTCAGTGGGTTGAAGCCTCTGCCTTCGGCTCGGGTCATGATCCCAGGGTCCTGGGATCGAGCCCCACATCGGGCTCTCTGCTCTGCAGGGAGCCTGCTTCCTCCTCTCTCTCCCTGCCTGCCTCTCTGCCTACTTGTGATCTTTGTCTGTCAAATAAATAAAATAAAATAAAATAAAAATTTTTCATTTATTTAATAGAGAGTGCAAGCAGCGGGGAGGGGCAGAGGAAGAAACAGACTCCCCCATTGAACAGGAAGCCCCACGTGGGGCTCAATCCCAGGACGCCGGATCATGACCTGAGCCAAAGGCCGACGCTTAACCAACTGAGCCACCCAGGTGCCCCTTCATAAAACAATTTTATCCAAAGTTTTCATATGCACCTTCCACATGGGGCTTTGTCTTCAGTTTTTCCAAGCACACTGAGTTCATTTCCATTTCTCTTGTTTGAGATAAGGCAGTTTCTAGGTCCCTGTATGATTTATCAATGAAAAATTACTCTATTCACAACCTCTATAAGGTACCACTTAAAGAGAAATCTTTAAAAAGCCTCACTTGTAATAATAATAATAATAATAATAATAATAATAATAATTTTAAAAAGCAATACCTCCAGAAATAATTACTAAATCTATATTAAAGACCCACCTTCCCCACATATGCTTTTTTTAAAAACCAATTTGGTCGGGTGACCTGCACAAGCTTCCAGAACTAGCACTGACCAAAGGCTGTTCCAGGCTAATGTGTTGTTCCCAAACAAAACTTCATCAAAATAGAATAATTAAGAGAGGGATCCACTACTCTGTGAGTGCTCTGATAGAAGATGACCCTCTCTTTCCAATGAGTAAAAGTTTGGACAAAACCCGTCCTTCTATTTGGGCCCAAATTTGAGCCCTCACTCTCCACCTCCCAGCTGGATAACCTCAGTCACATTACTTAACCTCCCTGGGATGCTTTACCTATAAGAGCTACTATAGTAACTACTTATCCTCTCTAAGCTTTACCTAAATTGGCTTCCTTGCCAGGTAGTTGGGAAAGTGAAACATCTCGAATAAAATGGACTGCGTGAAGTCTGTCCTAATGGGTGCTTAACTATCCAGACTTTGACCATCTATCTCTGTTTCTGTAGGGGAGAAAAACAGGACAATGAAATTGTCTTAATGATTTCATGCTTCTCTAGTCAGTCAAATCCTTGATCACAAATCAGAAACACTGCTGGGGAATGGGGAACTGAAAAAAAATAGTTCAGTGGCCAAACAACAATTAAAATAAAAACTCTTGCAACACAGATTTCCCACGCTGACCCTGGCTGGGCCAGGGGTCAGACAACTCATGTTTTGAAAAGTCAGGGGTCCCACTTTTTGCACGGCTTAAAGCAACCAATAGGGGGCGGTAGTTTTGCGGTACACAAAGGGGGAACAGGGATGGGGGGGCGGCAGGGAAATGAGAGAAGGGGAAGAGCAGCAGATTGTAGCTTTACTAGCTGGCTTCTATTTGTGATCCAGCTGGGTCTGCCAGGCTGATTCACCCTTACGGCAGCTGGTTGTACTCTATTCTGCCCTGAAATGCATTTCTTGACTTTACATGTGGACATGGGGTGTGTCGAATATTGGGATTTCATATACTAAATTGTTTTATTTTATACACTTAATGATCTTATTGGTTCTAGGTTCCTTTCCTTTGCACCTCCCCCAGTATGTCTGTGGCCTTGAACAGAAAAAGGGGGACCTGGAAACAGCACAGTCTGATAAGAGAGCCAAGACTCTTCCTAAGATCTGAGGGTCCCACACCGAGGGTAGAAAAGGAGGTCCATGTGCTGAACCTCTAAACAGTTAAAAGTTACAGAGCAAGCTGTTACGCGCAATACATTCTATCCTCCTACTACTCTGACAAATACGTAGCCGAGAAGGCCAGGTCTGAATTTAGAGCTCTTGGGAATCCTTGCAGCTCTGAGCTACACTGAGCTACACTGTAGGGGATGCTGGCCTTCAGCCTTTGCACGCACCTGCAGCTCACACCCGTGACCCTGGGTTTGTCCTGCAGCCTGTGGGTCAAAGGTCTGCTCACTCCCTGCAAAATGCTGCCCTTGGATCAGACACGCACACACTGGTAGTCTGGCCCCCAGGAGGACAGAGTCAAGCTTGGTCCTGGTTGCTCAGGACCATTCGTTAGGGAATCCCAGGGACCCTGAGTCTAGAAGAGGCCAGTGGGCTCTGGGCAGACACGGTCCCTCTTGCCTGAGTCTAAGGACAGTAACTGAAGGGTTCTGGTAGGTGTCTCTGGACGGTGGTGCTGACTTTCCCACTTACTGGCTGGAATCCCAGGCCAGCTGTGTGCCCGCACTGCACCTCACCTCGTGGGGGCCCAGAGACGATCTGGGGGCAACGGTGTGAGAGCATCTGCAAGCTGGGAAGGGGCACATAAATATCTGGACTAATTATTTCTGCTAAAACCTCCGGTCTAAAACACAAGTTTAACAGGATCAGCAAATACTCCCCCAGCTGCAGGCTCAGAAGTCCGGCCCAGATGCTGGATGTACCAGGATGTACAAGCACTTGTTTCCTCCCAGGCAAGACAGACACAGAGCTGGCTTTGAAAATATGTACAGTTCCAACCCACGGGATGAACGCCCGCAAGCTCTGATTCCTGGGAGTGTGGTGTCACAGATGTGACAGACCTTTTTACTGTCATCCCACACAAAACAGCCTTGTAGAAATCAACAGAGAGCACGACTCACTCCTGCTCCTAAGCCTTTCAAAGGGATTATGTTTATGAATATGGGGCTGTGTGACTGCTGAACGTTCCTGGTTTGAGGCAGAAAATGGTGTTGGTTAAGCAAGCTGTGGATGATGCTTAATGGAAGTCAACAGAAATGACGTTCATGGAGTCTAAGTCATAACATGGAAAAAGGGTGATACTATAATGAGCGAAAAAGGCAGAATTCAATATGTGTACCCAAGATGCTGAGAAGTATGTTTAAACACACAGGCACCCACACAAGGAAAAACATGGGAGGAAATAGACCAAAACATTAACAAGGACTGTTTTTGAGTGATGAGAGTCTGAGTTACTTATTTTTTCTAGTTTTCTGAAATCTACTTAATAGATTATATTACTTAGTTATAATGTCTTTTTTTAAACATAAATTTAGGGGAAGCTAAAAATTATTTAAAAATTAGTTAACCATGTGGGGCACCTGGGTGGTTCATTCGTTTAGGTGTCCAACTCTTGGTTTCAGCTCAGGTCATGATCTGGGGGGCTTGGGATCAAGCCCCATAGGGCTCCCTGCTCAGTGGAGAGTCTGCTTGAGATTCTCTTTCTTCCTCTCCCTCTGCCCTTTCCCAACTCCCCTCCAAGCTCTCTCCCTCTCAAAGAAATAAATCCTTAAGAATAGTTAACCATGGGGCACCTGGGTGGCTCAGTGGGTTGAGCTGCTGCCTTCGCCTCAAGTCATAATCTCAGGGTCCTGGGATTGAGTCCCGCATCGGGCTCTCTGCTCAGCAGGGAGCCTGCTTCCTCCTCTCTCTCTCTCTCTCTCTCTGCCTGCCTCTCTGCCTACTTGTGATCTCTCTGTCAAATAAATAAAATCTTTAAAAAAAAAAAAAAAGTTAACCATGCTTCTGTGTTCAAAATACTTTCTTCTAAAATTACAAAACATTTCAAATGTACAGTAAAAGTACAGAAAATAATACAACACACAGGCATGAGCCTGCTAGTCAAACGTAACAGATTTAACACTTTTTGCTGTTTTTAAAAAAACATTAAACAAATGGACTATAAGCAATCCAACCAAAGCCCTCCATCCCTCTCCCCTGAGGTTGATATAAATTGCTCCCATCTATGTTTTTATGCTTTAGACTGTGTTTGTTTTGTGAATTTAAAAAATTTACACCAATGGCATTGGACTGTCCACAGCTTTTTGAAACTTGCTTTTTAAAAACTCAACATCTTTAAGATCTATTTCATTCCCTTCAATGAATGGTATGAATACTCCTCCAGGGCGGTATTCAATTCCGAGTTCACGGACAGTTAAAACACTTGAGTATTTCTGCTCACGCGGGAACAGTCCCCACCGTCGGGGTGGACGTTACCGGAAGTGGCGGTGTAGCTTCCTGGCGCATGCGCACCTCCAATTCCACTGGCATGGTCCAGGGACCAGGTGTCCTGGGTGACCAAAATTGCACATTTACCTATACTGGTCCTTTAGTTTTTACCTAAACTGCTCTCCAGCCAAGCAGCTCTACCGAGTCTGTGACAAATGTTTTTATTGTGAATGTGGGACTTCACATCTCTCACTGTTAAGTTAATAAGGATATTGGGACCATTTGTTTAACCGACAGACACAGCATCATGATACACCTTTGGCAGGAGAGGAAACATAACTTGAGTACTTCACAGGTTACCAGTGATTTTATTTTTAATTTTTAAAAAATCTTTTAATGATTTTTATTTATTTACTTGAGAGCGAACATGAGCATGGGGGAGGGGCAGGGACAGAGGGAGCTGCAGATTCCCCGCTGAGCAAGGAGCCCCACGTGGGGCTTGATCCCAGGACCCCCATATCATGACCTGAGCACAAGGCAGCCACTTAACCAACTGAGCCACTCAGGCGCCGCCGTGATTTGTTTTCGACATTTGTGGTATTCTGTGGGGTAAATCTGGAATTATTTGATGCTCAGTAATGTCAATTCCATTTGTTTCCTAATAAAACCCAATATACTTAATGGTAATACATTTTATGACCCACTTTCCAGGCATACACTGGGCTAGAGCTTGCACTGAAACTCGAACTAAACCTGATAGAAATGTCGTCTTTATGCTTCAGAAGTTCATCAGATGACTACGGGGCACACAGAGTCTCCATGTGGACCAGATCCAAGCTCAGCGAGTTGGAAAGAAATTTCAGAAAAAATACGATTCATTTACTGGCATGACAGCGTTGGAGAGAACAGTGTATTGGCCCTTCCTGCCTCTCCCAGGACAAAGTTCTTTGGAGAGTCACTCTCTTACTGTCTTCTGCATTGCTGCAACTTGAATCATGTTTTTCTGGGATCCCAGTAGCAATGGTTTTTTTATTTTCCAATTCCACACTCCTCCCTGCCCCCACCCCATAATCTTTGCTCCAAAGAAGGGGGTTTGTTCCAAGGCTGAACCAATAGGCCAAGGCACAACATTTGTGCTCTGCTGTTGAGAATGTACTTGGGGCCAGAGGTAATCTGTGGGGTTTTTCACTGAGGAAGGGTGAAGGGCTTCTAGGAGAGTATTGAATGTTCTATACAGTGCATAGAAAAGGGGGTTTGTTTTCAGGGAGGTGACTGGAATCAGAAAACGAGGATCTGCTACTGCCTAGACCTACAAGATCAAGGGCAACACAGTCTTTGAGGGAATGCTCCAGCACAGAGAGTCAAATAACAAGTATTTGGATGTGGGGCGCCTGGGTGGCTCAGTGGCTTAAACCTCTGCCTTTGGCTCAGGTCATAATCTCAAGGTCCTGGGATCTTGCCCCGCAAGGGGCTGTCTGCTCAGCGGGGTGCCTGCTTCCTCTTCTCTCTCTCTCTGCCTACTTGTGATTTCTGTCAAATAAATAAATAAAATCTTTAAAAAAACACAAAAAAACAAAAAACAAGTATTTGGATGTGTTTTGTTGACGAGTGAGCACGGATGCACACATTTCTACATTTCCTGATGCCGCTGGGAAAGGCAGCATCGGTTCAGCTGGATCTGCTTCTCTTGGAATTGCTGAACCAGTTCTTTTTCTTTGCACATTAAAATGATCATCTATCTTTTACTCACAATCTCCCAAAGTACAAGAGAGAAAAAAAAATCACTAGCTCAGTGGTTTCTCTCTTGCTCTAAGTAACTTCCTTCACCATCAGGAATCTGTTGGGGCCCCTGGAAGGCCAGCTCTTAAGCACCACGTGTTAGGACTTGAGAAACTCTCCAAAAGAAGGACCTGAGCATTTCGTCAAGTGAGATGACACATGTTCGTAGGGTCCTTAGAACGATGGCCGGCACTCAGTCCAAACCTTCCGTGGCCTAAGCGGTCCCACAGTGCCTTGCATGTAGAGAGGCTCTCTGCTTGGTATTTAAATTTTTGCTGTCATCATCTTAAAATTCTTCCTAATGTTAGAACAAGGAGCCCCACATTTTTATTAGCTACACTCGCCTGATGGGGGTTATCTGGCTCTGACGGGTTTACACTAAGCTTCACCACCAACTCAGCCAGCTCCCACTGGGGTCTCAGGACATGGACTCTTGATCTGACAATTCCCTTCCGGGCCACTTAAGGGCTGACCCCTGCTTCAGACTCTTTGGCAGTGACCCCAACCCCTTTCTATCAAATGCCTCCTTTCTCTGGAAAAAAAAAAAAAATACAAACCAAACCCAAACCCTCCTAGCTTTTCTGCAGGGCACCTGACTGATGTGTGATCAGTTCCCTGGGGCTACCCTTTCTGTCCCTATGGCTGCAGACAGCTCTCAAGCCTTTTCTTGACCCATAATTTACAGCCTGTGGAGCTCATCCTGCAGCTGATTGGTTTTCTCTAAATTGTACATTTGCAATTAATTGCATTCCCAAACTCCTTTTACTTTCCACTCCTACCTTCTGTGTCCATAGTGTCTCCCACACCTTCTGGGTGGGGGTTGGGGGCGGCTGGTTCCACGTCTGACCTTGCAATGCTCTTACTCTAAGCATTACCCTAAAACTCACATTTTATCCTTTGAATTTTCTGCAGAAGAAGCAGGCAACCTTCAATTCACAACATATTTTGGGAAAAGGACATTCTCACCCACACTTACTCTGCCTGCTGTTTACAGGCATTTTAATGTTATATTTAGAGGCAAATAGTATAGTGACAAGAATTGGACTTTAAGGCAGGCAGATCCAGGTTTAAATCCTAGCTCCATCACTTACGTTTAAGAACTTGGCAAGTTGTTTAATCTCTGAGCTCCTTTTCCTCAAATGTAAAATGAAGATAGCATATACCCATGGGGTTACTCTGATTAGATGAGAAAATGCATAGAAAACCCTTAGCACAGTGTCTGCACATAGTAGGAGCCCAACAGTGTTTATGGCCAGTAAGTAAAATTTGCAGGTAGCATTAATACACACACTACGTGCCCTCTATGACACGTATCAGATGATCCAGAAGGAGCCAAGAAAGGTAAGCAAGAAATGTGGCTGGCAAACAGGACAAGAAAAAGGTTCACTAGTAGTAGAGATGACTTCGAAGTAGTTTGAGAGTACAAGTCATCAAAAGTAGCATTCCTCTTGGGGCACCTGGGTGGCTCAGGCAGTTAAGCAACTGCCTTTGGCTCAGGTCATGATCCCGGGTCCTAGGCAGGCTCCCTGCTCATGGGGGAGCCTCTCCCTCCCTCTGTCCCTTTCCGGCTCATGCTCTCTCTCAAATAAATAAATAAAATCTTTATAAAAAAAACAAAAAGGGGGGGATCATTCTTCTTGGCGGCAGCATCAGGTACAAAAGGCCAAAGGAAGGCAAGGATATACTGTATAGGCAGGCTAAGAGCTGGAAGGTGGGCAGGACAGCATAGGTGAAGTCGGGGGCACAGCCAGAGGACAGACGGTAGACCTGTCTGGTTTGGGCCAAGGCAAGTCTAGTTAGGACCAGACTGGATTCCATCAGGTCAGCAAAGTTGAGCACCTTGTGTGATGCACAGGCGGTGGTCCTGAGGGCACTGAGGGAGTGTGGCGTTTATGGGAGCACACTTACAGAGAGGACGCTGTCACGCCCCCAGCCCCCAACAGATCTGTAGTCATAGCGGGCTGCGGGGCAGGGGGAGATGATGAGGGCTGACTGCAGATACTCTGACTGTGGAGTGCCAGCTTCAGGGTCATGGCCCTGAATCGGGGGCTGGGGATGGAAGGGACAAATGTGAAAGCTGTCTCTTGGAAGAAGGGGCTGCAGCCAAGTTTGATGCTAGAAGGGGTGGTGATGTCAATGATGAGGGAGGTTTCATGCTTGTGCGGCTAAGAAAACAGTATGGGGAGAGGGAAAGGATCTTTTGTTCCTCGTAAGAGAGATCTGATTGAAAGACATCCAAGTAGAGATGAACATCACTAATGATAACCAACGCCCCCAAACATGGGCTCTGTGCCCCTTTAACTCTCACAATGACCCTCCGAAAGAGGGATGTTACTGTCACCATTGCTCCGATGAGGAAACTGAGGGTTGATCTTTATATCTGTTAGGCTGGGAGGGGCCCCTCTTCCCATCCATTCAAGAGGGGTGAGGCATGGAGAAAGGAGGAAATGACCAGAGGGTGCCTGCACCCTTGATCCCAGACCGCTTACAAAACAGGAAATGGAGTCAAATTCCCAGGGGCAAGGTTTGGAAAAATTAGAGGAGGGTGGCGCCGGGCCAACACTCCTAAAGGAGTTGCATGTAGAATCACGCACGAGGGGCCGGGGGAAGCTGGCGGCAAGGGCAGAGCAAGCAGCCCGGGAGAGCTGAGGCAGTGGGGAGCCTGGGGAGGGGGGTCTGGGGGAGGGATGGACCACAAAAGGGTCCAGGCAGAGAGCCAGCATGGCAATAAAGGGGGAGGCATCTCAGGCTGGCCCAGAGTTTGGCTGGGGCTTAGGGCGACATTTGCATTTTTAGCTTGTTAGCAGTGAGTGCGGGCAGGCTCTCGGGTGGGAGAAGCCTGAATTCTGGAGCCCCGCAGACCTGGATCCGACTTCTGGCCGTATTGCTGAGTCCTGTGGTCTCGGGTGAGCGAGTTCCCGCCTGAGAGGATGGGGGTGCCATTCCCAAAAGGCGGGATCCCTGATAGGGGAGCGGGGTTGTGGCGGGCAGTGCTGAGTTTGGGGGAGACGCACAGAGAGGATGAAGACGGAGACAAGACCAGGAAGGACACTAGGAAAGACACTAGGAAAGACAGCCAAGAGGAAGGAAGCAGCCCAGCAAACCCTCCTACCACAGCACAAAACTCCCTGGGTCAGCAGTTCCAAGAAGAGGGCGCTGGCCTAGAGGTTATGATTCCTCCCACCCCCAGAGGCCTAAGCGCCCCCTCCCCAGCAGTGAACAAACCAGGGCAGTTTTGGGGTCTCAGGGACAGCAAACAGACACATCTGCTCCCGAAGCCCTGCCGTAAGCCTGTCTGGGGCTCCCTCAACAGGTGGACTCAGGGCACACACAGCACCCCTGGAGCAGCCCTGCAGAGAAGGCCAGGAAGGGTCTGAGCCTCCGTGTGTGCCAAGTCCTTGTGCCCCTCCTCCCATCAGCCCCACGGTTCTGCCCGGAGCAGGCGGGGGACGCACAGGTCAGGAGGCTGGCAAGAGTTCGCCTTCTCCTTCCCTTCTGTCTCAAATTCCTAAGTACAAAGGGGTGCTTGCTGAGTCTCGGGGGGCGGGGGGGAGGCTGCTTGCGCAGAGGACCCTGCAGGGAAGGATGGTTCCTGAGCTCCGGGGTCCTCGCCCCTGGAGGCGCACCAGGCAGCACAGAGTCACCCCCACGTTAGGGACTCTGGATGAAACAAGACCCATAAAGAATTCCTAGAGAGCTGCACCCCAGCCCAGGGACCTGGTCCCTCTCTGCCTCAATTCACAGAGTGCTCTAGGAGTGGGTCAGTCTTTATGACCACCACGTGGGACAGTGGTCTGCCTACCTCAGTGTCTTAGAGCCGGGCCAAGACTGGGGGCTAGATAGATTTTCTCCAGATCCCATTATGTCTTCTGTTAATGCTAAGAACACATCTGATACCTATGAAATAGTAACTAAGCCCAGAACCTCATTGCCTGCGGTGATCTCACCCGGCTTCAGGGGCTCCTGCACAGAATACTTAAAATAGACAACTGATGAGGAAGTATATACATCAGCCCTAACATTCTCTGGCTTCTGGAATGAGGAATACATGCATAGCAACTGGAGGGAGAACGTTAAAGCATGCATGAGGCGATGCACATTTTCACGGTTAAGACATTTCTTTAAATCCTGGAATGAATTGTGTTAATTCCCAGGCCCGGCAGATGGGTGTGCTGCGGGGACAGAGAAGCAGCTCGCTCAGAAGAAAGTGACATCACTCTCACTGGAGCCAGCAGAGGCCGCTGGGGCAGTTCACTCCCAGGCTGAACACAATGTCACGACAGGAAGTCACATTCGCTGATGGCCTACTACTTATGGGCCGTGTTCTTAACATTTCCTAACTTGTTTGATGCTCGAACTGAGTCTGTCATTGAAAGAAGGATTCAGACAGCTATGTGTGTCCTTAACAACATTATTCCTAACAGCCAAAAGGTGGAAACCACCCCGGGGGGCCAGGAACGCACAGATAGGTAAATAAATTGTGGCATATCTGCATGTTATCCAGCCTTAAAAACAAAGGAAATTCTGACCTATGTGACCATGTAGTTGAAACTTGAGAAAATTATGCTCAATAAAATAAGCCAATCACGAATGAACAAATACTGTATGAGTCCACATAGATGAGGTTCCTAGAATGGTCAAGTTCACAGTGACAAAAGATGGAGTGGTGATTGCCAGGGGTAGGAGGGTATGGGGGGAAGGGGAATGGGGAAGTCCTACTTAATGGGTACTAAGTTTCAGCTAGTTAAGATGAAAAAATTCTGGAGATGGATTTTTAAAAGAATTAAAAAATATATTTGAGGGAGAACGAGCAGGGGGAGGGGGAGAGGGAGAAGCAGACTCCTGGCTGAGTGCAGAGCCTGACATGGGGCTCAATCCCAGCATCCCCAAGATGACAGACGCCGAAGACAGATGCCTAACGACTGAGCTACCCAGGCGCCCCTGGAGATGGATTACTGCAGCGACAACACTGTGTATGTACTTAATGTCATCGATCTATACACTTAAAAATGGCTCAAATGGCAAATGTTATGTTGTATTTTAGGCCATTAAAATTGTTTTTTAAAATATGATTCTATAGGGTGGAGGTTACTCTGCTCTTTTATAGATAAGAAAAGGGACTCAGAAGGAATCGCACAGCCAGAATGAAAAAGGGTCCATCTGCTTCTAGAGCCCCCACGTTTCTTTTATAGTATATGCTGCCCTTTCTAGAGCTCAGGATAGTCCTGGCCTGACAGAGGCGCCCCCTGTTTCCAAGATTCCACTGCAAAACGATGGAGAAAAGCCCCAGTGAAATCGGACCTAACTGCAGTTTGGAAACAGGGGGGTAGGTATGACTTGAGCTTGAATTACAGGGCTAAATCTGAGATTGTACCAACATCCAAAATTATGAAATGAGGAGCTCCAGGCTTCTCTCTAATCCAGAATGATTATCTTTGCTGCCGAGCATCCAATTTAAATTCATTGTGTTTAATACAAAGCCACAGTAGAGAGCAGGCTGTCTCCGACATGCAGTTACCATGGAGACTGGAGATGATCCTCAAAGGGGGTTATGTGGCGGAGAGAACGTGGCTGCCAGCTTCTAAGAAGCCAAGGGGCCTGGGGAAACCATTCTCAAAACAGAGCTGCACAGAGGGGCTCTTTGTCATCGTTCTCCTTAGCAAAGCCCCTTCCAAGCCCAAAGCAGAAAAGTCTACAGGCGAGCGGGGCAGGACCGTCTTTATTAAAAGCCCAGGCTGCCCATGGATGCCAGTGAGGAGGGATTTATCAACCATCCAGAAATAAACCCTGTGTAACCCAACTTGCCCTCTTGTCTACCCTGCCGTGGGCGAGTCCTCATGTTCGTCCCAAAGCTAAGTGATAACAATACACCAAACTGCCGAGGGACGGGGCCCTGGGGTCTCCCTGGATACAAGGCGCCCAGGAATGGGCTGGAGTCAAGGCCAGGAGGCAGGCAGACCTGTCCCTGCACTGATTAGCGTGGCAAGTATTCACTTTTTTCCCCACCTGGAAAGAAAAGATAATAAGAGAACAGAAAAACCTGTCCAAGGGGGATGGTTTAAAGATCATAATAAATGAATAATGGATATAGAGGTGCTCTGACCAATGGGCCTGGACAGCTCCACACACCGCGCTTGTAGGAGGCGGGGACAGAAACTCATCTGCAGAGCCACTGCGGCGGTAGGAGCCACCTAGGGGACTGGGATCCCAGAGGCGGTCAGAGGCTCAGTATGCTCCATTCTGAACCCTGAACTTTCCACGCGGCAGAAAAAACATACTCTTTGATGGGCCACTGAGTCTAGTGTGTAGAGCTTTGGAACTACTGTGCGCTCTCAAACATGGGTTCTAGAGAATCTTAAGCCTGCCAGGTGACTTGGGGCACCAGCCTGGGAGAGATGCAGCCCATCTCTCCCAGGTAACAGGGGATACAAAAAAAAAGGAAACCTGACAGAGGAGCCAGGAGAGGATGGCAGTGGCTCAGAGGTTAGAATTCCAGTCCACAAAACCTTTATCACCCTCTAGGTCCCTCAGCTCGCCCAGGCCACCCTATTCACCAGGAACGATGTGTCAGGCAGAAACGGAGCAGGTGGGCTCTTCCCCACGACGTCCTCACAGTTTACTGTAGAGTGAGACACAGGCCCCGTGAAGGCAGAACAGTCACATCAGTGTGTTGCCTGGCGTGTGCAGGACAATATCCTCAAGGACCTCCGAACCCCCAACACCCAACAAAGTTTCTTTTAAAACACACACACACACACACACACACACACACCTTTTATTTCCCCCCTCCAAATAACTTGAGAAAATTTTAAAGAAAAGTCTTAACTTTTATCTAGCAGAAAGGGACCATGCTAAGGGCAGAGAATATTTACCAAGGGTTTAGTTCGTGCACTCAGTTGACAGTTCCCTTAAGTTTCTGGCTTATAGCCTATACTACAAAAAGTTAGCTCCCAAAGACGAAATAGCCAAAACAACTTTGAAAAAGATGAACAGGGGCGCCTGGGTGGCTCAGTCGTTAAGCGTCTGCCTTCGGCTCAGGTCATGATCCCAGGGTCCTGGGATCGAGTCCTGCATCAGGCTCCCTGCTCAACAGGAAGCCTGCTTCTCCCTCTCCCACTCCCCCTGCTGTGTTCCCTCTCTAGCTGCCTCTCTATTTCTCTGTCAAATAAATAAAATCTTAAAAAAAAAGAAAGAAAAGAAAAGAAAAAGAAGAACGGGGGGACCTGGGTGGCTCATTTGGTTGAACGTCCAACTTTTGATTCCAGCTCAGGTCCTGATCTCAGGGTTGTGAAATCGAATCCTGCCTCGAGCTCTGTCCTTGGCATGGATTTGGCTTGAGATGTTCTGCCTTCTCTCCCTCTGCCCTTCCCCACTGCTCACTGCCTCTCCCGACCTGGGCCAAATAAATAAATAAAATCTTTTTTAAAAAGAAAGAACAAAGCTGGAGGGCTTATACTACCTTCTTTTAAGTCTTATTGTAAAGCTTTGAAAATCAAGACATGGTGGTATTGGTATGAAGACAGACAAATAGATCAAAAGAAAAGCGAGTCCAGAAATAGACCCACGCATAGATGGTCAACAGCTTTTCTACAAGGGATAATCTTGTCAACAAATGGGGCTGACAACTGGACAGCCATACACAAAAAACCTGACCCTTAACCCTTACCATACACCATACACCATACACCATACACAAAATCTAACTTAAAATGGATCACAGACCTGCATGTAAGGGCCAAGATCATAAAACTTGGAAAATATAGGCATAAATTTTAGTGACCTTGGATTTCATAAAAAATTTCTTGGTCAGAGGGCAAAAAACAAATTATGAAAAAAAAAATCAATAAACTGGACTTCGAAATTTTAAACTGTCTTTTCAAAAAACACTGTTAAGAAAACGAAGAGGTAAATCACAGACCGGGGGAAAGTATTTGCAATACATTTACACAATATATGACTTATAACTAGAATATATAAACAACTTATAACTAGAATATATAACTAGAATATATATAGAATATATAAACAACTTATAACTAGAATATATAAAACCATTAAAAGGGCTAACAACTTGGGGTACAGATGCATGGCTTGAGTCTTAGTCCATGAAACATGCAACTCTTTGGGTGCCTGGGTGGCTCAGTGGGTTAGGCCTCTGCCTTTGGCTCAGGTCAAGATCTTGGGGTCCTGGGATCAAGCCCCACATCGGGCTCTCTGCTCAGTAGGGAGCCTGCTTCCCCTACCTCTCTGCCTGCCTCTCTGTCTACTTGTGATCTCTCTGTCAAATAAATAAATTAATTTAATTAAATTAAGAAAAAAGGAAACATGCAACTCTGTGATCTCAGGGTTGTGAGTTCAAGCCCCGCGCTGGGTGTAGAGATTACTTAAAAAAATCAATAAAAAGAAACTTAACTCAAATAGAAAATGGACGAAAGATGTGAACACTTCTCCAAAGATATACAGGGTCTACATACATAAAGACATTCAGCATTAGCCATTAAGGGAAATTCAAATGAAAACCACATAGAGAGCTTCCGGGTTGGTGAGCATGTGGAGATGGGGGGCAGTGGTGCATCTGGAGAGGGGCACGCAGGCTCCACTTCACCCACACCTCGCCCTGTGCATCTCTTCCATCTACTTGTTTCTGAATCCTATCCTTTTATAGTAAAGCAGTGATCTAGTAAAAAAACCCAAAACCAAACACACACACACACACACACACACAATGAAGTGCCTGTATACACCTGTTAGAATGGCTAAAATTAAAAAGATTGATCCTAACAAGTGATGGCAAAGATGTGGAACCGGGAAGGAAGATAAAATATTACAACCACTTTGGAAACCATCTTGGCAATTTCTTAAAAAGCTCAATATACACCTGCCATGTGACCTAGACATTCCATTCTTAGGTAATTACCTTGGGGAAATAAACATATGTCTGCACAAAGGCTTGTACCCAAATGTTCATAGTAGCTTTACCTGCAATAACCAAAAACTTAATAATGCTGAGCGGAAGAAACTGGGCCATAAAAGGAATACATACTGGATTATTCCATTTATGTAAAAATGTCGGAAAATGCAGACTAATCTATTGTGACAGAAAATAGATCAGTGATTATCAGGGGTAGAGAATGATGATGACACAAAAAAACTTTTGGGGGTGACGAATATGGCTGTTAACGATGATGGCTTCACAGTGTATACATAGGTCAAGATGGATCAAACTACACACTTTAAGATTTTATTTTACTTTATTTTATTTTTAAAAAGATTTTATTTATTTATTTGAGAGACAGAGACAAAGATAGCAAGAGAGAACACAGGTGGGGAGGAGAGGGAGAAGCGGTCCCCCTGCCCTGCAGGGACCCCAATGTGGTGCTCGATCCCAGGACCCTGAGATCAAGACCTGAGCCAAAGGCAGACACCTAATTGAGCTACCCAGGTGCCCAAGATTTTATTTTTTAAGTAATCTCTACACCCAACGTGGGCCTCCAACTTACAACCCTGAGATCAAAAGTCAGTCGCACACTCCACCACCTGAACCAGCCAGGCGCCCCTCAAACTATATGCCGTAAATACGCACGATTTACTGTATGTCAACTACACCTTCATCAATTTGTTGAGAAAGAAAAATTACATGGATTAAAACAAAAAAGGTGGTTTTCTAGATTACCAAATCATGACCTTCTTTATTCCATTCACACACCTCCCCCAAAACAAAGTTCACCGACATATATTGTTTAATTTTTTTTTTTTAAAGATTTTAGTTATTTATTTGAGAGGGAGACAGAGAGAGAGAACAAGCAGGGCGAGGGAGAAGCAGACTCCCCACCGAGCAGGGAGCTGGACCTGGGACTCGATCCTGGGACCTTAGGATCACAACCTGAACCAAAGGCAGATGCTTAACTGACTGAGCCACCAAGGTGCCCCTAATTTTATTTCTAAATATTAATTGAGAATACTGTGGAGAGTTCAAAAGCTACTTATGGGTTAGGAGTTGGATTCATTAATCTTTAGTGGTACTTCCAGCTCTAAAATTGTGTGTTTGTTTGAGCACGTGAGTGTGAATGTGTGTGAGTATGAGAGACAAACTCATCAGTGAGCGAGTTCTTACTATAGTTGGCCCACAGTTTTGTCTTCGTGTAGTCACTAATTAAGGATCATTATAGCTCCTAATTTTTAATTAACAAGAAGTATAAAAGGATCCGAAGGAGAAAAAAAAATGTGCTTGGCTGTGCTGATCACATGAGGGAATCATAAGGCTGAAACCACCAAGTGGAAAAGATTTGGCATCTACACACATTCCTACCTGTCCGACCGGACGTCATTCTAAGACGTGTACCTTACACTCAACACAAGACTATGACAGCTTCACATCAGAGGCAACTGAAGCAAGGTTTGAGAAAAGAGATATTCACAATTAAGATTTTTGAGGAATTCCACACGGTTATGTTCAAATATTTCTTGAACTATTAAAAAAGATTTTTTTTAAGAAAAGAAAAAGGCAAAAGAAAAGGAAGATCCATCATTCATGTACTATATGTATCACTGAAATATACATGCAGTACATGTGTTTTTTCTTCTTTATTTTCTCTTTTTAAACCCTAAAGGATGAGAGTATGAAAGCAGAACTTCTTATACAAGGCATGAAAGGTTTTCAGTATGTCTGGGATCACAGAGGAGGCGTTCCTTTCTATTCTTGAACCAAAGGTTTTAAGAAGCAATATCTCTGCAGAGATGAATTTTTTGCAAACACTCTTCTAGAAATTGACGAGCTACTTGGTCACCATAGGAGACTTTTTTCCAATATTAGATGTAGAATTTATAAGAAACAATTGATCTCCTCTTATATTTGTTCTAAGAAGGGTCAACCTGGCCTACATTTTGCCTGGCCAATTAATGTAGGTGTAGAATGAAAGTCGCTGGCAAGGTATTGTTAAAGTAACTGATTTGAAGCAGGGTATCTTTAAATAGCTCCTGATGCCTGCAGAGTTTATGACTGGCTATTTCTGCTTTTAAGAGAAAGAGAGAGGAGAGAAAATTATCTAGAAATCATCACCATTACTATTAGACTCTGTTTGAAATCTAAAACACATACAGTCGACTTAACAGTAGGAAGAGAATCCAACTTTTTAGTTCCTATTTGATGCCTAACAGTTTAATATGTAGGCTCATGAGGAAATGGTACAAATGTGTTTTCCAGGGCTTGGGAGCATGATCAAGTGATTGATTGATTTAATGGACCCTCATATAGGGCTTGGTAAGCACCAAGTATTATTTTAAGTTCTTTACAAATAGTAACTCGATGAACACACATAAGACACTATTATAATCTCCATTTCCCAGAGAAGAAATTGAGAGACAGAGAGAGATTAATTTGTCCAAATCACACAGTCAATATGGAGCTAAAATTCAGATTCTATAGTGGTCTCCCTGTGCCCATCACCAGCACTGTGCTGACATCCACCTGTTTCTTGAACATCGACTCTATGTTTCAAACTATGTGGGTCTGTGGTGGGTCATGAGTTAATGTAAATTATGGTCTGTGCTCCACAAATACTCTTCAATTTGGCCGAAAGACAAACTATGCAGGAAACAATCTGAAAGCCCCAAGAAGACAAATTATTTCAGCTGGCGAAGAGAAAGCAGGACCCTCGATTTGAATTAGCTGCAGGGAGAACATGGCATAGGCTTAGTAGGGTAGCCTTGAAGCGTGCCCTGGGGTGGTGGAAAGGGACGACCGCAGGAGTGGGGGACGTTCACAGGAAGAGAAACCCCCCTTGCGGATGGATGCCTGTGCAAGTGTTGGCAATGAGGACTGGAGGGAGAGGCAAGGTCGGCTGGGGAGCTGTCCAGGGTGATGACCCAGAAATCCCAACTTGATGTCTTAGACAACAGGGAGTTGCGACAGGTTTTCAGGTAGGAAAACAACAGGAAGCGTGGAGAGCTGTGAAGTGAAGGATGGCCAAGGTGATTTTCAATTTAAAAATTGTAAATATGGAGCCTTCAAAAGATTTAAGTAGTTGAAGCAAAATTGGTGGAGTGGACACAGATCAGGGCAAAATGTCTATACGCTGGCCATAGTTTTAGCACAGGATACCCCCAGCCCAATGGTAGGCACATGACTCCCAGGGAACCACGCCCCGTACAGTCCCCTCCCATGAGTGTGGAAGGGGCCCTGTCAATACACCATCACCCGGGTGTTTTGTTATACGATCCAGTTGACTTTAAGAAAGGGAGATGATCTCTGTGGAGCTGAGGCTCATCAGATGAGCTCTTAAAGGGTTGGGGTTCTTTCTGGCAAAAGAGATTCTAAGTCCAAGGGATTTGAATCAGAAGAGGGGTTCAAAGTGAAAGAGCCTCTGTGGCGGCTTTGACGATGGAGGGGGTACATGGCAAGGAATGCTGATAGCCTCAGGAGCTGAGATGGGACCTCAGCAGATAGCCAGCAGGGACAGGGGGACCTCAGCACTCCAGCGGCCAGCAACTGAATTCTGCCACGAGCACATGAGCTTGGCAGAGGACTGTGAACTCCATGAGAAAGCAGCCCAGCCGACACCTTGACTGTAGACCTTGTGAGACCCGGAGCAGAGAACCCAGTCCCACTGTGCCCGGACTTCTGATGTACAGAACAGGGAGCTAGCACGTAGGTATTGTCTTAATTTGTACGGAAGCAGCAGAAGATGAATACAGCCCTGCACAGGTGTTGGGTCCCCCTGGGAGAGGCAGGAAAAGAGACAACCTCTAGGGAAGCCACTCCATGAGGAGCCCACGGACATCTTCAGTGGGACTGTGGTGATTCTGAAATGGGAGAGGAGCCTAGCTGTGCGGATCCCTGCAAGCACCGCGGTGCAGGAGGGGTGGCGGGTCTTCGGGACGAGCAGGCATGGTGTGGCAGCAGCTGGTCCAGGAAAACAAGCTGGGAGGAGGGTACATTCTGAGAGAAGGTGTATCAGGGTGGCCTGCTGGCAAAGCCAGGGATACGGGCAGCACAGGCACTAGATGGACAGTAGAACAATTGCATTGCAAAGCCAAAGTGGGTGGATCCGAGAGCCTACAGACAGAGCCACGGGTGGGCCCAGGGTGGATGTGGGTCATCACAGCTGGGGGACCGACATAGATCATAGGCATACTCTGTGCTGGGCATAGTGAGAAACGTTTTTCATGTATCCTTACTTAATCCCCACAACACCCATTTGTAAATGGCAAAAACTGTCAATATCTAAGAAGGATGTTATTCCTCCTGGGAAAAGTGGTCTCTGCTACCACCACCATTTCAGGGAGGCAAAGAGCTCGCTCTATTGTCTGCCCAGTGCAAGTCAGTTCTGGGATGACTTCACCTGGTCCAGGCAAGTGTAGAGCTGTGGTGTTAAGGAGACCCCGCATGCAGCCCACCGAGAGGTCACAGGCTGTCTGAAAGGGGTGACTGTCCTGCTCTGGGTTTTCAGAATCCCTGAGGGGCATGGTGAAAAGACCCTCAGACAAAGAAACCTGCATTCAGGTCCAATGATCACTGGGACCTGGGGCAACTCATTCATTTTTCATCAGTGGGAGGGTGGAACTCGATTTCTAAGGTCCCTTCCAGCTTTTTACAGGAATGAAGACACAAGTGAACTTGAGAACATTGGTGAATAAGCAAGACCACAGAGGCGTCTGGGTGGCTCAGTCAGTTAAGCATCCGACTCTTGGTCTTGGCTCAGGTCATGATCTCAGGACCTGGTTTCCATGCTGGGCATGGAGACTACTTTAAAAAAAAAAAAAAAAGGTAAGACCATATGAGACTGAGTCCTGAAAATTTTTGGAGAGCTAAAAGACTGTAAAGACATTTTGGCCAGAATTAAACAGAAAGGTACAGAGTACTAAAATAAAAATAATAAAATAAAATAAAATAATTTAAAAAAAAGGGGAAGTGAGCAGCATTTAAAGGATTAATTCCAAAAGAGTACATTTCAAAGGCAAAGTAGAAAAACAATCTGCCCAATGGATAAATGGGTTCCTTGGTACGGATGCTGGCAGGCTGGACAGCAAAGGGAATTTATTTATGTCCCAGCCTGTCCTATCTCAGGACTCTGCCAGACAGAACCCAGTCCTCTGCAGTGAGAAAAGGGGAGGGAGGGTCAGGACCCTCCACTGGGGGTGGGATGCGGCAGGCTATCCAAACCCCTGCCACAGAACAGCCCCTGGGCTTGATCTCATGCTGGCCAAGCACTCTTCTTGGATTTGGCTTCCCTTCTAGGGAGGAATAGATGTCCTGCTGATGCTGATTTTGAGTTAATGGGCGGCTGTCTCTGTGACAGATGGCCCTGGCACAGATGAGAGGGAGTCTCTGGGCCCTCAACGAAGAGGGAGAGACCCAGCCGGACTTCTGTTTAATGACACCTCTACCACGGCCAACTTCTTACTCCCTGATGATGTCACTGGGATCCAGACAGGAGGGGAGAACACAGGGCCAGGGAAATCTAGCAAGTACAGGGGCTCCTGGACCCAGGCTGGGATCTGGGAGCCTGTTCATCGGACCCTGGACTGTGAATAGAAGGAGAGAAGCAAATAAATAAGACTGGCAAGGACAAGGCAAAGTAGCCCGAGCTTCAAATGGGATTCAGATGGGACACAGATGCCAGCTTGACAGCAGGAGTCACAGTCAGGACAACGTGCTTCTAGGAGTGAAGAAAGTTCCTTGGTAATCCACCTGCCTGGGTTAGAATCAGCAGGAATGCTTTCCAAAAAAAAAAAAAAAAAAAAAAAAAATGACAGAGGGGCACCTGGGTGGTTCAGTTGGTTGGGCAGCCAGCTCTGCATTTCAGCTCAAGTCAGGATCTCAGGGTCATGGGATTGACCCCCTGTTGGGCTCTGCACTCAGCAGGGAGTCTGCTTGGGTTTCTCTCTCTGCCTCAGCCCTTCCCCCCATTTGCACCCTCTCTCTCTAAAATAAATAAATCTTAAGAAAAACTCTATCGATGGGGGAAGAGGCAGACCTAGAGATACAGATTTCACCGATCTGGCATGGGTCCTGGACACCGGTGTCTTAAAAAAAAAAAATCCCCCAAGTTATTATTATTTTTTTAAGATTTTATTTATTTGAGAGAGAAAGAGAGAGAGCCCAAGGAGGGGGAGGAACAGAGGGAGAAGGAGAAGCAGACTCCCCACTCAGGAGGGAGCCCGATGCGGGGCTCAATCCCAGGAGTCTGGGATCATGACCTAAGCTGAAAAGGCAGATGCTTAACAGACTGAGCCACCCAGGCGCCCATCCCCGCGTTCTTCTTCTTTTTTTTTTTTTTTTTTAAGATTTTATTTATTTGAAAGAGATCACAAGTAGGCAGAGAGGCAGGCTGAGAGAGAGGGGGAAGCAGGCTCCCTGCTGAGCAGAGAGCCCAATGCCAGGACCCTGAGATCATGACCTGAGCCGAAGGCAGAGGCTTTAACCCACTGAACCACCCAAGTGCCCCTCCCAGGGTTGTTCTAATGTAGTTTGTTTCCAAGGGTTGAAAACCACTGGCCTCGACAGTGGTTCTTAATATATTTTTGGAGGGAAAAGAGGCAGAAAAGGCATCTGGGAAGCTTTTCCCAATTGCCCATGCCTGCCCCCTCCATCAGCATCTTAGTGAAGGGGCTGTACCTACAGGTTAAAAAGCCTGATTCTGATCTTCCACCTCGCTGCTGCGGAGTCATTGGTGTGGTGGAGCTTCCAGGGCCCGCATTAACATTCTTTGTTATGTAACATCAGCTCCACACAAGAGAATAAATGTAACTTATAAGTATCTTAAGCAGAATAATAATAAAAGACCTCATGACCTCACTGAAATCCTGGACCTTTATAGACACAGTTGTGTTACTTGGCCTCCCTCCTCCTTCCCGCCCCCTGCCTCCCCCCTGCCAGAGATAAACGCCTTCTTCAATGGGGTCTGCGTTATTAACAAGCAGGTGGTCTTGACGCTTTGCTTCCCGGAGACCGTAGGTTCTGGGCCGGGGGAGGGCAGGGCCTGCAGGTTGGGAGGGTATAAGAATGCGGGGAGGAGGATCAAGGGCCTGGCTGTAAACACGGGGTGCAGAGCCCGGGGAGCCAGGCAGAGCCTGCCACAGCCTCTGAAAGCAGGCAAGGCGTTTATTAAAGTGCTAGAGAAATCCCTTTAGACCCAGTACAATGGAGACCCAGATGCTCTCGGAAGAGCCAGGCTTTCAACTGTTTTGTTTTCCCAGCCCCGGCTGTCGCTGCCAAATTGACAGGCACGCAATAGCTCAGGGGGTGCAGGGTTCAAGGCTCCGCAGATCTGTCGGACAAGAACAAAAAGATGCAACTTGATCTCTCTTTCTCTCTAGGCTAATCACTAGGGTGAGCCGTTCCTTAGGATTAATATTCTATTATAAACCCAGATGCTTAAAGTGAATCAACCGCTACTTTCCTTCTAATGTATACAAAGTAGGTCAGCGTCGGTCTAGCTGGGAGCACAGCCTCTGAACGAGCACCACAGGCTGTGTGAATAATTAAATGGACACGGGCCCCTGAAGTGGCACTGCAACAGGAGCACTTTTTCTGTCCCCAGGAGACTGTGGGTGCTCCGAGGAAAGAGGGTGCCCAGGTGCCGGGCTGTGGGAGCACCAAGGGAAGGGGAGATTGTTAGTGGAGGTGTGGGAGTACCACAGCAGGAAACCAGCTCTTGGGAGGCCAGGAAACAGAGGCAGAACTTGGGGCAGGGTCTACAGATGGGATCCAGGGGAAACTGAGTCCAGGGGAAACTGGGGGAGAAACCACGCTCAGTCTGAGGGCTGGGGCACAAGGACATCACGATCCAGTCTTGCTTCGGGGATGGAGAGAACAAAGGATAGGTTTAAGGGACACCGGTGGCCAGGAGCATGGCTTGGGACCCATGGGCCCTTAAACACTCCACAACTTGGGACGCCTGGGTGGCTCAGTTGGTTAAGCAACTGCCTTCGGCTCAGGTCATGATCCCAGCGTCCTGGGATCGAGTCCCACATCGGGCTCCTTGCTCCGCGGGGAGCCTGCTTCTCCCTCTGCCTCTGCCTGCCACTCTGTCTGCCTGTGCTGGCTCTCGCTCCTCTCTCTCTGACAAATAAATAAATAAAATCTTTAAAAAAAAAAAAAAACAAAAAAACACTCCACAACTAGAGCCTGACACCGTACAGGGGCTTTTCTGAGTTTTCCGGAAGAGATGCATGTGCTGAGGTTTCCATCAGCTATAAAGAGCTAAAGGCTCTCTGGGGAAAAGCTGTCACTGCTGCCTAATGAGGTCCCAACAGAAGACGATGGGAAAAAAATAAGACGAAGAAGGCCAGTGTGCCCTCTGAGAAGCTAGTAGACAGCATGGTGACAGCGTGGCATCTGACCTTGGACTAAAGGTCTCCCGGGTGGGGACAAAGCCACAACTTAGGGTGCCAGGTCTGAGCGCACTACAGAATAGCCCTCAGGTGCCTGAGTGGCTCAGGCAGTTAAGCAACTGCCTTCAGCTCAGGTCATAATCCCGGAGTCCCAGAATCAAGTCCCACACTGGGCTCCAAGTTCCAGGGGCAATCTGCTTTTCCCTCCGACCTTCTCCTTGCTCATGCTCTCTCTCAAATAAATAAATCCTCCCACCCCGAAATGGGTGCGTCCATTTGGGGAAAGAAGGACAGGAACATTCACAGCAACTGTGACTAGCAACCCCCAACACCCATTGGTAGGTACCACGTGGGACATCAAACTGCAAAGCACTAAAAGAGAGTAAAAGTACAACATGAATGAAATTGCACAAAATTAACGTTGAGCTAAGGAAGCTAATGCAAAGGTACAAACTACCTAATTTCATTTACATAAAGTAAACAGTCAGAACCCATCTATGTTGAATATACTAAAAACTATTGAGTTCTACACTTTAAATGGGTAAATTGTATGGTGTGTGAATTATAGCTCAACGAAGCTGTTTTGGTTTCTGCTTTTTAAACTCTGGTATTACAAGTCAGGGTAGTGGTTATCCTTGGTAGGGTGCAGTGACTGGGAGGGGGCATTAGGAAGGACTTAGGTCTGCCAATGTGGGGCCTCTCGATCTGGGCGCTGGTTACAAGGGTGTGTCCAGTGTGACCATTCCAGATACTCAGAATTTGTGCACGGCTTGGTACTCAGGCTATGCCTCAAAAAAATAGCAATGACAATGGCCACAAAGCAAACAGGCCTGGCCTGGCTCCAGGACACAGGGAGGGGGAACTGGATATGCTCATTCCCTCTGGAACCATCCTGCTACTAGCATATCTTGGGAGAGGAGCCTGTAAAAGTTGATGGGGATAGGATGCCCTGTTTCATCAGTGAAGCATCACCCACAGGTCCTGGGGAATTCTCAGAAGAGAAACCTCTCTTCTCTGGGCTCCGCCAGAGCAGGTGGATTTGGCCCCACATGCTAGAGTACTAGTCCTGGGAGCATCCTTGTCTCAGAACAGGCTAGGCCACGGCCACTGTGACTCCTCCCAGCCCAGTCTTTCAAGGATCTGGTCTGTTGCTCCTGGACTTGGGAAGGGGGGATGTCTTGGGAGACCTAAATGGCTAGCTGCCTGAGATGGGCCAGCCCTAGAACAGTGACCCCAAGGCCAGCATCTGCTTGCCCCAGCCAGGCTCCCTGAGGGTGGGTTTGGAGAGCCTTGTCAGTCACTGGAAACTGAACCCCCAGGAAAATGGATCCTAGCAGGAGACACCTGAGCATGGGAGAAGGGCTCCCTGAGAACTCCAGGTAGAACAGAGGTGGGGTTTTAGGGTGCAGAGCCACTGGGGATTTGAGGCTGTGGGCCAAAGTAGGACAGAGGGCTAACTATAGTATAGTTAGTCCTGGGGAGTGTTAGAGGCCAAAGCCTTTGGAAGTCAGACAGCCTAAGGGGCTGCCTCCGGGGTCAGACACTTGTAGTCCTTGAGAATCTGATTTAATTCTGCATTTTGCATTTAACTGACTGAGTGGCTCAGTTGACTCTCTGACTTTGGTTAGGGTCATGATCTTGGGGTCTGGGCTGGAGCCTCATGTCAGGCTCCCTGCGTGGCAGGGAGTCCGCTTGTCCCTCTCTGTCTGCCTCTTCCCCATCTTATGCTCTCTCAGTCTTGGACTCTCTCTCAAATAAATAAACTCTTTAAAAAGAAATCTTTGTAGGTGACTCTGATGGATAGCTGGGTACAGAGACCCAAATAGATAAACATCATTCACTGATTCACTTAACAAACATTGACTGGGTAGCTACTCTGGTTCCTGGTCAGGGTCAGGCTCTGGGAAGGCAGAACAATATGGTCAGGTCTTAAGAAGACCTTAAGAAGTTCAGTGTTCACGGAGAGTCTGGCATGGGACAGATAATCACAACGCAGAGGAATGGCAGCGATAACAGAGGTTATGGGCACAGAATAAGGATAAAAGAACCCACATGTGACTCTTTTCGCAAATTGTAATTTCTTCCTAATTCATCTGTTTCACAGGCCTGAATTTTTGTGTTTTGCATTCAGGAAAGTCCAGCAGCTCAGGCCCAGCTCAATGATTGTAAATATTGGTCCATGACCACTCGAAAAGAGGCCCACCACCAGTTTTTTTTTTTTTTTCCAGCTGTTTTTAAAAATAATGAGCAAGCTAGGAGAGATAATACAAGATAGCTAGCTACGTCTGTTTCATAATCAACTGCCATTAAAACCATCTAGAAGAGGCATATCTCTTTGTCTCCATCTTTGGGGAATTTATTTAGCTTATTACTCATAAGGGAGTCCATCAGATCCATACCTCACTCCCGTCACACACATGCACAATAACAAACACCAGCGAATTCTCTTCTTCTAGGCCGGCATGACATGACACAGAAACGTAAACGTAAAATCAGTGTCCAGCCTCAGTTCATAGGTAGTAAGTGATGGGATCAGTAAAACAGACCCGCATTTTTCAGCCCGACTGCTTTTTGGTAGTCATGGAGATCTAGGACATCTAGCCTGGAATTCCCTATGTCAGTTGCCACAGTGGCCCCGGGAGAGCCCCCTTCTCCTTTTAGCAACACAGGGGGGGCCATCCTGTTCACTTGGGTCTAGGCTGGAGCAGCCCCACAAACGGAAGAAGCCAAAGGGAAGGCACCTTCAGCAAACAGGAGCATTACCTTGGTCCCATGGTAGAAGTCGTCCACACACGTAGCATTCATGAAGGTCTGATGGAAGTGGGTGCTGGTGTCAATGCCTCCAGGGATCACCAGCTTCCCAGTGGCATCGATCACCTTGGCCCCGCCAGGGATCATGAGCTCACGGCCCACCTGCTGGATGATGCCATTCTCTATGTAGACATCAGCCTCGTGGGTGCAGTCATCATTCACCACCTTGCCTCCCTTGATGAGAATCCTCACGCTGCCTGAATTGGCAAGCATGTTCCTACGAAAGCAGAGAGGGAGGCACTGGTCAGGGTCAGAGTCCCGTATCACTGTAACCAAGGTCCCACTTCTTCCCTTCAGAGCCCAAACTCCATGGGCAGAGTAAGTGAGCAGGGAAGGGGAGGAAGTTTCTCCACAGCCTAAGAACATCGTTTCTGCAGTCGACTGGGGTCCCAAGTCTCCCATTGGGATTTACTGGGAAGCATGACACAGTGGCAGTGAGGAGGAATCTGGGGCCCAAAGAAACATCAGTGTAGGTTCAAAAGCATTTCCATACCCACTGGGTTGTTTTATTCTTGAAACAACCCAAGGAGCTGCATTTTACCAATGAGAAAGCGAAAATTGCTAAGTAAGGAATCAATGGCTTCTAAGCAGCCAAGTCAACCCAGATGCTTTGTATGACCAATGTCCCCATTACACCATATGGTCCCAAAGATAGCAGGGGCTCCGGGAGCATGTCTCTGTGAGCCAAATTCTCTAAGCCTTCCCGTTGTTTAATTCATGTCATTCTTCAAACGAATTCTGCTTCAGCTCACCCTCCCATCCTTCCTCAAGGCTACTACCACACCGAACCCCACAGCTGGCTGCACACTTAATTAGCTCATCTGTAGAGCTTTGGAAAAGCACCTTCACTCAAGCCCCAACCCCAAGATTCAGCTTTACTTGCTCCAGATTGGGTCCCCCAGAACCACTATTTTTAAAAAAGCTAGAGAACTTTACCATATGCTTAAAGAACGAATGCCAATCTCTCGCAGAAAGGAGAAGGAAACGTTCCCAACTCATTTTGTAAAACCAGTATTACTCTGATACCAAAGCCAGACAAAGACAGTACCCAAAAAAGAAAACTATAGAGTAATATCCCTCATGAATATAGATACAGAAATTCTTAACGACATATTGGCAAGTGGAGTTCAGCAATATGTAAAAAGAATTTTACACCATGCAAATGGGGTTTATTCCAGGCACACAGTGTCGGTTCAATATTTGAAAATTTAATCAATGTAATCCACCATATTAACAGGCTAAAGAAGAAAAATCACATAATCGTACCGCTTGATGCAGAAAAAACATTTGACAAAATCCAAACATCTATTCATGATCTCCCTCTAACCCTCTCCCCTCTCGTGCTCTCTCTCTCTCTCAAATTAAAAAAAAAAAATGAAATGAAATAAAAGGCATATAGATCAAAAAGGGAAAAAAATAAAACTGTCCCTGTTTGCAGATGACATGATCATCTTTGGAGAAAATTCCAAAGAATCTATCAAAAACAACAACAACAACAACAAAAAACCCTCTTAGAACAAATAAATGAGTTTGGCCAGAATGCAAGATACAAGACTAACATACAAAAGGTTAGTTTTTCTATATACTAGCAATGAATACATGTGCATGTAAAAAAATTAAAATGCTTAGACATAAATCTAAGAAAACATATACAGGATTTATATGCTAAAAACCACAAAATGCTGATGAAAGAAATCAAAGATCTAAGTGGAAAGACATACCATATTCATAGATTAGAACACCCACAGAGTAAAGATATCAATTTTCCCCAAATTGATATATACTGTTTAATGCAAAAATCTTTTGTAGATAGAGGCAAGCTTATTGTCAAAGTTTATGTGAAATGACAAAGCTAAAATAATTTTGACAGAGGCGCTGGGTGGTTCATTGGTTAAGTGTGAGCCTTCAGCTCAAGTCATGATCCTTGGGCCTATGTCTGGCTCCTCGCTCGGTGGGGAATCTGCTTCTCCCTCCCTCTCTGCCTCTCCCTCTGCCGGGTGTCTTTCTCTCTCTCTCAAATAAATAAAAATTAAAAAATAATTTTGACAAAGAAGAATAAAATGGGAGTAATTAGTCTACCTGATTTCAAGACTTATTATATAGCTCCAGTAATCAAAGCTGGGTGGTACGGATGGGGGATAGATACAAAAGCACTGGAACAGAATAAAGATCCAGAAATAGCTCACGGTCAGTATGGGCAACTGATTTTTGACAGAGGTGCAAAAAAATTCAATGCAGGAGAGATAGTCTTTTCAGCAAATGATGTTATCTTACACAAAAATCAACTCAAAATGGATCATTCCCTAAGCGGACCTCTTTTGACCACTAACTATATACTCTTCCTCTTGGAGCTGATTCTCCAAGACCTAATCCAATTATCCCCCTTTCTAAGAAGCCTTCCCCGACTCTCTGCCCCTTCATGGACTTTATGGTCCTGGAGCCTCTCTCCACCTGTGTGCTAAGGTTCTCAAGGTCAAAAGCCTTATTAGTGATCATTGTTTCTGTTCCCTCTTCAGCCCCAGCCTCCAGTACAGGATACTTGAAACCAGTGAACAAATGAAAGAATGGCCTCATCTACTTGTGGTACCCCAACACAACTGAAAGGCTTCAAGCAATGAGTAGTAGTAGGCCGTTATGTATTCGTTTTCTGGGTATGTCTGGGACAATGCTCAGCTTTCATCCCTTTTCCAGTACCGGAAATTACTGTGGACAGAGCAGAGGGCCCAACAGATTTCCTCTTATTCCTGTCATTTCATTTGCCTGCCACCAGGTAAGCTGTGAGGAGGCTGTCTCCCAGGATGAAAAGGCCTTAGAACCTGTTGAAGGAATATCTCTTGTAAGGAGATGGGTCAGCTAAATGGTGATCTTAGCCTGCTCTCCTGGACACATCTGGTTAAGCAATTTTTGTCAAGCTGACCAGGCTGGAATGCATGGAAGTCCCGACACCAAGAAAGTTGGCTGGGACCATTCAGGGTATACCCTGAGGCTCTCCTGCTGTTAGGAGAGGCCAGTCCCTTGTGGGGCTGCTGCTGGGGGTGGCGCTGGGGAACAGGACAGGTGGTGGCAGTGAACCCTGTTCCCTTACACAGCAACAGCTGTTTCCCAGGAATACCTGCTCCCCTCCCCATAGGTGTCAGTCCAACCTCTGGGGAGAAGGGGCCCTTCCCTGAGTGAGGAAGGTGGTGAGCAAAGAGGCCGTGGGGAGTCAGGTGACAGAGATGGGAAGATAGGACAGTTGCTGCCACAAGCTCATTGTCTGAAGTCAGATGAAGCGGAGTATATTTGATCTTTTGTCCTAAAATCTGAAAACTGGAGTTTTAATTTAATATGCAATTAGGAAATGAATTTCTTCACAGGTGAGGGACACAACCATCCTGGCCAAAGGAAGCCCAGAAAGGCTGACAGATGCAATCTCCCTCTCTCCCATTACACAGCCAAGGCCAAGGGGGACCGTGAAAGGCGACTTCTCAGTTCACACTATAGGGAAGTGATGGTGGTGGTAGGGGTGGCCGAAAGAAGATACCCCCACTTCCAGCCCCCTGTGCAAATATATAATCCTCACCTTTTAAAACTGCTCTAGGGCAAGAGGAAAAATAGCAGTATTCATGCTGAAAAACCGCTTATTGCTTATGTCAGTGTTGTAAAGGGAATATTGATTTGTTTTAGAGCGCACACCTGAAGGGCAGGGGGAGGGGGGTCCTTGAAGGGTGATGTGATAATGAATTACTGGGAATTCCCATCTGAGCTTTGATGCGGGTATCAAACCCCGAGGGTGTCTTCTTCAGTAGAAATGAGAGCAATCGCTCTTAGTAAGCTAACGCCCCGTGCCCGGCACACTTCACACGCGTTCAGCCATGCACCAACTAACCCAGAGAAGTAGGAAGCTTAGTCTCCTTTTTAAAGAGGCGGAAACAGAAGTTTTGGAAATGAAAGACCACGCAACTCCGCAAGAAGGGTCAGATTCATAGTCATGTCTGGGTTAACAGAAAGGTTATCAGAGCTGGTTCTGGGTAGAAGAGTTACAGGGGATTTTTATCTTCTTCATGGTTTTCTGTATTTTCAAATTATAATAGGATAAAATTGGGTCCCCCACCCAAACTATCTTTTTCTTCTTTCTTGCAGAAATCCCTGACAGTTAACCTAGCTCTGAAGGGACTAGATTCCCAGGATAACCTCAGAGGGAACTCCTTTTCATAACTTAGGGGACCCTATTAATGTTAAAAATCAGTGCACACCTACTGTCTACTGGGGTCCTCACTAAACCCATCATTTTCCTTGGGATACGCAGCATGATTGTGCCATTATCGCCCTGGGATGGCTGAGGCTTAGAAAAGTTAAAGGAACCATCCTCAAGGTCACACAGCAAGTTTGCAACAAAGTAGGGACTGAAAGCCAGAGGATGCCCAGAGCTGTTGTGAACTGAATGTTTTGTTCTTTCAAAACCACACCGGGAAGCCCTGACCTCCAGTGTGGCCGCATGTGGAGGTGAGGCCGCTGAGGAAGTTTCTCAGGTTAAATGAGATCACAGGGTGGGGACCGGATCTCCTTATAAGGAGAGATGCCATAGGGCTCGGCCCCCTACCCACCACTAGGCCTTTTCATAAGGACTGAAAAAAGGCCAAGTGTGAATGTAGCCTAGCCATCTACCAGCCAGGAAGAGAGTTCTCCCAGGAAACGGACCACATTGACACCCTCATGTCAGACCACTAGCCTCAGAATGGTGAGAAAATACATTGTTTTATCAGCCCCCCTGTCTGTGGTATTTTGTTATGGCAGCCTTAGGGGAAAAGAGCTTGTGCTCCTAGCCATGGGCCATATTGCCAACACGGAGGGGCGCTGCCTGGTGGAGCCAGTTCTCCAGCCCCACCTTCTGGCAGACATCTAGCTTCAGAACACACTAGGGTTACGTGTGAACAAAAATGAACATCTTGTGTGCCCTACAATAGTCTGGAACCTCACTCTCTTCCAGTGTGAAGCACCAGACCCAGCCCTGAGGAAGACACAGGCCTTGCTCTCAAGAGCTTCAATCTCATGGGTGACAGAGACCCAAACTGTGTTACAAAGTGACCGACGGGTAATGGGACGCTTCTTGCCTAAAAACTAAGTTACCAGGGATTGGTTTAAACCGGGTGTGTCTCACGTAGTACCAGACGCCAGAGCTGAGAGTGAGCGGAGTGGTTTGGCGACAGTGGGATGCTGGTCTCACTACACCAGTATACCCGCCCCCACGCTTCTCTGGATTTCCCAAATTGTCTGGCTGGCCAAGAAGTCTCATCCTGCCCAGTCCCCCTCACCAGTGAGGTTGGCATTCATTACGCTTCTCACCTCCCCCAGTAACCTCATTAGCACACAGTCCTCCAGCTCTCCTGCTAGTCTTTGCTAAACTAAATGAAGAAAAGATGTTCCTGGCATCGTTTTCTGCAGCGAGCCTTCTGTCTGTGTACGTACATTTGTGAACATAATGCGGTGAGGGGGTGGGTGAGTGGGGAAGACACCTTGGCCCTCTTAGAGAGTCCCTCGGGAGGGAAAAGATTTGAGCATGAAATACACGAAATACATACTCATGAGCTCCTTAAATGCCACTAGCTATGATTGTCTCTCCCTCCATATTCAGAAAACGTTCTTGTCAGGTGGTCACCGTTGGTATCCGTTTTACTAATTTATGGTGCTTCAAATCACTCATTTATTCCAAACACAGTTACTGTGTAGACAGAGCCAATATCGGCCCAATGGTTTACTACACAGGCTGTGAACTGAACGTTTGTATCAGCCCCAAAATTCCTATGTTGAAGTCCTAGTCACAGTGTGATAGTATTTGGAGCTGGGTCTTGGGAGGGAACTAGGTCATGAGGGCAGAGTCCTCAAAAGCGGGATTAGCACCCTTAGAAGAAGTGACAGGTGATCTCTGACACCCCCCCACCTCCTTCTCTCCCTCTACTCCGCTCCCCCGTAGCTCCCACCCCCTGTGAGGATACAGAGAGAAGGCAGTCATCTGCAAGCCCGGCGGAGAGTCCTCGCCAACAAGTGAATTGGCCAGCGCCTTGATCTTGGACTTCTTAGCCTTCAGAGCTGTGAGGAGTAATTTTCTATGGTTTAAGCCACCCAGTCTATGGTATTTTTATTACAGCAGTGCGAGCTAAGATACTACATTAGACAGAAGTGAACATTATAATCAAATCATCATTAAGTAACAACTGTGCCTTAAAATAAATGTCACCTCCTTTAAGGACTTCTGGCTGTATCCCACATCTCCATTTGTCTAATCCAAAACTTTGATCACCCAGCTATTTCGTCTATGCAAATGAAAGAATTCAAACCACATGGCTGTCCTCCCAGGCAGAAATGGAAGCATGCCAGGGAGTTAAATGGTATTAGAAGGAATAACTCAGAACTATGGAATTCTAGAGCTGAGATTCCTCAAGACTACCCTGACTACTCCTTCAGTCCTTGGTCTCCACCAACAGTGACCTTGAAAAGGAGAGGCAGACAGGACTGAGAGGATGCAGGTACACTGCAAATGTGCAGATCTTAAGAATTCTACAATTTATGTGGGGAAGCAATGATGCCTTCCACAGCAAGATGGGTATCTTTGATACGCCAAGATTTAACCAACTGTACGCGGTATATATTCCCCCATTTCCTAATTCTGTGGCATGCAGTCCTTATGTTTCCAAACCCCTGCTGGGTGAAAGCCAAGGTGATGCACGAGCTGGGGGAGCAGCACTGTATGACCCAGGAGTGCAGTGTCTCCCAAGAAAGCCTTTTTATGTTTAAAACAGTGACAGTGACTGCTGTTTGCTATCTAATAATTGTCTTGCTGGATAAAGGACAATTTCCCGTACTCCCACCCTCCTGCTGCTTACCGCAGTGAGCCGTTCCAATGCAAAACTGCACAGGGGACACCTTGCCGGCTGGACGGTCAAGGTCATGGCAGATGCTGCTTCTCATTCGTGAAACACACACAAGCTCAGGCTCTTAGAAGGCACACAGCATGGTCCTGCCAAGGAAATGCCAACCCGAACACTGCGTCTTGCATTTGCCTGCTTCTGTCATCACATTCCCCAGCTCCCCTGTGCCTGCAGTGAGGTGTGAGACGCAGAGAGCCTGCAGTCTGGCCCGCACAGCTGCCTCCTGCCCGCAGCTCAACTGGAGGGGGCCAGGGACTCCGGGGCTCCACAAAGACTCGTGGGGCCAGAATGGTGCAAAAGGGATGCTTCCTGCAGAGAGACCTTAAAACAAACTTGATAGGAATTGGGTCTGCATGGGACGGATTTCCTTTTGAATAGGGGCTGGTTTAAGACTCCCATTTCCTCTTCCAGTCCAGCCTGCAGAAGAAGGTGTGATTTTACAGACAATCGGTTCGGTCATTGTGATATCAAGGCACATACATGGCAAGCGCACACAACTGCCCTTGGGCACGAAGGATCCACAGCGGGTAAGCCAACCCTAATGGCCGATGGGCTGCTAACTCGTAGGGCAGGGGAAGCCAGCTCTGGTGGCTGGGGACACACTGAATGGTGTGGCTTTTCCTTTGCTCCAAGCAGATAACATTTGCCAAAGGACCAAAAGGCAATATTGGCAGCGGTTAGTAAAAGAAAACCAAAACATGCAGCTATTTTTCTTCCTCTGATCAATATATAGGAAAGGGTAACAGAACGGAACTGGGAGAGCCGACCCTAAAAGGGGTTGTGGGGGCGGGGGGGATGGGAGTGCTTGTTCTTGTACTTGTAGCATCCAGTGATTCCCCCGAGATGAAAAATGAGAACAGATGAAAGGCTGGCCAGAACACAAGAGCCAAGAAGGGAAGTTTGAGGTGAGTGGGCAACAGCGAAGGCTTTAAGCTAATACATATAATTTTTTAATAAAGTGAACTGCCTTTCTAAACAGGAAAACACTAAACAATTCCTAACTAATATTAAAGCAAATATAATTTAATTTTTAATTGGCTTTATCAACTCTTGAGTCGATATAAAATGGTATTTATAACACCCATGTTGGGTATAAAGCAAAATGACAGACATCTGTGACCTCTCTATCGTCTCTAACCCTGCAGTCCCGCACCTCTTTCGTTCCAGCCCCTCCCCACCTGCAGACACAACCACTGTCCTAGTCAATTTGTAGGAACTCATGAAAATAACAACTAGGTGTCAAGTAAAAATAAAAAAGGCAAGCTCAGAGTCATTTCCGCTGCACGAGCTCTAACCATGTCCCAAGATCACACTTTACCTGCCTTATGACGGACTTCTTCAGTACCTGGGACTCTGCTTTCCAGGGTAAGCAGGAATCCGGAAACTATTCTATGCTAATGAGGGTGTGAGGGCATTTCACATCCAAATGCCCATGGACCATTCCATGGGAACGGTCCACGGGCACAAACACGCAGCCTGTCCAAAACCAGCTGCGCCATCCCTTGTCACCCACCCAGAAGCCCGAGACTCTGCCTAGTCTCCTCTCTAACCAGGCCAGCATTGGCATTGAGGGCTGATCTGAATGGTGGGCCTGGTTTGGGTCACCCAGGAGTTTTGTACAAAATGTTTGGAGAGATTCTGGAGGTAGAACCTAGCCGTGGGGAGAGAACTGGGGAAGGTAAAAGGGCAGGTTTGTCTTTCATGTGGGGCTCAGGCATCTTCTGGAGATCCAGAGGCAGAAAAAAGCGCCTATCAAGCCAAGGGGTCCCACATGAGGGGGCGGATGCTCCACGGGCTGGGGACGGTCAATGTTACACCCCGAGGAGAGACACTGGACCCTTCGTCCTGCAGCCATAAGCCACAAGAGCCCAGCACTGAGCCCACACTAAGAGGACAGGCCTGCAAAGGTGACCCGATCTGGCCATGGGATGGATGTGAATGTGGAGAACAAGGGATTGTTCTTGAAGAAGCGTAAAGAAACAAGGACAAAGGAGCTGCTATCAGGAAAGCCCGAGAGGTGGGCGGGCCTGGCTTCTGGGAAGGCGTCTTGTGAACCCAAGTGGGCCGAGTCCGTAGGCTAAGATGGAGTAAGAAGTCTTAATCCCAGGGCTTCACTGGCCCAGCCTGGTGGGACTCCACCAACAGGGCACAGAGGGGAAGAGTGAGATTCCAAGGGATTAGCCCAAGAGAGTAGTAAGAAATGGAGCTGCAGACCATCTGTTCGAGATTAGCTGTGAGAGAAACCGACCACTGTGGGAAGGCCAGGCTGACAGTAAGGGCGAGCATGTGTGGCGTCGGGATCGAAGAGGCCTGCTGCGTGGGGACACGTGTGTGACCCTCAGCGCGTCACGGCCCCTGCGTGCAGCCTTTGGGTCTGGCCAGAAACCTTGCTCCTTTCAAGTGCTCCCTGGCCCTGGAGGCTTTATGTTGGAGGCTGGGGGAGACCAAGTACCAGCAAAAAACAGTCAAGGGGAGTAAATTCCTTTCTGTAAGCCCAGGGCAGGGAGGTGTACACACACTGGAGATGAGAAGCCCGGCCTGCAACCGAGGCCTCAGCCAGAAACCACCAGGCTTTTGGGACCATCACCACCATAACCCTTCCGCAGGCGGACCTTCTGGCGGATTCCTCAGCCCCGCTGTGCTTTCCCCGCTCTCGCCAGCTGTCGGCAGGCCCCAGAAATAATTTCGTCAGCTCTCTTGGAAGGACAGCAGCTCCAGGGCTCCGGCGGCCCAGAGTGGCTGCTTCGTAGAATGCCAGCCAAAGGGCGGAGTGGCCAGCACCCACTGCCAGCAAGAGGGAGGGGCAGCGATGCTTCTGGGTCTGAGACCCATCCCCCACCCCGTCCCACCCAGCCCCATTCTCAGGTCGGGGGTGGGGAAAGTCACAAGTAGGGGAAGAGAACGCATTTTCCTAACTATAGAAGTGTCCCAGGGCTGCTCGGCTGGCTCAGTCGTGGAGCATGTGACTCTTGATCTCAGGTTGTGAGTTTAAGTCCCACATTGGGTATAGAGATTACTTAAAAATAAAATCAAAAGAAAAGTGTCTCAAACCTGGGCTACCTGATAAGGTCAAGATTTGGGATAGAGACTGAGTGGAAACACATAAAAATTCTACATTTTCTCTTTTAAACTAAAAATGAGTATGAACTAACGACAGCTACATATAACATCTCACAAAAAACTGAAGCCACAAAATAGTAAATACAGGACAAATCCACAGAACATTCAAAACCAGGCAAAACTGAACTACAGTGTTTAGGAGGTATATAGTCATAGGAAGAAAAAAACCAAGAAAATCAAGGAAGTCAGGGTGGTTGGTTATCTCTGGGCGGCCAAGGCAGGGCTGTGTTTGGGAAGGGACACATGGTGGGAAGCTTCTTGAGAACGGCAAATATTGAGGTCTCTTCCTTGAAAAGGATGGGAGTTACACAAGTGTTTGCTTTAAATTACTCTTTAAATTAGACATATTTTCTGCACTCTTCTGTATGTATCTCATAAAACACTTAAAAACTTTAAAAGAAGCATTGCATGTCAGTACACGGAAATGATATGCTAGGTGTTGCTGTAATTATGTAAAAACATCGCACACAAAGAACAGACCAGGTGGGAATAAATAATGAGGTCTGTGTTGATTGGGATAATAGGTGATTTCACTCCTCTAATTTTTCAAATTTTCTGTATCATATTATATTGATTTTATAATATAAAATAACTACAGTAATTTAAAGCCACCCAAATAGTTTTATCCTGTTCGGAAAAAAAACAAAAAACTGAAATAAGGTGGAAAACATTCCATCTTCTTTTCAGGAAACCTTGCTATCCTACTGCCATCTCCTGGAAAATTTCCTAAAAGGACTGGGCTTTAGGACAAACCAATTTCCTTCCTTATTTCGACTCAAATAGATTTCAGAAGGACACAGACTTTTTTTCCCCTGTGATGTAAGACTCTGGACACCTCATCTTGGGCTAAAAATGTGTTTCCACCTCTCCCTCCCAGAAGCAGTGTTTTTACCTGCCATTGACTTTATACCCAGAATGCTTCCGCCTGGTCAGTGTCATCCACTTTCCTGTGCCTGCGTCTTCAGCTGCCTTCTTATGAACCTGGCTCGCCTCCATCACTAAAGCAAATAGGTATTTTTACTTTAACCCAGAATTCTGGAGCCTGAAGAGCAAATCTCACCAGTGTTTGCTACAATACATGACTGATGGTATCCAGCTTTGCGGAGCTGGGCACCAAGTGGGGGAACACTGTGAACTCTGTCACCTCCTACAGGAGACCCGTTCTCATGGGCGACACCCCCAGGCACATGTGAGATCAAGTGGACACTCTCCAGAGACTTGAAGGCAGGACTGGGGTGAGAATGGGCAGCTTCCTCCACCTGGGGAGTAAGGCCACTAGCCTGATTGTGTCTGTATCCCAGCGGCCTATTTTAGAGCAGCAGATGGGGCAGGAAAGGGTGTGAGGGGGTAAGAGGAGGATACGGAGCTACTAAGGGGAGGAGCAGTGCCCTGAGCACTGAACTTGGCTTTGCCCCTCTAGCCACATGACTGACTGCCCCACGCAGCATGTTCTCAGCTGTCAAGTGGATGTCAACACCATCAACACCACATTGTCATCACTGAGCTCTGTGTGACAGACTCTGATGCAGTTTCAAAGAAAGCTTAGAGCACCCCAGTGAAGTAGTTCAACAGGATAATCCCCATTTTATGGCTGAGGAAACTGCGTTGGAATCCATCCATATTAGACTGGGGCTCCCCGATGGCAGAGCTAGGCTTCATTTTACCCTTGTAAGTCCCTGGCACACAGAGGGGCTCCCTAAATGCTAGCTGAAGGAAGCAAGGACTGGCCGAAGGAGATAGTGGGCTAAGAGCGTTACAGAGTGTTAGCCACAGTAATGGGCTGTGAGCAATGGGACGGAAGGCTTCTCCAAAGAGAGCTCCATGCTGGCTGTGAGAGGGTCTGGTGCAAAGCCCAGGGCAGAGGATCAAAGCTGGGCATTGTCTGGGTTGAAAAAGAAAAAAAAAGTGGCAGAATAAGCAGGTACAGGCTGGGAAAGGCCAAGAGGCTAGACTGGACTGAGCAAGCAGCTTGGGGAGCCAGGATATGAGGTCTAGGGGTGCAGAGCAAGAGGCCCAGCCCTCTGAATGAGACCCACTGGGCACAGGATGACCTGGAGCACTCAGAGAGGGACCCCGAGGCTGGTCAGGGGATGAGCACATGATCTGGGGGCTGGGCTTCCTGCCTTTTTACTCACACAGGTTGGATGAAGGCTGGGAGAACAGCCACGGTGGTAATCCAGGCGGGAGGCTGCAGTGGGTTAAACGGATGGTGCCAAGGGAACAGATGAGGAAGGCAGGGCCGAGAAAGGGCTGAATGCTGGTAGGCTGCCTGGAGGAAGGGGAAACAGACTGGGAGAGACGAGAAGAATGGAAGCACGGGTGAGCAGAGCAGAGAGCTGGCGGAGACAGATGGAGACCAGCTGTCAGGGCATGCCTGGGGTTCACAGAAACCCAGTGATGAAAGCCGATTTCAGCTTCTCTCTTGAGGAACGCTTCAGATCAGTCAGGTGACGGCAACTGACCCAGTCACCCACGAAGGGGATGGCAGGACTGGAGAGAGAACACCTACTAAATGGTAGTAAGCACCAGGGGCCGTGAAGGCTCTTATCACTGTGACATTTAATTGAAACAACCTCACCATTGCCCTTGGAGATGGTGGGCCGTCTCTACTTGACAGACGATGGGTGGAGGTCATGACCAGCCAAGGTCCCACAGCTTCATGGGAGGGAACAGCAGCAGCAGTTTATTCTAAACACCAAATAATACAAAGATCAAAAGGTCTGGACTGTGCTGATGGGCTGACATTCTGATTTTGAACACTTAGGAGACACCTCAGACAAAACACTACTAGAGCACTATCTGTCCTACTTACTAAATCTGTTTCTTACCCATCCTCTTTTCTCCAGACGGACTGCCTCAGTTCGGGCCTTACTATCTACCTGCATTTAGCTATCACTCTTACCTGGAGGCTTCTAACTGGTCTCCCAGATTCCACACTGTGGAATCCTCGAGTTTGCTAAGATGGCAGTCGGGTCACAGAGGCGGGCTTAGCACCCACTATACTAAGCGCCAGATACCGCACCATGCCCTAGGGAGCTCAGAGGGTTGGAGTGGAAAGAGAGGCATACCCCAAAATCTGTGAGTTAGGAGAAGCCTGTGTCAGTATCAGGAAGGGGGGCAGGGGGCAGCACTTACCACACACCGGGATGGAGGACTGCTTCTCAGAGGAAGTGCCTTTGAGAAGAGCTCTGACAGTTGTTTAGGAGTTTACCTCGCTGGCGAGGGAAGTAACACCTGAGCATTCCAGCCAGAAGCAGGAAGCGGGAGCAGGAAGCAGAAGCAGGAAGCAGAAGCAGGAAGCAGAAGCAGGAAGCGGAAGCAGGAAGCGGAAGCGGAAGCAGGAAGTGGAAGCGGAAGCAGGAAGTGGAAACAGGAAGCAGAGCAGTGTGGTCTACCTGGGAGCATTCAGGATGGCTGGTGTGTCTGATGAGCTGAAGGGAGCCCAAGCCATTCAAGGCCTGAGGGGATGTGCTCCCAGCAGGGACCAGAAGGATTGCAGGGAGGGCAAGCCAAGAAGTGACATCATTAGATTGGCATTTTACATAAAAATTCAAAGGGTAAAGTACTAGAAGAAAACATAGAAAGATATGTTTATAAATTTGGATGGGTTGTGGCTTTTTAAGCATAATCCAAAGCCAGACACCAGAAAAGAAAAGATCGGTACGGGTAGGACTACATTAAAAAATAAAAGCTGTAATATATCCAAAGATGCTGCAAAATACATTTAATAAAGACAAAAGCTGGTTAGGACATGCTTGCAGCATCCAACCAAGGACTATATAGCTATAACGTTTGTAAACAACGTTTATAAATCTTAAGTATGTAACAAGAAAGACAAGGACTCCAGAAAAAATAGGCAAAGGATATAAACAGGCAACCCCGGGGTTGGGCAGGACACAAACAGCTAAGATGCAAATGAAAAGATGTTTGTCTTTATTAATAATCAAAGAAACGCAAATGAAAACAATGAGATTACATGTTTCACCTATTGTAATGGCACAGAAAAAAAGAACAATGCCCAGAGGGAGAAAAGCAAGCCTCCCATACCCTGTTCCTAGGAGTTCGAACTGATGCAAGCTCAGCGGAAGGAAATCTACAAATCTACACGAAAACTTAAAATCTGGGTTTTACATCTAAGAATTTCTTCTAGGAAATAATTGGACCATTTCCCGAAAATGTATCATGAGGGTATTTTGTTGCAGTGTTGTTTATAATAGCAAATACTTTGAGAACAAGCTTAAGGTGTGTCAATGCGAGGGCTGTTTAAATAAATAACGGTATATTCACACAATAGAAGGCTATGCAGCCTTTGCAAAAGTAGATCTTTACTTTTTTAAAAGATTTTTTATTTACTCATTTGAGAGAGAGAGAGCACAAACAGGGGGGAGGGGCAGGAGGAGAAGCAGACTCCCTGCTGAGTTGGGACTGGACTTAGCGGCTTTGATTCCAGAACCTGGAGATGATAACCTGAACTGACCTAACCGGAGCCTGAGTCCACCTGCCCTGAGCCTGAGTCCTAGGCAGATGCTTGACCACCCAGAGGCCCCTCACATAGATCTTTAAGTACTGACATGGGATGTTATCCACCAGACAGTACTAAGTGAAGAAAACAGATTATAGAACAGGACTCATGGTATGTGTTGTGTATCTACTTCTGTATACATAAGTGAGATATATATAGCTGAATATATATGAATATGAAATCTCACTTATATATAAACCTTTCATCTATATATGACAACTCACTTATATATAAAAATGAGCCTTGGCATAAAACACTGGGAAGGTTATTCGCTAAACTGTTAACCACAGTTGTCTCGAAGAATTGTAAATTGCAGCAGGACTCAATCTCTCTGCAGTGTTCGACTGTAAAAAATATGCATATAATAGACCAGCTGTGGAGTCCACAGTAGCTCTGGTCAGGGGGGCGGGAGCACCAGAGTACACAGAGTGGACTCTGAGGAAGCCCGCCCCAGCGCAGGCAATTCACTAGCAAGTCAACATCACTTGGACATTTATTTAACCATCAGTGTGTATACCTAATGGCCTATTAGATCCTTCTCCTTTAACGTCTCACTGGCCCTTCAAAATGATCACATCTAAAACTGACGTCATTACACTCTGTCTCTGCTCAGCTCCTCTTCTGGTGTCCCCCATCTCAGAGGAAGACACACTACCTCCCACGCCAGGACCAAGCATCATTTTCTTTCTTTTCTTTTTCTTTTTTTCCTTTCCTTTTCTTTTCTCCTTCCTTCCTTCCTTCCCTTCTTTAAAAAAAATTTTATTTATTTATTTATTTGAGAGAAAGAGTGGGAGCAAGGGGAGCAGTAACAGGGGGAGGGGGGGGTGGGGGAAAGAATCTCAACCCGACAGGGGGCTCGATCCCACGACCCTGAGATCATGACCTGAGCTGACACCAGGAGTTGGACACTTAACCAACGGAGCCACCCAGGTGCCCTGCAAGGGCATCATTTCCGATGAGGAGCACAAGGGAGAGCTCCTCTGCCGATAGGATAGAGCCCCCTTCTTCCTCTTTGTCCCCTGGTGCTCCAGACCAGGCAGCGTCTTCTCAAATGGCTGCATAAAGGGGCAGAACACCTCCTTTGCCACGGCCCATCTGGCTGCTGCCTTCCTTGAATGAATGGCTGGAGACACGGAGCAATTGACTGATTGGGCTCAAAAGGCTCTTCCTGGCAGTTGAGTCTGAAAACGTGGAGATAATTCATTCACTTAAACAAAAAGAGGTAATGAGCCCTTCCCTGGAGCGCTCACTAGGCAGGGAGCACTTGCTGAGTGACTGCCAAGAAAAGGGACAAGGTCAGCTTCTCTGGAAACAAGTAAATGGGAGTAAATGGTCGTCTGCCCACCTAGTTCATCCCAGATGCCGGTATTTCCTTTTTTTCTTGTTCACCTGCTTCTGCTAGAAGAGAGGTGGGGCTGGAACTGACGACAGACACCAATGACTCTGATAAATACAGTTTCTTCCCCTTCTACTTTTCAGAAGAGCTGGCCAGATTCCCTTGGTTCGCAGTCCCTGGCGGCCTCGTCCCCACCTCCAGCCCAGGCCAGGGACCTAACCCTGAAGGCAAATCTAAAGACTAGAGTCCAATATGCTGAAGCTGGAGGTTAGGACACCTGGTACTGTGCTCCAGATCTTCCCCGGACTCCACATTGGGAACTGATGCCCTGCGTCCACACCTCGTTTGATCAAGGGCCGACTATCTCTTTGCCAGGAGGCTGGCACACGCTTCCTGGTCGTGGAGGCCTGCCCATCCACATCCGAGGCCTCTTCACCTGCTGGCACTTTCTCCTGACAGCAGCTGCCTCCTCTTACCCACACCCCCGTCACTGGATTACTCGGGTATGTAAGTATGTCCAAACCCTTTTGAGCTGTACACGGACAATCCCTGCATCTACTGTATGTAAACTGCACCACAACAAGGCTGACTTAACAACAAAAAAAGGGGGTTGTGGCGGGCTCAGTCCATAGAGCATGCAGCTCTTGATCTGGGGGTGGTAAGTTCAAGCCCCACACTGGGTGTAGAGCTTACTTTAAAAAAACAAAACAAAACAGGGGCGCCTGGGTGGCTCAGTGGGTTAAGCTTCTGCCTTCGGCTCAGGTCATGATCTCAGGGTCCTGGGATGGAGCCCCGCGTCGGGCTCTCTCCTCAGCGGGGAGCCTGCTTCCTCCTCTCTCTCTGCCTGCCTCTCTGCCTGCTTGTGATCTCTGTCAAATAAAATGAATAAAAAAATCTTAAAACAAAACAAAAAAAAACAACAACAAAAAACAAAGCACATTTTAAAAAGAGGATTGCTAAGGCACCTGGGAGGCTCAATTGGTTATGCATCTGCCTGCCGCTAGAGTCATGATCCCAGGATCCTGGGATCCAGTCCCCAGTACGCTCTCTGCTCAGCGGGGAGCCTGGTTCTCCCTCTGCCTGCTTGTGCTCGCACTCTATGTCAAATAAACAAATAAAATCTTAACAACAACAAAAAAGAATTGCTAAAGGGAGACCAGAAAAAAAGAGATAGAACTTAGTAGGAATTACATTTAGCACTAAGCTTCCTGGCAGTCCAAGCAGAAGAGTAAATGGTTTGGGAAGGAAAACTTCCTATTGCTGGATAAAAGGGAAGCTCTGATTACCCAGGAAAAGCCTTTTGAATTCCAAAGAACTCATTACTTCCCTCCATCCAACTGACCATTTAAGAGAAGGCATCAGTCAGAATGTTCTAGAAAAAGCAGGTTTGCTCTCTAAGTAGGTAATTCCAGAAGGAATTTACTAGATTTCTTTTTAAGGAGTAAGAAACATGCCAGATATATTTGACTGCAATTTTTGCAGAAGGAGCAGAAATATTCTCCAGTGACTATTTTTAATATAGAGCAAACAACAATAAAGGGTTGAGGAAATAACACTAAATTTTTACTTAGTGATATTTCTACAGGGTGTTAAAGTAATATAGTCCAATTATCAGTTTATATTTGGTGCTCTAACCTGTACTATAAAGAGAATGCAAATATGTCTTGTCCATCCTTTAACTGGTAATGGTTAGAAAGGTATCTCAGTATTACTCCACTAGGGGCACCTGGCAGGCTCAGTGTGTGACTCTTGATCTCAGGGTTGTGGGTAGGAGTCCCACTTTGGGTGTACAGATTATTTAGAAATAGGGGTGCCTGGGTGGCTCAGTGGGTTAAAGCCTCTGCCTTCGGCTCAGGTCATGATCCCAGGGTCCTGGGATGGAGCCCCACGTCGGGCTCCCTGCTCAACGGGGAGCCTGCTTCCTCCTCTCTCTCTGCCTGCCTCTCTGCCTACTTGTGATCTCTGTCAAATAAATAAATACAATCTTAAAAAAAAAAAAAACCTTAAAAAAAAAATTACCCCTCTCGTGGGGCCACCGCAACCTCAGCCATCACCTAAGCCAAATTCATGCTCCTTGATTTCTTCTCCCCTCAGCCTCGTATTCCAAAATTGAGGAAAATGTGTACAGGTGACTTTAAGAGGTGTACTACTTGGACATAAATGGCACTGAATCACAAGTTTTCTTTCTACAATTCTGATTACATCAAGGAAAACCTCTCAGTGGGTGGGTGTGCCTCTGCTAATACCTAGGACTTGTTAATTTTCTTTTTTTTTAACAAGGGAAAGAGCAAGGTCTAGTTTGCTACTGGAATTTAATAACATTGATTGGCTTTCATTGTATTTCTTTTTCTAGCTATTTAATAATGGCAAATGTTCCCATTTATGGTACTGATATAATGTTTCTCTTAAATATGTAAGCAAAAAATGTGAGCTATTTGAAGAAAAATATTAAGCATCAGCTTGTAGATGGCATGAAAAATGGAAAGAGGGTATATGTAAATGGCTCAGGTGAAGAGACAATGTCCTTGACCAAGGGTCACAAAACTTTTTCTGTAAAAGGCCAAAGAGTAAAAGTTTTAGGCTTTGTGGGTTACAATCAGGGTTTGCCCACCCAGATGCTGGAGCTGAGTTGTCAGATGAGGTGGCCACTAGCTCTGTGTGGCCACTGAGCATGGCCAGTATGACTAAGGAACTGAAGTTTTAATTGTTTTTATTTTTTTTTAAGATCTTATTTATTATTAAAAAAAAATAAAAAAAAGATCTTATTTATTTATTTGGCAGATAGAGACACAGGAAGAGAGGGAACACAAGCAGGGGCAGTGGTAGAGGGAGAAGCAGGCTTCTCGCTAATTAAGCAGGGAGCCCGATGTGGGGCTTGATCTCAGGACCTTGGGATCATGACCTGAGAGGAAGGCAGATGCTTAAAGACTGAGCCACCCAGGTGCCCCTAAATGTCTTTATTTTTAAGTTGTTAAGGCACTACACAGTTCAGCTCCAGCCAATGATTAAGGAAGTGCATATTCCATTCCAGTCTTAAAAGACAAACATCAATGGAAAGATTAACTCCTGGTGCGCCTGGGTGGCTGCAGTGGGTTGGGCCTCTGCCTCAGCTTGGGTCATGATCCCGGGGTTCCTGGGGTCCTGGGATAGAGCCCTACCCCCCAGCTCTGCCTGCTTGTGATCTCTGTCTGTCAAATAAATGGATAAAATCTTAAAAAAAAAAAGAAAGAAAGAAAGAAGAGAAAGATACTCCCCCTCAACTTTTTTTACTTTTCTCTGCCTCTACTATTTCATGAAGAGTTGTCAATACATTTTCATGCAAGTCATTGTTATTATAATCAGAAATAAAGCATGGATGCCTTCTCTAATCATAATTATTAAGCAGTGTTTGCAATTTCCTTAAAAAATGCAATAAGAAAATTAAATCCTCAAGATAAACATGGGAAAAAAGGACATAAAATGTGTTATGATGATATACCTAGAAAACCCAAGAAAATTGGTAAGGTAATAGTAATAAGATAAATGTAATAAAATTAGTACTTTTTTTTCCTATACTAGCAGTCACCCAGCTAGAAATAGAAACAGGAAAAAAGTGTTCACAATAGTGAAAAACACTATGAAACACTTAAGCATAAACAGTAAAACACTAAGAAGGGCTCAGAAACGGCAAATCTAAATATAAAATATTTTCTCTATTTTTTTTTTTTAAAGATTTTATTTATTTATGAGAGAGAGAGAGGGGGAGAGAGCAAGCACAGGCAGACAGAATGGCAGGCAGAGGCAGAGGGTGAAGCAGGCTCCCTGCCGAACCAGGAGCCCGATGTGGGACTCGATCCCATGACACTGGGATCATGACCTGAGCCGAAGGCAGCTGCTTAACCAACTGAGCCACCCAGGCGTCCCTATTTTCTCTATTTTGATAGATTTTGTGTAGTGGCTGCTTGGAACTGGGGTTGGTAATGGAAATGACTGTAAATGGGCTTAAGTTTTCTTTTTGAGGTAGTGGAAATTTTCTAAAATTACATTGCATGATTAAATTGCACAACTCCTTAAATAATGATCAGTGAATTGTATAAAGTGGATGAATTTCATTGTATGTAAATTACACCTCAATACAGCTTCACAGGGGCGCCTGGGGGGCTCAGTCAGTTTAAGCATCTACCTTCAAGCTCAGGTCATGATTCCAGGGTCCTGGGATCCAGCATCCCCAATGAGCTGCCACATCAGGTTCCCTGCTTAGTGGGGAGCCTGCTTCTTTCTCTTCTGTTCCCTCTGCTTGTGTTCTCTGTCAAATATTTAAAATTTTAAAAAAATACATACATAGCATTCTCACACACAAACACACACACACTCACAGTACATAAAATAGGATCTAAACAAAATGAAATATATTCTTAGATGGGAAAAGCTAATATCATAAAATGTGAATTTTCCCAAGATTAATATATAAATGTAATACAGATCTTATTAGAGTTCTTAATGTATTTATTTTGAAATGGATAATAATGGAATTGAAGAGAGTCAAGAAAATTATGAAAAGGAATATTGTGGGATAGGGAAAGGGCTATCCTAGGAATATTAAAAGATGCTATATGCAATTACTATAATTAAAACTATGGTGTCAGCATATGATTAGACAAATGAATGAAAGGAGCAGAATAAGATGCTTGGTAGCGATTTCAATTAAATCTAACAAAAGTGATACTTCAATTCAGTGAAGATGAAATGATTTACTTAATAGATGGGGCGGCTTCAGTGGCAATTTGTCTGGAAGAAAATTAAGACAGCCCCCTACCTTCCAGCATGTAATCTGTAATCCATCTGGAATTTATTTAAATTTAAAATATAAAGCAATAAAAATATTAGAAGTAAGCCCAGGAAACGACATGCACAATTCAGGAGTGGGGGAGCCCTTTTAACTCGGTCTGGAAACCCAAAAGTCATAAAAGAAGGATCACATTTCTGGCTTTACACACATTAAAAATTTGGTAAAGTAAATGATACCACAGAAATAGAAAAAGTCAATAGAGAAACAATAAATATCCTGAGAAAACATGCAGGGCTTGTGACAGCAATGAATGCTAACAAACTGATAGGAAAAATACAACCAAGAGAAAGATGGGCTCACAATATCACTAAGTGCTACAGAGAAGAGCACATCAGAATGACCCACAACATAGGAAAAGATGTCCAACCTTTCCACTGATCAAGAAGATGCAAATAAAGTCACAACGAGGTGTCCTTCCACATCCATCAGGCTGGCAACAATTCCAGGGTGACATCTGACCTTGGCAGGACTGGTGGGGGCAGGAGGGAGAAGGGTGTTGCTAATGAAATGCTAATGAAAACATGAATTATCCAAGGCTTTTAGAGAAGAGTCTGAAAAGTTCTCTATTAAAATTTTAAAAAGCTCTCTGACTTGGCCATTCCATTCCCAGGACTCTATCCATCAGAATAGAAGTAAGAGAACATAAGGAGAATGGGTAGAGAGAGGTCCATGGCAGCAATGTGGGTAGGACAAGAAGCCGCCAAAAACCTGGACACAAACTGAATGCCCATCAATGGGGGGAGGGGGCAGGGAATGTTACTATCTAAAGGAAGACTACTCCTCCACTCACAACATTTCTTCTTCTTCTTTTTTTTTAATAAGATTTATTTATTTTTTTATTTAGAGAACACGAGTTGGGGGGGCACACACAGAGGGAGAGGGAGAGAGAGAGAATCTCAAGCGGACTCCGCACTGACCGTAGAGCTGAACGTGGGTCTCGATCTCATGAGCCTGAGATGATGACCTGAGCTGAAATCAAGAGTCAGATGCTCAACCAACTGAGCCACTCCGGTGCCCCTCCCACAGCACTTCGGAGTCTAACCACCGGGAGTTAGGGCAGAAGCCCCCTCTCCCCCCTCCCCCGCTGAGGGCTCAGTCCCTGCTGAGACTGCTGTCCCCACTGCAGAGGCCAGTTGTCTGGACCAGGCTGTCACCTGTACTTCTGACCACCTGACTATAAATCAGGTGTTCCCATCCCTTCATCCTCAAGGTTGAAAACCTGCTAGAACAGCTCACAAAGCTCAGAGAAGCACTTCATTTACTATGACTGGAAAAAGTCAGGAGCATCCAACCAGAAGAGATGCATGGGGGCCAGGAAAGGACAGAGCAGGAGCATCCATGCCCTCCCTAGGGGCACCACCCACCCAGCATCCAATCTGGAAGTTCTCCAAACGCCTCTGTTTGGGTTTTTATGGGGATTCCACTACATAAAGACAGGATTGGTTCATTCATTGGCCATTGGTGATGAACTCAATCTCCAGCTCTTCTCCCCCTCCCAGGAGGAGGGGTAGGGGATGCAGGCTGAAAGTTCCAACCCTCTAATCACCTTGCTGGTTCTCATGGCAACCAGCTCCCATTCTCCACCACAGTCGCCTGATTAGCATAACTCAGGTTTGGGGAAGGGGGCTTATTATGAATAACAAAAGATGCTCCTTTCACCCTTGTCACCCAGGAAGTTATAAGGGTTTTAGGAGCTCCAGGGCAGGAACTGGGGATGAAGACTAAATACAGATTTCCTATGATATCACGAGATCATATCATCCATGCCTTAACTATCATGCGACTCTAAAAAAGTCAGATCAATACCAATTGCCTTAAAGCTTCTTCCATGGGTGGTGCGCCGAGGGAGGCCCAGTGGGTTCAGTGTCCAAACTCTTGGTTTTGTCTCTTGGTTTTAGCTTAGCTCTTGATCTCAGGGTCCTAGGACTGAGCCCAGTGTCAGGCTCCACACCCAGTGCAGTGCCTGTTCCCTCTGCCCCCACCCTGCTTGCGCTCTCTCAAATAAATAAATAAATAAATAAAATTGAAACAAAACAAAACAAACCCAAAACCCTCTCCCAGGGGTGTGTGGCTGGCTCAGTCAGTAGAGCATGTGACTCTTGATCTTGGGGTTTTAAGAGATTACTTCAAAATCAAGTCTTTAAAAGAAAAAAAAAAAAACTTCTTCCAAGTTGTAATGATAAGACAAGTCTTAGAGGTAATATAATTTACCAAACTGGAACTCCAATGCATGTACTCATACATCCACATACACAGACACAGACATAATAGGATCCCATTTTGATAAAATGTACAAGGACAAAAAATATCTTTGTATCTTATTAATATACAATAATGTGTAGGGAGCAAAGTACAGGTGAAAATACGCATTTTTTTATACCGATTACGAGAGGGTGAAAGGTGGTATTTAGTTGAAGAGGTTGGAAAAGAGTAGGGGGAAGAGTATTAAAATAAAAAAAAAAGAAGAAAGAAAAAAATGTCAACAATTAAGACGGGATGTGTGTGTGCGTGATGAAGACAGTCCCCAAAAACGTGAACGGCGGCTGTCTTAAGGTGGTGGGACTTCAGGTGACTTTTACTTTATTTCACTTACATTTAATTATTGTTTAAATTTTTCACGGTGAATATGTATTATTTAGAAAACCAAGGGGAGAAGAAAGCCATAAAACCACCGTCACTGAAGCGGAACCTACCTATCTGACCTTCAAGGCTGGTCAAATGTACAGAGCCCCTGTTCTGTGCCCTGCACTGTACCAGACCCTTCATGTCTAAGCCTCGCAGCCACACCGCAAGGACTCAGGACAAAGGGGCTCGGCAAGGCTGGGAGGCTTGCCTGGTATCACGTAGATCATCAGCAAGTCTGGAAGGTAAGATCCGCACCCAGATTCGACTCGCAGATGTTCTGTTACCCTCCTCTGCACTGCGTTCACAGTGTGGGCTCTGCGGGTCACAGGACATCTACTTTGAGTCTGGCCAACGCATGTGCCAACCCCTCGCCCTCTCGCTCCTGTCCTCAAGGGCAGCTGCAACATGGGCACAGCAGAATTTCTGCCTCTGAGAGTCTCAAGTCTAGCTCCGTGTTAGCACTTCAGCCTGGGGCTGCTCGAGGGGCCAGGACTGGGCAATCCAGATATTTCCATGTGAACAGCCGGGGTTCCTACTGGGCACAAGGCCCTGTCCATATTCACTACTACTTAAGAGTTAAAAACACAAACAGAGAAGCCCTGAGCTAGGTTTTCCAGGCTCTTGAAGTTCTCTTTGCCCACAGGGTTTTTTGGCATGGGCCATACTCAGTACTTTAAATTCTCTTTTTCTTTTTTTTAAAGTAGGCTCACGCCCCACCTAGGGCGACTCTGAAATCACAAGTCTCATGCTCTACTGACTGAGCCAGCCCGGCGCCCCCAACCTTAAATTCTTATATAAGGAAATACTCAGATTACTCCAAGCTCACCATAAACTTAAAAAGAAAAACATAAACCTATTTACACATCTTAGCTGAGAACAGAGGATTCCACAATTGGGAGGAAAGAGCGTATTTTCCGTGCTATGTACTGACTATTTGGAGCATGAAAGACATACACAAAAGGTGGTCAAAGAAAGGAGGAACAAGAGACTGGCCTTTTAACCCAACCTTAAGAGGAGAAAAGGCGTTGCATTTATTCACATGATTTTCTTCCTTTACAAAACACGCACATTAAGCATAATATATTTTCAACCTTATCATTGTATTGTCACTGGTTTTCATTAGGAAAGAAAAATCGCTGAGGGTGGTCCGGAGGCCCAGGGAACTGGTCAGACTGTGTAAACTCAGGCAGATAAAGGCCTCATTTTCCACCCTCTGGGCCCCCTCTTTGTCACTCCCCTGAGCACACAGGGCCCCAGAGGGGAAGAGCCGGTAAGGGACAGAAGTGTGGGGGTAGGGATGTGCTCAGTTGCCCAAACAACCTTCAGTCTGCCCCTCCCCCTGCTGCCCAAGCCTCCCCTGGGATACCCGCCATACACATCCCCTCCACCTCCTTGGCCCCAACCTCTTCCCCAAATCCTGCGCCAACACCTTGTCAGAAAAGGCCTTTGATGTATCCTAACAGCCAGATCACTCTCTCAGCCCGAGGGTGACGTTAGCTACACTCTGCCACTTCCGCAGACAGTACACAATCTGCAAGGCCAGGTCTCCCTCCATTTTTTTCTTCCCACAGTACTTAGCATGATGCCTGCTGAGCGGCAGAGGCACAGAGAACGTTCATCTTCCCCTTTAACCATCTACCCAAATAATCCAACTTTGGGATTTTAATCTGCTCTAGACAGAAAGATCTCGATGAGGTCAGAATTATCTAGGCCTGCTCTTTCAGACCAGGGCCCAAAGAGCAGCATGAGTGAGCCCCAGGGCCCACAGCGCACCTCTTCCTGGAGTGCTTTGGTGGGACTGAACGTTTTAACACTATGTAATTTCCAAAATTCTTTATAACTTCATGTCAACACAAGGAAAGGGTATATTTTGAATTAAGAGTGTAGACACTGCATCCATTTTTCTTCAGATTAAAAAAATGAGCAGTCATGAAAAGGCCATACATGATTCCATTCATTTGAAACATCTGGAACAGGCAAATCTGTAGAAAGTGGATTAGTGGCTGCCAGGAGCCGGGGGTTGGAGGGAATGGGGAGCGACTGCTCATGCGTAAGGGGTCCTTTCTGGGGCGATGAAAATGTTCTAAGGTTAGAGCATGGTGAGAATACAACTCTGTGAATACACTAAAAAACCGCTGCATTGTATCCTTCCCAGGCGTGAACTTTATAGCATGTAAATTCTACCTCAATAAAGCTGTCAATAAGGCTTCAAAGATTTCAAACTTGCATCCGAGAGCTGCAGGCTAAGCCCACAGGACAAGCTTTAAGAAGCAGTAATAGGGGAAGAATGGAAGTTCCAGGCTGGTCTGCAAGTCAAGAAACAGGTTCCCAGGAGGCCATCTAGAGTACAGATGTCAAGAATGTCCCCACGGCTCCTGATCAACAGCTGGAACTGAACCAGTGTCAACCAGGACAGGGAAGATATCAAAGGTGCAGAGCCTGATTCTGGAAGCCGATCTGTAGCCTGTGTCAGAGCTGTGGCTTTCCAGAGCTGAGAACCAAAGGGGTGTGGGATGGGCCAAGGGCAATGCAGGTGGCTGGCTTGGTGTGAACGTAAAGGGACATTCAGGTGACATGTGGGAATCTGCCTTGAGGTCCCTCAGGTTGTTGACAGAATTCATTTCCTTATGGTTTGCAGGCTTTCAGCTAAAGGCCACTCTAAGCTCTGAGAGGTCACCTAATTTCTTGCCAAGTGGGCTTCCCCAACAGATACACTTCATCAAGCGAGCAAAGAGAATCTCCAGAGTAAGTATGCTAACAAGACCGGTTCTTGTACATTACATAGTCATGGCAATGACATCATCACCTTTGCCATCTTCTATTGGTTTAAAAGCAAACTGTAGGAAGAGATTACACAGAGGTATGGACACCAGGAGTTGGGGATACTGGAAAGGGACACACCAAGAGTCTATCTTCACAGTCCTTACAGAGAAAACGTCCCAACAAGTAACCAAAACATTAAGCAGAATGGAATGAACTCTACGGGATGATCTGGGGGCTTCTTAATCTGTCATTTGCGACCAAAGAGGGCAAAAGTCACCAGATGCTTTCTCTGCACTGAAATAGCTCATTGGAAGTTAAACTGCCCTGAGGTTCCTTCTCTGTGAAATGATGAAATGCTGCCAAAATTTCTTCTCAGCCCCATGTCCTATGATACCACCTGGCCCCTTGTAGGTGTTCAACAGCACCTGTTCCATAAAGGAAGGGATGAAGGAATGAGCACTCGCACACATGATGGTGGGAGGTTCATGAGGCCCAGTTAGAGCTTCTCATCTTCAACGTCCTAAGATTTATACCACATTTTCCTGAATAAAAATGATGGAAAGGGGAAATATTAGAAATGCTATGTGTTAATTGCAGGAATGGGTCATCCTCACTTCCTGGTCCCAGCACCTCTCTTTTTTGAAAGGGTTACACATTCTGTCTCTTCAGTGGCTCGAAAGCCCTACTCTGCATGCTCGTGTCTTATTTTGGGGGGCTCCTCCACATGGGGGCCCATTTGAGAACAGAAGCCATGACCATGGAGCCAAGAACTAAACCTTTTTCATGTTTTCATGAGTCCCTAACAGGGTGAGCCAGAGCCAGAAAGGGCTGCCAAATTATTATTGTTTGAACAGGTAAAAAATAATGACAAATATTTAAGACCATATAAACAGTCCCCTCCTCTAGAGATCAGCACCATCATAGGTTTTTTTGCACAGACAATCTATACATATTTAAGCATCTATGTATCTATTTTGTTTGCACAAAAAGCAGCATGCATTAAATACTGCTCTGCCTGCTTTCTTTCCATCATGATATAAATTGGAGGTGGTTGTATATAAGAACAGAAATATCTGCCTTGTTTTCTTAATGGCTGCATAATACTTCTTTGTAAGGATGTATCAGAATGTATTTAACTAGCACTCCAATGATGGGAATTGAGGTTCGGTCTAATTTCTCGCTAGTACAAATAATGCTGTAATAATAGTCCTCTGTAGCTCTCATCCTGCACCTATGCTTGTAGATCTTTGGGATAAATTCCTAGAAGTGGTCTCTCCGGGTGAAAGGGTATGTGCTGTTTTAATTCTGCTGCATAGTGCCCAACCACAGCCAGCAGGTTTCAGCGGGTAAGCCATCATGGCACTCCCAGCAGAGACACAGCACGGCTGTCACAGATCATCAAAGCTGTCGGTCAGCATCTAGGCTCCATGTCCTCACTGTACATTGGAACACGACCATTTTGACCGGATTTCCTATGTGGCCTCTTGTACCTCTGCATCCATGATCACATCGGCCAGTCCGTTCATGTGACAAGCATAGAGCTTTGAGCATGCTTTTACATATCTCATAGCACCGAACCCCAGCACCTAGAGACTTCCAACAGCTCTGCTTACTGAGTGCTCACCACTCACCCACCACACTCCAGGCACGTAGGCCCTAGTCCTCCTCACAAACACACGCTCTTTTAAATCACTAGAAAACTGGGGCGCCTCGGTGGCTCAGTGGATTAAGCCTCTGCCTTCGGCTCAGGTCATGGTCTCAGGGTCCTGGGATCAAGGCCCGCATCGGGCTCTCTGCTCGGCAGGGAGCCTGCTTCCCCCTCTCTCTCTGCCTGCCTCTCTGCCTACTTGTGATCTCTGCTCTGTCAAATTAAAAAAAAAATAAATCACGAGAAAATTGAGGCTCAGGAAGGTTGACTGTGCCTACCTCTCACCCCCAGAAAGCAGCAGAGCCGGGACTCAAACCCCCCTCTCCCCCAGAGGCGAGCTCCTTCCGGGAAATGGCTCTGAGCCTCGCGCAAACTCAGGAAATAACGCGAGATCAGAGGTCCGCGCTTCCTCTGGAATAACAGCCCAGGGCAGGTCAAGTCCGGTTGTCCCAGGTTAGTAAACCTCTCGCTTGCCCGGCTGCTCCAACATTCATTTCCGGTTCCTGGGTCTTTGCATTCCACTCCCAAACTAGAATGTAATTTAGTATGGAGTGCTCCCTATAACTGTGTGATCGCTCCACGACTTGTCTTTCGCAGTAGCCAACTATGGATGCTATTTGCTATTAAGAAACAGCACAGTTCTATAGGATTTATTGATAAAAATCGGCTTTACTTGGGGTCCTTTGCCTCCCAAATTAGTACTGCAGTCCTGTTTTTTAATGACCGGTCATCTCAGACGATTTTATGCCTACATTTACACAAATTCTTTGATGACTAACTTGCTAAGACTGATCAGAAAGCAATTGGGGAACTTTGTGAAGTTGGTCCTTGAATCAAGGGACTTACATACGTTTATGCATTTGTCTTTAAGGGCAAACTATCAGATACTATGATTAAAATTGTATTATTAAGGGCGCCTGGGTGGCTCAGTTGGTTGAACGACTGCCTTCGGCTCAGGTCATGATCCTGGACTTCGAGGATCGAGTCCCGCCTCGCCCTACTAGCTCCTTGGGGAGTCTGCTTCTCCCTCTGATCAGCTCCTCTCTCCTACTCATTCTCACTCACTCAAATAAATAAATAAAATCTTTAGAAAAAAACATTTTTTTAAAATTGTATTTTTAAAATGGCACACCAAAAAACTCTAAGAGAATTTCAGTTCTGGGATGCCTGGGAGGCTCAGTTGGTTAAGCCGCTGCCTTCCGTTCAGGTCATGATCCCAGCGTCCTGGGATCTAGTCCCACATCAGGCTCCTTGCTTGGCAGGGAGCCTGTTTCTCCCTTTGCCTCTGCTGCCACCCTGCTAGCCTGTGCTCGCGCGCTCTCTCTGTCTCTGGCAAATAAATAAAATCTTAAAAAAAAAAAAAGAGATTTTCAATTCTCAAAAACATACCAGCTGGGTGATAAAATCATGTATGTGATTTCACAAAGATGTGTACAGTATTTAAAATAATAGAAAAGAATTGGACATAATCTAAATGTTTACCAATAAGTAAATGGTTAAATACAATAGTGTACCCAGGCGCCTGGGTGGCTCAGTTGGTTGAGGGTCTGCCTTTAGCTGGGGTCATGATCCCTGGCTCCTGGGATGAAGTTCCACATCTTGCTTCCTGCTCAGTGGAGAGCATGCATCTCCCTCTACCTCTGCCTGCCATTCCCCTGCGTGTGCTCTCTCTGTCCATCAAATAAATAAATAAGATCTTAAAAAAATAATAACACAATACTGAACCTTCAAATGGAATGGCAGGCAGCCATTTAAAAGTTTATATTTCTAAATTAGAAACATAAAAATGTTCTTTTTTAATGTCAAATGAAGAAACAATAAGAAATAGTATCCATGTTGCTGTTACAGCTCGGTAAAAATTATGTGAACATATGGACAGAGGTTTTGAGGGAACTAGCAATCATTACACTAGCTTTATTAGCAAAATGGTCTATAGGTGATTTATAACTGATTAAATATTGGAGTATTATGCATTTTATATTTATTTTAAAAGACTTTATTTATTTACTTATTTCTTTAAGAGAGCATGAGCAGTGGAGAGAAACAGAGTCTGGAGAGGGAGAAGCAGGCTCCCTGCTGAACAGGAAGCCCCACGGGAGGCTTGATCCCAGGACCCTGAGATCATGACCTGAGCCAAAGGGAGATGCTTAATCAACTGAGCCTCCAGGTGCCCCAGAATATTATACATTTTTAAAGTACAAATTAAATCCTGTACTATATCTAAGAGCTTTTTTTGTTTTTTTTTTAAGATTTTATTTATTTGACACAGATCACTAGTAGGCAGAGAGGCAGGCAGAGAGAGAAGGATGCAGGCTCCCCACTGAGCAGAGTCCGATGCGGGGGGCTCGATCCCAGCGTGACCTGAGCCGAAGGCAGAGGCTTTAACCCACTGAGCCACCCAGGCTTAAAGGACTCAGAGTCCAAGCAGTAAACCTAAAGCAATGATAAATCTTGTCACATTCACTTGCTTGTATAAGGACCCATACAAACATGGTGGGTCACATCACAGGAAAAAAGTTTTTCTTAGGGATAACCTGGGCTCTGAATGGGTCCCATATGAAAAAAACCTGCGGAGTTAGGAATTCATGCCTGCCTTGTCCTGCTCCCTTGATGGTCCAGGCTTCATTATCATCATCCCGCATCACGCCTAAACTGCTGCCTGTGATCTACACTGACCATGCTTAACGCTGCCATCTCTCATGGATCTTTTTTTTTTTTGTTGATGAGATGGGTTTGCCTTATCTCCACCACCTGAAGGCTACTGCTCTTTGTGCCTCATCTCTATTGGTTTTCAGTAGTTGCAGAGGCTTTTTTCCATTATAGTCCAGTTATAAAAATCATGTCCATTTAAAATCTTTCTAGAAACCCGCAAAAAAATAATTAAATAAATAAAAAGGATATATGCTATAATTCTAATCCCCCAAATAAGAAATCTGAACTCTGTGATTCCAAGCTGCTGCCTTTTGAGAGATTTTTGTAAGCCACAGAAATGACACAATGCAAAATTACATGTATTTGACTAGATGTATTTGACTCGATACAAGAAATGCAAAGTAGTTAACAGAAAAAAAATCACTTGTTAATCTTGTTCAAGGCTGATAGGATGGCTCTGGAATGAACTTTGGACCCATGTTGCAATTATAACCTGATTCTCATCTTTTCCTTAAGGAACAGGAGTAAGGAAATTGCTGTAGCAAGACTATGGCTGAACCACAACCATTAGTTTAAAAATGTTCATTTCAGCTACTGTGGAATCAGACACAGCTTCAAGTTCTATTTTTTGCTGAAGAATAAGAATTGGAAACCAATCTCTGATCAAGCCACGACATGATGCCAGCCTCTTGGGTTTCTAAAAAATGGTTTAATCATAGCAGTGCATCCCTAAAGAGAGTCTTTTTAAAAAAAAAATCTTTTTAAAAAATTTTTTTAAGTCACCATTAATCTTACTTATTTGGCACAGTCTACTAAAAAATAACACATGCAGGGCGCCTGGGTGGCTCAGTTGGTTGAGCAACTGCTGTCGAATTAGGTCATGATCCCGGAGTCCCAGGATCGAGTCCTACATTGGGCTCGCAGCTCCATGGGGAGTCTGCTTCTCCCTCTGACCCTTCTCCCCTCTCATGTTCTCTCTCACGGTCTCTCTCTCAAATAAATAAATAAAATCTTAAAAAAAAAAATAACATTTTGCAAACCCTTGACCCAGTAATTCTAGGTCCAAATATTATTTGAAACAAATACTGGAATATACACAACAGCACTACTCAGGATAGCCCCAAACTGGAAACGACCCAAACACCCATGAACAACATAAAGGGTAAAGGAACTATGGTACAATGCAACAATATGTAGCAATGAAAATGAGCAGATGAAATCCAACAAATGGGAACATTGAGCAGCCACTCACGAAAGACTATCCTCTATGATTCCATCTGTGAAAGTTCAAGAACAGGCAAGGCTTATCTATGCTGTAGATGTCTGGATGGTGATTGCTGACACTGGAGGAAGATCAGTGACTGGGAGGGGACTGAAGGGGGTTGCTCTGGGGGGGGTGCCTGGCTGGCTCAGTAGGTGGAGCATACGACTCGATCTCGGGGGTTGTAGATTTGAGCCCCATGTTGGGTGCAGAGATTGAAGGGGGGAGGGGGAGGCTTTGGGGTACTGGTAATCTGTTTCTTGTCTGGTGCTGATTACATGGATATGTTTAGTTGCAAAAATTCATTAAGTTACACATGTATGATTTGTATATTTTCTTTATTTCCATTATATATTTCATTAAAGAGTTTAAAAATAAAAATATTTTAAAAATACACCCTCACCTATCCTCCCCATCCCCCGCAAAAGTCACCATCTTATGCATATGTATTGCTCACACACTTGGTAATAGGGCAACCTTAGAATAATCCAAGTAACTTCATTCAAGTTGAGTTTCACATGTGTTGGAAACAGAGCTTAAGAAACATTAAATGAAAAATATCAGAGACTGTGTTTGAATTTTATGACAGAATGAACCTATCAATCTGCAAAGACAGAAATCTGGATGAAGTAGTAAAAATGAGAAAGGAGAGGGCTTCTCCATTAATGGTGGGTCACGCCCTGCAGAGGGACAAAGGCAAAGGACAGGACCAAAACAAAAGCAGAGAGAATAAAGACCCAAAGCCTGAGAAATTAGAGGGAGCCCATGGTGGATTTGAAATCAACAAAGGGCTGCCTATCAATGGACACGGAGGGGACAGAAAGATGGTGTGGTTGAGTATGGGGCACTGCTGATGTGTGGGAGACACATTCACAGGGAACTAAGGCAGCGACAGACTTGAAAAACTTTGCTGAGCCGATGAGAATGCACAGGTGTTGGGTGTGGGGAGTGACACCCTGCTCAATGCTGAATGAATGCAGATACTCTTCTTTTCCCAAGAGAATCTAGTCAGTTCATAGAACTTCAACTGCACTTGAGCCAAATAAATTTTAAATGTAAATGGGTAGCCAGAGGTCTCAATGACTGAAAAGTCCTGTAAAATATCCTCAAAATCATCTAGTCATTTTATAAATATTACTGAATGCTTACTGTGAACAGTACTCCGTGCTGGAAGCTACATGAACCAAAAAACAGGTCCAAATATTATTTGAAACAAGGTGAGGAGAACCAATTTATAATGGAACAGCCCATTAAAAGTTATTTCATTTACTGGAAACTGTACACCCACCAGGTAAGGTTCTTAGCTTGGAGTCATGTTCAAAAGCATAGGGGTCCTTGGGTAGCTCAGTCATTAAGCGTCTGCCTTTGGCTCAGGTCATGATCCCAGGATCCTGGGATCGAGCCCCACATCAGGCTCCCTGCTCAACAGGAAGCCTGCTTCTCCCTCTCCCACTCCCCCTGCTTGTGTTCCCTCTCTCCCTGTGTCTCTGTCAAACAAATAAAACAGTTTTTTAAAAAAATTAAAAAAAAAAGCATAGACTCTGTGATGGTTGTTTTTATGTCACGTTGGCTCAGCTATAATGCCCGGTTATTTGATCAAACACTCATATCTATCGATGTTACTGGGAACCTGTTTTGTAGATGTGGTTAACATCTATAATCAGTTGACTTTAAGTAAAGGAGATTTTTCTTACTAATATGGGTGGGCCTCATACAATCAGTTGAAAGGCCTTGAGAGAAAACTGAGGTTTTGCTGAAGAAGAAGAAATTCTGCCTTGAGATCTCAACATCAGGGGCGCCTGGATGGCTCAGTCAGTGAAGAGCCCAACTCTTGATTTTCAGCTCAGGTCATGATCTCAGGTCGTGAGATGGAGCCCCACATCAGGCTCCGAGTTCAGTGTGGAACCTATTTAGGATTCTCTCTCTCCCTCTGCCCCTCCCCTCCTTCTTAAAAAAAAAGACCTCAACATCAGCTCCTGGCTGAGAGTTTCCAGCTGGCTGGCCTACCGTGTATATAACAGATTTGCCAGACTCCACAATCACATAGGCCTATCCCTACTGGTTCTGTTTCTCTGGAGAGCCCTGACTTACACACTCTAAGCAGACTCCCTGGGTTTGAAACTTGGCTCTGCCACTTCTCTAGCTGGGTCCTTTCTGCGCCTCTGTTATTTCAACTGTAAACTGGGGATAATAATAGCACTGAACTCATAGAAACTAGAACAACCCCTAACACGGAGTAAATGCTTTGAAAGTGTTTGTTAAATAAGTGATGCTGTGGTGCCGAGTTTATTTATTTCTCAGCTGAAAAACCTGAGCTATTTTAATTCCCAACAAATTGCCATCAACTTAGAGTGCTCTTTCCCACAGGGAAAACCTGAACAACCTCGAGGCAGCAGCACCCGACCAGTTACAGGTGTCTGATTCTTTCAGATGGTGTAGGAGCAGGTGAGATGCCAGGCCAGCCCCACACATGGTGATGATTTGGCAAAGTCAGAATCAGAGCACTTCTGGAACATTCTTAACTGCAAGTTCTCAGCTGCCGACGACAGCTGTGCTTAAAGAGGCTCAGATTCAGCACAGAGCTATTCCTACTATTTGCGAGGGTGGGAGTTCATAAAGGGGTCCGAATCATTCTTTCGGGTCCCACTGTTGATACCCCTACAGCAGCTTGTCCAGCCCCTTGCAATTAAAGATTAAATGGAGAAAAAAAGTAACAAAAAAAGGGGCGCCTGGCTGGCTCAGTCAGTAGAGCATGCGACTCTTAATCTCAGAATTGTGATTTGAGCTCCCGTGTTGGGTAGAGATTACTTAAAAAAAAAAAAAAATCAGAAAAAAAAGAGATTAAATGGGGAATCAAAATGTTTTTTGTGGGCATATTCTGGGGGAGACTGTGATGATTGTTATAACAATGTTCACTTGGTAGGTGCTGGGCACTCCCAGTGCTAGGTAAACACTGACTTGTATAATGCTTGTTGTATAGACGAAGATATGGAGTCCCCAAGAGAAAAGTAATTCGCCCAAAGATAGACAGACAAAAAGTGGCAGAGTGGGGATTTTCACCCCTGGATTTCTGGCTCAGACCCAGGCTCTTCCTCCTGGGCACATTGCCTCTGAGTCTGGACTACAAGGAGGGGATGCAGGCAGGAACACAGGAGCAAGCACCAAACTACGCTGATTGATGTGAGGGCATGAGGGGGGCACCTGAGTGGCTCAGTCTGACTTCTGTTCAGGTCCCCATCTCAAGGTCCTGGGATCCAGCCTGGCTTTGGGCCTCCAAGCTCAGTGGAGAGTCTGCTCGTCCCTCCCTCCTCCTGGCTCCTATGCATGGGAGTGCTCTCTTTCTCTCTCTCTCAAATAAATAAATACAATCTTTTTTAAAAACGGGAGGGCATGAGGGCTCAGGGGATTCTATAGTTGAATTTATTTAAGTTAAACAAGTTTCAAAGACCGAAATAGAAGAAATCGTAAATATCCCTTCATGAATTTCTCTTGTTAAAGTCTATAATGTGGGGTGCCTGGGTGGCTCAGTCGTTAAATGTCTGCCTTCTGCTCAGGTCATGATCCCAGAGTCCTGGGATCGAGCCCCACATTGGGCTCCCTGCTCTGTGAGAAGCCTGCTTCTCCCTCTCCCAGTCTCCCTGCTTATGTTCCCTCTCTCGCTGTGTCTCTCTCTGTCAAATAAATAAACAAAATCATTTAAAAAAAAGTCTACAATGTGTTTGCTTTATACACAAATACCAAATTTCATTAAAGATTCCTATGACAGTATTTGAACCTTTCTTTCATCTTCATATATAAAAACTTTAAGGCAGCTGCGCCTGGGTGGTGGCTCTGTCAGTTAAGTGACCAACTCTTGGTTTTGGTTCAGGAAATGGTCTGATCTCACGGTTGTGAGATCTGCCCCGCCTGGGGCTCAGGGCTCAGCACAGACTCTGCTTGAGATGCTCTCCCTCTGCTCCTCCCCTACTCAATCTCAAGTTCTCTCGGATATATATTAATTCATATAAAACAAACAAACAGGGGCGCCTGGGTGGCTCAGTGGGTTAAGCCGCTGCCTTCAGCTCAGGTCATGACAGGGTCCTGAGATCGAGTCCCACATCGGGCTCTCTGCTCAGTGGGGAACCTGCTTCCTCCTCTCTCTCTGCCTGCCTCTCTGCCTACTTGTGGTCTCTGTCTCTGTCAAATAAATAAATAAAATCTTAAAAAACAAACAAACAAACAAACACATTTAAGGCAAAGTGATCCTGAAGTTATTTCTCATTTATTCACTAGCAGTGCAAAATCAAACACCTTATTTGTTATTCTCACTTGATTTCATGTTACATCGACCTCTTCCTACAGGTTTTCACCCTGCCAGAGATTTTCTGTATTATTGTTTTCCTATAGGATCCTGTGAACTAAGTCTTAGAAGACTTTTCTGAAATTCTTTTCTTATAGTTCAGAAAACGAAAAAGAACAGGATCAGATTCTATCAGAATTTGGTTAATTTTGGGTGCCTGGGTGGTTCAGCGGGTTAAAGCCTCTGCCTTTGGCTCAGGTCATGATCTCAGGGTCCTGGGATCTAGCCCCACATCAGGCTCTCTGCTCGGCAGGGAGCCTGCTTCCTCCTCTCTCTCTCTCTCTCTCTGCCTGCCTCTCTGCCTACTCGTGATCTCTATCTGTCAAATAAATAAATAAATTCTTAAAAAAAAAAGAATTTGGTTAATTTTTACAGCAGAAAGATAGAATCTAAGATTTTTTAAAATGGAATTAAATTTACATTAAAAAATTTAAAAATTACATTTTTTATTATACCCAAAGTGGGCCTTGAACTCATCCCAAGATCAAGAGTCACAGGCTCTACTGACTGAGCCATCCAGACACCCTAGGGTCTTAAATACTTTTTTCTAATAGTACTTTATTACTACTTCTTAGATACTTTTTTTCTAATAATACTGACATCTCTAGCTCTGTATAATGATCTAAATCCTGATTTACCCCAGAGAGGTATCCAGTTGTGATGGCCTTTGGCCTACAGTTCTCTGGAGCTACGTAAGATCATGCTAAATCCTGGGTCAGAGTAGCTGTTACGAAGGAGGGAAAGTTCCCAGACATCCACGGTAGAAGAACAGAGAGAGGTGGAAATACCACAGATGAAGCCTGCATTAACTTAACTGTGGCCAGTTGTGTATGCTTGCCTTGCTGTGGAGCTGTTCCCGTAGGTGGAAACTCCCAGGGCATTCAGCATATTGAAACTATCCTGGCTTACATCTCCATTTTGGAGAGGCTACGCTGAAAAACAGCCAGGTAGGTCTTCATGTCCTATGAGCATTTTTTTAAAAAAGATTTTATTTATTTTAGAAAAGAGAGAGAGAGAGAGAACGCATGCGCAGGTAGGAGATGGAAGAGGGGGGGGGGAAAAAAGGGTGGGCGAAAGAATCTCAAGCAGGCTTGTGCTAAGCATGGGGCCTGATGCTGGACTTGATCCCATGAAGAACTGGAGAGCACGATCTGAGCAACAGTAGAAGTCAGATGCTCAACCAACTGAGCCACCCAGGCGCCCCTATGAACATCTTGTATACACCTAGCTGAGGTCTCCAGGGTCAGGGAGATGGGAGTTAACAATAACAATAGCACCCCAGAATTCTGGGCTGTCTCCCAGACATTTTCAGAGGAGGTAGGTAGGAAGGGGGTGCAGCTTTCTCTCCATCTTCCCTATAGGAAAGGGCTGATCATACTGGCATTCAACAGCTCTGGATTCCCCCGGTTGGAGTCATTTCCCACCGGAAAACATTGGGCTGGATGTTCACACCGGGCTCGACAGGATCCCACCCTTAAACAAATCCATAAAATTCATTCAAAAAGAATAAACCAACAAACATTCCTTTCTGAAACTTTCCCCTTGGGTAATGACAGAAAAACATTTTCTACTGGAGTTTTTTCATAAGAAAAAACCCTTCACGTCAGATTTTGGGTTTTCTAATACGGAGATCCCTGGTTTGCATCTAGAGATAGGCCTAGTCTATTAGTTTCAAACATCCAATGAACAACATTCCAGCTAATACTCTCAAGACCAGTTTTGTAAATTCTGAGAGGCACCGCCTCAAAGCAACATCCCTGAAAACCAGCAAGATACAGTCTACTTGCTTTCCTATGGCCACTCGGTATAGCCCAGATAAGAGGACTTGAGGTTGGCAACTATCAAACGTTCTGGGCAAGAGCCAAACAGTGACATCACAGCCTTCTGCATCAACCTGGTTAAGAAAGAAAATCCTGGGTTTCAAGGCTAGACAGAGCCAAAGGCTCATCCAGTTAACTTATTGGCAAATATAAGTCACAATGATTAGTCCTGTGATGCTCTGTCTTTTATCCACGCTTCCTTCAGTCTTGGAATAAAAAACACTCTGCCTTGCCCTCCCTCCCCACCTTTCTGTTAAATGAATGGCAATTTAAAAGTATAAACCTTATGCTGAAGAGTCACCTTTAATATAACCCAAACAATGATGAAAGAAAAAACCTCGAAAACCAAATTTGAGTATTAGGCAGTCTTTTCACATGTCAAGATGCTGGAGGCCGGCATGAAAGATGCTTACACTCCAGCAAGTGCATGGAGAGCTCTGCTGAATCCCTGTTTTGTGCTTCCATTTCTGTTCATCTGCTTTCCACGGGCAAGCAGCCACCTCCTATCACAGAGCCATCCCCATCTTAGGTCAGTAGACAATATGGGCAAAAATCTGCAAAGGATGGACACGTTGGCTTGGGTGTGGTCACTGGCAATGGGAAGCTTTGGTCCCCAGGATGCGGGCGCTAAAAGCCAGGAGCCGCACCCTTGGCGGGTAATCTCCAAAAACCACTTCTCCGGATTTTAGCACACAATCCGCACCAAGCCTGACTGCTCCCTCTATGAAACACACAGCCGCCCTTAGACGCGACCAGCCTCGGCAGACAAAGCTCAGAGAGCCACTCTGCACCGAGGCAACCTCCAGGTCGCCGCCCGGCCACCACGCCGCCGCGTCTGGGCTGCTTGATGGTCAACAGCAAGGGGCGGGAGACGGGCGGCGCCGAGGCCACCAGGCACCAAAGCCCGTGGCCGCGGCTTTCTGCCCGCCCCCCAGTCTGGGGGGACGCACGACTCACACTAGGGAATTAACAGCAGGCCTTGATGCCCCAACACAGACCCCAAAAGACGAGAGCATGCCCTAAGATTTCTACGGAAGCTTTTTTTCTGCACCAGAAAACGGCACACTTGAGTTCGGGAGCGGGGGCAGCCCTAGTTCGGGGTCGGGTTGGCTACCAGTGCCGGCTATTGTTCTCCCGGTCTCTCCAGCGGGAGACGTCCCCCATCCCGCCTCCCAGCCAGCATCTGCCACTGGACCAAGCCTTTCAGCTCCGAGAAGAAAGGGGTGTGTGCCTGCGGCGCTGCGGATTATCTCAAAACCTGAAGCGAGTCCCTAAGGGCTGTGTCAGGCCGGGAGACAAAGCTCCTGGTGGGGACAGCGCAGCCCGGTCCCGGATCCGCCTCCCCCGGGTTTGTCGCCTGTCCGAGGGCCACGCCCAGCGGGCCACCCGGACCGCCACGCTCCAAGTCTGGAGCCGAGGGTCTTCAGGCCCGAGACCCGCCTCCCAGCCGTCCGCCCCTCCCTTGCCTGGAGACCTTCTTCCCCTGGGAGACCTCCCTCCCCAGAGAGACCCTCCCCCAACCCGCGCGGGTCTCCTCCTCCCGGGCGTCTACCCTCCTCAAACCCCGGCGGTCTCCACCCTCCAGCATCTCTCCTCCCATCCTCATTCTTCATCAGCCCCAGACTCGCCCCGCCTCGCGCCACCTGCACCGCACTCCTCCCCTCCCTCCTCAGACCCGCCCCCCCGCCCCCTCTCTTTCCTCCTCAAACCCTGGTCTCCACTTCCCCCTCCACCCAGACCCCCAGACCACCTGTCCCCACCCAGCTTCCCCATCTCCCCATCTTTGCTCAGACAGAGGCCTCGCGTCTGCCTCTCCCCATCCCAGGTTCTCTCTGGCTTGGGCTCTTGCCCCTCCCCAGGCCTGGGGCGTCGGTGTCTGTCGCCCGCCAAGATCTACGCTGCGGGGAGAGCTCCCGCACTGGGCTCCAGCGAAGGGACCCAGCTCGGCGCTCGCTCTGGGCCGGGCAGCTACAGGCGGCCTTTGTGGTTCAGGCAGGTGCCCCGGAGACAGCAGGCGAATCGTCCTTAGGCGACCGCTGCGTTAGCCAGACCGGTGGAACGGGCCGTCGGGTCCGGTCCAGGCTGGGCAAACCCCAACCCGAAGCCAAGAAGGACTCAGGGTGTGTGTACTGGTGGGAGTGGGAGGCCAGAGGCAGCGACGATCTAGGGACTCGGTGGCCGAGGGGGGAGGACGGGCCCTTAGCCAGAGAAGCCCCCGCCCAACCTTCCAGCCATTCACTGCACCTCGACAAGCCAGGTCGGGCGCCTACTGTGTGCCGAGAGTGAATCCCCTTCGACCAAGCCATCTCCTCACCCCAGTTCTTTGCAATCCCACGAGCACACCTGAAACGCCTACTATGAGCAAGGCACTGCACGGCGTTCCGTGGGCGTACAAAGAGCACAGGATTCGGGCCCCAGTTTAGCCCCGATGGCCGCCCCAGTCCCAAAGCACACCTCCCGCCGCGTCCCCTGAGGCCGGGCCCCTGGGCGCAACCCTATCCCTGCCCTTTTGTGAGCCTCCCAGAGAAACAGAGGCCGTGAGAACGGTGTCCCAGCCCGGGGAGAATAAGCCCACCGCCCGCCCCGCCATCACGCACTCCTCCGGGATGCTGCGGCTGCGAGGGTCCGTCGGTCGATCCGTCTCTCCTCGGTCTCGCCGCGGCGCGGGAGCTGCGGGTGCTCGGGGCGGCGGCGGCTGCACGCGCGCTCGCTCGATCGCCGCCTTGGCGCGCGGGGCGCTGGAGTCGGAAGCCAGGAGCTGGGGAGGGGACGTGGGTGGGGGCTGGAGGCGGCCTCCGCCAATCACCGACCCGACACCTCCTCCCCAATGCTCCCCACCTCGCGCTAGCAGGTTAAGGGGAGGCGGGGACAGGCGGCGCCCCGCATCTTCGCCGCCGCGCGCGGCCGCCGCCTTGGGACTACAACTCCCGACAGGCCCTGCTGCAGGGCTGGGGTCCGAGAGGGGAAGGAGAGTGAGGCCAGAGAACCCGCCGACCCCCCTGCCGTCCTTCTCCGCGTTCCTTTGGGTTTCCCTGGTGACTGACGGCACTTCACAAAGCCCCGGCGCTGGGACGCGCGGATGCATGAGTCCCCTGGGAGGGCTACGGGGCGGGTCCAAGGACACACCGCCTCCCCTCCCCCTGCAGGACCCCACCCGAGGGCCTGAAACAATGCCCCGGCAGCCTCACCCGGCTGCTCCCGGGCCTGCCCTTTGCGCCTGGTTCCCTCCGAGACCCAGTACGACGCCTTCGAAGTGGGGGCGCTCGGCGGAACACAGCAGGTGGAGGGCGGGGTGGTCGTTATAGCAAAATGTTCTGACGTACACTATATAGTGGACGGCCACTCAGGGCCGACTAAGTTTGCAACTGTCCCCTCTGGGTCCCCTCAATGAAACCCGGAGTTCATTCTCTGGGCTGCTGTGAGCTAGAGCTTCTCCATCCGGAGCCCTCAGACCCAGCTGCCTGCCCTATTTCTGACACCACCTTTCAGGACATAGCGAAGTCTCTGGAAATGTTTTAGAACTCAATTTATACTCACTTTTTTTTTTCTTCACGTTTTAAACACAATTAAAAAAATCAACAAATCTAAAAGAGGAGAGGGAGGATCGTCAGGCCTTTGTACCACGTACCTAAAACCCTCTCAAGCCTTTACTGTAATATTTTATGTAGTGGTAATAGTAGCTCAGATACGGTTAGTAATTTGCCTCTTTTCACTTAATGTCACTTCAAAGGCGTTCCTATTGATTAAAATGCACCATTGAGTCCTCACCTTCAACCCCAGCCCAGGGTCCCTCTAGGGAAACGCTTACGGGTTACTGCAGAAACCCCTCTCTGAGAGAAGCGGCCAAGGTGAGGGAGTTCCCAGCTGTCTCCCTCCGCTGCACAGCCATGCCCAGAGAGGTAGTTCACACCTCTACACAAGTTATTTTCAACCAAAATGGTGCTTCACTACTCCCCCAGGATGCCCTCCTCCTCCACTCAGCAAAAAAACCAACCCCGGGTGGCAGACGCACAGAACCTGCCAAAGTGAGGAGTCATTGGAGCACATTCACTGCCATCCTTTGTGGTGGGCTCAGAGTCCGGACGGGCCAGGCTGCCAGTTGGAGAAGGCTTACTGCTGCCTTACCCACAAAGAGTCTCTGCTTCTCCGAGGAGGAAGGTTTACTATTCTGCCCTCTGCCCCCACACATCCTGAACTTATGCAGGGAGCCCCTAAATGAGCCTAGGGGCGACACCAAAGCATCCCTGATCCGGGGAGCCCAGGATGCGCCTGTGAAAACTTCGCAGGAGAGAGTGGCTTGTCCCTCCCACTGCTCCAGCTTGGGGCACTGCCCTAGGGATTCACGAACTGGCCAGGCTCTGTAGCGACCCAGGGATTTAGGCAAAATGGGTTGAGCCTCAGGGAGGTGGCCTGAAGCCCCCTACAGGCTGGCAATAGCGGATCCCTGGCTACCACCTTCCTTGGAAGCTGCACTTTCTGCCTAAGGGAGAGGGAGTCCTCTAGTGGAGGAAACGTTTTCTGCAGTATTTAGGGGATCTCAAACTTGGACGACTCTTCTTTCCTTTCCTGGGCCTACCTTCCCTGGTAAGAGAAAGAGCAGCCTTGAGGTCATCTGTCTGCCTGGGACATTGATGAAAGTCGCACCCAAAACTATGGTTTCGAATGTGCGAACTACGTGATTTTAGCTTTATTCATTTATGTTCAATCTAGGCTGTCTCTCCTGGGAAGCATAAAGGGCATAGGGCAGGGGAATCATACATCTCTATGCTGGAATCATTACTCTGTTTTCTGGGTAACTGACATTGGGAAAGTTACTTAGAGAGCCTTAGCTCTCTACAGAACACAAGGATCATAACATTTTTTAAAAAACGTTGCCTTGTTGATTACATAAGGAAATACCTATAAAGGGCATAGCACACTGCCTGGCATACAGTACACACTCAACAAATGGAGCTGTGATGTTTCATTTATTCAACAACAAACTTTTATGGAACAGTGTGAGGAATATAAGAATATGAAATTGCTGGGACATCTAGGTGGCTCAGTCAGTTAAGTGTCCAGATCTTGATTTCGGCCAGGTCATGATCTCAGGGCCGTGAGACGGAGCCCAAACCTTTGGCTCTGTGCTGGGGTGTGGAGCCTGCTTCAGATTCTCCCTCTCCCTCTGCTTCCCTCCACCACCCCTCACCCCCGCTCACATGTGCATAAGTTCTCTCTCTTTAAAAAAAAAAATGACGTTCTCATTATAACAACTACAAAAAGCACTTTGTTGTGACTTATTATAAAGCTCATATGACTAGCTTAGATGAAGCAGACAAGAAATTCAGATGAGAGAGAAGTGAATTCTGAACAGATCCTCATGGAACAGAGAAGCTGGATTTGGATTTCAACTGGATATTGATTTGCTGGAGGATTCTAAGTGGAGGTTTGAGATTCCAGGATGAAGGAGTGAAAGTTTGTGGGTAGGGGGAAGATGGGAAGTGTTTGGAAGGCAGTAGAGTAGAGGAACCCATCATGATTTGAAAGTCAAGTCCATGAATGGGGATGGTGAGAAGAGAAAGCAGATACTAGATACTGGTGCTGGGGCCACTCTTTTAAAGCTGAGGGCTACTGGCTTTTATCAGTAAATGTGTTTGGGGTTCCAAATCACCTTAACCACAAGCTTCTGAATAATGGGCGAGTAAAGGGGTACCAAAGGGGGGAAGGGGCGTAGGACTAGTAGGTGTTTTGGGAAGACATAGATAGGATCCTTACACCACATGGCAGATAGCTTTCCTTATTTTGTATAGACGAGGAGGTCCGGACTTAGAGAAGTCAAGTGACTTGCCCAGAAAGTCACCCTGCTACAGTGGCATTACCAGGGCTCCAAACCACATCTGCCTGATGCAGAGCAGAGAGCCCTTCCTGCCCCAGCATGCTCTACCCTCCAAGTCTTCCAGAAGGCTGACTTTCCAGTGCAGGGACTGCGTTGTCCATGAATGACTCACGAGGAGTCATGTTCCTTCCTCTGCAGGTTCACCCTGTTTCTTCAGAGAAAGGATGTTCTCCAGCATTCCCAAGGTGGTTTGTATCAGATTTCTTCACTTCCCCATCCCCCATAAGTCAATGACAATGGTAGCGGTAGCATAGCACGGAGAACACATTGTGAAGTCTGCTTAGCCTTAAAACAATTGTGATGGGCCGCCTGGGTGGCTCAGTGGGTTTAAAGCCTCTGCCTGCGGCTCAGGTCATGATTTCAGGGTCCTGGGATCAAGCCCCCACATCGGGCTCTCTGCTCTACGGGGAGCCTGCTTCCTCCTCTCTCTTTGCCTGCCTCTCTGCCTATTTGTGATCACTCTCTCTCTGTCAAATAAATAAATAATCTTAAAAAAAAAAAAAAAAGGTTAGGGCTAAATAGATACACAAACAGGGGCAGTCGGGAATAAGACTAAGAGAGTGGCACATTCCAGAGCTGTGGCACTGAGACACAGGGGAGGGGACCCCACCCTCAGACTGGGGTGGCTGTGTTTGAGCTGAAAACATCAAAGTAAATTCCAGGGGCTTATCACTGCTCTTGAAATGCTGATGAGCTCTCTAAAAATTTAAATCATTCCTTTTGGTCTAGGAAACTTATTTTTTTTCTGCTTTTATTTTTAAATTTCAAAGTTTAATTTTAAAATAAAAGTGTGTCTTGTCTTGGAACTAGAATAGCCACAAGCCAACATAAAGCAAGAATTGCTGGGTGACTCCAGCTACCCCAGCCCCATAGCAGAAATCTACAATGTGAAATTTACATTTATTTCACACCCAGAGAAGGAACCTCTGAACTGCAAGGTTATACAGAGAAGGATAAGGAGGTTTTGTTTTAAGCCAGATTCTCCTTTAACAAATCAACTTAATCTGGGCATTAGCAAGAATAATAGTGACAACATGGAACAACTTATATATATAGAACCACCTTCAGAAAACAAAACAGTTACTCTAAGAGCCAGATCTTTAAATCATCTTTTTGTTCCCCGCCTGTCACACTCCACAGCACAATGCTTTATTAAACCCCTGATGAATGCTGAAGAGCTGAGAATATTGGAAAGAATCCCCACACCCTGCCACCAAGCTGGATTTTCATTTACAAAATGAGTCCAAAGAAATACAACACTGAGGGGTGCCTGGGTGGCTCAGTGGGTTAAAGCCTCTGGGTCAGGTCATGATCCCAGAGTCCAGGGATCAGCGCTGCATTGGCCTCTCTGCTCAGCAGGGAGCCTGCTTCCCCCTCTCCCTACCTGCCTCTCTGCCTACTTGTGATCTGTCTGTCAAATAAATAAAATCTCTTAAAAAAAAAAAAAAAGAAAGAAAAGAAAGAAGAAAAGAAAAGAAAAGAAACACAACACTGAAAATTACCCATCACTGCCTTTACCTGATTTTTTTTTCTCATATTATTTTATGAAGCCAACCCTACGGTTCAGCTAATTTTTTCCTCTTTAGTTGCATTACTCAGAATTTACTTCAATAAGAATCAAAGCAAGTATTTATTATTTCCTGCATACTTTACGTACATGAGTCAATTGATCCCCGCAGCAGACGTGTGAGAAAGTTTATCATAATAGCCACTTTATGAAAAAGGGAAACAGGATCTCAAAGGCAAGTAACTTGCCCAAGGTCAAACAACTCCAAGGGGCAGAGCCCAAGTCAAAACCCAAGTACGTATTTGTTTATTAGACCATACCGTCCGATCTTGAACATTATACTATTTACATTTGCCCTTTTCTCAAATCTGTAGTGGTTTGGGGGATTCATAGCGTAATTTCAGAGCGGTGGCCATCCCGTCCAGCTTGGTGATTGACTTTGAATAGTTTCCTTTCTTCCCTTCCCAATGAAAAACCCCATGTGGGAGTGCTATGAGGGACCCAGAAAGCCACGTGTCAAAGTCACAGAGTCTCAGAGCACTTGGAATTGTCCCACATGCTTGCATGTTCTGTTTTTGTTTTTTCTTTTTTTTTTTCTCTTTGCATTTAGTTTGAGAAATTGCTATTGGTATATTTTCAAGCACACTGATTTTTCCACAGCTGTGTTAGGTTTGCTGATGAGCCCATCAAAGATATTCTTCACTTCTGTTACACTGTTTGTTCCTAGTAGTTCTTTTTGATTCTTAGAGTTTCCATCTTTCTACGTGCAGCCCCCATCTGTTCCCGCAGGTTTACTTTTTCCATTAGAGTCCTAACATCACAATCATTGTTATTTTCAAATTCCCCATCTCATCATTCCACATGTATGCCATAGCTGATTGCAGTTCTGATGCTTGCTTTGTTTCCTCAGACAATATTCTTCCATGCTTTTTAAAAAAGTTTTATTTATTTAAGTAATCTCTGCACCCATCATGGGGCTTGAACTCGTGATCTCAAGATCAAGAGTCACATGCTCCACCAACAGAGTCAACCAGGCATCCTTCTTTTGTGCTTTTTTAACATGCCTTGCAAATTTTGTTGAAAGCCAGACATGATGGATTGGATAAGAGAAACTGAGGCAAACAGGTGTCTAGTATAAGGCTTTGTGTTAATCTGTGGCAGCTGGGCTGTATTTAATAATTGGTATAGCTGTGAGTGCCAACGTCTTGTTTCCTCTAATTTCCTTGTTTTTCCTTCCTTTGTTATCTTTGGGTTTCCCTAAGAATTCCTTCTTAAATAGACTCTCTGATTTGCAGCTTTCCCAGTTATAATCCGCTGTTACTATCTAAGAGCCTATTGATGTGGTGGAAAGATGTTGGGAAGGGAAGTGTTCCATAATCTTCTGATTAAATCTTATTTTTTTAGCAGTCCCGCGTCCCTGGGTGGTGACCTTTAGAAGCATTTCTCAGCCTTTTTTCTCCCTTCTTTTACATCAGACACAGAGGAAAGACAGTGTCAGAACTGGCTAATAGCTCTTCCTTCAGGAAAGAAGAGGCCCCCTGGAGGGCCCTTATTTTGGAGAACCCTCTGGACTTATTTCAAAGTGGTTACCATTCCAGAAACATAAGGGGAATCCTCTTTAGTCTTTACCATTGAGAACCTGGTGGGGTTCCTGGAGAGAAAAGCCATGAAATGATAAGGGCCCTTCTAAGACTGGGCTCTGCTATAGGCTGAATGTTTGCCCAATTTCATATTATGAAATCCTAATGCCCAATATGATGGTGTTAGGAAGTGTGGTCTTTGGGAGCTGATTAAGTCATCAGATCAGAGCCTTTATGAATGAGATTACTACCTTATAAAAGAGGCCCAGGAGAGCAGGACAAAGGCCCTCACTAGACCATGACCATACTGGCACATTGATCTTGGACTTCCCATTTCCAGAACGGTAAGAAATAGGAACTTTGCAGATTTAGTCAAATTAAGATGAGGCCATTAGGGCAGGCTTTAATCCAATATGACTGGTGTCCTCATATGAAGGGAGAAATTTAGGCACAGATACACAGGGAAAATGCCATGTGACAATGGAGGCTGAGGGATGTCTACAAGCCATTGACCTCCAAGGCTTGCCAGGAGCAAGAAGTGGGGGAAGAGGCAAGGAAGGATTCTTTGCTAGCAGCTTCAGAGAGAACATAGCCCTGCAGACAACTTGATCTGGACCTTTAGCTTCAAAACTGGGAAAATAAGGGGTGCCTGGGTGGCTCAGTGAGTTAAAGCCTCTGCCTTTGGCTCAGGTCATGATCCCAGGGTCCTGGGATCGAGCCCCTGCATCGAGCCCCACATCAAGCCCCGCATAGGGCTCTCTGCTGGGCGGGGGGCCTGCTTCCCTTCCTCTCTCTGCCTGCCTTCCTCTCTGCCTGCTTGTGATTTCTGTCAAATAAACAAATAAAATCTTAAAAAAAAAAAACTGGGAAAATATCCATTTCCATTGTTTTATAACACCCATTTAGTATTGTGGTCCTCAACCCTAGGAGGACCTTCTGTGGAAGGCCAAGCTTGCACCTTCCTGGGCTTACCTGATCTCTATTCAGACTGTGTCTTTCACCATCTCTATTCATGTTGTAACTCTCTATAAATAAAATGTAATGTGGAGAATTGATGGCAATTGTAAATGATTCCTGTTTACAAACATGTAAATGCATTTTCTCCAGTAAAGATGCAATTAATTTCATCCGGTGAAAGAGACCAGTCTTGCCTCTATGATAAGCAAATTCATCTCAGTATCCTGAGTGTTTGTATATGTGCTTGTTATTTGGATTCTCCTTGTTAATAATTTTTATATCTTACTGGTTCTCTCAGTAATAAATGAATCAAATAAAACTTTTAACATGTCTTTATTTTATATTAGCATGTCATGAGTTTACATTTCTTTCTTTCCTTCCTTTTTTTTACAATTTTACTTATTTATTTATTTATTTATAAGACTTTTATTTATTTATTTGACAGAGAGAGATCACAAGTAGGCAGAGAGGCAGGCAGAGACAGAGGGGAAAGCAAGCTCCCTGCTGAGCAGAGAGCCTGATGCGGGGCTCGATGCCAGGGACCCTGGGATCATGACCTGTGCTGAAGGCAGAGGCTTTAACCCACTGAGCCACTCAGGCTTATTTATTTATAAATAAATAAAATAAATTTTATTTATTTATTTTACAGAGAGAGACAGGGAGAGAGAGAACATAAGCAGGGGAGTGGATGAGGGGGAAGCTGACTTCCCATTGAGGAGGGAGCCCCTGTGGGGCTGGAGCCCGAAGTGGGGCTCAATCCCAGGAAGCTGGGATCATGACCTGAGCCGAAGGCAGACCCTTAACAACTGAGCCATCCAGGCGCCCCTACCTTCCTTCCTTCCTTTCTTTCTTTCTTTTTTTTTTTTTAAGATTTTATCTATTTATTTGACAGAGATCACAAGTAGGTAGAGAGGCAGGCAGAGAGAGAGAGAGAGAGGAGGAAGCAGGCTCCCTGCTGAGCAGAGAGCTGGTGGGGCTCGATCCCAGGACCCTGAGATTATGACCTGAGCGGAAGGCAGAGGCTTAACCCACTAAGCCACCCAGGGGACCCTATTTATTTATTTTTAAGATCTTATTTTTAAGATCTCTACACCTACCATGGGGCTTGAACTTAAAACCTTAACTTTACTATTCTGAAAAAGATACCATCTAGGTACAAAGTGTAAGGGGATAATATTTTGAAATGTCTACTGATATTTCTTCATTTTCCCTTGGTTCTTTCTCTCCATTTCCGTCAGCTAGGGTATTCATCATTCACTGCCTCAGGAGAGGCAGAAAGCAGAGAGAAAAAGGGAGTTGATTCTTCTCTTCAGTGTTTCCCAAAGCCTAACCCTTAGGGAGAGCTGAAGGAACTCAAGCATAATCCATAGATTTATCCATAGATTTGGAAGTTGGAAGAATATAGGAATCTGAGTTGTCTTTTTTTTTTTTTTTTTTTCCCAGATTTTATTTGTTTTATTCGACAGAGAGAGATAGTGAGAAAGCAGGAACACAAGCAGGGGGCAGTGGGAGAGGAAGAAGCAGACCTCCGGGGTAGCAGGGAGTCCAAACCTGGGACTCAATCCCAGGACCCTGGGATCATGACCTGAGCCAAAGGCAGATGCTTAATGACTGAGCCACCCAGGTGCCCCTGAGAAAGTCTTTTTTTTTTTTTTTTTTTTTTAAGATTTTATTTATTTATTTGACAGAGAGAAATCACAAGTAGATGGAGAGGCAGGCAGAGAGAGAGAGGGGAAGCAGGCTCCCTGCTGAGCAGAGAGCCCGATGCGGGACTCGATCCCAGGACCCTGAGATCATGACCTGAGCTGAAGGCAGCGGCTTAACCCACTGAGCCACCCAGGCGCCCAAGTCTTTTGATGCTCTGGAGGTCAGATTAATATTTCCAGACTTGGACCCCAACAGAGTGACAGAGGGCGGGGTGAGGAGGGCTGAACATAGCTGTGTCCATTCCCCCTGCCCCGAGCCCCAAATTGTGGTGGGTGGGACGATAGACTGCCCAAGAGGCAGAGAAATCTAGAGCAGAGTGTGTTTGCTGTTACTCTAGGTAGTAGGACCACCCTCCCCCGGAATTTAGATACACCCCACAGGAGAGGAACCACAAATTCTCTGAGATTAATTTACTACTGCTTCTTCTTCTCCCCGCTACCCCACCTCTGGGCTGAATGGGCGCTTGTGGTAAGAATCAAGTTCAGCTAGGAAAATCAGGTTCACAGTTTCAGATTCAGCCCCCTTACAAGAGCATCCCACTTCTATTCAGGTATCATCACTCATTTTACCTATTTCCTAATCTGGTGCACATTTGACAATCTTTTTGGGCCTCTCAGTATCCAAATTCCCTTCCAGCACAAGGAGAAGCAGAGCCAGCCTCCCTTTATAGAAACCAAAAGTCCCCAACTGGTTCCTGGGCTCCCTTGGCGGTGGGGCACCGGCATGGGATCCAGAGTCTGCCCATGGCCCGCATACCCCATGTTTCCAGCTAGAAGCTGGTGGCCCGAAAGCAGAGAAACCCTGGAGGCCCTCTGGTAGAGGCAGCTGGTGCAACAAGATGGCGCACTGCTAGAGAAACCCGCGGCCAAAAACCCGGGCGGAGCTGGTGGTGATGATGACTAGCGCTGGGCACTGGTGGGGTTGGAAGTGCACACCAGCACGGTGGTGAGCCCATTGCACCAGCCCTGCCCATGGCCCAGGTACCCTCCACTCCTAGCTGCAAAACTAAAGCTACATGATAATAAATCTAATAAATCCCTTTCCCACCTAGATCAGTCAGAAATGCTTTCTGTTGCTTGCAACTAGGGACCCTACCCTAGTCTATCCTAGACCAGACTATTTTTGAACTTCCAGATTGTTTGTGGGTTTTGGTTATTATAAACAGTCCAGAACAAACACATCTAAAGAGCTAACTTGGTATCCTTGTCTAATTATCTTATTAAGGAAAACCAAATGGTAGAATTGTTGGGGGACTCATACTTTTAAGGGTTTTGATACAGAAAATATTAAATATTGTAAGGGAGAGGAGATTCTCCTTTACTCTCTCGGTCTCTGGCTGGGCCCAAGGATTAAAACTGATAACCAGACAGATGAACAGGAGAGAAAAGCACACACATTTGAAGTTTTTACATGAACATGGGGGTCTTCACAAGAGAACGAAGACCCTAAGATGTGACCAGAGCAGGAAGCTCTTATACCTTTGAGACAAAGAAACAAGAAATTTGTCAAGTATTGACAAAATGGAGGGGTGTTGGGGGGTTGGGGGTAGGGGTAAGAGATGGTGAAGAAACTGGGAAGATAAGGGTTAATTTAGCACAAAGTTTGTTTATATACAGCCTTCTCTGCCCTAAATTTTCTGTCTCTGTTGATAAGGATGCCTTCTACCCTCTGGCCAAGGAAGGTCCCTTTCACATTGGATGTTTAGCTGCTTTCAGGAGGGTAAAAGAGGGTCAGATTATCCTTCTTGTACCTGCTATTTCTTAAGTACCTTTATTTATTTTTTTTTTAAAGATTTATTTATTTGACAGACAGAGGTCACAAGTAAGCAGAGAGGTAGGTGGGGTGGGGGGGGGAGGGGAGGGCAGGAAGCAGGCTCCCCGCTGAGCAGAGAGCCAATGCGGGTGCTCGACCCCAGGACCCTGAGACCATGAGATCATGCCCTGAGCTGAAGGCAGCGGCTTAATCCACTGAGCCACCCAGGCACCCCTCTTAAGTACCTTTAATTCAAAATAATCAATACGTCCACGTGGCATATTTTGGGCTGATGTATTCTGAAGCCCTCCAATTATATTCTCACCTGCAGTCTGTTTATGAGCCCGTCTCCCTACAGCATGTTACCCCAGAATTCATCTTAATAAGACTCATTTCTGTGTGTGTGTGTGTGTACGCGTGCGCATGCAAGTGGGTGCAGACCAGCTGGAATGCTATCTCCCTTCCATCCCTGGGGAGCCCCCAGGCCCTTTCTCCCAGACTTGCGGATCAACTGTTGCATTGTAATTCTTCATTGCGTAGTTTGGAGCTCCTCCTAACTCATATCCACTAGAATAATGTCATTAAACTGAAGCATGAGATGAATGAAAGAAAACCAGTCACGAATAAATGCCCTGTGTCACTCTCTCACCCAGGGGTGAGCCCTGTCCACTCCTCATATCCAGGCTAGAGGCTTACTGGTTGGCCACAGTTAGCTCGGGTGAGGAGGAGGGAGCCTGGGCAGGGCTGGGCCCCTGAAAGCATCCGGGTGGAAAAATGTCCAGCTACTCGCATGGGAGGCTGTACTTGCCCCGCCAAACCCCACCCCCAAACTTTTCCCTTTAACCTATATATAAGGGGCGCCTGGGTGGCTCAGTGGGTTAAAGCCTCTACCTTCGGCTCAGGTCATGATCCCAGGGTCCTGGGATCGAGCCCCGCATCGGGCTCTCTGCTCGGCGGGGAGCCTGCTTCCTCCTCTCTCTCTCTCTCTCTGCCTGCTTGTGATCTCTGTCTGTCAAATAAACAAATAAAATATTTAAAAAAAAAAAAAAAGAAAACCTATATATAAAAGGGAGCCACCAGATTCAGCCTGCACCACAGCCATGAGGAGAAAGGGGCTGTTCTCTGCTCCTGTGATTGAGGCTTTGCTGCTTCTCCTGTTGCCTGGGATTGCCTCCCATGTAAGTAGTGTTCGATCTCCCCTTGACACTTAAGGTGCTTTTTTTTTTCTTTTCTTTTTTTTTTTAAATTTATTTGACAGAGAGAGAGAGAGAGAAATCATGAGTAAGCAGAGAATCAGGCAGAGGGAGAGGGGGAAGCAGGCTCCCTGCTGAGCAGAGAGCCTGATGCGGGGCGAGGGGAGGAGCAGAAGAAGAGGGAGAGAAGCAGACTCCCTGTGGAACAGGGACCCCCCATGTAAGGCTCCATCCCAGAACTGTGGGATCATGACCTGAGCCAAAGGCAGACGCTTAACCAACTGAGCCTGTTTTCTGCCTATGTCTTCTACTAGTTAATATAAATGGGTTAAAAACAGTGGGTTCTCTGTGGCCTTCATGGCAAGGCCTTCATGGCAAGGAAAGGCAAGCCAAGACACAATGGGGCCTTCACAGCAAGGCAAAAAGGCAGTTCATCTGCCGGCACCCTGCATAGCCTAGAATGCTATGGGGAATTTGGGGGAAGGCAGGCCTCCCTCCTCCACAGGCCTTTTATGGTAGGGAGTGATCATAGTGATTTCGTTCAAGGGACGCCTCTGGTTGCCTTGACTCCAGGCACGTGGGAACACCACACAGGAATGGGGGTGGGACAGCACCCAGGAGTCGGGGTCGAGTGATTTTCTTGGTAATGAACCGTTTCTACTTTTCCAGGAACATGGCAGTTTCCTCTTCAGTTTCATCTCCCTTGGGTTGGCCTAACCCACTGGAAACATTTGGATTGTAAGATCTAAGGAAAAAGTGGGGCACCTGGGTGGCTCAGTGGGTTAAGCTGCTGCCTTTGGCTCAGGTCATGATCTCAGGGTCCTGGGATCGAGTCCCACATTGGGCTCTCTCTGCTCAGTGGGGAGACTGCTTCCCTTCCTCTCTCTCTGCCTGCCTCTCTGCCTACTTGTGATCTGTCTCTGTCAAATAAATAAATAAAATCTTAAAAAAAAAAAAGATTTTATTTATTTATTTGACAGACAGAGAGTACAAGTAGGCAGAGAAGCAGGCAGAGAGAGAGGAGGAAGCAGGCTTCCTGCTGAGCAGAGGGCCCGATGCCGGGCTCCATCCCAGGACCCTGGGATCATGACCTGAGCCGAAGACAGAGGCTTTAACCCATTGAGCCACCCAGGCACCCTAAATAAATAAAATCTTAAAAAAAAAAAAAAAAGATCTAAGGAAAAAGAAACTAAACCTTCTGTAACAATGCATGACCTCGATACTCCTTAGGAGACAAGGAAAAATGGCCCATTAACGGGACAGTATACTTTAATACGATCTAGATCTCTATCTCAAGAAACGGGGCAAATGGACAGAGATGCTCTATGTTTGGGCTTTGTCTTGCCTCTAGATCGGGTTTCCGGACCTAAGGGCTTGTTGCAGAATGTGTTCGGCCACTAATCAGACCAGCAAATCCCCTCCTGATGTATTGGATAATGATTGTCTGAGCACTAATGAATCTGAGTTGTCGGAGGAAGCAAAAGCCTCTCCGAATGAAGAGGACTTCGATCCTGTCACTTCTCCTTATGAGCCTGAAGGCCCTTCTCTACCCAGCCCAGCTGAGCACGCGAGGAGCCAGACTCCCTACCTCCCTGGAGCTCCCCCTGAATCAGCGTTATATCCTCCTTGGAAGGTTGCCAACGGAGAAATGGGCACTAGACGAGTCCACGTCCCGTTCTCCAGGGCAGACTAGGGTCAAAAACAACAATTAAGACAATATTCTGAAAACCCTTCTCCATTTATTGAGGGTTTTCCAACAAATATCCATTATGTTTGATTTGATCTGGCCATATATATGTGTGTGTATATATAAAAATATTATATAAATAGTATAATAATTTATATATAATAAAATAGAAATATATATATATGTATATGTATATATATATATATATATAAAAATTGCATCTATCTATCTATCTATCTCAATCGTACTAACTTGCTGCTGCACCTGACGGGAAAAAAAACAACCACATCTGGGTAGGCGCCAAGAGTTTGCTGATGACAACAAGGGACAGAGAAACATTATCCGCTGCTGTCCCAAACACTGAGTCACATTGGAACTATCAGGAGGCTAGTCAGGGAAGAGAGGAACAAGATTGTATGATCACCTGCCTGAGAGAGGAAAATGAGAAAAGGCTTTTAACTAAAGGTATGCATTTTAATAAAATTCAGGCAGTCACACTAAGAGCTGATAAAAATCCTGCTCTATTTTTGGAGTCACCTAGTAGATGAAGCTATCCCTGGACCCCCAGGGACACCTGAGGGAATAACTATTTAAAACAGGCAGTTTATAAAATCTGTCTGTACCGGGCATCTACCTAAAATGGCTTTAGGCCCTCAAACGCCCACTCAACATCTCTTAGAGGTGGCCACAGGAGTTTTTAGTAATTGGGACATGATATTAAAACAGGAAAACGACCAGAGGGCTAAATTAGAGGGTGAGATACCAGCTCGAATACTGGCTGCCAGGATTGAGAAACTTCCCACGACACCCGGCTAACCCAGAAGGAGGCAAGGGCCGCTTCTGGGTGAAAGGTCGGGTGAGACCCCATGCTTCCGATGCGGCCAGATTGGACATGGTGAGCAAAGGGGCAGGCGGGGCTAGGGAGGGAGAGATAGGTAAGGGGCTACATGATCAGATTCATAGAAATCTCCCAAATGCGGAGGTGTAAGGAAACCAGAGACAAGTAACGCTCCAGAGCACCCTGCCTTAGGTGTCCGAGGGGGAAGTCTTATTTATGGCGTCTCTCGGGGCGTCTGGGTGGCTCAGTGGGTTAAGCCTTTGCCTATGGCTCAGGTCATGATCTCAGGGTCCTGGGATCGAGCCCGCATTGGGCTCTCTGCTCAGTGGGGAGCCCACTCCCCACCCCCACTTGCCTGTCTGCCTACTTGTGATCTCTCTCTCTGCCAAATAAACGAATAAAATCTTTATTTATGACAGGATCCTGCGGTCAAAAGAAAATAACCAGAACCCTGAAAAGAAGTAAGTAAGCCATTAAAGATGTTATCACTAGACCTTAATCAATGGTGTTGTCAGGAGAGAAGTCAAAAAGATACAGGTTCCCTGGTTAAGTTTCAATAAAAGACCAACCCAAAAAGCTCTCAGTAGCTCCCCTGTCGGGACCCCTCTCACTCCTGAGAGCTTTTCTTTCTGTGCCCTTGCTTAATAAAAACTCTATCGCTTTACTCACAAGAATGAATGTCTGTGAGATTCATTCTTTGACTCCGCGAGACAAGAACATAGCTCTCTCCCACTTCAGTTGGAGCAGTAAAATGTCCCAAGAAGGGCTCTCTACCCCTGGGCCATGTCCAGCATGTAAAAAAGAAGGACGTTGGAGGAGAGACTGTCCTGTCTCCAGAGAGAGAGGAGGTTAGACACTCACATCCTGCCAGAGAGGAAGCAGAACTGGAGGGTCCTCCATGACAGGACCCTGAGGCTGGTTGGTCTGGCTCTTTTGATGTCAAGATGATTGAGTCCCGGGTTGCCCTAGAAGTGGGAGTTGGGTTTATCAATTTTCTTATGGATACAGGTGCCATTTACTCTGTATGGATACAGGTGCCACTTACTCTGTCTTTGTTCAGCCCTCTGGCCCTACTTGTCTTTCTAGCCATAGAGTTGTCCGTATAGAAGGGGAAACTGAAACGTGCCATCAGACTGTGACCCTAATTTGTAAATACAAAAGCCAATTGCTTTCTCATGGTTTTCTGGCCCTTCTGTCTCATCCCATTCCATTACTTGAGCAAGGTTTGACCTATAAATTAGGAAGCAGTTTTGGGGCGCCTGGGTGGCTCAGTGGGTTAAGCCGTTGCCTTCGGCTCAGGTCATGATCTCAGGGTCCTGGGATCGAGTCACGCATCGGGCTTTCTGCTCGGCAGGGAGCCTGCTTCCCTCTCTCTCTCTGCCTGCCTCTCCATCTACTTGTGATTTCTGTCAAATAAATACATTTAAAAAAAAATCAAAAAAATTAGGAAGCAGTCTTGCTCTTTTTTTTTTTTTTTAAAGATTTTATTTATTTATTTGACAGAGAGAGATCACAAGTAGGCAGAGAAGCAGGCAGAGAGAGAAAGGAGGAAGCGGGGCTCCCCACTGAGCAGAGTCCCAATGAGGGGCTCAATCCCATGACCTTGGGATCATGACCTGAGCCGAAAGCAGAGGCTTTAACCCACTGAGCCACCCAGGCACCCCAGCAGTTTTGCTCTTACAAAAGAAGAGGATGGTATGTTCTCTTTAACACTTGGAGTACAAAACCCTTACCCTGATACCCCTTTTGATATTTGGAAGGAAGTTAACCCACAGGTCTGGGATTGTGATGTCCCCAGAAGGGCTACTTTTTTTTTTTTTTTTAATAGCGAAACAAAACTGCATGTTTTATTTATCAAAGACAATGAAATCAGAGAATACAGAGAAATACAGAAGTTATAAAGCAAAATTTATTTTTTCAGATGGAAAAATGTTCCTGAATAGTTTTAGATGTATCTTTTAGTAGTAGTCAGTATCTAATTATAGACAACCAACCAATTTTATATGTCTCTATAGCTGTATTAAATGATTTTTAAGTTTAAAAGATGATGTAATTCCCATCATTTTTAATGTTGGCATTCAAAAACAAAAATAGAACTGAAAAGAAAACAGATGAGACATAAAATGATTTGCAAAAAATGTAGTAGCTTGTGAATGTAGATTCCCAGTTGTAGTAATGGTCACATACACGCATACTCTTGCCACACGCACACACACACACACCACACTCCCATATTCCACAGACACATTTCTGTAACTTGAAAACAGATTATTTTGCATATCTTAATTCAAGATATGATTTTGTTAATTCTACAATCATAAAGCAAGAAGCTATTAGTACAAGTTCTGATTTGTTTCATTTAACAAACTAAACATCTAAAGAAAAAATTATTACAATGAAAATTGAAAGATACTTTTATTGGCTTTTTAAAAGACAAATGCCAATGAGAATATCTTATTCAGAAAATTAATTTTCAAAAGTGTCTTAAATGGGGCGCCTGGGTGGCTCAGTGGTTAAAAGCCTCTGTCTTCAGCTCAGGCCATGATCCCAGCGTCCTGGGATCGAGTCCCATGTCGGGCTCTCTGCTCTGTAGGGAGTCTGCTTCCTCTTCTCTCTCTGCCTGCCTCTCTGCCTACTTGTGATCTCTGTCTGTCAAATAAATAAATAAAATGTTTTAAAAAAAAGTGTCTTAAATGAAATAAATATAACATCTAATACAATATCTTCCCGCAAGACTCTCTAAGATGGCAATCTTAAAAACCAAGGTTCTCGACTGAGAATCCCTAAATCTGGCATGTCCCTTAAAAAGAAAAACAACAAAAAAAGATGTTCTCTTAAAGGACATGTGGAATACCCATATCTTCTTAAAATCTGTCCTAAAACAAACTATCTTTAACATCCAGATTTTCTCTATATGTTAAGTTCACTTAATTTTAAGTTTAATTGAAAAGATATCCAGACACAGTTTCTAAGAAAACAATGCAGAAAATAATTTATGCATGGTTATTTACAGAAAGAGTTTGCTAAATAATAATGTAAGTATCATGTTCAAAAACCTGACAAAGCTTTTCTATAATCAGCACTGCAGTTTTCAAAAAAACTATATATAACAAAGGGCATTTCATGTGTACAGTCACTAGATGAATCTAGGAGCCAGAAACTAAAGCATCTGACATGGTTAATAATTTCATTTTTATTATACTAAATGTCAGGTCAGAAGTCAATGGCATTTACATGCTGGAAGACTGTTTCTCACTCACCCCTTTCAATTATATCGAACACTGATTAACCAAACATGACTGGACTTTACTGCTACAACTTTATAGTTTCTTTCAAGTATATGCAAATCTTTTACATGGGCACATATGCAAATGTGCAAAACAAATGAAATTTAAATATTTAAGAGAATGAACAGAAATGGCTTTTAAGCATAAACCATCCTGCCTACCATTCAATTCTGAAGATCTATCTTCTCTTCACTAATTTGTCTTCTGCTTTTAGTCACCTTCTATCCTATTAAAGTTGTAGGTTTACAGATTATCTGGAATTTTCACATTGGTTTAAGAAAAGAATGTCTGGTCGATGCAGTCTCTATAAGAAGAAGAAAATATCTTGTTCTATGAGCAGCTGTCATACCTTCAGACATGTTTCTGACTTTTAGATAATTAACAAATCCTCTGAAGAAAAGCAGCAGGCCAAGTACAAGAAATATCCACCAAAGCCAATACTGTCCATTGAAATAGCCAGTAAAATAATCAGAAAACCTAACAATAAGAATCCATTTGATCAATGAAAGTCCAAGTCCACAGATGACACCATAACTTCCAGCTATGGTATTGGCGATACAGAAGGATAAACAAAATCCAAGCCAGTTGAAAATAAATGCCATGAAAAACGCCAGCATGAAAATCGCATCATTACCCACTCTGAGCTGGTCTGCATCACTAAAGTCATCTCTTGGTCCGCACTCTTCTTCCTGAATTCTCTGGGCTGTCTCTGCGGCTGCGGTTGCCACGGCAACAGCTTTGGCCTTCTCAGCTTCATCGTCTGTAGGAAAGGAGGTAGCAACACTGCAGGGAGGTGGCACAGCATAAAAGTCACTGTAAACTTCTGTATCTGAAGTGGTAGGTACTTCCACAGTAATAGTACTGTCAGGTGGAGGAGAAGAGTCCGTTTCAAGGACTGATGCTGAAGGAGCCGTCTGAACGCTCGGCGGCGCTGCGTTTGACGTTGATCGCTGCTCTGCCGCAGATGACTCGGAATTATCCTCTCTTCATCGTGAAGCACCTGGGTAGCGGCCAGTTCCCGGCTGGTGATGATCCAATCCCGCCCGGCTCGGGATCCGGCTTCCGAGCGGGCGAGTCCTCTCGGTGCTCGACCCCCCCTCGCCCAGCCCCGTCGCGGACGTCGTGGCCGCAGCGCCCCTTCCGCCTCCGTTTCTTTCCTGCCGCCGCGGTTTGCCCGGCCGGGCCGCTTCACTTCCTGGGCCTGCCGCCCCCGCAGCAGCCGCGGAAGCCTCCGCGTCCGCCGCCGGCCGCGAGGTGGAGCCCCAGAAACCGTCCCCGGAAGGGCTCTTACAGCGCAACCAGTTCAAGTGGCCTTCAAAGGGTCCGGTTGCTATGCCTTATAGAAGACAGTATGCCTCAAAGGCTGTGAGACAAAGGCTGGATTACAACCACTTACGGATACATTTCTCACACATGGTATTTTAAAACCATTTCATTCTCTTTGTAACACTCCAGTTTTACCAGTAAAAAAGCCAGTGGGAGGGCTCAGTTGGTTAAGCGTCTGCCTTTGGCTCGGGTTGTGCTGTCCTGGGATCAAGTCCGGCATCTGGCTCCTTGCTCAGTGGGGAGCCTGCTTCGCCCTCTGCCCTTCTCCCCTGCTCATGATGGTTCTCTCTCTCTCTCTCTGTCTCAATCTCTCTCTCTCAAGTATAAATGATTTCTTTAAAAAAGAAAAGAAAAGAAAAATCAAATGGAGAATATCGAGTGGTACAAGACCTAAGGGCCATAAATGATGCAGTCATACGTATTCATCCCAGAGTGCAAAACCTATATACTATTCTCACCCTGGTCCCTGGGGATGCAGGCTGGTTTACTGCACTTGACTTAAAAGACCCCTTCTTGGTGATGAGGGAGCAGGAGGCTGGCTGAGGACAAAGCAAAAGCTGGCGCCTTGCACCCCCCCCATCCGCTCCCCTCCATAGGCGTAGCATTCCTCAGGCACCCCTGACTGCCATAAAATGATAAATAGTTAACTTGCTGAGATCACAATCCTACAAGACAGGAGTCTCCCTTGGTTTGCAAATATCCTTGAGATTTACAAACAAAGAAGTTACCTTATTGGGGCGCCTGGATGACTCAGTGGGTTAAAGCGTCTGCCTTTGGCTCAGGTCATGATCTCAGGGTCCTGGGATCTCACGCAGCATGGGGCTCTCCACTCAGCGGGGAGCCTGCTTCCCCCTCTGTCTCTGCCTGCCTCTCTGCCTACTTGTGATCTCTGTCAAATAAATAAATAAAATCTTAAAAAAAAAAAAAAAAGACGCCTTCTTTTGCACCCTTTTGAAAGGGCCTCCCTTCCAGCCTGCTGAATGAGCCTGGACAGCCTTGCCACGGGAGTTTAAAGACACTCCTCACTTATTCTGGGCTGCACTTAGCAAAGACCTCCGTGATATCACTCTGCGTCAAGGGCCTGTAATTCAGTATGGGGGGGATATTTTAATCTGTGGTCCAACAAAGGAAATCTGATGATAATTCTATAACCTTACTTAATTTCTTGGCAGACAGAGGGTATCATGTCTCTCCTAAAAAGGTGCAAATATCTGAGCAGAAAGTATGATATTTGGGATATGAACTAACACCACATCACCATACTCTATCTACTGATAGAAAAAAGGCTCTATTAGATCTTGAGCCCCCCAACTGATGAAGTTCTAGAACCTAGGTAAGGTTCGGTGGGCTGAGGTCCGGAGCCGATGACCAGGAAAGAATTCTTGAGACATCTTTGGTGCAAAACAGTGGTTTATTAAAGCACGGGGACAGGACCCGTGGGCAGGAAGAGCTGCTGCCCCCGGGGTTGTGAGGGATGGCAGGTTTTGTACCCTGCGGTTGGGGGAAGGTGAGGGGAAGGGAGGTTCAGAAGGGCTATTGGGTAAAGAAGACTATCAGGATACTGAAGGCCTGGTTACTATCAAGTCAAGGCCACTTTCCCTCTAATGAGGCATTACATAAAGACAATTGGGAATCTCCTCGTGGAAGTTACATTCCTGCTATCAAGCGTCCTTGTGAGTGAGATTTAGGTTTAGAAGAAATTTAACTTGATTTACTTTTCTTTTTACCTCTGCCTCCTTTGGTTTTTTTTTTTTTTTTTTTTTTTTTTTTTTTTTTTTTAAGGAAGGGAGGGTGATTAGTTAGGGCTTGAGGAACTGAGTTATGTGTCCTTGGAAATTGGGCTATTGATAAGGTAACTTCTTTGTTGGAAATCTCAAGGACATTTGCAAACCAAGGGAGACTCCTGCCTTACAGGATTGTGATCTCTGCAAGTTAACTATTTGTTTTCCTTCTAGGGTAGTCAGGGTGCCTGAGGAATGTGACACGTATTACTGAGGGGGAGCAGGTGGAGAGGGGTGCAAGGTGCCAGCTTTTGCTTTGTCCTCAGCCAGCCTCCTGCTCCCTCATCACAACTACTAAGAAACAACTCTGAACTTCCTCGGGCGTGGCAGGCATTTGCTGCCTAGGGAATCCCTGGATTGGGGCTCATAGTCAAGCCCTTGTATGATTCAATTAAAGGACTTGGGACTGAAGCCCAGCAGACAGCTTTCAGAACTTTAAAAACTAAACTCCTATCAGTCCCAGCCTTGGTTCTACCAAATTTAGAAAAATGTTTTACTTTATACATGCAGAGGGGCCAAGTTTTTGGGAGTTATCACCCCCAAAATAGGAGATGAAACAAGACCAGTGGGCTATTTTTCTAAGTCACTGGACAGTGTAGCACGAGGGTGGCCGGCTCGTCTCTGAGCAGTGGCTGCAACTGCCCTCCTGGTAGAGGAAGCCTCAAACCTTAGTATGGGACAGTCCTGAACTGTGATGATCTCATACCAGGTCCACGGTGTTTTAGGAACTAAAGATTAGCAATGAATGACTGGGACAGTGGGGGGTGGGGGGTGTGTGCAACTTACTAAACACCAGGCTGTGCTTTTAAACATACCTCAAGTGGTCCTTAAGACCTGTCAGACTTAGGGACTCCTGGGTGGCTCAGTGGGTTAAAGTCTCTGCCTTTGGCTCAGGTCATGATCTCAGGGTCCTGGGATCAAGCCCCCCATCGGGCTCTCTGCTCAGCGGGGGGCCTGCTTCCTCCTCCCTCTCTCTCTGCCTGCCTCTCTGCCCTACTTGTGATCTCTGTCTGTCAAAAAAAATAAAATTAAAAAAAAATAATTTAAAAAGACCTGTCAGACTTAGGGGCTTCTGGGTGGCTCAGTCAGTTGAGCATCTACCTTTGGCTCAGGTCATCGGATTAAACCCTGCATTAGGCTCTCTGCTCAGGGGGCAGTCTCGCTTCTCCTTCTCCATCTGCTGCTACTACTCCCCCTGCTTGTTATCTCCCTCTCTCAAATACATAAATGCAATCTTAAAAGAAAAAACAAAAAGAAACTTTCATTATGTCTAGACCTGACTCTTGTATTTCTATAGAACATAACTGTTCTGGGGTTATTGATCTCGTTCATTCTAGCCAGTCAGATTTAAAATATTCTCCTATTGATAAAGCAGATGACAGTGTTTAGTGGTGATGGTAGTTTTATGGAAAAGAGGATAAGAAAAGCTGGGTATGCAGTCGTCAGTCTAACTCAGACTATTGAAGCCAAAGCTCTCCCAGCAAATACATCTGCCCCCAAAACAGTTCGTAGCATTCACTTGTGCTTTACCATTGGCAAAGGACCTCAGAATCAGTATCTATACTGACTATTAAATACGCCTTCCTGGTCCTACAGGTGCACGGGGCAACCTGGAAAGAGAGGGGTCTATTATCAGGTCCTAACTCTCCCATTAAATATGGACCTGAAATAACAGATCTCCTAGAGGCTGTGCATGAACCCAAAGAGGTGGCTGTAGTTCATCTCAGGCGACATCAAAAGGACAGGTCCCCTAGAATCAGAAGGGAATTAACACACAGCAGACGTACAGCCCGGGAGGCTGCTCAAAGCCTGCTAGTACCGAGTCTCCTACCAGTCCTGCCGCCAACTAATGTATATCCCCAGTCTATTCAGATCAAGAAACCTGAGTAGCCCAGGAACGGGGATTTTCAAAAAATGCACAGGACTAGTTTATAACTGACTGAACAAAAGTCTTTATACTCAAAGACAACCAATGGAAATTAATGCAGGGTATACATCAGACTATTCATTTCGGCAGAAAGGCCTGGAACAAATGGTTAAAAACACCTTTGATGGGATTTGCTTAATCACTACCATTGAATGGGTTTCTCAATCCTGTGCTATTTGCGTACATCCAAATCTCGGTGGAGCTATTGGTGCCTCCCCCTGCCCCCTGGCTTTTAAGGCCAGGAAGGTGGGGAACATATCCTGGGGAGGAACAGCAATTAGATTTTATGCAGATACCATCATGGAAAGGATATAAATACTTCCTGGTTTAAACAGACACCTTTACCGGATGGATAGAGATCTTTCCTTGTAGAACAGAAAAGGCCACTAAGGTATTAAAAACTTTGCTAAGGGAAATTATCTCTAGATTTGGACTCCCTCAGTCCCTACAAAGACAATGGACCATCTTTTATTGCACAAGTAACTCAGCAAATAGCTTGGGCCTTAAATATTAATTACTGGTGGGGGACAAACCATAAGAGACTCTTAACTCTAGGAAACAAATGCAGGATTGCTGAAGAGGAGAGAGATGGGGTGAGGAGGGTTAACCAGGGGATGGGCCTTAAGGAGGGCAAGATGTGATGAGCACTGGGTGTTATATGCAACTGATGAATCACTAAACTCTACCTCTGAAACTGATAATACACTGTATGTTAATTGATGAAGTTCTAGAACCTAGGTGAGGTTCGGTGGGGTGAGGTCCGGAGCCGATGACCAAGAAAGAATTCTTGAGAGACATCTTTGGTGCAAAATGGTGGTTTATTTAAAGCAAGGGGACAGGACCCATGGGCAGGAAGAGCTGATGCCCTGGGTTGTGAAGGATGGCAAGTTATGTACCCTGCAGTTGGGGGAAGGTGAGGGAAAAGGGGGGGTTTCCATGGAGCTTCCATATGCTAAAGAGGGTCTACTAGGTGCAGGGATACCGGAAGTCTTGTGGCCTGATCAATGTTGTCTTTTGGCAATCCATTAACATCAAGATAGTTGGGAGATTCCTGGTGGGATATCACAACCTTGCTATCAGGTGTCTTTGTTAGTGAGATTTAAGTATAGAAGAAACTGAACTTTACTTACACTTCCTTCAACCCCAGCCTCCTTCAGTTTTGTTTTCGGAGGAGAGGAGGCAGTAGGGTTTGAGGAACTGAGTTATTTGCTTCTGGAAATTGTGCTATTATTGATAAGGTAACTTCTTTGTTTGTAGATCTCTAGGGTATTTGTAAACCAAGGGAGACTCCAGTCTGGCAGGACTGTGATCGCTACAGGTTACTATTTGTTTCTCATTTATGGCAGTCAGGGCTGCCTTAGGAATGTCACATAAATTACCGACTGGAGGGGAGCAGGTGGAGAGGGGGTGCAGGGTGCCAGCTTTTGCTTTGTCCTCAGCCAGCCTCCTGCTCCCTCATCATTCCCCCCTGAACAATTTTGACCTTTGTAAGGACCTATTTTATATTTTTATATTTTAGCAAGGGGCTTCAATTGAGGTTAAACAGAAACCTTGTTGTCTAACCCTTAAACTGTCCCTGCTCCCCTTCTCCCAGGGGATTCACTTAAAAACAAGTGTGGGGGGGTGGGCACCTGGGTGGCTCAGTTGGTTAAGCAACTGCCTTCGGCTCAGGTCATGATCCCAGCGTCCTGGGATCCAGTCCCACATCGGGCTCCTTGCTTGCCAAGGAGCCTGCTTCTCCCTCTGTCTCTGCCTACCACTCTGTCTGCCTGTGCTCGCTCTCTCTTCCTCTCTCTCCCTGACAAATAAAAATAAAATCTTAAAAAAAAAACAAAAACAAAAACAAAAAAAACAAGTCCCGGAAACCACTTCCAGGTAACAAAGCCCAGATACAAGGGTGGGTCAGGCTAGGTGGAGACCTCAATCAGTGGGGGGTTGCTAACTGTTTCCCTAGCTACCAAGGAGTATTGCTCCCCCCCTCCCCCACCCTTTAGGAGCCTTTTTGGGGCCAATCCTAATCAAGGTGTAATAGGCTGGTTCAAATGTCTGCTAGGGTAAATTGTAACTCAACTGGTCACCTAGCATCACTGTGGAGTTTCCTGTGTGTGTTATAATCTCATTGGTCACTTGTGCGTGGCCAGGCCCGACTGCATGGCCTTTGCCCTTAAAAGCTAGTCTGTGAAACAGAGAAGCATCACCCTCTCTTGTAAGAGGTGCTTCCCCGATCCTTTGGTTAGATTCTTGATGCTTGGCACGAAATAAAGCTTTGCTTGACCTTCGCTTTATATCAGTCTCGCTCCTTTAATCACGGACCCATTATTGGGGCATAACCGCCCTTGCTTAGCAACATCAGTATCTCCTAGGACTTGATAGTAATGTAGAATCTCACCCCCCACCAAGACCTACTGAGTCTGAATCTGCATTTTAACAAGATTCCAAGCACTGTTTTCTCTCACCACTGTTGTGTACTGATTCTAACAATTCACTAAGCAGAAACAGGTTGAGCAATGCTAGATGCGGAAGGAGACACACAAGAAGGGCAGGACACCGACCTTAAGGAGCATACAATTTAGTCCAGTAGTTTTGAAACTTTACCATACAGAGGATTTCCTTGGGGGAACTTAAAAATACAGGCCTGGGGCTGTCCCCTTCCAAGGCAGATCCAGTAGATCTTACCTGGGCCTGGGACTGTGCATTTCTTTCTTTCTTTCTTTTTTTTTTTTTTTTTTTGGTCAGAGAGTGAGCACAGGCAGACAGAGTGGTAGGCTGAGGCAGGCAGAGGTAGAGGGAGAAGCAGGCTTCCTGTTGAGCAAGGAGCCCAATGTGGGGCTCAATCTCAGGACGCTGGGATCATGACCTGAGCCGAAGGCAGTTGCTTAACCAACTGAGCCACCCAGGAGTCCTGGGACTGTGCATTTCTAACAAGCACTCCCGGGGATTCTGATGCTCCTGGGCCTCAGGAAACACTAGAGTAACCCCTGCGCTCTCATCATACCCTTTTTCTTCCCCTGCCATCAGGCTCCCTTTGTGGCAGGCCAGATGGACTCTGGCATAGACAGGCCAGGCACCTTCTTATCAGTCCTGGTTGGTTTCAGCCCCGTGAACATGGTCAGGTGAGCCCACTGTAATGAAAGGCATTGACGGGCCAGGCCCCTGGGGGAGGCGGAGAGGAAACCTGTCAAAATCTACAGTACAGGGGCGCCTGGGTGGCTCGCTCAGTGGGTTTAAGCCTCTACCTTTGGCTCAGGTCATGATCCCAGGGTCCTGGGATCGAGCCTACGTCTCCCTCTCTCTCTGCATGCTTGTGATCTCTGTCAAATAGATAAATAAAAATATTTAAAACAAAACAAACAAACAAACAAACAAACAAAACCAAAATCTACATTACAGCCACGAAGAGGAGGGCATGGTGGCTATGGTCTTACTGACCACATCTCAGAACATTAGAGTAAATGCGGACTGTCCCTGAGCTTATATGAGGATTTTGTTTTTGGTGGGTTATTGTTTTGTTTTGTTTCTGTTTTTGTTTTGTTTTTTTGGTCCACTGGTTGATGTAGTCTCTTGTTTCGGGAAGGACTGAAGGCAGCTTAGAGAGGCCACATCAAATACCAGAAAGCAGACATTCAAAACAGGAATGGAGAGACAAGGAAAACAAGGGCCAGGAGATAGAATAGGGTCGGGACGATGCGGACCCAAAGAGAAGCATCTGTTCAAAGGAGCCGTGGGTGCTGAGTGGCCTCTGATTCCCCTTTGCCCAGCTCCCTTATTGTAGCAACCATTCTCCTTTGTCATCCTAGGCTCCCCTTGGGTCCCCCTCTGGCTACTCAAACCCCACCCTGTCCCCCTTTCCTGAGGACTCTGTGCCACCCAATCACCTCTGCCTTATTCTCTATGTAGATGGCCGCTTTGATCCCAGAGATCAGCATGTGAAGCCTATAGTGCTCAGGTGTGGGAAAAAGAGCTGGCCTGGGTTTCTTAGCACACAAAGTCTCACTTGTTTCCTGGGGACCCTGGGCTCCTCAGGTCCCACTGATCTCTGTGCCCACCTGGGACACCTAATCCCTGAGCCCACCTGGGACACGAAAGCTCACCTCGTTTCAGAGAGTCTTTGGCTAGGGGAGGGCCCAGGTCGTGCAGGAAGAACTCCTTCTGCAGGGGCCTGTGTCTCTGGCCTGGCTCCCAGAATCCCCGCTGACCTCCTCGTCCGCTCCGAGCCAGTCCTCCTCGCCCCGCTCTCTTCATGTCCTTCGGCCTCGGTTGGGTTTTTGTGTTCTGCTCACAGAAGTCCTTTCTGTCCTCTGCCCTGCGTTCTGACAGGACTCCCCGCACCTCCGCTAGGGACCAGCAGAACTTAGTTGTCAGGGAATTGTGCCTTCCCCTGGGCAGGGCTGGGTACCCATGCTGTCTAGAGGGGGCCCTGGGTTCGCCCCGGGAGCTGGTGGCCTTTCTCCCAGGTGCCTTCTGGAAATCCTGCGGACATTAGAGCGGGCTCATCAGGTGACCTAGAGTCAAAGCCCGAAGATCGCTGCCCTGACGATGCAAGCCAGCACCAGGTGTGTGGAAACGTGTTAGGAGTGGGGAGGTTGCGTGGATGGGGGACTGTCCTGAGAACAGCGGAGACCCTGAGGACTCCTTAACGCGGTGAGGGGAGCAGGTCTGCGTGGTGGAGGGCGCGGTAACCTTTCTGTTGGTTTGCACCTGTGCTTGGCCGTGTGCATCTTTCTCTGATCCCTGATCTTTTCTCACTGCCGTATCTCCTCTCGTGTCCTGACCTCTGGCCCATGCTCAGCCTGGAGAAAAAAGGCCGCGTGTACCTGGTTGGCTGGCAGACCCTGGGCATCATGGCCATCATGGATGGAGTGGAGTGTATCCACAGCTTTGGTGCCGGTGGGACCCCAGTCTAGACTTTCTTCCTGGCTCCTCCTGAATGCAAACTGATTTCCTACCCCCATCCCCAGCACATGGGGGTTCCTCATTCGATGTCCAGACTGTCCTATTTGAATAGGCATTTCAGTCAAATGCTCCTTGCTGTGAACCCCTACTCAGGACTTGGTTCCTCAACTCCCAGCCCCGCTTAGCTGTGGCCTCCCATGTGTGTGACACCTCACCCTCCATCCCTCTGGGCATTTTGCTTCAAGACCCATGAACATTCCCCCAAGCCTAGAATCAATCTTTCCTATAAAGCCCATCACTCCTTTCTCCCTGTCCTTAAACGTTCCAGACTACCGAGATGTCCGCGGCTTTCTCACTGGTGATCACAGTGACATGTTTAACCGGAGGATGGAGGTCCTCCACCAGGTGGGGGGATGACGGGACATGGGGGAGGTTGTGAAGGTGACAGGTGTGCAGGGAGTGGCAGGTGAGGGGCGCTGGGGACAGGTGGGGGAGGGAGAGCAGGCAGACAGTCCAGGGAAAGGGAATATGGGTTAGAGGTCGGGAGGCTTTGGGGTAGCACAGGGAGGGCAGAAGGCTCTGGATTCTCCCTCTAAAGCTGGCTCTAGTCCAGGGCTCTTCCCTCAACTTGCTGCATCATCTTGGGCAAAACACTTGTCCTCGTTGAACCTCGGTTCTTCCATCTGTGTACAAACACGCTGTGTGAGAGGTCCTGTGAGGCCCTCTGTGGTCCCCAGGTCTGTGTGCGGGAGTTTTTCATGGGAGGTGCCCCCCATCTTCTCGTGCCCAGGGTCCCCAGTTCTTCTTCTCCCAAGAGGACTTCCTGACGTGCATCTTGCCATCCCTCACAGAAATCGGCACCGTGGTCTTCATTTTCACCCTGGATGGTGAGAGGGAAGGCAGGAGCGGTGGGGTGAGCAGAGGGAGGCAGGGGAGTGACTCAGGGGAGCTGCCATTTTTCTGGGTCTTAAAGCACCTGCTCCGAGGGAGGGAGAGGGGCGCGTGTCCTGACAGGACCACAGGGAACAGGAAGAACAGCTTTCCTCTCTGGCGCCCTCCCCTCTCCTAGACAACCTCAGGGAGGTGCAGGCGCTGGTGGAGCAGGTGAAGGAGAAGACGGCCCACATCCAGGCCCTGGCGCATAGCACTGTGGGGCAGACTCTGCCGGTGAGGGTCCAGCCTTGGGGACGGAACCTGGGGTGGCAGTTACAGCAAGGCCTTCCTGGGGATGCTGCTCTGGCTCATTCTCTCTCTGTTTCTCCAGACCCCTCTGAGGAAGCTCTTCCCTCCATCATCCGCATCACATGGCCACTGCTTTTCTTCCAATACGAAGGGAACTTCTTCCAGGTATGGGGAATGAGAGGGTGTTCTCTGTGCTGAGGGACTCAGAGGGGCAAGGGTTCCAGAAATTAGAAAACTCAAGGCTGGGGTGCCTGGGTGGCTGGGTGGGTTAAGCCTCTGCCTTTGGCTCAGGTCATGATCTTAGGCTCCTGGGATTGAGTTCTGTATCAGGCTCTCTCCTCAGCAGAGACATTATCAGTACAAACACTGAAAATAATCATAGAAATAATTATCAATTTGGATATACTTTGCATTTTGGTCTGGAGAGGGCACTGGGACATCTGAATATTAGTTCAGCTGTGCTTTGTGGCCCAAGAAAGAAAGCAGTTTTGCATCTGTGGTTCCTCGGTTTTCTCACCTAACTCCTGCCCATCATCCACAGGGCACAACCAGGGCCCTGAAGGGTTGCGCTGGAGAGATGTGGTCTCATCCATTATTCAGATCACCTCTTCCAGGAAGCTTCCTGACTTGACCAAACAGCTGCCATGCTTTCTTACCTGCACTCAGAACTCAAAGGAAGCCCTTCCCCCTGAGCCAGGGGGTCCATGCTCCTTCCAGTGCGTACCTTTGTCTTCCCTTCCAAATGGTGTTCATTGGTCACAGCTCTACTTTTTTGGCATACTTTCCACATTCGTGGTCTCCTTTGACATCTCGCATCTCCTGAGAAATCTTCTCCGATGAAACCCACATTGTCTAGAACCCTCCTTGATGTGAGATGCCTCTTCCAGCTTCCACTGTGCCGTCATCATACCTAATACACACGTAGGACTCTGTACTTTACAAACTATTTCATTTATAATATCATTTCTCATAATGGGTTCATAAGGGATGTAGGATGTAGGTTATTCCCCCCATCTCAGATAAAGAAGCTGAAACTAAGAGATTAAAGCATTGTAATCACAGCCACGTGGCTAAAGCAGGATCCAGGACTGGAACCCTGGCCTTGTGACTCTACGTCTGTGGTTTTATTTCACTTTACAGTACAAAATTTCCACCATATCCATGAATTGAGCCAGATTCTTTTACTCATTCATTCATTATGTACCTATCACGTGCCTGGTCCTATTCCAGGGATAGGGGATATAGTAGGGAATGTTAACCTGTGATCTTTGAAAAAGATCTGTGTTTTTAAAGAAAATTATAATTATAGTAGCAATATTTTTATTGTAAACACTTTGGAAAATACAGAAATCAAAAGGAGAAAAGCATCCATAAGAACCTTCTTCCAGGAGCATCTGGGTGGCTCAGTGGGCTCACTGAGCCCCAGTGTTCTCAGGAGACTAGAGGATCTAAGGGATTGCTTATATTCCTTAAATTCGACCTTGACTGTGCCAAGGAAAAGAATAAATCTCAGATACAAATGCTTTTTTTTTTTTTAATGTTATGAAAACAAAACACCCAGTTTCCCATTTTAAAAACATATCCTTAGAATGGGCTGCCTGGATGGCTGAGTGGGTTAAAGCCTCTGTCTTTAGCTCAGGTCATGATCTCAGGGTCCTGGGATAGAGTCCTGCATCTGGCTCTCTGCTCCACAGGGAGCCTGCTTCCTCCTCTCTCTCTCTGCTGCCTCCCTGCATACTTATGATCTCTCTGTCAAATAAACAAATAAAATCTGTTTAAAACAAAAAACAAAAAAACCCACCCTTCTTCCAAAAAAACACTTAGACAAATTTTGGAGAATGTCCCTCCAAGCTTTTTTATGCATGTGTAAGTATGTAAATATACTTATACAAAAATAGGACCATCATTGAAATGCTGTTTTTAACTTGCTTCTCTTCACTGAAAAATAAGAACACTTTTCCGTATAAGTATATATCCATATCATCAATTTTTTTAAGATTTTATTTATTTATTTGATAGAGAGAGAGATCAACAAATAGGCAGAGAGACAGACAGAGAGAGAGATGAGGAGAAGCAGGCTCCCTGCTGAGCAGAGAGCCCAATGCAGGACTCGATCCCAGGCCCCTGGTATCATGACCTGAGCCGAAGGCAGAGGCTTAACCCACTGAGCCACCCAGGCCCCCCTCCATATCATCATTTTTAAAAAATATTTTATTTATTTATTTGACAGAGATCACAAAACTCAAACATAATGGTGAGTGAATATTCAAGACACAAGGAATATATATATATTTTAAAGATTTTATTTCTTTATTTAAAAGAGATCCCAAGTAGGCAGAGAGGCAGAGAGAGAGGGAGGGAAACCGGCTCCCCAGTGAGCAGGGAGCTTGGTACGGAGCTCGATCCCCGGACCCTGAGATCATGACCTGAGCTGAAGGCAGGGGCTTAATCCACTGAAAACCCAGATACCCTGAAAAAAAAATACATTTTTAAACACATAGAGAAAAAAGTGGGGCACCTGGGTGGCTCAGTTGCTTAAACATCTGACATTGACTCAGGTCACCATCCTGGGGTCCTGGGATTAAGCCCTGTGTCTGGCTCTCTGCTCAGTGGGAAGCCTGCTTCTCCCTCTCCCTTTGCCCCCTCCCTGCTTAGAGACTCCTCTTTCTCTCACTCTCTCAAATAAATAAATAAAATCCTTTTTATAAGTGTTTGTCAAATTGTACACACGTGTTCTAAGAACCAAAAACTGTACCTCCACCCCTAACCTTAGAACTCCAGGCTGGCATATACTAGTAACATGCCAAAGAAGGTGTGCTCAGCCTACCAAGTATCATTCTTTATAATCTTTATATGACTGCAAAGTCTTTCATAATCTGGACATATCATGTGTTTTTTAACCACTTCCTTGATGATGGGCTTCCTGAGAATATTACTTTGGCTGCCCCAGTAGGTTGACAATTCTGTGAGGTAAGATACCATCATTGTCTTTTTCAAAAACAGTGCCTGCTATTCAATAGCTGTTTAATTGAATTGATCTTCCAATTAACATTCCTACAAGAAAAAAAAAAAAAAAAAAAAAAAACAAACCTGGCCAGTTTTATAGTATAGCACAAGTTGATTCTTTGTAAATTTTGTTTACAGGGAATTAACCATAGAGAATCCAGATAACTCTGGGTGTAATGACATAATAATAAATCTTCTAGAAAATGAGACTATGGATTTTAGAGCTGAGTGATCCTCTAAGATCATTTAATTTCCCTAAGTGACATCTCATCTCTGTTTCAATGCTACAGCAGATAAGAAATGTGTCAATCTTTAGAGTTAGGAAACCATGTATAATCACATATCCTGAGAGTATCTGTACTTACGATAGCCTAGTTTTCCTAAATGTACTTGCCTCAGTATTCTAATTTGTGGTTGGGAACATAGGACAGCAGACCTGGACCTCTAGAGAGTGAAAGGTTCCAGAGAAGATGCTTATAGGACAAGATAAGCCCTTTGGAGGGGCTGCTCCTTTGAAATCTTCCCTCCATACTCTCTATGCCAACTTGGCCAACCCAATCCTAGTAGAATGCTAAAGGAGGTCTTCCCTGAGCATTGGCTGCCAAGGCAGAGCCCATGGGCAGCTGCAGGAAGGGGCCTCTGATGGACACATCTCAGAGAAGAGACCCAAGCAGCTCGCACATTGGCTGGGCCCTGTCAGGTTGACCTTGCAATGACCATTGTGCTGTCATATGGAGTCACAGCCTTGAGGGGTAATATTGTTTGGCTGAGAGAGGCAGGGGGTTGAGAGATGGCACCGATTTGGCGGCTGGCCATACCTCCTCCGTCATGTGTCAGCCTTCTACTACTACTTGGTTTATTCCTTTGGAGGCTTTGGCTGCTCTTCTCTGGAAGACAGAGCAGGGAACAGGAGGCAGCCAAGAGAGCCTCAGAGGTATGTGATGCAACCTTCCCTGGAAAACCACTGCTCCCCGTCCCTGCCTCTGAAGCACTGGGAACGCCTACCTCTTGGGCCAGGGGAGGAACTGGGTGGGGGAAGAGGGGAGTTGAGACAGTGCCTATGGATGTCTTCCTAGAAGTGTCAATCATGCTCAGTCGTGTTCCTTTCAGTTTATTTCAGCAAACCTTGAGCTCCTATTATGTATGGTGGCGCACTAGACATTGAGGAAAAATAAAAACCCCAACCGCACCCTCTAGGAGCTCTAGGCGAACCTGTGGGGAGAGATGGATATATACATAATGAAAGAGAAAATGATAAGAGTTAGTAGAAGTATAATAGTGCTGAAGGGGTTGGAGGCAGTCTTTTGAAGCAGGGGGATCTAGAAAATGCCTCTGGGGGAGCTCAGGATTGAATTGTCCTTCAGAAGAAAGGGAAGGGCTTTGGACATGGATAGGGTGGATGGGAAGACAGTAGGCACGACTTTCCAGTTGGAAGGAATGGATTGGGGAAAAGCGGGGGAAACTGAAGAGTGTCGGATATGTTTTGAAGAGAGGACACACCTATGTGGTTGGAATGTAGAAGTATAGGGAGGTCAGTGACAGAAAAATCTGGAAAATTGACAGAAGTGACATTGTAGAGGGCTTTCAATGCCAGGCTGAAGAGTTCATACATACATAAATATATGTATGTATATGTACATATATATATATCCATTCTATATGCAATGGGAAGATGTCAGGGGGCACCTGGGTGGCTCAATTGGTCTGTGACTCTTGATTTAGGCTCAGGTCATAATCTCAGGATTATGAGATCAAGCCCGGTGACCTGCCTTGCGCTCAGCAGGGAGTCTGGCTCTGTCCCTTCCTCCTTTCTCCCTCCCCTCTCCCTGCTCCACGCTCTCTCTCTCTCAAATATAAATAAATCTTAAAAGAAAAAAATTATGTCCAAGGGTTTTTTTAAGATTTTATTTATTTACTTATTTTTTAAGATTTTATTTATTTATTTGGCAGACAGAGATCACAAGCAGGCAGAGAGGCAGGCAGAGAGAGGAGAGGAAGCAGGCTCCCTGCTGAGCAGAGAGCCCGATGCTGGGCTGGATCTCAGAACCCTAAGATCATGACCTGAGCCAAAGGCAGAGGCTTTAAACCACTGAGCCACCCAGGTGCCTTGTCACATTTTTTTTTAAAGAAAGGAAATTTGTATATTATTTTATAATTTTATAATGTTAATTGCCGTTATTGTTAACATACAGTGTTATATTAGTTGCAGGTGTACAATATAGTAAATCAATTCTATACATCACTCAGTGCTTATCCAGATAAGTGTACTCTTAATCCCGTGCACCCATCCCCCACCCCCCACCTCTGGTAACCATGTTTGTTCTCTGTACTTGAGTCTCTCTTTTGATTTCTCTCTTTGTTTTTCCTTTGTTCATTTGTTTTGTTTCTTAAATTCCGCATGTGAGTGAAATCACGAGGAATTTGTCTTCCTCTGACCAGCTTATTTCACCTCGCGTTATATTCTCTAGATCCATGCACGTTGTTGCAATTGACAAGGTTTCGTTCATTTTTTTCAAGATTTCATTCATTTTTATGACTGAACAATATTCCATTGTGTGTTTGTGTGTGTGTGTGTATCACATATTCTTTATTTATTCATCTGTCAGTGGACACTTGGAGTCCTTCCATCATTTGGCTTTTGTAAATAATGCTACTCTGGGGACACCTGGGTGGCTTAGTTGGTTAAGTGTCTGCCTTCGGCTCAGATTATGAATCTGGGGTCCTGGATCAAGCCCCGTGTCAGGCTCCCTGCTCAGGGGGAGCCTGCTTCTCTCTTTCCCTCTGTCCCTCCGCCTCACTCATCCATTCTCTCTCCGTCAATTGAATAAATAAAATCTTTTAAAAAAATAATGCTGCTATATACATAGTGGTACTATATCCTTTTGAATTAGTGTTTTCAAAGTTTCTGGGTAAATATCCAATAATGCAATTACTGGATAATATAATTCTATTTTAAATTTTTAAAACTATTTTACTTATTTATTTTAGAGAGAGAGAGAGAACACGAGTGTGGGGGATGGGCAGAAGGCGAGCGAGAGAATCTCAAGGAGACTCAGCCCTGAGTGTGGAGCCCAACCTGGGGTTTGATCTCATGATTCTGAGATCACGACCTGAGCTGAAATAGAGAGTCGGACACTTCGCTGACTGAGCCACCCAGGCACCTCTCTTCGGCCCATTTCTAATTGGATTACTTGGTTTTTGGGGTGTTGAATTGTGTAATTTCTCTCTCTCTATTGGATAGTAACCCTTTAACGGATATGTCATTAGCAAATATGTTCTCCCACTCAGTAAGTTTGGTTTTGTTGGTTGCTTCCTGTGCTGTGCAGAAGCTTTTAGTTTTGGTGTAGTCCTAACAGTTTATTTCTGCTTTGCTTTCCCTTGCCTCAGGAGGCATATCTAGAAATATGTTGCTGTGGCCAATGTCAGAGAACTTACTCCCTGTGCTCTCTTCCAGGATTTTTATGGTTTCAGGTCACACATAGAGGTCCTTTACCTGTTTTGAGTTTATTTTTGTGTATGTTGTAAGAAAATGGTCCGATCTCATCCTTTTGCATTTAGCAAGTCAGTGTTCTCAACACCATTTGTTGAAGAGACTTTTTCCCATCACATATTTCCTCCTTTGTCAAAGATTAATTGACCATATCATCATGAGTTTATTTCTGACTTTCTATTCTGTTCCATTGATCTGTGTGCCTGTTTTTGTGCCAGTACCATACTATTTTGATTGTTAAAGCTTTGTAGTAGTATACCTTGGAATCTGGGATTGTGACCCCTCCAGATGTGTTTTTTTCCTCCCCTAAGATTGTTTTGGCAGTTTGGGATCTTTTGTAGTTCTGTACAAATTTTATGATTGTTCTAGTTGCGTGAAAAATGTTCCCTGACATTTAGTAAGTGCTCCCTGGGTGTCTGTGAAATGAATACATGACTTTTCAATTTTAACCCTGGGTGACGGACAAGATGATGATGGCATTTTGAACAACATAGGAAACATTAGGCAGACGTTGTGTGGTAGGAGGCTGAAAATGAACTCTACCATTTGAAGTGCTTGTAAAATCTATGCAGAGATGTTCACCTTGCCGCTCAGATTAATTGTCTAGACCTGTGCTACCCAGTCCGGTATCCACTGGCCACGTGGCGCCATTCAAATTTAAATTAACCAAAATTACATACAATTTAAAATTCAGTTCCTTACTCGCACTGTGGACGTTTTTCAAGTATCACATGTGGCTAGAGGCTATCACATTGGACAGAGCAGATCTTGGATATTTCATCATCATAGAAAATTCTATTGGACAGCATTAGCCTATACTCTAGATCTTGGAGGTAGATGTAGTTATCAACATATTTGGCCACAAAGTTCCTTTCAGTGTTTTTTTCTTCTCATAAACATCTCTCAAACACACAGCAATCCCACTTGAGTATTACTGTCCTCACTAGGACTTCATCTTTTTATGGTATGCTGGCTGGTCTCCTACCAACTTTTTCCAGCCTAGAGCATAGAAACATAGCCCTGGCTTTATGGAAGAGAAACCACACGCACAGAGCTTCCCACGGCTGACTGTGTCACTCGCCAAAACTGACTGAACCAACAAACAAAATCTCTCAGCACCCCACCCCCTGCAGCAGCTTTTCCCAGCCTGTTTGGACCCTGAAAACTTTCGTTGTCAAAATTTGTCAACCCCTTGGGAATTTATACATCGCTTTATCTCTTTTTCATAATACATGATAAGTGACATTAGGTATATAATATTTTCATTTTAAAGCAGCATGTTTTTTAAAGTTGGAAAGTTCATTTTAACATCTTTAAGAGGAAAAGACGAATGCCCACTTTCCCCCATGTAACAGGTGAGGCATGAAAGTTCATTGACTTTAACAGGTGTGCATTGTTCCAGAACACTTAGATATAAGAAAGGGCAAATATAGTTCCTTGTCTACATTGAGTATAATCTGCTTTAAGCCTCCTATGACCTAGGTTGGCTAAAAAGCCCAGGGTCTGTTTTTCCTCCCCCAAACTTTGTACTGTATGGGAGTTCTGGAGCTTTGGCAGTTTATCCCAAATGGTGGAAGGTCATGTCCTTTTTTAAAAAACAAAGATTTTATTTTTATTTATTTGGGGAGAGCGTGTGCGCAAGCAGTGAGGAGGGGCAGTGAGGGGGAGAGAGAGAGAGAAACCTCAAGTCGGTTTCCCACTGAGCATGGAGCCCAATGTGGGGCTTGATCCCATGACTCTCAGATCAGGACACGAGCCCAAATCAAGAGACACTCAACCAACTGACCCACCCAAGTGCCCAGATGGTTAGGTTCTTAAACCATGGGAGTAACTGTTGCTTTTCATCTTGGGCATCTGAAGGCAAAAATGGTGGCTCAAGGGCACCTGGGTAGCTCAGTGGGTTAAAGCCTCTGCCTTTGGCTCAGGTCATGATCTCAGGGTCCTGGGATCGAACCTTGCATCGGGCTGTCTGCTCAGCAGTGAGCCTGCTCCCCACCCCCCTGACCCCCGCGTGCCTCTCTGCCTACTTGTGATCTCTTTCTGTCAAATAAATAAAAAAATAAATCTTTTAAAGAGTGCATAATGAATCTTCGTGATTCCATAACCCACATTGTTTTGACAAGGCAAATGTCGGGTAACATAATTTCATTCCTAATTAAATGCGTGTTTCTAAAAGGTAAAGACTCTTTTAAGAGAAAATACTTAATCACAGTATCATTATATGCCTAAAAATTTAACAATCATCTTTGAGTACCATCAAATATCCATCAGTATTCAAATACCAAATGTATCATAAATGATAAAAATCATTTTTGACAGTCTGTTTGACTCAAGATCTAAGTAAGGTTCACATATTGAGATTGGTTGGTGTGTTTAATTTCCTTATAATTTATAGATTCCCTACCTCCATATCTTTCTTTTATTCTTTCCATTTATATGTTAAGGAAATGGATCATTTGTCCTCTAGGGTTTTGCATGCAAGATTTTACTGATTAAATACTCATGTTGTTATTTAATATGTTCCATTTTTCTTCTCTTTTTCTTTAAATGGGGAAGTTGGATCTAAGTCTTATCAGAATTACTTTGGAGGGATGGGAGACAATTTCAGAGGTCATGATGATTATTAGGAGGGACACAATTCTGGTATTTTATTTTATTATTATTATTACTTTTTAAAAGATTTTATTTATTTATTTGGCAGACAGAGATCACAAGTAGGCAGAGAGGCAGACAGAGAGAGAGGGGGAAGCAGGGTCCCCGCTGAGCAGAGAGCCCAATGCGGGGCTCGATCCCAGGACCCTGGGATCATGACCTGAGCCAAAGGCAGAGGCTTTAACACACTGAGCCACCCAGGTGCAGAGGCTTTAACACACTGAGCCACCCAGGTGCAGAGGCTTTAACACACTGAGCCACCCAGGTCTGGTCTTTTAAATGCCATTTTTCTAGGGGCACCTGCCTGGCTCAGTCAGTAGAGCATGTGACTCTTGATCTTGGGATAGTAAGTTTGAGCCCCCACACTGGATGTAGAGATTATTTCAAAAAAAAAATCTTAAAAAAAAAAATGTCATTTTCTAAATTATGTCAACACTTCAAAATAGAGTGCCTGGGTGGCTCAGTTGGTTAAGCAACTGCGTTTGGCTCAGGTCAGGATCCTGGAGTTCCGGAATTGAGTCCCGCATCAGGCTACCAGCTCCATGGGGAGTCTGCTTCTCCCTCTGATCTTCTCTCCTCTCATGTTCTCTCTCACTGTCTCTATCGAAAATAAATAAAATCTTTAAGGATTTCTTTTTATTCAATTATTTGACAGACAGAGATCACAAGTAGGGCAGAGAGGCAGGCAGAGGGGAGAGAAAGAGGAGAAGCAGGATCCCTGCTGAGCAGAGAGCCTGATGTGGGCCACCATCCCAGGATCCTGAGATCATGACCTGAGCTGAAGGCAGAGGCTTAACCCACTGAGCCACCCAGGCACCCATAAAATAAAATCTTTAAAAATAATAATAAATACCTCAAAATAAAATGGACTTTTCAAAAAAAATAAGGGGGGGTTCCTATATTGACCTTTTATCTAAAAATCTTGCTTAATTTGCTTATCAATCCTGAAAATGGATCGGTAGATGCTTTTCCAAAGGCATTTTGTGATTCCCCTACACAGTCCCATTGTCTGCATATGATAACTTTATTTCTTCTTTTCTAATCCTATGACTTCTATTTCTTTTCCTTGCTTTGTTGCATGGAGTAAGATTCCCAGTACTGTGTTCAGTAGATAGTGGGGGGATTTTTATCTTCTTTCTTTATGTAGAGGAAGTTTCTTTAACTCACCATTTATGCATAATGTTTGCTGTGTGGCTTTTGTAAATATTGTTTAGCAGATTGAAGAAAAGAAAGCTCCCTTTTACTTCTGGTTGCTAAGAATTTTAGCGTGAATGGGTGTTGAATTTTATCAAGTACTTTTTCTGCCTCTATTGAGATGCTCATATGATTTTTCTTGTTTATTCTATTAAAGTGCTGAAATACAATACATAAAGGAATTTTTAAAGTATTAAACCAAACTGTGAATTCCTGAAACAGATGATAACATGTTTTTTGTGACACTGTTCATGATCCTTTTTATATATTGTTGGATCACGTTTGCCGATATTAAGTTTAGGAATTTTGCGTCTGTTTCCTTGAAAGAGACTGACCTGTGAGTTTTCCTTTCTAATAATGTCTTTGATCAGATTCTAGAATCAAGGTTTAATTCACCCTCCCAAAGTAAAGGGAGAAGTAACATTTCTTTTCTACCTCATTAGCATAACCCAGGCATTCCTATCACTCAGGAAATTCCCAGTGTTTTTTTTTTTTTTTAAACAAAGCAACAGACAAGTGTCTCACCAAACGTTTTTGTTTTTTTTTTTTAATAGATTTTATTTATTACTTGACCGAGAGAGAGACAGATCACAAGCAGGCAGAGAGGCAGGCAGGAGAGAGAGGAGGGAGGAACCTGCTGAGCAGAGAGCCCGATACGGGGCTCGATCCCAGGACCCCTGAGATATTGACCTGAGCCGAAGGCAGAGTCGCTTTAACCCACTGACGCAGCCACCCAGGTGCCCCCCCAGTGTTTTTGAAGCTCTGTGTCAGGAGTCTGGGACACAAACACCAGACCAGGTGTGTTATTATACACCACATAGACACACACACACACACAACACACACACCACAGAGTTGGGGGGGAGATTGAAAAAATTAGCTGATATTAATATTTTTCTGGAGGCTGATGAAATCCCAAATTCTTGAGGCAGGCTGGAAACGTAGGCAGGGTTTCTATTTTCAATCGTTTTTAAAAAAAAATTAAATTCAATTATTTATTTTTAAAAATATTTTATTTTTTTGACAGAGAGAGAGAGAGCAGTGAGAGAGGGAAACACAAGCAGGGGGGGGGAGTGGGAGAGGAGAAAGCAAGGCTTCCAGCCTGAGAAGGGAGCCAGATGTGGGGCTTGATCCCATCCGGACCCTGGGATCATGACCTGAGTAGAAGGCAGAGCTGATGATGACTGAACCACCTAGGTACCCCTAAGCATCCAACTCTTGATCTCAGCTTAGGTCTTGATATTGATCTTATCTGATCTTAGGTCATGAGGTCAAGCTCTCCATTGGGCCCAGTATGCAGCCAACTTAAAACACACAAAAAAACAACAACAACAACTGATTTTTGTGTGTTGATACTGCATTCTGTAACTTTGCTAAATTCATTTATTAGTTCTAATTTGGGTTTCTGTGTGTGTGTGTGTTGTGATGTGTGCGTGTGTATTCTTGTATGATATCCTGTAAATAAGATTATGTCGTCTGTGAATAGAGATAGAGATTGTTTAACTTTTTCCTCTTCAAAGGAAAGGATGGTTTTACTTTTCTTACCTAATTGCTCTGGGTGGAGTTTCTAGCACAATGTTAAAGAAAAGTAGTGAAGGGGGTGCATGGGGGCTCAGTGGGTTTTAAAGCCTCTGCTTCGGCTCAGGTCATGATCCCAGGGGTCTGGGATCTGAGCCCCGCATCAGGCTCTTTGCTCAGTGGGGAGCCTGCTTCCTCCCCTCTCTCTCTGCCTGCCTCTCTGCCTACTTTGTGGTCTGTCTGTCAAATAAAATAAATAAAATCTGTAAAAAAAAAAAGAAAAGAAAAGAAAAGAAATGTACTGAAATTTGAGCATCCTTGTCTGTTCACTACCTTAAAAGAAAAGCTGTGTCAGGCTTTCACTATTGAGAATGATATTAGCTATGGGTTTTTCATTAATACCCCTACACTATATATTGAGGAAATTCCCTTCTATCCATATCCCTAGTTTGTTAAGTGTTTTAATTTTTTTTATTAAATCACGAATAGGTGTTGGATTTTGGCAATCCTTTTTCTCCACCAGTTGAGATAATTGTCCAGTTTTTTTCCCCTTTGTGTTATTAATGTGGTGGTTGTATCACATTGATTTACTTTTCTTATGTTGAAACAGGATTCTTGGGGAGAATTTTTGCTTTTAACACTGTTTATTCAACATTGTTTAGCTAAAAAATTTTGGCAATACTATGCATACAATATATGGTTAGGCTCTTGTAATACACTCTCCGAGTAGACTGATGTCATGAGTATTCAACAAGGGAGAAATAAAAAATGTTTTATTTGAATGGTAACTAAATGTAATTCTGCCTTTTTTAAAGTGACCTGTGGAACGTGCTTGCAAAAAACTCCACGGAGTTTATGATTTACTGATCGGGAAATTTGACCCCTAAAAGGATACAAAAAAAAGAAAAATTCCATCATTCATGGCAAAAATCTTGCTCTCCACTTCCCTCTATTTTGTCAGCTTTTTGTCTTAGCATAATGTGCACCCTGACACTCATGTTGACTTTAGAATAATCTCTTCTTGGGGAGTGTTTGCTTTTTGGACTTGCCTGGAATGCTCTTTTTTCACCTAAAAAACTTTCTGCGATTTTTACATACCGACTCCAGTTTACAAGTTGGCCACTTCTGGAGTAAATTTTTCCCATCTCTACCAGGCAGAGGTGAATCCCTGTCCTTTTTTCTATGACGCTTATTTTCTGTTATATATTTATTTTATGACTTACATAAATTTAACTTTATTTATAAGGATCATAGATGACTGGTTTCTGTTCTATAATTTAGGCACATGTGGGTTATGTGCTCGATAGTACCACATGTCTTATTCTTAACGTAAGGTGTTTAGACATCTGTGTTTCCCTATTAATGTGAGGAGTGTGTCCGCAGAATTAATCCAGGGGTCATTATTTACCTTTGTAGTAGTCATAGCAACCCAAGCCTAGATGCCTTAGAACTTAGTAAGCACTCCAGTAATTATGATCCTATGAATAAATGAATGGGGGTGCCAGTGCCCCATTTGTGCGTGGGTTATGGACACCTGAATGGATCAATATATGTGTCTGTTAAGAGGAAATGTGCTCTTGATTCTATAGTACTAGAAACATGTTCTTATGTTATTTCGTTGCTCGTTGTGCCTCTCTAGACTGCAAAGAGATGGGCCCAAAATCAAAAAAAGATCCAGAAGAACTACCAGGCTCAGAGAAAGATCCTATCCTTGATTGGCTTCAGCTTCCAGAGGCGTACTGACAAATTCAACTGCTGGGGCTGCTTTTTAGACTCCAGACTTTCGATCACAGAGTTGCGGGCGGGGCATTGAAACAACGATTATGTCAATGAAACGAAATGTGCTTATTCGTTCTAGCATTCTCCTAAGATGCCAGATTCGTTTGAGTCAACCTTCCAAAAGAGATGGGAAACAGATTGATAATTCTTACTATGCTTCCGTTCCCATGATTTCTTGCCTAATTTTCCTTTTGTGTTAGAAACTCAAAGTATCAGGAGGAAAGAAAATTGGGTGAGATTGGTGGAGTATTAATGTTTGGTCGCAGGAAGTTCCAATAAACTGTTTCCCCTGTCATAGGCACTGGATAGAATCCTTGGGGGAAAAAAATATGGGAGGGGTTATGAACTTTGGTTCCCCTACTGCCAACTCCCTACTCGCATGATTGTTCCTGCTCTTCCAACAGCTTCCTCTACTCCACGGTGAAGGCAGCATAGTAGAGTTCAAAATATAAAAACTTGAGCCCTGGGTTAAGTCTGAGCTCTACCACTATTAACTTAATGACCCTAGGCATGGTTTCACTTTTTGTTTTCTTATGTGTACAACAAGGGGGTGGGAATAAGGTAGAGGGTGGGTATCAACAATTAGGGTGCTAAAAGCTTCTTTATCTCT